>NC_081293.1:37550000-39950000 GCF_030435805.1 Mustela lutreola
AGATATGCTTCCACAAAGTATTTTATCTTCCTATTTAATAATAAGAAGAATATAAAAATAATTTTGGAATTGCCTATGGAAAATTTCGATTCTATTTCTGCTGCTACTACTACTACTCACAAGCCTGGCGGGTATCTATCTGTCCAGTGCTGTGAAACAAGAACTTGATGTGATCACTATTTCTCATAGTAACCTGAGAGATGGGATAGTTTTATCTTTACAGGTCAGGGATGTGTCTAAGATGTGAAAATGTGTTAAGGAAACCTAACTCAGAATTAGGAAGTCATGAAGGGAGGACTCACACACACCACTCCTCACAGCTTGCAAAATCCAGCAGGAGGAAAATTTCCTCTCAGTTCAGTAACCAGTGAAAGGCCACCACTGCTTTGCCTGCAGCCAATGAATTCCTCGAACGGTCTTTTGTTTAATAAACCCCCTCCCAACTTCCTTCTTTCCTCTATAAAGTATGTTCTTCTCCACTGTTCTCTGTACTCGCCTGTGGTTTGCCATAGTGTGCTTGTCCCACATTGCCATTCTTCTTCCATTCCCGAATAAACTTGCTTTTACTGGCCAAATTCCTTACCTTTCTCTTTTAAAAGATTGACAGTGGTTATCCTGAATTTACTTATTTACTTTTTTTTTTTTTAGGATTTTATTTACTTATATTACAGTGAGAGTGAGAGCATGAGCAGGGAGGAGGAGGCAGAAGGAGAGGGAGAAACAGACTCTGTGCTGAGCAGGGAGCCCAATGCTGGACTCAATCCAGAACCTTGGGATTGTGACCTGAGCTAAAGGCAGAGGCTTGAGTGATTGAGCCACCCACGCACCCATGGTTATCCTGAATTTAAACCAGTCTAACAAAACCCAAGTCTGTGTTCTTCTTAAACTCTCTAGTAAATTGTACCTGGACATAGCCAGATCTCACTTTGAAGGGTTCCCTTATGCACAAATTACACTCACCGTAGTTTAGTTGCATAACAGTTCCTCAAAAACAGTGCAAATTTTAGTTACAACACTGTATCAACTGTAATTGCATAAAGTATAAACTTCACTCCTAGTTCTTCAGACCACAGATCACTATATAAATAAAGGGTGTGTATCGTGGTCGTGGTAAGTGACAAGTCATGTAAACTCTCTGAAAGTCTGCCAGTGGTCACTTTGAGTCTGTTGCTTAGCTCTCATATGGACAGAAAAGCATGTGATTGGGTCATCTTGTCTTCCAAAATAAACCTATGGGACATTTAGGGGAAAAAAAGGATGATCAAAAGAGGGAACTGATCAACAAGGACAAAAGTGCAGCAAATAAATGAAAAGTGTTAATGCTGGGAGTAAAATTGGAACTGAGCGTAAGTGGAGTTATATCCAAAAGAGCTGACGGGGAATGTTGATCATTGCTGTTTTCCAAGAGACTCCAGATCTGCAGCCAGAGGAACTTGTCCAAGGAGAACCTAACATAGGAAAAGTGTTTATGATGAAAAGGTTAAAGATGTCCTAAAAGAGATGATGCTGGCAAAACAACTTTATGCTGGGGATTTTTGAAGATATTTCTTTTTTTTTTTTAAGATTTTATTTATTTATTTGACAGAGAGAGATCATAAGTAGGCAGAGAGGCAGGCAGAGAGAGAAAGGAGGAAGCAGGCTCCCTACCGAGCAGAGAGCCCGATGTGGGACTCGATCCCAGAACCCTGAGATCATGACCTGAGCTGAAGGCAGTGGCTTAACCCACTGAGCCACCCAGGCGCCCCTGAAGATATTTCTTAACATTGAAAGTGTGAATAATAAAATGTTGGAAGGTGATCTAAATTTATAAAGGAGTATGAAAATTGAGAGAAAAATTGAAAAGATGCTCTTTCTGTCATACACTATGCAATGAAAATAAGAGGCAAGCATTGTTTAGACTATTCCCAGTAAGGTTTTACAAATAAAACACTGTAATTCTCAATGTTTCTAATAAGTTACAGAGTACAAAAATAAATATTAGTTTTAATGTTGTTTTCATCTCCCAATACACTTAGAGCATTTTTAATGTTTTGGCAAAAATTTCAAAGATTAGAGAAATAATATTTTTTCCCCATAGACCCATAAGATTGCTTTGCATAATTTCAACTTGCATGGTCACTTTGACGGTTTCACGCTACTGTACAGAGTGAGGGACACACAAGCACACACACACACAGCAAAGAAACAGTCTGGCTTAAGAGGATCACTAGAATGGGTCCCAAGCATTCTGGGTTTCTGTGCAAGAATTTACTGTTTGGGTGACTTTGGAAAAGTCATTTAACTTCCTGGGCTGAATCTCCTCAACCCTGAAATAAGGGGTCTTAACAATGACTTTTCTCTTCTGGCCAGTCCGAGTCCTGCTAATTGACAACGAACAAGTTAATATTGCTAAGGACCTTCCTATTACCTTCTGAGAGGGTAGCCTGAGTCAGTCTACAATGCAGTCATGAATGTTGAATCTACAAATAAATCTACTGAAATCTGTAAATGCAATGAAAAGCATTTTGGCATTTCATGAAAATGTGAACTATAAAGTCTTCATTTTCTATTAGGATGTTGGCTTACTTAGAGTCACAAAGTTGGTTTTCATTCGTCTTCACCATAACTGACAGAGGCCTCCATTTCTGTGGCTGAGCTCCTGTGAGCATGACTCTTCTGATTCTGAATGTATTCAGGCAACTGTGCCCTTTAAATGTGGCTTTAGGGGCGCCTGGGTGGCTCAGTGGGTTAAGCCGCTGCCTTCGGCTCAGGTCATGATCTCAGGGTCCTGGGATCGAGTCCCGCATCGGGCTCTCTGCTCAGCAGGGAGCCTGCTTCCTTCTCTCTCTCTCTCTCTGCCTGCCTCTCCATCTACTTGTGATTTCTCTCTGTCAAATAAATGAATAAAATCTTAAAAAAAAAAATGTGGCTTTATGTTTATAAAATCTGAGAGGATGTCAACAACCCAACTTTTTTTTTTTTTTAAAGATTTTATTTATTTATTTGAGAGAGAGACAGTGAGAGAGAGCATGAGCGAGGAGAAGGTCAGAGAGCGAAGCAGACTCCCCATGGAGCTGGGAGCCCGATGTGGGACTCGATCCCGGGACTCCGGGATCATGACCTGAGGCGAAGGCAGTCGTCCAACTAACTGAGCCACCCAGGCGTCCCATCAACCCAACTTTTATATGGAAGGTCTTCTTAAGGATTAAGAAATGCAATTACCTACTCATTTTGTTTTATTTTTATTTTTTTAAAGATTTTATTTTTAAATAATCTCCACACCCAACGTGGGGCTTGAATTTACAACCCAAGGGGGCAACTGGGTGGCTCAGTGGATTAAGCCTCTGCCTTCAGCTCAGGTCATGATCTCAGGGTTCTGGGATCGAGCCCCACATTGGGCTCTCTCCTCAGCAGAGAGTCTGCTTCCTCCTCTCTCTCTGCCTGCCTCTCTCTGCCTACTTGTGATCGCTGTCTGTCAAATAAATAAAATCTTAAAAAAAAAAAAAAGAATTTACAACCCTCAGAGATCGAGAGTCACATGTTCTACCTACTGAGTAAACCAGGCACCCCATAAAGTACACCTTTATTTTTTTTCTTTTTTTGTTTGTGTGGGTTTGTCTTTTTTTTTTTTTTTTTTTTAAGTCATCTATCTGCCCATTGTGGGGCTTGAACTCCTGACCTCAAGATCAAGAGTCACATGCTCTACTGACTTGAGCCAGCCAGGCGCCAGCTCTACTCATTTTAAAGCAGTTTACTTTAAAAAAAAAAAAAAAAAAAAAGTTAGCTTTCATTTACTTATCTATTCAATACTACTTGAGTCTGTCCTTCAGGCAGGGGACCACAGCTGTTCTGGATACTCAGAGACTAAGCTAAACTTGGTGCCCGCCCTTGATTACTGGTGAGCAAAAAGATATTTAAACCTTGTTAAATAAAACAGGATAATTCATTTAAAAACACATTAACACCTATAGAAAAAGCATTTCTGGCCATCAGCAAAAATTTAATGAGAACTTATTTGAGACCTGTGCTTTATGGTATGGAAGACAAAGAGAATTAAATTGTTACATCTTTGCATTTAGAGAGCTTACCACCAAGCCAAGATTTTCGTTCTTTTCTGAAAAGGCAAAATTTATTTCTTATCAGTGTTTCTTATACATTATGTCTTTTCAGAAAAGAATAAAAATTCTCAGGAGCCACGTTAACTAAAAAGACTTTGAGAATAGAAAAACTGAATCACATAGTAATAAGATACAATGATTACTATAAAAACAACTCTAGGGGTGCCTGGGTGGCTCAGCCAGTTACGTGCCCATTGAGCTCAGGTCATGATTTCAGGGTCATGAGATCGAGCCCTGTGTCTAGCTCCATGCTGGGCACAGAGCCTGCTTAAGATTTTTTCCCTCCCTCTCTACATCTCCCCCCCTACCCTAGCTTCGTTCACACTCTCTCTCAAAAAACAAACTTAAAATAAAAATGAAAAAACTCTAATCTTTATCTAAAATATATATTGAGCTGCTGATACGAAACATAAAGTATACTAAGAACTGTGAATAAAAGCAAATCACAGTTAAGACCTAGAGCGAAAGTCAAGGGCAAAACTTGATGATGCCTCATTTAGCTCCTTCACCTTTCTTTCTGTACCTGAGATGTCAAATCTCTGTGCTCTTCACAAATGAGACTTTATAAAAATTGCTTTCAAATCCTATTCATTGGATCACAGTGATTTCTGTGTTAAACAATCCATTTTGGAATAAACTTTCACGGGGTGACAACTGGAGTTAGAGGAAGTCTCTTGGGCCTCCCTTTGAGAAATATTACACCCACAGAGTCAAAGTAGATAGCTAACAATTAGCCTGCCCTGCTCTCTGTATTCAAGTGAAACTCCCTAAAGGAAGCCAAAGCTTATTCTGAGTATTTCTAACTGGCAAGACTTAGGTAACAGGTTCTAGCCCTCCAGGCAGTGTGAAGAAAGCCAGTGACTTAGAGCAGAGACAGAGCCACAAAAGATGGCCCTTTCAA
Source organism: Mustela lutreola (assembly GCF_030435805.1). NCBI lineage: Eukaryota > Metazoa > Chordata > Mammalia > Carnivora > Mustelidae > Mustela > Mustela lutreola. The sequence continues at coordinate 37,554,999 of NC_081293.1, forward strand.
AGTGACAGTTGAAGATAGTAGCATTTCAGTTCCTCCCTTCTTAGCCTAAAGCTGCACTGTGTGATAAGGGGGCCATTTACACACACAGCTCAGTTGAGCACCTGAAATGTGGCTAGTGGGACAGAGGACCTGACTTTTTAATATTCTTTTATTATTTTTTAAGATGTTATTTATTTGACAGACAGAGATCCCAAGTAGGCAGAGAAGCAGGCAGAGATAGAAGAGGAAGCAGGATTCCTGCTGAGCAGAGAGCCAGATGGGAGGCTGGATCCCAAGATGCAGGATCATGACCTGAGTTCAGTTTAGCAGAGGCCTTAATCCACTGAGCCACCCAGGCACCCCTGGGTTTTATTTTTTAAAAGTAATCTCTACACCCAACGTGAGGCTCAAATTTATGACCCCAAGATCAAGAGTTACATGCTCTACTGACTCGGCCGGCCAGGCGCCCCTGACTTTTTTAAAAAATTAATTTGTTTACTTACGGGGGGGCGGGTAGGGCAAGGAGCAGAGGGAGAGAGAATCCCAAGCTGACTCTGAACTCAGTGCAGTGCTCAGTGCAGAGCCCAATGTGTGGCTCATTCTCAAAACCTTTAATTTCACGACCCTGACTAAGATCATGATCTAGGCTGAAATTAAGAGTAGGACACTTAACTGAATGAGCCATCACCCAGGCACCCCTGACTTTTCATTTCAATTATAAAATACACACCATAAAGTTGACCGTCTTAACCATTTTCTAAAATCAGTAGTATTGGGGCGCCTGGGTGGCTCAGCTGGTTGGCATTTGCCTTCAGCTCACGTCGTGGTCCCAGGGTCCTGGGATGGAGGCCTGTGTCAGCCTGTGTCAGCCTGTGTCAGCCTGTGTCAGGCTGTCTGCTAAGCAGGAGCCTGCTTAGAACTCTCCTTGCTGCTCCCCCTGCTTGTACTCTTAAATAAATAAAATCTTTTGAAAAAAGTCTTTAAAAGGGGCACCTGGGTGGCTCAGTGGGTTAAAGCCTCTGCCTTCAGCTCAGGTTATAGTCTCGGGGTCCTGGGACTGAGTCTTGCATCAAGCCCTGCATCAGGCTCTTTGCTCAGCAGGGAGCCTGCTTCTTCCCTCTCTCTCTGCCTGCCTCTCTGCCTACTTGTGATCTCTGTCTGTCAAATAAATAAACAAAATCTCTTAAAAATAAATAAAAAGCCTTAAAAAAATCAGTAATGTTAAGTACATTCAGTGTTGTGCAAGCAAGCTCCATAGTCTTTTTGTCTTGAAAGCCTGAAACTCTATACATAGTAAATAATTCCCCATTTCCTGCCTCCCCACAGTCCCTGGCAACATCACCATTCTTCTTTCTGGTGCTATGAAACTGAGTACTTTTGATACCTCATCTATGTGGAATTATGCTATATTTGTCTTTTTGAGACTGGCTTCTTTCATGCAGCGTGATGTCCTTGTTTCATCCATGTAGTAGCATGTCTTAAATTTCCTTCTTCTTCTCCTCCTCCTCCTCCTTCTTTTTTTTTTTTTTTTTTTTTTTAAGAGAGAGCATAGCAGGGAGGGGGCAAAGGGAGGAAGAGAGAGGGAATCTGCTGAGCTCCAGATGTGGGATTCAATCTCAGGACAGAGATCATGACCTGAGCCAAATATCAAGAGTTGGGATGCTTAACTGACTGAGCCACCCAGGCACCCCAGAATGTCCTTCTCTTTTAGAGCTGTTATGCATCTATCAATGAATTGGGTTGCTTCTACCTTTTGACTGTTGTCAAAAATGCTGCTATGAACATTGGTGTACAAATAGCTTTTAGATTTTGCTTTCAATTATTTTGAGTATATCCAGAAATGTAATAGCTGGATTACATGGTAATTCTTTTTTAATTTTTTTAGTATTTGCCGTACTGTTTTCCATACTGGCTGTACCATTTTGCATTCTTGTTGGCAACACACAAGAATTCCAATTTCTTCGCATGTTTGCCTTAATTTAAATTTAAATACTGATAATTCAGTTACTGGAAAACTTTTAACTATGTTTGGAACAACATGGATATGTGAATCTACTTTTTTAACTATAAGTTTTACAAAATATAAATAATATTCCCAACACAAATTTAACATCTGTATTCAGATGTGTTGTTCAGTAGAAAATACACACCAGGTTTCAAAGATTTAATCCAGTAAAAAATTATAAAATGTGTCTCATTGATAATTTTATATACTGATTACATGTGAAATAATATTTTGGGAGTGTTGAAACAAACAAAAACATAAAATTAATTTAACCTATTTCTTCCTACTTTTGTAAATGTGGCTCCTAGAAAAATTTTAAATTACTTATAGGGCTTACATTCTACTTCTATTGGATAGCACTACTGTAGAGGTAGCCTCCACTTTAACATAGTGAAAATCACCAGATTCCAGAAGATAAACTCTTCCCGGGGTCCCAATTGTTTTTTTTTTTTAAAAAGAAATTAAAATAAATAAATAAAAAAATAAAATAAAAAAATAAAATTTTTTATAAAGACCCTGAGGACCCCCCCCCCCCAAAATCAGGCTCTCTGCGCAGTGGGGGAGCCTGCTTCCCCCTCTCTCTCTGGCTGCTTCTCTGCCTACTTGTGATCTCTGTCTCTGTCAAATAAATAAATAAAATCTTTTTAAAAAATAAATAAATTAAAAAAGAAAGATTTTATTTATTTGAGAGAGAGAGAGAGACGGAGAGCACAGAGGGACCGAGAGAGGGAGAAGCAGACTCTGCAATGAGCAGGGAGCCTGACAGAGGGAGATCATCCCAAGAACTGGAAATCATAACCTGAGCTGAAGGCAGACGCTTAAGCACAACACAGCCAACCAGGAAGCCCCCCTCCCACCCCGCCCACCCTCACCAGTTGCTTTAATATTTGTATCATCTGCCCTTAATATCTTAATACATCTATCTTTCTTTTACTGCAGGAGGATTCCCTGAAAGCCCCTCACCTTTTTTTAAGATTTACTTATGAGAGAGAGAGAGAGAGCGCGCGCGAGCGCGCGCACCCAAGCGAGCATGAGGTGAGGAGGGGTAAAGGGATAGGGGAGAGGAATTTTAGCAGACTCCGTGCTGAGCAAGGGGCTTGATATCAGGAGCCTGAGATACAGACATGAGCCAAAACCAAGAGTGTCTTGCTTAACCAACTGTGCTACGCAGGCCCACCCTGAATGACACTTTCTATTCACTGTTGCCACAAAAAGCCAGGCCGTTATACCCATTTCCCTAGCGAGTATCTGGTGTTCAGTTTTGGTATCCTATTTTCTATGTTTTGTTGGTCTATCAGAACCTATGCCTTCCATTGCAGAGTCCTCCTGTTTGTGGTGGGGGGTGAGTAGGGGGGGGCGGTGGTGCTGGCAGATGCATAACACCTCAGCAAGGAGAGCTCAGGCGGTATGTTAATGTGTTTACAGAAGAAAAGAGGCAGTTTCTTTCTTTAATTTGACAGTGCTGCCTGACAAAACTTCTGTACGTTTTGTGGTTTTTACCACTTACAGCTTATTTCCACTCTGAAAGTAGTCATAAATCCTGGACTGACTTCCATATGACAACAAAGTAGTGGGGCAGTACATGGATGAGATGTGGTCACTTTCAGTGACTGGGGGCTACATGACAGAGAGGTGTGTAGGGAGCCAGGAAGAAACCCTGTCATGCTGGGATGGGAAGAACCAAAAGCTAGATTTGAGACAGTAGAGTTGTGGTTGTGAATGTATTTACCTCTCATACCAGAGTCACTCAGGATATAATAGCCATCACTACCACTCCAGTGCAAACAAACAAACAAACAAACACCTCTTCCATGGAGGATAATTGTTCATACATTTTTTAAAAAGCTTTATTTATTTATGTAAGAGAGCGAGCAGGGGCACAGGGGTAGAACAGAGAGGGAGGGAGAGAAAGAATCCTCAAGCCAACTGCAGGCTTGCTCCTGAAATCATGACCTGAGCTGAAACCAAGAGTTGGACGCTCAATCAGATGCTTAACTGCATGAGCCACCCAGGTGCCCCAATTCACAATTATTTTTGAATAAAATTTTTATTTTGGGATCATTTTAAATATACAGAAAAGTTGCAAAGATAGTACAGGGAATACCTGCATACCTTTTACTGTTTTTCCTATATTCGATGTGTGATATAAACATGGCACATTTAACAAAACTAAGAAATTCACACTGGGTGCTGGGTGGCTCTGTCAGTTAAGTGTCTGCTTTGGGCTCAGGTTATGAGCCCAGGATCCTGGGAGAAAGTCTTGCATTGGGCTGTTTAGTGGGGAGTCTACTTGTCTCTCTCGCTTTACCTCATCCCCCTGCTCATGTGCTCTTGCTTTCTCAAAAATGTAAAAAAAAAAAAAAAAAAAAAAAAAAAGAAAAAAGAAAGCGATTCATATTGGTAGAATACTCTTAAACTATAGACTTTAATTTGATTTTACCATTAATGTCCTTCTACTTTTCTGGAACCCAACACACAAGCCAAACTGCATTTATAATGTAAGCTTTTTATATACAAAGATCTTGCCCCATTTTACCATTCACATTAATGTTTTTACTTCTTGGTACAGACTGTAAGGTTTTATTTTTGTGTGTATGCTTACTTATAATTCTGAAATACGTGTTTATTCATACTGGTGGTGCCTACCAATGACTACCAGACATAGTTGTGGTCAAACAATGAAGGGTTATTAGCTGCTGTAGTGAGGGAAGACCTCACCCCAGGGGGAGTCTCAAGATGGGGGTGTTAGAGAGGGCTCATTATAGTATACGGGCTTCTGTTAGATGATCTGGGGGAGGGTCCAAGGAAACAGGTTTTGTTCTGGTTCAGTCAGAAAGCAGGAGCAATTCAAGGACTAGCTTAATTTTTATCAGAAAGCAGGAGGAATTGGAGCAGGGCTAGAGTTGTCATTAAAGCAGTAGTCACTCACGTTAGCTGGGGATGGGATGTTTGGTCATCTCTGTGCTTGCACAGTGTCTGTTTTTATCTGTTCATGCAGAATTAAAGTGGTCTTATTTTCTTCTTCTTTGTCAGAGAGAGAACTCATTCTAACGTTAATATTCCACGGCACTGCTTACGTTCATCAGGGCATCCAGGCCAGCTCCCAACCGTGGCTCTCAGAGCTGCTTTTCTTAGCGCAGCATCTGATCATAATTAAGACAGAAAGCAACAGAAGACTGCTTAGCAGCTTTTGCTACAGAAATGGCAACTCTGGTCCGCGATACTGCTAATTCCAGCTGTGTACATGTGCTTAACGAGCAACTCCCCATCAAGGGCTGACAAGTTCAGTCTGTCTCGTTTAGAGCAAAAACAGGGTGGCCTGGACGTAATAGGAACTCAAATGACATCGAACTGGAGCGTTTCTCCAGCAACGAACATTCTCGTCCCCCCACCCCCCCGCCTTGTCTCTGAGAACCAGGCCAGAGGGCCAAAGCCCTGCCCTCCGGGGGAACCGGGTGCCAGGAGAAGCGACCCGATAGTGCGGAGTAGCGACCCAAGAGCCGGGAGCACAGCCCGCGCCGGCTCCTCAAACTCCGCCCTTGGGAGCCGCCTTTATGTCTCCGCTGTTCTCGGTTCCTTCTTTCTCCCTCGGCAGGAAATGGCTCCCATTTTCTCCTCTCACGGTGGCCTTCGACCCAGGCGTCTTTGGGGCTCATTGATTGGGGTGCTTTTCAGTCTGTACTTTCCGGGGCTCAGGATTGCTCTGCCGGCCGCTGCCCTCCGGCCCCCCTCCGCGGGTCCCGGATCCCGCACACCCTTGGCGCGCCACTCTCCACTCCCGGCCGGGCGCGTCACAATGGCGCCTTCGCGGCCTCGCCCGCACCCAGCCGCGCTCCACTTCCAGCCCCATCTTCCCGGAGAGGTGGGGTTCTGCGGGGAAACAGGCCGGCGGGTGCGCGGGCTCCCGGGCTGTGGCTCCTGGGTGCTGGGTACAGGGCCGAGCGGGGACCGAGCAGGGACCGAGCAAGCCCAACATGGCGTGCGCCTGTCGGGCGAGAGTTGTGCACTCGGGCCTGCGCTGCGGTAGACCCCGCCCGGCGGAGGCCCCGCCCAGGGCGCGCTGCCAGGGGTTTCCATGGTGATGGCAAACTAGCCTCAACTGCCTCAGCTACTACTGCCAAGCTCCCCGCGTTCCACCCTCCTCTAGGTGCTCAGAGGGACGATCGAGGTGCGGGATGTGAAGAGCGGGAGCGTGGAGACTCGGATCCCGAGGTGAGGGGCGGGACCGGCGGCGGGTCCGAGGCTGAGGGCCGCACTACTGGGACCGACCGAGAACTGGGCCCTTGCGTGTGGGGACAGTGTGTGTGTATGTGGGGAGTCGGGGGGGGGGGGGAGGATTCGTTGTAGAGGGAGCCAAGATTCTTGGCTTCAGTGGGGGGGGAATCGCCAGTCCATCTGGGAAGATGGAGATGAGGGGATCTAGAGGGACTGAGTTTGAGGAATCCCTTTCTTAGGCCAGGGATGGCGGGGGAGTCCTAGACCCGCAGATCTGAGACGTCTTCGCCAGCCTGCAGGGACACCTTTAAGGGTAGTGAGACGTGGAGGGGTGGGGGTGGGGGCTCTTAATTAAAGGCAGTACATGCACATATTTCAAGAGTCACAAACTTGCACAAGGCTTTATTACTCAAAAACTTTTCTTCTCTCTATCGCCATTTCCTGCCTCCCTGAGGAAATAATTTCCAACCTTTAAACTTGTCTTCTCCAGAAATTTTACTTCTTCCTCTTTTATCTGCATCTCTTCTCTGTGCACTTCTTTTATTTCCTTTACTAAATTTGAACACTTCAGTCTGAAATATTTCCTCATTGATTTCCTTTGTCTCTTGGTCACACTTTGCTGCTGCCTGTGTGTAGTCAGCCGTTTGTTTTTCTTTACCTTTTCCTAGTCATACCCTTGACTGCTTTTTGCACTGGTTCCTTTTTGACATCTCATCTTGGAATAAGCCTAAATTCAGAGGGGTGGGAATGGGTCCAGAGCTTTGTCTCAGGCTCTCATATACTTTCTGTATGATCAAGATTTTCATGTGTAGTGGTTTTTTCATTTTAAAAATAAGAAATATGACATATAAGGATTATATTGTGAAACATGTCTTCAAGGTGATAAGAATACTACTTAACCTAAAATCTGTGTATGTTCCACTAATCTTAATAGAGCTCTACCCTGATTTATAACTTTTGGTGTAGTATCAATCATTAACTGCCCCCATTACTGTTTTGAACTTTATACTTTTAAATTACTTGTTTTTAATTAGAATTTAACTAAAATTTTTTTTATTCCTTCCTCCCCAAAATGAATTGAATAGTTTTGATGTAGGAAAAGATGTTAGGGTTCAAAGCCGAGAGCCAAGAAAGAATTCTTGAGACGTCTTTGGTGCAAAAAGATGATTTTTTTTTTAAAGATTTTATTTATTTATTTGACAGAGAGAGATCACAAGTAGGCAGAGAGGCAGGCAGAGAGAGAGAGGAGGAAGCAGGCTCCCCGCCGAGCAGAGAGCCCGATGCGGGACTCGATCCCAGGACCCTGAGATCATGACCCGAGCCGAAGGCAGCGGCTTAACCCACTGAGCCACCCAGGCGCCCAAAAAGATGATTTTTTTAAAGCAGGGGGACAGGACTCATGGGCAGAAAGAGTTACCATGGGGTCATGAGGTGTGGCCCATTGTATACTTTCAAGTTGGAAGGGGGTTAGGAATAGTATAAGTCTCTAAGGAATTTTGGAAGCAAGGTTTCCAGGACCTTGAGGGGGCTAGCTATTGTTAGGAAAAAGTCATTTATTACAGTCTAATAAAACCTTAGTCATGTGACCCTTCATATGTATATTGGTGGGCCATATGCTTGGGGGATGATTACCAACACATATATTGGGGGATTAAGGGGGTTAGAGATAAGGGAAGTTTCTGAAGGAATTTTTATGTGTTAAAGTAGACTTACAGGATCTTAGGGGGAAGGGGTGTCAGGCCAGGATTGACTTTTGACCTTAGCAAAATATTAATATCAAGTTAGTTGAGTCCCTAGAGGAATGTCACTCAGCCTGTTTCAAGGACTTGTCAAGGGTCTGTAGGTAATAAGGAAATTTAATAATTTTTCTTCTGCCTTTGTTTACCACATCAGTTTTGCTTGTCTTTGGATTCTATATATTAATTGTTTTCACACTGTTTTCCTCAGTGCCTTTCTTTTGTTAATTAGCCTTGTCTGTTGTCTTCACAGGATTATTCTAAGACCAAGTATATAGCTATAATATTTTTTGCTGCTTTATAGTATTCCATTTAATAAGCAGGCAACAACTTACTTCTCCACTATTCTGTTAAAGGACATAAAAGTTGTTTCCAGTTTGGGATATTATAAACAGTGGTATTTTGAACCAGCACATGTCTTCTGGGGGCACCCATGATATAGGAAACAAAGGCAGAAGGAAATGTAGATAAAATTAAATGTCCATATAACCTGCAGCCCATTGACAAATACTTGAGGCAAGCAGAATATAATCATCCTTCCAGAAGCTCCTGTCTCCTAATTGTCTTAATGTTACTGACTTGCTAAACGGAAATACAATCTCCCTTTGACAATAGCGAGGTCTCTGATATCCTGTATCTTCTTTAGCTTATGAAGATCCTTTTGAAACTTCTCTTATCTCATGAATTCTTTCTTGGCTGTCAGCTCCCAACCTCACCCCACCAAACCTCACCTATATTCCAAAACTATGTCACATGTGCCAGACTTACTTTAGACCATCCCTATTGCAGAATTCCTGGGTTCTAGAATTTGCCCACATTTAACTTCCTCACATAAAGATACTTAGTAAAACAGTTATACCAGTTTACCTCCCTCAAGCCAGTGGGACTGCTAGATTATAGAGTGAGTAAATGTTTAACTTTGTAAACAATTACCAAACTTTTCCAGAGTTTCTGTACCATTTTCCCATTAGCAATGCACGAGAGTTGCAGTTCGACATGTTTGCTAATTCTTGATATTGTGGGTTTTAAAAACTTAAAATATTTATTTTAGTCATTCTAATGGAGTATATGGCCATATTTTATTAGGGCTCTATTTACTTTTTTTAAAGATTTTATTTTATTTTATTTTTTTTAAGATTTTATTTATTTATTTGACAGAGAGAGATCACAAGTAGGCAAAGAGGCAGGCAGAGAGAGAGAGGAGGAAGCAGACTCCCTGCTGAGCAGAGAGCCTGATGCGGGACCCGATCCCAGGACCCTGAGATCATGACCTGAGCCGAAGGCAGCGGCTTAACCCACTGAGCCACCCAGGCACCCTTTTTTTAAAGATTTAAAAAAATTATTTATTTATTTGACAGAGAGAGAGAGAGATCACAAGTAGGCAGAGAGGCAGGCAGAGAGAGAGGGGGAAGCAGGATCCCCGCTGAGCAGAGAGCCCGATGTGGTGCTTGATGTGGGGCTCAATCCCAGGACCCTGAGATCATCCCAAGCCAAGGCAGAGGCTTAATCCACTGAACTACCCAGGTGCCCCTGAATGTTAGATCTTCTGTTACAGTCCCAGAGGTTCCTTCCTGAGGTTTGGTTCTGGTTTTTTGTTGCTCTTTGTCTGTCATTCAGATTGAGTAATTTCCATTATTTGTATTCAAGTTCACTGATACCCTGCTACTCCCCCTCCCCCTTCTTCATTCTGCTTTTGGGCCCATCTAGTGAGTTTTTTAGTTTGTAATTATATTTCTCAGTTATAGAATTTCTGTTTGGTTCTTTAAATCTTCTGTACTTTTTCAGTTGTTTCAAACATGTTCGTAATTGCTCACTGAAGCATTTTTGTGATAGCTGCTTTAAAATCCTTGTTAGATATTGCAGATATTAGTGTTGATAATGGTTTTCTTTTCTCATTCAAGTGGCATTTTCATGGCTCTTGGCAGGCGAGAATTCTACCACTGAACCACCAATGCTTTCATGGCTCTTGGTATGACATTTCTTTAAAATTGGATCCTGGACGTTTTGAGCAATTTTTTGAGGCTCTGACTCTTACTAAATCTTCTGTGTTGTTGTTGTTTTTAAGATTTATTTATTTTTATTTTTTATTTTATTATTTTTATTATTTACTATTTATTATTATTTTATTTTTATTTTATTTTACTTGAGAGAGAGTGAGAGTGAGAGTGAGCGTATGAGCAGGGTAATGGGATAGAGGGAGAAGCAGGCTCCCCACTGAGCAGGGAGCCCAATGTGGGATTCCATTCCAGGACTCTAAGATCATGACCTTAGCTGAACGCAGATGCTTAATGACTGAGCCACCCAGGTGACCAGATTTATTTATTTTAGAGAACGATAGAGAGCAGGGGCGAGGGGTAGAGAGAGAGGGAGGGAAAATCTTCAAGTAGATTCCCCGCTGAGCACAAAGCATGTTGCCGGGCTTGATGCCAGGACCCTGAGATCATTCATGGCTGATCCAAAATCAAGAGCCCTACTATGCTCAACTGACTGAGCCACCCAGGCATCCCCTAAATCTTCTGTTTTTGGGAGTTCTTCTCTGACACCACACTGGCAAGAGAAGGAAAGATGCTATCTCATTGCTGCCCATTAAGGCAGAAATCCAAGTTCTCTACTTGGCCTCTGTTGACAGTCTGGAGATTGGGAATGGAAGGAATGTTTTATTCTACTGGACAGTAGTGGCTGTCAGGTTCCCCACTGGACCTTCAATGATGGCACCTTCATAGGAGGGTGCACTAGAAGAGGGGTAAGTCTAGGCTTCCTATTAAACCTTTGCTGATATGGGTAGGGGTGTTGTCACACTTTTTGTCTATGGAGTTTGGCTGGAGCAAGGTGTTTATTATCTCAAAGTTTTCTGTCTTGTAAGGCTGCCCCTCTCCTGTCCTTTTGCTGGAAAAAGCATGCTATTCTTAGGCTTTTAAAAATCTGCATCCAGGGGTGCCTGGGTGGCTCAGACGGTAAGCGTCTGCTTTCAGCTTGGGTCATGATGCCAGAGTCCTGGGATCAAGCCCCACATTGAGCTCCCTGCTCGGTGGGGATCCTGCTTCTCCCTCTCCCACTCCCCCTGCTTGTGTTCCCTCCCTCACTGTCTCTCTCCATCAAATCAATAAGTAAAATCTTTAAAAATAAAAATCTGCATTCATTAACATTTTCAGATTGGTGGCTTTTTTTTTTCCCATCGGGTCTTTTTTTTTTTTTTAAATAATTATTTATTTGAGAGAATAAGAATGAGAGAGAAAGAAGAAACAGCGGGGAGGGAGAAGCAGGCTCCTTGCCAAGCAGGGAGCCTCATGTGGGGGCTCCATCCCAGGACTCCAGGATCATGACCTGAGCCAAAGGCAGACGTTTAACCAACTAAGTCACCTAGGTACCCCCAGATTGCTGGCTTTTCTAACACATAGTTGGTAGACACGAGGCAAAAAGAAAACCCAGGGACCCCAACATCATGTCATTTCTTGGGTCCTAAGATCCCTTCTTGATCTGCCATTTTCTCTCTACCTTTTAGTCTTATTTATTTATATAATGTTCAGCATGTTTAGTTGTACTTAGTTGGGGAATATGAGGTATAGCTACTCTATCTTGTCCTGCACTGGAAGTTTTGCCTTTATTTTGAAAGATATTTTTAGTATCTCTGCATATAAAGTTTTATCTTTCAATACTTTAAAACCATCATTCCAGAGGTGCCTGGGTGGCTCAGTGGGTTAAAGCCTCTGCCTTCAGCTCAGGTCATGATCGCAGGGTCCTGGGATCAGCCCCGTGTTGGGCTCTCTGCTTGGCAGGGAGCCTGCTTCCCTTCCTCTCTCTGCCTGCCTCTCTGCCTGCTTGTGATCTTTGTCTGTCAAATAAATAAATAAAATCTAAAAAAAAAAAGTGTAGACTTAAAAAAAAGCCATCATTCCACTGTCCTATTTCTTACATTGTTTCCATTTTTTAATGTAAGAGTTAACAAAACTTTTGCATAAAAGATATTCTTTTACAGGTGACTTAGTCTCTCATATTTCTTTGAATATATTAGACACACATCTTTCAGAATCTCTTGTTTGGTGTGTTGGCTTATTTTCCTTCAGTATTAGTTTTTGTCCTTCCGGTTGCATAATACTCTTTGGGGTGTTGGTGTTTCTCAGATGTCATATGAGAGTCCTGCTGGCGTGACTCCAAATACTATTGACTTCTACCCTTTACTGGCAACAGGATGGAGCGTTGTGTGGTCTGGGTGCGGGAGACAGTAGTGAGGTGGCATTCCTAAGGTATCTTAGTTGCTGCCAGACACCAAAGGCACTTCTTTGAGGCTCTGGTCATACTAATTGTGTCCGCCTGGGAGTGGACCCACAGCTGCTTTCCAGCCGTCTGGGCTGGAGGAGGAGGGAGCCCCAGCCCTCAGACTGTCTGTGGTGCTTCTTGCCTCTTTTCATGCTGTCATCTTCTGCTATTCTTAGGCTTTTAAAAATCTGCATCCAGGGATGCAAGGGTCCTGAACTGTGGATCCAACTCTGTGGTCATTCCATCTTTAAATACTTTAAAATTGCATGTCCACTGAGGGTGATGCTTCTCATTTTCCAGCAATGATAGCCACTTATGTTTTTAAAATACCTTTTGTCATTTTTAGAGTTTTTGGTCCAAAGTCCTACTGAAGTATGTGCTCTGAGTGTCATTTTGATTCCATTCAATTATAGACTCTCTGTAATATCAGAAAGTGCTTGTAGGTGGGGTGGGCGTATCTGTACATGCTTTGGAATCAAGAGTCTTGGGATTAAATCTCAGCTCTGAAACCTATTTGATATTTTTTTTAAAGATTTTTATTTATTTGACAGACAGAAATCACAAGTAGGTAGAGAGGCAGGCAGAGAGAGGAAGGGAAGCAGGCTCCCCACCAAGCAGAGAGCCCGATGTGGGGCTCGATTCCAGGACCCTGAGATCATGGCTTGCGCTGAAGGCAGAGGCTTCAACCCACTGAGCCACCCAGGCACCCCCCATTTGATATTCTTAAGGCCGTTTATATTTCACTTTACCTTCCTCATCTATAAAATGGGGAAAATAATGTTTATTATGTATTCTTGTTACATATATTAAATGAAAAATTATTCAGTTTTACTTTGTTTTCAGCCACAAAAGATTGCACCCAAACTAGTTTGATGCTCTCCTGTCCAGTGTCCCTTCACTGATGCTTGTTCCTGAAGGCATTAGAGGCCCAGCTCACCTTGGTGCTGTCTGCTGAATTTGTACAGAATTTCCAACATTGAAGATGGGGTATCAAGTGTTCATTTCCTTTTTTGTTTAACTCTAAATAGAAGATATATCAAATGGTCTTAAAAAGGGGGCGGGGAAGAAACTGTGGAACACAGATATATTAAATTATTCAAGTCCCACAGAATCGAAGCAGCTCAGGGTTGAAGGGCAGTGTCATATATAGTATTAGTCAAACAGCTCAAGCTGATATAGCTTGTTTTATAGGAAAACTCCACTGGCTACAATCTAATCTTATACAGGGAGCCCAGGAAAAATGTGCAGCTTGTTATTACAGAAGTGGAAGCTGTGTGACCGATTTGTACCATGAAATTGTGACATCAGTATTTTAAAAAAATTTCCTTTTCAGTATTTTGTAATGCCTCAAAATGTCTCTTGCATTTTGAGCTTGCTTCAGTTTATATTGTAGTAGTGTACCTCAGCAATTAAATGTGCATATTGAAATTATTTCAGTTATGTGAAATAAAAAAATAAAAATAAAATATCTAAAAATACCACGTTGCTGTAAACATATTTGAAAAATTCAATTAAAGGAATTAGATTCACCATTTTTAAAATTTTTGGTTTCTTGGGGTTACCAGGGTGGCTCAGTGGGTTAAAGCCTCTGTCTTTGGCTCAGGTCATGATCCCAGGATCCTGGGATCGAGTCCGGAATGGGCTCTCTGCTTTAGCCAGGAGCCTGCCCCCCCCCACCCCGCCCCACCCCGCCCCCGCCGCCCCACCCCGCCCCCCACCTGCCTCTTTGCCTGCTTGTGCTCTGTCAAATAAATAAATAAAATCTTAAAAAAATTCTTTTTTTATAATTTCTTTTATCCTAATCCTTTTTTTAAGATCTTATTTATTTTAGAGAGAGAGAGAGCACACGTGAATAGGGGGAGGAACAGAGGCAAAGGGAGAGGGAGAGAATCTTCACGCTGAGTGCAGAGCCTGATACAGGCCTCCATCCCGTGACCTTGACATCATAACCCTAATGGAAACCGAGAGTCCAACACTCAGCCAACTGAGCCACCCAGGAGCCCCTTTGTATCCTAATCTTTTTGGTTTTTCTTTTTTAAATTTTATTTTTATTTAAGTAATCTCTACACCCAATGTGGGGCTCAAACTCACAACCCCAAAATCAAGAAATATATATATATATATATATATATATTTTTTTTTTTTTTTTTTTTTTTTTTTTTTTAAAGAATCACATGCTTTTATGACTGAGCCAGCCAGGTGCTCCTCTAATCTGTTTTTCTTTATAATCCTTAAGGTAAGTTAAGATTTAACAACATTCAGTTTGTAAATTGAAACATGATACTGGGGACGCCTGGGTGGCTCAGTTGGTTGGACGACTGCCTTCGGCTCAGGTCATGATCCTGGAGTCCCAGGATCGAGTCCCGCATCGGGCTCCCAGCTCCATGGGGAGTCTGCTTCTCCCTCTGACCTTCTCCTCGCTCATGCTCTCTCTCACTGTCTCTCAAGTAGATAAATAAAATCTTTAAAAAAAAAAAAAAAAAAGAAACATGATACTGTAGGTTTTTGGTCTTTGTGATTACATGAAATTGTGAAGCCTCAATTTAAAGCTTTCTTTTTTTTTTTTTTTTAAGATTTTATTTATTTATTTGACAGAGAGAGAGATCACAAGTAGGCAGAGAGTCAGGCAGAGAGAGAGGGGGAAGCAGGCTCCCTGCTCAGCAGGGATGCTGAGGCAGGTGTGGGGCTCAATCCTAGGACCCTGAGACCATAACCTGAGCCAAAGGCAGCGGCTTAATCCACTGAGCCACCCAGGCGTCCCTTAAAGCTTTCTTTTTAACGTTAGTTCATTTTATTTTATTTTATCTTATTTATTATAAAGATTTTATTTATTTATGGGAGAGAGATTGAGCACACGAGCTGAGTGGGGAGGCAGAGGGAGAGGAAGAAGCAGGCTTCCCACCAAGCAGGGAACCCCAAGAGGGGCTCTATCCCAGGACCCCCTAGCGTCATGACCTGAGCCAGAGGCAAACACTTAACCCACTAAGCCATGCAGGTGCCCCCTGTTAGTTCATTTTAAGTCTGTTTTGTTAAAGTGAAACATTTTAACTAAAATTGCTATTACCAAGTTAAATTATCTTTCGCAGAAAGATTCAAGGACTCAGGATATAGTTATCCTTGTGGCTAAGATTTATTACATTATAAGGACCCAAAGCAGACTCACCAGAGGGAAAAAGGCTCATGGGGTGATATCTAAAAGAAACCAGACCTGAGCTTCCCAGACTCCCCTTACTGGAGTGAGACAGGATGCACTGAATTCCCCCAGCAACAAATAGCAACAACTTTTGTGAAGCGCTGTCTACGCGGGAAGCTCACCAGAGGCTAGGAATTCACGTTCTTCCTCAGGAGTCACGGAGGCACACATTGCTGGCGTTACCGTGCCAGTCGCTGAAATTCCAGATGC
This sequence comes from Mustela lutreola, assembly GCF_030435805.1. Classification (NCBI taxonomy): domain Eukaryota; kingdom Metazoa; phylum Chordata; class Mammalia; order Carnivora; family Mustelidae; genus Mustela; species Mustela lutreola. The sequence goes on from NC_081293.1 coordinate 37,570,594, forward strand.
TCCGAAGGAAAGCAGGTGTCCGGCATACATTTTGTCAGTTTAAGTGCCGTGGGCCACTCTTACCATTTAGGGAAAGTTTTGTATGAGTGTAGGCAACTGTTTACCAGGCCAGTTCTCAGATGCCAGCCAGGGACCAGCCTTGCAAGCAGGCCTTGATAAGGTTAGCAGGTTCAGGCCTGCTGTGTTAAATTCTTTTTGGCATGAAATAGAAATGGTATAAACAAACCAATTAAACAACTGAAATGATCGGAATGGATTAAAAAAAGACTCATTGTGTAAAAAAGTCTAGGTAGTTTTTTTTTTTTTTGAGATTTTATTTGGTTACCTGATTTTTTTTTTAAAGATTTTATTTATTTGACATGCAGAGATCACAAGTAGGCAGAGAGAGAGAGGAGAGAGAGAGGAGAAAGCAGGCTCCCCGCGGAGCAGAGAGCCTGATGCGAGGCCCGATCCCAGGACCCCGGGACCATGACCCGAGCTGAAGGCAGATGCTTTAACCCACTGAGCCACCCAGGCACCCCTTGGTTACCAGATTTAATTTGATGGGGTTCTCTTCATGTTAAATCATTAGTAAAATGTTGCATTGGGCTATCAGAAATCTTTAGTTCTGTTACAAGAGTGTATTATCTCCCTGGTCCTGTTCTAAAATCATGTTCAGAGTCTTATGGTGTATTTTCTATATTCCAGTCACAAGAACCCTCTTTGGTTATTAATAAAATCTGGGGAGGTGCTTTAGCAGCTCAGGTGCTCCTGCGAGAGGTCTGCCTCCCGCCGTGATTGTAATCTGTGGCCATGATACTGCTATTTTCTTAAGGCTGCTGTACAAATTGCCACAAATGTGGTAGCTTTAAACAGAAATTCTCTCACAGGTCTATAGAAGCCAGAGGGGTTGGTAAAATCGACTCTTATCTGGTGTTTCTGAGAGGGGCTCCATGCCAGTCCCCTCTCCTAGCTTTTCATGGCTTCCGGCAGTCCTTGGTGTTCCTCGGTTGGTGGCTGCCCTACCATTTCTGCTACCATCTTCACATGGCTTTTTCTTCTATGTTATCTCGGTACAGCTCCTTTTCTGTGTCTTATAAGGACACCCGTCATTGGATTTAGGGCCCATCCTAATCCAGGATGATCTCATCGTGAGATTCTTTAATTATATACCTGCAAAGAACCTTATTCCAAATAAGGTCACCTTCACATGTTCCAGGGATTAGGACTTGGACATAATCCTTTTGGGAGGCCGCAATTAAACTCACTACAGTACTAGTTTGTTTACTAAATGTAACAACTTGCCCGAGCCCCTGTTTTGGTCAGGAATGGTGCCAGGCCCTGGAAATAGAAAGATGACTAAGAGTGATACCTTTTTTAACATCACAGAGCGTAATTCCAAAAAAAAAAGATATAAAACCCCTCACACACATAATGAAATCTAAGTATAATGAAGAGATAAATACAAATCTTGTGGAAACACAAATTGGGATTCTCACAAAAGAATTCCTTAAAAAGAATGTTTGCCTAAAACTGCCCTGTCTGTTACGAAGCCACATGTGGCTGTTGAGCACTTGAAATGTGGCTGTTGTGACTAAAGAACCGAATTTTTCCCGATGCCTGGGAGGTTCAGTCGTTAAGTATCTGCTTTTGTCTCAGATCATGATCCCAAGGTCCTGGATCAGGGCCCTCTTGGGGCTCCCTGCTTGTTGGGAGGCCGGCTTCTCCCTTTCCCACTTCCCCTGCTCAGTGTCTCTCTCTGTTAAATAAATAAAATCTTAAAAACAAAAAACCTGAATTTTTCCTTTTAGTTTTTTAAAGATTTATTTATTTTTTTTTATTTTGAAGGAGTGAGTGAGCATGCTCAGGGGGAGGGGCAGAGGGAGAGAATCTTTCAAGCAGAGACTCTGCGGAACATGGAGCCCAAGGCTAAGGGGCTCGATCCCACGACCCATGAGATCATGACCTGAGCTGAAACCAAGAGTCGAGGGCTTAACCAACTGAGCCACCCAGGTATCTCTCCTTTTAATTTTAATGTAAGTGTGTATTAAATATAGATATTTGGGGAAAAAATACAGATACTTAGTTACTGGTATTACGGAAAACTTTTAAATGTGCCTGGAATGATTTGGTATATAAATATTTTTTCAGTAGTAAATTTTAGGGGCTTCTGTGTGGCTCAGCTGGTTGGGCATCTGCGTTCGGCTCAGGTTGTGATCCCAGAGTCCTGGGATTGAGTCCTGCATCTGTCTCCATGCTCAGCAGGGAGCCTGCTCCTCCCTCACACTCTGCCTGCTTGTGCTCTCATTCTGTCAAATAAATAAAATCTTTTTTAAAAATAGTAAATTTGGGGGCACCTGGGTGGCTCAGTGGGTTAAGCCTCTGCCTTCTGCTTGGGTCATGATCTCGGGGTCCTGAGATCGAGCCCCGCGTCAGGCTCTCTGCTTGGTGGGGAGCCTGCTTCCTCCTCTCTCTCTCTCTGCCTCTCTGCCTACTTGTGATCCCTCTCTGTCAAATAAATAAATAAAAACTTTAAAAAAATAAAAATAATAAAAATAAATAGTAAATTTTATGAAATCTAAATACAGATAAAATATTTCTTTTCTTTTTAAATTTTATTTATTTGACAGAGAGAGAGGCAGGGATTGATGGAATACAAGCTGGGTAGTGGGAGAGAGAGAAGCAGGCTTCCCGCTGAGGAGGCAGCCCGATTCGGGATTCAATCCCAGGACCCTGGGATCATGACCTGAGCCAAAGGCAGAGGCTCAACGACTGAGCCACCCAGGCACCCCAGATAAAATATTTCTGATGAAAATTTAGCAATTGAATTGAGATGCTCTTAAGTGTGAAATACACACCAGATATTGAAGACTTAGTACAAAAAAAAAAAAAAATCTTCATTGTATTGTCTCCATTTCCTCATCTGGAAATTGATTGACAACACTTTCAATGTGCTGATCATATTAGCAATCTATTCGGAAAAGCACTGTCAGTTTCAAATTTCACATCGTTTTATTATTGGAGAGTTTATAATGCCTACTAATTAGTGGTAGGATGAAAGAGGAGTGGAGTATTAGAAAAGTGTTCCTGCATCTCAAGTAAAAACTGTACTGGTTCTCAGAGGAGGAGGACGATAGCATGCTAAGAATAAGGGACTTATAAAATCCAAATTGATGAAAGTGTGTGAAATAAATATCAGAGGCATAAAACTCTTTGTAATAAAAAATGTAAAGTACCTTGATAATTTTTGTATTGATTACATGTGGAAATAATATTTTGAATATTTAAAAAAAATGTTATTGAAGTTAATTTCACCTGTTTCTTATTTTAAATAAAATTTAAAATTACATATATGATTCTCATTATATTTCTTTTTTAAAAATTAAAAACATTTGTAATTTTTAGACAAAAAGAGAGTATGTGACCAGTGGGGAGGACCAGAGGGGAAGGGAGAAGAAGGGGGACAGAATCTCAAGCAGACTCTGAGCTAAGGGCAGACCCCAATGCTCGACTCCATCCCACAACCCTGTGATCATGACCTGACTCTGAGATCATGACCTGAGCCAAAACCAAGTCAGATATGAAACCAAGAGTCAGATGCTCAACCAACTGAGCCACCTGAGCTCAACCAACTGAGCACCCCATCTCATTATATTTCTACTGAACTACAGCACTGCCAGGTCTAAAATGGTGAAAGGAAATGAGATTAGGGAAGAAAGAGTATTTCACAGAAGAGAAAGAGGTATTCTGGGTCATGATAATTAATTACTGAATGAATGTATGTATTTAGTTTTATCCCAATGCCCTATTGCTAGATCCGCCTCCTCCACCTTTAAAAAAAAAAACAAAACAGGAATGTGAAAGGGAGAGAAGGAAGAGCATTTGTACATGTCTCAGTGTTAATCTCCACCTTTGGGCATGGGGAGCAGTCAGAACAATAGTAGTCCACCTTTATCTCCAGAGGAATTTACTGAATCTGGGACATTCTTAATGCATTCTGAGTGAAGTATCTGGGAAAAAAAAAATCTTGATAATATCTCTGGAAATTTTTGAAACCAGAGATCCCTGTCAGATTAAAAAATCTTTAATCATTACAGTCTCTTAAATTTTTTTGCCTTTTTAAAAAAAGATTTTATTTATTTATTTGACAGAGATCACAAGAAGGCAGAGAGGCAGGCAGAGAGTGAGGGGGAAGAGAGCTTCCTGCTGAGCAGAGAGCCAGATGCAGGGCTCGATTCCAGGACCTTGAGATCACACCTGAGCCAAAGGCAGAGGCTTAACCCACTGAGTCACCCAGGCACCTCCTTTTTTACCTTTTTAAAAAGGGATTTTACTTTACTATTTTTTAAGTAGGTCTCACACCCAATGTGGGGCTTGAACTCTGGACCATGAGATCAGGAGCCTCACACTCTACCGACTGAGCCAGCCAGGTGCCAATATACACAGCAAAATTTATCTTTTTTATTTTTTTAAAAAATATTTTATTTATTTGACCGAGAGAGAGAGAGCACAAGTAGGCAGAGTGGCAGGCAGAGGCCCAGAGGGAGAGCAGGCTCTTCACCGAGCAGGGAGTCCGATGCGGGGCTCCATTGTAGGACCTGGGGATCATGACCTGAGCTGAAGGCAGCCTCTTAACCGACTGAGCCACCCAGGTGCCCTGCAATATTTATCATCTTAACCATTTCTTTAAAATATTTTTAGAGAGTGCGAGCAGGGAGAGAGAGAATCTCAAGCTGACTCCCCACTATCTGAGGCAGGGCCCTATCTCAAAACCCCGAGATCAGGACCCAAGCTGGAATCAAGAGTTGAAAGCTTACCTGATGGAGGCCCCTAGGCACCCCTGAACCATTTTTAAGCTACAAAGAGAAAACCAGAATACAAGGGAAGAGTTGAAAAATGGAAGAAAAAATGCAGAAGAACATCCAGAAGAGAAATAAAAGAAATATGGGTGGGTGCGAAGAACTTCACACACACACACACACACACACACACACACACACACACACGGCCTGTTTGCTTTCTATGGAGGACATCACACTCTCCTTCCTTCTGGGAATTTGTCACTCTCAGTAATCCTGCCCCCAGATTTACCTCTTTGTATAGTCCCCTCCCACATTGTGTGAGGGTTGCCTGTGCCATCAATAGAATGCAGCAGAAGTGGCATGTCACTTTTTAAAATTTTTTTTAAGGTTTTATTTATTTGAGAGAGAGACAGTCAGAGAGAGCATGAACAAGGAGAAGGTCAGAGGGAGAAGCAGACTCCCCTTGGAGCTGGGAGCTGGGACTCGATCCCGAAACTCCGGGATCATGACCTGAGCCGAAGGCAGTCGTCCAACCAACTGAGCCACCCAGGCGTCCCGGCATGTCACTTCTGGGGCAAGTTTCTGAAGGACACTATGTCTTCTGTCTCTCGTTCTCTCCCCACCCGCCTCAGACTGGTTGTCCTGAGAAAAGCCCGTTGCCATGTTGAGACGCTCCCAAGGCCAGGAAGCGAGGCGCCTGCCAGTAGCCATGTGTTGTGTCATCCTGGAAGCTGATCCTTCAGCCCTGGCCAAGCCTTCAGGTGGCTGCAGCCTGGCTGAGAGCTGTGTTGCCACCTCAAGAGAAAGCCTGAGACAGAACTATAGAGATGAGCTACTCCTGACTCTCAGAAGTGGTGTGAGATAATAAACATTTTTTAATTTAAGCCGCCAGATTACGGGTTATTCGTTATGTAACAAATAACAAATAACTAGTAAAACAAATAATAAACGCCTGAAAATCTGTGATTGTAGCAATTTCCTTTTTTTTAAAAAGCTGTCTTTTTTTTTTTTTTTTTTTTTTTTTAAGGATTATTTGGTGTGTGTGAGAGAGCACAAGTAGGGACAATGGAAGGCAGATGGAGAAGCAGGCTCTCCACTGAGCAAGGAGCCTGATGCGGGACTTGATCCCGGGACGCTGGGACCGTGACCAAAGGCAGATGTTTAACCGACTGAGCTACCCAGGCGTCCCTGTAGCAATTTCCTAAGAACTAAATTGCAAAGGGACACTTGTCTCACTATTTTCGTATGTGCACAAGCAGTTTGCTGGACATCAATATATCGAGTTGATAGAAGACTAACACAGTGACTGAAAGAAACAAAACAGAAAAACAGCATCACTTCCTTAGGACTTCATCCCTTTTGTCATTTCCGTCAGTTATGTCGAGTTCCCCTTCTGCAGGTTCCTCGAGCTGTAAATCTAGAGCCCTTAAATTGGTGACAGTGTTGATACTCCCTGGCCAGCTATTGCTTCTGGAGCTCTATGTTCGGTTTGAGTTTCACTTCCAGCATTGTAACTTCCGCTTTCTTTGTTGTAATTTTATCTTCATTGGCCGATTCCCCCTTAGTTATCTAATTTTTAAAAAAATGCCATTTGAGTTTGTATAATAGTTTGACTCTGTATTTAACCCTGGATTGATGACAGCTTCCAGCTCTACCCCTTTCTTCTCCCTCTGCCCTGTGTCACAGCAAGCAGATGAGAAAACCCATGTGCTCCCCTCTGACTCTGGAGGGAAGTTCAAGTCCCAGCTCCAGCCACCCCTTAATTACAATAAAACCCTTAAGCCAGTCTTTTCCAAGCTCTCACAAGCCATTTTTGGATTGAGTGGTAACTATCCCTATTCACTCCACAAAGCCCCATTATATGAATAAACAACCTAAATTTAAAAATTAATAAATAACTAATAAATAATAATAATAATAAACTTAAAAAATGTAGGGTGCCATCCGTTTTAACATCCAAACCAAACTTGGGGTGGGGAATCCATCTCATTTCTTCAGGGTATCAAAGATAAACACAGCTGGACATTAGTTAAGGTGGTGAAAATAGATTCTATTCAGTAACTACTGACAGTAGGGGAAAGAGTTGAGCTCCATTCTAATTTTGCAGAGGTGATAGGATATTTTAAAAGGAGAATGTGGTGGGGAGCAAGGAGAGACTCAGAAAAGTGAAATATTAAAAAGTAAAAATGCAGAGCGCCTGGGTGGCTCAGCCAGTCAAGCATCCAACTCTTGGTTTTGGCTCAGGTCATGATTTCAGGGTCCTGAGATCGAGCCCCACCTGGGGCTCTACCTTGTGCCTGGAACCTGCCTAAGATTCTCCCTCTGCTGCTCTCCCACTTGAGAGCCTGCTCTCTCTAAAAAAAAAAATAAAAAGGACAAATGCAATTAGGTCAGCTGCATCTGTAATTATCGAAATTAGAATTCTTTCCTCCCACAGAGACTGAAAGACACAGGCCCTATCCTTCCCGAGGAATACATTTCATTTCAAGGATCTGGCTTTCAGGTCCTTGACAGAGCTATGTCTGAGTTGTAGGAGATACATGTACATCTCAAAGGGACAGAGGAAGAATTCACAGTGAACACTCTAAGGGAAGTCAGCAGCCTGTCCTCCCTGTTGGCTGGCACAAACAGCAAATTCTGGCGGAGTTGAGTTTTTTTGGCCTGACATTTTAATGGTGTGTGTATCTGTGTGTGTCTGTCTGTGTCTGACAAGCAAGGTGTGTGTGTGGGGGGGGAGGGTGGGCATGGGAGTGGTTGGGATAATCATAAGGACACAGCCTTATGTTGGTAGAAGCCATGCTAGAATTTGTCTCTCAGGAGAGATTTGGGCAGAATCCATATGTGCTCACAATTCTGCAATTCTCAGGAACTAAAACAGTTTACCAACGGGAGACAAAGAGCCCACACAACTACAACTGTTGCTGTCCTTGTGTGAATTGAGGAACAGATTTGCAGTGACTGGTGACCAACAGACTTTGAAAGGAGCGATGGGACTTGTCACTGATCATGATGTGTAGCCATTATTAGTGTAGTGATTTGTAGACCAAAGAGTAGCAGCTGTTTGTACTTTATGTGATTACTGACAGTTAATATAAAGTGGTAACTGAAGTTTGAATCATGTTGTTGGGGTCCTGGTATTTTTTAACTAAACCATGGTGACTGAAATTCATGCATATGTGAACCGTGCAGAGGACTGCCTGTTGAATGCAGTGCTGTCACATTTTTATGGGAATTTAAATTGTGCAAATTTAAAATAATGTGAATAAATACTTGAAAAGTTGTATGTTATATGCAAAGTTTGAAATAATGCGATTCTCAATATTTTAAAAAATTATTGGGAGTCATAGAATTTTAAAATTCTCTTAAACAGTAACTTGAGGTCAGTATTTGTTATTACTATGCATAATCCCCTTCACCTTAATCTAAACACAAAATTTGACTATCATGTGTCAGTCTCGTATAAGTGCTGTTTGTGTGCTTTGAAACATTCCTTTTGTGAATGATCTGCAGACTCGTGTTGCCACTCTAATATTTGGTGTTGCTGAAATAAAAATCTTTTTTTAAAACCAACTAACCCAAATATTTACTCAGGAGTGGTATTCATACTTGTGCTGTAAAACATGCCTGAAAATTGATAACTTTGGAATGGAACTTTTATTTTTATTATTTTTTAAAGATTTTATTTATTTATTTGTCAGAGAGAAAGCTTGAGCTAACACAAGCAGGGGAAGCAGCAGGCAGAGGGAGAACGAGGCCTTCGACTGAGCAAGGAGCCAGATGTGGGACTTGATCCCAGAAAATAGGAAGCAGAATTAAAACAAAATTTCTCTATCCTATTGGTAGATTTATGCTCTTTGAGAATGCACTTACTACACTTATTCCAGTGGGAAAATCAGTACTACATTATCTAGAGAGTAAATTTTGCCTTGTTTTCACTTACCCATTCCTTACATCACTACTATGTACTATAATGTGTGGGTTTTATTGTTTTGGGGTTTGTTGAATCCTGGTTTTTATTTTACTTATTTATTTACTTATTTTAAATACTTTATTTTTTAGACAGACAGAGAGAGGCACACAAGCAGAGGGAGCAGCAGGCAGAAGGAGAGAAGCAGATTCCCACTGAGCAGGGAGCTCACCGCGTGGGACTCCATCCTCAGGATCCCAGAACCCCAGGATCCCAGGATCATGATCTGAGCCAAAGGCAGCTGCTCAACTGACTGAGCCACTCAGGCCTCCCAGAATCCTGGTTTAAAAAAAAAAAAAACAACTTCAAAAAACTTAACAAAATCTTTGTAGTAGACATTTTGGAACAATTGGGGAAATATGAATATGGAGTTGATACTAGAAGGTTTTTGTGGAATTACTGTGTGGTAATGTTATTGTGATCATGTAGGAGTACGTCCTTAATCTTATCAGATCAATGATGACATATTCAGGGCTGAAGTGTCATCATAAATGACTGACTATACATTTAGATAGATAAAATAAACCTGGAAAAATATAACAGCTGTTGACTCTAGGTGAGGTGTTTATGTGTGCTCATTGAATTCTTTCCAATTTTCTATTTGAAATTATCAGTAAGAGCCGGGACATATATTGACCGAGAAAATGTTTATATTCTTCACTGAAAACATGCTATAATAGTCATACCCTTAAAATGCATTTGTATAATGCCCTTAAAATGCATTTGTATAAAGATTGTGCACAGTCATCCACGGGAGATCGGGCTGCGTGTGGTAGTCGTTTTCTTTTAGTTTGTGTGTATTTTTATTCATCTATAATTTTTATGCATTACAAGCAATTTTGAGAAGCTGGCACTATCATTTTATTATCATTACGACTACTGCCGACACCACCAGCTCTGTGGTAGGAAAAGCTCTGCGGTCACGGGCTTGTTTTCTTTTATAATGTTCGCACTGCCTGTATTTTTCTCGAGCGTTCCCTTCTGGTCAGTCTGCGAAGCTGAAAGTCGGCCTCACGCCCCCTGGCGGTTCTCCCCGACTCAGCTCCGGCCCCACCGCCCTCTCCGGGGCGGGCCTCCTGCCGCGGGGCCTGACGGGAAACGCCCCTCCTGGTTCCGGGTTTGCGTTGCGCGGGAGCCCGGGGGCGAGCGTTTCGGCGCATGCGCCGCCCACGCAGGGCCCTGCCCTGGGCGAGGCGGGTACTGTAGCGCCGTTGGGGCGCCGCCCGTGTTGAAAATGAGCTGCGCCTGCGGAAGGGCGGGCCTTGGGCCTCAAGTCCCAACCCGCTAGAGCTACCCGGGCGGGCGGATCGCGGCTCGACCTTTGTTCATCTATCGGGGCCTGGGGGTTCTCAGGCTTGACAGTGTAGGCGTTCCGCTTTAGCAGATTAGGAAACAGAGAGTCAAAACAGGCCAGCGAGCGCCTCAGACCGCGCAGCCGGCGGAGGCGGCGCTAGGAGGCACATCCACAGCTGTCGCCTCTTTCAAAAGGGTTGTGCCTAAATCCGGCGTCGTAGCCCACCCAGCACTGAACCAGGGGGCATTGTCGTCGAGTATAATGTGGAATCCGCTTTGTCGTGGGACATTTGTATTTCTGGGATTCTTGGCGTCTCTGTGGGCTTCTTGGGTCACACATCATAATGGTTGGTTACGGGCCTGGTCTGAACTGTCCAGCCTGTGTGTCCTCAGTGGTCCTGGTTTGGGTGTTTTGAAGGCCCAGCCCAAGATTCCGGGGTACAGGGAGTTCCATGATTTAAGACCCTTATGGTAGGTTACAACTAAATGGTTTTGGCCGTTCTAGCCCTGCTTCCTAGGAACAAACCAACTCCTAAAGTAAAGCGGAATCCCACCTGGCAGATGGCCAGTCTGAATGGCGACCTCCCACCAGGGCTGCAGAGCAGAGGAGGAGGAGGCTGAGATAGAGCGGACGCTAGATTCACGCTGCTAGTAGTAATATGGGATCCTTGTGTTCTGCAAGCCACTCTTCAAACTGCTGACAGCCTGAGGTCGGAGCCAAGCTTTGGGAGAGGCGAGCTGGGTGAGCTGGGGCTAAGGCAGGCCTGCCAAGGACAAGTCCCTTCATTTGAAAGTCTGAGAGAGAATGGCCTGGGGGAAGGAAAGAACCATCTACCACCAGGAAAATTCTCTCTCAGACCTCCCTAACAGCCTTTGACTTCTTTCAGAGCCTCCGCTGTTTTCAGATCCCGAGGGGCTCTCATACCACATGTAGCACTGAGACATGTGGTTGCTTCCGCCTTTCTGGTTTCACAGACGCAGAAAGTAGTGCCGGAAAGAACTTCCTGAATTACCTGTTTCTGCTTGCAATGAAAGATGAAAAACGCGGAGCTAGAGAGGTTATCCTGTTCATTTGTGGCCTAACCAATAGTCCGATTTTCAGGTACAGTTAAGTCAAAACGAGTTTCTCTCAAAAGACTGAGAAACTACCGCAAAGGTAGTTAAGGACCAAAGGATGTTCTCTAACAGGAGGGTGTTTTTTCCAGCTAGTGAGGTGGAGTTTTATAGGCCGGAGAATCCAGGAGGTTTGAGGCAAGTCAGATCTCTTGTGATTATTCTTTCTTTCTTCTCCCCTAGCTCCACCTTTGTAGTTCCCTGCATGTATCCTAGTTCCACAGAAAATGAATAGATCTCAGGTGAGTTGTTTATTGTTCTTCTCCCTGTTTTGTTTACTGTGACTGTCTGAGGCTTTCAAGGGTCAATAGGTTAAAATGGAAATACAGAAATAGATGAAAATCAGCTTCAGAGAAAATATCCAGGAATGCATCAATATCAGGACTAAGTGGTATGCAGAAATATGCAGGTTTTATGATATTACAGCCAAGTTTGATTTTTCTTTTGTATGGTACCTCCCACCCCCAAGGTTTTGTTTATTTACTTTAGAGAAAGAGAGTGCATGTGGTGAGGGGAGGAGCAGAATGGGGAAAATAAGTAGGGGGAGAATCTCAAGCAGACTCTGTGAGGCGCCTGACTCAGGGCTTATTCCCACCACTGAGGTCATGACTCCAGCAGAAATAAGAGACGCTCAACCTACTGAGGCACTCGGGCACCACTTTATTCTTATTTTTATTTTTTTGAAAGTAGGCTCCACACCCAGCGTGGGACTTGAACTCATAACCCTGAGATCAAGAATCATATGCTCCAATGACTGAGCCAACCAGGTGCTCCTAAATTTGTCTGACTTTTCTTTTTTTTTTTTTTTTTTTTTTTAAGATTTTATTTATTTATTTGACAGAGAGAAATCACAAGTAGATGGAGAGGCAGGCAGAGAGAGAGAGAGAGGGAAGCAGGCTCTCTGCTGAGCAGAGAGCCCGATGCGGGACTTGATCCCAGGACTCTGAGATCATGACCTGAGCTGAAGGCAGCGGCTTAACCCACTGAGCCACCCAGGCGCCCTGTCTGACTTTTCTGAAAGACATTCTTTGTTGCATGATTTGAACTGGCTCTTAAATTGTCGTGGTAATTCCTCATGCGAAGTAAGAGTTCTAAAAAATGTTCCTGTTCTGATTTTCCTGTAGGTAACAGTAAATAATCTCTCAGGGATTAGGGGAAATCAATATAGCCTGCTGCCTATAATTGCTCCTCAAGGGAAGCAGGGCACACTGTGTTGAAGGAGAATTCAGTCAATCCAGGTTTCTATAGGCCCAGGTGCCAGCATGGTCCCATAGACTTCTTTCTAATGATCCCACTTGATCTAGGCATAGAACCATGTCTCCAAGGAAGAATGAATAATATAGATAGATAGATAGATATAGATAATCTCCTTTAATATTATAAATCGATTGTGCAGCAGATGGATTAAAGTTGTGTTTTCTAGCAAATATGTCCCCATTTCCCTTTCATGTTTCAAATCACTTGTTGGGTCTGTCTGGTAAGAGGCAATGGAGATCTTATTATGGCAAATGTCATGGTTACTTTAGTACTTAAATTACCTTGAGTTCAGTGAATTGAGCATTCTGTCCAGTTTTGGTGCCCATGTCCAGTCTCTCCTAGAAAGTCTTTTTTTTTTTTTTTTTAAGATTTTATTTATTTGACAGACAAGTAGGCAGAGAGGCAGGCAGAGACAGAGGAAAGGAAGCAGACTTCCTGCTGAGCAGAGAGCTTGATGCGGGGCTGGATCCTAGGACCCTGGGGATTATGACCTGAGCTGAAGGCAGAAGCTTTAACTCACTGCGCCACTCGGGCGCCACTCGGGCGCCCCTCGTAGGGAGTCTTCTTGGTTGGTTTCTAGTCTATTCCTCCTCCTGTGATTATTTCTTTTCTGTCTTTTCCACAGTGTCTTCCTCCTCTTCTTGCCTCTTATTATTGTTTCTTCCACAGTGTCCATTACTGATCTCCTGTTGTGCTCACTCTCCTGGTCTTGTGGGCGAATCTCTTCAGACTTCTGGGGATGTGCCATTTGCTGGGATGCTTGAATCTGGTCTCTAGTCCAGACCATTCCCTTACCCTGGACCCTAATGGCCAACTCTGCTGGACATTTCTTTATAGCTCATCTACAGATCCAAACAGAAAGTTGTTATTAACAGCCACCCCCCTGCTGCCCTTCTTTAATCTCTTACCAAATGTTATCACCAACCAGCCCATTGTCCAGGTAACAAACACAACATGGTTTTTTTGTTTTGTTTTTTTAAAGATTTTATTTATTTATTTGTCAGAGAGAGAGATCGCGAGCACATGCAGACAGAGTGGCAGGAAGAGACAGAGAGAGAAGCAGGCTCCCTGCTGAGCAAGGAGCCCGATTGTAGGACTCGATCCCAGGATGCTGGGATCATGACCTGAGCTGAAAGCAGCCGCTTAACCAACTGAGCCACCCAGGCGTTCCCAAACACAACATGTTTTAAGTGTCATCCTTTACCTGCTACCTAAACATCCAGTTGGTGATTAAATCTTGTTATTTTCAAGTTGTTAATATCTCTTCCTTTTTTTAATTAATATTTTTTATTTATTCATTTGAGAGAGGAAGTGAGTACACGCGAGAAAGCATGAGCAGTGGGGAGGGTCAGAGATAGAGAAGCAGACTCCCCGATGAACAGGGAGCCCCAAGGAGGGGCGATCCCAGGACCCTGGGATCATGACATAAGCTGAAGGCAGCTGCTTAACCAACTGAGACACCCAGGTGTCTGTGGTCTGACTTCTTTTATTCAGTGTTAGGTCTGTGAGAGCATCCCTGGGTAGCATTAGTTTGTTTTTTCTCCCCTGTGTGACTATACCACAGTTTATCCATCCTGCTCTGGATGGATTTGTGGGCTGTTTCTTTTTCTTTTTTTAAAAGATTTTATTTATTTATTTATGAGAGACAGAGAGAGAGGCAGAGGGAGAAGCAGGCTACTGATGCTCTGATCCCAGGACCCTGGGATCATGACCTGAGCAGAAGGCAGACCCTTAACCTTTTCAGCCACCCCGGCACTCGGGCTGTTTCTAATTCTGGCTTTTGTACATGTCTTTTGGTGTATATATGCACTTGATTCTGAAGGATATAAACCTAGAAGTAGAATTGGTGGGTCATAGAAGATGTATATGTTTGGCTTTGACAGATTCTGCCAAATGGTTTGACAAAATAGTTACACTACTTGACACTCCCAGCTGCCATACACCAGTCCTGTTGCACCATAGCCTTAATTAACACTTGACACTTGATGGCATTTGGTATTGTTTGTGAGCTTTTCTTTTAGTTTTTTTTTTTTCTTTCTTTCTTTCTTTTTTTTCTTTTTTTTTTTTTTTGTGGTATTTGGTGGGTGAGTGTAGTATCTCATTGTGGTTTTATTTTGTACTTCTCTGAAGACCGATGATGTGGAGCATCTTTTCATGTTAAATGACCATTTTGATATCTTTTTTTTTAAAGTGTGTTTCAGTCTTGTCCATTAAAAATTTTGACAATTTGTCTTTGCTGTATTAACTTATAGAAGTTCTTTGTATGTTCTAGATATGAGTCCTTTGTCAGATATGTGCCCTGCAGGTATCTTCGAGACTTGTTCTGAATTTGATTAAGTCCAGTTTATCAATCTTTTCTTTATGGTTAGTGCTCTGTGTGGCCTGTTTGAAAAAAAAAAAAAAAATCTTTGCCTATCCAACAGTCATAAGGGAATTCTCCTGAGTTTTCTTTTAAAAGCTCAAATTGATTTACTTTCACGTTAAGTGTATGATCATTTTGAATTTATATATATATATCTTTTTTCCTTCTCTCTCTCTCTCTCTCTTTTTTTTTTTTTTTTTTTGCATGAGCTATGGCTAACCAGTTCCTGCAGTACCATTTATTTAAGACCTTCCTTTCCCAACAGAATATTGTTGAAAATCAGGTGGCCACATATATGAGCATTTATTTTGGATTTTTTCAAAAAAGATCTATTTATTTATTTATTTTAGAGAAGCAGAGACAGGGAGAAGAGAGACCAGGGGGAGGGGCAAGGGGAGAGAGAATCCTGAAGCAGACCCCTTGCTGAGCACAGAGGCCTGTGCATGTCCCGCCACTCTGAGATCATGACCTGAGTTGAAATCAAGAGTTGGTCTTAACTGACTGATCCAGCCGGGCACTCCCTTTTTGGATTCTTATTTCTATTGCAGTTGTCTCTTTATCTAGCCTCCTGCCAGTAGTACCCTACCTTATTATTGTAGCTTTATAAAAACTATTCATTTTCTGTGGGTATAAGTTTTCTACTTTCATTCTTCAAGAATTGCCTTGGCCACTTCAAGTTCTTTATATTTCCATATCAATTTTATAATAATCTGGTCATCTCCCCTCTTACCCCCCCCCCCACCCGGCCTGCTGGACTGCTGGAATTTGGTATTGCATTAAATCTAGAGATTGATTTGGCAGACTGGTCATATATATATATATATTTTAAAGATTTTATATATTTATTTGACAGACAGAGATCACAAGTAGGCAGAGAGGCAGGCAGAGAGAGGGAAACAGCCTCCTTGCTGAGCAGGGAGCCCGATGTGGGGCTCGATCCCAGGACCCTGGGATCATGACCTGAGCTGAAGGCAGAGGCTTTAACCCACTGATCCACCCAGGCACCCCCAGACTGGTCATATTAATGTAGAGTTGAATTTTCAATGCATTAACATGGCATTTCTGTTCACTTACTTAGGTTTTCTTTTTCTCAGCAATGTTTGATAAAATTCCATGTAAGTATCTTTTTTTTTTTTTTTTTAAGATTTTATTTATTTAATTGGCAGAACACAAACAGAGGGAGTGGGAGAGGGAGAAACAGGCTTCCTGCCGAGCAGGGAGTCCAATGTGGGACTCCATCCTAGGACCCTGGGATCATGACCCAAGCTGAAGGCAGTTGCTTAGCGACTGAGCCACCCAGGCGCCCCTCCATGTATGTATTTTATAGTTTTTTTGTTAGATTTATTTTTAGGTAGTTGAAAAATTTTCTCCTTATTTGGGTGTTGCTAATACATAGAAATATAGTCAGTTTTTGTATAATGAACTTGTTTGCAATGACCTTACCATTCATTAACCTTTATATTTGATCTGTAGATTATTTTGGATTTTCTACCCACACAGCTGTGTTGTATGAATATTTCTTACTTTTTAATTCAATTTTAAACTTTTATTTATTTATTTTCTCTCTTTATTGCTGAGCTAGGGGCTATAAAGTACTATAGAATAGGGATAGTACAGCCTGTTTTCTTCCCAGTCTCAAGGGAAGATTTTCAATATTTTATTATTTTGTTTGATGTTTGCTGTAAGTTTTTTGGTAGATATACTTTGGGCAGTTTCCCTCTGTTCCTAGCTTGCTGGAAGTTTTTATCATCCAATGGGTGTTGATTACTGAGATGATTATATTATAATCTCCTTTATTTTTTTAATGGGTTGATTGATATTAACATAGTGATTGAAGTAACATTTTTGATTGAGGTAATTCTGTTAATATTTTGTTTCTTTTTAAGATTTTATTTATTTACTTGAGAGAGAGCATAAGCTGAGGGAGAGGCAGAAGCAGGCTCCCCTGAGCAGGGAGCCTGATGTGAGGCTTGATCCCAGGACCTTGGGATCATGACCTGAGCTGAAGGCAGACCCTTAAGCGACTGAGCCTCTCAGATGCCCCTGTGCATTGATTTTCAAATGTTAAACCAGCTTATTTTCCAGGGGGGAAAAAAGAAATCCAATCCGATCTTGATATTCTGTCAACTTTAATTATATTTTATGGTAAACTGCATACAGTTTTTGTCTTTGTCTTTGTTCATGAGAGAGGCTGTTATTTTCCTTTCTTGTAATGTCTTTGTTAGTTTTTTTTTTTTTTATATTTTATTTATTTATCTGACAGACAAGAGATTACAAGTAGGCAGGCAGAGAGAGAGAGGGGGAAACAGACTCCCTGCAGAACAGAGATCCTGGTGTGGGCATCGATCCCATGACCCTGAGACCATGACCTGAGCCCAAGGCAGAGGCTTTAACCCACTGAGCCACCCGGGTGACCCTCTTTGTTAGGTTTTATATCAATTTTCTATTGGCCTCAAAAAACTTGTTAGGTATTTTCACATTGTCTGTTGTCTGGAGGTGTTTGTGTAGACTGGATTTATTTATTCTTTAATTATAAAAGATTTTCTTTCTTTTTTTTTTTTTAAGATTTTTATTTTATTTATTTGACACACACACACACAGAGATCACAAGTAGGGAGAGAGGCAGGCAGAGAGAGAGAGGGGGAAGCAGTCTCTCCGCTGTGCAGAGAGCTCGATGTGGGACTCGATCCCAGGACCCTGAGATCATGACCTGAGTTGAAGGCAGAGGCTTAACCCACAGAGCAACTCAGGCACCCGAGTCTGGATTTTCTTTATGTAAAGTTTTAAATTATAGGTTTAATTTCTTTATATTAGGAAAATTGTCCTTTAGGACACGATAAAAGTTGCAGTTGTTTCTTCCCAGTTTGTCATTTGTCATCCCAGGTAGGCAGTAGGTGCTTTTTTTCTCCAGGGCTAAGTATGGTTCACCCACACCAGTTCTGATAAAAAGAATCACACAAAGGGTTTCTCACATTGGCTTTGCTTTCTGGCTCTATTTCCCCCTAGGCTGATCTTCTAGGAAGAGAGCCAACAGTGGTGTTAATTTAGTATCTTGATATGAACTGAAAGCCTTAATCTTATCCCTGTCCCTTATTATTTTAGGTCAAGGTCAGCAGTGACCTCCATTGCTGAATCCAATGGTGAAAGTCTCAGTCTTCTTACTTGCATTTTTTTTTGTTCTTATTTTTTAAAAGATTTATTTATTGGGGCACCTGGGTGGCTCAGTTGTTAAGCATCAGCCTTCCACTCTAGTCATGGAACCGAGTCCATGCTCAGTGGGAAGCCTGCCTCTCCCTCTCACATTCCCCCTGTTTGTGTTTCCTCTTGCTGTCTCTCTGTCAAATAAATAAAATCTTAAAAAAAAAAAAAAGATTTATTTATTTATTTAAGAGGAGGTGGGAACATGTGAGCAGGGGGAGGGACAGAGGAAGTGGGAGACAAGTGGGCTCAGGGAGTGTGCTGAGCAGGGAGCCTGAGGATGTGGGATTCGGGGCTCAATCCCAGGACCCTGGGATCATGACCTGAGCTGAAATCCAGAGTCTGATGTGTAGCCAACTGTACCACCCTGGGCTCCCTTACTTGTTCTTTTTGCCACTTTTGACACCACTAGTTACTTTTTCCTTCTGATTCACTTCACTCACTTGGCTTTCACAGTCTGTTAATAATTCCTTCTTTCTCTCTTAACTTGGTGGTTTCTTCTGTTCCTCCTATCTCTGAATGTTGGTGTGTCCTAGAGCACGGTCCTTGGTCCTGTCCTTCCTTTGTCAGAGGCCCCTCCCTTGATGATCTAGTCTGTTCTTATCTGCTGATAATCTGTGATCGGCCTTCTCTTCCTGCACTTGAGATGCGTTTATCTCACTGTCCAATCTGTATCTCCATTTGAATGTTTATAGACTCAAGCTCAGCTTGACTAAAACTGACCTCCTGAGCTTTGCCTCCCAAACCTACTTGCTCTGGTGTCTTCTCCTTAATAGCGGACCCTTTGGGATGATCCTTGACCTGTTTTTTCTTATGCTCTGTATCTTGTTTGTTAGGAAAACCGTGGGGCCCTATATCTAAAATATATCTAGGGTCTGACCTCTTCTGATTTTTTCTGCTATAGTTAACCTCACCAGGCCAGAATAATGAGTCTGGTCTTGTCTGGATTACAGAAATAGTCACAGAGCAGGTCTTGCTGCTTCTCAACCCTGGCCCCTCAACACAGCATCCAGAATGCTCCTTGTAGAATTTGAGTCAGGTTATTTTATGTCACTCCTGTGTTCAACATCTCCATTTTTCTTTGAGTAAAAGCCAAAGTTCTTACAGTGGTTTATGTGGCCCATTTTTTTTTTCTTAAAGATTTGATTTATTTATTTGGCAGACGGAGATCAGAAGTAGGCAGAGAGGCAGGCAGAGAGAGAAGAGGAAGCAGACTCCCTGCCAAGCAGAGAGCCCCATGTGGGACTCAATCCCAGGACTCTGGGATCACGACCTGAGCCAAAGGCAGAGGCTTTACCCACTGAGCCACCCAGGCGCCCCTGTGGCCCATTTTTGATCCGATCTTGCTTCTTAGCGCCTTGATCCATCTGCTCCAGCCTTACTTGCTTTCTTGCTGTTTTAGAAACATACCAGGCCCAGTGCCACCTTTATCCTTACACCAAATGCATAAATAAATAAAATGTTAAAAAAAATCCTTGATTAATTTTTACCATTTATTATTACATGATATTTGCCTTTGCCCCATTGAAAGTTAAGACTGTAAATTCTACTTTATCTGAGGTAACTAAGGCCATGCTTACTTCCCTTTTGTTTGCATTTTCTTATAAAATTTTGTTAATTCCTTCATTTTTCACCATTTTTATCACTTTGAGATTTTTTTTATACTAACAAATGTCAGCATTTTTGGTTTTTTAGACCATTATGTTAGTCTGTCTTGGATAAAATATACATCCCTCACATTTTCTGCGGTAATCCATGTATTTGGTTTTACATATCCATCTTAGTTTGCTAAATATTATATTTGAGTATAACATAAATATATACCCTAGTTTTAGCTATTAATTGTACATTTTTCAGAATCTGAATCCTCCAGCCCCTCTTAGGTGACCTTAGAAAGCTTTAGTCCACCCTACCCTTCACCCAGACTCCTTCATTTTGCTAATTTATCAGTGTATTATTGGTTCTTCCCTATGGAGAGTCTTTTCTATTTCAAGACGCCTTTTTTCTAACATTGTGTTGTACATTTCAAGTAGGCTCCACACCCAATGTGGGGCCCAAAGGGTGGCTTGAACTCATAACCCTGAGATTAAGACCTGAGCTGAGGTCAAGAGTTGGAGGCTTAACTGACAGCCACCAGGAGCCCCTATGTTGTACATTTCAAATTATGTTAATATTATCCATCTGGTTGAAGCTGTATATCCCTACAAGATCTGTTGTTTCCCACTCCTTCCTTTCCTCTTCAACTTTCCCTTGCTTGAGACTATTGAGCAGTTTATTTGTACCTACTTGGTGTTTTCTCTGTGGAGGTAACATAGGTGATTTAGCCCTTGAGGCACTGCCCATTTGAACACATCTGGTTTGGGGCCTGTCATATGAAAGGCAGTTTATCTGTGCATACGATTTCTAGATTGAAATTATTTTCTCATAATCGCATTGTCTTTTTATTTTCACCACTGCAGAGGAGAAATCTGAAGTTGGGATACATCAGTTGTTCTTTCATCTGGAAGCTTGTAAGAGTTTATCCTTGTTATTCAGTATTATATAAATGTATGCCTCGATGCATCTTTTTTCATTAATTCTAGGTTGGTGGCTGCTTCTTTCAACGTTTTAGGTATTTAATTCCCCTCTTCTTGCTTGCATGGATTCTGAGAAGTCTCTTGTAATTCTTATCATTGTTCCTTTGTAGGTAAGAGGCACATCCCTCTAGGCTTCCCCCTACTCCCCACTTCTTTGCTTCTCTCAGGATTTTCCCCTTTGTCTTTGGTTTTCTGGAATTTATTTTGTTTTATTTTTTTTTAAAGATTTTATTTATTTATTTGACAGAGATCACAGGTAGGCAGAGAGGCAGACAGAGAGAGAGAGGAAAAAGCAGGCTCCCTGCTGAGCAGAGAGTCCGATGTGGGGCTCCATCCCAGAACCCTGGGATCATGACCTGAGCCGAAAGCAGAGGCTTTAACCCACTGAACCACCCAGGCACCCCTGGTTTTCTGGAGTTTAAATATGATATGACTAGATGTGGTTTTGTTGGTATTTATCCCACTTGGTATTGTCTGAGCTTCCTGGATCTGTCATTAATTTTGGAATTTTTTGGTCATTGTTACTTCAGATATTCCCTCTGCTCTGTTCTTCTGGTATTCTACTTGTGCATATATTATAGCTTTTGATGTCCCACAGCTCTTGGATGGATGTTCTATTTTTTTCATTCTTTTTCTCTTCACATTTCAGTTAGTGAAGTTTTGTTGACCTCTCTTCAAGTTCACCGGTTCTTTCCTTGGCTTGTGTAATGTGCCTTTCAAAGGCATTCCTCATTTCTATTACTGTGGTTTTGAATTCTAGCATTTCCTTTTGATTTTTTTCTTGGAATTTCTCTTTGCCTGCTTATGTAACTCATTTATTCTTGAATGTTGTCTTATTTTTTTTTCATTCAACTGTTTAGCATATTAATCATAGTTATTTAAAACTCCCTCTCATAATTTCAGCATCTGTATTATATCTGAGTCTTGTCCTGATGATTACTTTGTCTCTTCCAAGCGTGTTTTTTTCTTGCTTTTTGATATGCTTTGCAATTTTTTTTTCTTCTAAAGCTGGACACTTTAGAAGGGGTTAAAGGAGATAAAGGGGTTTTATGTGATTCTGGCTAGGAGATGGGCTGTGTTTAATGTTGTAGCTGGAGGTCTCAGAGTCTCCAAATTCCTTAAGTGTCCTTGTTTTTGACTCCCATCTTGACTTTGGGCTTCCCTGTGTACTCCTGTGTCTTGAAACTGTTCAGGTTTTTCATCTGTAATCTGCTCTTATTGCCCTGGAGCCTGTTGATGTGGTGGGAAGCTGTTGAGAGGGGAGCATTTCCTAATCTCATGATTAAATTTCAGTCTTTTAATGGTCCTATATCCCAGAATTTTTAATAAGCTGGAAAACTGTTACTATTTTATTTCATTTATTTTATTTTTAAATTTGTTCAGTTTTATTGAGATATAATTGACAAAATTGTAAGATTTAAAGTGTAGGGGATCCTGGCTGGGTTGTGGAATAGCATTTAACTCTTGATCTCAAGGTCATGAGTTGGAGCCCCATGTTGGGTGTAGAAATTATCGGGGGGAAAAAAAACTTTAACAACAACAAAAAGTATACATTTTGATGATTTGATATACATACACATTGTGAAAAGATTCCCCCATCTAGTTAATTATTTATTACAATTGTTACCTCATAAATTTATTTATTTTTTACTATTTTGTGAGAACATTTAAGTTCTCCTCTCTTAGCAAATTTCAGTATACAGTATAGTGTTATCAACTGTAGTCACCACGTTATACATGAGATCCTCAGAGTTCATTCATCTTATAGCTGGAAATTTGTAACTTTTTACCAAACTCTCCCTATTTCCACTGCTTGTTAGCCCTGGCAGTCACCTTTTTAACCTTCTGTTTCTGTGAGTTTGCCTTTTTTTTTTTTTTTTTTTAAAGATCCCATATATAAGTGATACTGTTCAGTAGTTGTCTTTCTCTGTCTGAATTATTTCATCCAACATAATAGTGATTTCAGAGTCCATCCATCTTGTCCCATATAGGAGGATTTCCTTCTTTCTCATGGCTGAATCATAGTCTGTTTATAAACACTGCAGACTATGATATATCTATCTATCTATCATATATATATATAGTGTGTGTGTGTGTGTACACACACACATATATCTTTGTCCATTCTGCTGATGGAGAACTTAGGTGTTTCTATATCTTGGCTATTGTGTGTAATACTGCAGTGATTATGAAGACTATTGAAGATTTACAATGTAACAAAAGTAAAAATATATGTAGGCTTTTTTTGGGCAGAGTATATATAAATATCTTATATGAGAGAAATTTTACGTGATAGGTTTATTTATTAGAACTGAACATTATAGTAGGAAACATATATGTTTGCTTAATAACATATAATTTTGAATCGATGATTTTAATATGAATACGAACTGGGTAAGGTGTCCCATACTTAATACCTATGTAACTGTTTTGTTTTAATTGAAATGTTCATTGTGATAATTGTAGATTGTAAGATGCAGTTTTACATTTTTTCAAAAATTCTAAAAGATTTTATTTATCTGTTAGAGAGGGGGAGGGAGGGAGAGCACAGAGGGAGAAGGAGAGGGAGAAGCAGACTCCCCAGTGAGCGGAGAGCCCGAATAGAACTTGATCCCAGGACCCTGGCAGAAGCCCAACTGACTGAGCATTCCTGGTGCCCCTAAGATGTGGTTTTAATAAAACAGAGAAATCAGGTGTTGCCTTTACCCAGCTTCCCCCAGCGGTAATATCTTGCAAAACTGTAGTACAATATTAGCCCAGGGGAAATGACCATACTGATACAATCCACCAATCAGTTTATAGTTTCTCAGTTTTATTTATCCTCATTTATGTGTATGTATATTAAGTTCTGTGCATTTTTTTTAAAGATTTTATTTATTTGTCAGGGAGAGAGTGCACAAGTATGGGGAGAGGCAGAGGGAAAGGGAGAAGCAGACTCCCTGCTGAGCTGGGAGCCGGATGCGGAACCCATCCCAGGACCCTGGGATCATGACCTGAGCCAAAGGCAGACAGACTCTTAATGACTGAGACACCCAAACACCCCGGGTTCTGCACAGTTTTATCACGTGTGTGGGTTCGTGTATCCACCACCAGTCAAAGTACAGAGCCGTTTCATCACTATGGCGGTTCTGTGTTTCTATTCTATAACCACATCTCCCTCCCTTCCAGATCTCATTCTAGCTCCTGCCAATAAATAATGGGTTCTCCATTTCTAAAATGTTGTCACTTAAAAAATGTTACATGAATGGAATCATACAGTATGTAACAGAATTCACTTTTTTCACTCAGTATAACTGCCTGAAGATTCATTTAACCGTGTTTCTCTGCATATCAGTAATTTATTCTTTTTTATTGCTCAGTATTACTTTGTGGTCTGGATGTACCACAGTTTGTCTACCTATTAAGCTAGGCTATTTCCAATATTTTATTATGAATAAAAGTGTTATGAATTTCCCCCCCATTTTTTTACTGTAGTGACTAGAACTTCTAGTACTATACTAAATAAGAGTGGTGAGAGTAGGTGTCTCCACTTGTTCCTTATCTTAGGGGCAAAGGACTGTCTTTCAACATTAAGTATGATGTTAGCTTTAGATTTTTTAATAGATTCTCTTTACCAGGCTGAGGTAATTTCCTTCTATACTGGGTGTCCCAGGAACCCTGGGTTTGGTGATTTATTTGGAGAACTCAGCATGTAGTCCTTTTCATGGCTAAATGTATTACAGTGAAGAGACAAGGCAAAATCAGCAAAATGTATAGGCATGGGGGGCAAAGTCTCCCTTTGGAAAGCAGACACAAGCTTCTGCAAGTCCTTTCCCAGTGGAGTCATACAGGATGCATGTGATTCCTCCCAACACCAAATTGTGACAGTACATGTGAAGAATTGCCTACCAGTGAAACTCTTCAAAGACTCAGTGCCCAGGGTGTTCTCCCTAGCACATATCCAAATTCCAGCTTCCCAGAAGGAAAGCATGTTTTCAGAATAAGGCGTATTGTCTGAACAGTTTAGGCACAGTAAGACATTCTTATTGGGGAAAGATGGGAACACTCCCGAAAATTGAAGTTCCTAGGTGCCAGCAATAGGCCTTGAGAGCAGGCCTTCCTAATGATATATATATATATTTTAAAGATTTTATTATTTATTTGACAGACAGAGATCACAAGCAGGCAGAGGCAGAGAGAGAGAGGAGGAAGCAGGCTCCTTGAGGATCGATCCCAGGACCCTGGGATCATGACCTGAGCCGAAGGCAGAGGCTTTAACCCACTGAGCCACCCAGGCGCCCCCTTCCTAATGATATTAATCTCGGGCTTGCTATGTTAACCCTTTTCTGCACACTTTCTATTTTTGACTTTTTCAGCGTTTGTCCAGGTGTTGGATTTTGCGAAATGGCTTTTCTACATTTAGTATGATCACATGAGTCTTCTTCATTAGCTTGTTTATATGGTGGATTACATTATGATTGACTGATTTTTAAGGAAGCTCTAGGCCCAATGTGGGGCTTGAACACAGGACCCCAAGATCAAGAGTGGCATGCTTTATTGACTGAGCCAGCCAGAGCCCCTACATTATGAATTTTTAAATGTTTAACCAGCCTCGCTACTTGGAATAAATCCCTCTTGGTCATGGTGTGTGGTACTTTTTATACATGATTGGATTTGATTTGTTAGTATTTTGTTGCAGATTTTTGTGTGTAATTGATGAAAGGTATTGGTCTATTTTTCTTTTGCACTGTATGTATGGTTTTGATATCAGACTAATATTAATCTTATTAAATGAGCTGGGAAGTGCCCTTCTTCTGTTTTTTTTTTTTTTTTTTTTTGGTAAAAGAATGTCTAATTGAGGGGCGCCTGGGTGGCTCAGTGGGTTAAAGCCTCTGCCTTCGGCTCAGGTCATGATCCCAGGGTCCTGGGATCGAGCCCCGCATCGGGCTCTCTGCTCAGCAGGGAGCCTGCTTCCTCCTCTCTCTGCCTGTTTCTCTGCCTACTTGTGACCTCTGTCTGTCAAATAAACAAAATCTTTAAAAAAAAAAAAAAGGATGTTTAATTGATATTAATTATTCTTTTAATGTTTAGTAGATTCTCCAAATCTAGATTTGGAGGTATCTTTTTTGGGAGCTTTATAATTATTAATTTTGTCTGTTTTATATTGCTGAAGTTGTGGTAAAGTTTCCAATTATAATTATGATTTTTTTTAGCCTTATTGTATTTTTATGTTTTATGTATTTTAAGGCTCTACTGGTTGGTTCATATACATTTAGGATTTCTAAATGTTATGTCTATTACATTCCTCATTTTATCATTATGTAATATTCCTCTTTGTTTCTAGTAATTTTCTTTGTTCTGAAGTTTACTTTATTGGATATTACACTTTGTAATTGTCTCACAGTATTTGGATATTGTTTTGTTTTGTTCTCTTTGCATTTCAGTTTTGGAAGTTACTGCTGACATTTCTTCAAGCTTGCTGATCCTTTCCTCAGCCATCTCATCTCTTGATGAACCCATAAAAGGCATTCTTCATTCCTTTCACAGTCTTTTTGATTTCTAGCATTTGTTTTTGATTCTTAGAGTTTCCATTCTCTGCTTACATTACTTATCTGTTCTTGCATGTTGTCCATTTTTCCATTGGTGCTCTTAACATAGTAATCATAATTTATTTTATTTTAAAAATATATTTATTTGAGAGAGAGCAGTGGGGAGAGACAGAGGGAGAGGGAGAAAGAGTCTCAGCTAGACTCCGCACTGAGTGCAGAGTGAGATCAGACCAGAGCTGAAACCAGAAGTTTGATGCCTAACCAACTGCGCCATCCAGGTGCCCCAGTAATCCTAATTTCAAATTCTCAAGTCTCATAACACCAACACTTCTGCTATACCTGAATGTGCCTCTGCTGCTTTCTCTTTCTTTTCAAACTGTCTTTTTTTTTTTTTTTCTTTTAGTATGACTTCAGTTTTTATTGAAATAGGGACAGCAGCGCCTGGGTGCCTCAGTCGTTAAGCATCTGCCTTCGGCTCAGGTCATGATCCCAGGATCCTGGGATCGAGCCTGCTTCTCCCTCTCGCACTTCCCCTGCTTGTGCTCCGTGTCTCGCTGTCTCTCTCTGTGTCAAATAAATAAATAAAATCTTAAAAAAATATATGAACATGATATACTGGTGTATTAGAATTCTCCAGAGAAAGAGAACCAATAGGATAAATGTAGATATTTATAAGAGGATATCTGTTATAGGATTTGACTCCCACAATTATAGAGATCACAAAGTTCAAGGATCTGCTGTCAGTAAGCTGGAGATCAGGACAGACAGTGGTGTCATTCAGCCTGAATCTGAAGGCCTGAGAGCCAGGAGTGCTGATGTCCAAAGGCAGGAAGAAGATGGATGTCCCAGCTCAAGCAAAAACAGCACTCTTCCTCCACCTTTTTGTTCTGTTCAGGCTTTTAGTACATTGGGTAATGCCTGCTTGCACTGGTGAGGGGGATTTTTACTTAGTCTACCATTCAAATGAGAATCTCTTCTGAGAATACCGTCACAGAGACACCCAGAAATGTTTTACCAGCTTTGTGGGCATCCTTTAGCACAGTGAAGTTGACACTAGATCATTGCAATTGGGTAAAGGAAAGGGAGATAAATAGTTCTTTGGTGTGTGGTCTTAGCCTGATCTGTCTAGGGGTTAGGCTGCAGTTACTGTTTGTTGTTGCTATGTTACCGGGTGAACCTGGGGAGATGGCGGGCCTTGGGTCTTCAACCTAAACTATCTGAAAGATGTCCCCAAAGGCTCTTGGTCTCATCATGAGAAAGAATTCAAGGACTAATACAACACAGCAGCTGAGGGTCACAAGTGGGAAAGTTTGTTAAAGTCAAAGTACATTCTCAAGATGTGAGAGCTGGTGAGTTCAAGAGAGAGAGCGCCTCGTGCTCTAACTTTTTTTTTTTTTTAAGATTTTATTTATTTATTTGACAGACAGAGATCACAAGTAGGCAGAGAGACAGGTAGAGAGAGTGGGGGAAGCAGGCTCCCTGCCGAGCAGAGAGCCCGACGTGGGGCTTGATCCCAGGACCCTTCGATCAGAGCCTGAGCCAAAGGCAGAGGCTTTAACTCACTGAGCCACCCAGGCACCCCGGGTTTCTAACTTTTATTGACAGTTGTTAACAAGGGGAAGAATATTCATTACTTGAGGAGGGGATTTTTCCAAAGTAGGGTTTTGTACTTTTTCTTGCTTATTTGATCAGGAGTTCCTGTTTTATTTTATTTTATTTTATTTTATTTTATTTTATTTTTTTTTTAAAGATTTATTTATTTATTTATTTGACAGAGAGAGAGATCACAAGTTAGGCAGAGAGAGAGGAGGAAGCAGGCTCCCTGCTGAGCAGAGAGCCCGATGTGGGACTCGATCCCAGGACTCTGAGATCATGACCTGAGCCGAAGGCAGCGGCTTAACCCACTGAGCCACCCAGGCGTCCCAGGAGTTCCTGTTTTAACACCTGTCATCTTGGGCCTGGCTGGTTTGATCCAGCTTTTTGTGCTTTGTTTTGGAGTGCTGCCAAGACAGGCTTCTGACTTTTCCAGATAGCTGGCCACGACTTCCTCTAGTGGACTCCATGCCTTCCTTTAGAACTTAACCAACTGCCTCTAACAGCTGCAGGTATCAATATTTGTGGCAGTTGCTCCTGGTATCATAATGTATTTGTAACTGAATGTTTATCACAGTTGACTTACGTCAGTATTTTACCACTTAGTGTGAAGCATGGAAACTTGACTTCCATTTAGTTGTTTTTCCTTTCCCTACTTTTAAATATTATTCTCTTGAGTATCACATTGATGTAGGCAGGCTGGGTTTGAGGACCCAGACGGGGGGCCTGCAGGACCAGCCGAGAGAGTCCTTGACTTTGCATAGGACAGAAATCAAACTCAGGTGGAGGGGAAGTGAGAACAATTTATTGAAGGTAAAGAGAGCAGATAGAGACTGTTAGGTGTCCTTCCGAAGTCACTTATGCTCTGATGCCAGAGGTCTTGCTCTGTCTGGAACACTGCATGTGACACTGCCTGGTCACTCTTTAGATGTTATCTATAGTGCTGGAAGACTTCAAAGAATCGTTAACTCCTTGACCTTTATAAGGAGGACACAGTGTGTGTCGGGCACAGGTGTAGGTCCCAGCAAGAACAGAAGCAGGAAAAGGAGCAAGAAGCAGCCCTTTGTGGGATCTCTTCAGTGTCACTGACTCAATATGGTATTTTAATTTTTATTTCAACCTTGAAATATGATTTATAAAACTCATTAGGAAAGGATAGTTTCTTCTTTAGCCATTCTTTAATGGTAGATCTCCTTACAACAAATTCTGTTAGTTTTCTTTCATGTGAGAGTATCTTAATTTCTTCTTCATTCGTGACGGAGAGTTTCAAACCAGATGAAGAATTTACAATTTAGAGTATTTTCCTATGAGCTTTCAAAAAAAATGTGACAATTCGATCAGGCATCTCAGTTAGGCGTCTGCCTTCAGCTTGGGTCATGATCCTGGGGTCCTGGGATCAAGTCCCATGTAGGGCTCCCTGCTTAGTGGAGAGCCTGCTTCTTCCTCTCCCACCCCTGCTGTGTTCCCTCTCTTACTATCTCTCTCTGTCAAATAAATAAATAAAATCTTAAAAAAAAAGAAAGGAAAAGAAAAATGTGACAATTCCTTCCAGCCTCCATGATTTCAGATGAGAAATCCACTGTCATTCAAATTGGTGTTCTATGGGTGATGTGTTGTTTCTTTAACGCTGTTTCCACGGTTTTTTTCTTTAGCTTTCAGAAGTTTAATTGTGATATGTCTAGGTATAGATTTTTGGGAGGTTTGACTAGTGTCTTCTATTTAGATATGTCTTTTGTCAGTTTGGGGACATTTCCAGCCATTATTTTTTTAAACATAGAGCTGACGGCCAAGAGGCTTCCCCCCACCCCCAGCCTATTTTCTCTTTGGTTCAGATGGGCCAATCTGTTGTTCTATCCTCAAGTTCAAGGATTCTTGTCATCTGCAATTGTTATGGGTTGAATGAAGTCCTCTTGAAAGATATGATGAAGTCCGAACCTCTGGTGCCTATTTGTGACCTTGTTCAATTATTCAGTTTTACCCTTAAGAAATTTTAAGTTTTGGGTGCCTGGGTGGCTCAGTCAGTTAAGTGTCCTACTCTTGATTTTGGCTCAGGTCATGATCTCAGGGTTGTGAGGTTGAGCCCCAAATGGGGGTCTGTGCTGGGTGTTGAGCCTGGTTAAGATTCTCTCTCCCTCTCTCTCTGCCTGCCCCTCCTTGCTTTCTCCCTCTCTCTAAAAAAAACCTAAAATTTTTTTAAAAAGCAATTTTAGGGACTCCTGGTGGCTCATTTGGTTAAGCAACTGCCTTTGGCTCAGTCATGATCCTAGAGTCCAGGGATTGAGTCCCATGTCCGGTTCCCTGCTCAGTGGGGAATTTGCTTCTCCCTCTGACCCTCCCCACTCTCATGCTCTCTCTCATTCTCTCTCAAATAAATAAAATCTTAAAAAAAAAAAAAAGAAATTTTAGGTCTTCTCATAGAATTTCAAACCTGGTACTTATCTTGAGACACTTTACGTATTCAAATATATGCTTTTAACTTCTGCCCTTTTTTTAAGTCTTATTTATTTATTTGTCACAGAGTGGGAGGTAGCCAGCATGTGTGCACAGGCAGGGAGAGCAGCAGGCAGAGGGAGTAGCATGCTCCCTCCTGAGCAAGGAGCCTGATATGGGACTGATCCCAGGCCCCAGGATCATGACAGGAGCTGTATGTAGGTAGACGCTTAACTGAGTGAGCCACACAGGAGTCCTTCCAGCCTTCTTGAATACTAGACTCTATCCTCCATACCTGCTCTTTGCAGGGGCTCAAGCCTTATTCTCAGCCCTTGTTTGTGCCAGAATTTGTTAAGTGGTCCTGGGTTAGAAGTGGGTTTAGATACTGAAGAGCAATTCACTACAATTTCTAGTATTTTCATATCTTGCCTGTTTTGTTTTCAGAAAGTATTTTATTTTTTTTTTTAATTTTTTAAAAATTTATTTTCAGGGGGCGCCTGGGTGGCTCAGTGGGTTAAGCTGCTGCCTTCAGCTCAGGTCATGATCTCAGGGTCCTGGGATCGAGTCCCACATCAGGCTCTCTGCTCAGCAGGGAGCCTGCTTCCTCCTCTCTCTCTCTGCCTGCCTCTCTGCCTACTTGTGATCTCTCTCTGTTAAATAAATAAATAAAATCTTTAAAAAAAAATTTATTTTCAGCATAACAGTATTCACTATTTTGTTACCACACTGAGTGCTCCATGCAATCTGTGCCCTCCACCTGGTACCCCAACCTTCCACCCCCCCCCCGTTTTCAGAAAGTGTTTATATTCTAAGCGCTACAAGACGGAGATAGACTTCATTCTGCCTTTTTGGTCTCATCTCATTAGTCTCTTAGTAGAAACTCTTGAATCTGTCATTCCTGTCATAGCATACCACTGCTCAAAGTGTGCTTGCTTTGTTTTTTCCTCAGCAGAGACATAGTACCTGAGGCAAGACAAACCCAGAGGCTCTGCTTGCATCCAAAATTGGAAAATACTATCAGGAGAAGCACACACACATACAAACAAACAGCAGGAATTTGGGAGTTCACCTCCTTGCGATTCTTTCTGTTCTCAAGTTTTGGTCTCCTTTATCCTTGTTGCTCCCACAACAGTTGGATGCCTTTAAGTATATTTTTGTTGTTTATATGGGTTGTACTAGATGTTTTTAGAAGGAATATTGGCCTAAAGCAATGTAATACATCCTACCGTGAAGGAGGGGTGTGTGTGTGTGTATTTTAAAAGAAATATATAGCTGGTCAGGCATATGGGGAGTGCTGAATTTAAAGCAGGTCTCTACTTCTCAGTTACATGGGTTGGTGTTTTCATTGTGAAGTCTGGGGCGTCATGTGTTTTATTTTTGAGCTTCCCCAGAAAAGACTGGCTTGGAATCCAGGTTAATGCAGATTCCCTCCTGGTTGTAGAATTGTCTGGCTGACCCAACTCCAAGATGCAGGCAGCCTTTCTCTTGCTGAAAAAATGAATTTCCCAGATGATACTCCTTTTCTGGTGAAAGTGAATGGGTAGCCCAGTTGGCAGATAATTCACAGGAGACATCCTTTTGCATCCATGGGATTTGAGCAATTCTCCGTTAAAAAAAAAATTTTTATTTATTGGGTTACCTGGGGCCTCAGTTAGTTGAGCGTCTAAGAGTGTTGATTTCTCTTTTTTTTCCCCCCAAGATTTTATTTATTTATTTGACAGACAGAGATGACAAGTAGGCAGAGAGGCAGGCAGAAAGAGAGGGAAGCAGGCTCCCTGCAGAGCCGAGAGCTCGATGTGGGGCTTGATCCCAGGACCCCGGGATCATGACCCAAGCCAAAGGCAGAGACTTTAACCCACTGAGCCACCCAGGTGCCCTAAAACTGTTTTCTTTCTTTCTTTCTCTCTTTCTTTCTTTCTTTCTTTCTTAAAGATTCTATTTATTTGAAAGAGAGAGAGATCACAAGTAGGCAGAGAGGTAGGCAGAGAGAGAGAGAGAGAGGGAAGCAAGCTCCCTGCCAGGCAGCCCCCAAACTGTTGATTCCAGCTGAGGTCTTGATCAAAGTGTCATGAGTTCAAGCCCTACACTGGGCTCCATGCTCGGGGTGGAGCCTACTTAAAGGAAAAAAAAAAAAAAGACTCTTTTGCTATTCAAGTCTGTGTGTGTGTGTGTTTATGTCTTGCATAAGAAAGTACTATAGCATTTTGGGGAAAATTTCAGTTGTGCAAATATGAAAAAATATTTTTCTATATTATAAGTAGTACTGTATAATACTAATAAATTTTAACATTATGCACAAAATTAAAAACAATGCAGTTCCTTCTCAAATTTTCAAAGTTGTCAGGAATTGTGAATGTTCAAAAGCTTCTGTGTCCAGTAAATTAGGAGCTGTGTTTATGGTAGTATTACTCCCTATTTCCCTTCATACCCTCATTAGGTATTATTATTATCTTTTTTCCCTGGTTTAATTTTCTTTTCTTTCTTTCTTTTTTTTTTTTTTTAAGTAAACTCTGCCTTCAATATGGGGCTCAAACTCATAATCCTGAGATGGTCACATGCTCCATGGACTGAGCCAGCCAGGTGCTTCTGGTTTAATTATTTTTTAACTTACTGGTTATACTCCATTTCCCTAGAAACTTTATTTCCTCATTTTTTATAACAAATTTATTGAGATATAATTAATATAACACAAAATACAAGTATGCAAATTAGGGATTTGGGGTATATTCATAGAGTTACGCAATCATTACCATGACAAGCTATATCAGGTATCTTGTAGGTTCAGTTCCAGAATACCAAAATAAAGCAAGTATCACAATTAAGCAATAAATGCCTGTCTAGACCTCATTTGTGGCAACCCTGAGTCGGGCACTCAGTGTTGTGTATTTCCTTCTTAGCACTACTTCAGTTAGTGTGTCATAATTTTTGATATTTTTTTTCACTTTCTTTCAGTTTAATGTATTTTTAAAAATTTTGTCTGAGAGTCCCCTTGACCCATGGATTTTCTTACATATGTATTGTTGAGTTTACAAGGGTTAGGAAATTTTCTTGTTCTCTTTCTTTTATTGATTTCTAGTTTGGTTACGTTGAGGCTAGAGAATGTACTGTATGTGATTTCAGTTCTTTTAAATAGGCTGAAGTTTGTTTTATGGTACATGTTCCATGGGTACTTGAAAAGAGTGTGTATTTGCTATTGTTGGGTGAAGTATTCTATAAATATCAATTAGATCTTGTTCGTTGATGTGCTACTGAGTTCTTTTATATTCTTGGTGATTTTCTGTCTAGTAATTGTTTCATTTATTAAGAGTATGTTGATGTCACTAGCTATAATGATGGATTTTTCTATCCTTCAGTTCTGTCAATTTTTTTTTAAAGATTTTATTTATTTATTTACAGATGGAGATCACAAGTAGGCAGAGAGGCAGGCAGAGAGAAAGGGGGAAGCAGACTCCCTACTGAGCAGAGAGCCCGATGTGGGACTCCATCCCAGGACCCTGAGATCATGACTGAGCCGAAGGCAGAGGCTTTAACCCACTGAGCCACCCAGGCGCCCAGTTCTGTCAATTTTTACTTCACATACTATGTGCTCTGTTATCTGGTATATATGCATTTATGCTATGCCTTCTTGGAGTTACCCCTTATATAATGTTCTTCTCTTTATTGGTATTTTTCTGCATTCTGAAGTCTACCTTATTTGATATTTATATAGCCACCCCTGCTTTTTTTTTTTTTTTTAAAGATTTTTTATTTATTATTTATTTGACACAGAGAGAGAAATCACAAGTAGGCGGAGAGTCAGGCAGAGAGAGAGAGAAGCAGGCTCCCGCTGAGCAAAGAGCCCGATGCGGGGCTCGATCCCAGGAAACTGAGATCATGACCTGAGCCGAAGGCAGTGGCTTAATCCACTGAGCCACCCAGGCGCCCCGCCACCCCTGCTTTTTTATATTACATTTAAAAATTAATGTTGGCATGATTTTTTTTTTTCTATTCTATTACTTTTATCCTGCCTATAGGATTGTATTTGAATTCAGTTTCTTCTAGACAGCATAGTTGGGTTATCTTTTTTTTTTTTTTTTTTTTTTTAAAGATGTTGTTTATTTATTTGTCAGGCAGAGATCACAAGTAGGCAGAGAGGGAGGCAGACAGAGAAGGGGAAGCAGGCTCCCCGCTGAGCAGAGAGCCCGATGCGGGGCTCAATCCCAGAAGCCAGGGATCATGACCTGAGTTGAGGGCAGAGGCTTTAACCCACTGAGTCACCCAGGTGCCCCTAGGTTATCTTTTAAAAATACACTTTGGCAGGGTACCTGGGTGGCTCAGTGGGTTAAGGCCTCTTCTCAGCAGGGAGCCTGCTTCCCCCTCTCTCTCTGCCTGCCTGTCTGCCTACTTGTGACCTCTGTCAAATAAATAAATAAAAATCTTTAGTAAAAAAAAAGATTTTTATAATAAAAATATATTATATTTTATATTAAAAAATAAAAATCCACTTTGGCAACCTCTGGCATTATCTAATAATTGGCATTATTAGACCACTTAGATTTAATGTAATTATTGATATGTTAGAATTTATGTCTGCAGTTTTGGTTTGCGTTTTATATTTGTTCCTTTTGTTTTTTGTTTCTTTATATTGCCTCCCTTTCTGTGGATTACCTGAACATTTTTTAGAATTCCATTTTGATGTATATATAGGGTTTTGAGTCTATTTGTAGAGGTATTTTAGTGGTTGCTCTGTATATTATATATATATGTAACTTACTAATTGTTCATTTTATTTGAGTGGAGAAAAGAAATTTTCCCTTTACATTTTTTTTCCCTCTACTGATTATAATGTTTTTATTTATTTATTTGTCAGAGAGAGCACAAGCAAGGGGAGCGGCAGGCAGAGGGAGAAGCAGGCTCCCTGTTGAGCAAGGAGTCTCATGCCTGGTTGGATCCCAGAACCTTGGGATCATGACCTGAGTGGAACACAGACGCTTTACCGACTGAGCCATCCAGGCGCCCCTGGAATATTGTGAAGACTGAGTCTTCTTTTTGTGAAAATCATAGGGCTATCTACCTTTTCAAGTCTTTTATTTTATTTTATTTATTTTCATTTTTATTTTTATTTTTTTTTTAAAGATTTTATTTATTTATTTGTCAGAGAGAGAGCGAGAGCGAGCACAGGCAGACAGAGTGGAAGTCAGAGTCAGGAGCAAGGAGCCCTATGTGGGACTCGATCCCAGGATGCTGGGATCATGACCTGAGCCGAAGGCAGCTGCTTAACCAACTGAGCCACCCAGGCATCCCCCTTTTCAAGTCTTTTAATGTTATGCACCAAAAAATGTCTTTTTTTCCCCCACAAATTTACTTCTTTTATGAACTCGAATTTTTAAAAAAACTTTATTTGAAAAAAAAAAAAAAAGACTATTTATTTGAGAGAGAGAAAACAGCAGGGGAGTTAGGGCAGAGGGAGAAACTGACTCCCTACTGAGCAGGAAGCCCTATGTGCTGCCACATCCCAGGACCCCAGATCATGACCTGAACTGAAGGCAGATGCTTAACTGACTGAACCACCCAGGTGTCCCTATTTTGTACCACTTTTGATGTTATTGTGAATGGATTATTTCTGCTATCGTAGGAAAATTTTTTTTCCCATTTTACAAAATATTTTTTTCTGCAAGGACAGTGATAAAAATGATGCATATAATCTCATTCCTGCAAACTACAAGAAGGTTGTGTATCTAACAGTTAAGCACATAAATCTCAGGGAGCAGGAGGTGAAGGAAGCTGTGTCCATTGTTTTTGTTGTGTGTATTTTCTGATTTTCCTAAAATTTTCGTGTTTCACTGTATAATCTTTGCAGGCTAGCATCATCAGAAGAATGATGATGAAACATCCTCACTATTGTCCTACCCTGGGAGAAGCCCTGCTGTTCGGATGCAGGTCCCTCTTAGGCTGGCGGGTCTCGGGTCTCCGCTTCCCCTGTTGTTGGGGCCCCGCGTCTCCCAGAGCCTCCGTGGTACACGCTCTCCGCCGGGGCTGCTGGGAAGTTGCCCGCGCGGCCCCGCTACGCACGTACGCTCGGCGGCGGGGCCTATAGCTCTGCTGCGTTGGGTGGATGGCCGGTGTCCGTATGCGTAACGCGGCTGTGAGGACCCCGTAGTGGGTGCCTCCCGACCTTGGGGTGGGAAAGGCGGTCCTCCCACAGGAAAAGCGGGTCTTGGCTCCGGAGGCCTGGGAGGGTTGCAGCCCCGGGCGGGTGCGCCCGGCCTGCGAAGGCGGTTCTGGTCCGCTCCCAGCAGCGCCCCCTGGAGGAGGCCCGGCTGTTCAGCTCGCTTCTCTGCGCTGAGAACCAAGGCATGTTTGAGCCCAGTAGTGTGGAGTGGTTAATGATAAAGCCGTTGGCATTTCGTTGAATTTTCACAACCATTTGTTGTAGCAGATAAGAACTAGTTTTGGAGAGATGATGATTCACCCGAGTTCACATAGCCCACAGATGAGGGGGTTGGGTTAAAGGCCAGATCTGTTTTCCAAATCTCTTGCTGCTGCTAAAAGGCCACTCTATCTGGAAAGTACCTTGGGTTCCTTCACAGCGGCAAAGTGGCAAGATGCCTGGGGTCAGAGTCCATAATCGAGACTGTGGGCCCCTCCCAGTTCTCCCAGTTTGTGTGTCCAGCAGTTCTGATTTGAGCCTATAGAAGGTCTAATCCTGGGAGCAACCTTCAGGAGAGTCAGACTGGGGGTCTTGTGTGAAGATTCCAGTTAAATGATTTTGTTCTGTAGGCCCCAGTTCCATTTCTTTAGGAACAAAGCAATTCTTGAAAGATAAAAGGGAAGGAATGGCACAAATCAGAAACCCACCTGAAGGAAAACACCCCTGCGACCTTCCTCAGACCTTTCACCAGAGTTTTGAACGTTAAGTGGAAGTAACCCCCCAAAGAAACAGACTCCAGATTTCCAAGGCCAGAAGCAATTTTTTATCTCCCCGCTCTAAATGAGCATGCTTTCAGATGTCACATCTGAAACTTCGACATCTCTGTGACAGTGGAAGATCAAGATCAGGTTTCAGCAAGACAGGCGTGCTGCCGTAAGTGGTGAGTGGGGCAAGATGCGCAGAAATGTCAGGCTTTTTGGGTGGTTGGCTTGAGGAAAGGATCACCAAGAAGGAAGTTTAATTCAACTCTCTACACAGCCTGTTTTTCTTTTGTTCTCTTATTTCCAAATCCTGAACTTGTACATGGTGTATATCCATGTATTTAGTATCTAGATTTTTATTCTTTATTTTGAACTTAGAATCACATCGTAGTAGCACAGGGTTTTCAAGAGTATCTATTTCTGCCTCATTTGAAAGAAAACATGTGGAATCTCAGAAGATAAATGAATGTTACAGATCACTCCTTTCTTACTGATTAAGACAGAAGAGTTTCTTGGCTTCTTGATTCCCAAGCTGTCTCCTTTGCATAGCAAAAACAAGTTTCTTATCAAAAAGTTTATGAAATTGCAACTAATTTGGACAGATTAAAAAAATACTAAAGCGCTGATTCTCTTTTTCAGAGTTTCTGTGAATTGTTCTTTCTTTCTTTCTTTTTTCTAAAAAGATTTTATTTATTTATTTATTTGACAGAGATCACAAGTAGGCAGAGAGGCAGGCAGAGAGAGAGGGGGAAGTAAGCTCCCTGCCTAGCAGAGCGCCTGATGCAGGGCTCGATCCCAGGATCCTGGGATCATGACCCGAGCCAAAGCCAGAAGCCTTAACCCACTGAGCCACTCAGGCACCCCTGTCTTGTGTTGTTTAAACTGCTTCTTCTGTGGAGCATTTTTGAAAGGTCAATCCAGGAGCCGCAAGGCAGGCCATATATATATTTTTTTTTTACTTCATTCTTACTTCCTTCTTCCCAGCTCTACCTTTATACTTCTCCGTACTTTTCCAAAACCAGCAGAAAATGAACAGATCCCAGGTGAATTGTTTATTTCTTATTCCCAGTTTATTTATAAGGCCTTGTATGAGTCTTTGAAGTTAGATTAGAATGGAAATGTAGAAATTACAAATCAACAACAGGGAGAATATACAGTAGCAGATCAAGAACAAGATGAAGTAATATATAGGTATGGACAGGTTTTGTGATCTTACAGAGTTATCAAAGATGAGCTGCAGATTTATTTCTGATCTTTCTGATAGTCATGGAAAAATACATACATGTTACATGATTCACATTTTCCACAAAGAGAAACCACATTGATTGTTAATGGGGCATGAAGACTTCCTAGCATTTAAGTCTAAAAAAAAATTCCTTTCTTGCACTCTATATGGATGATGAAGTGTGCAGCCTTTCAACAACTTCCCTAAAAGAAATCTAGCCTCTTTCATTCAGCAGTTCTTCAATAGGAACAGAAGTCTCTAGAGCTAAGGAGAACTCAGTGAATATATAGATTTTTAGAGAATCAAAATATTATGTCTGGTACTATATGTTGTCCAGTATAGTAACCACTAGCCACATGTAGATATTTCATTTAGAACAATTAAAATTTAGTTCTTAAGCCACATTTCAACATTTTAAGTGCTTAGTTGCCACATGTGAGTAGTGCCTACCAAATTGGCAGCAGTGCTCTAGACCATTTTCTGATGTTCCTGTATGATCCAGGGATAAAATGTAGAGTATCTGGAGGAAGCAATCAAGTGTATCTCCTTTAATGATATTTAAGTAAATGATCCCCCCCCCCCAACAGGCTGTATTTATTGGTGTCACAGATAGTTCAGTGTTCTATACTTTGGCTTCTTTTTTTTTTTTTTTAAAGATTTATTTTTTAAATTTATCTGACAAAAAAGAGAGAGCACGCACAAACGGGGAGCAGCAGGCAGGGGGAGAGGGAGAGGGAGAGGGAGAAACAGACTGCTTGTAGAGCAGAAAGCCCGATGTGGGGCTAGATCACAGAACCTCAGGATCAAGAGTCACACGCTCTTCTCCTTCTTCTTCTTTTCTTCTTTCTTCTTCTTCTTCCTCCTCCTCCTTCTTCGTCTTCTTCTTCTCTTTCCTTTTCTTTTTTTTTTTAAAGATTTTATCCATCCATTTGACAGAGACACAAGGAAGAGGGAACACAAGCAGAGGGAGTGGGAAAGGGAGAAACAGGCCTCCCACTAAGCAGGGAGCCTGATGCAGGGCTCCAACCCAGAACCCTGGGACCATGACCTGAGCTGAAGGCAGATGTCCAATGACATCTAGATGTCCAATGCCACCCAGGCACCTCTACTCTTTGGCTCTTATGTCCATAATTCTGTTTCACATGTAAGACCATTCTTGCTTTTTCCATTCCAGTTGTCTTAATCTCCTTTGGTAAAGGTCACAGTGATGTAATTATAAAATTTAAATATAAAATGATGGCTCTTACCAGTGCATACTGCCTAATGGACACTGTTGACTGTTCTCTCCTGAGAGTCTCTTGTTGGTTTCTCTGACATCACCCCAAATGGCTTGTGCCTTTGTCTAGATTTTCTATTTCGTCGTACTTTCTTTTTTTTTTTTCCTTTTTTTCTTTTTTTTAAAAGATTTTATTTATTTATTTGACAGAGATCACAAGTACACAGAGAAGCAGGCAGAGAGAGAGGAGGACGCAGGCTCCTGCGGAGCAGAGAGCCCGATGTGGGGCTCGATCCCAGGACTCTGGGATCATGACCTGAGCCGAAGGCAGAGGCTTTAACCCGCTGAGCCACCCAGGTGCCCCTCGTCGTACTTTCTTTTATCCTTTTGCCCTTAAACATTATCCTCCTCTCAGGAGCCTGTCCCAGTCTTTCTGCTTCTTGTTATTCTCATTTTCCCTCATGGGTTCCATCCTCTCTGTGCTTATAGCTGAGAAGCACCTGTGGGACTCCAGAGTTTGTCTTTCCAGTGTACCTAGCTGCTAGTCCCCTGTGTGTAACTTGTTCAGAAGCAACATTCATAATTAGGAAGTACTCGTGTTTCATTAATCTCTGTCAGATGTTAACACTGCTTAGCCAGTCATCCAAGTGATAAGAAGCAGGTCCTAAACCACTCTGTATCTCAGTTCTCCTATCCATCTTGTTAGTCATCCCATTCTTGTTTCATTTAAATTGTTAATATTTCTTAAATTTGTTTTTTCTGTCTTATCCTCATAGCCTACCATAGCTTCATTTTCTCTTTGTTCCCGTCTTTATGCTTCTCTTTTATGTCTCCAGCTTGTTTTCAGTAACTTGTCTAAAATGTTCATCAGTGGGATGCCTGGGTGGCTCAGTTGGTTAAGCAGCTGCCTTCGGCTCAGGTCATGATCCCAGCGTCCTGGGATTGAGTCCCACATTGGGCTCCTTGCTCCGCAGGAAGCCTGCTTCTTCCTCTGACTCTGACTTCCACTCTGTCTGCCTGTGCTCGCTCTCGCTTGCTCTCTCTCTGACAAATAAATAAATAAAATCTTAAAAAAAAAAAAAGTCCCAATGCCATCTTTAAAAAATAAAATAAAATAAAATGTTCATCAGTTAGTGTTTCTTCTACTTTCTGGACTGCCGGCCATTCACGGGGTAGAGTTCAAAGATCCTGTGACACAGCAGGCTCCTGCTGATACCAAGACTTCCTATTTTCCATCACTGAATACCTACCATGGTTGGTTTACTATTTACTAGTGAATTATTGAGTAACAGTGATATGTTTCTTCTGTGGAGTGCCTTTTTATATATTTGCTCACTTTCCTCTATTTTTTGTGACCTTGTAAAAATCCTTTATGTAATTTGGACAGTAATCCTTTTTCTCTTATTTATTACTTACCAATACTTTTTCTCTGAAAAAAAATTTAATAATAAAATTTAATAACTTTATTAATAAAATTTTAAATTTTATTTAAATTTAAATTTAGTAGTGACTCCTAAGCTCTTTAAATGTCAGAGCTGAAACCAAGGTTTTGTTTTGTTTTGATGCTGATTCTTTTTAGAATGTCTCTTTCAATGTGAAAACTCAAAGGCTTTCAACTCTGAAAGTATCTTATTTACATCATGATTAATTCTCTTCCGTTTATTCCTTTAATTTACTGGAATCCTTGTTATTTACATGTTAGCTCTTCGTATGTGAGCCAATACCATTGTCTTTGTATACTAATTATGTTGCTTGGACTTGCTTTCTCAGGATTCTGGTTCCTCTTATATCGGGTAGTTATTGCCCTTTACTCAATCTAGGTTGTGTGTTTCCTGAGTAATTTGATAGACAGGTTGTTAGGATCTCTTGAGCAGATGTTGCCCAGCAGATAAGAGAGGGTAAGTGAGTTTCTACTTTTGTGATGGCTGATAAGCTGGAAAACTGTTACTTTTCTATATTATCAGGAGAGAAGGCTCTACCTCCCATGTGCATTTGGCGGTCTGTCTTCCATTCTACATTCTAGGAAATTTGCAGAATTGGTCATTTATGTCCATCCATTCTATTTCAGGCTTTCTCTAAAAAGAGTTTTGTTTGTTCTTCACAATTTGGTAATCAAGTTTTTCAATTTTTGAGAATTATCTCTTGATCTCTGATGGTTCCTTATTATTAAAAATCAGTCCTTAAGCAGTTTTCTACTCTAATCTGTAAAAGCACCATGGGGAACTCAAAGCAGATTTTCTTTCATTTCTTGCTGTGATTTTATTTTAGCCATGTTCAGTTGTTTTGATTATCTTAGTTCTTACCATTATGTCCTTGGTTTTTAGAAATCATCCCTGCTTCTTCATTTTCTTTCTTTCTTTCTTTTTTTTAAAAAATATTTTATTTATTTATTTATTTGACAGACAGAGATCATAAGTAGGCAGAGAGGCAGGCAGAGAAATAGGAGGAAGCAGGCTCCCTGGGATCCCTGGGATCATGACCCGAGCTGAAAGCAGAGGCTTTAACCCACTGAGCCACCCAGGCGCCCCTGCTTCTTCATTTTCTATTCATTTTTTGTAAGTGAAGAACTATGCGTTTAATGTAAATTGCTAGTTTTGTTTTTACCTTTTGTATATTTTTTTCTCATTTTTCATGACCTGTTCTTCCAGACACCTATGTGGAGTTGTGTCTTTCCCTGTGAGTCATCTCATTCACTGCTGGTTTCAGTTACCACCAAAATGCCAGTTACTCTGCTATTCTCACTTTCCTCTTGGGCTTCCTCCCTTCTGAGCTCAGAACCACACATCCAACTGCCTCCTGGAGATTTCCGTCTGCCTGTTCCACAAATGCTTCAGACACAACATGCCCAAGACCTTTCTCACTCTTATTTCCCTCCAGCATCTTTGTCTCTGCTTCCCACTCTTTGCAAATGGCACCTGGCTCACCTCAGATGCTCATAAAGATACCCTGGGAGGCAATTTTCCTGTCTTTCCATCTATACTAAGAATCAAGGACCTGATCTTCGTTGAGCTTTTTCTGCTAGATCAAGTCTTTGTTCCACCTCTCCATTATTAGCCCCTGGGTTAGGTGATGGAAGGCAAAGACCAGGATGAGAACTGACCACCTAATCCAGGGTTAATAATAGAGAGGTGGAACAGAGACTTGATCCAACAGAAAAAGCCATATATGTAATTTAAATTTCTCTAATAGCTGTATTAAAAAAAGATAAACAAGTGGAATTAATTTTCATCTTGGGTTTCCCTCCTAAGTTCAGAACCATATATCCAGCTGCCTCGTGGAGCTGTCTGCCTGTTCCATAGATACGTCAGGTACAACATGCATAAGACACATCTAACTCCTAATTCTGCCCAACCTTTTTCTGCTCTATATTTTCATTATAACCAGTTGTAACACAGATTCTACTTCAGGTTGTACTGAATTAGTGTTTTTTCAACCTGTTTGAAAATATTCTCTCCTGTATTTAT
This sequence comes from Mustela lutreola, assembly GCF_030435805.1. Taxonomy (NCBI): domain Eukaryota; kingdom Metazoa; phylum Chordata; class Mammalia; order Carnivora; family Mustelidae; genus Mustela; species Mustela lutreola. The sequence continues at coordinate 37,613,488 of NC_081293.1, forward strand.
ACATAGACTGTTTATAAGAACTAGTTCTCCAATCATTTGAAACTTACTGTTTTTAAAAATTTTTATTTAAAAAAATTTTTAATTTGAGTATAGTTGGCATGCAATGTTACATTAGTTTCGGTTGTACAACATAGTATTGGAGAAATTTATACATAATGCTATGCTCACCGCAAGTGTAGCTCTTCTTTGTCACCATATAGTGCTATCACTGACAGTATCATTGGCTATATTCCTTATGCTATGCTTTTTATTCCCGTGACGTATTCATTCCATAACTGCAAGTCAGTATTTCCCACTCCCCTTCACCCATTTTTGCCTACTCCCCACTTCCCTCCCCTCTGGCAACCATCAGCCATAAGGTTCTTCTCTTTATTTATAAGTCTAATTTTGCTTTTTGTCAAACTTCTTGTTGACATTCTAAATAAACAATAATAATTGAGTAGGGGTGCCTGGGTGGCTCAGTGGGTTAAAGCCTCTGCCTTTGGCTCAGGTCATGATCCCAGGATCCCGGGACTGAGCCTCGAATCAGGGCTAACTGCTCAGCAGGGAGCCTACTTCCTCCTCTCTCTCTGCCTACCTCTCTGCCTCCTTGTGATCTCTGTCTGTCAAATAAATAAAGTCTTTAAAAAAAAAAATTGACTAGTAACATTTTTTGACTTATCAAGAGCAAGGAAAACCACTGATTATTTGCCTTGTGTGTGTGTGTGTGTGTTTTTAATTTATTTATTTGACAGGCCGAGATCACAAGCAGGCAGAGAGGTGGACAGAGACAGAGAGGAAGGGAAGCAGGCTCCCCGATAAGCAGAGAGCCCCAGGCGGGGCTCAATCCCAGGACTCTGGGATCATGACCTGAGCCAAAGGAAGAGGCCTCAACCCACTGAGCCACCCAGGTGCCCTGCCTGTGTTTTAATTGACAATTAATGTTTGCTTCCAGTATTTTCAACTCTGTGAGCAACTCTCTTCATTAAGAGGCTAATAAGCATAAACAAGTTTATTTTCTCTGGATACATTTCTTTAGCTATTTAATAAAATATTTATTTTTTATGTAAAAATTCATCATCATATCATCATCATCATTATTATTAGGCTCTTCCATAAACCGTTTGACTCCTGGCAAATCACTTTCCTTCTCTGGGAATTACTTTTTTTAATCCATAAAATGAGGTGATAAACTAAATGAGACCGCTAAGCATGTGATTGATTAGGTGAGTGAATCTGTGGCTTATTACACTGATTTCTCAAAACAATGAAACCTGGGGTGCCTGGGTGGCTCAGTCATTAAAGGGCTGCCTTCATCTCAAGTCGTGATCTCAGGGTCCTGGGATCCAGCCCCACATCAGGCTCCCTGCTTAGTAGGAAGCCTGCTTTTCTCTCTCTCCCTCCCCCTGCTTGTGTTTCCTCTCTCACTGTGTCTCTCTCTGTCAAATAAATAAAACCTTAAAACAGAAACAAACAGCAAAAACGGGAAACCTGAGTAGAGAATGAATCTAAGCTCCTTGTCTTCCCTAAGCCTAAGTTTCCTCATTTATAAAGTGGATGTAGTGATACCTCACTGAATTGTCATGGTGGTTAAGTAATATTAGGCATATAAAACCCTAGCATAATGCTTTTCATGTGCTACATATTAGAAATTGATAGTTATGATCATTACTATGTATGTGATGTTTTAAATACTTTATCCCAGTGGTTCACAAACTTGAGCTTGATGCGTCCAAGTCCCCACTTGGAGATGAGGCTAAATAATTTGCATTTCTCTCAAGTACCAAGTGATCCTGATGCTGCTGGTCCAGAGACCACACTTTGAGAATTGCTGTATCATTTAACTTAATCCTTTCCAAAATTATAGATAATATTACTTCAACAGAGAGGCTAAGTAACTTATCACAGTTTCTCCAGCTGGTGAGTATTTTCATTTATGATTGAAAAATCTTTAAACATAACTTTTTAAGTGGCTGAATGAGGGGCATTTGGCTGGCTCAGTCAGTGGAGCATTTAACTCTTGATCTTAGGGTTGTGAGTTTGAACCCCGCATTGGGTGTATACATTACCTAAAAATAAAATCTTAAAAAAAAATAAATGGCACCTGGATGGCTCAGTTGGTAAAGCGTCTGCCTTCAGCTCAGGTCGTGATACCAGGGTCCTGGGATCGAGTCCAGCCATTGGGCTCCCTGCTCAGTGGGGAGTCTGCCTCTCCCTCTGCCCCTCCCTTTTTCTCATTCCCTCTCTTTTTCTCTCAAATAAATTAAAAAAATTAAAAAACAAATGGCTGAATGAGATTCTATTACTGATAGTTTTATTTTTAGATTTTTTAAAAAACTTATTTATTTGACAGCCAGAGATCACAAGTAGGCAGAGAGACATGCAGAGAGAGAGGGAGAAGCAGGCTCCCTGCCGAGCAGAGAGCCCGATGCAGGGCTCGATCCCGGGCCCCTGGGATCACGATGAGAGCCAAAGGCAGAGGCTTAACCCACTGAGCCACCCAGGCGCCCCAAGATATTTTTATTTTCTAAAAAATTTCTAAAACATGTTACTGCTTTTGAAATTAGGAAGTGATGATTGTCAAAGGAACATGCAGGTGGCCAGATAGAAGAGTATATTATAAAATATACTTATTAGACATGAGTGGAATCATATATATATATATATATATATATATATATATATATATATATACTACTGTGTGTAAGCATTTTTCACTTAGCATAATATTTGATATTTATCTATATTGTATGTTTCTTTCCTTCTTTCCATCCTTCCTTTAACTGAGTATTACTCTGTTGGGTGAATATACCATAGTATATTATCCACTGTGGTAGGTGGAGTTTTGGCCCCTGTGATTTTTACTTTTGCTGTTACATCCATGAATGTTACATTACTTGGTAAAAAGGACTTTGCAGATGTAATTAAGATGACTAATCAGTTGGCCTTAAAATAAGGAGGTTATGCTGAATTATCATGAGGGTCCAATATAAAAACATGAACTCTTAAAAGCAGAAGAGGGAGGCAGAGATACTCAAAGTATGAGAAAGACTTGACATACCATTGCTGGCTTGAGGATGGAGAGAGGCCACCTGCAAATCATGAAAAGGAAAAGAATTATGCAAAAACCCAGTTAGCTTGGAAGAGGGTCCTCATCTCACCACACGAGACCTGATGATCAGCCAGCAGCTTGAGTTCATCCTTGTGAGATCCAAAAAGGAGAAATCATATGAGCCATGTAGTATTTCTTTTTCTCTCCCTCTCTCTCCCTTCCTTCCTTTTTTCTTTCTTCCTGTCTTTTTTGATTCCACATACAAATACGAGTGAGATCATATGTTAAAATACAGATTGTGGTGCCTGACTGGCTCAGTTGATAGGGCATGTGACTCTTGATCTCAGGGTCATGAGTTCAAGCCTCATGTTGGGTATGGAGCCTACTTAATAATAAAAGAAAAAAATACAAGTGAGATCATGTCTTTCTTTCTCTGACTTATTTTACTTAGCAAAATGCTATCAAGGTCCATTTATGTTGCAAATGTCATGTTCCTCCTCTTTTTATGGCTTTATAATCCATTATGTGTGGAATCCCACACTAATCTGTGATTAAAAAAAAAAAAAACTTCAGTAAACTAGGAATAGAGTGGAGGTTTCTCAGCTTGGTAAAGACTACAAAAAGGCCTACAGCTAACATCATATTTAATGATAAGAAACTCAAAGCTTTTGCATTAAGATCTATTATAAAGCAAGGATGTCCCCTCTTACCACTCTTTTTCAAAATTGTACCAGAAACTCTTATTGTTGCAAGTAAGGCAAAAGGGGAAATAAAATGTATACAGATTAGGAATGAAGATATAAAGTCTTTGTTTGCAGGCAACATGCAGAAAATCTGGGAGAATTCACAGAAAACTCCAATGTATTCCATTATGTAGATTATAGTATCTATAGATATTACAGAGAAGAGGATATTATGAAAAACAGTATGCTAGTAAATTTCATAACTTAGAGGAGGGGGACGAATATTTTGAAAAATATGGTATACTAAATCCAACATAAAATTAAATAGAAAAGGCAGAACAGCTCTGTATCTGTTAAGTAAATTGAATCTGTACACATGGCATACTCACTGAGACCGTATTCTGGGCCATAAAACAAATCTAAATGTGATTAAAAGGATTAATCTGGCATAAGTAAGAATCATTGAATTTGAAGATAGATCAGTAGAGGTTTTCCATTCTAAATAACAGTCAATACAAACTATCTCCCAGGGTTTCCAGATTCTGGAATTAACAGGAAAATTGTTCAACGAAGCTATTATAAATATGTTCAAAGAACTAAAAGGAAAAACAGTGCTTAAAGATTAAAAGAAAAATATGATGACACTGGCTTATCAAATAGAGATCATCAATAAAAAGAAATTACTAAAAAAAATGGGAGATGTGGACTTGCAAAGTACAATGAATGAAGTGAAAAAAAAATCAGTAGAAGGATTTTTAACATCACATTTGAGCTGGCAGTGGAAAGAATCAGTGAATTTGAGAGTAGCTCAGTAGGGATTTTACAGTCTAGACACTTAGAAAGCACAGGGGGAAAGAGGAAAATTGAACAGAGCCTCAGAGACCCATGGTGTACCACCAGACATATCAACAAAACAATAATGAGAGTTGCAGAAGGGAAGGAGAGAAAGGCATACATAATATCCAAAAACTTCTCAAATTTGATGAAAACGTAATCTACATATTCATGAACCTCATGTGTGAGACACTGCTGGAGAGTAGCCAGTTTCTTTGAGGTATGGGGAGGGAGATTAAGAAAGAGGCACATAAGATTATCAAAGACATTAAAGGGACACGGTTCCCCATGACTACCCTCAGATTTCTTTAGAAGTCTGCCCATGAGCTTGTGTCAGATCCCAAGGATCTCCTACTGGGATCATGTCTGCCCTGAACATCCTGTGTACCAAACCCACATCTTTTCCCACTCTTCTTCCACTGTGGTTGGCTGTTTGTGTACATTCCTGAGCGTGGCCACAAGAGTGAGTCTAGTCAAACCATAAGGGACTCTTAATCTCAAGAAACAAAAAGAACTGGGGGGTGGTGGGAGGGATAGTGTGGCTGGATTATGGATACTGGGGAGGGTATGTGCTATGGTGAATGCTGTGAATTGTGTAAGACTAATGATTCACAGACCTGTACCCCTGAAGCAATACGTTATATGTTAATTAAAAAAAAAAAAAAAAAGAGTGATCTAGTAATCAGTAAATGGAGTGCTATCAGAAAATCAGACCAAGATCTGTGGGCATGGGAGAGTCCTCAAACTTGAGTTTGAGTACCATCTTCTGGAAAACAAAGGAGAGAGGTTTGAGCAATCTGGTTGGTGAATTACAAAAACCAGGAAGGACTTAAAAGTTTAAGAATTCTGCCACAAGAGGGAGCAAGAAGTGTGTAGCCAGAGTTTCTATACAAAGGCCCCAGACAGAACAGGACCAATGAGTAATATACCACATTTGAAGGCAACTAGTAATGATTTGAGGAGGTGTCTGCTACTTCAAATGTGAAAACAGCAATGCAAAACCACAAGGAAGATGAATAAAGAAAACGTGTCATCACTAAAATATAACAATTCTCTAATATTTGAGCTCAAAGGCATGGACTTTAGTGATCTAGCTAGCAAAGAATTCAAAATAGCTGTTTTGAAGAAACTCAAATCAGCTACAAGGAAGCTCAGTCCAGTGAAATGAGGAAAAACACATGAACAAAATGGAGTATTTACCAAAGAGATAGAAATCATAATAGTCAAACATAATCCCTAGAGCTGAAGAATTCAGTGAGTGAAATGGGGGGAAAAAAAGCAGTAGAGAGCAACTGCATCAGAGTAGAGCAAATGGAAAGCAGAAGAGGGAAACTAGAGGGCAGGAATTTTGAAACAACCGCGTTAGAGCAGAACAAAGGGGATAGAAAGAGTAAAGAAAGCCTACACTATGGTGGTAATCATATTGTAAGATAGAAATATGTCCTATCAAGATATTGTATACTTTAACTTACATGATAGTATATGTCAGTTATACCTCAAGAAGAAAAAGAGAAAGAGCTGAAAGGAAAAAAAAAAAAAAACTACTCTGTAAAACAAGAATTCTAAATCTAGTAAAATTACCATATTAAAAAATGATGGTAACAAAATAATGGCATTTCATTTGCACACCTATTAGAATGGTGCAAATCCAAAACACTGTCACCACCAAATGCTGGTGAAAGTGTGGAGCAACAGGAATGCTCACTGATTGCAGGTAGAAATGCAAAATGGTACAGGCAGTTTTGAACACATTTTGGCAGTTTCTTATAAAACTAAACATACTAGGAGCACCTGGGTGGCTCAGTTGATTAAACAACTGCCTTCAGCTAAAGTCATGATCTCCAGGGCCTGGGATGGAGTCCCTCGTCAGGCTCCCTGCTCAGTGAGTAGTCTGCTTCTCCCTCTCCTGTTGCCCCTCCCCCTGCTCGTGCTCTCTCTTATTCTCTCTCTCAAGTAAATAAATAAAATCTTAAAAAATATTTTTAAAACTAAAATTACTAATTTTAAAAATGGGGAACTCTTGCCATTTGCAACAACACAGATGGACTTTGAGGGCATTATACTAAGTGAAATGTGTTAGAGAAAGCAAATACTGGATGATCTCGCATCCATACAGAATCTAAACAACAACAAAACTACTAGAAAAAAGAGATCAGATTTGTAGTTTCCAGAGGCAGGGGTGGGAGGAAGGGGAATTGGAGAAAGGTGGTCAAAAGCCACAAACTTTAAGTTACAAGACAAATAGGTATTAAGGACATAATGTACAACATGCTGAGTATGGTTTCCATTGCTGAGTGATATATATGAAGAGAGTTATTGTTATGTTGTTGAGAGAATAAATCCTAAGAGTTCTCATTACCAAGAGAATTTAGTTATTTTTCTTCCCATTTCTCTTTATTGTATCTATATTAGATGGCAAATGTTAACTGAACTTATTGTGGTAATCATTTTCACAATATGTAAATCAAACCTTGATGCTGTAAATTGGAAACTCACTCAGTGATATATGTTAATAATATCTCAATGAAACTGGATTTGTGTGTGTGTACATGACTAAATATATTCTCACAATGCAATATAGCAGTCACAGTGGTATTTACTCAAAGGAGTTTGAAAGTTATGTCCACAAAAAGAGTATGGATGCACATGGATGTTTATAGCAGCTTTATCCATAACTGAAAACTTGGAAGCAATCACAATGTCTTTTGTTAGAATAAACAAACTGTGGTACATACAGACAATGGAATATTAGTGATAAGAAGAAATGGCATGGCCTTTTCATACTGTGAAAAGACACCTTAAGGGACCTTAAGTGTTTATTACACTAAGTGAAAGAAGCTAATCTGACAAGGCTAAATATTGCGTGGTTTCAACTACATAACATTCTAGAAAAGGCAAAATTATGGATACAGTAATAAGATCGGTGGTTGCCAGGGGCTGGAGAGGAGGGAGGGATAAATAGAGAGGATTTTTAGAGCAGTGAAACAATGTCGCATGGTACTATAATGGTGGATATATGTCCTTATACATTTGTCAAAATCCATAGAATTTAAAACACAAAGAATGAACCCTAATAAAAACTGTGGACTTTGGGTGATAATGATGTATCAAGTAGATTCAACTGTAGCAAATGCACTCTGCTACTACAGAATGTTGATAATGGGGGAGGCCATGCATATGCTGGGCCAAGGGGTATTTGGGAACTTTCTGTACTTTTGTTCAATTTTGCTGTGAACCTAAAACTTATCTAAAAAGTAAAAGTGTATTAAAGACAATAAAATCGGGGTGCCTGGGAGGCTCAGATGGTTGAGTATCTGCCTTTGGTTCGGCTTGTGATCCCAGTGTTTTGGGATCGAGTTCTGTCTCGGGCTCCCTGCTCAGTGGGCAACCTGCTTCTCCCTCTGCCTGCTGCTCTCTCTGCTGGTGCTCTCTCTCCCTGACAAATAAATAAAATCTTAAAAAAAAAAAAAAAAAAGACAATAAGGGCGCCTGGGTGGCTCAGTGGGTTAAGTCTCTGCCTTCGGCTCAGGTCATGATCCCAGGGTCCTGGGATGGAGCCCCGAATCGGGCTCTCTGCTCAGCAGGGAGCCTGCTTCCATTATCTCTCTCTGCCTGCCTCTCTGCCTACTTGTGATCTCTCTCTCTGTCAAATAAATAAATAAAAATTTTTTTAAAAAAGACAAAATCAAGGTAAAATTTCTAGATTAACAAAAACAGAATTTTTGTTGCTAGCAGATCTGCTCTACATAAGATACTAAAGAAAGTAAGATTGAAAGAAACTGGTAGCAGATGATAACTTGAATCCACCCCCCAAAATCAGCAACACTGGAAAAAATTCTCATTACCTAGGAACATATAAAACACAGTATAAATATTTTTTCCTATGTTTTTAAAGGTTTTATTCATTTGCTTGGAGAGAGAGAGAGAGAATGGGTGGGCAGGGAGAGGGAGAGAGTCTCCTGTGAGGCTCAATCTCACTACTCAAAGATCATGACCTGAGCCAAAATCAAGAGTCAACACTCAACCAACTGAGCCACCCAGGCGTCCCCCCCACCCCTGCCACCTCCCTTTTCCTATTTTAAAAATTGACTTAAAATACAGTTGTTTAACAGTAGCTGTTGAATTGCATTAAATATCACATGTCATCTGTATGAGTCTATAAAATAGGTCTTTCCTTGCTTTCCTTACTTCCTTAAAAGTTCTCAGGGTGCCAGGGTGGCTCTGTTGGTTAAGTGTCTGACTCTTTTTTTTTTTTTTTTTTTTTAAGATTTTATTTGACAGAGAGAGATCACAAGTAGGCAGAGAGGCAGGCAGAGAGAGAGAGAGGAGGAAGCAGGCTCCCTGCCGAGCAGAGAGCCTGATGCGGGACTCGATCGCAGGACCCTGAGATCAAGACCTGAGCTGAAGGCAGCGGCTTAACCCACTGAGCCACCCAGGCACCCAAGTGTCTGACTCTTGATCTCAGCTTGGGTCTTGATCTCCAAGTTCTGAGTTTAAGCTCTGTGTTGAGATATTAAAAACAAAACAAAACAAAAGTCCTAAAATGGTATCAAGCAGTAATCTGTATTGGTTAGTTTATAACATAAATATGTATAACAATAATAGCACAAAGAGGGAAGGAGTTCCTCTATTTTACTGTTTTTTTTTTTTTTAAGATTTTATTTATTTACTTGACAGAGATCACAAGTAGGCAGAGAGGCAGAGAGAGAGGAGGAAGCAGGCTCCCTGCTGAGCAGAGAGCCCGATGTGGGGCTCGATCCCAGAACCCTGGGATCATGACCTGAGCCGAAAGCAGAGGCTTTAACCCACTGAACCACCCAAGCGCCCCTATTTTACTGGTTTTAAATTAGTATAATCTGAAGTAGATTGTGATAAATTATGATGCATATTTTAATTCCTAGAACAACCATTTAAAAAACTGAAAAATCACAGGATTAAAATGGTACACTAGAAAGTTCTTAATTTTTAAAAGGGTACTAAACGAGGAACAGAGGGGTGCCTGGGTGTCTCAGTGGCTTAAGCCTCTACCTTTGGTTCGGATCATGATCTCAGGGTCCTGGGATCGAGGCCTGCATCTGGCTCTCTGCTCACTGGGGAGCCTGCTTTCCCTCTCTCTCTGCCTGCCTCTCTGCCTACTTGTGATCTCTCTTGCTGTCAAATAAAATAAAGTCTTTAAAAAAAAAAGAGCTGGAGGGGCTATATTAATCTTAGACAGAATAGACTTTAAGACAAAAATGTTACTAGAGACAAAGAGGGATATTTTATAATAATGAAAATTTCACTCTAGAAAATGATGTGTGTCAAATAAATACATAGATTTTTTTGTTTCAAAAGTTTATATAATGGGGTGCCTGGGTGGCTCAGTCAGTTAAGGTCAGGTCATAATCCCAGGGTCCTGGGATCGAGTCCTGAATTGGACTCCCTGTTCTCCCTCTCCCCCTGATGCCGCATCCCTTACTTATGCTCTTTCTGTCAAATAAATAAAATCTTAAAAAAAGTTTATATAAATGTTGTCAAACTGTGTCTATCTTTATGCAGTTTGCTTTTTTTTTTAAGATTTTATTTATTTATTTGACAGAAATCACAAATAGATGGAGAGGCAGGCAGAGAGAGAGGAAGGGAAGCAGGCTCCCCACTGAGCAGAGAGCCCGATGCGGGGCTCGATCCCAGGACCCCGAGATCATGACCCGAGCCGAAGGCAGCGGCCCAACCCACTGAGCCACCCAGGCGCCCCTATGCAGTTTGCTTTTTTATTTATTTATTTATTTATTTATTTTTTAAAGATTTTATTTATTAATTTGACAGAGAGAAATCACAAGTAGACGGAGAGGCAGCCAGAGAGAGAGAGAGAGAGAGAGAGAGGGAAGCAGGCTCTCTGCCAAGCAGAGAGCCCGATGCGGGACTCGATCCCAGGACTCTGAGATCATGACCTGAGCCGAAGGCAGCGGCTTAACCCACTGAGCCACCCAGGCGCCCCGCAGTTTGCTTTTTTAAAGTTAAATTTGTTTTATATGATTTATTCACATTGAAATATGCAGATATGGTTTATTTGTGATATTTTGATGTAAGCATAAATCAGAATGTTTTGTCCAGTTCAAGACTGATGAAAATTTATGTTGTTTCCAATGTTCCTCAATTTCAGAAATTGTTGCAATGAACATTCTTATACATGTCTCTGTTTGCATATGGTGGACAGTTTTTCCAGGGAGCACACTAGAATGGAATAACTAGCAGGCAGGATAATGTCAAAATGCTTTCTAAATGGGATGTCCAAATTTTATATTTTTATTTGCAGTATATGAGAGAATTCATGTTTCCATGCATTATGGCCAAAACTTGAAATTACTGGGCTTATGATTTTTGTAAACTGATGTTCATGAAACTCATTTTTGCTGGTTTAAAAAGATTTTATTTGTTTATTTTTTGGAGAGAGAGGGGGAGAGATCTTGCACTAGAAGGGGAAAGGGACAGAAGAAGCAGGCTTCCCACTGAGCAGGGAGCCTGATGCAGAGCTCCATCCCTGAACCCTGAGATTATGACCCGAACCAAAGGCAGACATTTAACCGACTGACCCACCTAGGTGCCCCATTTTTGCTGTTTTAATTGCATTTTTCTGAGTAGTATTAATGTGGCACATCTTTCATGTTAATAGGTCACTCTGCTTTTTTCTTCCATTAATTGCTTTCTCTTTAAGAATTATGAAAAAAAAAAGTCGCATAAGTCTTCATAGATGTTCTGGATAAAAATCTTTTGTTTGCTATATTCTTTGCAAATATGCTTTTCCAATCTGTTCCTAATACATTCAATTTCACTTATGGGTTATTTTGTCAATGAGAAAATTTTAGTTGTAAAGTATTAAAATTTATATTTTTTCTTAGTTTTTGCCTCTTAAATTTTTTTAAAATAAAAATTCTTTCCAACCCTCATTATAAACAAGTACATATTTCCCTCTAAAAGGATATTTTACATTTTCATATTTAGGTCCTAAATTCATGTAAAACTTATTTTTCTGTTTCACTTATGGTAGGAAATGCTAGTTTTCTTCCAAATGGAGAGTCAGTTGCCCCACCATCATTTGTTATATTACCTATGCTTTTTCTGGTTATTTTAATGCTTTCTTTGTTGTGTTCCAAATTACCATTTATTTGATGATCTGCTTTTAGGTTCTGTATTTTCTTCTGCTGGTTAATTTGTCTAGCCGTATACTAATAATAAACACTTTAGTAACTTTTATATAAATCTCAATGTAATATTTTAAATATAAATCTTAATACATTTTTAAAAAAGATTTTATTTGACAGAGATCACAAGTAGGCAGAGAAGCAGGCAGAGAGAGAGGGGGAAGCAGGCTCCCTGCCAAGCAGAGAACCCGACACGGGGTTTGATCCCATGACCCTGAGATCATGACCTGAGCCAAAGGTAGAGGCTTAACCCACTGAGCCACCCAGGCACCCCTAAATCTTAATAATTTTTAAACAAATTTATTTATCTTTTTAAGTAGTAGCCCAGTGTGGGGCTTGAACTTACAACCGTGAGATCAAGACCTGCGGCAAAATCAAGAGTCAGACGCTTAACCAACTGAGCCACCCATGTACCCTTCAATATAATGTAGCTATCTTTATTCTTGGTTTTCAAATTCAACTAACTACTCGTGTCCCTTTTCTCTTAATATATGAATTTTAGAATCAGCTTGTCAATTTTCATAAAAATCTCCTGCAGACATGGACTCTGGACAAGGTTCTAGGCCTATTCCTGTTCTGGGATGGTACTAGAAATGGACCTTCATTTTAACTAATTTTGCAATAAATGTTGGAAATAAATTGCTTTACACTTATTTGGTCCTGATATGATACATGTAGCCAAACTACAAAACAGTCAGGAGTGGGCTGGAAGGACAGGATGGTATAAAACCAAAAGAGTATGTCAAAGGGAGCTTCTGCAGTGGAAAGAATCCCTACTTTGTATGGGTGGTATAATTCATTGCTTCATTTTCTTCTGGAACCCTGGGGGTTTTAGGAAATTCTTCTTAAGGAATACTTTGTTGTTTCTTGATTTGTGTAACAGCCTTCGTAAGTTACCATGCACATAGCCAATAAAGAATCTTTACATTCTGTTAATTGGTGTATTTCTGTAAATCCTATGACCTTCCTGATAACATCTTTGCACTGAGACAAAAATGCAAATTAGAGATAGAAGTTATATTGAGGGAAAGTCCCTAGATCTTCGTGGCCCTGGTTATTTGAGGGAGGGAAAGGAAGTCAAAGTGAAGGAGAGTATTCCAAAAATTCCAAGATGGGTTGACAGGCTATCTTTGACATAGGATTGTGAACTTTTGCAACTGGAAAATGAGAAAATATTTATTTCAACAGCGGATTTCTTTTTCTTTTCTTTTTTTTCTACTTTCTGTCTCCTTCCATATAGTTTGGCTTAACTGAGAAACAGTTCTAGTTCAGAATGGCCAAGTTTTAAAATTTCTTGTTGATTCACTAAGATATACCTAAGAATGGCCTAGGAAGCAGTCATCTGGAAAAAGAAAAGAAAAGAAGCAGCAAACTCATCTGAGACTTTGGAAACCATATTTTTGTCTATGAGAACTTTGTATTGTATCCTGCTTTATGTGACATATTTGTTAAATTTTCATACCCTTTTCCATTTATTTGATTTCATGATATACTAAAAAAAAAAAAAAAAAAAGATTTATTTATTTTAGAGAAAGGAGAGAGGGGGAGAGAGAAAATTTCAAGCTGACTGGGGATTTGACCTCACAACCCTGGGATCATGACCTGGGCCAAAATCAAGAGTCAGACACCCCACCAACTGAATCACCCAGGTGACCCTAGGCAGAATTTATTAGACAGAACTACAAAAATTAAGATAAATTATTGCCCAAATAAAATAACCTTATGTATTTATCACATTATTAGGCTCTGAAATGATCTGAGAAATGAAACTTCCTCCCATGTAACTAGGGATCTTTGATCTTAAAGTGGGTTAGTGCTGCTGACCTAACCCTTTTTTTTTTTTAAGATTTTATTTATTTATCTGACAGACAGAAATCACAAGTAGGCAGAGAGGCAGGCAGAGAGAGAAGAGAAAGCAGGCTCCCTGCTGAGCAGAGAGCCTAATGCGGGGCTCGATCCCAGGACCCTGGGATCATGACCTGAGCCGAAGGCAGAGGCTTTAACCCACTGAGCCACCCAGGTGCCCCGACATAACCCTTTTAAACATTCAATGTACTTTTAACTGGATTCTACCAATCTGCCTCTGTTAGTTTGTTCTTTGAAAGCAGTCAAGAAGTTGCCTGTTTTGATAACAGTTTGTGGGGTTTACAGGTATCAAGATATAGCTTAAAGGCAGTTTGTGGTTATGTGTAAGAATTTGAAACAGAATGGTCAATATAAGTTTTCCAAGAGGTTAAATAAATAATCTCTATCTCTGTCCTGCTCTCAATCTCTGTCCCTCTTTCCGTCTTACTCTTCTCCCACTCTCCTGGGTCTGAAAGACTCTCCATCTTGATTCAGGGGTTCTCACTTTATCAAATTACTGCTCTTTATATTTTCTTTTCTTTTTAAAGATTTTTTTTTTTTTTAAAGATTTTATTTATTTATTTGACAGAGAGAAATCACAAGTAGATGGAGAGGCAGGCAGAGAGAGAGAGAGGGAAGCAGGCTCCCTGCTGAGCAGAGAGCCCGATGCGGGCCTCGATCCCAGGACCCTGAGATCATGACCCGAGCCGAAGGCAGCGGCCCAACCCACTGAGCCACCCAGGCGCCCTCTTTTTAAAGATTTTTAATTCATTTATTTGATCCATGAGGGTAGGAGGAATTGAGAGGCATTACCCTAGAGATGCTGAAACAGAGTAACATCATTTGTGATACTGCCTTAAGGTATCCAATCAACTGAAGGCTATTATGGAATGCTGAAGGGTGGATGCTCAGTCACCGCCCTAATCTTCCGTATAGAATGCTTGCCCAGGGATGGAGTCAAGTATTCTGGAATGCTCTCTTAAAGAAAGTCATATGTCTTAATCTCTCTCCTTTATGCCTTAATAGAAATTAGCTGTTCCCCCAAAGTTAATGTATGCTTCCCTGTTATATCTATGTCCAGTTAATGGCCTCAGGTTAAATTGGTCAAGATGTATCAGTTACAATCCCACCTTCCCAAGCCAATAAATAAGGCATCCATATTTTCTCTACCATTTTTTAAAATATATCGATACTTGTTATTGGTGAAAAACTGGAATATTGAACACTGGGTAGCCTCCTAAGAAATGCACGAGGAATCATTAACCATCAGTTAGAAAATGAGGGCTGCTATCACCTCCTCATTGTGTCATAAATTCCAATTTAGTTACGTACATAATCACTTTTCTACTCTCAACTATTGCTTGAGCTTCTAGTATTAACTTCTAGGGGATGAATGTCTAATGTAGTGAGGTGTCCCAGTTTCACACCCCAAGTGAATTATATGTGATACAGTGCATATTTTAAGCCTGATCATCCCAAACATATTCTCCAAAAGTTTTAAAATGTTTTTATATAGCTATTTTTATATAAAGTACTTTCAGCCAAATACAAAAATAATTTTATAAATAAGTTATATGTCTATAGTGAGGCCTGAAGAGGCTGGGAGTGCTGTGAAAACAAGCAGGATTTGGGGGTACATCAAATATTAAAACAAGAGATAAGGCCAAGAAGAAAAATAATAGAAACTGTCTCTCCTGACTTGTTTTATATAGTATAAAATGATGAAGAAAATAAAGGAAATGAGGTACTGAGGAATTAAATGCATTTAAATATATTTCAACTTCATTTGCTATGTTTGAACATGGTGTATGTACCCTACTTGGCTTTAGCTTGGCAGCAGGGGGTCATCTGAAGTGGTGAAATCTGGAAAAACTCCAATAGACCAGCGGCACCCAGGAAAAAGAACTACTTATGTTCCTGAGCAGCTGCCTCGAGGGGAGAAGGGTAGGGGATTCAACATCCTATAGTGTATGGGGTATACCACACAAATAGCTCTTCTCCACCTTCTTCTTGTGTAGCCACAGACTGTTGTATATTTTAAAATAAACACAACAAATTTCATGCCCTTATTATCTCCAACCACTCCTTCGACCTAAAATTAGCATGTGCAGTCATAGTTTAGTGAGGCTAATCAGGCCTAGAAGGAAATATGAAAAACACAAGTCACAAGATTTGAAGAGAAACCAGAGTTTCAATTTCTCAGATAATATGAACAAAGGAAAACATGTCCTACTTACACAAATAAAAAGTTCTTCCACTTAAAAATCTGGGTAGGACATGTGGTTCTGACAACGCTGGTTGAACTGCAAAGTACAGACATTTCATTCTACCCACATGAGGAACCGGAACAATAAGCTCATTGTATAGTATACAGAAAAGCTTGGTACTTAAATACTTTAACTGAATGATTTTCAGTGAGGGAACAGAAATGAGTAACTTTTACTATCTCTCTCCAGAGAATATAAAAGAATGATGTTAAAAATATTTAAGTCTTTACTCTATGAGCATACTGAAGATCTTATTTAATGGGATCTTTCCTATGAACCCGTTGGTGGATGTGGAGGTTGGAGCTCTGGCTGAAGCCTTTCCCACACTTGCTGCACTCATAGGGCTTCTCTCCAGTATGCACTCTCTGATGGATGAGGAGTTTTGAACTCTGGCTAAATCCCTTCCCACATTTGCCACAGTGATAGGGCTTCTCTCCAGTGTGGACTCTGAGATGGATGCGGAGATCAGAGCTCTGGCTGAAGCCCTTCCCACACTCATAGCACTGGAAAGGCTTCTCGCCTGTGTGTATGCAGCGGTGAATGTGAAGGTTTGAACTCTGACTGAAGCCCTTCCCGCACTCCCCACACTTGTAGGGCCTCTCTCCCGTGTGGACTCGCTGGTGGATGTGCAGGTTGGAGCGCTGACTGAAACTCATACCACACTCCCCACACTCATAGGGCTTCTCTCCAGTGTGCACTCGCTGGTGGATATGCAGTTTGGAGCTCTGACTAAAGCCCTTGCCACACTTGTCACATTTATAAGGTTTCTCGCCTGTATGGACTGCATGATGAATGAGCAGACTTGAACTTCTTGTGAAGCCTTTCCCACACTTGTCACACTTATAGGGTTTCTCATCGGTGTGGACTGCTCGATGGATGAGGAGACTGGAGCTCCTTGTGAAGCCCTTCCCACACAGCTCACATTTGTAGGGCTTTTCCTCTGTGTGGTGTCTTTGATGAAGCAGTAGTTCTGAGTGCTCACTGAAGTCCTTACCACACTGACTACACCTGTGTAATTTCTCTGCAGGGTGGATTTTCTCACATGGATGACCATCTGAGCTGTTGTTATGTCTCTTCTCAATGTTGTAATGGTTACAGGGTTTCTCCTCTGTATGAGCTCTCTGATGACTACGACTGACCACTCGTGATTTCCAACCACAAACATCTTTGCAGTTACAGTCAGAGAGATCCAAAGACTCTTTCAATTGGCCATTCTGGCAATTTGCCTCACCAGTGACCAATGGTGAGACCAGTTCTGTTATATCAGACATAAGTTTAATTTGAAGGTTCTCTGAACAATGATCCATGGGAGGACTTTCTCCCTGCAAGACTTTTCTCTCAGTGCTTTCTTCAGTTACAAATAGACTTTTGCTTTTCTGAAGATCCTGGGGCTCATTTTTACAGAACGTCACTGAGGAGTCCTGTGTGGTCATTTGGCTTGGGACTTTCAAAGACAAATATTCTTCATTCGCCATGTTTTTTTTAATCATTACTTTGAAGAGTTACCACACTGCTCTTATTTCTGGAAATATAGAAGATGCCCGTCCCTACTTCTGATAAGGGGAAAAAATCTAGTTCAGGATTCCTGCATACTTCTCCTGGAAGATTCGCAATATAATCCCAACTCTGTTATTGTACTGACCATATCTTTTAAAATTAGCCAGCAGAAAAGCCCCTATATAATAGATCCATCCCTAAGTCCTTTCTCTTGAAGACTCTCCATAGAATTTTCATTCAAGTCTCCTAGGGAACAAAGAGAATTCAGTGATAAGAACACACAAAGAGTAGATTTCAAGATTTTATTTTATTTTTTAAAGATTTTCTTTATTTGTCAGAGAGAGAGCGAGAGAGCGCGCGCGCAAGCGTGAGCACAAGCAGGGGGAGGGGCAGAGGCAGTGAGAGAAGCAGGATCCCCACTAAGCAGGGAGCCTGATGCCGGCTGAACTCAATCCCAGGACTCTCTCGGATCACGACCTGAACTGAAGGCAGGTGCTTAACTGACTTAACTGACACCATCAAGGTGTCCCAGATGAGAACTGGATTGCCTATTGCCTGAAGAGTTAATAACTGAAAAATGTTCAGTCTTGTCCTTATAGTCATATCCTTTGGGTTAGTGTCAGAAAGAGAAAACTTAGCTGTACAAGACATCTTAGCTTGTATAAGAACCTTGTTTTGCCTTTTAAGCATAGTCAATAAAAGTGTGTTCCCCTACCCTGCAGACGCTATGAATTCCACGTCCTTGTCACAAATAACATTTCATTTCACTTCACTATACTTTAATTAAATTTGTATTTAATTAGTAACCCACTTTAATAGGTGCTGGGTATACAAGGAAGAAAGAGAAATTCTTTTGCTATTCAAGCTAGAGCTTACTGCGAAGAAAAAAAAAATCAACAGTAGTAACACTCTAAGTGCAAAAACAGATGCATGCACAACTAGTCATGGGAGCACAGAGTATAGACTCGACCTGAATCTTGGGGAAGATTTCTGGGAGCAAATATAAGGGAGAGTAAAAAAAAAGTGAAAATGTAGAGAAAATCTGACATGCCCAGGAAAACTGTATGTAACTTCTTATGGAGGCTATAAAACAGGTGATAGTGGTAAAGAACGTGCCCTGGAAAAGAAGACTGGAGCCAGAACAAAGGGCTTTGTGTGTACTACTAAGGATTTAGGGCTACAACTCTCAGGGATTTAAAATTTAAGGACTTCAGTGGGGAGTGAAATGCCTGACTTTGTGATTATAAACACCATCAGAAATAAGCAAGACTTTAGGTAGTGAAACAACTGCTGCAGCAAATCAGAAGCAAAATGATAAAATGATAAGGATGGTTACGGAGAGAAAGGGAGAGATTCATTCTAAATCATGCAATGACTAAACTTGGAAGGAGGCGCCAGCAAGATCTTCAAGTTCTTTGCTTGATTGACAGTATGAGGGTATAAATGGTAAGACAGGCTGGAGCTGGGAAGAGGGAACCAATAAACACAAACTTTGACTTGTTTAATTTGTGGTGCTGGTAGAACATTCTTGAACTGTTCAGTAACATGGGTCTAGAACTCAGAGAGAGAGAGAGCTGGGCTAGGAATGCAGATTTTAGACTTACTAGTATGTATGTCAGTCAAAATAATTAGAGTGAATATCTTAATATGACACTGAGATGACAAAAAAGAAGTCCACAATAGTCTTGGAAAAAAAGAAAGTTTGCAATCAGCAGAATAAAAATGTTGAGGAACTCCGAGATGATGAAGAGTAGGTGGATGACAAATGATGGGGTAACTAGAAAAAAATCCAAATGCACAGCTCAAATCACATACAGAAGGCTTCCAAAAGACTAAGAGATCTTCTCAACAAAGCCTAGAAATGCAAATTCCAAACTCAGAACCAACAACTATAAAAAGAGGTTGATCTTGGAAACAGGTTTATTAATTCACATTAGGTCTTTCTTTCTCTTTCCTTCCCTCCCTCCCTTTCCTTTCTTTCTTTTCTGTTCACTCACTCATTCATTCATTCTATTCAAGTATCTCTTGAATACCCACACCCAATGTGGGACTTAAACTCATGATCCCAAGGTCAAGAGTCACATGCTCCTCCAAATGAGCCACCCAGGCACCCCTCACGTTAGGCATTTCTAATGGCTTGACTAGTTGTTGCCATTAGCAGTACCACTTCCCTAAATACCTTCCCTGCCAAAAATGAAATCCTGGATGGCTCAGGGTAGTGGCCCACACAAAGCCTCAAGAAAGAATAAACAGCCAGCCAAAGAAAGACTTCTAATGGTATTATTTGGGCTGGAGAGAGTAGCAGAAGTTGAGGTAATACTGAACCTACACAATGACAGGGTTGATTAAAGTACAAAAAGAAGCAAGTGACTCCACATTTGCCCAGAATAAAAGCTCAAGTTAACCCCTGAAATGGGATTTCTTTTTTTTTTTTTTTTTTTTAGAATTTATTTATTTATTTGACAGAGAGAGATCACAAGTAGGCAGAGAGGCAGTCAGAGAGAGAGAGGAGGAAGCAGGCTCCCCGCCAAGCAGAGAGCCCGATGCGGGACTCGATCCCAGGACCCTGGGATCATGACCTGAGCCGAAGGCAGTGGCTTAACCCACTGAGCCACCCAGGCGCCCCTGAAATGGGATTTCTGACAAGGGAGATACCTCAGAGCTAGAGCTTGAGAGGCGTAGGATGTCCCAGGTAACTCATTGGACTGAAAAGGCAACATCAAATAGGTGGTTGTAGAATCACCCTCCGTGTGGATTCTTATAGTCACCTCAAGCCCAATCAGCAGATGCCTCCTCTGTAAGGACAGCATGAATGCACCAGAGAGGGTCAAGCATCAGCTGAGGAGGTATAGTCCAGTACCATACCGTGAATATAAGACTTTTTTTTTCAAAAGATTTTTAAAAGATTTTATTTAGGGGCACCTGGGTGGCTCAGTGAGTTAAAGCTTCTGCCTTCGGCTCAGGTCATGATCCTGGGGTGGTCCTGGGATCGAGCCCCACATCGGGTTCTCTGCTCAGCAAGGAGCCTGCTTCCTCCTCTCTCTCTCTCTCTCTGCCTCTCTGCCTACTTGTGATCTCTGTCTGTCATATAAATAAATAAAATCTTTAACAACAATAAAAAAAGATTTTATTTATTTATTTGAGAGAGAGAGAAAGAGAGAAAAAACACAAGTAGGGAGGAGGGGCAGAGGGAGAAGCAGGCTCCCCATGGAGTGGGAAGCCCAAAGCAGAGCCCTGATCTCAGGATCCTGGGACCCTGACCTCAGCCAAAAGCAGACACTGAACCAACTGAGCCACCCAGGTGCCCCGGAACATAAGACTCTTGAAAAGAAATATGAGATCAACATAATAAAAATAATATAAGCAGACCAAAAAAAAGTAAAAAACAAACATAAATGAAGATTGGCTTCAAGAAATAATGAACAGAGGAAACAGAATTTAAACAGTATATAATTAAAATCCCAAAGAAATCTGAGAGGATATCACATTTAGAAAAACAATATAATCTAATAAAATATAAACACATTGCTATAAAAAATAATCAGAATTCTTTTAAATTAACCCAAGGATTAAAAAAGCAACAACTGTAATAACTAAGATCTACCGGGCCCATGTGAAGCACTCAGGCTCTAGCTGCATTATCATGTAAGAGAACTCATAGGACCTCCATTCTACCCATGAGGAAACCCAAGGTTGAAGAAGTTAAGTGACTTCTGTCATAACTACTGTCAGGGAGACTGCTCTTAAGGTCTGCAATCTAGATGGGTCGAGTAGCAAAATTAACACATGTTTAATAAGTTTTAAGACTGAGAGATCCTCCTAGAATGTGGAGTAAAAGGACAGAAAGATGGAAAGATAAAAGTAAAAGCCCATATTGTAGGAGTTCCATGAATACAGTGAAGACAAAATGAGGGAGAGAAATGATCAAAGCACTAATAGATAAAAATCTCGTAGAATCCACAATTCATGGCTAACTGAATGCTTTTAGTTATGTGGGAAACCTCTGGATTTCAAGGAAAGAAACAAATCCCAGAAAATGCTAAAAGCATCCAGACAGAAAAGGCAGGTTGTGTGCAAATAAATGAGAATTCTTTTGACACTGAACTAACAACTAGCAATGCTGGATACCTAAGGATAACTGAGCAGTATCTTCCAATTACGGAGAAAAAGTAATTGTGAAAAAAATGATACATGATACAAGAAATAGCAGTGAGTAAAGAAGTCAATAAAACAATGAAATTCAATCAGTTGTTGCTATACAAAACAATAATTAACCAAATTAACTCAAATGTTATACAATAGTCTGGGATGAAATCACCCCAAAGTTAAAAAGCAAACATTAGCTTTAGGAAAGGAAAAATAAAAAAGGAACTATAATCAATAGTGCAGTACTTGACCCTGCAAGGAACAAGAGTTATGAGGTCAAAGCAATGTAAGCATTAATCACTGATGTGACCCTGACATAAAATCTTGGAGGGTGCTGCCTGCCTGTGCTCTCTCTCTCTCTGACAAATTAATAAAATATTGAAAAAAAAAAATCTTGGGAGGATGGGCATGCTGGGGAAATAACGTAAAGGAGCTAAATCCTCATGTGTGATGTAAGAAAGTCAATATAGAATACAAAATATTGATAAACTGAAAAACAGCAGTATATTATAATAAACTCTAACTATACTGAGATACCATTTTCCACCTGTTACCCAAAACTTGAAGACACAATGCTTGTTAGTGTAAATTGGTATCACCCCAAAGAAGGACATTTTGACAAAATTATCTATCAAAATCATAAATGTATGCACTCAGCATTCCAGCTTGGGGGTTTTATTCTTCAGATTTCCGGGCAAACTTGTGAAATGATACCTGTGCAAGATTTACTCACTGCAGATGGCTTGTGATAGCAAATGACCATAACCTGGAAGAGAGGAGTTAGGGACATGAAGGAAGGCTTACACTGTGCACCTTTTTATTTTTGCAGTATAATTTTAATAATTTAAAAACATTTAGTACAGGGGCGCCTGGGTGGCTCAGTGGATTAAGCCGCTGCCTTCTGCTCAGGTCGTGATCTCGGGATCCTGGGATCGAGTCCCGCATTGGGCTCTCTGCTCAGCAGGGGGCCTGCTTCCCTTCCTCTCTCTCTGCCTGCCTCTCTGCCTACTTGTGATCTCTCTCTATCAAATGAATAAATAAAGTCTTAAAAAAAAAATTTAGTACATTTGGGAATGTTCAAAATTTTCATTGTACATTTTTTCCAGCTTTATTTAGGTGTAGCTGACAAGTAACACTGTGTACTTTATGCTTTTTTTTTTTTTAAACCATATGAATGTATTTGTTCCTTTAAAAAAAAAAAGTAATGGGACACCTGGGTGGCTCAGTTGGTTAAGCATCTGACTTCAGCTTAGGTCATGATCTCAGCGTGCTGGGGTCTGGGCTCTGTGCTCATCGAGGAGTCTGCCTCTCCGTCTGGGCCCCCTGCCCCTGCTCGTGTTCTCTCCTCCCCTCTAGCTTTCAAATAAAATCTTTAAAAAAAAAATTAGTAACTGCATATTTTCAAGAATTAAAACCAAGTGACTATGAGAAGCCACCCTATGGCATAAGGAGCAGCAGAACAGGGAGAATGGCTTTTATAATTAAGACTTTTGATAGAATTTGCTTTACCTAGGTGAATGTATTATTTGTTCACAAATTTTAAAAGTAATGGCAAAAGAAAAAGGAAAAGAAAAATAGTGCAGTTTGGAACAGTTAAGTCACGTGCTGGGCCAAAGTTATTAAATGGTCAAAGGACATTGCCTCAACGTTCTTGCTGTACAATACCTGGGAATGACCGCAGAACTGGAAGGTCTATGAAAATCAGTGGGGGAGATATTGTATTAATGGTAGGTTCTATAAATAGTTATGAAACCTTGTAATATTAGTTTTTAAAAATATTTAAAATATTATGAAGAATGAATATTTAATATTAGAAGAAAATGCTGATGTAATGAGAAAAGGGGTTCTTTTACAGGGAGTATTTATGTCATAACAGAGATCTCTCAGACATACTGCATAAGATTGTCAGTTGAAAAATACATGTAGGGGGCGCCTGGGTGGCTCAGTTGGTTAAGCGACTGCCTTTGGCTCAGGTCATGATCCTGGAGTCCTGGGATTGAGTCCCACATCAGACTCCCTGCTTGGCAGGGAGTCTGCTTCTCCCACTGATCTCTCTCCTCTCATGCTCTCTCTCTCAAATAAATAAAATCATTAAAAAAAATTTTTTTTTAAACAGAAAAATATATGTAGTATAATCTTATAAAATTTTAACACATATATTTGTAATATACATACCTATGTATGGAGTACATAAAAAAAGGATACACTATCATTAGTGATATCATTTCATAATAATTCTGTGTTGATTCTTTGAGATTTTTATATCTTACTTGCATTAAAAATGTTGGACAACCACTCAATTTTTTATCAATTAAAAATGAAAACCCAGCACCAAGATTGAAACTAGAAACACATATCCTACTTTGTTTTTCCTCCATTGCAAAACCACTTTCTACACAGCAGTCCCACTGATACTGGATAAATTGGATCATACCACTATGTTGTCCACTGGCTTCCCACTGAACTTAGCATGAATCCACACTTTTTACCCGTGCCTTCAATGCCACAAGTGAGCCAGGCCCTGCCCACCATATCTTCCCCACTCTGTTCTTCTCAGGTGCTCCCTGAATTCTTGCCACACTCCTTCCAGGTCTTGGGTTTTTCCCTTGTATTATTCTCTCTGCTTGGAATATCCTTACCCTAACCAGTCACCTGTGTCATGCCTATGAAGCCATTAGATCTCAGTTGAAATGTCACGTCAGAGGCTTTCCCTGAAACTTTCAACAATCACTTGTCTTGTCCCATACCTTCATTCTCTCAGGGCACACTATTTTATCCTTCACAGGACTTAGCAGTTTATAATAATATATTGTTTACTTAATATTTCTTCTTTGCTAAACCCACAGTAGTCAAATTTTAAATCTTGACTATTATTACCCAGTATTAAATAGTTTTCCCTCCAGAAACTTGGCTAGAAACAAGGAAAATAAATCAGACTTGTAGATCCAATGGTTAATATAAAAGCATACAAAAAATATCCAATCAGATCTGATGAGACTGTGAGATATAAATCGGAAGCTCTGAGAAGGGAGTCAAATGGAAGCAGTAGTCAAAGGTTTCACACTAGACTTTGAATAACATCTTAAAGGACCAAATTAATCAGGAAGCAGAGCACGATAATCATCAAAGTTTCTAGAGAAATCCAGGTAGGGAGTTTTGAGGTTCTAAACCAGCAACTAAGGGTAATTCCAGGTTTTTCTTTTTTAAAGATTTTATTTATTTATTTGACAGAGAGAGATCACAGTAGACAGAGAGGCAGGCAGAGAGAGAGAGAGGGAAGCAAGCTCCCTGCTGAGCAGGGAGCCCGATGCGGGACTCGATCCCAGGACCCTGAGATCATGACCTGAGCCGAAGGCAGCGGCTTAACCCACTGAGCCACCCAGGTGCCCCTAAACCCAGGTTTTTATATGAAGAGTGACATGATAAATTATATGTTAAGGGAGATAAGCCTACCTGCAACATCCAACTTGAGCCTGAAGAATGATGTCAACAATCTGTCTCATTGTTACCACTGTTAGCATTAAGTGGACCTTTTTAGAGGGCAATCTGTGAGACCTGCATGTTAATAAATTTAAAAGAACTTCAAGTAAAAAAAGAATTGATGAGAGAATTACAGATGCTGGGGATGGCGGGGGATAAACTTTATGGCTTATTTCTAATCTAGTTGGCTGGTAGAATGTTAATACTAAAAAAGTGGGAATATGAGAAGTTAAAAAAGGAAAATAACTTAGAAAATTCTCAATACACTGAATGTGAAGTGACACTGCATATTCAAGTGTAGATAGCCCATAGCCAAGAAAGTACATGGGAAGAGAGTTTCATATGAGGATAGGAAATAAAAGACATTAAGGATCATTGAGGCCATTTTTGCGTGTGCTAGCTCTTTGCGGAAGGCAGACAAGTGTACAGACAGATACAGTGTACATTCTCAACAGGGGCAATGTTGACACCAAGGGGGTGATAACAAAAAAAAAAAAGGTTGAGAAACACTGATAAATGGTGATCTAGAGGCAAAGGACCTTTTAAGATTTCCAAAGCTGGAGGGAAGACAGAGAAGCAAGCCAGTGAACATGCAGAGAAAAGTAACAGGAGAAAGGCCAGAGGAAACAAGAAAACAATGACTTCATACATATCAAAAAATTTGAAGGTTAAGGTGAACACTATCAAAGCCATCAGAAGAACTGGTAAATCTCAAAAAAAAAAAAAAAAAAATTAAAAAAGGAAAAGCTCTGAAAGGGACAAAAGTTTAATAGTGACCTCCAGGTAAGCAATTCTGGTACAAAGATAAAGCACAGGCGTTAGGTTTACATAAAGGAAATAGAAACATGGGACTCTGACTACTTACAGAGACCCAATTCATTCTGTGGTACTTGCCTTGCTTCCCAGGTGTAGCTGAAAATAATGGTTTGAGAACCACGGGTATGAAGACAAAAGCAGGAAAAAGCCCTGAAAGCCACCATCTGTCCATGTGGACAAAGGTAGGAAAAAGCCCTGAAAGCTACCATTACAGGCTACTTCTTTTCAGTGGTTTTTGTACAATGTCCATTTTTACTACAAAATGGCAATTTCACATGGTTTAATCTAGTATGTATATATGTATCTTATAGTCTAAATGTTTTTGAGAAAAACTGTGTCAATTATACCCATATCATTCTCTATGGTATGAAATTTTGTCCCATCACAAGTTTTGCCTGATATTCAGAAGGGGAGATGGATGAACCCCTGAGTGGGAAGAAAAGAAGCAATGGAAATTAGATACCGTAGGGTAGGGATATTTAATGAAAATAAAGTCCAAGCCAAGATGGTACAAGGCCAATGTTGGGAAAGTGTGGGAAAAGATAAGAGTAACAATAAGAAGGTGTAAATGGGAAAGACAACAACTGTCTGAAAGGAAGAGGGGAAATAAGTGAATAGACAAAGGTATGTCAGTATGTGGAAAGTATCTTTTGGAGGCCCTGGCTTTCTTCACAGACCAGAGAACTTCAGAGAGAACTCAGAATATTTCAAAAGGGACTCCTCTTCTATGTATTAGTCTGGGCTTGTAATCTGCCACAGTGCCTAGCTGATTTCTTTGGAGTTCATTCTCCCTTATATAATGATCTTCACCCTGCTCTGAGAGATTACATCTGGGAAACAGAGGGATCAGATAACTATGTATAAAGCAAAATCATTCCCAAGAGATGGTTTTATAATGGACATGGTTTCTAAGACAACTCAGTAAAGCCACATTCTCTGATTTTTAACAAGACAAATTCTTTGGCTGCTTACAATAATCAGAAACATACTTTGTGACAAAAGGAAACTTTGATTCCTAAACCACAATCCCTGGGGTCCCAACACTATTTAAAATTGAAGAAACAAAGAGTCCAGTGGGCAGGTGTCCAGGCTCTTGTTCTTACCTACGGAGACTGTAGGTAACTGGCTGTAGTTCTCCAGCATCACAGCTTGGTGCAGCTTCCTCTGAGTGGGGTCCTGGCAGCCCCACTCTGCCTCAGTGAAGCCCCCAGAGACATCCTTGAATGTTACTAGTTCCTAAAACATTAAGCACATTCCTCCTCAACTGACAACTGTTTGCACAAATGCCCTGGAAGAAAGGTGGGGCTGGTAACACTGGACAGGGTGAGAAGGGGACAGAAGAAGAGTATAGTTCAGGGAGCTGAGTCATCTAAGTCAAGTTTTGTTAGATCAGCTTTCCTTTCTCAACTACTTTGCTACTTCTATCCAAATCCTTCCCCTCCTGCCCACAACTCACTCAAGCTCAAGCTGTCCAGTTACTGAATCTTTTCTTGTCACTGTCATCTCATGGTCATTGCTGAGTTGTCCTTTCCACCCCAGTCCTACCATTCTGACAACCTCAACACTCAAAAGAGAACAATTTGCTGAATGCTCTAACCTTACATTTCTTAATTTCTTCATAGTGCTAGTCATCCCTGTCTCATTTCTTTACACTCAAAAACCATGACCAGCGCCATTTTACTGTGTAGACCACTCTGCTTTTGAATACTAATCTCTTAATAACCTACTCCCTAAAAACATCTTCCTGACTTTTTTGTTCTTCCTCTTCCATCACATCTGGTTTATCAAGATCACTACCCTGAACTCTTCTGCTTTTTTTCTTCCCAAAGTATACTTTTGATCTTAAGTCTTTCTCTGGTCCTATCAAACATATGTTCTTTCTTGTTCTAAACTAAGTACTTGAACATTTCTGGAAAAAAGAAAATAGCACACATGCACAAACCATAAGATACTCTCCTTAGGTATTCCCAAATATTTACTTCCAGCCATGTTTCTCCTCACCTCCAGGCTCCATACCTTTACCCAACATTTGCACTTGAATGTCTAAGAGGCACTTAAAATTTAATAGGCCCCCATGGAACTCTTGCTCCCAACAATCTCCATCAATATCTGCTTTTCCCTAGGGGTCCCCACTTTAGTAAATGATCACATAACGTACCCAATTGCTGAAGCCAGTCTCAGAAGTCATTTTGATTCTCTCCTCTCTCCCTCACATTTTATTATCACCAAGTCCTACCTCTAAGATATATCAGAATCTACCCACTTCTCTCCACCTTGCACAGGTATGGTTATAAGCCCCAGCCATCATGAAGTTCCAACTGTACCAACCTCCTAATTTGTCTCTCTGCTTCCACACTTGCTCCTCAACAGAATGAATTTTCTACATAGTAGCCAGGGTAATCTTTTAAAACATATACCACCTCAGGGATGAAACCCTCCAAAGGCTTTGCAAATGGATGTCAAGTAAAATCCAGATCCTTCATCTTGGCCTACAGGGTTTTACAGACTGGGGTCCTGTCATTTCTCCAATCTCAATCTGAATCACTCCTTCCTATCTGCCACACTCAGCCCCAGTGACCTTGCAGGTCCTTGACAACATCAAACCCATTTCAACTTAGGGCCTTTGCACTGGCTGTCCCCTCTGCCCAGAACGTTCTTTTCCCACATCTTCACACACCTGGTTCCTTATCTTTCAGGTTTCAACCAAACTGCCAACTCCTTAGAGAAGCATTTCCTTGACTGTCTAATCCACAGTGGAATCCAGAAACCATCACTTCTTGTTTTAATTTCTTTATACTACTTATATCTTACCCCATTTTCTTATTTATTCATTTGGTTTCTTATTTAACTGTCTCTCCCCACTAAGATATATATTCCTTAAGAACAGAGAGAGGTTTGATCCTTATATCCTCAAGGCCTCAAGCAATGCCTGGCATCTGATCGGAATCCAGACGTTTAGTTAACTTCACAGTAACACTGGTTCCTTCCAGCGTTCTCTTGATGGAGCAACACTTCTCAAACTACCTCTGGTGAAGGACCAGTTTATTTTTTTTTTTTTTTTTTTTTTTTTTTTTTTTTTTTTAAGATTTTATTTATTTATTCGACAGAGAGAAATCACAAGTAGGCAGAGAGGCAGGCAGAGAGAGAGAGAGAGGAGGAAGCAGGCTCCCTGCTGAGCAGAGAGCCCGATGCGGGACTCGATCCCAGGACCCCGAGATCATGACCTGAGCCGAAGGCAGCGGCTTAACCACTGAGCCACCCAGGCGCCCCAGGACCAGTTTATTTTGAAAAGTTTCTAATGTGTCACACTTTTGTCAGATATTTTTGCAAAATACAATAAAAAAGAGTTACTAGAAATAAAAATCCAGATGTATAAAATATCAGTGCCATTTAAAAAATATTAGATTCAACAGACAGAACATTTTTAAACACTTTCAGTTTCTCTCCTTATCTGTATGCAGACTGGTAACAAGCAGTCTGTGGACTGGCACTAGCCTTCGGGCCACACCCTGAGAAGCAGAATGACAGAATGTGACTGAGAACTGAGTGAAGCCAAAGCAGCAGCTCAACTTGGGCCAGGGAAGTACCGGATAACCTTCAAACTCTGACACCTCAGGCCTGAGGGGCACTACCCACATACTTCTCAGGAAACTGAAGAAAACCAGGCTGCTTGCAGGAGTGACCAGACTATCCTACTTATCACCAGTGGAAAAGGTAATGATAAGGGAAGTTGGCAGTTTCCTCCTCCACTGTGTCTGAGGAGAAAGAGATGAGACTGGGCTCAAGAAGCCTGCAAGATTGATGGCACCCGGATGTTGGCTAAGCATCCAATTCTTGATTTCGGTTCAGGTCATGCTCTCAGTGTCCTGGGATTGAGCCTCGTGTTGGGGGGGTCCACACTCCATGGGGAGTCTGCTGGACGACTGCCCTCTTCCTCTGCCCCTACTCCCATATGTGCTCTCTCTCTCCCCTTCTCTAAAATAAATAAATGAATATTAAAAAGAAAATAAAAGAAAAAAGCCTGCAAGTGCCTGTGCAAAGATGGGACAGAGAAGGTGTAGAAGTGGAGGTTGCTGCCTCAGGGAGCCATACAGACACCCATTAAGACCACAGCACCTAGGGAACATGGAGCTGTAGAATTAGCCCCTCTCAGACTTTCTTCTCAACCTCAGAGAACAAGGCTGCTTTCTGTCCAAGGTTAACCTGTCCCGATGCATGCTCCAATCCATTTCTTCCTTCTGAATCTAAGTCCATCAGTTACCTTTTTTCCTTTCATTTGTTATCCATTTTTCCACTCAGTCATCTGGATAATCTAAGACTCCTACCAACCTCAATAATATTCAAACCACTTCAGATCTTGTCAACTCATTTCCCAAATTTCCCTCCAAAGTGTTATCTCTTCTTTATTTTCACTGCCACTGTCCTAGGTAAGGCCCTCATCTTACCTAGATCACAATAACTCCTTACCAAGTCTTTATTTTTTTTTTTTTTAAAGATTTTATTTATTTATTTGACAGAGAGAAATCACAAGTAGATGGAGAGGCAGTCAGAGAGAGAGAAAGGGAAGCAGGCTCTCCAATGAGCAGAGAGCCCGATGTGGGACTCGATCCCAGGACTCTGAGATCATGACCTGAGCCGAAGGCAGCGGCTTAACCCACTGAGCCACCCAGGCGCCCACTAAGTCTTTAAAATACAAGTTTTGTCATCTTTCATTCCACAGGCTGAAAGAATCATTAATTTTTTAAGATCTCACAGACAAAGTGGTGGGGAGAATTCCATGCCAGGAATGGAAAGGGTAAAAATATATATATGTATATGTCTATATAATATATAAATACAAATAAATATAAATGTATTTATATTTATATTTTCTTTTTGAAAGGATATATTAATGGACTATTAACTCTGCAGTAGATTGAAGGTTCTTGGATAAGAAATGGTAGGACAGGGGGTGCCTGGGTGGCTCAGTGGGTTAAGCCTCTGCCTTCCGTTCAGGTCATGATCTCAGGGTCCTAGGACAGAGACCTGCATGGGGCTATCTGCTCAGCAGGGAGCCTCTTTTCCGCCCCCACACCACCTGCCTCTCTGCCTACTTTTGATCTCTCTCTGTCAAATAAATAAATAAAATCTTTAAGGAAAAAAGAGGGGTGCCTGGGTGGCTCCAGGCCACCCAGAGGGAGGCCACCCAAGAGGGAGCCTGCTTCCTTCTCTCTCCCTGCCTGCCTCTCTGCCTACTTGTGATCTCTGTCTGTCAAATAAATAAAATCTTAAAAAAAAAAAAGGAAATGGTAGGACAGTGGGCCAAATGAAAGGAATCAGCATGACAAAGGAAAAGGGAAAGAAAATAGTGGTTCTGCTAAAGACAAGCTGGGAATGAAGGAATCTGAATAATTAAGAGGGCCTCCCTGCCCCCCATCCCGGCCCCACTATCAGTGGAGCTAATAAATTACACCCAAGATAGACTCAGTATCCTGAAGGCCAACCAAAGGGGAAAGTCATGGGACTAGCTGTTTCCTTTCCTGTTCCCACCTGACAAATGTCAAACTCTTTAAAACTACATGTATCATGTGGCTTTCCACTTCTTTTCCAGAGCTCATCTCCCTGGATCCAACAACTTACTTAAAGGTAGGAAATAGTAATGCTGAAGTCAGGAGATGGACAAGAGCTGTCATCGCACTGGATTACCTGTAGTCAACCAAATGTCATGCTATAATCTAGAATAGCCCTTTACATGCTGCTTCTGCCTTGAGTTGTATTTCTCCCATCCATTTTGCAACTCCTAATTTCAGGACAATAAACAACTACCTTTCTCAATCATGATCTCTTCCAAGATCTCATAGTATTTTTCACATCTCTCTACCAAAGATATAAAATCTGTCTTCCAAATTGGCTACAATTCTGCTAATCTTGAAATCCCCAGCAACTAGCTCAACTGACTAGGAATCTAAATGATATTTATAAATTCATATTCAACTTAAATGAATAATGAAAAGATACAAGTAAAACTGAACTTCAAGATCATCAAGGAAACTCATACTTTTACAGATGAGAAAACCAAGGTTCATGACAGTGAAGTAACCTACTCAAGGTCAGAAAAGGAGGGGTTAAATTGGGACTTGTCCCTTTCAGCAGAGTCAAGGACAATGTCTGGTACCTAAGAGAACACTCAGTAAGTATTGGCGGAATGAAGTCCTTTCTTTAAATTCAAGTTATTGGGGCGCCTGGGTGGCTGAGTGGGTTAAAGCCTCTGCCTTTGGCTCAGGTCACGATCCCAGGGTCCTGGGATTGAGTCCCGTATGAGGCTCTCTGCTCAGGAGGGAGCCTGCTTCCACCTCTCTCTCTGCCTGCTTCTCTGCCTACTTGTGATCTCTGTCTGTCAAATAAATTAAAAAAATAATAATAAAAAAAAATTATGGTATATGGTATATGTTATTAACATATACAAGAATCCCAAAATTTCACTGTATTAGCAACTCCCAACTTCATGATAAATAATCTTCATCAAGGACCAGGTAGAGGAAAAGGAGGGAAAATATAGAGAGCGCAGGGTCTTATTTACATAAATTTCCCTTGAAGTTCTCAACTCCCTTTCTAGGCATAGAGATGGCATTCTCAGGACCTTGAGGCAGCTTGCTGCCTTCTAAACTGATTTTTATAAGAGCTCATGTTCTCTTCCTATGTATGCAAGAACTGTATTTGCCAAGCAAAAAGATGGTCTTGCTGGTAGTGGTATTAAGAAACAATTATTTCTTCCTTAAAATCCAGCCTGATATTTCGCTCAAGTAACTTCTGGTGTAATTGATTTATTTAGTTATGGAGAGGGAAAAGCACTGAGATGGAAGACATGGGGTTTCCTTCTGACTCTGCTGCTCTGCAACAAAGGACACTGTGTTTCCCTTCAGCTTTCTCAGAATTAGAGCTCTTCTTGGTAAAATGCCAGCACCAAGGCAGAGAGAGGGCTGGCTGATCCCTTCCATTTCAAACATTCTGTGTCTAAGTGTCAATCTTGAGGTAACTTTCTAGGAATGGTTTTATAGAGACAAATGAGCAATCAGTTTCTTAAAAAGTGCTACTCGGTAATTTAACAATTTATTGTACCAATTAAACATGTAGATATTTTGGTAAAGGGAACAAAGCAATCAGAGCATAAAAGATGAATAACCCATCTTACGTACCTTAATGATGCTCACATCAAGTATGCAGAGAAATATCTCACAATAAATCCAAGAAATCTTTGGATGTCCAAAGGCCAATGGGAGTAAAAGAAAAAAAAGTGAAATTCTCCTTTTAGTAGGTTGGGGTTGGAGGGAGTGCCTATGACTTTTAATTCTTAAAAACACACACAAATAACTCTGATGAACATCCTGGTTAGAAGCATTTCTGGGACTGATTTGGTAACTACTGGGCTGGCATTTAACAAATTTTTTAATATTTAGTAAATGGTTATTGTTAATATGTGTATTTTATTTTTTTCATACATGGAATCTGCTCATGAAGAAAAGCACAATTTATAATTCTATTTGTTTTCCTGAGACCACTGAACACTGGCCAGAGCATGTGATAACTGATTAACTTTCAATTATAAGTGAAAAGTCTTGGCAGGAAAAGGGTAACTTTGAAAGAGGACCAGGCAAAGATGCTGTGTGGAGTCTTTCAATAGAATAGATGAGTGCTCTGGGGAGTGGGCCAAGTTCATGGAGGGAGGGTGGTTCAGTGAAAAATGATGTGTAATTTAAAGTAAGCAGCCACCTGTGCAGACTCTGGCAACATCATTTGATAGCTACATGTCCTCAGTATATTCATATCCTAACACCCATTATTTATAAAGTGTATGTCTCACACTGAAGTCTGACAATAAAAAGAATGTACAGAACAAACACAGGACCTGGCCCCAGATAGGCACTCAATTAATTCTGATGTTCTTCCTTTGCTCCAAGCAAGAAAGATTATGTTCATTCTCGGAGACAAGGTATTTTCAGAGAAGAAACCCCAACTCACCTGGAATTTGGTCATTTCCTCCTCTCTGGAAGGACAGAGTCCTGGAATGGTAGAGTTAGAGAAAGAGAGAAAGCCATGAAAATCAGGTCCACCTTGCAGGAATACAGACTTGCCACTCCAGAAAGAC
Organism: Mustela lutreola; assembly: GCF_030435805.1. Taxonomy (NCBI): domain Eukaryota; kingdom Metazoa; phylum Chordata; class Mammalia; order Carnivora; family Mustelidae; genus Mustela; species Mustela lutreola. The sequence continues at coordinate 37,647,393 of NC_081293.1, forward strand.
TGTAGGAAAAAAGTGCTCCTGCTACTAATCCCTTTTCAGTCAGCCCCTCACATGCCCTCAGAGACGCCTCCCTCATCTCTCTCCACAGGGCTTTGAATTAAACAAGCCAAGCCTCCCCAACGAAGCCACGAGGGTGAATAAATTCCACCGCCCCCAGTCACACTAAGATGTGTCCATTTGCTCAGGGTTTCTGATTTCTGCCCTGAAGTTCGAGAAAGACCAGTAGGGGCTCTTGGCTTGGATGCTTTGCTTCAGAATGAATTTCGACTCCCTGAGGCGCTTTCCCCAACCTGTCTCATTTCTGGGGTGGTAGGACAGTGCTGTGGGGACAGAAACCTGGGTCCCTCAAAGAAGCCCCTCTCGGTCGCCTAACGTCCACCGAAAACCGTGGAATAAGGCCAGTCACCCCACAGAAATGGCCGGTGCGGCCAACTACGGAGCCTCTAGGCCGGCCAAAGCCAAAGCTCAACCGGGCGAAAGACTGGCCCCTCGGAGCCGCACCCACTTCAGCGTTGGGGACCTCAAACTCAGGTGATCACAGCCAGGTCTGACGGACAGAGCGGCGGTCGCGACGCCTGGACACACGTGCAACCCCGGGCCGCACCTCCTCCAGGTCGCGCGCCCTCCCACAGCAACCGAACTAGGCTTCCGGGTGTCAGCGGCCCTACGCCTCCCCCGAGGCACTCCCATATCCCATCCATCGGACGCCTCGCTGTCCGCGGCGCTGGCTGTCCCGTCCTGAGCGTCTCACCTCCCACGTGGAATCCGATACCTGGAAGAGCAAGGACTACCAACACTGACCCGCGCCCGCGCCTAAGGGCTCGGAACTACAAGTCCCAGAAAGCTGGGGCACGACCACGCCCACTTCCGGCACTCGCTTCCGGCGAAGGTCCGAGCTTCGTGGGCCTTGGGGCCGAGGGCGGGTTCCCGTCCCTGGCGTCTGCGTGTACTCTGCTGTTCTTTGAGGTTGGGGACTAATTCGTTCAAGTTACCTTACCTTTTCTTTTTCTTTTTCTCTTTCTTTTTCTTTCTTTTGTTGTTACAAACTGAAGAATTATTTTAGGAATACCTATTAAAGGGTTTTTTATTTTGCTGAAGGGCTTCTGGCATGAAAAAAATGTAAATATCACCTGTTATTTTGTCTTTACCCTTAAAAATATTCTGAAACGAATATATGCTATTCGGCATCACCATCTTGACTCCAAAGTTCATGCATTTGGCAAACATGAGGGCCTACAATGTTCCAGGAACTTGAAAATCACTGCGGATATTAAGCTTTAGTGGGGCAAACAAGCAATATTTATTTATACATAAATGGTATAGTGTGTTATAAAGTGATAGTGTGTTACGGAAAAAATAGAGCTGAATTGGAGGGTTAAGCGGTGCAGTGTGTGTTGGAGTGGGTGTGTGGTGGGGTATGCTTTGCAGTTTTAAATGGGGGTTATTGGAGCAAAGATACTGACGTGAGGTGATCAGTCTTGTGGCATTCAGAACTCATTCCTAAATGTGCACACACAACTATGCACAGACATACTTTTTAAAAAGCATGGTATCATGCCATATGTATGGGCTTATTGTTTGCTTTTAAAAATTCGATAGTACTTAATACTGTGTATCATAAATTTACCAGTGAAACAAACCCTACCCCCTTAAAACCCTTCTAACTGTTAAACAGCCTTCAAGGGGGAGAAGACCAAAATCCTCCCAGGCTGCACCTTCATTACCTTCACCCCTTGCTGAGGGGCACAGGGCCACTTCCAACTCTCCCAGGACATTCCCTTCAGATTTATTCTGGGAGTTAACTGTTGCCTGGACATCTCCTCTGTATCTTCCCCCTTCCTTGGTGTATTAGTGTCCAATTGCTGCTGTAATAAATTACCGCAAACCTAGTGACAAACAACAAACATTTATTTTCCTACAGTTGTGGAGGTCAGAAGTCTGAAATCAATTTCGCTGGGCTAAAGTCAAGGTATCAGGACAGCTGGTTCCTTCTGGAGGCTTAGAGGAGGATTTGATTGTCTTTTTCAAAGTACATTTGATAGCTTCTATTCCTTGGCTGTGGTTTCTATTTCCATCTTCAAAGTGCTTATCTCCAATCTCTGCTTCTGTCATCACATTACCTTCTCTTGCGCTGACTTTTCTTGTGTTCTTCTATGAACTTATGTGAGGCCTTACATCAGGCCCACCTGGATAATCCAGGATAATTTCCCTACATAATGATCTTAAATCACATTCACAAAGTCCCTTTTGCTGTATAAGGTAACATCCAGTTTCTTCGGATTAGGACAGGGACACATTTGGGTGACCTACTGTATTTGGAGAGGCTGCTCCTAAGTTGCTTTCCTACCTTTTGTCTGGAGAACATAAAGTATCTCCCTAGGATCTTACTGCTCTCCTAAATATTCCTTGATCCATTGATTCTGTCACCCTTGCTGTGACACTCACTTTCTGATGTTCTCAGTTACCTCCTCAACCAATTTAGAGGCCATGGCTCATCACTATTGTTAGTCCTTTGCATGTCCTGTCAACTCTCTTGCCCATGTCTCCCTTGGTTATATCTCTGGATAAAACACCAAACCTGGTTGAATCCAATTTTCTGCCTGTTCTGTGCTTGCACTTGTGTAGTGGATGTGGCCTTAGAAAAACACAGGGCCAAGGTGACTGGTGTCACTTTCAATTTATGACCACTAAGGTCAAGTGGGCCCTTAATGCTGCCCAGCTATCCTACTACATTTGCTTAGTCCATTCATTCTCTTAACAATTTCATAGCTTCTCCTCACTCTTTAAGCCTCTAACAACTCCTCCCATTTCACTCACAGCTGATGACTTTGCTTTCTATGAGAAAAGAAAACTATACTGTCCTAAAATCCATCTGCCCACCTTTCTCCACTGGAATCTGTACACTCTACTTTCCATTCTGAACGAACAGCCTCAGTTCCTATTTAAGAAAACTCTCCATTTGCACCCTGAATTGTATGGCATTCCCCTCTCTCTTCTGTATTACCAGGTTTTCATTCCATACTGAATCAGCAACATGCAAATGAATATGCTGTAATATTCTATAAAATACTTCTTTATCCTTCATCCCATTTCTCTCAAGCTATTACCCTATTTCTCTGATCCTCTTTATTGCAAAACCCCTCGAAAATTGTCTTTAAGAGATGTTTCCTATTCCCATTCTATTGAATCCACTGCAATTAGTTATTACCCTCTAACAATCCAATGGAAAAGTCACCATTAGATTTCAATATCCTATATTCAAAAATCTATATATCAGGGTGCCTCAGTAGCTCAGAGGGTTAAGCCTCTGCCTTCAGCTCAGTTCATGGTCTCTGGGTCCTGGGATCGAGGCCCACGTTGGGCTCTCTGTTCAGCAGGCAGCCTGCTTCCCCTTTCTCTCTGCCTACTTGTGATCTCTGTGTGTTAAAGAAAGAAAAAATTTTTTAAAAATCTATACATCAAAGACTTTTAGGATAGGAGAAATTGACAAATTACTATCAAACTTGGGTATTTTGACATACCTCTTACAGATAAAAAATGAAGTCAACAAAAATCTGCTGGGGATGTACAAGATCAGAAAAACATTGTTAAGCCTGATTTAGTAGGTAAATATAGAATAGTGGACCCCCGAAGCAGAAAATAACTTTTTAAAAAAATGTGAAAAAGGGTGCCTGGGTGACTCAGTGGGTTAAGCCTCTGCCTTTGGCTTGGGTCGTGATCTCGGGGTCCCGGGATCGAGCCCTGCATCAGGCTCTCTGCTTGGTGGGGAGCCTGCTTCCCCCTCTCTCTCTGCCTGCCTCTCTGCCTACTTGTTCTCTCTCTCTCTCTCTCAAATAAATAAATAAATAAATAAATAAAAATTTAAAGAAAACGTGAAAAAGTCACAAAAATCCTATTAAAATGGCAAAATATCAACAAATTTCAAGGAGTTTATATTACATAGTCAACTTGCAGTTATGAAAATGGACTTTAGATGGATCCTCTCTATAGATGCTATGAATATGCTCTCTATAGATGCCATGAATCTGCTGCCCACAGGGTTTCTGACATCATCTGCCAGAGTGCTGAGCTTTTTTCTGTCCATCTAAGAGCTCCAAATATTACTTCAACAGCAAAAGCTGACCACCAATCCTGTAAAAATGGCAGCCATCTGAGAAAGGCCTGGGAGGCAATGCTCTTTGGAATATGTAAACCATATATTGTACTTTCATATAAAAACCAATTAGAGCATTAGAACATGTATCATGTATCATCTAGTGGGCTCTTCCCACTTTCCAAGAATCTAAGACTGTGTCATCTGGATTATTTTTACTTCTATAATGTGCAACCAAGAACCTTATCTTTCCAATACTATCACCATTTTATAGATTTAGAAAACTAAGACAAAATGGAATTTTCCTGAAGTCATTCAACTTGTTACTGCAAACCCTGCTAAGCCAAGAGATTGCCTCTTGTCAGGGCAATGCTTTTTTTCCCCTTTAGGGTGGGGGTGGATGGGACCATCTAAAAGTCCAGCTTAAAGTTCTAGGGAGGGAGATAGGGTCAGATGGTTAACAAAGGGATATAGGGACAGACCTGAGACTTACATCCTACTAATAGGGCAACAGCTCTTCTCAGACTCTGCTGTTTGGAACAGGAAAAGGCCCACTTGGAAGAACATGTTCTTGAGGTAGTGAGGAAGAAGAAAGACCAGAATGGCAGCCTGACCAGATACCAATGAAAATCCCAGTTCTATGTCTTTTAACAAATTAAGCAAATAATTAGCATATATATGCCAAATACCTTACCTTTATCTTATGTAATTTTTTCATACACTTTAGGGTGTTAGTAGGGTAGGAAGTGTGATGCCATTTTGCAGCTTTTATATTTTAAAAGTTTCAAGAAACATATTTAATGTCTCATAAAAAGTTTTCCAATTTCATAATAAAGGTAGAGTATGGATTCAAATCCAATTTTTTTAAAAAATATTCCAAAGCACATGTTCTCCACAGTTGACTCCCTTTATGGGGGTCCCGCATTTCCATGTAATTTTCCCCTTCAAGACTTGTTTTTCTCAATTATGAAAGGGACCCAGTAACCACAGCCCTTTTCAAGGAAACCCCCAAGAAGGCAGAGGGGATTAAACTGTTTCAGGAACTTTCCAGGGTTCTGTATGGTTGAAGATAATTATCACTGAAATGTGGTGCATTGTACTTAGAAAATATCAGAAGATGTTTGTAGGGATGAGTTGAGGGGTCTCAGAAGGGGTTGTTATGAGGACAAAAATAATCATACCATGTTCTGCACAGTTTAGAATCCCTGGAGAATGATCCCTGGAGAATTTCTTCCCAGGGTGGTGCTGGGACTTTAGGATTATACTGAATGGCATTCTGCTGACAGTGATCAACCTGCTTACAAACATATACCTTGTACTCATTCACACAAACTATAACATAAATACAGTCTGTACCCCTTCACAGCCTGTTCCTATACAACCATATACACAGCACGTGCTTACATTCTCACCCATTATTGTCTGTGCGAGAATACACTATTATTCCCAATTTTTTTCAGTTCATATATTTTTAAAACTTTTTATTTTGAAATAATTTAGATTCACAGGAAGTCAGAAAAAATGTACAGGGAGGTCCCTGTGTCCTTCACCTAGTTTCTTCTAATGGCAGTATCTTACATAACTGAATTTCATAATTTTCAGGATATAGATCCTATACATGTTTTGTTAAGTTTACACTTAAGTATTTAATTTTCTTAGGAAAGATCATAAATGATATTGCATTTTTAATTTCAGTTTTCACACATTTATTGTTTAGTATATAGAAAATTGATTAATTTTTATGTTGCTTTTGGACCCAGTGACTTTTTAAAAAAATATTTTATTTATTTATTTGACACAGAGAGAGAGAGATCAGGTAGGCAGAGCAGCAGGCAGAGAGAGGAGTGGGGAAGCAGGCCCCTTGCTGAGCAGAGAGCCCAATGTGGGGCTTGATCCCAGGACCCCCAAGATCGTGACCTGAGCTGAAGGCAGAGGCTTAACCTACTGAGCTGCCCAGGTGCCCCTGGACCCAGTGATCTTGCTGAACTTAGTGGTTATCAGAGGGTTTTCTTTTCTTTTCTTTTTAAATTATATATATTTTTTGAGTGAGAGAGAGCATGAGAGGGGAGGTCAGAGGGAGAAGCAGACTCCCCATGGAGCTGGAAGTCCGATGTGGTACTCAATCCCAGGACTCCAGGATAATGACCTAAGCTGAAGGCAGCCGCCTAACCAACTGAGCCACCCAGGCACAGGCACCTCAGAAGGTTGTTTTTTTTTTTTAATTGCTTTTTTTTGACATTGTTCACATCGAAAATTATGTCATCAATAGAGATAATTTTCCTTCTTTATTTCCAATCTGTATCCCCTTTATGTTTTTTCTGACTTATTGCACTAACTAGAATTTCCCGCACTATGATGCTTAAGGTGATGAAAGCAGACATCCTTGTTTGTTACTGTCTTAGGGAGAAGGCATTTGATTTTAAAATTAAGTTTGGTGTTACTTTAGGTCTTTATCAATTTGAGGAATTTCCTTTCTATTCATAGTTTTCTGAGTGTTGTTATCATGAGTAGTTGTTGGATTTTATGAAATCCAACCTTTTTTCTTTCTTAAAAAAAAAAAAAGATTTTCTTTGTTTTTTTGAGAAAGAGAGAGTGTGCATACTAGCATGAATTGGGAGAGGGGTAGAGGGAGAAGGAAAAGCAGACTCCCTGCTGACCAGGGAGTTGAAGGAATGGGGAGCTCAATCCTAGGACTCTGGGATCATGACCTGAGCCAAAACCAGATGCTTAACCGACTGAGCCTAGGTGCCCCTGAAATGCTTTTTCTTACATCAGTTGAATGATCTTAATATTTCTCTTCTTTAGTATCGATATGGTAGATTATACTATGGATTTCATATATTGAACCAGTCTTACATATGTGGAATAAATTCCACTTGACTGAGGTGTATAATCCTTTTTATACATTGCTGGATTTGGTTTGATAATATTTTGTTGAGGCTTATTACATCTAAATTAATGAGATATTGGTCTGTAGTTTTGTTTTGTTTTGATACACTCTGGTTTGGGTTATCAGGGTAATAATGGCCTCATAAAATGAGCTGGGAAATATTTCCTCTTATTTTTTGGAGTAGATAGCATAAAATTTGTGTTAGTTCTTCTTTAAATATTTGATACAATTCTCCAGTGAAAACAATGTAAGCCTGGAGATTTCTTTTTATTTTTTACAAGTTCAGTTTCTTTAATAGTTATATGACTATTCAGACTATCTTTTTGGGAGGGGATAATCTGTGGTTTTTAGGGAATAGGTTCATTGCTTTCAAGTCATACTTATGAATGTAGAGTTGTTAGTAGTATTCCTTCTTGAGCCCTGTTTGGTGGGCTTACAATATGGTAAGGAGCCCTTTGCCTAAATAGTGGGACAGAGGCTCATAGGAATGTTTGTATCTGTTTTGCAAGGCAAATGATCTGCTGTGTGGATGATCTAAAGGTGCTTTTTTCCCCCCTCTATCTTATTTTAGTCTTGTCCCACCCCTATCCAGTACCCCTTCTCCTTAGCTGATTCCATTCCTGACCCCAGAGAAAGCCAGTAGTGGTGTGGCCCCCAAGACCACTGAGGCCCTGCTAAGCCTCCTTTCTAGGATCCTCTCCAAGTTGCCAGGGCCAGGTGCTCTGGGGGGAAGCTGGCAAGGTCTTCATTTGGGGTCTACATCTTCTGCCTTTTGTGGGGTTGGGACCTGGAGGGCACCAGGCAGGGAGCAACTCAGTCTGTAGGCCTCAGCTGGAGAGTGGTTGGTAGATACAGAAAGAAAGGTGGAGGGACTTCCATTTACTGATTTCCTCCTGGATGCCCTGCATTGGGCTCAGGGCCCAATGTTCATCCTTGCCTGTTAACAGCACTGTGGAATAGGGGTTATTCCTCACTTGTCGTAAACTGAAGGCACAGAGGATGAGGGATAAAGGGCTATGACTTGTGCAAGATCCTGCTGTTGGTAAATGGCAGAGCCAGAATTGAAACTCAACGCCTTGGGTATTGAATTGGAAGCACTATCACTATAGTACATTTGTCTGTCACCTCCTCTTTTCAGGAGATCACAGATACAATAGGCCAGAAAAGAGATGAAGAAAGGAACCTTTGGGCTCTGCCTCGCAATCCAGCCTGCTGGGGGATCAATCCAACATAGAAATACCAGGTCAACTAGAATGATGACAGATGCAGGCCCAGTCACTGTGGACTCCTGGGAAAGCTGGAAAAATCAGTATTGGAGCTGGAAAAGGGAGGTTAGGACTCCTCTGTGGATTTGAGCCCTTCTAGCCAGGTTGGCTCCTGGCTGAAGCAGCGGATCATAGAGCTACCTCTCTCCGGATCCCTGTAGAGTTCTAAGAATGTCTCCAGGTCTGTTTCCCAAATTGTCCCCAGGGTGTGCTCAAATACTATATAACCATAGCAATGAAGAGGGCGCTAAGGAGGGTCTCATACAGCCATCTTCACTTTTTAGACTGGGAATTGTAGCCCAGAGAAAAGAAGAGAATTGGTTGAGTGCCTCCAGGCAAGCAAGGAGGGGAGAGGAGGGAAGTTAGTCCTTCCCAGTAATAAATGACTCTTGGTGCTGCCTGCTAAGGGTGGAGACTTAGGGGGGCGGGTAGATGGCCCCAGGGCTGTGGAAACTCTAGTTACAGTGTTCACCCTGCTAGATACACCTCAGCCTGATTCCTGCACTTACTCATTCAGAAGCAGTCAGCAAGTATCTTCTGTGTACCTCATTGCATAAAATGCCATTTCTCCCCAGGGCTCCACCAGTACTGGGGCGGGTGAGGGTTTTAGCGATTTTCAGCATTATGAATCCTCTCTTCTCCCCCATCAGCCTCTTCATCCTGATTGTTGTTGCTGCACTTCCCACCTTCTTTCAGACTGTACCTGTTCACTTTCTCCAAGATATCACATCAGGCACAGCCAACTAAGGGATACTAATGAGTACATAACAACTTAAGGAGCATACCCCCAATCTATGGCTAAATGTATCCTAGAGTATCCCTAGAGATTTAGAAATCTTTAAACCAAAAGACTGCGGCTTTTTAGATGTATTAGGATGATAGAAATGGAAAAGAGAAAAGAGCTGTGTGGAGTGGGCAGAGTTGGGTTGCCAGATTTAGCAAATGAAAATGCCCAGTTCAATAAGAATTTCAGATACCAAAGAGTGACTTAAAAAAAATTTTTTTTTTTTTTAGAAGATGTGTGTCCCTTGTTTGTCTGAAATTCAAATGTTGCTGGGCATCCTGTATTTTATCTGGAAACCCTAGACGAGCAACATGTTTCTAAGAAGGCCTCAAAAGACTCTTAAAGCGGGTAATTGCAATCTGGTAAACCATCCCAAAAGATGTGCTAGTCTGGCCTTCAGTTTAGCCACCTACCTCAGAGAAAGAGGATACTGAGAATAGATGCACAGAGCTTCTCAACAGCTCAATTACCAGCTCCTCCAGGCTCATCTTCTCCTCTGCCCTCTATCTTTCCTTCATCTTCCGTGAAAACTCACGGAAGATGCCAAGAGCAGCTTCAGATGCCAAGAGCAGGGGCTGTGGCGTGCGATTGCTTGGGTGTAAATATAGGCTTGGCCACCAGAAAACAGACACCTTGGGCAGGTTTATCAATGTCACCAAGTGCTGATTTCCAGTGAGGCTTGTGAAAGCTGCCCCTCTCGGGCTGTTGTGAGAATTGCAGGAAATAAGGCATAGAAGGGGCGCATCGCAGGGCCCCGAGCTAAAAGTTAATTTACCTGTTTTGACCTTCAGGGGCCAGGCGTTGCTAAAGGCATGCCTTTGGAGACAGAGGAGCTGTGGGAGGATGTTTGGACCTGCTCCGCGACTCTATTTATGACTTTAGTCCCTGTTGCACCCCTCTCCTTGTATCTCTGACTTCATTTCTTTTATCTCGTTTAATTCTCAGAACAGTCCTGGGAAGTAGGCGAGCAGAGATTATTAACTTTTGCATATGAATGGACTGAGGCTACATTATTTGGTTCTCTCTAAACCTTCCTCATCTGTTAAAAAAAAATGAGGAGCAGGGTGAGATCCTTACAGCAGCGGAGTTTTTGAATTTCCCCAAGTCACTCATAAAAATGGACTGAATCACTAGGATAGCAGAAGAAACATCCACTCTCCCAACCCCCGCCTCAAAAAAGGATGTCTGGGTGGCTCAGTTGGTCAAGCATCTGACTTCAGCTCTGGTCATGGTGCCAGACTCCTGGGATTGAGTCCCACATCTGGCTCCTTGCTTGGGCGGGTAGCCTGCTTCTCCCTCTGCCTGCTGCTTCCCCTGCTTGTTCTCTCTCTCTCTGACAAATAAATAAATAAAATCTTAAAAAAAGAAGAAGAAACATCCCCACTAGACAGTATCTTCAATAAAGCCAAAGTCAGGGTACCCCCACAAATCCCAGAAGAGGTGGGGTCGAAGCACCATGGGGCTTTAGCAGCTATTCCAAGATAGTGAAAGTCCTGGAACCAGAACACAAACTGCCACCACATAACGAAGTCCACAAAGAAGAGAACTCCACTTTGAGTGGACTCCAGCAGGACGCTGAGAAGACCAGTGAAACAGCTAAGTTTCCACAGCTCTAGTTTGTAGGTGAATCCGAAAGACTGCAGGAAACTGAAATAGCCAGGGCTCTTTGGAAAAGTGGCTGGTTCGTGGCAAAGCATAGTGTAAGCCTGGGACAACTTGTCTGCCAAAGAGCAAGAAAGTTCCAAAGACTACTACCATCATGTTATAAGGGCCCAGGCCTGCCTTGACAGGCTCCCCTTTGAGTCAAACAAATCAAGTATAAAAGAAATCTGTGAGACACCTAGAGATATTCAAATTTGAACTGGATATTAGATATAAAAGAATTTGTGGAAAAAATGAAGACTAACCAAATGAGAATAGCAAAGGCTATTTATTCAAAGTGTGCTATGGCAAAGTAGTCAGCTACCATCACTTGCATTTTGGCAGTGGAGTGGTAAAGCTTCAGAGTGGAAAAGAGGGAAGGCTTTGGGTATGCCCTGATTGCAGACTGTTGGCGAGGGGAAACTGTAGGTAGCTAAGTAGAAGAGGGCATCCTATATGATTGGTTAGGGGAGTATATTTGGCATACTCTGATTGATCCTAAATTGTAAGTGGGGGCAAAACTAAGGGATACTGTCAGTTACAGGGATACAGGTCTAACTGTTCAGGGGTGATTAGTAGTTTGGCTGTCTGGGCTGATGACTAGGGATGATATTTTGATTTCTTACAAGTCAGTCTATAAGCAGGCTGGCTTCCTGGGCTAGTTAATGTAGATTGTGGATTGGTTTCCTGGGCTAGTTGCTACAGATTGTTTTTATTTATGGTCTTGCCATTGTCCATTTGGACATTCAGTCTCTCAACTTATTACTTAATTTTAAAAAGATTATTTATTTATTTGACAGAGAGAGAGAGAGAGGTCACAAGCAGGCAGAGAGGCAGGCAAAGAGAGGGGGAAGCAGGCTCCCCAATGAGCAGAGAGCCCTATGTGGGGCTCGATCCCAGGACCCTGGGATCATGACCTGAGCCGAAGGCAGAGGCTTTAACCCACTGAGCCACCCAGGTCCCCCTATTACTTATTTTTAAAGTGTCACAATAATACAATGTAAAAAATAATGCCCTTAGGTAAGATACATGCCTGATTACTTATAGATTAAATAGTTCAGTAAGAGGGGAGAGGATTGACAGATAAAATAAAACAGGCAATCTTGATATTTATGAACCTGGGTTATGGATACAGGGAGGCTAGTTATATTCTTCTATGTTGTGCATATTTTGAAATTTCTATTAACAAAAGTTATATTTCTATAACAGAAGTTTTTGCTAGTGAGAGTAGTAATTGTACCTACCTCATAGGTTTGCTTTAAGTATTAAATGAGATAATTCAAGTAGCAAATTTAGCATGGAAGTTGGAATAAGGTGGGTCATACCTTGCTGTAGGTCCTTGCTAGCACGTTTCTGGCATTATCTCATTATTATGTGAGATACCCCATGGGATTATACTATACAGTCTGTTTTAGAACCTGATTTTTTTTTCACTCAATATTTTGTCAGTAAGTCACGAGGATGAAAGTTACAGCAAAGAGAATACAGTGGTATTGCAATAGTTGTATGGTGAAAGATGGTAGCTACACTTGTGAACATAGCATATAGACTTGTTGAATCACTATATTGTATACCTAAAACTAACCTAACATAGTGTGCTGAGCCCTGTGCTTCTTAAAAACAGCACGGGTTAAGAAACTCAACTCAAACTTTTGTTTGGGAGGCAGTATAGTGTGGCATAAGATAATGATGGCATTTCATTTACTAGAGGAAAGAAGAGACTTTTCTTTTCTTTTCTTTTCTTTTTAAAGATTTTACTTATTTATTTGACAGACAGAGATCACAAGTAGGCAGAGAGGCAGGCAGAGAGAGAGGGGAGAGCAGGCTCCCTGCGGAGCAGAGAGCCCGACGTGGAGCAGAGAGCCCGATGTGGGGCTCGATCCCAGGACCCTGGGAATCATGACCTGAGCCGAAGACAGAGGCCCTAACCCACTGAGCCACCCAGGCGCCCAAGAAGAGACTTTTCAATGGTGCTGGAAAGATTATCCAATCATTTGAGACAAATTTAAATTTGATCCTTTCTTTTATAAGATGTGAACCTCATTAAAAACAAATTAGAGAGCATTAAAGGCAAAACATTAAGGAACAAAACATAAAACACAAAACTAAATGTTATGGGTGAAATTGTGTCCTACCCTCCCCCTTCATACTTGAGGTCCTAAGGCCCAGTATTCCAGAATGTAACCTTATTTGGAAATAGGGTTGTTGTAGATATAATCAAGGTAAGATGAGGTCATTAGAGTGGGCTCTAACCCAATATATTTAGTTGTCCTTGTAAGAGGAAAATGCCACATGAAGACAGACACATAGGAGAATTAAAGCCAGAAATTGGATTGACAGTAGACACAGGAAGCTGGGGAGAGTCAAGGAAGGATTCTACCCAAAGACTCAGAGGGAACCAGCCTCACTTCATAATGAACTTCTAGCCTCCAGATTGAGAAAATTAATTTCTATTGCTTAAGTTTGTGATACTTTGTTATGATAATCCTGGGAAAGAAATATAATTACTATTTTAAACATTTCATCATTCCCCATCACTTCATACCCATTAACAGTCACTCCCCATTCCTCCATCCCTCCAAACCTGCTTTAAATTTCCTGTTTCTATGAAGTTTCCTTTTTTTGGACATTTCATTTAAATGGAATCATATTGTATTTTGTGACCATCTTTTATTATTTAGTGTTGTTTTCTTTTTTTAAGATTTTACTTATTTATTTGACAGAGAGAGATCACAAGTAGGCAGAGAGGCAGGCAGAGAGAGAGGAAGGGAAGCAGGCTCACCAGTGAGCATAAAAGCCCATGTGGGGCTCAATCTCAGGACCCTGGAACCATGATGTGAGCTGAAGGCAGAGGCTTTAAGCCACTGAGCCACCCAGGTGCCCTCTTAGTATTGTTTTCAAAGCTTATCAGTTATGTAGCATATATAAATACTTCATTCCTTTTATTACCAAATATTCCACTGTTTGGCTACACCATACTTTTTAGTCCATTTGCCAGTTGATGGACATTCGTGCCTTTCCCACTTTTGACACTTATGAATGACACTGCTATGGACACTTGTGTACAAATTTTTTTTTTTTAAGATTTTATTTATTTATTTGACAGAGATCACAAGTAGGTAGAGAGGCAGGCAGAGAGAGAGAGGAGGAAGCAGGCTCCCTGCTGAGCAGAGAGCCCGATGCGGGACTCAATCCCAGGACCCTGAGATCATGACCTGAGCCAAAGGCAGCGGCTTAACCCACTGAGCCACCCAGGCACCCTTGTGTACAAATTTTTGTGGAGATTTTTATTAGATATATATTTTCATTTCTGTTTGGTAGGCATCTGGAAATTGTATCACTGAGTGATATGGTTATTCCATGATTAAAGTTTTGAGGAACTGCCAAACTGTTTTGCAAAGTGGCCACACCATTTTATCAACAATGAATGAGGATTCCAGTTCCCCACATTCTGATGGCTTCTTATTTCATTCAAAATAAGAGCCAGTGTCCTTGCAGTGAACTAAATGGACGAATATTGTATTAGTCAGGGTCTTCCAGAGAAACAGAAATAGTATATGTGTAATTAATTAATTAATTAGTTGGGTTATTTAGTTACAGATCTGCCATGATCTGCTATCTACAAGCTGGAGAACCAGAAAAGCTGGTAGTATAATTCAGTCTGTGTCCAAAGGCCCAAGAACCAGGGAGCTAATGGCTGAAGGCCTGAGAAGGGAAGGGTGGTGTGTGGAGGAAGTCCCAGAATCTGAAGGCCTAAGAACCAGAAGCTCCGATGTCTGAGGTCAAGAGAAGATGGATGTCTCAGCTCGGGAAGAAAGAGAATTCATGCTTCCTCCACATTTTTGTTCAGTTGGTCTCTCAATGGATTGGATGATGCCAGTCCATATTGGTAAAGGTAGATCTTCTTTACTCAGTCTACTGATTCAAATGGTAAATATTTTCTGGAAACACTCTCACAGACACACCCAGAATTAATGTTTTACCAGCTGTCTGGGCATCCCTTGACACAAAACTAATCATGACAAACATGATCTAGACTTTACCTGTCTTTAGTGTTCTTACCACATTGACCTTTTGTTGTTTCTCAAATAAACCAAGTATACTCTGTAGGGGCTTTGCATCTGCTGTTTTATCAGCCTGAAACTAACTTCCCACAGATACACTTCTCTTTTTGTTATCTCACTTTCTAAAGATTTCTGCATATATGATCTCTTATCAAAGGGGCCAGTCCTTACAGCTCTATATTAAATAAAAATAATCTTCTCACCTCTTTACCTTGATTTTATTGAATCTCTCTCTTTTAGATGTCCATTTGAATGTAAGCTCTTTGAGGGGATGGGCATTATTTTATTTTTTTTTTAAGATTTTATTTATTTATTTGACAGAGAGAAATTACAAGTACACTGAGAGGCAGGCAGAGAGAGAGAGAAGGAAGCAGGCTCCCTGCTGAGCAGAGAGCCCGATGCGGGACTTGATCCCAGGACCCTGAGATCATGACCTGAGCCGAAAGCAGCGGCTTAACCCACTGAGCCACCCAGGCGCCCCCATTATTTGTTTTGTACACTGTCATTATACTGACAACTTTTGAAACTTGCAAAGAAGAGTTTATTCAAGACTTTATTGTATTGCTATATGGAAGAGAGCCTGAACTTAACTCCCAATATAACAGAGACAAGTTGGGATTTATAGCCAACTGACAGGGTGAAGGAGTAATGGAAAATGACTATGAAGAAACTGATTAGGTATGAAGATGGAGGGAGGGCAGAATAGAATTTGGTTAGAGATCAAGGGTGGGGGATTTTTTTTTAAAAAGACTATTTATTTAAGATGGAGAGTGAGCATGAGCCCAGGGACAGAGGGGGAGGGAGAAGGAGAAGGAGGCTCCCCGTGCTTAATCAACTGAGCCACCCAGGTGCCCAGTTGGGGGAATTCTTGATGAACTGGCTTAGTAGGATTCTTCGCTAAAATTGGGCTCATTAGTCCAAAGACAAGGTCTTGCAGAAGAGGATTCTGAGGATTCTGACCAAAATTTGGTTAAGGAGGAAGTCCTTGTCAAGTGCTCTGTCCTTGGCATCTAGAATAGTGAGTGGCATTTAGCAGGGCACTGGTTAATTACTGTTAATTTGGTGAATAAATGCCCCATTCTGAGAAATAGTCTTCCGAATAAAAAGTCTTAATTGAACAAAAGAGATATATTTTCCTTCCTAAGCTGTCAAATTCCTGGAGTTTGTGAGTAGGACTCCCCCCCCCCCCTAGAAAATGACACGTTTTTTTAAAAAATGGTTTCAATCTTGTTCCATTTTCTATGTCAGCAAATAGTGAGGAAGTTTTTAGTGTACCAATCTTGGCTGCACATTAGAATCACGTGGGAGCTTTAAAAAGCCCCCATGCCAGGGCTACCTAGGAACACGAGGTAGGCCCCATTTCTTTTTATTTATTTATTTTTGCCGGGGAGAAGGCACAAGAAGGGGGAGCGGCAGGCAGAGGGAGAAGCAGGATTCCTGGTCAGCAAGGAGCCCCAGGCGGGACTCTATCCCAGGACCTGGGGATGGGGATTGTGACCTGAGCGGAAGGCAGCGGGGTTAACCCGTTGAGCCACCCCGGCGTTCCGCCCTGTAGCTTTTTAAAGCTCTTAAAGCTATGCACAAAAAGGTATAGGAAGAAGATTCAGAGCCTAGACTGCACCCCAGACTACATTTCCCAGAGGCCCCCGCGGACGCTTCTGTTTCCGGCCCTGCCCGCTTCCGCGAGAGTAGAATCGGCTTCCTGTAAGCTTGAAGGTCTCTGTGGCAAGTACCTTTCCGGATGGTCGCAGTTTTTCCGTGTCCTCTGCGTCGCAGCGCAGACCGCCCACCCTCGTATCCCAGCCAGCCGAGCTTGGTCCTGGACGCCGTCGCTGGGCTGGGGCACTGAGACCCGGTGCGCCTCTCTTTTCCTGAGGGGGCCCGAAGGAGCTGGCTGAGGAGGGGACGGGCACATGTGGCCGCGGCCCCAACCCAAGGAGCGGTGCCCTGCAGAGTGAGCGCCCTAATCTGTCGCCTGACCTAAAGTTTAAAGGCTTGTACTAAAGCCCAGGGATTGAGTCACCTGTGAGACTTTCCACCCTTGTTCGCGAAGCTGCCTAACTCCCTCACACACCCGGAGCTTGGCCTGAAGCTTGCTGCGGGGTCAGACTCCAGGCAGCCCAGCCGGCTCTGACCTTAACCACCTTCACATATTCACTCACCTGAGAGTAGGGAGGGAGGAGGACTGGTCTTGTCCAGCTTCCAGAAAGTTCTAGCTAGTTTAGGACACGGAGGGACTCGTCACATTTCCTTTCTTCTTTCCCAGATTGGCTTATTGAGGATCCTTTGCCTTTGCCTGGGAGAACAGTTCAGGAGGCAGATGGCCCCAAGTCTACCAAGAGTCCAAATCCAGGCAAGTTTGATTTCAACTTTTCCTGAGAAATCGACACCGTTTTCAAGTGAAGTTGGGTTTATGCTTCTTTCCTGGAAGATACACTCTCAGTACCTGAACCAAATTAGGTTGCCTGAGCCAATCCTGGACTGGTGCAGCTTTACAGAGAAAGGACCCCTCTCTCCACTGTTGTCCTCTCATTTCCTCTCTATCATGACAGAGTTGTTCACTAAGCAGATCTTTGCTTCCCATGCTTTCGTAGTGCTAGAAGCTGAAGAATACTTTGTACATAAAGTATAGCTCTTGCCCCAGAGGGGTTGCCAACTCACAGAAGAGAAAAAACACTCATTTATCCTAGAACAGCAGAGGCTGCAGTGTCAGCGAATGATACACATGACACAGTGATGGTTGTGCTCTTGATGTTCAGGGGTCAGAGGAATCCAAAGGGTGGGTGGGTGGTGGTGGTGGTGGTAGTAATCCTTTTAGTTCTTTTTTTTTTTTTTTAAGATTTTATTTATGTATTTATTTGACAGAGAGAAATCACAAGTAGATGGAGAGGCAGGCAGAGAGAGACAGACTCGATCCCAGCACCCTGAGATCATGACCTGAGCCGAAGGCAGCGGCTCAACCCACTGAGCCACCCAGGCGCCCCAATCCTTTTAGTTCTTCCTGAAGATTAAATGAAGCTTGCATAATTGTAGAAGTTGGGGTGACTAGGGGAAGGCTAAGACATGAGTGAAGCCATTACATCTGAATGGTCCCAGAGAAATTTGGAAACATTTGTGGCCTAGAATGCCAGGGTGGAGTTTGCCCTTATCCTGGAGAAAACTGGGTTTTGAAGGATTTTCAGAAGTTGGCAGGGAGGAATATGTATTTGAGTATTGTACAAATTAAGAGTAACAGAAAATTTTAAAAATTAAAGATTACCTGTATTCCTGTCACACTAACAATTCAAATTATTTCATTTGAAACTGTTTTGCATATGTGTTTTTTAGGTTTGCCCATTTTTTTTTCCTTTTAATATGTCATAGCCATTTCTTCCAATTTGCCCCAGAGTCTGCCATTTTTTGTAGCTCCTTTTTATATTGTAGTCAACCAGCCTGGTGACCTTGAACAAATTCTTTCAACTCTTTGAGCTTTAGTGTTCTTAGCCACAAAGTAGATTTACTTTATGGATAGTCATGGTAGAAATTCAGAGATATGATGTATATCCTGGGACTTAGCATTGTGTCTGGTACATATAAGTTGCCATTGCTATATATACATATATATAGGTAGATATATGTCTATATTTACCTATATATATTATGTAATATATATTATTTATCAGTAAATTCTAGGATAAAGCCAGTTTTACTCTGCATGTCTTTTGGAATTTCAGTTCATTTGTTGATTGACAAATCCTTGGACACTTCCAAAGTGTGCCAACCAGTATTTTAGGCTGGTGACACAGCAGTGACCCAAGTGGTCCCTAACCTCCTGGAGCTCACATTATAGATGATACCGACAATAAATCTGATCCTGCCAGGAAGGGAGAAATCCTGTGAAGAAAGTGAAGTGGTTCATGGGATAGAAGGTGGTAGAGGATGGGAGAAGATAACTTTCTGGTGAAGTGACATTGAAGTAAAGATATACAAAATGAGGGATGAGCAAATGCTAGGCCCAGAGGAAGGAGCATGATCGGTGCGTTGGAAGAGCAGGAGGAGCCCAGTGTGGTTCAAATGAGGAGCCACTACCTCCCTTTATCCCTGGCTGGATTTTCCAGCTTCTTATCTTCTAATTTGTTGTTCGTGTGTAACAAGTCTGCTTTCTGAGCCCCCTTGATCCTTTTATTTATTTATTTATTTATTTAAAAAGATTTATTTATTTGTCAGAGAGAGAGCGAGCAAGAGCAAGCACAGGCAGACACAGTGGAAGGCAGAGTCAGAGGGAGAAGCAGGCTCCCTGCGGAGCAAGGAGCCCGATGTGGGACTCGATCCCAGGACGCTGGGATCATGACCTGAGCCGAAGGCAGCTGCTCAACCAACTGAGCCACCCAGGCGTCCCCCTTGATCCTTTTATTAACTGTGTTCCACTTCCCTCTGCATAAACAATCTGGAATATCAGAAGCTGGCCTTGAACGTGTAGCTTTCCTTTTCCCGTGAGGACTTCCTTGTTCCCTACTTCAGGGTCAAAGGTGTAAACAGTTCCTGGATGAGCAGAGTTGGGTTTGATTTTGCAGGGATCACTAACATTTGGGGATGTTGCTCTGACCTTTACCCAGTTTGAATGGAAACACCTGGATACCACTCAGCAGACGCTGTATAGGGATGTGATGCCGGAAAACTATGGGAATTTGGTGTCTTTGGGTAAGAGTGTCTTTTTTTTTTTTTTTAAGACTTTATTTGAGAGAGAGAGCTTGAGCATGCATGCATGTGAGTAAAGGGGAGAGGGGCAGAGTGAGAGGAAGAAGCAGACTCCCACTGAACAGGGAACCCCAGGCATCCCAGGACCCCAGGATTATGACCTGAGCTGAAGGCAGATCCTTAACTGATTGAGCCACCCAGGTGCCCCTTAAGGATGTCTTTTTAACTCAAAATTGAATTCCTTGGAAACTGTGGGTTTTCACAAGGTGTATAGGTATTTAAAGATCTTAAATAGGAGGTTTTGTTTGTTTTTAGCATGGGCTTTGAGACTGGAGTTAATGCTCATTGTGTCCCTCAGAAAGTCAGAGGCATAGGGGCGCCTGGGTGGCACAGTGGGTTAAAGCCTCTGCCTTCGGCTCAGGTCATGATCTCAGGGTCCTGGGATCGAGCCCCGCATCGGGCTCTCTGCTCAGCGGGAGCCTGCTTCCTCCTCTCTCTCTCTCTGCCTGCCTCTCCACCTACTTGTGATCTCTGCCTATCAAATAAATAAATAAAATCTTAAAAAAAAAAAAAAAAAAGAAAGTCAGAGGCGTAGAGTTTAAAATGGCAGCATTGTGGGCAGTCTAGGCCAGTCTCTAAATTTTTCCATGTTTGTGTCTATAACTACATGATTTGGACATCCTGATACCACAGAGAGTGCTATCCTTCCTGACATGGAGACCTCTGTGAGATTGAGGTCTGGAATAACTGCTTTTGCTCATTACCACCATAGCATTCCTTTTCTTTCTGTATGAACAGGCCTTCTCTCTTCCAAACCCAAACTTATCACCAAGCTGGAGCAAGGGGCAGAGCCATGGATGGAAGTACAACAGATTCCATCAAATACTTGTTCTGGTGAGTGAGGTGGGTACCATTTCAAGCAGTAGCTGAACACACTGAATGGTTAGGAAGGGTTCTTGGTGAGAAGGCTCATCTTAGAGGGCCCATGTCTGGGCAGCAAGGCTGGGGTACTTGACACAAGTTTCCTCTTTTAAATGTCACTGTCATATCAAATGACTTGCCATTTTTCTCTTCATTCCTATGTAGAGGAGCTCCCTTCTTCTTCTTCTTTTTTTTTTTTAAAGATTTTATTTATTTATTTGTCAGAGAGAGAGCGAGCGAGAGCGAGCATAGGCAGACAGAGTGGAAGGCAGAGTCAGAGGGAGAAGCAGGCTCCCTGTGGAGCAAGGAGCCCGATGTGGGACTCGATCCCAGGACGCTGGGATCATGACCTGAGCCGAAGGCAGCTGCTTAACCAACTGAGCCACCCAGGTGTCCCAGGAGCTCCCTTCTTGAGGGCTTCAGGCCCACGACCTCTTGCTCGGAAATCCTCAGTTTCTTTTTTTTAAAATTTTTTAATTTATTTGACAGAGAGAAATCACAAGTAGACGGGGAGGTAGGCAGAGAGAGAGAGGGAAGCAGGCTCCCCGCTGAACAGAGAGCCCGATGCGGGACTCAATCCCAGGACCCTGAGATCATGACCCGAGCCAAAGGCAGCGGCTTAACCCACTGAGCCACCCAGGCACCCCGGAAATCCTCAGTTTTTTTATGTGTTTTTTTTCCCTTCCCATTTGCAGGCACTTGTCAGGCTATACTTTGGGTTTCTGTCTTCTGTCCATTCTCAATTCCTTTCAATTTCTGTCATGATTAACTTAATAAATGACTCTCTATCCCTTTCTAGTTTTAATATCCATTATCTCTAATCATATAGTGGCAGTGGCAGATTCCAAATGTAAGCATAGTTTCGTACTATTAGATAATTACTATTTTTGGCAAACAAACTGATGGGGAAGCATTTTCTTCTCTTGTGGTCTTTTTCTCTGTTACCCTTTGCTCTTGACTCTCATTTTTTTTTTTTTTTTTTTTTACATATACTCTGCATAAATTTCTGTGTGTCACTTTCTTCATGTCATAATTCATTTCAAAATCTTTAAAAAGGGATGTTTCTTTCACCTAAAATATTTATCCTGCCAATATTCCTTTTTAAAAAAACTCTGTTATTTTGTCTGTATCATCCTTAGAGAAACTTTTATAACTGTATTTCATGGAACATACCAAGGATGCACAGTTTGTTTAACCTAGGTTTTTGGTTTTGTTTTGTTTTTTAATGCTTTTCAGTAATTCTTTTTGTTCTTACTACGTTTAATGTGTTTTCCCTAAGTTTTTGGGTAGATTATTTTTTTCAAAAAGATTTTATTTATTCATTTGAGAGAGAGAGAGCATGAGCAGGGGGGAAGGGCAGAAGAAGAGGGAGAAGCAGACTCTCTGCTGAGCAGGAAGACTGACTCTGGGCCGATCCCAGGACCGTGAGATCATGCCCTGAGCCCAAGGCAGATACTTAACTGACTGAATGACCCAGGAACCCCTGTGTAGATTCTTTATAGGGTAATAGTAGTAACTCACTCTTCCTTCTTTGTTCTTTCTGTTTTGATTTTGGTATTTTTTGATATAAAATGTTTAGAATTTAGATATGTAGTAAAAGCTAGCAGTGTTTCCTTTGACATTTCTTCCATCCATTTGGCAGACTAATAAATCTTTATACAAAGATTCCACAACCATTCCATGTTTCACAGTTTCCCCTCTTTTTTTGCATATTCCACTCTATTGGTTTTAGAAATGCATATGGTATAAATTTCAGGTGGTTCAAATGGTATGCAGCTTTCTTCACATACCTTTCTTAATCATCTAGTTCCTCTTCCCAGAGGCATCTTTGTATAAATTTCTTGTGGAAATTTCCAAACATAATGTATGCTTTGCAAGAATATACATGTATTCCTTTTTTTTTTTAAAGGTATATGGTTGTACACTATTCCGTGTCTTGCTTTTGTCATACCTTGGAAATCATTTCACATAGCTACATTGTTTAGAGTGCTGTTTTATTTTTAATGGCTGTATAGTTTTCCATTTTACAGATTATACTGTAACTTATATACTCAGTTTCTTATTGGACATAGTAACTATGAACAGTGGTGCAGTGATTATTGATACACATATCAATTCTCTCAAGTACAAGTAAATCTAAAATAAATTCTAGAACAATAATTTATAGGTGAAAGTGTAAGTATATTTTTAAATTGGTGGACAATACTAGTATCCATACATTTATACTCCTGTTGACAATGTATGATTGTCATACCAGATGCCAATCTGATCATACCTCATCAAGAGTGTCTTAAACTTTTTGATAATTTCTAATCTGATAGTTAAAACCTTTTATTTTATTGTAATTTTGATAGGCATTTCTCTTATCAGGAGTGTGGTTGAGTGTAGATTTTTTATGTTTTTTTTTTTTTTTTTTAATTTTATTTATTTATCAGAGAGAGAGAGAGGGAGAGAGCGAGCACAGGCAGACAGAATGGCAGGCAGAGGCAGAGGGAGAAGCAGGCTCCCCGCTGAGCAGAGAGCCCGATGCGGGACTCGATCCCAGGACCCTGAGATCATGACCTGAGCGGAAGGCAGCAGCTTAACCCACTGAGCCACCCAGGCGCCCCTTATGTTTGTTTTATATTGACTTTTTTGTATTGTCAACTATAATGGTAATGATGGATATGCTTCTCTTTTAGTGTTTCTAATGGGATTGTGTCTATGATTCTTCCATTTAACTGGTTATTAGGTTGGGATACAAAAATGTTATGTAAAGGAAGTATTTAATTCACTTCTTTCATTAAGAAATTATTGTTTTTCAAGTAAGCATGGACATTGGATTTTTTTTTAAGATTTTATTTATTTATTTGACAGAGAGAGATCACAAGTAGGCAGAGAGGCAGGCAGAGGGTGTGGGGGAAGCCAGCTCCTTGCTGAGCAGGGAGCCGGATGCGGGCTTGATCCCAGGACCCTGAGATCATGACCTGAGCCGAAGCCAGTGGCTTTAACAACTGAGCCACCCAGGTGCCCCATGGACATTGAATTTTATCAAGTGCCTCTCAGCCTGTGTGAAGATAATATCTTTCTTTTCCCTTTTGATCTGTTAATACGGTAAATTTTACTTTCAATTATCTTAACGACTTTGCATTCTTAATAGAACCATCTTGGTTATGACATCATTACATTATTTTTTAAATATGCTAGTAGATGATTCTGTTTGCTAATCTTTTATGTAAGTTTTTGCGTTGATATTTGTAAAAAATTTATTTACATTTTTCTTTCTTGTCAGGCCATTTTCATTAGGTCTTGATTTCAGTTTTTTTTTAAATAAGGAAACATTTATTTATTTATTATTTTTTAAAATATTTTATTTACTTATTTGACAGAGATCACAAGTAGGCAGAGAGGCAGGCAGAGAGAAAGAGGAGGAAGCAGGCTCCCTGCAGAGCAGAGAGCCCAATGTGGGGCTCGATCCCAGGACCCTGTGATCACAACCCGAGCTGAAGGCAGAGGCTTTAACCCACTGAGCCACCCAGGTGCCCCTAATCTTTCTCTCTCTCTTTTAAAGATTTATTTATTTATTTATTAGAGAGAGAGAGATAGAGAGAGAGAGAGAGAGTTCACAAGTAGGCAGAGAGGCAGACAAAGAGAGGGGGAAGCAAGCTCCCCACTGAACAGAGAGCCCGATGTGGGTCTTAATCCCAGGACTCTGGAATCATAACTCGAGCCAAAGGCAGAGGCCCAACTCTCTGAGCCATCCAGGTGCCCCAGTTTTGTAATACCTCTTAAAAATTTTTTTGAACCTTTCCTATTTTCATCCTCTGGTATAGTTTAATTCACATGATAGCTGGTTCCCTGAAAGTTTGGCCGTTGTTTTGTTTTTACTTATTTTTAATGGCAGGTTCAGGGGAGAGGAATTGGG
Organism: Mustela lutreola; assembly: GCF_030435805.1. Classification (NCBI taxonomy): domain Eukaryota; kingdom Metazoa; phylum Chordata; class Mammalia; order Carnivora; family Mustelidae; genus Mustela; species Mustela lutreola. The sequence goes on from NC_081293.1 coordinate 37,671,632, forward strand.
GGGTAGTTATTTGATGATATTCTTTCTTCATGATCATGGTATCTCCCCTGCCAGGTAAGTATGATGATGATATTCTTTCTTTTATAGTAGCTTGTCCAAGTAGATTTTCGCTTTCTCTCAAAACAGTTTTGGTAATTTATAATGTCCTAAAAATATCCAGTAATTCAAGTTCTCAAATTTGTCTGTGTAAATTTGAACAAAGTACCTTTCTGATTTTTTAAAAATTGTATTTATTTATTTAAGATGGGTTGCGAGGGGACATGCTGAGAGGAGGGGCAGAGGAAAAGGGAGAAGCAGATTCCCTGATGACCAGGGAGACCAACATGGGGCTTGATCCCAGAACTCTGGGATCATGGCCTGAGCTGAAGGTAGACACTTAACTGAGTGAACCACCCAGGTGCCCCGACTTTATGAATCTTTTTGATTTTTATTTGTTTATTTTTAAAAAGTTTATTTATTTTTTAAAGTAACCTCTATGTCCAACGCGGGGCTCAAACTCATGACCCTGAGTTCTCATGACCCTCAGTTCTTCCAACTGAGCCAGCTGATTCATTTTGTAATATCCTCTACATTTATGGTTACTTTCTACTGATTTCTTATATTATTTATTTGCCTTTTTAAGATTTATTAACTCTTTTGCTTTTTTAAAGAGCTCTTAGATGTATTTATCTATTATTATATTCCATTTTTTAATATTTAATTCCTTTTCCTTTTAGTTTTCTTAGGTTTATTTACCTTTGCTAACCTTCTTAATTGTTAACTTAAATTCATTGATTTTCATTCTTGTTTATGTAATATATATATTTAAAGCTTTCAGCTTTTGTTTGTACAGTGTTTTGGTTGTATTCAGTAGATTCTGATATGGTTTTCATGATTATTAGATATTTTGCACTTTGTGTTTTCATTACTCTGACAAAGTATTAAGAGACTCATAAGCTCATAAGAGACTCAAAGTATTAAGAGACTCATAAGTATTAAGAGACTCATAAGAGACTCAAAATATTAAGAGACTCATAATACTCAAAGTATTAAGAGACTCAAAAAATTTTTTTTAAATTTTTTTAAAGATTTTATTTATTTATTTGACAGACAGAGATCACAAGTAGGCAGAGAGGCAGGCAGAGAGAGAGGGGGAAGCAGGCTCCCCGCTGAGCAGAGAGCCCGATGCGGGGCTCGATCACAGGGCCCTGAGATCATGACCCGAGCCAAAGGCAGAGGCTTAACCCACTGAGCCACCCAGGCGCCCCTCTTAAAGAAAAAAATTTTTAAAAATTTAATACATAATATAGAAAAGTTGATAAAAAATATATATACACAGTCTAAATTAGTATTTTTAAAGCCACTACTATGTAACCAGCACTCACGTCAAGGAAAAGAACATTGGCAATACTACTAAATCACATGTTGATCCCTCCCAATAATTAGCCATCCTCTCTCCACCCCCCCAAACTAACACTAAAGTTTATTTGGCCACTTTGATTCATTGTCCTTGCTGCTGGAACCAAGTTCCCAGGTGATGCTGCTGCTGATGCTATTGGGCTGGGAACCATACTTTGAAAACCATTGCTGGAGTATTTTATTCATTGCATGGCTATTCTATAGCTTGTCTCATATATGTGTATGGAAATTTGGGATATTTCCAGCTTTTGACTGTTAGACTATGAACATTCTTATAGGTAGGTTATCTTTTGGTTCATGTGTGGCTATGTTTCTTTTGGGTGTATACCTAAGGAGTGGAATTTCTATTTTATGGGATATGTATATATTCAGCTTTAGTACCTAGTGTCAAATAGGTTTTCAAAGGTTTGTTCCATTTATATTTCTGCCATCAGTGTGAGAGAGTACTCATTTTTTTGTATCTACCAACACTTGATAATGCTAATCTTTTGAAGTTAGGCATTTTTTGGGTGTGTTTATCTCATTGTGGTTTTAATATCCTTATCCATTGTATTTAATGAGGATAAGGACATTTTCAAATGTTTATAGGCCATTATATATCATCTTTTATGAAGTATCTATTCAGAGAATCTTTTCTTGATTACATAGCAGTATCCCCTTCTCTCTGTGGTTTGCTTTTCACTATTAATGGTCTTTTGATGAATAGAAGTTCTTAATTTTGATGACCTCTAGTTTATCACTTTCCCTTTCCTTGTCAGTGTCCTTTTATTTATTTATTTTTCAAAAAAGATTTTATTTATTTGTTTATTTATTTGACAGACAGATCACAAGTAGGCAGAGAGGCAGGCAGAGAGAGAGGGGAAAGCAGACTCCCCGCTGAGCAGAGAGCCCAATCCGGGGCTCCATCCCAGGACTCTGGGATCACGACCCAAGTCGAAGGTAGAGGCCCAACCCACTGAGCCACCCAGGCACACCTTTGTGTCCTTTTAAATAAATCTTTCATTTCCCCATGTTCATGAGAACATTCTATTGTGTTAACTACTAGAAGTTTTATTGTTGGTCTTTTACTTTTAGATTTATCATCCTCTTAGAATTTATTTTTGAGCATGGCAAGAGGTAGGGGTTTATGTTTAACCAACCCCCATACCTCACAAGTACCTGTGTTCTCTCCTTTTCCTCACTGCTCTGCAAGCTACCTTTGTCGTAGAACAATTGTCCATATGCTTCTCTTTCTCTTCATATGACTAATTTGCCTCCACCTACCTTTACAATCAGTATCTTAAAAATTTTCTCTGGTTTAATCATTACACATTAAATGTGTATCTCATCAAAGGCCATTTGAAGGATCTGGACTGTTTCTCACCAGCCTTCCTTTTCAGCTTGAGTTTTCCTAAAAAAATAAGTCTTAGCTCTAGTATCTGATGTATGGAATCTCTCCCCAGGCTAATAAATATAAATAGTAAAAGATATAAGTATAGATATGTATGTATGTATATAAGAAAAAATTCATTCAGTAAAAGAATTGATCAGTGACTTTTATCATAAATTTGGCTCCATTAGTTTTTCAGAATCATCTTACCTATTTTTTCTTGGGTAATAGGTGTGTACTTTGTAAAAAAAAAAAAAAAAAAAAAGAAAGTCGCAATTTGGTGTGTTGTTTTTAAGATATGTTAAAAAACATAGATTACCACAAAGTTTTTTGTTCTTGAGAACTGTTTTTGTTCCTTAAATATTTTGTCTGTTTTTTTTTCTCTGAGACATTAAATATTGGTTCTCTGTTAAATCCTCAGAGAAATGTTATTCTTAAGTTTTTGGAAACATTAAAGTGTTCTCTAATGTACCACCTTATAGCTATATGCCCTAGAAATCATGGTTTGCTTTGGGATATTTTGTTTTCTCTCCAAGTATGTATTTATTCTCACATTCTCATCTATTTTTCGGGGTATGTGTTTTCTATATAACCTTCCTAACCTGCCAACTTTTTAGATTCTCCTTGCATTATTTAAATAAAATATTTATTATATAACTTCCTTCCACTTCTTTAGATTCTTACTTTTATCTTTAGTCTTGCCATCTTTTCTTAGCAAGAATCATCAGTGGGATGAATTAGTTTTACATAACCCTTAATTGTGTAAAATAGAACATTATGCTCTGCAGCTCTCATTTTCAGTATTTCAACATAGCGAATGTTTGAATTAAAACAATTTTTTCAGTCCAGAAGTACTGCTTTGAAACAAAGATGTCCACCCTAAAGCAACATACTTCTGAAGGATCTGTACTGGGAGAGCAAACAAGAAGTGATGTGATGGAAAGAGGCCTGGACTGGGAGGGCAGAATTTCCATGGAGAAGGCACATTATAAATGTGAGGAATGTGGGAAAGTCTTCAAATATAATTCCTCCCTTATTAGCCACCAGAGAAATCATACTGGTGAGAAACCCCATAAATGTAATGAATGTGGGATCGCCTTTATGAGCAGTTCTTCTCTTTTAAATCATTATAAAATTCATACAGACAAGCAGCCGTATAGATGTATTAAATGTGGGAAATTCCTTAAGAAGTACTCAACATTTGTTAATCATCAGAAAATTCCTTCTAGAGAGAAACCTCATAAATGTAATGAATGTGGAAAAGCTTTTGGAAAGAACTCTATCCTTTTACGTCATCAGAGAATTCATACTGGTCAGAAACCCTACAAATGTAATGACTGTGGGAAAGCCTTTGCTCAGAATGTAGCTCTCACTTGTCATGAGAGAATACATAGCAGAGAGAAGCCTTTTAAATGTAATGTATGTGGGAGAGCTTTTAGGGATAACTCAACTGTGTTGGAACATCTGAAAGTCCATACTGGTGAAAAACCATATTGGTGTAATTAATGTGGAAAAACCTTTAGGAAGAGCTCCACTCTTATTAGTCATCAAAGAATGCATACAGGAGAGAAACCCTATCACTGCAGTAAATGTGGAAAATCTTTCAGGTATAGCTCATCCTTTGTTGGACATCAGAAAACTCATAGTGGAAATAAACCCTATCAATGTAATGACTATGGGAAAGTCTTTATGAAGAGCTCAACTCTTATTGGACACCAGAGAATTCATACTGGAGAAAAAGCCCTATTACTGTAAGAAATGTGGGAAATCCTTTAGGCATAGCTCTGGCCTTGTTGAACACCAGAGAATCCATACTGGAGAAAAACCTTATGAATGTAATGTATGTGGGAAGGCTTTTCCCCAGAGTTCAGCCCTTAAACAACATAAGAAAATGCATAACAAAGAAAGAACCATCAAATGTAGTTAGTGTGGTAAATGAAGAAGTAGTTTATTCCTTTTGACTATCAAAGAGGAGACTTCCAACAAATCACACATTTAAGAAAAATAGTCTGTGTGCCTCTATCTGGGAGAACTTCTCATTTGTGAGGATGTTCACTGTAGTATAGTTTGTACTACTGAAATATTTGAAGAATGTAGATGTCTATCAATATGGAAATAGGAAATAGTTACTATAGAACACTATGAAGGAAGCAAAAAGAATGAGGTAGAGCTCTGTGTAGAGTCATAGAAATACATGATATGTTGTTCAAGTTAAGAGAGCAAGTTGAAAAAAATCTACAGGGGCACCTGGATGGCTCAGTGGGTTAAGCCTCTGCCTTCGGCTCAGGTCAAGATCCCAGGGTCCTAGGATTGAGCCCCGCATCGGGCTCTCTGCTCAGCAGGGAGCCTGCTTCATCCTCTCTCTCTGCCTGCCTCTCTACCTACTTGTGATCTCTGTCAAATAAATAAAATCTTAAAAAGAAAATCTACGTATTGTGGTCTAATTTATATTTAAAACAATGAAGCTATTTTTATTTATACATATATTTCCTGTGTATTCAAAAAGATCTGATAAATAAGGTCCAAAAGTTGCTTTCTTTGAGAAGAATGTTTTTATTGTATGATGAAGTGAAATTTTGACTTTGGCTTTGTTTTTTGAAATATTTAATCCTATACACACACACACACACACACGTGTATATATATATATATATATTTCATGCATACTCTATAATTTAACATAGTTGTCTTTCTAAATAAGAGAATTCAGAAACCATAAAAACTTAAAAAAAAATAAAAATTAAAAACTTTTGTATGACCAGAGGCTTCATGATGTTAAAATACAAAGAACCAGACTTGGGGAGAATATTATTATCATATTATAACAAATAATACTTAGAATATCTAAAGAATTCATAAAGATGCATAAGAATAATATAAAATCCCAGGGGCACCAGGGTGGCTGTTGGTTCAATGTACTACTCTTTTTTTTTTTTTTTTTTAAAGATTCTATTTATTTATTTGACAGAGAGAGAGAGACAGCAAGAGAGGGAATACAAAAATGGGGGGTGGGAGAGGGAGAAGCTGACTCCTTGCTGAGCAGGGAGCCTGATGTAGGGCTCGATGTGGGGCTCGATCCCAGGACCCTGGGATCATGACCTGAGCCAAAGCCAGCTGCTTAACAACTGAGCCACCCAGGCGCCCCTAAATATACTACTTTTAATTTTAGCTCAGGTCTTGATCTCATGGTTTTGAGATTAAGCGCTGCATCAGGTTCTGTCCCCGTTGGGGAGTTTGCTTTAGATTCTCTCCCCAACTTTCTCTCTTCCCTTCCCCCATGCATTCACTCTTTCTAAAATAAATAAATAAATCTTAGGGAAAGAAAAGAGTAATATAAAAATCCCATTGGAGAAATGGTTTGGAATATGAATATACAGTTGTCAGAAAAAACAAGTACAAATAGTCAAAAAGAGATAACCAGCTTTAGAGAAATGTGAATTAAAATAACATTTTTTTGTTCTCTTTGGCAAAAATTTATAAGAAATATATTTTGTGCTTTTGAAGATACAGTAAAATAGCCACACCTACATATTGTTGAAGGAATTGTGAATTAAGTTTGATTATGGGAAGTGTAATTTGACTATATTGACCAACTTTTAGAAAGCTACTCTTCGACTTAACATTTCTACTTCTTAAAATCCAATAAAGAGTAAAGAACATCTTTATAGGACTATGGTAAAGAAAAGTTGGGGTCACCATAGTATCTATTACCAGGGCAATGATTAAATTAAGATACATGCACTCATTGGACCACCATGCAGTCATTTAATATATAACCATTACAAATCATTCAATTAATCGGTTAACATTTAATGAGTTAATTTTTTGAAAAGATTTATCTATTTATTTGACAGACAGAGACCACAAATAGGCAGAGAGGAGGCAGAGAGAGAGAGAGGAGGAAGCATGTTCCCTGCCGAGCAGAGAGCCCTATGTGGGGCTCCATCCCAGGACTCCGGGATCATGACCTGAGCTGAAGGCAGAAGCTTTAACTCACTGAGCCACCCAGGCGCCCCAATGAGTTAAATTTTTTGGAAGATTTTATTTATTTATTAGAGAGAGAGAGTGAGTGTGAGCAGGGGGCGGGGCAGAGGGAGAGGGAGAAGCCAAATCCTTGCTGAAAAGGGCTTGGTCCCAGGGTCCTGAAATCATGACCTGAGCTGAAGTCAGATGCTTAACTGACTAAGCCATCTTGGTGCTCTTAATGAGTTATTTTTTTTTAAAGATTTTATTTATTTATTTGACAGAGATCAAAGTAGGCAGAGAGGCAGGCAGAGAGAAAGGGTTAGGAGGAAGCAGGCTCCCTTCTGAGCAGAGAGCTGGATGCGGGGCTTGATCCCAGAACCCTGAGATCATGACCTGAGCTGAAGGCAAAGGCTTAACCCATTGAGCCACCCAGGCGCCCCAATGATTTAATTTTTTAATTAACAGGGAAAGATGTCTAAGACATAAGTGGGAAAAAAGCCGAATTGTGTAATAATATAGGACCTATTTAATATAGTTTGTGCACTATTTCAATCTTTCATTCAAATATATGACTTGTAGTTTAAAATATAGAATAAAGCAAGATTATTGAGGAGTTTTTTAGAACAGAAAGGAGAGGAACTAAACATTCAGCTCAAACTAGAAAAGGGCTGGTATTAATTAAAAGCACAGTTGGGTATATTTGTGTGTGTGTTTTTTTATTTATTTATCACAAGTAGATCACAAGTAGGCTGAGAGGCAGAGAGAGAGAGAGGAGAGAGCAGGCTTCCCGCTAAGCAGAGAGCCCGATGCAGGGCTTGATCCCAGGACTCTGGGATACATGACCAGAGCTGAAGACAAAGGCTTTAACCCACTGAGCCAGCCAGGCACCCTAGTATGTGTGTTATTAGTGAAAACTGGTTAAGCTTTGGAGAGCAGTTTGACAATGTGAATGTGAATCTAAATTTGTGCTCCCATTGACCTGGAAAAGCCACTCTCAATTCGCCTAGCTTACAGAGATTGTATTGCTCATCATAGCACTGTTTGTAATAAAACCCTGGGAAGAGGTGGGAAAAACACCTAGGGTAGGAAAATATTTAAATACATTATAGAGCTTTCATAGACTGATATCTGTTTTTAGTGGTACATTATAAGCCACGCAGACTTCATTACCATTTTGTTAATGCTCACAGATTGTGTATCAAGAAATCAGAAAGCAGAGCAGGAGCAATTTTCTAACTGTATGATGTTTGGGTCTCAGCTGGGAAAACTCAAGGCTGGAATTGACTTAGCAGTTGCATGGTTAAATCATTTGAGGCTGTCGCAGTACAGTAGCCACAAGTGGCTGATGAGCAGTTAAAAACAGGCTGGTCTGAATTGAGATGTGCTGTAAGTGTAAAGTATACATTGGATTTTGAAGACATAGTATGAAAAAACTAAAGTATCTCAATTTTTCAATGTTATTACATGTTAGAATTGTATTTTGGATAAATAGGTTAAGTTAAATATATTAAAATTATTTAGAATGATTTTAACGTGTCTGCTAGAAAATTTAGTTACATATGAGACCCATATTTGGGGCTCACATTGTATTTCTATTGGTCAGTTCTGGTTTGAAAGCATGTTTACAGGTTTGGTGGTTGATGCTATTGGCTAGGACCTCAGATAGGGCTGCAGGACAGCTGAAGCTGAAGTGAGTGTAACCTGTGGTGTCTTGGGGTGCTCAGCATAGGGGGCACCCTAGTGGGGTGGCTGGAGCCAAGGCAGGATATGGGCCAGGGGTTTCTGGGGGTGCTAACTTAGAGGGGGTACCCTGACAGGGTGGCTGGAGCTGAGGTGGGTCACAAATTGGGGGTTCCCAGGGTGCTCTGTGAAGGGAGTGCTTTGGCAAGGTGACATTTTTGTGAGTGGAAGTTTGTACTTTTTGACTCCCATCACTCATGTAAGCCCCCTTGTCACAGATTAATTTATTGTGTGTTTATTTCTGGGATCTCTTTTCTGTTCCATTGATCTCTGTGTCTCTTTTATGTCAATACATAGAGATTTGATTACGATGGTTTTGTAATATAGTTTGAAATCAGGGAGCATGTTGTCTCCAGTGTTGTTCTTATCAAGATTGTCTTGACTATTTGGGGTCTTTTGTGGTTCCATACAATTTTTAGGATTGTCTATTTCTTTTCTTTTTTTAAGATTTCATTTATTCGAGAGAGAGAGAGATATATAGTGAGAGACAGCACAAGCAGAAGGGAGAGGGAGCAGCAGACTCTTCTGAGCCAGGAGCTTGATGCGGGGCTTGATCCCAGGACCCTGGGATTACTACCTGAGCTGAAGGCAGACACTTAAACTATGGAGCCACCCAGGTGCCCCAGGATTGTCTGTTTCTGTGAAAAATGCCATTGGAGTTTAGATAGGGATTTCATTGAATATGTAGATTGCTTTGAGTAGTGTGGGCAGTTTTTTTTTTTTTAAGATTTTATTTATTTATTCATGAGAGAGAGAGAGAGAGAGAGGCGGAGGCAGAGGGAGAAGTAGGCTTGATGCAGGACTTGATCCCAGGACCCTGGAATCATGACCTGAGCTGAAGGCACTTAGCTGACTGAGCCACTCAGGCGCCCTTAGTGAGGACATTTTAACAATATTAATTTTTCCATCCCTGAGCCCAGAATATCTTTTCATTTATTTGTCTTACTCAATTTCTTTCATCAATGCCTTATAGTTTTTAGTGTACAGGTTTTCTCCACCTCTTTTGTTAGATTTATTTCTAGATATTTTATTCTTTTTGGTGCAATTGTAAGTCAGATTGTTTCCTCAGTTTCTCTTTCTGATTGTTATTGGTGTACAGAAATGCAACAGATTTTGTATATATATTTATTTTCTATGCTTGACTGAATACATTTACTAGTTTTAACTGTGTAAGGGCCTATTTAGCCAGAGTGGCTCCACCTTGATTGAACAGCCATTTTGTTGTTTATGCAGTAAAACTTAAACTGACCCTGCCACCAGCCCCCCAGGGGAACTTACTTAAAAGTAAGTCCAGGAAACCAGTAAAATATGGTCGACCAGTCCCTGATAACAGAGCCCAAAAAGGAGGGCGGGTCAGGTCAGGTGGAGATAACAGCCCGAATGCAGGGATGAGTCGGGCCAGGTGGAGCCATCCACTCAGTGGGGTGCACATACTGTATCCCTAGCTACCAAGGAGTGTGGGCCTCTGCCTTTTGGGTGCCAATTCTGACCAAGGTGATAGGTTAGTTCAAATAGCTACTATGGGGTGAATTGTAATTCAATTGGCCACCCTTGTGTGATCTAGCATGACTATGCAGCTTTTTCTGTGTGTTATAATCTCATTTGCCACCTGTGTGTGGCCAAGGTCAATCACATGGCCTTTGCTCTATAAAAGTTAGTCTGTAAGGCAGGGAGGGTTCGCCCTCTCTGTAAGAGGCGGCCCAGAATGGTTGGTTTGATTCTCAGTGCTTGGCACGAAATAAAGTTTTGCTTGACCTTCGCTTTGTATCAGTCTCACTCCTTTGATTATGGACCTAACAGTTGGTTTTTGGTGATGTCTTTGGGTTTTCTTTTCCTTTTTCAGAGAGAGAGCATGCATATGGCGGGGTGGTAAGGAGGGAATCTTCAGCAGGCTCCATGCCTAAAGTGGAGTCCAATGCAGGGCTGGATCTCACAACCCTGAGATCTGTTTCTAGAAACTGATCCGTTCTTCTAAGGTGTCTAATTTGTTGGCCTATAATTGTTCATAGTAGGCTCTGTGATCCTTTGTATTTCTGTGGCATCAAGTTGTAATGTCTTCTCTTTCATTTCTGATTTTGAATCCCCTTATCTTTTTTTCTGGGTGAGCCTTGATAAAGGTTTGTCAGTTTTGGTTATCTTTTTTTTTTTTTAAGATTTTATTTATTTATTTGTCAGAGTGAGAGCATGGAGAGCTACAGGCAGAACAGGTAAGCAGGCTTCCCACCGAGCAGGGAGCCCAATATGGGGCTTGATCCCAGGACCCCAGGATCATGACCCGAGCCGAAGGCAGATGCTTAACAACTGAGCCACCCTGGCACCCCTCATTGATCTTTTCTATTTAGTTTTTAGTCTTTTCTTCTTAGTCTCTTTTCTTTAGAGACTTTTCTTTTTAGTCTCCATGCTATTTATTTCTGTGTTATTTATTTAGTCTCTCTGTTATTTATGATATTTGTTATGTTCTTTCTTCTGCTAACTTTGGTTTATTTTTTAAGATTTTGTTTATTTTTTTGAGAGGGAGAGAGAGAGAGCAAGAATGCAAGAGCAGGGGGAGGGAGAAGCAGACTCCCCACTGAGCAGGGAACCTGACATGGGGCTCAGTCCCAGGACCCTGGGATCATGATCTGAGCTGAAGGCAGATGCTTAACTGACTGAGCCATCCAGGTTCCCCTAACTTTGGGCTTTGCTTTGTTGTTCTTCTGGTTCCTTTAGGTATAATGTTAGAGTGTTTGAGATCTGTTTTTTCCTTGATGTAGACATTAAATGTTATGAGTTTCTCATAGAACTGCCTTAGCTGCATCCCATAGATTTTGGTATGCCATATTTTCATTTATATTTGCTTTAAGTATTTTTTAATTTCCCTTTTGATTTCTTCTTTGACCAATTGGTTGTTCAGTACCATGTTTCATTGCCACATATTTGTGAGTTTTTCAATTTTCTTTTTGTAATTGATTTTCTACTTTCATACCATTGTGGTTAGAAAAGATGCCTGATATGCATTTCTGTGGTATCAGTTGTAATGTCTGATATCAGACTGAAATAAATTTCAGCCTTCTGAAATTTATTAAGGTTTGTTTTGTAGCCCAATATCTGATCAATTCTAGAGAATATTCCATGTGTGAAAAGAATGTATTCTATTGGTTTAGGATGGACTGTTCTATATATATCTGTTACAGTCTTAGATATAAGTTATATATCTGTTAATTCCATCCATGTTTCCTTACTGATTTTATGTCTGTATGATATCAGTGGTGTATTAAAGTCCTTTGGTATTATTGCATTATTGTCTGTTTCTCCCTTTATTTCTGTCAACATTGCTTTATATATTTAGGCATTCCTATATTGGGTGCATAAATATTTACAAATGTTTTACATCTTGTTGGATTGACCCCTTTATCACTATATAATGGCCTTCTTTGTTTCTGATTGTAGTCTTTGTTTTAAGTTCTATTTTGTCTGTTATATGTATAGCTGCCCCAGCTTTCTTTTGGTTCTCATTTGCATGGAATATATTTTTCTGTCTTTTCATTTTCAGCCTATGTGTGTCCTTACATCTGAAGTGAGTATCTTGTAGGCAGTATAGAGATGGTCTTATTGTAGTTGTAAAGATTTATTTATTTATTTGAGAGAGAGCACATACATGTGTGTATGAGCCAAGGGGAAGGGCAGAGGGAGAGAATTTCAAGCAGGCTTCCAACTGAGCATGGAGCCTGATCCAGGCTTGATCCCACAACCCATGAGATCATGACCTGAGCTGAAACCAGGAGTCAGATGCTCAACTGACTGAGCCACCCAGCTGTCCTGGGTCTTGTTTTTTATCCACTCAGTCACTCTGTATCTTTTGATTAGATAATTTAAGTCATATTCACTTAAAGTAATTTGCTAGGGATGTACTTAATGCCATTTTGTTAATTGTTTTCTGGCTGTTTTGTAGTTCCTCTGTTCCTATCTTCTTCTCCTGCTTTCTTTATGATTTGATTATTTTCTTTGGTGGTAGGTTTAGATTCCTTTTTCTGAAGCTTACATGTAACAACTTACAAGAGTCTATTTTTAAGTTGATAACCTAAATTTGAATGTATTCTAAAGCTCTGAATTTTACTCACTCCCCCCAAATTTTGTTTTTGATGTCACATTTTATACCTTTTTATTTTGTGTATCCCTTAACTAATTGTTATAGTTAGTTATTCTTACTACTTTTGTCTATTAACCTTCATACGTGCTTTATAATTAATTAATCTATCACATTTACATTTGATTTTTCTAAACTTTCTATGTATTTTTTTTTTTTTACCTTATTGTTGAGATTTATACTTTCAAGTTTTTCTGTTACTAATTAGTGTCCATTTCTTTATAGGCTTAAAGAAGTCCCTTTAACATTCTTGTAAGTCTGGTCTAGTGGTAATGAACTCCTTTTAGCTTTTGCTTGTGTGGAAAACTTTTTTTGTTTAAAAAACTTTATCCTGCTTTCAGTTATGAAGGACTTTTTTTTCTTTTGCTGGGTAGGATAGTCTTGGTTGGCAGTTGTTTTTCTTTCAGCACTTTGAATATACTAAGCTATCTTCTTCTGGTATACAAAGTTTTTATGGGACGTTTCCTTGCATGTAATAAGTTGTTTTTGTCATGTTTTTATGATTCTCTCCTTGTCCTTTACTTTTGACCATTTAATTATAATGTGTCTTGGTGTGAGTCTTTTTGGGTTCATTTTATTTGGAACTCTGGGATTCCTGGTTCTGGATATTGGTTTCCTTCCCTAGATTAGGGAAATTTCTAGACATTATTTCTTCCAGTAAATTGTCTGCCTCTTTTTGTTCTCGTTTTGGAATCCCTATAATGTGAACATTGGTCCACCTGATGTCCCATAAGTTCTTTCACTGTTTTGCATTCTTTTTTCTTTTTGCTACTTTGATTGGGTGAGTTCTACTGCCTTGTTTTCAAGTTTACTGAGTCTTTTTTCTGTTTTGTCTAGTCTGCTATTTAACACCTCTACAATATTTTTCAATTCACTTCTTGTATTCTTCACCCTGGTGGCTTCTATTTGGTTCCTTCTTATATTTTCTGTACCTTTTTTGGAAGTTCTCACTGTGTTCATGCATTCTTCTCCCAAGTTCAGTGAGCATCTTTATGACCATTATTTTGAACTCTTTTTCAGGTAGATCACTTATTTTCTCCCACTCATTAAGAACTTTTTCCCCCTGAGGTTTTATCTTGTTCTTTCATTTGGAACATATTCCTCTGTTTCTCATTTTCATCTCTCTCTGTTGGTTCCTATGCACTGGATAAAATAGCCACCTTTCCCAGTCCTGATGAAGTGGACTTGTAAAATAGATGAACCTTATCATTCAACCCTGCTCCAACTCTTGGTTCTCTCAAATTCATGATTGTCCAAGCAGCTTATTTTATTTTAGAGACTCTTAGTAGCTGGGGTGCATTAAGACCTATCGGTGTCCCAAAGAGTAGGTATCAGTCAGCACTTAGGTTCAGCTCAAGCAGTAGCTTCTAACTTATGCAAATATATATTGTCCTGTGGGGCCACAAGTGCAGGTCCCACTGGCCATCATAGCTAGATGCTCTACAAGTGTCTATATTTAAGTGCCAGGAGAGTATACACGTTTCCTTCTGGGAGACACCAATGACTTGGAGTGAGGCAGAGAGAAAGTGTGAACATGGCATCCACTGGGCCATCTGTTAGTGTATCTCAGTAGGCACCTAGTTGTGTGCCAAACCAGAAGCCTGCCCCTCAGGCTGATATTCCAGGACAAGCAAATAGGTCTCTTTCCCAGAAAGACTGGGGGTGTGTTTCAGTCTTCTCTGTGCACAATGTCTTAGGGTTGGTAGCCAGCCAAGAATTATCTCTTTGTTTGTTACAGTCCTGTGGGATACAGGAACTGTATCCTGAGCCTGGGTGGCTCAGTGGTGGCCACCAGAGAAAGGGGATGCCCTCTGGGTTTCACCCATAAAAACCAGCATACCAGAGACATGTGCAAGCATGTCTCTGGGAAATATTGGTACTGTGGAGCACAGCAGAGGGAGAATGAAGATAATGACTGCCCTCTGAGATCTCTGGAGAGAATTATAGTGTGCCTTTGTATGTTTAATTAGCATCCTGCCCTTCAGGCCACAGCTATGAAGATAAGCTAATAAACCTCTTTCATGGAAAGACTGAGTGCCTTGTTCTGTTGTCTCTTGTTGTGCTTTGAGGGTGGTAGCTAGTTAAGAACTAATTCTCCATTGGTTACAGTTCTGTGGGCCCCTGAACATAAGCCCCACTGGCTGGCTACCAGAGCCAGGTGACTAGAGTTGTTCCCCTGGCCACAGCTGCAAGAATTGTTGTGCCAGAGGAGGGTATAAGCTGTTTTCTGGGAATTACCTGTGAGCTGAAGTGAGGCAGAGGGAGCCAGCCATCTTCCATCCCTGGAGATGCAGGCCCCTAGATGTGTGTTAAATTAAGATGCCTCGGAGCACCTGGGTGGCTCAGTGGGTTAAGCCTCTGCCTTCAGCTCAGGTTCTGATCTCAAGGTCCTGGGATAGAGCCCCACATCATCTGGCTCTCTGCTCAGTGGGGAGCCTGCTTCCCCCTCTCTCTCTGCCTGCCTCTCTACCTACTTGTGATCTCTGTCAAATAAATAAATAAAATCTTAAAAAAAAAAAGATGTCTGTGCCTCAGGCCATCACTTTAAGAAAATAAGTTTCTTTCATATGAAGTCTGAGTACCTCTCAATTGGCTGCTTCTGAGCTGGTCCCTGAGGTGAGTCTAAGTGTGAGAGCTCTTTAAGAGCTGTTGTGGGTCTCATGAATGTAAGTCCTCTTGGTTTTCAAAGCTAGTTGTTTTGGGGACTCATGTCTCAAGTCTTACAAGTTGAAGTACCTAATGTGGGACTCAAACTCTACTCCTCAGAAAGAAGATCCAGGTTGTGGGTTCCCTCCTGATTGTGGGTTGGCTGCACCAGGGGTAGGATTTATGGCAGTTGTCTCAGCTTCTCCTACCAGCTTCAATACAAATTTTTTATTTGTGTTATCTGTAGGTGTGACTCAGCAAGTTTTTAGGTTTTTTGTTTTTTAAGAGGAAATTGTTCCATAGGTAGCTGTAGAGTAGGTTGTCTGTGTGAGGAGGTGAACCCAGGATCTTCCTACATTGTCCTCTTAAACTAGAACACTCTTTTGTTGTTACTTTAATGGAAGCAGCCAACAATCTTTAGAAAGTTAATAATATCTGTATAAAAAATAGGAAGAATATTTATTTTTAAGATTTTATTTGTGATAGAGCGAGAGAGGGAACACAAGCACAGGGAAGCTCAAGAGGGACAAGCAGGCTCCCCGCTGAGCAGGGAGCATGATGCGGGTCTCTGTCCCAGGGTGCTGGGATCATGACCTGAGCTGAAGGCAGATGCTTAACCGCTGAGCCACCCAGAAGTCCCAGGAAGAATATTTTTAAAGATCTTTTATATTTTCTGACCTATTTACTCTTTATTATAAATACTCATTTCTTTTCTGCAGAACAAGGATTCTAAGATACCTATATATAGATTATGCATGTATGTATGTATCTGTCTAATCATGCAGAAACTTTTCACACTTTAAAGAGCTCTTCAGACCTATTCTTGGAAGTCATGTCCCATCAGTGCTGTTTTTTGTGTCTGAAGCAGTTACAAGCCTACCCAGATTCAAGTGGAGGTGAAACCAATCTCCATCTTTTCATGAGATTAGTGTTAACAGAACTTGTGGGGAGCGTTTTTAAACTGCCTCATTGTTACTGAATTATCTAATAAATTTCTTACAGAGCAGGACTGCTGGAGACCAGCATTTACTTCTTCATGTCACTTGTATCTGGGTTAACTAATCTATACGTTGCCTTCTGTTTTGTCAAAAGAAATGTTTACTTTTAAATCTTAAGCTTTCTCATGAATCATGAATTATAATTTCGTGTTTTGGTTTAGTCAGTAAGTAAATCTCAAGTCATTCTCCCAGATTTTTCCTTTTCTTTTCATAGTATCTTATCTTTTTAGAAAATGTTATGTTCTATTATTGCTGTATAGTAAATAACATAAATATTTAGTGGTAGAAAACCATAGCTTTTTATTTCTCTAATGACTTTTTGTGTTAGGAATTTGAGAAGTCTGTTCTTACTTAGGGCTCTCTCATATAGTTTTTGTCAGATGTCATATGGGGCTTCAGTCATCTCAAGGTTGCACTTGCCTGGACATCTACAGTAACGCACTCACGTGGCTGGTAGTTGATGCTGTCTGTTGGAGCTCAGCGGAAGCTGTCAGCTAGAGCACTTACATGCAGCTTGTCCATTATAGTGGCCTCAAGATAGACTTTTTACATGGCAGCTGATTTTCTCCAGAGTAAGCATCTCAAGAGAATCAGGCAGAAACTTTTCACACTTTTGAAGGGCTCTTCAGACCTATTCTTGGAAATTATATAGTATCAGTTCTGTTTTTTGTGTTTGAGGCAGTCACAAGCCTACCCAAACTCAAGTGGAGGTGACAGACCCCCATCTCTTCATGAGATAAGTGCTAAAGAACTTGTGTGCAGTATTTTTAAACTGCCTCATTGTTCCTAAAGTATACCTTACAGATAAGAAAATGCATAGACTCCTGTTAAGTTCAATGAATTTTGACAATTGCACAGACCCATGCATCTACCACCTGAAATAAGGATAGAGCATGTTTTCACTTTATAAGGTTGCCTTGTGCCCTTTTTAAGTCAGTCCTTACTCAGTTCCCTCCACCCATAGTTAGCAACTATCTGAATTCCATTAGTTCTATTCTATTAGATGAGTTTTCTAGTGTGTGTGTGTTTCCACTCAACATAAAGTTTTGAGATTCTTCTATATTATTGCATATATTAGTTGTATGTTATTTTTTATTGCTGAGTCACATTTCATTATATGAACATACCAGCATATGTTACCTTACCTATTGTTGGATATTTTGGGTTTTGTCCAGTTTATGACTATTACCAATTGGGATGATATCAACATTCTTGTATACATCTTCAAATGGTATCAGGGTATCTTTGGGAGCGATATTATATTACTATTCAAACCCACAGTATTTCTAAAGTATTTCTGTGCCCAAAGACCTTTGATATAATTTACCTCTCTAGATGATAAAGATTTGCTACCAAGCTCTTTGGGATGAATTCTTCCCTTCTTGAATCCTGATACAAGATTGATTTGAATATGTAAAGAAAAGACCGTGGGACTAATAAAGGGTTGATTTAAACAAAAACTAACGATGTCAACTACAGATTGAAAATCTGAATCTGTTATACATAGAAAAATCTCCCATGTATGCACTAGATTAATGGAGGTACTTGGGGGAACTTAGGTCAAAATAAACTGACAAATTATGAAACATATGTGATAATGATAATAAACAAGACATTTATTTTTCATACTTATTTGGGGGAAAGGAGAAAAGTCAGTTTGCTCTACCCAGTGATGGTCTTTCTGAAAGAGTCTCCATTCATTCCATAGCATTGGATAGGTTGCTTGATCTGAGTTTTTTTTTTTTTTTAAACTTTTAATTCATAAAGAGAACTTCCTTTGAAGAGGGTGGTCAAAGGGTGAGTCTTTGTGAGCAGCTTCGCTGGTGCACAGCCAGACTCCCTCTCTGAGTGAAGCTTTTCCCACACTGGCCACACAGATAGGGTGTCTCTCCTGTGTGGATTTTGCCATGCAGGATACAATTGCCCCTGGTGTGGAAACTCTTCCTGCACTGGGTGCAGGCATAGGGTTTCAGGCCTGTGTGGACTCTGATGTGAACAATTAAGCTTCCTTTCTGACTGAAGGCTTTTCCACACTGATCACATCTATAGGGCTTTTCTCCACTGTGCACTCTTCTATGAACAGCAAGGTTACTTTGATTCCTGAAGCTTCTCTGACAGATAGCACACTCATAGGGTTTCTGTCCAGTATGAAGTCTTTCATGAACAGCCAGACTACCTCGTTGACTAAAGCTTTTCCCACACTCCTTGCACTGATAGGGCTTCTCTCCTGTGTGTATTCGCTGATGTGTAACAAGATTGCCTTTGGCCCTAAAGCTTTTTCCACAATGGGTACACTCAAAGGGCTTTTGACCAGTGTGGATTCTCTCATGCAAGGTTAGACTGCCTTTTTGCCTGAAGGATTTTCCACATTCCTGACACTCATAGACCCTCTGTCTCACTCCAGGTGAATCTTCCTGTAGTGTCTTAGAATCTGGGGATTTTTGTTCCAGCTTCTCTCTTCTGAAAGAATTCTGGAAATCCCAGCTTGAGGATCCTGTGGCCTCAGAGTGATCATATTTGTGGTGGGCTTCTGTCATCACATCTGGTAAAATGAGAGGGAAGTCATGTAAGATGCACCAATATGCTGAGTGAGAAGAATAGGGAAAAAAGAAACAATGCTTTGAATGCTTATTATGTGCCAGACATTACACTGTGAACTTTGCATAGATAATTTAATCATGAAAACCCTATGAAACCTTATCCTACAGATAAGGAAATGAGAGCACAGGGAGGTTGTCACAGATCTTGCAGTTAGCTAAGTGTAGAGTTGGGATTCAAACACAGGCATGCTCCACAGAAGTATACTGTCTCTAAATTTAGTTTAATTTAGCCTCCCAAAGAACCTGTAAGGTAGACATGATTATCTCCTTTTTATAGACAAGAATATAGGCTCAGAAAATGAACAAAACTATATAAGATCAAATAGAGTCCCATAACCAAGTTTTCTCTGACTCCAAGATGGGTATGGATCCAGATTGTGCAGGACCTAAAACTTTAAGATTCTGGAGGCACTCCATTAAGAAAAAGTATAATATAAAAGTAGGTAGAGAGTTCTGAGAGACCAATACGTGAGAAATCATCTCTGTACCAATCTATTTTCCTGACAGTGGAGTAAGCTCCAGGACATCAGAAAATATGTACCAGAATCTTTGGAACATTACATCTACTATCTCTAGTCCCAGTAACCCTGCAAGGTAGAGTTTACTGTCCCTTTTTACAGATGAAGAGCCTGGAGCTCAAGGAAGTTAAACAATTTGCCTGATACCACAGATCAAGCTAGGACAATTATAGAATCTGATCCAGGGAACTTTCCCCTTTAATATTCATGCTATTTCAGTCTACTAAGCTATGGTGGAACTGAAATCAATTTTGGTTTGGAAGTTATTCTCAGACACTTCCTATGCATGCTGACAGTGTTTTCCATAGTGCCCTGCATCTGAGCCTGCTACTGCACTTTAATTATGGGTCCATTAATCACTATTAACAGTTTTCTTGGAGTCATCCTAGGAAAATTTTCTCTTGCCTTACTCTTATTCAACGATTGTGCCCTGATGTTAAGCTACTCGTTCATTTTCTCAGAGACTACCTCAAAACTACTCCATATCAAGATCATTCTCTTGCTCTGTTTCTAATGCTATTTCTAATTCTAGCTTGCAAACTTTCCCTGTAACCCCCAGG
Source organism: Mustela lutreola (assembly GCF_030435805.1). Taxonomy (NCBI): domain Eukaryota; kingdom Metazoa; phylum Chordata; class Mammalia; order Carnivora; family Mustelidae; genus Mustela; species Mustela lutreola. Next base: position 37,691,553 of record NC_081293.1, read on the forward strand.
AATGGTGAACTCCTCCAAAGGAATGTCTCCTCTGCTTCCTCAGCCTACTGATCAGTGCTTGAGTACAGGGATACTAAATATTGTGATTTAAGGGCATCTCAGTGATCAACCGACTCACTCACTGAAAAATGCTACATTCTGCGCATATCTTCCATGACAATCCAGCAGGGTAGCTGTTGGAAATCCAAACATGTCCACGCCTGCTGTATGACTTTAATTACCACCTCTTCATATGATCCTTCCATGGGCTATTCTTGAACACCTGAGGAGGAAAAAAAAAAACAAACAAAAAACATAAAAAGAAAAACAGGAAAAGGCAAGAGAATTGATAAGTGAGAAGGATAAATTTGGGGTTTGAGTAAATGGAAGAAATCTGGATTGCCTGATGTAATCTTAGCCACCTATAATGTAACCCAAAGTTGGTCTAAAGGTACCATGACCACATATAAATGAGTCAAGATGGAAACGTGAGGTGGGAAGCACAGAACACATATATCTCTTCCTGCCAATCCCAAGATAATGGTCACTCCTGTTTGTACTTTAGCTATGGCATGTGATTGGGATCTCCCGCTTCCTTCCCCCACCTAACCACCTGCTCTTTTATACTTCAAGCCTCCAAAGGAATTCAGAATTAAAAAAAAAACACAACATTTCAGCCGTCATGATTCATTCTATGATGAAAATGGCTCCAGGTCTCCCCTCCAGTTCCCCCCAGGTTATAAGGACAAGAGATCTCATGTCTACCTTTTAACAATATTTAGGAGGGTCCAGATCCAGAACCACCCCTCTCCTATTCTTCAGGATATGAGAATACCAATTCTAAGTGTAAGTACTTGCCAATTCTAGGAAAAGAAAGACCTTCTTCAGACTCCCAAAACCAAGCCCAAGGCCCTCCAACTAGGATAAGTAACCTGTCCAAAGTCATACAGTCAGTAAGGAGTCCAGGGGGGGCAAAGGATCAAATTCAAGACTTTTGAGAGTCTATGCCCTTAAACTAGACAATTAAGAGCTGGTGAGAATTTTTATAAACTGGAACAGAATGTAACAATGCTTGATAGGACTTTACCACTCTTCGAGATCATAGGAATCCTCTTGTTCCACACTCTTTCTCCCCTCCCTCTCCCCATTTTTGAGTATTTTCTTCTTACTTTAGGATCCTAATTACTAAATTCGTACACTTTATGCAGTGGTTCAGTGCATAATCTTTATTCCCCTCCAATATGTTTCATCAAAATGCAGGCCTCCTGTTTTAATGAAATAGCGGTGTGATGCTACAGTGGTTTTGTTAACCTGAACATCTGGTCTTGACAACTGTACGTTCTGCCACATTTGTTCTGACTGGAGAGGCATTTTAAACTTGTATTTGGAGCTGTCACCTCCAATCTGGAGTAGAGGCTACAAAGGAATCCTCTATGATATCCTTATCTATGATATCCTCTGATACTGCCAGGATGCTACAGGAAGTTCATTTGTTCAAGGTGCTACTGCTTAACAACTGCACATCCATCAGGAGTCCCTGGAAAGTGCACGAAACCTAAACCCTGCCTAAGGTCAGACTCTGTCTCTGGGGAATCCAGCAAATAGTTTGGTCAGAACAAGTGGGTAGAATTTACAACTCTGCTTCTCCGCATGCTACGAGATCTTCCAACAAGTAACAACTCAGCTGCATCTCAGGAACTGCCTTGGTTAATAAATGGGGATTGTTTTATTTTTCTCCTTAGGTCACAAATCTGAGGAAATAATTTCCTGAAAAATTTATAAGTGGCTTTATTAATAGAAAATTGCTTTTCCTATCAAAGGCTATTTATCCTTTGGAAAAACTCAGAATAAGGCCAGGAGATAACTTGGTTTCTTGCCTTGAATCTCCCCTACCCCTATACAGCCTTGGGCAAGTAACCAAACAGCCCTGGCTCTATTTCCTCTCTAACTAAATAGGTTAACAATACTGTCATATCAGGTAGCTCTCAGGGGAATAAAAACCAAATGTGAAGAATCTCTGATGGCACCTACAGACTGAATGCCTAAAGTGGAGAGCCCTCAAAGGGGGTAAGCTTTGCTGTCTTTGGACCTCTTGGGCCATAGTCTCAGGTTTAGGAGATGAGGGTGGGGGTGATTATTTTCTCTACACATCTGAATCCATTTTGTTCTTCCTCCCATTCTCCACCTTAACAAGGCTGTCCTCTCTCCCATTCCCCCTCCCTAGACAGAGCAGCCCCCAGCCCCAACGTTTTGTGAAATCCTCTCTGCAGGCCCCAGGCACACCTGCCTGTGGCCTCCCCCTCCCGCTTCTCCAGGGTGCGGGGCCTTCACATATGCTCTGTCCTGCGGAGCGGTGGTCGGAGGGGCCCCTGCTCCCCCGGGTACACTCTCCCCTCCCGCCGCAGGCGCCCCCGGGCCCGCCCTGCGTGCTGGACCTCAGCATCCCGCTCTCCAGTCCGGCTGGACCCTTCTCTGCGGGCCGCACGCCTCTCCCCTCGCGGGTGGCCTCCCTCGGGGATCAGGCCGGCCAGGCCTGCTCTAGGGCAGCCGGGGCCGAAGAGGGCCCGGGGGCGGCGGCCTGCCCACGCGGCCCCGCCTAGCCGGGCTCACTGACCCGGCCGGCGGCCTCACTCACCGCAGCGGCGCGCGCCCGCAGACAGACAAAGGCCGGCGCCGAGCCCACAGCAGCGCCGGCGCGAGCGGACCGAACTACAACTCCCAAGAGGCTGCGCGAGAGCCCGCCTGCCGGGTCCTGGGCCTTGGCTGGCCTGGCTTCTTGGAGCACTGTGGGAAACGTAGTTCCGTGGCGCGCCTTGCTACTCGGACTCTGAGGGTCCCGACCGGGCGGGGCTCTTGGTCGGATCCCCTTTGTGCTGTAGGAAGAGGCGTTCTGTCCACCGTCGTAGTCCGGGGAGTGAGGGAGCCATGCAGCCGCTCAGATTAGGCCTGGAATAACCGCGTAGTAAAGCCGACCGGTGGGCCAGGAAATCCGGAATCCAGGGTTCTTGAGGATTTCATGGAAGGAAACAAAATCTTGCGGGAGAAAAGCCTTGGGTGCATTGGGGTTATGTGTTGAGCTGCTGCTTGAGCAAAGACTGGTCTGTAGTTCAGGCTCTGAAGCTAGGAGCAAATCTGTCAAGTAGAGCCTGTGGGTTAGTAATTTGACATAGCTGGAGACTTTAAAGGGTCTGAGAGGAGGATACTTTCGTCTGGTGTAGAGCTATTCCTTTCAGATCTTTTTAGCAAGATACTTGTCTTCAATTTGCAAGTGGGTGGCTCCACCACTGACTATCTGTGAGATAAAGGTTCTCTGAAAGTGCCCCAAGCCTCCCTCAAACACACTTTTCTAGGATCTTGCCCTCTTCCCAAGAGGGAATTTGGATAGGCAAGAATGGCTTTAAAATTCCTGATGACTCAGGTTGCTGTTGCCTGGGACTCCTCTTTAGAATCACCTTTGCTCTCCTTTTTCCTGGAACTCTCTTGCTCATTGTACTTTTCTCTTCAGGCTCCCTGCTCCGGAGCTTCCACTTGCGGACTGGTTTGGCCTCTTGAATGGAGGGCTTCATAAAGCAAACTTTCTATTGCTATGTCCTTGTCCTCTACCCCATAGCCACCAGTTAAGCAAAACAAAACAGAAAAATTAATTTCACAGAGTATACAAAGTGTAAGTAATAAGTTGGTTCTTAAATGTTAGTCATTACTATTACTAATAAAATATCATTACTCAAGTTCAATTGAATCTATGTGCTGAGCCCATTTTAAGTGCCAGGTACTGTGCTGAGTGATGGGGACATAAATGTGAACAAGGCACACTCCCTTCTCTTGGGAGGGGAGCTGAAAGTCTAGCTGAGAAACAAACACACCACCTTTCTTAAAATCTGTGCCAGTGGCTTCTCCACAGAGAGGTCCATGAGTGTGCAGTGGAAACTGCTCTGATGCCCCCCATCGCCACCCACAAAAGCCCCTCAGCACCAATGCAGATCTCCCTGTGGTGCATCCTTCTGTCATTCATTCCAGAGTCAGGGAGAGAAAGGGGTAGGTCACCAGGGGATGGGGCACAATCACTGTTCCGTTTTTCTTTCCTTGCTGAACAGCCAGATACTTTTACTTTTTCAAAGCTCAGGAAGCACACAGCAAAGGCCAGTCCCAGTGTTTGCTGCTTTCTTCTCTCCTGAGCTATGTCAATAGGGCTGTGTTTATCACCTGCCAAACTCCAGGAGTCATTTCTTCTGCTGATAAACAGCACCAGGCACCTAGAAGTCACTCTGGGTATATTGGTTCTGTTGAGGTCAGGATCAGTTGTGGGCATTAGGACAAGTTTCAGATCCCATCATGAAAGCAGATGACAAAGCTTCAGTGGGAAAAGGTAGCTGTAAAAGGGGACTTGTAGGGGTGCCTGGGTGGCTCAGTGGGTTAAAGCCTCTGCCTTCGGCTCAGGTCATGATCTCAGGGTCCTGGGATTCAGTCCCGCATTGGGCTCCCTGCTCAGCAGGGAGCCATCTCTCCCCTCTCTCTCTCTGCCTGCCTCTCTGCCTACTTGTGATCTCTCTCTGTCAAATAAATAAATAAAATCTTAAAAAAAAAAGGAGGGGGGACTTGTAGTTACTTTTCTCACATAAATCTGCATAAATTCTCTTAAGGGGAGAAAGCAGTTAGGACTGGAATTGATAAGACCTAATGCTCACTAGACAGATGCTTAGCAGTCTTCACTGAGATCCTAAATGGGGCCCAGTCTTCAAACACAACCAGCAACTTAATGCCCCCACTCAACAGGAGGTGGAGGAGGGAATAGGGTGATGGTGTCAGTAGTGTAGATTTGAAAAATTGCCAAAGAACTATTCCTCCACTTTGCATGTATTTCAAAACATTAGGCAAGGATAGATAATTCAATAAATGGTGTTATGACAAAAGGCTAACCATTTGGGAATGAAATAAAGTTAAAGGTTTACCTTACTATAGCCAAGATAGCCTCCAGATGGATTAAATGTAAAATGTAATACCCAGGTCCACAAAAGGCCCAGAAGAATGTATGGCTTAATACTTTTATAATCTTGGCATGGGACAGGCTTTCCTAACCATGGTAACAAAGGTAGAAACAATAAAGAATAAGATTGCTGGATTTGACAGCATTAAAATCCAACACTTCTGTGTGTCAACACCATTTATGAAGTTAACATATGAAAAGCTGGGAAAATATTAATAACTGTCATATTTAAAGATAACATACAAAAACATTTCAAAAGAAATTTGGCAAAGGACAGCAACTCAAAAAAGAAAATACTTAGGTTTGCTATTACTCTTTTTAAAATGCCAGGTGACAGAGGAAATTTTTTTTTCTCCTGACCGTTGAATGGCAAAAATTGTGGAAGGGACTAGGGTAATGGACATTTTCATCCGTGTGTAAATTGAGACAGTCATTCTGACTAGACATTTGGTGATATCTATCAAAAAGTCCTAAAAATATACATATTATGTCTAGAGTATTTTCCCCAGGGAAAAAAATTAGATAATTGTATCCTATAAGTGGAATGAAAGCTGCAGCATCTAAATTTCTAAAGTGAATTATTGACTTAGAAAGAAATTCTCGTTTCTTTGAAGGGAGTTGCTGCCCCAGAAGTTTCCATGAGATAGCATGATGCTCAAGGAAAGCTCTACTCCTTCACTTGCTGCCATAGTTCTGAACAGTCTTTGGGTCTAGAGTGGTAAAATCTGCCCTCCTGAAAGGGTTTATCAGAATAATTTCCATTATGTTTCAAGTCTGTGTTCATTCTAGTCCCTGTCAGAAATGCAGTGCCTTTAGTCATTTTCAACAACTGTGTTTTATGTCTTCATACCATTATTCTGTACATTCACTGAACTAACCGGCCTTCCCAGCCCTCCAAAGCCATCTCTTTATGTCCATCTTGGATGCCAGTGCTTGGCAGAAAGCTGGCTGTCTCTCAGGGCTTTATGCCCAGTGGCCAGACTTGAGGAGATGGATCTACCAGAAAGAAAGGGATCTCTGTGTTAGAACAATTCTTTGGAAAGGTTGAATTCTCAGTTAGAGCCATCCACAGGTCTCTTGACTTGCTAGCTAGTTCTCAGGGCTGGAAGTCATCCTGGCCTCTCCTTGGACAAGCCATTCCTGTTCTCTGCAGCTGCGTCTGTCCCTTTGAGCAAACATGTCTTGTGTTTATTCTCCCTATTCCTACATTCTACTAATGATTTGGCATTAATGATGCCTACTGTGTGCATCTTAGCTTTTGTAACTTAACTCTATTCAAATCTAAATCATTCATCCTTGTGGAGACTATTTGTACAGGATTCAGACAGATTTTTATTCTTGCCCTTTATTTCTCCCATGTAACTTGTTATACCTTTCTTCATGCAGTTTTTTGATGGAGTTGCTTATAAAGCAGAAGATGGGAGGGGAAGTTTGGGGTGGGGATTGATGCCCCACACTTAGTATATATTTGCATCTATTTCTAGCACTAAGGGCCAGGCAGGCTGTCCTTCCCTGCGTAGGTTCCAGTGCCCAGAGCTGATTATTCTGTTTGGTAGCACTTAGTGGGGCTGCTTTTAGGGATCCCTTTAGGATATATTTATGGTGCTGCTTGGCCCAAAAAGAGGAGGTGCCCTTTGTTGCGTGGGTGAGTATAGTCCTTTCATAATGACCCTCTAAGGAGATGTCAAGGGGGAGCATGAAGTTCTATGTTTCTGTCAGCCGACTTCGTAGGAAGCTCCCCCCCACCCCGCCAAAAAGCCAGACAATGAAGAGGCATGAATGGGATTGCAGGTGAGAGCTAGAAGTTGTTCCTGTTCAGATTATCTGTTGGATGTTACTTCCTGCTATACCCAAGACTCAGCTACAGCCCTGGGAGCCAGGGTTCTTCACTGGGGACCCATAGATGTATGCCACGTGGGTCTGTGGACTTGCAAAATGGCATAAGTGAACTTTTGGAGCAGATTGTACTTAATTTTCATTGAAGAGTTGGTTGACCTCCAAAAAGATTAAATTGATTATTTTAGAGAATCCTTGAATAAATAGAGATATATCATTTTCAACTTTTTCTTTTAACTTTTCCTTTTTTAAGTAGGCTACATGCCCATTGTGGAGCCCAATCTGGGCCTGAACTCACAATCCTGAGATCAAGACCTGAGCTGAGATCAAGAGTCAGACACGTTTTTTTTTTTTTAAAGATTTTATTTATTTATTTGACAGTGAGAGAGAGAGAGAGAGAGAGAGAGCGAGCACAAAAAGGGGGAGCGGCAGGCAGAAGGAGAGGGAGAAGCAGGCTCCCCGCCAAGCAGGGAGCCTGATGCGGGACTTCATCCCAGGACCCTGGGATCATGACCAGAGCTGAAAGCAGATGCTTAACTTTTTTTTTTTTTTTAAGATTTTATTTATTTATTTGACAATGAGAGAGAGCGAGAGAGACAGGAGGAGAAGAGTTGGACACAACCGACTGAGCCACCCAGGCACCCTGAACTTTCTTTCTTTCTTTCTTTTTTAAAAGATTTTATTTATTTATTTCTCAGAGTGAGCACAGGCAGAGCACAGGCAGAAAGAGTGTCAGGCAGAGGCAGAGGGAGAAGCAAGCTCCCTGCTGAGCAAGGAGCCCGATGCTGTGACTGGATTCCAGGACGCTGGGATCATGACCTGAGCGGAAGGCAGCCACTTAACCAACTGAGCCACTCAGGCGTCCCTGAACTTTCATTTTGAAATAATTTCGGACTTACAGAAAAGTTGCAAGAACAATACAGGAGTTTTCACATTCATCTTTCCCCCAGCTTTTCCTAACAGTAACAACTGAGAGAATTACAACAACAATGAAAACCAGGAAATTAACATTTGTACAATACCCAAAAGTGATACTAGAGAGTAAATGACTAACCTTACTGAAATTTCACCAGTTTTAACCCTTATGTTCATTTTCTGTTCCTAGGTCCAGTCTAGGGTCCCATACTGCATTTAGTTGTTGTGTCTCATTAATTTTCTCATATTTGTGGCACTTCCCTATTTTAAAGAAGAAAATAAAATCTGTTGGTAGTGATGACATTAAAATGCAAGATAAATGTAAGGACATACATATGATTTGCCTCCCTGTCTTCTTTTTTCCCTTCTTACTCATTTTTTTTCCCCAAGCGAAACTTAAAAATTAGTTTTATTTTTATTTGCTAACAGAAATAATTTATTTATTTTAAAATTAGTAAAAAAAGGCAACTGATGATTTTAATTAATTAATTTAGAGTGTGAGTAGGGGGTTGAAGTGAGAGGGAGAGAGAATTTTATGCTTGATAAGAGTGTTTTCATCAGTCTGGAGGCTTTCGGTTACACTGGATAGTCTAAAAATGTGATTTACAGTATGGGCTGCCACACTAAACAAGTAGTCTTAGGATAGAGCCTGGACACTCCAGGTAGTTAACAGTATGACAGATGGTGGAAGCTTTGGGTCACCTGAGCAGTTTATCATGTCTATGTGATGGACCCCAAATAAACACTCTGGACATCAAGGCTTAAGTGAACTTACTTGGCTGGCAATACTTTGGACATTTTGTCACATTAATGCTGGGAAAGCAGTGGTATCCTGACTCCTTGGGGAGAGGACAACTGAGAGATCCATGCTTGCTACTTTTCCTGGACTCTGCCCTATGCATTTCTCTCCTTGGCTGATTTTATTTTGTTTTTAAGCTTTTATTTGTTTATTTGACAGAGAGAGATCACAAGCAGGCAGAGAGAGAGGGGGAAGCCTGCAATGACATTTAGAGCTGAATCTGAAACTTTGCACTTAAAGATAAAAATAATTCTTCTCCCAAGACAAATGAGGGTTTGTTACTGGTAAATTGTCATTTTATATTTAGCAGGTCCATGTCAACTGAAGTTCCTTTCCTCATTTCAACACATTTCATTTGTAAGAATACAATAGAAGAGAGCGGGTCACTTTCAGACCTGAAGTTATCTTACTTGCACTGAGGATTTATAACAAATATTAGAGTTCTTCTATATAGGGTGGAGATTAAACCCAACATAGAACCACTGTCTTTTTTTTTTTTTTTAAAATTTTATTTATTTGAGAGCGAGAGTGCTCCATTGGGGGAAGGAGTAGAGGGAGAGGGACAAGTAGACTCCCTGCTGAGCAGAGAACCTCCACATGGCTGGATCCCAAGACCCTGAGATCATGACCTGAGTTGAAGTCAGATGCTTAACTGACTGAACCACTCAGGTGCCCCTAGAACCACTGCCTTGAAAGACCCTGATCACAACTTGTGGCAGCCTTTATTGGTAGGTCACACATGTATCTGTCTAGATCCCAGAGTTTTAAAAAAATGTCTTAATGTTTCATCAAGATCTAAGTTCTTCAGGCCTAAAGAACAGCTTTATAGACTTAAAAAAAAATTTTTTTTTTAAAGAAACTTTGACCTTAGTCCTAAATTAATTTATGTAATTCCAGTGGAGGTGGTGGTGGTGGTGTGTAGTTTGGTAATGGGAGTATCTTTCCAAATGTTCAAATCTGACAAAATTGCTATGAGTCAAGTGCATCTTTTCATTATAGAAACCAGGCACACTCAAGTGCAGAGTATTTTTCAGACGCTAAGCTTGCTTTAATGGTTGTTCAGTTTCTGAAAACAGAAGTCCTAGTGTTTACTTAAAAAGAGAAAAGATGAATTGTAGGGTGAATGCTAAATTTATGCTTTGCATTATCAAAGACTGCTATTTTTAGAGCAGTGTGGAAATGAGCTCTAATTGAGAAAATGGTTTATGCCATAGCATTTGGGAACATTTTTCATTTAAAAATTTTAAGTATGTGGCACAATATGCCAGTGGGCGCATATGAACACAACATTGTGTTTTTGTCCTTTTTTATTTCTGAAATCCTTTCAACTATTTAAAAATTTCAACCATTCAAGGGGTGCCTGGATGGCTCAGTGGGTTAAGCCTCTGCCTTCTGCTTGGGTCATGATCTCAAGGTTCTGGGATGGAGCCCCACATCGGGCTCTCTGCTCAGCAGGGAGCCTGCTCCCCCCCCACCCCACGCCTCTGCCTATTTGTGATCTCTCTCTCTGTCAAATAAATAAATAAAATCTTCAAAAAAAATTTCAACCTTTCAAAAGTAGTGTAGTCTATTGGCATTTCAAATGTTCATAAACTTATTTTGCTTTGAGTATAGTTGACATACAATATCACATTACTTTCAGGTGTACAACATCATGATTCAGCAACTCTATACATTATGCCATGCTCACCACAAGTGTAGCTACCACTGTCACCACACAATACAGTACCATCAGCTGTATTTCCTGTGCTGTACCATTCTATAACTGAAAGCTTGTGTCTCCAACTCCCCTATACCCATTTTCCCCATATCCATTTTTCCCTCTCCTTTGCCAGCCATCAGTTTATTCTTTATATTTATAGATATGATTCTATTTTTTGTTTGTTTATTCATTTTGTTTTTTAGGTTTCACATATAAGTGAAACCATATTCTCTTTCTGACTTATTTTACTTAGCATAATACCCTCTAGGTCCATCCAAGTTACTGCAAATGATAGAGCTCATCCTTTTTTGGTGGTTGAGTAATGTTTCATTGTATAGTATATAACTGTTGGTCAACATTTATGACTTTTCCAATATTTGACTCTGAACTTGACAACTTGCTAACTTGAATACCTTTAAAATAAAATTTATTGCACAAGGAGTTGAAATAAGGTGTTTTTAACTCATAAAACAAGCTGCTGGAAAATATTTCCCTATATTTTTCTGAATAACATTTTCAGAAATGCCTTCAGGGACAAAATTTTAAAATATTTAACTGGAAAATATTTAACATTTAAAAGAGCTTACTAACAAAATAAGAGATGTAATATTTTTTTCTGTAATCTTTCTACAATTCTAGGAGAAGTTGCTATAATTTTGGGACCTTGTTTTTGTTCACATGCCTTGCTTGAGGTCTTAATGGGAAGGTGTTCTCATGGCACAGACTCCAAAAATAGTTGCGAAGCAGCACTGTAATGCAATTACTCTCAAATATGTCCAGTTGGCATAGCCTCTGGTGCTCCTTGTGGGACTTTATGAAATACCACTCTGATCAGATGCTTAAATACTACTCTGAGGAGATGCTGTCAGTGCCCCTCTTATCTCCTGAGTTCTTCTTAAGCTTCAGTGGACAAGTTCCCATATGTGGAAGTCTCCTTACCTCAAGAATCTAAGTTCTTTGCCTGAGGACTTTCTTTGGCCGTTGGAAATTGCCTGGCTCTTTGAGTGTGGCAGGCCTCAAGTGATGGGAATTTAGTGCTTTCAGGAATCACCTTCAACCAATGAGGAATAGAAGTTCATGGAGAAATATCCCAGCCTGCTCCCTTCTCAGCTAGGCAATTCTGGAGTATATTCTGTATTTTCTCAGAGGGCCCCAGCAGACTTGTACCCCATTTGCCCACTCTTTCATGTATCCTTGATTAATTTTCCTTCCTTTCCTGGCTCATGTTCCCACTACCTGTGTTTCTCAAATTACTTGTCCCTACGACTTTGTCTCAGGTCTACTTTCTGAGGAATCCAATAGGAGACACCATATGAACTATGTAACACAACAGAACCATCAGTCTTATTGGGAAGTAAAAAGCTCTTGGTGGGCCTCAATATGAACTGAAGTCTGGGGCACCTATGTGGCTCAGTTGGTTAAGCCTCTGACTCTTCATTTTAGCTCAGATCTTGATCTCAGGGTTGTGAGATCAAGCCTTACATCCAGAGAACCTGCTTAAGATTCTCTCTTTCTTTCTGCCCCCACCCCCTGCACATGCATTCTCTCTCTCAATAAACAAACAAACAAACAAACAAAAAACACAAAAAAAACCCTCAAACAAATAAAAAAACTACTTGAAAGAATTGGAGATTAAAGAAGTTCACCAAACCCCAGTAGGTAAGGGTATATTATTAACAAAGCTGGTGGATCAAGAGAAATGGATGCAAAATCAACAACAACACACACACATATTGGGAGAGAAGATAGTATCATTTTATTTATTTTAAAATATTTAAAAAATTTCAATTTAAAAATTAAAAAATTTTAAATGTAAAAACAAATTTTATTTTTTATTTTTTAAAGATTTTAATTTTATTTATTTGACAGACAGAGATCACAAGTAGGAAGAGAGGCAGGCAGAGAGAGAGAGGGAAGCAGGCTCCCTGCTGAGCAGAGAGCCCAATACGGGGCTCGATCCCAGGACCCTGAGATCATGACCCGAGCCGAAGGCAGAGGCTCAACCCACTGAGCCACCCAGGCAACCCAATTTTATTTTTTAAATTACCATATAATGTATTATTTGTTTCAGGGATACAGGTCTGTGATCCCTCAGTCTTACACAATTCACAGCATTCACACTAGCACCCCAGTGTCCATCACTACCCCATCCCTCCCACCCCCTCCACTCTGGCAACCCTCAGTTTGTTTCCTGAGATTAAGAGTCTCTTATGATTTGTCTCCCTCTGATTTTGTCTTCATTTTTCCCTCCCTTCCCCTATGATCCTCTGTCCTATTTTTCAAATTCCTCATATGAGTGAGATCATATGATAATTGTCTTTCTCTGATTGAATTATTTTGCTTAGCACAATACCCTCTAGTTTCATCCACGTCATTCCAAATGGCAAGATTTCATTTTTGAATGCTGCATAATATTCGTATATATATGTATATATATATATATATATATATCACATCTTCTTTATCCATTCATCTATTGATGGACATCTAGGCTCTTTCCATAGTTTGGCCATTGTGGACATTGCTGCTATAAACACTGGGGTGCAGGGGCCCCTTCAGATCACTACCTTTGTATCTTTAGCGTAAATACCCAGTGGTGAAATTGCTGGTTCACTGGATAGCTCTATAAAAAACTTAAATTTTAAATTCCCCAGTTAATATACAGTATTATATTTGTTTCAGGTATACAGTACCATACAGTACTTGGAGCTCACCATGAGAACTGCACTCCTTAATCCCCATCACCAATTTCACCCATCTCCTGACCCACCTCCAAAATAGTATTATTTTATTTATTTTTATTTATTTTATTTTTTAAAGATTTTATTTCTTTATTTGACAGAGAGAGATCACAAGTCGGCAGAGAGGCAGGCAGAGGGAGAGGGGAAGCAGGCTAAGCAGAGATCCCGATGCGGGGCTCGATTCCAGGACCCGGGGATGATGACCTGAGCCAAAGGCAAAGGCTTCAACCCACTGAGCCACCCAGGTTTCTCCCCACTCCCCCCCCCCCTTTTTTTTTTTTTTTTTAAAGATTTAGAAATAGTATTATTTTAAACCAGCATTTAAGATCACAGACTAAATAGTGAAAGCATAGGAAGGAATGGGAAAGTGCATTGAGAGAAGCCAAAAATCATTAATGTCTCCTGCTTACAAAAGGCAAACAGCGTTTTCTGTGTTTATTGCTGTTTTAAGATAGTTTAAATGAGACCAATACAGTTTGCTGTTACAGGATAACAGCCATGGGATCCAAACTGGGCTGCTTTTCTGCTTCACCTTAGTAAAGGATGGAAGCAAACAGGAATATGTTTACTCATCTAAAGACAAGAAATAGACAAGTCTAAAAAATTGGGCTTGGATTGGGAATGTTCACCATATGCACCCTCCGATCGCAGAGAGGCTCTGTGTCTGTCTCACCTCCCATATTCCATCAAACTTGGTCCTCCCAGTTTTACCTCTATTTATTGGATCTGCCACCTCTACTCTTGCTTCTCCACCACTCCACAATGTGTAACTTGGATTTTTTCCCCCCTGGATTTCCAGGATAGGTTCCTAAATGTTGATTTGCCTAAAAATCACAATTCACTGTGCGTGTTAGGTCCCCAATAAATCCTAACCCATAGAGTACACAAAAGCTCTCAAGAATGGAGCTGGGAACAGCCCTGAGTCTAATGCTCTCAGAAACAGATGTGTTTCTGTAGACATTTTATGTAGTTACATATAATTTGATCCTCACAGCAATCCTATGTACCAGGCAGTGGCATTCCCTCTACCTTAGAGAGGTGTCTTTTACGCATCCAGGGTCTCTTTAGCAGTAAGTAGCCAGTTTGGGATCCTGCCCTGTTCTCATTCTTATTGCTTCTTCCAGCTCACTGTCTTGCCTGGACAGGATGTGCACTGCACTGCACCTGAAAAAAAATAACCCAGAGCAGCTTTAGCAGATATGAACATAGCACCGACATTAATATTAATATTAAAAAGCATTGTTTAGTCACAGAAGTTGGCTATAAATATGTAGCATTTAACAAAAATTATGATTATATTAAAGACAATGTTTTAAAAAGCTAATGAACTTTATTACTTTTTGATATAAAGATATACCATTTAGAGTTAAGGAGTATTTGACAAAATATGCTATTTAGAAACTTGATTTTGGGGGGTGCCTGGCTGGCTCAGATGGTTAAGCATCTGCCTTCAGCTCAGGTCGTGATCTCCAGGTCCTGGGTTCAAGTCCCATATCAGGCTCCCAGATCAGTGAGGAGTTTTCTGTGTCTCCCTCTCCCTCTGCCTCTCCCCGCCCTCTGTCTCTGTCTCTCTCAAATGAATATTTGATAATTACCAGTATCAGTTAATATTAAGTCAAGCTGACAAAATGTAGGTATATATTACAAAATAATAAAATAGAATTAATTGATAGAATCTGAGCATTAGAAACTTTCCAGTGTCTGAAACTTCTACAAAGTAGTGTAATTCATTACAACATGAAGACATCCAATACATTACAAAAGATAAAAATCTAACAGGCTATATAGTATTCCCACAATATAGCAAAACTAGTAACCAATGTTTCAATAGGAATTACAAAATTATGCCATTTAAAATGTGCTCAGTTCTCTCTCAAACAATAATCAGCTACAGTGGGAAATTAAAGAATATAGTGACATGCTGTGCATTAAATAATAACATTACATATAAAAATGTAATTTTTCTCAAAACAATATTCAAGAGAAAATTAATATACAGTGTTTTTATCATCACTAAAGGAAAAAGGCAAAAGAAAGCATTCAATATGCATTTCTTCAAAAGAGATGAAAAAAGTATAAGACAAAAATAATATCAATAAAAGGAAAAAACAAATTAGAAAATAAAAACTGAAAAATTTGAACCTCAAAAAGACAACTCACTAAAAAATCTGATCAAGAAAAACAATCAATATGTACAAACAGTACTATAATTAAGAAAGAATGGGGCACCTGGGCAGCCCAGTCCATTAAGCATCTGACTCTTGATCTCAGCTCAGATCCTGATCTTAGGGCTGTGAGTTTGAGCCCTGCATTGGAGCCTACTTAAAAAAAAAAGTAGTAGATACAATTCATTATTAAATTATTAAAAATATAATTTATTTTGTAGAGGTGGCAAAAGTATAATTTATATTATAAAATTATAAGCAAATATTGTTAATGGTAACTTAAGTACAAAATTTGACATTTTGGTGTTTTTGGTCTCCCTCATGACCACAAGAGGGCAGAGTAGTTTTCAATTTCTTTTTCCCTCTTGCCTGGGAAGTCCTGGAGCAGTTCTGAGCTTTCTATTTTGTTGACAGACCCCAAGGAGAAAGACTGCTTAGTGTTTGGAAGGGATCAAGAAGATTCTGGTTTGCTTACCCTCCATTGGAGGGAATATCAAAATGAGAATCCTAGGGTCCTGGTGGGGAAAGAAGAAAACATGGAATTTATAGCATGAATTGGTAACTTGGTATAGTTTCCAATTTCTGAACAGGAAATAGATGCTAGGTCAGACTGTTGTTAAGGTCCAGTTGAAGAACCAGAGAGGGAGGGATTTTGGTTCTATTCTGTGTGTTGAAAGGGCCTCAGAAACCCAGAGGGGCATAATTAACTGGCTCCGATCATGTCTATGCCTCAAGAGGACAAACAATCCTTCTAGAGTAGCAGTGCTAAATTAGAAAAGAGGTTCATTGAAGTTCCTTTCCAGCTTAAAGGTTTTTATCATTAAATAACTTCCAAGGACCATCTTTGGTCCAATGATGGGAAGTATACAAATATGAAAATCACATCCCCGGCATGGATCCGCCATTCTGTGAAGGTTAATTCTGGTAGTTACGATTCACTTTGTGAGAAACATAAAGCTCGTTGTGAACCTAGGGGTTTCATGTTATCCAGTGGTCCTGGAACTCTTAGACATCCCACAGCACTTTGTTGCTATGTATTTTATGATCTTTGCACCTTCCTATGCAGCTTTAGTAATAGTTATGTATACCTCCTCTTGGCTACAAGAGCAAGATTTGACCAAGTGCTTCTGTGAACCCCCTTCACTCCTGGGTTGTGTCATATGTGTAGCTTGTAGTCAGTGACTATTTAGTAAGTGAATAAATATTTGTTCAATAATTCCAAAGATGCTTCCTGTCTTTATTCTAACACCCGGTATTGCCAAAGCATACAGATTAGAAACTGTCATTAGTCTCTGACATTGTTGTATATGTAGAAAATTCTATGGAATCTAAAAATAAAGCTACTAGAATAATACTTGAATTTGGTAAGGTTACAGGACACAAAGCCAATAAACAGTTCATTGTATTTGTACATAATGGCAACAAATAAGCAGAAAATGAATTAAAATTATTTTTTATTTTTTATTTTTATTTATTTATTTTTTAAAAGATTTTATTTATTTATTTGACAGAGAGAGATCACAGGTAGGCAGAGAGAGAGAGAGAAGCAGGCTCCCTGCTGAGCAGAGAGTCCCATGTGGGACTCGATCCCAGGACCCTGAGATCATGACCTGAGCTGAAGGCAGCGGCTTAACCCACTGAGCCACCCAGGCGCCCTAAAATTTTTTTTTAAACAATAGCATTGAAACATCAAATATCTAGGAAGAAATCTAACAAAATACATACAAAATCTCAATACTAAAGTTACAAAATATGGCTAAGAAAATTGAAGGCAGACCTAAACAGTCAGGGGAGCCATGCTAAAGAGCTTGCCCTTCACCGTGAAGCCAAGGAGGTGGGGCTGCCAGCCCCTGCCATCCAGCCCCTCCATCCAGCCCCAGGTTTGCACCTGTGACCACGAGACTCCCGAGACTCCCAGTTCCTTCCTTGTCTCCTTTTAGCTCTCTCGGCCACTCCTCAGGCTGCACTTTCAGGTCTTTGCTGTCCTCTTTTCACCAGCAGCCCTTTCGTGTTCTGCTTCCAGCAGACAGTAGTATATCCTGTTCTGTTTCAGAGGGAGTGAGAACCATCAGGCCTGAGCCCTCTGTGCCGCTGCCGCCAGACCAGGCATCACGTGGGGTACCTGCTGCCTCCTTGGAAGCAGATGGGGTGCTCTTTTTGCCCAAGGTCAAGGACACTAACCTGCATGTTGTCTTGGGAGAATTTACTCCTTCAGGTATCCTCTCTTATTTCCAAATAGTCTTCCAAAAAGTAAAGATGTGTTTAGGATTATAAGAATGATACAACTTGTAATATAAGAATATGAAAAAATATAAAGAGGAATAATTTTTTTTTAAAAGATTTTATTTATTTATTTGACAGAGAGAGATCACAAGTAGACAGAGAGGCAGGCAGAGAGAGAGAGGGAAGCAGGCTCCCTCCTGAGCAGAGAGCCTGATTGGGAGCTCAATCCCAGGACCCTGAGATCATGGCCTGAACCGACGGCAGTGGTTTAACCCACTGAGCCACCCAGGCGCCCTAAAGAGGAACAATTTGATGCTAATTCTACCAAACAGAAAAATCATCTTGAATATTTCTACTTTTTGGATCATTTTAAAGGCTCAGTGGGTTGAAGCCTCTGCCTTCGGCTCAGGTCATGATCCCAGGGTCCTGGGATTGAGCTCCCAATCAGGCTCTCTGCTCAGGAGGGAGCCTGCTTCCCCCTCTCTCTCTGCCTCCCTCTCTGCCTACTTGTGATCTCTCTCTCTGTCAAATAAATAAATAAAATCTTAAAAAAAAAAAAAAGGCACAAGGTGGTCATACTAGTAAATAAAAATTGTCCCCTCAGTTAAATGGCTATTATTAACTATAACCATTCCCACTTTATTGGACATTTAGGAGGTTTCAAATGTGATACTTAATGTTGGGTAGCTTTCTAAAGGTTTGTTTGTATTTTTCTGATTATGACAATTTAACACTACTCTCTCTGTGTGGCTTCCGCGGCTGCCCCTCTCCCTCAGGAGACACTGTTGCCTAATGAGAGAGATTTGGGATCCTCTTTGTAAGCCGGGTCCAGTGACTTCCGGGGCTCAGAAGCATTTCATTCAGGGATCCCCTTTCCTGCCATGGAAGGTGCTTCTTCAGATGCACCAGCAGATGGCAGAGGGGACAGCCACGAGGGCCTGCAGTGGCAGCAAACTGCATGTCCTCCCACGGAGACACGTATCATCTCCGTGAGCCTCCCCGTGGCCCAGGCTTGGCACCCACAGTCAGCGGGCTGGTCTGGGCAGGCCCGGTTGGGGATCCCGGGGCAGTTCGCTGGACCCAAGTCTGTCTGGATGCAGCGAAATCCTAGAATACAGGACGGCGCTACTTAGAAAGCCACCTAGGAAGTGTTTTGTGAAGATAGACGAATTAGAGGGGAAGCGCAGATGTCTGGACATCTCTGGGCGCACGCTGTGGGGGGCCACCACAGCCCTGGGCTTGTCGTGTTGGTGCTGGGCGTTTCCAGCAGGGGGCAGTGCAGGCACGCTTAGGAACTTACCTCGACTGCGCTGAACTTTTCCTTGCAAAATCGTGGAAAAGCTTGGAGCGGCTTGATCTCTGTTTTATGGTCTGAAGTTTATTGACTTTCACTCCACACGAATCATTCCAGCCCGAGGGAATCTTTTAAAAGCAGCAGCAGCAGCATAGATTACAATCACGTGGATTCGATGGAACTTGTTTTCTCTCCTTTGCTTTGGACATCTGTCAGGGTGGTGTGACAACCCCACAACCAGAGGGGATAGGCTTTCAGGGAAGGGCAGGGGTGGTGGATTCTGCCTGGTGCAGCCTCTCAGTGGGGACTTATGCAGGGTGCTGGTTAAGCAGACTTGCAGATGGCTGGAAATGCCTTTGTTGTGGTCCAAAGTCAAAGTCAGACTCTGTTGTAAAAGAAATGTCATTGCCATTATTTCCTGTGATTCCAGCCTAGTTTCTTTCTTTTTTATGCCTGATACAGATGAATCAACCACTTCCTGCTTAGCTCCGCCAACTTAGTGATTGCTCAGTCATTGTAGATTTAAAACACACCAGTTCCCTCTTGCATATCCTTGGACTGATTGTACCTGGGGAGCACAATCACCCCCCTAGTACCACAGGGTGGGCAGCCTCTTCCAAGGCCTTGGGGCCTTCTGGGCCTCTTGTCTGTGGGGTTTCTGTTGATCCCTACCTATTTCCAATTTATGTTTTATGTCCTGTTGGGCCACCACAGAAGGGCTAGGCAGGGCTCTGGAAAGATGTCTGTGGTTCCTTGGCTCCCTGGGACAGAGAGATCGGCTGAGAGCATAGCAGAATCTCCCCTGGGCCTCAGTGGAGGCTGTCCAAGTGAATTCTTTGATACAATTTCCCACATTCCAGTTTGAAGACTCTGAGTAGATCCACCTGGGTTACCTGACTTCCAAGTCCCACTTGGTCCCCTGTGAATTTAGGGATGGTCTCTCATGCCTTTCAGGTGGGTCAGGTATGGCTATTATGGGTCCTTTGGTGCCTAGACATACCCAGACCCACTGCTCCCCTGAGGCTGGGTGACACAGGCTTGTCTTAGAGGCCTGCTGCTGCTTTCCTCTGGTTTCACTTCTGGATCCAACTCTCAGACTTCAAGCATGGTTTACTATGTGTCTATCACCCACCTGCCCTCTAGTCTGTCCACAGAGGGAAGGGAAGAGAATGTGGCCTTGGCTCTGGGCCTGAGCCTCATGCTTCCTCTCTCATCAGTTCCTCCCACTACCCAGCCTGGAGGGTGCACATACACTCACATGTGCAACACACACAGACCCACAGATGCAGACACACACATACACACACTGCATACTCTGGCACACACAGACCCACAGACACATACAATAGGTTATAGTTAAAGAAGACATATCCTTTGCTTCTCATGCTGGATACATGGGTGCATTGTAGGTGAGGTTGGTTGTGGTGGGGGATAACAAACCTTCATCTTTCTGCTTCATGCCTTTCAAATCTTTGGTTTCATACCTGGATGGTCCCTTTACAGTAAGAGGCTAAGTTTGTATTGTCTTTACTTTTTGATTCCACAGTTGACTGTCTTTCCCCAAAGCACTGGGTGAGTCTATGTCTGCCTATCTGGGGAAGGAAAGCCTCATGGGCCACAAGGAGCACTTCTGTCCAAGCATCATCATCATTCATACCTGCACTCCATCCTCTGTGCCTCATGGAGGATTGTCAGGTCAAGGTCCCAAGGCTCAACCTTGAGTGGAGGGGGTTTCCCTTAAAGAGAATGGGCTTTTATTGTCAGTCATCCTGGGAGGTAGTGGATTCTAGGGCAGGACATGGGACTTGGGGGAAGTTGGGGTCTCTGAGAAGATCCAGGTATCCTCGGTGTCTGAATTCTGAACACATTGAGAAATTTCCCAGAAGAGTAGCAAACGGAGGCCAAAGCATGGCCTTGCTAGTTTTGGTGGGTGGTCTCCTCTCACCACATAGAGGGTCTTGAGTGAGGTAGACAGTGTCCATTAGGGGCCAGATATGGGATTACTTCTAAGTTATTCTCTGTTATATTTCCTTGGTTTATTCTAAGTTCTTCAAATTCTCCAAAAATTTGAAGCTTATAAGCTGGGCTCAGATTATGGAGGGATCTTGGGACTGGAGAGGAATTGGTGTGATGAGTGGTACAGGTCACAGTGCCCAGTCCCTGTAGACAGAGTCATGGAAACCAAGGACAACTGTGCCCTGTGGACTTGACTTGTGGTAGCTGCTGGTGGTGATGCGTGGTGAGAGATGGGAGCAATGAAAGACCAAGGGAGGAGAAGAGGGTGGGTCCAGCTCTTGAGTATCCTGAGATAACTGTAGAAGACACTGGCTGATGAGCCCATAGGCTGTTTCCCTAATTCAGGTCAGAGTGCCATTGGACATGGTCTATGTTCTGCGTACTATGCATGTTATGCTCAGTGCCCTTCTGGGCTCTAAGGAGGCAGTCTCTACAGCATGCCAAGCCCAGTGAAACCCCGTGTATCCAAACAGAAGCTCCAACATGGAAGTTGAGTCATAGTATGTGAATGATGAGATGGAAAGTGGTTTTAAAGCTGGTCAAGGGCCTTGTCAGTTCATAGTAGACATGGGGTTTGGTAAACTGTAATACTCAGCCCTTCCCATGCAGCATTCCCTTCCTGGAGTCCTGGAGAGCACTAGAGGGGCTCCCTGGCCCCCTTGCACTTCCCCCCTGCCTTGCACCCACAAAGGACCCATTGTCTTCACACAGGCTTCCTCGGTGCTTAGCTGCCCCTGTGCAGCTGTCACAACAAGGGGATCTGCTGCCTCTTCCTCAGACAGTTTTGTTACCAGATCTGGGTCTGATGTTTGCACTTTATGCTTGCTCCCCACCCCAGGCCTGACATGGGGCTCTCTGCATCCCAGGCCCCCCGGGTTCCATCTGACATGCTCCTTGGGTTTCCTGAGCCTTTGCTGTGCCCACACCTGTTTTGCTGTGGGAACTTTTGACCTGGATTCTCTCCCTGCCTGACAGTGCTGGAAATGTTGAGTCTTGGGGGCAGAGTGAAACAGATCACCCCCTGTTTCTTTTTTCCCTGCTCCCCTAGAGTAAATAGCAAAGGTTTTGGTTTTAAATTAGAGATGGTGGACCTTACAGTCTTTGCAAATATGCCTTGGTCTCAGGCTCTGACCCTTTTCCTTTTTCATTTGGACACCTGGGGATTTGTTGCTAGGTCCTGAAAGTCTGTAGTCATGTTATCTCCTATCTTGCAGTGTTTCCTGGTTTTTTGATTACACTTTATATAAGTAGAACCAGACATTTTCCATTTACTTCCTGTTCTCACTCCAGCCTTTTGGTCACAGGATTATACATTCTAATTCTAATGCTGTGCAAAGGGTGTACATACCTCTGTCATATGACCTCTGTGAGATAGCATCATTAGTAGTGTTATTCTCATTGAAAGGATGAAGAAACCAAGGAAGGAGGAGGCAGGTATTTACTCAAGGTCACAGAGGTAGTAGAAAAGCTTAGCCTTACTCAGGTTCTCCTGGACCTCAGCTCAGAGTCCTTTCAGAATTAATAGAACTTCAGTGCTGTGTGGACTGCTGCCGGTTAGAAATGTGCTCAAATCATCAGGTGCGAATGGTCTGTTTTCTTCTCAGTCTCTCCAGAGTCCAAGGCAAGTTTGTGGGACTCCCATTTACCTAAGAAAGGCTTTCCATTTGCAGAATACCTTCAGTATAGGGCAGAGTTCCTGTCTAACCCTGCAGAGATTGCATAAGAACAGCGGTGAGATCTCTTACTTCTCTTCTCCTTTCTGCCTCCCCTCCCACAGGTTCTAGAACGTTGTGGAAGGGAGATCTTTTTGTCATTTCCATGATACCTTCTGGAAATGCTGTGAGTTAGTTGCTTACCCTTCTGTATTTCCAGAACTCAGGGACACTGTTTAAATTGAGCAAAAGATTCTTGCAGAACTCCAAGGGAGTGCTACTCAAATTCATCATTGGTATGAATCTGTTTATTATTATAAGAATTTCCCAGTAGGTGGCAGGGAAGTGTTGTGAAGAGCGGCAGCCTTGTTCTAATTCATGTGGCATCTCTGTGAGTGAGCAGTGGGCCCACACTCGGCACTGCTGACTGTTATAGCTCTCATGACTAAGCCAGGGCCATGGCAGAAAGATGACCACAGTGAGCATGACCTCCAAGATCTGAGCGCAGCCTGGCTTCAGCCAAGGGGGCAGTGCAGGCCGTTGGAGTGCTGGACAGTGAGAACTTGCCTTGACACTGCTATGGTGGCCCATGAGGGCCCTTCCGAGACACATGGTTTAGCTCAGGGGTCCTCAGACTATGGCTGGCAAACCCGATTGAGCCACTGCCTGGTTTTTTTTTTTTTAAGATTTTGTTTATTTATTTGACAGACAGAGATCATAAGTAGGCAGAGAGGCAGGCAGAGAGAGAGAGAGAGAGAGAGAGAGAAGGAGGAAGCAGGCTCCCCACTGAGCAGAGTCCGATGCGGGGCTTGATCCCAGGACTCTGGGATCATGACCTGAGCCAAATGCAGAGGCTTTACCCACTGAGCCACCCAGGCGCCCCAGCCACTGCCTGTTTTTTTTTTTTTTTTTGGCCAGCAAAGTAAGAATGGTTTTTACATTTTTAAATGGTTGAAAAAGAAAAAAATAGTTCCCCATTTCACATGGGGCTACAAAGCTTAAAATATTTACTATCTGACCTCTTATAGAACAATGTTGTCAACTCCTGGATCAGTCCTCTGGGACTTCCATTGGCTCCAAAGGATCATGATATTTTTGGGTAAGCGTACATTAGCAGAAGGTGAGCTTGGGGCAAGATGGTATAGCCCAGGGGGCTGCTGATACCCGGTGGGGTCCTTGAGAACCCTGAGAGGTGGTGGTTGTGGCTCTCCTATTCCATGTCATATCCAGAGGGTGCAGTGCCTTGGGGGAGCCATCTCCCCTCAGCCCCAGGCCTGGCTTCAGCAACTGCAGCCTTAACTGCTAGGATGTATTTTGGCTTCAGTATCCTCTGTCTGTCTATGCACCAACTATGACTCCTGGACCCAACAGAATGCTTCCAGCTTTTCAAACTCCTTTGGTAACAATTTCTAGCAATGTGTAAGGGAAATCCTTTATGAGCTTTAGGATAACAGGATAATGTTCTTAGACAAGAGGCTGTTCTACTTGAAAACCTGAACATGTAACCTCTTGTCCAGCAGTCCTGGGTTCTCTCCAACAGACCATTTCAACAGAAGTAATGTCCATAGCCTAATGGTTGACTCATTTTGTTCAAAAAGGTGATGTTTATGATATCTGATCAAATATCCATCATCTGTCAGGAAGTCTGGCTGTCTCTACCTTCAAAGGATGTTCAAGTTTCTATTTTACAAAATGAAGAGTGATGGGACAGATGGTGGTGATGGCTGTACAACAATGTGGATATATTTAACATCATTGAACCATACACATAAAAGTGGTTAAGATAAATTTTATGTTATGCCATTTTGCCACAAAAAAGGGAAAAATGGAAAAATAAAAGATGTCTGGAGACTAATTACTTACCTTTCTCTGGTGTCCTTTGGTCAGAGACACAGCCTGCTTGTAAATAGAGATTATTGTGAGATCTGCTTCTTCTTCTTTTTAAAAATATTTTATTTATTTATTTGACAGAGAGAGATAGAGAGCACAGGTAGGCAGAATGACAGGCAGAGGGAGAGGGAGAAGCAGGCTTTCCACTGAGCAGGGAGCCCCATGCAGGGCTTGATCACAGGACCCTGGGACTGAGCCACCCAGGCACCCCGTAGTGATAGCTTCTTAACAGAAGCTGCTTCAGTCTTACTCTGCTTAGTCTACAGTCAACAAAACCAGTGGAATGATCTTTTAAAATATCAGAGAGCTCATAGTCCTCATCTGTTTAAAATCCTACAGTGCCTCTCAGTTCACTGAGAGCAGAGGCTAAAATCCTTCCAGTTGTCCAAAAGTCCTTCCGCAGTCTGGCCCTCATATTTCTCTGACCTGTCTTCTCTCTTCTTTTCAGTCTGTCCCCCGTGGCCTCCCTGCTGTTCCTCTGGGGTACTAGGCATGTTTCCACTGAGAACATTCACACTGCCAAGTACTTCTGCCTCCAATATTCCTCTCCCTGATACTCTCCTTCTAGTCTTTGCTCAGATGTTGTTTTCTTCATGAGGTCTGGCTTGGTGGTCCTGACTATTACAACCTGTCCTCTCACTCTTTCTGTGCTGTTCTTACACTATAGTACTTATCCTCTCTGAAAACTATATGATTTGCTTACCTATTATCTACTTCTTATTCTTTTTTTTTAATTTTTAAAATTTTTAATAAGCATATAATGTATTATTAGCCCCAGGGGTACAGGGCTGTGAATCGCCAGGTTTACACACTTCACAGCACTCACCATAGCACATACCCTCCCCAGTGTCTGTAACCCCATCTACTGCTTATTCTTATAGGATATAAACTCCATGAAGTCCGGCATGTTTTGTTCATTGATGTACCCCAAAGTGCTGAGAATAATATCTGGCACATGGCAGGGGTTTAGCATGTATTTTTTGAATAAATAAATAAATCTTTGAGAGGTAAGCCTTCCCAGGTACTGAAGACTATGTTAGAACTACAGGTACTTTCTCCACTAACAAGTTATCTCAAAAAAGTTGGGTGTTGTTTTAACAGGGCTTCTGGCCAGGATCCTCAGATAGCTTCTTTAAGTGAGGTGAGATTTCTGCTATCACTGTTAAGCAGAAGAAGAAACCGAGGCAGTCCTAGGACCTGACTCAAGGATTGTTGCTTTCGGAGTCCATGCTTCTAATCCTACATTATAACATCCTTTCTCTAGTACACCAGAACTTGAACTTGTGTTCTCTCCAGACAAGGTCACTTCTACTTCTGCCTGATCTGGCTTTTTCCTGAGTTGCCCCATTCCTGTACCTCTACTTTTCTGGGAGGAGCAAAGATAATTGTCCTTTTATAAGTGAGGAAACTGAGACCCAGCTAAGGGTCATTAACTTGACCCTATCACAGTGTTCATATGTAGTAGAACTGATCCTGATACCTAGGAGTTCCAGACTCCACAGCTGAACACCCATACTGCACTGCTTTTTGTTTTGCTCCTCATTTTTGTTGATATGGAGTGAATGCTAATTAGGTTAACAATAGTGGCAATTGGGATGGGGGTGTTGGGTGATGGGGAATAGTGCGAAGGTGACCAGGATAAAGAAAAGATTCAGAATCATGGGGAGTAGTGGAAGGAGCAGAGTGTTTTAGCCTTAAGGGAATTCAGGGTAAGGATAGGGGCATATGGAAACTCCTAATATTTGAATGTCTATGTGGAGGTGTTAAGAGGTGACATGAGGTCCTAGAGAGAGTGTGGGATCTGGAGAGATGTGATTCTAGGTGGGGGACAGGTCTGTCAATTTGAATTTTCCTGTCTGCAATGAGTGCCTACTAAGATCCATTTTGCAGAGTTGTTTTAGGAAAGCCCATATGAAAGGCACCCAGCATGGCTCCTCAAGCCCCATGAATGCCATCCATCATGGATATGGTTCTGAGCAAGGCTGGAAAGCTACTCTGGCAACTTGATGGGAGGGTTTCCAGGACTAGGTTAGAGGACATGTACCACCATTCCATGCTTAGCTGTTTTATTTTGTTAAAACTAATTTAGTTTAGCATGACAGTCATGATACCTGCAATATTCTGGACAATTCCATTTAGTTTGGTACATATAATGGAAGAAATATTGTCTTCTATTTGACAGAAGATGTAGCTAGGATGATTGGAAGTGGAACGTTTTTCATGCATCAGGATGGTTATTTTTGTTGCAATGTATTTACACTGTGTGCATATTCTGTGGCTTACATATAGTCAGTAAATAGTCTATCATGGAATCCTCTTCAGAAACATGTGGAAAGATGAACAAAGAACAGCCCCAACATTACAGCATGACAGGGTGAGGGAATTTCAGAAATGGAAAGGACTTTAGAAATGGGTTTATAGTGAAATTCAACATCTAGAGGAAGGATTTAGAAGTCTCCCTGGAGCCCCTTCTGGCGGTCTGCAGCAGTCTCCCATCTTGCTAAAGTGTCACATTTGGCACACACTCCTGGAGAACTAGCAGACTTTTCAGTCTTTTTCAATTAAATTCCATGATGCTGTCCCTCTTGCCAACCTGATGTTAATTTGCCTCCCGTTGCTGCACCTTCAGTGGTTTCCCATTTCCTTTAGGATAGACTCCAAAGAAATTCACATTCTGGCACCAATAGACCCAAGGCTGTTACTTCCCTTCACATGTCCTCCATTCTAGTCTTGCCTTGGTGTGAGCTCAGGTTTCTGAGACGGGGGGCCACAGTATTCTGGGGCTCCAGAGCCCAGGGGCCCGATGTGTCAGTACAGGCATGGCCTTATCTCCGGTGCTCTGAGCTTCTACTCTTACCTCTTTCACACTTCAGTGCAGGGGGGTTATGACCAGCAGGGAGGGAAAGTCCGTGTTACTTAATGACCGTGGGCCTCTGTGAATGCGGCCAAGGTTAGAAAAGCTTTCATCTAGCAGGTGTTCAGTAACCAGCAAGTCCCATGACCAGACCATCCTTTGTAGTGGGAGGCACCGTGTGTGTGCTGGTTTATTTGGTCTTCACATGAGAACCCCTCTTATAGCTAAAACGCGGCTCACAAATCCTTCCATGTCACTTGCCTGTCAGTCCAAGCATACTTGCCTCCACTGTCCCTCATATGACAATACTCTCTCCCTTCCTTGAAGTTCAGGCTGGCCCAGTGTGCTTCTAGTATGATTCCTTTTGCCACCTTTCTCAGTGTTCTTATTTTTGTCACAAGGAGGCTACTGATTGACATCAGAGGAAAGAAACACAAAACAATCCATTTTAGAGTCAAATAGGACTAGACCAGCACTGACCAGCAGGAGATATAATTTAAAATACGATATAATTTAAAAATTTCTAAAAACAGGGGGCACCTGGGTGGCTCAGTGGGTTAAACCTCTGCCTTCAGCTCAGGTCATGATCCCAGAGTCCTGGGATCGAGCCCCACATCGGGCTCTCTGCTCAGCAGGGAGCCTGCTTCCTCCTCTCTCTGCCTGCCTCTGCCTGCTTGTGATTTCTGTCTGTCAAATAAATAAATAAAATCTTTAAAAAACTTTTTCTAAAAACAGGTAAAATTAATTTAAAAATATTTTACTTAACCCAAAATATTATTTCAGCACATACTATGACAAAATAATCAGAACTATCTTTCTCTTTTTTCTGTTCCATATCTGGGGTGTCTTTTGTACTCATAACACATCTCAATGAAGACACTTCTAGCTAGTGGTCACCACATGGACACAGCAGGTCTGCAGAGTCTGCAGGCTAAAGGGTGTGAGCTTGAGAGTAATGTGGATCTGAGTTTGCATCCTGGCTCTGCTTCTGGTAGGCCATCTAGTTTAGGAAAAATCCTTTCCCTAATGTGAACCTCAATTTTCTCCCCTATAAAATGGTGATTTTAGTTATGACCATAGAGAGCTATTGTAACGATAAAATGAGATAATACATCATCTGGTACACAGTAGACATTGAATGAATGTTAATTACTGTTCTTATTCTAGCTAGATTTTAAATTTGAGCATTTATGCTCAAGACCAGTGATGCTATATTTTCTTGCATCAACTTCAGTCATAACTGTCTGTGGGTGATGAAGACAAGTTAACTTGTTTTTAATATTGTCATTGGTGGACATTCTTTTTTATTTTATTTTTTTAAAGATTAAAAAAAAAAGATTTTATTTATTTATTTGTCAGAGAGAGAGAGAGCACAAGCATACAGAGTGGCAGGCAGAGGCAGAGAGAGAAGCAGGCTCCCTGCTGGACAAGGAGCCCGATGTGGGACTCGATCCCAGCACCCTGGGATCATGACCTGAGCCGAAGGCAGCGGCTGAACCGATTGAGCCACCCAGGTGTCCCTTGGTGGACACTCTTAAAGCACACACCCATGATGTTGGTTTTAAAAATTTGTTTCTTTTGAATTTTGTTATGAAAATATTCAAACAGAAAAGGGAAAAGAATTATACAGTGAACATCTTATATACACACATCTACAGTCTACATTGAGTATTTTGCTCTATTTCCTTTATTAAATATGTGTCCAATTTGCTGTCCTATCCATTCATAAATCCATCTTATTTAATTTTTTTGAATTATGTAATTATTGGGGTCAATGTTCATATTCCAAAAGTTAAAAAAGCCCATTAAGGTGTGTCAATTATGCATGTTTTGCACATCCTTCAGAAAGTTGCCAGAATAGTGACGACAAATGTGTAAGTGTTTAGATGAATTGAGTAATACAATTAATATAATTGATGTACTATAATATTTAATAAGCAAGATATGTGTTCTTTTTCAATGCCCATAGAAATTTTATGACTATTACTACAAAAATAAGAAAACATACATGCTGAACCTTCTGAAAGTAATAATTACTAAAGAGTCCCTCTAAACTGATCCACTCTGCAAATGAAAACAAAACCAAAGAAACTAAATCAGTGTTTTAAACAGCTCTTGACTATAGAGAATATCAATTTGAAATATGGACTATTTAGAAATGAATACCACCAACAGCATGGCATGTTGTGTCCAAATGCAACTCAAAGGAGTGTTTCTGCTTTTAAATGTATTTTAGAAAGGAGTCATTAAACAGTAAAAATCCCAAGTTAATGAATATTGACAAGTGAAAAAATTGAAAATATAATAGATCAATCTCTTGACAGTAATCAAGAGAGAAAAAGAGACAATATTAGGACTGAAGAGTGAGAAGCTCAGTGTGGTTCATGAAAAGTAAGACATTTAAAAAAGAAATCCTTTTAAAATGTATTTAAATTACCTAAATGAAAAGAATAGATTCTGAGAAATTAAATTTCTACATTTGATTCAGGAAGGGAGCAAAAGATGCCTATAGCTGTGGAAGAAACTGAAGAGACAGTCCAAAAAGTACCATGAAAATAGTTACTATGCTAACAGGAACTGGTACTTTCTGTTATTTAAACTGTTCCAGAAGACAGAAAAGGATGAAATAGTCATCATCTTTTTCTAAACCATGAACATGACCATGACCCCACATTGGAAAAAGGAATAGCATGAGATGGAAAATGTATAGGTTAATCTGGCTCATAAACAGAGATACAAAATTTTCAGTTAAAATGTTAACAAATCAATGTTCTTAAAAAGTAATGCATCCTGACCAAGAATGCTTTGTCCAAGCCATGCAAGGATAATTCAACAAAAGGAAATGTGTTAACATTATTCACCATTTTACTAAGGTGAAAACAAAGTAATTTTGTGCTCCCCTGAATGCATGCTTGAAAACACATTTGAGAAGCCGTAAACTTCCCAAGGGCCACCTCTGAGTGAAGTGCTTGAAAAGGTAAACAGATGCTACTAAACAGATGTGACAATGGCCCTTCATTGTTCCCAAGAGAGTACATGCTTAGGGGGTTGAATTAATCTAACTCCTGATTCACTGAGTGACTCTGCGTAAGGCCATTAAGAATTATCTCATTCTTCCTTCAGTTCTTTGTTTGTATCTTATGGATATTTGTATTGTTTTAGTGAATTTTAAACAAAAAGCAACAGGGCCCACAGCCATTATCACTCCAACCTAGAAGTGGAGTCAAAGGTTCTAGAGATTCCAGGAGGTACATGCTTCTGAGCTCATGGCATAGAGCCTCCAGGTGAAGTCAGGGGAGCTCTCATTCCAAATGGGAGAATGTGAGTGGAGCCCCAAACCATACAGCACAAGGTCATACTTTGACCTTTCTCATTATGCAGGGGAGGTGGGGGATGGGGAGGCATGTAACTGGAGGATTCATACAAATGGTGTTTTAATCAGAGATAGCATAAGTTATTAATTTAAGCCAGACAAATGCCCTTGGGGATTCTTCATTCTGTGTAGGGGTTTTTATAAAGTTCCATGATTTTTCACCTAATTCTCCCTTGTTTACTTTTGTTGAGACATTGCAGTATTTTAGAATTTAGACTTTTTCACCTTTGGAAATAAACCAGACTTGGAAAAAAAAAATCTTTTGTCAGAATTTTGGATGAATTTAGACAGCTGTGTAATTTAGCTGTGTAATCAAGACTGCTAATTTGAGGAAGTACAATAGGTGGAGCACGGGTCTGGGTCGGCGTCGGGCCTCCTGACCTGGTCTTAGACTCTGGCGCAGTGAGGCTCTGGCCTCCTGGGCCACATCTCCATTTTGAGCCCAGTGGAACCATTAACCTGGATTTTCATGCTACCCGCGGCACAGAAACACTTGGCTGAAAGGGGCCACATGAGGGGCGCCTGGGTGGCTCAGTGGGTTAAAGCCTCTGCCTTTGGCTCAGGTCATGATCTCAGGGTCCTGGGATCGAGCCCCACATCGGGTTCTCTGCTCTGCAGGGAGCCTGCTTCCCCCTCTCACTGTCTGCCTGCCTCTCTGCCTACTTGTGATCTCTCTGTCAAATAAATAAATAAAATCTTAAAAAAAAAGAGAGAGAGAAAAGAAAGGGGCCACATGAGAAGCCCATGAATCTCTTTGGATATTTAATTAGATCAGCAAATGGTTTCTGGCAGAATAGCTCACTGACCACCCTTCAGGCAGAACTGGCCTGTTCGCACATGGCAAATTTGTCTCAAAGGGTCAAAGGATGTGTGTAGTGGGGACAGTTAATTAACTATCCAGTGTTTGCATCCTGAAGAACTCAGTCAGGGACACAGCAGACCTGGTGATTCACTACTCGGCGTTTATTACTGCCCACATTATCTCTTGAATTTCCTGCCTTTTCTGCCTTCTGCCTTCTGCCGTTTGGGTGAACCCATCCCAGTTCTTGCTGTGGATAAGCACCAGCTCTTACCCCGGCTCCACTCTCTGGGGACAGGAGTGCATAAGCTTAAGTTGAAATAGTGGAACCTCCTCTAGGCAAGAATGAAGAAGCTTATCGTCTGATTTTTACAGGCAGCAAAACTGCAGTCACGAGAAGGAGCTAGCACTGTGGGAGAAAGACCGAAGCTTAGAGCTTTGTGACACTGGAGAGTCCCTGGGTCAACCAGTTCCAGACTGTATTAGCTTGGATCTCAAGTTGCATCTTTTAATTATTTTTAAGCCAGGCTGAGTTGGGTTTTCTCTTATGTGCATGTTTAAAGCTCTTGAGTGATACAGACTGAGAATTGTTCTCTGTATTTTTCTGAGTGTAAGACTTCTATTTCCTTTCCTGGATGCCCCCACACTTAGAGCCTTGAAGTTATAAATCTCTCAAACTAACCATTTCTTCCTTTGCATTGCTTCTTTTTAATAGTTTTTTTTTTTTTTTTTTTTTTTACCCCAAAGTTCTGGATGATGTAGGGATGCCTGGGTGGCTCAGTTGGTTAAGCCGCTGCCTTCAGCTCAGGTCATGATCCCAGGGGTCTGGGATCGAGTCCTGCATCAGGCTCCTTGCTCAGTGGGGAGCCTGCTTCTCTCTTTGCCTTTGCCTGCTTGTGCTCTCTCTCTCTCTGATAAATAAATAAAATCTTAAAAAAAAAAAGTTCTGGATGATGTAGTAGTAGTAGTAGTAGTAATAATAATAATAATAATAATAATAATAATAGATAATACGGTGCATTTCCCATTTCTGGGGCATTCTCAGAAGCATTTTATGTGCACAGCATTTCCTACTGTAAGCTGATGTGAATTTAGAAGGAATATGTTTGCCTTTTACCTATAACATTTTTCCCAAAGGGAATAAATACGTTAATGATACCTAGTGTGGATAGATTTAAATTCTGTGTGTATTTAATAAGTAACACCTACTCTAACCTTCTGCTCAGTTGGCCCCATAGTATCCTGAGGCCAAGACTGTCATTTCCCCATTTTATTTTCTTTTTACTCTTCTTCTACTCCTCCTCCTCCTCCTCCGTTTTCTTCTCCTGCTCTTTCTCCTCCTCCTCCTCCCCCTCCCTTTCTTCCTCTTCCTCCTCCTCCTCCTCTTCCCCCTCCTCCCCCGCCTCCTCTTCCTTTCCTTTCTTCTTTTTCTTCTTCTTCTTCTCCTTCGAGAGGAGAGAGGAAAGGGCAGAGGGAGAGAGAGAATTGTAAACAAGCTCCATGCCCAGCACGGAACCCAACGCAGGGCTTGGTCTCACAACGCTGCAATCATGACCTGAGCTGAAGTCAGGGGTCAGATGCTTGACTAACTGAACCACCCAGGCACTCCTTATTTCCCCTTTTTAAAGAAAAAGACTTAGGTATAGAGAGGTGCCTGAGGTCATACTGTGAGTGACAGGACTGGACCCAGGGACAGCCAGTTTGATCCCAGAGACTATGCACGTCACTGCCTCTCTGTGTCGATTTTATAGGACATGACTGGGCTATTGGTCTTTCTCCAGGATATGTCACAGTCAGGCTAAGGAGAGAAGTGAGTTTTATAGTAAAGATCTGAATTAACATTTCATTTTCTCTTCGTAATTGAAAACATGATTAATTGTTACAAGCCCCCCCCCCCCCAAGGCACTTTTCTGAAATAAACAGCAAAAAGTAATATGTGTGCTTCTGAACCAAGGACTGATAGTTTATAGTTTCATTTTTATGTACTCGAACTGTTAAAACTGTGTATTAAAATAGGTACATTAAAGCCTCCCTAGGACACTGGTTTATTCTATTTTGTCATTATAATTCCATAGGAGTTATTCTATGTGTTGACCTCTGATGTTATTTGGACTTGAAAGCACAGTGGGGATTGATGCTCTTTTTGATTGTGCTTCCCAACTTCATAATGTGACCCTCTTTTTGCCTTTGCATATCTTTTCTCCCCCTAGAATTCTGCACTGTGTGTGTTGGGTAAACATAAAAAAAAAAAAAAAACCCTACTGGGTATTCTTAATTACATCTGTAGTAACAGACTGAAAACAAAAAGCACAACTTGGTTTCTCTAAGAGATTATTTCTTCCTCATTCTTTATTTGCCAACAACAAACAAGCCAATAAACAAAAAATGAAGACATAGAAGGTCAAAGAGAAGGCAGAACCTGAAATATCTCACGGATGCCAGGGTAATGTGAATGCTTTGGGGGCATTCAGAAGGGGAGGAGGAGAGCAGGGGTGGCCCTCAGGAAACCATTCTTGGTGGCTGGCGCGAGATTTCCATCTTCTTATCTGGCTGTAGCCGAACCATGGACTGATGTCCAAGAATCTGGGCCACCAGTCTGACTGAGGCAGGGGACAGGCATGTGCCTTTCTCAGTGTCTGTGGAACCCCCTGCCATGCTCTCTGCTTACCAAGTTATCCCTGCCACCATGTGCTCCTTTGGCCCCGCTCTGCTCCGGGCCTTTGCGTTCACCTGCTGTGACCCCTGAACCTTGAAGACAGTCCTTCTTGGTGTTCCACATCTCTTCACTCTCTCCTCCCTGAATCTCCTCAGGCCACAAGCTGTTCTTAACACTGAACAAACACTCTTTCACAGAAATGAATTTATCCTACTTACTCACACCCTTAGATTTTGACGTATGGTAATAGCTATCTACATTATGATTTGGGTTTACAATAAGCTATATTTCAGACTACTCCTGATCCAAAGGGGCAATCCAAATGAAGTGTGGTGAATAGAAATAGAGGTCAAATGAATCAAGAATTTCCCAAAAAACCACTCTCTTGCACAGTTTGGTATTAATATCATGACCTCTGCTTTCCTCTGATTTGTATTCGTCTCTCCTTTGACTTACAGGTTTTCTGAGATTTCATTTTAGGGATCTCTGTTACAGTTGGACTTAATTTTTTTTTTCTTTTTGCTGAAGTATTCGTGACTCTGTGCTTCAAAATGATTTTTCCTGGTGTGTCAAAATATGATCTTTTTAGTTGCTGTTTTTGTTTAAATCCATGGTAACATAGTTGAATTACTGTTGGGAGTAGCCATTTCATAGAACATTTAAAAATATTGAGCCAAATCTGTTTGACATAGCACTTTACAACAGTAGGACTAAATCCTCTTTGACAAATGTTTTAATTGCTGAGAAATGAAGCTTGGGGAGGGGTCTGGAGGAGTTTTGGCGGGTGTCCCTGTGCCTGCTGTCAGGCGCTCACATGGCCACAAAGAGTTTGGCGGAAGCAAAGGGGTTCCCGGCAGTCAGAGCTGCCCACTTAGTGTGACTCCTGCGGGTTCCCGAATCTTTCTGTGCCTGTTTCCCCTAGGGCTCTCTTCTCTCCTGCAAGGCAGGACTCACTGAAGCTCTCCTCCTGAGTCAGGTCAGAACAAACTGAATAAGCCCTTAGTGAGGGGGACAAAGAGCACAAGACAGTGTTTCCCCCCCTTCCTTCTCCAGCAAACACATCCCCTCTACAACTCATAAGTCTCTTTTTCAGAATTGCTTCAGTGCCCAGAGCCTTCAGCCCAGAATAAGTTAATTGTCACTTGATTCAAAGTTGTTTTATTTTATTTTTAACATTAGCATACCAGTAAGAGTGACACTTTTGGGGGGGAGTGTACAGTTTTATGAGTTTTTTCCCCAAATATTTTAATTTATTTGACAGAGAGAGTGAGAGAGCGAGAGAGCGAGCACAAATAGGGGGGAGCAGCAGGCAGAAGAGAGAGAGGGAGAAGCAGGCTTCCTGCTGAGCAGGGAACCCGATGTGAGGCTCGATCCCTGGATCATGACCTGCGCTGAAGGCAGATGCTTAATGGACTGAGGCACCCAGGCACCCCACAGTTTCATGAGTTTTAACACAAGTGTACATTCACCACCATCAGAATACATAACCGTTCTACACTCCCAAAACTCCTTAATGCCATTCCTTTATCATCTCCTCATCAGCCCCTGGCATCTACTAAACTGTTCTCCGTAATTATCATCTGGTCATTCTGAGAATGTTACATGACTGCAACGACAGATTATGTAAACCCGGAGATTGGCTTTTTTCCCAGCGTGATACGGTTGAGTTTCACCTGGGGTACTACATGTATCCATACTGCGTGTTGTTTATGGCCGAGTAGTAGTCCATCCTGTGGGTGTACCACAGTCTCTTTATCCACTCAACCACTGAAGGACGCTTGGATGACCAGCATTGCTGGTGACTGAATAGAGCTGCTGTAAACATTCATGTACAGGTCTAGTCACTTTTTAAAAAGTTCCTTTTTAAGAGCTTTCATTCAAAGAGGCTCCTTTTTGAGTATTCTTGCTTCCTGTGGAGATTTTAAAACACAGCTGCAAATTCGTTGACACTCTTCCCATTGAGAGGGGGTGTCTTGGATCTGAGTGGGCGGCTATGAATAATATATGACCCAAGTGATGCTATTGTTGACTCTGAGACCAGGGCATAAAAGGCCATGTGGTTTCTGCCTCACTTACCGAAACACCCAGTCTTGGAATCCTGAGGCACTACTGGAGAAGCCTATTTACTCTGAGATCACCATGCTGAGGGGGACATGCGTGGGAGCTGTGGCTGACAGTTCCCACTGAGCCATCTCCCCAGCTCCTCCAGGTTACCAGACATGTGCGTGAAACCAGGTCAATCCCTTCAGAAGACTCTACCTGCCAGCGGACTACCACCCGGTGACCTCTGCAATGCCACGTGGAACAGCAAAATCACCCAGCCAAACTGCCAAATTTCCTGAGCCAAGAAATTGGGAGATAGAATAAAGTGGTTGTTGTTTTTACCCACTAAGTTTTGGTTTGTTTGGTTCACAGCTGTGGAAAACTGGAACGCTATCCAATGCGTATTTAAGCTTCATAGGAACAGGGATTATATCCCTCAACAAACCTAAAACTTTGGATGCAGCAAGGCTCAATTAGCTTAATTTCTATTTTTTTAAAATGATGATTTCCATACCATGCATAGCAAGGCACCTTGTAAACACTGTGTTCGGTAAGGACGAGGAAATGGAATTACCTAGATGATTACCTTGGTGATAAGAAAATGATCCAACGACTGTCAAGTGCTATGAAGTATGATACTCATGGACTCAGCAACTGTGGAATCTGGAAAGGGTGTTAAAAGACCATCTGTCTCACCTCATGGCAGGCAGGTAGGCAGTGAGGCCCGAGTGGGAAGCGGCAGCAGGAGCAAGGACTCAGAGCCTGATGCCTGGTTTCTGACTCCAAATGGATCAGCCAAGGCCTCTGTTCCTGTGTGGATGGGTGGCAAGGAACCACTGGGTGGCTCTGTGGACACTGAATAAGGAGGGGTCTAGCCAGGCAATCAAAGACCCTGACTCAAAGAGTTAACGCAGAGAACAGAAGCATCTTTCCATAATTCTGATCTCAGCATTTAAGAGCTATTGCTTGGATTAAATACAAGCACCGGCAATTTTGAAAAAGAAGCAGTAGGAGAATAAGAAAGTGTTCTGGGAAATAAAAAAAAGTCCACAATGGCCCAGATTAAATCAGAACTCACTAGAGGTAATGAATGACAAACGGACTGTAAATAATATAAGACAGAAAAAGAGAAGAACTTGAAGGATCCTCGCAAGATCAGATCAAAACCAAAAGGTGATGGAAATTATAGGAAGGAAAGAAAGTGAAGAGAGACCTGATTTGTCATGGGTTTATTGACAAATGTCTACTGAGGCCCTCCTCCTTCTCTTAACAGTGGGTATCAAGAAGTGAATAAAGCAGAGGAAAAAAAAAATCCTAGCTTGCTTGGAGCTTATGTTCAGTAATGGATGGAATGGGGTGGAAGAAAGAAAATAAGCCAATAAGTTAAACTGTATCAAACCAGAGAAAGTAATCAGTGCTCTGGAAATCCAGAGAACAGGGAGGAGGAAAAAGAGGAGCGAGGCTGCTCACAATTTTAAATAAAGTGGTCAGGAGAAGCCTAGATCTGAAGGAGATCTGAAGGGAGCAAGCCAGGAGGAGACCTGGGGGGAGCACACTCCAAGCCAAGGGGACCGGTCACCTGTGAAGATGAAAGCCCCAGACCAATGTGGGAAGAGCCAGCATAAGCCTGACGGAGGAGTCCTTGGGGATGCTGATGGTGAGGGACTTCAGGCCATGGTAATTATTTGGGCCATTTTAAGGACTTTGAGTAGGAAAGGCATTGAGGGATTTTCAACAAAGGAGTGACATGATTTCACTTAAGCTCTAAAAAGATTATTCTGGATGACCTGTTGTGACTAGATTGGAGGCGTGGGTGGGTGCGAGGGCAGAAGCAGGGGGAGGAGGGAGGAGTGTCATGTAATGATGTGGGCAGAGATAGTGGTGGTTGGTGGTGGTTTGGACTGGCCCAGTCGTGGTGGAGATGATGAGAAGTGGCTACATTCTGGATTTGCTCTAATTTGTGGACAAGTCAATAAGGAATTGAGGAGAGACAGATAAATGAAATTTGGGACTAAGAAGTTGAAAGAAGTCGACATTTACTGAGGAAAAGAAGATCTAAGGGGAGCTGTTTTTTTGGGGAATATGTGTGGAAATCAGGAATTTGCCTTTTGCTTTTCTAGTTTAAGTTTCAGTATTTGAGAGGAGCTGTCTGGGGGAGTATTTGGAAATGTAAGAATAGAGTTGAGGTGAGAAGTTGTTGGCAGTTAAACTGGGACAGGGTGGAAATCCCCAACAGGGAGCATAGACAGGGACCAAGGACTGACACTGGGCTCGCCTCTGCCAATATGCAGCTCTGTTGGAAGGCATATATAACTGTGAGAGGTGGGGTCTGGTGGGGTAGGGAGAAATCCAGAGGGCCTGCAAGAAAGCATTGAAGGGGAGGGGATTTGAACTGTATCAAATACTGCTAAGTCTGGTAAGATGAGGATGGAAAAGTGACCATGATTGACCTTGTCAAAGTGGTTTTGGTCAAGTGATGGCATATAAGGCAAATGTGATTGAGGGTTGGAAGAAGAGCTGGAGTTTGGGGAATGGGGCAGAAGCTGGAGGAAGACGTGGGGTCAGGACAAGGTTTCTTTTATTTTCAATTTTTTATTACTTTCAATTGTGATAAAATATACATGACACAGAATTTACCATCTTAACCATTTTTTATGTGTGCAGATCAGTGGTATTAACTGATGTGCTCCCATCACCAGCATCTATCTCCAGAACTCTTTTCATCTTCCCAAACTGAAACTCTGTTCCCATTAAACAATAACTCCCCATTCCCACCACCCCTCAACCCCTGGCAATCACCAGTCTCCTTTCTGTTTGTGTGCATTTGATGTGCATTGTATTCTGTTTGTAATGCTTATCCCACTTCTGTATTATATAGTATTTGTCCTTTTGTGACTGGCTTATTTCATCTAGCATAATGTCTTCAAGGTTCATGCATGTTGTAGCATATATTAGATTTCCTTCCTTTTTATTTTTTTTGTTTTTATTTTTTATTAAAGATTTTATTTATTTATTTATTTGACAGAGATAAATCACAAGTAGATGGAGAGGCAGGCAGAGAGAGACAGAGGGAAGCAGGCTCCCCGCTGAGCAGAGAGCTCGATGCGGGACTCGATCCCAGCACCCTGAGATCATGACCTGAGCCGAAGGCAGCGGCCCAACCCACTGAGCCACCCAGGCACCCCAGATTTCCTTCCTTTTTAAAAAAATATTTTATTTGTTTGTTTGAGAGAAAGAGGGCACAAGTCAGGGGAGGGGCAGAGGGAGAAGCAGACTCCCAACTGAGCTGGGAGCCCGATGTGGGGCTCGATTCTAGGACCCTGGGATCATGACCTGAGCCAAAGACAGATGTTTAACTGACTGAGTTACTCAGGCACCCCTAGATTTCTTTTCTGAAAAATATTGCATTGTATACACCCACCTCATTTTGTTTACCCATCCATCTGCTGATGGATATTTGGGCTGTTTCCACCTTTTGGCTATTGTGAATAGTGCTGGTGTGAACATGGGGTACAAATATCTACTTGAATTCCTGCTTCAATTCTTAGGGGTATAGCACAGAA
Organism: Mustela lutreola; assembly: GCF_030435805.1. Lineage (NCBI taxonomy): Eukaryota > Metazoa > Chordata > Mammalia > Carnivora > Mustelidae > Mustela > Mustela lutreola. The sequence continues at coordinate 37,731,037 of NC_081293.1, forward strand.
GTTGAATTGCTGGGTCATGTGGTGATTCTAAGTTTAATATTTTGAGGGTCCTGCATGTTATTTTTTGCAGTGTCAGTTGCATGATTTTTTGAAAGTGGCTTATTTTCCACACATTTTATTTTTGTTTGTTTGTTTATTTGGCACAGAGAGAGAGGGAGAGAGCGCACAAGCAGGGGGAGTGGCAGGCAGGAGAGGGAGAAGCAGGCTCCCCTCTGAGCAAGGAGATTGATGTGGGCTCCATCCCAAAACCCTGTGATCATGACCTGAGCTGAAGGCAGACGCTTAACCAAGTGAGCCACCCAGGTGTCCCTTGACACATTTTCTAAGGCAATAATTTGGACCAAATGGTTAAGACTCTGGTGAAGAGGCACAAGACTGCGGAAGATAGTTAAACAGTGGCATCTTCTTTTTCATCCTGGCTTCCTGTCTGTTCCAGGCCCAGGCTTCTGATGTCAGCTTGGCATCCATCTGGAAGCTGGGAAGAGGCCCAGAGCCAGCATCCTGGGGCCTGGATGCCCTTTCCTATAGTTGACACTCTTTTTTTCCCCAAAAGAAATATCATTTCCTTGGCCACATCTCTCACTCTCTGAAAAGCTCTCATAATAGGTTGAATGTTTCTTCCTTTGCTGGGAGCAAGGGGGTCTTTGGAAGATGCAGAAGAGATGGGTATAGATTGGCCACTCAATGAAGGGAGGGCCAGGAGCTGCAAGAATTTTGGAGGCATCAAGCCCCTCAAGGTCCTGGGCCCTATTTTAAAGGTAAAGGTTGGGGGAAGTACTGCTGCAAGGAGAAAAATGTGGAAGTAGACAACTCTAAGGAGACTGAGCTTCTCCGACTCTGGAGGAGAAATAGCACCAGTGGTCCTGAGTTCCCCAGTCCCAGGCCACTCATGGCACAGCGTGGGCCCTGAGAGCTGCCTGTGTGTAGACACTTCACATTTTCCTTGATGCATTTTTCAATGGCCCTGGAGCTTTGCTTTCCTATGTCTACTGAGGCAAACTGGTAATTTGTCTATTTAGTATTTATCTACTGTGTGTTGAAAGAGAGGTGGGGGTACAAGATTAGGAAACCTTTAAACAAAACTTCAAGGAGTGCTATCAACATTGCTCAAAAGTGAACAATTGACTCCTGGTAATAAAAAAAGTCTCGCCCGTTCCCATTACAACACACATTGCAACACACTTCTCTTCTCGTAAGTGTCTTTTCAGGGTCACTCAGTCCTGTCTGATCCTTCTCCCCCTTGACTTTCTGCCAGTGCCCAACTGTGAGTCAGTAGAGCTGTCTGCTTTCCCCTTCTTGCTCACCTGCCGCTGAGGGCTGGTCAAGGAGACGGGAGGGTTATATTCTCCATTCGAAGACCAGTGTGTGGTCTTTATGCTCCACTGCACACAGGACTCTGTCTGCAGCCGCCTTCTACAGGATTGCCATTCTGCCCATCATCTCGCTCCTCATTTCCCCCGTCCCAGTGGCTGCTCACACCTCCTGCTTTATGTTAGGTGAGGGTTTCTTGAGCTTCCTGTCTCCAAATCCACAGATTCGCTTCCCCACAGTTCTCCCCATTTTTAGATCTTTAGGCAAAGATGCCCCAACCAGGAAAAATTCCTTCATCTTGGATCTGGATGCCCCACCTCCTTTCTCTTAGACACTTCATTTCTTCCTGTATTTAACCCCCTGCTTTACTGAGTCCTCAATTTTTTCCTTCTTTGACTCCTTCTTCTCAGATCAGAGGCATGTGTGAACTTAAAATACCAACAGCAGCTAAAGGGGAGGAAACAAAATGCTCTTGCTCTGAAGCCTGTGGGAAAGCAGTTGCATCTTCTTTGTGAAGCTCTGGCAAGAGAACCTGGTGTATGTTGCTCCCCTTCCAGTCTCTCCTTCAGTCAATCAGTCCTGCTCCTACTTCCCAAACCCCATGGGAACAGGAGGGCATTCATGCCTCAATTATCAGGGCAGTTGGGAGATTTTCAATTCACCTCCCACCTGTTCTTTTTGTAGAATCTGAAGGTGTAGCTTTGCCATTCTCCTTTGACAGTCCTAGTGCTGCTTGGCGTAGTGGAAAGAAGAGCTCATGCTTTGCAGTAACTTGAATCACAGCTCTACCATGTGCTAGCTCTGTGATTATGGACTAGTCACTTAACATCTCTGAGACTTACTTTGCTCATCTACAAATAGGGAAGGCAACAATGATGGCCAGTCTGTGGGAAGACCGATGCGGCATTAGAGAGAAAACTCTTGGCACACAGAAAACAGCCTACTGCTAATGGCTGTTAGTCCTCTCTCTCTTTCTAGATCAGAGGATGTTTGTTCTTCAATGGTCTCTCCAAACTACGTCTTCTTCTCTGCTCCTGACTATACGTATCTTAATTCTATAAAATCTGTAGGAAAATGTGCTCCACAGAACTCTGCTCTCTACTAATTTGTCAGATGCTCCTTTTGAGTATCTCAGATGTCCCATGTTTTTTCCTACTGTGGACCTTATTCTCTGACCCCCACAGGAGCAAAGCCTAGTAGAGACCTGCATTGGATTGGCCTACAGGCACAGTCAAGACTGAACTCATTTCCTTTCCTGAAATCTGCTTCTTCCTATTCCCAGTTTCAATCAGATACCACCTTGGCTCCGGCTTCTCAGCCCTGACATTGTCAGGCTCAATGCCTCAACTCCTTCACCCCTGTTATGGAAGGTCTTTGGAATTCACTCTCCTTTAATAGGTTTAGTATTATTCTCCTTTCTCTATTTATATTGTTACTTCCTTAGTTTAATTCTTCAAGATCTTGGCTTTTGCACAAGGCATTTCCTCTTTCTGAACTGCTTTTCTCTTTTCTTCTGCCCAGCGATTTCCCACCTGTCCCCTCTGTTCCCACTCAGGGCCCTTCCTGGGCTTGCTGGTCACCCCCTGTGCTCAGTGTCTTCCTTGTCTCCACTTCACACATCACTAATGACAGTCAGTCTTCAAGCAGCAGGAGCTAAGCCATTCAGGTCTCCAGTATGTGTTTCCAGCACACAAATGGCATATGCAAGGGTTCATGGAATGAATGAATGTTTAGGAAAATATGTGCCGAGTAGTGTATCTCCCTCAAACAATATTCAATATAATAAAAATTTGATTTGCTAAGATAAAGGCAATCTCTATGGACTTTGACCTGTGACGTTAACATACATGATAACATTGTCTGTCAAGGCTGAGATGAAAGCTCTATTTTGATAAACTTCTTGGACCTCCAGTAATAAATTTGCCCAAACAGTTTGAATAAATGACACATACTGAATCCAGTTGTTTTTCCTGGGAGAGAATCCTATGTAGCCAAAGGCCCTTTCTGGCAGGATCGTGCACAGCCAATGGCTGAGTTGTGATCTGGACACTCTACTGTGATAGGGAAGTGGGTCTCTGGCCACTTAGAACACATGAAATGAAAGTCAGGGCCCTTCATCGAGTCTTATCCAAGGCAGGTTGTAATCTTGAGCCTCTTCTCAGTTTCCTTCTGCGTGTGCCTTCCCAGTCAACGCTCCCCCTCCACTGGATCCCTTCTCCCAACCCCAGTCTGCTTTGGCCTCCATGGTCCTGAGACCTCCTCTTCTTTCTCAAGCATCCTTTCAACCTGTGGGATTCTTTCTGCCAGCAGAATGGTTAATGTGAGCGATGGCTTTGGAACAGTCAGTCCTCTGATGATAAGCAGAAGGTCTGAGAGGAGGAGGAGGAAGATGCATGGCTGACTCTGACCGGGGACCGGTACTCCTGGGTACCTTGCCCTTCACCTCTGCTTCTCTCATTAGCTCTCCTTAGTGCCCCTCAGCCACTCCGGGCTTTACCTATGGCTCCTCTTTCATGATTTTTAAACAGTAAAAAAGCACGGACAGGAGGATTATAGTAAAGAAGGTGTAATAAATACCCCGACTATGGCCCCACTGAACGCCTTCATTCCTCAAAGGAAATGATTTGATCGCAATGTAAGGATATGGTTACCCCTAAATGCCAGTGGAGTTCCAGGGAAATCAGCATGGCAATAAGTGAGTGTATGAAGAACTCCCAGTGAGTAAAACCCAAGCAGGAAGCAAGAAGATTAGCAAAGGGTTTGCTCTGAGTAAAGGCAGGGTCCTGCCAGAGCAGAACCACCCAGTCTGCTATTTGAAAAAGAGTTAAGACAGAGTGGGTTTTGGTTTCTTCAAACCCACATGCATGTACGAGAATAGCTCACACATGCCTTTTGGATATCCACAGCATCCTGTCCTCCTCACTTTGGGTTTAATTTTTCTCCCCCCCCGGGTTTAATGGTTCTTTAGCTGATAATAGCAGGGTGATAAAGGAGGCTTGCAGTCCCCTGTTTTTCTTTTTTTTTTTTTTTCCTGTTGGTAGAACTTCCCCACCAGGATAAGTGGACTGCTCTATCTCTCTAGAACTAATTTCAGGGGGCATTCCAAGGCGTCTTGTCTCTTCTATTTCTGTAAATGGCATTGTCTTGGAGACTTTGTGACTCCTTGCAGTCACTCTGCCAGTCTGAGAGAAACTCCGAGATCCCGTCTGTAGGCCTCACTTCTGCAGCTCAGCGGCTTCAACCACACTCTCAGATGTCTCCAGAAGGACTCCGTTCAGACCACCTTCCCCACCACTCCTGGAACGCCCTCCGTATGCCACATACCTGGAGGTATCCTTCTTCAGTTCTTGTCCTCCACTGACTTTTTTTTGCCTATAAAATGGCATTCAGGACTTCTGAGCACGGAATTCAAGGACCTCTGCCATCTCTTTCTTACAAACTACCTGCACTTCAGTCCACGCCTCTGAGAATATTCTTGTTTTCCCGCCTTCCCATCCGAAGTCCGTCCACCTTCAAGTCCCACTTCCTCCATGAAACACTCTGACCTCCTCAGACTGGCCTGTTCTAGAATTATTTATGGGTGTGCTTTAGCCCTTCTGGCAGTGGGAGGCCTCAACAGCAGGTTCTGCTGCATCTTATTAATTTTTAATTTCCCTGTGGCAGCTAGCACGGGGCCATGTGTGTGAGAGTGTGAGTGAATGTGTGAGTGAGCGGGCGAGTGTGTGCGCATGCAGCGACATTGGTTCTCTAGGCTCAGTCTTTCAAGTTTTGAAGAAAGTTAGTTCTGACTCATCAGGTTATTCCAAATAAACTGAAAGGATCTCAACACGCTTTTCTACAATCCAGGAAATATTTCCAAAGGAGAAACAATATCATTGGCACTTAAACTTTTGCCATTTACAATGGAGGGGAGGTTTCCGATAAAGTTTAATGATATTTGACTTGAGGAAAGGAATCTATTATGTCGATAAAATTACATTTAGCTGAGAAAATTTTGGTTTGATTTATTTCGAATCGAAACATCTAGAAATAAAGATGTGCAAAGAATTCCATGCTAATGCTGCATTATGGGGTGGATATCTTCCATGACTTCATTAATCTATTATTATTTAGTTAAAAAGCACATCTTTTAGAATGTGACTCTTATCATGTGTCTTGTTCTAAATAGGGAGAAATGTTCCCACACAGAGAGGCCCCTACAGGCCCAGTGGGAGGCTCTCCTTGCCCCCCTGTGTGGTTCTGACTTCTCCCACATGGGCACCCCCTCCCTTCTCCGCAGGCCCTGGGGCGCAGGGGGACCTGGCTGCTGGAGGCCCTCGCTGGTGTGATCAGCCAGTCTCTGAAGGGACCAACTGTCATTCTTCAGGAGGAGCACTTTGTATTCTATTTCAGGGCTCCCAAGAGCCAGCCCTCCTTCTAGCAACTGCCCTTTTGGCTTCATTGCGATGGTTTCTCCTGTCAAAAGAATTTCTCCAATGCCTGCAAACCCCCAATTTCACCTCCAGCGCACATAGCTGCTGCCATCTGAGAAGTTTTAATGTCCGTGTGAAATGTGATAATAAGATTTGAGTTTAATAGAGTCAGTCTTCTGGACGTGACTTTATCTATGTTAATCAGCACTGGACTCCAGCTCGCTGCCCTCAGGACTCCAGCAAAGTCAGCGCCTCTCCTCCCCAGCCCCTGGCCCACTTCTCTGCTCCACCCTCTGCGGTGACTTACCCTCCCCCTGAAGTGGGGAAGGGCGAGCATGGCCACAGAGACCAGGCTCACATCATCCACGTTAACAAATCTGAAGGAAAGAGCGTCTTTCTCCCGAGTCCCAACACAAAGCTTCTGAGCAAGACTTGGTTTGGCCCGGCTGAGGCCCTATAGTCGGTGGGTCACTGACCCCGTGACCTGAGGAAGGGAGTTCAGTCGTATACCCCCTGTGGCTCTTCCTCAAAGAGCACAAGTGTCCTTATCAGACAGGAAGATAGTAGGGCTGTGGGGCAGAGAAAGAAAACAAATGCACCCCTTACCGGCTACCTGTTACGAAATGCGTTTCTCAAAATCATGATATTCAGTTTTTTAAATAAACATTTTGTACAATTACTAACATTAAAATGCAGGATACTGGGATACTGGAAGTCACCAAACAATGTTCCTCCACCAGGACAGGGTTGGTCCACCCCAGGGTCACCGTGCACATCTTAATGATGAATGTTCTTCAGGGAGGGGGTCAGCATGTGCTCCTCCATGGAGACCCTGAGATAGTGTTCGGCACTAAGCATTCTTCAGAGCTGGGTGAGTAAGAGGAGGTGGCAACCCACAAAGCCTTGTTTTCAGTGATGCTCAGCCAACTCTCTGGGCATTATTATTTTACTACTTTGGGCCAGAGGATTATGTAGAAGACTCTGCCCAGAAAGATCTCTGTGAGAGTCTGTGGAGACTCTGGCCCTCCCCCACCCAGCCCACACCATGCACAGAGTTCTGCAAGGCCTCAGCACCAGAGGTCAGCCCTAAGTCAGTGGAGAAGCCCCCTGGTGCGTTTACTTCCAAGTGTGGAGCACATGTTGTTTTGGTAGTGTGTTTGTGTGTGCAAAAATGGAGGTTTTGTGTCTGGATTGATGGTATGCAAGTCTCTGCATATGTGTTTTTGTGGGGTCTGCATTTGTGTGTGGGTCTCTGGTGCTTGTGTGTACGTGCAAGAGTGGATGTAAGAGCTGAATTAGCATTTATGTTTAGACTGTGTTTGTGAGTGTATCTGAAGAGCTGGAGAAATGACATTCCTTTACTTACATTTACTAATTTTGTCCTTAATATGCTTAATTTATGAATCTGCCAGCTGCCGTCCTTCCTGCTCCCCCCCAGTGTGCAGGAGGCAATTTGGTCCAGCTGTCTTGCTGGAATGCGTTCTGCTCTTCTTGAGCATGCTTTATTATTTTTATTATTAGAGCTTTTGGAAGGTCTTGTGAGAGAGGTGCTGAGGTTCATCGCAGATTATTTTTAATAACAGAATTCTAGAGGGAAACGGAGAACTTTGTTTTATTGGCAAGCTGTCTTCTCCATCTTTAAAGTAAACAATACTCCACTCTACATTATTTAATGTGTCATCGTTTCCTCCCGCTTTTAATCATCTCCCAGATGGACTCATGATGTCTGAACTGATGGCCATAGAGCCCTCTCTGTGAGCACATATGCGTGGGGTCCCTGTGGGTACATGGTCTCCCTGTGGTCTCCCATGGTCTCCCTGTGGGAGAGGGCACATCCAGCCCAGCACCTCTAGATTCCCAATCTGCCGGGCCTCAGGACGTCTGTGGTCTCCGTTTAGAACAGTGGGCACCGTAGAATCCTACCTTTGGCCTGAGTTGGCTATGTGTAAATGGTGGGAAGAATCAGAACCTGGGTCATGGAGGGTCAGAGAACAGCAGCTTTTGCTACGCTCTGATGGGAGCATCCTGCTCCAAACTACCACTTGGAGTGCCCACTAAGGGGTACCTGCTTGGTGGCAGGCATTGTGCTAAGCCTTTGTGTGTGTGTGTGTGCACACATGCACGTGTGCGTGCATAAATGAATCCAAGCTGAGATCCCCTGCTGCCCCTTGAAAATGTTGGTATGTTGATGTAATTGGCCCAAATCTCAACTCTTCAGACTGCAGTAGAAACCTGGCTGCCTCTAAGTGAGCCTTGCTGCCCTCTGGAGCCACAGCCGGTGTCTGTGACAGCTTTTCTGCTCTGCCAGGGTCATGGGCAGGGAAGACCTTTGGCCACTAGTTTCTGCAGGTCCACGTGCAGCAAGCGCCTAGTGATTTCTGTGCCCTTGTGCTAGGGTGTGGAGCCACCTGCTGGATGCTGGTCCCTCGGGCTTGCCTGCTTCTCCTTCCCATCCCTGCCTAACCCGCCTTCCAAACCTCAGACCCCCGCCTTCCAACCCCAGACACTCAGCTTTTACCCTTCATGAGCTTAATATGAAGTTTTTCTTAATAAATAGAAAGGAATTATGAGCAGCACATTGCTCAGCCAAACTGCATGTATAAAGCTGTCAGCCGGGGAGGAGTTTGTTTTCAAGCTATTTTTGTAGGATGCATGACTGAAGAGAAAGGATTATGGGCAATCCTTCAGGAAACTGTTCTCTCCGTAATTCCAGGAATCCAGGAGCTGCCAATGAGGAGCTCAGTGTACCTGTTTCTCCAAATCCTCTCTTTCCACCCTTCCTCTTTCTCATCTTTCCTTTTCTCTCCTCATCATAAAAATCTTAAAGCACGTTCTCTGTGTCATGACAATCTCGTGAGACCAGATCACACAGTAAGAGAGAGAGACTGGAAGCCACTCACACTCCAGTCACCCTCAAAATTCTCGAGTGTTGAGGCACCAGGAAGAGTATGAAGTGTCCAAGGACTGTGGCTGCTCTCGAGGGGTTGGTGGGTCTCTACGGGAGGGATGGTGTGTGCACAAATGACCCTAAGGGAAAGTACGAAATGTGCTGGGAAACAAGAGGTTGGAGGAGATCCCTCCTAGCTGAGGCTCAGGCAATCCTCTCTGGAGAAGATGGAATTTAAGCTACCCTTGAAGGCGGGGTGGGATTTGGACAGAAGTCTGGGGAAAGGGAAGGGTGGCCAAAGGTGGTATATTTGACAGTGATGCAGGCCATGTGCTAATGGAAAAAGCAATACATCATTTTTACAGTAACTGGAGGGTGGCAAGGAGAGAATCCTGAGAAGCTACTGGAAAGCTGTTGTGCGTTTGCAAAGCCTACGGTTATGCCCAGGTGTGTGCTGAGTTCAGTGACTTACTTAATGTTAAGTATTTCTGATAATATTAATATCAGATATTATCTAATCCTATTCATACTTTTTTTCAATATTCATACTTTAAGCTTCCTTCCCCTCATTTTTCTCCCTAACAAAATTACTTTTGATAGATGGGACAAATCTGTGGTTTTAAAAAAGTACGATGAGTGGCTTTTCTTTCTTTTTTTATCGTGGGTCTGGACTTTTGCCTCAGAATGTCTGTGGAGTCTTTCCCTGTAGGAAGTTCCAGTGTTACCTGGTGTGTGTCTGTGGCATGTGGCCAGCAGCTCAGAGGAGGGAAATGTGAAACACAGAAGGTGTGTGTTTGCATGTGATCCCCCACCTCCCCACCACATCTTCACCTTTCACCCACATCTTTTTTTTTTTTTTTTTAAAGATTTTATTTATTTATTTGACAGACAGAGATCACAAGTAGGCAGAGAGGCAGGCAGAGAGAGAGGAAAGGAAGCAGGTTCCCCGCTGAGCAGAGAGCCGATGCAGGGCTTGATCCCAGGACCCTGGGATCATGACCTGAGCCTAACGCAGAGGCTTAACCCACTGAGCCACCCAGGCACCCTGCCTTTTACCCACTTCTTGAGCTGGGGATGCTTAGAGCTCCCAGAAGTCTCTCTGACTGCTTCCAGCCCGTTATTTAACCTCCCTTTATTGTGGAATGTGCTATAAAAGAATTAGCTGCAGTTACAAATGCTTTCAGGAAAGAATAATTCTTTCTGTGTTACAGCAGGTGGGGTGGGGACAGGTTTGGGGATCCTCTGAACTCTGACAGTCACTGTCACCTGTGGGCCGGGGTCCTGGAGAGCTGGCTGCTCTGAGTGAGTGGCATTTTTGCTTGTACCTTTCCAGGAGTAGAATGTGTGGAGGGAGCAGTTTTTCTTCCAAGGACTCCCCTAGGGCTGAGGAGGTGGGACAGAGCAGGAGTGACAGGGTCTGTGTGGTGGGACCTGGGAGGCTGGATGCAGCTGTCAGAGCGGGAGGCTGTTCCAGAATGCTTTGATGGCACCCTTGCATTGGGCCCTTCCTCTGCTTTCCTTGCTTGTTTTACCTTGTGATCTGGGCAACGGAAAGGGAGAGCCTTATTCTTATCCTCTCTGGCCCTGCTGCTTTCAGGCTTGCCAAGCAGAGGAAGGTGGGGTCTTCAGAATCCTGCCTCTCTCCTGCCATGGCTGCCCCAGACACTGCCCTGTGCTCTCACTGGCTTGCACTTGCTCGGTACACACACGTATGTGTGTGTGTGTGTGTGTGTGTGTGCACTGACCTGGGCATGGACATCTGGCAGCCATGTTTTGTGAAAACATGGGGCCCAGAGAAGAGGAATCTTAGGGCTCACATGACCCCAGTCTGAAAGTCTTGCAGTGGAAGGAGGAAGAGCCTTCCTAAGAACTAGGACCAGTGTCTGAAATAGGCCTGATGGAAGCAAAGGTTGCGGTCCTCATGAAATGTGAGCCTTGTGTCCCTGTATGCTAAGGAGCTCCCTCAGGGATGAGACTCAGATGTGGAGATGTTGTTGAAGGTCTGGGGGCCTCAGCTGCAGAGGCTGGGTCTCACATCCTGTGGTCCCAAGGCCCACACAGCAGGTCAGTGGCACTGCCACACAGCAGGTTAGTGGCACTCCCAAGCTCAGCCTTCGCCAACACTCCCCTGCAGGAAGATGCAAGACCTCAGATTCCCTGATGGCTCACTCTCAGCTCCACACAGAGCCCTGGACCCCTGATTCCCTCAGCTGGACCTTCCTGTCCACACTGGACTTGTTTCCTGTCTTCTCTCAGGGTGGTGTCACTTTTAGTGACTTTTGACCACTCTTCCTCTCTTGTGACCCATTACATCCCAATCCCTGACCTAAATTCTAGTATGGTTCAGGTCAGCTTCTGGTTCTAAACATCTCAGTTTAAACTAAATTTACTGAGAAATTTTACTCACTGAGGACCTACTGTGTGCCAGCTTCTGGGCTCTGTGTCACAGGGGTGTCAAAGGGAAGGAGGTTAGCTATGACCTGAGGCTACCTGTGACCCACTAATCTCTCTTACAACATGTCCTTAAAATACACATGAAAGTACAGAAAATGACCAAAAACAACACAAAAAAGCCACAGGAACAATGTCAACAATTGTTAGCCTTGGGAGGGATTTCTATTATCTTCAGCAACAATGAGACAGATTCAGAAGTACAATTGATGACATTTTCATTGTTAATGGCTCAGTTGGCCAGAGGTAGGGGAGACAAGGCCTTGGTGTCCCCTCCGCCAGATCTAAAGAAGCCACAAACCCAACAGAATATTGAATAGCCCCCTCCCCCATCCGTGCCTCCCTGCCTACTGCAATCTGGGGGAGATGAGAGGGCAGGCATGAGCATGTCACAACAAATCCTGAAACGTATGGTCCCCAAAGGATCAACGCTGCAGGCCAGGCTGAGGGACGGAGAGCACTGTGTGTCTTCTGTGTATTGTATCTAGAAGAAACCCATAAATTGCCCCTCAGTTTTTAGAGAACCTGACCATCATTAGCTCACCAAATGAGTGCCAGCCACCAGTCCAGTGGCTTCGGGACAAGGGTATGAACCAACTTTGCTTTCAGGCTTTAGCTCTGCCGGGGGCATTCTCCAGGGGATCAGGGGATCAGGAGATGGGCAAAAATGGTAAAATTGTGATGCATATCTTCTGTCAAGAAGATCTTTATGGAGGATAAATATACAAAAAAATTGTATCACCAGGGAACCAATGAGAAAGTTCTCAACTGGGATGCACAGACGACATTTGAAAACACAGCTTTTGAAAACTTCTTTTTAGAAGGAAATACAAATAACCTGAAGATCAATTATTTTGTGATCTTAGTGAACTTCAAGAATATGTGAGATGATTAAAAGATATCAGGAGCATGAAAAAGCTTCAGGCTGAGATATGAACTCAGATCAGGGAAAGAACTCAGAGAAACCTCCATGTGACAGCAGATCTAAAATCTTTCAGTGGCAGTAAAGGGAGGAATTGAACCAGCAGAAAAATGTTGTGATATTGAGGACAAACTTAAATTGCTTCCCTAGAATTCACTGGAAAGGACAAAGGGATGAAATTAATAGCATGAAAAATAACAGTTACAGAGCCAAATAAAAAGAGAATCAGTCTTTGCGTAATATGGCTATTGTGAGGAAGAAATCAAAACAAGTAGAAAGAAGCAATATCCAAAGATAGTATGTTTGAAAACTTTTCTCACCTGGGAAGATCTACTTGGCTCACAGACTTGATATTTAAGGCAAATGTGCTACAAAAATCCCCAAACCCAACCAAACATAGATACATCCTAGTAATTTAACCAGTGATTTAAAAGTAGGTTTAAAAGTATTTAACCTGAGAGTACATATTCCTCAGAAAAGGAACAAAACCATCAGGATAATGTAAAATTATTCTTTCACAGCAGTAAGTTTTGGAAGACAATGGGCAACAACTAAGTTTTCAGAGAAATTGTGTTTATAACCCAATTTGACTTTTATATGTTAAGACATATAAAACATATAAAAACATTTTTATATATAAGAGCTCTGAAATTTCGCATGCTAAACCTTCTACTGTTGGAAGTGAGGAAAGAATCAAATGTAAGAACTCTGATGGCTTGAAGGAGAGACAGGAATCCAGAAGTTTTTAGCCCTTTGGCCCAAGCAACTGTGGGGCCTTTTCTGAGATGGGGGAGGGAGGAGAGAAACATATTTGTGAGGGGTAAGGAATATTAATATAATAATTCTCTTTTGGACATGCTAATTTGAAGATGCCGGATGGGCAGTTGGTTATGAGTCTGGGGGAGAGGTCTGAGCTAGTAATATCACTCTGGATATCACTGGCTTGTGGATGATATTTTAAGCTGTGGGATTGGAGGAGGGCCTGGGCCTGAGCCCTGTATTAATCCAGTATTTAGAGAAGGAAGAGGAATAGAGCCCAGCAAAGGAGGCTGAGAATGGGCAGGCATTTTGAGAGGAGCAAAATCAAGAGATGACCATGTCACAGAATATTTTAAGCTAGAAATGTATCTGGCTTCTAGTAATGGAGACCAAACATAATAATGTCTGGAATTCAATAGAAGAGTATTCCCCCTCTGCCATGTAAAAAGTAAGGTGTGTGTCCATGGACAGCCTGGTGGCCCCATAGATACCAGGGCCACAGGTATCTTCTATCTAAGTTTTGTCTCCCTTGCCTGTAACTTCTTTAAAGTCTACTCAGAGATTGGAATGGCTATTAGAACTCTAGTCATCACATCTGTATCCTCACACCTAGAGAGAGGAGACACAGGAGAGCCAGAAAGATTCATACCACATGTCAGTCTCCTTCCTAACCTGCTTTCCTGAGGTTCTGCTCACTATTCCCACTTATATTTCCTTGGTCACCCTGATCTCAGTGAGGCTACATCACATAGTTCTTCTGACTCTTGATATCCTCATCCACAAAAATAGGAAGTTCTTTACTCATTTGTGTTTCATTATTCATATATGTGCTCGTTTATTCACGAACAGTATCAAGCACCAAGAAGATACTGTTTAATGCAGTGGGGCCTGGTGATGGCTGCTTAATGCAGTGGGGCCTGGTGACGGCTGCAGTGACTTTACTCCTTACTCCTGAGCACCAGCCCTATGCCAGGCTGGGTGCAAAGCACTTTGCGTCTAGTATCTCATTTGATGCTCACCACCACTATGCGGGCTGCTCTGACTTTCATTGCTGCATGAACACAGTAGATGGGCAGGGAGAGAGTCTGGTGGTGTGCACCTTAGAGCCGTCAGCACCTGGGGGGCCAGCGTGCTGGGCCTGCCTCCTCCCACAGGCCCTGTCATGGGCAGGCCCTGCAGACTTGCTGATGACCGGACAGCTCTGAACAGGGTGCAGGAAGCGTCAGAACAATGCATTGCTGTAGCCGAGAGGTCTTGCACGCCCACAGAGATTTCCCCTGTGCGTTCTGGAATGTTCGGTACAGTTGACCTTGCCAGTGATTAATGAAATACCTTAAAAATAGTTTTTACCTAGAGATAAAATGTTGCCCTGATTCTTGACTGTACAATGACCATTGTGCTTGTTGATGACTTCAGCTATGGTGGTTCAAAATCAGTATTATATTCTACCAGAATACATCATAGTTTCCCGGGCAAGCACCAGTTTTCGTTCTCTCTCTCTCTCTTTCTTTCTTTCTTCCTTTTTTTCCCCACTCTCTCTCTTTTTCTTTCTTCCTTTCTTTTTTTTTTTTTTTTAAAATTAACATATAATGTACTATTTGCCCCAGGGTTACAGGTCTTGAATATATATATATATATATATGTGTGTGTGTGTGTGTGTGTGTGTGTGTGTATACACACCCCACCTTTTCTTTTTCTTTTTCTTTTTTTTTTAAGATTTTATTTATTTATTTGACAGACAGAGATTACAAGTAGGCAGAGAGGCAGGCAGAGAGAGAGGAGGAAGCAGGCTCCCTGCTGAGCAGAGAGCCCGATGCGGGGCTCGATCCCAGGACCCTGGGATCATGACCTGAGCCGAAGACAGAGGCTTTAACCCACTGAGCCACCCAGGCACCCCCACCCCACCTTTTCTTTATCCATTCATCTGTTGTTGGACATCCAGGCTATTTCCATAGTTTGGCTATTGTGGACATTGCTGCTATAAATATTCGGGGGCATGTACCCCTTCGGATCACTACATTTATATCTTTAGGATAAATACCCAGTAGAAACACTAGATTTCTGAGGAGAATTTCCTCTGGTGGTACAAGGAAACCTGTCATGTTTTATCCTTAAGAGGTGATGGATAAAATCATCCTGATTATGAAGAAATTATTTGTCCAGGGAATAAAGTCTGCTGACTATGGTGTAGATACTCACATTTTTCTGAGTGTGACCTCACTCAGCCCTAGTACTTGCTCTCACTTGCTCTGGGAAGCCCCCTGATATGGTTGAGAAGAGGGTTGCCCCCATCAAGTCAGGCCTAGTCTGGCTCTGACCTGGACCTTGATCTTCCAAACTCTATTCCCCAACAGGAGAAGGCATCTGTTTCAATGCTGATGTTACAGCAGACAGAAAGGTGGCAGCCTCCAGGGCTGCCTTCATTCTAGTTCCTTCTCATCCATTGGATGGGTGCTCTGAGGGCCATCACTCCTTGCTCCCCACACAGAATCAGCCCAGAGATTGGAAAGAGAAACTGTTTGTGGTGCAGGAGCCCATGCAAGGCCAATACTCAAAGGCAAAGCTAAGTCAGGGGCCACTTTGTTTTCAGGGACTCATGAGAAGGCAGGGCGGGAGAGCCAGACAAAACAGGACTCCAGATTCTAACCCTGCCAGTCACCGGCGTGAGACCTTGGGCTGGACACCTAAGGTTACCTAACCACTTCAAGTGTTACTTCTTAAAAAAAAATTTTTTTAGAGAAATTTTAAGTTCACAGCAAAATTGAGAGGGAGGTACAGAGATTTCCTATATGTCCACTACCTTCCACATGCACAGCCTCCTCCATTGTCAACATCCCCACCAGAGCGCTACAGATGTTACCAGTGATGAACCTGCACTGACACTTCATAGCCACTCAGAGTCCACAGTGTACGTCAGGGTTTGGTCTGATGTTGTATGTCCTGAGAGTTTGGACAAATGTATAGTAATAGGTGTACACCATTATACTGTCATATAGAATAGCCTTACTGCTCTAAAAATCCTCTATTCATCCCTCCCTGTCCTCTAAGCCTGGCGACCACTGATCTTTTACTATCTCTCTAGTTTTGCCTTTCCCAGAAAGTTCGATAGCTGGAATCCAAAGATTGGCTTCTTTCACTTAGTAAGATGCACTGGAGAATCCTCCATGTCTTTTCATGGTTTGATAGCTCATTTCTTTTTAGTGCTGAATATATCCCATCGTCTGGATGTACCACTGTTTATTTGTCCATTCACCCGTGGAAGGGCATCTTGGTTGCTTCCAGGTTTTGGTGTTTATGAATAAAGCTGCTATCAACATCCATGTGCAGATTTTCTTCATCAGCAACAACATGGGGACGTGGGAAGCATTAAACCAGATAAGACACCGACGGCATCTGGCACACTGCTCAGTACCTCGTGTGCTCCTAGTTTTTGTTCCTGACGGTACTGTGATTGCTCTTTCTCTCGTGCCAGTGACCAGCAGACTGATGAAGACATGGGACACAACCTTCAAGGTTTAATTTACTGGAAAGGGAAGAGAGTTTAAAGTATTAATGTCTTTCCAAAGAAAAAGAACATAACAACCATGTTACTCAGGGAAAGAGAATGCCCCTCAGGAACTGTACAAGTTGTACTTTCAAGGGTTATGAGAGTATTAAAGAAAGGAGAACAGGCTGCATGCGAACTTCCTTCATGGCCCCAAGAGGGGACCAGAAGGGTATCCACCACTGGGGCACCTGTGAACTACTGACTCTCAGAATCTGAAGCCCAAGTTCTACAATCAAAGAGAAAGTGACAGTTAAAAGAAACAGCATAGCATGGAAAAGGGACAGGAGCCCTGAGGTTTCATGCTGGGGGCATCTTTAAAGTGATTTGAACAGTGAACAGCCTTCTTCCAGTGCAGGTGACCCTGCACATCCACAAGGGATTAGAGAAGTGAAGGTGTGGGCTTTCTAGGTAGGCAGATGTGAGTTCCAGTCCTGCTCTGCTGTGTGGCTTTGGGGAAGTTATTCTACCTCTCTGATACTCCACGGAGGGAGACACTATAATACCTATCATGTAGGGTTGTGGTGGGGGTTAAAACAAGTAGTACTTATGAAGCATACAGTCATGTTAGATACTGGTTGTTTTTATAGCAGGCCATCTGGAAAGGCATAATTGGCCTGGGCAAAGCTCATCGTGACACCACTCAAGGTGACATTCCCATTGCTCAAATGTGTCCTTAATCTAAGCTGAACGAAATCTTCCAGTAGCTGAGCTAAACTTACTTCTCTTGTACACACAGAATATGAAATCAGAATGTGTCTAACTCCTGCTGGGTGAAATATTTTGAAATGTTTGTGGCGATAATGGATTCTTTCTCTACCATTCCTTCTCTTGGTTAAAGTGCCCTCAGTGCCCACAGACATCCCTTGTATGAAAGGAGATGGTTATATTACTTATGGAGATGAAGAACTGGAATTTTTTTTTTTTAGATTTTATTTATCTATTTGAGAGAGAGAGAGAGAGTGAGCACAGGCAGGGAAAAGGGGCAAAGGAGAGGGAGAAGCAGACCCCACGCTGAGTAGGGACCCCCATGAGGACTCCATCCCAGGGCCCTGTAATCATGGCCTGAGCCAAAGGCAGATGCTTAACTGACTGAACCACCCAGGAGTCCCAAAGGACTGGAATTTGACAAATGAAAGCACAGTTACTTATCTGAAGCAACAATATGATAATGGAAATAATTATATCTTATCATTATAGAGAATTTTCAGCAATGTTTTGCCAACACATGTTATCTCATTTGATTCTCATTAGAGTCTTGTGAATTAACCACAGGAGGTACTGGCATCCTTTTTGAAAAAATTAAGAAAGTGATGTTCAGGGCAATAGTTTTAACTTGCCTGGGAAGGAGAAGGATATAGGACCAATCCCAGGTCTTTATTCTGGCTCCCAGTTCAGTGGTCACACTGTACCCATTCATGTTTTGGGGCATGTGGGTTGTCATCCTAACTGGGAGAGATCAATAGTGCATGACCAGCAGGTACCAGTTCTGTATGCAATACCATGAAAGGCACATTTGTAGGTTCTATAACTCTGTATCTGGAGAGGCACAACAAATATGGCAGGACATTCTTCAGACCATTATCAAAGCCAGAAATGCACATGTACAAGTTGCCACGGGAACTTGAGGGGGTCACATTTACAAAGAAGGCTTGACTGGTCCATTTGGGGGAAATGATTGTAATCACATAGGGTCAAGTCAAACAGACTCAGAGTTGAATCTTGCACAGGCCTGACAGAACTGAGACTTATGGTGACGGATGGAGAAGGCTTGGGAGGAATGGGGCATGTGGGAGGATTTGGGATGAAAACTGTAAGTAGCCTTCCAGCAGTGGTGAATGGACAGGGTGACACAAAGGCCATATAGCCACGAATCCTCTTCTAAAGTATGTTGGCAAGGGACTACTATTAAGCAACCCAAGAGCAAGCAAACAGACAAATAAACAGCATCGTGAAAGGCCACACAGCAATGTCTGAGCTGCTGCCAACTGCAGTCTGGTGGCCAAACACGTGGAGGGAAACATGCAAAATCTCTTCTCCAACCTACCAAAGATCTAAAGCGCCAGCAGATCCAAAGTCAATAAACCAATGCCATTAGGGTAGGAGCAGGAGGGGGAAATGGAGGAAACAAGCGAAAGTGGAAGCATGATTTAGTAATTCTGGAAAGAACAATGCCGAACATGACAGAGAAGTTATTTCAGTGGGCGGTGAAAAGAAAACAAAAATCTTAAAATCAGAGAGGGAGGCTAATGGGGGTGGGGGGAAGAAATGAGGAAAGAAATGAAAGTGGAATGATTTAAAGAGTTCTGGGAAGAAAGTGCAAAGCTGAATTGAGGAGCTGATGGGATGGGTTTTGAAAAGAAAACAGAATCTAGAGAAGTTGAGAATGTCTGAAATGATTCCTGATTCATCAGTTTTGAATTAAAATTTTATATGTAAAATCAAGTTATATTTAGCCATTGCTGACAGGATGTGCAACATCTCTGTTGATACTGTTTGCTGCTGCATGGGTTTACAAGGGGACTAGAATTCAAAGCAAGTTGCTACCCCCACCCCCACCCCCCGGGGGGGAAGTCTGGAAGTGATTAGGAAGGACTTTTCTTTGGTTGCTCCAAGCTGCAGCAAAGACAAAGAAGAAAAGACCCAGGAAATAAGAAAATAAGCATGTGCTTCCTATGGGCTGGAATCTGGGTGCTTTGACTGGATCTTCAGAGGCAGAGCTCCATGGGCACAAGAGGGGACAGATGACCAAGGAGGCAAAAAATGTGAGGGAGAAGGCCTGAAGTCTGGGGTGGTGAATCTCAGCCATGGGGTTGAAAAGTGACAAAGTGCTATTACCTATCGTGGAAAGTTACCAGCTCTAAGGCACCTACCCTGGGGCCAGCTTGTACAGGGATGTCAATGTCACCCAGGCTTTTGAGCATTAGTCCAAGAGGCAGGAAAATTTAGAGGCATTGTAGCCAAGAGGAGTCTGGGTTAGGGTTGCCTTTAAGCATGATCACCATATGACTGTATGATCAGGGTTCTCCAGAGAAACAGAACCAGGAGGATACATATATATGAGATTTATTATAGGAATTGGCTCATGTGGCTAAGGAGGCTAAGAAGTCCCACACTCTGTCATCTGCAAGCTGGAGAACCAGGAAAGCCTGTGGTGTGATTCAGCCTGTGAATCTGAGGGAACAGGCTGATGATGTAAGTCCCCATTTGACTCTAAAAGTCAGACAACCAGCAGCACTGATGTCCAAGGGCAGGAGAAGATGGATGTCTCAGCTCAAGCAGAGAGAGTAAATTCACCTTTCCTCTGACTTTTTGTTCCATTCAGGCTCCCAATGGATGGACTGTGGGGAGGGGAATCTGTTTACTCAGTTCACCAATTCAAATGATAATCTCTTCTGGAAAAACCCTCACAGACACACCAGCTATCTGGGAATCCTTCTGTCCAGTCAAGTTGACACATAAAATTAACCATTGCAACTACTCTGGTAATACTGACTCCTCTCTCCTCCTATCCCTTTAAAAATCTGTGTGGAGTCATGGTTCCTTAGTGTCAGAGAGCCTAGGTCACAAGATAGCTCATTCTTACCTATGCTCATGCAGAGGGGGGGTGATGTCTGGGGGTATTGCTGAAGAGGCAAGGGAAGGTGGTGGTGGGTCTTGACTGGAGTGGGGGTAGGAGGGCAGAGGAGTGGAAGGATCCAAAGGGGCATCAGCTGATGGGCAGCTGCACAAACTTTTACAAGTGACCATGTTTACTCTGAGGCAACTGAGCATCCTACTCAAGGGTGATGTGGTCCTTCATTTCAGACATTTGGTCTGGTGACTGAGCAACTGAGCTTGGGGTGGAGATTTAAAAAACATTTTTATTTGAAAATAATTTTAGACTTACAGAAAAATTGTCAAAATGGTACAGAGATCTGTATACCCAGATTTCACCAATATTGACATCTTAAAAACCATAGCACAATGATCAAAACGAAGAGATTAACAATGGTACAGTGTTATTAAGTAAGTGACAGACTTTATTTGTATTTCACCAGTTTTTCCACTGATGTCTTATTTCTGTCCCAGGATCCTATCCAGGACACCACATGTAGTCATCATGTTTCCTTAATCTCCTTCAATCTGGAAGTGTTTCTGTTTTTCCTTTTTCTTTCATGACCTTGACACTTTTGAAGGATACTAGCCAGCTATTTGGTAGAATGTCTGTCAGTTTGCATTTGTCTGAAGTCTTCTCATGATTAATTAACTTCATTTCAAACATAATGATATAAGCAGTTGAAACAATAGAATAAAAAAGGATATGCCATACGAACATTATAAACAAAAGAAAGCTGGAGGGACGCCTGGGTGTCTCTGTCAGGTAAGAGTCTGCCTTTGGCTCAGATCATGATCCCAGGGTCCTGGGATTGAGCCAGGGCTTCCTGCTCAGCAGGGGAGTCTGCTTCTCCCTCTGCCAGCTGCTCCCCCTGCTTGTGCTCTCTCTTTTTCTCTCTGACAAATAAATAAATAAATATAATATTAAAAAATAAAAGGCAGGAATAGCTATATTAATATCAGAGTAGATTTCAGAGTAAGGAAAATTACCAGTGACAGAGAGGGACATGATAAAGTGATGATGGATCAATAAACCAAGAAGGCAGGGTAAGAGCTACAAAATATGTGAAGCAAAAACTGATAGATAGACAAATCCACAATTATTGTTGGAGACTTTAAGCCTCCCTTCTGATTAATTACTAGGACAACTAGACAGAAAATCAGTAAGATACAGAACTCAGCAACTCCATCAATCAACTATAATTGGCACTTACAGAATATTCCACCCAACAGTAGCAAAATACACATTCTTTTCAAGGCCTACAAAATATATACAAAGATAGACCATATCCTAAGGTAGAAAACAAGCCTCAACAAATTTAAAAGAATTGAAGTCACACAGAAGACATTCTCTGACATAATGGAATCAAACTAGACTTCAGTACAGAAAAATGACAGGAACATTTCCAAACACTTGGAAACTCAACAGCATACCTTAAAAAATCTTTTGGGTCAAAGAGAAAGCACCAGGAGAATTTAAAATATACACTGAATTGACTGAAAATGAAACTATGACATATCAAAATTTGTGGGGGCACAGCATTACTGAGAGGGAAGTTTATAGAAAAAGAAAAAGTTGCAAATCAATAATCTAAGCTCCCATATCAAGATTTGAAAGCTTCAGAAAGCAAGCAGGAGTAAGTAATAAATCAAGATAGGGACAGAATTAATGACATTGAAGACAAAAAGAATTAAGAAAAGTCAGTGAAATAAAAACCTCTTTCTTTGAAGAGATCATTAAAATTGATAAAACTCTAAAAAGACAGGATACACAAATTACTAATATTAGGAGTGAGTTCTGACATGTCACCACAGGACTGCAGACACTGACATGGGAGTAATACAGACAATTCCACACATGAATTTGACAACTTAGATGAAATGGACCAATTCCTTAAAAAACACAAACTTCTACAACTCATCCCAAACAAAACAGTTCATGTGATTATCCCTATAAATTTAAGAAGATTGGGTGCCTTGGTGGCTCAGGCAGTTAAGCGTCTGCCTTCAGCTCAGTTCATGATCCCAGGGTTCTGGGATTGAGTCCTACATCAGGCTCCTTGCTCAGCGGGGAGTCTGCTTCTCCCTCTACCCCTCCCCCTTCTTGTGATCTCTCTCTCTCTTTCATGCTCTCTCTCTTTCAAATAAATAAGTAAAGTCTTTTAAAAATGTTAAAAACTTTAAGAAGATTGAATGTATGATTAAAAAAAAATGTCTTAAGAAGCAGTATCCAAGCCCAGATGGTTTTACTAGATGTTTCCACCAAATGTTTAAAGAGGAGTCAGTATCAGTCCTACATAGTCTTTTCCAGAAAATATAAGAGAAGGGTACCCTTTACTATTTGTTTGTTTGTTTGAGGCTAGTAATACTCTGATAAAAAAAACCAGACACTTAAAAAAAACAGGAAAAAAGAAAATGAAACGCTAATATCTCTTATGAATATAGGCACAAATTTGACAAAATACTAGCATATTAAATCAGTAATTTATAAAGAGGTATCACATTGTGACCGAGTAGGCTTTATCCCAGGGATACAACACTGGTTAAATATTAAAAAAAATCAATGAATGTAGTCAGAGTAATTCACCATACTCATAGACTAAAGAAGCAAAATCACATGATCAGGTCAATTGGGGCAGAAAAATCATTTGCCAAAATCTATAAATGGTAACAACTCTACCAAAAATAGGAGTAGAAGGGAACTTCTCAACTTGATAAAGAACATTTATTAAAAAAAAAAAACCTATAGCTAACATATTGTTAACATTATACTTCATGGTCCTTCCATTCTGTGACAGAGAAAAGGATGTCTGTTCTCATCATTAGCTTTCTCCCTTTCTCTTTTTAAGATTTAGGATTTGGGGTGCCTGGGTGGCTCAGTGGGTTAAAGCCTCTGCCTTTGGCTCAGGTCATGATCTCAGGGTCCTGGAATGGAGCCCTGCATTGCCCTCTCTGCTTAGCAGGGAGCCTGCTCCCCCCGACCCCTGCCTACTTCTCTACCTACTTGTGATCTCTGTCTGTCAAACAAACAAACAAACAAATAAATAAATAAATCTAAAAAGATTTAGGATTTGTTTATTTATCTGAGAGAGATGGAGAGAGGGAAAGAGAGAGAGAGAGAGAGAGAGCGCATCTCAAGTAGATTTCCCCCTGAACTCGGAGCCAAACTCTGGGCTCTATCCCAGCAACCTGAGATCATGGCCTGAACTGAAACCAAGAGTGGGATGCTTAATGGACATGAGCTGCCTAGTGTCCCTGTTCTCATTAGTTTTATTCAGCAAATGCTAGAAATTCAAGACAGGACAATAAGCAAAAAAAGTATAAAAGGCTCAAGGATCGGAAAGGAAAAAATAAAACTGTCTCTATTTACAGTCACATGATTATCTACATAGAAAATCCTAAAGAAGGTGCAAAAAAGCTCCTAGAAACCAGTAAGTGAGTTCAGCAATGTTGCAGGAGAACTCCATAGAGGAGGTGTTTGGGGGTTTGGGCTCTGTATTGGTTGGTTTGTGCATGAAAGACCCACTTACAGATGAGTTGTTTACTATCTCCAGGAGTTGGCTAACCTGGGTGGAGGCGGTCCCTCCACGGTCAGCAAGGACTCAAATATCAAATCGTCAGTGTACTGAAAAGAAAAGACATGGTTAATGCACCTAAGCCCAATGGCTTACATTGGTTCTGATGTCTAGAATGGGCTTCCCTCACTCTGTGTTTGGCTGATGTCTCTTCATCCTGCAGAAGTCAGCTTAAATGTCATCTTTTCAGAGACAGTGTCCGGGACCATCGAGTCCAGATGCCCCTGCCCACATCATGCTCCAGTGCAGTACCTCTATTTATGTCATTCACAGCATTCATATTTTTAGTTCCGTGTCTGTTACATGTTTGTGCCCTCCATGAATGCAAGACCACACCTGCTTCGTTCATTTTTGTACCCTCAGGGCCTGGTAGAGGAATCTGTCCAGAAAGGGCACTCAATAATATTTCTGATGAAAAAAAAAAAAAAAAGAATGAGGAATCACAGAACTTAAGAGGTTTTTCCAAGGTGGTAAGGTTGGAAAAACAGGTAACGTAGAAATAAACACAGTTTTAAAATTTTGATTAATTATTATAATTTTTTATTTTTGCGGTAGGGTGTCGGTAGATGGGCAAAACAAGTGAAGGATGTGTATGGTGACACATGGTAGCTACAGTTGTGGTGGCCATAGTGTAATGAATAGACTTGTTGAATGGCTATGTTTATACCTGAAACTAATGTAGCATTGTGTATCAACTATACTTCAATAAGGAATTTTAAAAAATTTATTTGGACATAGCACAGTCCCTCCCCAAACCACAAAGCAATCACTGAATCAGATTTTCCCACAGCTAGGCCCCATTATAAGCTTCAGCAATGCTAGTGGGTCTGATGTACGAGTCCCCCTGAGTCTAAGGGGGGCTGTGCAGCTCTGGCAGGGGGTTTGGGAAAGGACTCCTCACCAGGGTCCTACAGTGATCACAACTGATCATCAGAATTATATGAGGATTTGTTTGAAATTTTAGGTTATTAAGCCCATCCCAGGAGCTCTGGAAAGACTTAATTCTATGGGCCTCTTAGGCTTGCCAGGTTTATCAAATAAAAGTACAAGATGCTCAGCTAGCTTAAATTTCAGATAGACAATACTTAAAAAACATATATCTCATATTATATGGGACATATAATAAAACTTATTCATTACCTATTTGAAATTCAGATTTAACTGGGCATCCTGCATTTTATCTGGCAGCCTTACCTTGGAATATCCCAGGAAATGTATTTTTTTTTTAAAGATTTTATTTATTTATTTGACACAGAGAGAGAGAGAGAGATATCACAAGTAGGCAGAGAGGCAGGCAGAGAGAGAAGGGGGAAGCAGGCTCTCTGCTCAGCAGAGAGCGTGATGAGGGGCTCAATCCCAGGACCCTGGAACCATGACCTGAGCTGAAGGCAGAGGCTCTAACCCACGGAGCCACCCAGGCGCCCCAGGAGATGTATTTTTTAAATAGGCCCTTCAGTTGGTTCTTCTCATAACATAAGTAATTTACTAGATTCCATTTTGGCTTCAGTTATTGGTAAGTTTCTACATTACTATTTAATTTGTGAATCTGGAGACCTTGTCACTGATGTTATCTCTCATTGGCACATGAGACTAGAGGAAGCATTATTTTCCAGGACTTATGATTTATAGAGGAAATTCGTAATAGACAGAGATGCTGTCAGATTGCCTTGAGGGCAGGCAAAAGGATTTACTGGCAACTGTTTTGCATGTGGTCTTTTCCTGCTGGAAGGTTAATGTGATTGTCAGCCAACAGAAGGGGCAATGTTGGAAAATGACATCTAGGATGATCCTCTGTTTTTATTGGGGTGGCTGGGTAGATGATGGCACTAATAACCAGAACTGAAAACCCAAAGAAGTGGGTTTGGGGGATGAGAAACATAGTGAGATCATTTTTGGAGGTACTTGTATTTCTTTGGTACATTCAAGTAGAGAAGTTTACCAGGCAGTTTAATGTTTGGGTCCGACCAGTGGTTTGGGCTGGACCAGTGGTCCAGGTTGGATGTTTGGGGGGTCATCAGTGTGTAAGTCATAGAGGAAACAGGGCTTCTGAATGCAGTCACCCAAGGGCAAAAACAAGGCATACAGAGAGCAAGGAACAGCTTGCTGCCTTCCTGTTTGTGCTGATGGTTCTCCGTCTTGAACACATCCCACCTAATTAACTCTGTCCTATGCACGGAGTTCCACCGCAGCCTACTATGAAGGAGCAAGTCCCTGCGCTCACCCACATTCTGTAACCCCAGGGATTTACCTGACGGTGGTCATTATGCTGGTGCTGTGGTATCTGTGATCCATGAGAGCTCTTCATGCTGAAATGCTGCTCTGATCTCCCATAGAGTTAACCGAGCCCCTAAGTAGAAACTTTATGTTATTTATATACGTAGAAAGATGATCACATTTAAGGGGCACTCAAGGACTAGACTTGGGCTCTAGAAT
The DNA here is from genome assembly GCF_030435805.1 of Mustela lutreola. NCBI lineage: Eukaryota > Metazoa > Chordata > Mammalia > Carnivora > Mustelidae > Mustela > Mustela lutreola. The sequence goes on from NC_081293.1 coordinate 37,756,928, forward strand.
GGGCAAAGTGCAAGTGCTCAAAGGACATGTAGAAACACATAGACGCGTATGTGTTTACACACACATAGCACTTAGAATGAGGTCTGACACATATGAAAGCTCTATAAATGTTAGCTGCTTATATGTTGAATTCTATTAAATAGAGCATTTCATAACTATTTAGTTGTCTTTCAGCAAAACTGTGGGCTCTTCTGTGGCTTATTTAGGCCAGAATGGAGGCAGGGAGACAGATTGAAAGATACTTCTACTGGATTAGGATTGGAGCCTCCCACCATCTGGTCTTCATTTGTTTTTTATGAAGTCTAGAGCACTATAAACTCTTCAGCCTCTCCCTTTCCCTCAGTGGAAAGAGTCGTGGGCTGGGAAAAGGAAATACTGGTAAGGCTTTATCCACTCCCACTTGTAAAAAGGTAGCAAAACGATTTATTTTCCTTAACTCACAATGTTATGGTGAGGGTAGCAGATGCTGTTTTGTGCCACCCAGATCCTCCCCCATCCCCCAGGACTGAGGTATTCCATGTTGGCTGCTGACAGTTCGCAGCTGGATCCCAATTTGGGCATCGCCCTCTGTCTTGCCCAAGGTTACCCACTTCTTGTGGGTAGCTTGTCTCCAATGACTGATTGATTAGGAGAAACGTATCAAGGCTCAAACTTCTGGCTTCAAGAGAGAAGAACACCAAAGGGCCCCTTAGCTCCAAAGATTATCAGCTGAACTTTTTGCTGCAACCAACTTGCTGTTCAAATTCTTTTTCTGCCCAGTCTTGTTTCCCTCACCTCTTAGATACAACTCCCAAGAGTAATCCTAAGAAACATTTGCATTAAATCTCAGAGCTTTAGGGACTATTTCTTGGTGATATTTGGTATTTAGTACCAGAACTGGTCCTAGGAGACATAGCGTGAGATTTTAAAGATGAACTCTATCCTCATGGCCTCTCTACTCTAAGGTGTCAGGAATTTATTCTGGGTCCTCCTCCTATCAAATTATTTGAGTAAGTTCCCAGCTCCTAAAGGTGTGAATGGCATTCTTGCTTTTGAAGGCACAGGAGAGAATTAGAGAATTCTCTTCTGATCCTTGCTCTGTGAACAAAACAAAAGCTGGTATTCCTGGAGGTGAAAATACTAGAGGATGAGAAACAAGTGGAAGTAATCAGAGACCTGCCATTTCAAAGGTGGAGTTTCCCCAAAAGCAGAAGCCCAGGCCCCCATCCTTGGGTTCATTGCTGTCCTCCAGCTTCTCATTCCTTCTACCTCCATTGGCTGCTTAGAGTGGAACTGTGGTCCCAGTCATGGAATGACCTGCTGATTTGCTGATGGCAGTATAGGGAAATCACAGAGGTGGAGGTCAGACTGCTGTGGCTGCCAGAAGGACTGGGTGGGAGGTCCCGAGTGAAGGGAAGAAAGGCAATAGAGCATGTGGCCAGAACGGTGGCAGAGTTGGCAGGAACGTCTCCTGCCATTTCGAAGCGGGTAGAGTAAGACCTGGGATAGTAGCCTCCACTGAGAGGGGGGTGAGCCTGACAACTGAGTATTCTTACTCCCATCAGTATCCCCCTAACTTACAAAATGAAGAAATGGTGCAATGGATGATGGTTCCCAGGAGACTTTATGTTTATTTGCAGCTGCTTTTTTTAAATCACAAAAGTAATATTGGCTCATTGGGAAAATAAAATGCAGAAGCACATAAAATAAAAAATGTAAGGCCTTCCAACACAGCATATATAGGGCTTTTTATAAACAAAAAATGAGTATATTATATATATTGTCTGAAATAATTTTCAATGCACATATATCATGGACACACACCAGTGTGAGTGCATACAGATCTACCTCATTTTTTTTTTTTTTTTTTTTGAGAAAGGGGTGGGGGAGAGGCAGAGGTAGAAAGAGAATCCCAAGCAGACTCCAGGCTCAGCACAGAGCCCAAAAGGCGACTCCATCTCATTGAGATGAGATCATCACCTGTGCTGAAACCAAGAGTCGGTTGCTTGACCAACTGAGCCATCCAGGTGCTCCATACCTCATTCTACTCACTGGTTGTTGAGTATTCCACTGGGTGGACTTTTTTTTTTTAAGAAAATATTTATTTTTATTTTTTAATAAACATATAATGTATTTTTAGCCCCAGGGGTACAGGTCTGTGAATCCCCAGGTTTATACACTTCACAGCACTCACCACAGCATACCCCCTCAGTGTCCATAACCCCACCACCCTCTCCTGACCCCCCTCCCCCAGCAACCCTCCTTTTGTTCTGTGAGAGTAAGAGTCTCTTCTGGTTTGTCTCCCTCCTGATCCCATCTTGTTTCATTTATTCTTTTCCTACCCCCCTAACTCCCCACATTGCATCTCCACTTCCTCATATTAGGGAAATCATATGATAGTTGTCTTTGTCCGATTGACTAATTTCACTTAGCACAATACCCTCTAGTTCCATCCATGTTGTTGCAAATGACAAGATTTCATTTCTTTTGATGGCTGCATAGTGTTCCATTGTATATATATACCATCTCTTTTTTATCCATTCATCTGTTGAAGGACATCTAGGTTCTTTCCATAGTTTGGCTATGGTGGACATTGCTGCTATAAACAATCGGGTGCACGTGCCCCTTCAGATCACTACATTTGTATCTTTAAGGTAAATACCCAGTAGTGCGATTGCTGGGTCATAGGGTAGCTCTATTTTCAACTTGAGGAACTTCCATACTGTTTTCCAGAGTGGCTACACCAGCTTGCATTCCCACCAACAGTGTAGGAGGGTTCCCCTTTCTCCGCATCCTTGCCATTTCCTGACTTGTTGATTTTAGACATTCTGACTGGTGTGAGGTGGTATCTCACTGTGGTTTTGATTTATATTTCTGTGATGCCCTGTGATGTGGAGCACTTTTTCATGTGTCTTTGGCCATCTGGATGTCTTCTTTGCAGAAATGTCTGTTCATGTCCTCTGCCCATTTCTTGATTGGATTATTTGTTCTTTGGGTGTTGAGTTTGATAAGCTCTTTATAGATTTTGGATACTAGCCCTTTATCTGATATGTTATTTGCAAATATCTTCTCCTATTCTGTCAGTCATCTTTTGGTTTTGTTGACTATTTCCTTTGCTGTGCAAAAGCTTCTGATCTTGATGAAATCCCAATAGTTTATTTTTGCCCTGGCTTCCCTTGCCTTTGGCAATTTTTCTAGGAAGAAGTTGCTGAGGCTGAGGTCAAAGAGGTTGCTGCCTGTGTTCTCCTCAAGGATTTTGATGGATTCCTTTCTCATATTGAGGTCTTTCATCCATTTTGAGTCTGTTTTTGTGTGTGGTATAAGGAAAAGGTCCAATTTTATTTTTCTACATGTGGCTGTCCAGTTTTCCTAACACCATTTGTTGAAGAGGCTATCTTTTTTCCATTGGATATTCTTTCCTGCTTTGAGTTGAGTTGAAGGTCTATTTCTGGGCTCTCTATTCTTTTCCATTGATCTATGTGTCTGTTTTTGTGCCAGTATCATACTATCTTGATGGTTACAACTTTGTAATAGAACTTGAAGTATGGAATTGTGATACCACCAACTTTGGCTTTCTTTTTCAACATTCCTCTGGCCATTCAGGGTCTTTTCTGGTCCCATATAAATTTTAGGATTATTTGTTCTGTTTCTTTGAAAAAAAATTGATGGTATTTTGATAGGCACTGCATTAAATGTGTAGATTGCTTTAGGTAGCATAGACATTGTCACAATATTTGTTCTTCCAATCCATGAGTGTGGAGCGTTTTTCCATTTCTTTGTGTCTTCCTCAGTTTCTTTCAAGAATATTCTATAGTTTTCCGAGTATAGATTCTTTGCCTCTTTGGTTGGGTTTATTCCTAGGTATCTTATGGTTTTGGGTGCAATTGTAAATGGGATCAACTCCTTAGTTTCTCTTTCTTCTGTCTTGCTGTTGGTTTATAGAAATGCAACTGGTTTCTGTGCATTGATTTTATACCCTGACACTTTGCTGAATTCCTGTATGAGTTCTAGCAGTTTTGGAGTGGAGTCTTTGGGTTTTCCACATAAAGTATCATTATCATCTGCAAAAAGTGAGAGTTTGACTTCTTTACTGATTCAGATGCCTTTTATTTCTTTTTGTTGTCTGATTGCTGAGGCTAGGACTTCCAGTACTATGTTGAATAGCAGTGGTGATAGTGGACATCCCTGCCATGTTCCTGACCTTAGGGGAAAAGCTCTCAGTTTTTCCCCATTGAGAATGATATTCACTGTGGGATTTTCATAGATGGCTTTGATGATATTGAGGTATGTACCCTCTATCTCTACACTTTGAAGAGTTTTGATCAAGAAAAGATGCTGTACTTTGTCAAATGCTTTTTCAGCATCTACTGAGAGTAGCATATGGTTCTTGTTCTTTCTTTTATTAATGTATTTTATCACATTGATTGATTTGTGGATGTTGAACCAACCTTGCAGGCCTGGAATAAATCCCACTTGGTCGTGGTGAATAATCCTTTTAATATACTGTTGGATCCTATTGGCTAGTATTTTGGTGAGAATTTTTGCATCCATGTTCATGAAGGATATTGGTCTATAATTCTCCTTTTAGATGGGCTCTTTGTCTGGCTTTTTGATCAAGGTAATGCTGGCCCCATAAAATGAGTTTGGAAGTTTTCCTTCCATTTCTATTTTTTGGAACAGTTTCAGGAGAATAGGAATTAATTCTTCTTTAAATGTTTTGTAGAATTCCCCTGGGAAACCATCTGGCCCTGGGCTCTAGTTTTTTGGGAGGTTTTTAATGCCTGCTTCAATCTCCTTACTGGTTATGGATCTGTTCAGGTTTTCTATTTCTTCCTGGTTCAGTTTTGATCGTTTATATGTCTCTAGGAATGCATCTATTTCTTCCAGATTATCAAATTTGGTGGTGTGTAGTTGCTCATAATACGTTCTTATAATTGTTTGTATTTCTTTGGTGTTGGTTGTGATCTCTCCTCTTTCATTCATGATTTTATTAATTTGGGTCCTTTTTCTTTTCTTTTGGGTAAGTCTGGCCAGGAGTTTATCAATCTTATTCTTTCAAAGAATCAGCTCCTAGTTTTGTTGATTTGTTCTACTGTCCTTTTGGTTACTATTTCATTGATATCTGCTCTGATCTTTATTATTTCTTTTCTTCTGCTGGGTTTAGGTTTTCTTTGTGATTCTTTCTCCAACTTGTTTACGTGTAGGGTTAGGTTGTGTACTTGAGACCTTTCTTGTTTCTTGAGAAAAGCTTGTATGGCTCTATACTTTCCTTTTAGGACTGCCTTTGCTGTGTTCCACAGATTTTGAACCGTTGTGTTTTCATTTACATTTGTTTCCATGAATTTTTTAAATTCTTCTTTAATTTCCTGGTTGACCCATTCAATCTTTCATAGGATGTTCTTTAGCCTCCATGTATTTGAATTCTTTCCAACTTTCTTCTTATGATTGAGTTCTAGTTTCAGAGCATTGTGGTCCAAAAGTATGCAGGGAATGATCCCAATCTTTGGTACCAGTTGAGACCTGATCTGTGACCCAGTAAGTGATCTATTCTGGAGAATGTTCCATGTGCACTAGAGAAGAATGTGTATTCTGTTGCTTTGGGATGGAATATTATGAAAAGATCTGTGATGTCCTACCTGGTCCAGTGTGTCACTTAAAGCCTTTATTTCCTTGTTGATCTTTTGCTTAGATGATCTGTCCATTTCTGTGAGAGGGTTGTGAAAGTCCCCTACTATTATTGTATTATGTCATTGTGTTTCTTTGATTTTGTTATTAATTGGTTTATATAATTGGCTGCACCCATGTTAGGGGCATAGATATTTAAAATTGTTAGATCTTCTTGTTGGACAGATCTTTTAAATATGACATATTGTGCTTTCCCATCTCTTATTATAGTCTTTGGCTTAAAATCTAGTATCTGATATAAGGGTTGCCAATCCAGCTTTCTTTTGTTGTCCATTAGCATGGTAAATTGTTTTCCACCCCTTCACTTTAAATCTGGAGGTGTCTTTGGGTCTGAAATGAGTTTCTTGTAGACAGCATGTTGATGTCCCCCCCCCCCCCCATTCTGATACTCTGTGTCTTTTGGTGCATTTAGCCCATTTGCATTCAGGGTAACTATTGAAAGATATGAATTTAGTGTCATTGTATTGCCTGTGAGGTGATTGTTACTATATACTCTCTCTGTTCCTTTCTGGTCTACTACTTTTAGGCTCTTTCTATGCTTAGAGGATTTGTTTCAATATTTCCTGTAAGGGCTGGTTTGGTATTTGTAAATTCTTTTAATTTTTATTTGTCCTGGAAGCTTTTTATCTCTCCTTCTATTTTCAATGATAGCCTAGCTGGATATAGTATTCTTGGCTGCATATTTTTCTTGTTTAGTGCTCTGAATATATCATGCCAGTTCTTTCTGGCCTTCCAGGTCTCTGTGGATAAGTTTGTTGCCACTCTAATATTTCTACCATTGTATGTTGCAGACTTCTAGTCCTGAACTACTTTCAGGATTTTCTCTTTGTCACTAGGAGTTGTAAGTTTTACTGTTAGATGATGGAGTGTGGACATATTTTTATTGATTTTAAGGGGGGGGGTTCTCTGTGCTTATTGGATTTTGAATCTTGTTCTGCTTGCTGTATTAGGGAAATTCTCTACTGTAACTTGCTCCAATATACCTTCTGCTCCTCTCTCTCTTTCTTTTTCTTCTGGGATCCCAATTACTCTAATATTGTTTCATCTTATGGTATCACTTATCTCTCAAATTCTCCCCTTGTGGTCTGGTAGTTGTTTGTCTCTTTTTTGTTCAACTTCTTTATTCTCTGTCATTTGGTCTTATTTATTACTAATTCTCTCTTCAGCCTTATTTATCCTAGCAGTAAGAGTCTCCATTTTTTACTGTACCTCATTAATAGCTTTTTTGATTTCAACTTGGTTAGATTTTAGTTCTTTTATTTCTCCAGAAAGGGATTTTATTTCTCCAGAAAGGGATTCTCTAATATCTGCCATGCCTTTTTCAAGCCCAGCTAGCACCCTGATCATCATCATTCTGAACTCTAGTTCAGACATATTACCAATGTCTGTATTGATTAGGTCTTTAGCCATTGGTACTGCCTCTTGTTCTTTTTTTTCTGGTGAGTTTTCCCACTTTGATGGTTAATCCAGATAAGAATATATGAATGAGAGAATAAAATACTAAAAGGGTGGCAAAGACCCCAGCAAAATATATGGTAAACAATTCAGAAGAGACATTAAAGAGAGGGGGAAGAAAGGAGAAAAAAAAAAGTGAAAAAAATGTATATTATACTGGTGAATAGAACAGAGTCACTCACTTGATTTTGGGTATATTCCGGTGTCTTAGAAGAAACTGCCTCCCAAAATTTTAAAGAAAGAAAAAGTTATGTATACACAAAAATAAGGGTAAACACAATGAAGGAAAGGAATATGTCTGTAAAGATGAAAATTAAAAAGATTCTAGAAAAGGAATTGATAAGTTGGTTGGAAAAAGGAAAGAAGAAAGAGGAGAGAATGTGATTAGGCTGGAGACTAGAACAAAGCCATGTGCTAGATTTAGGGTATTTATTGATCTATCAGAGGAAATTGCTTCCCAAAATTTTAAAGAAAAAAAACCTATAGGTATACAAAAAATAAGGTTAACTACAATGAAGGGATAAGAAATGACTATAACAATGAAAATTTAAAAGATTTTAAAAAATTATTTTATTTTATTTTTAAAAAATATTTTATTTATTTATTTGAGAGAGAGTGAGAGAGAGCATGAGGGGGGAGAAGGTCAGAAGAAGAAGCAGACTCCCCATGAAGCTGGGAGCCCGATGCAAGACTCAATTCCAGGACTCTGGGGTCATGACCTGAGCCAAAGGCAGTGGCTTAACCAACTGAGACACCCAGGTTCTCCAAAATATTTTTTAAAAGGTATTGTTAAGATGAAATAGTTAAAAAATATGAAAAGAAGAAAGAGGAAATGTTTAAAAAATAGAATAAGAAAAAAAAATAAAATAAAAAAATGTAACTTTGCAAGAGTAAAGGATCATGGGAAAAAGGCCATGAATTCTATGTGTTGCTTTCCCCTAGCTCTGCAGTTTCACAGTTCTTGCTGATCTGTGAACTTGGTCTTGGAGGGATGTTCTTTCTGATCTTCTGGGGGAGGGGCCTATTGCAGTGATTCTCAAAGTCTTTGCCGGAGGTGGAATTGTACCACCCTTGCCAGGGGCTGGGCTAAGTAATCTGCTCGGGTTCCTTCTTGGGAGCCTTTGCTCCCTGAACACTTTCCATAGAGGTTAGGAGGACGGGAATGAAAATAGCGGGCTCCCAATTCCTCCAGGAGGAGTTGAGCACTTGGGGCCCCAATCCTCAGTGTGGCCTCAGAGCAATGCAGTCAATCACTCCCGTCTCCCTGATCTCCAGCAGCACTCACCCAGCCTGTGACTGAGCATTTCTGTCTCTGGCACATGGCCCTGCCTGGAGTCTCCAAACTCAGCAGATTTCTGCCACACTGCTCTTACTGGAGCAGGAAGATGAGTCTCTCCAGATCTGCCATTTCTGTGGTCCCTGCTCGAAGTTCAGTGGTCTGATTATGCCGCGGATCACAGTTTAAGGAAACTCCAAGCTTAGAGCTCAATCCTCGGCTCTATCTCTGTAGCCAGCTTCACCGCTCTGACACCTGTGAACTCTGCTACACTCAGATACCCCAGGTCCGTCTGTGACCCCATGGGTCCTGAGACCACACTGTTCCTGTGAGAGCTCAACCCCTGCTTAGTCTCTGGAGTGATGTCCCTCAGTGGAGCAGACTTCTAAAAGTTCTGATTTTGTGCTCCGTTGTTCCACTGCTTGCTGGGAGCCAGCCCCTCCCCCCCGGGATTATCTTCCCCTGGCTTCAGATTCACTTCCCTACACATCCTACCTTCCAGAAAGTTGTTGATTTTCTGTTCCTAGAATTGCTGCTCCTCTCTTCTATCTCTTGTTGAATTTGTAGGTGTTTGGAATGGTTTGATAACTATGTAGCTTAACTCCTGGGACCTACTGATACTTCAGTCTCCTACTCTTCTGCCATCTTGCTTCCTCAGTGAAGTCCATTTTAATAATACATATTATTTAATCCAATATATTAAACACATAGTTGATATAAAAATATTAAAGAGATATTTTACATTTTCACCACTATGTCTCTGAAATCCAGTGTGTATTTTACTCTTAGAACAGACCTCAATTTGGATTGATTACATGTGGCTAGTACCAGCACATTGGACAACAAAGCTTCAGACTGCCTTTAAGTTTTTGACCATTTTTCAGTTGGGCTGGTTTTCTTTGCTTATTGATTTTAAGAACTTACTGTGTATTTGGGCCCCTTTCTCATTATGTGTATAGCAATTATTTTTTCCCCTAATTTGACTTTCACTTTTTAAAACGGATTTATTTATTTATTTTAAAGAGAGAGAGCTTGTGGGTGGTGGTAGAGGAGAGAATTTCAGACTCCCTGCTGACTGCAGAACTCAGTATGAGGCTTGATCCCATGACCCATGAGATCATGACCTGAGCTGAAAACACGAGTCAGACACTCAACTGACTGAGCCACCCAAGTGCCCCTTGACTTTCACTTTTGACCTTATTTACTGTTGGGCAATATTGGAGGATTGACTAGTGAATGATTCTAACTTGTATGTAGAGAAATTTATTCTTTTTAGCTTCTGGTTTTGCTTTCATACTGTTAACGTGTCAAAACTGTGTTTACAGTTTCATGTTTTTTCTTTGAATTCTTTGCTTCTCCTGACCATTATTATATTATTTTGACAGTCACAACATCACTTTTATTACTGATTAAAGCCTAGTTGGAGGATGTGGCTTTAAGGATGTTAGCCAAGAAAGCTTCTAACTATTCTGAAGCTCAGAACTGAACAGATTTCCCCATCAGTCCCAGGCAGAACTGCCCTGGAATGGGCTTCCCTGAATGTGAATGAGCATCAGAATGACCAGGAGGGCTTGTTAAAACAAGGATGTTGGGCCTCTGCCCCAGGATTTTCTACTGAGTAGGCATGGGGTGAGGTTCTAGAATTTGCATTTCCAAAAGTTCCTGAGTGATACAGAGGCTGCTGGTTTGTGGACCACACTTTGAGAACCACTGGCTCACGTGCTAGAGAAATACAGATGAAATGCATGTTCCCTGTGGGGAGCATTCCTCCAAAGACAGAAAAGGACAAAGATGAGCTGAGCTGAGTGGTTTTAGTTTTTCTTCCCAAGTTTCTATTACCTGGGTGGTGTGAGTATTTATTAAAGATACATATATCTATCTTCTATCTATCATCTGTCTATCCATCTATCTACCCATCCATCTATCTATCCGGTTTAAAGAGTGAGATAATGCAAAGGTTTTGTTGCAAAGCCCAGCAGCACTGTACCTCTTGCCTGCTTCCTGGAGTCAACAACTTGTGCCTCTTTTAGCTGATTATTTCATATTTATCTCTGTATTTCTACAAAGCACACTGTATTGCTAGTTCCTGTCTTTTCAGTTTTAGGTATTATCAATTGACTTCTTGATGTGGAGGCTGAGATTCTAGCCTTCTTTCTACTTCCCCACCTTTGGTGAACCTGTACACCCCTTTGCATCTCCAAATACAGTTATGGTCTATTATTTTTGGATCAATATTCAGTGCATATATTATTTTGACTATGTAAACACTATTTGTAATGGAGCCATTTCATAAATTAAGTGAATGGATTTTCTTTCTTGCACTGTTTTTGATCCTGGAGTTAACAACTGCCTTCTTTTTCGTTTAGTCTTCCTCTGTAGTAATTAGTAAAGCAACACCATATTTTGCCTCAGATATAGGTATCTCCTCTCAATAAGCTCACACAAATTAGTATTTTACAGAGTAGGTTTTCTCAAGGAAATTGTTCATGGAGCCTTCTGATCTGCTCTAATCTAGAGAGACTACCTTCTCAGCTTCCTGACACCATATCCTGGGCATCTCTATCACCTTCCTCTAGCTTTGCATCTCCTGGATCATTTTTCCTCTCTTTTGGCTTCCTGCCTTTTTTGGTAAAGCCCATACTCTTGGAGCTTCCTGAAGAATTTTGTATGGGAGAAACATTGGAAAGTGTTGAGGAGGGATGGTGCAAGGCAGAGAAAATCATGCATGTAAAATAATAATATATGCCAACATAAGAAGAGGAGTGTAGCTTCTCTTTCTAGTGGTGTGGACTTGGACATGTTCCTTGACATCTCCATGTCTCTTTCTCTACCTATAAAATGGGAATTGTAATACTAACTATCATAGTTTCTGACACATAGTGCTAAATGAGCATTGACCATATTCTCAACTTTGGCTGTGTGTACAACAAAGAATAAGGCACAAAGCTTATTTTTTTTTTTAAGATTTTATTTGTTTATTTGACAGAGAGAGATCACAGTACACAGAGAGGCAGGCAGAGAGAGAGAGAGGGAAGCAGGCTCCCTGCTGAGCAGAGAGCCTGATGCGGGACTCGATCCCAGGACCCTGAGATCATGACCTGAGCCGAAGGCAGCGGCTTAACCCACTGAGCCACCCAGGCGCCCCCACAAACAAGCTTATTAACACACTGGCTTCTTTGCAGGGTGTCCTGGTTGGCCCATTTCAATGGCTTTTTTTTTTTTTTTTTGGGTGGTCAGATTGTCCAGAAAATGCAGTATGACCTCCCACATGGTGGCAGAAAGATAAGCTGCCAGAAATTTAGGGCTCAAGATGGGGAAGAAGCCTGGATAGAGGGAGGATATTAGCATTCAGTGTATGAATTTTGACTTAATCTTCTTGTTTTTAGTGCATTACTGTCACCCTAACTCCATATATTTTCTCCTGGCCCAGACACCTCCTTTCTTCCATTATTTTATCCCAATGTCTTAGGGGTGTGAGGAGTAGGTTAGAAAAGGGAGTAAGAATCTCCTGAGGGCCCATAGGACACCAGATTCTATATGTTAAAATGGCTGTTCCACTTAATCTTTGAATGTTAATTTTGTCAACTATACAATGAGGACAAAGTACCAAAGTACAGAGTTCTTATGAAAATGAATTTTAAAAATGTATAAAGTGTCTTGGGTAATATTTGGTGTCATCTGTATTTCATAAATTATAGTTATTTTCTTTATTTTTTTATTTTGATTTTTTTAAAGATTTTTAAAATTCATTTATTTGATAGAGAGAGATCACAAGTAGGCAGAGAAGCAGGCAGAGAGAAAGGGGGAAGCAGGCTCCCTGCTGAGCAGAGAGCTGGAAATGGGGCTTGATATCAGGAGCTGAGACCATGTCTTGAACCGAAGGCAGAGGCTTAACCCACTGAGCCACCCAGGTGCCCCATAAATTATATTTCTTATGATTATCTTCCTAAAGATCATCCACTGTCATTAGCACTCTTCTTTCTGTTTGACTGGTAGATAAAATGTGGTTTGCATTAGACAACTGATGGACCCAATATCTGACCTGCAGTGGACAATAAGCCCATCCCTGAATGCCAGTCACTCACTTCTTCATCAGGGATTTATGAGGTCTTCTCCCATTCTAAGCCTGGGGAACAGAGGTTTTGGCTCTCCTAGAGCACAAAGTACAGACAACAAACTTATAAATGCAATAAAATATCATAGGGACGTTGACAAAAATATCTGAGGAAGGAACTGGTTTTGGGAGAGACGGGTGTGTCTTATGGTTCACTTGGGCTGAATCTCGAGACATGTTAGTGTGTGCCCACTGGAAAGGATCAGGAGAAGTACATTCTGAGTAGGAGTAGAGGGACTAGCATGGATAAAGGCCAACAAGCACAAAACTATCAGTATGTATGGAACCATCATCAGTATGTATGGAATGTAAAATACCAGTAGAGCTTGAGAAAATTGTCTGGACTAGGCAGTTCTTGATGCCAAGAAAAGAGTTGGAATTTTATCTTGTAGGCCATGGGGAGCCATTGAAGGATTTTTTTTTTTTTTTAAAGATCTTATTTATTTATTTGCCAGAGACAGAGGGAGAGAGCGAACACAGGCAGACAAAGAGGCAGGCAGAGGCAGAGGGAGAAGCAGGCTCCCTGCCGAGCAAGGAGCCCGATGTGGGACTCCATCCCAGGACCCTGGGATCATGACCTGAGCCGAAGGCAGCTGCTTAACCAACTGAGCCACCCAGGCGTCCCCCATTGAAGGATTTTAAACTGGGAAGTACATAAGACAATTTTGCAACAATATTTTAAGCAAAAACAATGTAACATAATCCCATTGTAACAAATCAAAAAGTACAGGGGCACCTGGGTGGCTCAGTGGGTTAAGTCTCTGCCTTCGGCTCAGGTCATGATCCCAGGGTCCTGGGATTGAGCCCCACATCGGGCTTTCTGCTCTGCAGGGAGCCTGCTTCCTCCTCTCTCTCTGCCTGCCTTTCTGCCTACTTGTGATCTCTGTCAGATAAATAAAGAAAAAATCTTAAAAAAAAAAGTACATATTTAGGAATGAAGGGTTCAGTTGTGTAGTATAGGCGATGGTAGTTTCTCTTAGTGTTGTCTGTACAGGTGCCATTCTTTCCCTGAGGAGGCCAGTTTGTCTATGTGCTGTCAGTGTCCAGTTGTTCCCTCCAGTGGATCCCCACAGTGATGTGTGACGATACATCTGGAGGATTGCAATCCAGGGACTCTCCTCAGAGCCATGGTGTCCAGGGTTTTTTTTGGGGGGTGGGTGGGTGGGGAGCGTTTGTCACATAAGCATAGGGTGGCCATAATTACTCTACTTCTAGTCTCTTCAGAGGCTGGAATACCCAAGACCTGTACCATAGATCACATTGTTTGCAGAAACGATCTGCCATGGCCCAAGGCCCCAGAAAAACAGACACTTGTTAAGTAGGATATTCGAAGGGCATGGAGATTATCTTCTGGGAGGCAAGCAAGGTCAGACCTTTCTTTGGAAGTTGCAGGGTTTGAGGATCCCAGATCTCCTGAGTCAACCCTTTCCTGCGCACATGGGATTGGATGAAGTCACTGGGTTGGCTATAGGGATGAAAGGAGAAGAGGGCCCTGGGCCAGGACTGACTGTAGAGCACCCCAGCCTCTGAGGGAGACTCAGAGAAAGTGGATCTCACACAGGGGTTTGGGAGGAATGTCAGAGAGGTAGGAGGACAGCTTATGAGGGATATGGTCCCAGAAGCTGAGGAACCGGAAATACCAAGGAAAACATAACAAATGGGACAGGGAATTCAGGTAAGAGAATGACTACACAAACAGATCCATCAGATTTTAACAATGAAGGGAGGAGTGGCATTTTTAACAGACTGTTAAAACCACTGGAATGGTTGGGGAACACTGACTCACCGCCTGGAAATTCTGGGAGGTAGAGACAGGGAACGCAGACAAATATTTTGAGCTGCTTGACTGTGAAGGGAAGGCGAGTGACAAGGTGGCAGCTAGAAGGGAATAGCAGGTCAAGAAGCGTGTTTATTTAACCATGGGAAACATGGGAAGATGGGTATGTTCATATATTGTGGGAAAGGAGCTGGAAACAGGAGTGGGGTGTGAGAGACAGGGAGGGAGAGAGATGACTTGAACACATGGGCAGGAAGGCATGAGGGGGAGGGAGTGCTGGGACATTGAGAGCGGATCCACTTTAGGGAGAAGGAGAGGGAACTGGCTGCCAAACAGAGCTGAGGTGTGTACGGAAGTTATTAACTGATCTATTACATCATCAAGTTGAGGCTGGAAGGTGGAGGCCGGTGTTTGAATGCCATAGAGTGCGTGTGCCGGGATGAGGAAGGGAGAAGGGTTGGTTATGATAAAGAGGAGAGTTGGTTATGATAAAGGGGCTGTTGGAAGTTTAGCTAAGCTACTCCAAGGCTGCCCTGGCATCCCTTTTGTTTGGCCAGGAGCCTGCAGAGACCTTACACTGACATAAAAGCCACTCTTTCCCCTGCCCCCTCCCCCAAAAAGCTTAAGCATCATGGAAATTGATGAGATGATCAGCTTCATGGTCAGTTTAATCCAGAGACTCCAGGTCTGTTTTCGTGCTGCTCTCTCAGTTTGACTGTCATCTGTATGTAGGATTAAGTACTATTTTTTTTCTTTTAGCTTTTAATTAAAAAAATTCGTTAAAAGACCCATAACATAAAATTCACCATCTTAACTCTTTTTAAATGTACAGTTTGGTGGCATGAAGTATATCGCATTGCTGTGTGCCCATCATCACCGTCCAGCTCCAGAACTCTTCTTGTTGTTCAAAACTGAACATTAAACTGTCCCCATTAAACAACGGCTGCCCGTTTCTCCGTCCCCCCAGCCTTGGCAGTCACCATTGAACTTTCTGGCTCTATGAATTGAACTTTATAAGTGGAACCAAACAGTATTAGCTTTTCTGTGACTGAATTTTTTCATGGCCATTATGTCTTCAAGGTTCATCCGTATTGGATTATGGGTCAGAATTGTCTTCCTTCTTAAGGCTGAATAATATTCCATTGGATGTATATATCACATTTTTGTTTATCTGTTCATTGCTGATAGGTGCTTTAGATTGACTCCACCCTTTGGCAATTATGAGTAGTGCTGCTCTGAACATGGGTAACTGAATATCTGTTTGAATCCCCACTTTCATTTCTTTTGGACTTATACTCAGAGGTGGAGGTGCTGGGTCATATGGTAATTGTATGATTTATAATTTTTTGAGGAACCACCAGACTTTTCCATAGCTATTGCACCATTTTTAGATACTCACCAACTGTGGGCTTAATTCTTTTTTTTAAGTTTTTATTTTAATTCCAGTTAGTTAATATACAATGTTATATTACTTTTTGGTGAACAATATAGTGATTCAACAATTCCATAATAATATGGTGCTCATCACAAGTATACTCCCTAATCCCCATCACCTATTTCACCCATCCCCCCACCCACCTCTGCTCTGGTAACCATCAGTGTGTTCTTTATAGTTTAGGGTCTGTTTCTTGGTTTCTCTCTCTCTCTTTTTGCCTTTGCTTGCTTGTTTTGTTTCTTATATTCCACAAATGAGTGAAATCATATGGTGTTTGTCTTTCTCTGATTGACTTATTTTGCTTAGCATAATATTCTCTAGCTCCATCCATGTCATTGCAAATGGCAAGATTTCATTCTTTTTTATGGCTGAGTAATATTACATTTTATATATTATATATACCACTTTATCAGTCCATCCATCTGTGGACACTTGGACTGCTTCCATGTCTTGGCTGTTGCAAATATGCTGCTATAAACATTGCGGTGCAGGTATTCCTTTGAATCAGTATTTTTGTATTCTTTGGGTAAATACCCAGTAGTGTGTGATTGCTGAATGATAGGGTAGTTCGCTTTTAAACTTTTTTTTTTCCATTGGTAGCCATATTCTGCCTTTATTTAGTTTTATTTATTTTTCGAGTAGAAATCTTCTATCTAGTTTACAATTCAAGAGGTGTAAGATGTATACAATAATAAGTCCCTCCACACAAAATGGACAATCATCAAGTGTCTGTACTAGAAGGACCATGCCATCCTTACAGGTCCATTTTTGAACCTATGAACCAATATGCACCCCTATTTCCTCCTTTTTACAAAAACGGCAGCATTCTGTACACGATGTCGTGCATCATGAGTTCTTCATTTGCTATTTGGTAATTGTTCTAGATGAGCACACTCAAAGTTCCTCCTGTTAAAAATATTTTTAACTTTTTGAGGAACTTCCATACCTTTTCCCAGAGTGGCTGCACTAGTCTGCATTCCTGTGGGCTTAATTCTTATACTGTTTTCCTCCTGGTGGCAAATGTTCCAGGCTTTACCTCTCCATATTCTGATTTCAGAGGAAGGGCGGAGACTCTTGGTCCAACATTCTCAGCAGTTGTCATGAGACATACACTGCTTGGGCTGCTCAGGTTACATGGCTGAACTAACCCTGAAAGCTAATGGCAGGTACAGGGAATGGAGTCAATTGGGGGACTTCAGACTATCTGGCCCACCCTTGTCCTGGAGGTGGAGTCAACATCCCCAGGAACATGGAGCTTCGAGTTGGGGAGGGGAGCACTTATAAAAAGAGTTCAGACTTTAGTTAGATCGGGTAAAAAGGCATTTTCACCTACATATTTGTTGTGGAACCAGTCTCCTGAAATCTGAATTCTTTTTACCCTGCCACATTATTTTTGTCTCCTTGCTTAACTAAAGCATGGATATTTCTCTGACATTTGGAGCCCAGTGATGCAGGGTTGTTAGCAAAAGGCTGACGTGTTTGAACACATGGTTTTCTTTTATTAGCTTTACAATGGAAGGGGAACTTTTGCCAAACGCCAAGACTTTTCTTCATAGTTTGTCATCTACAATGGGAGGAGAAGGCATGTTGGCCAGGTTCCCCTAGTCTCAGAAAAAAAAAAAAGAGCACTGTATTTTAGTCCTTTGACTGCTGTTTGTTTACTGCTGGTGGATGGCAACTTTCAGACTCCAGGTTAAAGAGTTGCGTGCTTTTTTGAGAGGCCCGGGCTGGGCGGTATGGGCTACAGTCCCTGAGTCACCTGGATGATTTAAGATTTCATTAGGAAAGAGGCTGTAGATGCTGGTTCCCAGGTCCACATGCAAACAAAGATTCAAAGGGAAGGGACTTGGAAACAAATCGGCCTGATTCTTTTAAAAACAAAATGTCAGTTGGTTATAGCCTACTTCCAGCCCATTTCGAAGGTTTCACTGTTAATCAGGACCTGCTCTGTGAAAAAAAATTTTTTTTTGGTGAAAATTCAGACTCTGCTGCCACTCTCCCAGTCCTGGCAAAGGGAGCATGGAGTCCAAATACTACTCTTTATGGAATAAAGAGTAGGTCCCACTGAAGCACTCAGGGTCTCTGACTACCAACTTGGTACCGTCCTGCCTGCCTTAGGGACCTGGCTTAGCCCAGGATGTAGTAGCCTGAGAGCCATTTTGCAGAGGTGTGTGCACATGTAGGGTTCTTCTCTCCCCACTCAGGCTGGGCAGATAGGTCTGCTCAGTGCATTCTGCTCTGGGGAGCACCCTCTTTTTTCTTTTTGGGAATGAAGAACTCAGACCTTGGGATGCTTAGGCCCAGTATCAGTGCCTAGGGGCATTTGCTAGGTTGATCAAGTCTGAGAGAGAATAGGACAGAGTCTGGATCATGTTTTCTTTTATTCCATATTCCCAGATTTCCTGGCTGTCTGGTTACGTAGCTGCTTGCCAGTGGCAGGCCCTAAAAAGCCCTTGGGGAGTCTCCATGCAGGGACCCTGCCAGGGCTGCTTGGACTATAGGTGTGTGGGCCTCCTGACTTTGGCCCAGGGCCTCAAAGAGGGGACTTGCCTTTCCTTGAAGGGGGGGCCAGGATGCTTTGACCTCTAAGGTGCTGGGACAGTAGCCTTGGCTTTCTGTGGCTCCGGGCAGGCGGGCCTTTCTTCACTGAGGCCTCTTAGGACAGAAGAGAAACTGTCCCAATCCCGTTTCCCACCCTATGAAAACGGGGAGTTTGATTTCCCTGGGTGTTGCAGCCTCTTCTTGTTTCAGCAGGAGAATCCTGTGCGTTTGATCTAAATCTGGTCTCCTGCTGGAGAGACCCAAACAATCTCAGTCAAAACAGTATTAACAGGAAACCTGTCTCTTAAGGCCAGGAATGCAACCAAAATAGCTCCAAGACTTTAATTCCGATAGCAGTACCATTTGGGGGAGTCCTTTACCTGAGGGAAACAATAAGTGGAACTCTGCCCCCAAATACTTTGGCCTGCAGGGCCTTGTGGAGCCCAGGGGGCATGGGGCTGCTGGTCTACCTGGCTTCCCTGAGCATGGACAGCTGGGGATTCCAGGGACTGGCCTGGACCACCAAGAGAGCCACATAAGCAAAAGATGGGTTTTCACTGAGTAAACTGACCAGGTATTTTTGTTTGGTGGGGGTAATTGAGAATTTTAGGAGGAAAACAAATCCTGTTGTGGCACTTTATGCCACTGTGGCATAAAAAAAATCACCTCAGGGCATGCACCTGGCTAGCTCAGTTGGTGGGGGGGAGGGCTGTGACTCTTGATCTCCAGGTTGTGAGTCCAAGCTCCATGTTGGGTGTGGAGCCTATTTAAAAAAATTATTATTATTATTATTATTTTAAAAGATTTTATTTATTTATTTGACAGAGGGAGGGAGAGAGCAAGCACAAGCAGGGCGAGCGGCAGGCTGGGGAGAAGCTCGTTCCCTGCTGAGCAAGGAGCCTGACATGGCCTTGATTCCAGGACCCTGGGATTGTGACCTATGCCAAAGGCGACTGAGTCACCCAGGTGACCCTAAAAAAAAAATCACTTCTAATCTTGTAATACAGAGAGAACTGCAGTGAGTGCTTTGTGGGAATTTTCAGTGTTTCTTTTATTCATATGCACGTGCATACCTGTGTTTGCACACCCCACCCCCACAATTTTTAATAGTTTGGGGGACTCCTGTTTTAGTCTTTGTGCCACCTATTTTCCTCTTGCTACATGGAGTCAGCTGCTGCCAACCTCCGAAGTTATTCTTTACACACATAAGCAATTATGTATGTATATATGTTTGCATTTTTGTATTTATTTATGTTTTTTAAAAGATTATTTACTTATTTATTTATTTGACAGACAGATCACAAGTAGGCAGAGCGGCAGGCAGAGAGAGAGAGGAGGGGAAGCCGACTCCTCCCTGCTGAGCAGAGAGGCCCGATGTCGGGCTCGATCCCAGGACCCTGGGATCATGACCTGAGCTGAAGGCAGAGGCTTTAACCCACTGAGCCACCCAGGCGCCCCTATTTATGTTTTCTTTTCTTTTCTTTTTTTTTTTTTTAAGGATTTTATTTACTTATTTGACAGAGAGCGATCACAAGTAGGCACAGAGACAGGCAGAGAGAGAGGGAGAAGCAGGCTCCCCGCTGAACAGAGATCCCGATGTGGAGCTTGACTGCAGGACCCTGAGATCATGACCTAAGCTGAAGACAGAGGCTTAACCCGCTGAGCCACCCAGGCACACCCTTATTTATGTTTTCATATGCAAGTGGTAGCAAAATACCTTTCTGGATCTTTTTTTTTTTTTTTTTTTAAACTTGATACTGTATCTTGGAGAGCCTTCCATTTGGTATGTATGGATCTGCTTCATTCTTTTAAAAACTTGCATAATAGTCCACTATTTGATTGCATCATAGTTTATTCAGTCCCCCATTATGAATATTTAGATGGTTTCCACTCTTTTGATGTTTAAAAAAATGCTATTTCTCACTTCCTAGAAGTGGCGTTATTGGGTCAAAGGATTGCCCATGTTGGTAGCGATTGCTGGCTTGCTCTCAATCACCCCTGCTGTCCGCGTTCCCACACTCTCGATCGCACTGTTTGCTGCCAGTTTTTGAATTTTGCCAATCTTGTAAGTGAGAAATAACCCTGTAGCTTTACTTTACATTCCTTTTAAGAGATTGAAACTATTCTTACATATTTGGAAGCGTTTGCATTTTTGTTTCTGCGAACCATGTCATTTGCTTCCTTTTCTGTTGCACTATTGGTAGCTTTCTTTCTCATCTCTCTCTGAGAACAAGGTTTTTATATTTTGGCCATCACTCCTTTCCTTCTTCTCACCTCAAAAAGAAGGGGAGCTAAATAGTTATTCATGTTTCATTTTCATGCTTATCCTCTGCCTTGCCTTGTGGACGGTTTGCTTCCTGCAAATATGGCTCAGTTGTGTGAGTTCAGCCTCCCAGGGTCCAAACCAGGTCCCGGGTTGGGGGGCTGCTGCTCCTTTCACCAGGCCTGCACCCAGCCCCATGGAAACAATCAGTAATGGAGCTTGCACCTCAATTTGGGTCCATTACCCAGGAGAACTCTGCTTCTGCAGATTTTTATTTTTAAAGATTTGCATCTGCAGAGTGCATTTCTTTTTGTGTTGTCCTGTGTTTGACCTTAAGTGCTTCCAGAAGACCTTCCGACTTTGTGCTTCATAACTTTGGCATTTTTCCCTACTGTTTCAAGGATGGGGTTTTCAGTTGTGTTTATTGCTTCAACTTCTTGCTTTTGTGTGATTTCTGAAAAGCCTAAGGAGAAATGCTGACTTCATTTGTTTACATTCTTACTTTCTATGCAATTTTGCATTACATATCTCTATAACCATATTAATGCTTGTTCAACAAAAATTATCAACTTTAGAGATAGTTGTCTTATGGTTAATAAAAATGTCTTATAGTTAATAGATGTCTTATAATTAATAAAGAGCGGTGAGTCCTTTTTTCTCTACAAAGAGGTTTCTTTCTTTTTTCTTTATGTTTCCCTTTTTGCTGTAGATAGAAGCTACATATGCAGGGTCTCAGTCCCTCTACACACAACACAGAAAATGACAGATGATACAAATAAGGCGATATATGTCTGCTATAAGAATAAGTGTGTGGGATATATCAACAACAAAGAGAACTGTACAAAGCAAGCATATAAAACAATCCTATACTTGGGGGATCCCAAAGACACATATTAAAAGTTGACTCTGGGTGCCTGGGTGGTCCAGTCGGTTAAGCATCTGACTCTTGGTTTTGGTTCAGATCGTGATCTCAGGATCTTGAGATCAATCCCCACATGAGGCTCTGTGTTCAGTGTGGGGTCTCCTTGAGTTTCCCTCTCCCTCTGCCTGTGCTTCCCCCGCAACGCTTGCACACTCTCTCAAATAAATAAATAATTCTTTTAAAAAATTTGACTTTTATTGACTCTTCAAGTAAGCATATTTCATGAAAATATGTAAGCATATTCCATATTTCATGAAAAAGATTATAGGCCCTCTAACTTCCCATTTCTTTTATTCCAATCCCTATTTCTTTTATATACATTTTCTAGGCATTCCTTTACTAAGGATTGCTTGATATGTTTTATACCCAAAGATCTTTTAAAAAAATTATTTATTTTTTAAATTAACATAAAATTTACTATTTTTCCCAAGGGTACAGGTCTGTGAATCATCAAGATTACACATTTCAGAGCGCCTGGGTGGCTCAGTGGGTTAGGCCACTGCCTTCCGCTCAGGTCATGGTCCCAGGGTCCCGGGATCAAGTCCCGCATCGGGCTCTCTGCTCAGCGGGGAGCCTGCTTCCCTCTCTCTCTCTCTGCCTGCCTCTCTGTCTACTTGTAATCTCTGTCAAATAAACAAATAAAATCTTAAAAAAAAAAAAAGATTACACATTTCACAGGACTCACCATAGCACATACCCTCCCCAATGTCCATAACCCAACCACCCTCTCCATACCCTTTAGATCCATCCACGTCATTGCAAATGGCAAGATTTCATTTCTTTCGATGGCTGCATAGTATTCCATTGTATATATATATATACCACATCTTCTTTATCCATTCATCTGTTGATGGACATCTAGGTTCTTTCCGTAGTTTGGCTATTGTGAACATTGCTGCTATAAACATTCGGGTGCACGTGCCCCTTCTATACCCAAAGATCTTTCTTTTTATTTATTTATTTATTTTTAAAAAAGATTTAAAAAATTTATTTATTTGACAGACAGAGATCACAAGTAGGCAGAGAGAGAGGAAGAAGCAGGCTCCCTGTTGAGCAGAAAGCCCGATGTGGGGCTCGATCCCAGGACCCTGGGATCATGACCTGAGCTGAAGGCAGAGGCTTTAACTCACTGAGCTACCCAGGCGCCCTTACCCAAAGATCTTTAAATAGCATTACTCAGAAAACAGTTTTATTTTGTTGGGAAACTTCCAACCATGTACCACAAGCTGGAAAAAATGATATGTACAGGTGGTAAAAATAATCTAGTTACTTTTGCTGGAAATTCTCACTTGTGATAGTTGTTGGAGAGCAAAAAAGCTGAGTTTAATATTACTGATTCCATTTCCTTACTGTAGTTTGGAAAAATCGAGTTTCTGAAAAAAGTTTTACTTTATCAAGAGTTTTCTGTCTCCTTATTCAAAGATGCAAAATTCTAAAGAGACTGAGGTATTTATTGGAAAAGACTTCCTCACCTACAAGTCTAAATGTGACTAAATAGGTCTTCTGAGCTTTGCCTGTGATTTTTAAATCCTTTGCATTTATTTCTAGGTCTTGGCCTTTTAATTCTATTTTTAATTTTAGAAATAACCACAGGGAAAGGAGTGTCCCATTGCAAAGTGGATGTAGATGCCACCCTGTAGAGACCATATGACTACTTCTACTCTGATCCCTCTCCCAACCTCACCTTGCCCCAATTACCAGAGAGATTTGATGATTGACTATCTTTTTCCATCTCCTTTCACTTACTGCAGTTCCTACATTTTGAGGTATCAGGATTTAAGAGAGTGTCAACACAGGAGGCCTTCCTCTCACATTCTAATTTTAATAGATTTTATTAATGTGCTTAAGGTAGCGACTCCTTTGCTTCTGAGTTGGCTGGTTGGATGGTCCGGCCTCTGTGACCTGTCAGAGGACCAGGATCTGTTACTTCTGAGCAATGAATGATGTCCAGATCTAGCTGGTGGGGTAGAGAGAAGCCTGGGCTGAGTGATCACAGCTGGGGAAAATACCATCTTTATTTAGTCAGTGGGACGTAAATGAACATAAATATAAATAAATAATTAATGTATTGTAAAGCATTTTATTTATTTATTTATTTGAGAGAGAGAGAGTTGAGGGAGTTGAGGGGAGGAGTAGAGGAGGAGGGAGAGAGAATCTCAAGCAGACTCCCCACTTGAGTATGGAGCCTGACTCTGGGCTGATCTCACAACCCTGAGATCATGACCTGAGCCAAAATCAAGAGCTGTCCACTTAACCGACTGACCCACCCGGCGCCCCAGTCAGATATACTTTTAATTACCACGTTTCCATGTTTCCATTCCAAAGAGCAATGTTGGGTGAAATAGGCACCTAGAGTCCACTCTCAGGGAACAACAGGTCATCACCATAGCCAAAGCAAGCAGGCCTGTGTTGACCTGTCTTCTCAGTTTGCAGCTCTGTGCTATGGAAAATTATTTTCTTTCTTTTTCTCCTTTGTGCATTAATAAGAAATTCCAGTGTTGTATTTTTTGCTAGATAGGCACCATTTTCCTTTTTTTCTTCAAAGGGGATTCAGCATTCAGAAATTCTGCCAGTATTTGTGGTCCATGAATACTGAACATATTTAGAGTCTGTTATCTTTGATGCCTGCTAACACAGAGTAACAGTGGTAATAAGCATAATGACAAGGACAATAATTAGCCATGATATAGTACTTCCTGTGTGTCAGACAGCCTTCAGAGCATTTTATTTTTATTAACTCATTTAATTCTCATAATAAATATTAGGAACAATTGTTACCTTCATTTTATAGATGAGGAGACTATGGCACAGAGAGGTTGAAAAGCTTGTCTGAGGGTACACAGCCAGCAAGTAAAATCAGAGATTATTCAGCTCTGTGTTGTTTATTCGCAATACTGTGAAGAATAGTGTGTGTGTGTGTGATGTGCGTATACTCAGGGCATTTACTCACACACATAATATAATGACAGAACTTGGGTCAGGAAATTGAGCTAATAAGAAATTCATTGGCCAACAACTATTTTTGAATGGGCATCACAGCTGGGATTGGCTCTCTGATAGCTGAAACTACTGCGGGTGATTTGGGGCTGATCCATAGCTGGGTCTAGAGATATTGGATGTTTTTATTTTTAGAAGCTTAGCTTTTCTTTCCCTTTGTCATCCAGACAAATTTTAAAGGGTATTCCTAGGGAAATTTATAAGAATGGAATTTGGGGGGTATTAATAATAATAAAACTATCATCCTGTTAAGATAATTGAGAGAGCAACAAATTATATACTCCCCTTCCAAAAGAGAGCCGTCTGAGTACGAGCTGCAGTCATGGCGGGATTGCCCAAATGACTACGTGACCCTGCTGTCTGGGGCACAGTGGGTATTTTACAACTAGTCTTTTTCCTCACAGACTCTGAACGTATAAGAGACCTAAGACACAACTTTTAGCTACTAGGTATAATTTTGTAATGGATTTCTAGAATGTGTCTTCTTAAAAAATTCCTACGTTGCTACCAAACCAAGTCTTCAAGAGGCTAATCAAAGACATTGGAAGGGCCCGGGTTTACAAGATAATAGTATGGATTGATTTGTTTAATTCATTTTCCAATCTCCAGCTAGCACTCAGTCCTATGCGGAGACTATAGAAAGCTGAAAACCGTATTTCTCAGTTACCATTGTATTTAGGATTCCAGATGGGCTGTTTGGTCTGCCAATTGGATGCACCCTTGTGAGACTTCAGTTTGGAGATGAGTGGCAAGAAGGGTATGGCTCGGGGGATCCTTTTGCTGATGTGGATTGCAGCAGAGGAAGCATGTTTGGAACCAGCAACACTTAAAAGTCATATAATGTTCTCATGTCACCAAAAGCAACAAGCTAGATAATTAGGTTTATTTGTTTCAGGAATTGCTTTCAATTTCACTTAAAAAATATATATATTCCCATATATAACATAAACATGTTCCCATAATCAAAACTGTAGCTGGGTGTATTCTGAGAAATCTAGTTTCCATTTATCCTCTCTACCTCATTTTTCCTTCCTTCTTTATTTAACACATTTTAAAAATGAGTTCTTGGTTCATTTTTTCAGTATTTCATTTTGTAGCTTTGAGAAGATACATTTATGCCTGTATTTCCATCTATTTCTTATATAAAAGGTAGATACTGTATTTACTATTATACTTCTCGCTCTTTCCCCCATGTTCTTGAGATTGGTTCACATCAGGATATGGCATCTAGACTTTTGTCTAGTTGCTTTGTCTACCACTTCCAACACAAGGGGCAGTGGAGGAAACTCTAGTCCCCACTCAGTAATATACTGGCTCTGGGGTGGAGCTGCATGTATAGGAAATCAGATGTCCTTCAATTCTTCCTTAATTGAAAATTTTCTTTTTTTAAAAAATACTTTCTAAAATCAGAAATGGGTGTCAGATTTTGGCAAATGGACACAGAAACCATGCCTGTTATTTTTATATATTTTTAATTTAAATTCAATTAATAAACATATAGTGTATTATTGGTTTCAGAAGTAGAGGTCAATGATTTATTAGCCTTATATAATACCCAGTGCTCATTAAAACACATACCTTCCCCAATGTACATCACCTAGTTACTCTGTCCCTCTACCTCCTTCCCCTCAAGCAGCCCTCAGTTTGTTTCCTATTAAGGGTCTCTTATGGTTTGTCTCCCTCTCTGATTTTGCCATGTTTTATTTGTTCCTCTCTTTCCCTATGATCCTCTGTTTTGTTTCTTAAATTACACATATGAGTGAGATCATATGATACTCGTCTTTTTCTGACTGACTTATTTTGCTTAGCATAACAGCCTCTAGTTTCATCCACATTATTGCAAATGGCAAGATTTCATTTCTTTTGATGGCTGCATAGTATTCCATTGCACATATGTACCACATCTTCTTTATCATTCATCTGTTGATGGACATCTGGGCTTTTTCCATAGTTTGGCTATTGTGGACATTGCTCCTATAAACATTTGGTTGCACGTGCCCCTTTGGATCACTATATTTGTATCTTTGGGGTTGACATCCAGTAATGTGATTGCTGGGTCGTAGGGTAGCTCTATTTTCAACTTTTTGAGGAATCTCCATACTGTTTTCCAAAGTGGCTGCACCAGCTTGCATTCCCACCAACAGTGTAAGAGGGTTCCCTTTTCTCCACATCCTCGCCGACATCTGTCATTTATGACTTGTTAATTTTAGCCATTCTGACTGGTGTGAGGTAGTATCTCGCTGTGGTTTTGATTTGGATTTCCCTGATGCCAAGCGATGTTGAGTATTATGTGTTTGTTGGCCATTTGTATGTCTTCTTTGGGGAAATGTCTGTTCATGTCTTCTGCCCATTTCTTGATTGGATTATTTGTTCTTTGGGTATTGAATTTGATACATTCTTTTTGATTTTAGAGACTGGCCCTTTATCTGATATATCATTTGCAAATACTTCTCTCATTCTGTTGGTTGTCTCTGGTTTTGTTGACTGTTTCCTTTGTTGTGCAAAAGCTTTTTATCTTGATGAGGTCCCAATTGTTCATTTTTGCCTTTGTTTCCCTTGCCTTTGGAGAGGTCTCTAGCAAGAAGTTGCTACAGCCAAGGTCAAAGATGTTTTTGCTTGTGTTCTTCTCTAGGATTTTGATGGATTCCGGTCTCACATTAAGGTCCTTCATCCATTTTGAGTCTATTTTTCTGTATGGTGTTAGGAAATGGCCCAGTTTCATTTTTCTGTATGTGGCCATGAGAAATTCTTAATAAAGAGAATTTAACATAAATGACTGTTAACTAATAGAAAAGACAAAAGGACTACTAAGGCATCTGGGAGGTAGCAGGAACTGAAGGAAGTAGCTACCACACCTAGGGCTGGAAGAACACAGGGAAGAGGATAGATCCCATGGAATTCAGACCTCTGAGGAGCCCACTACTTGGCTGGTGCCAGCACCTGAACTCAGAGAAGGGACTCTGAGAAGCAGGACCCATACCTCTGGGAAGGGGGCCCTGGTGGACTGGATGAGCAAGGTCTGGAAAAAGAGCAAACTGAATTCAAAAGCTGCTACTAGAAAAACCACACCATCTGTGAGGTGAAGAAACAAGATGGAGATGATATGGGCAGGAAGAGAGGGCAGATAGAAAGGAGCAAACCTCTGCCTCCCATCTCTTAGCTTTGCACTCTCTCTGCAGCACTTGCAGAGCCTAAGGCGGAAGAGCGGGTCAAGCAGGAGCAGAGTTTGCAAGATCCCAGCACAGCACGGAGATAGGAAAACTGGCACAACATCTGCAGAAATGATGTAATTGTTTTCTTATAGATATGGATATCTACATATGGAATTACATATTAACATAATTAAGCTAATATTGATTTCTTTCCTGGAGTGAATCCCATTTGGCCACGATGGCATTTTCTTTCTTTCTTTTTTAAAATTAATTAATTTATTTGAGAGAGAGAGAAAGAGTATGAGAGAGTGAGTGTAGGGGAGGGGGAGAGGGGCAGAGGGAGAGAAAGAATCTCAAGCAGACTCCCTGCTGAGACCATGACCTGAGCCAAAATCAGGGGTCATTGGTCAACCAACTGAGCCCCCCAGGCGCTTCAACATTTTCTTAATATATGGTTTGCTCGTATTTTATTTAAGATTTTATTATTAGCATTTATAAGTCAGACTGATTTATAGTTTTATTTTTAGGGCAGAATTTATCAGGTATTGATATCTATATTAAATTTGCTTTATAAAAAGAGTTTGGAAATTGTAATGTTTACCCCCATGTTCTGTAATAGTTTAAGTAGATGGGGATTATCTGAGTATCCAAGATTGCTAAATTCCCCAGTGAAAACATTAGTTTTATTTTTTCCTATTTATTTTTATTGCTGTAGATATTTACTATTAAGATTTTTTTTTCTCTGACTATAGCTCATCTGTATTCTATAGTCTACATATTTCTCCTTTCTTCTCCTATAACATCTGCTTGGCAAACTCGATGTGGTATCAGGTGCATAGATATTAATAACTACTTTATTTTCATTATGAATTATAGCCTTTAGCATTAAAAGGTATTTTTCTTATCCTGTTTATTGTGTTTTGGCTAGAATTCTACTTTGATAGCAGATATGTCTAGTATGAATTCTCTTATCCTTTAACTTTTATCCTTTCTGAATGTCTTTGTTACTTGTCTTTCTTTTCTAGAGCACAGATTTGGGTTTTGCTTTGCTAGTCAACTTGATAAAACTTTTCTTTTAAGGTAAACCCTTTCTGTTTATTGATATGGATGACATGTTCAATCTCAGTTTGACATGCCATGTTTTAGTTGTCTTTTATTGGGTATTGACTTTTGTATTCAGGAAGATTTGTGTGTGTCCTATTAACACCTCTATGCCAATGGTTTCTGTAATAAAAACCTTAGTCATCTTTTTCTTTAGATACTATCGGTTGGTGTCTTACTTTGAGCAATATGGAAATTATAGAAATCACTTCTCTACCCTCTCTTTTCCTAAGCTTTGAATTTTATACACCAATTTTATATTATTATTAATCTTTGTACTACTTGACTTGTCAGACTCCGTGACTTCTTTTATCTTCCGCTAACTCTAAGAGGCAAGTACAACTCTAAGATGTACTTTCCAGCTACTCTGTGTTACCTCCTCACCTACTTTTTGATGAAATGTTTGTTCAAACATTTAGCTTTCTTTTTTTTTTTAAATTGAGTTTTTTGCTTTCTCATTATTGAGTTATTATTTGCAAAGCTATTATTTGCAAATATTTTCTCCTAGTCTGTATTTAACCTTTTTATACTCTTAAGCATCTTTTTAGGCTCTGCTTTCCCTTAAGAGCAGAAATTCTTAAGTTTGATGAGGTCAAATTCATCAGTATTTTCTTTTACAGATCATGGTAAGAAATTCTTGTCTAAATCAAGGTCACAAAGATTTTCTCCTATGTTTCTTCTGTAAGTGTTATAGTTTTATGTTTTATTTATTATCATTTTAAAAATATTTATTTATTTTAGAGGGAGCGAGAGAGAGAGAGCACAAGTGGGAGAGAGAGAGATTCCCAAGCAGATCTCATATTGAGCATGAAGCTGGACGCTGGTCTCAATCTCAGGACCCTGAGATCATGACCTGAGCTAAAACCAAGAGTCAGATGCTCAACCGACTGACTCCCAGGTGCCCCAATATAGTTTCAGGTTTAAAATTTAAGTCTATGGTTCATTTTGTCAGTTAACTTTTGCATCTGGCACAAGGAATGGGATAGGTTATTATTACTATTATTTTTGCATATGACTGTCTAATTGTTTCAGCCCTATTTGCTGAGTTAACTATCTTTTATCCGTTGTATTGTCTGGGCACCTTGGTTAAAAATCAATTGTCTATATTTCTGGTCTTTATTCAGATATACGGATCTCTCCTTAGTGCCTTTACACTGATACCACACTCTCTGGATTATTTTAACTTTATAATGAGTTGTGAATCAAGTCCTTTGTTTTCAAAGTTGTTTTGGCTATTGTCTTGTCCTTTGCATTTTCATATGAATAGAATTTAGATTTGGATAGTGTGCTGTATTTATAGATCAGTTTGGGAAGAATTGATGTTTTCACACTATGGAGTCTTCTGATTGAAGTACATGTTCAGCCTCTCCATTTATTTCCATCTTCTGTAATTCCTTCAGTGATGTTTTATAGTTTTTAGTGTATAGTTCTTGTATTTTTCTCATATATTCCTAAGTATTTGATAATTTTATGCTATTGGTAATAGTTTTGGTTTTTAATTTCAAGTTCTGATTTTCTATTGCTACTACATAGAAATATGATTAATTTTTATATAAATATATTAATATACATTTTATATTTATATTAATATATTTTATATTAATTTTATATTAATTTTTATATTGATCTTGTATTGTACAAACTGAATAAACTCTCTTAAATAGTTCTAAGAATATCTTTGTAGATTAATAGGAACTTTTGGTTGCATGATCATGTTTTTTTGTGAATAAAGACAGCTTTTATTCTTCCTTTACAATCTGGATGCTTTTTTTTCCTCTTCCTTGGCTTATTGCACTGACTGGAATTTACCAGTGATAGATTTTACCAAACTTCTGGACATGCAGTTTTATTTGTAGGAAGGTTTTAAACTACAAATTCAATTTCTTTTCTTTTCTTTTTTTTTTTTTTTTAATATGGAATGCTTCACGAATTTGCGTGTCATCCTTGTGCAGGGGCCATGCTAATCTTCTCTGTATCATTCCAATTTAATATATGTGCTGCCGAAGCGAGCACTACAAATTCAATTTCTTTATAAATAAAAGGATTTTAAAAAAGTTATCTATTTTTTCTTGAGTTAGTTGTGGTGATATGTGTCTTTAAAGGAAATTGTCTATTTCATTGAAGTTGTCAAATTTATTGACATAAAATTGCTCACAATTGAATCTTTTTATTATATCTTTTATATCTATAGAATCTGTAATGACAGTACCTCTCTCATTCCTGATATTAAGAATTTTTATCTTTTGCCTTTTTTCTTTAGTTGTTTTTCTAGAATTTTAGAAATTTCATTGCTTTTCCCCCAAAAACTTACTTTTGGTTTTGGTTTCTTTATGTTTTCTTATTGGTTTCTGTTTTGTATTTTATTGATTTTTTGTTGTTGTTGTTCTGACCCTTATTATTGCATTGATTTTGTTTACTTTAGGTTTAATTTGTTCTTCTTTTTCTAATTTTTAGAAGTGGAAGCTGAGAAAATTGATTTGAAACTTCTTTTCTAAAACAGGCATTTATTGCTATCAATTACTGCCTACATACTATTTTAGTGGCATCCCAGAAATTGTGGTATATTGTCTTTATTGTCATTCAGTTTGAAACACTTTTAAAATTTCTTTTAGTTTCTTTTTTGTCCCACTGGTTATTTAGAAAGTGTGTTATTTAATTTTAAATATTGGAGAATTTTCCAGAGCATTTTTTAAAAAATTATTTTCAAATTTAATTCCTTCATGGCCAGAAGACATATTTGACATAACTAGAAAACTTTTACATTATCAAATCTACTTTATGGTCCAGACCATATGTAGTCTTTCATGAGAACTATTCCATGTGCACTTGAAATGAATGTGATTCTCTTGCTGTTGAATGGACTATGAATGTCAGTTAGGTGATGTTGATTGGTAGTTTTATTTGGGTCTTCTAAATCCTTATGTATTTCCTATCTCTTTGTTTCATTGGTTATTGAGAGAAGGATCTTACAATTATTGATTATAATTTGAAACTCTAGGTACATAAATGTTTAGGATTGTTTTGTCTTCATGAAGAATTGATGCTCTGATTAATATGAAAAGACTAATTCTGGTGATAATCTTTGCACTGAAATGTACTTTACCTGATATTAATAATAGGCAGTCCAACTTTCTTTATGTTTACCAGTTTATTAAAGGATGTGATAAAGGATGCAAATCACCCATCTGATGAAGAGATACTTAAGGTGAGGTATGGGGAAAGGGCATGCCCTCTCCAGACATACCACTCTCCCCTATCTCTGTGTGTTCACCAACCTGGAAGCTCAGTCAAACTTTCTTTCAATTCAATGCTAGTATGCTGTTTTCCACTCTTTCTGTTACTATTTGCAAAACTATTTTTGTTTCTATCTGTATCTTTATGTATTTTGAAGCTTCATTATTAGGTGTACAAATATTTAGGACTTTTATATTCCTTAATGAATCGATCCATTTATCACTTTGAAATGACCTTCATTTCTGGTAAGGTACTTTGCTTTTGAAATCTATTTTGTCTAATATTAATATAGCCTCTTGAGCATTCTTTCCAATCAGCATTAGCATGGTATATTGTTACGTTTAACCTTTTTGTATCTTCTTTCTGTTAAAGTGCATTTTTTTTTTTAAAGACTTTATTTACTTGACAGACAGAGACCACAAGTAGGCAGAGAGGCAGGCAGAGAGAGAGGGAAGCAGGCTCCCTGCTGAGAGAGCCGGATGCAGGGCTCAATCCCAGGACCCTGGGATCATGACCCGAGCCGAAGGCAGAGGCCCTAACCCACTGAGCCACCCAGGTGCCCCTAAAGTGCGTTTCTTTAGAGGAGCATATAGTTGGGTCTTGTTTTTTTGACTTAATCTGATGATTTTTGGCCTTCGAATTGATATGTAAACCATTGACATTTAGTGTTATTATTGTTGTTAGATTTAAGTCTGTCATCTTAATTGTTCTGTATTTGTCTCATCTGTCTTTGCCCCCCTTTTTTCCTTTTCTGACTTTTTTGGATTACATTTTTTAAAATTTCATATTCTTTGTTGGTATTTTTAGTGGTGGCTCCTTTGTGTTATTTTAGTAGTTTAGAGTTTATAGTATATAACTTATTATAGACTACTTCAAGTAATATTATGTCATTTCATATATACTCTAAGAACCTCATAGTATATACTTCCATTTGTCTTCTGGTCTTGTGCTATTGTGGTTATACATTTTATATTTACATATTTTATGTAATCCCACACCACATCATTATTATATTTGTTTAAAGCATAAACATATTTATCTTTATCTTTCATAAAGGTATTTAAAGATTTATACTCTTTAAAGATATTTATATAATAATAAAAAGCCTTACATAGCTCCCACTAAGACTGTCACACAGCAGGTCCTCCATAAAGTTCTGTCAAATGAATGAACAAGTAAATGTACTGATAAAAAAAGTGATTTGAGTGAAAATAGAAGTGTTACCTGTTCTGATTTGGGGTAGTCACATTTGCCTGGACCATACCTAAAAACACAATTTGCTGTTTTAAAAGCTACATAGGCAGACCAATCAATGTAGATGCTTTAAGAAGGGCATTTGCATACATCCGGGCACTAGTGGATGAGGTTAACAGAGTGAGGTCATGAACAGTAGGGTGGTCTGGTGGACAAGGCTCCTCCCTGGATTGAGTCCACTGGGGGTCAGAAGTTCAGGGGCCTACCACTTCTGAGACTCATGGCTTTTGGCAAGCCACTTAACTCCCCTGATGTGTTTGTCACTTAACAACCTCACATAGTTGGTCTCAGTCTCAAAGGGAATAATTAATGCAGAAGTTCTTTGTAAATGGCAAAGTGCTAGGCAACTCTAAAGGGCATTAGCAGTGCTGAGAAAGGGACAGCGTGAACTCTGAGTCTATTGCCTAGTTCTGGTGACTATGGAATAAAATGGGATTAATCTCCAATTTCCAGCATTGAGCTCCTCAGAAAAAGTGTCTAGTACCATGTTCCACCAGAAATTCTGAGCTTACTGGTGCTTACCTGACAAGCAGGGGACCCACCAGTGGGCTGAGGGTGTGCCATTTTGCAGTTAAAGCCTCTCTTCCCAGGCAGAAAGCATCTGTTTCTGTACAATAATTAGTCTTAGTCCACTAGTAGCATAATCACCAAAATGGTTCAAGCCATCAGAAAGACAGTGTTGGTTAACTCTATGAATGGAAGGAGGGACTTTCCCTAAAATAGTCTCAGAAACTGGGGAAAGTACAGCTAGGCTGAGGATTTGTTGTGGGAGGACTTAGCAGATTAATTTTCTCTTATAATGGGTTTCATCTGTGATTCAATCTCTAATTCCAGGAACTCTCATTTCTTAGATCTGACAAGTTCTTCACCAGTAATGATGGAGACAAAAACCTGAAATGATTAAACAGGTGTTTCCCCCCCAGGTCCTGAGTCCCTCCAATTCCCCTAGTTTCCTCTTGAGAGAGCTCCAATCCATTCAGATCATGAGGAATTTACATTTGAGGGTCTGTCCAGTTCTACTCCTCTGAATGAGCTGGCTTGAAGAATCCCCCTTAGATGATGGATGATGCTGGTGGCAGAGAAGAGCTTCTCCCTTGTCCTCCTTCCCCAGCTCTATGACATTCTAGGGCATGAGGATTGGTTCCTGGGTTCTTCTGGGGCTGGAGAGGTTTACCTCTTTCGAGTCTACCACTGGGTGTAGCCACAGTGAAAAAGCAACCAGGCCTGAAGGTCTAGAGGTGTGTGTCTCTGTGCTTGTTGGTGAGCTCTCTTTCATTCTGGGCCTGGTGGGAAGATGTGGTAATGCTGTGTGCTGAGAAAGGAGAAGCAATGACACATTTTTGGATAAAGATGCTCCATCAAGTTAACAGCTATCTTCATGACCGCAGCAAGGTTCTCAAGCTCAGTTGTCCACTGCTGCCCTGGTCCTGCCTACCAGGCTACACTATGTGTAACTGGGCCTGAGGACAACATGGCTCTGCTTCTTTTTGAAACTTAAAAAAAAAAAAATATTTTTTAATTTATTTGAGAGAGAGAGCATGAGAGAGAGAGAGAGAGCATGAGAGGGGGTAGGGGTCAGAGGAAGAAGCAGACTCCCCACTGAGCAGAGAGCCTGATGCAGGACTCCATCCTGGGACTCCAGGATCATGACCTGAGCCAAAGGCAGTTGCTTAACCAACTGAGCCATCTACACACCCTGTCTAGCAGCTCATTTTTGTCTGTCCTGCCCTGGCTGCTGTGAGGCCACTTTGATGTACACAGTCCATTTCAAGGAACCTCATGGTGATAACCGCCTTGGAAGGCTGCTGTCTTTGGACTCAGTGAGTCCCGGATTTCACCTAATAGAAGCATCAGGTTCACAACATCCCAGATCTTAAGGTTTTGAACTCCCCACTTGCTTTCTAGCAATTTCCACTTAATTGACCTTATGACTTTTGTAAGCTTACTACTTATAATTTCTGTATCTCTATTTGTCCATGTTCTTTTAGCGTATTTTATTATTTCAAATTATGTGGTTTGTCATTACTTTGAAGGACTAATTTATTTCATGGAAATAGGTGGTTATAAGCCCCCAGTTTTTTTGCACTCCCCCTTAGCTGAAGCCATGGTTGAAGCACAAGCCACGAATTTCAAGTAGTACATAATGAGCCTTGAGAGGATGGGCCCTTATTGACACAAGGGCATTTGAGAGCACACACCACTAGGCCAGTCATTATCCTTTGTTTATATTCCTCTCGGTTTATGGCCCTCTGCTGACCCTGCTCACAGTCACAGCCAAAATCACCCTCTGTCCTCATCCCCTGCTCCGTTCTCCCTTACTCTGTTCCGCACACAGGAATTGATTGCTGTTCATCTCTGAAACGCGAATGTTTCCTTGACCTGAGTGCTTTACTTGATGTGTCCACAGGATGGCGCCCTCCCCTCCTTGGGTCTTCGTCCTAAAGTCACTTTCCCAGGGATTTGCCCATCATCACTCTGTAAAAATGTAGCATCCCAGAAGCAACTATACCTTCTTCTGCTCCGTTTTCCTCTAAACTCCTTACCACCGTTGACATACTTTCTATTTTGTTTATTGTGTATTTCTTCCAACCAGAATACAACCCTTAAGAGGACAAGATTTTTATCTGGTTTGTTATATCCCCAGTAACTGAGCAAGTGTTTGGCGAGATACAATGTGGAATGAATATTTTTTAATGAATGAATGGACATTATATCCTCTTACTCAATTAAGAATTCACTTGAAGATATTTTTCCTTCCATAGAATCTCTTCAAGTAAAAACTAAATGTCTCTAACAGAATAACTTTAAAACAACAAAAAATTTCATTTTCTACAGTTATGTTTTCAAGCTCTCTTTTCTGATTATATTTTGGAATTTTCTTTTTTACCGGAAGTAAAAGGAATGCCGGTTCATTGTAAGAAGTTCAAAAAAGGACAACTGATTTGAATTACTAATGACCCCACAGAGTTAACCATTGGTAGCATTTTAATGTACTTCCTTCCGCACGTTCATCTAAGTATGCACATGTGTGTGTGCACACATTTTTCTAGGAATACATAATCCTATGTATTTACGTATATATTTGTATCTAAGTTGGGATTGTACAGGGGCGCCTGGGTGGCTCAGTGGGTTAAGCCGCTGCCTTCGGCTCAGGTCATGATCTCAGGGTTCTGGGATCGAGTCCCGAGTCGGGCTCTCTGCTCAGCAGGGAGCCTGCTTCCTCCTCTCTCTCTCTGCCTGCCGCTCTGCCTACTTGTAATCTCTCTCTGTCAAATAAATAAATAAAATCTTAAAAAAAAATAAGTTTGGATTGTACAGTGTTTAATTTTATCAAGTAGTGTGCCAGGAGCATACTCTGTATCACTGCTTGCTTTTCTAAAGCCTAATACCCAGAGCTGTCTTAATATTGTATCATATAATCTATCATAATTTAACTAGTCTGCTGTTGTGGACATTTAAAAAATATTTTTTCGTTTTCATTTGAGTGAAAATTTCATTCAT
This sequence comes from Mustela lutreola, assembly GCF_030435805.1. Taxonomy (NCBI): domain Eukaryota; kingdom Metazoa; phylum Chordata; class Mammalia; order Carnivora; family Mustelidae; genus Mustela; species Mustela lutreola. The sequence continues at coordinate 37,793,614 of NC_081293.1, forward strand.
CTGTTTTTGTTGGGTTTAAACTGCTCTTTCACTCATTCTAATTTTTTAAATCTTATTTCGCTCTTAAATTTTCCTTATAAGTAATCTTCAGGCTTACTCTTTCGTCCCTGTGATTTTTTACATGCCATTTTCTAGAAGTTGTTCAGTAATCATAGCCTGTTTACCTTTTTTTTTTTTTAAAGATTTTATTTATTTGACAGAGAGAGATCACAAGTAGGCAGAGAGGCAAGCAGAGAGAGAGAGAGAGAGGAGGAAGCAGGCTCCCTGGCGAGCAGAGAGCCCAATGTGGGACTCGATCCCAGAACCCTGGGATCATGACCCGAGCTGAAGGCAGAGGCTTAACCCACTGAGTCACCCAGGCGCCCAGCCTGTTTACCTTTAATTCCTTAGTTCTATCTGTTTCACTTTCTTGTTTTTCTAAATTATTTCCTTTTTACATGATATATCTTATAGTGTTTTTACTGTGGTCATTGGGCAGGAGACTAGGTCCTCCTAGTCTCATCCTGGTTCTCTCAGAGACCTCTTCCTTTAAAGAACATCCTCAGAACCTTGGCAGTTTTCCCATGTGGTGGCCAGTCACAGTACCTGCTGGAATCACATTCGGGCCATCTCTTCCTGAAGAGAGGAACGCCGAAGTCTAGACTCTCCAGCATGCACAGCCCCAGGCACGGGGGATGTGGAAATGTCATCCCCTTACCCAGCCTGATGGGAAGGGCTGACAGGCCTTGGGAAGCTGCTCTGTGGAGCGTGTGTAGCCAGAATACAGGCACCATGTTTCCCTCAGCCTCTGTCTCTGTATCACTTTTAAGTTTTCTGCTGGTTTCCTTTTGGGGCAGGGTAACAGTTTTGAGTCTTCTTGCCCCCCTCCCCCATCAGGCCCAAGGAAATGCTGGCTGGAGCTGGGATCACTCCCATGGTGCTCAGTGCTGAAAAGATCCTGGGGAATGAAACAGACCTGCCCCAATTTGCGCATTAAAAATGAGGCTTGTTTCTTAAAAGTGTGGGGAGATGGCTGTTGATGGAATGCTCTTTTCTGTGTGTCAAGAGGGTCAGGGTGCTGACTGAGATGACGAGGCCCAGAGGAATGCTCCTTCTTCAGGTCACATCCACGGCCACAGCTCCCTGTGCTGCACGAGTGCTTTTCCCATTGGCTTCTCTCTCTGTTTTCTCTGGGCCGGGAGCTGCTATGTCTTCTGGTAAAAGCATTTTCTCTTCTTTCCAAACCCGGACAACTGCATGTCCTTTGGAGCGAGCCTCCCCTCGGCCCCTCTGAACCGATAGCAACTTGACTCTCTGGCTGACTCATCCTCTGTTCGATTCTGTGGCCCGCAGGGGTGTCCATGAACTCTTCACATGGGGCCAATTCACAGTTAGACACCTCAAAAGCCAATGATTCTCAGGAATTCAATGGATAGATTAATCTTTCTTTGCATGAGTTGACCTGGAAGATGTCCCAGGGTCCAGACCCAGGGGAACTGAAGCGAAAACGGAGGCCTCCCGGGTTCATGGGTCCATTAGGGTTTTCTGACTGCGCCAGGCCCTCCCAAGCACTAATGTGACTTCTCAGTGTTAGTATCACATCACAGGTTATGGTTGTCTGATTAGATCAGCTTGCCAAGATAAAGGTCCTGATATATTGGCAGGAGACTTGGATTTTAGAAAACACATTTCCTCATATTTAAAGTTTTAAGCCGTCTTTTCTCTCCAGCTTTGTGGTAGAAAATACCTTTGGCAAAGTCGGGTGGGCTGGCGCCTGTATCTGCTCAGCCCCAGGAGGACTGGCTCCTGCAGGAAGAACCTGCTTCTTCCAGATCTGATCTAGAAGTCTCCTTAATTGTGTGATCCGTAGTCAAACATAACATCCTCTGGCCAATGTGCATTCTATCTACGTGGCTCTTTGGTCCCATTGCAACCCTGCTTTCACTTTGATTCTCTAAGCCAGGAGGTGGATGGTTAACTGAGACCTCTCACTAGGCCCAGCTGTGAGCTGGCGGGGCCCATCTAGAGCCAATGGGCCACCCGTCTAGGTGGTAGAGGGTCACAGTCAGGGGCAAGGTTGAATTTGAGGTTTGCTACAGTTTCTAAGTGAATTTTAATTTTATTGTCATAGCACCATTCTGACTCATTGACCCTCTAATATACTTTCTTGAGCAGGAGTAGAAGGGTCAGAGTGTCACGATGTGTGCCAGGAACTGCCTTTATCCTTGGGCTTCCCCAGAGAGTGTTGGCTTGGGGGTCCAGGGAGAGCAGTAGCACGAATGCTGGGGCTTCGAACACTCAAAGCCTGACCCCCTTTCTTTTTGTAAATAGCAAATCCACCTGAGATTCTGTACATTCTGAATGAAGAATGAGGGTCTTCCACTGTGTTGAATAGCACTGAAATAAATAGTAAATAGCATTTACAACTTGAAGTGTGACAAATTCACCACCAGCTGGGCACCCAGACCAAATGGCTTTCACGCCGCGGTCAGGCTGCTCTGGCGCAGGAGTTGGGGTGCGCGGCAGACCTCACACCTCTGACAATCTTAACCAGATGGGGTGAGGGCCCTTCAGGTGGGTATTTAATTTCTAGACTTTATAGTATAGCCACACCATGAAATCCTATTGCCAGTATTTGAAAACATGCTTTTGGAGTTATTTTAAGACACAGGAAGTTGTTCATGGTGCAATACTAAGTTTAAAAAAAGAGGTAAGATCCAGAACTTCTTATTCAGTTTTATGAAAGAAATAACAAAATAACTGATCCCAGTTTTGTTATTTCTATATATGTCTATGGCAAAACCATTCATATTTTGAATGACGAGTCTATTGTAGGTACTTTCCAATATCTTTCAAATGTGTATAATGTGCATGAATCGTTTTTATAATGAGAAAAGACACATTAATGAAATAGCATAAGATTAACAAAACTTTTATTATAGACATAGAACAATATACTGAGTTACCATCTGTGGCCCTATTACCCAGCTTAAAAAATGGCCAGCTCTTGGCTAATCTTGTTTCATCTGTGTCCTCATCTACTACCCCATATTACTATTTCATTAATTAACAGACTATTTTTAGAATAGTTTTAGTTTTACTTATTTTTATTTATTTATTATTTTTTAAAGGTTTTATTTATTTATTTGACAGAGAGAGATTACAAGTAGGCAGAGAGGCAGGCAGAGAGAGAGAGGAGGAAGCAGGCTCCCTGCCGAGCAGAGAGCCCGATGTGGGACTTGATCCCAGGACCCTGAGATCATGACCTGAGCCGAAGGCAGTGGCTTAACCCACTGAGCCACCCAGGCACTCCATTTTTATTGTTTTTTTAAAGATGTTATTTATTTGAGAGAGAGAGAGGGTGAGCAGGGTGAGGGGCAGAGGGAGCAGGACAGGCGTGGAGCTGGATGTGAGTCTCGATCTCAGCACCTGGAGACCGTGACCTGAGGTGAAGTCAGACAAAGTCAGACACTTAACCCACTGAGCCGCCCAGGCACCTCAAAACAGTTTTAATTTTATAGAAAAATTGAGTAAATAATATGTAGAGTTCTCACATATCTGCATTAGTGTGGTACATTTGTTATAAATGTGGAACAAATATTGATAAATTATTATTAACTGAAGTCCATGGTATATAATAGGGTTCGCTCTTTGGGTTGTACAGTTCTATGAGCATAAGCTTTTTATTCACAATTGATGGTGCCTAGGACTGTAAATATGTCTGAACTAAATCAACCACCTGAAGTACCTAAATTGCTTTCTACCAGTGAAGTGATGAAAAAGCCCATTGGAACTACCTGAAAATTACCAAGTTGAGAAAACAGCAGACCATGCTAAACATCACTACTCCTGGTGCACAAGAGAACCCAAGTGCAAGTCCTCAGTTGGCCAAAGTGTGGGAGGAGCTGCGGGTGGGGGAGGAGCCTGGGTCTGGCCACAGCAGGGAGGTGGGGGTTTGGTGGCTGGAGAAGACAGAGCCTCCTCTTCAGGGAACAGTTTCTTTAATTGGAGCACAGTTGTTGTTGAGGCAGTGGGAGCAGGAAGGAGAGTACAGAACTTTCCATGAGCAAGACTGGGGCCAGAACCTACAAGGGAATTAAAAAAATAAAAACGTAATCCTCTGGCATCCTAATTAAAATGAGGATTTCTCAGCAGAGGAATGGGGGGCGGGTGGGGCATGTGCCTGGTCATTACCTCACTGCTGCCCTACAGCTCTTTCCAGACACCTGCCAGATGCTAATTAGTCAAATCCTCTGGAGCTGGGATCCAGGTGGAATGCTGTGGGAGCAGAGGTCATTTCCCCCAGGACATTTGGAACAAGTCAGAGTTCAACGGCCCCTTCTCCCAACCAAGTATTAGACTATTTCCTACAAGCACGAGGGGATCAATAATTGTCACAGACAGCTGACTTAGTCCCTAAATCTGTCACACCAGTTGTTACAGAGACCATGTTGACTACTTGATATTCAACATCAGCAACAAAGCTTTGTTGTGCTTCTAGGCATGCTGGCACTGGGCTGGGCTGTGGTTATCCAGTGGGGACAAGGCAAACTAAGCGTATGCCGCATGGTGCTGACCTTCCATTGTAGGTGCATTCTTTTTTTTTTTTTTTAAACTTTTTTTAAAAAAAATTTCTTTTCAATGTAACAGAATTCATTGTTTATGCACCACACCCAGTGCTCCATGCAATACGTGCCCTCTATAATACCTACCACCTGGCTCCCCCGACCTTCCACCCCTGCCCCTTCAAAACCCTCAGATTGTTTTTCAGAGTCCATAGTCTCTTATGGTTCATCTCCCCTTCCAATTTCCCTCAACTCCCTTCTCCTCTCCGTCTCCCCATGTCCTCCATGTTATTTGTTATGATCCACAAATAAGTGAAACCATATGATAATTGACTCTCTGCTTGACTTATTTCACTCAGCGTAATCTCTTCCAGTCCCGTCCTTGTTGCTAAAAATGTTGGGTATTCATCCTTTCTGATGGAGACATAATACTCCATAGTGTATACGGGCCATATCTTCTTTATCCATTCATCTGTTGAAGGGCATCTTGGTTCTTTCCACAGTTTGGCGACCACGGCCATTGCTGCTATAAACATTGGGGTACACATGGCCCTTCTTTTCACTACATCTGTATCTTTGGGGTAAATACCCAGTAGTGCAATTGCAGGGTCAATTAGGAAATTGCAGGATCATAGGGAAGTTCTATTTTTAATTTCTTAAGGAATCTCCACACTGTTTTCCAAAGTGGCTGCACCAGCTTGCATTCCCACCAACAGTGTAAGAGGGTTCCCCTTTCTCCACATCCTCTCCAACACATGTTGTTTCCTGTCTTGTTAATTTTGGCCATTCTAACTGGTGTAAGGTGATATCTCAATGTGGTTTTAATTTGAATTTCCCTGATAGCTAGTGATGATGAACATTTTTTTCATGTGTCTGATCGCCATTTGTATGTCTTCATTGGAGAAGTGTCTGTTCACTTCTTCTGCCCATTTTTTGACACGATTATCTGTTTTGTGTGTGTGTTGAGTTTAAGAAGTTCTTTGTAGATCCTGGATATCAGTCTTTTGTCTGTACTGTCATTTGTGAATATCTTCTCCCATTCTGTGGGTTGTGTAGGCGCATTCTTTAATACACCAGGTGAGTTTCTGCCTCAGGGACTTTGCATTTGCTGTGCCCCCTTCCTGGGATGTTCTCCCTCCAAGTGTGTGCACACTCTGCTATGCCCACTGTCAACATGGACAAGGATGAGTTCTCTCTGTCATTTACTGAATCTAAGGACTTCCATTTCTGGAATATTGGGAATGCAAGAAAAAGTTTTGTCTTGAGCTGGAGAAATTGTGTCTTTCTGACCTTATGAAATCTCTTGAGAATACTTAGAGATGATTCTCCAAGGGGACATGAACTGATCTCCACTCTCTTAAGTGATCTACCAGGAGGAGAAGAGAATCTAGAACTTTCAGGAAAAACATATATTGGAATGGTGCCCATTCATATTCATTCAAAAAAATACCTCCTGGGACACCTGTGTAGCTCAGTTGGTTAGGTGGCTGCCTTCGGCTCAGGTCATGATCCCAGCGTCCTGGGATCGAGTCCCACATCGGACTCCTTGCTCGGCGGGGAGCCTGCTTCTCCTCTGCCTCTGCCTGCCACTCTGACTGCCTCTGCTCTCTCTCTCTCTCTCTCCCTCTCTGACAAATAAATAAATAAAATCTTTAAAAACAAAACAAAACAAAACAAACAAAACCTCCTGAGCACTGACCATTTGAGATGGTGAGTGAGAAGGTGTAGATACCACACAGAACCAAGTCCTTCCCTTAATGAGTTCATGGTCTAGACGAGGAGAGAGAAGCTAATTGAGTGGCCAAACAAATAATTATAAAATCATAACTGTGGTAAGTGCAGTGAAGGTGAGCTGGACAGTTCTAGGAGATCTGTCTGCTGGGGAAGCCAGGGAAGGCTCCCCAAGGAAAGGGATATTTGGCAAAGGATAGGAAAGATGAATTGGAGAGGTGTCAAATAGGGCTATAAGATTTCTGGCTTTTACTACTTGATGGATTGTAGGATGCCAGAAGATGGGAAGATCAGGTGTGGGTAGGGTAGAAAAAATAAGTTCTGCTTGCGACTTTAGTCTGGGGCACATTTGAGACACTAATCTTAAGAGACAATATCATGGAGACAATTGAATATTACTAGATATGTCACAGAGAATACACAGACAAAAATGTAGAGATCAGAGGAGTGACCTGTCAAATCACCTGGCAAGTGGTACTGAGCCTTAGGGGTTTACAAGTTGGTCTGAGCAAAATGTTTAGATGAAGAAGAGGGGCCTGGGGCAGCCTGAGGAGCTCCAGCTTTCTAAGTTGTGGAGGCCCAGCTTGCCAGGAAGGCAGAGGAATTCCCAGATCATCGGGGGAGAAGCAGGAGAGTATGGCATGAGTGAGGTTGAGTGGGAATTCTTTGTACTATTGTTGCAACATTGACCTAAGTCTGAAAATTCAAAATATACAGTAAAAAAACCTCACTTTTGTTAAGGCTTATTAGGATGGAAGAGGTCACCTCTCCATCTTGGATAATGGTCCCTTATCCATAGGGACCTTCCTTTATGGGCATTATTTCCCTTTACGTTCTCTTTAAAGAGACCATTTAACTCTCTGAAGTGTATATGCTCCTCTTGATGCAGTCACTGCTTCCAGACCACTTATCACCCTAGGAAATCAACTGTTAAAAAAACAGTAGATTATTTAATTTTTCACCCTTTATATTTAAAAAAATACTACTGCCTTGTTAAATGCACACTATATTTCAGTGTATCCCCACCTACTTACTAAACAAACAAAACTCCTATAGTGGAGAGCACTGGACAAATTGCCATCAGTGCATGCTGGTCAGGGCAGGCAGGTTTTGTGGTAACCAACACGGAATCCTAGTGGCAGCAAAGACCAAAAGTTGACTTGTTGCTCCAGTGTCACATCTAGTGATGTGATTGTCAGAGGCTCTGCTCATGGTCTCCCCTCCAGGACTTGGCTCCTTCTCGACACTGACCTGTGTGGTTACCACAGCAGATGGGGATAGATAGGGAGCCAGGCAGCTCTGCAGCTTGGTCCTCTAGCCCGGGCACTATGCTGTCATTTCCGCTCACCTTCATTAACTGCAAGTAGGCATGTGGCTGTGCCTATCTTCAAGAGAGCATGGAAGTATCTTTCTGTGTACCTGGAGTAGAAGAAATCCAGAATGGTGGCAACTTGTACCACGCATTTAAAGGTTCTGCCACAGAAATGATAAAAAATCATGACATTGTAGGGACCTCTGGGTGGCTCAGTTGGTTAAGCATCTGACTTCAGTTCAGGTCATGGTCCCAGAGTCCTGGGATCAAATCCCATGTCAGGCTTCTTGCTCAGTGGGCTCCCTGCTTCTCCCTCTGCCTGCTGCTCCCCACTCCCCTCTGCTTGTGTGCACATGGGCCTCTCTCTGTCAAATAAATAAACTGTTAAAAAAATCATGACTTTGCAGGGGCGCCTGGGTGGCTCAGTTGGTTAAGCAGCTGCCTTCGGCTCAGGTCATGATTCTAGGGTCCTGGGATCGAGCCCTGCATCGGGCTCCCTGCTTAGCAGACAGCCTGCTTCTCTCTTTCCCTCTGCCTGCCGCTCTGCTTACTTGTGCTCTCTCTGTCAAATAAATAAATAAAATTTAAAAAAAAAAATCATGACATTGCACCAGAAACAACCAATTGCTTACTCAGGATCATCCATTCTTCTCTACTTTCTTACTACTAGAACTTTGGTATGTCAATGCCCACTGAAAAGTAATAAGCTCTGCAGATTCCCCAATATCTATGGGTGGACATATGACCCAATTCTGGCTGTTTGGATAGAAACAGAAGTCACTAGGTAGAGCTAAAGCAAAAACAATTTTTTTTCTTATGGTCAGACAGGACTGGCCCATGCCTTTGGCCCTCTGTCCTTCACATCAACATCCATCATCCTTCTTCCATTCTGGTAAATGGACATAGTGCTTGGGAGTGCAGTTCCCCCCTGTAACAGACACAGAAATCTCATGCTAAGGATGATATTCAGGACCACAGATGGGGTTTGGATCCTGGGGACACTGTGAGCCTCCAGAGCCACTGTGGACTACTTCTCCCACATTGTTACAGTAGACACACAAGCCAGCACCGTTGGGTCTTTTGTTACTTGCAGACAAACCAAATCCTCAATGATGCAAATGCAGTATTTTTTATTACTATATGCCATAAGTAATGACTTCATATTGTAGCATTCTGTGCATTCAGAAAATATTTACAAAAGTGTCACATTCCCACCATGCTTAGCGAAATAAGTCAAGCAGAGAAAGACAACTATCATATGATCTCCCTGATATGAGGAAGTGGTGATGCAACATGGAGGCTTAAGTGGGTAGAAGAAGAATAAATGAAACAAGATGGGATTGGGAGGGAGACAAACCATAAGTGACTCTTAATCTCACAAAACAAACTGAGGGTTGCCGGGGGGAGGGGGTTTGGGAGAAGGGGTTGGGATTATGGACATTGGGGAGGGCATGTGATTTGGTGAGTGCTGTGAAGTGTGTAAACCTGGTGATTCACAGACCTGTACCCCTGGGGATAAAAATATATGTTTATAAAAAAGAAAAAAAAAAAAAGAAAAAAAAAAGTGTCACATTATCTTTGTCTTCTTCAGGCACTTAAATGATATATAACTTCCTATATTGAATTTAGAACAACTTTTATATTGTAAGGCTGAAGGAAAATTAAATATTATCAAAGGCCTACACAGAAGATCCACTTTGGAAAATGATGAGCTGTATACATTGATCTTCTTGGAAAAATGAATCAGTCTAACCTAATAACTTAAGGCATTAAATGTAGTTATTCAAACATTGACAGTTATAAATACAGCAATAGTTTATGTTCCTCCTCCAATTAATCAAGTCACCCATTATTAATATAAATTATTCTTAAGATTATGTTCATTTAGCAATACATGTATTGACAGCTTCCCTTTGAAAAAAATTTAAAAATAGGGAATGCAACATTAAAATGATACTATAATAAAAGAAACTTAGCTAACTGAGATAGCATTTTGGAAATCACTAAGGAAATAGCCCACTATTTGAAAACGAGACGAAAGTTTAGTCGGGACCAAAATTAAATTCGTTCCTTCCCGAATTTCCTACTAAACTTACATGTCCACATGAATGTCTGTTTCACCAGTTCTGCTTTATCATGAATTACATAAGAACTTATTTTAATGTGTTTGCTTTACCTTCTAAAAAGCATTACACTAGTCACCTCTTATCCAAGGTTTTGCTTTCTGTGGTTTCAGTTCCCTGTGGTCAACTATGATCTGAAATAGTAACTGGAAAATTCCAGAAACAGACAATTTATAAGTTCTAAACTGTGCACCAACCTGAGTAGCATGATGGACTCTTGTGTCGTCCTGCTCTGTCCTGCCTGGAACATGAATCATCCTTTCATCCACCATATCCACGCTGTATGCGCTGTGTACCTATTAGTCGCTTTGGTAGCCATCTTGGTTATCAGATTGACTGTCTCTGAACACACTGCTTGTGTTCAAGTGGCCCTTATTTTACTTAACAATGGCCCCAAAGTGTGAGTAGGGATGCTGGCAATTTGAGAAGTTGTAAAGGGCTTTCTCAAAATGTAAAGGTGTAAATGCTTGACTTAATAAGCAAACAAACAAACAAAAATCATTGTTACCCTTGCTAAGATCTATGGTAAGAATGAATCCTCTGTGAAACTATGAAGAAGGATAAAGGAACTTGTGTTGGTTTTGCTGTTGAACCTCAAACTGTAAAAGTTATGGCCATGGTGTATGATAACTACTTAGTTAAGATGGGAAAGGCATTAAATCTGTGGGTGGAAGACATGAACAGAAGATGTGTTTCTATTGATGGCAACATGTTGAGCCAGAGAGCATGGTATACCTGGGGTTTGGTGTGATTCATGCTTTCAGGCATTCAGTGGGGGTCTTGGAATGTATCCTCCATGGATATGGAAGGACTTACTATATATTAATCTTCTCATTGTATTGGCTCATATGTGGAGGACTCTTAGGAGAAGCAGTTCCAGGTGAAAGAGCCCCACAGCTACACCTGCAGCCTTCCTGAAACACCTGTGGAAGACTTTGCAGGTTGAGCTGTTATCTTCGTTTAGGCAATCTATCCAGGTCAGTGCCCTCTTTGCAATGTTTTTTTAATGACTTAGCCCTAGACCTCTTTGATAACTTGCTCTGGCTTCAGAAAGAATCACTCTATCTTATAATGTCCTCATCGAATCGCTGACAAGGGCCTGAGAATTGCTTTTTCAACGGTCAGGTGGGGCCAGTAGTTACTTTTGGATCAAGAGTGCAGTAAGAGGAATCCGGAAGGATTATGGTTGCTTGCAATTTTGGTATTCTTTCTAGATGTACCAGACTGGTTGGTAGGGGGAGAGGTACGTGATAGTGAGGGATGCTGGTTAGAAGACATGTCCTCCTGGGCTTTAGGCACCTCAATATTTCAACCCCCCACATGTCTACTACATTAGATTATTTCTTGAATATTTCTTGTTTTATTTCCATGAAAATGTGTCTTGCAGATGCACCATGTCATTGCTGGGTGGCCTGGATCTAATCTAACCTCCTGCAAGAGCTTTCCCAGACCTTACCTGTCATAGCTATAGATACCGTTAATCTTTTGTCCATGTCCTAGGGGGCTTGTATCTTGAGCCTGCTTTTTCACTGGACTGCTAGCTCTTAGAAGGAAGACTTTGTTCTTAACTGTCTCTGATGCGCTGGTGTTTGGCCCACAGTGTATGGACCCAGAAGGAGCTTCATCTGTGCTTGAACAGAAGGGACATTTGTGATTTTCTCCATCATGTGGTGAAAGACCCCTCCCCTAGAAAGACCCCTCCCTTAGTAGACAGATAGGATAACTAACCGCTTGTTTGCTTTTCTGTGAACCGCTGGCTTTTAGGCGTAAATTAGGTTATTAATTGCTCTTTTGCCCTTCTGTAACTGCTTGGCTTATAGAAATAATAGAAGGCGCCATGATGGCATTCCTACCTTCCCCCTTCTTGTTCCCCCTCCCTGCCTCTCTCCTCCCGCGCGCGGGCCCTCAGAACCAATCAGCTTGTACCCCCTTCCCGCCTCTCTCTTTGCGCGCGGATCCCCAAAGCCAATCAGCAAACTCCACGTATGCCTTTTTCAAAAGTTCTAACTGTCAACCAATCAGTTTCGCCCCACCCAAAACTTGTTTGTACCTGTTTATAAAAACCCGGCGCCACCACAGCCGGGTGTGCTCAGCTAGCAGGAGCTGCTGACCACCCGCAGGCGCCTGCGTAACAATAAAGAACCTCTTGCTGATTGCATCCAGTGGCAGTGTTGGATTCTTGGGTAAGGGGATCCGCGGGTCTTTCATTTGGAGGTCCCACCGAGATCATCGGACTCCTGCCCACGGATCCAACTGACTCCCACCGGGAGGTAAGCTGGCCAGCATTTAAATTTTAAGAACTGTGTGTTTTTGTCTCCTGTCTCGTGTTCTCGTGTTTTTGTTTGTCTCTAGTCTTGTGAGGCCTCTGTTTGACCTATACTGCAGGTAGCGGTATAGTGTTTGTACAACAGCACGCGTTGTTGGATTGTATTTGTAGGCAGCTTGAGAAGGAGCTGATGAGCTCGGACTTCTCCCCTGCCACCCTGGGGGACGCCCCAGGGATTAGAGGGGCCCAATTTTTTGGAGCCCCTCATTTGTCCTAGGGTTATATCCGTTTGTCCGTTCCAGAGGAACCCCTCGGCCCTGGACGGAATTTGTCCACCGCAGGGAGATCTCGAGGCTCCTCTGGGCTGGTGGAAACCTTGCTTTCGGTAGTATACCGAAACCGCGCAGCGACCTTTTTGTTAATGGTTTTGTGTGTCCTACTCGTTGTCCTTATGTTATGTCTTTAAATGTGGATATATGTTCCTTGTACTGGTTATGAAGGTTACATTCTGTTTAAAGGGAGGGTGTCTAACCCGTTTGAATCTGAGGAATGCCTGACTGTATGAATGTTTATGTGGCTCCACCGCTTCGGCTACGGAGTCTGAGTGGGCTGCACCCTGATTCTCGCGGAGCGTCATACGGCATAACGGTCATCTACTCCATGGAGCAGCCTGGTCCGGGGTTTATACGAATAGACCTTAGCTAAGACGCTCCTAAGTTCCCGCGAGGGACGCGAGCAGGACAGCACCTGAAAGAACCCCCTCCCTTTGTCTGCGACATCGTACATATCGGGAGGGAATATTAAGATAGGTATTAAGAGCTAAAACCAGATTCAATGAGTCAGCTAGTAAATTTCCTCCAGACTTATCGGATGATAATTACGTAAATGAGCCACCTTCTAGTAAACCCAGGTTGCTGGGCCATCCCTAGCAAAGGGGACTCTGGCTTTATTTCTCTCTGTTTCTCCTAATAGATGTGGGAGCTTCTCCCTCACTCACTTCCCATGTAAATGGCTAATACTGGAGCCAACTGGGGTTGGTCTAACTCGAGACAGAGACTATAAGGAATATTCCCAAGCAGCTGCCGAAACTCTCTTTGTTTCGGGGAAGTTTCCTTGTGTTCTCTGGCCTGACTTGGACTGCCTAACCCCTCCCCCCTTGCTGGTGGGAAAGCATGGCGTCTGCTCCTCTGTTGGGGCTTAGGAGCTCCAAAACCGGGAATCCCTTCTCTGCCTCCTGGCGGCGCTTTGTTTCTTCTGTTTCCCCCTTACGTGTTTCTGTACCAACGTGTGTGCAGCCTGCATGACTAGCTTCTAGATCATGCACCACGGCTCCTTCTCTCTCCACTGTCAAGGAGCAAGAAGAGTACCCCCTGGACCTAACACCCCCCACTCCAGATCTTCCCACTTGTGTCTCAGGTAAACATTAAAAATGGAGTGGGCCCAGGTGGAATGTAAATCAGTGTTGGAACTAAGTTAAGTTTATTAATTTAATTAAGATAAGACGTGTCTTTGAAGTTACAGCAGTAAATGTGAAACTTTTATTCTATCAAAGTTTACTGAAGGTCAAATAAGCTTGTGTTACTTGTTAAAATCTGTTAGCAAAGAAATGACTAAACTGATGGTTAATTGTCTATCTCAAAGTTCTAATGGGTAATTGCTAAAGTAGCTTTCAAAGTCTTTGGTAATCTGAAAGTTTTAAAGTTTTGCTTGGATGACAAATGGAATTAAATTGCGGACATCTAGGTCTTAACCAAACAGGATAAAATGCTAAGTCGTTAATTACTGAATGTAGGTTTGTGCTTTTGACTTCTTACTGCAAAGAAACTAAGAGTTTAAATCTGTTGGTAAGCTTGTTTTCTACTTAACTGATTCATAAATTGCCACCTGAAGAATTCTGTTGTAACAGTTCACAATTGGTTAATAACTAAAGGTGTTTCTAAGAATACAAAGTTCTGCTTAGTGTAACTAAGACTGATGGAAATAAAAGGAAACTCTGTATGTAGGAAAGTAGGAGATATGTAAGAAAGATTTAAGGAATGGGAATACATTTTGTTGAAGGTAAGGGAAGGTAATTTTGTCCTAAATGAGATGGTTGTTTGGAAGGAAATGGCTTGGGACAAAACCTGAATGCAAAGGAAAGTTGTAGAAGGTTTGTGAAGGGAAATCTTCAGAAAAGGAATTTTAGCTATGGTCAAGAATGGATTAAGATTGAAATGAATGGGTTTTAAAGGTACATTGGTACAAGACTGAAATTGTCTGTTCAAAAGGACAATGTTTTCTTAGATCAATTGATCTGCTGTTAAGAAAATGTAAATGGTTTTCTCTTTGCCTGCCCAGAAAAACCAGTTTCTATGTTCAGTTTTTTTTTTTTTCATTTTTTTATTTTTATTTTTATTTTTTTTTATTTTTTATAAACATATATTTTTCTATGTTCAGTTTTATCAGGTGTTTAACATCCCTAATTATATTTAGGCATGTGCTTTAAAACTTCATAAGATTTTAGCAAATGTTGACAAGATTTAAATTGTAAATCTCTTTAACTCAGGCTTTTCCTTGGTATGTGAAGTTGCTCATGAAGTACTACTGAACCAATGATAAACCTTGGATTACATTTGGGAAAATACTATAACTATTCTAGAGATTCTACGCACTTCCTAAAGTTTTAACGTTTTGAGAGACCACCGCTTGATACTGTAATTATGGAAATGTTATGTATCACAGAAATAACCTGATTTCCTTGCAGCTAAATTGTAAACTCCCATGTCTCTTTAGATCTAACCATATCTATTCTGAGTTTTTGTAATTTATAATTGTTTTAATTCTCTGGTAAAATGAGTTTTATCTTCAAGGAGGTTCCTATAAAGGACTTTCAGGACTTTCAGGACAAATACAGATATTTGATATACTTGAAAATCCTAAAATTGAAATGGGTAAGAATTTCCAGAACTGACTAAAGCCGAATTCACCAGAATTAGTAACACGGGACTAAATGAACTAAAAGATTATAGTGTTGTGTCTCTTAATGCTTTATCTTAACTTTAAACTTTGTTGGTTCTCTTTAATGTTTGCTCTTCCAGACTAGGGATACTCCCTCCTAGTTATCTGTAACTTCTAGAGATGTAAAAGTGCTCATTTGTAAAAGTGCTCAAAGCATTCAACTTTTCTCTCTATATGAACCCTCTGAAACCAAAAGGTCTCAGTAAGTATTCTTTCTTCCATGGCAATCAGTCATTTGCATAAGTTCAATAAGAATCTGTTCTCCTTGTAACAGGAAAGAATTGGAAACACGGGTTATTTTACCAAGGCTTTGACTGGGATGTCATATTTGAAAAGACTCAGATATGACCAGACAGCTTTAAGGAACTAAGGTTGACTTTATGAAACCTGGAGCCATAAAGCCCCTTGGGACTGTTGGCCTGATACCTTGCTTACAGAGTTCCCAGCAGCCTCACCAGGTGAGTAAAGAATGTCACTCCTTGGTAGGGCAGTCTCAGGAAGAGGAATTCGCCCAAAGGTATTGCAGGCATGCCCCATGGCAAGTACAGGGCTTGGCTTCTGGCCTGGAGAGGCTACTAAAAGTTCAACCTAGAGATTCCTTATACAAAGTTCCAGCAAAGCAGATTCTAAAAGATCTATTGATCACAGTCACTGTTCTTGCTGAGCTTATGTAAATAATTAGGCCAAGTTTGTTAAAACTGGACTTGTTTCACAAGTGAATTAGTCCTGATTTGGCTATCTCTGGAAATGAGGGTTATTTTAGAGAGAAAAATTGTTTTAGTAACACACCTTTATGGATGTTAAATTCTAGATTTGATTGTCTTTAAATGTTTGTTTACCTAAGCTAAACAATTTGAGGTAAACTTCAGAGAAGTTGTACAATAGCTTCTTTAGTCGATCTTACTGTTTTGTGGGGATATTCGCAGACCCCACGGTACATGATTAAACAACTGGAAAATGGGATTAATTCCCTACAATTATATAACTTAACTAACACCTTATGTGTGGCTGGGATAATGAAATTGCCTAAAAACCACCATACCACACTCCATAGGATTAACTATGGACTTGTGGAGATAATGGATGACCCCACTTTCTTTATGAGTGGATTGGATGATCCATGGGGGACTCCCCTGCTCTCTTGACAAGTTTTCTCACTTGCCAGTGATCCTATGTAATCAGGATATTGTTAAGGCTGGACCACTCAAAGGTCTTATTGGTTTCACCCCTTTGTCATATTTATCCTAGAAGCCACCTCTGTTGAGGTGCAATTGCAAATAGATGCTTTAGCAAAACCTAGAACAGCCCTCCTCATAAAAAGAGCCTCAAAGATCACTATAAGACAGTCCCTGACTGTAATGACTTCACATCAGGTCCAGATTTGTCTTAGGGATAAGTCTCTCTCTCTCTCTTTTAGTGATTGGTTAAGTTCCTGGTTTGAAGGAGGACTATGGCCAAATCTCCTTCTCGGGCATCTCATTTTTATCACCTCATTAACCTTAATATGTTGCTTTGTTCAATGTTTCTCTACTTGGTGCCGAGACTCCATTGCTGCAATGACTTCACCATGACAGACGATCCTTGTCGCATGAGAGGACGCCTCTTCACTGTCAGCACAGGATTCGGCTGCCTCCGCCTTTCATAACTCCCCTATACATTCCTCCACTGATCAATATTGACCCCAGTAGGTAGGGACAGCTCTACGCCCCTATTCAGCAGGAAGAAGTTACAGAAGATGAGACCTTCCACCTTCAACCACCTTAAAGATTTAAGAGTCAAAATTGTTCAGGGGGAAATGATAAAGAAGCAGGAGGCTGGCTGAGGATGGAGAAGGGGCTGATGCCTTGCACCCCCTCTTCACCCTTCTCCACCGCGAAAACTGGTTCAACAGATTGCCTTGGTTTACTACTTTGTTGTCATCTATAACGGGCCCTCTCATCATTCTGTTATTAATTCTAACTTTTGGTCCTTGTGTCTTAAACAGGTTAGTACAATTCATTAAAGATCGCCTGTCTGTTGTTCAGACTATGGTACTGACACAGCGATACCAACTCCTCAAACAAACAGAGCCCCGGACTAGCTCAATGCAAGGGCAGGGCATGCAAGAACAAGACGAACGAACGGATAGAAGATTCTATCCATGATAAAGAAAAAGGGGGGAATGAAAGACCCCTCCCCTAGAAAGACCCCTCCCTTAGTAGACAGATAGGATAACTAACCGCTTGTTTGCTTTTCTGTGAACCGCTGGCTTTTAGGCGTAAATTAGGTTATTAATTGCTCTTTTGCCCTTCTGTAACTGCTTGGCTTATAGAAATAATAGAAGGCGCCATGATGGCATTCCTACCTTCCCCCTTCTTGTTCCCCCTCCCTGCCTCTCTCCTCCCGCGCGCGGGCCCTCAGAACCAATCAGCTTGTACCCCCTTCCCGCCTCTCTCTTTGCGCGCGGATCCCCAAAGCCAATCAGCAAACTCCACGTATGCCTTTTTCAAAAGTTCTAACTGTCAACCAATCAGTTTCGCCCCACCCAAAACTTGTTTGTATCTGTTTATAAAAACCCGGCGCCACCACAGCCGGGTGTGCTCAGCTAGCAGGAGCTGCTGACCACCCGCAGGCGCCTGCGTAACAATAAAGAACCTCTTGCTGATTGCATCCAGTGGCAGTGTTGGATTCTTGGGTAAGGGGATCCGCGGGTCTTTCAGTGGTTAATTCTTTCTCTGTCCCATCAATAAGTGAAGATTAGTTTGGGATCTTTGGAGTGGTCTATGGACCTTGTAAAATTTAAAATGGAGAGAATCTTGGTTAACAGAAGAAATGGAGAAGGACAAATTTCTAATCGTCTTTGCCAAAGGTCAAGGCATTGCTTCTTCTCTGAATTGCTCTGTCTTGCTGAAGCTGAAACTTCCCTTACTTTGGGACTGATAAGAGTAATTTAGGGCAGATAAGATAAGAGCTTCTGGGAAGCTGTCACTGCCCACTGGATTGGCAGTAATGCTGCAGCAAAATGATTATCCAAGACTTTTTTTCTTTCTAGTTTGAGTTATTAAAACAACAACAACCCAGAATTACCTGATTTAAAAATAATAGATCAAGATCTCCTTCTGGCAACTACTGAAACTCAGAGTATACAAAGGGAGCCTCAGGGTGTCACTTGAGAAACTATTTATTTATTTTTATAAAGTTTTTTAAAATTATTATTTATTATTTGACAGAGATCACAAGTAGGCAGAGAGGCAGGCAGAGAGATAGAAGGGGAAGCAGGCTTCCCTGCTGAGCAGAGAGCCCGATGCGGCACTCGATCCCAGGACCCTGGGACCATAACCTGAGTTGAAGGCAGAGGCTTAACCCACTGAGCCACCCAGGCGCCCCTTGAGAAACTATTTAGACTGCCCAGCATTTGATGGATGTAATGATTCACCACCATCTCTTTGGATCTTTTGTCATTAGTTGATTATATGATGGAAATTAGAATAATCTTGTGCACTGGGGCCAAGACCTCCTAAAAGGGTAAGAGCAAAGTTATAAAAATTAAAAAAAATTTTTTTATTTTTTTTAAAAGTTCTAATTTTATTATTTGTTATTATTATTTTAAAATAATTTTTTATATATTTCTATAAACATATAATGTATGATTAGCCCCAGGAGTACAGGTCTGTGATAAAAGTTCTAATTTTAATTCCAGTTAGTTAACATACAGTGTTATATTAATTTCAGGAGAACAGTAAGTGATTCAACAGTTCCATCATCATCCTGCACTTATCACAAGTGCACTCCTTAATCCCCACCACCTATTTAACTCATCTGCCCACCCCCACCTCCCCTCTGATAACCATCAGTGTGTTCTCCACAGTTAAGAATTTGTTTCTTGGGGCGCCCGGGTGGCTCAGTTGGTTAAGCGGCTGCCTTGGGCTTGGGTCATGATTCCAGGGTCCTGGGATTGAGCCCCGCATCGGGCTCCCTGCTCAGTGGATGGCCTGCTTCTCTCTCTCCCCCTCTCCCTGCCACTCTGCTTACTTGTGCTCTCTCTCTAGCTCTCTGTCAAATAAACAAATAAAATATTAAAAAAAAAAAGAATTTGTTTCTTGATTTGTCTCTCTCTCTCTCTCTCCAAAGAACAAACTTTTATGTACCAAGTCAGTGAGGCTTATGGAAGGCTTTACCTTTAAAAAAAAAAAAAAGTGAAATTGACTATGTTAATTTTTAGTACACCAAAAGAGGTTGAAGTAATAACCTGAAAGGCACAATCTTAACTCCTTGGCCCTGGACCCCTCACCTTGTGTTCCCTAGCCTCAGCATGGAGTGTAGAAGACTGATCAGAGAGGCGTGTAGCACCCCAACCCTCTTCTCTGGACTGAGATGCCCCTTACAAAGCTGGATAAGGAAAGACCGCTTGAATCAGACCTCCTCTTGGGGTCTTATTTCTGTGAGGTGTCGGGGTTTATTCCATCCAGGGGAGTCTGGTAGTAGAGGACACGTGTCCTTCTGCATGGAACATGGGAGTCTCAGACCCATCAGGCCTAGTGGACGGGCTGAAGCCTGGGAGGCAGGCTTGGCCTGGGTGAGGGGAGGGTGGGGGGAATGAGGAGGGATGGGGGTGGGGCCTCAGCTCTGGGCTGGGCTGGGAGGGAGGAAGGGGTAAGACGGGCCTTCCAGGTGACTGCGGGGGCCCAGAAGACTCTGGAAAGGGCCAAGGCCAAGGCCAAAGCCTTGTGTGGCCCTTCTGGCAAGCACCAGTTTCAGGGATGTTTGTATCCATCTTAAAGTACTCTAAGATACCGTAATTTATTGCTCCACTCTGAATACCTTTCTGTAATGCTGTCCTTGCATTGGTACAGAATTGTGTGTTCACGGCAGCGCTTCCCATTCCCAAGGAGGCTGGGTAGTCCCCCTGACCCTGGGGAGGCTTCAGGGTGGCTCCTTTGGACAGTTTCAGGCAAAGACCAAGCACAGTCTGTTGTCATGAGCCACCGTTTGCTAAGGACAGTCTAGTTTCTGGAGGGGGGCATGGTTTTGCATGAGGAGAGCGCAGCTCCTTCCTGCTCAGACTGCACTAGGGCCCCCAGCGTGCCATACACCACACTTAACACCCATCTGTGTGTCCAGGGGAAGGACTCACTGCCTCTGCCGGTGGGCTGACTTTCCTTCCTCACCCCATTTACTCCTGATCCACTCCTTCATCCCCCGTCAACACCAGCCACACTGTGCCCTGACTTCCTCCTTTATCAAAATGAGATACTCATTTTGGGAGTAAGAAGGAGAGAGAATGGCTATGGATGGAAAGAACTAGAGAGTGCAAGTATCTGTGAGGCTAGGATGGGAGCCTTCTCCTCACAGGTGAGGGGGAGCTCCATGTGTTGTGCCCAGCATCACAACCAGCCAGGAGCAGGTGTCCCCTCACTGTCCATCCCATTGTTTCCTTGGAAGAGGCAGGTGTGGATACTGGTATAACAAGGTTTCTCGGGCTGTTCCCAGTTGTGAGCAGTTGGTATTTGGGAGTGTATTACATTTAGGAATGGGGTTGCTTTATGCTCTGGAGTGTCGGAGGAAGAAGGGCTTGGCTGGGACTGATAAGACCTTTATTTAGACATTATATCCTTTCTTTTATATACTCTTTGATATGTATATTTTATGTAACATATGTCTGTAATGAAGTCCAATGTCAAAATGACCATCCATGAACTTACCACACAACTTGAAAGGCTATGTTTGTGCTCTTTCCGGCTCTCATCCCTTCCTCTCATGAAATCTGAATTTTGTGTATATTATACCCATAACTGTTTAGATGTATTTTTTAGATTCTGCAGATGCTTGGCTTTGTTCAGGAGCATGCAGCACGGTAGTTGTAGGTGATGGTTTGGAATCAAACTAATTGTGTTGAAATCTCATAGGAACCCCTTGCTAGGGGTTATCTTCTCTGGACATCCTTCCTTCATCTTGAAATGAGAGTAATCCTTCCCACCTCATCTCCCTTTGAAGGTTGCCTGAGATGAATAGAATAAGCACCGTTAGAGAACTTGTATATTCCTGGTCCATGATGGATACATGCAAATGTTATCTCTTCCCCTCCTTCTGCCCCTGACATCCCTGGGAACTCTTACAAGGACACTCACCCTTCACCCTTCACCACTGGCACCTACCCTAAGCCACCAGCCTTAAAACAACAGAGAACAAGAAACCCATGGGGCGAACAAGAGCTCAAGACTGTATTTACAGCCCTTAATCTGTCCACACAGGGAAGACAAATGAGCTGGGTAGGGGACAGTGGGTGCCATTACCAGTTCATTAATTAGCAGCTTGATTGGCCTTGGCAGGAAATCATTCATCAATTTCAGAGGAGTAGAGAACTGCAGAATCTTCTAACTGTTTTCCCTCATTCAGATATGCAGTCTACCAGAGCATTCCCTCCCACGGTGCCTTATCGAGATAAGTGACAGGGGATGCTGCTGCCACGTGATCTAATGAATGCAAGAGCCCTGAACTCAGAAGGGGGCCGGGGCCAAAGGCTTCCAGGGCTGGAGAGCTAGGCCAGAAACCCAAAAAGATAAAGGATGACTTCTGGAACAAGATGAGATGAGTAAACTGTTTGCTTTGAGCATGGACAAGATGTTCCAGAAAAATCCATTTTGGCTGCCAAAGTAACCCTTTTGGAGTTCACAAAGAAACTCACCAGGGCTCCCATGTGCAAGCTCAGTGTGCAGGACTTACATATAATGTTTCATACAATCCACTGAAGCAGGCTTACTAAAATTATTGCACAAAGGAGGAACCAGAGGCCCAGAAAGTAATAGTTATTGTCCAAATTGAAATGTCTAGAAAGGCTAATATGGATTCCAAATTAACATGTGTCTGATCCCAAACTTCTGGCCTGCTCTTGACAGCATCCTGTATCCCTCAATAGGGTGACAGGTCACCATAAACAGGCAGCCGCCGATCAATAGGATCTTGACCACTGATTGCCCTCTGCCTTTAAACACCCATGGGTCCTTTGTGCCAAATAGATGCATCTTTGGACTCTTTACTTGTCTAATCTTTAGAAGTCCATTCTCTCTGGTTATAATGATTTCAGATTGCTGAAGGTTTATGGACAATGACACATTCATCATGAAAGATGAGAGAGGGAAGTCCATCATTTCCCCTGTGCTGAGAAGGTCAGAGAGACTGTCTCAAACAATTCATGTAGGCAGGAGACTTTCAGGAGAAGGACATGGCTGGGAGTTCTGACAGGCAAGGGAAGGAAGTGGAGTGGGAAGGAACAGGGGCAGCTATCTGTAGGGAATGTCCAGTCTAGGTTGGTAAGTACAGGCCGTGAGATGTCAAAAGAACGTGCAGGACACATTGCTTTGAGCCATCTGGACTAGGCTGGAAGGAGAGGAAATGCCACAACCTGGAGCTTCGTGGTCCTGTGACTGGGTTTCTGTCCTTCCAAGAGCAGCCTGTGCAAACTGTGGCACCTGGCCCGGGTGTAGGGGGGCAGTATGGTGACTGAGGTGTTTCCCCAACAAGTGACCTAGGGGTGGAGGGAGCTACTGGTTTTGCCAATCCATTGTGCTTAGGGTGAGGGACACATGAACAATATTTAGGAAATATCTAAATTAGTCTTATATTTAAAACTCTAATTATTGCCACAAAACCATATGTGATTTTTATTTTCTAATATAATTAGGAACCTGTTTATTAATATCTGGAAAGTAGATATTTAGACTTGGGAAACTGAGGTTAAGCATTAAGCTACAATTTCTTTCTTTCTTTCTTTGTTTTTGCTACAATTTTTTTCTTGTTTCACTTGAATTCCATCCCTTCCATCCTTAATCTCCTCAATGGATTATTTAAAAGAAAACCCAGATATACCATTTCACTGATAAATTCTTAACTATGTATTTCTAAGAGAAATGGGCTATTTTAACAAACATAACCATTTTACCGTTATCATACTAGAACTATGAAAAATCCTTAATATCATCTAATATCCATTCAGTGTTTAAATTTCCCTGATTCTTTTCTTAATTTAAAAAAAGGAAATAAAACAATGTGCACTAGATATATATCAACCAGAATTTCTTCCTCCTTTTTCCCTTGTTATTTATTTGTTGAAGAAGCCATCATTCATCTTGTAGAATTGTCCACATTCTGGATTAGTTGACTTCACTATATGGTGCTGTTTCTCTATCTTGTTTTATGTAAATTGATAATTGGATTTAGAGACTTGATCAGATTTGGATTTTTTTGCAAAACTATTTCCCAGTTGGTGCTGTGTCTTTCTGATTGCATCTCACCAGGAATACTAGAAAGCTAGTGACTTTCCTTTTCGGATGTGAAGATTCATCAGTGGGCTCAGGTGATGTCAGTCTGATCCATCCAATAAGAAATTTCTTATCAACTTTCCATCCAGTGGTTTTAGATGTTATTGATGTTCATTGTCAGGTTCATTTTAAAGTTAAGGTTGACACTTTAACACAGTATTTTGCATTTATTAGCTGAAATTATTCTATAAATAATAACTTTTGGTCATCAATGGTTGCTTTTCCCCAAAGATGGTTTATACAGGAAAGTCCAGATAAATGCTTAATTCTTTCTATTTATTTACTAGTTTTCTTTTCTTCTTCTTTTTTTAAAAGATTTTATTTGTTTTATTTGACAGATAGAGATCACAAGTAGGCAGAGAGGCAGGCAGGGAGAGAGAGAGAAAAGAGGAACCAGGCTCCCTGCTGAGCAGAGAGCCTGATGCGGGGGCTCTATCCCAGGACACTGGGATCATAACCCACTGAGCCACTTAGGCACCCCTTCCTCTTTTTTTTTTTTTTTTTTTTTTAAGATTTTATTTTTTTATTTGCCAGAGAGAGACACGGCAAGAAAGGGAACACAAGCAGGGGAGTGGGAGAGTGAGAAGCAGGCTTCCCACCAAGCAGGGAGCCCAATGCAGGGCTTGGTCCCAGGGCCCTGGGATCATGACTTGAGCCAAAGACAGATGCCTAATGACTGAGCTGCCCAGGCAGCCCTATTTACTATTTTTCAAAATAATAATCTGGTTCTAGTAATCTCCAATGTGACCAAAGCAGTCTTTTTGCTGTCATTATACACAAATGAAATTTAACTTCTTTGATATAGTTCAACTCATCACAAGCATTTTTTTTTCATGTTTAAATTGTCCCATCGTGGTCAATGAGAATTCTTTCAGATTAGCCTTTGGATCCTTTTGACATTTCTTTGGTAGTCTTGGGCGAGTTCTTTGTTTTCTGGTATAAGAAAAGTAGTCTAGAAACATCTTACATATTTTCTGCTGAGATCTGAATACTAAAGTCTGCGTGCTGGGTGATTATTACTATTTGGTTTTCATTGCTTCTAGACATTTTCATTGGAAATACATACTTGCACAGGACTAGAAAAGATATATTTCTTTTTATTAAAAAATATTATGAGTTCATACTTATATTTCTAAAACAAATGTAAGATTACAAGGATTTTGGGATGCCTGGGTGGCTCAGTTGGTTAAGCATCTGCCTTCGGCTCAGGTTGTGATCCCCAGGTCCTGGGATCAAGCCTTCTGGCTCCATGTCCACTTCTCCCTCTTCCTCTGCTCCGTGCCCTGCCCCCTGCTCATACACACTCTCTCTCATACGTTCTCTTTCTTTCTTTCTTTTTTTTTTTTTAAAGAGTTTATTTATTTATTTGACAGACAGATCACAAGTAGGCAGAGAGACAGGCAGAGAGAGAGGGAAGCAGCCTCCCCACCCAGCAGGGAGCCTGATGCGGGGCTCAATCCCAGGATCCTGGGACCATGACCTGAGCCTAAGGCAGAGGCTTTAACCCATTGAGCCACCCAAGTGCCCCACACGTTCTCTTTCAAATAAATAGATAAATCTTGAAAAAAGATTATAAGGAATTATTTAACTTATTTGATTTTATGTTAATTTTCTTCACTCTTACACTAAAAGTTGTTGATTTCCAATAACACCATGGTGTGTGTGTGTGTCTCTGTGTTCATGTAGCTTTAAAATAACAATATCAACAACATCATTTATTACCAATAAAAATAAGATTATTGAGTCCTTTAAAAATTTTCTTTGTATTCTTTTTGTCTTTAAGATAAATTTAGTAGAGGTGAACAGTTTCATTGAGTGGAGAGAGGGCTAGGAAGAGAGAAAATCCCAAGCAGGCTCCATGCCCAGGGCAGAGCCCGATGTAAGTCTCGATATAATGACCCTGAGATCATGACCTGAGCTGAAATCAAGAGTCAGAGGCTTAACCGACTGAGCCACCCAGGTGCCTGTCACATGTAAACATTTTAAAGGAATTAAATTTTGTTTTCTTCGTTTCATTTATTAAATAACAGAAAACAGTATTTATATTGTCTCCTTTCTTAGATAAGAGCTAGCATACTCTTCAGCACCTTGCCTTTTTTAAAAAAAGATATATAACAACATCTAATGAACTTCCTTACTTCTTTTTAGAGCTATAAAATCCTCTATTATGCAGATGTACCATCATTTATTTAACTTGTCCTGACTATGGGCATGGCTTACTTAGCTCAGTCCTTTTCTGTTTTATAGAACGTTGTCATGGCTTTGTGCATGTGTTGTTTTGCTTTCTTTGGTAACACAATGAATGACCTTAGAAGTCATCTTTGTTACAATATTCCAAGAGTTAGGTAATTAGAGTTATTCATATAGTATACAGAGATTTCTTGATTATTATTTTGCACCAAAGACTACTAGATTTGTGGAAATAGGGCTGGACAGAATGATGAGCCAAATGGGCATGCTTGTTCTCATGGAGCTTATGACTTAACAGGGAAAGCAAGTGATTAATAGTGGAAATAACATAATTAAAATGTGTGATAAACGATGTAAGGAAATAAAAGCAGCAATCTAGAAGAGACCAAGATTGGAATGAATAGCAGGGAAAGCCTTGAGGAAACAGCCATTAGGTAGATGACTGAAGGAGGAGTCAGGCATAGATCAGGCAGAGATGTGGAGGAAAGACTTGGCAGGCAGGGCAAGACTGGTGGGAAAAAGCGCTGAGGCTGGAGAAAGGATCAATTTCAAACAAAAGGACTGTGAAGCTGGATCTTATAAGCAAGAAAGAGAATGGTAGGGGGGTGACATTAGACTGATGAGACTTTAGACTTTAGCCTAAGTTAAACAGGATGCCACCAAAGAGTTTAAGCAGGTGTTATGAACCTTTTTTTTAAATTTTCAAAAAACCACCTTTTCTTTAATTGTGTTATGTTAGTCACCATACAGTACATCCTTAGTTTTTGATGTAGTGTTCCCTGATTCATTGTTTATCCACCACACCCAGTGCTCCATGCAACACGTGCCCTCCTCAATACCCACCACCAGGATCACCCATCCCCCGACACCCTCCCCTCCAAAACCCTCAGTTTATTTCTAAACCCTCAGTTTAGTCTCTCATGGTTTGTCTCCCCCTCTGATTTCCCCCAATTCCCTTCTCCTTTCCATCTCCCTATGTCCTCTGTTTTATTCCTTATGGTCCGCAAGTAAGTGAAACCATATGATAATTGACTCTCTCTGCTTGACTTATTTCACTCAACATAATCTCCTCCTATCCCATCCACATTGATACAGAAGTTGTGTATTCATCCTTTCTGATGCAGGCGTGATACTCCATAGTATATATGGACCGCATCTTTTTTATCCATTCGTCCATTGAAGGGCATCTTGAGAACCATTTTTTTTTTCTTCAATATAGTGTTCCACCTTGGGGCACCTGGTTGGCTCTTGATTTTGGCTCAGGTCAAGATCTCAAGGTCATGACATGGAGCCTTGGGTCAGGCTCTATGCTCAGTGGGGAGGCTGCTTGAGATTCTCTCTCTTCCTCTCCCTCTGCCCCTCCCCCATTCTCTAAAGTAAACAAATAAATCTTTAAAAAATATGTATTGTTCCATCTTCTATGGAAGGGATTGGGGAGGGATAAAAGTAGAAGTACTAAAGTAGCCGGGGGGATGATTAATTACAAGTGTCCAGGAAATCCATGACAGTGGCTCAGCCAAGGTAGGGGGCTGGTGGAGGTGGGGATGAGGGAATGGGTTGAGCCCTTTAGAGGTAGAATAGGCCATAATTATTGAATGGAAGGTTTGGACTGGATGAGAATGATGAAGAAGGTGTCCAGGATAACTCCTCAGTGTTGAGCACAAGAAACTGGCTTACTAAGATTGGTGACATTGAAGGAGGATCTGATTGGGGGTGGGAGAGACCATCACTCTGGTACATTTCGAGGTGACTATGAGACACCCAAATGGAGATATAGGAAAGGCATCTGAGTGCATATATTTGAACCTCTGAAACTATCAGTCTGGAGGCTGTAGACATACAGAGGATAGGAGAAAACTGTCCAGACAGAGGAACCAAGTGAGAAAAGGGGCTCCAGGACTTAATCTGAGAAATTCCAACAAGGGCTCAGGGAGAATGAGGTGCTGTCCAAGAAGGTGAGATTATTTTTAGCAATAACAGCAGTGAATTAATTTTTCTTAATAATTTATATTCACAACATTCTAGAACAAAATAGATCTGAGATATGTAGTCTAGCCTCACCAGTTAATTGAAACAAAGGAAAAAGAGAAGTTGGAGAATTCTGACATGATTATTTAGCACCATCTAGCCCTGTATAGATAGCCGTACTCTTGGGATAACATTGACCTCCTCACCAAAGGAGGAAATACTAGGTTCAGTTCTGCCCATGATTTCTCAGCGATTTCATCAACATATAATTCATACCTTATTTTTTCTATCTGCAAAATTAGTTCAATCTTTACTAATAGCTAATTCTCTGTGGTGAGTCTAACACAAGGTAGAAAAATTAGCTTGCAAATGCAAAAAAGAAATGTAAAGAAAAATTAAAACTATGTAGGGGCTCTAAGAAGCCCTTCTCTAGGGTGAAAGTTAGTTATGTGTTCCCTGGTGTGCTAAAAGTACTATGACTGTCCTTGAACGTCACCACAATCTTCTTTGGAGCAGTTGCCATAGTACTTGTAGGTCTTACTGGTCTGAAAATTGATCCTATTGACTAGAAGAGGCATATGAAGCTGTCTCTAGTCATTGTTAATCCTGTTTGCCACATTTTCTTCTTTTCCTTCCTTCTGAGCATATGAAGGATTATACTTCTTGGTTACCTTGTGATTGTGGGGCCACATAATTCCTTCTGGTGAATGAGTTATGAGTGGAAATGATGCTTCACCTCCAGGACAGAGCTTTCAGCTGCTGATGTGAGATAGTTTCTAGTGTTCTTGCCCTCAGGCACAGTGACTGGGATCTTGGAAATAGTGGCTCTCTATCAGACCATATTCCTGAGTGACTATGAGGACAAAATCCTCCTTGCTAACCCAAAGTGGACTTGTAGCAGGAACAAGATAGTAATTTTTGTTATTTTAAACCACTGAGATTTGGGGGTTGCTTGTTACTGTAGCATAACTTAGTCATGTGCTGACTGATACTTGGGCTATTTTATTGTGTGCTTTACAGGGGCTAAATGGGCAGATTCTACATTTAGTTCTTCAGGGAGACGTACATACTTCCATTTCCCTTATTCCAGACTTTTTTCTTCAAAGGCACTTCACAGGAAGCAGAAGTTCACATTACTACAGCCCCTTCATCTCTGGGCCTTTAATTTCTGAAAGAAAACCCAGATGTAATTTTTATAATTTGCAAAATTGGGTTCTAATGTTGGAGAGGAGCACCCCCACCCAAAGTCTGAACCAGGAGATCTGAGGTCACTTGAATAATTAGTTGCTATTGTTAATGATTGTATCTGTGATTATTATTTATATATGATAATTACTATATCATTATGCTGTGTAGCATCTGATGACCTTTTCATGGCCAGTCAGTTCAATATGTGACCCTTCCCATTAAAACCGTGGCTATGAGAATCAGCAGGATGAGGACACTCCTGGACGAGGCTGCAGGGTCCTCATAAACACAATCACTCCAAGTGTTGCATGGCCACCATGTTTTGTGGCCTGTCTCAGCTCAGACACCCAAAGGCTGATTAGAGGGTAATCTCTGGAGCAGAACATGTAGACAGCTAAGTGGAGCTCTGTATTACAAGCTGGGATCAATTAAGTCAGAATTCACTGGCAATAGGTCACAGGTAATGAGTAGGGATAGGGTCCCCAGAAGTGCCACTGAGTATGTGGCATTACATATGGGGCCCAAATATTGTTAAGTAGATGCAAGTCAGGAAAAGATATTCCTGAGGGAGGCCACTGCTTTCACAAAGGCTGAGTGAGAGCCCAGTGCTACCTGGCTATAGAGATTATGGATAAGTGGGATGGAAGATGGAAACAGAGGTCAGGGAGAAGCATGAATATTAGGTGTGGACAGCATGCTCTGCTCAAGACTTTGGGGTATTATGTGGTTAGCACATGTCATGGCAGATTAAGAGTCCATCAGAGATGTAAGAAGCTGAACTCAGGAAAACCAGCATCAGGAGTGGGAGGCCAATCCAGCCCTGTGGCAGAAGAGTTGAAAGGAGGCAGGTGTTGGTGTGGGAATGTAGAGGTGGAACTACATGAACTGGTTCTTAACTGGCTGAGGAGAATGAAGAGAAAGAAGTTTGGTTTCTGGCCTGAAGACCTGGGAGGCATGTGAAGTCACTGCAGGGTGTGTGACATGATGTTTCAAGGAATTCTGGGTGAACTCACATTGGGGCAGGTTGAATTTGATCTACTAGCAAAACTCACAAGAAGTTTTATGAGATGACAGTTTGATCACTGATACAGAGTTGAAGGCAGACCAATCATAGCTTGAAGGAAAAGGAGAGAACATTAAAAAAGAAATAGAAATAAGGGGGCATGAGACCAGGTGGCAGACTAAGACTGAGCACAAATGTCAATGAAGTCAACTGCTGCAGAGATTTCCTGATCCACACCTCCCATTTCTATTAAAATGCCCTGAAGGTACACAGAATCCCTGGAAAAGAAATGATAAGGAAACTAAGTCTATGTCACAGAGAGAAGTGGACTGAGAAATGCATCCCTGTAACCCTAACCAGGACTTTGAAGACAGCCACCAAGAAGCAGGATGGTTCTTTACTTGCCCCAGTGGCTGCCTGATACCCCTAGTGGGACTACCATGGTCAAAGTATCCAGGAGCCACCCCCGAACCTCACGGTGATATAATAGGAGCAGAGGAGGCCTGGCGCCATCACCCCTGTCCTGCATGCTCTGCTACCCATAGTCCTGCCTTTGTGAATCCGTTCCAAGGCAATAACACCCAGCCTGTGACTCAGTGGGGGCAAAGGGCCATGTGAGGGACAAACTGGGTCTCTGATTTTGGAGCTCCTTCCAAAAGAGTGATAATCAGGATTGTGATTAGTGATAATTAGTGATTGAATTCCATGTTTACCAGTTACAAACTGTGTGGAGCTGGCTAAGTCACTCAACCTCTTCAGCTCAGTTTTCTCATCTATACAATGGGGATGATAGTAATAGCACTTACCTCTATAGCATCATCATGAGGATTAAATGGAAGAATGCATATGAAGTCCTTAACATGGTGCTTTGAATATAGCAAGCGCTTAGTGACTGATGGCATTATTATTTTTATTTGTCAAAAGAGAAAGAGAGGAATCTAGAGGAGAAAAGATATGAGTGCTGCATGATGATGGGTACAGTTCATTCACACAGAACCCTGAGAAGGTTGATAGGCTGTACCTAACGCTCTAACCATAGAACCTGCTAGTCGATGGGGGGAAACACTGCCTCACTAGGATCCAAGATCCAGCTCCACCCAAGTGACTGCTCTGAAGGGAAAATAGGGCTAAGGGTTCTATCTCTCAGCTCTCCAGACAGTCTTTGGAGGGGACCATTGAGCTTCTCAAGGGGAAGGATTGGGGCAGTGACCCAGGGCAAGTCACATCTAGTGTTTGTTGGCAGGTGCCAGGCCTGGATACAGTTTTTTCCTGTGTGAGAAAATATGAAAAAGAAGTTTCCATGGAATGATTCCACAGCTTAAAGAGAATAGCGTGTTATCGAGAAGTCTTAAAGAGTCGGTCACTAAGATCATTCACAGGGAAGAGATGAATGTTTTAGAAAACATCTGTTTGATAGCCTCAAAAAAGGAGACAAGACTTAAAAATCTATGGAACAAGAACAAAAAGCCACAGGGAAAATATGAGTTATAGGGAAGGTAGCGCCAAACATCAGGAATTCCAAATGAGAAAGTTCAGGGTTTTGTTCACCTACTTTTATTTGTCTTGGTGGAGAGAGGTCTATGTGAAAGAAGATGCAGAGGCAGGATGGGCCTGCTTCTAGCAAGGGCAGCCTTGTGAGTGCTCCCAAGAAATATAGAAAATAAACTGCTTAGCACTGAGCTGAAACTTCTTGTTACCTCCATCTCCAATTCCAGATCCATCCCTACTGCCTACATACTACTGGAAACTCACCTAGAAATAGGGAGTGGCCCCAAATCTTGATTTTTCCATTCTTTGATGTTAGCTGGAGAGATTCTAACTGGAAACCAGCAGTCTTAGAGCCTCCCAAAGCTGTGCAGGCCTCCCTTTATAAGGATAATCAGGCAGAAAAAAAAAATCACCACACACCTGGTTTCATTTGGCCTCAGGAGCCATAGACTGACTCGAAGAAAGAGGAGAAATTTTGAAAATCTGGATTTTCTTTTCTTCTTTTTTAAAAGATTATTTATTTGAGAGAGAGGAGGATAGTGGAGGAGCAGACAGGGAGGGAGAGGAGGAGGGAAAGAATCCCAAGCAGACTCTGCACTGAGCACAGAGCCCCAGGCGGGGCTCTATCTCAGGACCCATAAGATCACAACCCGAGCTGAAACCACGAGTCAAACGCTCAGCTGACTGAGTCACCCAGGTGACTCTGGATTAGAATTTTCAATAAAAATGTAAAAGTACTGTGAATTTGTGAAGGAGAACAGTCTGTGACAAGAAATTGATGGGTTTGAGATGAAAAACAGTTACAAATGAAAATGGCCCAGAAGCAATGATGAACAGATCAGGTGTTGTAGAAACTTGCATGAGCAAATAATTGGTTGGCAACAGCCATATGGCTATTAAAGCATTACATAAAAATTCTCCCGCAGGAAAAGGAAAATTGTAGAGGTATAAAGATGATGAACACAGAGATGAGAGGCTGAGGTCAGATGCACGGAAGTCCACCTATATGTAATGGGGATCATAGCAGGGGAGCCACGGGTGAGGAGCAGCACACACACAGAGTTGCGGAACTGTAGACATGGGTCACATGGAAAGTTCAAAAATGTTCACCAATAGAACAAAACTAGAAATAAATGACAGAAGGGCAAGAAGACATATTGGAAGCTCAAAAATGCTTTTTTAAAAACCTCTTTATGTCACAGAGAACATCCGTATGGCAATTAGAGACTATTTAAGGAATGATAACTTGGAGTATGTGGTTGAAACTTAAGGAACAAACAATTATTTTACTGAAACTGTTCCAGAAACTGCTGCAAAAAGGAATAAAATTGCCCAATCCCTTTAATGGATATGGCATGAGCCTGATAACATAAAAATAGCATTAAAAAAAATAAAACTGCAGATAACAATCTTCAGGATGAATGCATTTAGTGTTGTATAGATATTGATTCTATTAATATGCTGTCTTAGTGTAACCCTAGTCTATATCCCAATGTGATTGTTTTTCAGAAATTAACCAAAAGAATCTAAAGTTTATCTGGAAATGAAACATGCAAGGAAAGCCAAGAAAACTCTGAGAAAGAAGAGGGTAATTATCTGGTAATTGTTCTATAGCCATTAAAGCATATCACAGTGTTTCAGTGATCAGAATAGCCTTGAACTAACCTCAGAGGAGAAGAACCAATGGGGAGAGATGGAGCAGAAACATACATCCAGAAACAGATGCTCCTAGGCAGGAAGATTTCTAAAATAGTAAAAATCTTGTTTAAATCAGTATGGCAAGGGTTTATTCCCCAGTAAACTATATCAGGACAATTACTTACTTATTTGGCAAAATACTAGCAACAAAAATTACAACAGCAGTAATAAATTTAGATCCTTATCAGATTAATTAAATATAAAATAACAAAGCCATCAAAATATTGAAAGGAAATCCAGGAGGATAATTTTATAATCTTGTGATGGGGAAGGCTTCTTGAATCAAAATTTTGAGTCAGAAACCTTAAATGAGACTTTAACAAAACTGACCTAAAAATAAGAACACTGGGAAACAGTGCTGTTTGGGAATGTAATGAACACAACATTTCTGAATGGAAATTTGGTGGGATGTGTCAAAATTTAGAAAGTGTATTTGCTTTTACTTGGCATTCTCTCTCCTAGGGACTTATCCAAAGGAGATAATTGTGCAAATGTATAGACAGATGCATTAGTCAAGATTCTTCAGAGAAACAGAACGAATAGGATATTGTTCTGTATTTCTTTTTTCTTCTTCTTTTCCCCCTCGAAGCAGACTTTCTGTCTGAGAGTACTTGGCAAGATGCTGGGTCCATCTGCAGGACAGACCTGCCTGTTAGTTTAGACCCCATTCCCCACCCTTTGCATAGCCTGGGAGCTCCTGGTGGTTGGATTGAAGTGAAGAGGATTTTACAGAGAACAAAGGAAGTGCCACAATAGTCTAGTGCCTAAAGAGAATCTGAGGTCTGTGAAGCTCCAAAGTGAATCTGAGAGTCCATCAAACAGAGAGTCTGGAAGAAAAATGCTAGTATAGAGCCCGAGTGCAGAGAGCAGGGTTTGGGAGCCTGAGGCATAAGGTGAGAGCAGGTGGGTTGAGGTAAGTAGGAAGAAGCTAAAGCCTCAGAGCAGTTCATGTTTGTGATTTCCTAGTAAATTCCATCCAGGGATTGGGTGAACTTAAAGGACCAGGAATGGGAAGCTTGCCCTTCTATATAGGACAGGGCCTCCACTACAAAGTTTTGACATATTCTAGGATATTCCTGATGGGATGCTGGATTCTGAGTGTTGCCTGCAACAAGGGAGAATGTATTCCCATTGCCATATCTTCCTGACTACCTTGCTACCATGGCAGGGGATTCTTTCATTTCACTATGGATTTATTTAGGTATCTAGAGTCCTATAAGTGAACATGAAGTACAATACTTCAATTAACATTTTTGGGCATACCTCTTGTGATAGTTAATTTTATGTGTCAACTTGACTGGGCCATGAAGTGCCCAGATACCGGGTCAAACGTGATTCTGGTGTGTTTGTGAGAGTGTTTCTGGATGACATGAATATTTGAATCCACAGCCCCCAAGTAAAGCAGATTGCCCTCTCCAGTTTGAGTGGGCCTTACCCAATCAGTTGAAGACCTGAAGAGAACAAAGGATTGACTAGGAGGGAACTCCTCTGCCTGACTGCCTTGAGCTGGGCAGTTTGGAACTACCCCAGTGGCTCTCCTGGGTCTCCAGCTTGCTGACTGCAGATCTTGGGACTTCCTAGCAGCCATAATCCTGTGAGCCAATTCCTTATGACATATATAACATATGTTAGCATCTATAAATATTCCTCTGTCCAGGAACACCTCACTAAATTCCTTCAGTGATTCTAGGTCTTCAAAAACAAAGCCCTGGATTAACATCCTGCAATTGATATCTACGCATCTGGAACATCTTTAAAAGTGTAATCTCAAAAGTGAAGGAAGAATATTCATATGGGGGAGGAAAAAATACCTACAACAAAACAAGACATATAATATCTCAATAAAGCACCCCTCACCCCCTGTATGTCTGGCTGTCCACACGCACCTATGTGTGAGCATACTCCTGCCTCTCCTCATGCAGGAATGTCACTGCGTGTCCTAATCATACATACTGCTGCTTCTGCTCCATCAAACCTGTAAATGTTCCTTGGTGTTTTGCTATTGGTTGACTTTATAGTTATTCCTGAATAATGTTCAATTGGCAAGAGGTTTTAAAGCAACAGAAAGCCCAAGGTTTAATGGATTTACCATCTCTGTCATTTATGTAAAATGGCTTCCAGTAAGGAATTCTGCTACAATTGGCTGCCAGTTTACTTAAGGTCCAATGGAAGATGAAAATAAACAAGGATTAATCCTGAGAACTTTTTTGTGGAATTATGAAAACAGTCTGTTATAAAACACATCCAGATGTCAGCCAGGACTGAGTCAATTAGAATAATAGCTTCAAGTAAAATCAACAAAGGTCAGCCAGTCAGGCTGAGGGGTGAAATCTCCAGAATGCCCAGTTCAAAGGGACAGGGGAGGCTGCTGTTATGCTCCAGCCTTGAGCTTTGTCTATGAAACATAACTGCTCAAATGATCTATAAAGAAGAATTTATAGATCAACATAACTTCTTAAAAAGATTAATTTTGTCACAGTTTAGGGCAGGTTTATAGAGGAACAAAATAAGAAAGAGTGTGATTTGAGAATGAGAAGAAACTTTAAAAGAGTAAAATTAAAAAAAAATCCTTCCTCTATATTTGACAATTATTAAATTTTTATATCAGTAAAAAAGTTTACTTTTATAAAGACCTATCAAAAATTTTCCTATTGATACACTAACCCAATTTCTAAAGATACACATAAAGATAGTCATTAGAATATTTAATATTAAAGCCTCTGAAGTAGTCGAATCTATGGAATATTGTTTACAAAATTATGGTACAATTGTATGGTAAGACAAAATGCAAATATGAAAGGGTGATAAACCTGTTTTTGAAAGATAAACTTGTGGAGATTTTCTGCTAGGAAGACATGCCTAACATATATTAAGTTTTAAAAATTGCTTTTTCATACTTACTATGTATTAGATTTTTTTTGTTAGACATTTGTGTGTGTGTGTGTCTGTCTGTCTGTGTGTGTGTATAATTATTTATTCTTTACTAATATTGAACTAGGTAGATATGTACCTCTCAGTCTTTAGCAAATAATGCAAAAATTTACACATATGTACAAATACATAGATGTAGTCATACAAAACTGAATATTCATGATTTCAAATTTGACAAACATTTTTAGGTAAAAAGTGGACTATTAATACTAAATTAACATCTCATTCAAAGTTCAACCTGAGATATAGATATATTCTATATAAGACTATAAAAAAGGGTAATATAAGTAAGTCATTAAATCTGACCACTTTATTAGGTTGAGGTGGAATGAAATACCTTCTGTTATCATGTGGAGAAATAAGCAATCAAAGCACATAATTCAGGCCTTAAAAACGAGTTTATTCTAAATTGCCCAATAGCAGGACCCAAAGAAAGTTATTCTGTCACTTAAAAGTAAATTGCTCTTTTAAGTACACTGTAGCTCACGCAGAAAAGTTCTTTATGCAGTACTTGTTTAAGCAGATCCTTTTGTACAAAATAGAACGATAAATACACCATTATTCATCCATCCTTTTATTAATAAATCTGTTATGGTTCTCTGATTGACCATGTAGGGAACATTCTAGAAAGAAGCCATTGTTTGTGATGGCTACCTCTGGGAGTGCAGGGGCTGAGGCAGAAGATCTATTTCTTTTGTATTACACTTTTCTATACTATATGAATTTTTTACTTTGAGCATTACTGCTCTTAGAAACATTTCATGAAGATTAGTTAAAAGGAGCAGGAGAGGGAAAGAAGAAAGAAGGAGGGAGGATCTATTGAAGTGGGAAACCTAACTAATGGGACGTTGACGATCTGGTTCTTAAGGGGAAGTAGGACACCTGTGAAAATATTGAAAGCCTCTGAAAATGTTAGAAGTTAAACAGTCACCACAAGAGAAATAGTTTTGCTCATTATGCTTTCTCCAATGAATGAGTAATTGCCTAAAAATAAATGTGTTACATCAGTTCAGCATCTACTGTGGATTCTGACAGCCTGTAGTATCTCATGTGTCTGATGCTGACTTGACTTGGAAATTTACCTTTTGTTTAAAAGAACATGTCCAATATTTCTGTCCGTGGAAAAGCTTTCAAACATTAAGGTCCCTGTTAACTATCTTATTAGGCTTATTTGCTACACTGGAAACCTTTGGCTTTCAAATACCTTGAGAGTTTTAGATAGAACATGGCTCTGTAGGCTCACTTGTCCCAGAAACCACCTGTGTCCTTGCAGACCAACCTGGAGCACAGCTGATGCTCTTGCCTCTCTCCCTATGCTATGTGTTCCAGCACGGATGACACATATTTTCTGCCAAGAAAGCCACTGGTTGATTATCAGTCTACTGATAATTGTGGATACATGAGACCAAATTAAACTTTTTTTTTTTTTTTTAAAGATTTTATATATTTATTTGACAGAGAGAGATCACAGTAGGAGAGAGGAAGGGAAGAGATCACAGAGAGAGGAAGGGAAGCAGGCCCCCTGCTGAGCAGAGAGCCCGATGTGGGACTCGATCCCAGGACCCTGAGATCATGACCTGAGCCGAAGGCAGCGGCTTAACCCACTGAGCCACCCAGGCGCCCCCAAATTAAACATTTTGATGTGATGTTTCACATACTTAAGCACAGAAGATCCTTCCATTTGAGGGAACTTAGGACTCATAAAAATGGGGCCCAAAGCATGATCCGTGATACTACAGTCTGTTTTCCACTTCATTTGGCTCTTGGTGACAAACTCTTTATCACAATGACTATCTGTGAAGGTTAAAATCTTTTCTTATTAATTTCCATGTGACAATAGCCTTTGAAAATATAAATATGCAGAAAGAGAGCATTCATTTTTACAGTTATATGATGGAGTGTGTGTTTTTTTTTTTTGTGTGTGTGTGCATGTGTGTGCTTATGTTTGTATACACGTATCCACAAATGGGAAGAAAGTACAATAAATGAAAAGGAATGTTTTTTTTTCCTGTTAGAATTTAAGAAAAATACCCAATATAAAGAATTTCCTTTTCCTTTCTTCCTTATACTGCTGGCAAATGAAAAAAATGAAAAGAAAAGCAAAAACTTTAAGCACTCAAGTTCTCTGGGCTAAGGGAAGGATTCAAATATTGTCCAAATCCTATATGGCCACAAGGCTTCTACAATTTATGTAACATGGTACAATATGAACTCCAAGTAGGCTGCAGAAGTTAAAGAAATATATCACCATTTCTTGAACAATTACTAAAAATGCAATGCAATGAGGTATTGCTAAAATGCCAATAGGTGAATTAAAATGGAATTCTGAATACTTCAAATAAAGAGTGAGGAAAGTTGAGGATAGTTTATTTAAAAATCCTTTGGGGTTAAATAACAGACCCAAGATGAATGCTGATAGAAAACTAAATTTGTTCAATAAACAAAAAAGCAAATGAATAGGTTGGAAACATTCTGTACCCCCTCTCCTGGAAAATTAAAGAATACAGTGTGCAGAATACTGATAAAAATCCTTCTGCTTCAGTAAGATACCAAAATGTCTTACCTAAATAAGAAATTTAACAATAACTACTTATACTCTCAAGCAAATGCAACCATGAGCTCTGTGACCTAAAGAGGAAAGAATGAAATGGAAAGAAAATTAATATATGAAGGAGAACAATTCTAAAATTTTAGTACTAATGACTTTTTAAAACTTGACATTTCAAAAATAGAACTGGACATGGAAATTAAAAGGATAATCAGGCCCAGAAATTTGATAACCTGTATGAAAGGCACTAATTTCTTTCAATAATTAAAAAAAGATTTTATTTATTTATTTGAGAGCATGTGCACCCACACGCAAGTGTGTGAGAGAGACAGCATGAGTGGGAGGGGCAGAGGGAGAGGAAGAGAAGATCTCAAGCAAACTCCATGTTGAGCGTGGAGTCCCACACAGGGCTCATGAGCCAGGACCCTGAGATCCTAACCTTAGGCAAAACCAAGAGTCAGATGCTTAACCCCTGCACTACCCAAGCACCCCTAAATTTCAATACTTTCATTTATTCTTGGTTTCATTTCTTGATTCTGTCTTGTTCTATTTCTTTGTTTACTTGTGTAATTGAACCCCTGGATTTAAATTATTTTCTAGTTTTTGACATCTGACAGGGCAAATCTCACTACCTTCCCTTCCCCCAACTATTTTTTTCCCCTAGTGCTTCAATTTATTTCAGAAGCTGCTTTAAAATAATTTTTTTCAGGCTATAAAGAGAAGAATGATGGTACTCAAGAATTAGCAGACCTACAATTTTAGCATTATGGGCAGTCACTTCCATACAATAGGAATAAATTTTATTAAAAAAAATTTTTTTAAAGATTTTATTTATTTATTTGACAGAGATCACAAGTAGGTAGAGCAGCAGGCAGAGAGAGAGGGGGAAGCAGGCTCCCTGCTGAGCAGAAAGCCTGATGTGGGACTCGATCCCAGGACCTTGGGATCATGACCTGAGCTGAAGGCAGAGGCCTAATCCTCCGAGCCACCCAGGTGCCCCTATTTAAAAAAATTTTTTATAAAGTCATTTTTATTTTTATTTGTTTTTAAGTTAACATATAATGTATTATTTGTTTCAGGGGTACAGGTCTGAGATTCATCAATCTTACACAATTCACTGTGCTCACCATAGCATGTACCCTCCATAGTGTCCATCACCCAGCCACCCTAATCCTCACACACTCCTCCACTCCAGAAGCCCTCATTTTGTTTCCTGAGATTAAGAGTCTCTTATGGTTTGTCACCCTCTCTGGTTTCATCTTGTTTCATTTTTTCCCTCTCTTCCCTACGATCCATTGCCTTGTTTCTCAAATTCCTCATATCAGTGAGATCATGTAATTGTCTTTCTCTGATTGACTTATTTCGCTTAGCATAATACCCTGTAGTTCCATCCACGAGGTTGCAAATGGCAAGATTTCATTTTTGATGCCTGCATAATATTCCATTTCATATATGTACCACTTTTTTTTTTTAAAGATTATTCTTTTTTTAAAAAAAATATGTATTTATTTATTTGGAAGACAGAGTTCACAAGTAGGCAGAGAGGCAGGCAGAGAGAGAGAGAGAGAGAGAGAGAGAGAGAGAGAAGAAGGCTCTCTGTTGAGCAGAGAGCCCAATGTGGGGCTTGATCCCAGTACCCTGGGATCATGACTTGAGCTGAAGGTAGAGGCTTTAACCCACTGAATCACCGAGGTGCCCCTGTACCACTTCTTTTTTAACCATTCATCTGTTGATGGACATCTAGGCCCTTTTCATAGTATGGCTATTGTGGACAATGGTGCTATAAACATTGGGTTGCATGTGCCTCTTCGGATCACTACATTTGTATCTTTAGGGTAAATACCCAGTAGTGTGATTGCTGGGTCATAGGGTAGTTTCATTTTCAACTTCTTGAGGAAGCTCCATACTGTTTTCCAGAGTGGCTGAATCAGCTTGCGTTCCCAGCAACAGTGTAGTAGGGTTCCCCTTTTCTCTGCATCCTCACCAACATCTGTCTTTTCCTGACTTGTTAATTTTAGCCATTCTGACTGGTGTGAGGTGATATTTCACTGTGGTTTTGATTTGTATTTCCCTGATGCCGAGTGATGTGGAGCATTTTTTCATGTGTCTGTTGGCCATCTGGATGTCTTCTTTGCAGGAATGTCTGTTCATGTCTTCTGCCCATTTCTTGGTTGGATTCTTTGTTTTTTGGGTGTTGAGTTTGATAAGTTCTTTATAGATTTTGGGTACTAGCCCTTTATCTGATATGT
Organism: Mustela lutreola; assembly: GCF_030435805.1. Classification (NCBI taxonomy): domain Eukaryota; kingdom Metazoa; phylum Chordata; class Mammalia; order Carnivora; family Mustelidae; genus Mustela; species Mustela lutreola. The sequence continues at coordinate 37,834,147 of NC_081293.1, forward strand.
CATTTGCAAATATCTTCTCTGATTCTGTCAGTTGTTTTTTGGTTTTGTTGACTGTTTCCTTTGTTATGCAAAAGCCTTTTATCTTGATGAAACTCCAATAGTTTATTTTGCCCTTGCTTCCCTTGCCTTTGGCAATGTGTCCAGGAAGAAGTTGCTGTGGCTGAGGTTGAAGAGGTTGCTGCCTGTGTTCTCCTTAAGGATTTTGATGGATTCCTGTTTCACACTGAGGTCTTTCATACATTTTGAGTCTATTTTTGTGTTTGGTGTAAGGAAATGGTCCTGTTTCATTTTTCTGCATGTGGCTGTCCAGTTTTCCCAACACCATTTGTTGAAGAGACTGTCTTTTTTCCATTGGACATTCCTTCCTGCTTTGTCAAAGATGAGTTGACTATAGAGTTGAGGGTCCATTTCTGGGCTCTCTATTCTGTTCCACTGATCTATGTGTCTGTTTTTGTGTCATTACCATACTGTCTGATGATTATAGTTTTGTAATAGAGCTTGAAGTCTGGAATTGTGATGCCACCAGCATTGCTTTTCTTTTTCAACATTCCTCTGGCTGTTTGGGGTCTTTTCTGATTCCATACAAATTTTAGTATTATTTGTTCCATTTCTTTGAAAAATGTTGATGTATTTTGATAGGGGTTGCATTAAATGTGTAGATTGCTTTAGGTAGCATAGACATTGTCACAATATTTGTTCTTCCAATCCATGAATGTGGAATGTTTTCTCATTTCTTTGTGTCTTCCTCAGTTTCTTTCATGAGTATTCTATTTTATGAGTATTTTATGAGTATTTATGAGTATTCTAGTTTTCTGAGTACAGATTCTTTGTCTCTTTGGTTAGACTTATTCCTAGGTATCTTATGGTATTCGGTGCAATTGTAAATGGGACCAACGCCTTAACCTCTCTTTTTTCTGTCTTCTTGTTGGTGTATAGAAATGCAACTGATTTTCGTGAACTGATTTTATATCCTGACACTTAACTGAATTCCTATATGAGTTCTAGGGGTCTTTTGAGTTTTCCACATAAAGTATTCAAAGAGTGAGCATTTGTTTTCTTTGCTGATTCAGATGCCTTTTATTTCTTTTTGTTGTCTGATTGCTGAGGCTAGGACTTCCAGTACTATGTTGAATAGCAGTGGTGATAGTGGACATTCTTGCCATGTTCCTGACCTTAGGGGAAAAGCTCTCAGTTTTTCCTCATTGAGAATGATATTCACTATGCGTTTTTTCATAGATGGCTTTTATAATATTGAGATGTATACCTTCTAGCCCTACAATACGAAGAGTTTTAATCAAGAAAGGATGCTGTACTTTGTCAAATGATTTTTCTGCATCTATTGAGAGAATCAGATGATTTTTGTTCTTTCTTTTATTAATGTATTATATCACATCGATTGATTTGTGGGTGTTGAATCAAACTTGCAGCCCAGGAATAAATCCCACTTGGTCATGGTGAATAAACCTTTTAATATACTGTTGGATCCTATTGGCTAGTATTTTGGTGAGAATTTTTGCATCCTTGCTCATCTAGGATATTGGTCTATAATTCTCCGTTTAGATGGGCTCTTTGTCTGGTTTTGAGATCAAGGTAATGCTGGCCTCATAAAATGAGTTTGGAAGTTTTCCTTCCATTTCTATTTTTACAACAGTTTCAGAATAATAGGTATTAATTCTTCTTTTTCTTCTTGTTTTTTTTTTTAAAGATTTTATTTATTTGTTTGATAGTGAGAAAGAGAGAGAGAGAGAGAGAGTGCATGCACAAGTAGGGGGAGCAGCAGGCAGAGGGAGAAGCAGGCCTCCCACTGAGCAGGGAGCCCAATGCAGGGCTCGATCCCAGGACCCTGGGATCATGACCTGAGCCAAATAAAGACACTTAACAACTGAGTCCCCAGATCCCCCAGGTATTAATTCTTCTTTAAGTGTTTAGTAGAATTCCCCTGGGAAACCATCTGGCCCTGGACTCTTACTTGTTGGGAGATTTTTGATTACTACTACAATTTCCTTACTGGTTTTGGGTCTGTTCAGGATTTCTATTTCTTTCTGGTTCAATTTTTGTAGTTTATATGTCTCTAGGAGCGCATCCATTTCTTCCAGATTGTCAAATTTCTGGCGTATAGTTGCTCATAATATGTTCTTATAATTGTTTGTATTTCTTTGGTGTTGGTTGTGATCTTTCCCCTTTCATTCATGATTTTATTAATTTGGGTCCCTTCTTTTTTCTTTTGGATAAGTCTGGCCAGGACTTTATAAATCTTATTAATTCTTTCAAAGAACCAGCTCCTTCTTTTGTTGATTGTTATACTGTTCTTTTGGTTACTATTTCATTGATTTCTGCTCTGATCTTTATTATTTCTCTTCTTCTGCTGAGTTTAGGCTTTATTTTTTGTTCTTTCTCCAGTGCCTTTAAGTGTAAGGTTTGGTTGTGTATTTGAAACCTTTCTTATTTTTTTAGAAAGGCTTGTATTGCTCCTCTTGTATTGCTTATATTGTCTCCTCTTAGGACTGCCTTTGCTGCATCCCAAAGATTTTGAACAGTTGTGTTTTCATTTTCATTTGTTTCCATTAATTTTTTTAAAAAGATTTTATTTATTTATTTGAGAGAGAGACAGTGAGAGAGAACATGAGAGGCGAGAAGGTCAGAGGGAGAAGCAGACTCCCCATGGAGCTGGGAGCCCGGTGCAGGACTCAATCCCGGGACTCTAGGACTGTGACCTGAGCCGAAGGCAGTTGCTCAACCAACTGAGCCACCCAGGTGCCCTCCATTAATTTTTTTAATCCTTCTTCAATTTTCTGGTTGGTGCATTCATTCTTTAGTAGGATGCTCCTTAGCCTCCATGTATTTGAGTTCTTTCCAACTTTCTTCTTGTCATTGAGTTCTAGTTTCAAAGCATTGTGGTCCAAAAGTATGCAGGGAATTATCCCAATCTTTTGGTACCAGTTGAGACCTGATTTGTGACCCAGTATGTGATCTATTCTGGAGAATGTTCCATGTGCACTAGAGAAGAAAGTGTATTCTGTTGCTTTGGGATGGAATGTTGTGAATATATCTGTGAATTCCATCTGGTCCAGTGTGTCACTTTAAACCTTTATTTTCTTGTTGATCTTTTGCTTAGATGATCTGTCCATTTCTGTGAGAGGGTTGTGAAAGTCCCCTACTATTATTGTATTATTGTCATTGTGTTTCTTTGATTTTGTTATTAATTGGTTTATATAATTGACTGCTCCCATGTTAGTGGCATAGATATTTAAAATTGTTAGATCTTCTGTTGGATAGACCCTTTAAGTATGACATAGTGCCTTTCCTCATCTCTAATTCTAGTTTTTGATTTAAAATGTAATTTATCTTGTCTAAGCATTGCCCACCCCCACTTTCTTTTGATGACCTTTAGCATGGTAAATGGTTTCCCACTCCCTAACTTTATTTACTTATTTATTTTTAAAGATTTTATTTATTTATTTGACAGACAGAGATCACAAGTAGGCAGAGGCAGACAGAGAGAGAGGGGGAAGCAGGCTCCCTGCTGGGCAGAGAGCCCAATGTGGGGCTCGATCCCAGGAACCTGGGATCATGACTTGAGCCGAAGGCAGAGGCTTTAACCCACTGAGCCACCCGGGTGCCCCAACGTTTAGGCTCTCTCTTTGCTCAGAGGATCCCTTTCAATATTTCCTGTAGGGATGGTTTGGTGTTTACAAATTCTTGTAGTTTTTGTCAGTCCTGGAAGCTTTATCTCTCCTTCTGTTTTCAGTGACAGCCTAGCTGGATATAGTATTCTTGGCTGCATATTTTTCTTGTTTAGTGCTCTGAATATATCACACCAGTGCTTTCTGGCCTGCCAGGTCTCTATGGATATGTCTGTTACCAATCTAATGTTTCTATCATTGTAGGTTACAGACCCCTTGTCCCAAGCTGCTTTCATGATATTCTCTTTGTCCCTGAGATTTGAAAGTTTTACCATTAGATGTCAGGGTGTTGACCTATTTTTATTGATTTTGAGGGGGTTTCTCAGTGCATCCTGGATTTTGATGCCTGATTCCGTCACCAAATTATGGAAGTTCTCTGCCATAATTTCTCCAATATAACTTCTGCTCTTCTTCTTCTGGGATCCCAAATGTTCTAATATTATTTCATCTTATGGTATCACTTATCTCTCGAATTCTACCCTCATGATCCAGTAGTTCATCTCTCTTTGTCTCAGCTTCTTTATTCTCCACCATTAGGTCCTCTGTGTCACTAATTCTCTCTTCTGCCTAATTTATTCTAGCAGTAAGAACCTCCATTTTTTATTGTAACTCATTAATAGCCTTTTTGATTTTGACTTGGTTAGATTTATTTCTTCAGAGAAGAATTTTCTAGTATCTTCTAGCTTTTTTCACACCTAGCTAGTATCATTATAATCGTCATTTTGAACTTTAGTTCTGATATCTTCCTAATGTATATTGATTAGGACCCTGGTAGTTGGTACTGCCTTTTGTTCTTTTTTTTGAAGTGAGTTTTTCCATTTTGTCATTTTTTCCAGAGAAGAATAGGTGAATGAGAGAAGAAAATGCTAAAAGGTTAACAATGGCCCCAGAAAAATATACACGAAACAATTCAGAAGAGAACCAAAACTGGAGGAAAAGAAAAAAAAAAAGAATATGATAAGGTGGTGAATAGAACAGAGCCACACACTAGATTTTGGGTATATTTTGGTCTGTTAGAAGAATGTGTCTCCCAATATTTTAAAGAATGAAAAACTTACATATATGCAAAAAATAAGGTTAAATGCGATGAAGAGATAGAATATGACTGTAAAAATGAGAGATAAAAAAGATTTTAAAAAAGGAATTGATATTTGTTGAAAAAGGAAAGAAGAAAAATAAGAAAAAAATTAGAAAAAGAAAAATGAATAAAAATTTAAAAATTAACATTGAAAGACAAAAGGATCATGGGGAAAAAGCCTTGAATTCTATGTGCTCTATTCCCATAGTGCTGGAGTTTTGCATTTCTTATTAATTGGTAAACTTGGTCTTTTCAGGGAGGAGCTTGTTGCAGTGATTCTTAAATGTCTATGCCAGAGGCCAAATTGCACCACCCTTGCCAGGGACCAGGCTAAGCAATCTGCTCAGATTAGCTCTAGGTAGGTTTTTTCCCCTGAAGGATTTCTGCACAGCTTTGGAGGACAAGAATGAACGTGGCCACCTCTCAGTCTCTTTCCTGGAGGAGCTGAGAACTCTGGGCCCCCCTGCTCAGTACATCTTCAGAAAAGCAGTCAATCATTCCCATCTCCCTGGTCTCCAGCTGTGCTCTGTGCTCACCCAACTTGTGACCAAGCATTTCTCCCATCCAAGTACTAACCAGGCCCGACCCTGCTTAGCTTCCGAGATCAGACGAGATCGGGCGCGTTCAGGGTGGTATGGCCGTAGACTGTGACCAAGCATTTCTATCTCTGGCAGACAACCCCCATTTGGAGTCTCCAAATCCAGTAGATTCCTATGGTGTGCTCGTGCAGTGGGGTCCCATGCTGTTCCTCCTGGGGGAGGAAGGAAAGGGGAGTCTCTCTGGATCTGCCACTTGTTGGGTCTCTGCTGGAAGAGTAGTGGCATGACTGTGGCTCAGATCATGATTTATGGCAACCCCGAGCTGAGAGCTCACTGCTTGGCTCCATCTTTACAGCTGGCTTCCCTGCTCTAATACCTGGGAGCTCTGCTGCGCTCAGGTGCCTCTGGTCCTTCTGTGACCCCAAGGGTCCTGAGACCACACTGTCCCCATGAGGGCTCTGCCTCCTCCACCCCTACTAAACCACTAGAACAATGTCCCTCAGCAGAACAGGCTTCTAAAAGTTCTGATTTTGTGCTTAGCTGCTCTATCACTTGTTGGGAATTGTCTGATGGAGGCTCCCCCTCACCCCCTACCACACGGTCTTCCCAAATATTCCTCTGATTCACTTCTCTGCGTGTGTGCCTTCCAGAAAGTAGTCGCTTTTCTGTTCATAGAATTGCTGCTATTCTTTTCTTCAATCTCTTGATGAGTTCATAGGTGTTCAGAATGCTTTTTGATAACTATCTAGCTGAATTCCTGCAACCTTCCCCCAACTACTTATTTTTCCTGGTTATTATTGTATATCTAGTTTTGATATTAAAAGTTATTTTAACCAAGTTTCTAGAAAGGAAAATGTTTGGATTTTTATCATGATTGTATTAAATTAATTATTACTATATGACATATCCTGCGAGTTCTTCTTCCAGACAAAAGCATGTCTCTCCATTTACTTCAGTCTTTTATGTCTCTCAAGAGAGTGGGTGAGGCCTTTCTAAGCAAAACAAAACAAGACCTAGAAACTATAAGGGGAAAGACTAAAGGATATGAGTACATACAAATAAAAATAAAATTCACCAAGGAAAAAATGGCAAAAATTAAAAGACAATGTCAAACTGGAAAAATATTTGCCACACACAGCAGAAAAAGAACATGTTGCTAAAATAAAGCCAGAGATTACAAATCCATCACCAAAATACCAAAACTCAATGGAATAATTGACAAAGAACCCTCACAGGCAATCCATTGAAAAAGATGAGACTAAACTACCTCCACCACTACCACCAAAACCAGAGTCCCATCGTTCACCTAACAGACCGGCAAAGAGTAAATTTCCTTCTAATAGCTCATTTGGCAAGAAGAGAGGAAAATGCCTCCTACACTTATACTTTGGCAGGAGAGCACGTTTGTGCATTGCTTTTGGAGAGCACTTTTGTGGTTTCTCACAAACAAAGGACAGATTCTTGGACTGTACAATTGCTCCTCTAAGAGTTTATCCTACAGGCACGCTCTATGTGTGCAGAAAGGCACAGAAACAAGGGTGTGGCAGATCTGTAAAGGCAAAAGATGGAAAGCCCTTAAATGCTGATCTGTAGGTATTTGGTAAGATGCATTATCATTCCTCCATAAAATAAAATACAACACAGTCTTGAAAAAGAATGATTGGTCTGTAATTGGGCTGAAATGTATTATTGTAGTAAAGAAAAGCTTGATGCAAAAAAAGTGGGCACTGGTTGCTCTTATTTGATGTGAAAAGAATATGAAAAGATACACAAATGAACACAGGGGTTTGAATATGCAAGGACATTTTTGGAGGCACACAAACACTAATAGGATGGGTACATCTTACAAGGAGTTTGGGAGTCTGGTTTATGATGGAGATTTTTCTTCCCTCTTCCCTCCCTCCCTCCCTTTCTTCCCTCCTCTCTCTCTCTCTCTTTTACTTTTATGTAATATTCCTAACACATACTTATCTTACTTTTCAATAAATAATGGGGATTAGATAAAAATCCAAGAATGAATCAGAAATATGAATCATCCATGTTTGGCAAACAAAGAGCATAGAATCTCTCTTTCAGAAATACATTTCTAAATTTCTGAATTTGCAAAGTTGGTTAAGTTATGAGTTCCTAAGTTTTGCAAAAATTTTATTTTATTATTTTTTTAAAGATTTTATTCATTTGATTGGCAGAGATCACAAGTAGGCAGAGAGGCAGACAGAGAGAAAGGTGGAAGCAGGCTCCCTGCTGAGCAGAGAGCCCAATACAGGGCTGGATCCAAGGACCCTGGAATCACGACCTGAGCTGAAGGCAGAGATTTTAACCCACTGAGCCACCCAGGCGCCCCACAAATATTTTAATTCAATCCCATCATGCTTTTAAACTTTGGGAGCAGGTGGTTTGAAACCCAGATGTGAGGGGAACTGCTTGTAGGGATCAGATCACTTTCAACTGGAAAAAAAGAAAAGAGAGATTTAGGTTGATTAATCTCGGTGAGATTAACCTTTGCAGAGAAAGTGAGACTGACAGGGTGCTGGGGGAGGTGGAGGAGAGGGACAGGAAGCAAGACACAATGACAGGGCTGGGTGGAGTCTGCTATCATGCAGAAGACTCTTGTTGAGACTTTGCATTCTCTTACTTCAGCCTCTTAGGAATATGCATTTACAAATGATTCTCTGGGGGTGCCTGGGTGGTGCAATCAGTTAGGTGGTGGACTCCTGATTTCAGCTCAGGTCATGACCCCAGGGTCTTGGGATCAAGCCCTGTGTGGGACTCTGCGCTCAGCCAGAGAATCTGCTTCAGGATTCATTCTCTCCCTCTACCCCTCCCCCTACTTGCTCAGATTCTCTCTCGCTCTAAAATAAATAAATCTTTAAGAAAATGATTCTTTGTTCCTTTTCTGTAGCTGAGTATTATTTTTGTTTGAACTCTCTTTGGCATAATAATTTTAATTATTTCCTCAGCTTTTGGTTTGACAAAGGTTAGAGAGTCAATTTCTTCTTACTAAAATTTTCCCAGAATCCTGGCTGTAAGGCTATCTGTGGGAATCATATAGAAATAGGTTGTACTCTATGAATGATTGCTCATACATCCTTTGTGAGTTCTGAGAGTGCTGAGAGCTTTTCAGAATAGTCTGGAGATAATACCCTAGCCTTGTCCATGCTCATTTTTGAAATAAAGCAGATGTGGAATAATTAGTTGTTGGTTCCATATTTTTAGAAGACATGAGTGATTTTTTTCCCTCAAAGGATGCACAAAGCAGATGCATTTCACTACAGCAGGAGGAGCATCGTAATAGGAACATGCGCGGTGGCTTATGGGAATGGAGTGGAAGGAGAGTGGGAAGGACTCAGATGAGGAGGAGAAATTCACTCGGGGAGAATGGTTGCAGGATGGAAAAGGAATGGAAAATAGATGGACTGGAAAATGACCACAACCAGGTTAAAAACACATGTGTAAGAGACTCCTGAGGTCACTGGACTCTCACTGTCAGGGGTTCTTGGTAAGAGAGAGATGAGGATGTTTCCCACTCCTCTTTCTCTGCTAAGCCTCTCCCTTTGGAGGCACAGAGGCCTGGCTCTCAGGTATATCTCCTCTACTTACCAGGAGCAAATCATCTCTCAGAGCCTCCATTTTCTCATCAGTGAGATGGAAATATTTAGCACCAACTTCACAAATCGTGTGCTTGGCCCATAGCAGTTCCTTAGTAAATATGAGTTCTCTTTACTCCTCATGGATCCTTTCGGTCCTAAGTGTCACTTGTGAATCAGCATAGCATTCAGTCTGCCATGTTCTGAATTCTTATCTTATTGAGCAAATATAACCTTCTAACACCCTTAAGTATTAGTCCTTGACTTTAACAACGGAAATGACCATTATTCTAGCAATTACTCCTCACATAGGCTTCTAGATCCTTCTATCATATGTATCTTGTGGCCCTGCTAAGCTAGGATTAATATGGTGTCCAACAGATAAATTCAGAAATGGGGACTGAGGTGTAAGTGACAGGCAAGGTCATAATAAGTGATGAGCACAACCAAACCTCAACCAGCATCCTCTGATACTTACCTAAACTGGTAACAGTCCCTTAGGGAGGTCATTAGACATCAGAGTCATGTGGTTCTCCGCTTTTCAAATGTTCTTCCTTTATGCTTGTGGAAACCCATTTGTTTTCAGGATTCATCTCAAGGTTTTCATATTCCAGGGATTTTTCTGACACCAGTGCAAGGTGTGTGTGTGTGTGTGTGTGTGTGTGTGTGTGTGTGTGTTGACACTGTGTATAATCTGGATGTTCTGGCATTTTTGTAGGAGACCCTTTGGAACTCAATTCTTCCTTGGCATAAGAAGAAGATGTGGGTTACAGCAGTGATTGTGTTTTTTGTTCTTTAGCAAGGAAGAGTGAGGGGCTGTGGGCCTCTTCATAGAAGATGGATTTTGCAGGCTGTAACAGAGGAAAGGGATGTGGGAGTTTGTAGGTGCTCTGGGAGAAGTCTCTTTTTTCCTAGAAATTATTTATGCTTCCCTTTATAATGCTTCTGGAGGAAGAGAAAGAGAAAGTCATTTCCTGCATGAGATAAGAGAGTTTTGATTGGGTGTCTCTATTGAACCAGCCCCAAATGATAGGAGAATTATGCTTGGATGTCACTATTGGCCCATCATTTCAGTCCTAATAAAAGTAATAAAAGGTGCCAGAACCCCTTCACCCCATTTGAAATGGTTGGTTGCTGGTATACCTTGGTGAGGCTCAGCTTTGGTATGGGTCCCTCCCCCACCCCCACACCCCCGTTATCTTCCCAGTAGAGGAGACAAGCTAATTTGGTACTGGACCACTGAACATGATGTCTGAGTGTTCCTTGTCACCAAATTTGGTGATATTAAAGACCTTTTGTCTTGACATTTCCATCTCATTGTGATGAAAAGAATCAAAATGAGGTTTAGCCTGCAGGGGAGTTTTGGCATGTTGGAGAGCTCCTTAACCACAGTGAGCGTGCCTTTTTGGAGCCAGAAGAAGGGGACAGCTGCTGTGTTCCTTGCAAAGTGCTCTAACAACTCTGAAGCCAGAGCTGTACCTGGTGACGGTAACAGTGACACATGGTGAGAACGAAGCTTCTGTCTAGGGAAAGGTAGGAATAAGCATAGACCCAAGGTGTGTGCTAGCTGGAGTGTGAGCACAACACCAAGAGTCTGGATGCTGGAGGACAGAAGCCGAGGGCCTCCAAGGCCCTCCCGGGAGGTTTCATGGAGAAGGCTTAGACCATAGAGAGGATTTCTTCCCCAGAACTCATAGAAATAAAATGGCCTATGCTGAGTTTTAAGGTAGCACTTATCACAGAGTTTATAATGGATTAAAATCTAACATGGGAGAACTTGGGTCTAGGCTCAGAGAGCGGGATCAGAAAGCCTCCTGCTTCTATCACCATGAGGTGGAGTAGCCTCTGGGCCTATAGTCAGTGGCCACAGCTGGTCCCAGGGAGAAGGAGGTTCCAGGCCTCAATGGGAACCACAGGGGCATGTCAACTCTGCCAGGTCTCTCCTCTCCGGAGCTGGCCACCCCACTGGCGGCCTTGATTTCAGGGGCCCAGAAAGAGGGTGTGGCCCAAAGTGCAGCCCAGAGGGTCATCCAGGGCCCAGCTCCCTCTGTTGGTGTCAGCGAGAATGTGGAGGAGGCTGGGGTAAGGCCGTCTGTTAAAGGCAACTTGAAGTTAAAAACAGTTTCACAGAGATTGTAGGCAATTTATAGGCAAGGAAAGTGAGTTGGAGGAGTCAACAAAGAGTAGATTAATGATTCCATTATTAAATAACTTTGGTTTCTTTCTGGAAATTAGTGTTCTTCTCTTTAAAAAATGACAGCTGGCCTTTTCTGTAAACATTGCTGCCTCTAAGTTTTCTCTCTGAAGCCGGAGCTATTTGGCGCACTGTAAGCCTGTCAAATGTATGGAGGGACTCTGTGGTTCATCACGGAACTTCCAGAAGCAGTCATTTGTTTTTTTCCATTGGTTGTGACATTCCATAACTAAGGGATTAGTGGACCCTTTAATGTTCTCGGTCTTCCTAAAACCCTGAAAGGAATTCTTCCCAGACTCTGAAAGATGCCCCAGAATGAGTTTTTTTTTTTTTTTTTTTTTTGGTCTTGATGAAGCTTCACAAAAAGGAAGATAGATAGCTAGGGTCATGCATCATGTAAATTAGACACTGCAAGAGAATCTCTTTCAGCATGGAGAATGAGTTGGCTGTGGCAAGTCAAGGAAGGACCATTTGTTCTTCCTGGGAATCGTATCCCCTTTAAAGACCTTTAGTCAGTGAATCAGGAACTCCTTCAGACATAGCAGCCTGGTGGTACCGTTGTTTTGCATATAAGTTTTCAATGAAATTTCTCACTCTCGGTGATAATGGATAAAATCCTTCTTTTCAGGAATTTCACCATCTAGGTGAAGAAATGGGGTGAAGATAAAGGACTTTTGGGGAAGCACACACAACCTGGTGTTTATCCATGTGTTCTGAGTGCTATTTGAGTGGAGAGACAAGTGACATTCCTGTGGTCTGGGGTCACCAGGGACAATTACTTGGACTTGAGTCAGATCTTGAAGATGACATTAGTTTCAGCTAGACCAGGAGGAAAAATCACTTTCTCTGAAACACTGGGTGTCCCAAGGACCCCATGGGGCTGCTTTTGTTTTCACTTTCTAGTCCCTCTACCCCAGGGAACATAGCACCACTGGGGGTTGCTATGATCGATGTCCCTCAGGGACCCACCAGAGCCATCTCAAAGCCTACTGAGTCAGTTCAAGAGATGAAAGTGACACTACTCAGCCCAGCTCTTTCCTTTTCTGCAGCACTGAGGGGAACTACTCACCAGGAATCTAGAGTTCTCTGCTGCAGAGAAGCTGCTGACTTTCTGATAAGTCTTCAGACTGTTACTAGCATATGAGGGGAAACTATTTTTCTCATTTATTCTGACGAGGAATTAGACTTCTTAAGGTTTTTACCACTTCCTTATCCTATCACTTAGAGTTTTATAATTACATAGTGAAATCGCCCAAACTTCCTCGGAGACTTTGCTTTCTTTGAAAACACAAACATGGTAGAGAAAAGTAGGGAGCTAGAAAACCCCTCTTCTGCTCTGAGTATTAGAGGATATATATATATACTTTTTCCTGGGCAATTTTCTCAAGGAAACAAAGAAAAGCAAGCCAACTTTGGACTGTGGGTCTGTATCATGGCAGGAGAGTGAATGGCTGAGTTGTCTGGAATTCTAAGGTTTGTAGATGCATCAGGTAAAGGGTTGTAGGTAAAAAGAGGATGGGAGAGAGCCCCGGGAGCAAGGTGGGTTTCTAAAGACTTGCATGAACAGGACTAGGGGCCTCAGAACTACTGTTCTGTGTTTCTGTGGTGGGTGATAGGCTGGTCCAGCAGCTCTGCAGCTGGTAACGTCCCTTCAGCACAGAAAGGAGACCTGGCACCATGCACTCGGACATCAACTGCTTCTTTAACTTCCAGTGGGCCTGGAGGAACATAAGGAGCCCTTTCGTTCTCCTGCCCCTACTGTTGTGCACCACATATGAAAGAGCGAAGGACCCCAGCTTCTGAGAGGCTGGGTCTAGGGAGGGGCTGAGCCTGGCCTCAGACCAGCAGGGGGAGTAGGACACACAATGGTGGGGTGGGGTGGGCTTGGCAGCCCACAGCACAGTCTCAGTTAGGAGCAATGTTGCCATCCTACCAGTGCCCTCCTGTGGCAGTTTTAAAATACGGCCCCCAATTCTGTGACATTCCTCCTATGAAGAAGCGGGGTCTTTGATACCTCACCTTGATGTGGGTGAGTTTTGACTGTTTCTACCAATAGAATGTGGCAGAAGGGGAGCTGTGTCACCTTTGAGGCTGGACCATAAAAGCCTTCCACCTGGTTCTCTTGGAATGCTTGTTCTCAGGACATTCCCTCTGGGGACAAAGCCAGGACAAAGTCCTGATGTGAGAAGCCACACAGAGAGGCCGTATGCGGATGCTGCAGGTGACAGACCTTGCTGACCTCAGCCTTTGTGTCATCCCAGTCCAGATGCCAGAGGTGTGGATGGAGAAACCTCAGCAGGGATAGGCCTTTCCCATTGGTTCCTGTCTGAGCTCTGAGCCACAGAATCTGAGAGCATAGTAAAACAGTCATTGTGTGATGTCTCTGGTATGGGGACACTGGTCACATAGAAATAGATAACCCACACACAATCCAGACACTTTAGTTACTTCACACCTGTGGCATGTGCCTTGTCTGCTTGCAAACGATGAACTAGACCACTGCCATACTCACTCGAAGGGAAAAGAAAGGAAAAAGAAAATGTACTGTGCAGCTTGGGAGGAGCTGGGACACAAAGGAAGCTAGGTGTTACCTTGATAATTAGAAGAAGCTGATCAAGTAGATTAGAAAAGAAATTTTTTGGTGGGGGGGGGGGTAAAAAAAACCAACCCTAGTTATCTTCAGAAAAACACAGGCAGTCAAGGATAGAACGTGTAAAAAATAAATCCATGACCCCCTAGCATTAAAATTAGGAACAAAATTCTCTATGAAACACAGGCTAATTTTAGCCTTTTTCTGTGTGCAAATATGAGTGTAAGAAAATATTTCCACACATGCACAGCCCAGAAGGTGTTTCCTCTCCAGACCCCTGCCGAAGCTTGCATGGCTCACTGATGGATAAGTCAAGGGGAACGTCCATGAGAAGCTGTAGCGTGAAACAGCGCAGGGCTCAGTGATGCAGGAATAATGGGGGTCTTCCTGGGGTCTCCTCTCGCCCTGCCCCTCCTCCTGACACTGCTCATTTTAGTTCCTCGACGTCTCTTCTCCATCTCCTCCTACCTTCACTGCCTCACCCCTCTTCCAGTCCTCTGACTGCAGGAAGAATAACACAGAAGACTGACCACATGACTCTGAAGCTTAGAATGCCTCCAGCCTCCCTTTCCAGCCAGTGGTTCAACCCAGGGCTGGTTCTGCAGAGGACTGTCCCCTGTGGGCTCTTGTCCTCTCCCGGCGCAGTGGTCACCCCCCCCCCCCCCCCAGGGAAACCTCCCCATCCACACACAGCCCATGCCAGGCCCCACACTCCCAGCAGCCAGCATGTTCTCAGGGCACTGGCACAAGTGGTTGTACCCCTGAGGTCACAGCTGTTGCCACTGATGCCCTGGGAAGGCAGCATACTCTCAGGTCTGCCTGTTTTCCCAGCCTGCTTCACCAGCCCTGTGAGAGCAGGTAGCGCGTGTGCAGTCAGCACTGGTTAAAGAAATGAGCGATGAGCTTTGGCTTCAGTTCAGTCCCCTGCCATGTTTCCTCTTCCTGCTCGTTCCTGGGTGTCTCCACGTCGGGCCAGCATCTTGTCGGCCTTTGTGAGTGGTTTGCATGTTATGGGCCCTGCACAGGGTAAGTGTGCAGTGATGCTATGGGGTGAGGCAGACGCAGTTCTGGCTGGCAGTTTGGGGATGAGTAGAAGGTCACATCTTGACCTTTTGTCCTTCAGTTAGAGAGCCACCATCTGCAGGAAGTCTGCCCTAGCTTCCCAGGCAGGGACAGATCCCTTTCTGCTCCCTTGGAGCTTTGTAAAAAACTGCAGTATGATGCTGCTCAGCACATTGAATTTTAATGCGAGTTTACGTCTCATTTAACCTAAGCTGGGTGCATTTTAAGGCACCAGAATTGAGTTTGATCCGTCATGTGCACAACAGCATGAGGTCTCTGAGGGAGATGGATAAATGCTTGTGGAATGAAGGATTAGATCAGGATATTAGAGGAGATGCTCTATGGGGTGGGAGCCAAAGCAGCCCATATCCTGCCCAGCCTGTCTGACCAGAGGCTTGCTCTCCTGTCCATGTCCAGGCTCCTGCCTGGGTCACCTTGGGGAGCTCATTTGAGCTCTGGGCTTTGAAGACATGATCTTTTGCTCCTAGGTATTGCACAGGGAGAAACTAACAAAATCTGGGAAAAGTGGAGTATTGGGGAACTATCCAGATGGGCATGTGGGGTTGGTGTGTTTCAGGGGATACTGTCTAACCTGTCCCACCTGCCTGTGGAAGGGAGAGAACAAGTGTGTGAGCAGAGCCCACACTTAACCTTCAGAGGAGTTTCCCACCCCACTCTCACGAGCACAGGTGTCCCAGCACACTGTGGTTTATATATATATATTTAAAAAAAATTTTTTTTTTTTTTTTTTTTTTTTTTTTTTTTTTTTTTTTTTTGCATTTGCCTTTGTGCCTGGGATACAGATGCTAAAACATGAATCTAATTGTGCTTGGGAAAAGTTTGTCCAAAGGGAAAATAGATCCTGTGACTTTCAAAATTGATTTCTTTGCACTAAAATCACTGGGCTGCTCCTAGAGAGTGATGAAAGCTTGGGCTCTGGAGCCAGCCTGCCTGGGTTCAAACCCCAGCAATGCCACTTAGCAGCTGTGTGACCTTGGGGAAATTACTTAACCTCTCTGTGCTTTAGCACCCTCATCTATAAAAAGTGACATAATAGTATCTAGTTCCTGCTTGTTTCAATGATGAGAACTGGATCCAATCACCATTATATAGAAGTTAGCTTTTACTTTTATTGCTTTTTTAAAAATTTGATGCAGAATTCAAACGATTTGGTATGAATAAAAGCAGGGGGGCACAACTTAGAGGAGGTTGAGAGGAAAGTAATTTAATGATAAATCCAGGCAAAAAGCCTGTATATAAAATTAAACATGAAAAAAAAAATGCCTGGCTAATAAAAACAGAGTACTGTTTCTGGCAGAAACATAATTTTCCATTGTAAATACTATGGTTATTAAGTCCTTGTGTGATTTTTGGCATCTTTTCATTTTTTTGGAGGATATTTTCAATAATTTTGTTTCTGTCTGACTACCCTTACATGAGTTCATAATGCTATTTGGGAGAAATAATGGGAGCTGAGAGGCCGTAATAGAGAATACTGAAAGCATCATCTCAGAGTGTTTTAACAGCGTTGTCATTGGGGTTTTCAAAATACTGTTTCTGGTGTGTTTTTGCTGCATACACAAGTTGTGATGTTTTCGGAGAAATGGATTATATTTTATAATGTTATAAGAAAAGAGTCACAGACCTAGAGCCTATTACAAATATATTGACATTATAGTTTGTATTTTCTTTTTCTAATTTTATTTGCTAACTGTCTTCAGTGACAAAGAAGTCCTAGCACACAATGAGACTATCTAATATATTTGGAACCACTTAGAATAACTGTGACATAAGCACAGAGTATTTTTTCTAGGCTTTTATTTAAAAGGCCTTTCTCTAGTATCTCTCTAGATGTTCTTTTCTGACTGTGGGAAGAATAAGGGTAACATGTGAGACTGAAAATTCACCTCATTATAGAACTTGGCTATGTTTACCTGCTTTCAATAAAAAAGCTCAAATTAAACAGATATACCATTCCAGATATCTAGACAATTGACAGTATGTATGCAAAAGCAAACTTTTATAACTGAATTAAATTGTTTTACTTGTCTTTGGAACTGTGTGGACACATCCTTTGATTCACATCCTACCCATAAAGCAATTTTAAAGGGCAACAGGACCAGCAAAATTTATTCTCAAACAGGCATTTTCCTGAAAGTTTTGTTCCAAATGCCATTGCACATCTATTTCTTACCAAGCTTTTCTGGTTCATTTGCTTCAAAAGAAACATTTTAATTTGTTTTGTTTTGTTTTGCTTTGCTCTGATGGCTTTCTACCTGCCAAAAACAGTCCTCTAGTACCTTTTCCATATAAATAAGAATAGTCTTAAACTATTGGGCAACATTCATCTCATTCTGCCAACTTAGAGACCTTGCTTGGGATGTTGTCCAGGAGGTTATGGGAAGAAACTTGAAGTTGATTTAACATCTCATGGTTTCCTTGTTATTATGTAACACTTAAGAAGAGCTGAGACCCTTGTGGTTCAGTCCCAGAGCAGTGTTGTGGTCACATGAACACAGTCCAGCTACCAATGGTTATTTCAAAATAATCAAGTTCTTCTATTTCCCAGAGAAGAAGTGGAGGATCAGGAGAATGAGGAGGAGAAAGGGAAGGAGTAGGAGAAGTCACTGAGCTGGAAATGTTGCTTTGAGTCTCCTTTGGTTCCTCATGTTGTCTCAGGTTGTTAGGTGTTTGAACACCCCTCTTTAACCTCACCCAACTCCAGCCCCTCCAAATGTTCTTTTCTTCCCAGAATGTTTATTTAGCATTGCAGATGTGGAGTTAATAAAGTCATGAAGACTCTGCCTGGCAAAAAAGCAACTTCTCAGAGGACAGGGCTAGGGAGAGCATCTGAGAGAAGAGTGGGAAGAGGCAGACACCTCCTTCATGAGCAGGTGGAGGGAAGGCTTGGGATATGCTAATTTGAGAGAACATTCTTCTCAGACAACTTTGAAACTCTAGATTCCTTTTTTCCCCCCCTTCTAATAATGTTGTGTTTATTCACAACTGCAGAGAGTCCTTTCTAACACATTAGAAGGGGCCCAAGCTGTTTCCACGGGCATGCTTTCTTAGCAACAGGAAACCAGCACATCCCAGGAATACTCTTCAGGAACATTCACTGCTGCTTATCACTCATGTTTTTCCTCGTGGAGAAGCTTCCCCTCAATAATATTTATAGATAATCCTTTACAGGCAATGTAAAAGGAATTTTCCCGTAGCTTTCTGATTGTATAACTATAGGCTGATTATTACAGCTGATGGGGAGTTCACCTACTTTGTGAGGAAGGAAAGGAGAGAAGATATATACTAACTGTGATATTGCCGCCGGCCCCCCACCCCCGCCCCGGCCCTTGAAAAAGAAACAAAATGCTGGGGCCTGGAAAGCAGCAAGGGAAGAGAAATGGAACACAGCCGTATCAGAAACCTGTGTTCAGTCAGTGGGTCTCTATCCCCCCTTGGGTCTCAAAGCATTGACTTCTTTAGTGCAGCATGTCTGGGTCCCTGTGCTGCGTCAGGACTTCCTGTCCAGGTGGCCCTTCTGAATGCAGAGGAAGGCTCTTTGCAAACCAGTCTGGAGATTAGGAGCACTTTCCCCCTGAACCTGAACATTTGTTTCCTCACTCTTTGCACCCAGCACATGTGAGACAAACAAAGCGTGTTGTGCACGGGTCCCTGGCTCTGGTTGCCTTTGGTGAGTGTCTCTTTCCCCAGAGCTCAGCTGACCTTACCCGGGTTGGATATTCTTCTCCAGGTTCTACTTTATGTAATAGAGTCCTGACAGCTAAGTAGCCTTACTGTTCATGTTTGTCAAATGAGCCCATGGAAGCACAGAGAGATTTATGTCCTTTGCCGAAGGTGACATGATTTGGAATGGGATCTAAATCCAGGAATTTGGTGCCCAGACCTGGACTCTGACCACTTGGCCCTATCATAGTACAACAAACCCAGGCCAGCCCAGGACTGAGCCACGAGAAGATGACACCATGCCCTGCAGTCTCAGTCTCCTGGACAGCTGGAACGATTGGCCCGTGCCACAGCGTAACCATAGTGTTGTCAAGAAGAGGCTGCTTGAATGCGGCCCATCAAATGCATCTTCCTTGACCTCTATTGCCAGCCTATGCTTTTATGTGCCCATTCCGATTTCAGTAAGGATCTGGGAGCCCTCCGCTGCTCGGAGGAGAGGAAAGACTGAGCAAACAGCAGCTCTCACCTTGAGGCAGTGCCTGAGAGCTGCCGTTTGTCCCTAAGGCTGGCTCTGACTTTAGGAATTTGGGACCAAATAGTAGCAGCACCAGGGACTACAGATAAGGGTTCATTGCAAGGGCAGTGCAGTAGCTTGGGTGTGTTTTCTAGTAAAGCAACTAACGGCAAGAGTGCAATTGGTGATTTAAAAATTCACAAATACATGAGTTTATTCTCTTCAAAATATTCTTGCCACTAGGATACTACGTTGATTCTATAAAATGTGACAAATATTACCCACCCTGTAAGCTCTTTTCTGTGTGTGTGTGTGTGTATTTAGGATTAGAATTAGTGTATGTGAAATGCTTAGGGCAGTCCCTGATAGGGAATATATACTCAAAATAAAAGTTACTGCAAAAGTATATAATTTATCAGGCATTCATCCCCCACCCCCTAGCACTGTAAGCATCTTGTTGAACAGTTGGCAATTCCTCACTTGAAATAGATCATAAAGAATTTTGATTAATACAAACCATAATAAACTGGGGCACCTGCGTGGCTCAGTCAGTTAAGTGGCTGTGGTGGGCTCAGGTCATGATCCCAGGGTCCAGGGACTGAGTCCTGCCTTGGACTTCCTGCTCATCTGGGAGTCTGCTTTCTCCCTCTCCCTCTGCTCCTCCCCACACTGTGTGTTCTCTCTATCTCTCTCTTTCTCAAATAAATAAATAAAATCTTAAAAAAAAAAACCCAAACCATAATAAACCTTAAAACTCTAGAATGTAAGTTAAGGGTTGGTTTTCTGGTATGTCTTGACACGACTATCACCTTTCACCAAATTTCCAAATCAAAGAAGGAAAACAAGGGTCTTCTTGCTTGTGTCCACAAGACTTTCTCCAGGCATTTGACCACTTTCTAACGCATCTCACACCTATTAGCTTCTAGATATTTCACTGCTCCACTGTCTTTTCCCAACGTTTGCTGTTTGTCCAGATACTAGAAGCGTGGCTCCCACTGGGAAAAGATGCTGTTTTTTTTTTTTTTTTCCTCCAGAATTGCTTCCATTTTCCTTCCCTTTAAATTTTCCCAAAGGACTAAGAATTTACTCACTGAGTAATAGAACGTTCTTTCACACTGTCCTCAATTAAACCCTGGCCAGTTATTCCTTAGAAGTGATCAGTTTTATCATCCAAGGACAAACCCATCAGAAACAGAATTCTGGGGGCATCTGGGTGGCTCAGTTTGTTAAGCATCCAACCTTCAGTTTTGGCTCAGGTCATGATCTCATGGGTGGTGGGATCAAGCCCTGAGTTGGGCTCTGTGCTCAGTGGGGAGCCAGCTTGAAGATTCTCTCCCTCTGCACCTCCCCCCACCACTCCCTGGTCTGTCCCTAAAATAAATAAATAAATTAAAAAAAAACAAAACAAAACAAAACCGAATTCCTGGAAATAGCCATTCGCAATTCTTATTTAAAATGCAAACCAGTGTTCGGAATGTGGTGTCAAATTGTTGCAATCAGGTCAGATCCCTTATGCCATTGCCTGAGATCATATTTTTCCTAGTATTTGCCTAAGAGTGAAAGACTTTCCAGTTAGTCATAGGCATCAGACTTCCTCTCCATACTTTCTAACCTAGGAAGGAAAAAAAGAAGGAAAGAAAGAACGAAAAAAGAAGAAGAGGAAGGGAAGTGAAGGAAAATGAGAGAAGGAAGGAGGAAGGAAGGAAGAAAGGGAAAAAGAAGGAAGGAAGGAAAAAAAAAAAAGGTGCTCTCTAAGTCCAGTAATGCGATTTCCCTTTTTGGCAAGTATAACTGACTAGATATCTGGAAAGACCATACAGTAGAAAACATCTAAAGATGCTGAATAAAATGTTGAAAAACATTTTTAAATGCATAAACACACGTGACTATAAGGACCATTTTTAGTGGCCGGAGTGATGAGGAGGTTCAGAGCTGGAGAGGTGGGCAAACTTCATCTGGGTTTTTGTCCTGGGGGCAGAGTGGAGACAGGCAGTTAACCCCTATCAAGGGTAAGACCTGGAGGGTGGCTTTTTCTAGACCTCACAGTGGGATAAAAGAGAAATTCTAGAGTCTAATCCATTTCAGTGGATAAACCTGGAAAATAGCCCTTCACTAGAGCCACACTCTTCAACAGAGCTGTGCCGGTGGAAGGGCTCTGTCTTTGTACCTATGTGTGGGTGTTGAACACTTGAATGTTACTGGGATGACTGAAGAACTAAGATGTACATGTTATTTAATTTTTATTAATTTAAATTTAACTTTATTTATTATTTTTTTAAAAGCTTTTATTTATTTATTTGACAGAGATTATAAGTAGGCAGACAGGCAGGTAGAAAAGAGGGGGAAGCAGACTCCCTGCTGAGCAGAGAGCCCGATGTGGGGCTCGATCCCAGGACCCCGGGATCATGACCTGAGCCGAAGGCAGAAGCTTTAACCCACAGAGCCACCCAGGCGCCCCTAAATTTAACTTTAAATGGCCACAAATTTAAATAGTTAGTGGCTACCATACTGGGTAATTCAGTTCTAGAGTCTAGAGCACGGGTGTGTGAACTACAGTCTACATGTCAGGTATAGCCCGCTACCTGACTTTCTAAAGTTTTATTCAAACAGAGTGTAGGGGAAGAAAAAAACTCTACCATCTTATATTCAGTGGCTGGGTTTTGTGAATTAAATTGACAAAAGGCAGATTAACAGGAGAAAAGAGTATATTTAACATGCACCTGGGAGCTTGCAAGAAAGAAGTGAAAACCCAAAGAGCTGATCATCTGGGGGGCCTGTAGAACATTTTAACAAAGAACAATAAATTGTGGAGAAATGACAAGGAAAAGGTGTTTGGGCTTTTAGGTATGGCAAATTGTGGGAAGGTGGAGAGATGGGGAAGTTTACGGAAGATAAGTGTTAGTGAGGTTTTTACGCAGACTCAAGTTGGTGTCATCCCAGTGATAAGAAAAGAGTCATCAGCTCTTCCTGGTACAGGAGAGGGGAAAGGGAACATCTTCACAAAGGGAAATTTATGCCTGGCTTTTGAACAGAAAGTAGAAGTGCAGAGAGTTCTTTCTGTATTTGCTGTTTCTCAATACCTTTTAGCTCAGAATAATCTGTATGCAAAAGTGGCATAATTTGGGATGGTATGCAGGGATCCCTTTCAACAACCACATCTGTTTCTTAATGCATTGTCTATAGCTGCTTTTGCAAAACAAGGGCAGGGGTGAGTAGTTGGAATGGAGACCAAATTGGTCACAGAACAGAAAATATTTGGTATCTGGTCCTCCTCAGTAAAAGTTACTGACCCCGGTCTTGAATAATAGAATTGGGATAGATACTTGACTGACTTAGTCTTACTTCTGAGTGGAGGAAGGGATAAAGAAAAAATAAAAAATTCAATCCCTATATTCAGAAAGCTCAAGAAAACTGAGGCAGTTCCTCATTGGGATACATCACAGGAAAAAATCCAGAATCTCAAAAAAAAAGAAAAGATCTTAAATGCTAAGAGACAGAGAATAAAATATTGCCACTACATTTCATCAAATCTAAAAGGAACATTTTCTTTAATAATTTAAGATATTTACATTCATAATCTATGAACAAGAAAACATTGTGTCATAGTTTAATTGGCAGTGTTTTTTCTTTCTTAATAGAAAAGAGAAAAGTGGTTATATGTTGACTCTGATGAAATATGGTACCTCTGGTGGGGGGGGTGTTGGGAGAGCCTTGTGGTGGGTATTAAGGAGGGCACGTATTGCATGGAGCACTGGGTGTGATGCAAAAAAAGTGAATCTTGGAACACTGAAAAAATTAAAAAAAAAAAAAAGGAAAAATCCAGCATTTTCCAAAGTCTGACAAAAATTAAAAAAAAAAAAAAAAGGAAAGAAATATGGTACCTCCAATTGGAATGGCATCTAGAGCTGGTTTCTCAGGTGCAGAAATCAGACAATAGTAGCAGAACGTTCCTAGAAGCCAGGCACAGTCCTAGGTGGCTTTTAAACTGTCAATTAACAAAACCTTCACAAAATCTTATGAGGTAAGCTTTATTATTCTTTGGTCCACTTTATAGGAAAGGGGACCCAAAGCAGAGTCAAGCAGATTCAGGTAGAATGGCTTTAGATTCAGTGGTTTTTAATTTTTTTTTTATTCTAGTAACACTGAAATATAGTGTTACATTAATTTCAGGTATACAACATAACAATCCAACTTCTTTCTCTATTATGCTATGCTTACCATGAGTGTAGCTATTGTCTGTCTCCATATGAGGCATTACAGTATGGACTATATTCCTTATGTTGTGCCTTTTATTCCAGTGACTTATTCATTTCATAAATGGAAGCCTGTATCTCCCACCCGCTTCCCCTCTGGCAACCATCAGTTTTTTGTCTGTATTTATAGGTCTGATTCTGCATTTTTAAAAAATTCAATTGTGTTGTTTTTCTGATTCCATATATAAGTGAAATCATGTGGTATTTGTGTTTCTCAGTCTGGATTATTTCTAAAATTTTTTTAATAAGACTTTATTTATTTATTTGACAGACAGAGATCACAAGTAGGCAGAGGGGCAAGCAGGGGGTCAGGAAGCAGGCTCCCTGCTGAGCAGAGAGCCTGATATGGGGCTTGATCCCAGGACCCTGGGATCATGACCTGAGCTGAAGGCGGAGGCTTAGCCCACTGAGCCATCCAGGTGCCCCACTCAGTCTGGATTATTTCACTTAGCATAATACCCTCTATGTCCATCCAAATTGTCACAATGCCAACAAAACAAAACAAAACAAACAAACAAACAAAACCCCTCATCCTTTTTTATGGGTGTGTAATATTCTATTGTATATATATACCACATCTTCCTTATCCATTCATCTATTGACAGGCACTTAGGTTGCTTTCATATCTTGGCTATTGTAAATAATGCTAAAATAAACATAGGGGTGCTTATATCTTTTCAAATTTATGTTTTCATTTTCTTTGGGTAGACTCAGTGGTCTTAACAGCTGTATGATAATGTCTCAGTGAGAAAGGGGAGATGGTAAGATCAAAGGACTGAGATAAAATTGCATACCCAGTGGAGTTACTTTTTAAGAATGAGGAAAGGCAAATGGAAAGTTTCCACTAAGGAAACTTCTAGAAGATACACTTTACAAAGAAGGAAAATGATCTCATAAGGAAAGTCTCTGATGCCAGAAGAAATGGAGAACGTGAAAGCAGTAAAAATGAGAGAAAATGTACACAAACACAAGCTCTGTTAATAATGCCCAATTGGTAGTATTTAAAAGAGAACAAAATGAAATTAAAATACTGTCAAATAAGCGTAAATAAACTGGGAATGGAGTGAACAGACTTAAAACACTTTGAAGTCCTTTAATTATTTGGTGGAAGGATAAAAGTACTGGTATAATCTAAACTGTTTTCAGTAAGAGTTATCTGTAAAAATTTAAAGAATAAACATTTAAAAGTATAGAAATGAAGTATAGAATTTCTCAGCATATGGAAAAATGAAATGAGAAATGAAAAACAAGCCTAAAAGAAGGAAAATAAATGAAAGGGAAAAAATAGAAAAAGAAAGCCAAATAAAAAGCACAAACATAATATGGCAGAAATAAGTAAAAATATCCATAATCATGATAAATGTAAGTGATATTCTCTATTTATTTAAAAATGCATGTCAGGGGCGCCTGGGTGGCTCAGTGGGTTAAGCCTCTGCCTTCGGCTCAGGTCATGATCTCAGGGTCCTGGGATTGAGCCAGGCTCAGCAGGGAGCCTGTTTCCCCGCTCTTCTCTCTCTGTCTGCCTCTCTGCCTGCCTGTGATCTCTCTGTCAAATAAGTAAATAAAATTAAAAAAAAAATGCATGTCAGACTGAAAAAACAAAAATCTAGCCATAAAATGTTTACGAGACCCACCTAAAACATAAGAACACTGAAAGTTTGAAAAACAAAGGTGGAAAAATGTACCAGGTATATGCTAACTAAAGGAGACCTGGTAATGTTACAGTAGTACCAGAAAAAAGATTTCAAGGAAAAATGCATTACTGGAGAACCAGAGGATGAATATTGATAAAATATTCCATTTCTAGAAAGATATATTAAACCTGGGTTCACCTAATAAATCATTATTATACAGATAAGATTCTAAGTCCACATTATAATTAAATAAGAAATCAAACCTCAAGTGATATTTAATAAAATCATCATCTGCTTGGTAGTTTTAAGAACATACCTTTAAATAACTCACAGGACAAAGAAGAAATTGTAATGGAAATTCTTTAGGACTGAAAAATAAGATATTACATATCAAAACTTGTGTGTTATAGCTAAACTAATATTTAGAGAGAAATATATAGATTTAAACGTTTGCATTAAAATGAAAAGGGTAAAAACATAGACTTTTAGCTAATAGGACAAAGTAAATACTAAGGAGTAGAAACTAATGGAGAACTAAACTACTGGAGAACTAAACTAATGGAGAAACTAAAGAACAAAGATATAATAGACTAGATGAACAACATTAGGTTAATTTTTTGGAAAAGTTTTGAAAAATGGCAAAGTTCTGGTAAGACAGAATAAGAAAAAAGAGAAGGCATTAAAAACTCAACCAGGGGGGTGCCTGGGTGGCTCAGTGAGTTAAAGCCTCTGCCTTCGGCTCAGGTCATGATCCCAGAGTCCTGGGATCAAGCCCGGCGTTGGGCTCTCTGCTTGGCAAGAAGCCTGCTTCCCTTCCTCTCTCTGCCTGCCTCTCTGCCTACTTGTGGTCTCTGTCTGTCAAATAAATAAATAAAATCTTAAAAAAAAAAATCAACCAGGAATGAAAGAGGACTTAATCACAAATAGAACCAAGATTTAAGAAACACTAAAATGGAATATAATGAATACTTCATGATAATAACCTGAAATCAGATGAAGTGGAAATAATTATAGAAGATATAAGTGACCAAAAGTGATGCAAGATGAAATAGTAAACCTGAATCAGTCTATGTTCATGAAAGACATGAATTCTTAGTTAAAAAATATTCATCCTTAAAGAAAATACCAAGCCTAATTAATTTCATAAGGAGTTTGACTGAATGCTCAAGGAACTGGAAAGTCTAATCCCATACAAAGACTTTGAAAGGTTTACAATAAAACTATAAAAGCAATTAAGATGAATAAAAATTGGAATGAAAGAGTTATAAATATGATAATTGGCAGTTATACTACTGTCTGTATGTTAAATCCCACACATTATACAGTGAAATTAGGAGAATTAGGAAAGCCTGGCAAGGATACTGGGTAAAAAATCCATGTACAAAAATTGTTTTTATTTCTGCACACCAAAAATAACATTAGAAATTGATTAAAATAATAAATTTGAAATTAGCAGTGTAGTGATTGATAGCATGAACTCAGGCTCAAATTCCTTCCACCCTTTCTAGTTATATGACTATGGTGAAGTTATTTAACTGAGAGCAGTGCCCCATCTCTTTATCTGTAAAATAGGATAATGGGATAATAATTATACCTACCTGATACGTTTGTTAGAGGAGTAAACAAGTTAATGCTTAGAATGTTATTATATCATAGTCATTTGTATGTAACTTTATGTGAAAGGCAAGATTCAAAAATTTTTAGGAGAACACATACATGATTTCCACAGTTTGGAATGATTTTTCACACAAGACATAAAAAGCACACACCAGAAATAGAAAGATTAATAAATTCAACCACATTAAAATTAAGAACTTATGTTCATCAAAAGGTACCATGAAGAAAGTGAATAGACAAGCCAAAGAGAAAAAATATTCCCAATAGATATAACCATAAAGGGTTAGTGTTTAATATATATAAATAAACCTACAAACCAAGAAGAAGACAAAGAACCCAATAGAAAAATAACTGAAGATATATTTTGTACAAGAAGAAATATCAAAACTCATTGAACATATGGAAAATGCTTAACCTTATTAGCTATCAGAGAAATGCAAATTAAAATCACAACGTAAAATTTTAAATCCCCCAACTTGGTAAAAATGGAAAGTATGACCATACCAGCTGTTGGGTCAATAGGAACTCTTACGCATTGCTGGTTGGGGGTATAACATAATCATTTTGGAAAAAAAAATATGGCTTAACCTATTAAAGCTGAAGATATGATTATCTACTTAATCACTGGGCTTGCTGTTAAATTTTCAATCACATTTTTTGTAATTAATAATATAAAGTAGTCAAAGACCAGTGTGTTTGTATTTGGCTGACCACATGCCTGTCTGTCTATCTAGCTGGCCAGCCAAATGCTAACACTTTTTTTTTTAGTCCAATATTTCTGTTGGTACTGATAACTTACCTTTTCCTAGGAAAACTTTTTGATTTTACCCAAGTTTTCTCACTTATTTTATTTATTTTGTATGTATGTATGTATTTATAAAAGATTTTATTTATTTGACACACACAGAGAGAAATCACAAGTAGGAGAGAGGCAGGCAGAGAGAGAGGGGGAAGCAGGCTCTCCGCTGAGGAGAGAGCCCGACGTGGGGCTGGATTCCAGGACCCTGAGATCATGACCTGATAGGAAGGCAGAGGCTTAACCCACTGAGCCACCCAGGTGCCCCAGTTTTCTCATTTATTTACCAGATAATTGAACAAATAGTCTTTAACAATTGCTTTAATGTTCTTTTCATTTGGAATAAGCTTACCTTTCTTATTTCCAACTTAGAGATGTTTTCCCCCTCATATTGTTATTAAGTGATGATTCAGTAAGTATGTATTGAATGCTTAGCATACTATGATCACAGATGTTCAGAAATCTGTGGAATTAATTGTCTGGTGGGAGGAGAAGGACATTAGCCAGGTAAACATAAATAATGTAATTTTAAACCCTGATCAGTATCAATAACAAAACCTAAGTGGGGCAAAAGAATAGCAAATAAAGTGGAAGGGAAGCTATTTTTTTTAAAAAATTGAAGTATAATTGACATATTATATTAGTTTCAGGTATATAATGATTAGATACTTATATATTGTGAAATGATCACCATAAGAGGTCTAGTTCACATCTGTAACGGCACATAGTTACAAAAATACTTTTTTTTCTTGTGATGAGAACTTTTAAGATTCACTCTCTGTGTATTACATCCCTGCGTAAAACTTAAAAAATTTATTTTGGGATGCCTGGGTAGCTAAGTTGGTTAAGTGTTAGACTCTTGATCTCAGCTCAGGTCTTGATCTCAGGGTTGTGAGTTCAAGCCCTGCACTGGGCTCCATGCTGAGCATGGAGCTTATTAAAAAAAAAAAAAAAAAAAAGACTTATTTATCTTATAACTGGAAATTTGTACTTTTTGACTCATTTTGCCTACTCCTCACCCTTCTGCCCCTGGCAACCACCAGTCTGTGTCCTCTGTATCTATAAACTTGGATTTAAAAAAAAATTCCATATGTAAGTGAGATCATATGGTATTTGTCTTTCTCTGTCTGGCTTGCTTCATTTAGCACAATATCTACAAGTTCCATCCATGTTCCTGCGAATGGCAAGATTTCATTTTTTTCAATCACTGAGTAATATTCCAATATGTGTGTATCTATCTATCATCTGTCTATCACATTTTCTTTATCCATTCATCCATCATTGGACACTTAGGTTGTTTCCATGTCTTGGCTATTGTAAATAGTGCTACTACAAACACGGGTTGCATATATCTTCTCGAGTTAGTGTTTTTAGTTTTTTGGATAAATACCTAGAAGTGGAATTGCACAATCATAGAGTAACTCTATTTTTAACTTTTTGAGGAAAAAGCCACTTTTTCATACTGGCTGTACCAATTTACATTCCCACCAACAGTGCACAAAGATTCCCTTTTCTCCACATCTTGCCAGTATTGTGGTTTTGATTTGCAGTTCCATGATGACTGGGGATGTTGAGCATCTTTTCATGTATCTGTTGGTCATCTGTATATCTTCGTTGGAAAACATCTATTTAGATCCTCTGCCCAGTTTTTAATTGGATTGTTTGTTTTCTGTTATTGAGTTGTATGAGTCCTTTATATGTTTTGGATGTTAGCCCGTTTTCAGATGTATGATTTGCAAATATTTTCTTCTGTTCATTAGTTTGCCTTTTCATTTTGATGATGGTTTCCTTTGCTGTGCCAGAGGGGAAGCGATTTTTGATAATGAGGGCATCTATCAGGAGGTGTTCTTTTCTACCATTTATAACCTTTTTTTTTTGCTTGATACTTAATGATATATTATTGGACACATAAAGGATTAGGACAGTCATACTTTTTTCCTGGATTATATACTTCATTGTTATGATGTGGTTTTAGTGTCATTTTAATGCCTTTTAAGCTTTAAATTCAACCAGTTTTATCATCTTAATAGGGAGGGCCCTGGTTTGTTTTCATTACGGCTGGCTGGTTCCTGGTACACATCTGTCCTGTCTCTTCCAGCCTTTCTGAGTTACTTTGCTGAAGACCATCCTCATTCATGTAGCACATGGTAATTTTTTACCCAACCCGGTAAATTTTTACCCAATCAAATGCATCTCATTTACATATATCATTATAACATACACTTGTTCTTATTTCCAACCTCTTTTTCTATTTTGTGTTTCTTTGAATGGATATTTAATTTCTCTGTGTTTTGCTAAATGACATGTTCTCTTTGATTTTCCTTTCTTCTAGTAATTGGGAAAGTGTCCTCCCTCTGTGTGAGGCCACATTGAGGACTGGAGGGCCTTCAGAGCTCACTTTCTGAAGGCTGGTGCATCACAGGCTGGTGGGAGGGGAGGGGGCAGCAGGCTGCTGGGGACACACCATGGACTGCCTGCCAGTCCAGCCACGGTCCGATTGATCTTCTCGATCAGGGAACCCATTCCCATCTGATTCCCTCTGAAATGTGCTAACAGGCACTGTGGTGGCTGGTGTGGTAAGTGGAGGAAGGAATTGCCCATGGAATATGGGGTTGTGAGGGACAGACTGAGGAAAGAAATGCCATGGTTATGGGGTCATGGTTGGCAGGCAGAGGGAAGAAATGCCCAGGGAATATGGGGTCATGATAGTGTGATCTAGGTTGGGAAGAAACAAGGGGGGTGGGAATCAAGGCAGAGGGTGTTGTGAAGGGAGAGCCCATACTCAATGATTGCGCCTTTAAAACTAGACACTGGGGGAGGATAATCACACCAGAAGGGTGGAGTAGAAGCTGTGGACTTGCAGTCATCCCCTGCCCCATGGGGTGAGGGTCTGCTCCCTGTGAGCTATTTTCTAGACATGGTATAAGCATAGTGCAGGAGCTCCAGAGCTGCAAGGGACCTGCCCTGGAACAGGCTGTGTTGGCAGCTGCCAAAGGGAGAAGGTGCCAGCAGCTACTTCCAGGGACACTGCTAAGGAAAACCAACTAAAAAGAATGAACGACTGGAAGAAAAAAAGGGAAATGGGAAGAAACCGATGGAAGGAAGTAAGGAAAGTTGCTTCCTATGTGATCGTGTTACACGTATTATTTTACTTATTCCTCATAATCTCGTTTGTTGTCCTCATTTTAAAGATGAGGAAACAGGTGTCACAAGGGTAAGTCATGGTGACATCACAGGAATCGAACCCTGGCAGGTGGGATTCACATCTCTCAGCTCTGCTGCCTATAAAACAGGTAATGAGCGAAGTGAGTGGGATAGAGAATAAGATGTATAACATAAGTAATTTATTGATTGCACAAAGAATCATAAGGTGATTGTGATCTGAATGATCTATCATGGATTCATCTATGCTGTTAGAAAACAGGACAGTGGTTACCCTTGGGAATGCAGGGACTAGGAGGGCATGCCAGAGGCTTCCGTGGCATTATTCATTCTGTCTCTTGAGCTGGGTGCTGGTTAGTTGGCCCGAGACATGGGGAAGCTCGGATTATTTAAATGTGAAGTCTTAGTGGCAGGCATGGTGTCTTCGGGCAGTTGAGATTATGGCTGATGCAATTAGTAGAGTCATAGAATGTGTCACTGAGTTAATGGAGGCAGTGTTCCTGGAACGTGAGCGCAGTTTTGAACTTTCAAGATCTATTGCCATGGATGAGAGAATCTGTTAGAACTCTCCAAGCTCCGTGGGGCTAGAGACATTCGAATGCTAAAAGCAAGGCAGGTTGTTGCGTCGGTTCTGAGACACAGCTGCCAAGAGGCTCATCCAGCTGGCTTCGCGCAGGCTGGGATCGGAGAGTCATCCATGTACAAGCACTTCTGGACACAGATGCCTTGGCTTCAGTCTTTGGTTCAAACAAAAGGCATTTTTGTAAGCCTCTGTCTTCTTGCCCAGCTTTGAGTAAGTGCAGCTCCAACTCTGCGAGTTGCTTTTGGCTCTGGCCAAATTCTGCTGTTTGGAGATTTGTTTTGTTTCTTTTTGATGCTCTGTAAGTCAACAATCACAACATACACCAAGGAGAGAACATGTGGTGAAGACAATGAAAACCAGATCCATGGCTGCCAAATAAAGAGGTGAAAAGCCAAAACCTTCTAGTTACATAAGAGCACAGTTCAGGGTGTGCCCCTCCAAGACAGAATGCTCTCTGGCCTGGTGGTGGAATTCCTCATGGGCGAGTGCCTCTCTATATCTGGGTTCAATAAAGATAATTCACTTCATCTAGTGTAATCTTCAAGCATTCTGTGGCTTTTTTCCCAAGATCTTTCACCTACTTTTTAAGTGCAGCTGAGTGTGGATTTAGTGCTGGGCTGGAAGAAATGATGAAAAGTTGGCGATTTGGGGCTTTATGCTCCAAAAGCCATCTGCATCTCCCCATCGCAAGGCAGGCTTCTGAAATCCTTTTTAGTCATAAAAAAATCTCATGAAATCCCACGAACAAAAGAGGACATGAAACCCCACCTCCCACAGAATCTGCTTCACCAGGTGGATAGATGTTGGCATTCCAGTGATTTGAAAGCATTGCCAATCTGTAAGGCTGATTTGCATTTACAGACGGAGGCAGGAGCTCTCCAGTCTGTCACTCAGGCTTACAGTCATCAGTGAAAAATTTGAGTGAGATCCCCTTTGACATTAGAACACAGGACGGAAACACGTTATTTCTGACTTCTTGTAATCTGGCTGATGGTTCCAGTGGAGCAAGTGAGGCTACTAAGAAATGATTTATCCTCATGAGGTGAATGACACACTTTCACAGTTAATATAGCATCCAAAAACAAAACAAAAAACCCCAGCCTGGTGGGGTGGAAACAACAGAATATTCCTTCCTAACATCCTTAATTATTTTAAATTATATATCCATATGTTTATGTATTAGACATAACTATATATCATTATTTTCCTCCTGAAGATTGTTAGTTCCCTGAGGATGAGGCCTCTTCTTCTCCCTCTCCATTTCTGTTTCCCAGCTCTAAAACAATGCTTGGAAGATTGTAGCTGTGTAATTTATCTAGTCATTTGCTTATTTAACCAAGATTTATTGAGAGTCCACTATAGCCTGAGTACTGTTCTAAAGGATATCATAGTGAACAGAAGGGACAAAAATTCCTATCCTTGCAAAGTTTACATGTGAAATTGATGAGAAAAACCCCTCCCTCTTGCTCTCTATTCACCCCCCACCAAAAGGGAAGAAAGAAAGAATGTAAGAAATCAGGCAAATAATAAGGTAGGGAAGAAGGCTATAGATTATGTCAATATATATACTTACATAATGTGGAGGAATGTGGGGAGGTATTGTTGGAATTTATATACAGCCGTCTAGGGAAGTTTTCACTGAGAAGATGCCATTGTGTAGGATTATCAAGGAGGTATGAATTTGTTGGGGGAAAGCATTCTAGCTGCAGGAAACCTCAAGTGCAAATGACTTGCAGTGGAAGCATACCCCAAATTCAAAGACCAGCTCAGAGGTCAATATCTAGAGCAGTAGGATCAAGAGGAGGCAGAGATAATAGATGAGGTTGGAGAAGAATGGAGACTAGATCATAGGGGTTCTTGTGGCCATTTGATATTACTGGCTTTTATTCTGAATAAAATGGAGAGCCAAGGGAGGATTTTGAGCTGATGGGTAACTTGAACTGACTTGAGTGTAATGGGATCACTCTGGCTGAAAATACATTAAAAGGCAGCAAGAATCAAAACAGATAGACCAGTAAGAGGCTATTGTGATGGTCCAGGAAAGAGAAGATTGGGAAGTGGACCTGAGGTCATTGGTGAACGTGGTGAGACATGGTATAATTCTAGATATATTCTGATATAAAACCAGTAGGCTTTTAAGGGATCAGATGTGGTGTGAAAGAGACAGGAGTCAAGGATGGTTCTAAGATGTTTGATCTAAGCAACTGGGGAAATGGAATTACCACTTATGGAAATGGGGCATCTGTATGGGAGGCCAATTATAATGGTAGGAGGGTTATATTGGATTCTAGAATACCCTAGAAGTTACTGGATAATTTATGGGATATTTCCAAATTTCTCCCCCACATGGTTGTCTAAATTATAATTCCACCAGCAGGGTATGAACATTTCCATTTCTGTACTTTTTCTCCAAGGATTGCTGAACTGATGGCTATAAGGGATATTATATAGTCATTTCAAGTTGTGTTTCCCTAATTGTCAGTGAGTTTGAAGCCAGTTTCTACATTTATTGACCTTTTGGATTTCTTCTTTTTTGAACTGCCTATTCATATCCTTTGCCCATATTTTCTATTTTTATTTTTCTTATTTGTAAGAACCCTTTATATACTCTATACTTCTCTTCTAACTGTTACAAATGTCTTCTCTCAGTCTTGGGTTGATTTTAAATGTTAGTTTTGCTATCTTTAGTTGTAGAGATTTGTAAACTTTAATGTAGTCCAATTCTTTCATCTTTGTCATTATGTTCATGATTTTTGCGTCTAGTTTAAAAAATTCTCACTTTCCCTGATGTCACAAAGATATGTGCATATATTTTCTTCCAGAAGTTTTCAGTTTTGTCTTTAACATTTGACTTTAATTTACTTACTTAACAAACACTTCAATGTGCCAGATACTATTTTAAGTGCTTTACATATAATTTCTTCACTTAATCTTCATGACAGCCATAGGAGTTATGTGCCATTATTATTATTCCCATTTTACAGATGAGGAAGCTGGGGGATGGGGAAATTAAGCAATTTGCTAAAGATCACAAGTGGTGGAATCTTTAGTCTATCTGAAATTAATTGGTATAGTGTGAGATAATTTTTCTTTCTCCATACATACAGCTGGTTGTCATGGCACCATTTATTAAATAGCCCATTCTTTCTCAGCTGATTTATAATGCCATATCTATTATATTTCAAGTTCCCATAAATGTAAAGGCCTATTTATGGGCTATTTTGTTAAATTAGTCTCTTGGTGAATGCCATACTATTTTAATCACAAGAGCTTTTTCATAAGTCTTGATATTTGATATGGTATATCAATTTTTCATCTTATTCTTTATATTCTTTGACTTCAAAATTGTCTTGGCTATTTTGTACCCTTACTCTTTCAAATGATCTGTAAAATCACTCCAACAAGTTCCATGAAAATTCTGTTTGGAATTTTGATGGCAATTTCATTGCACATGTGAATTATTCAAGTGAAAATTGACATCTATATGATATCAAAGTCTTTACAACCATAACTATGGTGTCCAATCCAGCTTATTGCATCTTCTTTTATGTCTTTCAAAAAAGCTTAAAAAACTTCTCCATATGGATTTGCATCTCTTCTGTTGGATTTTTCAGCAGATTTCATAGTCTCTTGCTATTGTAAATGCAACCTTCTTTCTTCAAATGCATTTTCTATTTGGTTGTCTATAGCGAATATTTATTTGTATGCATATTAGTCTTATAGGTAACCACTTTTTTCTTAGTGGTCCTAATAATTTCCTAAAAACACTCTTGGGTTTGGGGGAGTTGCTCTGGCCTTATGCCACATGGTCTCTTCCATGGGCCTTTGGCATTTGCTACTCCCTTTCTCTATAAATCTCTCCCCTACTTTACCACTCCCAGCCAATAAGCCCCTTTCTTTCCATTGACCCATAAGCTCAATATTTATTTTGCTAAAAAATAAACCCCAACCTCCCTGATATGGACACTACCATTAGCATTGGGGGTTTACCACAGAGGCTTGAGAAAATAGTCTGTGTTGGTATAAACAAGATGGATAAATGAGTCCCAAACTAAACCAAACACAAGTACAACAAAATAAAAATTAAAAACATGGCTTCTTTAAACAACAGAGCAGTGAGTGACAATGATCCTTGGGAAATATTTCATAATGGATTTTTAGAAATGATTGTAAGCCACAACAAAGTGAAGCCATAATTATCAGTTGCTTTAGTAGGCATCAAATGACCATAAGACTAGGTTATTTTATTTTATTTTATTTTTATTTATTTTTTTTTTTAAAGATTTTATTTATTTATTTGACAGAGAGAGAGATCACAAGTCGGCGGAGAGTCAGGCAGAGAGAGAGAGAGAGAAGCAGGCTCCCGCTGAGCAAAGAGCCCGATGCGGGGCTCGATCCCAGGACACTGAGATCATGACCTGAGCCGAAGGCAGCGGCTTAATCCACTGAGCCACCCAGGCGCCCCTTTATTTTATTTTTTTAAAGATTTTATCTATTTATTTGACAGACAGAGATCACAAGTAGGCAGAGAGGCAGGCAGAGAGAGGAGAAAGCAGGCTCCCTGCTGAGCAGAGAGCCTGATGCAGGACTCGATGCAGGGCTAGATCCCAGGACCCTGGGATCATCACCTGAGCCGAAAGCAGAGGCTTTAACCCACTGAGCCACCCAGGTGCCCCAAGACTAGGTTATTTTAAATGAGTCGGTTATTCATTTGACAGGATCACTGGTCTGGGAGAGTTGGATTTTGTTTGGGTATTTGAGGTTTGAGACATCAATAGGGACCCTGTTCACTGCTTCAGTTAACCATTTTAGTCACTTTCATGATAACCAACATGAAGCACACATTTTACACTGGCTATCCCTTGCTAAATAATCAACTCAAAGTTAGATTTGTGTATACCTGGATAAGTGAAACTCTCTGAGGACTGATATTATGTGGGAGAGAAACTGTTCAGAGGTATTTTAGTGAGACAGTTGATGGCTTCTTGCCTTAATGTGGGGTTGATTCAAAATTGACAGAACTAGGAAATATGTTGGAATACAGTCCAAGATCGAAAAGGAATGTCTGTGGCAGTTGGCATGTGGAAGCAATTAATTGCATCTTGTCCAAGTGGAGGCCAACATGTAGAAAGAAGAACTGTCCAATTATGAGAACAGACATACTGTGACTAAGTTGCTTTGTAAAGCTGTGGATTCATGGGGCATGTTCAGGATGAGGCAGAGGCATTGCTTGTAGTTACAGTTGTGTGATACGTACTATCATTTTTAGCCATCACATTCCCTTCTTTATGAGATTATTACTAAGAGACCCAGAGGAAGATATTCCTTGCCCCACTTCAGCCCTGGTTTCACAGGCCCATAGACTGCTGTGGCCTTTGTTTCCTGCTATGTAACAAATACCCTTCCCAGTGAAGGAGTTTCTTTTTAGCATGCTCTTAGCAAATTTGTTCATACAATGGCAAAGGATGAAGTCAACAGCCAGAAGACCTGGCTGCCAGGACCTGTGATCTCGAGTGTGTTGATCCTCAGTTTCCATGTGTAAAGAAATGAATAATAAGTACCCATGGTGTTACTGGGAGGATGCAGTGAGATTACGTATATAAAACCTATGGTGGGCGCCTGGGTGGCTCAGTGGTTTGGGCCGCTGCCTTCGGCTCGGGTCATGATCTCAGGGTCCTGGGATCGAGTCCCGCATTGGGCTCTCTGCTCGGCGGGGAGCCTGCTTCCCTCTCTCTATGCCTGCCTCTCCATCTACTTGTGGTTTCTCTCTGTCAAGTAAATAAATAGAATCTTTAAAAAAAAAAAAAAAAAAAAAAAAAACCTATGGTGATGACAATTATGACAGCCATGAGATGCCAGAAATATTCTCACTGGTGCTTTTATTTGATAGTTAATAATGATTTGTTTTGGGGCACCTGGGTAGCTCAGTGGGTTAAGCCTCTGCCTTCAGCTCAGGTTGTGATCTCAGGGTCCTGGGATGGAGCCCTTCATCTGGCTCTCTGCTCAGTGGGGAGCCTGCTTCCCCTTCTCTCTCTGCCTACTTGTGATCTCTCTCTCTGTGTCAAATAAATAAATAAAATAATAAAAAATTAATAGTGCAAATATCTTCTCCCATTCTGTCAGATAAAGGATTAGTGTCCAGAATCTATAAAGAACTTAGCAAACTCAACACCCAAAGAACAAATAATCCAATCAAGAAATGGGCAGAGGACATGAACAGACATTTCTGCAAAGAAGACATCCAGATGGCGAACAGACACATGAAAAAGTGCTCCATATCACTCGGCATCAGGGAAATACAAATCAAAACCACAATGAGATATCACCTCACACCAGTCAGAATGGCTAAAATCAACAAGTCAGGAAATGACAGATGCTGGCGAGGATGCGGAGAAAGGGGAACCCTCCTACACTGTTGGTGGGAATGCAAGCTGGTGCAGCCACTCTGGAAAACAGCATGGAGGTTCCTCAAAATGTTGAAAATAGAACTGCCCTATGACCCAGCAATTGCACTATTGGGTATTTACCCTAAAGATACAAATGTAGTGATCCAAAGGGGCACATGCACCCGAATGTTTATAGCAGCAATGTCCACAATAGCCAAACTATGGAAAGAACCTAGATGTCCATCAACAGATGAATGGATCAAGAAGATGTGGTATATATACACAATGGAATACTATGCAGCCATCAAAAGAAATGAAATCTTGCCATTTGCAACAACATGGATGGAACTAGAGCGTATCATGCTTAGCGAAATAAGTCAAGCAGAGAAAGACAACTATCATATGATCTCCCTGATATGAGGAAGTGGTGATACAACATGGAGGCTTAAGTGGGTAGAAGAAGAATCAATGAAACAAGATGGGATTGGGAGGGAGACAAACCATAAGTGACTCTTAATCTCACAAAACAAACTGAGGGTTGCCGGGGGGAGGGGGTTTGGGAGAAGGGGGTGGGATTATGGACATTGGGGAGGGTATGTGATTTGGTGAGTGCTGTGAAGTGTGTAAACCTGGTGATTCACAGACCTGTACCCCTGGGGATAATAATATATGTTTATAAAAAATAAAAAATTAAAAAAAAATTAATAGTGATTTGTTTCAAATTTTTAGGACTCCCAACAGCTACACAGATATAAAAATTATTAAAGAAACTCATAGTTTTATGTTGGGTATTTTCAAAGGTAAGATAGATGTCTGTTAAGCATTTTGTGTAGCTACAGGGGGAAGAGATTAAATGATTCTAGAACTTTACCCCATGTTTAAATGTTAAATAGCTATGAAAAGGGAAATGCCAATCTGCTTGTGGCTCTCTAAGCCCTCAAATTCATGGGTCCTGAAATGCATGAGTCTTTTTACTGTTCCCTGGGCTTTAGAACAGCTCCCTCCACAGGGACAATAGGTATCCGCCAAACCTGACCTCTGCAGTTGTGTCCTTATGCTCATATCCTTATGCTCATACCTTAGCAGACACCACTGCAGCTTATGTATCTGCATCATTGCAACCCCTGCATTTGCTGAGGTGGCTGGAAAATGTCCTGGTGGTTACTAGGTGAGAGGAAGGGCAGAAAAATCTACTGCTCTATTTGTAGTCACCTTCACATACACACTGCAGACTCTTAAGGAGATGACCAGAGCATTAGTCAAGATTTGACCAAGGCAAGTTTCTCTTTCAACGTGCTCATGACGGTGTTCCCATGCCTATAGTCCATTTCAGAGTTGGAAATAATAAATTACAGGTCTCAGTTTAATTCAACATTCAAACATTTATGGAGTGTTTACCATGCTCT
Organism: Mustela lutreola; assembly: GCF_030435805.1. NCBI lineage: Eukaryota > Metazoa > Chordata > Mammalia > Carnivora > Mustelidae > Mustela > Mustela lutreola. The sequence goes on from NC_081293.1 coordinate 37,872,915, forward strand.
AGGTTTGAATTTGGAATTAAAAAAAACAATATTTCTACCAATCAGAATCTGGTGGAAGGGCAGACACACACACTACACTGTCACACATACAAAAAAATGCATGTGTTCTACAGGTCACAATACAGATGTGGTATAGGTAATATGCACTACGCCGAGCAATGTTATATTATAATGAGTAGGAGCAAACTGTCTGAGTTCAAATCCTGGCTCTGCATGTGAATTTGGGCAAGTTGGTTAGTCTCTTTATGTCTTAGTTCTTCATATACACTCCTCTCCACACACATATCCCACACACACCACACACACACATACCTCACACATTCCCATGCACTCTCCCCACAAAACACACTGCACATGCACACATACCACACCCACACACCCCTTCCACACACACCACACATATACAGACACCCTTCATACATATAGCACATGCATACATACAGCACATACACACATATACATCCCACACATAGAGTAAGAAAGTTCAAGAAGACAAAGTCAGTGAGAGATTATAAGGACCTAGGCTAGAGGTAGTGGAGCTATAGGGAAGCCAAGTAATAGTCATAAGTTATAATTATACTATGTGTATCATCGCATTCAATAATAGTTACCCAAGGTCACCTGTACAGAAATAAAGGAAAACAATGGGCATTGTGAATCTATGAGTAAGAATTGTCCAGACAAGGAGTGGGGTAATGTTCTTGGACCAAGAATTGGGACTATCTCCTTACTGCTAAGTCATCATAACTATTGTCAGCCCTGACCATGACTGCCAATCCAAGAGTTTCTTTTTTTTTAAATTTAATTTAAAAATTAAAAAAAAAAAAAACATATAATGCATTTTTATCCCCAGGGGTACAGGTCTGTGAATTGCCAGGTTTACACATTTCACAGCACTCACCATAGCACATACCCTCCCCAATGTCCATAACCCCACCCCCCTTCCCCCATCAGCCCTCAGTTTGTTTTGTGAGATTAAGAGTCACTTATGGTTTGTCTCCCTCCCAATCCCATCTTGTTTCATTTATTCTTTTCCCACACCCCAAACCCCCCATGTTGCATCTCCACTTCCCAAGACTTTGTTTTGATAGGCAAAGCCTATATTCCGCAGAATACCCTGAATTCACCCACCTATCTGCCAGGTTAACCTACAGGAAAAAGGGAGAGTTGGAATTGGGCTGTCAGTCATATGTCCTTGGACTGGAGATGAGTCAATAGAATCACAGCTATTTTATTTTATTTTTCTTTTCAAAGATTTGGTTTATTTATTTAGCAGAGAGCCAGAGAGAGAGCACAAGGTGTGGGGCAGTCAGAGGAAGAGGGAGAAGCAGGCTCACTGCTGAGCAAGGAGTCCAATGCATGGCTCAATCCCAGGACCCTGGGATCATGACCCAAGCCAAAGGCAGAAGATGAACCAACTGAGCCACCCAACTGCCCTGATCACAGTTATTTTAACAGTGGTAACACATGAGATTGTGATGAGAAAAGGGCACCCAAGGGAGACATGCCAGTGTTCTGAGTAACCAGGGAAAGAATGTTTCCCTGAAAATTATTTTACTTTTTGACTTAATTTAATTTAATTTTTAGAGAGAGAGAGAGCGAGCGAGCAGGTGGGGGGCAGGGGAGAGAGGGATAGAGAATCTTAAGCTGGCTCTCTGCCCAGTGTGGAGCCTGACATGGGGCTCAATTTCATGACCATCAGATCATTACTTGAGTCAAAATTAAGAGTCATATGCTTAACTGGCTGAGCCACCCAGGTGCCCCCTGAAAAGAATTTTATATCAGAACTGAAAATAATTTTAGAAGATGATGTGCTGGGAAAGTAACAGGGAAGCATGGCCTCTCTCAAGCTGATGAAAGGAGAATGTGAAAATGAAGGTAGAGGAGCTGTGGGAGTGGCTGGAACAAGGACAGCGTGCAGCCAGGATTGTCATGTCTATGCAGGATAACCATGCTGTGGTCACAGCGATAAAGAGGGCACATTTGAGCTTCATCATTTTCTCCCCAACTGCTAGCATGGGGCCTGTGCCTAATAAAGGTTTGTCAAAGAGAAATACCTGCAGGGATGCAGCCTGGCGCCATGTCTGCTTTGACTCTCAGCTTTTGAGGGTGGGAGTGGTGTCGAGTGGAGTTGGGAAATGGCACGCATGGCTCTAATCCTCATGCCTCTTCCATGCTGGCATCTATCCCTCTATCCTCCAAAGCCAAGGGGAAATATTATCTTCCTCCACAGTTAGTTCCACTCAGTCTTGTAGTTTCTTTGCCACTGGCAATGCTGAATGCCCTGGGGGGCTCCTCTGCAGGAGGAGCCAGCCCCCATCTCCAAGTTCTCAGCAGTGGTTGAATCAAGATTCAAACTCAAGTCTGTTGACTTAGACCTTTCTACTCCTTCCTTTGGGCCATCACCTTCTGTGGAGCAAGGAAGATACATTTGAGGCATAGTCATCTCAACTTTGATAGAAAATGTGACTTCACTGTGGAAAACAGTATGGAGGTTCCTCAAAAAAGTTAGAAATAGAACTACCTTACGATCCAGCAATTGCACTACTAAGTATTTACCCAAAGAATATAAAAATACTAATTCGAAGGGACACACGCATCCCAATATTTACAGCAGCATTATCTACAATAGCCAAATTATGGAAAGAACCCAAATGTCCATTGACTGACAAGTGGATATATATATATAGATAGATATTGATATAGATATATATAGACTATAGACTATATATATATCTATATCAATATCTATCTAGATATATATCTATTACTTGGCCATAAAAAAGAATTAAATCTTGCCATTTGCAACAACACAGATAAAGCTAGAGAATATAATGCTAAGTGAAATAAATCAGTCAGAGAAAGACAAATATCATATGATTTCACCCATGTGTGGAATCTAAGAAAAACAAATGACCATAGGGGAAAAAAAGAGAGGAAAACCAATAAATAGATTCTTATCTATAGAGAACAAACTGATGGTTACCACAGGGGAGGGAATTGGGGGATGGGGATTAAGGAGTGCACTTATGGTGATGAGCACAGGCTATTACTGTATGGAAATGTTGAATCACTAAATTGTACACCTGAAACTAGTATTACACTGCATGTTAACTAACTGGGATTTAAATAAAGACTTAAAAAATAAAAAAAAGAAAAGAAAAGAAAAGAAAATGTGGCTTCACACATTCTGACCACGACCCATCTTCTCATCTCTTTGGAGCCCAAAGTTTTTCTCTGAATATTTCAGCTAGATCCTAACAAGGCTGGGGCCACGGGTTGTTTTGAGAGAATCTAGGGGCAATTTCTCCTGCCAGAACTCTAAGTTTGGAGCTTAGTAATTCTATTTCTGATGACTGCATCCCACAATTACTTCTCCTGTCGTAAATTGGAACTTTGGCAGGTGCATAAAAGAGAGCTGATTTACAACACACCCCATTCTTTTTTTTTTTTTTTTTTCTTCTTCCCATCCCAGGCGTTCTTTTCATAACCCCTCCTTGAAATAGTGGTGTTTTTTTTTTTTTTTTTTTTTTTTTTTAGTGGTTTTTGGTCTTTGTTTTAGGTCTGTGTTTGTTTTTGCTGTTCATCTTCAAAAGAGAATTGGCAGACAGTGCTCTCTGGTTATTTCCTGATAGAATATCCACAATCCAGCAGATAGTCTTGTTCCTCTATTTTGGAAGCAGAAGCTCCCAGGGTTTTGTGTTTTCTACAGTGGTGTCAGGTGAAGCTTAATGGCTCAGAACCATTGGCAATCAATCCACAGTGGGAGCAAACCTGCCTCCCAAACCCTGTACAAGTGGACTACTCACTTCACCCGTGTAACCATCACCCTCCAATTCACCTTTCAGTTACCTAAAATTAACTCACTGACAAGACCCTGGGGCAACAGTTTAGTTTGCTTCTTCAGGGCCAGATGTCTTTAGTGGGAGAGATTGGGACAATGGAGTACCTGTTCACAGAGCGTCCTGCTTCCCAGCATCTCCCTTCCTTTCCATCTGGAAGCTGGCCCTCAGTCTACTTGCACCCACTGTCCACTGCGGAGAACACACAGGGTGGGATTCTGGCTCCAGCTCCTCTCTGGGGGGTGGGGGGTTTCCTTCAGCCTCAACAAAGGGCGCCTTCTGCAGAATTCCCCAGACAGTGTTAGGGAGTGTCCTCTTTTTAAAGAAAAATGTGCTATTTTTTCCTGACACATTCCACCCATATAACTTTTTTCCTCTGGCTTCCATCTGCCTAGATAGAGATTCTCTCACAGAGCTGAGAAGAATCCTGCCATTAAGGTTATTAACCATGAGTCTTGAGTGGGTGCTGATGAAGACAGAAAGAAGGGAGATTTGCATTTTCTTTTGTAGAGGATTGTAGAAAGAGGGGGCCAGGAGGGAGGAGAGAAGCAGATGTGCGCACTGATGTTCCTTCCTGGATTTGCCTCAGGCAGCAGATATGCTGGAAAGCAGAGAGCAGGGAAGGGGGCAGGGGCCTGCTTCAGCCCTGCTCCCTACTTGGGGAGCAACTGCCATGCAAGGGAGAGTCAGTCAGAGAAGGTTCTCGTTGGAGTCTCTGTTCAACCATGGGCTCCTGCTTGTAGGGGACACTGAGTTGAAAGTCAGGAGTCCTGAGACAGAGTTCATCTTAACAGTTACTCACATCAGAGGCTGGGGCTCCATCTGGCACCGGTGAGACAGGGCATGAGGCAGCATCACGGGGCAGTTAGGTGGTCAGCTGATTCAGCAGAGAGGAATGCTGGGCTCGACTGAGCTAAGGAAGGATAGACTTCCATGTGTAGCTAGTTTCTAGTACTGGGTCAACATGTTTCGCACACTAGAAATGTTGCTTGGCACCCGGGCGTGGGATGTGGAACTCATTGCCTGCCATCTACTGCCATAAGACTATGTGATTCCTCTCCACATTCACCCAGAAACTGTACTGGAGAGAAGACAGGGAGGGATGGTGGGAAAAAGAGAGAATGAATAGTTACCCTTATAAGGCATTATTACTCTGAGGGAGGCTGACACTCTGGAGTGAAAAAAAACGGGCACCTTCTGACTGAATGAACCAGGTCTGTAACTTACTGGCCCTTCTGTGCTTTACATAGTATCCATTTATTTTGCCTATTTTCTCCAACATTTTGAGAAAACAGTAAAGGACAAACTGAAAAAAAAAAAAAGCGCCAATTGTTAGAAACTTTCCAGAAGCTTCTTTTGACAGATTCCCTCTTTGTGCCTTGTCTCTCTAACAATACTTCCTGGAGGTGGAAGAAATACTCTCAGAGTCACCTTCAGGGCTCTGGTGGAGCCGGACCTACTAGTGGGCAGTGTCCTTGGGACGTGAACAGCATGCTCGTTTGCTCATTCATATAGTGGACACCTCCTGCTTCCTTCTTCCTGGGGCATAACATGAGGGCCACGGAGTGGCCTTTTCTCTCTCGCTCTCCTATCATCTGCTCACATAACAGATGTGATAACCAGAACCAAAGCCCACAGCCCTAGATCAAGCCTGACTGTCTGATGTATCTTGGTCCCTTCCTCTGCTCTGGGGGGGGGGGGCTGGAGTGAGGGGAGGACAAGGAATGTGTCTGAAGATAATGCGGTGGGGCAGTATGAGCCTTGGTTGTTGCTGCTCTGGAAATAGGAAGAAAAGAGACATAGATATGGTGGGTTCTGACACCCAGGCTTCCCAAATTTCCACAAGGATCTGCAGCTAATTTGTTCCCTTAATTACTAAGATCTGTGCAGGGGCTGCCTCGTCTACTCAGTTCCAGAAACAGTTATTGAATCCTTAGCATTCCCCACACAACATGCTAACAGCATCAAGATAAATGAGACTCATGCCCTGTTTTCAAGATGCTTGCAGTCAAGTGTGGAGAACAAAAGCTGAACTATCTTAATTAGTGCCCCAACAAAAGACATTACAGTGGTAGAAGGAGGAAATGATTGGCTCTAGAGAAGGATAACTTAATATATTAATATCAAAACATTAGGTAGGTGGTTCGGTGGCCAGGTCCTTCATCAAAATTTTTCATACATTTATTTTTGGGGGGCATTTAAAATCAGAATATTTTTGATGTATAAAAACCCAATAAACTCCCCTAGCACTTACACACTGTGGCTGTTGTATATTCATAAATATGCTCAGAATAATACATTTACGATGCCAAAAGAGAGACATGCTGAATTTATTGAGCAAACTAAAGAGAAAGAGAAGTTTCTGAGGGTATTTTTTAAACTACCTGGCATTGGGGTGCCTGGGTGGCTCAGTGGGTTAAAGCCTCTGTCTTTGGCTTAGGTCATGATCCCAGGGTCCTGGGATGGAGCCTGGTGTTGGGGCTCTCTGCTCAACAGGGAGCCTGCTTCCCTTCCTCTCTCTGCCTGCCTCTCTGCCTACTTGTGATCTCTGTCAGATAAAAAGTAAATAAAATCTTAAAAAAAGAAAATCTAAAAAAACCCAAACCACCTGGCATTAAGTGCTAAGCATGCCAAATACTAGGAAACTGGATAAAATAAATGTTTTTGACCAAAAATACCCTTTAAATTTTGTATTTGATATATCTTATTTCTTTTTCGTATCGGGTGTATTTTATTTATCCAAGCATTATTTTTATGATTTTTAAAGTGGATGAGGAAACTATGTAAAAAATAGTTACTCCTCACTGAGGACTGACCTCTGTGTTAAGTGCTCATTCCAAGAACAGGAAGCATTTGAAGAGAGACTTGAGAAGGAGGAGAAGTGTTTCTGATGCTAACAGCAGAGGAGGAGGTGGCTTGGCCTCGCACAGTGGGGCATGTCCGCCCTTGTTCTCTTGTCTGCAGGGATAAGAGGGGAAGCATCTGGTGAGGCTGCGAGGGGCAAAGGAGTGCTGAGTTTCTATCAGCTGCGTTATGGGGAGGGGGTCCCCTAGTCTGAGAAAGATGCACTAGGAATCAGGTACATCAAAACTGATCTGCATGACCAGTGGTCACAGCAAAGCCAGGCTCTTACCCCAAGGGAGGGCAATCTTAAAGCCAGCTGGTTTTAAATCATTTCCTAATCCAAGGGCAGTACAGTTCAGGGAAGTTCAACAGGAAGTGACAGGAGTAACACAGAAGCCAGCAAATGCAACCTGTATATAACAGCTTTGCTCAGTCCCTGCCATTTAGGAGACGGGCATCCTGAGGGAGAAGGAGCATGGTGTCTCAGGAAGAACTTGTGGTTTGGCGTGACCAGAGAGGGTTCTAGAGAGTGAGAGGTGGTGGTAGTTAGGGAGGAGCAGGGCCTCACAAGAGCTGAGGAACTTGAGGAACGCATAGGAACTTGAATTGTTCTTTTTGCTGTGGACCATAGAAGCCTGGCAGGTTTTTAGTAGGGAGGCTTTGTTTGTGCTTTAGAAACAGAGGGAAAAGGCTCAAAAATCCTGGAATTAGGATATCAGAGCTGAAGTGGTATCAGGCTTCACTGAATGCTAGTGCTCTCCCTGTATCACAAGTAACTTGTTAACATAATCAAACCCTGTATTTAAAAGCAAATCCAAACAAAACAAAGCCGAACAATACAACCACAAAACCCTTCCTGTTACTTGACTGTGGTTGAACATCCTATTTCTAACAGAGGCATCTTAGTTATTGGCAGCACAGCTTCTTGATTCTATCCCTATAGCAGGCCCGAGTTCTTACCATTAAAGAATCCTTCTAGAATGATAATCTGATGAACCATTTTTCCTTTACTCCTTAGGCTCTACTGACCCAAGGCAAAAATGTGATATTGGTGACATTTATCTTTCACTCTTCCTATAAGACAGTATGAATTAAATAACATTATTTAATTGTAAAAAAAAGTTTTAATAAAAACAAATTAAAAATGTTGATATAGAATGAAAATGACTTAGGCTTACAGGTAACTGGTCTAATCTCTTAAGCTAAAATATTTCCCCAGATAAGACCTAGATTGGTTATATGACTTTACCGAACCCACACAACTAGCTGGTGGCAGAGCTAAGTCCAGAAAACATCGTTCCTAATGTTCTTTCCATTTCACCAGATGACCAGATGTATACTGGTCTATCCATCATTACTTCTTTACTTTGGTATTGATTAAAGTGTATTCCTGTTAGCCATTGTTGCTTAGTACCTATCTAAAACTTAATGACTTAAAACAATAATTGGTGATCTCTCATTTTTCTGTGGTTGACTAGGTGGTTAGAGTTGCTGTTGGCTGGGGCTGTATTGATCTGAAAGCTCAACTGGGCCAGAAATCCAGGATGGCTCACTTGCCTGCCTGAGAGTCGATGTTGGGATTGTAGGCTGGAGCTCTTAAACATAGATGCTATGCGGCCTATGTGTTTCATAGCATGGCAAATGGGTTCTAATAATGAGAGTTCCAAGAGACCTATATAGTAGCTGCAAGGTTCTTTTTGACCTAGCTTTGAAGTCCCAGTAGTTTGCTTCTGCCGTGTTGTTTATTGGCCAACCAAATCACCAAGACTAGCCCAGATCCAAGGGGGGAAGATCAGAGCCCACTTCTTAGTGTGGGAGTGAATCACAGGAATTGCAGCTCTGTTTAATCTGCCACAGGGAAAGTAGAGAGAGTGCGGTAAGTAGTGATTATACAGAACAGCATAATTTGAGAACCGTGGCAGTGAGAGCACAAAACAATAGAAATGCGTTAAGTCAGTAGAAGGCTTGTGTCATAGTTTTAGGCACCAAGTACAGAAGAACCCAGTCTCTGTCTTTTAACACTCATATTCTAATAGGGCACAGACATTAGTCACTCAGATTTTCAGTGTTGTAACAGAACAACAGAAGTACTTGTTCATGAAAGCATCTACTCATCCATTCATCTGCCATCCTTTATTGAGATCCTGGAGCTAAGATGACTTGGGTCACTGAGCCTATATTCTACTAGAGGGGAGACAGAGCACAGCACACCACATCCAGAGAAGAATCATTGCAGGCAGTGATTTAAAAAAAAAAAAAAAAAAAAGTGAGATGGGGAAATGGAGGGGTTGGGGGTAATTAGGGAAATTCTTTTATAGTACAGGAGAGAGCAACTCTTACCTGAAGGATGATAAGAGCTCAGCCAGGTAAAGATCTGGGGGAAAAAAAAACCTTATAGGCAGAGAAGAGTAATAATAAAGGCCCTGAGGCATGAAAGGTGTTGGGGTGTTCAAGAAGCAGAAGGAGGGGCGGTGTGGTTGGAGCTCTGTAACTGGGGAGTAGGAAGTGTGATATGAGGCCAGAGGGCCTTCCTGAGCTCTGGGGTGCAGAAGGTTCTCCTTGGGAGTCAGTGCTCCTCACAAAGCAGGTGGTTTGTGAGTTGAGTCTTGAAGCATAAAAACTGCACTTGGGTCAGGTGAGTTTATGATGATGGGCGGGTCATGGGAGGCTTAGGTAGGAGGCAAGGAAGGATAATAATAAAGGGTACTAATATTTATTTGTCCCTAATTATGTTCCACGCACAATGCCACAGGCTTTATCCCACTGAAACCTTATAATCTCTTTATTAGATAGATCTTGTTATCCTTATTTTACCAAAGACTAAATGAAGGTCAGGGGTCAGATTTGGGGTTTGTTGACTTTGACGTACTCATAGGAGGCCTTTAGGTGGAGCTACATAAATAAACCATTGCTTAATAAACTGAAGCTTGCTCATATCAGGCACTGGGTAAATCAGTGTTGAATAAGATAGGGGTATATATGGACTTGGGAGCGAATCTTCAGTGGGTGGTCCTGACCTTGAGAGGGTAGATAAGTGCCTAGTTTGCAGCTTCATGAGCACCAAGATGGTGTTGCTTATATGCTAATTAAAATATGCTTTACTTTCCAATAACAAATTTTATGATCACTGTGGTGCCATGTGTCCTTTCTGGTCCATAAGTCTCTGAACCCCATTCCTGTGTTTAGGCAGAGCCTTTGTGCCTTTATGAGCAGAGCCTGCCTCCCACAGGAAGGGACAAGGCTCCTTTGAGCTAGTGTGTGGTCGTGTTACCCAGACTTTGAGAACCAGGTGCACCTGCCGGAGCTTTGAAGCAGAAGCTGGGCCATACAGCATCTATTTTTGAGGTGTCCTTAGAGGGACTGGATGTGGTGGGCTGAGGCTGCAGGAACAGAAGTTCCAGACAGGATCTCATAACCAGGGTTGGGGCCCTGGGGGTCTGAGATACAGACCTGAGCCCAGTAGTGTCCCTCTGGTCTATTCAAATTTTCTCATTTTGGCTTAACTTTGTTTATATTTGCTTTCTTAAAAAAATCGCCCAGTTCACTTACATAATTATATTTACTGTGTAGAGTTGAACACGGTCCTCTCTTTCAATTATTTAGTCTCCATCGTGTCTGTGTTTATTATAAATCCTTTGGTATTCCTTTTGTTTTACATTCATAAAGGGATGTATTTTATTGGAAGATTCTTATCAAATATAACAGGAAAAATTAAGAATGAAAGAAATATCAATTTTGTAAAACTTAAATGTAAGAAAATTGGCATATAAGTACTTTTTTCTCTAAGTGGTTAGATTAAGTTTTTTTTAAATGTCTTCTTCTATCTTACTAGATAATTCAAATTTTGTGTAATAAGCCCATATTTCCTGTGCACTCAGAAAAAAAATGAGATGTTATATGAAAAACAAACTGTGATCACATAGCAATAAACATCATTCTGAAAGTTCTATTTAGGTAAATATTTTATATAAATATAACAAGTATCAGATACACATCCTCATGCATCTTTAAAAACTTTTCCAATGGGGAAAAAAAAAAATACTTTTAATGATGCCAGTTTCCCTACTGCTTCCCTTGACCAAACTCCATAGGTTTTGGTATGGGGTATCCTAATTATTGTTCAGTTTCAATTTTGTCTCTATGTTTAAATCCAGATTTATTTGAATGTCAAGGTGCTTGGAGTTGTTGGCTCTTCTTTTGTTATTAATTTCTGGTTTTACTGCATTGTGGTTACAGAAAGTAGCCTGAAAGATTTTGGTTTTAAAAAATATATTAAACTTTTTTTTTTTTTTGGCCTAGAACATGATCAACTTTGTCAGTGTTCCAAAGATATATAATGAAATATATACTATCTGTCGGGGGTATAGTAACACACACATATATACGCACATAAACACATTGTCATGCATGTATATTTATATATCTGGTCTGCTGGTTAGCTGTATTTGCCAAGCCCTGGAGTCATTTCAACACAAGTTTGTTGAGGCAGACTTGTCCATTTCATTCTCAGCTCTGCCGCAAGTGCCTAACAGGACCTCCTTCACACAGGAATTAAATAAGTATCTGTTGAATGAATTAAAAAAATTCTTACACCCTTAGTTTTCTTTCTGTATGAGACATCATTTTAAAGTTGTACCAAACTCTTCTGTTTTGGCCATGTAATTTTGTTAAATTTGTCTATTTAAAATATATTTTAGTAAGTTTTTAAAAAAATATTTATTTATTTACCTTAGAGAGAGATTGAGAGAGGGCATGAGCAGAAGGGGCAGAGGCATAGGGAGAGAGAATCTCAAGTAGACTCTGGACTGAGAGCACAACATGGGGCGCAACTCATGACCCTGAGATCACGATCTGAGCTGAAACCAAGGGTGAGATGCTTAACAGACCATGCCATTCACGTGCCCTTCTGGTAAGTTATTCTTGAAGCTTTTGGGTGCCTAAAGATTTGTGATATGTATATTTGTATTCATTTCAAGAATACTTACTAAATGCTTGTTATGTCCTAGTCACTGTGCTAAGCACTAGAAATACAATGGCAAATTAAAAAAAAAATCTAGGCTTTCTGCTTTTCATGATTCATACATATATAATTATGGAAACAAATAACCAAGTAAATAACTAAGTAAATACTAATTTAAAAGAATTCCAATTGTTTTATGAAGGAAGAAAAGGTGCAGTTGTTAAAGGTGGTGAGGAGAGTTGAATTATTGATGGGATAGTCAGGAAGTTGCCCTCCCTGGGGTGGGGACATTGAATTGGAGGCCAATGGGCAAAGCGAGTCAGCCCCATGGAAGCTGTGGGGATGGTCCACCAGGCAAGGGAAGAGTACCTTCTATTAATATGAAATCCTTTCTCTCTCATGTGTTTCACTGAGTTCAGTTTGATGCTTCCTTTTTTTTTTCCCCCTTTTTTTGGTACTTACACGATACATGTATTAATCTGCATAATCACACAACCCATACAATTAGGTGTTAATACTTTTAAATGATTTTTGTTGGTCTTATGAACAAAATAATTTTGGATTCTGCCATACCCTCCCACACCCCATCTGTAATATTTTTGATTTGTAGTATGGGAATTTAATCTATTCCCATTTTTAATAATCTGATAGCTTTGGTTTCATTCCTGATATTTTCCTAGATGTTTTTGGATATTATCCTTTAGTTTTCAACATTGCTTGTCTTTTCCAGTAAGTTTTATATCAGGGAATTATTTATTTCTTGTCCTTGGGTGGTTCTCTTAGAGAGCAGCCTAGTTTCTGTGTTAATCCAAATAATGATCTTTGAATTTCTCTGAGGATAGTAACTGAAATTATTCTTCCTCCCAGCTTTCTTGGGATATAACTGACAAGTAAAAATTGTGTATACTGAAGGTGTACAGCATGTTTTGATATGTGTATATATTGTAAAATGATTACCACAGCCAAGCTAATTAACATACCTTTCACCTCATATAGCATAAGCTACCTTTTTGTGTGTGTGTGAGAACAATTAAGATGTAGTCTCAGCAAATTTCCAGTATGTAATACAGTATTACTAACTATAGCCACCACACTGTACGTTAGATTCTTTAGAGCTTGTCCTTCTCCCATAACTGAAACTTTGTACCTGTGACCAGTATTTCTAAGTTCTTTGTTTCCTGCCGTAACTGTTTCCTCAAGGGCAAATTATTCTACTGATCCAGCTTGTTGTATCTAATTCATGGAGTTGGTTTTCCTTAAGTTTGGGGTGAACATTTAGCATTCAACTTATAAAGTTCTGGATTGGACACTGGGTTGTGTACTATTGTACCAGTTGTGATGGTCAGAGTTCAGTTTCCCCTGCCAAGTTCTCCATCATGCCCCCTACCCAGGGTCATTCTTCCTGGCAATCTGCAAGGAGTAACCAAGTGAGCCGCCTTCTCACTCCTCACCTCCAACTCCACTCCTGCCATTGGGGCGGGAGTGGAAGTGTTGGCCTGGGGTCAGAGTGCCTTAAGAAATGTTAGTACTACTCCAGATGGACAATTCTTTTCCTTTTAACCTGTATCCACAAAGGTATGGGGACATTCTTAGGGTATTGTCATACTGTTTTCCTTGGCCCAGTGCTCTTCTGGGACCCTTCCCTGGAACTTCCCTCTTGACCCAGAGTCAGACATTCCCTGGAGTTTTTGGTCCTCTAATGAGCATCTTTCCTGTTGCCTGCTTTTAAACATTTGCTATTATCTTCATGATTTATATATATATTTTTCTGTTATTCCAATGGGATTTGGGGAGGAAAGAGAGAAATATGTGGCCTGACTTAAAAAAGAAAAAACAACTTAAAAAAAAAAAGTATGTGGCCTAATTTTCCATCCAGGTGAGAAATCTGCATATAGAATTTATTGGCTGATATAATATAGCAACAGATCCTGATATGCACCATTTCCTTTTTCAATTTGCTGCCCCCAACATGAAGGCCAAGGCAGAGATTCTTGAGCCAGAATTAAATCAATGAGACTTAAAGAATACAGATTTAAGAGTTTGCTGGTTTTTAGTTAATCCGTCACACAGGGTGTTTCAGGATTCCTACTCAAATAACTCAGAAGAAAGTTATTTTCCAGGTTCAGCACCAAGTCAGTTCTGCCACGTCACAGTTGCTGTTTCCTCCCAGCCAATGTTTAACCAGGATGATGGGGGCTGGTGAAGGTGGCAGAGGACAGTCCCTTGCAGGGGAGAGAAGGACAGGCGGACAAGAATAAGAGTGAATGGAGGCATGCCTCCAGTTCTGAGGAAATACAACAGGGGGAGAGAAAAGGAGAGAAATCTTATGTGACTGGAACAAAAGGAGGTATTGGGGGGATGCCACTGAGCAAGCTGGGTGGGTGGATCCAGGCATTTAAGAGCCTTTCTTGCTGTAATAGTTGGATTTTATTTAACAGGCAATGGGGAACCAATCATGTAAAGCTTTCAGGAGAACAACAGTATGATTGGAAAAGTGTATTGCATGCCAGTATATTCCATAAAGAATAGACACTGACTTTGAGGGACAAATATGGGAATGCTGGAGCACTTGGGTGGCTCAGTCGGTTAAGCATCTGCCTTTGGCTCAGCTGGGATCGATCCCCGTGTCTGCTTCCTTTCTCAGTGGAGAGTCTGCTTCTCCTTCTTCTTCTACCCTTCCCCACTGTTCATGCTCTCTCTCTCTCTCTCTCTCTCTTAAAATATGGGAATGCCTTTCAGGGGTGTTGACAGCAGCACTACTCAGACAAGTTGACCGACAGGAGGGATCCCATTGTCAGGGGCATCAGCCTGAGAGCAGAGCATGTCTGGACCCCTTTCTTGGTGTTGGGCTTAGGCTGAGAGAACAGTATAGGGCCAAGATGGGCTCCAGCCTAGAAGGGCCTGCTCAGGATCCCCACAAAAAAGCTTGCCCATGCACGTGAAGTTCCATCCTGCGTGGAGGGGAGCACTCCATAGGGCAGCCAGCAGTACCACTGGGATGGTGGTCAGTGCTGACAGGGAGCATCAGAGCTCTGGCATCACGGTGATTCAGGGCCCAGCATGATGGTGGTGGCTGAGTTCTCTTGGGACAACAGGTGGTGTTGACCAGGATGGGAAAAAGAGGAGGAGGGGCACACTTGCAGGAAGAGATACTGAGTTGAGTTGGGGGCATGTGGAGTTGGAGGTGCTAGTGGAACTCCCAACACTAGTGCCCAGTAGGCAAGTGGGAGCATCCAATTGAGGACTGGAAATGGGACTCTGGAACCTTGAAGAGAAGTCAGGAATTGAGTCATCTCCTAAGAGATGGTTGTGGTGGTGATGGGAATTGGTGAGATTCCTTAGGTCCAAGCAAAGAAAGCAAGCCAAGGAAAATCACGGTCAAGGCAAGTACAGTAAGGATCTACTGCATCCTTGAAGTATTTCTTTATCTATAAAGGGCATTTTTTATTTCATGTGCAATGAGAATTCCAGCATTTTATTATTAGTAGTATTTAAAATAAATGACTCAGAGGGAATTCTGGCCCAGCACAAGAAGTGCTAAATGGGCAAGGCTTGTTGCCTGCCTTTCTGAATTGCTTGTGGTACAATTGGGCCATTCACTCTGTTCCGGGCTCTCTGTATTTCCTCCTTTCCGGGTTAGACCTATTTTCTAGGGAAAACAATCCATTTCTCAGGGCTTCAGTTTTATGTACTGTTGATCTGTTACTTTATTTCTCTAATCTTTTTCCCACAGCAAATAGTTTTTATTACCTGGAGCTAAAAACAACCTACAGGATACCAAAGCACAAGTTAAGGAAAATCATCTATGATTCCAGTGGGAGGAGTGGGGAACAAATAGTCCACCTACTTGCTTGGAAGAGCATGTGGCCTAAACAGCTATTTGATTTTTGTATTCACTTTTCAACTTGTTGTATTGACCTTATGTTTTTTATTACACTATAAATCTCTTCACCATATTGAAAATTGAGGAACACATTTCTTCTCCTTGGTTCCATGCATCTGAAGGCCATGGGTAGACAAGTGTATAAGTGCCAAGGGAAAATAGCTTTTCTGGACTATCAGGTTTGGTCCTCAAAGATTAAGAGCACTCCATGTGGTGAGCAATAAATCTGGATTCTTCTGTGTTTAATTAAGGTAATTTTCCTTCTTAGCTCCAGATGTGGAGATGAGATTCAATTTTGTTGTATTTAAAGGACCGTGTCCTTCCAAACATGCATGTCACCAGCATGGAATGCAACCACAGACTGGCTTCCTTCGACTTGAGGAAGAAGTTCTAGCCCCATCTTCTGCTCCTGTGTTTTTCCATTGCATGGGTATGGGTTTGTGAGGTGATGGAATCCCACTACATAAATTCCAGATGTTAAAAGAAGAGCAAAGGAGGGCAAGAAGTTGAACCAGTAGAAGGCAGAGATTGTTACATAATACTTTTTTGCCAGGTATAGTATCTGTGAATAAAGACTTTTATTACAGAGAAAGACCAATGCTCCTGCCCTCTTTTTGCAAATTAATCAATAAATGTTAGGAAAATCACATAGTATTTCTTAGCTAGTTCCTGAAAAGACTCTCTGAAAATAGCAATATCATCACCAAGTAAACATAGCAAATTCTAGGACAAAAGAGAGCTAACAGTCCAGTTAAAATGTCTGAATTTCCACCGCAGTTTTCTTGTTAATGAGGTAGCCCGACCTATGCTTGACTACATCCAGAAAAAGGAAATGCATTGTCTCAAAGAGAAGCCCATTCCACTTCTAGAGAGTTTAGGCTGTTGAAAGTATCTTGCTTATATTGTTGTGACAAGTTCCTTCTCTTTGAGTCGTTCTCCCTTTTGTTCCAGTTTGTTCTCTTAGAGGAACACAAAGCAAGTAGAATGTTCCTTATTATCTCATAGACTATGGGTGTCCAAAGTGATAAATACATGTCCTTGTCCTCAAGAACATCATAACTGAGTGGAGAGAAGGAGAAGTCCCTCCCCAAGGTTAGGGGTCACTTCTTATTCATCTGTATTTTAGTGTATTTTTAGGTAGAACAGGTGGCATAAAGTAGGCAGTGATATTTTTGAGATATCTATAAAATACCAAAAATATTTTTGATCTTGTATTTAATAATATTAATAAATATTTGATAATCAGAAAAAGCAACATTGCTTTTCTCTGGTTCTTATATCCCATGTCAAACTCTGGGACTTTCTGAGTGATGTTGGGTGGAAATTAGAATTCTAGCTCCTTTCCTGCTCTCCTACCTGGCTTACAATGTCCAAACGTCAGTGCTCCATTCTGATTGGCCACATCACCCTTGTGTTTGTGTAGTATCTGTCTAAGGATCCCATCCCCCACGGCTTGATTGCAGTTAGCCTGGCCTAGATAGAGACTCTAGGGAATATTTGAATGTATGAGCACCTGTACAATGCATTCTACCACAGTGGGGTTAGCATTTTTTGGATGCTCCCTCTACACTGCTACTGGAAATGGGAAGTGGTCCCTGCTCTGTGTGAACTCAGTCTGTCTAGGGAGATAATATAGCTATGCCGGGAATCCCAAGACAGTTTTGGTGACAGAGGAGTGGTACAGATTGGCCCAAGAATGGAAAGGGAGAGTAATGTGCAGTGTTAGTGTGCTGTCCAAGAGTCTTGACATGACTAGAGGCATTTCATACCAGAAGGGGTAATTGATAAGACCACTGGCACATAACTTCACAAGGCTGGTTGGGGGAAGCCTCATGAAGAGGTGACACCTGAGCCAGAAGACTGACTGACAGCAATGACCAGCATGGTTTGGGTCATACAGGCAGGCATAATGAACTGGACATGGTACTAGACTCACCAGGGAGGAGACGGAGCACAGCAGTCTCCAGACCCTCCTCCACATTTGTGACCTTTCCGTCTTATGTAAGCAATCCAATGGCATTCTTTATTGATTAGCTCCTAGATGGGATGACCAGCTTAGCAAATGAAAATACAAGACACCCAGTAAAATTTGAATTTCAGATGAACAATAAACAATTTCTTAGTATGAGTATGTCCTGCAAAAAAGAAAATATTAGGATTCTCTGTTGTGGAAGCAAGTACAAAAGTGGACAGAAGAAAGGAGAGAGACGTCCCAGACACCATCCCAGTTAGAGGGAGGTAACGAGGTGGAAAATTCTGGGTTGATTGGCCTCCTCTCAGCTTTGCAGAGACCAGTCTAACCCTTGGCCAGTGTTGGACCGAGCCCAAAGTACAGACAGGTGGTTGCGTGGGGGAGTGTGTGGATGACCAAGCCTGGTCCTTCCCCCTCCCAGGACCCACTAGAGTTAATCAATGGTGGGGGAATCCCAGCCTCACCCTGGAGCCAGCCTGGACAGTGGTGCTGTCAGAACAGCTGTTCAGAGCCATGGCTGGGGGTGGGCAGTGCACTGAGCTGGGTTTCAGCAGGGGTGCCTTGGGCAAGCGATTGAGCTGAGGACAGCAATCCCTTGATCCATTTGAGGCAGATAAGAGAAGGCTAAATCCCCTCAGGTTGTTGTGAGGATTAAATGAATGAATGTAGAGAAAGGTATTAGTTAAATTCCTGGCCTGTGGTGACTATTTCTTTTTTCAGTATTTCTAAGAAAATAGAGTATCTGTTTGCTTCTTCAGTCAGACCGTATTGCAGATGACTTAAGACCGGGCAGCAAATTTGAGGTGGAGCCCATTATCAAAACGGCGGCCCAGACCACAAAGCTGATTTATCTGAATCATAGCAGCAGCAAATTCCTGTTATTGTAACGAATCACAGCATGTATGCACACAGAGGCAGGGGGCTGGGCCTTGCAGCCAGGGTAACGAAAAGCAGACACTTGCAATATCCTAATGATGTGTGTAGCAACCAAACCTGTAGCCTGGTTACACAAAACAGGCCATAATGAAATCCAGTTTTTTTTTTAATGGAATATTTTCCCTACATGATAAGGTATTGCATATGGTTCTTTCCCCCTTGCACAGCAGTTCCATCCAAAGCAAACATTTTAAAGATTTTAACTGAGGTTGGGAAACGAAAACTTGCCTCGGCATAAGAATGTCAAAGCCATCTGCTAGAAAATCACAGCTCTGCAATATAAAATATGAAGATCTGTGTTGCTCAAAATGATTTAATCATAAAATATCATTTCCTGGAGCTGAACAGAAACGTGTCTACTTGGCCACTAGAGCCTTCTGGAGAAAGTCACTATGTATCTGCAGCGTGGTAATAGTAATTTTTGAATTTCAAAGGGAAAACAAAGGAGGGACTTTGGAAAACATACTTTGAAGGGATCATCATTTCAATTCTTTGCAGATGATTTTGAAAGTTTTTTGTTAAAACAACTTTGACAGAGACGGAGAAACATAGCCATCCATTTGGAGGAAAAGAATCAAAATGTGCTGTTTGTATTTTATTTTGAACACATTTAATAAATAAGGACTTCTCTGTACCATGAGAGCAAAATTCCAAATCACCAAGGGATGGGGGGCAGTCAAGAGTCAGGCTGGGCAGCATATGTAACCCTGTGTTCAAGTGACGAGGACCATATTTTGGAGAAAAGTTTCTCTGGAAGGCCTCTATATATGTATGTATATCTATCTATCTATCTACATCTCATATATATGTGTATTTCCCCAATAGGACCTTTTTTTCAGAGTGATAATCTAGTTAGTTCTGGAAAATTGGTTCTGATACTGCTCCATTCTTTGAACATAAGTTTGATCTGATCTTATTTTAATATTAATTGGCAATTTTTCCTTAGCTTTTTTGCACAAAATGGTGCTCAGTGAACACATGGGGTTTTTAATCATGACATATTCCTATATTTGAAAAATAGTCTGTGCCATATATGCCTATTCTTAGTAGTTACGAACTTAAATGCAAACTTTTCTCTCTTTTAAGCACTCCTAAAATCAGTTGTGTGCATTAATCAATAATGAGCATCAATTTTTAAAATGGGCCTCTGATTTCAAAATTGAGAAAACTTCAACATTGTATTAGGTATTTATTTTATTTATTTATTTTTTTTAAAAAGATTTTATTTTATTTTTATTTTTTATAAACATATAATTTATTTTTATCCCCCGGGGTACAGGTCTGTGAATCGCCAGGTTTACACACTTCACAGCATTCACCATAGCACATACCCTCCCCAATGTCCATAACCCCACCCCCCTCCCCCCCAGCAACCCTCAGTTTGTTTTGTGAGATTAAGAGTCACTTATGGTTTGTCTCCCTCCTAATCCCATCTTGTTTCATTTATTCTTCTTCTATCCCCTTAACCCCCCATGTTGCATCACCACTTCCTCATATCAGGGAGATCATATGATAGTTGTCTTTCTCCGCTTGACTTATTTTGCTAAGCATGATACGCTCTAGTTCCATCCATGTTGTCGCAAATGGCAAGATTTCATTTCTTTTGATGGCTGCATAGTATTCCATTGTGTATATATACCACATCTTCTTGATTCATTCATCTGTTGATGGACATCTAGGTTCTTTCCATAGTTTGGCTATTGTGGACATTGCTGCTATAAACATTCAGGTGCACGTGCCCCTTTAGATCACTACGTTTGTATCTTTAGGGTAAATACCCAGTAGTGCAATTGCTGGGTCATAGGGCAGTTCTATTTTCAACATTTTGAGGAACCTCCATGCTGTTTTCTAGAGTGGCTGCACCAGCTTGCATTCCCACCAACAGTGTAGGAGGGTTCCCCTTTCTCCGCATCCTTGCCAGCATCTGTCATTTCCTGACTTGTTAATTTTAGCCATTCTGACTGGTGTGAGGTGATATCTCATTGTGGTTTTGATTTGTATTTCCCTGATGCCGAGTGATATGGAGCATTTTTTCATGTGTCTGTTGGCCATCTGGATGTCTTCTTGGCAGAAATGTCTGTTCATGTCCTCTGTCCACTTCTTGATTGGATTATTTGTTCTTTGGGTGTTGAGTTTGCTAAGATCTTTATAGATTTTGGACACTAGTCCTTTATCTGATATGTCGTTTGCAAATATCTTCTCCCATTCTGTCAGTTGTCTTTTGGTTTTGTTAACTGTTTCCTTTGCCGTGCAAAAGCTTTTGATCTTGATGAAATCCCAATAGTTCATTTTTGCCCTTGCTTCCGTTGCCTTTGGCGATATTCCTAGGAAGATGTTGCTGCGGCTGAGGTCGAAGAGGTTGCTGCCTGTGTTCTCCTCAAGGATTTTGATGGATTCCTTTCTCACATTGAGGTCTTTCATCCATTTTGAGTCTATTTTTGTGTGTGGTGTAAGGAAATGTTCCAGTTTCATTTTTCTGCATGTGACTGTCCAATTTTCCCAGCACCATTTATTGAAGAGGCTGTCTTTTTTCCATTGGACATTCTTTACTGCTTTGTCGAAGATTAGTTGACCGAGAACTGGCTTTCTGGGTCAAGTGGTTCCTTTCCCCAAGTGTTCATCGAACTATAAATACATTCTTGATATTACTCTGTGCCACCATGGGAATGCATCCCGAGGACTGGGACTCAGAACTGCACCTAAGATTTTATTGACAGATATTCTTTCTGGCTATCACCTTCCATTTATTCTTTGGTTTGCCTTTTATTATCAGGCTCGGTTTTCTAAGTGTCATTCTAAGAAAGGTGAGGAGTGAAGTAGGGACAGGAATCTCTATTTCCATCATGAAAGTCAACGTCAATCTTTCCTCTCTTGGTGACTAATTGATGCCTTATGTTTCTGGAAATATCGCAGCATTCCATTCAGATTTGAATCTGGATAAGCCAAAGCATTTCCTCAAAAGTCATCATTGGGATCAGCTCACAGACTCACTCATTCTATTTACCGGTGCTGTTCCCCAGGCTATTTTACACGTGTCATTCATTGGTTTTATCAGACGGGCTGCTGGTCTGCTGCTCTGCGTGGATTTGATTCTCCAGGCACCAGGAGCTTTTAGGTCTTCAGGCTCTGGTTTGCATGAATGTGTTGAAGGCTGATCTTCTCTCCACTGTAGCTGGCCTTTAAGTGCCCTCAAAAATAATACCTTCAGTCTTAGAATAGGAGACTTGGGCAACTCCTTCCCACACAAATTCACTCTCCTCGGGTAAAATGCAAAGCAAGCACAACTGGGCAGTGCCTTCCTCAGTTTCTTGGTTCTCAACAATTGGTCAGTTTCCCTGGATGGCTGGTAACCTATGAGTTCAGTCCTGTACCATCTTCTGGAAATGTCCAAGAAGACATCTTAGGGAATCTGGCTTTATCTTCATGTCCTGGATCATACAAGGGAACATTTTTCATTGTGGACTAGAACTTGAGTATTGACCAATGGGTGTATTTCCTGGAACTGTGCCTGTGTGTTCACTGAGGAGATTAAGATTCTGAGACCAAAGAGGTGATGTGACTGAAGAAAACTATTTTCTTACTTTCTCAGTGTTATGCACAAAATAGTGTCCAGTGAATCAGTCAGTAGGTTTATGATAGGTGACTTCTACATATTAGTAAAAGTTAACACCTTTTTTTCTTAGATCCATCTCAGTTATTCAATTGCTATCAATTAATTAATTAATTATTAATTAATTAAATGCAAGTGTTTAGTCTTTGGGATAACAAGTCATGAGATTAGGGCCAGCACCAGATTTCAAGCCTTCTGGCCATTAGTTGGCCAGTTCTGGGTCATGCACTAATAATTTTCTTATAGCACCTAGAGAAAACTCTCTGTACTTAACGCTGTTCACAAGACAACCTCTTTCTCATTTTTACTATTGATGAATAAATACCTGCAAGGGGAAGCACTGGGGCAGAGGGCATGAATGAGGTTTTTGTTACATACAAATAGGAAATGTGAGCCAATTTCCAGGCCCACCAGTAGTCAAGGGGAAAGGCAATCTCTGTGAGCTATTATCTGTGTTCAGACTGTCGCATTAATTCTTTAATATGATAATTTTGTCAATACTGTGTAGATATTAATGTTTTTAAAATATACACTGATTTTATTTATATATTTGTATATTTATTTATTTATTGAAAGATTTTAGTCATTTAATTGAGAGAGAGAGAGAGGGCGTGCTGGGGTAGGGGGAGGGACAGAGGGAGAAGCAGGCTCCAACTAAGCAGAGATCTGGATGTGGGGCTCGATCCCAGGACCTGGCGATCATGACCTGAGCTGAAGGCAGATGCTTAACCAACTGAGTGCCCCAATATGCATTGATTTTATCACAAATGAACCTGGCCTCAGGGTGCCTGGGTGGCTCAGTCAATAAAGCATATACCTTTGGCCTAGGTCATGATCCCAGGGTCTTGGGATTGAGCCCCAAATAGGGCTCCTTGCTGGACAGAGTCTCCTTCTCCCTCTCCCTCTGCTATCCCCCCTGCTCATGCTTACATGCTCTCACTCTCTTTGTAGCATGCTCTCTCAAATACATAAATAAAATCTTAAAAAAAATCCAGACCAAACCAAACCAAATGACCCTGGCTTCTTGTTTTGCCCTAACACAGATTGATCTTTATACCCTTTTCTTTCAAAATTTCCACTCATATTTTGTCCATTTGGACAGGGTGTTATGTTTTTTCTTACAGATTTATAAGGTATTTTTGATTTAATGATAATGCTTAGCTTTTTATGACCTGTACTTTACAAATACTTTCCCAATTCATCACGTGCATTTAAATGTTTTGCTAATATTTTTAAACATACACATATTCTTACATTTTATATGGTTTTATCTCCTAATCATTTCTCTTTCAGTTTCTGTGGTATATTCCTGATGAGACCCTCACTGTGCTTGGAAGCTCTTGCATTTTTCTAAGTTGGTAAGTTTATCTTGTGTAAAGGGAAAACTTTTCAAAGGAGAATCTTGACCATTTCCACTTGAGCTTAATGTTGCTTTTGGATTAAAAAATTCTATTCCCTGACATCATCACTTCTTCTCTCTCTCTCTCTCTTTATTTATTTTTTTTAAGATTTTATTTATTTATTTGACAGATAGAGACAGAGAGAGGGAACACAAGAAGGGGGAGTGGGAGAGGAAGAAGCAGTCCTCCTGCCAAGCAGGGAGCCTGATGCGGGGCTCAGTCCTAGGACTCTGGGATCATGAGCTAAGCCAAAGACAGATGCTCAATGACTGAGCCACTCAGGTGCCCTATCATCACTTCTTCTCAAACATAACATTATTAAGGAAAATGTTAAGCATACACAGAAGTAGGACAGATAGTGTAATGAAATCTCATTTCTTCATCTCCCAACTTCAATAGTGATCAACACTCAGCTATTTCATTTCATCTTCCCCTTCTTTCCCCCACGCCCCTTTGGAGGAAATTCTAGATACTATGTCATTTCATGCACAAATCCTTCATTTTGTATCTCTAACAAAATACTTTTTTAAAAACACAATCATTGTATTTTTTCACATTTAGTACAACAATCATTAATACTTTAATAGATATTCACATAAAAATTTACATCAAACTAACTTCTTACAGATGCTTTGCTGAATCAAGGATGCAGAGAGGATCCCCACTTTGCACTTAGGTGATGTGTTTCTTAGGTCTCAATCTGTAACAGTTCTCCCTCCCTTTCTTCCCAGTTTGTGGAAGAAACTGGGTCATGGGTCATGTCCTGTAGAGTGTATTATGTTCTGGATTGAGCTGACTGTCCTCTCATTGCACAACTTTTTCATCGTCTATGTTTCCTGCAAACTGGTTGTACCCAAGGCCCGATTAAGCTCATTATTATTTTTTCTTTTTTGGCAAGAATACTTTATATGAATGCTTTGTACTTCCTATTGCATCATATTGGGAAACAATCATGTCTGTTGATGTCACTTTTAATGGTATTAAGATTGATTGCTGAGTTCAAGTGTTGTGGGCCTAGGAGTCACCCAGTTGTCTGCATTTCCACTGATAATTCGCTCTGGGATTCAGAGCCAGTGTTGGATAGAACGGTCAAGAGTAATAGGCTGGAGTCAGAAACTTGGGTTCAAGTATTTGTTCTGCCAGTTACTTGTCCTGCCTGGGCTAAGTTCCTTGATCTCTCAGGCTTTTTGAGGCTTACTCAGTTTTGAGGCATGGATAATCCACTTTGTGTGTGTGGCTGCTGTTGAAGTTGGATACATTCTTTGTGCAGGGCCTCGGCATGGTGTGGAAGAATAGTAGCTGTGATTTACTGCCATTGGTGTAAGCAGATGGAAAGTGTCTAGATGACCTTAAAGGTCTTTCCAAATCTGAGGTCCTATCATGCAGCTCTGATAGCTGGGTGACCTGTGTATTCAGAGAAAATATGTGGGCAGGAGAGCTCATCAACCAGTTGTAATAGCTCAATAGAGATGACAATTCTGCCAGTTTAGGGTCCTGTAGGCAGAGCTGAGAGGTCTATAAATTCACATTTACTTTTCAAGTCCCATTTTATAACAGCTTGCCAAATGTGTCGCCAAGATGAAGATAGATTGTAATGACTATATTTTGGTAATTTCTTTCTTTACTGAAATCAATGCTCAGTCATGTTACAAGGCTAGTCTCCATCTGGTTTTAATCAATGGCAGAGGGAGCACCATGTCTGGACAGAAGGGCTGTGTCTGTGTCTATTCAGGAAAAGCTGCATGGAGAGAGCTCCAGCTGAGCAATTACACAACAGATAATGGGGTTGTGGGTGGTGTGGACCACCAGATGGGCTGGTTCAGGTCCCAGATAGTCAGGTCATCCTTTAGGGCCATTTGTTCACAAATATTGTGAATACCTACTATGTGCCAGGCACAGTTCTAGGTCTTGGGATAGCTCAATAAACAAAACAGAGTTCCCTGTTCTCCTGGAGCTGATGTGTACTATAATTGAGGGCTGTGTGAGGGGGCCCCCAACATATGATCAATATAATCCATAAATTAGAAAGCAAGTCAGAAAGCGATATAGAAAGAAAGAAAGTGTAGAGTGGACTAAAGGGGGTTTGAGGAGCCCTCGGAAGGGTGCGCATTGTGGTTTTAGGTGGGATGGTCTGGGCTGGGAGGCCTGGTTCACAAGAACAGGCTAATGATGGCTTCTTCAGATCTCATACACTCAGTAAACTATTTGCTCAGCCCTAATCTCTGCCCCAGATGAAACTGCCATGCTCAGAAGATCGACTGCCCTCTAACATCCCTGCCCTGGATTCCTCAATCACGGTGCTTCCCAACCTTCTGCTCTTTGCTCTCTGCACCCTCTAGGAGGTCCTGGGTTACCCTCCTCCCAGCCCCAGGCTTATCTCTGGGCCAGGATTCCAGCTTCAGCTCCCTCTGGGGTCACTATGTTTCATTCATTCCCTCAAAGTTCCCTCCTACCTTCTCCCCTAGCTCTATGTGGTCTAAGAGATTTCCTGGCCCCACAACTTTGCCAGGACAATATTGCTTCCTGGAGAAGACTGCCCGGGGAAGTTTGGGGCATTCTGGAAGATCATGATGTCATTGTCACTACCACTATCATCCTCACGACCATCACCACCACCATCACCCCATCTCACCATCTCTAAGAGTGTGACCAAGGAGAATTTCATATAAGCCACACATGGACATGGGTAATGAGCTCTGCCGAGTTGGTCGAATGGGCTGGGCTGGGTAAGGCTTTTGTTTGTCACAGGAAGACAACTTTGTGCAGGCCCTTGTTTAACCTGCTTTTCCCTCTTTAGAAAGAGAATTTCCACCAGATGAATCATGCCTAACATGTTTGCTGGAGCCAGAGACATTTGGCTTCCCAGGCTGTTTACTACAGCACAGACTTTGTCCCGTAAGTGTTCTTAGGAAATGACAACAGACAGAAAATTGTCATTGTTTTTGCTTAAAAAAAGTGGAGGCCTGGAAAGAAGCCAGTCCTGGGTAGAAGGGAGCTCCTATCTGCTGACCTATTCAGTGACACTTGGAACAGTAACAGTGACACTGGGAACAGTAACTCTGGGGCCACGGTAGTGACATGCCTTACAGGTGAGGCCTGCTGAGTTCTGCAGGAGATCCTAGTCACTGCCCCAGCAGGTGGTCCTCAGCCCTTCTTACCATTATAGGTGTGGCCCTCAAACTCAGGGCCAGTATATAAGTAGGACAGGACTGGAGAGTTGT
Organism: Mustela lutreola; assembly: GCF_030435805.1. Classification (NCBI taxonomy): domain Eukaryota; kingdom Metazoa; phylum Chordata; class Mammalia; order Carnivora; family Mustelidae; genus Mustela; species Mustela lutreola. Next base: position 37,899,583 of record NC_081293.1, read on the forward strand.
TCCCTCATCCCACATTTGAAATTCTGTTTTTTTCAGAGGCAGGCAGGTGCCACTTCACTTGTTCTCTTTCTCTCTGTCTCTTTTTTTCCCTATGCGGTTTGATGGACTTGTACTTATCTAATTAAATTAAATTAATTAATTAATTTAAAAAAGATTTTATTTATTTATTTGACAGAGAGAGAGAGATCACAAGCAGATAGAGAGGCAGAGCAGAGAGAGAGGGGAAGCAGCCTCCCTGCTGAGCAGAGAGCCCGATGCAGGACTCGATCCCAAGACCCTGGGATCATGACCTGAGCCGAAGGCAGAGGCTTAACCCACTGAACCACCCAGGTGCCCCTCGTACTTATTTTAACATTTTACTCTTGAACAACTGAGACTCTAAGGACACCTGTTCTGTGGAAGTGGAGGGGACTGAAAGCTCTTTCCCTCTACCCTCCCCACTTCGTGTTTGCCAAGTAGGGCTGAGGAGGATTCTCCTGCACAGGCTGGCTGATGGCAAGCCTTTGACCTTGGGAAGCTTCTGCAGCCATGTTCTTCTTGCCTTTCTATTCTTACTTTGATGGTTAGCTGCCCGTAGCATGCTCTGGCTGTCCAAGGAGAGAAGCCATTGCTGACACACGAGGCAACAATCAGTATGTGTTGGTGTTTGACAGAATCAAGAAGGGCAGCTCTGTGCCGTGACTGTGCCAGTGGGCCTGGGCCCCCTCCCCCACCTGACTTTCTCCCACCACCTGCTGGTCTTTAGATAAGAAGGGACACTGATCATTTAGGGAGGGAGCAGAGTATGGTGGATGGGGCCTGGGCTTGGGTTTTGACAACCTGGGTTGGCTCCTGGTTCTGGCACTCAGGGGCGTGTTTCAGTGGTCTAGTCACTGAATTCAGAGCTAAATTCCTGTGCTCACTTTGCTTTGCTTCTGCACCTTGAATATGGTGTCTTTCCCTTCGTGATAGTAGAGGCAATCCCCTCTACATCCTGGAGTGGCTACTGGACTTACCTGGCATAGAAAGCATGTCCTGACATAGCTTCTGGGAGCCTCAGTGGCCCTTCAGAAGTCTCTGTGTCCCTCTGCACAAAGGCAGCTGTAGCCAGGTGAGGAGACACCCCATCCCCCATGGGGAAGCAGGAAGAGCAAACCATACCATGGGGACCTGGAGAACCCATCCAGGTGTGCTGACATTAAGGGCCAGGAGGCCTCAGGGTGCTGGAGCCAAGAAAAACTGTCCTATGATATTTGACCCTGTTTTCAGTCCCAAATGCTCTGTCTGGAGAAATTGCTTATATGTATTTGTTGTTTCGCGAGTTGGAAAATGTTTCATTGTCTTAATTACTGATTGATCTTTTTCTTTTTTCACATCTTTATTGGCCATTTCTACTTCTTGATATCCACATCTTCTCCAGTAAAAACACACATCAGGACAAAACAAGGCAGTTGCAGAATTCCTCTCCTTGGACTCCACTGAAGTCTCAGGCCATTTATCTTCCCAGGTCCTCTCTGCACCTTCTTCTCACCCTTCCTCCTGGCCCCCCTCTTCCATCTCCAGCCCTTTCCATCTGGGTCTTACTCCTACCAATGCATAGAAACTGTGCCCTCCATACCCAGAAGCCCGGAGGAGCCTCACTCTGCACCCTGGCCCTGGAGTCCCACAATGATGGCCGGACTCTCTGACCTCTGCGGGGTCGTGCTATGGAGTGTCCCTGCCCAGCCTGTCCCCTCTCTCTGTCTTTTTTTTTTCTTTTAAAGATTTTGTTTATTTATTTGACACAGAGAGAGAGATCACAAGTAGGCAGAGGGGCAGGCAGAGAGAGAGGGGGAAGCAGGCTCCCTGCTGAGCAGAGAGCCTGAAGCAGGGCTTGATCCCAGAACCCTGAGATCATGACCTGAGCAGAAGGCAGAGGCTTAACCCACCGAGCCACCCAGGCACCCCGTTCCCCTCTTTATACCTCTTCTCTCCTTCATCTGGTCCTTCAGTCCCTGCTAGTGACCGTGTCCCCACCTGTCCTGAGTCTTTCTGGGTGCCAGTCTGCAAGTTACAAGCCCTCTGAGCACTTCCCTGTGACATTCTACTGGGATCTAAAATGACAAAAGTGAACTACAGAGTTGTTATAGTTGTAAAACTACAGAAGTGAATTACAGAACACTACAGTGTTCAATATAGAATTCCTGGCCGCCCTGCCCCCAATGTGGAAAGTGGGGCCCCGCTTCTCCTTGCTGTCAGTCTCTGAGTTGTACTGGTACCTTCATCACCCAGCAGCCCAGGTAACCACGGAGTGCAGCTGCTTCTCTCTTTCCAACTCGGCTGTCATCCTTATTTGGTTCTCATGAACTCAGTGAGCACAACCGATCATCAGCCCTGCCTTCTCCACAGCCACTCTGGACAGCTGCCGTATCCTGGACCTCCTTCTTTCTTACAAGACTGTAGTATTCCCCAGATGTTGGAATTCCTAGCTCATTTTTTCCCCATTCCAAGTTGCCTAATCATAACCATGATCTTCCCTGAACAGAGATCTGATTCTGTATCTCACCTCATTTCCTCACCCGCCCCAGCTGTTCTCTGCATGCCTCCGAGTCTCTCTCTTCTGCCATCTATGGACTTTCTGGCATTTTCAGCATTGTCTACCAGGACAGCCTATGAAATGCTCTTTTTTTTTTTTTTAAACTTCTTAGCAGCTTTGGACCTTGTTCTGTCTTCACCCCTTGACATGCTTCCTTTTCTTGACTTCCGGATCACCACTCTCTCCTGGTTTCTGTTCTCTCTGCCAGCTCATTGCTCAGACAGGTAAATAATGGCATTCGACCAGGTTCAGCTCTGGGTCTTCATTCAGCACCATGGCTTCACTGAGCTCCCGTGAACGTTGAAATGTGGTATGGAAATCTTCTCCTAGATCTTTCTTCTCAGCTCCAGAAGCACATACCCAACGGCCTTCTATTTTTTTAAAATTATTTTTAAAGATTTTTACTTATTTATTTGACAGAGAGATCACAAGTAGGCAGAGAGGCAGGCAGAGAGAGAGAGGAGGAAGCAGGCTCCATGCTGAGCAGAGATCCCAGGACCCTGGGATCGTGACCCGAGCCGAAGGCAGAGGCTTTAACCCACTGAGCCACCCAGGTGCCCCCCCAACGGCCTTCTTGAAGCTTCTATTTAGATGGCACCTCTTTACAGAATCAAAACAGAATCTGACTTTTAAGCTCAGAGTCACTCCTAGTTCCCGTGTCCCTCGTGCTAGGAAATCGCCAGGCAGACGCTATCCTCTCAACAACTCCGCATGTGGTCTGCCCTGATAGTGTCACCTGCCAGGGATTCTCAACCACATCCACCATCATCCAGGGGCAGCGCCTTAGTGGGAGTGGTGGCATCTCTCTACTGTATCATGGAAATCGCCTCCATACCTTTTCTGTGTCTGCTTCTGTTACTTGCAACCCTTTTCCTATACTGAGTCTGGCCAATGAGATCTTTTTCAAAACTTCTTCATACCACTTCCCTGCCAAAACCCCTCAGTGACTCTATGTACTTCTTCGTTATTATTATTATTATTTTTTGTTGTTGTTTTCAGAAAAAGAGAAGGATCCCTAACTGGACCCAAAGTTCTCCCCAGTCAGGCCTCTGCCTCTCTTTTGGGGCTGTTCTCGCCCATGCCTTGGGCCTGGCCGCTCTCTGCTATTTAGGCTATCACATGTTACTTTGGTTGCCTCTCTGCACATCCCTCTTCTCTGGCCTGTTCCTATGCACTGTGCTCCAGACTTCAGTCCAAGAGTGATTCCTTCAAGAGGCTTTGCCTGAGCCTCGGAGGGGCAGGGGCCAATAGCTTCACGGTGCACAGAGTCACCCTCTGCACCCAACCACCGCTGCTCTATAACTCCTTACAGGTTGACCAGATGAGCAGAGGTCTTTCCAGGGCTGTGAGAATCGTGACTCATTGTCCTCTACCACTAGTTGAGAGAATAAATACTTCTTTTTCCAACACAGCTTGGCATCACATAGACCATATTTGATGATCCTCCATGTGCCACCACAGCTTTGATAAGCCTCTTTCATGGATGAAGAAAGCGAGGCTTGGATGACTTAAGGATCATCATGAATTAGGTTGAAACTCTAGAGGTTTTGGGTTCCAAGCCAGCAGGGCTGCCTTTCAGTTCTTGGAGTGTCCCAATGTGGCTCTAGTTTTCTGCCTGAGAAAAGCCAGAGTTGGGTGAGAGTGACTCACCCCGCGGCCCCTAATTGTGCCCGTTTCACTGGGAGGAAGCCGTGAACGAACACGGGTATCCTTGAGAGCCATTTCAGCGCTATCCGGAATGGGAGCGGGGTTCCTGCATTTGTGGTGAGCAAGTTCCTGGCTCCTTTCTGCCCTGCCCGTCCATCACCTTCTGTCTGTCTGTCCCTGTGACTTCCTTATTTTCCAGTCCCTCTGCCTTGGGTGGACCCACCCACGTCTGTCTGTCTGTGGGTCTCATTCTGTTCTGCTCTGCGCCCCCGCTCAGATCCTCCCCTCCCTGAGGGAATTCCTCCCCTGACCCGTGGGGGCCTCACCTCTGGAGGCAATTACTGCTTGGACCATGAAAATATAACAGGAGATTCGAAGAGCTATCATGTTACATCCTTCATATTTTACCAGCAATAAATCCAGCCCTTTTGCTCTTGAGTGGACTCGCAACTCTATAAATTAGGAGTCTATTTCTAAGGAGGAGGATTTCATATTCCCTGAGATTCCCTATGACCTGCTCATATTTCAAGTATTGTACCAGGGTTGGACTTAGAAGCCAGGGGCTTTCAGAATAAAAGGAAGTTATGCTCTGGGAGCTGAAACCACACGCTTCTTGCTTCTCTCCTTCCTGCCCCTTCTGACTTCAGCTTCTCTTGGATTTCTGTGCTGTGCTTTGGCTCTGGTTATCTGGCCTCAGGCCATCCTTGGATTCACTTTTGCTTTATAACTGGATCTTCAGAATCTTCCCTGGGAACACCTGTGCCCACGGGCCCGCAGGGCTTGCTACAGTGCAGCTTCCGCAGCTCCCTATGCCAAGGCAGGATCTCTGGGGCAGGGGCCTTGACATCTGCCATTTTTATCTCTTGCAGGTGATTCTTATGCATAATAAGGTTTTAAAACTGCTGCTCTATGTGCTAAGTTTTGGGATTTGAGTTTCATTTCCAAAAGCCTGTCTTTAGCTTGCTTCTTATTTTAAACTCTATGCTGTAGGTGCCAACCCAGTACCCCCCTACAAAATAGTTGTCTGGGCAGTGAGAGAACAGTCTTCTTTCTCTCTCCATCCTGTATACCTTCTCCCCCAGGCCCAGAGAGTACTGAGCTTCCCAGAGAACTCCGGGAAGGCGAGAATACCCCTGCCATCGGCCCTTTGGTGCCATGGTATTGCCAAGGGAGAAATTTTCCAGGGCAGTTCTAAAATGTGTATGGCCAAAGACAGAATAAATGTTGTTTGGAGAGTGGCTTGAGTCCTGAATAGAAAAGACAGGGACTGTAACTGTGTGAAGGGAAGACGCAGAGGAAGGAAGCAGAGGTGGGGATTCAGCAGAGGTGAGGAGAGAGGGGCCAGGAGTGGTGGCGCAGAGTGGACGGGGCAGACTGGCAAATGGGGTCCACACAGAGGGTGGTCCCTGACCGGGAGTCTGGCTCCTCAGGCTGTCTGGACAGAGGATACTGGGTCACACCTGTCCAACCCCCACTACCCCTGCCATTGCCTTCATCCTAGGATTCAGGATGAGGCATTACTACATCTCAAATGCTGGGAAGGCAGCACTGGATTTGAGACAGGCTGAGGGTGAGTGTTCTCTCGCATATTGTCCCTGTTCTGGGTTCCTTCAATCAGAGAAACTGCAGCTCAGAAGGATGCCTTCAAGCAGGCTGGCCAAAGCCTATTAGCCCCCTTTCTTTTGCCAGCTAAACAGCCATGCTTGTGTCTCTTCTTAGATTTTTACCAGTCTCAGAGCCCTCAGCAAGCTGCTTTCCTTTCTTTCCTTGCTTTCCCAGGAGGAAGCTCCATCTGTGAGCCTCTTTCTTGTATATACAAGAGACTGGGGGATGGCCTTGGTGGGGAAGGACAACACGTGGGGTTGGTAAGTTGAGACTCATTGGGGCTTTCCTGTTGGACCACATGGACTCACCCTATTTTGTTTGTTTCATGGACAGAGGGGATAGAGACCCACCATTTCATGAGCATATGGGGCTTAGACCTCTGGCCCCAAATCAGGCAAAGTCCCACATAACAGTGTTCCCGGGATGGAAGGTGGAGAGGATAGATGACTGTCCCAGTGATTAAGGACACTGATTTCCAGAATGGATTCTGATATGTGGGGAAAGAGGAGGTTAAGGAGGGGACTTCAACTTGGCTCAGATCCACAGAAGGACAATTGGCCCATAACTAATTCAACTACTTTACAGGCAGCAAGTGCTGTCCAGACGATCACTGATGTGAGTGAGAATAGTTGTGTTTGTTCCTGAGCCATCTTTTCTGCTGGGGAATGACTAGGCCAGTGCTACTTGAACTTCGGTTGGCATCAGGTTCACCTGGAGAGATCTGTGAACTCCCACGGCTCATGCCCCAGGCTTCTCTGAGGGGCCTGAGGCTTGTCGTCCCTGTGATCCTCCTTGGTGATTTAGACACAGGTCAAAGTCCAAGAACCACTGACTAGACAATATGGAGTCTTATGACATGTCTGTGGGACAGAAACACGCCCTGTGTGCATAGAATTGCACCCAGGCTGATGGGAAGAGCAACAGAGTTTGGTCAAATGTTTCTTTAGGGACTGTCAAGTGTTTTAAACCTGGATAGCTGTTAAAATCAGTGGGAGAGTTTGAAAAAATAAAGATGTCTGACTCCCGTCCTAGAGACATTCTGTTTTCATCAGTCTAGGGTGGGCCACAGCCCATGGTACAGCTAAAACTCTTTAGGTGTCTAGTGTGCAGTCATGACTAGTGAGAACCCTTGGCCCACACGCCTGCTGCCATTTTTATCTTGGTTTTAGATACCATCTTTGCTTGCAGGTAATTCTTGGAAAGGCTACTTGATAAACTGCCAACCTTATATTTTTATATTGAAAATCAGATATTGGGAATCATAACCATGGTCTTCTCCTGGGCATTCTGGGAGAAGTTTCTATTGTGGTAGAAATGAGGTATTTGTTAAAAGTTGATTTTGCCTTCACATAGTGCCATTCTTGCCTCCCCTGTGCCCACACATGGTAGGAGGAGGGTGACTAATGCAAATGCATGAACTTCCGTAGAGATTTGTCATAGGACTGAGAACATAAACCACTGCAAAGAAGAGGGTGGCGGATGGTGATGACAGTTTTAGCTGTGCTCATTTTGTTTCCATGGCCCTTTTACTAGAGGGTTACTACTTACCTATGTCTGTGTCTGAAAGGCCTCACAAAGATGCAGTCAGGGAGCACGGCTCACACAGAGCTGCTGTTGACAGAAACAGTCTTCAGGACTTTGCAAGCTGTTATTGTGCATTTTCATTCCCAAAGGCTCAGCCCCGGTGGAGACCTAAGAGAACAAAGGGAGCAGTGCTTGCCATGTGAGGCAAACGTGCTTCATGATCACAGAGGATGAGGGCTCAGCCAACATAGCCTGGAGCCTGCCAATTGCCTGATGGGCCCACTGGAGACTTAGTGCTGTGTGCACTCGGCTGACCTCCTTCAACTTCCCTAAGGGCCACGCCTTCGGCATTCCCACTGAAGTGGACTCCCTTCCTTTACCGACCTCAGAGTTGAGAGGAGAGGTTCAAGGTTGACCAAGTAGGAGAATGAGAACTCCCACAGTCACTTGGTGCTATGGAGGCCTGTACTATAGGGCAATGTGGACACTAGTGTGGACTTACATTTGTCTACAGGAGAATTGTTCATGGGAGAATTGTTCATTCTTGTATAGCCTCCTCTCTTCATATAGAGATCCTCTAGGGACATTGTGGTTTCCATAAATGACAGGCTGGGAGGATAAGAGAGTGGAATGTGACTTTAACAGATCTTGAATAAGGAAACCAAACATACTAATACACAAAATATTTGTTCTTGTCCAGGACAGGCCTTCTTTCTGAGATGTTCTTTGTCTATTCAGGCTGCCCAGAGGTAGATGATGTACTCACAAGGGAAGCTCTGGGGAAATCGAAGCTGTGACAGCTTTCCACTGGAACTTTATCATAAAGCTTCTTTTCTCCAGGACAGTGGTTGAAATATAGGAAAGACAGCAAGGGCAGCCTAATTCCTTCTCAGCTCTACTGTATCTACATTCAGTGCCCTGGGAGACAGAGCTTTATCTCCATTTCAATTCTGTCCTCTCCTCTGGGAGAGTGTTATGGTTTCAAAAGCTACTGCTAGGTGCTGCCATTTCTCTCGTTTTCCAGGCTACTGATGAGAAAGATTTCACAAGATCCCAAAGACACCTTATGCTTCTTCTATTTGAACGTGGTTAATAAGAATAGAAGAGGGTTAGAAATGAGACCAAGAACTAAATACTCGAGTGGGGCAGATTTGGACTCAGTCTAGAATTTTCAGTGATTGTAGTGGCTCACGTGGAGTACTCAGCCTGGTAAGGAAGCAGTGCCCTATATCACAAATACTTCAGTCAGAGGCAGACATTAGAATTAAATAAGTCACCAAATATCGAGTACCTTCTTTGTGCCACAGTGGGCCCTGGGGTGACAACAGTGAAGGAGAACACAAGGATCCTTCTCATCTTGAGTTGAGTGTGTAATGTGAGAGGCAGAGAATGTAAATATGGAGAAAATGCATCATGTAAGTTGGGTCAAGTGCCTGATGGAGGCAAATAGGATACAGTGACCGAGAATACTATGGGGAACTAACTTACACAGGGTTGTCAAAGACCATTCTGTCCAGAAGGTGCAAATGTAGCTGGTTATAACTACAGATTCGGATTGCAAAATCCCAGATCTGAAACTAACCTTGAGAGCAATTGAGTATAAATATGCGTGGTCACAGATGCAAAGATGTACAGGACCAAAACAGACTTACATGGAGGTTAGAGGGAGAGCGTGGCCAGGAAGCAGCATTCCGGGCTCCCAGTGTAGTCATGTCTTCTCCGTTGGACTTCATCTGTGAGTTCCCCCCATGTAAGTTAGGTTCTGAGACCTGATAGCTCTTTCCAATTCCTAGGTAGTATAATTTAAAAAGTTTGAGAGGCATTTATAGCACCTGGTTGTTCAGACAGTTAAATCAACCAATCTCTTTGTGGATTGAATTTTCTTGACTAACAAATTACGTTGATTTCAAATCAGATGGAGAGCAAATCATCTTGGTTTGCTATTCCATTGCTTCAGCAATGAAATTAGCTCATCTCCTGACTTGAAAGACAAAAATGGGTAATAGATGCTTGAGAGAGGCTTATGGGAAGCATCCAGAGAGCTGGTGACTTTTGCTAATAGTAAACTTAGCACGCTTTGGTTCACTCAGGCCTTCCCTCTGAAGAGCACATTTCTGGAGAAGACAAGCTGTTGGTTCCCAGCCCTTGGGCATGGGTGTTTTTGTTGGAGCCTGTAGTCTTGTCATTAGCAATGAAGCCACGCGTGGAGACCTAGACACTATTGGAAGGGACTGGAAGAAGAGGATCTGCCTGGAGCAGCTGGGGTGGATAGGGCTCCCACCATCCAGGAGCCTCTGCCCTACTGCCCTCAGCCATGTTCTAGAATGAAAGGCAAGGGACAAAGGCAGAGGCCTGCCGCTGCCTGTACTGAACCTCCTGAGGCTAGTTTACTTTTGTCAACCTCAGGTCCTCTTCGTGTGTCTGAGGTTCTCCCTGGAGCCACACCCTCTATCACATGGCAGATGCAGGGCTGTGCTCAGATCAGTGTTGGAGGGACTCTGGCACAGGGGGGAGGGAGTTTAGAAGCAGACTCAAGGATAGTCTACACACTGGATGCGTTTGACCCTGAGAAGAGATGATACAGAGGGAAGGAGTTTGGTTTCAACACCAGAAGGATTGCACATGGAACATTCAAGTCATTCAGTGAATGATCTTTGCATCTCTGTTTTCCAGGCCTAGCTCAGGTCCAGCGCTGTGATCTAGGTCCACAGGCTCTCATCAGGGTGCTGACAATCTAATTGAATGAGGGCGGTGGGAGACAATGAATAAGAGGAAAGTATGGTGATACTGGCAAGTGATAAGAGTAAGAAAGAAAAGAAGATCATGTGCTAGAAAGTTACAGATACGGGCTCCAGACTGGCAGCACTCTATGAGAACATGTCAGATGAGACTGGAATGGCATGAAAAATCCGACACAAGGAGACATGAGGCAGGAAAAAATGAACAGGGCAAAGGTCCCCAGGCTCCTGCTGGGGCTGGGACATTTGTGGACTCTCAGTGGGGTGGTGGTGCGGGTGAGGAGTGGGGAGTCAAGGTACCCCTTCTTATCTGAATCATCAGATATGAAGCGTGAGTGGGAGGGGTCACATTGAGGAATTCAGGTTGTCTTCAGAGGACAGGGGAAGCCACCCGGAAGTGTTAAATAGGGAGTGAAGGATTTTATTTGTGTGCCGGGGGTGGGGGTGGGTGGGTGGGCGGGGGAGAATGACTTGTTGGCGGGCAGAGGGAGAGGCTTGTCATGGAAGACCGAAAAGCAATTGCGGAGCCAGATATTGTGTTTGACCTGGAAGACATTGTAGATGAAGAGAAGGGGGCCCATCAGTGATTGATTTCTATAAACAATATGGATTAGGTGTGTGGTTTGTGTGTAAGGTGGATTCGATTCAGAAAGGCAAATTAGAGCCAATGGTGGACACTGGATGAAAGACATTTTTCAATTTTGGACATTGCCATTTGAGAAGAAATATAGGAGAAAGAGTGTGGAATTTGGTGTTTGTCAGACATGGATTCTGCCTCAGCCCTTTCATTCAAAAGGTGAGTGATACAGGGAAGCTCAATCTCTGGACCTCCATGAATCTCTGAGAGGAAGAGACCCAGATGCCCCTGCAGAGTGACCACAGCATGCGCTGGGCACACACTGTCCAAGGACCTCACCATTAGTCAGCCCCCTTCCCCTTTTGTTCCCTGCCCACAGGAAGTGCTCAGCCTTGGGGTGCTCCCCTGAAGGCCCTTCAAATCTGAGGGGACGTGGGACGTTCTCTCTTCTAGGTGGGAATTTGTACTTATAACTTTAAAGGTCCTTCTCTGTTTTAATGTGACATGGTTCTGTACATTAATTACATCTACGTTTAGCCATTGATAAATGCATGAGGAAGAGAGAGTTAAATGCTTGTTTTATGAAGCCTGTGTCAGAGTCTTCCTGGCACAGTAAGATCAGTGGCTGACAAAGCACCATGGCAGGCGTGAATTGCAGGCCTTGTGGAGGAGGGCCGTCATGTGTCACAGAGAGTTCTAGCATGAGCTGCCTTTTATTAAATGACCAATAATGCGTGATAGGGAAGTTTCTTTGAACTTTTCAAGTCAGTTACTAATTTTTTTGGTCTTGTTTTTAAGGTTTGGCTTTTAGAGATAAGGGCATTAAGTTTGGCTAAAATTTATTAAGTCTTTTGAAAGCTGCTGTGAAACGGATAATTGGATGAGTTGGTAGTAGTGGTTGAGTAAAACTGTTGAGTTGACACACATGTCACCCCCAGTACAATCAAGGAATTGTCTGCCGCTTAGAAAATCACTACTGTGAACAAAAATAAGCCCAATTATTTGAAATGATCATTTTCAGATTTTGGATTTATGTAAAAATGCAGGCAAATCCTGAAATTTTGTACACAGGATGAGCCCTGTTTTTTCAATACCTGGCAGTTCTAGGTCAGAGTGAATAGGAATCACTGATAATGGAAGGAGAAGAAAGCTAGAGACTTTTCTGGTTCAGCTTCTACTTAGGGAGGAGTTCTGGCATGGACACATTTTTTGAAACTGTGGATAGGTTATATAGGTTATATATATCTTAGAAGCCAGAATTCTTGAGGTTATAGTACTCTCGAGCTTGAGCTCCTAGGAATTCTGAAGGGTAACCTTGATTCTTTAAAATGGATAGAGGCTGAATTTATCTAAGCCCCAGTTTCTCTGTGACTCAGTTTCTCCCTCTGTGAAGTAGTGGCAAGAACACTTGTTCCTTTTTACAGTTCTTAAGGATGGTTTAGAGTAATAAAAGGTTAAATTAAAGATTTTTAGAGTAATAAAATAATTTGATATTCTTAAGTAAAATGTGCTCTAAAACTGTGTTTCTCTCCACGGAAATGAAAATTAGCTTGTTCACTTTTTTTTTTTTTTTAGCTGTAACGGCCACTGGGAGATTAAGCTAGAATAAAGGAGTTTTAAAAATAGTGCTGTTCAAGGGCATTCTAATTAGATTACTTCTTGTGTAACTTAAGGGTGAGTTTCATTAACTCTGATTTTCACAAGTTGGAGGCAACTTCTGTTGTGCTCTGGTCAGAAGTCATCTCTAACATTGCTTATGGATAAGCGGACAACTAATTGTTAGAAATGCTACGAGTAGTGATGAGAAATGTTATGGTGTGGCCTCTTAAGGGAGTCCACACTACACACATTTAAGGTTAATGAAAGTCATGAGCTTTGATAAGGGTGTGTTTATGTCTGCCTTTCATGAAAATTGGTATTCCTCTCATCTTTTATTTCAGCAAGTATAGTTAAACAATGAAATAAACTTGACAAACTAAGTGCGAGCATCTTGCTTTCTTAGATCCAATATCTTTGCAGCTTGTAAGGAAATTTGAGATGATACAGTTTCCTGCAAATCATGTGGCACTGCCTCCAATTTTCTCTCCCTGCCACTAGCAACCTTCCAGCAAATCGAAGTGGAAGTTAAAGAATGGAATCTTCTCTTTTCCCTTCACACCCTTGGCTGCTATAAAGTCATATTATATAGTTCTAGTGTATGACAGTTGAAGACATGTTCAGGGAGCTGAGGAAAGGGAAACACGAGTCTTCTTGCTCTGACCTTTAGCTGCCTTCCTTCAGGATTAATGGTAGAGCTCTACATCACAATTTATTCCCAGCAGTTAGTTGTTGGGAGCTCGGGACTCCATGTATTAAGAAAACAAAAAGATGGCACAAACGATTTGGGCTGTTAAATGCAATGAGAGGACCATTTCCAAGTCTGCTCAGTTGTGGTTCCTCTGGTTTTAATTCTCAGCCATAAGAAGGCCTCTGTGACCAGAAGGAGGGGACCCTGTCATTCACTCTGACATGTTTGCTTCAGGTGGCATTCGGCCATAACCCAGAAGCTGCTGGACACTGGTGTCCTCGGGCTCTGGAGACAGAGGAGTTGGAGTTGGGTGACTGGAGTGCTGTCCTTTGTGTCTTCCAGTCTGTTGGCCTCCCTCTCCCCACCCTCCTTGGCCTTCACTAGTCCACAGGTGTCAGTCACATACCCGCCTTGACTAGATGCTGAGGATCCCCAGAGAAACTGTCCTTCTCCCAGGAGAACCACTCATTCATTATGGGACTCCGTAAAAACTGTCAGGAGAACTCAGCTTAGACCACTGCAGAAATGCTAACGAATCCAGAAATTCAGTTACCGGGAGTTGATCCTTCTGCGTTTGGAAAGACCCCCCATTTCAGGGCTGGGGGCCCGTGCGGTGCAAAGGCTCCATAAAGTCCATGTTTACACATTCCCACTGCGTTGAACTACACACAGAAGACAATTAGTAGCATTTCTTATACCTTGTTATGCAACTTCACTTGTGTTTGTGGCAGGATTTCTCTCCAGGTTTCTGACAGGAGAACGTCACTCTTTGTCCCGAGCCACAGCAGGAACAGAGAGACCGGGAGACAAGGATGGGTCTGAGGCTGCTTGACAGTCACAGCCCGGGCTTGGCTCTGCAGACTGACTTCCTGCCGCCCAGGCTGCCTGGCGCTCCATCCAGCAGGAGCTGCCAGGGCAGCTGAAGCTGCTGATTACAAAGCCGCAGCTCATAGGTTAATAATTTTGTCTGGACTTCTATCAAGGCCGGGATACCGGTCAGCAGCAAATGCAGGAAATTTTAAGAGATCAAGAGCAGTTGACAACAAAATCCATTCTGGGATGTTTTTAACAAAACAAGGATTCAGCACTTCCTGGGGGTGAGGACCAAAATGGAACATGACTGGTAGCCAGACTCACCTCTCCGATCTCGCACGTCTGTTTTGAGCCATGAGGAATGGTCTAAAAATAATGCCTGGGCCTCCCAGTATTAGCGCTTTTGTTATTTATCCTTTTATGCTTTGGTCCTTTTTTTTTTTTTTTTTTTTTTTTAATGCTTTGGTCTTTTGAAAAAGGTCTTTATATGGGTTGAGAGTTTCCTATCATTTGTATTTATAGAGTCCTTTATTCTGAAGGCTTCCAACTGCCTACTCCCATTTCTGAGAACTAGGTGGCAGGTCTTCCCTGGGGGAAGCATTCAGATGGGCTATAAAGAGAGTGGTGGAAAAATGAGATGAGAAGGCCAATCTTTTGGTGACTTAGGGGCCAGCTTGCTCATCAGTTGCTCTGACTTTTCCTAAGAAGGGATAGCACTCCCTCTTGACTTCACCAGGGCTGGGGTCCCCCACTCGAATCCTCCCCTCCCCTCCTGTCTAAAGTATGCCTTTCCTACTTGGCCTCATGGAGTCGGGCCTGCCCTACCCTTTGTTTCTGACCACTGCTCTTCCCTTCTCTGATTTTTGAGGGTTTTTATGAGGGTTGTGGCCCCTCACGCCACCTTCAAGTCATATTTCACATGCTTCTGTCTCTCCAACATGACTTTAGGCCCTTTGGGGAAAGACACCTGACTGGTATATTTTTCCAGATGCCCAGTGCCCCTAATGTGACAATAGGGCCTTCACATAACCAGCAAGTCTGAACAGAAGTCATTCCTAGTCCTAATGCCCAAGATGATTCAGACCCAAATCACGAAAAAGACAACCATCTAGCAACTGACCCCGACACAGTGAAGTATAGCTTGTAATACCTGTGTTCCCTGCATTACTGGATTATTCATGGCCCACTGCCTCATTTTTCAGCATTTCAGTTCACATCTGAGTTACAATAAGATACTGCTGAGAATTGTGCTTAGAGACTAAAAGGAAGCCCTCTGCCCTTATTGGAAGAGCTTCTTAAGTGTGGCATAATTACGATGAGCCAATTGTCCTCCTAGGAACAATGGAGGGAAAAGCTGTGGCAGAATGGGACACCCCCCCCCCCCCAGTGGCATTTGGTTAAGATCTAACACTGATTTAAGAACACTGATCACAGCCATGGGACATGAGACTGAAGACAATGCTACCCTCCTTGGGGGTAGTTCACAGTTTACTCCACACGCTGGTTTTTTTTTTTTTTCCCCATGAAAAAACACCTGGCCTGATGGACATAAAATAAGGTGCAAGCTGGACGGATCACCGGCGGGGAAGGCTCTGGTCTCAGTCCCACTGTCACAGCCAGCAGCTCCTTGGCCCCTTGATTCTTCCAGAGCCCTGGCCACCCCTGGCCAGATATGGGATGCATCCTGATGGGCCAAATACAGCCCTGTCCCTCAGATGTCTCGTGGTCTGGTCTTGCTTTCTCTGTTGATCCTAATGCGTCTAGTGATCTGATGACGAACAGCTTTCAAATGGGCACAAGGAAAATAAGAGTTAATATTGCCTATTGAACATGGAAGTAGCAAACTTACTCAGGAAAGGAGGGAATATTGGAATGGGTTGGAGAGAATGTGAACATGTGGCGAGGCAACACTGTCCAGATAAAGACATGGGAGATTGGAGGCCCTGTGGGTGGTCATGTGTGAAGGGGGTAAACTGGTGAAAGGACTAGGTCCCAGATTCCTAATACCTGTGTGCCTAGAAGAGCCATTGCCAAGAGCTGTGGAAACAGCACAAGATAACAGAAATAGCTCATTCGGAATCAGAGGTTGTTCTCAACTACTTTATACTACTCTTCTCCCACTTGATTGCTTAATATGCCCTGAACAATTTATTAACTTCCCTCAGCCCTGATTTTATCATATGCAAGTTGGTGGTTAATACGTAACCTCTCCAGCAATAAGAAAATTTAATGAGAAAAATCACAAAGAATGACAGCAAATGCCATTAAACACCTAGAAGTATTTTTAAGGAAAATTGATGTGATCAAAATGAAGAAAATGAGAAATCTTTACTGAATATAGAATGTACACATAAAATAATATATACATTTGAACAAATGTTATATTCCCAGATAAGAAAATGGCTATTGTGAAAATATTGTTCCCAAATTAATGCACAACTTTAATGTAAGTCATTTCAATATCCTCATGGCTATTTTAGAAACAGAAGAAATTCTGAGATTATCAATGTGAATATTTCAAATAAATCTTTGAATAAAAAGTAAAATCAATTTAGCTTTATAATTATTAAACTCTGTTATAAAGATACAGTTCTCAAAACAATTTGTTTTTTGTTCATGAATAGACAAATCAATGAAACAAAAATAACTCAAACATCTCGATACATAGACATAAAGATATACTGATATGTGAATGAATGAAGGGCTCTATGGTACATAAAGCAATATGAATAAGTCTAAAATATATGTATTATTCTACAAATCACATAGGAATAACCTGTTAGAAAATAAGGAGAAAAAGCAATTAGTCTTAAAACAAACACACTAGGTAAAGTTCAAACTAATATGGAAGTTAAAATATAAAATAACCAAAGACAGATGAAAGGGAAAACTTCATCAAATATTTGGAGAAAAGATCTGCCCTTCATCCTGTGGGCTCAGAAATTCATTTTTAAAAAATTGTACCAGAGTTTATCAAACCCCTGAATGCTGCTTTGAGCTGTTCAAACTCATAAAACCAGTATATACCACTTAGTGACAACTTACTAATTTATAGGGGGATGAAAGCTGTCTTTGGTCCCACAGGACACTACATGGTGAGTGTGGAGTAAGAGCAAGGAGAGGCTGAAACCTGGCCTGGAGTTTAATATGCACCTGCTGGACCATCTGGAAGTTAAGGATTGCAAATTGCAACACACTATCAGATAATCAGATGGTATCACATTCCTTTGTTTCACCAGATTCGCCTAAACCGGCTTGAGCACTCCTCCCCAGCACTGGCAGGAAGTCTGTTGCGATGTTGGCTTGCTCTTTGGATTTCTGGATCATTCAAGAAGCCCAGAAAATCGTGGTGATCCCTCCATCTCTCCAGGTAGAGGGATCTGGCCCTTCAGCTCACGGGTGCCATAAGCACAAGGCAACTCTGAGTCCAGGCCTGTGAGGGGATGCTCTGGGTGCCCCCACTTCGGCTAGCTTGGTGTGGTTTCAGAATCTCCCCACCCCCCTCCTAGACGTGGTAAAATGCTTTCAGTTCTTTCCAGCTTGGCTTTCCCAGCATCTGTGCAGTAGAGAAACCGGTGACTCTTGCCTTTCTTTTCGACTCCCCTTGCCCCTTTCCAGGCCTTGAGATGGGAAGGTATCAACCCCAGCCTTTTTGTGCAGATGAGGGCACATCTTTCTGGTCGCGTAGAAGAGGGAGACCTGGCATTGTCAAATCATCCATCAGAGGGTGACCATGTAATTTATTTTCTGAAACAATACAGTTTGCGAGCGAAATGGAGGCGAGTGAAGGGTATTAATCATGCTGAGAAAATGGGAGTAAAGCAGGACTATTTAGCTCTCTCCCTTACTTGTATGGTCTTGTATTTTCTGGGCTCGCCTGGCCAGCCCAGTGCTACTTCTGACTGTGACATACTTTAGCTACATTGATTCCATGAATACTGCTACATTCTTCCCTGCCTCCATCCCTTCAGGGTAACATCTCAAATTTCTGAACTCCCTGATTATGGGTCGGTTATTATCGTAGAACTCTCGAAGGAAATCTTGTCTCCAAGTTCCTGAGGGCATCTCAGGATGGTTGTCCACCTATTTCCTCTTGCCTTCCTTTTTCCTCTCCCCTGCCCACCGGAGGGGATTTATCGGAATAAAACAACCTGAAATTGTAGTATTATTTAAAATAATGCAGTAATAAAATCCCAGGAGCAATGCAAATGTTCTACAATAAGGGAATGTCCAAATAAACTTGACAGTATCTGGATGATTAGCTAATATTTAGGAAGGTGATGATTTTGAAGAATTTGACAACATGGAAAATGCATATGCGATAATGATTATAATGCTATAATGGTTAGTGAAAAATTAAGAAGGAGGCTATAAAGTTGTACCACTCTGACTATAATTATGTGAAAATAATAACAAATATGTTAAAATGTCAGGATGGAAAATGATGCCAAAATGGTAACAATAGCTTTGTTTCAATTATGGAATTAGGAGTGATTTTTTTTCCTCTCTTTCCCTATTCTACAATTTTTCTGGAATGTGGTTAATATAATGGAAACAATGTCCTCTCCCTCCCCTTCTGCAGGAATTAAATGAGGTAATTATTATGAAGTGCCTTTCCTTTGTTTCTTCCCTCTCTGTAACCCCATTGTATCCTTACGACCTTGTCCTGAAAGAGAGAATGGGGTTTGGGTGGATTCCCTTGTTGATAGGGAGTATTCTCAGGGCAAGGCTTTCTCCTGTTTTCTCTCTTGTCCTCCAGCTATGTCAACCTTGAGTCACAAATGACATGTTCTTGACAACCCCACTGGACTTATCTTGGGGACCTCCTGCACCTGCAAAGCAAAAGCTTCCCTATCACTTCTATAGAAACTTCAACCCTGTCAAAAACAGCTTTGTTATGTGAAGTTTTATTGGGAAAGGAAATGTCCTGAGAATTTTCTACAGTTCAGTGTGTTACGAAAGTTCACTCCTTCTTTCTGACACTCACTCAGATTTCTGGCCACCCTGGTGGTCCTGGCTCTCACATGTTGAACTATGATTCCCTGCTCAGGTTCTGAATTCTGAATTTAGCTTCATCTTGGTGGATGTTTTCCACATCTTCAATTTTATTTTATTTTTTTCTCAACCATTTGTGAAAAGGAAAGGGATTCTTTTTGAGGATGATTCATCTTTCTGCCATCGATTAATGAAGCCATCTCCAAATAGGATCCCCCCTTCCAAGACAATCTTGGAAGAACCGATGTGTCCTTGGAGGAACCTTTGCACAGAACAAAGGGTAGGAGCCTGGGAGAAGCCAAGGTTCTGCTGTCAGATTTTCTCCCATGAGCCAACTGAACTCAGAAAATAGCCCCTTAGAAATATTTCCTCCACCTTTTGGCAAATCCTGACCTCACTAATGTTAAAGAGCCTTTGAAGAATTTGACAAGAATTTGAAGTCCATCTCCAATATTTCAGCATCGCTTCTAAAGCAGACTATGGGCTCATTCTCATGACCATCAGGAGAGGCTGGTTCATTCTAACAATAAGAGTTCTAATTTAAAAAGTAGAAGTCTGGGTGGCTCAGTGGGTTAAAATTTCTGCCTTCGGCTCAGGTCATGATCCCAGGGTCTGGGGATGGAGCCCCGCATCAGGCTCTTTGCTCAGTGCGGAGCCTGGTTCCTCCTCTCTCTCTACCTGCCTCTCTGCCTACTTGTGATCTCGTCTGTCAAATAAATAAAATCTTAAAGAAAAAAAAGTGAAGTACAGAGCTATATGTGCCTTGAGGTGTCATTCATATTAAAATGTATTTAGCATGTATATATTTACATGTGCATAGGATATTCCTGCAGCGATGAAATCAGTAACAAACCTCCTCTGGAGTGAATAAGTGGAAGGCTAAAAAACAACAGAGACAGATATTTATGTGTATTTTTAAAAAATTTCTTTTGACTTTTGTGTATCTATTTCTGTATATATATTTATATCTGTATCAGCATTCCTATCTATTACATATTTAATTTTTTTCTAGTAAATATATGTATGGAAATACGTATATACATATCATATTTATATTTACTAGAAAAAAGTTAAATGTACAATTGGTGGGAATGCTAAAGAGACTTTTCCATTTGGGTGAATAACCCCTTAGGACAATTTTCTTATTTTCATCTATCTGCATTAAAAAGGGAAATAATTTCCATGCCTATATCTTTGGCAAGCCCTCTAACCCTACTTTCTCAAATTGCTTCAGGCTGCTGCAAACACATTTAAGGTTTGCTTTCTTTGCTTTTCAGCTCCTCACTCTCCTGGGAGCCACTTTACAAATTTTCTGGCTAAGAACCCACCCCACCCTTCCTTGTCCCACCAGCAAAAGGTACAAGAAATCCAAAACATAAATACTGGAAAGTGGATTTTTGATAAGAACTTAAGACATAATATTTATATAAACTTCAGCTCCTACAAAGTGCTTCGAATAGTCTGGATGTTGAACGATAAGGAGAATGTAGTTTTCAGCAGCAAAGTCAAGGTGATCTAAAATCGTTTACACATGGACAGAGGAATTAGTAAGTGGATGGTGTAAGTTATGAATTGCTCCTTCACATTCAGGTGCAAGAAGCATCACATTTCTTTATTTTTCTAAATCAAATTACACCTGGCTCCGAGCATCTATTCCCCTTACTAACAGGGTTAGCAAGAAACACAATACTGGCCATTCTTGGGGCTCCCTCCCCTTCAGTTAGATTGCACAAGGATCATGGGGCTTACAAATCCAAGGAAATGGGGAAGCTGCTTCTTGGCCTGTCTGTTCGGTATAAGTGTCACTGTTGCCTTCCCTCTGCTGCATGATTGTCCTGTCACCTGTGGGACACCGGGGCCTGGAAATGCTCTCACACCATATCATTGGCCAGAGAGAGTGTTTGCCACTCACTGGGCTCAGAGGCAGCAGAATATAATTTCCAGGGTCCCCAGCAGCCCTGAAGGACTAGCTCCCCTACTCTGGGAACACCATCTCCCTCTTTTTACTTATACAGAAGCACAATTTCTTTTGAGTACCCAGTTTTCTGAAATAAAAGCTGGTGTCTTCAAGGCTGCTGTCCTACCTTCTGAGAATTGGGACTGGGGGGTTGAAGTCTCAGGAACACAGTGGCTGTTTCTCTGAGTCGAAGTTTTCTCTGGCCCTCGTCGTCAGCAGCAACAGCATCTCTAGCGAAATGCTTGTTTTCCTCACTGTCCATCTTCCTCTCTCCTCTCTCAGAGACAAGACTGTCTCTTCCTTGAACACTTTAGTTCCTCTCTGGTCCTAGGTCTTCGAGCTCAGTCACTCAGTGCTTGGATGCCCAAGGTTCCTGGTATTTGTAGGTCACCTGGGACTAGCAGGTTTTATGGGTCACGCTTGGGCAGCAACACCCCTGTCCTCTTAGTCACCATGTGTGCAGGGAAGGAGGTGCCTGCAGGATGTTTGGAAGCCCTCATTTGGGGCTTTGTCATATCTGGCTCACCTGAGCATTTGCAGTCTAGAAAAGTGGTTCTCATACTTTGGGTGTGTTAAGAAACTACCTAAAAGGGGTGCTTAAGGAACACAGTATCTGAGCATCTTGAGACAGTAGTAGGCCATGTGAAAGATGGCTTTTAACCTCTCTCATAGTTAATTCTAATGTGGCTGGCCCATGAAAACATTCCTTATACTTTCAAAAGACAAGTCTACCTTCTCACGTACTCTAGAATCTCCACTCATTTTTCCAACAGCATATTCATTTCCAGAAAGTGGTTAAGTAGGGCCTGTCAGTGCCCTAATTAGCATTATTCAAATAAGGTGTGATGAGCTCTTCTGTTTGCTTTCATCTACCATGCTCTGCTGAGAGCTTCTCCAGCTGTTCCTCATGTCCTGGCAGAGAGGGTGGGCTGGGATACTGAGTGCTTCTTCTATGACCGAGGGATGGACTGAGGGCAGGTGCATAAAGCAATTAGCTGTAGGGTGCATTGAATACTGGAAAATGAGAGATGAAAACAGAAGGACAGAGAAACTAGCATTCTGAAGAGAACTTTAAAGATTATTGCCTCATATTGTTGAAATCTGCTTTCAAATTTCATTTTTTTAGATGATAAAGAGTAATTATGTATTCAAGCTCAATTCATACAATACAAATGTGCATGAATAAAAAGTTAATAATGCCCATCCCTTCCCCTAGACTCACACCACAGAGGTAGCTGATGTTAAGGCATTGCTATGCATCCCTCCATGTTTTTCTTAGTGATCTGAAAGTTATATAAAGAGAGAGAAGGGAACTTTTTTTAATTAAAAAAAAAAAAAACAAATAGAAAGTGAAGACATTATTTTATTTGTTTCTGTCACCTAACATTAAATAAATGGACCCCTGTCACCTAAGCAATAAATCATGGACATTAGTTCTAGGTCAATTCAAATAGATCTTTACCACTTTGTGTAGTCGCTTTCACTCTCCCAACATATTCAAGTCTTCATGAAAAAGACCCCTGACCAATGCATATGCACACTTTAAATTTTAATAGCTTCTGTCAAATTACATTATAAAGAGTTGTATTACTACAATGCATGCAACTCATTAACCACACTCTCGGTAGCATGAATTTCTCATTTGCATATAAATGCTTTAAAAATAATGTTATTGCTTCATTGCAAGATGATAGAAGCCCATCGCTAAAAATCTCTAGACCCAATAGCGCAAGGTGGTCATTGTTAACACTCAGATCAGCATTTGTTTTGATATTTCTTTATGGCCATTGACACATACGCCAAAACTCTTAAGTGAGTGGTATCACGTTAAACAGCTATTGTCTGACCTGCTTTTAAAACTCAGTGCTATGTTGTGAACCTCTTTCTGGGTCAACAAATGGAGATTTGCACCATCAATGTATTGGTGTAATGGGGGTACCTGTATTGTTCCAGAATTCCCTTACTTTTTGTGTACGTGCGTTTCCAACTCTCACTTTCTGGGACACATGTGTTCATACAAATCCCCATTTCTTTTTTTAAAAGATTTTATTTATTTATTTGACATAGAGAGAGAGAGATCACAAGTAGGCAGAGAGGCAGGCAGAGAGAGAGGAGGAAGCAGGCTCCCTGCTGAGCAAACAGCAAGATGCGGGGCTCAATCCCAGGACCCTGGGATCATGACCCAAGCTGAAGACAGAGGCTTTAACCCACTGAGCCACCCAGGTGCCCCATACAAATCCCCATTTCTAACTACTGGAGGTACTCTGTTTTAGGTTTCTTTTTTCACAGATTAGAAATAATTACATTTGAAAATATCTAAAAGTATTTGCTTTTCTTCAAAGATGTGAACTACTGTTAAAACAAGTATTTGGATCTTCGAATTACTCATTTTTAAAAAAGGATTTTGTTTGTTTATTTGAAAGAGAGCAAATAAGCAAGAGCAGGTGGGACAGAGGGAGAGAGAGGGAGAAACCCAAAAAGACTCTGCCCTGGGCACAGAGCCCCATGTGGACCCTGATTTTAGGACCGTGAGATGAGACCTGAGCAGAAACTGAGAGCTGGACACTTAACTGACACTAACTCCATTTGTTAAATGGAGCTTATACTATGCTTTATTGATTTACCCTTAGTTTTTAATTTTCCAACATGTTCTATGTTTACTTTTTTAATTTGGAAGGTATAGCATTTTTTTTGGTTCTACATTTATAATAGTAAGTAATAACCTTAAATCTACTTAAAATTTTTTTTTTAAGATTTTATTTATTTATTTCTCAGAGAGAGAGAGAGAGAGAGAGAGAGAGCACAGGCAGACAGAGTGGCAGAGGGAGAAGCAGGCTCTCCACAGAACAAGGAGCCCGATGTGGGACTTGATCCCAGGACGTCGGGATCATGACCTGAGCCGAAGGCAGCCGCTTAACCAACTGAGCCACCCAGGCGTCCCTACTTTTAAAATTTTTAACAGAATTATTAAATGTTTTGCTCAATATCCAATTTTAGAAATAAATTACTATTACTCTATTATTTATAGAAATAAATATTGTCACTTAAGGTGAAGAAATAAGGATATATAATTATTACTCACTGCCTGTCATGCCCTAATTTGTTATTCCATGTTCTCGAAGTTTTGCTCCATGGTACTATTGTAAATTATTAATATTTTTACATTGAGAGGGTATTCCTTTAAAGAATGGAAACTCTAATTACCTAAGTTAATTATATTTAATTATCTTTATTTTCCCTTATTATGGTATACTTCAATAGGTAAGTTGTACATGTTTCAAATGTACACGTTGAAAAGTTTTGATATATGTCTGTGAAACCATCACAGCAATTAAGGTAATGAGTGTATCACTCACCCCTAAAAGTTTCCTTGTATCCTTTGGTAATCTGTACTTCTTGTACCGCCCTGGCCCCCTCTTCAGATGACAACTGATTTCTTTCCTGTCACTACAGACTAATTTGTATATTCTAGATTTTATATAAATGGAGCCATTTAGTATGTAAGCTTTTTGCTTGGCTCCTTTTATAGTATAATTATTTTGAGATTTATTTATGTTTCCATGTGTATCAATAGTTAACTGCTATTTATTTCTGAATGTATTCTGTTGTACGGATATATAGTTGACCCTTAAACAGTCTAGATTTGAACTGGGTAGGTCCACATATATACAAATAGGACACTACTATAAATATATTTATTTTTTTCTCAACAGCATTGTCTTTTCTCTAGGGTCCTTTAGTGCAAGATTACTCTGTATTAATAAAATATGTGTTAATTGACTGCTTATGTTGTTGTTAAGGCTTCTGGTCAAGAGTAGGCTATTAGTAGTTAAGCTTTTTTTGGGAGTCAAAGTTATACATGGATTTTCAATTGTGCAGAGGGTTGGTCTCTCTAACCCCCTTATTGTTCAACACAATTGTTTATTTATTCTTTTGTTGATGTCATTTAGGTCTTTTTCAGTATTAGGCTGTTACAAATAAATCCACTAGGGATATTTTTGGTGAGTTTTGTATAGACATGAGCTTTTATATTTTTTGGAAAGATAACCATGGGGCATGGTTGCATCATATAGTAGGTGTAATGTTTCAAGAAACTGCAAACCTATTTTCCAGAGTAGTTGTGCCATTTTACAATACCAACAGCAGTATATGAGAATGTTAGTTGCTTGGCATCCTTGCCAACACTTGGTGTCTTTTTAGTTTCAGAGATTCTAATAGGTGTGTAGGTAGGGGTCTCGTGGTTTTATTTTTTATTTTCCAAATGAGTAATGATGTTAGGCATTTTTTCACGTGTTTGTTTTCCACCCACCTATCTTCTTTGGTAAGAGATCTGTTAAAATGTTTTGCCCATTTTTCTTGGGTTGTTTGGTTTCTTATTGTTGAGTTTTGAGAGGTCTTTATGTGATTTGGGTGCAAACATTTAATTATTATGCAATTATTTTCTTCCATGACTTGCCTTTTAATTCTCTTAATTGTGTATTTGAAAGAGCTGAAGTTCTTAATTTTAATGAAGTCCAGTTTATCAATAACTTTTTGTAGATCATTTCTTGCTATCGTATCTGAACTGTCTTTGCCCAATATAAGGTCACTGTGGTTTTCTCCTGTTTTCCTCTAGAATTATAATATTTGACTCCCTCTCTCTCTCTACACACCCATACACACACACACATCTATGGCTCATTTTAAGTTAATTTTTTTATGTACAATGCAAGGTATGGTTAAATGTCATTTAAAAATATAGATTATCTTTTTTCCCCCAGTACTATTTGTTGAAAAGATTATCCTTTGCCACTGAATTTTCTTTGCACCCTTCTTGAAGTTCATAAATGTGTAGGGCTATTTTTGGATCTTAGATTCTACTCCACTGATCAATTTGTCTTTATGCCAATTCCACACTATCTTGGTTACTGTGCTTTGATAAGTCTTGAAATCAGGTGATATTAGACCTGCAAACTTATTGTCTTGTGGATTTTTTGGTCTGTTCCAGGTCATTCACATTTCCACTTGAAATATTAGAATCAGTTTGATAATTTCTACAAAATTCTCTGCTGCGATTTTGATTAGGATTGCATTGGATCTGTAGATCAACTTGGAGACAATTTTTATCTTAACAGTATAGTCCTCTGTTTATTTAGTCTTTTATAATTTTTCTGAGCATCATTTTGTAGATTTTAGTGTATAGGTCTTACACATCTTTTACTAGATATTTACCTATGTATTTCATATTTTGTGTTGTTATTGTTAATACTATTAATTTTAAAATTTCAATTTCTGACTTTTCATTGTTAGCATGTAGAAATACATTCTATTTATTTATTTATTTATTTGACAGAAAGATAGAGATCACAGGTAGGCAGAGGAGCAGGCAGAGAGAGAGGGGGAAGCAGGCTCCTCACTGAGCAGAGAGCCTGATGCAGGGCTCGATCCCAGGACCCCGAGATCATGACCTGAGCCGAAGGCAGAGACCCAACCCACTGAGCCACCCAGGTGCCCCTACATTTGATTTTTGTGTATTAGTCTTCTATCCTGCAATCTTGTTAGCCTTTCATACTAGTTCTAATACCTTTTTATAGCTTCTACAGGATTTTATGTATAGATAATGGTATTATCTGCACATAAATATAGTTTTACTTCTTCCCTTCCAAGCTGGATGTCTTTTGTTTTTTTTCTTGCCTCACTGTCTTGGTTAGAACTTCCGTCTTGATGTTGGATTAAAAAAAAAAAAAGGAAGGTGATGGATATGGTAATTAGTTTGGTTGTAGTAATCATTACAAAATGTATACACACATCAAAGCATCACATTGCACAGCTTAAATACATACAATTCTTATTTGTCAGGAAGAAAGAAAGAAAGAAAGAAAGAAAGAAAGAAAGAAAGAAAGTGTTAAGAGCATGTGTCTTATTTTGGACCTTGGAGGAAGTATTCAGTCTCTTACCATGAAGTGTGAGGTTAGCTGTGGTCTTTTGTAGAGGCCTTTTATCAGATTGAGGAAATCCTTTCTATTACTAATTTGCTGAGCGTTTTATTTTTGAGATAATTGATATTCTAATTTAAGAAATAACACAGAGAGACCCATAAACCTTCACTGTTTCCCCAATGATAACATCTTGCATAACTATTGTACAAATTCACAACCAGGAAATTGACATTGATATGACCATTGACCTTATTCAGATTTTACCAGATCTATGATTTCATTTGTGTGTGCGCGTGTGTATGTGCATGTGTGTGTATATGTGTGTAGTTCTAGGCAGTTTTATTGCAAGTGTAGATTTTTGTTTTCACCCACACATTAAAATACAAACAGCCCAGGGAGGAGTCAAGATGGCGGAGAAGTAGCAAGCTGAGACTGCTTCAGCTAGCCGGAGATCAGCTAGATAGCTTATCTAAAGATTGCAAACACCTGAAAATCCATCGGCAGATTGAAGAGAAGAAGAACAGCAATTCTGGAAACAGAAAAACAACCACTTTCTGAAAGGTAGGACCGGCGGAGAAGTGAATCCAAAGCGACGGGAAGATAGACCCCGGGGGGAGGGGCCGGCTCCCGGCAAGCGGCGGAGCAACCGCGCACAAAATCAGGACTTTTAAAAGTCTGTTCCGCTGAGGGACATCGCTCCAGAGGCTAAACCGGGGCGAAGCCCACGCGGGGTCAGCGTGGCCTCAGGTCCCGCAGGGTCACAGAAGGATCGGGGGTGTCTGAGTGTCGCAGAGCTTGCGGGTATTGGAACGGGAAAGCCGGCTACAGAGACAGAGCCGACAGTAAGCTCGCAGCTCCGTGTTACCTTGAACCGGTCGCAGGCTCGGTGA
Organism: Mustela lutreola; assembly: GCF_030435805.1. Lineage (NCBI taxonomy): Eukaryota > Metazoa > Chordata > Mammalia > Carnivora > Mustelidae > Mustela > Mustela lutreola. The sequence continues at coordinate 37,927,088 of NC_081293.1, forward strand.
GCTCGGAGCGCGGCCGGAGGTCAGGCAGACGGGAGTAACTGGGCGCTGTTCTCTGAGGGCGCACTGAGGAGTGGGGCCCTGGGCTCTCGGCTCCTCCGGGCCGGAGACCAGGAGGCCGCCATTTGTATTCCCGTCCTCTGGAACTCTACGGAAAGCGCTCAGGGAACAAAAGCTCCTGAAAGCAAACCCGAGCGGATTACTCACCCCGGCCCCGGGTAAGGGCGGTGTAATTCCGCCTGGGGCAAAGACACTTGAGAATCACTACAACAGGCCCCTCCCCCAGAAGATCAACAAGAAATCCAGCCGAGACCAAGTTCACCTACCAAGGAGTGCGGTTTCAATACCAAGGAGAGCAGCAGAATTCCAGAGGAGGAGAAAGCCAAGCACGGAACTCATGGCTTTTTTCCTGTGATTTTTTTTAGTCTTGCAGTTAATTTAATTTTTTCTTTTTCCTTTTTCATTTTTTTTTTTTTTTCTCGCCTTCGGGTAAAATTTTTTTTTTTTTTTAACTGTTACCTTTTTCTTTTTTAACGATTTTTTACTAGTTTATCTAATATATATATATATATATTTTTACATTTTTCTTAGGTGTTTTCTTTTTTTAAAAAAATTCTTTTCTTTTCTTTTCTTTTTTTTCTTTTTTTTTTTTTTTCTTTTTTCTTTCTTCCTTTTTGAACCTCTTTTTATCCCCTTTCTCCCCACTCACGCTCTGGGATCTCTTCTAATTTGGCTAAAGCATATTTTCCTGGGGTTGTTGCCACCCTTTTAGTATTTTACTTGCCCCTTCATTTACTCTTATCTGGACAAAATGACAAGACGTAAAAATTCACCACAAAAAAAAGAACAAGAGGCAGTACCGAAGGCTAGGGACCTAATCAATACAGACATCGGTAATATGTCAGATCTAGAGTTCAGAATGACAATTCTCAAGGTTCTAGCCGGGCTCGAAAAAGGCATGGAAGATATTAGAGAAACCCTCTCGAGAGATATAAAAGCCCTTTCTGGAGAAATAAAAGAACTAAAATCTAACCAAGTTGAAATCAAAAAAGCTATTAATGAGGTGCAATCAAAAATGGAGGCTCTCACTGCTAGGATAAATGAGGCAGAAGAAAGAATTAGTGATATAGAAGACCAAATGACAGAGAATAAAGAAGCTGATCAAAAGAGGGACAAACAGCTACTGGACCACGAGGGGAGAATTCGAGAAATAAGTGACACCATAAGACGAAACAACATTAGAATAATTGGGATTCCAGAAGAAGAAGAAAGTGAGAGGGGAGCAGAAGGTATACTGGAGAGAATTATTGGGGAGAATTTCCCCAATATGGCAAAGGGAACGAGCATCAAAATTCAGGAGGTTCAGAGAATGCCCCTCAAAATCAATAAGAATAGGCCCACACCCCGTCACCTAATAGTAAAATTTACAAGTCTCAATGACAAAGAGAAAATCCTGAAAGCAGCCCGGGAAAAGAAGTCTGTAACATACAATGGTAAAAATATTAGATTGGCAGCTGACTTATCCACAGAGACCTGGCAGGCCAGAAAGAGCTGGCATGATATTTTCAGAGCACTAAACGAGAAAAACATGCAGCCAAGAATACTATATCCAGCTAGGCTATCATTGAAAATAGAAGGAGAGATTAAAAGCTTCCAGGACAAACAACAACTGAAAGAATTTGCAAATACCAAACCAGCTCTACAGGAAATATTGAAAGGGGTCCTCTAAGCAAAGAGAGAGCCTACAAGTGGTAGATCAGAAAGGAACAGAGACCATATACAGTAACAGTCACCTTACAGGCAATACAATGGCACTAAATTCATATCTCTCAATAGTTACCCTGAATGTGAATGGGCTAAATGCCCCTGTCAAAAGACACAGGGTATCAGAATGGATAAAAAAACAAAACCCATCTATATGTTGCCTCCAAGAAACACATTTTAAGCCCGAAGACACCTCCAGATTTAAAGTGAGAGGGTGGAAAAGAATTTACCATGCTAATGGACATCAGAAGAAAGCAGGAGTGGCAATCCTTATATCAGATCAATTAGATTTTAAGCCAAAGACTATAATAAGAGATGAGGAAGGACACTATATCATACTCAAAGGGTCTGTCCAACAAGAAGATCTAACAATTTTAAATATCTATGCCCCCAACGTGGGAGCAGCCAACTATATAAACCAATTAATAACAAAATCAAAGAAACACATCAACAATAATACAATAATAGTAGGGGACTTTAACACTCCCCTCACTGAAATGGACAGGTCATCCAAGCAAAAGATCAGCAAGGAAATAAAGGCCTTAAACGACACACTGGACCAGATGGACATCACAGATATATTCAGAACATTTCATCCCAAAGCAACAGAATACACATTCTTCTCTAGTGCACATGGAACATTCTCCAGAATAGATCACATCCTCGGTCCTAAATCAGGACTCAACCGGTATCAAAAGATTGGGATCATTCCCTGCATATTTTCAGACCACAATGCTCTAAAGCTAGAACTCAACCACAAAAGGAAGTTTGGAAAGAACCCAAATACATGGAGACTAAACAGTATCCTTCTAAAGAATGAATGGGTCAACCGGGAAATTAAAGAAGAATTGAAAAAAATCATGGAAACAAATGATAATGAAAATACAACGGTTCAAAATCTGTGGGACACAACAAAGGCAGTCTTGAGAGGAAAATATATAGCGGTACAAGCCTTTCTCAAGAAACAAGAAAGGTCTCAGGTACACAACCTAACCCTACACCTAAAGGAGCTGGAGAAAGAACAAGAAAGAAACCCTAAGCCCAGCAGGAGAAGAGAAATCATAAAGATCAGAGCAGAAATCAATGAAATAGAAACCAAAAAAACAATAGAACAAATCAACGAAACTAGGAGCTGGTTCTTTGAAAGAATTAATAAAATTGATAAACCCCTGGCCCGACTTATCAAAAAGAAAAGAGAAAGGACCCAAATAAATAAAATCATGAATGAAAGAGGAGAGATCACAACTAACACCAAAGAAATACAAACTATTATAAGAACATACTATGAGCAACTCTACGGCAATAAATTTGACAATCTGGAAGAAATGGATGCATTCCTAGAAACATATAAACTACCACAACTGAACCATGAAGAAATAGAAAGCCTGAACAGACCCATAACCAGTAAGGAGATTGAAACAGTCATTAAAAATCTCCAAACAAACAAAAGCCCAGGGCCAGACGGCTTCCCGGGGGAATTCTACCAAACATTTAAAGAAGAACTAATTCCTATTCTCCTGAAACTGTTCCAAAAAATAGAAATGGAAGGAAAACTTCCAAACTCATTTTATGAGGCCAGCATCACCTTGATCCCAAAACCAGACAAGGATCCCACCAAAAAAGAGAGCTATAGACCGATATCCTTGATGAACACAGATGCGAAAATACTCAACAAAATACTAGCCAATAGGATTCAACAGTACATTAAAAGGATTATTCACCACGACCAAGTGGGATTTATTCCAGGGCTGCAAGGTTGGTTCAACATCCGCAAATCAGTCAATGTGATACAACACATCAATAAAAGTAAGAACAAGAACCATATGATACTCTCAATAGATGCTGAAAAAGCATTTGACAAAGTACAACATCCCTTCCTGATCAAAACTCTTCAAAGTGTAGGGATAGAGGGCACATACCTCAATATCATCAAAGCCATCTATGAAAAACCCACCGCAAATATCATTCTCAATGGAGAAAAACTGAAAGCTTTTCCGCTAAGGTCAGGAACACGGCAGGGATGTCCATTATCACCACTGCTATTCAACATCGTACTAGAGGTCCTAGCCTCAGCAATCAGACAACAAAAGGAAATTAAAGGCATCCAAATCGGCAAAGAAGAAGTCAAATTATCACTCTTCGCAGATGATATGATACTATATGTGGAAAACCCAAAAGACTCCACTCCAAAACTGCTAGAACTTATACAGGAATTCAATAAAGTGTCAGGATATAAAATCAATGCACAGAAATCAGTTGCATTTCTCTACACCAACAGCAAGACAGAAGAAAGAGATATTAAGGAGTCAATCCCATTTACAATTGCATCCAAAACCATAAGATACCTAGGAATAAACCTAACCAAAGAGACACAGAATCTATACTCAGAAAACTATAAAGTACTCATGAAAGAAATTGAGGAAGACACAAAGAAATGGAAAAATGTTCCATGCTCCTGGATTGGAAGAATAAATATTGTGAAAATGTCTATGCTACCTAAAGCAATCTACACATTTAATGCAATTCCTATCAAAGTACCATCCATCTTTTTCAAAGAAATGGAACAAATAGTTCTAAAATTTATATGGAACCAGAAAAGACCTCGAATAGCCAAAGGGATATTGAAAAAGAAAGCCAATGTTGGTGGCATCACAATTCCGGACTTCAAGCTCTATTACAAAGCTGTCATCATCAAGACAGCATGGTACTGGCACAAAAACAGACACATAGATCAATGGAACAGAATAGAGAGCCCAGAAATAGACCCTCAACTCTATGGTCAACTAATCTTCGACAAAGCAGGAAAGAATGTCCAATGGAAAAAAGACAGCCTTTTCAATAAATGGTGCTGGGAAAATTGGACAGCCACATGCAGAAAAATGAAATTGGACCATTTCCTTACACCACACACAAAAATAGACTCAAAATGGATGAAGGACCTCAATGTACGAAAGGAATCCATCAAAATCCTTGAGGAGAACACGGGCAGCAACCTCTTCGACCTCTGCCGCAGCAACATCTTCCTAGGAACAACGCAAAAGGCAAGGGAAGCAAGGGAAAAAATGAACTACTGGATTTCATCAAGATCAAAAGCTTTTGCACAGCAAAGGAAACAGTTAACAAAATCAAAAGACAACTGACAGAATGGGAGAAGATATTTGCAAACGACATATCAGATAAAGGACTAGTGTCCAGAATCTATAAAGAACTTAGCAAACTCAACACCCAAAGAACAAATAATCCAATCAAGAAATGGGCAGAAGACATGAACAGACATTTCTGCAAAGAAGACATCCAGATGGCGAACAGACACATGAAAAAGTGCTCCATATCACTCGGCATCAGGGAAATACAAATCAAAACCACAATGAGATATCACCTCACACCAGTCAGAATGGCTAAAATCAACAAGTCAGGAAATGACAGATGCTGGCGAGGATGCGGAGAAAGGGGAACCCTCCTACACTGTTGGTGGGAATGCAAGCTGGTGCAGCCACTCTGGAAAACAGCATGGAGGTTCCTCAAAATGTTGAAAATAGAACTGCCCTATGACCCAGCAATTGCACTATTGGGTATTTACCCTAAAGATACAAATGTAGTGATCCAAAGGGACACATGCACCCGAATGTTTATAGCAGCAATGTCCACAATAGCCAAACTATGGAAAGAACCTAGATGTCCATCAACAGATGAATGGATCAAGAAGATGTGGTATATATACACAATGGAATACTATGCAGCCATCAAAAGAAATGAAATCTTGCCATTTGCAACAACGTGGATGGAACTAGAGCGTATCATGCTTAGCGAAATAAGTCAAGCAGAGAAAGACAACTATCATATGATCTCCCTGATATGAGGAAGTGGTGATGCAACATGGAGGCTTAAATGGGTAGAAGAATAAATGAAACGAGATGGGATTGGGAGGGAGACAAACCATAAGTGACTCTTAATCTCACAAAACAAACTGAGGGTTGCCGGGGGGAGGGGGTTGGGGAGAAGGGGGTGGGATTATGGACATTGGGGAGGGTATGTGATTTGGTGAGTGCTGTGAAGTGTGTAAACCTGGTGATTCACAGACCTGGGGATAAAAATATATGTTTATAAAAAATATATGTTTATAAAAAATAAAAAATAAAAAAAAAAAATAAAATAAAATACAAACAGCCCATCACAAAGATCTCTTAAGCTAATCTTTTGCTTCATAGCTGCCTCCTTTCCTATTCTCCTTCCCAGGGCCTGACAACCACTAATCTGTTCTTCATCTCTGTAATTTTGTCATTTCAAGAATGTGATATAAATGGAACCATACAGTGTGTAACCTTTTGAGAATGGTTTTCTTCATTCATCATAAGGCCCTGGAGATCCACCCAAGTTATTACATGTGTCAATAGTTCATTCTTCTTTGTTGCTGAGTAGTATTCTGTGGTTTGGATATGCTAGGTTGTTTCAGTATTCACCCATTAAAAGACACTTGAATTGTTTCCAGTTATGGTTATTACATATAAAGCTGCTATGGACATTTGTGTGCAGCTTTTGTAAACATAAACCTGGGATAAATTTCTTTGAGATAAATGGTTAAGAGTATAATCCCTGGATCAGAAGATAATCCTTTTCTGTGAAATGTCTCACTTTTTTTGCCTGTTTTCTAGTTGGATTGATCTTGACTATTGAGTTTTGAGAGTTCTTTATATAGTCTAGATACTATTCTCCAGTTGGGTATGTGGTTTGGAAATATTTTCTCCCAGCCCGTAGCTTGTGCTTTTACCTTCTTCATACAGACTTTTGCAGAGCAAAAAGATTTTTACTTTTTACGAGGTCCACTTTATCAATTTTTTTTGCCTTTTCTGGACTACTTTTAGGGTCAAGTGTTAACAACTCAAGTTTCCAAAGGCTTTCTCCTGTTTTTTTTTTCCCCCTAAAAATTTTATAGTTCTACATTTAAGTTTATGATTCATTTGGAATTAACATTTGTACAAGGCATAAGGTTTAGGGGCTTCTGCCCCTCCCCCCCATTAATGTCCAGTTACCCTATTGTCTTTTGTTAGAATTACCCTATTGTCTTTTGAATTGCTTTTTACCTCTGTCAAAGATCTATTGGGCATATTTGCATGGGTCTACTTCTAGGTTCCATTGATATAAGTGTCTATCTCTGCTAATACCAACTTTCTTATTTACTGTAATTGTATAGTAAGTGTTAACAATGGATAGGATGATTTCTCCCATTTACTTATCCTTTTTCAAAATTGGTTTCACTACTCTAGGTTCTTGCCTTTCCATATAAATTTTAGATAAATTTGTCTTATTTTATTTAACTATTTTTGTATTAGTTTCAGAAGAAGAATTTAGTGATTCGTCAGTTGGATATAACACCCAGTGCTCATCACATCATGTGCCCTCCTTAATGCCCATCACCCAATTACTCCATCCCCCCACCGACCTCCCCTCCAGTAACCCTCAGTTTGTTTCCTAGAGTTCAGCATCTCTTATGGTTTGCTTCCTCTCAATTTTCATCTAACTTTATTTTTCTTTCACTTTCCCTATGTTCATCTGTTTTGTTTCTTTAATTTCACATATGAGTGAAATCATATGGTACTTGTTCTCTGACTTATTTTGCTTAGCATAATAGCCTCTAGTTCCATCTGCATCATTGCAAATGACAAGACTTTTTATTTTATTTTTATTATGTGCAAGGCTTGAACTTATGACCCTGAGACCAAGACCCTGAATGGGATCAAGAGTTGGATGCTTAATCGGCTGAGCTACCCAAGTGTCCCAGGTTTGTTTTATTTTAAAATCTTGCTGTAACTTTGATGGAAATCGCATTAAATCTAGAGATTAATTTGAGGAATATTGAAATCTTTACTATATTGAGTCTTCCAATAGATTAATATGTTGTGTCTCTATTTATTTAGGTCTTCTTTTATTTATTTTGCCACATTTTGTGAGTTTTAGGAGACAGATTCTGTACATGTTTTGTTAGAATTGTACCTATATATTTCATATTTGGAGAAATGTCAATTATATAGTTCCTTTCATTTCAGTTTCCAGGTGTTCATTTTTTTGTAAATAGAAATGTGATTGATTTATGTTTTTTTGGTCTTTTATCATTTAACTTTGCTGAACTCAGTTTTAGGGATTATTTTATTTTATATTTTTGGTAGATTCCTTAGGGTTTTCTATGTACACATTATCAGTTATCAGCAAATAATGGTTTTAACTCTTACTTTTCAATTTGTATGCTTTTTATATTCTTTATCATAATGCTGGCCAGGACTTCTATTACTTTGTTTAACAAGTCTGGGGAGAGAGGACATCCTCACTCTATTCCTGATATTAGAAGTAAAGCATTCAATCTTTCACTATTAAGTGTGATGTTCTTATCGGTGTTGTGGATGCTCTATAAAAAGTTGAGGTAACTCCCCTTCATCTAGTGTGCTGAGATGTTTATCATGATTGTGGATTTTAGATTTTTTCTTTTTTTATGATGGCTTTGGATTTTGTCAAAATCTCCTTCTGTATCAGTAGGTATGATGATATAACTTTTTCTCTTTAGCCTGTTGATATGTGGATTATACTGATTGATTTTTCAAATGTTGAGCCTGCTTCATATTTTATGGTGTAAGTTCTACTTGGTCATGGTATAAAATTCTTTTTATTCTTTTAAGATTTTATTTATTTATTTGACAGACAGAGATCACAAGTAGGCAGAGAGGCAGGCAGAGAGAGAGAGGGAGAAGCAGGCTCCTCTCTGAGCAGACTGCCTGATGCAGGGCTTGATCTCAGGACCCCAGGATCATGACCTGAGCCGAAGGCAGAGGCTTAAACCCACTGAGCCACCCAGGCGCCCCTAAAAATTCTTTTTATAGATTGCTGAATTTGATTTGCTAATATTTTGTTGTAGATTGATGTACCTAAGTTTCTGAGATAAATTATTCTGCAGTTTTATTGTATTGTTAAAATGAGTTGAGAACTATTATTATCTCTTTTTTTCCTATAAAGATAGTGGAAAATTGGTATGACTTCTTTAAATGTTTAGTAGAATTCTCCAGTGAAATCAACTGAGTCTGCATATTTCTTTTGGGAACTTTTAAGTTACAAACTCCATTTCTACCATGATCATAGGACTATTCAGTCTTTTAATTTCATCTTGGTAGAGTTTCAATAGTTTGCGGTTTTCAAGAAATTTAGTCTATTTCTTCTGAGTTGTTTAATTTAGGAGTGCAAAGTTATTTATAGTATTTCATTATTACTCCTTTAGTAGCTGTGGGAATCTGTAGTGATAACCCTTCTTGCAAATCTGACATTAATGATTTAGGTCTTTCTACAGGTAATGTTTCCCTGCTTTCAATTTCATGTATTTCTGCTCTTATCCTCATTATTTTCTTATCCCTCATTATTTTCCGCTTGCTTTGTACTTATTTTGCTCTTCTTTTATTAGTTTCTTGAGGTAGGAGCTTAGATTATTGATTAGAGACTTTTCCTGTTTTCTACTGTAAGCATTTTAGTGTTATAAATTTACCTCTCATCAGTACTTTAGCTGCATTCCACATGTTTTGACCTGTTGTATTTTAATTTTCATTCAGTTTAATATATTTTTATTTCCTTTGAGACTTCCTTTTTGATATATGGATATATTTAATTTACAAGTGTTTGGAGGTTTTTCTGTCTTTCTAATGCTGATTGCTTATTATTTTATGTATTTTGAATGTAGCTGCTCCTGATTTTTAAAAACTAGTTTCCTTAAAGTTTGCTGTAGGTGTGACAACATATCTTGCAATAGTTTACTCTTTTACTAGTTCAAATGACAGCAGAGACCTTCTTTTCTCTTTCTTTCTTTCAACAATTTTATTTATTTGTCAGAGTGCGCGTGTGTGCGAGATAGAGAGAAAGAGAGAGAGAGCAAGCAGGGGAAGAAGCAGAGGCAGAAGCAGGCTCCCTGCTGAGCAGGGACTCGATGTGTGACTCAATCCCAGAATCCTGAGACCATGACCTGAGCCGAAGGCAGCCACTTAACCTACTGAGCCACCCAGGTGTCCCAGAAACCTTATTTTCATTAGGTCCTTTTATCCTTCCCTATTCTTAAATATGATTGTCTTAAGCATTTCTATTACATATACTGCATCAGAAAGTGTTATAATCTTTTATTTACCTATCAAATATGACTTAAACTCATGAAAATTATATTTGGCCTTCTTTCAACCATTCGGATATTCTTTCCCTCTCTGTCTTTTTAAGTTCTGTTATATTTTCCTTTCTGCTTAGAAAACTTCCTTTATACATTCCCTAAAGATAGACTTGCTAATGATGAATCCTCTTAGTTTTTCTTTATTGGAGAATTTCTTTATGTGTCCTTCCTTCCAAAAAGAGGTTTTAGCCAGATGTGGAGTTAAGAGTTGATTATATTTTCCTTTCAAAATTTGAAAAATGTCATGCCTCTTCCTCTGGTCTCCATGTTCCAGGTGAGAATTTCACTGTCATTCAAATTGGTGATCCCTTATGAATAATGTATCCTTATTCTCTGGCTGTTTTTCAAGTTTTTTTTTCTTTGTCTTTTAGATTTTGGAAATTCAGTTATGATGATATGTCAAGGTATGGATTTCTCTGAGTTTATTCAATTTGGATTTCACTCAGTTTCTTAAATCAGTAGATATTTTTTCATCTTTGGGAAATTTTTATCCATTATTTTGACAAATACTCTTTTAGTCCAATTGCTCAACTTTTTTGTTTTTTTTTTTTTTTTTGCAACTCCCTTGATAAAAATTAACTCTTTTGTTATTGTTCTACAGGTCTCTGAGACTGTGTTTACTTATTTGAACTATTCTCTCTCTATTGCTCAGATTGGGTAAATTACTCAAATCCACTATTCTATCCTCTGAAAACTCCACTCCACTATTGAATCTATCCAGTCAGTTTTTTATTTTAGTTATTGCATATTATGGACAGAGTTGTGTTCCTACAAAATTCATATATTGAATCCCCAACTCCAAGTGTGACTGACTGTACATGTAGACAGGGCCTTTTTTTTTTTTTTAAGATTTTATTTATTAATTTGACAGAGATCACAAGTAGGCAGAGAGGCAGGCAGAGGGGGGGTGGAAAGCAGGCTCCCTGCCGAGCAGAGAGCCCGATGTGGGGCTCGATTCCAGGACCCTGGGATCATGACCTGAGCTGAAGGCAGAGGCTTTAACCCACTGAGCCACCCAGGCGCCCCTAGACAGGGCCTTATAAAGGCTACTAAGGTTAAATTGGAATCTTAAGTGTGGAATCTAATTCAAAAGAACTGGTGTCCATATAAGAGGAGTGAGGGACACTGAGGCTCTCTCTCTCCCTCTGAACATGCACAAAGGGCATGGGAGGAAACCTGTGAGATGATGGCTGTCTGTAAGCCAGGAAGGGAGTTCTCCCCAGAAACAGAATATTCCAGCACTTTGATCTTAGTCTTCTAGCCTCCAGAACTGAGAAAATAAATTTTTGTTGAGTTATCCAGTGACTTAATATCACACAAGTGGTATTTTGCTATGGTAGCTCAAGCAGACTAATACATTACATTAGTTCTATAATTGCTATTTAAAAAAAAATCTTTATACCTTCTATTTATTTGTTGAGATCTTCTATTTTTCATTTTTTTTTTTCAAGAGAATTGGTCATTGCTGATAGAAGCATTTTTATGGTATTTGCTCAAATATCCTAGTCAGATAATTCTCACATCTGATTTATCTGAATGTTGTTCTGTGTTACCTCCCATTCAAGTTGGGATATTCTTTGCCCTGGGTATAAGTGATTTTTCAATTGTATTCCAAATATTTTAGATATTATATTATGAAACTCTGGGTTTTATTTAATTTTGTTTTCGCAGGTAATCCCCTTTTTGAGGGGTAGCATTTGGGTTGGGTGGGTGAATTTACCACGTTTCCTGCTGGGTACTGCTAACACAGCCTCAGCAAAAGTAGAGCACTAATACACAGCAAATGACTGACCTGAGGTTCAGCTTACCCTGAGGTCCTGCTGACACCGTCCTCTCACCAACTTATTGCCTCTGAGGGGAGGTGTAAGCTCAGGTCCCTTCTGGGTGTCTGACACCAGGGAGGGAGGAGTGAAGGGCTGACAACTGCTTTGACTGCTACAGAATGGGTAAGGAAGCTCCACTCCTTTCTACTGAGATCTGCTGAACCAGGGAGGAAGGTGGAAGGAGGGATGTACCAACTTACTCTGCCTCTGATCAATAAGTTCCACCTCGTTGATGCTGCATGGGAGAGGAGGCTTGGCTAGCTCTGGGCTCGGTGAACACTGTGGAGAGAGAGGGAGGAAGCATCAGCTAGGTCAGGGTGGAGTCTAACTCTCTACTTGGCTCTACTGGCAGCACACAGGGGAGAAACAGAATCTTGTTTAGTCCTGTTTCACATTGTCTTCTTCAGTTTCCAGATGCTGGCTGCATCTAGAGGGTCAGCTCCCCACTGGGCTCTGATGATACCAGGAGTAGGGAATTGGGAGTGCTGAGCTGACTCACACTAACTCACTCATACTGGGTAGGGGGTAGAAGGTGACCTCACTTTTTCATGTTTCCTTTTTTTAGGGTTAATGGAGGTTTTTGGATTTGTGGGTTTATAATTTTCCTCACCTTTGGAACATTTCCAGCAATTCTTCAATATTTTTTCAGTCTGCTAGTGACTCCTTCAGGGACTCAATTTACATTTATATTTATCTTCTTGAAATATTCCCACAGTTTGCTAATGCTTTTTTCATTTTTAAAAATTCTATTTTTCTGTTTCACTTTGGTTTCTATTTCTATTTCACTTTGAATGGTTTCTATTTCTGTGTGTTCATGTTCACTAATCTTTTCTTTTGCAATGTTTAATTTGCTATCAGTTTTGTTTTGCGTATTTTTTATCTCACACTTTGTAGTTTTCATTTATAGAAGTTAAATTTATTTTGGTCAGTTTTATATGCTCCAGATCTCTACTTAATATGTTCAATATTCCATGTTTTTGAGCATATGGAAATCAGTCATTACTTTTTTAAGATGATCTAGTCTGGCAAATAAGTCATCTGTTTCATTTCTTGGTTAGTTTCAGTTCATTGATTTTTCTCCTCACTGTGGGTTGTATTTTTCATGTCTGGTAATTTTTTAATTGGATACCAGATATACCTTGTTAGATGCTAGATATTTTTGTCTTTCTGTAAATATTTTTGAGCTTTGTTTTTGGATTCAGTTAAGTTGCTTAAAATGTAAGTTCTAATATATTTAATTTTAAGTTTAAGTAGGTTGAATGTTTACTGTAAGTTATTTAATAATTATGTTCCCAATTGATTAACACGCTTTTGATGGATTATGTTTTCTGTAATAGTTATCAGGAGGTTTCATGGATCATCTACATTTGGATGACTTAACTATCTTAGATGCATTTCTATTGCTATTAATCTAGACATATGACAACTTGGGAAGTAGTAGAGCTCCTGAGTCACACTTTTACCCTCAAAATTCTACAGTTTCATTGTGTTCTATAGAAATGTTGAGGAGAAGACTATAGTCAGTGAATAGTTTTCTTTTTAGGATACCAGTTTTTACTTTCTCAATAAATCTATGATTCTTTATTGGGCAAATCTTGATTTTTTTTTATTCTATATATTTTTGGGGGGCATAGTAAGACTTTGTATTATATTTATATTTTCTTTCATTAAGAGAAATATCTATTTGTGTCTGGATACATTTTGTATCTTGCAATTTGCTTTCTAGAATTTACTTAGGTATACTAATTATTTTTATGTTAGATTTCCATTTCTCTCCTATTTGCCTCTGTTATTCTCTCTCATTTCTTTACTTGTCTTCCTCTGTGTTTCTTATGATTAATTTTTTTCTTCTTTGTTTCCTTGGAGTAAACCTCCCACAGTTTTCTCTTCAGCTACTGTTTCCATACTGTTTTCCTCCTCTTTCACCTCCTCCTCCTTCTCCCTTGCTGTTCCTATATCTTCATCTCTTCCTCTGTCTACTCGGCTTCTTTTTGTTAAAATTTTACTTAATTTTGAATGCTGTGGTTTTCAATATATTTGTCTTTTAATAGAGTCAGTTCTATTTGAATTTGATAAACAAACAAAATAACATGGGTAGAATTTTCTTGACTCTGCCTTTTTTAAAACGTAGACAACATGTTGATTGTCTCCTTAGGATGAGTTAAACTAAAGTGTTGGACCCTGTATTAGGACAAAGGACATGCTGAGCTAGGAAGGAAACTGCAGTCATGATTCCATTTCATCTAAGAACCAGTGAGGCAAATCTTACTCAATGTTTGCTCACTGATTGGATAAACCCCTGAATGCTTGCTGGCCCTGTCTCACAGAAAAGTACAACGTTAGGTTGGAGGATTAAAGCCACCTTGCTCATTACCAAGTACTCTTCAAATCTTGGGCTGAGAATCTCAGAGTAAGCCAAGGTGGTAATTGCAGGATAATGCATTTTGGTAAAATATTTCACTTTCCCTGAGACATCATAGGTTTTTATCCAAAGAAATTGTACCATGTGCGTTTGGGCTCTTTTGCATGGCCATGGAATAATCAGTGACAGTTATTACAAATTGGAAGTCTGTGGTTGTGACCAAATTCCTGGAATGGGTGACTCCAGACAGACAATGTCTGCCCTTCTAAGTACAGACTGGGGAGGGAAGTCCCCAGGCAGGTCTGCCATTGATGCAATACATCTGTCAGGAGGCTCAGCACAAAGCTCTCCTTTTCCAAACATTTCTACACTGCTGTGTGGGAGTAGATCCCTTGAGGTACATTAAATCTGTGTTCTGCCGAGAGGCCCAGGACTCCCAGCAGCCTTCAGGGATGGGCAGTGTGTGTGATTTGGGGAGGTCACTGGGTCCCCTATCACTCTTGTTCTCTCTGCACTGTGGCACTTTATGGAGAGTTCACACTCAGGCATGTCAGAGCTAAATGGTGCAGGCTGATCTGGTGTCACTTGCTAATGCCCTAGATTCTTTATTGCTGTAGATACGTGTGTGTGAGGGACAGTTCAGACTCCCAGTCGCCCAACTCTGCCCATTTCCGTGCTGAATGAGACAGCAAGCCCAGTCCTTTCTTCACCTCCTGTCAGAGCAGTCTTTGCCCTCATCCTGTTTTATATAACTGCCTCTCAGATGTTGATTGAACCTAGAATTTTGATATTCATTTGCTACTGCTTTATCTGGCCTATGATTCTGTGTGTTGAAGACTAAATGCACCAAGAGAGAAAGGGCCTGCAAATTATTTGTAAAAATAGACGTGAGATTTGCATCACTGAAATTAGGCTTGAATTGATTAAGCACATCTCAATTAAAACTTAAAGAAAACTTCTTCTTGGTTGTGTAGTATAGAAAGTAGATGTTGCATAGCTCACAATTCTTGCAGGGTAAGAATAGGATCATCCACCCTGCTCCAGGCCATGGCTAAATGATTCCAGGGAGAGGAGCCTGATTCAAACAATCACATTCTGTCTTTCAGGACTATGAAAAACTGAGTGGAAATAGAAGAGCCAGAAAGTGTTGGAGCACATTTACCTTAGGGCAGAACCTTAGACCTGAGGTCCACTGGCCACTGTATCTGGGGTACCTGGGCTCTCCTCTGAGGTCCTTTCATTCTTGCCTTACTTCTTCACTCTTGTTTCTACTTATTGTGTCCTCTGAACTCAAGAGTCTGAGAATTACCATAGCCAGTCCCCTGCTATTGGCCATGCCTGTTAGACATGCCCCTATAGCTTATCCATGACACAGCTTGATGAAACATTGCCAGAAGCCAGGCTTCTAAGCTCACTCTGTCAAGGTACTTGGGCCCCATTTTCACCCCCTTTATAGGTCACAAAACCCCAGCTAGGAAATAAAATGAAGATGGTGGTATGTGGGAGTATCTGCCTTTCTGAAATCCAACAAATTTACTCATAGATCCTTCTGGTCCATTGAAGTAAAGTATTACCCACTGTATTCAAGAATGTATCTAAAGGCTTTAGGATTATTATTTGGAACTGAGATGCATGCACCCATTTAATATATTTAATAATGATTATCGTTTCAATTTTGGGCTTGATGTTAATGATGGTAGGTAAATAAAATATGCTTATTGAGTCAGTCATAAGGAATTTAACATAGATAACACTGATTTACTTGTTAATTAATTGATGAAATCATTATCTAATTTATTTAATGGTCATTCACCCCTTCAGAAAACTATGGAGAATAACCTCATGGCAGGACAGGTGTTGGGGGAGACCAAGATAGGAGCAAAACATAGCACTTGTTCCAAGGGAGCTCAAGGTGGGGAGTCAATCCTAAAAATTTTAAATATGTGTTGATAAGCATGAGAAAAGACTTGTGGGCATGAACTTGGTAAAATAAATTTATACAGATATAACTGAAGGGGAGAAGGTCAGAAGTTTCTTGCCGTCATGCAGGTGAGAGATGGTAATCTACATGGCAGTAATGGTAGTGGTTCTGAAGAAATATTGGCAATTCTCTTAGATACTGAAGCAGTAGGATGGAATTAAGTGATTGGAAGGGGTGGGGGTGGACAGTGCGGGAGGAGAGTTGAGGGTACAGACTGAGTTGCCAATGGTAGTAGAGATAATGCTCGCTTTGGGAGCACATATACGAAAAACAAAAAACAAAAAACAAAAAAAAAAACATGGGAGTAGAGATAAAAATGAAAAAGAATGTTTATGTGGGAAGTTTGTTTCTGTTTGCTCACAGGAACTGATTAGATCCAAGTGGAAATGCTGAGTAAGTCTGAATGTAGGAGAGAAATCTGGGCTGAACACCTGATTAGAGACTCCTTTTCTAAAGAGATGGTAATAGAAAGCATGGAATTGGAAGAGATCACCAGAAAGGGTGATTCAGGACAGAGTGAATAGTTTAAGGGTCAACAAAATTTAAAAGAAAGTGTGAGAAAAGAAATATGGAAGGTAAGTAAAAAAGGGATAAAGGAGTAGAAGAAAAAGTAGCAGAGTGTGGTGTGAAGGAAGCCAAAGAGAGTGTTTGGATTAGAAGGGAGGAATCATCTCTTTTGAATGATACCGAGAGGTGAAGGATGATGTGTACAAAGTTCTTTTTTTTTTTCTATTTACTTTTTAAAAGATTTTATTTATTCATTTGACAGACAGAGATCACAATTAGGCAGAGAGGCAGGCAGAGAGAGAGAGGAAGGGAAGCAGGCTCCCTGCTCAGCAGAGAGCCCAATGTGGGGCTCGATTCCAGGACCCTGGGATCATGACCTGAGCCAGAGGCAAACAGAAGTGAAATCAAGTTAAAGAGTTATCAATTAAAGTGTACAAAGTTCTTAATGGATGACTTCTGTCTTCTTTGAGCTGTAGGAGAGAAAGTTTCTGAAGAGAGTGAATTTCAGAGGTTTGAGAACAGAATTTCTGGGCAACTTTCCAGCCTGATGTAGGAAGCAGGATGAGATAATCTATGTAATGTACTTTGAATAATGCCTGGCAAAGATTAAACTCTCAGTAAATGTTGGCAGCTACTATAATGGCACCAAATTGTTCAGCTTTGTGGTTTTTCTCTAATAGTGATTAGCACCTGGAATATAAGCACAAAAAAAGTTGGACAAATGCATTAATTCTGAGGGGGATTTTTCAAGAAGTGAGATGGAAGAGTAAGAGACTTGTGAAAATTGGCAAGTGTGATAGAAATATTGTTCTGTGGAATCTTAACTGGATTAAAAAAAAAAAAAAAAACAACAACAGAAGACAAGAGAAGGCTGCTAGATAATGAGAAAATAAACAGTTCCTGAGCCAGAAAGTCTTGATAATATTACAACACTGGTGCAATGGGAGTAATTAAATGAAAAGTACTGAGGATGGAAGGTTGAGGAAGTGTGGGATTTGTGAATTTTGGACTTAAGAGTTCAGCAGTAATCGGTGATGACAGTGTTCTGGGGAGATAATGGAAGCAAGTTGACAAAGTGGAACAGGGTGAAGGTCACTGAGCTGATTTAAGTACTAAGAACTCAGGTGTAGGGCTTGAATGTTAAATCACCCAGGGTGGTAAGACCTGGAGGTAAGGGAGTGAACAGGAGGCTGACAGAGGTGGTATCTAGAAATGGGGGATGTATCTTAGTCTGTTTTCTCCAGAAAGCAAAGCCTGAAACAGATACTTGAGTGAAAGTTCTTGATTGGGACCCAAGGGGTAGGAGTAAGTGTCAGTAAGAATGAAACCAGGGAAGAGAAGCAGCCATACATCATGCTGGCCACTGCTGTAGGCAACTGGTTGCTGGATCCTGTTGGACAATTTAAGGAGCCGCATGAGAGGGATTGCAGGATCTTCTCTATGGAAAGAAAGAGGGAGACATTTTTCCATTGGATCCCATCCCCATTGGTCAAAAAACCCTGGTATAGTGCTATCACCCCTAAATTTCTGGGTTGAGCATCTGTGAACAAAGCAGTTTAGACAACAGTGTGGCAGGAGACAAGATGCTTCCAGGTTGTACCTGCATGAAGGTGTCAACTTCTACAGAGTCCTGGCTGCTCCATTGTGACTAAGAGAAGAGGGGGGTGAGGCTGAGAGCATCTGAAAGGATGCCCAAGGGGCATCCATGGCAGGCCACCCCTTGTACTAGGCATATCTGTTCTCCATTCATTTAGTCCCACATGTCACAAAGTTGGCTTCAAGGTAGTGGCCTGCAATCTCTGCAAATATGTAATTTAAAAGGATTAGTGATCTGGCTATATGGCAATAACTAGTATTCAGTGACTATTCCTCCATCACTTATTCTATATTTCCCTCACCCTTTGCCAGCACTTGGGCTGGGTCTGTGTCACTTGCCTGGAGCAGGAACTTTGGCCTTCTTACCCAAAGCATCCAAGTCCTAGTTTGTCTTGCCCTGTTACCTGAAAGTTGCTGTGACTGACTGCTTACCATCCTCACTGGCTGTGAAAAGCCCAAGAGATGCACCAGTAAATCACCCGGGTTTTATATAGGCCCTCTCTTAATCCATTTTACAGAAGAAACACTAGCTCCTCAGAACAGTCAGGATACAGAGCCCCCACTAATCACTCTTCTCCTTTTTTTCCCCTGCTGGTTCGCTGGCATTAACAGTCCTAATGTGATCAGGTGAGAGTTCCAACTTCAAGCTGAGTAGAATCTGTATTGTGTTCACTTAGAGAGAAAAGCCTCGCCCCTACCATCACTTCGCTGCCTATGACCCAGGGTCTCTAATCTATCAAAGTCTAAGGCTGTGTGAAAGGAAGCACAAATTCCACATGAGGGTTGGTGATGTGAGAGGAGAGGCCAGTCTCACTTCTGGATGTTTCTTGATTTCCCTGATCCTCTAATCAGGTTCTTCTGGGCTCTGACCCATTACCCAAGGCATCAGCTCTTCCCAGCAGTCGTGTACCTAACACCTCAAACTACTTCTCCCTATAAGTTCATCAGCCACATAGATTCTTGCTATTCTGCCCACCAGGAGGTTTTTCCTTTACTCTTGTCCTGTAGGGGCCCTGGGGATAGAATACAGTAGCCGTCTATTTGAACTCGTTATTGCCAACTTATGCCAGTTCAGGTGTGGGAGCAGGCCTAGTTAATCCCTCCTCTGGCAGCTGAAAGCAGGGAAGCCCCATGAGTCCATGGATGTGAGTAGAAGGAGAGACATTGGTGCCATAGTGAGGGTGATGTGTGAGATGGAACCATCGGTTTATGTAATGTGCTTTCCCTTTTGGGTCTGCATAGGTCAGATCTTGAACATACCAGTTCTTCTGTACAAAGGATTGCTGTTGTGCCCACTCAAACTTGTGGCATATGGAACATCTGAATACATCTGCCCCAACCCCATGGTACCTTGGTCTCCCCTGGCTCAGAGCTTGTTTTACCAAGGTCCAATGACATGCAAATACATATTTGCCTAGAGCTATTTTTCAAATAGTTAGTAGCTTTCAACTATAGAAAGGTGACCCTGCTCTAGCCTCCTCAGAGTCTGTGAACCAGCTCTGCTATAGGGACTTTCTAGATGCTCTGTAGAATCCTGTTCCACCAAATCCTAAGAGGCAGGGCAGTTTGCACACAGCTAGACCTATGGTGGAGAACTTTTCTTGCTCTGGGCCCCTCTCAAAACTGGCAGCTTACTGGATCATCTGATAAATGAGTCAAATCAGTACTTTTAAGTGTGATCTATGATGTGTCCCAAATCCACAAGGCCGAGCTAACATCATCTGATTTCTTAGTGGAGGGAAGTACAAGGTGTAACAGTGTGCCCTTTACCTGAGAGGAAATGTCCCAGCATATTCCAGATCACTGGACTCTACTGGACTCACCAATGGGGCAAAACCTGGTGAGATTTATCGCCCATCTTAAGCCCACATGTGTCCATGATTGCATCTAGAGTATGTTCATGTTTTCAAATGAGAGAACTCTGCACTTCATGGCTATAAAAGGTCATCCAAGTTGGGATTTACAACATTAGGGTTCTCAAAGGCCAATTCACTTATTTCCAGCTGAAAAATGGGACTTTTAGTGTCTACCCTATATTCCTCACAGTTTTATAATGAGGGTCATATGATATAGTATGCACAAAACACTTTTTAAACTGTAAAGCATTGTTTAAATATTAAATGATTGATATTTTCCTCCCTTCCTTCCTTCCTTCCTTCCTTCCTTCCTTCTTTCCTTGAAGTTTGAGAGAGGAGAGAGAAATGGATTAGTGGTGTTCAGAGAAATCTTGGGAATTAAGCAAACAAGGGACTGCTCTTACTTATGCAAGACTGTCCTCAAGACCTCTAAGTTCCAGCTTGTGGCTTGGGATTGATAACTGAAGGGTGAAATGGAGCATTTCCAAGGTCTTACTTTTTAATTTATATCTCTCCTTTGTGGGGATACTAAATTGTAGCCAAGTTGTAATGAAACTCATCTTGAATAGAAAGTTTGCCAAGTACTTTATGAACTCTATATACTGCATAACTAGCCAGTTATTCTATGAAGAGGGGTGTGAGGGTCCATGCCCTTCATGTAGGCCTTTGGGAAGGAGGACAAGGTCCACATATTCTCAGTACCGGCACCCTATTTCAGTCTAGGAGCTTGGCCTGGGATGGATTGGATTTTCCCAGGCTTTCACTGCTCTTTGAGTAGAAGGTGTGCTCCAGAGTAAGCAGTTTGATTTGGGAGTGGATGGATGGCCAGGTGCATAGATTCCTAGGAATAATGATTGGAGCATTATGACAAGTTGATGACAGTGGCAGAGGAAGAGGCTCTAGGAATAAACCTTGGGGAGTTAGCTGTAGGAATGAGTTCCGACCGGCCTCACTTGCACTGTTCCTGGGCTGCCCTCAGGTTGAAGATGGAGAGGAGGCCAAGTTGTTCCCTTGCAGGTCGGCTTTCTGGGAACAAAAATGTGCTGGAAATCCAAGCCTTCCTCCTGCATGAAACTGAAGGAAATAACTAGAAATACAGCTTCAGTGTGGATATTGAGCAAGCGTGGCTTGCAAGGTGCACTTTCAAAACAACTTCTGAATCATCAGTGTGCTGATACTTGTTTTTCTTTATAATGTGGGAATCTGAAAGGACACATGTACATTCATAAAGGTACATGAAAATGAATATCAGTAAGAGAGGACTGGAGAACAAAAGTCAAATGATTCTTCTTTCTGCAGCTGGGCTTCATGGTTTTGGGCTGCTGACATCCAGCCTGACCTGAATCCAAAGCCCCCTTTGGAAAGTGTCAGTTTTCATTAACACTTAGTTGTCTGCTACTTTGGTGTAGTATATCTATCTATTTTCCCCAAAATTAATTTCAGGACTTTTGGAAAAATGGTGAGGAAAAATATATTTGTAAAAGTTTAGGAACTATTTGATGGAGTATTATTGCCTTTTCTCATTGACAGTAACTCTAAAGCTGGTCTAGCAAATGGGGTTTAGTCAAATAAATCCAAAAACATTGTAAATATCTTGAGAAAACCGCTTTTCATTGTTTCATACTACAATTTCAGTTTCAAAGCTCCATAGTACCATAAGAACAGGGCTAAAGAGTGGTGTCTCAATGGAAATATCATTTTATTGCATTGTAAGAAAAAAAATACATGTTCTCTGTGAAGGAAGAACTTCGCATATTTGTAAATGTTTCCAATACTTTTCTACATATCTTGGTATTACAATCTAAACAAGAAAACTCATTGGAATCATTTCACTTGTGAGCCTGCAGAAAGCTTCGGTCTTTGCCAGGGTCATGCAAGATTTTCTCAGAGACCTGTGTGGTGGAAAGGCCTACCACAAGGGTTGAGTCTCATGGACTGGGCGAGAGTCCCAAGGCTTTCATTTATTTGCTTTTGACAATGGGAAGTTATATCCTTTATAAATCTGTGTCTTCATTTGTAAAATGATGACAAAAAAAAATAGCACCTATTTCATAGACCAATTGTGTGAATTGATTATAAATGTGAAGTTCTTATTAGCATAGAACTTAGAACTTGGAGGAGAGTTGCTGAATGACAGCTTTTTCTATTTTTATGATGACTACAAAAGACATTCATCAGAAGCTGAGTGAGTTGACCTAAATTGAAATTGTAAAGCACTTACTTTGTGCAAGACACTGTGAAAGGCTGGCCCATTGCAAGCACCTCAAAGGAATAGCAGGATGTGGAGGAGCAGTGCCAGGACACTTGAGGAATATAAAAGGTCCAGGCACATACATACAGGTTTATGCCCTAGCAGCCTGTGAACACCCACACATATAACACACCAACACACACACCAGAGCAGAACTCTGCTCTTCAACATTTCATGTGCTCCCTGCATTCCCCAGCCTCCCTTGCAGTGGGTCAATGCTTTGGACAACAGAGTAGAAGTAGAAGAATGAGGAAGTAAGGGCTAGCGTCCCTCCTCTTTCGCAGTTATTGGAACTTAGGGGAGACTAGTCCTGGGTCACATAGCTCAAGGTGGAGGGACCTGCTGGAAGGAACCACACCAAATATTGTGTGAGACCTATACCTTTGTATGTGAAGTAACTGAGATATTGGGGTTAGTCATAGGAACTAGTCTCACTCACTCTGAGACATTTACCTATAACCTGACAGTGCAGACCTCTAGAATAAACTCTGGGGAGAGTCAAGAACAATATATCCAATGGTTGATTTTATTAGCTCTTATATGATTAATTTTCAAAAAACATCATACCTATTAATATGTACCCCTGGAAAGACCATGATGGTGAACTGTTGCCACATCCATCAAGCCTGTATTTAGAGAAACTATTTTCATCACCATAGTGGTTTATACTATGTTGGAAATTCTCTGAGAACTGGACTACTTCCTCAGCTCTTTCTGGCCTTTCTGGTGATTGAGGTTAATGCCCATCCCTAATCCAGATATCCAGAGCAAGGGATGTGGTTTCTTGGAAGAAGACAGGGAGGGGCCGATGAACGACCAAAGGAGTGCTGGTCACAGGCAGAGAATATGACAAGAAAGTTGGGGATGGGCTGGGGTGTTTTTATACACTCTGTGGGAGACCAGTGGAAAGTAGCAATCTGGGATCCAGGCTATGGATGGCATCAAACAAGGTCAAAAGCCCTTACTGGTGACTGAGAAGGTGGAAAAGGCTGGTGGTCACAACTGGGCAAAGTGCTGGTTCAGGGCTAACTAGCCAATGAGTACAAATGTCTCTTATATGTGAAATATCTTATGAATATTATCTTTTCTGATCTTCCTGATGACTTTATAAAATAGGATTGATTACACTTTAATAGTAAAAATATTGAGGGTGAAAGATATTAAGTAAGTTGTCTGAAGTCACAGAATTACTAAAGATTCGAAGATTCAAACTTGAGATTATTCAAGATCTGAAAGCAGATTTCTCAGATTCTTTTATGTATTGCCTCCCAAGAAGAAAGAAAGCATGAAAAAAAAAAAAGGTCATTACCCAGGCTACTTGGCAGGGCCATGTCTTGCAGCTTCATCCAGGAGGAAGAGGAAACAGGGAATAGGTGTGGTAGATGCAGGCAAGATCCAAGCCAGTGTCATTTTCCAAGGGGAAATCTGTTCCAGTGGTTGGGCTAATAGCAAATGCTTCCAGTAAACACAGGTGGAAGGCAAAGGTAGTGCTATTCTTATTCCACCTGATCTGTTTGGCTCCATGCTGGAAGTACAGGGCAGTGTCCAAGCACTTGAGAGGGGTCCGTCAGGAGTGGGTGGGGCATCAGTCATTCTACCTGGATCCCAGGCAGGACTCTTGTCCCAGTGGGTGGTCTGGATTCAAAAGAGAACATGGATGCGACCCTTGGCCCATTGACTAGGGACATAGCAGAGCTCAGCAGAGCTTTGACAGCAAGGGGTGTGATGGTGTCCAGACTTGCCTGTGTCCACAGGATGCGGACAGGCAGCTCTAGGGTCTGCTCTTCCGGTTAGTGGGTTTAAGTCTCCAAATACTTGGACTGTGGTAGGCCTACAGCTTAGGGCTCTGGAGAAAGTCAGCAACTGACAGATTCAAGGGTAACAGACATGGTTCCAAGTTGCATGTTACATTTCACCCCATGGGAGGGTCCAATTCTGAATGGAATTTGGGACCATGAGAAGTGAGGACTGAGGATCTGTAAGGTCAGAAGCTTGGCTGTAGACTTACTTGAAGATGAAGATGAGCCAGTTTCTAAAAACTTAAATCCAGGCAGATCCCAAGAAGGGTGAGATAGGAGATAAAGCAACTGTTCTTCAGCTACCTGCCAACAGGCCATGATGTGAATCTTCAGGAGCACAACTGAGGGGGTACCTCCCACCTTGCCTTTTGTTTCATGTAAACACACTGGGCTAGCTTTTGACTTTCTGGTGCAGGACTGGCAGTGAAGGGAGGGCCAGCCTCACCCTTCCTGCCTCCCCTCTGCAACCATCTTCCTCAGTACAGGACACAGAAATACCCTAGCAGCCCCCACCACCATCCTGCTCAATCTGGAAAGGGAGACTAAGAGAAAAAGAAAGAAAAACTGAGAAACGATAGCAAGACAAAAGTTGAAGTGGGACAGTGGAGACCAAAAGAGAAGGAATGGCTTTCTCTTGGTAGTCCAAAGGCAATGCTGGTATGTCAAGGTGCTTTTATGCATGCATTTCCCAGGTTCTAGGATTTTTAATCATAAAGTTTTGGTTGACCTATTGAGTAAGGAGGACTGATTGGACAGTTGAAAGAGCCAAGCTTCATGTACCGCCTTCCAGGAGCTGGCAGGCATGGTGCCTTTGAGAGGTGTGTTCTGGAGTTTCCAGAGGAGGGGGATACTCAGGTTTAGGGAAGAACAAAGTTGTGAGCAGAACTGGGTAAGTTAGAACGAGAGGGTGATTGTTCTTTGTTGTCTAGCCTGCCACATCCAATAAGCTAGCACACATGGCTATTGAGACAGAGAAGTGTGCTAGTCCAAAAGGCGATGTGCTGTGGGTGAGGGTAAAATACACCCCAGAGTTCTAAGACCTGGAGTGACAAGAAAAATGTAACCTATCTCAGTAAGCTTCACATATGTTGTCTATTGAAGTGATAATGTTTTGGATATATTAAGTTAAATCAATTATATTATTAAGCTATTTTACAGATTTCTTTTTGCCTTTTAAGATGTGGCTACCAGAAAATTTGAAGTTATACATGCGGCATGTACAATACTTTTATTGGAGAGCACTGGGTTAGGCTCTTAAAGTTCCAGGAGCAGAATATGAGAACCTGTGATGCAGATAGACAGACAGACAGACAGACACACACACACACATAAAAACACAGATTGGGTTCCAGACAACTCTAGCATCTGGTAGATAAATTTGAAATGTTATAAATTCTCAAAAATAATGCAGAGCCTTCCTCAGCCCTTGGTGACGCATTGTTGTTGATCAGTTTTCCCTTTTTCTCTTGGTCATCAGCCCCTCCGTTCCTGCTATTTCTGTCCCCCACATATCCCTCTTCAAACTTAGGCTGTTTTCCACGTTTTAAAAAATGCCACCATAGATTCAGGGTGTGAGATGTGCTGGAGAAAAGCAAACAAGTACTTACATTTTGGGAATAAGAAATCGTTTTTCCCAGACTGTGAAGGAGAACATAATGGGGCTTTTCTGCATTCCAGCTGCAGTGTTGGCTCTGGCAGGCTGGCTGTTCTCTGATATAATGTGAAACATAACTCAGTGGTCATTTCAATGTGTAAAAAGTTCAGCAGTATTGTTGGAACTATCATCATAAATCAGGAACAACTTTCTTTAGGGACTCTATTGCCACTTGATTTAGTATTTCCTGGCAACTTGCCTATCGTGGAATGAAGCCACGATTGCTTCCTACACAAAATGTTATCTGCAAAACATCCCACCAGAAACCTACAGAAAGAACGCTGACCAGCTTGCAGGTTTTGATAATCTAGGGCTGCTCTTTGTATTGAGAATACATTTGACAATGGGACTCATTGTTAAATTGGACAATATACTCCCTGGAACAGCTTCCAAATTAAAATGGGGTTTATACAGTGTTTTATATACCACTCATTCCAAAGGAAAGAAAAGTGAAATCTTTCAGTTCCAAGAAGAAAATTCAGCAAAGTATGGATACTGTGAAACATGAGAAATTATCCTAAGCAACATTCATGCTAATGTATTCAGTTATTGTAAATACGGGGAGAAATGTAAATTGTAGAGAGTAGGGGAGCATGGCAATCTTGAGCACAAGACCTTGGGGGATTTCTTTTAGGTTAGTTCTGGGAGGATGTGCAGTTCCTTACTTGTAAAGGAGTGATTTACTTGGGAAGTACTAGGAGAAAAAGCTGGAAGCATCTCCCCAGTGCCCTGTAGTTTTGCCTGGCAGTAGGTGCTGGGGAGGGCCTAGGGGGGTGGGCTGGGCTTAGGAATTCAGTGGAGGCAGATGCTGTTTAGTTCACAATCCTGCAGTGGTACCGAACTCCAGATAGCATTTGTGGACCATGAACTCAGGAGCTCAGGTCAAGAACAGGACTCTGCAAAGAGCAAGGACACTTCCCCAGGAAACACCCAACACCCTCCAAAACTTAAAAAGACAACTGAGCAGAGATGCAGAGCTCTGTGCAGGGCTATCTCAGAGAGGCTTACTTCATCGCTCCTTGTCCTCCCCAGGCTGCTGGATCAGCAAAGTAAAACTTAAGTAAACCTAAATCTATCTTTTCTTCCTTTTCCATTCTCTTGGGGTGGAACGACTCAGACTAGGATCTCAACTACTGGTTTTGAACAAATATTGAACTCCTTTTGTAACGATGAACATGCAGAGTGCAATTGCCAGGCAACTGAAAAGACAGCACAGTTCAAAAGAAGGGTCCACTCTGAGGAATCAGAGAAAATATTTTCCTATGAAATATAATTTCTGTAAGGAGAAATTTTGAGGAGAACTCCTGATTTGTGTTTCCAACAAACTTCAAAAGGACATTTCTTTTATGGAATTTGAGTAGAGCACTATAAAGAGAAAAACAAACAGGCTAAGGGAGCCAGCACTGAGGTTTTAATGAATGTTTATTTCAAATGGAAAAGGAGGGAGTGAACAGCAAACTGGATCTTGAAGAAAACAGGTGCTTTGGAACAGAAGTCAACTTGGACATCACAAAACTAAGAGATAAAGGAGAAAAAAGATACAAATATAGGAGAATATATAAAAAGCATGGATGAGAGAATTAAAAAAAGAAGAATTAAAAAAATCATTTATTTGTTTATTTTAAGTAATCTCTACACCCAGTGTGGGACTTGAACTCATGATCCCAGGATCAAGACTCCCATGATCCCCCTGATTGAGCCAGCAGATACCCCTATAAATATTACGGATTTCAGAAGAAGAACCAATAAAAGTGGAGTAATTGAAGAACTATTTGGTGGAAATTTTCCTGAGCTAAACCAAGACTTGAATTTTCTAATTACCAGACAAAATTAACAATACATTTTTAACACCTAGACTTGTCATGGTAATTTATTTTAATTTTGAGAATATAAATAAATTCTGTGAGGATCCCAGCAGATAAAGTTTACCTCCTCCCACTTCTGCTTTGAAACATGAAGAAGACATTGATCATTTTCTACCAAAGTGTGAGAAAAAAGGACAATGGCCCAAATATGATTGTCAGATAAAATGTGGGATGCCAGGCAATACTGCTGGTATCCTGTACTAAGAAGTTATTTGGTGTTCACCAGAAATTAGAATTTAACTAGGCATCCTCTATTTTTATCTGCTAAATCTGGCATCCACAGCGCCTGTGCCTGTCTAGGCTGATGTACATATCCGAGTGTAGCAGACTGACATTCTCTTGTGTACACAAGCCCCAAAGTATATGCCCTATATGAATGTCCTAAAATAATAAAACAAAACACAACTTACTTAAATAATTTTTAAGTCAGCTGAGTGAAGAATCAAAACACCAAATTCAAGAATGGAGAACTCATGATGTAAAAGACTGGTGAGAAAAATGGTCAAACAGATACTCACCTCCCCTCTCCCCAAACAGCCATTAGACAAAATTAATTAATTCTCAACATGATATTAAAACATAATGAAAATGCCAAAAATCATTTTCAAAAGAGGACACGTGACTAAAAATGATGATTTAGTAGTGATGATCTAGTTTGGATTACCCACTAAAAGTCACTAAAACAAGGAATTAGAGGACTAAAAGATAAGGAAAAGCTAAGTAAATTCCTCATATTACACAGGAATAATTAGTTGACACGGATTTATTTTTGATAATGAAAATTAGTGAAAATAGATTCTGACATATATATATATATATATTCATTAAATGTCACTACTAATAGAATAAAAATAGTAGATCTGATTTCCAAAATCACGAGGGAAAAGTTAAAACAATAAATATAGTCAATCTAGAAAATTAAAAAGAACCATAAAACAAAATAGTAGAAATGAAACTAAGCATTATAAATCTTGTTAATAAAATGGTTGGAAAAAAATGGTTGAATCAACTCTCATTTTGAATCATAGACTCATACTGGGTTAAAAATAAAGTATAAATGTTGCATTAGTGTACCCAATTAAAACAAAAATAATAAAAATAAGGCAATGGGTAAAGATATAGTGGAGAACCCAAACCAAAGGAGAGCAGGAGTGAAAACATAGAGACAGGGAGGAACCCGAGGGGGAAAGGACATGATAAAATAGCGTTATATTTATTCCACTAAAAGAAAAAATCCACAAGGAAGCTATGACAGGGTTGTACTTTCCATGATGAATTTAAGAGTATCAATTGTAGTACACAAAAGTTTTCAGCAATACAAGGAGAAAAAGAGAGAAATGCTATTGTAGCAGGCTCTGTTAACACCTTACAACTTCTCTATGAACTGATCACAAAAAATATGTTAATAGATTCCCAACCACCAATTAAAATTCCACCAATGGGCCAGGTTTTCCTTAGTGTTGTAAGCTAAGTGCTGTTGAGAGATCTTTCATGATGATGGTCATCAGCCTCATAAAACACTGACCTAGAGCCTCCCCTGGGCATGTCCCTCTGTATTGTGCCATAGACTGGGAGATCAGGGGAGTTTTGGTCAGTTGTAAAACACCATTTCCTAATCCCCAGACTTTGGTTCTTTGTCACGTAGCAACTGCTGACTTTTCAGTCAATGATGGAACCAAAATCTAGTTAATGTCTCCAGAGTAAATCGTTTCCACTTCCAGTATAAACACGGAAACACATACTGACCCTCACTCCTTCTCCGGATTCCAGACTTAGTCACTTCAGAGGGCTGCTCAACTCTAGAAGGGCTGTGTTTCAGAAAGAACGATTTTTACTGTGGATGCTAAGTTGCTCTGGAAATATTAGCTGTGTAACCTAGGAAAGGCACGTCTCATTTTGAAAAACATTGCAAGACCACGCGTGATCTTTCTAGATTTATAAAGTGATTTATAAGTGATTTATAAAGTGATTCTTCACTGCACAAACCAACTCAAGGGACCTTAAATACTGAACACTGTTAGTATGCTGCGAGTCAGATTAAGTTTCCATGCAGCTTCTTTGGGATACATTTAATATAGAAGGTATAGCCAATGGACATCTAGGAGGAAAAATCATTGAAACTCTGCACGGCTGTCAGTGTAGTGTCCAATGAAGGCAGCATGTGTCAGGAGGAATATGTGCTTAAAGACAAAGTCACCTAGTGCAGAAAGAGTAAATTATTTTAAATAAGTAGATCATTGAGAAATAGCATGGAAATAGTTCCTCCAACATAGTGCAAGGACTCTAAACACTGATGTGGCAGTGACTTTGTGTGTGTGTGTGTGTTTTAAAGATTTATTTATTTATTTGGGAGAGTATGCACTCGCGGTGAGAGCGGCGGGGTGGGGGCAGAGGCAAAGGCAAAGGCAGAGGGAGAGGGAGAGAATCTCAAGTAGAGTCCCCGCCGAGCTAGGACTCCAAGGTGAGACTCTATCCCACGAGCCCGAGATCATGACCTGAGCTGAAGTCAAGCATCCCATGCTTAACTGACTGAGCCTACCAGGGGCCCCATGACTTCATGTTTTTAAGAAGCTGACCTCCCTGGTTATCCTCAGCCAGGTTAGTTCAATCTGAGCAAAAAGAATGCCCCTGGAAAGGGCCTCAGCGACCGGGATTCCTGGGTTCCTGAGATTACAGGAATCCTGCTGTTCTGGGCAGGTCCCCTGCCCTGCAGTGACTGAGTTTGAGCTGAGTTCACACCCTGCCTGTCTGAGAAGTGCACGCCTGTTTACATATATACACAATCTCATTGAGAGCTCCTTTGAATTTAAACACTTAACATCGATTCTTTATAACCGTGTGATTTCATTCCACATGGTGGTGATATTTTTTTCTCCAAATATGGACTCGTTAGATGGTAATAAATAAGGCGGTCTGGGCGTAGGAAATGCAGTATCCTTCCCCCGGGGTTATTCCAGGGAAGCAGGGACGGAAGCGAGCCTTGCTATTTCAGGAAAGCTGGTGGAGGCTGGATCGGAGGGCTGGTAGCGGCCGGCAGCTGTCCTCAATCTTGGAGTTTTAACGGAGGGGAGCTGCCAGATTTACATTGTTTAAACACTTAACTAAATTAGCTCTGAAAAGAAGGATGGGAGGAGTCCTGCTTGGTGGGGGAATTCAGGCCCTCTGGCTTCACACACTACTTTACACACACACACACACACACACACACACACACACACTTCACACACTATTTTACACACACACACACACACACACACACACACAGATTTTTTTCCTTAGTGTCTGCTGGGAGGAACTGGGGAGAAATTGTGTGCTCCTTATAGCAAGATAAAAAAAAACAACAATAATGAAATGCTTGTCCTTATAGCAAGATAAAAAACAACAACAATAATGAAATGCCTGTCCTTATAGCAAGATAAAAAACAACAACAATAATGAAATGCCTGTTTTGGCAAGCTGTGTCTGGCAGGGGGCTGGTTGGGGCTTCTGAGCTGAGGGCCTGTAAGCCAGGCTGAGGGTTGAAGCTGGACTCTGACTCGGCAGAATGAGGATGGGTCTAGGGCAGTGGATCAGAAAACCTAAGGATGAGAGTCCAGAGGCTCTGGTGCTGGGGATGGGAAACACGGGGGTAAAGGCAGGTGCTGTAGGTCTGGCTCTCTGAGGCTCTTTGGAACCATCCCTGGTCTACTGGAGTTTTAGTTTAGCTACCACTGATTAGGAGACAATTGGACACCTTCTCTGGGGAGAAATTTGTAAAGGGGGTTGGGTAATTGATCCTGAAAAAAAAAAAAAACTTTGCAAAGACACGGTCTCCATGTGAGGGCTCTCACGGAGGACCCTTGAGCAGCTGAACTGCACATTCAGCAGGAAAAAGGAGTTCAATCTTTTAGCCAGAAAAGAGTGCTAGGCTAAGCAGGCCTCGCTGAGAACAAGGGATGTTCTGGGACCCACTCAATCTCCCAGGTCCCCCAGGCTGAACTTTGGCATACTGGGGACCTGCCCAAGCTGAGGCTCAGAGCCCGAGGTGTGTGCTCCGGAAGATTAACCTGGGCGTATGTTCGTGTCACTGGACTAAGGCCTTACTGGAGCTCTTCCTGTTCCCATTCTGGGGGATGGCAAGGAAACTGGTGTCTACATTTTGGGGACCTGGGGATGAGTGAGGGAGCTTTTGATAAAGCTGCAGAGTTCCCAGAACCATCACAGGTCCCCAGTCTGTAATTTTCTTTCTAAACTGGTAGCAGAAGATTTCCCGATTGTCACTGCTCTACTCTGGGCTTGTGACAACCTCAGTCCAGGTTCCGTTTCTGCTTGTGCTTGCTGGATGACCCTGGACATGTTATTTGGCCCATCAGAATATCGGTGACCTCATCTATAAAGTAGGGAGAAGAGTGGCTAACTCAGTGACTGTTGTGGGGTTTAAAATTATAGGTGTGCAGACGTCTGTAGCTCACACACTATAGGGAGGGGCACATATGGAGACCCGGGTAACTATTGCTGCTGTTCTTCCTGTTTTAGGTGATTTGCAAACATCCATTTCTTCTTCTGTGTTGCCAGCTTTTCGAAGATAAGACTTAGGTCTTACACACTTTTCTATAACTCAGAACCAGTTCCAAATTTGGCACATAATAGTGCCCCAGGGAATATTTATTATGTAAATGAGAAGTCCATATTTTAATATAATGTACTAATAACTATAGAAAGACCATCAACCTAATGAGGCCGCTTTGAGGTAACGATAAAAGTAATGAGCAATTATTAATCTCATCTTTGTCTAGACTCTTCACATGCAGGGCTGAATTCTTACAATAGCTCTCAGAGAAGCTACTAAATCCATTTTACAGATGGAGACATTGAGGCTGAGAGTGTAGATAGCTTGCCTAAAAGCCTATAGCTTGGATTTGAATCCGCAGGGGTGTCTCACACCAGAGCCTGTGCTATCACCTGGGAATGGACCTTGGGGCAGGTCTCATTTTATCCACAAGATCTGCATACAGTGGGAATGGTCCCCAGCCCCCAAGACACTTCCGGATCTGATGCGGCACTCCATCTAGCCCTTACACGGAGCCCTGCAGCAGCCATGTTCCTTAACCCAGATTCTAATCAATTGCCTCACACTTTCTGTTCACGTCCTTGCTGAGTGTGATTGCATGGAGAGCATCTGTTCTGGAAACAGGCCACCCCTGAGGGGTTCTTCTGCTTCCTGTCCCCTGAGGGCATTGATTTATGGCACACCAACAGTGAAAGACCTGGCTGCATGAGTCTTGACAATCATTATCATCATCAGTATTCCTCTGTGGCCGAGAACATTCTGAAAGTAAAGATGAAGGTCCTCCTCCTAAGTGAAACTCCCTTGTACAATTCTGGCGTGCCGTTCCCTTTGACGGCACTCATCACTTGACTTGAGCACATGTACTAATTTATCTTCTTCCAGAAATACATAGAAAACATGAAAATTAGATTGACTGGGAAGTCAGCTTAAATACCTGTTAATTTGTATGTGTTCACCAGACGTGAACTAACCTAACTGATTAAATATAGAATTACATTTAAGTGACAGGCTGCGGATTTGTGTTATCCTCATGAATATCAACAGGTTCATTTATTTCTGCTTGGTTTGAAGCCAGAGAGTTCGAAGCCAGAGCTGCCTGTGGATTTGTTGTATATACTGCACTACCGCGATCTTACTGAATGTATTTGTTGATACCTTTTCCCTCTGTGCCATTTTCGTTAGTGGGCTGGAAGGAACGAGGATCAAAAAAGAAAAAAAACAAACAAAAAACAAATTAAAAACTTCTCCTAAGAACATTTACCTACAAAGCATATTTCTTTGATATTTTAGTAGCAAAAAAATTTTGCATGGAGAGCTTCTAATTTACATTTTCTTATATTTTTATGCAAAGCTCTTTTTTCCCTTCTCCATCAGAGGAAGAGATATACCCAGACACATTTGTGAAGGTGGTTGACTGCTGGGAGGGGTAAAGTGAGAGGCGAGCGCAGGGGCTGGAAATTTATTTATACAGGACCATAACATTTTTAGCTTTTATTCCCCCTCCACAAAAATTTTATTTACAAATCCAGGCAAATGGGGCTCTCAAGTGTTGTTTACCAATTCCTATTCTAGGGTCAGACAGACTTCAGTTCAAGGCTGTCTCCACCACCTATCATCTCTGGGTGACTCTACACTGTGAGCCTCACTTTCCTCATCTGTAAAATGGTCATTTTAATGCATATTTTAAAGTGGTACTGAAGGTAGATAAAGTATAGAGCTTCTGAAGCACTAACTAAATATGTGCCCTTAAAATAAAAAAGAAAGGTGATCTATACCATAAATGAAACCAATGCAAGAATGTTCTGGTGGATGTGAGGCTGAATTATAAATAATTCCAGCCTCATGGCTCTTCTTTGGTCTTTTGACTTTGTCTTACTTGAAAGGATTAAGGAAGAAATAATTGCATGGGATTTATTAATTTTTTGAAAAGATAATGTTACAGATATTTTCTCCTATATTTCTCTTCCATGATGATCTGGGCAAAACAAGTTCTCGGACAATCTTGTCTTGCCCTGAAAGGTTTGTATGTTGTTTTCCTTCAGAGATACTACCAATCACATTACTTTCCTATTTTTCCATGGCCATGGGGAAAGCTCCACATGAAATCTGTGGCCCAACTTTCAAAAACTTACAACAGAAGTTACAGTTTTATGATATTAACCAAAATAGTGATGGGTACTTTTTATTGGACACCTACTAGGTGGTTGGCCTTGTTCTAGGCACCTGGGATATGGCGAGCCGCGTGACTCACGTGTTCCTGATCTGTTAGAGCATAACTTTTAGTGAAGGATCTAAATAATAAACATGAGAGCAGAAATATTAAATAATTATTTAACGTCAGAGATTGACAGAGCATCCAATGAAGATAAAGCACATGATAGCGATGGAAGGTGCTTCTTAGGAGTGATGCACTAAGGTCTCCGAAGAGCCATGTAGGACACGTGTAGAGTGTTGAGCAAGAAGGACAGAGGAGAGTCACCAGGTAGTCACAGAGATGAAGCGGAGCGAGAGTATGCCAAGGCCTTGGTGGGCAGGTCAGTGTAATGAGAAGCCTCCAGGAATCTCCCCAGTGAGGGAATCTGAAAGCCTGAATTTCCACCACACCCTGAACTTGTCTTGTCCCCACAATGACTTCTCTCCCCTACCTGCCACTCCTCTGAAGTCTTGGGATCACCAGTGCTCTCCTGGTGGCAAATCAGGTGGGCTTTTTTTGTTCAATTTAGTTAAAAGAATTTACCTACAATAAAATTCACTCTTTTGGTGTCTTGTGAATATTGACGGGTGGTAAGAGTCATGTAACCATGCCCACTACCAAGCACAGTTCGTTTGAATCCCCCATCTTATCATCTGTAGAGCATCCACACAATTGCCCATTTTCCCTCCTGACCTCAGCCAGCCTCCCTGGCCAAGAGCTCCTGGTGTCCTGTAACCCTCTTCTTAAACATGAGGTTTCTCCCAGGTTTTATCTTCCATCCTTTTCTCCTCTCATTCTGTATGTTTTCCCTTGAGGACACCCACCCAGCCCTGGATCCAGTCACTAGCCCACCAACAGCCTTCCTTCCAGATGTCCACAGAGACTGTGTGGGTCCTCACCTCCCTCCGGTCTGTGGTGGCTTTCCTTGACTCCCTGTCTAAAGCCGCCTCTGCCCTCCCAGCGTCTCAGAATTTCATGTTCAGCTTTCATAGCTCTTCTCGTGTGCTTATTGTCTGTGTCCCCCACTGAAGATAAGAGATTTTACCTGTTCTGTCACATGTGCAGCCTCTAGAAACAAGCTTGGTACACAGTAGGGTTTAAAAAATTATTTGTTGGATCATTGAATGACAGAATAGTAATCGATGACCTAGGGCTCCTTTGGACATTCTGATGCTCCTGGTTCCTCAAAGGCTCCCCTCCCAGCACTGTTCCCAAGCATCACTTCCCCCTGGGGACAAGAAGGAACTGAGTCCTTCATCTGGGGATTAGGGCTCCCAAAGGTGGGGTTATTCTGGGGAAAGCCGGATGTGGAGTGGAGCACAAGTGCACGATGTGTGTTCACAAACCCAAGCAGGGAGGTTCCGAGGTGTGAGGGCTGAAGGATATGCCTCAAGACGGGAAGGGTGGTGTCTGCAAGGGAAAGGCCTGAAGTGTGGAACAGGATGTTACACCGGGATCTGTTGCCTCTTTGGAAAATAAGGTGCCAGCTCATCTTTGCAGGATCAGGGAATTAAAGAGCCCAAGAGAGACCATTTTGTTTTAGGAAGTACATTAGTTTGTGAGCTGTTGTATTTTCCCTTGCTGTGCTCCTCCTTTCCTCAGGCCAAGCGGGGAAGATTTGAGATTAGTCAGAGGTCTTGAATCTGAGTCTCGTACAGCATGTGGGGCTTTGGCCATATCTAGGTCTGGCTGCCTCAGGGATGGCCTCATGTTCCAGATTTTGTCAAGATAAAAGTTGCATGAGTATGACCCTCTACCAGAGGAGACCCAGCGTGGAGACACCTTCATGACTTGCCACATGGGCCACCTGACCAGGGTAATGGTACTCTAATAGAGGATCTTTGCATGGCTGGTTACCAATGCCCAGTCAAGGGGGCTGCAGGGGAGAGAATTATAGAGTCAAGATTCTCGGGAGTGCACAAATCACTCCAAGGACCCTAGGGAGAAACACATCAGATGATGGCAGGGTCTACCAAGTAAAACAGTTATAGAACACTTCACCTTTCCTTCCTTTCCTGCCCCAAACCCGAGGAGTGAAATAGGTGGCTAGCAAAGCAGGGAGAGGGATGGGGTGGAGCGACCAGGCAGGGTAGGGAAATAGAGCAGGTGCTCAACACCGGGCTTCAGCTTGGCTTGGAGGACAACTTTCGACTTTAAGAAGTTCATACTTGTGACTGGACACTGAGTGACTGAAATGGGACTATAATATTTGTGAGAAGAAGTGATCAGAAAGTCTTGATTGTCTGAGATAACCTGACAGATGCCACGACTTACTCCAGGGACATCAAGAAGGGAGCAAACATGGTGGATTAGGCAGTGAACGCTATGTGTGATTTCATGGATCTATCCATGAAGGAGTTGGATCCTTTCTACCCACTGACTGAGAGGAAGAGACACAGCGGCTGAGACCCTGGGCAGAGGTACTTACGGTGGGACAGAGGCTTGGGGGAGCATGAGGAGGAGAGGGGCTAAGCCTGAAGCTGGAAAAGGGTCATGACAACAAGCAAGGGTGTTGTGGGCTAAATTGTGTCCCTAACCACCACGAATTTCAAATGTTGAAGTCTAACCCCTACTACCTCAGAATATGTTCAGAGGTAGGGCATTTTAAGAGGGAATTAAATTAAAATGGGCTATTGGGGTGGGTCCTAATCCAATCTGACTGGTGTCCCTACAAGAAGAGGATATTACAGCACAGACACACACATGGGGAAGACCATGTGAAGACACAGGGAGAAGACAGCCATCTGCAAGCCAAAGAGAGAGGCCTCACAAGAAATCGAACTCCTGACACCTTGATCTTGGACTTTTGCCCTCCAAGACTGTGAGAAAATAAATTTCTGTTGTTGAAGCCACCCAGTCTGTGGTATTTTGTTATGGCAGCTGTTGCAAACTAATACACCTCCTAACTATTTATTTTCCTGATTTCTCCTGGTTATTCTTGTATATTTAGTCTTGTTATTTAAAAAAGATACCCAAGTTTCTATAAGGGAAAACGTCAGATTCTTAATTTCTAAATGTCTGTCTCAGCTCACCTCACTTCCATAGGGCTTTGTCGACATTCGTTGCTCTGTGAGTCTTTGATCACAATGGTTTCATGGGGAGAGGACCTGGTGTCAGTGGGGTCCAGCAGAGGATGGGGTACAGGCACTGGGCAGGAGAGGCTGTTAGCCCCGTGGATGTGGGCTCTGAATTATAGCTGGGTGTGGGGAAGTCATGCTTTACTTCCTTTGGTGACCGTCCCTCAGCCTGGCAAGCTGACCGGCAGCTTTGGGAAACACATTGAGTGTTTCCCAAATACTTTTGGGAAACACGGAGTGTCTGTAGGGATGGCCGTCTCAGTGACGGCCATCCAGACACTCAGGCAGACTATCAGGAAGAAGAGGCACCTTTCAGCCCCACGGTCTCACAGGATTTATTACCAGGAAGCACGATTTTCACAGTTGGAAAACGGACTATGGACCTGTGTTCTCTGTGGTCCTGGGCAGCCTCTTGCCTCAGGAAATGTTCGTTATTCCATGCCAGGCCGCAGGCCCACCCACGCCGGACTTGGGAGGGAACGTGGGTCATAGATACTGATTCCAGCTGTTCTGAAGCGTTTTCTTGGTCTTGTCTATCAATTAAAAAAGATCTGGGGCACATTATTAGATTCTGACTAAACAAAACCAGCCTCAGGACCTATGGACCACGTGTCATGACCTGTTCTCCAAATGAAGCTTCCATGAATACTTCCCATTCCAAATCACACTCCTGGCATCATCTTGCTTTGCTGCCTCTCCAAAGGGAGCAAAAAATCTGGCCTTCTCAAATAGACGTTGATGGACATAAGTGACCAGTGCAAATTTTGGTGTGGATTTCATAAATAACATAAAATTTTTTTGGAGGGGGGTTGCCATTCTCAGGGCAGCCAAACCCATCCAGAAAATAAAGGGCATGTACTGGACCTCTGACCCAGAGAACTAACCCCAGGGTGACCCTGAGCAGATGCCACACATGGCCTCAGCACTCTCTCCTCTTTCCACCCTTCCCAGAGTAGCGGAGCAGGGGCTCAGCTACCACACATGGGGAACAGAATGCACCTGGAGGTGCACTCCAGTCCCCCACCTGGAGACCCCTGGAGACCACAGGCGGATCTGGGACTGGAAGAAGCCTGAAGAATATCTCATTTTTAACAGATGAGGTATAAAATGTCCTGCTTGTGTGTAGTTTTCGAATATAGTTTCTAGAGCTTTTAAATGGAAAGAGGTAAGAAAACACCTATTGTGAAGGCACTGGCACTCAGAGGAGAAGGCCATGCCCAGCCAAGTTGCTAAACCAAGTGAAGTTGGAGGGGTTCCTGCATCAGAATTCAAGAGCGAAGGCAGGTATCAGAGTCCCTTCACTGACACCTTCCCTACCCTGCCTGGCCAAGCGGACTCGGTGTGGTCTCCCAGACCAACAATTCTCCACTCATTGAAGATGGTCTGGACCTGTCTTCAGTGTTTCCCATCTGAGTTCTGCCTCATTCAAGATTCCTCCACCAAGGCCAGCCTGTGTTCCAGCCTCACCAATGCTGCTCTCTCAGGACACTCTCTGTAACTCCCCCTGCTCATTGCCTTCCTGTCCTGGGGTAGGGGCCCTCCTTACTAGGTGAGCTTCCCTGCCCTGTGACTTGTCCAGGCGCTGCCTCTCATGGCTTCCCTGCATTCCTCCCTCAGACCACTCTCCTCCTAAATGGGGTTTTCCCTCCTGCTGAACTGGGAGCAGCTCAGGTGAGGGGCTGAGTCCTTCTGGGCTGTCCTCCAGCAGGTGAGCCAGGCAATCCAGATCTGGGGCATGTGTGTCAAAGAAATGGAGAAAAAGTGTGGTTGTGGTGGAATAGCTTTTAAAAGTGATGCCTTTTCCTTCTCCCTTCTCCACTCACATACGGTGGGCAAGGGGAGATTACCCTTCATAAAACAGGGAGGGGCTGCTGCCCATCTGAAGGAACAAAATCAAATCACTTCTCTGGTGTCCCTTATCCTTTGACAACCCCATCCTTTCCCATTTGTCCTCCTCTCTCTCCAGGCCAGCAAATTGAGCCTCACAGAACCAGACCTCAGCTCCAGGGTATGGCAATGCCAGAATGTTGCTTAACCTTTCTTATTTAAAGTGCGTAAGCCTCAGTTTTCCCATCTGTCAAATGGGGGAACTGGTACTTACCTGACAGAGTCATTGTGAGGACTGAGTGAGGTAGCTCCATACAGCATCAGTACTGAGCCCGCCTCTAGAGAGCTGACCCTGTTCATATCATTGCATTCCTGAGATGAGTCTTTCCTGCTCTGGAACCCCATCGGGACCCCACTTGGCCATCCCTCCTCTTCCCGAATCTGGTGGCATTCGTTCTTATATCCCAGCCCAGCCCTGTGGCTCCAACACCCATGAAAAGTCCCTGTACTGCTCCAGATCACACATCTTCACCTGCTGGGTGGGGTGCTGATGTGATCTCGCTCACAAGGTTACTGCACCAATTTAATAAAACAACCAAGTGCTTCAGGAGGCGTCTGGCACAGATTACGGTTCCATAAATGTTGTGGGGGTAGGGTTGTGCGTGACCGTGAAGCCCGCCTGCTGCAGAGTCCAGGCCTAGGAGACATTTGGACAGGAAACAGAATGAACGGAAGCTGTGCGGGCCATTGCTGCACTTGAACCCATGTTCCAGACATGTATCCCCCATACATGGGTTTTGGATAAGACTTGTCATCGTGTCAGCCCCACATTCCCTGACCAGAATGCTTCCTTACACTTGGAGATGGCTGGATTCTGAAGTCGAGCTGTGCATGTGACTCCTTTGGCGGTGTCATCCTCTGACCCCATTGGTAGAGTTGTGACCCATTTACTCCATATTTCTTTGTGTGCTTACAATATCGGGCTTATTAGACTCTCAGATTTTTGACCAGAGGAATTAGCACTAGGTCTGCGTTTCTCTCGCATCTTTCCTCAGAGACTAGATCTCTGTAAAAATGTACAGTTTTCTTTCACATGTCCATTTTGTGCTCTAGGGATGAGATGAATGAACATACTTTTTCCTCCCTTTGGAGTCCCATTGCCAACTGGTGACTTGGCCTTTTAGAAGCGGTAAGGAGAAAAGTAATTTTTTTTGTTTAAATTCTAAAACAAGACTTTTATATTAGTAACTTTCTTTTATTACTAGCACTCTAATGGTAATACTCAGAAGACGGACTATAAATTAATTATAAAATAGCACACTTGAGTTAATGAGGTCATCTACACAATAGTAGGTTTTCATTGACCAGGACTCTATTTACTTATTATTTATTTATTTATTTGCAGAAAGCATCTTCAGAGAAAAGTAATTCTAAAAGAAGATCATGTCAGAAATCTTTAAGACTCCCTAAACATATAATTTAACACCAAAAAAAGAATGAAACAAGACTGCAGCATATGTAGTAGAAAGATGCAGGGGGGCCCCTTTCTGAATGTCCTGCTGTCCCCTGAAGCCCCCCCACTGCACAGCTCCAGGTCCTGTACCAGGGTGGTGGGAAGGGGTGCGAGTTTCATGATATCGAGCTGAGGTTTGCAGGCGTCAGGGGAGATCAACTGATCAACTGTGTCTCTAGTGGCCAGTCTCCAGTATGCAATGTCATGGGCTCAGGGTCATGGACTCAGAAGGGTCCCACGCTTGGTTTAAGGCTCTGCTGTTGTCATCTTGAAATTCTAAATAATTTTTGAACAAGGAGCCCGCATTTAAATTTTGTTCTGGGCCTGCAAATTATGTAGCTGATCTCACACCATCCTTACCCTAGACCTATTAGAATCTCTGAAGATGGGTGCCAGTTGTGGGATCTTTGAAAAGAGCTGGACAGGTGACAGCTGATGGACAGACCCAACTTCCTAAGCGACCCCTGTTTGCGACTTTCCCATGGTCATGTGCTCCTCTGTGAGTGTTCAGAGTAAGAAAGTACAGATCTACTTGGAATTATGTTTTCCCAGTTGACTTCCATTGGATTAATAAGCAGGATGCTAAGAACCCACCTATCTCTTCTGAGAGTTCACAGTATAGCCCCAACTCATCAGACCTGAGTTCTCATTTAGCTCCCATACGTTCATGCCAGTGTGTGGCATGGCCTGGGCCTTGGTTCATCTTAGTTTCCAATCACTCTGCAGGTTTTATAATCTCCCGACTATTTTTAGGAATAATAGTCTTCTATGTCGTGCGGATAATTTTAAACTGCTGGGGCTTTGCTGGAGGTCATGGTCATCAGAAGCGTATGGTGCCCACTGGGGAAGATGACCGTGAATCAGATAGACTCACCATAGGCTCTGAGTTTTGGAGGAGGGAGTGCAGGTTACACAGGAAGAGCTAGTGGTGGCACCCAGGCCATCTGATGTGAGTCTCAATGCTGCATGGAAATAGACACATAAGTGTGGCCATCACTGAGCACTCCTGGCAGAGCAGGCAGGGCTGACTGAAGGCTGGAGGAGGTGTTTCTGAGGAAGTCCTATCAAGCTGGAACATGGAGAGGGCTGGGGAATAGGAAGAGATAAGACACACAGAGACTGAATCCTGGGGAGGGTAGCCAAAGCCACTCTCCATCCTCAAGGCCAAATCTGGAGGCGGAAGCTGACCAAATGCCTCAACAAGTGGCTCGATCCAATCCCCATTTTGACTGCAGAGGAGAGGACGGATCCTACATTGGGAGGGGGTGAGGGAATGAAGGGAGCCAGGAAAAGTGGACCCCTGGGTTTCTGAAAATCGGCACTTGCTGTTTACCTAATAAGGTGGCTGGATTCAGGGGAGTCCTGGGTGACAGAGAGTTTCCATGTATTTAGAACTAGGACCTGGAGACTGAGCTTAGGTAAGGAGTGTGGGGAATGGTGACCTGGTGGCTGCTTGGGGGACTGTGTGGAGGGCCCTATCCCTGAGATATCATCCCCTAGGAGAAGCAGGTTTGCAGTGAAGGCAAGGTGAGTGAGTCCCACTCTGCAGTCTTAATCTATGTCCTTGTGTAACATTGACCAAGTGTCCTGCAGGTAGCTTTCCAGCTCAGAGACAGGGTTTCAGGGTGGGAGCAGTCAGCAGACAGGTGTCCACAATGCTAAGGATGCTGAAGCATCTGTCTAGAGAGAGTGTGGGGGTGAGAAGGAGAGGGCCAGGTCAGAACCCAAAGGAGCACCAGCCTTGTGGATGGGTGACGAAAGAGAGCCAGAAAGTTTCTAGATGCCATGTAACCCTTCGTGCAAGCTCCTATTTCACTCCCTTCTGAAATGCTGGTGGACACCCCATTGGATGCTTTCCTCCTCTTGCTTGGGCCTACTTGTTTCAAATGTCTAACATCCCAGAGAGGGGACCCACCTAGCTTAGTGGTCCTGGACAAGGAGAAATCCCCTTAACACATTATTTTCCCCAGAATGTCATGCGATCTGACAGCTATCACAAGCAAAGATTAATAGTTAAAACTGCTGCACTGAATGATTGGGAGAATACCTAACAGAGTAGTCACTCAGTAAATATTTGTTGAATGAATGAATACATGCTCAGCGATTTTAAGTATTTCCCGGGCCAAACTGACTCATCTTCCATGATGATGTAGGTGATTAGTTCCTTCCTCTGGGACTGAGGAGAGCTGCTGTGGCTCAGTCATTCGCTCTGTCTGTTTAGGGATTCAGTTTCTTAGAGGAACTCTGTATGGTGGCCATTTCCTTCTGGGTACTTACTAGAGCACTGAGGGACAGCCAGGGTTGCTTTTTAAAAAAATATTATTCAATTTAATAGAATTTATTTTAAAAATTTTGTTTTATTGACATATGATTGACAAAAATCATACATATTTAGTTTATACAACATGATTTCTCAAAAGGTGGATGATTTTTAAAAACACATTTATTTATTTGAGAGAGAGAAAGAGAGAGTGAGAGAAAGAGAACTTGAGGGGAGGAGCAGAGGGAGAGGGACAAGTAAACTCTGTGCTGAGCGCAAAACCCTCAGAACCCTGAGATCCATGACTTGAGAGTATGACTTGAGCAGAAACCAAGCGTCAGAAGCTTATACATATGCAAAATGATCACCACAAGCAAGTTAACGTAACATATGCCTCACCTCACATAGGTACCATTGTGTGTGTGTGTGTGTGTGTGTGTGGTGTGTTTGTGTGGTGAGAACACAAGATCTATTCTCTTAGCAAATTTCAAGTATATGAAAGAAAAGAAAACAAACCGTACTTACCCTCATTAATGACCAGTAGGGAGCCTGGGCCAGTGACCTGAGCTCCAGTATATAGAATGAGACCAAGAGACCTAACTGACTTGGACAAACATGTCTGAAGAAAGAGTGTCCTAACTTTTTCCCCCCAGTTTATTTCAGTTGTGGTAAAATACGAATAACATAAAATTTACTATCTTCACTATTTTTTTTAAAGATTTTATTTATTTATTTGACAGAGAGAAACAAGTAGATGGAGAGGCAGGCAGAGAGAGAGAGGGAAGCAGGCTCCCTGCTGAGCAGAGAGCCCGATGTGGGACTCGATCCCAGGACCCTGAGATCATGACCCGAGCCGAAGGCAGCAGCTTAACCCGCTGAGCCACCCAGGCGCCCCTATCTTCACTATTTTTAAGTGCACAATTCAGCGGCATGAAGCATATTCACACTCTTGTGCAGCCACCAGCACCATCCATCTCTAGAACTTTTTCATCTTCCCGAACTGAAACTCTGAACATTTTAAAGAATACCCTTTCATTTCTCCCTCCTGCCAGCTTTAGCAACCAACCTTCTTTTTTTCTTTCTATGAATTTGACTATTCTATCTTCCTCAGTGTCCTGTGGTGGCCTCAGCCTATCAATAACCAATGCTGTGGCTAGACCAGCCTTTGCCATTCTTACTATAATTATAAGATGCCCTTCAACAATAACTGTTAGGAAACTTTGAAGAGTAAAGCTTTATTTCTCACAAGTCCTGGAGAGTACACAGCACACCTGGGGGCACACAGTGAGGTCCCAGGTACAGAGATTGAGAGAGAGAGATTGAGAGAGAGAGAGAGGAGAGTTCATCAGTGCATGACCTGGGGTTCTGCTTTCATTGGGGTTGAGGGTGAGGGCCTGTGTTTTTCAGACTCATTCTTTATTGGTGAACTTAAGAGTGGGAATTTAAAGCGTGGGAAGAGAAAAAACAGTGACGCAAACAGTCAGTTATCTCAGAAGTGCCCAAGATCTCTGAAACAAAGGAGGCTGAGATGGAGGCTGGCCCTCTATCTAGTCATATGGCTGGCAGTGTGTTTATTGGAGATAGCCCCTTTTGAAGTAGATGCTTAGGCATTCAAAGCTTAAGTCAGATACTTTTATTAGGAAAGGGAAAAGCCAACTGTCAAGGCTTACAGTATACTCACATTAATTGGAATCATGTGGTATTTGCCTTATTGTAACTGGCTTATTTTACTTGGCATAATGTTTTCAAGGATCATCCATGTA
Organism: Mustela lutreola; assembly: GCF_030435805.1. NCBI lineage: Eukaryota > Metazoa > Chordata > Mammalia > Carnivora > Mustelidae > Mustela > Mustela lutreola. The sequence continues at coordinate 37,971,914 of NC_081293.1, forward strand.
GTAGCATGTGTCAGGATTTCCTTCCTTTTTAGGGCTGAATATTATTCCACATCCCACATTTTGTTTTTCCATTTACCCATCAACGGACACTTGGGTTGCTTCCACATTTTAGCTATTGCAAACAATGGCCTTAAGAACATGGGTGTATGAATATTTCTTCAAGACCTTGCTTTCAATTCTTTGGGTATACACTGAGAAATAGAATTGCTGGATCATTTGGTCATTGTATTTTTATTTTTATTTTTTTTGAGGAACCACCTTACTATTTTCATTAGTGGCTATATAATTTTATATTCCTACTAATAGCACACAAGTGTTCCAATTTCTATATATCCTCACCAACACTTGTCTTTTTTTTTTTTTTGATAGTAGTCAACTTAATGGTGTGAGATAGTATCTTATTATGGTTTTGATTTGCATTTCTATGATGATTGGTGATGTTGAGCATCTCTTCATGTTCTTTCTAGCCATCTGTTGTATATCGTTTTTTGGAGAAATGTCTATTCAAGTCCTTTCCTCATTTTTCAGTCAGGTTTTTTTTTTTTGTTTGTTTGTTTGTTTGTTTTGTTTTGGTCAGGTTGTTTTTTAATTGCTGATTTGTAAGAGTTCTTTTCTATTCTAGATATTAATCCCTTATCAGATATATGAGTTGTGAATATTTTCTCACATTCAGTGGGATGCCCTTTTACTCAGTTGATAGTATTTTTAAGGCATAAAATTTAAAAGTTTTTATAACGTTCAATTTTTCTTTTTTTGTTGTTGTTGCTTGTGCCTTTCGTGTCATTTTCAAGAACTCATTGCCAAAGCCAATGTCATCTGACTTTGCCCTATGTTTTCTTCTAAGAGTTTTATAGCTAACTTTTAGGTCTTACATGAAGATCATATATCCATTTTGAGTCAATTTTAGTATGCAATGGTCCACCTTCATTTTTTTTTTCCCAGATAGATGGATATCCAGTTTTCCCATCACTGTAAAACCATTTGTAGAAAAGACCATCTTTCCCCACTGAATAATCTTGGCACTCTTGACAAAAATAATTTGACCATATATGTGAGGGTTTATTTCCAGACTTTCTAGTTTATTCTATTGGCATATATTTTTGTCTTTCTCCTAGTACCACATTGCTTGATTACTTTTGATTAGCTTTGTAGAATGTTTTCACATCAGGAAGTATGAGTCCTCCAGTTTTTTTCTTCTTTTTCAGGATTATTTTGGCTATGCAGGATCCCTGGAGATTCCACATGAATTTTAGGATGAATTTTTCTATCTCTACAAAAAACAATGGGATTTTGGTAGGGATTTTGTTGAATATGGAAGTTGCTTTTGGTATTGAAGATTAAGTCTTCCAAAACAAGGTCATGGGATGTCTTTGCATTTATTTGTCTTCTTTAATTACTTTCAGAAATATTTTATAGCTTCCATTGTACAAATCTTTCATATCCTTGGCTAAGTTAATTCCCAAGGTTTTTAAAGGCTATTTTAAATGAAATTATTTTCTTAATTTCATTTTCAGATTGTTCATTATTAGTGTATGGAATTGCAGCTGATTTTTGTGTGTTGAGTTTGTATCCTGTTACATTGCTTAATTCATTTATTAATTGTAATATCCTTTTTATGAAGCTTTATGGTTTTCTACATATGAAGTCATATCATCGGTGAACAGGATAATTTTACTTCATCCTTTCCAATTTGGGTGTCTTTTATTTATTTTCTTGCCTAATTGCTCTGGCTCTGTCTTTAACACTTATGTTTTTATATGTTAGGCTTCTATAAGACATAGAGTAATTATAGATTCCTCCCAATCTCCCCCCACACCGCCTCTCCACCAGGGGAAAAAACAGAAAAAGAAAAACAAATATTTGTTTAAGTTGAAGTGCAAATTATGACAATTATGTGGGCCAACAGAAACTATATCTAAATAAGACATTATCTGGGATCCTGCCTTGGTTAGACAGAAAATGCAATGTTAAGGAAAACACACCCATGAGGTAGGTTGGTGATCCTTTACTGATCTTTGGAACTCAGGCATAGGGCAGCAGGAATCTAAAATGATACAGCCACTTTTGAAAACAGGTAGTTCTTCAAATAATTAAAATAGAATTATCATATGACCCACCAATTCCACTCCTTGGTACATAGTCAAGAGAAAAGAAAACATATTTCCACACAAAAACTTGCACACAGGTATTCATAGCAGCACAGGCATGATAGCCATAAGGTGAAAACAACCCAAATGTCAATCAACTGCTGAACTGGTTAACAAAGTGTGGTATATTTATGTAGTAGAATATTGTTTGACTGTAAAAAGAGTGAAGTACTGATGCAACATGAATGAACCTTGAAAACATTACACCAAATGAAAGAAGATAGTCACAAAAGACCATATATTATTCTGATTATATGAAATGTCCAGTACAGGGAAAGCTACAGATACCAGAAGTAGTTTAGGGCTACTTCAGGTTGGTTACTTAGGGCTGGAGGTGAGTAAAGGGAGTAACTAGATGATAGCTAAAGGGTGTAGAGGTTAATCTTCTTTCCTTTTCTCCTCTCTCTTTTTCATTAAAGTGATGAAAACATTCTAAAATTATGTTGTGGTTCCACTTATCTGTGAATATACAAAAAACCATAATTGTGCACTTTAAATGATTGTATTATATGATATATGAATTACATTTCAATAAAGACATTTAAAAAAGTAAACTGAATGATAACAATAGCACCAAAAATGCAAGGGCAAGAATGGAAGTGCATTGTTAATATTCTTATAAATTTATAAGAACCTTAAAGATATATGCTTAAAACCATAAAGAAATCATTAAAATAAAAAGAAAAAGAGTGGTCCTAGACTAATAAGGAGATAAAATAAAATTATAAAAATGTTCAATTAATCCAAAGGCAGAAAGATAGTGGAACAAAGAACAGTCAGGAAAAATAGGACACAGATGGCAAGATGATAGATTTAAAACTAACCAAATCAATAACTACATTAAATGTTAATGGATTAGTATCTCAATTAAAAAGACATTGGACCATAAAGAAGATTGTATGCTGTTAAAATAAAACTTACTTTAAATATAAAGATACAAACAAATGAAAACTGTAAGAAAAACTATACTATTCTAATACTAATTTTAAAAAAGCCAGAATGACTATGTTAGTATAAGACAAAATGGATTTCAGAGCAACAAATACTATCAGAGATACAAAGTCATTTTAAAACAAAATGGGACCAACTTATCAAGAGAACATAACAATCTTAAATAAATGTAGCATAAGAATATTTTGAACTTTACACCAAGAAACCAATGACTTATATGAAATGAAGAAATTCCTTGAAAGATAAAATCTACTACGCTCCTCAAAATGTTGAAAATAGAACTGCCCTATGACCCAGCAATTGCACTATTGGGTATTTACCCTAAAGATACAAATGTAGTGATCCAAAGGGGCACATGCACCCGAATGTTTATAGCAGCAATGTCCACAATAGCCAAACTATGGAAAGAACCTAGATGTCCATCAACAGATGAATGGATCAAGAAGATGTGGTATATATACACAATGGAATACTATGCAGCCATCAAAAGAAATGAAATCTTGCCATTTGCAACAACATGGATGGAACTAGAGCGTATCATGCTTAGCGAAATAAGTCAAGCAGAGAAAGACAACTATCATATGATCTCCCTGATATGAGGAAGTGGTGATGCAACATGGAGGCTTAAGTGGGTAGAAGAAGAATCAATGAAACAAGATGGGATTGGGAGGGAGACAAACCATAAGTGACTCTTAATCTCACAAAACAAACTGAGGGTTGCCGGGGGGAGGGGGTTTGGGAGAAGGGGGTGGGATTATGGACATTGTGGAGGGTATGTGATTTGGTGAGTGCTGTGAAGTGTGTAAACCTGGTGATTCACAGACCTGTACCCCTGGGGATAAAAATATATGTTTATAAAAAATAAAAAATTAAAAAAAAATCTACTACGCTCACTCAAGTGGAAATAATGAGTAAATGTATATTTAAGAAAAAAATTTGTTGTTGAAACCTTGCCACAAAGAAAACTCCAGGCCCTCTTCACTGGTGATTCTTCCAAACATTTAAGGAAGAAATAATACCAGTTCTTCAGACGTTTTCCTAGTATTATTCATGCTATTAGGCCAACTTCACTTTGATACCAAAACTTCACTAGAAAAGAAGATTACCAACCACTGTCTCTTATGAACATAAATACAATTTTTTCCCTCTATTATAAGTATACTTAAGCATTACAGAATGTGTATAACTTCCATTTACTGATATAGAAGTGGTCCGAATGCAAATTATAGGTAGTGTTCTTGGAATCATCTTTATTACAAGTGTTCTTAAACACTTCTTTATGTGAATTATAGATGTGTATCATTTCCATTCACTGCAAATAATACTATTTTCAATGCAGTTGATACAAAAGTTCTTAATAAAATTTTATCAAGTTGAAGTCATTAATATATAAAATGGATTATGACCAAGTAAATCTATTCTAGGAATGCAAGATTGATTAAATATTTGAAAATCATCAATGTATTTCATCATATTCATAAAATAAATAGAAAAAAGGAGATCGTCTCGATAAACACAGCAAAAGTATTTGACAAAACATAATATCTATTTCTGATAAAAACTATCAGGAAACTATGAATAGAAAGGAACTTTCCTGACCTGATAAAGGGCCTCTAAGAAAAAAAACCCCTTACAGTTCACATACATACGTAATGCTGAAAGACTGAATGATTTTCCCTTGTAATCAAAGACAAAACAAGATATATGCCTTTACACCTTTTATTTAACATTATACTAGAGGTTTTTGCCAGGGCAATTAGGCAAGAAAATGAAATAAAAACTATCCAGATTGGAAAGGAAGAACTGAAACTGTCTTTACTCACAAAGGACATGAAACCTAATGGAAAACCTGAAGAATATACTTCAGCAAGAAGGAAGTTTTAAAATCAGAAGGAAGTTCCCCCCATAATATAGCATTCAGAAAAAAAGCAGTACAACTGCCAGCAGTTTTTAAAATGATTGAGATGGGGGATTTAAAAATAAAGGTAGTACTGAACACTAGATAGTACAATAAGTTGGCAGATGGGAGGAGAGATGTACTGGGACAAAAACATTCTAAAGTTCTTGTGTCATCCAGGAGGAGGTTAAAAAACTCAACTTTATATTTTGTAAAGTCTAGTATGCACGTTAAAATGTAATAGTAGCTGATAAAAATAATAGTAGAATGTGTAATTCTGTATTATTAGAGAAGAAGGAAGTAAGGTGAACTAAGTCTGGATAAATATAATGGCAAGTAGGAAGGGAGAAATAAAGAAGGAAAATATACAGTAAATTAAAAATGAAATCATAGAATGGCAAAATAAATCTAACTGTATCAATGTTTATAATAAATTAAAAATAATCTTTTTAGTTAAAAAGCAACTTTTCTTAAATTAGGTTTAAAAAATCCAGCTGTGTTCTATTTACTAGAGGTTCACCTAAACCTAAAACGTAGAATTAAAAATAAAAATTTTTAAAACGAAAGCAATATTACTGTTAGACTAAGAATACTGGCAAGCCAGAAAGCACTAATAAGAATAAAAAGCATAACTATTCAATGATAAAAAGAAAATATAAATCAGGAAGCTAAAACAATGAGAAAATAAGTATATACGAAAAAATCATAGCAGCAAACGGAAAAAAATAGGATTGATTAAAATTTTGCATGATTTTGATAAACTTATAATAACCATGGGACATTTCCCCCCATCCCCACCTGTCAGGAAAGAATAAGCAAACAGAAGCAGGCTGACACCAGAAAGAAAAGCCTCTTTTTCCTGTTGTGTCCCTCCAGTGTCCTCTACTGACAAAGCTGAACATGTGGGTACCAGTTGCAGACAAGAAATGCTTATGGCTCTGTCTTTGCTGAGCAGGAAATAAAGGATGGGTTTAGAGCTGAGAGGCATTGAATTGATAACTGGTACAAATTGGATCCAGGGGTAAGGAATTTACCATCAGTCCCAAGAAACTGACTTGAGTCACTGGGAGTGTAATTGGTGGCATTTACTGAGATGGAATCTTCGAGGAAAAGAAGTTTGGAGCAAAGTATAGACCAATGACATTTTGAAAATGCTGAATTTAACAAACTGAGAAATGGTCAGTGAAATGACAAGTAGGCAGCTAATTCCTCGTGGGTCTGGTGCGTGGAAGGAGTTGGACTGGAGGGTAGATGGTTAGGTCACCAGCGCATACAGCAATGGTGACCACGTGCCAGATTACTGAGAACCATGAGTAATATCCAAAGTCTTGGTGGACGAGGCACTCAAGGTGGTCACAGGCAGAGAAAGAGGGGAGTGTGGTGTCATAGGAGATGGACAAGTTCTATTAGGGATGGAATGGCCCATGTGTCACACGGGAGGAAGACAGAAAATGGACCATTGACTTTGGACCCAGAGGTCCTTGATGGCTTGTGAGCAAAGCTTCAGTAGGAGTGGTGGCAGAGGTGAGATGGGTTGAGGATCAGGAGATGAGGACATGGCCAGTCCATGTGACAGGAATTTGCCTTCGAATGAGAGGAAGAAAGGATTGGAACGGGGGATTGAGACAAGCTGTTATTTGTCCTAGAGAGAAGGGGCATTTGCATGTTGGTGTGGAGGCTGCAGAGAGGCGGGTGCATGTTGTTATGTGTGTGAGTGAAGGAACAAAGAGACAGCAACGCCACTTGTCCGGGACCTGGCAGTCAAGAGATGGTTTAATGCGCTCTCTCACCAGCCAGGAGGGCCGTAAATGTCGTTCGGATATCTTCCAGAAGTGAGCCGAGAAACACAGATGGGTTTAGTAAGGATGATGGAAGATAATTCTGTTGCTGAATAGGGTCACATGGAAGTGCATGCTGTGTGTGTGTGTGTGTGTGTGTGTGTGTGTGTGTGTGTGTGTGTGTAATTGTTGCCAGAGCTAAGGTTTCAAAGTGAAGTCATTTGCAAAGGTAAGTGGGAGGGTGGGGGACTCAAAGACTGAAGGACTTTGACATTTATCATGACCTTCAGTTCTGGCCTGTGAGTAATAAGAAGGCATCATTAGCACAGTCTTGACTTTCTTTCCTTTTTATGTCCATCTGTGGTGATATCCCAACACAGCTTTCAATAGGCCACAGTGAATTCTGGTGCCCGTTGCCAGTACACTCACACATAAAATACAGAATCCTCATGCTCAGATCTCCAGAATGCCATACTTCTGGAAGCAGCTTCCCCGCACACCCGGGTCTCTTTGGCTAGTGAGTTTTCATCAGTTTTGAGGTAGACTTTTTTTCTACTTTATCTGTGTTAATGTTTCCTTCCTCTAACTTGCTCTCCGAGGTGCCCAAGCCTAGTTTTCTACACTTGATCTTAGCCAAAAGGCCGAGAAGCGATTAAGCCTAGTTTTCTAATAAGTGGGGAGGTAGCGTTTCTCAGGGCTGCTGGAACATTTGGAAGGTCATGGTACCTCTCTTCACCTGGGCCTCCTGTGCTCCCTGCTGGCCCCTGGACAGCAGCTTCCTTCCCTTCAAGAATCTTGCAAGGGGAGGCAGGAAAGGAAGTGTGATGATGTTCTCCTTAAATAAAGGGCTCCACACACCTCCAGTTAAAGGTGCTGCATCAGTAGAAACCTTACGAATTTGGAGTTAATAAGGCCCTAGGGACACGTTTAAATGACAGCTGGTATTTTGCATTGTAATGTACAAAAATTGCTGTCAGAACAGACTTGGGGCTTGTCCATTGTATTTTATTTTATGCAAACGTGGATGGGCCTGAGTGGGGCACCACTACTGAGGACCCACATCTCTGGGTGTGCCTGTGAGGCAAGTTGCACTGTCCAGCTTCCAAGTCTGGGTAAGATTGCCCTACAGCAGATCAGCCTGTCCCACCATTGCAGGAAACTTCCTACTGTTTTGTTACTAGAAGACATCAAAGTGGATTGACACTAGCAGCCCACAACTCTGCTGCTGGCCCTCTTGACCTCAGGCCATTGGAGTGTCCCTTACTGTATGTGCTTCAAGAACGTTCAACAACACTCTCTTCCTCTATGTGAGCATTTAGCCAAACCTTGCATGTTTGTAGTCCCCTGATGATGTGTAGGGAAATCTAGCAAATCTCATTGAAGTACACACTCCATTTCATTAATTAAGCTCCCAGAATGTGCCAGGGACTTTCCTAGGGGCTGAGGAGCAAAGATGGGTCCATGCCCACAGTTCAATAGAGGGGATGGCCCCCAAGACATTGCAGTATGCCCGAGAGAGGCATGGTGCAAAATGTGGCTGGGACAGAGATGAAAGAGCCATCAGTCCTGAGCTGATGGGGCAGAACAATAACAAGGAATGACAAGGGTCAGGGAAGGCCATTTGGGCACAGACGCATGATTAGGAGTTCGTCACGTAGGGAAAATTGGGCAGAAATGCAGAGGCAGGAATATGCAGAGAAGAGTAGGTATCCCATGTGACAGGGCAAGTGGAGGGGTTGAGCGAGGGGACCAGTGGGAATGAACACCAAAGAGAGTTTTTTGGTGCCCGCTGTGGAGGGCCTGCCCTATCCCTGGGAGCCATGGAGGGATTCTGAGCCTGAGAATGAGTGAGGGAAGCCACGCTGACAGAAGTCTGAGCAGAGCGCAAGTAAAGGATGCAGCTTCTGGCTCACCTGTCAGCATAGAGGCCTCCCCATTTTCCATGAGGCCGGGGTTTCTGACAGGTCTTCAGTTTTGGATCCCTCTGAGGGAATTCAGTGTGCTCTGGGAGCCTGCTGGCCTCAGCAGATTTGCAGAGATCCTACCGCTCAGATACATGTGGTGCCTCTTGGCATGAAGGAGGACTTTCAGAAAGAAGCACCTCTCAGCAGTGAGTGCCTTGTGCTCTACACGAGGGGCAAGGGGAGGACTGAGGGCCAGGAAGTCTGTCTGGCCATGTCTTCTCAGCACTGTCAGGTGAATGTGTGGTTTAAGAAGATGTGTTTTCCATCTTATGGAAAGAAATAAAGCTCTCACTTAAAAGACTCAAGCTGCTTCCATCAGTTTTTTGCACTATTTTCTTCAAACTCTCATATCTAACCTAAATCAGCACTGGCAAAACACTCTCTTGGTTCAATGGCTCAGAGCATGCATGCATTTTACTTAATTAATACAAGGCGAGGTCTTGACTCTTTCCTGCTAGATAGCAAGTGTTTCTTCCTGGGGTCCCGTCAGAGGGAAACATCCTATTCTCTTCTGTCCATGGAGCTTCTAAGCAAACTGTTAAATAAAAATTAAAAGCTGGAGGCCCTGAGCTGATCCTGGGGTACCAGAGGACCCCACAGTGTGTGGAAGGTTAATTCTGTATAACATAGTGTTGGCAGCCTTTATGTTGGCCGTTCTACCTCTTTGAAAATGAGAATTTTGTGAGAAGTCTAGTTGGCCACCATAGGCCAACAAGAACATGAGTCAGCCTAAGTGCTACCCAACAGAGGTGTAGGTTCAGAGAGGGGTAGCACACTGATTCCTCTTCCCGTGTCCTGGAGCCACCATTCAAGGGGGAGTGGGGATGAGTAACTCTTCTCTCATTGTAGAGGGAGAGAACAAGAACTTAGCTCTGTTCTTAGGGAAAGCCAATTCCCTTTCTATTTTTCTTGCTATGGACCATCACAAACTTAAGACATAAATTAAAAAAAGAAAAACATGAGTATCACCTCATAGTGGGATCCACATGGTCTCACCAATCCATGCCCTGCCAGATCTGGTGCCCTGGGGGTGTGGGGGTGTGGGGCATGTCACTGGGTGGGGGAAGCAGGGGGGTATTCCTCTTGAGCTGTACTCCCTACTCCGAGCTCTGTGGATGATCAGAAGTTCTATTTGTCAAGAAGACCCAGTTTATCAAGAAGGTTCTTGTTGGACTGTGGTAAAGAGCACTTTGGAGGAATTCTCTTTAGGAAAATAGTTTTTTCTTTTTTTTCATGAGTCACTGTGATTTGGGTCCTGAGGTGCCTGGTGAGAGACCCACTACTTGCCCCCATCCCTGTCTGGTGGGGGACATTAGGCCACCTCAGGAGCTTGCCTTCTGATCTGTCACAAAGGCATGTGGGGAGTCCTGGACCTGGAAATAACTCAGGGTCTAGGAAGATGCCTGTGAGCGGCAGCAACGGAATGCTGTTATTTGTGACAGATCAGAAGGCAAGCTCCTGAGGGTGAGAAGTTGGACTTGGGACAGTGACCAAGTTGGGGCTGGTGGCTGCCTTTTTGTTCCTTGGATCCCTTGTCTGTCAGGGTAAATGCCCTTGCAGGGAGGGATCCCACAGCCTTTCCCAGCCCTCTGTGCTGCCTCAGGGAGTGTGTTTGTCAACCCAGCACAGAAGAAGGGCCACACAACTCACCATGGACCCAACATGCCTTTGGACCCTAAACCCTTCACAGACTTGTGATCCTGCCTCATTATGAGGCAAAAATGATTTCTGTTGTGGTTTAATCCTGTCTCCTCTGTCCTCAGTGAGGACAGACCACAGTCAGCCACTCTCAGTGAACTTGTGCTTATCGTTAGCAGCATCAGGATTTCATCTTAAAAGTGCCTTTGTGAAAATGGCACCGGACAAACTGCACATACTATTTCCAGCCACACATATTTACTTCTCCATTTGTCTCAACATCTTGGCTCTTTTCTTTGAGATAAGCGCAAGGAACCCAGAGAGACACATAAATTATCTGGCTGCTTTATTACTCTGGTTCTCATAATAGGCTGCATTGTATGACCTGACCATATCTTTTTCCAGGAAATTTATGTTGTGGCAATAATAATTCCTTCTAACTGAAACAACCCATAACAGAGTGGGTTTATTAAGAAAGTATTTATGGCTAATTAAGCTGCCACAGGCACTCTTTTTACTCTCAGGATGCCAGGGAGCTGATGCACATGGGGAGACAGTGGGGGCATGGCAGGAAGTGGACGGGTTTGAAAGCAGGAGACCCTGCATCGTCTTGTGGCCTTGTCACCAACTACATTAGAATGGCGGGCAAGATGCTTCCCTTCTCTGGGGTAAAGTTTTGTCAACTGGAAGATAAAGGGGTTGGATTGGATAACCTTCAGGTTCTGTGATTTGTGAGCCCGAGAGTGGAAGAGAAGCCATGTGTTCATACATGGCTGTGAGCTGAGTGACAGATCACAGTCCGGTTAGCCCCTCACTCTCGAGACTTCAGCCCCCCAGCCCTAGTCATAAAGGTGACAGACGGTTTAACCTAGTCCAGCAGGCAAATCTTAATGTAAAAATAAATTAGATAACCCAAAGAATCATGTCCAGTGTGTGCATCTGTGTGCACACACATGCGTGTGAACTCCCAGAATCTGTCCCCGACCCACACCAAGAATACCATCAGGTAAAAAACACACCAAGTGACCTAACTGGAGGCCATCTGTTAGCAAGAAAGTGCTCATCAATCATCACCTCCCTTAAGTGTGTTTGCTTCCACACAGGGGAGACTAACAGCAGTCTTCCTGCTCAAGAGTCCTCTATCTACTGGTCTCAAATCCCCAGACAGATGCAGTTGGGAAGAAATTATTCTCACAATCACAAACCACACATCCTTCTTGAGAATCTTGTCAGCTCTTAGAAGCTAAAGCTAAAGTTTCTGCCCATCCCCCCTTATTGAGGTGCTGGGTGAGTCCCAATCCCAGGAAATTAACTTCGGCTGACCTAACCCTCCCTGCTCTGTACATTTACCCAGAGAAGTAATTGCAGCCCTCCCTCCAGCCATGGTCTGCCCACCCCCCCAGAGATGCCTGATGGTTCACACTACCCCATCACTTATGAGCAGACAGGAGTAAGTGTGTGGCTGTTACAATCAAATACACAAGCACTGGGAGGGCATGGCCGCCTCTGGTCAATGATGGGCATCATCACCATCACCTCGAAGGTGCGCCCTCTGTGCCCCGCACGGGAAGGTTGCTCTAGGTAATGGCAGAATTATTTAAGATATGATGCTTGCCCTGAAAGGATGTGTTGCTTGAGAAAATTCCTCTTAGAAGGAAAGATATTAACAGAATTACTAATTGCTGTCAGTTCTGGGAGCTGTCCTTTGACCTTGCTGAGAAGGACGAGGGAATGTGCACAGCAAGATGGGTGATGAGACACTGGTTCTGATCGGCTGCTCTTGTTCAGATCCCTGAACCTCTTTCCATTCCCACATTCTCAGCGGGAAAACAGCAAATTCCCTTACCCCAGTATTCAAAGATCAGGCAGCCATTTGGAATAGTTGTACTTCCCCCATAAGCTACCAGAATCCAACTGCTAATTTCAACTGGGTGCACAGCTGGCCTTTGGCTGCCAACACCCTCTGCTGATGACAAGACTAGAAGCAAATCCCAATGTGTTTTCTTGTAGTTTCCTAATAACTCTTTGGAGAGTAGAGTGAGAAGTTCTTTTTAATAGGAGTCTGTAAATATTGAGAGTTTAATAGATGACATCCAGCTCTGCCCAGTAATCTAAGGTGAAATTACTCAGCATGAAATAAAAGCTGGATGATTGGAGTGTATACACAGCCATTGGGTGCCTGAAGGTTTTCTATGTTCCAATTCGGTTCCTGCAACAAATGATAATAATAACAACAATGATACTATTAAATAGTAGTAGTCGGCTGTCAAAAACTACCATTTATCAGGTATTATGCTAAACAGTTTTGACATGGGACTTACTTTAATGCTTCTAATAACTGAGTGAATAGTCCCTAATGAAAGACTCACAGAAGTCAGGTCACTTATTTAAGAGAGAATAGTGACCAGTCCTGAAACTAAGATTTGAATCCAGCTCCTTGAGCCTCCTGTGCTGCTTCCTACTCTGTGTCCATCCATTCAGTCCTACTGCCCTGTGGGAATTATACTTTTTTTTTTTTTTTAAGATTTTATTTATTTATTTGACAGACAGAGATCACAAGTAGGCAGAGAGAGAGAGAGAGAGAGAGGAGGAAGCAGGCTCCCGCTGAGCAGAGAGCCCGATGCAGGGCTCAATCCCAGAACCCTGGGATCATGACCAGAGCTGAAGGCAGAGGCTTTAACCCGCTGAGCCACCCAGGCGCCCCGGAATTATACTTTTTAAAGCCAGATTGCCTACAAAGCTAGAGAATGAATCCTTCTTTATTCTTTCAGTTCAAGTCTCTTTAAAAGCTCCACATTAAAAAAAAGATTTTATTTATTTATTTGACAGAGAGAGGTCACAAGTAGGCAGAGAGGCAGGCAGAGAGAGAGAGAGGGACAAGCAGCGTCCCTGCCAAGCAGATAGCCCAATGCTGGGCTCGATACCAGTACCACGAGATCATGACCTGAGGTGAAGGCAGAGGCTTAACCCACTGAGCCATCCAGGGGCCCCATGTCTCCACATTTTATTTTTGAAAAGCTTTATAGAGACATAAACCACATACGATACAATTCACCCATTTAAGTGTATTTAATGAGGTAGTATATCAATTAAGTTATGCAACCATCATCATAGTCTAACTTTACAACATTTTTTCATTCTCCCACACCCCGCTGCCGGTTCTAATCATCGGCATTCACTCCCAATCCTCCTAACCGCCATGTACTGCGCCACTAAACTACTTTCTGTCCATAGACTTGCCTCTTCTGGACAATGTATGTAAATTAATCTTGGATTGTATGGTGTTTTGTGATTGGTTTCTTCCACTTAGCATAATGTATTTAAGGTTTGTTTACTTTATAGACTCTGTCAATACTTCATTCTTGTTTATTGCTAAATAATATTCCATGGTGTGTGTGTGTGTGTGTGTGTGTGTAACGTTATATTCATCCACTTAACAGTTAGTGGACACCAGAGTTGTTCCCACATTTTAACTACTATGAATATTGCTGCGGTTACCATTTATGCACAGGTATTAGTGTGGACCCTTGCTCTCATTGCTCTCGGGTATATACATAGAAGTATTGATGGAGCATACGGTAACTCAGGTTGAAGTGTTTGAGGGATGCCACAATATTTCTCAAAACCAACCACATCATTTTACTCTCCCACCAACATATGAAGTTCCATTTTTGTCTACTTCCTAGCTGACCCTTGTTACTGTCTGATTATAGCCATTCTAGGTGGTAGGGTGGTATCATATTATTGATTTGCATTTCCCTAGTGATTAATTATGTCGAGCAGTTTTTCAAATGCTTATTGACCATTTGTATATCTTCACCAGAGAAGTGTCTATTCGGATCCTTTGCCCATTTTTAATTGGTTTATTTATCTTCTGTTATTGATTCATAAGAGTACGTTTTCTATTCTGGATACAAATCCCTTATCAAATATACAGTTTGCAACTCTATTATTCTGGGATTCATCTTTTCACATTTTGTTTGTGTCTTTTTAAGCACAGAGGTTTTTAATGTTGATGAAGTCATCTCTTTTATGTTTTGTTACCTATGCTTTTGGTGTCATATTGAAGATAGCGTTGCCTAACCCAAGGTTATAAAGATTTACTCCTAAGTTCTCTTCTAAGAGTTTTATAGTTTTAACTCTTACATTTAATACTCTGACCATTTTGAGTTGATTTTTTAATACGGTATGAAGTGGGGTTCTAGTTTTTTTCTTTTGCTTAAGATATCTAATTGTCCAAGCACCATGTTTGAGAAGCCTTCTTTCTTGGGAATGTGACAGTCTCCCTGATCACCAGGAGTATCTGTGGCTTATTTGGACATCTTAAAATCTCTCCTTCCCTGATATGACATTAAGTTCCTGGCCAGTGCCTTTATTTATGGGTATCTCACCCAGATGCTAGCTTCTACTAATTGCTAGCGTTTGGCTCTATTGTTTTGACAGTATCTTGGTGTAATTGGATAATACTTTGGTATAAATTATTCCACAGACTGATCCAATTAAAGTCACGTTTCTTTTCAGGGATGGGGTATTTCCAGTCTTTGGGTCTTACTTTGACCCCAGAAGGATACCTCCTGGCTGTCTCTTTCCTTAGTTCTCTCTGTTAAACATCTAACCAGTGTACCATCTTGTTTGTTGCTACTAGCATCATGGAGCCACCAGCCTTTTTTCACTCACCACCAAGATCTCCATTGTTTGTTTTTTAACAATGTCCTTAAGCACGTTTTCCCTAAACTATGTTATAAATGAAGTTAATCACTTTATGGAGAGATAAGGACCTCTGTGTTCTTAAGACCTGTTTCTCACACTAGACAGAAGCTCTGTGCTACTAAACCAGAGTTAAGGGTAGGGATAGTGGATAGTGGCCCTCTTCTCCCTTTGAGATAGCTCTCTACTCTCTGAGGAAGAGGCCTTTGTCCTTCTCTTGCTCCTCCTGGCATGGGCCTCTTCTCTAGAAGTCATCTGAGGAAAGATGATCAGGACCTCATATCCTTGGCCCTATGAGTGAGGACTCAGTGGGTGAATGGAGCCCCAGTTCTCTTGGGCCTGCCTGTCTGGATCAGAGCTCCTGTGGAAGGGAATTATGGAGGGAATATCATTTCTTGATGGCTTCCTCATTCTGGGCTAAAACTGTAATCCTAGACTGGGATCTTGAGGAGGAGGAGCTCCATCTTCTTGACCACACCCACTTGGAATAGAGCTACCATTATACTGAGATGAGGATAAGGATGGGAGCTGGTTGTGGCTCACATGCCACAAATTCTCAGTTATTACTGAGATATAGTAGATTTTCACAAACAAGTATTTTCCCATTGTATGCCCTTAGAACAATCCCCAGAGACTTTAAATAATTGTTTCATATAACTTTACAGTTGAACGGTTGCTTTGCTGGGGACAGGGTCCACCAAGGCCCCCATGCTGCCATTTTACATGTCCTCTAGCTCCATACATTTTACACACTGAAGATGGATCATACTCCACCCTCTTTTCTATCTTTCAAACACCATTATAACACAGTTATTATATTGAATGTCAAGGGTTTCTTCTCTGACATTATAGAGCCTCAGAACTTGGTAGCTTGAATTTCACAGTTTTTCACTCCTTCCCTTCCCTTTGATAGCCAGCCATTTTTTTTTTTTTTTTTGGTAGCCTAATGTGTCTGTCCTTACCTTCTTTTATGCTTTCTAATGTTCAGATTCAAAATTAATCAGGATCTTGTTAGAATGATGGACAATTATAGTGTAAACATACCGACTGAGTGTCCAGAGCAATCATCTATGAACCAAGTGTGTAAGCTCTAAATCATGTCACTCCATGAGGACTGGCCAGAGCCTCTGTTTATTCTGTAGACTTCCTGGTGTTGATGACCTTCTAGCCAGGAGAGACTACGGAGGAACTGACAGGTGCTACCGGAGAGAGCTCACAAATTTCTTCCAGCTTCAGTAGTGATGATTGGGCCAAATAGTCAAAAGGTATATGTAGGTATATGGTGACTGTCAGAAAGGGCTAGTCATTTAGGAAAGAAGAGGAATGCCTTGCTTCAGAACTTACAGTGTATGACAATCAGTACTGAGGAAGGCAAGAAGAAAGTGGGAAGTTCTACCCAACACAAAAGAGACCAGCAGTTGCTTTGCTGCTGGTCCAGCCCAAGGAAGGAATGCCATAATTCCAATAATCCAGCTGCTGCATTTTCTGTGCTTCTGAGTACTGCTATGACTGCTCTTCTCACGGCATCCATTTTTGGGGGGTGATAGTCTACCTTTCATACTGTCATTTTTAGAACTTTGCATCAACAGCACCCCCAGTTGGACCCTACTATTGATGTCAAGCTTTCCTGAGCTCACTGCCAGCTATCCAACTGTACAAGTTTCTCTCATACCTGTGCTTGAAGGTCCATTTGTTAGATCTCCTCTGCCTTGTGTGCTCCACCAGCTTGCTATGGCTCTCCCCCATGGCCTTGAATATATCCTGTCCTACAACCAGTTATTGGAAGATGAAAGTGCAATATCACTTGGGGAGTTTTATTTTTTTATTTTATTTTAATTTTTTATTAACATAGTTAGAGAGGAGAAGGGAGTTGGGGGAAATTGGAAGGGGAGGTGAACCATGAGAGACTATGGACTCTGAAAAACAATCTGAGGGGTTTGAAGTAGCGGGGGGGGGGGTTGGGGTACCAGGTGGTGGGTATTATAGAGGGCAGGATTGCATAGAGCACTGGGTGTGGTGGAAAAATAATGAATATTGTTATGCTGAAAATAAATAAAAAATAAATTAAAAATATAAATTAAAAAAAAGAATTACTGATATACCCAATGAGCTCAAACTTTTCAATTTAATACTAATAATCATCATAATAAAATGGATTGATAATTTTAAAGTAAAAAAAAAAAAACAAAAACCAAAAAACAAAACATATAATGTATTATTTGCCCCAGGGGTACAGGTCTGTGAATCATCAGGTTTACACACTTCACAGCACTCACCATAGCACATATCCTCCCCAATGGAGGGAGATATCATAACCCAACCACTCTCTCCATACCTGCCTCCCCCAGCAACCCTTGGTTTGTTTTGTGAGACTAAGGGTCTCTTATGATTTGTCTCCCACCCAATCCCATCTTGTTTCATTTTTTTCCTTCCCTATCGCCCAAACCCCCCACTTTGCCTCTCAAATTCTTCATATCAGGGAGATCATATGATAATTGTCTTTCTATGATTGACTTATTTCGCTCAGCATAATACCCTCTAGTTCCATCCATGTCGTTGCAAATGGCAAGATTTCATTTCTTTTGATGGCTGCATAGTATTCCATTGTATATATATACCACATTTTCTTTATCCATTCATATGTTGATAGATATCTAGGTTCTTTCCATAGTGTGGGTATTGTGGACATTGCTGCTATAAACATTTGGGTGCATGTGCCCCTTCGGATAACTACATGTATCTTTAGGGTAAATACCCAGTAGTGCGATTGCTCAGTCATAGGGTCACTGTATTTTCAGCTTTTTGAGGAACCTCCATGCTGTTTTCCAGAGTGGCTGCACTAGCTTGCATTCCCACCAACTGTGTAGAATTTTCCCCTTTCTCCACATCCTTGCCAGCATCTGCCGTTTCCTGTAATTTTAGACATTCTGACTGGTGTGAGGTGGTATCTCATTGTGGTTTTGATTTGCATTTTCCTGATGCCCTGTGATGTAGAGCACTTTTTCATGTGTCTGTTGGCCATCTGGATGTCTATTTGCAGAAATGTCTGTTCATGTCTTCTGCCCATCTCTTCTGCCCATTCTTTGTTCTTTGGGTGTTGAGTTTGATAAGTTCTTTATAGATTTTGGATACTAGCCCTTTATCTGATGTGTTGTTTGTAAATATCTTCTCCCATTCTCTCAGTTGTGTTTTGGTTTTGTTGACTGTTTCCTTTGCTGTGAAAAAGCTTTTGATTTTGATGAAATCCCAATAGTTCATTTTTGCCCTTGCTTCCATTGCCTTTGGCAATGTTTCTAGGAAGAAGTTGCTGTGGCTGAGGTTGAAGAGGTTGCTGCCTGTGTTCTCCTCAAGGATTTTGATGGATTCCTTTCTCACATTGAGGTCTTTCATCCATTTTGAGTCTATTTCTGTGTGTGGTATAAGGAAATGGTATAAGGAAATTTTTCTGCATATGGCTGTCCAATTTGGGGAGTTTTCTTTTAAGTCCTTACCTCTCCCAACCTATTTCTCCAATACGCAACCCAGAGGCAGTTAATGGAGCCCTGAGAGAAACAATCACAGGGCTGCTCAAATTTCAGAATCACTTGGAGGGACCTTTAATACACAGAGTGCAGAGCTCTATCCCTAGAGTTTCTGATTCAGTGGCCCAGGTAGGGCCAAATAGCTGCATAACAGCTTTCTTAAGTGATGCTGATGCTACTGGTCCAGGGACCACACTCTGGGAACCACTCATTTAGAAGGTAACATTCCCCACATGGTTCTGGCTGTCATCCCTGGGGAGATCACTGAAGCTGATTTTTAAATTTTTTTCTGCAGTTTTTAATTTGTATCTTTCCATTATTCAAAATAATAAAAAAGTAACAGAAAAGAACACAAACACCTAATCCTTAAAATTCATGTCTTCAAATTCCCTGCTCCAGTTACTCTTCTCTGGTCCATTGGCTTTCTTTCTCTTCCTCGATGAGAACATTTTTGTTCTTCCCTCGGGGCTTTTGCAGAGGCTGTTTTCTCTGCCTGGAAAGGACCCCACAGAATGCCCATGTTGTTCAGTTCAAAGATTAAAGTTCACCTCTTCGAGAAAACTCTCCTAATACTTGCCACTCTATATCACCTGAGATTTTATTTTATTTGTTATAGTATTTCTCATGGCTAGAAATTTTTATTATTTTATTTGCTTATGTGTTTTCTGTTTCCTGAACTGTTCCTCTCCATTCACTTTTGCTTCCCCACCACAGTCACTAAAACATAAACTTCATGAGTCTTCCTGGTTTATGCTGAATCCCAGGGGCATAAAGCAATCTGTCATGTAGCAGGTGCTCAATAAATAATGATAAGAGCAAAAATATCCTGAAAAACTCCCGAATGAAACCAGACCCTCCCACCCATTCTCAGCTATGACAAGGATGTATACATTAATTAAGCAAGAACAGAACTGTGGGCAGACACTTCATCTGAACAGGACGTGGAGGAGGAGAAGGGATATAGCAGAGAAGGTGCTGGGGGCACATTGGGGGAGACAGTGGACAGGTCCTGCCTTAGAGCACGGTAGTTTAAGCAGGGCTGGCTCACGTTGTCAAACAGAGCAGAAGCTCAGGCATAGAAAGAGCAGAGAATTCTGTGTACTTGTATTAGTTTGCTAGAGCTGTTGTAACAGTGTTCCTAAATAGGGGTGGCTTAAAGCAGTCGAAGTTTTCTCACAGGCCAGAAGTTAGAAATCATGGTGTTTGTACAACCATACTCTCTCCAGAGTCTTTAGGGGAAGATCCTTCCTTGATTTCTTCCAGCTCCTGGTAACCCCAGGTATTCTTGGTTTGCGACAGCATAATTCTAACCTTTGCCTCCATAGTCACATGACATTCCCTCCCTGTCTGTGACTCTTCTCATTGGATGAGGGCCCACCCTAATGACCTCATCCAAATTTGATTATATCTGCAAAGATCTATTTCCAAATAAGGGTCATAGGTATTGGAGGTAGGACTTCAACATATCTTTTTGGGGACACAATTCAACCCATATTAGTGACCTGGATAGAGCAATTTCTACAAGGTGGTGCTTTGTTTGTCAGAAAATGAGTTGAATCTATCTAACTAAAAAATGTTTCACTCCACTGTCCCTGAAAAAAAGAGTGACCTACTGAACCCCAGGAAATGTGCTTTAGTTTAGGACCACTCAGAATGGAAAGTACCCTCAGCCTAGGTCCCCAAAGGAGAAGTGCCTCAGTCTAGTACCCTTAAAATAAAATACTGCCATTGACATACCCACAAGCATGTCATCTAGGCCTGTTAGGGCCAAATTAAAGCCCATTTTGTGATAGAGTGAGAGGACAGCAATATTCTGATTTCAGCTGTATCAACAAGGCAATCCTGAAGTAGGCCTATGTCCAGCCAAGTTTAGACCTCTGGAGGCTTTGGTGCCAGCTGATGTAGAATGTTTGGACAAAATCCATTCTTTCTAGGTGTGTGCTGGGCACTTTCCTAAGAGCAATGTACAATGATTCCTTTACACTGAGAATGGGATAGAGGCTCAGAAAGGTCATGTGACTTTTCAGTTGTCACATGACTCATTAGTAGTAAAGCCAGATCTTTTGGTACCATTCAAGTGTTCTTTGCATTGTATCATAGTGATTTTTTTTCAATCTAGATGCGTGGGTTTTTTTTGTTGTTGTTTTGTTTTGTTTTTGTTTTTGTTTTTTTTTAGATCAGTGAATTCATGCCTGGACCCTGAACATCGGAGTGTATCTAATGAAGGGTCAAAGGAATCCTTGGACTTTGGACAGTAAGCCCAGGACTAAGGGCTCCTCATATCTTAAAGAGCCATTATTTTGCATGTTTGTTGTTCACTAATGATGGATAAGCACATACAAAGTGCATAAAAAGCACAATATGGAAGTTATTCCAAAGGAGCTTGCAATCTCATAGATATAGGCCTTTACATTCAGCATTGTGAGTAGAGGAATTCTGGGACCAGCTACCTAACCCAGACTGGAAGGTTGTTCCTTGAGGATGTGACCACTGCACCAAGGGCAGAAGGATTCTAGGAGTCAGGGACATCATGTAGAAAAGCCCGGAGTTGGCAAAAGAATGGTATTCTTGGGTTTGAACCATAGGAAACAAGGAATCCTAAAGATGAGCCTAGTGGTTGGTAATGAAGTGGCCATAAAGAGTCTTGATACCAGGAGTTTTATGTTCTTCACTGAAGTCTTCAGAGAGTTGGGAGTCATCCAAGAAATGTAAGTTTCAGGGCGCCTGGGTGGCTCAGTGGGTTAAGCCGCTGCCTTCGGCTCAGGTCATGATCTCGGGGTCCTGGGATCGAGTCCCACATTGGGCTCTCTGCTCAGCGGGGAGCCTGCTTCCTCCTCTCTCTCTCTGCCTGCCTCTCTGCCTAATTGTGATCTCTCTCTGTCAAATAAATAAATAAAATCTTAAAAAAAAAAAAAAAAAAAAAAAAAAAAAAAAAAAAAAGAAATGTAAGTTTCAAATATCGAAATGTCCCCACTTTGTGCAAAGCTCACTGAGACTGTGTTACTGGGCCCTGGCATTGCTCAGGGTCAGCTTGGGCTTTCCGCCATGACTGGAAATGACAACAGCTGCATTAGACTGTGCCCTTTCAGAGCTGGAATGAGACTTTTTTGGGACCATGATTCCTATAGGATCCTGTTTTTTTTTCCTATGTCTGTGATCAGAGAGGGAAGATGAGCGAGGTGAGGGAGGAACCTTGATACCTCAGCACCCCAGTGGGGGGGGGCTAATCTCTGAGCCTCTGGATTTGTGCCCTTCCTCATGACCACAAAGACCATAATGGCTTTGGGATATATATAGCAAGAAAGCTGAGTCTGTCAGATAGTCCAGAACTTAACAGAACCCTTAATATAGGTATCGATTTCATTATTCACTCAAACATCAAATATTTATCAAGCATCTACTGTGTGCATGACCACCAGCTTACCACAGGGACACAGAGGGGAGGAAAGGATATCACCTGAATCCTAACCCGCCCACAGCACAATGAAGCAGACACCTAGAACATGTCTCAGTGTTGTAGTTACTACAACAGAGATGGCTTTAAATTCATATCTGGGAACTCAAAGCAGAGAGCAATTAACCTAGATTCAGATGCCTGAGTCCATGGAAGAAGACAGGCTCTAGTCCTGTCTCAAGTTGACTGAATTTCTCCTTTCACAGGATCTTTCCACAAGGGAGAGCCTTCTCCCTATTCCTTAAAAGACTATTTCAAACCCTTTCCAGATCCTTAGCTTTAATCCTCCCACCTCACTCCTCTCTGAAGACCAAGGAGACAAAGCCAGACTTTAGATGCCAATGTTCCCCAGTACTCATTCTTAACCACCTTCAGCCTAGGGACCCCACCATCCCTAAACTGATGACTCTCAGAAGGATATCCTTAACTCTGACCCTCTCCTGAACTCTTAATCTGTGCCCTCACATATTCCAAAAGTACTTCAAGCTCAATTTGTCTCAGACCCAATAGTCACCATGTCTGTGACCTCTCATATCAAAGAAACATGCTCATCTTTCTGAATTCCATAACTGTGTTGATGGTGGGGATGCTTACTCAGCTCCTGATCCAGAATTCTAGGGATTGCCCTTGAATTCCCCCATATGCTTCTTTGGATGTAGAAGTGTCTGAATATCACTCCATTCTCTCTCCTCCCCACATTCAGTGTTTCTGCCACATCATCCCTCTCCTGAACTATTGCCATAGCTTGGCTGTGGTTTCTCACTTATAGTCTGCCCTTTGCTAGTCCACCTACCACATGGTCCCAAGAGTGAGTTTTCTAAAAATGCAGAACTTATAAAATCCACTATGACGTTCCGTACTTACAAAGCAGACAAGATCTTTCAAAATTTGTTCACCACTTATCACTCCTTGCATGTTCATCAACTCTCCCCATCTCCTCTCTCTCTATCTTAAGCCTTAGCAAGCCCTAATCATCCTTGCTACAAACACTGTTGAGTGCCCACCTCAAACCCATTCCTATTCCCCCTCTTCCCTCCTAGAACCACACTGGATTACTGCCCTCCCCAGTTCCTTCAAGTTGCTTCCTTTTATTTTTATTTTTATCCTTTATTTATTTTTATCCTTCAAGTTGCTTCCTTTTATTTTTATTTATTTTTAAAAAAGATGATTTATTTACTTATTTGACAGAGAGAGAGCAAGTGCACAAATGGGGAGGAACAGGCAGAAGGAGAGAGCTGGGCAGGGAGCCTGATGCAGGGATCATGACCTGAGCAGAAGGCAGATGCTTAACTGACTGAGCCACCTGGGAACCCTCTTTAACCCTTTTTATTCATGATGTTCCCCCACTCCATAATTGGTCCAGAGTAGACAGAGAGGCTAAATGGGAAGTGACTCTGGGGAGGGGTTTCACTCCCATTCTGTCTTGTTGGATGTGAATAGTGAAGCCTGTGGCTCCATTGTCTTTGGTCACTATCTTGACACTAGACTGAGAGGCAGCCCTGGGGCGAAACTGACAAAACACAGAAAAGGCACATGGGTCCCTATTGGAGGCATGAAGTCAGTGAATGACACCTCATTTGCAGGTTCCCTGAGGCTCTAATCATGTGAATGTAGCAAGGGTTTCAAATAAATACTTGCAGTACAAATCTGAAAGATGCTAATTTAAGCTTCCAAGCCTGTGTATACTCTGCCTAGATATATGATGAGCCTCTGACCCAGATGGTCCAGGACAGCCCGGGTTTATGTCTGTCCCTGGAGCATGGTTGTTAACAGCATCCGCTTTCACTCTCCAAGGTTCTGAGGTCTGGGCAAGAGAGCGTATGTATGTTCTCCTGGAATGACTCTGCCTGGACATTCTCTGCCTGGAGAACTCCTACTCAGTCACCCACAGTTTCTGTTTATGCATCACCTCGATGGGGAGCCTTATCCAACCTACCTCTTTACTTCCCAGTTTGCCTGAAGCAGATCTCTCTACCTCTTTGTAATGATCCCTGCCACATGGACATGTCTGGTACTGCATACAATAATTTTCAGTAAATTTCCTGAATATAAAAATAATCTTTCCCGAAAGATTGACTGACTGAGCCACCTGGGCACCCTTCTTTAACCCTTTTTATTCATGAGGAAAATTTCAGTGGTGAAAATTTATTTACCAAAATTATTTTTATTTCTAGTAGATTATGAGCTTAAGGTCTGATACGGCGTGTGCTCAATGAATGATTGCTAAAGACACAAATGTATTTCTCAAGGTGTGTTGTTTTCATGCTGTAGATAGAACATCGGTAGACAGGCCACAAAGTGGCCTCATAATTCTTTATAAGTGACACATTTTGACAGAGCCTCGGGCTCCTCATCCCAGGGTACAGACACACAGTGACCAACATAGAGCAGTCATTGTAAGGTGTCCCCTGACATACTCTTAGTCCGCTGAGAATCCTGCAGGGTCTGCCTAAAGGACTCAGCTCAGTGCTCTGGGTTTCCATCTGGCCTGGGGAGCTCAGGGCAGGATGACACTGAGAATGTTCCTAAGGTCAGCTTGGCTGCTCGGCTGAGCTGGGTGGGGAGCACTCCCTGCTTCCAGAAATTGAGGGTCATTGCAATGGACAGGACCCATGGATCCTCACTTCCCATGTCAAAAGCCCTTTGTTGTTAGGCAAGACTTCAGATATCTTAGAACTGAACCTTGTTTGTATTTTTTTCTGGTGGTCTTTGTCTTGTGCAGGGGAGGCAGCCCGGCTGACACAGATAACTTCTCTATTGGAAAGGCTAGAGTATTAAGGCACAAAGTATTGTCTTCATTCAGCTTCTCTGGATAGTCTACTAGGTCTGTGGTGTTCTGAGGAAGGTGCTGCGTAGCCATGTCCTTGGCCATCCTAAAAACCTTAACTAGTTAGGAATTCCTACCATCCTGGAACTTCAAGGGGGTCAGGGAACCTGGGGGAAGAGTTTACTCCTTAACAAAGATCACGGGCCCATCGACAAGGGGAGTCATGCCTGCCTGATTAGCAAGAGGTCTCAGGAAACACTTTGCAGGCAGGAATGAGTTTAAAATCAAAGAGACTGAGAAAGAGCCATCAAAGATATCCCACATTCTCAAGCCAGCACCACCAGTGTGGGTAGCGTTCCCGCAGCCACCGAGAAGCAGGTGTGTGGCCCATGGCCAGGCTGCTCTGCGTCCAGGAGTGGCGTTGTGCCCTCTCTGCTCTGTGCATGGCTCCCTATATGGTTCTGAAGCCCAGACATGCAGATGTGGGAGGTTTTACAGAAAACTGTCATAACTGATACACATTGTCAGAATAAACTGAACTCTGTAAGAGGGGATTCGGGACACATTTTGGCACGATCTCTGCACCCCAGCCTGCTATCTCTGGGACACATGCTCACAGCAACTCAGCATCAATGAACATCACCAGGCACTCTCACAATTCCTGGTCTCTGTGTCTTTGCACATCCATTTACTTGGCCTACACTGTTTCTTAGTCTTTGTTATCCAGTATATCTGTAAAAAAAATAACCTTGAAATCCCAGTCAAAACCACTTCTCCCTAAGAAACCTGTCTTTTGTGATCTTCCAAGACCAAAAAAATTAGGATCTTTCTTTTTTTCTTTTTTCCCCTCTCCAAAAACTTTGGACGTACCTTGACTTCAGATGTTAGGATACTAGAGTAACTATTTGAGGGTGTGACTGTGTGTGTGTCCATCTGAGATCCCTCCTCCCTTAGGGAGGAGGCACTGTCTTGTCCAGGCTTCCAGAATGCTCTCCATTTCATAGTTGATGCTCTGAAACATTGAATGAGTTGACTGCCTGACTGTGGGGGCTATGAGGAGATAGCCATTTTTGGGACGATAACCTTTAGAACTATGAGAAATTGTCTTTTCTCCTGGTTTGGCAAATAACTTTCATTTCTCTAATGGGGAGATTTAATTGGAAACTTGACTCTGTATTTGGAGGTAATGGGCCTTACTAAAAATGGATTAGAGCAGTTCATAAACTTTTCCCCTAAATGTTAACATATTGCAGGGCCTGCAAAGGTTACTTAGCTTGGCAAGAAAACTCACATTAAAGATCAAAATAACAATTTCCTGGATTCCTGTGCAGGCTTCTAACTTGTCCCAGTATCCTTGGGCCATGAGTAAACAGCTGTGACATAATCAGTAACTGCTGTAAATGGACAGAAATCCCAAGCTCTTTGCAGTTCTCTCGGAGAACTGGAGGAAGAAATAGGACAGAGTGGACATGAAGGAGTAATTACTGATAACAGCCAACTTTTAGAGTGCTCGTTGTGAGCCAGCTTCTCTTCTAAGTGCTCTGCCTAAGTGATCTTTAGAACCCCTATGGGATATGTTCTGCCATGAATCCCACCTGGAAGTTGACTCACCTGAGACACAGAGTGCTTGGGTGCCTTTTTCCAAGTCATAGACCCGAGACCCTAACTGCATTTGTTTTTAGCCACTCTGTTAACACTCTACTTAATCAGAAACAAAAACCTGTCGAGTTTCAGGTTCAGAGAGGTTGGTTGAGGCAGACACAGAGACATGTTCTGAATGTTCTGATGATGTTCTGATATCTCAGGTCCTTACTCCAGAACAGGGACCAGTGTGCCTTGGGGGCAGCAAAGCTGGGCTCTGGAAAAGGGCTGGACTGAGCTCTGACCGTCTTTGAGGGGCAGGCTGCCTTTGGGCATGTTGTTGCAGTCCTCAATAAGTTGGTTTCCTCATCTGTAAAATGGGATTGTTTTGATGTTTAATTACTGAGCTCAACTTGGAGTCTGGGCGCATGAAGAGATGGGAAAAAAGTGGGAGGAGGAGGAGGGAAGGCAGCAGTGGTGGTAAAGCGTTTGCTAGGGCAGAAGATAAGTTTGTCCTCTAGAAATTACTCCCCTTTCTGTGGTCATAAGAATATTAAAAAAAAAAAGACCCTCAGTCATCTGTCTGTTCCTTTTTGCCTTTCTCTTCTTGGATCTGGTACCCAGTTGCCATTTCTCTTTTATCTCTTTCCCTCCTACTCAGCCTTGTCCATTCCCTGGATTATGAGCTGGCCATTCAGTGGCAAGCATTGGCCTTTAGGTCTGTGTGTGGTTCCCAGCTTGGACTCGGGCACTCACCATTGCACAGCTGTCATTTGGGGCCTGGTTGAACAATCCCTCCTAGCCTTGTCTGTTGGGCGGTGGGGGGGGGGGCAGAGAAGGACCAACTAGAGACCCTCACCTGAGAATGTCCTGCTTGTATGGCAGACTGGGGCCAACAGATGAGGGTTTTCACTCATCAAGGTGGGGCCAGTGAAGCTAGGCTCCCCTTCTAAAAAAGTCATGAGGGTGTTTCCCATATGTGAGAGGGGACTGGGGACTATTTCAGACACATCACATTGACTTTAAAACCAGATGGAGAAATCTGTGGAGTTCAGGAAAAAAAATCTCAGTGTTAATGGCACTCAAACACCAGTGGCTTAGGGTCTGGTGGTAGGCATGGCCCCGCAGTTTAGCAATCCCTCGCTCAGCCATGTTCACAGCCTGAGCCAAGGTGACTGAATTCCTCTCATAACCATAATACTCATTCATCATGTGTGTTTATAGTAACTGACACACTTCAAGGCCATTGACAAAAAGCAGCCTGCTGATGGCCGAGGGTCTCACTGGTCATGCAGTGGGAAAGGACATTGGCCGAGCCTTGAGATCTGGGTAATATGTGACTTATCTCAGGAATGCCTGACTTTGAAAAATATACACAGCGCGACCCACAATGGACCCTTAAAACTCTATTTGCTGGCCTTACGCATTCTCTGCCTCATTAAAAATGTTGGTTGTTTAAAATTGCTGAGGGATAATTAAACAGGCCTGCAGTTGATTTATGGGAGACAAACAGAGCGGTGAATGCACAGGAATATTGTATTGTGAGCGAGGTAATTTATGAAGATGAATCTAAAACTGATGGGAGAAGCCCAACTCAAGGTTGGGGCAAGAAGTCATATATCTTGAGAGTCCTTTAAGTCCATGGAGGTCAAAAACATCCAAGTGAGCATCACATCTTGACATCCTGGCCTACATTTTTAATGACAACTCTTTAATTCTATCTTCAGTCCTGAGGAAATAATGAAATGAAAGACCTCACTCACACATACAAACACACGCAGCCCCATATATATCATGTAACCGCAGAGGCTGAACTATGTTTGGAATTTGATGTGGAATCAAAGGGAATGGTTGTGATAACAGGCTCTGATGAGTGATTTTTTCTTTTCTTTTCTTTTTAAAGAGAATCATTGATTTTAAAGAGAGAGAGCGAGCGAGCATTGGTGAGAGAGGCAGAGGGGGAGGGAGAGAGAACCTCAAGCAGACTCTGTGCCCCACACCTTGATCTCACGTCCCCAAGATTGCAACCCGAGCCCAAACCAAAAGCTGGATGTCTAACTGACTGCACCATCCAGGCACCGCTGCTCTGTCTTTTAACATGCTGCATTTCCCAGCAGTGTGGCTAATACTCCCCATAAGGGTGTTTTTACAAATTATAAGTTGGTGGATGTGGGTACAGTTCATGGAGTCTGAGCCTTCAGTCTGGGAGTTCTATGGGGTGGGGTGGGGAAGGTTTCCTTTATATCTCTTCTTGGTGAAGCTTGTAGCTCATAGTAAGAGAAAAAACAAGATGCGCAGAGGCTGATTTCCATCGGGAGAGACTGTCTTGGAAAGCAGAGGATATCTGAGATTTTTAGGCTCCTGAGTTTTTCACTTGAAGAGCTCACCGTTCTTCTGGGAGCAGCCTCAGTGAGCAGGTGGGCATCTCAACAGGAGCCATACATTCCTGTGGGCTTCTGGCTACCATGGCAGCTTCTAGCAGCTGCCCTGAGGTCAGTGCTTATGAAGTCATAGGCTTTGTGCTACCTTCTCTGTCTTCACCACTCTGGTTCATCAGAGCTCAGTCAACCCTTAGAAGGGCTGACTCTCTTGCCTCTGAAGACAGCCCCTTCCATTCTGAGAGCTGGTACTAGCCTGGCCAGCACTGTCCTGGATACAACCATGCAGTTCCATGTCACTTACTCTTCGGTTCCTTTTCTCTCACCAGCTCTGCCCTTAGCATGTTTCAGTTCATGCTGGAACCACTTGCAGGGTTCAATACCCAACCTAACCTGTCTGAGGTCCAGCTCCACTTTCTCTGCCTGTGTCAACCCAGATGGGCACCCCACAACATCCCATAGCTTCCAAAAGAAAAAGAAAATTGAGGTCTAGGAAAGGCCACAGGTCAAAATAATGCCCATTAAATAGTTTGCCTACTTGGTTCCTTTCTTGAAGGTCCTCCTAATAAAATCAGGGTGATCATAAAGAAAAGACCTGACTCCAGCTTCCTTTTCGTTTTAGCTCTACCTTCCCTTATGCTCACCAAGTCGGAAATCCCATTCTCCTTTGGCTCTGTCCAGCTTTCTGCTTCCATGTTTGTTTGAGTATCACCCTCTTTGTTGGGAATGACCTTCCTATTGCTCCCATGAAAACATCAGCTCCAGCATTAAACTCTGCTGGTTTCCTTCTGTCAGAAACCACTTCAGAATCCGAGTGACTTCTTTCTGCTCAGAATCCAAGAGCCATCCACAAATCACCACTAAAAGCCTCTTTGTTCTAACAAAGGGAACATTTTGCCAACCTGGTTTGAGTTACTGTGTGAACTTGCAAATACTTAAAATGTTTAAAATACTCCTGGATGCAGAATTAACTTGATTTAACATGTCCTTGTCCTCAGTTTGTTTGAATTGGTAAATTTATTACATGGAAAAAATCAATATCAAGGACTATAATTCCCCTCCCCAATAAACTCAAACCTGAATCTTAAAAAAATTGCAAATGTTTACCTTATTCTATTTTAACGTCTCTTGGACTTACAGAGGCAATCACATTCTTGAGCCTTTAATGTTTCTGTCATATTTATCAGTAATTTAAACCTAAACCCATTAACAAAGTAGAACTTGTTGTTTAGATTGGAAATGAGAGTGCCTCTGTTCTGTGAAACGCCAAGGAAACTCCCCATCCCCAAAGGTGGTGTCTTGAACTTTTACAACCAGGTCCAAGAAAAGTTGCTTTCCTTTGTACATAAATAGGAAAGCTGTCCTGCTGTACATGTGACTCACAGACTGGCCTTGGCGTTGCACTCTGGTCTCGGCATTGACCAGAATGTCATTGAGAAAATGACATTCTTTTCCATATAGGAGTCAAAGTATTTGGAGGATTTGTGACAACACTACTAGAAGCCAGAACGGGAAGCCGAGTCAGCAGTATCAGTAAATAGAATCGAGTTGTCGATTCAGGGCAAACTGACCCTGTGAAGATTTCAGGGGCAGCAAAGCCATCAGACCCGAAGCCTCACACTGAGATAGGTTACTGCTGTGCCGTCTTGCGGAGTCTGGAGGTGGACGAGTGTTGGGGGTGTGTGTGTGTGGGAAAGGATGCAGTGGGGCTGGGGGTATCTGTGGCTATGAAGATTTCGAGAAAAAAAAATCCCACATTGTCATCTGAAAGAAGATAAATGAAAATTGTTGGAGCAATAGGCCTCCAGGGACTAATTACTTGTCTGCTATAATTCAGGGACTGCTCCAGTGACTTCCATTGACTCAACATGTCAAGTGTCAGTTCTGTGTTATGAAATAAAATACATGTTCTTTTAATGTAAACAGTGCAGAAATGTTCTCGAATGTCCCAAGTCATTAGTCACATTGGACACATTCAGTGCCCTATGACTTGTCCCCATGGCTCTGTGTCTGGAGGTCACTTGGTGTGTAAAAAGAAAGCATAGAGGAATTAAGTGGTGCAACCATGTAATTAAACCCCACGTAGGCGCTTTGGTCACCTGGAGGCTGAGGAACATTCAAACAGCTGCTCGGGGAATCTCAGGCTTTAATAGCATGTGGGGTTGCACATTCAGAATCCCAGAGTGATTCAAACAAAAGTCCCCCAAATATCCCTATCTGCATTCTGCTTTGTTTTTGGGTTGTTGTTGTTGTTGTTTTTTTTTTTTTTTTGTATCTTGTTGCAGGAGATCAGAGGGAGGGGGCTGGCCAGTTGGTTCCCTGGTAGGGTTTGACTCAGCAATGTGGGGTGGGGGTGGCGGATGGGTTAAAATGCATAGGCTTCCCATCACACCCTCAGCTTCCTAGCCCTGAAGTATGCTGTGTGAGCTGCCTCAGCTTCTCAGGTGCCTTGTGCAGATCAAATACAAAATTTACTTAAAGCAGCCAAGAAGTTGCATATAGAGAGCAAGCAGTAAATGCCAACATTGTTTAAATAGTCTTTTAGGGACAAATACATGCTGACATTTACTCTGTGCCAGGCTCTGCACCAGGGTGAAGAGGAGTGAGCCTATGCATTGAGGAGCACAGTCCCCTGTTCTGGCTGTTTCTTTTCTGTCTCCTGGTTCAAGATCTGACAAATAACAGAAACCCAATGCCTGTTGATTAAAATGAAGACAGGGTCTCTATCTTCACCCTTTATTCTTTTCATAGCTTGGAGACAAAATCTTTTTAATCAAGGGTCAACCAGGGAAGGAGATTTGTAACAGAGGGACCTGGCTGCCCAGGTGACAAGATGGCTGTGAGGCAGAGCATGGACACATCGGAGGGACCTATGAATGCCCTGATTTAGAGGAACCAAAGGGGCAGGTGTTGCTAGTGGGGTCCAAGCTCAAGGGGCATCTTAGGGAAACCGTGAGCTTGGCTAGCCTGGAAGGAGCTGGAGACCTAAGGAAGAATGCCAGGGACACCACCTAGGTTTGAGGAAATAATGAAGGAGAAATACCCGGGCCTCTCTCTTCCTTGTATTCTCTCTACCAGTATCTCTCTGAGGGTGAGTCCTGCCACACACAGGCTGGCACAAAAGTTCAGGCCACACAGCCTAGCAGGGTCAATGCCCCCTGAAGCTCCATCCCCATAAAGCAGAGAAGGAAAAGGTTTGGAATGGCTCTGAGGGTAGACAGGACCAGGGTCAGCTTATCTTGCATTTGCACTGGACAGCCTAGGAATTAATTTTCTTAATGAACTTAGAAATCCCCACCAAATCTCTATGAATGTTGCATTCTCACCTTGTTTACTAAAGTGTGAGGAAGCTAAGGCTCAGAGGCTTCTAGTATATGACGCTAGGCCACCCAGTTTGTGCATGGCTAGCGGGACTCAAAGTTCGCTCTCCTAACCCACATCGAGCAACTCTCCTTCCTCCATGCCACCCTGAGAAGTTACTCTTCTTCTCTTAAGCTCTAAGAAGATCCTTTCACTCATGAAAGTTTTGCATTTTATAGTGCTGTTCAAGTTCTCTGTTTCCTTGTTGATCTGACTAGTTGTTGTACCCATTACTGAAAGCGGGATGTGACAGAGTGCAACTCGTATGCTTGAATTGTCTGTTTCTCCCTCCATTCCTATCAGCTTTGCTCCATGCAATTTCGGGCTCTGTTGTTAGCTGCATACATGCTGATCACTGATATGTCGTTCTGATAGATTAATCTTTTTGTAATGATAAAATGTCTCTCCTTTTTTTCAAAGTAACATTTTGTGTCTTAAAATCCATTTTGTCTGATATCAATATAGTCACTCCAGCTTTCCCATAGTTGCTATTTGTACAGTATGTATTTTCTATCTTTTTACCTTCTGCCCATTCTTATCTTTGAATCTAAAGTGTGTCTCTTCTAGACAGCATATAACTGTTTTATTTTTATCCAATCTGACAACCTGCCTTTTGACTGGTTTATTTAATCCGGTCATATTTAATATTATTGCTATCTTTGGGTTTATATCTGCCACTTCACTTTTTGATTTCTATATGCCTGTCTTTTTTTTTTTTTGCACCAGCATTAGCATTTTAAAAGGGCATGTTACAAAACTATAGATTGGGGTTTTAGGTGCAAAATTTAATAACAAAATATTATTTTGCTCTCCTTCCTTTGTGCAAGAATCTCCCTCAAGTTCTTCCTTATGAGGGACACAAAAACCTCTCTTTCACCTTGCAGGTCCTGGTGAGCTGCTCTGGGGAGAGGTTTGGGGGGCTCTGGGTGAGTCACATGCCTCTGGTAGAGTGGATGAGATGTGATTAGGGAAAACCCCCACTGGCATCACAGTCACCACTCTCTCTGCCCTGTATCCCTTTCGAGACAACTCTTCAAGTTTTCTCTCACTTGAGGTATGTTAAGAGGTTGGCACCTGAATGGCAAAAGAATTCTCCTGGACCTGACCATCATTATGCACAAGGACCAGGAGGGAAGCTCTCTGTGGATCATGATCAGGCTAAAAGCACCTTCTCCTACAGCTACCAGCACCGAGGCACCGTTCCTTGAAAACTGTAGGTTTATTGCAAATGATAACACGCAAGCCAGTTTGGCAAAGTGGAAAACATCTTTATGATATCATCAAGTAAATAAACAAAGTACAGAATTATACCCCTTGCTGAGAGCCCCACGTACAACAGAAAATACATGTGGACAGTCCTTTGGGGGCGGGGCAGGACACGAAGCTCTGAAAACATTTCTTCTTGTCATAGTTGAATGGCAATGTGTCCACTGGTTTACTCTTGTTACATGTCCTTTATTGTTATAACATTCTTTGGTTTTGGGCTTAAAAAGCAATAAAAACATGAAAAATTAACGAAGGCTGATAAAAAGGAGCAAGGGAGGGAAAGAGGTAGAAAGGGAGAAAAGACAAAGGAAGGGAGGTCGATCTTACTTGGGCTGCAGGCAGAAGATAATCCCTTCAAGTTTTAAGGCAGCTACAGTTGATGAGTAATGAAAGGAGATCTGAGCGCCATTTGTGTTTTAATATTTACTTAGTGTAGTAAAAAATTGGGGAAAAATAAAGTAAGGTATCAGGGGGAGTTCAAGACCTGAAATGGACCATCTGAAACATGATCTTAAAAAAAGATACTGTGATTCCAGTCCAAAGGCTTTAATTTCACACCAGGGAGTAGGAAACTTCATGGCCTGTAAAACATTTTTTACGTCTGGTTATTTGCCCCGGGGGAGGAAGCAGAAGGCCCATCTCTGCATCCCCGGCCTCCCTGAGCTGCTTCTGCCCGCTCCCGGCTCCTGTCCCGTCCTGCTGCTCTGACTCACCCTGAGACTAGTCTACTAGGCCAGCTGCATCCGAGCCCCCACATCCAGGACCCCATTTCGCCTCAGATGTCACCTCCATGGAACCTTCCTGACCCCTGTATCCTATTTTTTAAAAGGCCCGTGAATGCCCTACAGTTGTGTCCCAGAGCTCCACGACTTAGTCTCCCTAGAAGAAACCGTGGCTCCCTAGGCTGCATCATGCATTCCCGTTGGGTGGATTTCTATCGTGTCACCTTAACTAAGCTGGGACAGCGTTTGTTAGAATTCTCTGCCTGGAAGTGCTTGGAGTGATCAGGGGCCACACTTGGCATGAACCGTGGGAGGCTTCAATGAGGGAGCAGCCTGTCTGCTTAGAGGTCAGTGCGCTGCCCTCTCCTGCCCACTGCTCGCCCTCCCCCGCCCAGTCTGAGTGGGGCAGCCGCCAGTCCCCCCTCCTTGTCCTCCCGCATCTCCTGCACCTCCGCTCCGACTACAGATCAGAAGAGCTCCAGCTGATCCTTCTCGATCTTGTGCCACCCACAGGAGGTCCCAGTTGCCTTTGCTTCCCACACGTCGTGTCCCTCATCCTTCTCCAGCTGCTGGTCCTGCACGCTCCAGGCTCCAGCATCAGAGGCGGGAGTGGCACCCTGCATCTGGCCAAATCCCTGCAGTAAACATTCTCCATAGATCCTGGCGCTTCTGGCCAGGAGTGGAACCCTGACTGAGGCCCACCTGCAGGCTCCCCTTTCTCCCTTTTGGGCCGGGCCAGCGACTAGGTTGGATTCTTCTTTTCAAGTTCAGGTACTCCCAGAACAAAGGCTAGACTGGAGGCTTCATTATTTTCAAGCTGATATCTCATTGCAGGGCCCCTGATGCGGCAAGTCAGGGCCGAACAAGGCCTGGCTGGTATCCCAGAGCTGGAAGAGACTAGGTTTTTCCGGGGTTCCCTTTGCCAGGTGACTACTTCTCAGAGTAGGTGCTCAGGGATAGGACCCACTCTGATGGCTGTAATTTCTCTGGTTCCTTCATCTGATCAGGTGGCCTGGAGATGGGGTGCACCCTCAGGGAGAGACAGGGTGTGCCCCCAGGAGAGGGCTCTCAGGCAGCTGTGGCTCTCTAGACGTGTGCTGCTTCCTTGCTAGGAAGCCCTCGAAAGGAATGCAGCCTCTTTGCTCCCTGTTGGCACAGGTGTCTTGGCCTCTCTGCTCTTTCTATGCCCTAGGTTCTTCCAGCTGGAGGACACACTGTGGCTGCTGACTTTATCTGTGGGCCTTGATTATTAGGATCCACTCGTGCTCTGGGCCCTACTGACATACACCCTGTCACCTAACACTGGAGCAATGCAGCAACCATGCTTCTGCCTCTGAACATTTTCCCACCTCGATGAGTTTCTCTGTGTAGGGCCAGAATAATCTGCGGGGTGTCCAGTGAAAGACGGAGGCCGAACTATCCCTCCCATTGGTCTCTTCTGTTAGAAATTTTCAGTTGGTTAAATGGTGGCACCATCTCGTCTTTCCCACAACAGAGTCCTATCCATGAGAAATAACCAGGTCAGTGGAATGTCCCTTGGGTTGTCTTATAGAACTGACCTTCAGGCTTACTTCTCTTTTCTTCTTCCATAAAGTTCTCTGATCTCACGGTGCCATGGTCACAATCATAGACCCATTGGCACGTTAGCTCTCCAAATCACTGGAGACATTCCACTGCCCCCCAGCAGCTTCCTGTCAGTTTCAAAAGGACACTGGATGTCAGAGAAAGGGCATGGGCATATATGGGGACATCCACTGACTAGTGACACACTCCTGGGATCAGGAGCTCCCAGGGCTGAATTGTGGACTCGTAGAATTCATATGCTGAAGTCTGATTCCCCAGTACCTCAGAATGTGGCTGTATCTGGGGACAGGGTTTTTAGAGTGGTGACTAAGGTAAAAGGAAGACATTAGTGTAGGCCCTAAGTCACTATGACTGGTGTCTTTATACAAAAAGGAGACAGGGCACAGACACACATACACAGAAGACTCTGAGGACAAAGGAGGAGATGGCCATCACCGAGCCAAGGAGAGGAAACCTTAGAAGAAATCAACCCTGACGATTCTTGTTACCAGACGTCGAGCCTCCAGAACTGCGAGACAGTAAATTCTGTTGCTTAAGCTCCCCAATTTGAGGAATTTTGTTTCAGCAGCGTTAACCAACCACCACAGGTGGTGGCTTGACTTACCCTCCGTTTCCCCTGATGGACCTCACACCTGACTTGGATGTATTTGGTTCGCACTTGCTCAGTGTTCATTCAGCAGAACAACACTGAAAGCACATGGTTAGCTTCCTTTTTTACGTTTCCTGTGTTTTTCCCGATGTTTCGAACCTGCCAGTCTTTGGATTTGGAGGCCCCACCGTGGTGCCTGGCCTACGCTGGCTGCCTTGGTTTAAGGGGTACAGGTCAGGGGGTATTTTGACGTGGAGGAGTGGGGACACGATTGAGAAGTGCAGGAGCCTGAGACCCAGGCCTGCAGTTTCCTGCTCCGGGGGGCCCATTTCCTGTCCCTCAGTGTCCCTGCATTCTGCTCCTGTGGCCTCTCCTCTGTGGCCTTCTCTTCCCTGGCCTCCACTTTGACTGAGGAATTCCAAGGGCACAGACACAGAGAGGGCCAAGTCACAGATCTGAGGGCAGCCATGCCTTGAATGTGGATATCATGGGCTTGGGATCTCCCTTTGTCTTCCTTGTCTTAAGTCCTAGAGATGGTGAATTTTATTTGCCAGCCTTAAATATTCTGGCTCCGTGATGTGAGAAAACCCTGTGTGTTGGTCTGCTTTCAGTTTCGTCACATATATGGAACAGCAGGACTGTCTGCATGGGAACCAAAAGTGTCTCTATTCACCACTGCTGCCTGTCAGTTATAGGGTTATTGTAGCAACAGTCATACCTTCGCTTTTGGTGGCTTACAGTTTCCTGACCACTTTTACAACATTTTTGTTTTACTGCATTGTGTTATTGTCCCTGTTTCATACATATAAATTTAATATGGAAGACCATATTCTCCCAATGATCATGCAGCTATGCTGATTCCTAGTGCAGGACAAATGTCCCCTCAGGCCATCTATTGTCTGTGTCACAGCATATACTCAGTTGCCCCCTTATCTATGTGGCTGGCCCAGCCCAAGAGACCCTGGGTAACTCAGCCCAGGGCACTACTCGTATGTGAACTAGGGAGAAGATGGCTCCCCCAAATCTGTGAGATCAAGACAGTCACTTTTCAGGGAAGTCTGTTTCTGATCTCCCCAGCTTTCCCAGATCCCAGGGTCTGGGTCTGTGAGGAGCCCCCTATCCTCCACCACCTGCAGACCTCAGGCAGCCTGTACGCATCAAGAATATCAGCAGCTATCTTTCCCAACCTGGCTCAGAAATTGCCACTGTTTTTCCAAGTCCAAGTCACACTAACTGGATAGTAGAGAGAAGTAGTCTTTTTTTTTTTTTGAGAAAAATCACTGGCCTTCTATTCTGAGGTTTTGTGATAATGTGTCGAATTCCAGCATCACTCAGAATCTACTTATGTTCTGATAGCTTCAGGACTCCTAGGCTCCTGAACAGCCCTTAGTGGCCAATACTCACCTGTCTTAAGACTTTGGGTGTCATGGAGCATATGAATTTTAGCTTATCTCAGGCCCCTTCTGCATTGGTTTAATGTAGAATTAGGCTCCACCTTCCTTCCCCTTTCTGTCTTCTGCATGAGAATTTTCCATTTGTGCTGGCCTGGACTCCAGTCAGTGCTGGGCCTGATGTTTCAAGCCCTGTTCCTGGAGTTCCACATCTGCAGTCAGCAGAATTCCCAAATTTCCACTCCTGGTATCTACACCCTGAGTAATCTCCTCCTCTTAAGCAATACTGAAAATGACATATTTAACTGCTCTGATCAGCTTTCAAAGGTGCAAGTCAATTTACAGATGAAATTAAGGTCCCTTATCAGTTGACCTTGATAATCAAAAGAGAGATCACCCAAGCCCTTAAAAGGGACTGGGCCCTGTCTGAAGAGAGATTCCAAACATGAGAAAGATCCTAGCACTGGCCTTGGGGAAGTAAGCCTCCGTGTTGTAAGAGGGCTTAGTTGGCGGGCAGGAGCTGAGGGGAACCTCTAGCCAACAACCTCCAGCTGACAAGGAATCTGGGCTCAGGGTCCTACAATAGCAAAGAGCTGAATTTGGCCAATAACCGTATCAGCTTAGAAGTGGATCCTGAGATCT
The DNA here is from genome assembly GCF_030435805.1 of Mustela lutreola. Lineage (NCBI taxonomy): Eukaryota > Metazoa > Chordata > Mammalia > Carnivora > Mustelidae > Mustela > Mustela lutreola. The sequence goes on from NC_081293.1 coordinate 38,010,251, forward strand.
GGCCGGGAATGCATTTTGGCCAACACTTTGGATGCCAACCTTGTGAGGGACACTGTCCAGACATCTGACCTATAGAACTGTGAGATAATAAACACAAGTTGTTTTAAGCTGCGAAGTTAGTGGTGGTTTAGTATACAGCAGTAGAAAACTAGTGTAGTGCCCTACTTTTATCTCTACCCAGGAGAGGGGGTTGGTTTTTATCATAGCTATTGAAGCTCCCTTCTTCTCTCTGCCACTGTGTGACTTCTTGATTGGCTTGCAACCTGAAATCCCATTCTTCAGACACAACTTGAGCCCATGGAATGCATGGTAAATCCTGGGTTCTGGGCTAGAGTTCATCCTCCCCAGGGTCAGCCCCCATGGCTCCATGCACCTAAGTGAGTAGAAAGGAAGGTTTGGATCCCATAGTTCTTCTCCAGTGGGCTCCATTCCACATAGCTATGCCCCTAGTTCCCATCAGATCCTTTCCAGGAACTTACAGGAACAAAAAAACCCAGCCACTTGATATCAGGGACTCTCTCCCAAGGTTTTCCTAAAGAAGGTTAAAAAAAAAAAAAAAAGTTGCTATTTCTTCAAACCCAGACCACAGTAACTTGAAACTAGAGAGGAGTGAACATTTTTTTGGAATTATAGTGGCTTCTCCCATTTGCAGGGTTGAGAAATTATTGACCATCATTTCTTGGGAGACTTGGTGATTTATTTGAGAAATTCTTAGGAGGGATTGCAATGAGAGAAATCTCAACAAAGTCTCAAAGCTGCTGACCAGCCTATTTAAAAATATGCTATATATTCAGCAAGCACTTAGGGTAAACCACAGGAAAAATACAGGAGAGAATTAATTCCCTGTCAAATACAGTTGAAAATGTAAAACACAAAATGTATTAGTGAAGTTGGAAAATGGAGAAAGACCCCTGCTTGATTTCTGTTTATCAATTAGTAATATTAGTTTTTTAAAAAAATTTTTATAAGATTTATAAGAAGTTGCAAAAAATGGTATACAGAGTCCTATGTCCCTTCACCTAACTTCCCCCAATGGTGACATTTTATATAACTAGAGTATAATATTAAATACATAACTTACATGATACATGTTATAGGTTGAATTGTGTCTGCCCACCCCCCTGCCCCCACCCCACAATGTATGTTGGAGTCCTAACTTCCCAGTACCTTAGAATGAAACTTCTTTGGAAATATGGTTGGCTGATGTAATTAGTGAAGACGAAATCATACTTGAGTAGGATGAGCTCCAAATCTACTATGACTGGTGTCCTTATGAAAAGATGGTAATAATACAAAGACAAAGACATGCCAGGGCTGTTTTATGTGATGATAGGCAGAGATTTGAGCTATGCCACTGCAAACCAAGGAATACCAAGGATTGCCAGTCAACCACCAAAAGCTAAGATTCTGCCTTCCGTTTCCATGAATTTGACTACTGTATGTACCTCATATAAGTGATATCATAGATTGTCTTTTTGTGACTGACTTATTTCATTTGGCATAATGTTTTAAGGTTCATCTATGTTTTAATATGTATCAGAATTTCCTTTCTTTTTAAAGCTGAATAATAGTCCATTGTATGCATATACTACATTTTGTTTTTCCATTCCTCTGTTGGTGGACACTTTGGTTGCTTCCACTTTTTGGCTGTTGTGAATAATGTTGCTATCAATATGAGTATACGTGTATCTCTCTGAGAACTTTCTTTCAGTTCTTTTGAGTACATGCCAAGAAATGGAGCTGCTTGATCATAGGTAATGCTGTATTTAATTTTTATGTTTGACTTTTTGTGTTAGTCTAGCATTTTTTTTTATTTTTAAGAGGGAGAACTAGGGAGGAAATGGGACTACTCCACCCTGGCTGGAACTGGCAAGCTTAATCAATTTAAAAAATCTTTTTCTTCTAGTTAACAGATAAACCCACATTACAGCATAATTGGCAAGGATCTCTTAAAGTTTATGTCAAGATCATGAACACATATCTCCTTGGAATCCTTACCTCCTTCTGACTCTCAGGGAATTTTCCTAAAGAATAATTAGGTTTCAGGCCCTCTGGTCAACCATGGAATGTAAGTCCAGTGAGGCAAATTATTTCTACTTCTCCAATGTGATTTTTTCCTTTATTGGAACTGCTAGCGTGTAAGTAACACATAGGTATTAAAATAAAGGTCATCATAATCCTCTTCAATTTCTAAGAAACTTTCTTTTTTTAAAACATACAGTGTTTTATTAGTTTCAGGTGTACAATATAGTGATTCAACGATTACATACATAACCCGGTGCTCATAACAACAACTGTACTCCTTAATACCCATCACCTATTTAACCCAACCCCTCACTCCCTGCCCGTCCTTTTTGGCAACCATCAGTTTGTTCTGTGTAATTAAGAGTCTGTTTCTGGATTTGTTTTTCTCTCTTTTTCTCTTTGCTCATTTGTTTTGTTTCTTAAATTCCACATATGAGTGAAATCATATGGTATTTGTCTTTCTCTGACTGACTTATTTTGTTTAGCATTATACTCTCTAGCTCCATCCATGTTATTGTAAATGGCAAGATTCCATTCTTTTTTATGGCTGCGTAATATTTCACTATATGTACATATACATATATATGCTACTATACACACACACACACACACACACACACACACCCCACATCTTCTTTATTCATTCATCAGTCAATCTATGGACTCTTGGGGTGCTTCCATAATTTGGCTATTATAAATAATACTGCTATAAACATAGGGGTGCCCATATCCCTTTGAATTATTATTTTTGTATTCTTTGAGTAAATACCCAGTGCATGATTATGAGATCATAGGGTAGTTCTGTTTCTAACATTTTAGGGATCTCCAAACTATTTTCCACAGTGGCTGCACCAGTTTGCATTACCACTGCAAGAAGGTTCTTTTTCTTCACATGTTGTTGTTTCTTGTGTTGTTGATTTTAGCCATTCTGACAGGTGTGATGTGGTATCTGATTGTTTTTTTGATTTACATTTCCCTGATGGTAAGTGATGATGAACATTTTTTCATGTCTCTATTTGCCATCTCTATGTCTTCTTTGGAGAAATATCTGTTCATGTCTTCTACCTGCTTTTAATTGGATTATTTGGTTTTGGGGTGTTGCGTTATAAGTTCTTTATCAGATATGCCATTCTGTAGGTTGACTTTTAGTTTTGTTGATGGTTTCCTTTGCTGTGCAGAAGTTTTTTATTTTGATGTAGTCCCAATAGTTTATTTTTGCTTTTGTTTCCCTTGCTTCAGGAGACATACCTAGAAAAAGTTACTTCAGCTAATGTCAAAGAAGTTAATGCCTGTGTTCTCTTCTAGGATTTTTTGGTTTCTGGTCTCATGTTTAAGTTTTTAATCCATTTTGAATTTATTTTTGTTTATGGTGTAAGAAAGTGGTCCAGTTTCATTCTTCAGTTTAGCTTTCCCAGCACTATTTCTTGAAAAGACTGTCTTTTCCTCATTGGATATTTTTCTTGCTTTGTCAAAGATTAATTTACCATATAATTGTGGGTTTATTTCCTGGTTTTCTCTTCTGTTCTATTGTTTATGTGTCTATTTTGAGTCAGTACCATACCGTTCTGATCATTACAGCTTTGTAATATACCTTGAAGTCTGGAATTGTGATGCCTCCAGCTTTGCTTTTCTTTTTCAAGATTACTTTGGCTACTGGGAGTCTTTTGTGGCTCCATACAAATTTTAGGATTATTTGTTCTAGTGTACAAAAATGTTGGTTTCCAAGAAGCTTTCATTCCTGTTATCTCATTGATTCCCACAACATCACTGTGAAGGCAGCAATCAAAACCGAGATGATTTATCTCTGTTTTATAGACAAGGAAATGGACTTGGAAAAGTAGATTTGAGATGAGAATTCTAAAACTTGTGTTGTTTGAGTCACTGCACTTGTTTAACATAATATCCATACCATTTGATTGAATTAATGATAGTAGGACGGCTTCAGCTGAAATGATCAACCCCATCTTTATTGACAGAGTATATCTTGTTAATGGGCTGTACCTTGTTTCCTAGCCCGAGGACTGTGAGAGAAGGTAGGGAGGGGGTGGAGGGACACGTTGGTGGATTGAGAACATCTGGTTTGCATTTGGCATTGGAAGGGATAATAACTCTGTTACACAGGCCTGGAGTTTCTCTTTCTGATTAATCATCAGGGGCTGCAGTGGTATACTCTGGAGCAGGACATTAGTATTAATACAAACTGAGGCAACTTTCTTGTGAATTCTAGAAACTTGGGGTCATCTATAGTAGAGGATTGTGTGTGCAGATGGGTTGGTGGTTCAACAGCTCACATCAGGCTGGGGCTGACAAAGTAAAGGCAGCAGGAGGTTGGCTGAAGACATCACTGTACATGTTTGCTGATGGATACACTTAAGCCTCAGACATGTATGCTCTGCCTGAACCTGGAGTGTCTGGTGGGCTGCCTGGAAAGTTTTATGATCCCATAAACCCTCTAAGTGGAAGGTCAGATGAAGACTCAGGGCTCCACACCACAGAGCACGATAAGGCTTGGTTAGGATGTCGTGCTTGTCCAGCATGCTGCTGACAGGTAGCCTAAGGGGTCTCATGGTCCGACAGCCTCTCTCTGAAAAGTTTCCTTGCCTCCCTGGATGGCAAAGTCAAGTTCCCATAGAATGTGCCCCAGTTATCAAGCTGACATGATGTGTAGGTTTCATGCTAATGTTGGTGGTCTCACCTGTGTTATATGAACGACACTAAACCGATGCTTTGGGCAGACAAGTAAGAGGACAGGGTTTCTGTGAAGGGGTTTCTTACCCAGCCTGCTGTCTCTCTAGAAGTGATTTACGTACGTTTTTGAATATTGTTTCCAAGGCTGCATGTGTGGTAGGTTTGTCTGCAACACGAGCGGGGTGTATGACTCCCTATCCCCGAATTTTTCTAGGCAGTGGGATAATTTAGTTCTATCTTTAATGACCGTATTAAATGATCAGGTTTGGATTGATGTATTTGGATTCTTTCCACTTTCCTTGTAAATAGGAAAGCAAAAGGAATTGACATTTAGATTTCTATGACAACTTTTAAACTTATCAGCAATATCTCTGGAAATTTTGTGCTGTCTGTGAATGAAGAAAATGCACTTTCTATTTCTTCCATTTGTCATGTCTGTAGCCTCTAAAGTGCCTCAATTACACATTCTGCTGGAAGCACCTGCTGGACACAGTCTTGCTCTGGGAACAGGGGTCTTGGCTGGCAGCACTGGAGCCTTTATGCACTGTCCAGGTTTGGTCCTGGGAATGACACACAACACTGGGTGGAAGGGCCAGCTTATTCCCTGGACGAGGTTCTGGCACTCCACCTGCCTCCCCCACTCCCTACCCCCCACTGACCCTCCAATCTCATCATGTCCCACTTTTCCTTTCTTTTTCTGCTCCCCAGACTACAATTTAGGAACATTCAACAGAGAGGATTCCCTGGGACCCTCACTCAAAGCCTTATTTTATTTCATTTTTTTGGACTTTTGTATACGTCTAGCAACTTTAGTAGACTAGAATAGAGGAAAGAGGCTACATATTCATGGAATTAAAAAAATATATATCTGAAGTGATTTAAATGTTTTTTAAAAAGCATCAGAAATCGGGACGCCTGGGTGGCTCAGTTGGTTAAGCAGCTGCCTTCGGCTCAGGTCATGATCCCAGCGTCCTGGGATCGAGTCCCACATCGGGCTCTTTGCTCAGCAGGGAGCCTGCTTCTCCCTCTGCCTCTGCCTGCCATTCTGTCTGCCTGTGCTTGCTCTCTCCCCCTCTCTCTCTCTGATAAATAAATAAAATTTAAAAAAAAAAAAAAAATAAAAAGCATCAGAAATGGTAACTGTGGTAGGCCGAATAATGGCCCCCAAAGGCATCCATGTCCTAATCCTTGAGAACTGTGGCTATGTTACTTTACATTGCAAGGGGGAATTAAGGCAGCAGATGGAATTACAGTAGCTATCCAGTTGGCCTTGAGATGGGAAGAGTATTCTGTATTACCTCCTTGGGCCAATGTAATAGCCAGGGTCCTTAAAAATGGGAGAGGGAGGGAGAAGGGTCATTGTCAGGCGGATGCCCTATGGAAAGGCCTGGCCTGGCCTGTGCTGGCTGTGAAGATGGAGGGAGGGGTTATGGGCCGAGCCTCCAAAAACTGGAAAAGGCAAGGAAATGGAACCCCCCCCCCCCACCCCTGCCGCCCCAGAAACTCCAGAAGGAACCAGCCCTGCCAAGAGCTTGATTTTGGTCTAGTAAGGCTGATTTCAGACTTCCAGTCTCCAGAACTATAAGATAATAAATGGCATTGTCCCTAACTCTGTGCTCATTTGACACAGCAGCAAGAAGAAATTAATACAGTATCATACCCCCAAACCTAATTTCCCAAACACAGGGACCTGTGACGTTACTGCTGTAAATTACATAGGAATACCAGAACCTGAGATCACCTAGACAGGTGAGTGCTATGCTCAGGTCATTGCCATCCAGGCCTTTCTTACTCAGTGCACCTGCTGTGTCTCTTGTCAAGGGCTGGAGGGTGTTTCCTTTCTTCTTTCATGACAATGTGGCAGAGTTGGCCTAAACAGGCCCGAAGAGGCCTGGCCATGTCCCCTTTTAGCCCTCTTGAAAGCAGACTGTAGAAAGTCTGAGTACCTTGCTGGAGAGTGAGGCCTGGCAAATCCCCAGCTATTCCAGCTGCATCAGTGGGTGCATCAGGTGGAAATGAAGCCATTGTGACCCTACAGCTCTCATCAAGTCCAACAATAGCCCGTGGAGCAGCAACAGCCTTGCACTGAGTGTGGGGCAGACGTCTGGGCAAATCATGCCAACCACACATTTCAGATCATTTTTGAGTTTCTTCCATGTGCCAAGTGCTGGTTGAGAGCATGCTTCTTGGCAAAAGAGCAAGTCTTGTACCTGTTTGTGTCCCTTCCAGGTTACTGAAGCAAAGCATGACAAACTAGCAAACAATGAAATGTGTGTTTTATTGTAAAAGGGGAAACCGAAGACCAGAAAGCCCAAGTCATTTTCCCAAGGCCACACAGCTAAGTATAAATGAGGACTCATACTGAGAGCTGGGCTCCAAGCCTGCTGGATCAGGTCAGTTACTCCTGCAAATCACATCTTTTATCCCATGATTATCTCAGATATGCACCAAAGGCTGTCCAGAGTTCTGCTTGACCAAGGTTTAATGAAGTTAAAGTACACATTTTCCACATACTCTATTTTTCCATTCTTTAAGGCTCTGAATTTTGTTGGTGTAGCCTCACATAAAAGTCTCACTATTACAGAGATAAACCACAAAATTTGATTAGGTTTCAATGGGCAGAAAACCATGTAGCCCAAATAAATGTAGAAATGATTGGTTTTGGGGCCAGTGGATAAAATGCTCCCAGCTATAGCTGTACCCTTTCCACCTTCCTTAAAGGAATTTACAATACAGAAAAGAGGCCGATAAAGCAGAAATGTCAATTAAAACATGTTTTCACTTCTGGGAATCATTTTGATTAAAACATATAATTCAGCTATACTTAATTACTATGTATAAAGCACTTTCTGAAATGTTTTCTATTCTTTGGGGTAGGTTTTCTTTTTTTTTTTTTTTTTAAATGGAGGATCAGACTGTCCTTTTTTCAAAGCTCCCAGAATCCTTATTTGTGGCCTACCATTCAGTTTCCAACATGAAATATTCAATACGGGGAGGTAAGGAAGATCTTCCCCTCCACGTTCCTGAGTTTGGAACGTGCTGCTGGGAGCGGCAATGGAAATGCACGTGTTGGTTCATGTGATCTGAACTGCAACACACATGTGTCATCTGAGATCGCAGTCCGTCTCTCCCATCATCTTTTATTTTATTTTTAGAAGGCTGCAACTGGGCTGCGCTATGCTGCATTAGGGTGGGTAGCTCTATGCAGCAGGATTTTCAAGGAACCAGCATCTGGGCGGGTTGGTAACGTTCTCCTCTTCACTGCTGCATCTAACTGGGCATATTGGTTTCCTATGCTGTTGTGACAAGTCACCGCAAACTTGGTGACTTCCAACGATTCAGATGTATCATCCTCCACTTGGTAGGTAGAGGTCTGCAACGGGTCTCCCTGTGCTCGCATCAAGAATGGGCAGGGATGCTTCCTTCGGGAACTCCAGGGGAGGGATCTGTTTCCTTGCTTTTTCCAGCCTCCAGAGGCCGCCCCTAATCCTTGGTGAGTGGCTCCTTTTTCCTTCTTCAGGGCCAGTGGTGCAGGGCCTTTGAACCTCTCTCTGACTCACCCTCCTGCCTCCCACTTTCACTTACAGAGACCTCTGAGATTATATTGCGTGTCCTTCTGCAGAGTCTAGGATTTCTCTCTACCTCACAGCCCCACCCTCAACCTGAGTAAAGAAACATGTTCAAGGTGTGGGATTTGGAGGCAGATGTCTTCAGGGGCCATCATTCCAACTTGCTGCCATGGACTTTTCATGGGTGGTTGCTGGGCTGCTTTTCCGATCTAGCCTGCACGGGCCCCTATGTTCTGGTTGTCATCCTGGGTCACCCATTTCTCCCCCCCCCCTTTTTTTTTTTTAAGATTTTAAATTTATTTATTTGACAGGCAGAGAGAGAGGAAGGGAAACAGGCTCTTTGCTGAGTGCAAAGCCCGATTCGGGGCTTGATCCCAGGACTCTGGGATCATCACCTGAGCCGAAGGCAGAGGCTTTAACTCACTGAGCCACCCAAGTGCCCCTGGGTCACTCATTTCTGTTCATGACAGTGGCCTCCTGGGACCATAAGCAATGCCTTCGGGTGGTAGAGCCACCCAAGTGCCCCTGGGTCACTCATTTCTGTTCATGACAGTGGCCTCCTGGGACCATAAGCAATGCCTTCGGGTGGTAGGAAGACCCAGCTCCAGGTTCCACTGTGCTTCTCTCTGTCCTTTGATGTTTCTTTCCACAGGTGGGGCACTTGGTGAGGACACTGCCTACTCTCGATGGTCCAGCATCTTATCAACTTTGCTGCTGGGGCACCTTGGTGTTCATCCCAGACTTCTGGGTTTTGCAATGGTCCCTTTACCTTCAGGGGAGCTGTCTTCCAGGCCTGCTGGGGACACTGTCTGCCCTGACCCTTCCATGCCTTGGCTCCTCCTTAACAGTGGGTCTCTTGGGAGTCCCCACCTGCCTGCCAGGATCACTGTCTACTGGGTGCTCCTTGACCTCAAGAGCTATGCTCTTGCACCCTGCCAAGACCCTCACCCTCCCAGAGGGGCTGGGCTCTCGGAGGGTGGCCTTGTTGAGGCTACTGACTCAGCTGCTAACTCAGCACACTAAGTCTCAGCTGACTGAGACAGCCCAGCTTCCTCCGGGGTCCACCTGATGGGCATCTGGTCCAGGTTCCAGCCCCTCTAGATCTTGTTGCCTCTGAGCACTCACAGCTGAGGCAGCAAAAAACAAAACAGGAGCCTGCAATTCTCTGCTAGAGACATAACGTGATAGCATCACAAATACTAGTATCTATTCTATTAGAAATCATTAAAGAATCATCTGAGATGGTTTTTCAAAAGTATCCCCCCCCAAATAAAAAGATATTCCACATGGCACAAAGAGTCAAACATAGAAGTAAAGCAATGAAAACAATTGAGGGGAAGAGAGATGAATATTTATCAGATCCCAGGATGAATGTGGGCTTTGTAATTATAATGTTTTGGAGGAAATTAATTCACTAGAAGACCCTCTGGGAAGAGCATGGCAATCGTTTGGAAAAATGTCCTCTAAGCCTGTGCATCTCCTCTCATGGGGGCTGAGGACCCTCTCTCCTGGCTGCCAGCCTGGGGCCCATTTGGGAGGAAGGGGGACACCAAGATGCTTAAGGAAGGTGAGGGCTTTGTAGAACTGCCTTCCAGAGAGCTACAGGACGTCCCTAGTGAACTTATGTTCTGCTGAGAGCCGGTAGTCAGTTTAAGGACAAATATGGGGCCCTGCACCATGGAGCAGAAGGAAGTTCAGGTTTTGGTGGTCTTAGGGGAGATGTGCTGGGCAATGGGTTTGAATTTTATAAAAATTAAAAAGCTCTGAAGAAACAACAACAAAATGTACCACAAGTAAAAACAGAAGTAGGTAAGGAACTAAGCACAGTGTTTGCAGTGAAGATGACTGAGGTTTCATTGGCCTCTTCTTGCTGGTCCCTGCCTCCAAGAGAAATTGTTCAGCCAGGGCCCTCTGGGAGGAGCCAGAGATGGGATGAACCATGGACATTAGGGGAAATGAGGGTGGAAAGGAGCAGAGGGAGCCACAGGAAGTCAGACTGGGGGGAAGGAGCAAGACAAGGTGGGGAGGAAGTGGCTTGGGTGCCCCAGGAGTCCTGGTCCAGACTCAGAGGAGTAGCCCCAGGCTTCCAGGAGCTTCCAAGCTTTGGTCTCCCTGCTGCCCACCTGGTGGGTGGAGGAGGGCCTCTAGCCATGTGCAGCTCAGGCGGCTGAGCCAGTAGTATGGACCCTCGGCCATCTATGCTTCCTGGGGTCAGGGTCTAGATGAGCATTTTCATGGCCAGCACAGATGTGACAAGAAAGTCACAAAGAAAGGCATGCCGATGGCCAAGAGGTGTTTAATGTAGAGTGTCCTCCAGCCCACGGAGAAGGCAGAGCTGACAGGGGATGTGGAATGACCTCCCCAGCCATTCTCAGCTGTGGGCTTCCCACTATATACTCTCTGGGCAGAAGAATAGAGAAGACCCCTGCGGTCCTCAGGGCCTGAATTCATCCCCCAAAGAATCATGGAACTCTGAATCTCAGAGTTTGAGTTTCCTTTTCCTGCATCCCCACGGCCATCCAGACTATGCTTGAATACCTCCCATGCCAGGCAACTCACCTGCGTTTGAGACATTTCTGGTTAGGATTTGGGCAGGGCAGGTCACAGCTGAGTTCATGGCCAGCTAGAAATGCAGAGCTTCAGGCCTGCCCTGGAGAATTGAGCGAGAATTTGCATCTTTCCAAGATCCCACAAACATTCTGTGGGAAGAAGTCTGCCTTGGAGCCGGCTTCTGGGCACCTGTCTGACACCAGCTCTCACAATTACCAGCTGGCCTCAGCTTTGCTTTTGGAGGGGTCCCATGAGATGCTGCTGCCCCCTTTTTCTGCATGGCAGGTGCTAGCTGTATGGCCTGGAGTGGTGCTTCAGTTGTAGATGTGGCAGGTGGGCGGGGAGTCGTTCAGAGGTGAACCCACATTTCGGGTGGCTGGAGGCAGGGAAGAAATGGCAGGTTTGGGGGATGATGGGAAGGATTTTGTGCTTATGATCTGAGGTTTGTGATGAAGAGAGGCCCGGGTTGTCAGGGGCCTTGAATGGCAGAATAAGGACTCTATTCTGTGAACAACAGGACTCTACTCTGTGACTTTCTTTCTGGAAGATGCCTTTAGAGATAATGCAGAGGGCAGAAAACAGCCCTCCCTCCCCTATACCACGCTGTCAGTGGCCCTGAACCTGCTAGGCTCTCTGTCCTGTGAATTTTATTCTGGCAAATGCACTTCCTTCACCCTGGAGTGTCCTTTCTGCTCCCTCCTCCTGTCTATCCACCCCTCCCTCGATGTTCAACCTTTAGCTCAGCTCCGTCAAGGAGCACCTCCCCACCTCCCCAGACTCCGAGGCCTGCCTGGCACTTGAAATGTGGTCAGTGTGACCGAGAACTGAATTTCTAAGCTGTTAAGTATAAACTACATGGCAGATTTAGCATAGTTTTTGTATCAATTCCATGTTGAAATAATAATATTTTGGATATGTTCAGTTAAATAAAATATACTATTAAATTAATTTAATCTTTTAAAACGTTTTAAAATGTGGCCACAAGAGAATTCAAGATTACATATGTGGCTGACATCGTATTTCTGTTGGGCAGCACTGCCTCAGACGGGTGAGCTGCCCCTCCTGTGTGCTCCCAAACTGCCCTGTCCTTATCCCAGTAATTGATGAGGGTTTGACCATCGCCTCCCAAAAGGTCCGTTTCTTGAAGGGATGTTCTGGTCCAGGCCAACAGAATCCCCGGCACCTAATTACGGCAGCACACACAGAGAAAATGCTGAAAAATGATAGTGGGGGGGGGGTGGGATTGAGGGAAGAAGGGAGAGAGAGAAGGGAAGAGGGAAAGTGAGAGAAGAAGGGAGGGAGAAGAGAAAAGGAGGACACATGGATCCCAGGGCAGGAGTGACGCAGCTCTGGATGCCCAGGAGGCTCTGAGTGGGCAGCGAAGGGAGCCCTTCCCCGTGCCCAGGGATACCAAGCTCTTACTGCCCTGCTTCTAGAGAAGGAACGTGATGAAGACAACGATTCAGCTAGAACTAGAGTAGGTTTCATGAAATCACTTTCTACTACAGAGATGAGCTAAGCAGAGTTAGATCTCCACTCATGCATGCCCCCCAGAACTTTCTCTGGAGGGGAAATGCTTTATCTCCTAACATAATGCAAAAATAGTCTTTAGACTCTATTATTTCAGGGGAAAGTACCTTCTCCCTCATCTCTCTGTCCATATGATGAAAGCCTAATGGGTTTTAGGATTTATCTACCTGGCAGGCCTTTTTAAATTTCTTGGCCCATGGGCCATAAAACAACCTGGGTCTACTTAAGCACAGTGAATCTGGTCCGCGGGAAGGTGGTGCTCAGATGTGGTCTTTCCCTGCAGTTGTGCCTGGGAGGAAGCTCATCACGCTGACAGCTCTTGCTCTGGACTGAGCGTTCCATGTGGTGTAATGAAAGTCATACCCAGAATATGCAGGTAAGATGGATTGGGTGAGTTAAAGAAGTCTATGCTGTGGGTAAGACATCAAATAAAACTGTTGCTATTGTTCTCTTTAACATGGTGAAACCGGTCCCTCTGTGATTTATGTAAAATGCATGTTCTAAAATGAGAAGACAAGATATATTTCAAACATACCCAAACCCAAATTGAATGATTCCTCTTCACTCTTCCTCTGCTATTTACAAATTATCTAATTCCACACATGGAGTCTGGTTATCATTATTTAGGAAAAAAAAATTCAACTTTACCACTTATTCCCTAGATGTGAAGGTTATTTGACCTCTTCACTTCGCAGTTTCAGTATTTCTACGATAGACAGTGGCATTATTTCACAGAGGCTCGACACATATTAAAGCAAATGAAATGTTAAGAAATGTTTTATAGGGGCGTCTGGGTGGCTCAGTGGGTTAAAGCCTCTGCCTTCAGCTCAGGTCATGGTCCCAGGGTCCTGGGATGGAGCCCCGTATCAGGCTCTCTGCTCAGTGGGGAGCCTGTTTCCCTCTCTCTCTCTCTCTGCCTGCCTCTTTGCCTACTTGTGATCTCTGTCTGTCAGATAAATAAATAAAATCTTAAAAAAAAAGAAATGTTTTATAACAGCATACACTCTAAGTTATAGCTGTCTCCATTTTTTGGTCTCTCATCCCTAATGAGAAGGATTTTCATTAAGTTACAACATTGGTGAGTGTTGCAAGATGAATAGGAGTTAGGAGGAATTTGGGGAAGGCAGGAGGTCCAATCAAAGAGGGTTATAAACTCAAAGCATGGAGACATCATGCTACAGGGTGGAGTACTGGGGAAGGCTGAGTCGGAAAGATGCGAAAGCGATGGTGGGTAGAACCCTGGAATGCTTGGGGCAAGAGGAAATGGTGGGTGAAGCTGGGAATCTTTGGCAAGCAAGAGAAGGGAGTGGTGTCCGATGTTCATTTATTTTGAAGTGTCCTTTGGAATTATCCACTAACATGTCTTTGGTAGTATTCATGAGAACTGCTTTGGAGGTATTTTGATGTGGGAAGGATGACTACAATAAGTTAAGGAGTGAGAGAGGTGAGAAACTTGCCTGTCCTTTCAGAAGCTGGATGGTGAAGGGTGGAAAAACAGATACTAGGTAGAGAGAAGATCGAGGGTTTTTTTTCCCCTTTTAAGATGGATGTGGTTTGAACACATTAATATACAGATGGGAACATCCTACCAGAGAGATATTGAGAATACAATAAAGTGAAGGGAGATCTGTGAACAAAGCTCTTCAGCAGCCACCTCATGGGTAGGGAAGGGGGTCAGGAGGCTCTGCCTTGCTGTGTATCCAGAAAACAAGGAGAAGCATTTATGCCGAAAGAGGGAATGATAGAGTGCTAACTTATTCCTTAATTAAGTCTGAGTTGGAAGAGGGGAGGGCAGGAGTTGAGAGAGTTCCTGCCGCATGTCTATCAGTTTTCCTGGAAACAGACTCTGAGAAGGAGTTTTGTGGGTGCTTTCAGGAACAATATCTTGAGGGTGAGCAGTGTAGGAAAAGAGGGAGGCATTGAAGTGGTGCACCTGCAACAGTTCTAGTTCATTTGTCCATTGCAGACAACCTCCAGGGTTATCCTACCGGGAGCTCTGGTGCTGAAGTGATGCTTCTGAATGTTCCTGCCTTGAGCGAGGAAGCTGAGCTTTTTTAACCCCATGTCAATCAGTCACTGGATTCAGGCCATTCTCAGGTGTTTTGGATGAGGGAAATTCCTAGAGAGGGACTCATTTGAGAGCTATCAGCTGCCAACACTCCTGGCAGCTGGAGCTAAGAGGAGCTCTGCCCTGAAAGATGGCGGCGGGGGTTGGGAGGGACGGTGGGGGTTCTGGATTGCAGATCACAGCCTCTACTACCCCCTTTGTTTTTGCTGTAAACTAGTTGGTCATGGGAGTAGTGAGGAAGAAGGTGGGCCTGTGGGGCTAAGTTAAGTTATAAAGGTTAGAACAAGTTTTGTTTTGAATAAAAAAAATTCCAAAGACCAAAAGAAGGGCAGCAGGGGTGAAGTGTTATGAAGGGAAAGTCAGAGACTAAGAATTTCATTGGCCTCAGTCTTCAAGGTTGTGTGAGTTCACAAGCAGAGCTCAGCATCTCAGATGTAGTTGTAATGAAAAGTCTAGATATGGGCTCTTTTAATGTCAGGAGGTCCAAAATAGTTGAGTATATTTGCAAAAGAACTTTAAGGGATGACTTAGGAGACCCAGCTGAAACCAAGAGGGAGATGGTAACTAGTGGAATCATGATACATTTTCAAACTGTTAGGATCTTCAGTTTTGTCCAAGTCCCCTTCTCCCTCTACACTTTCCCTAGGTGATTTTAAGTAGCATATATTTAAATTTATTTTGTTATTAAATTTGACCTCCCAATTTATATCTTGTGATTGAAGAGTACCTCAAAATAATTCTTCATGATTCTTCTGATATAAAAAAGTATTTAACTAAATTGTGTTTATTCTACTTACATTCTTTTTAAAAAAAGATTTTATTTATTTATTTGACAGACAGAGATCACAAGTAGGCAGAGAGGCAGACAGAGAGAGAGGAGGAAGCAGGCTCCCTGCTGAGCAGAGAGCCTGATGTGGGGCTCAATTCCAAGACCCTGGGATCCTGACCTGAGCCGAAGGCAGAGGCTTTAACCCACTGAGCACCCAGGCGCCCCTATTCCACTTACATTCTTAATAGATATTTTTTGCCAGATATGGAATTCTACATTGGCAGTCATTTTTCTCTCAGCATATTTAAGAAATTATTCCATGTCTTTTACCTACCCTTGTCTTATAGATGCTCTTTTTGAAGTAAATTTTCCTATTTCTCTCCTTACTTAAAACCTCTTTGGTTTCTAGATTTGGTAGTTTTCAAATTTGCCACACCACTTTTTTTAATTTCTGGTTCTTGCCTGCCTGAAATTTAAAAAACTTGTTCTTTTCTCTTTGAGTGTTAGAATAAAATGTCTGAGGTAGGGCAGTGCCGGTGTAGCACCCCCAACACCGCACCATCTGGACTACAAGAGTGGGTGGCTGAAGGAGAATGGAGTTGGGGGCATTTGACTTGGGGACCAATGTGTAACACATATGAACACTGAGGCAAGTGAAGATGATGATAAGGGCAGTTGGTGGGGGGAGGGAATGAGAGAAAGGCAATGGTGCTGGTATACTCTTTAACCAATGATGAAGTGTGAAAGGAAGAGGTGGAGAGAAGAAAGGGGTGATGGCAGCCAGTGAGTGAGGTATGCTACAAAGAAGAAGGAAAAATGGTCATGGCAAACAGAGAGAAGGCCAATCTTGTTTGTCTCTGAGGTCAGGGGGACATCTCTCTGTCCACTTAAGAATATCTTGGGGGAAGTGGGTTTTTAAGTGCAATGTCATATTTCAGTGTAGATGGGAGAGCTCATGTGTTTTGTGAAGAGGCTAAGGACATAGCTGAGAGTGCCTATCATAAAAAGGATACTTCAGAAAAAGGATGCTCCAATGGCAAAGATAGAAAAGAATGGTTGTGGTAGGCAGTGTGGTAGTGTGGGAGGGTTAGATCAAAATGGTCAGAGGACATTTGACCAGTATCAAGCCAAGGAGTTGGCCTATACCACAGGTAGAGACCAAGAGTGCTGAGAATGTAAGGTATCATGGGGTTATTGGCCTTAACACTCCATAGATGAGTGTATCTGGATTGCTATGAAAGAGACCAAAGCAAAGTTACCCTGAGCAAGTGGGCCATGGGTCCCTCAGCTCCAAAGGCACTGACCTCACACTGGACGCTGCACCAGTCCCAGGTGAATGAGGAATGAGAAAGGAGGTGTGCTCCTTCCATTACTCTCTTATCTCATGTTAAAAGTAGCAGCTGCAGCAGACCCAGGGGCCTTCTGGAGATGAGATGTGACTCCAAGGGAGTTTTTCCTTGTGTGGGAAACAGCTCAGAAGGACTCTGGCTATTAATGAGCTGGCAAATTTGCCTTCTGCAATAATATAGAAGATTAAATCCCTGTCAGAGTGTGGTTGGGACTAAAAACTGAGATAATGTATATGAATGTGCTTTAAAGAATACATTACAAAAGTGATCAAAATATCACCTTCTAATTTAAAAACCATATTTATATATCAATGGATAAAAATTTGTATTATTTTGAGGACAAAAGAGCTTTAGAAATACTGAATTCTTTCTATAATTTTTTTAAAGTGGAGTTTTTACTGAGAAAATATATACATAGAAAATTGAAAATATAAAAAAATACAAAAGGAATAAGAAGGTAAATCCTCTGTCTCTTCAGAGTGTTCGTCTTCTAGGGTTCAGCTTTTTTCATGACATTCTTTATGACATTCAAGGTCATAGTATAACTTCTATGTATTAACCTTATTTTGTGTGTGTGTGTGTATACACATATATGTATATATATACATATATATGTTTTTCTTTCTTTAAAATTTTGGGATGCAGTTTCATCTAATAGACCAAAATATACCCTAAATCTAGTGTATGGTGTTATTCTATTCTCACATCTGATCACATGACCTTCTCCCTTTTAAAAAAAAAAATTCTTCTTTCTTTTTTCAACCAACTTCTTATTTTATCAATTCCTTTTTAAAAATCTTTTTAAATTTTCCCTTTTACAGTCATATTCCTTCCCTTCATTGTATCTACCCTTATTTTATTTCTTTAAATTTTTGGGAGGCAGTTTCTTTTAAGAGACCCAAATACACCCAAAATCTAGTGTGTAGCTCTGTTCTATTCACCAGCCTGATCATACTTTTTTGTTCCTTTTCCCCCTGGTTTTGGGTCTCTTCTGATTTGTTTAGTATATATTTTTCTGGGTTCAATGTTGTCTTTTTACATTTTGTTTTCTCATTCATCTCTTCTTCTCTGGACAAAATGACAAAATGGAAAAACTCACCTCAAAGAAATAAAAATAAAAAAGAACAAGAGGCAGTACTGACTGCCGGGACCTAATCAATACGGACATTAATAAGGTGTTAGAACTAGAATTCAGAATGATGATTATAATATGACCTGCGCTTGAAAAAAGCATAGAAGATACTAGAGAATCCCTCTCTAGAGAAATAAAATCTAACCAAGTCAAAATCAAAAGTGCTGTTAATGAGGTGCAATAAAAAATGGAGGCTCTAACTGCTAGAATAAATGAGGCAGAAGAGAGAATCAGTGACATAGAAGACCAAATGATGGAGAATAAAGAAGCTGAGACAAAGACAGATGAACAACTACTGGATCATGAGGGGAGAATTTGAGAGATAAGCAGTATCATAGATGAAACAATATTAGAATAATTGGATCCTGGAAGAAGAAAAAGAGAGAGAGGCACAAGGTATATTGGAGAAAATTATAGAGGAGAACATCCCTAATTTGGGGAAGGAAACAGGCATGAAAATCCATAAGGCACAGAGAAATCCCCTCAAAATTAATAAAAATAGGATAAAACCCCCACCTCTAGTAGTAAAACTTGTCTCAGAGACAAAGAGGAAATCCTGAAAGCAGCTTGGGACAAGAAGTCTATAATCTACAATGGTACAAACATTACATTGGCAGCAAACCTATCCATAGAGACCTGGCAGGCCAGAAAGGACTGGCATGATATATTCAGGGCACTAAATGAGAAAAATATGCAGCCAAGGATACTATATCTAGCTAGGATGTCACTGAAAATACAAGGAGAGATAAAAAGCTTCTGGGACAGACAAAAGCCAAAAGAATTTGTGATCACAAACCAGCCTTACAGGAAATATTGAAAGCAGTCCTCTAAGCAAAGAGAAAGCCTAAAAGTAACATAGACAAGAAAGGAACAGAGACAATATACAACAATGGTCACCTTACAGGCAATACAATGGCACTAAATTCATATCTTTCGATAGTTACCCTGAATGTAAATGGGCTAAATGCCCCAATTAAAAGACACAGGATATCTATCAGATTGGATAAAAAAACAAGACCCATCGATATGCTATCTGCAAAAGAATTATTTTAGACCCAAAGACACCTCCAGATTTAAAGTGAGGGAGTGGAAAACCATTTACCATGCTAATGGACAACAACAAAAAAGCTGGGGTGGCAATCCTTATTTTCAGACAAATTAGATTTTAAACTAAAGACTATAATAAGAGATGAGGAAAGACACTATATCATACTTAAAGGGTCTATCTGACAAGAAGATCTAACAATTTTAAATATCTATGCCACTAACATGGGACCAGCCAATTATAGAAGCCAAATAATAAATACAATAATAGTAGGGGACTTTTACACCCCCCTCACTGAAATGGACAGATCATCTAAGCAAGAGGTCAACAAGGAGATAAAGGCCTTAAAAATGACACACTGGACCAGATGGAATTCACAGATATATTCAGAACATTCCATCACAAAGCAACAGAATATATATTCTTCTCTAGTGCACATGGAACATTCTCCAGAATAGATCACATACCAGGTCACAAATCAGGTCTCAACTGGTACCAAAAGATTGTGATCATTCCCTGCATACCTTTGGACCACGATGTTTTGAAACTAGAAATCAATTAAAAGAGGAAAGTTGGAAAGAACTCAGATACATGGAGGCTAAAGAGCATCCTACTAAAGAATGATGGGTCAACCAGGAAATTAAAGGAGAATTGAAAAATTTCATGGAACAAAAGAAAATGAAAATATGACTGTTCAAAATCTTTGGGATGCAACAAAGGTGGCCCTAAAAGGAACGTATATAGCAATACAAGCCTTTCTCAAAAAACAAGAAAGTCTCAAACACACAACCTAACCCTACACCTAAAGGAGCTGGAGAAAGAACAGCAAAGAAAACCTAAATCCAGCTGGAGAACAGAAATCATAAAGATCAGAGCAGAAATCAATGAAATAGAAACCAAATGAACAGTAGAACAGATCAACAAAACTAGGAGCAGGTTCTTTGAAAGAATTAATAAGATTAATAAACCCCTGGCCAGACTTATCCAAAAGAAAAGAGAAAGGACCCAAATTAATAAAATCATGAATGAAAGAAGAGAGATCACAACCAAAGAAATACAATTATAAGAAAGAGGAGAGATCACAACCAAAGAAATACAATTATAAGAATATATTACGAGCAACTATGTGCCAGCAAATTTGACAATCTGAAAGAAATGGATGCATTCCTAGAGATGTATAAATTACCAAAACTGCACCAGGAAGAAATAGAAAACCTGAACAGACCCATAACCAGTAAGGAGATTGAAGCAGTCCTCAAAACGCTCCCAACAAACAAGAGCCCAGAGCCAGATGGCTTCCCAGGGGAATTCTACCAAACATTTAAAGAAGAATTAATACCTATTCTTCTGAAACTTTTCCAAAAAATAGAAATGGAAGGAAAACTTCCAAACTCTTTTTATGAGGCCCGCATTACCTTGATCCCAAAACCAGACCAAAGGCCCATCTAAAAGGAGAATTTCAGACCAATATCCCTGATAAACACAGATGCAGAAATTCTCACCAAAATACTACCCAATAGGATCCACCAATACATTAAAAGGATTATTCACCTCAACCAAGTGGGATTTATTCCTGGGCTGCAAGGTTGGTTCAACATCCACAAATCAATCAATGTGATACAGTACATTAATAAAAGAAAGAACAAGAACCATCTGATCCTCTCAATAGATGCAGAAAAAGCATTTGACAAAGTACAGCATCCTTTCTTGATTAAAATTCTTCACAGTGTAGGGATAGAGTACATACTTCAATATCATCAAAGCCATCTATGAAAAACCCACAGCAAATATCATTCTCAATGGGGGAAAAACTGTGAGCTTTTCTCCTAAGGTCAGGAACATGGCAGGGATGTCCACTATCACCACTGCTATTGAACATAGTACTAGAAGTCCTAGTCTGAGCAATCAGACAACAAAAAGAAATAGAAGGCATCTGAGTTAGCAAAGAAGTCAAACTATCACTCTTTGTAGATGATAGGATACTTTATGTGGAAAACCCAAAATACTCCACCCCAAGACTACTAGAACTTATACAGGAATTCACTAAAGTGTCAGGATATAAAATCAATGCACAGAAATCAGTTGCATTTCTATACACCAATAACAAGACAGAAAAAATAGAAATTAAGGAGTCAATTTCATTTGCAATTGCACCCAATACCATAAGATACCTGGGAATAAATTTAACCAAAGAGGCAAAGCATCTGTACTCAGAAAACTATAGAATACTCATGAAAGAAATTGAGGAAGGCACAAAGACATAGCAAAATATTCCATGCTCATGGATTGGAAGAACAAATATTGTGAAAACATCTATGCTACCTAGAGCAGTCTACACATTTAATGCAACTCCTATCAAAATACCATCAACTTTTTTCAAAGAAATGGAATAAATAATCCTAAAATTTGTATGGAACCAGAAAAGACCTTAAATAGCCAGAGAAATGTTGAAAAAGAAAAGCAAAGCCGGGACACCTGGGTGGCTTAGTTGGTTAAGCAGCTGCCTTCAGCTCAGGTCATGATCCCAGGGCCCTGGGTTCAAGTCCTACATCGGGCTCCTTGCTCACAGGGAGCATGCTTCTCTCTCTGCCTCTGCCTGCCACTCTGCCTGCTTGTGCTCTCTCTCTCTCTGAGAAATAAATAAAATCTTTTAAAAAAAAAAGAAAAGAAAAGAAAAGAAAAGCCGGTGGCATCACAATTCCAGACTTCAAGCTCTATTACAAAGCTGTAATCATTAAATAGTATGGTACTGGCACAAAAACAGCCTGCCACTCTGCCTGCTTGTGCTCTCTCTCTCTCTGAGAAATAAATAAAATCTTTAAAAAAAAAAAGAAAAGAAAAGAAAAGAAAAGCCGGTGGCATCACAATTCCAGACTTCAAGCTCTATTACAAAGCTGTAATCATTAAATAGTATGGTACTGGCACAAAAACAGACACATAGATCAATGGAACAGAATAGAGAGACCAGAAATGGACCATCAACTCTATGGTCAAATAGTCTTCAACAAGGCAGGAAAGAATGTCCAATGGAAAAAAGACAGTCTCTTCAACAAATGGTGTTGGGAAAATTGGACAGCCACATGCAGAAGAATGAAACTGGACCATTTCCTTACACCACACACAAAAATAGACTCAAAATGGATGAAAGATCTCAATGCGAGACAGGAATCCATCAAAATCCTTGAGGAAAACACAGGCAATAACCTCTTCAACCTCAGATGCAGCAACTTCTTTCTTGGAATATGGCCAAAGGCAAGGGACAAGAAGGAACTATTGGGACTTCATGAAGATAAAAAGCTTTTTCACAGCAAAGGAAACAGTCAACAAAACAAAAGACAACTGACAGAATGGGGGAAGATATTTGCAAAGGACATATCAGATAAAGGGCTATCCAAAAATCTATAAAGAACTTCTCAAACTCAACACCCAAAGAACAAAGAATCCAATCAAGAAATGGGATGAGGCTTTTGGGATACCTGAGTGGCTCAATGGGTTAAACCCTTGTCTTCAGCTCAGGTCATGATCTCTGGGATTGAGCCTGGCATCTGGCTCTCTGCTCAGCAGGGAACCCGCTTCCCTCTCTCTGTCTGCCTGCTTCTCTGCCTACATGTCATCTCTCTCTCTGTCAAATAAATAAATAAAATCTTAAAAAAAAAAGAAATGGGCAGAAGACATGAACAGACATTTTTGCAAAGAAGACATACAAATGACCAATAGACACATGACATCAGGGAAATACAAATCAAAACCTCAATGAGATACTTACTGCCTTACTCCTGTCAGAATGGCTAAAACTACAAGTCAGGAAATGACAGATGTTGGTGAGGTTGTAGAGAAAGGGGAATCCTCCTACACTGTTGGTGGGAATGCAAGCTGGTGCAGCCACTCTGGGAAACAGTATGAAGCTTCCTTAAAAAGTTGAAAATAGAGCTACCCTATGACCCAGCAATTGCACTACAGGGTATTTACCTTAAAGATACAAATGTAGTGATCTGAAGGGGCATGTATACCTCAATATTTATGACCTCAATGTCCATAATAGCCAAACTATGGGAAGAGTCCAGATGTCCATCAACAGATGAATGGATAAAGAAGATGTGATACACACACACACACACACACACACACACACACACAGAGGAACATTATGTGGCCATCAAAAAAAAACATGAAATCTTGCTGTTTGCAATGACATAAATGGAAGTACAGGGTATTATGCTAACTGAAATAAGTGAATCAGAGAAAGACAATTATCATGATATCACTGATATGAGGAATTTGAGAATAAGACAGAGGATCATAGGGGAAGGAAATGAAATGAAAGCAGATGAAACCAGAGAGGGAAACAAACCACAAGAGACTCGTAATCTCAGGAAACAAACTGCAGGTTCCTGGAGTGGAAAGGGGTGGGATGATGAGGTGGCAGTGTGATGGACATTGGGGAGGGTATGTGCTATGGTGAGTGCTGTGAATTGTGTAAGACTGATGAATCACGGACGTGTACCCTTGAAACAAAAATACATTATATGTTAATTAAAAAAAAACCCTGTGTGACCCCATTTATATGATGTTCTAGAACAGACAAAATTAATCTATGGAGATTGGAAGTGAAGATAAGTGATTGCCTGGAGCAGTCTGGGATTGACTGCAAAGGAGCACAAGAAACTGGGGTACAAGAAATGTTGTTTCTCTGGGATGAAGGCTACATGGTGTATATGTTTGTCAAATTCATCAGAATAAATACTTAAAATTTGTGCCAGAGAGAGAGAGAAAACCATCCTTCTGAGAGACTTCTCAACTCCATGGTGAAATCCAGAATCTCTACTTTGCCTCTGTGTTCATAAACTGGGACAAGCCAGAGGCACTTACAACAGTCCTTTCCCTTCCCTGGCATAATCTCAATGGTACACCAAGCTTGGGCTTCCCTCGAGGTGGGTCTTCACATAAGCTATCTTTGCTCTTTTCTGGAACCCAGGAGGAGAACAAGAGACATTCCGGAGACCCACAGCAGACAGACACATTTAAAAAGAGCTTAAAGTTTATAGCAAGATCTCCATTTTGTTCTGGACTATATTAACTCAGTTCTACTGAGTTCTCTTAACTAGTTGGGTCATATTATATCTGGAGGCTAATATGTGATAAAGGCCTATGACTAACTAGTTTCAGGATGATCTGTAGATTTACTCAGACAAAGTTACCTTAATTGATGAGTTCATCAGTACTTCTAGGTCAAGAAGAGCTAGCCCTGGGCCTACTGCTTCTGTCATGGTTTGGGTGATATATCTATTCCTCGGTGATTATACTTGGAGTGCATAGCAATGCCCCTTCCTTACTAATGACCCAGAATCATCATAGTTGGATGAGGCTCAATCCCAGAGTTTTCCCACATCCAGAATTCAAAGAATGGTGCTTTGCCCCAGTCAGCATGGAACAGGCCTAGTCACCCTGGGACAACTTGAAGTCTTCTGTGGGCTTGCAGTAGAAATGGTCTTGCCATGTTGTAGTGAGACCCAGCAACAGGTCACATATACCAAGGCTTCTTATTGGCTGAGCTTGTTGACCAGCAGTTCTCAGTATCCTGGCCAAGCCTTGGTGGCTGAGACCATAAGGAGACACTTCATCTCTTCAAGCTTAACTTCTCATTTTACAGACAACTGAGACCACCTGGGGCCATCTGCAAATGCATAATCCCAGAAATGCTGCTCCTTTCCCCCACAGAAAGGTTGACATACCGCTCTTCTGCTTTTCTGTGGCTTTAGGTCACTCACATATTGACCAAATACATTCTTATTTTCCAGACTTTAATGCAAATCCTATAAGCCAATTTCAGCCCTTCTGTGCAAAATGTCTATGATTTTCTGCAGAAAAACCCACATTTAATTACCTACACTCTTACAGAACAACCACAATAAACTTTTTCTCCGTAGACATTGATTCTTTTTAAACTAAACATAATAAATATTGCAAAAAGTTTGGTTTGGCCAAAAAAAAAAAAAATTAGCGCTATAGATTTAATACAACTTCACACTTTGAGCTGCCTCCTTCCTTTGCTTATATTGTTTCCCAAATGTAAATAGCCTCACATAGTCTCATTTATCACAGTTACTGCTCCTCTGGGGAGCTCCTATTTCCTGCCACCTTAGCCTCCTACTTGTACAAAAACATTGAAACAGGGACCTGAACCCCCACACAGAACAACTCATTGAAAGAAGAACAATCAATCACATGTGTAAATAATCTATTGGTAATCAGGGTTGTTTATGCAAGGGAATCTCTGCGAGGGAAAGGATAAAAAATTTGCATAAAATAGCATCCTAAGAAACTCCACGTGCTCAGGTCTGTCTCTATGTGAGTGATGACTGGAATTCTTGGAAGTGCTTTCTGGCTCTGGAGCAAAACCAGGTGGTAGTAACTGCTTCACCATGTGGCACTGAGGGCAGAGTCTTGGGGACCAGCATGAATTAATCACAGGCTTTTAGGATGTCATCACTTTCCCCAGGTCTGGCTTTGGTGAATTCCAAAGCAAACGCCGGGAGAGAAAAACCATTTTGGTTTCAGCGATTTCTTTTTAAAATGCCAGCATTGCAATTGCAGGTTCCCTTTGATGTCAGGAGTCGCGAGTCTTTGTACAGCAGGAATCCCTTGCACCTGGCAGATGCATTCAGTGTCTTACATAAAAGGGGCAGTGAGCGACAGACCTGTCTGAGATAAAGTCTCAATGAGTAAGGCAGCCAGCAAATGCGCGGGGCCTCCACTGTTTAGAAGCTGGCTCAAGATTCCTCCTTGGTAGGCATTTTGTTTGAAACATTCCCCAACTAAAGGTCCATTTACTGTTCTTTGGTCAGCCTTTAAAAGAGACATACTTCTGGGTGCCTGCGTGACTTAAGTCAGTTAAGCGTCTGCTTCTGGCTCAGGTCATAATCTCAGAGTCCTGGGATCGAGTCCTCGAGCTCTCTCTCACTCAAAAATAAATAAATAAATCTAGAAAAAGAAAAAAAAAGAGAGAGAGAGAGACATACTTCCTACCAACATGGTAATGGTCTGGCGTTGAGATCTCTACTTGCCGAATGAACTTGGATTTGCAAGTTTGACTGTTGCTCTTCAATATGTTCCTCTAGGAAGATATGCTCAGGTAAACTAGTCTGTAGACAAACCAAGCAAATGACAGACAGATAATTTACCCAATGAAAACACTTAATAGAACTTAACAGAACTTGTATTACATTAAAATTGTGAAGAATAGATATGCCAAGTATTTTTTGAAAATTGCTTCAGGCTTTATCAAGCACTAGAGTCTTAATATTCAGAGACTTACATGTTTAGTTTTAGCTATTTTGTACATATGTAACATACTTCTTTGAATAAAGTCTCTGATGCAGTTTAAAAAAGCACATCCCATATAAGATGATAAAATACATGTGATAGGAGGTGTCCAGGTTCTGAATGAAATGTGGTGTATATATACACAATGGAACATTACCCAGCCATAAAAAAGAATGAAATCTTGCCATTTGCAATAGCATGGATGGAACTAGAAAGTATTATACTAAGTGAAATAAATCAGAGAAAGACAAATACCATATGATTTCACTCACATGTGGAATTTAAGAAGCAAAACAAATGAACATGGGGGAAAAAGAGACAGAGGCAAACCAAGAAATAGACTCTTACATATGGAGAACAAACTAGTGGTTACTGGAGGGGAGGAAGGAAGGGGGAAAGGTTTAAGCAGAGATGGGGATTAAGGAGGACACCTGTTGTGATGAACACTGGGTCTTGTAGGTAACTGATGCATTACTAAATTCTACCCGTGAAATGAATATTACATTGTACATTAGCTAATTGGAATTTAAATAAAAACTTGAAACTACAAAGAAAATAAAAACAGTTGCTACCTATGTGCACATAAATTTCTTTCTTTTTCCACTGGAATTCCCAGGAAATAAAGAAGGTGCATATCCTCTAGCACTAAAAACAAGGAGTCTGATCACTGGGCCCAGTAATGGAACTTTTATATGCACAAAGCTCACATCTAAACCCCTGAAACAACACACTGGCTGGAGAGGAAGGAAGAAGAAGACTGTTTACAGTCCTCCCCATCAGTGTGCTTCTGCCCCAGAGACCTGGTCTCAAGGGGTCAAGCAGAATGCCTGGGCACCAACCCCAAGGGAGAGGATTTGCTTTCTGAGGTGTTTACGTCTTTCCTTACACAACGCTTCCCCTGCTCTAGCCACCCAGTCTCACTTCACCTTGCCCCATTATTAAGGAGGCTGTTCCTTGGGTGGAAATGGATTTTGGGGTTGAACTCAACAGTAGAGATGATGGAGACAAGTGGGAGCAGTAGAACACCTCCCTCCAGGGACTGCCACTGTGTATGGGTTTTCTCCAGCAGATGAAAGGGAGCACACCCTGTGTTTATGCAGTACTCTGGGCAATCTCAGCTGAGAACAGCTCATCCTGGTTCAACAGAGATATAAAAGGTAGAATCCTGGTAGCCAGGAGATTTTCAGCCCAAGGCGGCACACAACAACCTGTCACTCAGCTTAAGATCTTGCAGGTAAGAAAACGAGGATTAAATACTCCTCGCCCGTTGGCAAAGAATCCTGAATATCTTCTTGTCTGATTACAATTCTAATGAAATCATGAGAAGACATTGGGATTAAAAGAGAGAAATGATTTTCCTACATGATTTGCCATCCACAAAAGAAGAAAAAATAAATATATTTTCTCTATATATTCTTAAAAAAAAAGATTCTGTCATTTATTTATATATTTATATTTATATAGAGAGAGCTCGAGGGTGAGCTGGGGAAGGGCAAAGGGAGGGGAGGAGGGAATTTCAAGCAAACTCTGAGCTGAGCTTGGAGTCTGATACAGGGCTCTATCTCACAACCCTGATATCATGACCTGAGCCGAAATCAAGAGTCAGACATTTAACAAACTGAGCCACACATGCACTCCTATATATTTTCTCTATATATTCCAATGACATACATTCTATATAAACATTCTCTCTTTCTCTATATATATTCTATACACTGAATAAAATACATAAGAAATTATGAACCATATGAGATACAGATAAACATATGGAAGAGGTTAAGGTTAAGGCTGAGATAAAAAATTTGACAAAACATAAAAGCAATGTAAAGATGCCAAAGACTCTTATAGAATTAGAATCTGTACCGTAAACAGTGAAGAAAAAAGTTGGCAAAAGGACAAAAACAATGACCCAGAGGCCAAACTACATAAGCTTTCTAGGAAAGTAGAATGAATATACACAGTAGAATATGAGAGAGAAGATAACAAACACCAAGAAAGGAAAATCCCATTTCTGACTCATCAGCATTCTGTGGAATAAAAACTAGAAAAAATGGAGCAGAAAAAAATCGTCACGTGGAAGAAAACTTTTCTGAGGTTATAAAGAAAATATGGACCTTTTGAATACAGTGAATTCTCTTGTGAATAGAAATCTGCATGCATATGTATCCTGCCCAAATGTTTTAATTTCAGTGATGAATAATAATGATCTAAAATCACCCTTACAGGAAGAAAGGAAAATTACAAAGGGAAATATTTGAAAAAATCTTGCAGAGATTTCAGAACATCGATTCAAAAACTGAGTAAAGACAATGGAGGAATTCCTTTGGGTTTTCTTGGGGAAGGATATAGAGGTTCGAAATTTCTATATTCAGCCTGTAAGAAGGTATCAAAAAATCCTGCTTGGTTGTCCAAGACCATGTGCTTTTCTTGGAAAAGTTACTGGAGTTTTCCAGTAAGTTTTCTAGTAAAAACTTTACTAGAGTAAAAAATAAATCAAAGGCAACTATTTAGGAATGGGGAAATCATACTACAAAAGGCCTATGGTTAATAGCATTGCCTGATACACACTTAGATATGGATACTAAATAGTTTTATAAATAGTCAACTTGTTTGTGAAGTAAAAAATATTAAATTAGAAGTTACTTGACATTTAAATAGTAAGTTAATAGAAAATAATCATACTGGCATAAGCAAAGGGATGAAAGTGTGTAAAAATTCCTCATCTAACAAGGGAGTAAAAGATTATTAAATTTTCCTGAATTCAACAGAGAAAACAAAAGATGTATTTTTGGAAAATCTTAAAGGAGACCAGAAGTAAATTTGAAACAGGATATATGCCTCCAAGTCATTGGGAAAAGATAAGAAAGGAAATGTTCTTAGAAAAACCACAAAGGAGACAGTAAAAGCATATCAAAGGAGAAAGCATAAAATAAGATGACAGAATTAAGAACAAAAATACAAATTATATGTGTATTAAATCACTCAGGTTAAGAAAAATAATTCAATTATAGTTAACATAAAAGAAAACACTTAAAAAGATACAGGAACAACCCAAGTGAAAGCTAGACACAGGTATCCCAACACTTTTCGCTTGCAAAAAATTAAACTGTATGAAGCAAGTTATTGACAAAAGGTACAATCAGCAAGAGAAATGATAGGAAAAGTCTTCTAAGTACTAAATAAGACACCATGGGAAATAAAGCAAAACTTCCTAGAAAGCTTGTAGGTGAGGTACAGATTTATATAAATCCCCTCTTAGGATGCATCCAAATGAATGAAAAAGACTGCAGGACAGAGAAAGAATCTTGGTTATTGATGAAACAACCAGACAGAAGAATATATGTAAAAAGTAATAAAGTATAGATCAAATTAGAAGCGGATATTAAGGGAAGGTGAAATCTCTCCGAATCCAGAGAAAGATTTACCTCCAGGCAGTTAGAAGTGATGACTGGAACCCCTGCAAACCTTTCTCAGCCTGGAGAGGGGCTACTGGGTATGGGTGGCTTAGGGTTCATTTCCACAACGTAAAAGAATCCAGAGAGGCAAAGCTGAAGAGGAAGGCATGTGGTCTTGCCTTTTAAGTTCTCTCCAATTGGGAGGAGTGACTGGAAGGGCAGAGGAACAGAGCAAAAGAAAAGTGGGAACATGACTTGGGAGTCAGCTTTGCACTTGCTGAGCCAAGTCTAAAGAGCAGAAATCACTGAGTTCTGACCACCTCCTCCCCAAGCAAGATGTTTGCCCTTTGTATTAGCTGGCCTCACGCCCAGGTAACCTGCTTGTTCAAGAGGAAAATGGCTGAAATTGGAAGGGAGAATTTCCCCCATGACACTCACATACACCATCGCTTGCGGGAGGAACAAACTGGTGAATCAGAGAATAGAGCGTGCTGAATGGGAAAGGCTCAGAGGTTGTGTACAGAAAGTATTAATGCTTAATTCCAGGGTCTCTGTCAGCGTCTTCATCTATTCCTGCTGGGTTTGTTTGTTTATTTGTTTGTTTTAAATAGGATCATTATGTCACTGCTACAAAAATTCCAGAAGGAACCGCCTAAAAGCGGTACTGCATCTTGGTCCCTCCAAAGGGGCTAAAAGGCAGAATCTAGGGAGAGTGGGAGTTCAGAAAAACAAAAAGAGAGCGTCCAATGATCCAGAATTTTCAAAGATGGTAGATTCTTCTTGGGAGGAACTAAGATTCCTGTGGCTAGAGGTTTCTAAGCAGAGCCTGGGTTACCATTGGTTGGGGATTCCATGGCACCTGAGCTTACTTTTTGCTACGACTCGGAGGAAGGGATACAGGAGGTGAATGTGGCAAAAGCACCTTAGACACCTCCGCCTGCAGCTTGGACAACTTCCCATGTGCTGTCCCAGAGCTCTGCAGTGCTGTTTCCACCACTCGCTGTGAGGACACATGCTCTAGCCTTCCCCAGATGTTGCCGGGAGAAGCAAGCCTGCGCTGCCCACAGCGCACGGGTGGTCCCACCTTTCCTGGCTCTGGAAGTCTACTGTCCAAGGTAAATTAGCATCTGATGAACCTTAAATAGCAGGGCAGGACCCCGAAATGCCTTTGCCACCAACTTCCTCCATCAGCATTTAGGCCTAATGGGAAAGAGACTGTTTATTTTCTTTTGTTTTTACATTTCTGGGTTAGCTTTATTGCTATGGAAAAGTAAGACAAATGGTCCCACAGTTATGGAGAGTGACGTGCGGAGACTGAAATGTGCCAAGTTTATGAACGGGAAATTGAAGCCAGCAGTGCTTCTCAGTGACCCGGATGCTCCCAGCCCACAAGGTCTCTCTGTATCTGAATCTCCTCAGTTTTCTCTTCTGTCCCATGAAAGCACATGTGAAGAGCGGAGCTGTTTTATCAAGAAGCCATTCTTTCCTTGTTTGTTGATATTACATCATAACCATCATGGTGGCCATCTGCACGTCCTTTTTATATTTTATCACTCATCAGAGGCGGGTCCTATCCTCGCTGCAGTATCTCCTCCTACCTCCTCCCATTGCGGATTCTCTGGCATAGGCGTGCATTGGCTGATTTCCTGCTGGTATGGTGCCCTGGCCAGCACCTGTTCTGAATAGATGGTACCCATGTCATTAGTGTCATTAGGCATTCTGAATGCCTCTCCTGCTCAGCACCAGCCCTCACTGCCTTTCCTCTTTCCCCTTATACAGCCATTGTTCCCCACCAGCTGCCCATCACCATATCATGAAATGCTTCCCACAGTTGAATTTGACATGCTTCATGAAATGCTTCCCGCAGTTGAATTTGACAGTACCCTGGACCCGAGGGTACCCTGTTCCTGATACTTCCCCCTTGCCTTCCAAACTTTTTGGTCATTCACAGGCTGACCCCAACCTCCCTTTTCTAGTCTCAGTTCCTATGAGACCCATTCAATGTGACCTATTGATTTAAGTAAACTGGAGTATTCCCAGTTTGTCCGCGGCCTACCGCTTACCATTCTCTTCCTGGTTAGTGCCTTGAGGTAGCCGTCTTGACTTGTGCACGAACCTGAATTCTGCAGGGGAAGGAAGAACATCTGATTCATTCCCAAATCCCCAACCCACTGTGGAGGCCCGAATACATTGGTTTTTCTTCCTGACCTTTCTCCCCACAATTTCCTCTGACCATTTGCAAAGCTAAATATGGCCTGTTGCATAGACCTCTCCAAAACAGCAGACCTATTGTCTTCCTAAGCAACTCCTGTCAGATGACCCAAAGGCAATCAAGCTTAACATCTGCAGGACATACACCGAGCATCTCCTTGTACAGTCCCCACCTTGTGTGTGTTTTGATTCGCCTACATTCCTTACCCAAGTGGAAGGCATTGAAGCCAACATGCACGTCTCCTCATCTACCCATTCTGCTCCTTTCCTCCCATTTCCCACCAGTCACTGCATCCCGACAGTCTCCATCTTGACATCCTTTGTATTTCCCTATTTCCCACTCCTCCTCAACTCTGAATCACATAATCCAAGTGGTCTTTTAATTTACTCAAATTATTCCACCTCTTAAAATGCTTTGGAGACTTCCAGTTGCACGTAACTCTTCTTTTCGAACTGAGTCTGAGTACCCTAACCAAAATGGCTTTGGCGTCTCAAACACGAGCAAGGAATTCTTTCCCAACTGTGCATGTTTCTGTGGATTGAGGAGAGCAGCTTCCAGCTAAGACACCCCCCTGCTTAAACAGCCCCTCCGTGGTGACTGTTCATGCCACGTTTAATTCTGGTGGCCTTGCCTCTCCTTGGGTTACAGCACCGGGGGGGGGGGGGGGGGGGAGTTATACCTTAAGGCGATCATTTTCTGATTGTATTCCCTGGGATCGCCACCAGAGGGCCCTTGCCCAGGGCTTCCTGGGGGACCCATTCTTGCCATCACCTCTGATGAACATTCAGACCTGCCACTGGGGGTCCTCTCCCTCCTGCCCCTGTCTCAACTTGTTTTGGCTGTTCTTGGCTTCTTGGATATGATACAACTTCTTAATGAGACCTCTTTCATCTTCCTTGAGAAAACTGCATGCTCTGAGTTGGGTGATTTTCTATTCCTAGAACCCAACACTGACCTAGCCTACCTAGAGTGGGTGCTGGTTACCTGCTAGTTGGTTGGATGGATGAAGAGATCACCGCAGAGCAGATTTTTGAAAGCCCCAGAGAACCTCTCTTTCTCAGGGAAAGAGAGAGTCTCTTGAAGCCACAGAACTTTCCCTTCTTGCTATAGCTCTGCCTTCAGGGAAGGGACAGAACAAATATCCATGAAGGGCACCAGGCTGTGAAGTCAGCTCTTGCTACCCTTGGCCCGTGTGATGTGGGAATGCATACGATTCCTCCCACCTAAGGGGGCTGCACTTACCTAAAATCCAACAGGACGTCTGTCCTTCCTTTCTGGTCACTAAGTATACTCTCTTGAGAAAGACTTATTCACTCAGTTGCCTTGACCAACCCACACTGTGACTACCCGACTCTCCCGGACTCTAGACTTTTCTCTGTCATGTGGTTTCCAGGATTAATATTTTGTTTTTTCCAGGGCCAGCAGCCCTCCCGTGATACCAGCATAATAAGTCTTTGTGAAGTCCTTGAGTGACTCCAGGACTGGTGTTTACACAGATAATCAGAGGTAATCAATTGCTGTGAGAAATGAAACAAGTAAAAAAGCATCCGTTACAGAGAATAACTAATTCTTCCTGAGAGAGAGGAGTGCAGGGAATCTCTTCAACAAAGGGGTGATATTTGAACACAAAAGTAGATGGATAGCCAGAGAAGGCAGCAAAAAGATGAAGAAGTCCTTCTAAATAGAAGGGAGAAAGAGTGCACAAAGGAACAAAAGTATCCCTTGCCTTCCTTCAATTCCAAATTATAAAGTGGGTTTGTTTACATGCATTAATTCTTTTTCTCTTTCCAGAGATAATTTTATACCTTGATGAAAAATTATTTAAAGGCCTCTTATTTATTAGAATTAAAAAGTCTAGGGGCACCTGGGTGGCTCAGTGGGTTAGGCTTCTGTCTTCCGCTCAGCTCATGATCTTAGGGTCCTGGGATCGAGCCCCACATCAGGCTCTCTGCTCAGCGGGGAGCCTGCTTCCTCCTTTCTCTCTGCCTGCCTGTCTGTCTACTTGTGATCTCTCTGTCAAATAAAGAAATAAAAAAAAATCTTAAAAAAAAAAGTCTAGAAGAAAAAGCTAAGAAGAGTAAGACCAGTGTTACCTCAGACAATTCAGAACCACTTACATCACCATCTGGAAAAGCCCATCCCCAGATAGATCTTCCTGTGCCCCCCTTCTCTTTCTTTCTCTTCCAACACAGCTTCCACTATCATCCAGACCCATGTGTGTACTCGCTGCGGGTGGTGACGATGGTCAGCCTGCCAGCCGGCTGGATAGTGGCTCAAGGTTGGCAGTGGCTCCTAATGGGAACATGGCCTCTGACTTGGAATTCCCCTGCAAGGAGGTCCTCGTGGGGTGACATCATGCACATTCTGTGTTGTGTTGCGTTTTGAGTGTGTGAGTGTGAACTTTCTTCATGTACAGGAAGCAAAGGAAGGAAAGTGAATTTGAGAGAACAATGGCAATCTTGAAAAACGGGTTAGACTTTAAACAAAAGTATGCCAGCTTGTTCGCTATTTCTACTTATTTGGAAAGAAGGCGGTCAAGCTGTCTTGGTGGGCTCCGTCGGATGGAGCAGTGGCCCAGCCCTCACATGGAGCTCTGTGGTGAAGTTTGCTGAAATGAGCCCCTTGGAGCTCACAGGCTGACGCTCCACAAGGAAGCCAGAGAAAGCACTTTGCTTTTAAGGGGCTTGTGTGATTAAGGCTTGTGTGATTCTCAAATAATCTCAGTCTCAGTCACTTTATCAATTCGTCATGGAGCATTTTGTTTCACATATGAGAAAATGCACAGAAAGCTATTTGTTGCCTAAACTCTCAGCACTAGTGAGCGGGGGGCAGAACCTTACCTAGGGTCATTTGGGACCAAATGCCATGATAGAGAGAGGACAAAGAAGAAAGAGAAGGCTGGGGAGAAGGACCAGTGAGTACTGGCTTGGGGTCAAAACCTGAGATCGTCCCCTCCTGTCGTATTGACATGTTTGACAAGCATAAGTTGATCCTCCCAGAAGGGAACTTGCGAAGCTAAAGAGAGTAATAGTAGTCACATGGTAGACGTGTTAGGGTTTGCAGCAGTAATGAATCAACAGGAGAAGAAAATAGGTTGGGAGAAGTGAAATAGCTTCCCTCACATCCAACCTCAACAAATTTGTTTTTGATTCAGCCTTGCACTCTTGAGTCCAACTCCTACATCACGTCAGAATGTTCCTGTCTTGCGCTGGTAATCTAATCATCTTCAAAACCCTGAGGGAGATGCTGTATGGTTTGCTCCCCCTCACCTTCAGCCCTCATGAAGTACGGTCTTTTGGAAAGCTGTCTTTGGCTCCTCGGATTTCAGCGCCGAGCACCCTTGGCGTGGTTGAGAAAGGATGCACGTTCTCCTCCGTCCTGCTCAGGCCCAACGCCAGGCAGCCACCTCTCAGCCTCAAGTTTTTCATCTTGGTGGGGTGAGCTGGACCCTTAACCTCTTTGACAAATCATGACGGGCATGTGAACAGAAAGGCGGTCCCCTGAAAGCTGAAAATAATGTTCTTGGCTGCTGTTTCTTTCTCTTTCTATTTTAGTCCTCGGGGACATGGCTTTGTGTGTGTGTGAATGTGTGTGTGTGGTTTTTTTTTTTCCTTTATTTACTTCTATGAGATTTAGAAGTTTTGAGGTTTTATTGGGAAAAGAAGAATTCTGTGTGGTTTTTGAAGGCCAGTCACTTTGAGTTACTCCAACCCTCATTTATCCAAATACAAAAACTGAAGGACCACTTAGCAAACGGGGCCCCTTGTGATAAAGCTTTTGGCAAAGATTATATATCTGCTCTTTGCACTGTCCATGTTTTTACCAAGCAAGTCCAATAGCCATCCTTCCCAGCTGGCCTGGCCCCTGCTAGCTTGTCTTCATAGGTGTGCATTTTGTGCCCGAATGTGTAGACATATTTGCTCATGAGTGTGTGTGTGTGTGCGTGTGTGTGTATGTGCATGGGGTCACAGAGAGGGAGGAAAGGCTCTGGCTGTTTACTAAGCCTGTAGCAAATGAGGTTCAGGGATAATTAAGAGAAATTTCCCTTGGCAGAAAAGTGCCTTTTTGGGTCTGCTTCTCATTTTGGACAATTGGAAAAGGCAATCACTCAAGTTTTATTGATGCCAAAGAGTTTTTCACAGTCATCAATATGGGGCTACAAAAATGAAGTTGTTGACATCTTATTTCTGGGGATTTTTCTTTCAGATAATTGTGAGCCCTCAAGCATCATATATTCTGAAATAAGGCAGTTCCTCCCCAGAACTGAGCCCTTCCAATGCACTGTGTGCAATCGGTCTTACAAACATTCTGCCAGATCCCAGGTCCGTCACATCCATACCTATCAAGCCATACAGATTTCTCCTTCAGCTCAAAGGTCGATCTCTCTGATTTTGATTTTATGCAGAGGAGCTTGAGATAAAGTTCAAAATGTCTGTGAATGCTTTTAGCTAGTTATTAACTTTATGCATACTTTGGGGATATGAACGCCTAGGTTGTTGGAAGTACTTTGGCCTGGTCCCTCAAGCCCTTTTTCTATTGGGCCTTCTGGATGATTATGTTTTCCCTCTTGGAGCGAGCGAGGCTGTGAGCACAGGTAAGGCACTCCTGCAGGTAGGTCCCTGGGCACTCAGATACACTCGAAGGTTCCCAGCAAGTGCTCACCTGCCCCAACGGGGCTGGAGAAGTCCCGCTTCTTCCCTGTTTGCGGAATGGAAGCAGCTGGGCTGGTGCTCTTGGTGGCAGCCTTCTGGCTCTGGTGGGAGAAAGCCAGGCCGTGTGCCAAGGACAGCCAAGGCGAGATTGGGAAGTCGGCTCAGCTAGCCAAGAGCTGCAATCTGTGAGCACCGGTGGACATGGGTTTAGCACATGGTGGTGGCTGAGCAGGGCCTTGGCTCCTGGCCCCCATGGGGGAAGCAAGGCTGATTTCACGAAGCGGGTGCTGTTTCCCTGAGGCCACTCTCCCTGGGGGTTGGACTCAGGACCAGGTGCACAGGAAGCTGAGTCACGAGTGTCTGCCACGCTTGCTCTTGGCCTAGAGGAACACGGGGAAGCTCATTAGAACTGAGAAAAGTCTGCACCATAAAAGTACAGGTATTTACTACCCCAGGAAGGAAATGGAGTGACCAATACAATAACATTAGCCGCTGAGCAAGTCTATGAAAGTCACACTTTTAGCTACATCTTGTTTAAAATGAAAAGAGCGAGATGAAATAATGGGGTAATCCTAAGGGAATTGTCAGGCCGTGGTGATGATCTCACCTGCTTTCTATGGTTACTAGAACTGAAGCCAACTTCAGAAACTGGCCTCCCTTTGCCAAATGACCCTCCTCAGCCATTGTATTTATAAGCAGATACTCTTACCAACCTCACCTGGAATCTGGGTGCACACGGAGCGGATGGCTTTGTCTCCTTTTCATGGAGAGGGAGCTGAAAGTTAAGCAAGATTCCCATGGCCACAAAAATTGTTAACAAGATCTGGAAAAATTTCTCCTCCATCACCCACCTAAATATGTGTGTCTCTCTTCAGATGTGTGTAATTTTGCACTCAGTTGCCTTGGTGGCAAAGTCAGAAATCTCGAAGCATCTCTGTGGCCCGGATCCCAGAGCTCCAGCTAGAGTAGGGAGTTCGAGTGTGGCAGCTGGGCTGGGAGCTGGGGGAGGCTGGGTGGTCCGGCACAGTCCTGCTGAATATTTAAGGGCTGACTTCACATGAGGGGCTGCCCTAACCCGTTAGGGTAAAGAAACTCCTCCCATGAACCACTGATCAGAAAGGACATTTTAAAAGAAACCATTTGTGAACAGCTCATAGGACACACGCTTGCACTGATTGCTCATAGGTCTGGATTTGTGAAGTGCAAAATGACCCCAAAAGAACTTTAATATTCCTCCAAGACCTCACACTGTTCATGAGAGGGCTGCTCTCTGCCTCTCTCCTATTTTTCTGATATCGTTGATAGTTAGGAATACCTCACCCCATGCAAAAAAGTCGAGGTGTATAAATTAACATGTTGACTACTGAAGGTCAACAAAGATTTTAATTTTTATATGAGCTTGCCTCAAATGACAGGGCTGTGGGCATGAGCTGGCTCCAAAGCAGCCAACTTTAGGGTTTCTGGGCAGTGGCCTGTTGCAGCAACCCTGCCCGGCAGGCTTGCTCTGTAGGGCACCATACTGACCCAGTTAAATCCTCTTTCTTTCGAATTTGAAACTGAGACACGCAGAGGGATGCAGACATTGGACTAGTGCATCCAGATGACTCACGGAGAGGCAGTTTAGGAGCAGAAGCTCACAGACAGCCGAGCCAGGGCGAGGTGCAGCAGAAGAAGATACAGAGATAGACAAAAGCCAGATCACCCTGTTAGGGACACAGGGACAGGGCACAGGGCACATCTGCCGCAGAGGAGTGAATAATGCTTCATTGCCGCGGGGACTGCGTTTTGGACGTTTGTGGTTGGTGATACTGACTTTTTCTCCTCTCCTCTCTACTGCCACAAGTAGGATTAGCTGACATTGCCCAGGGAACTGGACACCCTCTCCAATCCTCATGGCTTAGGAGATCCAGACCGTCACAGTGAGATTTCCTTAAGTGAGCTGTTGGGTGGAAATGAAATCACGAGCTTGCACAGGATTAGATAAAATCAACAGTGTTTGATGATCTGTGAGATGTGAAGGAAGCAGGAACAGAAAAGGTAAACCCTGCTGTCCAGCCTCTGTGCGGCCGTGGCCAACGAGGACCGGGCGTGGACTGGAGGTGGAGAAGCAGGTCTGAATGTGTGGAAACCTCACATTCTACCTCAGTGTGGAAACAACACGAACCTGAAGTCCCTTTGAAAACTTCTATTCCTCTTCTAACTCCTTATTTTCTTCCTTTTTCCTCTTCTTCCTCCCCGTCTGTGTGGACACACATGCTTATAAGGTTTTATCAACTTCCCGGGTGTTTTCACTTCAAACCTCCTGGTCATCCCTCAGGAATTGGTGTTATCACATTTCTGACTCAGGGAGAAATGTATTCAATATAATTAGTTGGCGACTCCGTGGAGTGAAAAAAGTCCTGCCAGAAATGTTCTGAGTTCAGGGTGAGTGCCTGAGTCATTTCTCCACAGGCTCAAGAGCAGGAGATCACAGAAATTAGTAACTGGCATCTTTTCTGCTGTCAGTCTCTTTCTGAAGGTTAGTAGTGAGAAGGCGTGCTTGGGGAGCAGAATTTCATAAAACAATATGAATAACTACCCCATATAATGTTACTAAGCACATTGTTTTAAGCACTTATGTGTGTTAATTCAGTGGTTTGCACAACAAGCCTGTGAAGGGATACTTTTCCTGTTTCTTGGATGCGGAAACTGAGGCCCAAGGAAGTTAAGTGACTTGCGCGAAGACACAGGATGAGCAAGGGATATGCCGGGCCCTGTGGTTCCGGGTCTGCACTGTCTTGTTCCTGCCACGCACCTTGGCTTCACCATGTATGTCTGCATCTTTCTGCAGTCTTCATCCGTGACCCTATGTGTGGCTCACTCCAAAGTTCCCTCCATTCTATAGTCAATTTGACTAGCTGACTGTGAAACCAATACCTTGAATGGCCTTCAAGTTTTTAGTGGGAAAATTTAAAAAGGGCCTTCCTATCGACTTCGCCAATGAGAAGAATCTGCCCAGAGAAGCAGCTTGCCTGGGCTTGGAATATCAGGAGGTTGCCCCATCCTCCCTCTTGTTCTTCCTGCTGCCCCTTCCCGTGATTTTGGGGAGCATGTGCTTTGGAGCTCGGCTGATGATGAAGGGAGGGCGCCAAGCCTGAACCAAGGACCGTCCAAGACCAGACTCTGCCTTCAAAGACACACTCAACTCTGTTCTGGACACGTTTAGTTTTAAATGCATTTTATTAAAACCTACTTGCAAATCATGAGTTAAGGTACAGGGAGTCATTCTGGACAGAGTGGGGTGTGTTGTCCAGCAGAGTGAGGGAATGGCTGAACTTGACCACTTAATCACCTAGGAAGGTAGTCGTGGGTAGTGCTGCCATGCCCCTTCCGGGTACACAGGTTTGCTAGCTGACACGGGGCTGCTGCAGGGGCATAAGCCTTGTGCCCAGGAGTGCTTAGAATGCAGGTGTAGGGAATGTAGAATTCCACACCTAAGTCTTCATCAAGACTTTCCACTTGGACAAGATTCAAGCTGAACCCAACCTCAGCCTGCAGCCTGTTGCGTCTTTAAGATGGGGATAATGGAAAGGCACTTAGTGCCTCACAACACGACAGGGACTAATCACTTTGGGTGTCCATGAGAGAGCTGTTCCTGAGTGATGACAGTGCCTTGGGCACGTTGGCACGAGTGAGTGAATGCAGATCAGGTATGTGACCCCTTATGGTCCTTCTTTCATTCTTCTGCTCCAAGACACCAGTCTGCTGAGTGTGGACTGAGGTCAAATCTGTCTTAAAACTCTTAGGTGTTGGAGCGCCTGGATGGCTCAGTGGGTTAAAGGCTCTGTCTTCAGCTCAGGTCATGATTCCAGGGTCCTGGGATGAAGCTTCGCATTAGCTCTCTGCTCACTGGAGAGCCTGCTTCCCCGTCTCTCTCTGCCTGCCTCTCTTCCTACTTGTGATCTCTCTCTGTCAAATAAATAAAATTAAAAAAAAAATCTTAAAACCCTTAGGTGTCAATCTAGAACCTGCTACCTTTGCCAGCACAGGTGAGGTGTCCTTGGTCCCTGCAAGCTGCTATAGGGAAAGGAGGCTCTTGGCATCCCTCAAATCAGTTCTTGCTCCTTCTCTAAGCTTTTTGTACTTCAGAAGAGTTTGCTGGTTCATCTTATTGCCTGAATGCCTAGGATTTGGTGCCTGAAATTGTTTCTGATCCATCAACCTTGAGTTTAGGCACTGGCATTTTGTTTTCATAATAGAGCACCCCTACAGCTCAAGTGTGCTTTAAGATTGACCAACCGGCCAACCAACCAACCAACCAACCTTTTATTATCTTTTATAGCTTATTTTTCCCCTTCAGGACATCTTTATTCTTCTAAACTCTACCAATTAAGTTTAAAGCCCCCGTCCCAGAATTGTACGCTCTCCCTCCTAGTATGTACTTACTAGGAAGGAAGCACGTGATGGTTTAATTTTTCCAGGAAGCAGAGGGTTCCCAGTAGAGATGGAAGCCTCTCCTGGGTCCTTTGCTTCTAAATTATCCCAGCTACATTGCTCCATCTGTGGACAAAATTATCCCAAAGGGACGTCTTCCCAACATCAAAGCCTGACTCACTCAATATGGGGAATGGTGATAGAATGGAGTTTGTGGGTCTCTTCTCTTGTCCTCAAGATGCTGCATCTGGCATCCCAACTTCTCTACTCTCTGAATACCCCCAGGTGAATTCTTCCTACACAGCCCCTGCCTCCCCACCAGGCACTTGACCCTCCTAATCTCTACCTGTGTCAGCTTCAAGCTGGCTCCCTACTCAGAAGGAGGTCTCTCTGCCTCTCCAAGTCCATCTGTCTGTAGATCCAGGCTGTGCCCTGGGACCTCTACACCCTGCCCACTCTTATGGTGACTGGTCACCATGTGGTGTTTACTGGCAAACCAAGAAAATGAAAATGTAGAGTAAGAATCATTTTTGTAGCTTCTGTGCATGTTCTTCATTTCCTTACTTTAGCACATGGTCTCACCAGAACCCTTGGGTTTCTCTGTGGCTGTCTCTACTCTCTCATCCTCCTGGAGAAGACTCCATGGCCCTGAATGACTCAGGCTTTAGTGAAGATAGTTGCCCCTTCCCTAGGAACAAAGCTGAGGCAAGGCCATGCCATTTAGAAGAGACTTTGCCGGAGTCAGGGCTAATTTAAGGAAGACAAATATGAACCACAGCATGGATCTGGGTGATCGGGCCCCAGTTCTAGATGCTAGAGGACCTCTGCATTTAAGCTTCTGTTTTCCTCTAGATAGTGGGCTCTGTCTCTGTGCTTTCCAGCCAGAAGCCCATCTGTGGTCATGGACCCTCCCAAGTCCAGAAAGCGGAGTGAGCTTGGTGAGATGTGGAGGTTCCTTATCTGTCTGCCTTAGAAGAGAGAGGAAGTTCTTAGTTCCTTTCTGATAAATTCTTTCTCCTAATTCCTGACGTCAGGAATGCCTGCAGGGGCCTCCCAACCCCTTTAAGGGAAATCTCAAGTAACCACCTGGACTTTCAGGCCTTCCCTCTAATAACCACATTAAAACTCAATACAATAGGCTCAACATTTATGACCCAAACACTGGCATCTACAGGCCCTGGGCCACAGCACACAGGACAGAAGAGTAACAAAGCGTGGCCTGGTCAGAACAATATCTGTGCAGCCAAACCAGCAGGTCTCACACTTTATCAGCTTGAGAGGACAAAGGCGGCCACATTTACATTTGTATCCCATAAACACTTGGTTCCCTTACAATGGCACTCTCCCCTCTGCTCCCGCCCTCAGCAGCAAGACTTCCAGTGGTGCTCTGGGACTCTTCTGCAGAGACGTTCCCAGGACTTCCAAATGGGAGCATACCCTTGACTTTGGTGTCAGGCCAGGCTGTCCTCACAGCTTGTCTGCTGTCGGTGTTGGGGACACAGACCTACCCATGGAATGAATTTATCTTAAACCTCCAGCCACTGCTGTTTTCAGTAAATACACAGTAAGGACACTGTGCCTTCTCCTAAGGACCCAAGGGCTGGATCTTTGGTGGGGCAGGCTCACTGTCTTCAGTATCCCCTGATGCTTGGATGCTGGTCCACTTTGGATCAGTCAGTAAGGGGTATCTCAAAGGCAGTATGCCTAAATTCTGAAAGATTCTTCTTCTTTTTCTTCTTCTTCTTCTTCTTCTTCTTCTTCTTCTTCTTCTTCTTCTTCTTTTTTTAATCGAAAGACATGTACTTTCCACTTGGGCTCACACGTACTGCCAATGTGTTGTGTCTAGATGGGGTCCCATGTAAGCTGGACATTTGACATGGCTCTCGAATGTCCATGCCTTGGTCCTCATTCATAATGTAATTCTCTTATCTTTTCTAGAATTTAGTTGGGCATCTTGATCTATCACCCACATTTTTGTATTTTTGAACCTCAGTGAAGGGGGTGAGGGGCTCATTTTCTC
Organism: Mustela lutreola; assembly: GCF_030435805.1. Taxonomy (NCBI): domain Eukaryota; kingdom Metazoa; phylum Chordata; class Mammalia; order Carnivora; family Mustelidae; genus Mustela; species Mustela lutreola. Next base: position 38,052,991 of record NC_081293.1, read on the forward strand.
AGATCTTTCTCTCTTAGGGCCAGCCTACCCCTGCCCCCATCCCTTTCTAAACCCATGGAAGTACTTAACATCCTAAGGAAAGGATCCTAAGGATAGGATCACAGCCTAATTCCACTGGCAAATCCATGTAAGACTTGACCCACAAGTATGGCCAGAACACTCTGTTCTGAATTGGACTCTTGACCAGGCCATTGCCTCAGTTTCCCCAATGACTAAGATAAAGGACTAGAATCCCATTTTAGGTTTGATTTGCACAGCGAGCATGTCTGGAAGCCAATTCTGCCAGCAGACCATTTGAAGAGGAGAGATGTCTGAGAGCATAGCAATCTCATCAAAGGAAGAGGTAAAAGGCAAAAGTGTGATAGCTTTTTAATAAGTGAGGAAAACCCCTGGAGAAGAGTGATGAGCTCTCCTGGCATATCCTCATGTAGGCAAGTCCTGATGACAACCTGTCACTCTTCTCTGCTTACTAAGCACTCTGACATCAATTCTGACATGGTCTGGTTGTACTTCCCTCCTTTTCTGTGCAGGTCGAATCAAATCCCCCATCATATTCAAGATAGATCCAAAGTGGGATAACCAACTGGGAGTATGTGACTTTGCTTGTGGAAGAAAATTCCTAAGAAGGTGGGCCCTCCCAGAATGGCCTGTGATCCCTTTGCGCATGCTCAGAGACTCGTCCTGGACCAAGGTGGGGCTTCACCTTCACTGCCTTCTGTATGGGGAGGACTTCAGGTGGTTGTTTGGGTCCTAGCCTCGGAGAGTCTTAGATGTCTTTGGCAGTTCCCATAGTGAAGTGGTTACCTGAAGCTGGAGTGATAGGTCCAGTCTGCTTTCTCTCAAGGTACCGTGGCCACCCCCCCACTTTTTTTAACCTCTGTTCTCCACAGCTTGTCTGTATCTATTTTAATTTGTTCTGGGGTTTAACTTCAGTCCTTTTAAACCTCCTCTGGGTAATTGTATATTCTGACTGTGAGTCTCTAATAAATAGCATAGGAAATGAGGAGGAATCAAAACAAAAATCTTGATAGAAGCATTTCTTAGTCATCAAATCTTGGAGCATTAGGGAAATACAAATGAGATTTCTTTTCAGACTTTCAACTAGCCAGGGGGTATATTTGAAGACTTCAAAATCTTTTAAAAAATAAATTATGGTCCCCCTCCCCCATGAAGCAGGATTGAGAACATAATGGGCTGAGGAATTTCCAGAGTAGTCACAGGCCCTCTCAGGGGACTTATGGACAGTGGGTTTTAAAAACGTGTCTTTGAAGTAATTTTTCATGGACGTTTTGGTTCCAGCGGGTAGACTGCACATGGGTCAAAATAAGCATTCTAACTTAAAAACAACAAAAAGGAGACGGGACTGAGTTTTGCCCTGAGCTAAAGAGGAGGTCTTGCTCTGGGACAGCAGCAGCTGCGAACACACAGCGGAGCAGAAGTCAGGTCTATCAGGGACTTTCTCAGAGAACTCTCTAGGCTTGACCAGAAAAAAAATATATCCATATCCTCATGCATTTATCTCTCTTCTCCACAGCCCTCACCCTCTCTTCTCCCAGCCCCGCAAGGCTGTGGCAGGCGAAATGTCAAGAACTCCCATGCAGAATGCAGTGCAAAGAGGGAAAGCCACTTGTCAGACTCTCTTCTCTGCAGAAAGCTGTGTCCCCATCATGGGCTGAATTGTGTATTCCAGTTCTCGTGTTAAAGCCCTGTCCCTGGTACCTCAGGATGTGACTGTATTGGGAGAAAGGACGTTTAAGGAGGTGATTATGGTTGAATGGGGTCATCAGCGTGGGCCCTGATTCCAGAGGACTGGTGTCCTTTTAAGAAGAGGAACAGCCACCAGGGATGCGAAAGCACAGAGGAAAGGCCAGGTGAGGACAGCACGAGAAGACACTGCCGGCAAGCCAAGGAGTAGCCCTCGGGAGAAACGAAACTTGCAGATGGTTTTATCTCGGATTTCCAGCCTCTAGAACCATGAGGGAAGAATGTCTGGTTAAGGCCCTCCCAGCCTGTGTACTTTGTTGGGGCAGCCCTAGCTGACTGAAATATAAAGCTGCTCTCTCCTCCCGGCCTGGCTGTCTCCTCACACCCAGAGCCACAGGAGGAGCCTGGGATGCAGGGCAACACAAGGAGGAAGGGCAGGGGGCACCTATCCAACACTCCCCTCAGAATCTTTTCTGTCTACAGTGGGTGCCTGGACAAGCCTATCTTTGCCAGGAATATAAAGGCCTCAAGGGGTGCCAGGAACGCTCAGCCTGAGGGGTCCTATGGCTGGGAACAGACTAAGGTTAATTAATATTTGGCCTGTGGATCTGAAGAGAGGGAAATCTTTTGTGTCCACGGGAGGGGCTGTGTAGTAGAAGGAAGAAGCTTAACCCTGAATTCCACCCTGAGACCTGTCACTTTCCTAGTCCACACTCACCTGGCTCCAGGTTCCCTGCATACAGAGCTTAGGTTACCGGTAGGTCAGCCCTTCTCATGCTGAAATGTGATGTGACTCACACAAGTTTTGTGTTAAAATGTAGATCTGATTGAGTAGGTCTATGTGGGGCCCATGAATGTGCATTTCCAACCAGCTCCCAGGAGACACTGATGCTGCTAGGGGTTCACATCTGAATAGCAAGATGGCATCTCCAGGCTCATTCTAAGCAGCCTCTTGGCCCCTCATCTTATCTTCCGCTTAACAAGCCTGTATAGTTCTTGGTTGGTCCAGATGTTGGGACAGCAGGAGACTGAGGCCAGCAAGAAGAGTATGGTTGAGGCCAGACCCATCAGATCTGGACCAAGATGCTCCTCACTACTCTGAGACCTCAGATGAGAGCCTTAACCACCTAGAGACTCAGTTTTGTTTTCTGCAAAATGGGTCAGTAGACTTACCTCATGGGGGTTTGTGTGAGTGTTGAGATAACACATATAAAATGCCTAGAACAGGACCAGAAGCATTAGAAGTAAAGTAGTCAACAAATGTTGGTCCCCTTCTTCTCTTACCTAAACCCAAGAATCTTACAGTCTGTGGGGAAGTCCTGATTTGGTGGAGAAATTTCAAAGAACAATTTATATTTCATAAGATAGAACTAAAATTATTTTTAGTGTTTTGCTAACTTTAGACAGAAAAGGAAAAAATGAATTATCCAGGAGTCAAATGAGGATTTGATGGTCAGAGACTTTTGGGGCAGAGGTTGAGGGTCTTACCCCAGTATAGGACAGGAGATAGGGTATTGGACTGTACTGAGGGGGGTGAGTGGCTAGAACTGAGGCCCCTGCATAAAGTCTAGAGTCTCAAAGAGCTGTCCCTTTCCATTTAGTAGAAACTAACATACTCAAGAATTCTGTAAAAAAATTGCTGTTTAGAAAAAAGGAGAGAGGAAAGTTATCTATGAAAAATTGAAATGCTAGGTCTATGTACACACAGATGTGCAATCCAAATTCGTACTACCAGCCTGGAATGGGAATTCCAAGTAGAGAAATAAAATAAGTGTTCAGGACCATTAAAGTCCTACATATTTAGCAAAGGCAAATGTGAAATTATTGCTGTAGGGAAACTTTTACAACCCAAGGGTCAAGGGAGTCCCACAGAAAAAAACAGCCTCACTGAAGATGAGCTGACAATGAGAATTGAAAACCAACCACCCAAGAAAACGAACCACAATGAGACAGAGTCCACAGATGAAGTAGAACTAGCACCTTCAAAAGTGAAAACAGTACATTCATCTGAAAAGAACAATGGTATAAGCATATTTCAAAGTATTGGAGAGCTAAGAGAATGAATGAAAATCACAATAAAAAGATTAGTCAGTGTGGAAAGTGAAAAACATTGTCCTTGAACATAAGGACCCAGTGGGCAGGATAAGACACAGATTACGTACACAGCTGAAGAAATAGTAAATTGGAAGGCAGTTCTGAGGAAATTAAATAGAACACAGCACAGGAAGGAAAAGATATAGAAAGATCAGCTAAGAGACGTGGGGAGGGGGACTGAACAGATTCCTTGAAATGCAAGTTTTAGGAGAAAATACAGTACATGAAGTACCAGCAATACTTGAAAGATAATGGCTGAGAATCTTTCAGATTTCAAGAAAAATGCACATTTTCATTTATAGGAAGCACAGGAGTTCTGTGAAGAATGTATAAACACAGAACCATACTAGATTAATTAAGACTAGAAAATATGAAAGAGATAGAATTTCTCCCCTCAAAGATAATATACTGATGATAGATTCTTTACTGCAACAATTAATGCCAAAACAAGAGAATAATGACATTTTCGGAAAGCAGGGCCTATGGAAGTTTCTCTCTTAGAAAGTCATCGATAAGTTCACTACTAAAAGACAGGCTATAATAACGTGGATATTAAACTCAAGCTAGGAGTTGCCAGGAATAATAGAGACTAAAAAAGGGATGGTAAAAATATTGGTAAATCTGAAAGATCTTTGACTGGAAAAAAAAAAATAAAACTTTTGTAAGGCTTAAGGACAAGCACAACTAAAATACTAAAAACATACAGTAACATGGTAGGTGAAGAGTAGAATCAGAAATGATGTGTTTCAGTATCATCTTGTTCAAGAGGTAAGTAAAAGTAGTGACTAATTTTATATTAATTAACTTAAGTATATAAAATAAAAATTTGAGAGTGACTACAAACATGGAAATAGAATGCAAACTTCAAAACCATTAGAAGGAAAAACAAGAAAACTTAATCCATTTGACAGAAGGTAGGAATAAGAAGTAAGGAAACAGTGAATAAAAGAACCTGGTAAAGAGGGGCGCCTGGGTGGCTCAGTTGGTTAGGTGTCTGACTTCGGCTCAGGTAGTGATCTCAGGGTCCTGGGATCGAGCACCGCATCAGGCTCTCTACTCAGCGGGGAGCCTGCTTCCCTCTCTCTTTCTGCCTGCCTCTCTGCCTACTTGTGATCTCTGTCTGTCAAATAAATAAATAAATAAATAAAATCTCAAAAAAAAAAAAAAAAAGAGCCTGGTAAAGAAAAAACACCGATTAAGGTGGTAACAATACGTGCAAACAGGAGTAATTGCAATATAAACTCTATAATTTGCATTATAAATTGAGGGATTTTTATGTTTGATTGTAACAAAGAAATAAAACAAGACTTAACCCTAAACTTCCATCTAGAACAAAATGGTAAATGGCATTTGTCTTTCTCTGACATATTTCACTTGGTATTATACCCTCTAGGTCCATCTATGTTGTTACAAATGGCAAGATTTTATTCTTTTTTATGGCTGAGTAATATTTCCAAGTAATATTCATTTTTATGTGTGTGTGTATATATATCACATCTTCTTTATCCATTTATCTGTTGTCACTGAGGTTGCTTCCATATCTTGGCTATTGTATATACTGCTGTAATAAACATAGGTGTGCATATATCTTTTCAGATTAGTGTTTTCATTTTCTTTGGGTAAACTGCCAGTAGTGGAATTATTGGATCATGTGGCAGTTCTATTTTTAATTTTTTGAGGAACCTCCATACTGTTTTCCAGACTGGCTGCACCAGTTTGCATTCCCACCAACAGTACATGAGGGTCACCAACATTTGTTATTTCTTGTGTTTTTGCTTTTAGCCATTCTGGAAGGTCTATAGTGATATCTTATTATGGTTTTGATTACATTTCCCTGATGATAAGTGATGTTGAACATCTTTTCATGTGTCTCTTGGCCATCTGGGTGTCTTCTTTGGAAAAATGTCTATTTAGGTCCTTTGCCCATTTTTAATTGGATTATTTGCTTTTTTGGTGTTGAGTTGTAAAAATTCTTTATATATTTTACATATTAACTCCTTATTGGATATGTCATTTGCAAATACCTTTTCCCATTTTGTAGATGCCCTGTTTGTTTTGTTAATGATTTCCTTCATTGTGCAAAAGCTTTTTATTTAGGTATAGTGTCAATAGTTTAATTTTGCTTTTATTTCCTTTGGCAGAGGAGACATATCTAGAAAAATATTTCTATGGTTGATGCCTATGTTTTATTCTAGAAATTTCATTTCAGGCTCTCACATTTAGGTCTTTAATTCATTTCAGTTTGTTTTTGATTTCCCTCATGTGGAATTTAAGAAACAAAGCAAATGCACAAAGGAAAAAAGGAGACAGACAAAAGACAGATTTTTAAATCTGGAGGAGAAACTGGTAGTTGCCAGAGAGGGTGGGGGATGAGGGAATTAGATAAAGGGGTTTAAGAGCACACTCGTCTTGATGCGCAACAAGGAATGTATAGAATTATTGAATTATTATATTGCACACCTGAAACCAATATAACACCTTAAGGTAATTAGCTTGAATAAAAAAATAAAGTGGCAAAGAAAAAAATTAAAAGAAAATGATGGAAAAATATACCATGGAAATACTAACCAACAAAAAGTGATCATAGCAATATTAATATTAAATAAAAGGTAAAGCATTTTAGAAATTAAGCCATTTATTACTTAATAATAAAATCTGTAGTTTTTCAGCAAGATATAATTCTTCTCAGTTTGAATATCAATAACACCATAGTCTCAACATCTGTAAGTGGAAACTCATACAATTATAATCAGAAAAAATAAATTTACAGCCACAGGGAGAGAAACTAATGAGTCAACCAGCAAAGCAATAGTAAGGATAAAGAAGATCAAAAAAGTTTTTAATAAGTTTGATCTAGTAGATATTTATATAAACTCAGCATCTAACAATGAAAGAATACATGTCATTTTTAAAAATTGTGAGCGTGTTTTTTCTTTTTGAAAATCTAGTTTTATTTATTTTTTTGAAGATTTTTATTTATTTATTTGACAGAGATTACAAGTCGGCAGAGAGGCAGGCAGAGAGAGAGGGCCTGATACGGGGCTCGATCCCAGGACCCTGAGATCATAACCTGAGCCAAAGGCAGAGGCTTTAACCCACTGAGCCACCCAGGTGCCCTGAAAATCTAGTTTCAAAGTCATCATTTATAAGTGCCATTAATTACAGTAGGAGCAATTATAACTCAGCCTATCCTGGGAGTAAAGTCTGTCCACTTATTTGGGGGAAAGGATGTAGACCACAGCACATGTGAGGGGACCTTCATAAATGAGATAAATATATGAGTTAAGACAACAAGAGTTACATAGTCAGAGTCAAAATCATCTGGGTTTGAATCATAGGGTCACTGTTTATTAGCTCTGTCACTTTGGGCAAGTCACTTAGACTTTCTGAGCCTCATCTTTTCTCATCTGGGTAATGGGTCTAATAACAGCACCCAAAACCAAAACTTAGTGCTGCAGTGAGGCTCAAATAAGATACTGTATTTTAAGTATCTTAGTGTCATGACTAAGTTTCATGACTGTCTGCTCCTGTGTGTAATAAATTAGCTGTTTTCATATTTATTGTTGTTACTCTAGTGTCTTTTACTTTTGCCCAAATCATTGAATATGTTATATTATTATATACTGAAAGATACTGTTTTCTGTTTATCAACTGTCTTCTTTCAAGAACTTGGACTCTGAGTTAAATATTTGTGTCCTGAACATCTTTTTGTTTTGAGGTATTTCTTTATGTGTTACGGCAAAATTAGTGTACCATTATTTACATAAGAGAAGGGAAGATCCTCAGAAAAAAGGTAGATTCTGTTATTTTGGAGGGACTCTGTTAGCAAAACAATGACTCTTCAAAAATTCATAATAAGGACTCTGCACATGGGCAAGCAGATGTTGAAATTGTTACAGAGGCCAAGTAACCATGAAGTGTTTTTAATCATAACTCAGAGTTTGGAGACACTTCCATCTTATCCACAGCATCACAAACACAACACTGCAGGGCAATTAGAACTAAGGGAAGAATTTTTTGGAAAAGTTTCTTCCCATCTTAACACCAAAGTCCTCGCGCAAAACCTGGCTTTGAGACCTATGTCCTCCAGATGGATAAAAATTCATTCGATACCAACTGTGGAGATTGCTTCTGAAATGTATCCATTTTGCCTTTCAGGAGCCAGAGTAACAGTGACCTGATGTTTTCATTCCAATGCTGCTGGGATCTCAGTCTGGAAGCATATCCTGGTGGGACAGATTTTCCTGGAGTCCCCACATTCACTAGCATGAAGCTGTGGGGTTCTTGCCAGGACTGAGAGTTGAGTAGAAGGCCTGGACCAGAAGGAAAGGGACCTGTCTGTGCCCCTGGGGGGGCTGGTGTCCAAATGTCTGTTATCAGTATAAATAAGGTTTCATTCAGAACGGTCCTGTGCCAAATGTCTTAAACGCGAGGAGGGGTGGTGAGCAAGGCAGGGATCTCTGCTACCTTAGAGTTTGGAAAGCATTTCAGGGCTTAAGGCAGGGGGCAGTACCACCTGGGCCTCCCCTGTGGGCCTCTAGCTCTCTTCAAAGATGTGCATTCCCCACTCCTGGAGTCCTTTAACCATTGGTTAGTTTCTGGTTCCGAAGGGTGCCACTTCTCAAAATTTCCTTTGTAAAATCTGGTGGTGGTGTTTCTGTTTGCAATCTCATACCCTTTGTTAATTTCAAAAATTTCAACCGTGACATCCTGTTACATGTGAATTGGGGCAATAGTTTTCCAGTTTTTTTTCTTTCTTTCCTTTTTTTTTTAGATTTTATTTATTTATTTGACAGGGATCACAAATAGAGAGAGAGAGAAGGGGGAAGCAGACTCCCCGCTGAGCAGAGAGCCCAAGGTGGGGCTCAATTTCAGGACCCTGAGATCATGACCTGAGTCAAAAGCAGAGGCTTAACCCCACTGAGCCACCCAGGCGCCCCACCAATTTTTGCTTTTATTAAACTGATAGAAATGTCTAATCAGAAAAGTATGGAAATACTGGTCTAATCTTTTTGCTGCTTAGCTGAGTCATCCATTCTAGGAGAATTCTGGCCTTACTAACCCTAAGTTTCCTTGCCTCACAAATTGCAGTAGAAAAGCAGAGTTTCAGGTTTTGAGGCAAAATCCATCATTTGGCAGCCTGGCTTCCAATAGAAAGTTCCAAATAATTCTCCTTCCAGACTCAGACATTCCAGGTCCTGTCACAGCTTAAAACGTGCCTTTTCTGTTTGGTCAGTCTGAGTTAAATTACTCTGGGCATTTTTGAATTTCATGAACAGGAAAAAAATAAACTTTTTCAACTTGAAAAATAAATGGAAGCCATTCTTTTTGGCGGCAGATAACTCCAAAAGATGTGACCTTTCAGAGTTCATACTGCCCAAGTGGGTTGTTTCCTTGGAGGACTAGAATCTGCATGAGTTCAATCAAGTTATGTCAGGGAGAAAATGTTAAGTGATGGAGGAAGAAAAAATATTTGTAAGACAAGTAAACTTTGGAGACAATTATTCTCCTCGATTTCCTGTAACTTGCTCTATGCCCGAGTTTCAATGTTATTCAGAATGTTTTATGTCATTTTAATAACCAAAGTAGTTTCGCAGAATAAATATAATGATTTGATTTAGAAACAGTGATTATGGTGCCTGGAAAAATAAGTTTCTTTAGAAAATGGGATAATTTTATAGTTGCTGGGGAAGACGGATTTGTGTCGAATATTGTGTAAATAAATCCAAATGGCACTTTTCCCCTGGGTGGATTTTTTTGGTAATCAACCTACCAGCTTCTGGAAATGGACCATTATGCAGATTTATAAAATACAACTAGATCTTTTCACCTTGGGATGTTTATCATTCTTTTCCTTGGAAATAGAATCCTGAAACGAAAATCTCAGTGGCAATGCTCCATGAAGAGTAAGGCCATAAATGCTTCACTTGGCAAAAGAGAATTAAAAAAAGCTGAGAGCTACTCAGAGAAATATTAACTCAATTTTGCGGCTGAGATATTAGGGATTCTCTAAAGGACTATATTTTACTGATCCTTTATTATAGTGTTGCTACGGGCATTCAGACTTTTATTGCTCTTTCTGGGCTCATTGTTGAGCGTAGGGGTTTTCATGAGGAGCAAAGATTGCTGCTTCTCTGCCTCTGATGGGCACTTCCCTCCCCTGGGTGAAACAGACAAGCACACTGATAGCCAAGGCACAGAGGTGAGGCACGTCGTGGACCCCAAAGGGGCTACTACTGGCCAAAATTTTAAAAAGTCATCTTGGAAGCTTACAAAACACCCTCACATTCTCCAAATATTTATTGAGTGCCTGCTATAAGCTAGTCCCTCTACATTCATCATTTCATTTTAATTTGGAATGTTTCACCCAACATCGTAAAGTGAAACTCCACAAAGATTAATACCAAAAATGGTTTCATGATAGCTCTTATCTTTGCTGGCACCATGCATGAGAAATCCACACAAAGCAAGAGGTCAGATGTCAAAGGTCCAGGAGACACCAAGAAAAACACGGGGCGGGGAGGGGGAAGAAGAAAAGAAAAAAAAACCTAAGAGGAACAATTTTGAAAAACAAACAAAATAAGCCCAAAGCGTAGCACAGGACCCTTGGGCCCAAGAAACTGTTTTGCAACTTAAAGGAAAAGCAAAGCAGAGCATCTTGAGAAAACCCCACATTTCTGAGGCTGAACCACAGCTGGAACGCAGGGAACAACTTTCAACCCCTGCAAAGGCTGCAACAGGGGACCAGGGTTCTGTCCTCAAGGGCCAGGTGAGAAGACCCTAGGCTCCACAACCGGTGATATGGAGAGCCCTCTAGGGAAGCCAGGAGAACACCAGAGACTCCATCTGCTATCATCAGAAAAGCAAGAACAAAACTAGAAACCAGACCCCCAAACAAAAGTTTTAACTCAACAAGTCAAGGTTGAGGTTGACTCAACCTTGAGGTTGAGGTTGATCCAGGATAGTCCTGGGCAAACACAGCTGTAGGGATTAGCTGAGCACCTAGAATGAAGGGAAACGCTGTCTGATGCCACTTGGAACCCACTTGGGCCACCACTATCCTCTGGGAGCTTCTGTTTTTGTTATTATGTTTGTTCACTATTCAAGAGCGTTACCTTATGTGCATTCCTGAATACTATACATTTTGACACTTGACTCTGTTAATGTTTTAATATCTCTTTCCCAGCTTCCTGTCCCCCAGAACTTGATCAGCCTTGAAGTTCCTTGTCTCAAACCAAAAAAGAAGAGTGACGAACTGTGCTTTGCGACTTTTTTTTTTTTTTGGTTACTGTCACTCCCCCCCACCCCAATATGGCTGTAACTATAATGAGGGAGCCCATGGCTGGCTGGATTTGTTGGTATTACTGTTAATCTAGAAACTCTGAAGGAAGCTGAACTTGAAGTTCAACTTGAAGTTGCCCGCTCCAACTTTTATTCAAGTGTCTATAAATTCCTTAGTGATGAACTGAAATCTTCCCAGGCTCTGCATTACTGCAAATCCTTCCCCAGCCTCCCCAGCCTCCCCCTGTTTAGCACAGGGACTCCATGCCGCCCACACCCGGTGCCGGGGGCTCCCGGGACGAAATGAAATCGGGGCCCAGAGGCGGACACACCCTGTGGAGGCACTGCCCCTGGGGAGTAATAATTTCACCCCCTGTTCCTATCATCTCAGATACACAGACCATCTGATTTAGACCCTAAATTCACGCCAGTCAGCCCAGCAGAACCCTCTGCTTCACAGCGGAGGAAACAAAATCCCCCCTCCATCCCCGCGCGTTTGTCTGTTCAGAAAAAGGGCAAGCGTAATTTTGGCTCATCTGCGGATTCAGCTGTCTCGGGGTCCTCTGCCCACAAGGTTCCTGCTCCCGCATGCCTCCCTGCTTCAGGCCCTTCGGGTCTTTACTGAAATGCCCTCTTCTCAGGGAGCTCTTCCTCGGTGACCTCCAAAACTCCACACGTGCTCCCACCCTGAACTCCCCTTATCCCTCTTCACTGCTTTAATTGTCCCTTTAGTACTTGTTACTATGCAATTTGCAGTGAAAATCTTTGACCTATGCATCTTTTTCATTGTTTAATTCCCCCCCCCCCACCCCACTCCCCACACGGTAGGGTTCTGGTTAATGGGTAACAATGTACAAGAAATGTCTGGGCAAGGCAGGGTGGGGTGGGGGCTCGAATGCATACCCTTTGCTCGAGGCAAGAGTCTGCCCCCCCCCCCCCCCCCCCCGCCAGTCTCCCTGCTCTGTCCCCAAGGCCCGTTGCAAGGTTGGTTGGTTAACAACAGGCTTGCAAAAATCCTGAGTATTTCACAATGTGCTCTTGTAGACTGGTTTGAGCGAGCTCCAACACGCCAATGGCTCTTCTCACCCTGGGAAATCCCATGAGGGTGTCCCATGAGGGCAGTGGTTTGTGTGTGCTTGGTTAATTGCTGTAACCTCAACGCTCTCAGTAGGGCTTGGCGCATAGCAGAAGCTCCATAAACAACTGTTGAATGAGTGTAAATGCCTTATTTTATCATCGGGATCACTGTATTTAAAGAACAATGTATTCTGTCATTTTTGCTTAAGCTTACGATAAGAACTATGTCTATGCCATTGCATGTTATTTTATACTATTTTAATGGTGTTATGCTTGATATTTAGAGTGTAATTGACCATACTACTGTTTGAAATTCAGGTAAATTTAATCTCATTTAAAAAATAGCATTATTGGGTGCCTGGGTGGCTCAGTGGGTTAAGCCGCTGCCTTCGGCTCAGGTCATGATCTCAGGGTCCTGAGATCGAGGCCCGCGTCGGGCTCTCTGCTCAGCGGGGAGCCTGCTTCCTCCTCTCTCTCTGCCTGCCTCTCTGCCTGCTTGTGATCTCTCTGTCAAATAAATAAATAAAATCTAAAAAAAAAAAAAAAAAAAAATAGCATTATTACAAATATCCTTGAAGATAAATACATATTCAGATTAACTAAGTGGAAGGTAGCAGTGTATTGTTTAAGGTTAATAAAATTATACTGTAAGTAGTAATATGGGAAATAAGTTTGTGAGGATTTCAAATGCTGTTCTGAAACTAACATGATGTAAGAATATTTGACCAATGTATTTGATATTTGAACATATTTTTAAAGAATATAATGTGAACCAGAAGAACAGACAAGGAATCCAAACAGTAACTCTCTTTAAATACAATTTTAAAATATAGAATAACCATCACGGACGATGAAGAATGTATATTTAAAAAAGTGACTTGGGGTAAGTTGTTACAATATGGAGTAAAAGTCTTTGGATTCATACTTCATATCATACAGTAAAATAAAGTCAATTTGGATAAAATAATAAAAAATAGAATAAAATTACAAAACGCATTTTAAGACTATAGGAATGAGAATTTTCAATGATTAAAGTAATTAAAAAAACTATAAAGAAGTCATCTCTTTAAAAATTTTTAAAGTATAAGGAATTAAAGGTTCTTTTCCACAAACACTAACAAAGTTAAAATTTTTAAAAAGTGACAAGTATGACAGACAAAATCTCTCTTTTTTAAAGATTTTATTGATTCATTTGAGAGAGATAGAGAAAGAGAGACAGAGAACACAGCAGAGGGAGAGGCAGAGGAAGAGGGAGAAGAGAAAGAGGGAGAAGCAGACTCCCTGCTGAGCCGGACCCTGAGATCCTGACCTGAGCTGAAGGCAAACACTTAACCATCTGAGCCACCTAGGCGCCCCAACATACAAAATCTCTTAAAATCTTCTCCAAATCTGTAGAAACTTTAAGAAGTCATAAATAGATAAAAGATTAAAAATATAATAAAAAGTCTCATTTAAGGCAAGGTGCAAATGGTGAACACACATTAAAAAAAATAAAAACCAAACTCAACCTGTTGATTACTTAAAGCGACACAGAGCAGAATTTTATTAGAAGAGAGTGTATGTTTAGTTTAAGGCTCGTTTCATTTATTGCACTGCCTGGATTGGTTCTGTTTGGGTTCTCCCATATTTATTGAACGGATGGTAGATTGATCCCAATGTGGATCTCAGTTCATCCATTCCCCATCCAGTAATGGAGATGCCAAAGGAAATACCAGAAGCTTGCCAAGGTAACTGACAGAGCTGAGCTGATATGTAATTGTATTGTCCTGAGAGATACTAGAATAACATTTTCTTGTTCTTTCTAAAGAAAAGCAAAGCCTCAAAGAGTCAACAAGCCAGAAGCAAAGGCGCTTGGAGTCCAAGTGCACTCCTTTGTTGTTGCTTCATTTTTGGTCCCTTCATGAAGTGTAAATGCAGGTGTACGTGCATCTATGTACTTCCTGCACACCGTGACCCCACTGGTGCAATTTTATTATTAAAACACTTCTCACTAGGAATGTATCCAACTTCAGTGGGGGCTCTAAGGCATTGAATCATGGACTGCCAGGTGGTAGGAAGAGACGGCAGGTGTGTCTGATCCAAACCTTTGTGGAAGCCCTGTCTGCCTACCTACTAGGCGAGGCACCCAAGCGAGTTCCTGGGAAATTCTGTTTCCATGTCATGTCCATGGCCTTCAAAAAGATGTAGTTATAATGGTTCTGAGACCAGCGGGTGAGAGTCAAAGTATTCAGGGATGAAAGGAACATAAATAGTTATTGTAAGAGTTAGCTGTAATTTCTGAGAAGGGGAACATAGGGTGAATTTTATGTTCTTTCTGGCATTCTGCATGGTGGCCCTTTCTAAACAGGGACACAGGCTTCCTTATTGGGGAAGAAATAAATATTGGTGTATGGAAAAGAACATAGACTTGCAGTTGGTCAGGCCAGGACTGAAAAAATGACTGTACAGGTGCCTGGAGAAGTCATTTCACTTCCAGGACCCCAGCCTCCCGATTTTCAGGTGTGGGGACTGGGGAGAAAGGCACACATCACATGAAAAGTGAGGTAACTCAGGCGCTGGGAGATGAAGGGACTATCCTAAGGTCACAGAAACTGAAAATCAGAGCGAGGAACCAACTGTTAGTCTTCTGATTTCTAGTCTAATCCTACAGACAAGTCACAGGCCAAGGCAATGTGCGCATTACTGCTTTTTGGCTGGCTGGACCATTCCTGGGCTGTATTTGGGCTGACACAGTCTAAAATTCCCCTGAGTACTTCTTCCAGAATGGGATTTGAAAAATCATAACATCCCAGATACAGGCAAAGGCGGAGAGCCCCCAGTCTTGCAACCAGTTCTAGAGAAGTCCAGTGACCGAGTTTTCTGAATCTCTGTGACACATATGTAAAATAGATGTGATAATATTGCATTCACAGCATTTGATGAATGCAGACCTGAGGCACATGGGAGCAGCGGCACCCATCATACCTGTCCTTCTCTACTCTGGATCGAGGCTACTGAACCACCACCCATCACCACTCCAAGCCCCCAAGATTCAGGGGTGGACGTTCTGGATCCTTTGTTTAATCTGCCAAACGAAGCCCAGGATCACTACTTAGGCAGCTGACATGAATGTGGGTAAGAGAGCACTTTTATAGCAGTTCTTAACCTGGATGCTCTTTGGCACAGAAACAGAAGACAGTTTGCCAAGGTTATCAGTCTGCCGGGACCCCAGCCCTTCAGAGTGGAGGTTCCCAGACCCTATGGGGGCAGCCTCCTCCACACCCGACATGTGCGGAAGCAGGAACAGCATGCTGAGTGCCTGCAGAAACCCAGAGAGAAAGTGGAAATAGTCCAGTTTCCCTAAAGAGAGTTAAGAGGTGAAGGTGGAAAGACACTAGTTGTCACATTCCAGGATCTGCCTGGAAAGGTCTGTGCAGGGTCTCCCAGGTCAGTGTCTGCTGTCTGTTCTGAGACCTAAAGAGATGAGAGGCCCGCAAGTGCCCATTTGTCCGATCAATGCATTTACTGAGCATGAGTGCTCTGCCCGATGCCGTCCTGGGCCCCGGAAGAGCAGTGATGGGTAAGATAGACTTGGTCCCTTCTCTCAAGAGCCTGACACCCTGTGACTCTGTACCCATCTTCACAATGTTTTGGGTGCACAGACAAGAATTCTAGACCTATTAAACAAACCTAGAGATATAGAATCTTCTAGAAGGAGACTGAGGGGCAAGACTAGCCTTGGCCTGAGGACTCTATTTAAAGTGACCTAGTTTTCAATATTCTCTCTCTCTCTCTCTCTCTTTTTAACTATATCTGCTTTTATTTTTTCTTTATTTTAAAATTTTATTTAAAATCAATTAATGTCTAGTGTATTATTAGTTTCGGAGGTACAGTTTAGTGATTCATCAGTTACGGACAACACCCAGTGCTCATTCCATCACATGCCCTCCTTAATGGCCGTCACCCAGTCAACCCATCCCCTCACCCCCCTCCCCTCCAGCAGCCCTCAGTTTGTTCCCTGGAGTTAAGACTCTCTTACAGGTTTCTGTATTCTTTCCTCCCTCCTGTCAGACCCACAAAGATAAGGGGAAACCTTCCAGTAGGGAGCATCAGTTCAGGGGTGCAGAGAAGTTTCACGGACAGAGCTTGGGGACCAAAGGACCGTGGTTGGTCATGTATTCAGTCCCACCCAGCCGCGTGGACACTTGCGGGTCTGTAGCACTCCCACCGCGCCAGTCAGGGCGGAGAGGGGGGACACCCGCTGCCGGACGGCTCCTCTCGTCCCAGAGCTCAGAGCGGCCCCCGCGTGGCCTCTGCTCCCCACTCTCGTCCTCCTCTCCGTGCCTGGGCTGGCTTTGGCCCAACTCCGTCCATCCAGGCTCTTCCTAAAGCCCTTGGTGGGTCTTCAAAGAGAGAAATGAAGGAAACGCACGAGAAACAAAACATCGGCCCACGCGGAGGCGTGTCCACATTTGGGGGACTTCACGGCAGCCAAGGAAGGGGCGTTTGGGCCGGTGTTTGTCTGCTATTCGCTCCCGACGACTCAGAGTGTGTCTGTTTTGTCGGGAGGCCTCAGCCTCAGGGAGGTCCCCGGGCATGCGGGGCTGTTGCTGCACCCGACTTTGTCCAGTTGTTCGCTGCTAAGTTTTCGGGGTTTACATACATGTTCTCCATGACTGCCTGCACGCTCCCAAGGCACACGTTGTTCCTCTTGTTGTCAGGTGAGGGAACCAGGTCCAACAGAAGGACCACGGGGCCCAGTGACATATCTGGTAAGAGACAGAAGTAGGTCCTAGGCCCAGTCACCTGCCTCTCTTCCCCAGGATGTCCTTGGGCGTCTAAGTGTGACTTCCCCTCCCCAGGCCCAGAATCCAACTCTGGAAAGAAGAGCAAAGCACTCTGGTAATTTAGCAAATCCTCTGAGAAAAACGGCCTTCGGTTTGGACCTTCTGCCTGGATCCCAGTTTGAACCCTTACCCCAGGCCGAAGGCGCTGAGCTTGTGCCTGTCCTGTGGGTTGCCTGTGGCTCTGAGCCTCTCAGGGCCTGGGTGGCTGCTGCGTCCCGCTGTCTGTCACCAAGGGAGCTGGTGACCTGCTGGTGAGCCCACTGTGTGTTGGGCCGGCTGCCAGGTGCTCGTTCTGCACGGGATTGTGCCACGTCCCCATTTTCCTGGAATTCAAGGAGTGAGAATCAAACCAACTCCTTATTCACTCCTCAATTATTTCTAGCTTCATTTTTCAGGTTCTCCCCATGGCATTGTTTTCCCAGGAACTATGAAGCAATGAAACTATTAGCAAATTCAAACACAGTCCACGGACTGTTTATCAAGAAAATAAGCAGAGAGAAAAGATCCTGCAAATATGGCCAGTGAATATTTCAGCGTGGGGAGGAGGGGGAGGGAATGGCCATGGGGAGGGTCGGGTTTCCCCCTGAAATGCTGATCCACTGGCCGGGGGACTAGGGTGCAACTTGCTTCGGTGCATACACACGCGCACAGTGTGAGATCATCCGTATCCTGCTGTCTTTGTAGGACTTTCCTAAGAGCTAGAAAGATTCTGATTTCCTTTTAGATAATTTATGAAGTACTTTTAAACACACCCACTCCCTTGGGGGAATGATTTTCAAGCAACCACTGAACTCTTGTTGATGGATTTTTTGGATATTAGGGATATTAGTTCAGCATGATTTAATTTGTGGATTGGGTTGAGGAAATCAAGAACGGAGGCTTCGCTTGATTCAGGAGACAGACAGACATACTCGGGCTGAGGGATGCCAGTGTTCGGGTCCTTGCCCCTAGGCCTTCCCCAGGCCCACCTCGCCAGGTGGACACAGACCTAGTGGGTCTTCCTTGAGAGGTGGTCCTTTTATGTCTGGTGCTTCCCCAACTCCCCTTCCCCCTGGTGTTTGCTCCCCTGAGCGTCTCACTCCCCATTTCAAACCCAGGTGTCCCGGATCTCGGAGGCCTGTGTTCCATTACATCTCCCCTAGGAGTCACCTGCGGAGAACAGGGGAGCTCAAGGACCAAGCTGGGTCAGGCCATCACGCCAAGGCCTGCTTTTTGCCCCACCTCGTGGCCATCCACCCTGGGGCGTGAATGCTATGATAACTGGGATCCTAGGGGTGGCTGGCCTGGCCACTTGGAGCCTGCAAGGGGCTGCAGGGGGAGGGGCTTTTCCCCATCAGCTCATCCAGCTGTGTCCAGCCCTTAATGGTCCTGCTTTGGGTCCACAGCTCATAGGCCACAGCGGAATAAAGATATGAGGAGATGCTGGGGAGTTTTTACCACCCTCAGCTAGGAGAGAGCAAAGGGCTCCCGCAAGGCAGAAAAGAGAAAAGAGAGGGCAGGCTCAGAAGTGTGATTAAGAGGCTTCTGGTCTCACCCACCATCTGCAGTCATTCCCAGCTGGGCCCCCAGTGGCTGGGTGGGCCACATTGGCACCTGGAGACTATGGAAACACAGGTTTCCTCTTTGCCTCTCCTCAGGCTGGCGGCTCCAAGGAGTGAGACGCCTAGGCTTCCATTAGAGGCGGGTCCAGATGGCCCACGCCTTGTTCCCAGCCCCTCAGGCTATACACAGCTTTAGCTGCCGCTTTTCCTCATTGGGGAGAGTGAAAACATAGGCTTGGAAAGTCTCTTGAGCTTTCTAATTGGGCCACCAGCTGATCTGCCCAGTCTTTTCTTTTTTAACCAACTTGACCTTCTAACATGAATGGGGAAATGCCTATGTGCTTAAGCTTGTATTTTCCATAGTTATACAGCAAAATCCCATTTTTATAAGCATAGTTTAGCTCACAGCATAATGAGGCACCATTCAGCCATCCAAAAAACCCAGTCAGGCCTCCTTCCAGCTTCCAGGATGCAGGACGGACGAGAGGGACCGCCCAGAGAGGGAGTCACTGTCTCCATCCCGCACGGGAAGGTGTGTGTGGGGGAAGGTTCATACCTTTGAGGACCTTCTATTGAGTGAAATAAGCCAGTTACAAAAGGGTAAATACTGTGTGATTTCACTGATACGAGGTATTTAGAGCAGTTAAAATCACAGAGATAGAAAATGAAATGGTGGTTGCCAGGGACTGGGGTGGGGGGTTATGGGGAACCGGTGTTTAAGGACAGGGTGCAAGATTCTGGTGTAAAATTGAGGGCAAGCGTCCTAGGACAGGAAGCTGAGGCTAGTTAGATTGTTGGATGTCTTTGCCTTTGCAGGAGCTGCAGATCATTCCACACCTGTATCACTTACGCCTTGCATTTCTCCTGTGTTCGTTCTGTGCTTTGTCATTCAGCAGGCTTCCCCTGGGGACAGTTTTGGGGCCAGCACTGGGCTAGGGAAATGCCTGGGTCCCAGGCCATATGTCCAGATAGACATGCCCTCACCCCATTAGAGGTTGTAAACATTCTGACTGTGAGCTTTTAATCTGTTCGGGGAAGATAAATAGGAATTTGCTAGATGAGCTGAAGAGCAGAACGCGGGTGCCCAAATCCTTCCCTAAGAGGAGAGCTGAGGTTGAAAAGTGTGGCTACTTCATGGGCACCCCTGCCCCCACTCTGTGGGGTAGCCTGGCTGAGCCCCCAGCAGAGTCCTGGGCACCTCCACACACCGGGGGCCAATTAGGAGACAGCACCCAGAAATCTCCCAGGTACACACTGAGGAAGGGGCACACTGGAAGTCAGTAACACATGTTTAGCATAAAACCTTACTAATTCACTGCTAACAATAACTTAGTTCAGCTATTTGGAGCCAGAAATGCCCCAGGCGAGCTCTCCGTTGGAACTGGCATCCGCTCAAGTGGAAGAATTGCTTCTTTGAGAAAAGAAAAGGAACGTGAAGTAAGCACGGGAGGCAGGCAGAGCTGCACGGCTGGCCTCCTCTTCCCGGCTGTCGTCCCAGGATTACCCGGGCCCTACTGTCTTGCCGGCTTGTGGGCTGAGCTGGGCCAAAGGAGAGCTGTGTAGCCACTGCGAGCCAAAATAGGAAGCACACATTTTCTATAGCAGCAGGCAACAGTGTTTTTGTTGGTTTTTGTCAAACAAACCTTAAACCCTTCGGCTTTTGAAAGCTAACATTTATTTGTGTTCTGTGTGAACCTCGCCTTCCCCGTGCCCAGAGGCCAGCTCCAGAAATCCGAAAGCCCAGGTCGCCTTTTGGCAGAAAGCTTGGTCCAGAGCAGGAGGGTGGTAAGAGTTTATACTCTTCTACCTAGACCACAGGCTCCTGAGGGGTTGTTGTTTATTTTTCGGGCTCAAAGAGTTGAGACTCCAATATGATATAAAATAGGTAGTATAATAAAAATACTTTATAAATCAGAAACTCGGTGGAGTTCGGACGATGCTCTGTCAGCTCTGAAATAAACACACGGGAACCCTCCTGACTTCATTTCCTCTGTTCTTCATCCGTGCGAGGCCGGAGTGAGTCCGCCTGCGTTTGTTTTCCTTAATTCCCCGGGCCCGGCCTGCACCAGGTTGGTCCCGCGCAGTTACGAATGAACCTTGCCTTTCCCTGCGATGTGCCGTGGAGGGACGTGTGTTTTTCTTCCTTGTCCTGAGGGAGCCGGGGACGGGGCTGAGCTGCAGACAGCACAAGGGGCCGATCCAGCACCTGTCAATCATCCTGATGCAGAACGGTCTAGTTCTCACAAGGGCCCTTTACCCGGTATATCTGGCAAAGTTTTCCTTTAGGAAAAGGTATCGTTCGTAATAAAGAGTTCTCTGCGATTAAGGGACACCTAGCAGATTAAGCCTTCAGGATCTTCAACCTGCCGTTTGGTGGAGCATGATGAGACCCATGGAGGAAAACAATGTGCTTAGAGTCACTGAGCTGGCAGGGTGATGGGGTCTGGAGCCCCCCCACTGGAAAGAGAACCTTGAAACTACGACTCCAATCCCCCCCGGGGCACTGCGGGAGCCCCTCCCCTGCAATGCAGGCTCTGCTTCCTCGAGTTTCAGCGCTCCCCAGCAGAGCACAGAGACCCCTTTGTTCCACAGACATCCTGGTTAGAACTTCTCTTTACATTGATCTCAGATCTGTCCCTGTCTTCGGCTGCCAATCACTCATTCTAATTCTGGTGACTGAATCGAAATAGAATAAGTGCATTCTTTTTTCCATGCGATGGCTCTTCAAGAATCCCAAGGCTTCTTTGAATCTTCTCCCAAGGCTTTACTTTTCCAGATTAACCGCATTTGTTTGGTACTTCCTCCAACTTTCCAGATACTTTTCCTCTCTTTTCTTCTCCTGATGTGTTTGAAGCTGTCAGTCATGATTCCTAAAATGTGTTTGGAATGGCTCACGATATCACGGTGATCAGTCCAGGATTGCTAACGATGATGTCCTGCACAGTCCCGCTCATGCTGTGTGTACTCACTGAACTTACACATTCTCAGTCTCCCTTCGATTGTCGATTTTATAAACATAAACTGTTATTTGTATCTATTTACTCAATGTTCGACTTCTTGATGTTCTTAAAAGGATTTAAAGTGACCGCTCAAAATATAATATGGTCGTATATAAAAATATTCGTTAAGAAACTAGCACAGGGAGAGCATGGATAAGGAAACTAGAGAAGCACAAAAGTTATATTGGCAGGTAGAATGCATTCCAGGAGATACTGTAACCCAGCCAGAGATAGACCACATAGTTGGCTTTAAGTTTCCTAGCAACAAGTGGAAAGAGGGTAACATAATCATTTATGTGTCAGAGTGCACATAGAGGAAACTGAAGTCAGTGGCTCAGGATAGTCACAGCTATTCCTGGTGCTGAGGCTTAACAGAAATATTTCTCAGTGACCCTGTTAGAGGTGACCATGGGACAAAACCCTTAGCAACATTCCTAGAGCAAACACAGAACATTTCCTAAGGCTCTGGTTGCTTATATGTCCCTGAGCTGCTGCTGATCATCTTATGACATATCCCAACATAATGCGTTTTGGCAATTTTTTTTTTAATCATATTTTTATCCTCGCTACATTTCTAAAGTGTGGTTTGGGGAATTCTTATTAAAAAAGGAAGATGGGGAAATATGGGAACATCCATGTCACTCAATATCCTATAGAATGCCTTGGATTTTCAAAGTTCTATGATTTTCCACCCTTTTCTTATTGGATCACATCCTTGTAATATTCTCCCAGGACCGTGTTCCTGTTATTTATTATTACTGTTATTATTTTAAATGAAACATGTTTTGAGGGGAGGGACACTTGTAGGAACTTTTCTGTTCTGTTGTTTTAGCCCAGGGAAGGTCTAGCTGGAAACCTGGGGTTATGCATGGCATCTGTCCCTCCAGGGTATAGAATAACTTCAGTTCTCCTGAAGTCCTAGTTTCCAGATGTCTCTATCTGGGTGCAAAGAGAGGGCAAGAACAGGGCTGGTTCCATGCCTCAGCCTGAGAGGCTCTGGTGCTGGGGATAGAGAACAGCTTCTTTTTGAGCTCAGCAGGGAGCCTGGCATAGCTCCTTTGTCTACTCAAAAGCTACTCATATGTGCATCACAGTGAGCTCAGACGTCCTAACAGCTCATTTTTGGATTTTAGCCTCCAGCCAGTGAAACTGACTGCCTTCAAGGCCTCCATCTCTCCTCCACACAACCCCCAAAGGACTCCGGGACTGGCAGTCATCACCTTCATCATCCTCCCGTTGAGAGCCCCCAGCACTGCCTATGAGCAGCCCAGGAGGTTTGGTCTCGAGTTTGGAAATGTTTCCCTTTGTGACTAGCACCCTATTGTCTTGCTTTGAATTTCTTCCGTTTCTACCTGCACCTGCATGGGTCAGATGAAATGCTACCTCACTATTGTACAGCCAGGGAAGCACTTGTGTCCTCCCTCAAGCAAACAGCCATAGTAGACTTTCTAAGTCCCACTTCCAACTATCAGTGAATCTCTAGACCTTTTGCTATCTCTACAGTTCTCTAAATGCTTCACAGAGACATTGACTCTGGGTTTTTGCTCCCATATGGTAAAGAAGTTCACAGAAAGGGTACCTAATAGTCAAGGGCAGGACTCGGGGTGGGTCCTCCAAACAAATCCTCCAGTTTTCTAATAAAAATGGCCAGGAACTTAAATTCCACTTTGGAGATAAAGACACAGAGGCACACATCATTCAGGTCATTTTCACAGCTCCGGGTGAGGGAGAACAATTCTAGTAGTATCTGGGTCTGGTCTGGGAAGTGGAATCAGATTCCATTTCCAGTCTTAAACTGGGTCCTTACAACTCGTAACTCACAACAATAAAGTGACAGTTTCTATTTTGTTTTCATTTAGCGATGGTTCAAACCAAGAGTAAGAGGAGAAGAGAAAGGGTTTCTGTGCTCTGGTGGAACCAGCTGGAGATTCTGCCACATGCTGGGGAGAAGCCCACTTGGGATCTGTCCCCAAGCCCAGGAGGACTGTGTGCCTGGCAGCCCTCGGATCTGCTTCTCTGGGTTGGTGAACGCTGTGCCTTGGCCCTGAGCAAGAACACGAATGCTATGGGAGGGTTCAGGGGCCTCATCCACCTAAAACACGATGCATGTAATAACCAATCAAGCCCTGGTATTCCTGGGGTTGCAATCATCGCACGCATACTGTGTGTCCTACTTCATCATCACATGGCTGTGTGATGTCGGGATTGCTATTAACAGCAGCATGGCCCCATTTTCCAGATGAGGAGACCAAGGTTTGAAGGGCATCAGGAATATTCGCAACAAGGGTCTTGAACCAGGTACCCAAGCCCCACATGGCATCCGTTGCTTATCGAGTCACCTTTGGCTACAGCTCTCCTCACCCCAGGAGTGGCCGGACCACTTGACACCAAGTGCGGCTGGTGTCATTCCTCCTTCTTGGCACGCGGTGGACCTTTGCCTCCTTTGCCTCCTTTGTCGTGGGTGCAGCTGGAACTCTTGGGGCTCCCTCTTGTCCCTTCAGAGAACAGGGTCTGGGACTCCTGGTAGCTGTCCACCTGGAGGAATGGGGGAGAGCAGGAATGTTTGAGAAGATGACACGTTCTTTGTTGTTGTTGGTACTCGGGGTGTGAACGCATTTCAGCTGAGTAAGCACGAGCCACTGGATTCGAAGGGCACGGGAGACTTCAGCTCACACTGTGTGGAATTGTTAAGGGTTATTAAGTGTTCTCTTCATGGCCCCTTAAGTTCTCTGAAATAAATCTCTGTCCTTGGCAAACACACTGAGGGCTTTTCAGTCTCCATGCCCCATTGAAATGTCAAAGTATGACAGGAAGGCATGGCTTCTCCCTTGTTTGGAGGGCTTGATAGAGCAAACCAATGATGTATGCAAACCAGCTGGAGGCTTCACCAGGATTTCTATGAAAATATGCAGATTTCCACCACGTATGGCCTTTAGATGTTAGTAGGAAAACTGGCCTGGTTTGCAGGTCTAAGCATCTAACAGATGTGTGGGCTGTTTGGGTGTCCCCAAATGGCAGACTGAGTTTAAGGACTCCTCTCTGCGTGGAAAGGCCACACAGAACTCCTCAGAGAGCTCAGCTGCACACAGTGGCCATTGTGGGGGATGACTGGTGTGGGACCTCATGCTTGCCTTCTTTCCTTCCTCATAGCCTTGCAGCTGGGCAACACCTTGATGGGAATTTGATCAGATCTATCTTTCTTTCCCTTTCTTCCTTCCTTCCTTCCTTCCTTCCTTCCTTCCTTCCTTATTTCCTTCCTTTTGATTTTATTTATCGGAGAGAGAGAGAGAGAGAGAGAGAGACAGAAATAGTGACAGAGAGCATGAGTGGGGAGGAGAGGGAGAAGCAGGCTTCCCACTGAACAGGTAGCCTGGGATCATGACCCAAGCCGAAGGCAGATGCCAACCGAATGAGCTACCCCTGTGCCCCTAACCAGATCTTTCGAATTGCTGGCTTACAGATGATGGAAGCTGAGACCTGGAAGGTCCTTCTTTCGAAGGATCCAGAATGTGGAATATACTAAGAATCAACGTGGGAGACATCCAGGCAAGGGAAGGCCACTTCAACTGGATGTTGTGCCATGGGAGTGAACACAGAGGGCAAGTGACAGGAGCGGTGATCTTGGACGGGGTTGGTGACATCAGAATGCATGTGGATGTTGTCCACAGGAACCCAGAGCTGAGTGAGCAAAGGGCCACCCTGCTTGTGATGACTAGGAGGAGGGACATCTGAGAGCAAGTGGGGACAGCATGTGTTGTGCTTGGGTATTGTCTGAGCCGGAGTGAATAACAGATGAAGGCATGCAGGGGCATCTGTTGGGAATGAGGGGCATCTGGGAGAGGTGGGCACGCTATCTGAGTGGGCTTAAGGAAGTGGTTCTCAGCGGAGGGGACATTTGGCAGTATTTGTTTTGGATGTCATAACCGGCGTGGGGAGACTACTGACATCTCTTGGGGAAGAGGTCAGGGGTACTCCTCCATACTCTACCATACCAAGTGCTCAACAAAAAGTCAACCAGGCCAGAATATCAATAGCACAGACATTAAGAAACCCAGGTTTAAGATTAATTTAAATCAGTACCCAATGGCAGTTTTCATTTGTATCTATCAATTCTACCACCTGGATTTGAGATTTATTTTCTCACGCTCTACAGAGCCATCTCCCAGCTAACATAATAGTATCACGGCATAAGAGGACAATGGTTTAGAAGAATACAGGCACATTCTGCCATAGTTTAGGCCCCAACTCTTTCTCTCAAGCTGGAGACAAGCGTTTCCTTCTTGGCACTCCCTAGGGTTCTATCTGTCCTTTATAGGGAC
Organism: Mustela lutreola; assembly: GCF_030435805.1. Lineage (NCBI taxonomy): Eukaryota > Metazoa > Chordata > Mammalia > Carnivora > Mustelidae > Mustela > Mustela lutreola. The sequence continues at coordinate 38,078,832 of NC_081293.1, forward strand.
TTTGAAACTTGATCTGAACCCGATTAATTCATCTCCCACTCTTCATGGTAGCCAGCTGACTGTCTTGACCCTAGAAATTACTTAATGAATGTTTGCAATCCACCCAAGATCACTGAGGCTGAACTGGAGCTGAATTTCCAGGCATTCATTCCCATGTTTATTTTTGGATTGGGAAGAGTGGCCATTATATACTTCCAGAGCCACTCTTCATTGGAAGAACCCATGGGAGGAGGACCAGAGCCCCATTAATAATGGTCTTATTCTGTTAGTGATTTGACTCCCCAAGGCTCCAGCAATTTCTCACATTTATGACCTCAAGGCTCCACTGGAGAGAGAAAGTGGCATCCTCTTCACCCCCCAGTCTCTCACCTCATGACCCCCATATGAATGTTATTTTGTTCTTCCTGTACGCTAAGTGATTCTGAATAAATGAGCCTCTCTAACACTGTCCTAAGTGACCCTGTGAAGTGTGAAGAGGAAGAAACCATCCCTCTCTTGACAAATTCTCACTTAAGTGAAGAGGACAGGTGGGCCCATAAGTCATCATGATAGACGGATTCAGTGCCTTAGTAGAAGCATATAGGGTGTCTGTGAGGGTAGAGGGAAAGAAGCCTCACTGGCCTTGTGGGAAGGGAGGGATCAGAGAGTGGGGCAGGCCCCATTTGAACTGGCCTTCAAAGAGGATGGAAACATGCCTCGGAAGGCCTTCTTTCTTCACCTAAAGGAACAAGTGGCCAAGAAAAGAAGCTGTGGCCTCCTCACTGTTGTTAAGGCCACCAGCCATTTCTTCCCACAGCCTTGACACGATGGACAGGCCACCCATCTGGAGGGTAAGGGCAGTGGATGAGATGAACATCCAGCTCCTTGAGCCACAAGACCCTCCAGAGTCTGGACATGACTCAGCTGACCCGTCATCAACCCCCACGTTCTCCCCCAATCTCAGTCACTTCTTCTAATTCCCGGTAACGGCAGAATGTTCTTGATTGCTTCAGCTACCATGTATGTGTCCTTTCCTTGTTTGGAAAGCATCCTTCACGGGTGAATTTTCTACCTGTGACAGTCTGGCTTACCTTCAGCTGTAATGTCAAAAGTCACTTTCTCCTTGAAATGTTTCTACTGTGCCTGGGTAGAAATCACTGCTTCTGTCATAGTTCTTATTTGCGTTTCCTATCACGTGAGTGCCAAGGATGTTTGCATCTGTCTGTCTCTCATGTGCTGCTTGGGGGCCACACATGATATTTTTAACATATGTTTGTATAGCGGCCCCACCTTCTCTACCCAGTGTCAACTTTAATCAATATGCAGTAGGTGCTAAGTAAAATGCTTACTGTTGACAAAGATGATAGGTAGTACAAAAGTTTCATTAGAGTTTTCAGGAAGAAGTGGGTGCCTACAAAAGGGACTCATGGAGTTCAAAGAAATCTTGACTCTTTTCAAACTCCACCGGCATTCACCTTTCGCTGGTGTTCCTAAATACATAGACTGCCATGGTGCCGAGGGGATATTAAAGTTCAAAGAGACACAGAAATCAGGTTGAAGATGGTAAGTGATCAGACTCTTAAGGGAATAAGAGCATTTCCTCATTTCTGGACTGGAGTAGAAATGTCTGTAATCCAGATACTTAAAACTTGTCTGGGTGAATAGGTGGGGGAGGTTTCACAGAACAGCCTGGAGCAGGGCCCTCGGGGATGAACTCGGTGTGATCGTAAAGGTCACATCCAACCCCAGAGCTTCGGATTCCATGATAGCACATCTGCTTTTGATTGCTGGATTCTGAGCGCTGGGCTTAGGGCAGGACGCCATCTGAAGGAGGAAACACTAAGCCTGTCTGCAGGTCTGGATGTTCCCACAACGGGAGACCAGCTAAGCCCTGTGGCCGCAGGAAAGACACTGGAGCTTTGTCTCTGAGGCCCCACACATGTAGAGCTTTGCATCCCACAACGGCCCCTCCGAGGGAATGAAATGGAGCATGCGGGATGGGAAGCCCGGGAAAGGGGTCCCAACAGGAGCTGGGGATGACAGTTTTAAACTTGGAATAACAAGGGCATTCGGAGGAAAGGGTCGGAATCGGGATCAGACTCCACTCTACAATTCCCGTAACACCAGTCTCCGCGCCGGCATGACCTCAGGGCGTCGGCTGGGTCCTCGCTCGCGAGGCGGAGGCCTCGGCATTCAACCACGTTAGGCTCTCATTTTCTAACCTAACTTTGGGTTGCTCCATCTGGGGAGACGAAGTGACGCTCCGTGCTTTGAGTCTAGAAGGAGGGGAACAAAGCCCCACCCCCTGACTATTGTTTATAAGATGGAGGCTGCACCCCGCGAGCCGCGCGGGCTCCCTGCGGGGCGCAGATGTGAGGGCCCCGCGCCTCCTCCAGCAAGTGCACTTGCTCCCCAGCGCGAGCCCGCTAGGGCCATCGCGTCCTGTGAGCGGAGGCGGCCAAAGCTGCACAAACACATGTGGCGGAACGGACACAAGGCGGCGGTTGCGGTCCCCGGGGGGTGCCCAGGCTGCATGGGACACAAATTCCTCGGAACACTGCAGAGGCCAGAGCTATGTAAACAGGAGATCAAAACAACAGCCTCGCTGGCCCTTCAGTGTGATGAATGTCCGTCCTCCATGTGCAGCAGCGGTCGGACCACCGCCATCTCTTCCGAGTCTGAGTTTTAAGAGGACTCGGGAGGAGACTCCCCCGTGTGGTTGGGGGCTTGTCTTTGAGCTGGCCGCTCTCCCCGGCGGCTGGACCCACCTTCTGGAGGCAGACAGCCCCCTGCATTTTCAAAGCCCAGCCTGTCTGCGTGACCCCTCCCAAGCAAGGGGGGGGGTGCCGAGGAGCAGGCTGCTTGGAGGCTTTCATCATTCAAAGCCAGCTCGGGGACCCTTCCCCCACGGCGTGGGAACGAGGGGCCTGCCTAGTGCAAATTGTGCCCATCGTCCCAGGACCCCCGAGGACCATGTCTGTGAGCTTGGGAAAGGGGAATTTAATGGGAAGGGGAACAGTGTGGCCAGGTGTGCTCAGGGTCATAAAACCCAGCAATTTTCAGCAGCTCTTCCTTCCAGGGTTTGCTACCTGTCTTGGGTTCAGTGAGACCAAAGCCCGTTTGGGACTCTTAATGGTTCCGTCCCTCACTGCCTTATCTTGGGCATCTTCTCTTAAAAACAAGAAAATAAGAAGAGAAAACCTTTCTTGTTAAATGTCCCAAAACATGTGGCTGCTTAGGGTTCTGCTTTAACGCAAAATTGACAAGTTGTCATGACTCAAGCCATCCCCCTGGACAGACAGACAGACAGGCAAACAGATCAATCCAGGGATACTCTGTTGGGTGAAGTGATCTTTGGGGGTGATTGAAACAGCTGTGTCAGATCGAACCACCTTCTATTTCATTATGAGGACTGCAAGTGTTATCGGCTCTTTTTGACCATTTATCATTCTGTCTTTTCTGTCAAAAGTGCCAAATGAATGTTCAGACCCTTGCTCATGTTTGTTATTTCATTTAGGAAGTATTAGCGATAAAGCCATTTGTCTGAGAATGTTTGACTTGCTTTGTTTTTGTTGTCTGGCCCCTACATTGCAGTGTTTGGGGCCAGAGGTGATTATCAACAGTACACCCTAGAGAAAGTGCTCAGACGGGCTCCAGTAAGGATCCAGGGTGAGGGTGAGGGGGGGTGGGGGAGGGGGATGCCAGTAGTCCTAGGAGTCCAGTGCAGGTCCAGCTGAGAGCCATGGGTAAGGGCTAGGGGTTCAGACAGGATTTGGAGGATCTGAGAGATGTATGCGCATGTGTGTGCACGTGCATGCACGAGTGTGTGTGCATACATGTGTATGTTTGTGCACATGCGTGTGTGGCAGGGTTGTAGTGATGCTGATAATGATGCTGGTGTTGATGGCAAAGCTGATCACTAGGGTTTCACGGTGGCGTGCCACATTTGTTTGGCTGCTCCGCTGTGGTCTGGATTGTCTGCTTCAGAATCCCAGCAAAGGCTCCACGGGTTACCATAAATTGCGGCGCTGTTGGCTGCAGGGATCTTGTTAAGGTAGCTCCTCTGGAAGTTCCAATGCTCCAAAAGCCTTTCTTCCTGTTCTGGGTCCTTCTCTGGTGGCTCATCAGGCAGCAGTATGAACTTGAATGCATGGCACAAGGTCTGACATCCAGGCCTCAGGCAAAGATATGCAGCAAACCCAGATCTCAGCTGGGCAAGGGGTTTGGAGGACACAGGACTCAGATAAACCATGTTGGCCCTTCCGTTGGGTGCATTTGGGGCAAGTCCTCCCCTCTGGACTGAGATTCCACCTCTGTTAGTTTTCAGAAACCTGGTTCTCCAGGTGTGATTACAATGAACTAAATAAAATAATTCATGTGACATTTCTATTCTATATGGGGATTTGTTGCGTGCAAACAATGTACACATCCTGGAATCAGGCCATCCCCAAAGAAGACATACCTGACTGGGCAGACTTTGGGCATCTGGGAGTTACATTGCGTGATATCACTCATTCCTGGATGTTTTCTTTAAATCCCGACTCTGTGCTATGCCCAGTGCATGAAGGATACAAATACGAAGACAGGGCCTCACTCCTGGGCTCTAAGGTTTTATACCTTTGCGAACAAACTGGCAAGGTCTCAGTCTTATTGTTGTTGTTGTTTTTAATTTTTTAAATTAACATATAATGTATTTTTTGCCCCAGGGGTACAGGTCTGTGAATCATCAGGCTTACACACTTCACCGCACTCACCATAGCACATACCCTCCCCAATGTCCATAACCCAACCACTCTCTCCATACTCCCTCCCTCCACGCCCCACACAACCCTCAGTTTGTTTTGTGAGATTAAGAGTTTCTTATGGTTTGTCTCCCTCTGATCCCATCTTGTTTCATTTTACTCCTTCCCTACTCCCCAAGCCCCTCATTTTGCCTCTGAAATTCCTCATATCAGGGAGATCATATGAATTGTCTTTCTCTGATTGACTTATTTCGCTCAGCACAATACCCTCTAGTTCCATCCACGCCGTTGCAAATGGCAAGATTTCATTTCTTTTGATGACTGCATAGTATTCCATTGTATATATAACCCACCTTTTTTTAATCCATTCATCTGTTGATGGACATCTAGGTTCTTTCCATAGTTTGGCTATTGTGGATGTTGCTGCTGTAAACATTTGGGTGCATGTGCCCCTTCGGATCACTACATTTGTATCTTTAGGGTAAATATACAGGAGTGTGATTGCTAGGTTGTAGCTCTATTTTCAACTTTTTGAGGAACCTCCATGCTGTTTTCCAGAGTGGCTGCACCAACTTGCATACCCACCAACCAAGTAGGAGAGTTCCCTTTTCTCTACATCCTCGCCAGCATCTGTCATTTCCTGACTTGTTAATTTTAGCCATTCTGACTGGCGTGAGGTGGTATCTCATTGTGGTTTTGATTTGCATTTCCCTGATACCGAGTGATGTGGAGCACTTTTTTATGTGTCTGTTGGCCAACTGGATGTCTATTTGCAGAAATGTCTGTTCATGTCTTCTGCCCATTTCTTGATTGGATTCTTTGTTCTTTGGGTGTAGAGTTTGATAAGTTCTTTATAGCTTTTGGACACTAGCCCTTTATCTGATATGTCATTTGCAAATATCTTCTCCCATTCTGTCGGCTTTCTTTTGGTTTTGTTGACTTTTTCCTTTGCTGTGTAAAAGCAAAGGAAGAAGATCCTTTGAAAATAATTCATTTTTGACCTTGCTTTCCCTTGCCTTTGGTGATGTTTCTAGGAAGAAGTTGCTGCGGCTGAGGTTGAAGAGGTTGCTGCCTGTGTTCTCCTCAAAGATTTTGATGGATTCCTTTCCCACATTGAGCACTTTCATCCATTTAGAGTCTATTTTTATGTGTGGTGTAAGGAAATGGTCCAGTTTCATTCTTCTGCATGTGGCTGTCCAATTTTCCCAACACCATTTGTTGAAGAGATTGTCTTTTTTCCATTGGACATTCTTTCCTGCTTTGTTGAAGATTAGTTGACCATAGAGATGAGGGTCTATTTCTGGGCTCTCTATTCTGTTCCATTGATCTATGTGTCAGTTTTTGTGCCAGTACCATACTGTCTTGATGATGACAGCTTTGTAATAAAGCTTAAAGTCTGGAATTGTGATGCCACTGACTTTGGCTTTCTTTTTCAACATTCTTCTGGCTATATAAGGTCTTTTCTGGTTCCATACAAATTTTAGGATTATTTTTTCCATTTCATGGAAAAAAGTTGATGGTATTTTGATAGGGATTGCATTAAATGTGTAAATTTCTCTAGGTAGCGTAGACATTTGCACAATATTTTTTTTTCCAACCCATGAGCATAGAATGTTTTGCCATTTCTTTGTGTCCTCCTCAATTTCTCTTATGAGTACTTTATAGTTCTCTGAGTACAGATTCTTTTCCTCTTTGGTTAGGTTTATTACTAGGTATCTTATGGTTTTGGGTGCAATTGTACATGGGATTGACTCTTTAAATTCACTTTCTTCTCTCTTGTTGTTGGTGTATAGAAATGCAACTGATTTCTGTGCATTGATTTTGTATCCTAACACTTTACTGAATTCCTATAACAAGTTCTAGCAGATTTGGAGTACAGTCTTTTGGGTTTTCCACATAAAGTATCTTTTCATCTACAAAGAGTGATAGTTTGATTTCTTGGCCAATTTGGATGTCTTTAATTTCTTTTTGTTGTCTGATTGCAGAGGCTAGGACTTCTTGTACTATGTTGAATAGCAGTGGTGATAATGAACATCCCTGCCGTGTTCCTGACCTTAGTGGAAAAGCTCTCAGTTTTTCTCCATTGAGGATGATATTCACGGTGGTTTTTTCATAGATAGCTTTGATGATATTGAGGTAAGTACCCTCTATCATTATACTTTGAAGAGTTTTGATCAAGAAAAGATGCTATACTTTGTCAAATGCTTTTTCAGCATCTATTGAGAGTATCATATTTTTCTTGTTCTTTCTTTTATTAATGTATTGTATTACATTGATTGATTTGTGGATGTTGAACCAACCTTGCAACCCTGGAATAAATCCCACTTGGTCATGGTGAATTATCCTTTTAATGTACTTTTGGATCCTATTGGGTAGTATTTTGGTGAGAATTTTCGCATCTGTGTTCATCAAGAATATTGGTCTGTAATTCTTTTTTTTTTTGGATGGGGTCTTTGTCTGGTTTTGGGACCAAGGTAATGCTGGCCTCAGAAAATGAGTTTGGAAGTCTTTCTTCCATTTCTATTTTTTGGAACAGTTTCAAGAAGAATAGGTAATAATTCTTCTTTAAATGTTTGGTAGAATTCTCTTGGGAAACTGTCTGGCCTTGGGCTCTTGTTTGTTGGGAGATTTTTGATGACTGCTTCAATATCCGTACTGGTTATGGGTTGTTCAGGTTTTCTTTTTCTTGGTGCAATTTTGGTAGTTTACATGTCTTTAGGAATGCATCCATTTCTTCCAGGTTGTCAAATTTGCTGGTGTATAGTTGCTCATAATATGCTCTTATAATTGTTTGTATTTCTTTGGTGTTGGTTGTGATGTCTCCTCTTTCATTCATGATTTTATTAATTTGGGTCCTTTATTCTTTTGGATAAGTTTGGCCAAGGGTTTATCAATCTTATTAATTCTTTCAAAGAACCAGCTCCTAGTTTTGTTGATTTGTTCTACTGTGGTTTTTTGTTGTTGTTGTTTCTATTTCTTTGATTTCTGCTCTGATCTTTATTATTTATGTTCTCCTGCTGGGTTTGGTTTTCTTTGCTGTTATTTTTCCAGCTCCTTTAGGTGTAGGGTTAGGTTGTTCTTGTTTCTTGAGAAAGGCTCGTATCATTATATATTTTCCTCTCAGGACTGCCTTTGCTGTGTCCTGTAGATTTTGAACAGTCGTGTTTTCATTATTATTTGTTTCCATGAATGTTTTAAATTCTTCTTTAATTTCCCGGTTGACACATTCATTCTTTAGTAGGATGTTCTTTAGCCTCCATGTATTTGAGTTCTTTCCAACTTTCCTCTTGTGACTGAGTTCTAGCTTCAGAGCATTCTGGTCTGAATATATGCAGGGAATGATCCCAATCTTTTGGTACCTGTTGAGACCTGATTTGTGACCCAGGATGTGATCTATTCTGGAGAATGTTCCATGTGCACTTGAGAAGAATGTGTATTCTGTTGCTTTGGGATGGAATGTTGTGAATATATCTGTGAAGTCCATCTGGCCCAGTGTGTCATTTAAACCTTTATCTCCTTGTTGATTTTTTGCTTGGACGATCTGTCCATTTTAGTGAGTGGGTATTAAAGTCCCCTATTATTATTGTATTATTGTTGATGTGTTTCTTGATTTTGTTATTAATTGGCTTATATAGTTGGGTGCTCACATGTTGGGGGCATATTTAAAATTGTTAGATCTTCTTGTTGGACAGTCCCTTTGAATATGATATAGTATCCTTCCTCATCTCTTATTATGTCTTTGGCTTAAAATCTAAATTATCTGATATAAGGATTGCCACCCCAGGTTTCTTTTGATGTCCATTAGCATGGTAAATTGTTTTCCACTCCCTCATTTTAAATCTGGAGGTGTTTTGGGGTCTAAAATGAGTTTCTTGTAGACAATGTATTGATGAGTTTAGTTTTTTATCCATTCTGATAACTTGTGTCTTTTGATTGGGGCATTTATCCCATTTACATTCAAGGTAACATTGAAAGATATGATTTTAGTGCCATTATTGCCTATAAGGTGACTTACTTGCCTATAAGGTTATTGCCTTATTACCATTATTGCCTATAAGGTTACTGAATACTTTTGCTGTTCCTTTCTGGTCTACTACTTTTAGGCTCTCTCTTTGCTTAGAGGATCCCTTTCAATATTTCCTGTAAGACTGGTTTGGTGTTTATAAATTCTTGTAGTTTTTGTTTGTCCTGGAAGCTTTTTATCTCTCCTTTTATTTTCAATGATAGCCTAGCTGGATATAGTATTCTTGGCTGCATGTTTTTCTTATTTACTGCTCTGAATATATCATGCCAGTTTTTTCTGGCCTGCCAGGTCTCTGTGGATAAGTCTGCTGCCAATTTAATATTTTTACCATTGTATGTTACAGACTTCCTGTCCCAGGTTGCTTTCAGGATTTTCTCTTTGACACTAAGACTTCTAGGTTTTACTATTAGATGATGGGGTGTGGACATATTTTTATTGATTTTGAGGGGGGGTTGTCCGTGCCTCCTGGATTTTGATGCTTGTTCCCTTTGCCATATTAGGGAAATTCTGTACAATAATTCTCTCCAATATACCTTCTGCCCCCTCTCTTTCTTCTTCTTCTGGAACCCCAATTATTCTAATGTTGTTTCATCTTATGGTATCACTTATCTCTTGAATTCTCCCTTTGTGGTCCAGTAGTTGTTTGTCTCTCTTTTTCTCAGCTTCTTTATTCTCTGTCATTTGGTCTTCTATTATCACTAATTCTCTCTTCTTCCTCACTTATCCTAGCAGTAAGAGCCTCCATTTTTTATTGCAATTCATTAATAGGTTTTTTGATTTCAGCTTGGTTAGATTGTAGTTCTTTTATTTCTTTGGAAAGGGCTTTTATTTCTCCAAATAGTGTTTCTCTTATATCTTCCATGCCTTTTTTGAGACCAGCTAGCACCCTGAGACTCGTCATTTTGAATCCTAGATCTGACATATTATCAATGTCCATATTGATTAGGTCTCTAGCCTTGGGTACGGCCTCTTGTTCTTTTTTTTTTTGTGGTGAGTTTTTCAGCCTTGTCATTTTATCCAGATAAGAATATATGAATGAGAGAATAAAATACTAAAAGGGTTGCAAAGACCCCAGAAAAATGCACACTAACCAAATCAGAAGGGACCCCAAAGTGGGGGGGGGGGAGGGGAGGAGGAGAAAGGGACTAAAAAGAAATTAAAAAAAGAAAAACATATATATATTAGACTGATGAATAGAACAGAGCCACCCACTTGAATTTGAGTGTATTTTGGTCTCCTAGAAGAAACTACCTCTCAAAATTTTAAAGAGGGAGAATATATATATATATATATATATACTCACACACCAAAATAAGAGTAAAAATGATGAACAGATGGAATATGACTGTAAAGATGAAAATAGAAAAAAATTCTAAAAAAGGGTTTGATAAGGTAAGTTGGTTGAAAAAAGAAAGAAAAAGAAAGTGGAGAGAATTTCCTCAGGCTGGAGACTAAAAGCCATGTGTTAGATTTAGGGTATATTTTGATCTATTGGAAAAAATCATATTCCAAAATTTTTTATAAGAAAAACTTCATATGTATACAAAAAATAAAGTTGGATACAATGAAGGATAAAATATGACTATAATAATGAAGGTTTAAAAAGATTTTTTTTAGAAAGGTGTTGTTAAGATAAACTATTTTAAAAATGTTAAAAGAGGAGAGAGGAAAAGTTATAAAAATTAGAATAAGAAAAAAATAAAATTAAAAAAATTAACTAACTTTGCAAGACTAAAGAATCATGGGTAGAAAGCCATGAATTTCATGCTTTGCTTTCCCCTGCTCTGGAATTCCACTGTTTTGATTAGTGAACTTGGTCTTGGCTGGATGTTCTTGCTGATCTTCTATGGGAGGGGCCTGTTGCAGTGATTCTCAAATGTCTTTGCCTGAGGTGGAATTGCCCTACCCTTGCCAGGGGCCAGGTTATGTAATCTGCTTCTGTTCACTCTTGGTAGCTTTTCTTCCCTGAGCGCTTTCCGTAGAGTTCCAGAGGACGGGAATGAAAATGGCGGTCTCCCAATCACCGGCCTGGAGGAGCTGAGAGCTCAGGGCCCCACTCCTGAGTGTGTCCTTGGAGAAAAGTGCTCAATCACTCCCATCTCCCTGGTTTCCAGCCGGGCTCTGAGCTCACCCAGCCTGTGACGGAGCGTTTCTCTCTCTGGTGCACAGCCCCATTTGGAGTCTCCAAACCCAACACATTCCTGCCTCCAGAGAAGGAAGGTGAGTCTCCCCGGATCTGCCACTTGTGGGGTGCCTACTCAAAGAGCAGTGGTCCAGTTGTACCACGGATCACAGTTTAAGGTAACCCCAAGCTGAGGGCTCACTCCTTGGCTCCGTCTCTCTAGCTGGCTTCCCTGTTCTGATACCTGTGAGCTCTGCTTCACTCAGACACCTCCAATACTTCAGTGAGCCCACGGGACCTGAGACCACACTGTCCCCACAAGAGCCCCACCCCCGCTTAGCCTCTGCAGTGGTGTCCCTCAGTGGAGCAGACTTTTAAAAGTTTGAATTTTGTGCTCTCATGCTCTGCAGCTTGCCGGGAGCCGGCTTCTCCCTCTGTGTCTATCTTCCCAACGCTTTGGATTCACTTCTCCGCCGGTCTTACCTTTCAGAAAGTGGTCGATTTTCTGTTTCTAGAATTACTGCTCTAGAATTCTGTTTCTAGAATTATTACTCTTCTCTTCGATCTCCTGTTGGGTTTGTAGGTGTTCTGAATGGTTTGATAACTATGGCTGAACTCCTGCGACCTGATGTCAGCTCAGTCTGCTACTCCTCCACCATCTTGACTCCTCCCTTGCAAGGTCTTAGTCTTAGTGACCCAGAAAGTAGAGGACTCATGGGCTGTCACTGTGTTAGGGAGTCATTAGGGACTGAACTGTGCCCCCCTCATTCATATGTTGAGGTCCCAGTACCTCTGAATATGGGGACAGGGTATGTATAGAAGTGATTTAGGCAAAATGGGCTCTAATCCAACATGGCTGGTGTCCTTATAAGAAAAGATAAGGACAAAGACACACACAGAGGGAAGACCATGTGAGAACACAGGAAGAAGCTGGCCACCTACCACCCGGGGAGGACTGCGTCCAGAGCTTGTGTTGTGTAAGCCAGCTGGGGTGTGGTTCTTTGTGCCAGAAAGCTTAGCTAACTACTACAGAAGGGCAATCATGGGCAGTGGGAGGGAGCAGGGAATGGAAGGAGAGAGAACATACGAGAGCAAGGTCACAGCTGTGTGTGGCAGATGGCTCTGTGGTGTGGGCACTGTGCTCAGAGAAGCTTTATCCAAAGCCATGGGCCCCTGAGACAGGACAAAGGACAAACAAGTCTCAAACTCTGATCTCCCACTGGTTAGTGTTGCCCCTTCAGATGAAATTCTTGGTGACACACTGGGGGATCACTGAGCAGGACCTATGTTCCTGGTGTCACAGTGAAACCTGTTGAGGTGACAGAGATGCTTGGCACTGCCAAGGGGGAGGGGGAGGCACTGCCCCCGAGTCGCTGGGAATGGCTGGGAACCCCTTCTGAGTGGCAGGAGCAGGAATGAATGAGACTAATCTGGTTCCTGAGGCACCAAGAGGTTTCTTGAACAGGACGTGGGGAAGCAGGGAGGCACATGTGACAGCAACTGGGGTTTGGGAGCACAGCACATGCAGCAAAGGTTGCTGGGAGGTGGGTGAGAGGGGACCCCATGGCCAGAGCACCGGTCTTGGAAAGATAAGACATTAGGGTTCCGTTGTGAAAATAATGAGTCATCCTTAAAATGAACACTTCAAGCAAGGGTGAACGTGACTGGGCTTGCACTCAGAGAGAGTTCTGGACTCAGGGTGTGGGAAACTCAGGGCCCACCCTAGCAAAGAGGTGGGCTCATCCCAGGCCCTGAGCACCCAGCGGCTCTCCCAGCCCTTCTGTGTACCTCCCTCTGCTCTTTAGAAAGGTGAGCAGGTTGGAGTCAGCAGCCCGGCCTCAGTGCCACTTCTGTGGGATTTCCTGACCATGGGGAACAGTCAGCGCCGGCCGGCAATGCACTCAGAAAGCTCTTGATTTCCTAGAAGCAAGAGACGGAAGGGAGAGAACAGGGACTCACCCGTTCCTCAGGGGCCTGGTGGGGCAAAGATCATGAAATAGTTTTTGCCTTCAGTTATTCCTTCTCTAGAAGAAGCTTTCCCCAGGGGAGTGAGAGGACCCTTGAGCGCTCTGTCCCCTCAAAGCGCTGAACATCCCCCCTCCCCCCAGCCCTGTCCATTGAGAAATACTGTCCCAGAGGGCTCAGAACCCGATGTCACTCACTTATTCCTTAGTGTACACACATTACCTCTTTTGCTTCCGAGCTTTGAGCCCCACCAGCCACTGGGAAGGAGATGGGAGGCAGTCCAAGGTCATGTCTGAGCTGGGCAGTTAGTGGGGAGTGTGTACTGGGATGGGGACTGAAGAAGGGGCTTTAGGACCCCAGAGAACAGACTGTCTCCAGGGAATCCTAGGGGGAAGAGGAGAGAGGGGAGGCAGCATCCAGGTCTGCTGTGGGGACACAGTGGTCAGAAGACTGACCCAGAGTACTCACAACAAGCTGGAGGGCAGTTCTCCAGACCTCCAGGGAGTTCATGGTGGGTGAGGCCAGGCCCTCAGACCCCCGGGGGGGGCCTGTTTCTGAGGATGTCAGGATGTCCCGCCTCCCTAAGGCTCTCACCGCAGATATATCCAGTGTCAGGGCTACTGGGGGTTGGTTCCCATCAATGCCAAGCCAAGTGACTCCCTTGTCCCCTGACCTGGTGACTCCTGGGCATGATACCCAGACCCTAATGTCCCTGCTGCCCTCTCCTTGTCCAGTGTCAAGACCCAGCCAGGCTGAGACCGAGAGCAGAGAAGACCTCTAGCTTTGGCACTAAAGACCCATTGATGGGCTTGAGGAGTTTCTGGGAGGTGTGTGCGGAATGGTTTCACATCACCTGACAGGACCTAGTCTCCTCTGTACATTGTGACTCTCTCCAGGTTTCCACAAAAACAAAACAACACAATACCACAACAAAGGAGCCTTAGGCAGACCTCTTCTAAATATCAGGTCCAGCTATTTCAAATATATGGAAAAAAAAAAAAAGATTTTGTTTTCAGGGTGGCACCACAGCTGGGACAATCCTAAGATGACAGACAGAGGTAGTGGGGTAGTGGTGAGGAAGGCGGAGTTGCGCTCCAGCAGGCAGCCTCCAAGGTAGCTGGAGGGAGGGGTGTTCAGGAAAGAAAAAGTCACGTTCCCAGTTCTTGAGGTTTCCATCTCTCGAAGCACCCATCACTTGTCCAGGACCGGGAACCTATTATTATGTGTCCCTTGTTATTTTTAGAATTTAAGATGATATTTTCCTATTTTAGTTAATGGCCTGAGAATGAGATTTTGGTTGTTTGCAATAAATTGCCTGATTTGGAAGTATTGGTGCAGAGGGACTCTATAATTTGGTCTTTTTTATAGCATAGGTTTTTTGTGTGGTTTTTTTCCTCCCCCCCCCCCCACCCTGGTCTGGAGAGTTCCTTTAATCAGGTAGGGGGAGTGATTAATGAGCTTATGGGCCTGGGTGCAGTTGGAGGCCTCTGCGTCCTCAGAAGGAGGAGACCAGGGATCACGGCTAGAGCACCGTTGCAGGAAAGGAAATCCTGGGACTGCATTCTCTCCCCAGAAAGTGCACGCTTGCAATTAAAGCCTTGCCAAGTCCCACTCCAATGCAAATAGGGATGGCTGTAGTAATTGATGGAATGTGCTCAAGGCTAGATCCTCAGATGTGCTGGCCCAAAGCCCCCTTTCTGGCCCAGAAAAGCAAAGGGGTGGGAAGGTAGAGAATATATCCCACATCTTCTCCCCCCCGCTCCTGCTCATTATTCCAAAAGGGAAATACTTAAAATCTTCAACCAACATTTTTAAGCTCTTATTATGTGCCAGGCACGAAATGGCAAAAGGAGGGGAGGCTATAAAAAGGGGTCATATTTCATCACTGCTTCTGGGGAGTTCACAATTTAGTGGGAGAAGCCCATAAACAAATAATTACAACGAAAGATGGTAACAGTCCCATCAGGGAGCTGTGTTGGACCGTGTAGGAGCTCGCCCAGCTGGGAAGGAGGAAGAGGTGTTCCCGGTGGCATAATGAGGTGTGGAGGTGTGGGACATCCTGGTGCCTGGAGGAGGTGGGCTGGTGGATGTGAGGCAGGCAGTGGGGGTGGCACGGTGGGGCCAGGATGGGATAGTAGGGTGGGCCCAGAACAGCAAGGGTTTCTAGGCCCCCATAGAGAGTTTGAATTTGCTTCTGCAGGCAATAGGGGCTCTTCTCCTGCAGGAGACTTGAAATGGAATTGCTATTTTTGTAGCTGCACACATCTCATTGCAAAGATCTGAAAGCCAAGCTCGTGTAGAGTCAGGATGGAACCCAAGTTATGTGGCTAATGAGTGCCAGGGCCTACTGTCCTGGGAGCAGCTCAACTCCGGCACAATCTGGAGTTTTTCGGGCATGCTTTCATTCTTAATTCATCCTTTCTCATTCTCTTTTAAAAGGACAGACTTCCTTGGTATGTCCCTCACAGGTATTCTGAGTGCAGTTTCCTTCCACAAATCACTTTTTGAATTGTCCCATCTTTACTCTGCTGGACACACTCTCTGATAGTATTTTCAAAAATGCTCTAGCAACTGGACAAACAACAAACCAGGAAAGTTCTCCACGTAACTCACAATTTTCAAAGGATATGAAGAAGGGAAAGAAGAAGAAGAAGGAGAAGAAGAAGGGGAGAGGAGGAAGAAGGAGGAGGGGGAGGGGAGAAGAAGAAGAAATAGGAAGAAGGAGGAGGGGGAAAGGGAAGAAGAGGAGGGGAAGGGGGAGGGGAAGGTGGAGGAGACCAGGAAGAGGAAGAAGAAGAAGAGGAGAGGAGGAAGTAGGAGGAGGGGGAGGGGAGGAGGAGGAGAAGAGGAAGAGGAGGAGGAAGAAGAGGAAGAAGAAGGAGGGGGAGGGGGAGGTGGAGGAGACCAGGAAGAGGAAGAGGAAGAAGAAGAAGAGGCGAGGAGGAAGTAGGAGGAGGGGGAGGGGGAGGAGGAGGAGAAGAGGAAGAGGAGGAGGAAGAGGAAGAAGGAGAAGCAGAAGAAAGAAGAAAGAAGAAGGAAGAAGAAACACAGCAAAGAAATGCAATAAATTACCGCGAAGTGACCTGGATAAACCTCACAGACATAACGCAGGGAGTAAGTGTGACACAAAGTAGCGATTACTGCCTGATTCCATTTATATGAAGTCAAGCGAGGAAAACTCATGTAGGGACTTAGTCTTTCCATGGGGGTTTTGGTGGGAGGGGAACAGGGGAGCCCCTGGGAGCTGGAGATGTTTTAGATCAAGGTCTGGGAAGTGGCTCCTGCCTCAGTTTCTTTCATTTTAAAATGGTATAATAAAATGTGACTTTGGGCTTTTAAGGAGTAAGTGAGGAGATGGATATGAGGGGTGTTTGGTGAGAAGTCGGCCTAGAGGGGCACAAGATGAGTGCTTATTTCCTTGTCTCCTCTGGTCCTCAGTAGAAAGGACCTGGGATCGAATATGGAGTCCAGAAATCATGTACAGGCCTGATTTCAGGAGGCATAGGCTCTGGGGGCTTTCACTGTTCCTTAGCCTAGAGAAGCCCAAGGCCAACTTCCTGCAGCATCATACTGTTTTGTAGCTGGGGGAGCCCAGGTTTTTTTGTTTTTGTTTTTGTTTAAGATTTTATTTATTTATTTGACAGAGAGAGAGACACACACAGCGAGAGAGGGAACATAAGCAGGGGGAGTGGGAGAGGGAGAGGCAGGCTTCCTGCTGAGCAGGGAGCCCGATGTGGGGCTCAGTCCCACGATCCTGGGATCATGACCTGAGCCGAAGGCAGACGTTTAACAACGGAACCATCCAAGTGCTCCCCAGATACTCTTATCAGCACCATCCTCCCTGACCTGCCCCCAGGACCCCCCCCACCAGAAGCTGAGGTAGTTCACATATGGGCAAATGGCCCATGTCTAGGGAAGGACCTCAAAGACTCTGGGCTCACTCTAGCAAGGAGAACAGAGTCTGGTTGGTCCCAGAGGCCATTTGTTCCCCTCGTAGCATCAGCATCGACTTGGACAGTTTAGATGGTCTCCAGTCCACACTTTGAGGTGCAGAGCTTTCTAGTGTTAGCCTCGATTTCAGATAAAGAATTTGAGGCTCGGCGATGTACAGTCATGCAACTAGAGAGGGACAGCCCTGAGATTCCCGCCCGTAGGGTGACACCCTACCAACTCTACGAAGCACGGTTACATTCGCTTTCTAAATTTATGAGTTGATGACCCTGCAGAGCTGCCGGATTTGTGATGTCCAGGGCAGTGTGGAGATGGTGATGATCTGCTGGACGATGTGGCTGGAGTCACTGCAGCTAACTCTGCCCTCTGGGCGCCAGATGCCATCCATTAGCTTTTGCCTTCTGAGAAATTGCCCTGTAAGTTAGTGGCTTAAATATTTATTATTGCTTGCAAGTCTATTGGTTATTTGTGCAATTTTTAAAAAGATTTTATTGATTTATTTATTTATAGCATGAGTGTAAATTCATAGTAAAATAATTAATTAATTAATTAATTGGAGGGGCAAATGGGAGAGGGAGAGACAGAATCTCTAGCAGGCTCTGCACCTGCGGGGCTGGATTCCATGACCCTGAGATCATGACCTGAGCTCAACTGATGGAGCCTCCCATGGTCCCCTTTTGTGGGATTGAGCTGTTCAGGTGATAGAAGCTGGGCGGGCTCATGTCTGTTGTCAGCACAAAGGTTGGGCAGGTCTGCTGATCCTGGCGGCCTCAGCCCCCTGCTTGGCAGTTGGCTTCATGTTGGCTGCATATTCACGTTTAGGAGCAAGGAAACCTGAACCGTGGGCCTCACCTAGTCCTAGTCCAGTCCGCGCTTGTTCATATGGTTGCTACACCTTCCAGAAGAAAGAGCAGAATCTTGTACCATGTGCTCGGGGCCCAGTGTGGAACTGACACATACGCCACTTGTGCCCTTGCCCTAAGTAAGCATTAGACCAGCCAGGAAGCCAAGGGGGAAAATACAACCCATCCCTCGGTGGTGGATCCAGGAAGATCTTATAGCTATTTAAAAATGGACTGTACCATGTGTTGGACATCATAGTCTCTGGCAAATCCTCTTTGAGTCTTCCTCTTACCTGACTAGAAAGCTAGAAGGAGGACAGAGCACAGTGGTGCCCTCACTTTTTGTTCCCTTTGTGAAAGTCAGGGAAACAAACTCACAACCAACCCCATGGCCCCAGGATTTCCCTTGAGGCATACGTCTTTCACTTTCCATTGAAAACGTTGAAAATGACATTTCCTTGGAACCAGTTACAAGCATAAATATGGGAGTTCAAATGGAATATCCAGTTTTCACAGCTGTATCTGTGCTAAATTAAAAAGGACAGAAAAACAAAGAGAAAGGGGGAAAAAAATGACCCATGGCTTTTTGCAACAGCACGGAGGCACCAGGAAGAAATCTTTCCAGTACCATGCTGCCTGCCCAGCGACTCCATTTCCAGTCTGGGCTCTTTTAATTAATCATGGCTGGATTTCTGTACTTTTTTTCTTGGGCTGTTTTATTTTCTTGTTCTAGTGCCCACATGAGCATCCTCTGGTAATAAAACATCCAGGGAGAAGTTATAAAAACATGTCATCTTGGTTATAACATATGGCTAATTGATTTTTGAGAATCGCTTAATTGTAGGACTTTAGTTAACTAAACAACAATGCCTGTTTTCACACCCCTGATATTAGCTCATACTATTTCATGACCTGCCCCTGCTGAGACACACTCCATATTTCTGACCGTAAATCTGGCCTCTGCCGAGGCTTGCATATTTGTTCCAGCTTTGTTGTGGTGGTTTTATTGCATTGGTTGCTTTTTTTCCTTTCTTTTTTCAATTTATAGTGAGCAATAAACATGGGGAAAATTTTAAGGGTAGAAAGGGTTTGTTTCCAACCCACGTGAGCTGAATTTTTAATTTCTTCCTTAAATAAAATAAGAAAAGGTGGCTTTCTTCCCTCCTTGGCCCGCCACGTCTCTCCGTAGGCTCCACTTAAATGGTATGTGAGAGAAACCCGAGCTCGTGGCCTTTTTTTAAACAAAGGTCTCTGAAAGCTCTGCCCAGTTAGATTAATTGCCTGGAAGTTTCACAGAGGTCTATGTCAGTTACAAGGAGGTTTTAATGTGGAAAAGTCAAGATGATAGGTGACTGGGAAGAGGGGCTAGGAGAGGCTGGAGAGAGGAAAATAGTAGCATTGGAGACCAGAAGGGAAAACCTGTTTGGTGGGAAATAAGAAAGTGGGGAGGAAGACTGGGAGTCCTTCCCCAGATTGCGGTCTGAACTACCAGGAAGAGGGGAACAAAGAGATCATATTCCCGTCTTGTGCTTCTGGAAACTGCCTGATTGACCCAAAGTCTGCCCACCATGTTATTATATAGCATCAAGGTGCATGATCCTTGTAAAAAGTCACAAGCTGGGATGTGGGGAATAACCTCGGGTTTCCATTGCTCTACTGGAGGCTGCTAGCTTTTAAATTTTCTTTCTTCTCATGAGGAAAGCCCAGAGTAAAAATCCAATCTATAGTAGTAGCTTGAAACCTCCATGCTACTTACTGTGTGATCGAACACATTCTAAGGGCTTTGCAGATTTAATTCCTTAAAGCCTCCCGAGGACCCCGTGAAGCATGTGCTGTTATGGCCCCACTTCACAGACAAAACTACCAAGGCACACAGAATCGAGTGACCTGCATGGTTGCCCAGGTGTTCTGTGGTGGAGCTGGGCCTGACTCTAGCGGCCACCCTGGTAAGCTGTTTGCTGCTTTGTCTCCGTGTTTGGATGGTTCTCAGATAAAGGCTTCAGCCAATCCCTGAGTGCTGGGCCCATGTAGTTACCAGGGTGAGGGTTCCACTGGGGCTGGTTCCCGAGGTGGTGCGTATGGCTCTGATTTCCTTTTCTTGCCCTGTTGTGTCGGCCAGCACTGCCGGGGTGATGCTGAGCGGCTGTAGTGAGAGGGGACATCTCGCCTCATTCCCAGTGTCGGGAAGAAAGCATTCAGCCTTTTGCCATCAGGTATGATGCCAGCTGTAGGTTTTTGTTGGTACTCTGTCAAATTGAGGAAGTTCCCCTCTACTACTTTTCTGAGAGGTTTTAGCATAAATGGACCTTGAGCTCTATCAAATGTTTCTTCCACATCCATTGATATGCTCATGTGATTTTTCCCTTCATTAATATAGTAGATTACACAGATTGATTTCTCAATATAGGACTAGCCCTGCATCCTCAGAATAAGCCCCACCTGATGATGGTAAAAATTCTTTATATATTACTAAATTCCACTTGCTAATACTTTGTTTAGGCTTTTTTGCCTCTCTGGCAAGAGAAGGGAAGGAAAACTGAAGCGGGGGTTTTTACCTGAGTCAGGTGCAAACATGGGATGGGCTGAAGTTTCTGGTTGTCTGACTTCTTCCCAGGTCCTACAGAGGAGCCCCACCGTGTGCTGGGCCCACAGGGCTGGACTGCACGGTGAATGTAAACAGAACGAGGGGGAAAACCTGGGTGTTCTCCTCCGGGCCATTTCATTCCCACAAAACCAATAAAAAAAAGTCCAAGGGTTTGTG
Source organism: Mustela lutreola (assembly GCF_030435805.1). Classification (NCBI taxonomy): domain Eukaryota; kingdom Metazoa; phylum Chordata; class Mammalia; order Carnivora; family Mustelidae; genus Mustela; species Mustela lutreola. The sequence continues at coordinate 38,099,218 of NC_081293.1, forward strand.
TGGTTTCTCAAGGGAAGGTATGGACCACAGGGCCCCGGGATGGCTAGATGTCAAGCAAAACTCATGGAAAAACCGAGGGAAGCTACCTTCCTTACCTTTAGCAGGGGCCCTATTCCAGAAAGGCTTTCCTTCTGCCTCAGTCGGGCCATGCTTCCAGCCTTCTGGTGACACAGACCTTGCTGTGTACTTTGGTCTAATTCTCCAGGCTGACCCCTGTATAGGTCACCTTCCTACCACCTGGGCTGACCACATACTTTGTCTTCTAAATCAAGAATGTGGCACTTTTGAAAGTTGTTGTCCCAGAACAACAGGCCTCAACTGGAATTATTTTAGGCAAACAGATACACAATCGACTTCCTCATACTAGTACTCAGGAACCTGGGCTCTGGATTGTTCAGGCAAGAGCTCATTCCCCACCACGGTGGGCACTGCAGTTCTGCCTGCACCCTGCTTTAGCAGACCGTATTCCACCTTTCCACCTTCTTCCAGAAGCCCCCACTGCCGGTTTGCTCTAGAATCTCTAACAGTGAGTTGACCCCCCCCACCTCTTTGCAGAATCCCAAAGGCCCATCAGGTCCTCCCTTCACTGATGGGACTGTGACGTGCTGGGGCCTTGTTGCTGGCTGTGGTGTTACATGGTCTCCTGTCATCCTTTGGATTGTACCTCCAGTGATTCACTATGTCTTTACCTCTCCCCTGTGCAGATCTGTCTGGCACATGTACACACACTCACTGCCTCTTGGAGACCCACTTCTTCCTAGCGATGACACAGCGGGTGGATTGAATGAGCCTCCACTGAGCCGAAGATTGAGGGTTCTCGGCAAACCAAGATGCAGCCTCGCTCTTCGACCCCCTATTTACACCCGCTGTGCCCAGATGTGTATTTTAGAGGTTAGATCATGAGGCTTAGAGAGATTAAGGAGGCAAGTTCCTACAAACTCTTGGAAGCAGCCTTAGGGTGGGAAGCCAGGTGGAACCAGGGAATAGCTTCGCTCTACCTGCGAGATAATGGTCCAGGACGTCCTGGGTAGTGACAGTAGGGACGCACACAGGGCTGGGGCGTTGGGCAGTGTTTTTAAATGGCCTCTCTGCTGCTGCTTTAGGAGCAAGCTGGAGAGAGACAGGGCCATGAGAGAGGAGAGGCATTTTCAGGCTCAATCAAGAACACTTCTAGAGGGCACCTGGGTGGCTCAGTGGGTTGGGCCGCTGCCTTCAGCTCAGGTCATGATCTCGGGGTCCTGGGATAGAGTCCCGCATCGGGCTCTCTGCTCAGCAGGGAGCCTGCTTCCCTCTCTCTCTCTCTCTCTCTGCCTGCCTCTCTGACTACTTGTGATCTATCTCTGTCAAATGAATAAATAAAAATCTTAAAAAAAAAAAAAAAGAACACTTCTAGAGAGGGTGACTCAACCCTGCTGGGAACCAGGGTAGCAAGGATACGCAGTTAAATTCTGAATATATTTTGAAGATGGTGCATACGGGGTTTTGCTGAGACTGGATGTGGAGAAATACTGAGGATCTGGCAGCCAGCTGTTGGATGGTCACCTCAGCAGCTGGGGCTGGCACTCACTCAGTCAGGACGCCTGTTCACCTTCCCAGGGAGATGTCCAGCTGGCGGTTGACATTGTCTGGAGCTCGGAAGACACGTTTCGGCTTGGGGTATTAGCTTAAGAATCATCGTTGGTGGCCTTTATTTTTTTTCCCTATTATTTATCATTTATTATTATTATTATTTGTTGTTTGTTTGAGAGAGAGGGTGTGAGTGGGGAGTGGCAGAGGAAGAGGGAGAAAGAATCCCAAGCAGGCTCCTCACTGAGCATGAAGTCCACGGGGAAGGCGGGGCTCGATTTCACAACCCTGAGATCATGACCTAAACCAAAATCAAGACTTGGGCACACAACTGACTGAGCCAGTCACCTAGGCGCTCCTGTTTCTGGCCTTTAAAGTCATGATCTGTGGGGTGACCCAGTGGATGAGTATAGATGGAATGTGGCTACATATGGGGCATTTGGAATAACTGGACCTCAGAAAAGTCCCATCTTCTAAGATTCTAGAGTCTTTCCTGATGGAAGTGGGGATCCTCAAATCCCCTGTTACCATGGGAGGCAACTCCACGGGGCCTCACTCTGGGATCATCTTTTCCTAAAACAGAATCCTTTGTCTTGTATGTGTCCCTCTGCTCCCTCTGGTGTTTCTGTCCTAGCCCTGCCCATGCTGCACTGATGGGTTCATAAGGTCGGATTGACTCATTGATGTGGCTCGGACACCAACGCGCTATGTTCTAGGAAGACTGATCTAAGACACAGGGCAGTTTAAAAACACATCAGGGATTGCTCTTATGCTCAGAGGAAACTCCTCCTGTGTATTTTCTTACTTGCTTGTTCACCCCCTTGCTGGCTTTCCTACAAGGGCTTTCCCTTGTTGGTTTTTATTTAGTAGAGGACTGTTTCACCTGATTCTGTGTGGGAATTTTCATGTTGTGAGAAATGTACTTTCATGTAAAAAAGATTCAGCATGTTAAGACCACAGGCAGCCCCATGTGGGAAAAAAAGGCAACACACTATGAGTTTTGTTTCTGAGGCCTCTGGGACCATACATCAGCAGTAGAATCAATAGAATTAGCTTTCCTGTCAGCTGCTTCAGGTGTGGGTAAGATCTTCTGGAAAACCTGAGCTGGGTTTTCATGTGACTAAAATTTCTTATATTGTGGCTCTAGTAATATTTTCATCCACGATCTTTGCTGGCCCAGTGTCCAGCACTCATTCCCTGAAGGACTTCTGGTGAACCATCAGACATCCCAGGCTCCAGGGAGAGGCAGGAGCTCTAGCATGTTCTTTTTGAGGGACGGTCCAGCGTCAGTGCGAATGTCCCCGTGTCTGGCCAGCACACTTGCTGGTCTTTCAGGCCCATCAGTTGAAATTAGTTCAGCTCTAACCTGCAAATATCTCTGGAAGTTGAAGACACCCCAGCAAATACTGCTGGGCAGTGTCTACAGGCTTGGCAAGCCAGCCCATCGCTGCCCTCCTACTATTCTACTCCTACTCCTATTCTACTCCTACTCCTACTCCTACTCCTACTCCTATCCTACTCCTACTCCTATTCTACTCCTACTCCTACTATTCCACCATCCTCTGTAAAAGGCCCCAAGAGCAAGTCAACCCAGAGGTGTTCAGGAAAATACCCCCAATCCGTGGGTCAGGGGCAATCCTCCTTTAGGGACAAGAGGAAAATGGGTCCTCAGGCTTCCTTTACTTCTCCTCCCTTATGCACACCCCCCTCCTGCCAGGAGGTCATGGACATCAGGTGCCAGTTGTGCAGCAGGACCTGTGCTGGGAGGAGCTGGGTTCTAGAAGGGCTCTTCTTCCTGCCAGCTGATACCTGGCAACAGACTTGCTGTTGATTCTGGAAGGACGCAGGCAGGTCAGAGGGGTATGGAGATAGCTAGGTGTCCCTCCAGACCACTGAAGTCAACGGTGTGAAATGTTTTAAAAAATGAAAAAGGCTCAGAAATGTGGACCCTGGGAACATGCAGTAGCTGAGAGCGTCTCGGAATGCTGTGCCCCACTATTCTCATGCTGAGCAGTCCAGAAAAATGTCTTCTCTAATCTCGTCCTTGTCATCAGCAAAGTGGGCACAGTAACTGCTTATCTCATTGGAATGTGGCAAAGAAACCGAACTGAAATGATCACAAGACATGAAGTTTATAAAGTGTTATATACAACAAATACAGAAATAAATACAGAAGTACATGTCTGTTTTCTGGAAAGTCTGTTATTTTTATAGATTAAGGAAAGACTTCCGGTCTCAGCAAAGACTTTCAGACACTGGGCCATTTGACGGCGCACTCCACACTGTCAAGTTCATTTACAAACCTCCCCTCCCAGGTTTGCAGACTGAAGAGGTTAGCTGAAACCTGTCTGTTAAACTGCAATATATTAACAGTTAATCATCCCAACAGAGTATGTCGCCTTTATTTATTTATTTATTTATTTAATGTGGACATTTTGTTCGGATTTTAATTCCTTTTGACCTATGGGCCATTTTAGCCCTTCTGGCTTTAATTACGTCTGTCTCTGATTAATCCCTTGGTGTTCCTCACCTTCTCTGCTGTCTCTAGCAGAATAGGCTGCAAAGTACAAATGCCTTTTGGGATGTTTACTAATTTAACTGGTCCCAAATGCAGAAGAGAGAGACTTTCAGGGGTTTAGTCCTGAAATTTTCACCTATCAGAATTTCCTAAATTGTTTCTGTGTCTTCAATGAAACCTTTGGGAAGTGCTTTGTCATTTTATTTTTCTGCAATCAAATGTTTCTCTAGATTTCTCCTGTTTCTATCAACAAAAACTCCATCTTGCTCAGAAACAACACAAATCATATGTTTAATTAGTAGGCCCTGTGTTTCAGCCTTATCTTCTCCTAAGGATTTTGGTTAATATCTGTCTGTGCCTCATAATCCAGCATTGCTAGAGGCCTCTGGCTTCCTTGCAGCCTGAGTTCTGCCCCTCCTCCCCGACAACCACTGAGAAGAGGGACAACAGGCTAGGGACTAAGGGTGTGAGGCCTTGGGTATGGACTTTAGCTCGGATACCAAGTCTGTATTTAATTCTGGGCAGGAATTTCAAGGTTTGTTTGTTTGTTTGTTTGTTTTTAATAATTAATAAGACTGAATGAAGCTATTCATGTAAAAACAAAAAAATGAAAAGGACTATTCAGAAAGGGATTCACACATATATCCATATGTGCACATGCATAGGTTTGAGAACACAAAATCAGTGTCTACGTGTGGTTTTGTATGGGTGGTAAGGTCGGAGATAACCCAGCTCCAAAATTCTTTGAATTTGTCCAGAAGCTCTCTCTGTCTCTCTTTGTGTCTCTGTGTGTCTCTCTGTCCCCTCCTTTTCGGCCTCGTTCTTTCTCTCTTCCTGCCCGCCCTCCATTTCTGTCTTTCCATTCCCAACCTGTCCCTCATACCGAACACACACAGCTTTGAAACACTGATATAAGAAGTTAAGTGATCAATTGCATTAGAGGCTTAATTTACAGATGTTATACTTAAGGAATTTGACAGTAACATTTATTTATATGCATTTGCTTAAGAGTGAATCCATGTGAATATGATGTATTACTGTTACATCAATGTTACATTTATCTACCAATGACCATCTATCCATGACTTTATCAAGAATTACATTGCAGCCATTAAGTAATTTTTTATGATAATTTAATTCTCAAATATTTTTACTGCTGCTCATTACAGATTATTTCTGAAAGTGAACTTTCAAATACCTTGTCATATTTATGTGTCATTGTATTATAAAACAATTATATATATGTGTGTATATATATATATATATATATACACACATATACATACAAAGGGTAGCCCTTTTTAGGTCTCTTATTTTGTTGTGGTGGGTTGTGTAGAATTTACAAGCAAAATGGATATGTCTAATGTCCAATATCCATATCAGAGATATTGTGGTTTGACAATTGCTGGAAATGCAGTTCAACAATTACATATACATCCATGTAGCCATCATTCAAACTGAGAGAGAAAACATCTCTATCACCTTAAAAAGTGCTCCCATGCTCCTTTTCAGTCAATCCATAGGCAGCCACTTTCTGATTTCAATCTCTATAGATTCATTTTGTCCATTATGTGGTTTTACGTACATGGGGTTGCTCAGTATGCAGCAGTTTGCGGTTTGACTTCATGTATCAACATCGTGTTTTTGAGATTCGTCCATGTTGTTGTTGCCTGAATAATTAGTGGTTTATTCATAGTTGTGAACACACACACGCACACACAACGTCATTTTTCAATCATGAGCATGAGCATGGGACACTTCTTAGGTCTTCTTCTGTTTCTGCAAATATTGTTTTTAAATTTTCAGCGTAGAAGTCTTACTATATTTTATTAGATGTATTATTACCTATTTGATACTTTTAAATGGTGTTTTTATTTCATTTTAAAAATTGTTTGCTGCTGGAATATGGGAATATAGATACTTTTGTCTATCAGTCCTCTATCCTGTGGCTGCATGGACTTCACTTACAGATTCTAGCAGTTTTCTTACACATTCAGCAGGATTTTCTGTGCACACAGTTGTCACCTGTAAATAGCGACAGTTCCCTTTTTCTTTTCTAATCTTTGTGTCTTTCTTTTTTTCTTGCTAGGACTTCCAGTATAATAATGTTGCATAGGGGGAGGAACAAGATGGCAGAGGAGACCTAAATTTCATCTGGTCCCAGGAATTCAGGTAGGTAGTGACCAAACCATTCTGAACACCTACAAACTGAACAGGAGATCGAATAATGTTGAATAGAAGAGGTATGAGTGGATGTCCTTATCTTGTGTCTTATCCCAGGGAGAAAGTGTTGCATTTTATCAACAGTACAATGGTCGATGTGGATTTTTCATATATACCTTTTATTTGATTGAAAGACTTCTTTTTTATTCCTAGTATATGGAGAGATTTGTTCACAAGTGGGCATTTGCTGCCTATATATTTTCAATTATTACCTCTCGTTTCCTATAACGGAGGGCCTTGGCTCCATTGCACCAGTTGTCTACCTCATTCGTATAGATATGCCTCTGATCACGACCCTAATCCTATTATTTTTTTTTTAAGATTTTTTATTTTATTTGACAGAAAGAGCTCACAAGTAAGCAGAGAGGCAGGCAGAGAGAGAGGAAGGGAAGCAGGCTCCCCACCCGAGCAGATGAGCCCCGACCCTGGGATCATGACCCCAGCTGAAGGCAGAGAGGCTTTAACCCACTGAGTCACCCAGGCTCCCCCTAATCCTGCTATTTTCACTGATGTTAGTAGAGCCTAAAAGTCCCAAAGTTTTTTTGACATGAACAACTGTTAAGCTAAACATTGTCCACTCTGTATAGTTATTTTTTGAAGCTAGATATCAGAGACTTCACACTGTTTCTTGTTCAATCTGACATTAATAATTTACCAGTTCTTTCCACTCCATCCAGTTTTCATTCTTTCACAAAGATACCATTGGAATTTAATGAATTATCTCACTATCATGTGAACCAAAATCTAGTAATGAAGCTTAAAGTTAAGGAAATTAGTTCATTCTAGCCTATTGTCTAGGATCACTCACTTTTCTGAGTTAACAGGTAATATGTATCATAGAATTCTACAATAAGAGCCATTTTGTAGTCCTGCATTTTTCCTTTTGAAATGTATATGAAAACCCAAGAAATTAAATAAAAACCCTGTGATTTTAAATCTGTAAGAAATAACAAAAAGAACTTAAGTCATATTTTTTTTTCCATTAAAAGAAGACACATTTTCTTGCTCTGCCCCCTGAAAACATCTAAAAACAATAACAACCCTATCACAGTATCTATCGGACTTAGTGTGGACTTGAAACATAATTTTCTACTAACCGATTCAGGACTTCTTGCAGAAATTGTTTGTTCCAGGTTTGGAACAGGAAATAAAAAGGTAAGTTTTTTGTTTTTGCAACATGAAGAACTGCTACTGGCCTGATTTGAGCACCAAAAGTGATAATTCTGCAATGGATTGAAATTCAGTATTGGGTTTACAATATTTATATGTTCTAATCACATTTTTAAAATAAAGCAAAATGTTCATTGGTTATATTTTAATATTGCAGCTCACTATTTCATTATTCTGAAAAATTTATCATTAAAGGAGAAGATTCAAACATTTATCCTGCATTTCCTATATAAACTATAACCAAAGGATTACTTCTCTATAGAAGATGCCATTTAATGCAAATAGAAGAAATGATAGGGACAGAATTTTAATGACTCAATAACCGTTAATGAATAATGAATTTAAGCAATGATCACCTATGACTGCCAAAAACTTTCAGAGAGATTTTTGTGAGGAATGTTATAATAGCCAGATAAAAATGACAATGCTTGAAACTGCTAATCGATCCTAACATCACAAAAAGAAAGGCAATCAGACATTCTGTGTTTTCTGATATGATATAACAAGAGGTACACAGGGAATATTTTTTCCAAACAGCTTGAATAATTAAGTCTCTAGATCTAGCAACAATTTATAGGAAGTCAGGGGACAGAGAAATGTGTTAAATGACCCTACAAGGATGTCAAATCTGGAATGTGGGAAAATTTATAGGAATTGACCTGCTTTCTTAAATAAATAAATGGTAAGAAAAAAATAAGAGATGAAGTGCAAAATAAAAAAAACCGGGCGAGGAAGTAAGACTTGCAGGATACTGTGTGGACCTTGTTAGGATTCTGTTGCCTATAAGTCAACTGTGAAAAGACATTTTTGGAACAATTGGAGAAATTTTTTTGGTAACAATTGCAGATACTTGAACACTCACTAGACATTTGTTGATATTCAGGAAGTATTGATAATTTTGTTAAGTAGGATAAAGACATGACAGTTACTTATTAAGTAGCTTTATCAGTGAGAGATTAAAAACAGAAACAGTTCTCGATAAAATATATCTGGAATCTGTTTGAGAATGTTCCAGTGTATAATGGAAGTAGTGAAAACAAAATGTATGGGAAGCATATAGGGTGGCCATATCATTTATCATGAAAATTGGAACACTTGAGAGTAAAGTTAGTGCTCTTCATAATTGTTCAGGCATAAACAGGTACAAGCAGGCTCTGGTCTTACGCCCTTGTCTGCTCAGGGCTATGGAATGCAGTGCTCTGGTCTGGACACTTACATTCAAGTTTCTCATGAGGAAGTCCAAGAGACAATCCTCCCACAGAACAGCCTGAGATGCCTCGCTGTGGCCCAGATGGCATCTGATTGAAGGAGAGGGTGTATATGGTTTACGCACTTCTCTTAACTTGGTCTCTTTCTTCCTGCACGTTCAGATGAGATAGAGATACCTTTGTCTTAGTGAGGAGGCCTAATTAAGGAAGCCAAATCAATAGCAATGACTTCTTGTTAATCTCAGGCTAATGGGAGTCTGATCTTGGCCATTGGCCCTATACTGACAAACGATATCTCTTAGAACCCAAGGACAGCACAGAAAAGCTGCTCCTGGTCCTAATGAAGAGGAAGGAAGAATAGGGCAGCAGTGAAATGTCTATAGGTCTTGTCTTTGATATGAAGAAACTCAGAGTACCCAGGAACTTTATTATTCATTCATTTTGTGTTCACTTCACAGATTTTACTGAACCTTCACTACGTGCTGGGTTCTGGTCTAGGATGTAAGAAAAGTGACACAATTAGAGACTCAGTTCCTGTTAGCAAAGAGCCTGTGGTCTGATGGGGCAGATAGACAAATACATAGACCATTTCCTGCCAGGAATGTGAACTTAGAGACATACACTTCATTAGTTCATCCAAACCATACTGTTGAGTATCTATGGCAAGTTGAACATTATTTTCAACACAGAAGAAACAGTTTTGGGCAAGATGATCACTCCCTTTCTCCTCAGTAAGATTAACATCAAGCTTGAGTGCCCAGAAAGTTCTGCACAGGTTAGTGAATTCTGGGCCACATCTTGAAGGAGAAGGAAGAGGTGACCAGAGGAACAGAATGAGGGCCATGCATTCAAGCAGAGAGAACAATACAGGCCAGGGGACAGAGGCAGAGACAAGCCAGTGCAAATGTCAGCGGAGGAAAAACTAAATTATCACCCCTGGGTGGTTTCTAGCCTTTCAGCTAACAGCCAAATGTGCTAATTGATTGCTTTATGAGCTGATTATCCATGGACACCAGCTTCTTTCATTGAGTTACATACAGGCCCAGTTTCCATTTCTACTGAAACTCATGTCTAACTGTGATGCCTCCCACAGTCTGGGAAAGGAGTCAGGAAGATTAAAACATGTCTAGGCAATGCTGGACTTTCCATCAAGCTGGCCCAAGCCCTTTAGTTGGCATTGCCTCCAAGGATATTTTTCCAGGCTGTTCTTGGGCATTAGGGAAATCTAAAATCTTTATAGGAAAAAAATTCTTACTAATGAAATAGGAATTATTGTCATAGCACAGTCTTAGACACTGGAGTTCATCCACAATTATCAAGGGACTCTGCAGATGGGCTTCCAATTTTAAAAACACTGCTTAAAGCATAGGTATTAGAGCTTGGAATGAGCTGGAAGGGAGGCCTTGGGTTTTATGGCAAACTGTGTAGGTCACTAGGGGTGACAGGCACTAAGTGGCCCCACTGGAATCCATCACTTCCACCCCATTACTCCTTCTGTGACCTGTTTTTCTACCATTTGTTCTCCCAGCTCCTTCCCAGGGGCTATCTGCCAACCTGGAAATGGTAAATCCAGTGGCATAGTGATGATATTTCAACCTTATGGAGAGAACTTAGAAAAAGACTATATTACCATAAGCATGAATTTATATCTTCAGATCCAGGTTTTCATATCTATTAAGTGTATAAAAACTATAAGCATGACCTCAGACCAAACTTTTCCCTCTTGGCACTGAGGAAACATAAGGAATGTGACTGGTTCCAGTTTCTGCTCTGACATATAAAAAAGTCTTCACTCCCATCCTCACCACAAGGAAAAAGTTGAAGAAAAAAAATCAACCTTCTTAGGTCCATTAGAGAATTCGAGATGATAAGGACAAATGATGCTCCCAATGTTGGAGAACGAGGTGAATACAGAAAATCACAACTTACTGGAACCTGGGGATAGGGGATCCTATATAATAAGAGGATTACAGGTGTAAGAACTGCAGGGCCCAGACTTTATTCAAGAAGTTTCTAGGGAAACCCAAAGATAATAGTGTAGATAAAACACAGAGACACTAGAAGAAAGTAAATCCTTAGACAACTACCATTATAGCAAAGAGTAAAACACAGAATAACTCCTCATCAGAGAGAAATAAACTCTCACACTGTCAGCCACAGCATCTATGATACAATACATAATACCTGGCTTTCAACAAAAAATTACAAGGCATGCTAAAAGGCAAGAATGAACACAATAGGAAGTGACCACACAAGCAACAGAACCAGACTCAAGTATGGCACAGACTTGGGAATTGTCAGAGCATGAATTTAAAATAAGAATGATTAATATGCTTAGGGCTCTAATGGAAAAAGTGGGCAACATGCAAGAACAAAAGGGTAAAATAATAGGGAGGGGATGGAAACTTTAAGAAAGAATCCACAGCAAATTCTAGAAATCAATACACTCCAACAAAAAGAAGAATGCCTTTGATAGGCTCAACAGGAGGTTGAACATAGTCAAGGAAAGAATTGGTGAGCTTGAAATATGTCAATAGAAACTTCCCAAACTGGAATGCAAAAGGAAACAAGAATGGTAATAAAAAAGGAATGAAATATCCAAGACCTGTGAAGCAAGTACAACAGGTACAGCATATGCATAGTGGGAACACCAGAAAGAGAAGGAAGAAAGGAGCAAAGAAATATTTAAAGTAATAACAGCTGAAAAATTTCCAGAAGTAAGGACAGATTCCAAACTACAGATCCAGGAAGTTCAGAGAACCCCAAGCAGGGTAAATACCAAAAAATGTATACTCTGGCATATCATATTTGAAGACAGAGAGAAAATCCTGAAAGAAACCAGAAGGAAAAACACATTATCTCTAGAGGAAGAGAGATAAAAATTATATCAGACTTCTCTTTAGAAACCACTCTTGTTTTTCTTCTGAATGAGATATTTGAAGTGTTTAAAAAAATCAGTCTGGACTTCTTAATCTGGCAAAATTATCCTTCAAAAGTGAAGGAGAAATAAAGGCTTTTTCAGACAAACAAAATTTTGTCTTTAGGGCACTTTGTCTTGCATAAATGTTAAAAGAGTTTCTTCAGAAAGAAAGTGATATAGGTCAGAAACTCAGATCTGTATAAAAAAGAAAGAATATTAGAGAAGGAATAAGTGAAGGTAAAATAAAAACTTTTATTTAAAAAACTTTAATTATTCTAACATAACTTCAAAATAATTATAGCAATAATGCATTGGGTGATTATAACATAAAATAGAATTCAGAAAACAGTAATAAATATGGTAGATATTAATCCAACTATATATACCACTTTGAAGACAAAAACTCACAGAATGGCTAAAAAGAAAACCAACCAACCAACCAAACAAACAAACAAACAAACAAAAAAACCAAGAAGAAACTATATGTTGTCTATAAGAAAACCTCTTTTCCCCCAAGTTTTTATTTAAATTCCAGTTAGTTAACATACAGTGCAATATTAGTTTCAGGTGTAGAACTTAGTAATTCATCAGTTACATAAAACACTTTCATCACAAGTGCCCTCCTTAATCCTCCTCACCCATTTAGCACCCCCCCAATCTCCCTTCCAGGAACCCTCAGTTTGTTCCCTATACTTAAGAGTCTGTTCATTGGTTTGCCTCTCTTCCCCCAACCCAGTAAGAAGCATACCTTTTTTTAAAATATTTTATTTTTATTTATTTGACAGAGAGAGATCACAAGTAGGCAGAGAGGCAGGCAGAGAGAGGAAGGGAAGCAGGCTCCCTGCTGAGCAAAGAGCCCGATGCGGGGCTCAATCCCAGGACCCTGAGATCATGACCTGAGCTGAAGGCAGAGGCTTTAACCCACTGAGCCACTCAGGTGCCCCAGAAGCATACTTTAAAAACAGGTATATGGGGATGCCTCTGTGGCTCAGTCAGTTAAATGTCTGACTCTTGGTTTCAGCTCAGGTAATGATCTTGGGGTCGTGGGATGGAGCCCTGTATTGGGTTCTGTGGTCAGTGGGGGAGTATCCTTGGGATTCTCTCCCTCTCCCTCTCCCCTCCCCCACTCATGATCTCTCTCTCTCTCTCTCTCAAAGTAAGTATCTTAAAAAAAAACAAACAAACCCCAAAAAACAAAACCCAAAACCCAAAACCAGGTACAGGTAGATTAAAAGTAAGGGGATGGGAGAGATATACTATGCTAACAAAAATCAAAAGAAAGCTGGAGTGGCTAATTAATTTCAGGCAAATTGACCTAAGAATAAGGAAAATCATTAGGAGTAAGGAGAGACATTAGATAATGATAAAGGGTCAATTTTCCAAGAAGACCTACTACTCAATGTGTATATACCTCACAACAGAGGGTCAAAAGACATGAGACTAAAGCTGGTAGAAGTGCAAGGAGAAACAGATGAATTCACTATTACGATTAGAGACTTCAACACCCCTTTATCAGTATCAACAGATCCAGCAGGCAGAAAATCAATAAGAACATAGTTTAACTGAACAACACCATCAGTTAACTGGATCTAATTGACATCTATAGACTCCTTCATCCAACAAGAGCAGAACCAACATACTCAAGCTCATTAGGAACATTCATCAAGATAGACCACACTCTGGGCCATAAATCACATTGAACAAACCTAAAAGTATAGAAATCATACAAAGTATGCTCTCAGACCACAGTGGGATTAACTGGAAAACAATAACAGAAAGACAGCTAGAAAATCTCAAAATATCTGGAGATAAAACAACTCTTCAAAATAACATATGAATTAAAGAGGAAATCTCAAGAGAGATTTAAAATATTTTCAACTAAATAAAGATATAACATCAAAACTTGTGGAATGTGGCAAAAGGAGTGGTTAGAGGGAAATTTATAGCATCAAATGCATATATTAGAAAAGAAGCAGGATTTAAAATCAATAATTTTAGAAAACCAGCAAGAGAAGAGCAATACAAACCTAAAACAACCAGAAGAAAGAATTAAAATTAGGGCAGAAATCTATCAAATTAGAAATCCAAAAACAATTGATAAAACCAACAACATCAAAATTGAATTATTTGAAAAGACTAGTAAAGTTTATAAACTTCTAGCCAGGTCAACCAAGAAAAAAGGTAAGAGACAAAATGCTAGTATGAGAAGTGGAAGAGGGACAATTGATAGGACCAGATGGGCAGAAAGAGGACAAAAAGGGAATATTATGAACAATTCTATGCTAACAGATTTGATAACTTAGATGAAATGGACCAATCCCTTAAAAGAATGCAGAAGACAAGAAATGGGGAAATGGCCTGATTATTTAAATAGGAAAAACCAACAACCTAGCCTACAAACTCTTCAGATGCAAATGAAGTCATTGATACAGTTCAAAACATTTTAGAGCATAAGTCAATTGGTACTTAACATTTGTAGTAAGAATGTGATGATGACAAAGGAGGAATATAGGTTCAGTAACAGTAAAGAATATCAGTCTCTTCCCAAGGAGCAGAAGAAGCCTTTGAAAACTCAAGCCAGGTCTCTCCACTCCCCTCTAGACATGCCTCTGACAGTTCCTTTTTGCACACGGGATGGGGACTGGACTCTTCCAGGCTAGCTCACCTCTCCTTCTCCCAGGCTGTTCTTTTTCACATTTGGTGTCACTAGCTATACTGGCCACTCAGGTCCCTAGAGTGTCATGCTCTCCACTGGAGTCCTCTGCTAACTTCTTAGCTTCTGGATCTTGGCTCCTTATCACTTCCTCAGGGAAGAGTCCCTGTCTTAGGTGGGGCTTCTCCCCCACCTCTGTGTTCTTCTGATTTAAAAACAAAGAACAAACGAACAAATTTGTCTGAGAGCAGTGATATGTGCCAAACCCTTCTGCCATGTTACCACATCACATCCTCCAACTCTGTAAGAAAGGTTCGAGATCCTCCATCTTACAAAGGGACAGACAGGTGTCTGGAGAAGTATGGTCACTGGCCAAGGTTACCTCAAGGTTATCTCAGGCTGGCAAGTGGCAGGGCCAGAATCCAAATCAGGCAGTTAGTACCTATACAGAAATGGAGACTGAAGACAAATTTAAGGAATACCAGTTGCCTCCAGTTTGAAAAGGGAGGAACAGGTTGTCTTGGTCATCGCTGTGTCCCCACTGCCTGGCAAAGGCTCTTATTTAGAGAAACTACAGTGTAGCATTTCAAACAAGAAGAGGAGCGCCCCTCCATCCCAGCCCTCATCTGCCTGTGCCTCCCTATCTTCAGTTTGACACTCTGGTTGGCACTCTCTGGCGCACTGGCCTGGGAGTCCTTGAGGGAGGGCTTGGAGCTGACTTTGTCACCAGTGTGCCGCCCACGGTGTCCAGCACAGAGCCAGGCACGAAACAGGCAGCTCAGTGAATGCTGATTCAATGATCCAGCCCACTCTGAGCCTGCATATCTCTCCAGAACCCATCATTATTCCATTACCCCACCCAATACTAGTGCTCAAATTAGGAAATTTGAGCCCCACACACCCAATGCAAATGAGGAATCCACATACCAAAAAATGTCAGAATGACTCTAGCTTAAAAAAATAAAAGATATAACTACATAAGGAAGAAAATGAGAATGCTTTGGACTATGTGTCTCATTTTTACAAATGACAAAAATCTAAGAAGTTTTAAGAATAATATACGAAGTATGTTCTTTTTTCTTTTCTTTCTTTCTTTCTTTCTTTCTTTTTCTCTCTTCTTTCTCTCTCTCCCTTTCTTACTTAATTTCTTTCTTTTAAATTTCTTTCTTTCTGAATTCTTTCTTCCTTCCTTCCTTTTCTCAGAGAACACATTTATTATAAAATTAAAATTATAAGTTTTTATTGAAATAGAGCTGACATAAAATGTTATATTAGCTCCAGGTATACAACTTAGTGATTTGACAACTCTGTACTAATGTAGCTGCCACTGTCACCCTACAATACTATTACAATACCATTGACTATATTCCCTGTACTAGGAAGTATGTTCTTTTCAATACTACTTGTAGAAAAATATATAAGTGGTTTAGAAACCCTGTCTTAACATTTTGATTAATAGCTTAATCTCAGCACAGAGGGAGGGGTTCAGGAGATAACCACAATATTATGTTTTGACCCTCTCAATCAAAATTTTTATCAAGAGATGGAATGAATACCTAGAAAGGATGTATATGAAGTTAAATATTAAGAAAAAATAGAATGAGAGGATCAGGATTCAAAATTACCCTATCAGGATTAAATTTAACAGGAACAAATATAAAAGCCCCTGTGTTGGGGGTCCCTAAGACAACACCCTACCCCAGTTTAGTGATCTGTTAGGAGGACTCCGAGGACTCAGTATATTATACTAACGTCTATGATTTATTGCAGTGAAAGGATACAAAGCAAAATCAGCAAAAAGAAAAGGCTCATGGGCAAGTCCAGAGGAAACCAGCCCCAAGCTGCTAAGACCCCTCTCCTAGTGGAGTCTCACACGATGTGCTTAGAAGTAAGCAATGAATTGAGACAACATATGTTAAGCATCTACTGGGGACACTCATTAAGCAATCAGTGCCCAGAGTTTTTATGGAGGGCTGGCTATATAGGCACCTTCTGTTTAACGTTCTGAAATTCCATGCTCCTGGAAAGAAAGCATGTGTTCACGGTTTCAACACAGTGATTCATTCTTATCAGCGAGTGGGGGGAACCCTCCCCAAATCCAGTTCCTAAGACTCTGGAAGGGCTAACTCTGCAAACAGGCCTTTCTAAGGATAGCAGCCTCAGACTGGCTATGTTACCTGTTTTATACATTGCCCCACACTAAGATGAACACAAATTCATTACTCACAGATACAAGTGTGGATAATGACTGACAGGAGTTCAAATAACACAGGTCTGATGATCTCAATTGACCTCAAGTGTGGAGCTTTAAGTATGATGGAAAAACAAACAAACAAACTTGGTTTTGGAATCAAAGACATTTGAGCTCAAATAGCACTTTACCACTTGAGATCCTTAACTTGAATATCAACTTTCTTGTCTGTAAAATGGGATAGTAATAATAGTAAGCTTAAGAGTTATTGTAGGAAAAAAATAAAAATTTAAAAAAAGAGTTATTGTAGGGATTACAGATAAATTATATAAGGGATCTGATACTCAATAAATAGTAGCTATTACTATTAAGCTTAATATGAACCTAAATTATGATGTGACTGGTAAAAATTAATTCATATTTGGGCCTACTATGGCAGTTAGAAGCAGATTTTAATCAATATTTGGAAACTATTTCCAACATATGAGCCATTAAGTTACTTAATAGCATAATACATACCAATCTCTGGTGGCTGGTAAAGTCCAAAAGATCAGTAGAGTCCATTGGATCTGTAAAAAGTATTCTTGATGTGGCATGGAGATGGTATCAGGAATCTTCAAAGGACACTAGCAAGGTAGAACATGAAATATAAAAAGCACACTGAAATATGACTCAAATTTAAATCACTCTTTTAGGAAGGTAAAATGATAATTTTTAACCATCGAGTTCTGATGCTTAGAGTTAAGATAATTCCTTAGAAATTATAGGAGGACACAGATTGGCTAAAAAAGAAAAAGAAAGAAATTTTTTCTGACAACTAGGTTTGTCTAGCATAGGAATGGAAGACAACTGGAAGTTGTGAGTTCTGGTATATGTTCAAAGGGAAGTCAGGTGCAATATTCGGCAAGAACACCGTAGAAGACATTCCTCTATGAAGGGGAATAAGGTTGTATTCAAGAATACAAGATCGATCCTTTATGTATGGTATAGAGAAAATCAGTCTTTGCCTGATCAGTATCCCTTTGTATTCTTTTATAGCAAAAGCATCTGAGTTTTCCAATTCCCATGGTCTGTCCATGAAGATTAACCCCAGGACTCCATCCGTTGCAGTGGGGGAGCCATGTGATTCATACCTGACCACCCAGAGCACTGACTGCTTGTGACATATGGATTGGTTCAGGGGTGGGCACATGGGCCAAGACAGGACAATGAGAAACCTCCCAGGGTTCAGGATGGAGCTACTGGAAGATTTACGTCCTTCTGGTCCACTGGGATTGCTAAGGAAGTAGCCTATAAGTTAGTCCTTTGGGACCAATTGGCCACCTGTTAGAATAGCCCTACTAAGAATGCAGCCATCACAGAGGAAATGAAAACTAGAGTCCGAGACAGGAAATGGGAGAAACTGTCTTGATAATGTCTTCGAGACCCTATACCCAGCCAATCTTTCCAATTCTATGAACAAATAAAACCCCACTTTTTGCTTAAAGTGGTTTGAGTTCATTTTCTGTTAAATGCAACCAAATAAGCCTTAATAATATATATGTTCTCTTAGTTGTCAGATATAGATATTTTATAACATGAAGTATATTTGTAAGCCTCTTCTTACTCCAAAGAGTATAGATGCCATTCATAAATACAGTAGTACTAGCTAAAGCTACTACTCAAAAATATACGCCAGAAAATCCTGTGCAATTGTTAAAGCTGGGTTGCACATTTACCTTGCAGTCTCTTAGGAACCCATCAAAACAGAATAAAGGACATTATTTATAACAACAGCCAGAGAAGACCAATTGCAGTGTTCATGTAATACTATAATGCCTGGGGATGCTATGTATTTCTCTGTTGGGTCTTGGTGAGGAGATCACATTCTCACCAGTCCCCTTAGAGCAAGAGCAATGAACAAATGCTACCCGTGGCTCTTTATAACACCCTCGCCCTAAACATGGCATCACAGAAGAACAAAGGGAAATGAGATCCCATCTGCGCAATGTCAAAACAACTTGGTGTATTTCACTATCTAACCACTGAGGAAAGTCAACAGCTCTGACAGACTGGCTTTGCTAAAAGGAAGAAATACTTGGTGTATTTCACTATCTAACCACTGAGGAAAGTCAACAGCTCTGACAGACTGGCTTCTTCACACTTAGAAGACCACATGGGTCATCTGGGCCTCCAGAGGTATTCTCTGAGGTTAGGCCCTCTTTAGCTGTATGTACAGGCTGATTCCTTGAGGTGGTCTTTCGGGTGGGAGATAGTTCTGCCCTCCAATCTGGATACCCTAGCATGGGGCTACATCCCAGGAAGAAGCTGTGTCTTTTCCTCAATCTCACAGATGCTGATTTCAAAACTTATAAGAAAGCTGCAATGGTTCAAACATTTTGGCTCTGGAGAAAAGAGACATAAAGATCAATGGGATAGAATAGGGAGCCCAGAAATAAACCTTTGTATATAAGGTCATTTGATTTTTGTCAAGGAAGCCAAGGTCATTGAAAAAGGGAAAGGACAGTCTTTTCAACAACTGATGTTGGAAAAATGGATATCCAAATGCAAAAGAAAGAAGTTGAACTCTTACTTTACAGCATATATAAAAATTAACTCAACATGGAACAAAGACCTAATTGTAAGAACTGAAACTACAAAATTCTTAGAAAAAAACATGGGAAATCTTTATGGTATTGGATTTGGTGATAATTTCTTAGATATGACACCAAAAGCACAGGAGACAAAAGTAAGGTCAGATAAATTGGACTACATCAAAATTAAAAACTTCTATGCCACAAAAGGACAAAATCAACAGAGCGCAGGCAACCCGCAGAGTGGGAGAAAATATCTGCAAATCATGTATGGGTTTAATTCCAGCATATATAAAGAATCCTATAACTCAACAGCCCCCCCCCCAATAATCCAATTAAAATAGGCAAAAGATTTCAGTAGATTATAATCTCCAAAGAAGATACACAGATGGCCAGTAAGCCAATAAAAAGATGTCCAATATCCCTAATAATTCAGGAAGTGCAAATCAGAACCACCTGACACATACTGGGAGAACTCTGTAAAAGAACAAAGCAAAACCAAAAAATAAAAAAACTCCAGAATATAACAAGTGATGGCAAGGATGTGGAGAAACTGGAACCCTGTGTCTGTTAGTGGAAATGGAAAATGGTACAACTGTTATGGAAAATGGTATGGCAGTCATCAAAAAAATAAAAATAGGATTACTATATGATTTAACAATCTCACTTCTGATTATATACCTAAAACAATTGTTAGTGGGGTCTTGAGGAGACATTTTCATAGCAGTATTATTTGCAATGGCCAAAAAATGGAAGCAACCCAAACATTTATCATTCATCCACAGATGGATGGGTAAACAAAATGAACAATATACATATAGTGGAATATGACTCAGTCTTAAAAAGGAAGGATATTCTGGCAGATGTTACCACATGGCTGACACTTGAGGACATCATGCTAAGTGAAATAAGCCAGTCACAGAATGACAAGTACTGTAAGTCTCTTCATTTTATGGTACAACCAATTTCCAGAATTTCTTCATCTTAGGAAGCTGAAACTAGACTGTTAAACACCTCTTCATTTCTCCATCTACTCCCTCAGCCTGCAGCAGCCACCGTTCTACTTTCTGTTTCTATGATTTAGATTGTTCTAGATATCTCATAGAAGTAGAATTATACAGTACTTGTATGAATAGACTTAACATTGGTGGACACTTAAAAGTGGTTTAAGATGATAAATGTTATGTTACGCATTTTACTATTATTTTAAAAAAAGGTACAGTTTTCTTTCCAAACCATGCTTTTTCAGAGTTCTATCCACTCAGAGGATCTTCTTTGTCTAGTTTGTACAGAGCTGTCATGGAAGGTAGCTATGGCTCTGAGCCACATGTCTCACAATTGCATTTGGACAGATGTTGAAGAACAGGTTGAGGTTATAATAAAGATAGACTTGGAGCAAAACTGATGTGTGATGTCTGATCCAAACATTCAAAAACACAAATAGTGGGTTGACCATCTTGAGGAAAATTATAGTGTCTGCAGAGACTTTTTCCTGCAAAAAAGGCCATTCAGTCTTCACACAGAGGTGCAACAGAGAAATGCATTTTAGTAGGAGTGAGAAAACAGTCCTGACATGCCTGAGACACAGGACAAATATGTCCAAGGCCTCCAAGTCCTGAACTGTAAAATGTAGCACAGTGATTCTGATACGTTCTGAGTAAGTATTTGCAGTCACCCACCATGACTATAATATTTCCCAATAATTCATCTAGAAAATGATTGACTTTAAGTAATGCTATTTTTAATGAAACTTCCAGGATAAATTGGTTGCAAAAATATACATTTAGGTAACCAAATGAATTGACCTACAGAGCCCGAGTATTAGGAGTCAATTAAATGTAAGCAGGTGGCTGATTTGGAGGTGAGAAGAATTTATCTTCATTCATTCTTAGATAAACAGTCTAGTGGGCTGTTGGACATCACCCAATTGATGACTATGCATGGGAGAATAGTTACAGTTTCTCTAAAAAGTCTTAGGTAAACCTTAAAATGAAGGTGGGACAGACCACATAGCTCTTTCACCATATCACAAAATATTATCTTGTTGCTAATATTCCCATAGAGCACATTGTTCCAGAGATATTGAGGACAGTTTTGTGTGCAAGTAATGCTGATTAGGGATTTGATACTAAATGGTCAAAGGAAAGACTTTTTTTGAAAGATATTGGTTCTGCCTCATTTTTCCATACATTTAAAACAATCCTGATCAAATATACATGATTGCTTTTTTAAAACTTAGCAAATAGAAAGAAATATGACTGCTACTAACTAGGAAATTGTTGCATAAGAAGAGTAAAGGGAGAATTTTGCCAGCAGATGTGAAAGCATCACGTGGTTCAGAAACAGACACATGCATATTGATGGAGTTGAATGTGAGGTTGAACAAGAGGTAAAAGATGCCTCAGTTATTTAGAAGCTAGGATGGCTTGGATAATCACTTGGAAAGAACAGAAAGAGTTGTAGGCCCCTATCTCATGCCGGATTTAATTCAAGTTGATTAAAGTTTTAAATATGAAACTTGAAAGCATTAGGTCCTAAAATAATATAGTTGAGTCTTTATATAATTCTGAGGATGTGATGGCATTTCTAAACATTGCTCCAAAGGCAGAACCCCCAGAGGGTTTGAAAGCTTTGAAAGACTTTACATTTAAACTACACAGATTATCATGCATTCCTTGTAAATACCCCAGGAGCTGTCACAAAATGAACTATGATTAGGACACAGAGAAGAGACATTTCTGTTGGTTAATAGGGACAACAAATCCCTGAAACAGAAAACAAAGATCCATATCCATTGGCTTTAATACAATTATGTATTTTTAGAAATAAATAAAAATCACATCCACTCCCATCTTCCCTAGTTCCTTCCAAAACTGCCCCCCCAGAAAAACAAACAAAGAAAAAAACCCAAATAATCCTTACCACTTAGAAACTTGAAATGAAAACAACTTTATATCAATTCTTGGTTTAAAGCAAAAATCAGAATTAAAACGGAAGGACCATCCGCTAGAGCACAAACCACTCCATCCGTGGGCTAGAGCCAGCATTACCATTGCCAGGATTATTTCACAACTTTCAAGGCTTTTAGTAAATATTAATGCAAAATGGAAGTCAGGGCATATTATTAATTTTCCATCTTCACATAATTAATGAAATCCCAAAGTGAACAAATCCTTTACAGGGGATGGCATGGGTTTGGATAGGGTGGGTCATTGGTCGATGTGGGTTTCAGAAGATTTGAGGCAAGAAGGATGGGAGCGTCTGAGCATTTGAAAAAGAGGCAGAAGCTAAAACCTAGAATATGGTCACAGAGGGGCTGCAGTGAAGGTGGGACCCCCTTGTCCCCAGGGTCTATAGGGACCCATGGCCGTGACCTGTCCCCCAAACTCAGCACACATAGCTTTATTTCCTTTTCCATCCCCAATCATAGAACGAATGGCTACCTAGCATTTATCCATAAGCCACCAAGCCAAAAATCAAACCATGAGAATTCTTTTGATGAAAAGGCAAACAGGAAGGCTGAAACATTAGCACATGGTTATCAGCACCCCAGGTCAAAGCCACCTTCACTTAGAGGCCTCTCTGCACACACTCACCTTCTAACCCAGATGTCATTCCAGAGGATGAAGAACAGGGAGGGTGACTGAGGGGCTTACCCCTTCTACTCGCTCCCCCGCCCAAGACTGTTTGAAGTAAAAGATCAGAATAAATTAGTTTGAACACACAGATGATTGTTTTTCTCAATCACCAGCTGCTGGGGCTCATGAAGGAAGCCAGCTGAGTTATAGAAAAAGCAAGCAGTTGTACTGATAAAAAAGGGTGAGCCTGCTACACGTCCACCCATCTCAGTGTTTTCCTCCTACATCTGCACAGGCTTCTATGGCCACATCTATGAAGACTGGTGCCTGTAATAACTTTATGGCTTCTAATATCTATCAAACACTCAAGAGCTGTCTGGCTTGTCTTTTCTTTCTTCCCTCCAGCTTTATTGAAAATTGTCCCTCTTTTTCCAATGGAGCCATGATTACCGTGCTTGAATGCAAAATCACCACCCTTCCCGTCCGATGACAACATCCCCTCTTGTCTTTCCATCCTTTAAAACCATGACTTACATGGAAACAATAGCTTCTGCCCAATCTATTAATGTCCCTTTTCCTACCTCTAAGATTGTGTGATTTTCACAGGGACCAGGAGCTGCTCTGAGGCCCTGTTGCTCCCCGGTGGTCTGGGCACTGGCTGAGCATGGTTGGTAGGGATGGCAAGTGGGTAAGAGCCCCAAACACCCCAAGTAGTTGGAACTGCTGGAGACAGTGTGCTCGCTCCAAGAGTGGAGCTCCCAGTCTTTCCCAGAAGCCTGCTTTCTACTAATCAGATTGCTTTGGAACAATACTAGGGAATAGGAGAAATGGAGAATGTGTTTATCATTGGGCCTTAAAGCCTGTGCCAGAGTCCCAGAAATCCGTCATCTGAGATGCACACAACCTGAGCAACACCTCCTCTTGGATGTCCCTCCTCAGCTGGGAGATTGGCGGGAGCATCTGCTTCTTTCTCCCTCCCTCTCTCCTGAGTTTTGCTTAAAGATGAGAGGACCCAGATGTGTGATCACCTTGAATAGGCAGACAGATTGCAGAATTTCCCCCAGGGAATGGAATCTTGGGGTTTGTTCATTTCATTCATGTATTCACTTCCCAGCAGTTATCTCTTCATGTCCATGAAGAATCAATAGGTTTTGGATTTTCTTTTCGAGAAAGACCAGTCGATTTATGGGAAGAGAGATGGTTAAGAGCAGAAGGAAGTGGAGGCTTCTAGGAGGAACCTTGCAAAAGGAAAGCCCTCTGTCTTCTCTGCCAGGTGAAAGGACAGTGGAAGGGGCCCACAGCTTCAGAAAGCTGGTTTAGCTTCAGAAGAATGGATGTCACTGCATTCAGCTTCTGGCTCTTTCGTTTTCCAGATGAGGCTTATTGTCCTGGGATAAGCAAACTTTGACTTTTAGAAATCGTTGACAAGGCACCTTTGTCTGGATCTGCTTCATTCTTATCAGACTTTGAATTTGAAAGAGTAAATTCCTTAAAAGCAAGAGCTCTGGTGGAAATCATAGTAAGAGGATGGATGAGATCATCAAGGACAGTACTTGGGGGCTATCTATAGAAAAGCGAATGAAAGCATCAGATCTATATCCTCAAGGATGGGGAAAGGAGGCGGAAGGCCGCGGCACAAAGCTTTGAGATGGAATCACAGAATGTGGAGAGAAAATCCCACCAGAGACAATTCTATAAGACACTGGAAAGTAAAGAAAAAGAAGACTTCATTTAACATCTTTTTTTTTTTTTAAGGAAAAATATTTTTCTGTGCTGGTGGAAATGTTTTATATCCATACTAATATGGTAGCCAAGAGCTACATGTGTCTTTTGAGCATGTGAAATGTGGCTGATTGGCAAACCTGACCTAGCTGTGAGGGAGAGATGGGCAGGGCTGGACCAAAGCCTCCAGTGGGCAATCGTATTTCAGCTGTTAACTTCAGTGTCCATAGGGGCTCTCCAGAAGAAAGAATGAGAACAGTCCAGGGAAGGAAATCATTTGGGGTTCTGAAGGACCACTGTGACTGGTGGCAGAAGACAGTGAGGGACCTGTGGGCAGGGGAGAGTCACACAATGCCTGGAGCACACTCTAGAATTTTGGCACTTTATCCTAAGGGATTTTTGGTGGATTTTGACTCTGAAAATATACACATGTTCTAAGAGTCTGCAGAGCCACTGGGAGGAGCATATCTTCTTCTCCAGCTGTAGCTACATGCAGGGATGATGGAGAGGTCAGCCAGCATTTGGGCAAGAACAGTGTAGGGCAACAGTGGTGTCCATCTATCCCAGCCAACTTGATTTGACACTAAAATAAAGTTTAATTCCATGGAGCCCGCCTTATTTGGGGTTGCTGTAGACTCTTCCCAGCTGTGGTCTGCACCCAGGGTCATTACTTACTGAATGGCAATGGGGCCCTTCAAAGGCACAAGGGTGATGAAAGAGTGTGCATTTGTGGTGACAATTTTGCTACAAGTAACACCCACAGAATCAAGTTTCCACACTTAAATTCAGCTCTGACTGAACAGAAGGCAGACATTGAACTATCTGGCATTTACCCACGGTGGGGCCTGGCACCCCAGTGTCCACAGAAGCCCCCGCTTCCTGGGACATCCCGCCCCATTCCCACTGCAGAAACACAGAGCTCAGAGCTCTCGTGATCTCCACATCCACTATGTGGTTTTGTGGAAATCAGAAACCCTCAGATCTGTTCAGACTTCCAGATCTGCCCTGGGGAGGGAGAGCTGTAAGCACTCTAGTCTGCTGTCACAGCAGGCCCTGTTAAATTTGCATTTCAACAACAAACTATTTTTTAGCTGAAGTATGAGACAGATTTATACTAAGAAAATTAGTTGACATGCAAATTTAACTGGACATTCTGTATGTTATCAGGCAACCCTATGTGTGGGGGACGTCTTATTGTAATGGGGGGTGGAAAAGACTTCTGGGAAAGGTTTGGTGAGTGGACTGGCATGACTGGGCATACCTAGAGTGACTGGAGGGTTTTGCAGTCTTGCAGCTCTGAAATAAAATGCCAAGGACTGGCAGCATTGTCGACAGACCCGGATATGGAGTCCAGCAAGCCTCACTATGAGCTTCCAACGTTGGGTGAGCTGATGCAAGTACCTTCTCATTTATAGTGAAGACTAGGAAGTAATACCTGGTGTTTGGAGTTGAAGTGATGACTGAAGATAACTTATGCCAAGGATGTGGCATCTTATAAATACATGAATTTTTAAAAATACAGTAGGACTGGTAAATATCCTCCCAAGTGAAGATTAACGATAGAAGACAATAGGTCTCTGAGAGAACTGAAGGCCAGGTGAAGCCTGCTGGGCAGCTGTAGGGAGGGCTGGAAGAGGTGTCCTGGGTGCAGGCTGACCTAGCTCCGGGCGATGTGGGAGTCACCTCTCATCTGCCACTGTGGATTTTGACCTCTCTCAGGACAGGATAGTTCTTTCCTAAAATAAAGGAATTTCCTTAAGAGAGATTTATGGAAAGGAATGGAAGATGGCTTTCTTTTTTTTTTTTTAAATTAACATATAATGTATTAATTTGCTTTGGGGGTACAGGTCTATGAATCATCAGTCTTACAAAATTCACAGCACTCACCATAGCACATATACTGCCCAGTGTCCATAACCCAGCCACCTTAGCTGCCCCCCGCCCCAGCAACCCTCAGTTTGTTTCCAGAGATTAGGAGTCTCTTATAGTTTGTCACCCTCTCTGGTTTCATCTTGTTTCATTTTTTCCTTTCCGCCCTCCCATGACCCCCAACCATGCCTCTCAAATTCCTTGTATCAGAGAGATCATACAATAAATGTCTTTTTCAGATTGACTTATTTCATTTACCATAATAGCCTCTAGTTCCATCCACATCGTTGCAAATGGTAAGATTTTGTGGGATTTTGTTTTTTTGATGGCCGCCTAGCATTCCATTGTTTATATATACCACCTTTTCTTTATCCATTCATCTATTGATGAACATCTAGGTTCTTTCCATAGTTTGGCTATTGTGGACATTGCTGCTATGAACACTTGGGTGCACATGCCACTTCGGATCACTACATTTGTATCTTTAGTGTATATATCCAGTAGTGCGATTGCTGGGTCCTGAGGTAGCTCTATTTTTAACTCTTTCAGAAACCTCCATACTGTTTTCCAGAGTGTCTGCACCAGCTTGCATTCCCACCAACAGTGTGGGAGGGTTCCCCCTTCTCCACATCCTCACCAACATCTGTTATTTCCCAACTTGTTAATTTTAGCCATTCTAACTGGTGTGAGGTGATATCTTACTGTGGGTTTGATTTGTATTTACCTGATGGTAAGTGAAGTGGAACACTTTTTTATGTATCTGTTGGCCATTTGTATGTCTTCTTTGCAGAAATGTCTGTTCATGTCTTCTGCCCATTTCTTGATTGTTCTTTGGGTGTTGAATTTGATAAGTTCGTTATAGATTTTGGATACTAGCCCTTTATCTGATATTTCATTTGTAAATGTCTTCTCCCATTCTGTTGGTTTTCTTTTGGTTTTGTTGACTATTTCCTTTGATGTGCAAAAGCCTTTTATCTTCATGAAATCCCAATAGTTCATTTTTTCCCTTGCTTCCCTTGCCTTTGGCCATGTGCCTAGGAAGAAGTTGCTGTGGCTGAGGTCAAAGAGGTTGCTGCATGTGTTCTCCTCCAAGGATTTTGATGGATTCCGATCTCACATTGAGATCTTTCATCCATTTAGAGTCTATTTTTGTGTGTGGTGTAAGGAAATGGTCCAGTTTCATTTTTCTGCATGTGGCTGTCCAGTTTTCCCAACACCATTTGTTGAAGAGACTGTCTTTTTTCCAATGGACATTCTTTCCTGCTTTGTTGAAGACTAGTTGACTATAGAGTTGAGGGTCCATTTCTGGACTCTTTATTCTGTTTCATTGATCTATGTGTCTGTTTTTGTGTCATTACCATACTGTCTTGATGATTACAGCTTTGTAATAGTGCTCGAAGTCTGGAATTGTGATGCTGCCAAATTTGGTTTTCCTTTTCAACATTCCTCTGCCTATTTGGGGGCTTTTCTGGTCCTATATAAATTTCAGGATTATTTGTTCCATTTCTTTGAAAAGAATTGATGGTATTTTGATAGGTATAAATGTGTAGATTGCTCTAGATAGCATAGACATTTTCACAATATTTGTTCTTCCAATCCATGAGCATAGAATGTTTTGCCATTTCTTTGTGTCTTCCTCAATTTCCTCCATGAGTACTTTTTAGTTTTCTAAGTATAGACTCTTTGCCTCTTTGGTTGGGTTTATTCCTCGGTATCTTATGGTTTGGGGTGCAATTGTAAATGGGATCAACTCCTTAATTTCTCTTTCTTCTGTCTTGCTGTTGGTGTATAGAAATGCAACTAATTTCTGTGCATTGATTTTATATCCTGACACCTTACTGAATTCCTGTTCTAGTAGTTTTGGGATAGAGTATTTTGGGTTTTCCAAATAAAGTATCCTATCATCTACAAAGAGTGAGAGTTTGACTTCTTTGCTGATTCAGATGGCTTTTATTAGATTTTGTTGTCTGATTGCTCAGACTAGGACTTCTAGTATTTTCAGTAGCAATGGTGATAGTGGACATCCCTGCCATGTTCCTGACCTTAGGGGAAAAGTTCTCAGTTTTTCCCCATTGAGAATGACATTTGCTGTGGGTTTTTCATAGATGGCTTTGAAGACATTGAGGTATGTACCCTCTATCTTTATATTGTGAAGAGTTTTAATCAAGAAAGGATGCTGTACTTTGTCAAATGCTTTTTCTGCATCTATTGAGAGGATCAGATGGTTCTTGTTCTTTCTTTTATTAATGGATTGTATCACATTGATTGATTTGTGGATGTTGAACGAACCTTGCAGCCCAGGAATAAATCCCACTTGGTTGAGGTGAATAATCCTTTTAATGTATTGTTGGATCCTATTGGGTAGTATTTTGGTGAGAATTTTTGCATCTGTGTTTATCAGGGATATTGGTCTGAAATTCTCCTTTTAGATGGGCCCTTGGTCTGGTTTTGGGATCAAGGTAATGTTGGCCTCATAAAAGGAGTTTGGAAGTTTTCCTTCCATTTCTATTTTTTGGAACAGTTTCAGAAGAATAGGTATTAATTCTTCTTTAAATTCTTGGTAGAATTTCCCTGGGAAGCTGTCTGGCCTTGGACTCTTGTTTGTTGGGAGCCTTTTGAGGACTGCTTCAATATCCTTACTGGTTATGGGTCTGTTCAAGTTTTCTATTTATTCCTAGTGCAGTTTTGGTAATTTATACATCTCTAGGAATGCATCCATTTCTTCCAGAGTGTCAAATTTGCTGGTGTATGTTTGCTCATAATATGCTCTTATAATTGTTTGTATTTCTTTGGTGTTGGTTGTGATCTCTCCTCTTTCATTCATGATTTTATTCATTTGTGTCCTTTCTTTATTTTTTTGGATAAGTCTGGCTAGGGGTATATCTATCTTATTGATTCTTTCAGAGAACCAGCTCCTAGTTTTGTTGATCTGTTCTACTGTTCCTTTGATTCCTTTGATTGATTTCTGCTCTGATGTTTATTATTTATCTTCTCCTGCTGGGCTTAGGCTTTCTTTGCTGTTCTTTCTCCAGCTCCTTTAGATGTAGGGTTAGGTTGTGTATTTGAGACCTTTCTTGTTTCTTGAGAAAGGCTTGCATTGCTATATACTTTCCACTCAGGACCGCCTTTGCTGTGTCCCAAAGATTTTGAACAGATGTGTTTTCATTTTCAATTGTTTCCATGAATGTTTTAAATTCTTCCTTAATTTCCTGGTTGACCCATTCATTCTTTAGTAGGATGGTCTTTAGCCTCCATGTATTTGAGTTCTTTCCAACTTTCTTCTTTTGATTGAGGTTTAGTTTTAAAGCTTTGTTGTCTGAAAATTTGCAGGGAATGATCCTAGTCTTTTGGTGCCAGTTGAGACCTGATTTGTGAACCAGGATGTGATCTAGTCTGGAGAATGTTCCTTGTGAACTAGAGAAGCATTCTCTTGCTTTGGGATGGAATGTTCTGAATAGATCTGTGATGTACATCTGGTCTAATGTGTCATTTAAAGCCTTTATATCCTTGTTGATCTTTTGCTTAGAATATCTGTCCATTTCAATGAGGAGGGTGTGAAAGTGCCCTACTATTATTGTATTATTGTTGATGTGTTTCTTTGATTTTGTTATTAATTGGCTTATGTAATTGGCTGCTCTCATGTTAGTGGCATAGATATTTAAAATTGTTAGATCTTCTTGTCAGATAGGTTCTTTAAGTATGATATAGTGTCCTTCCTCACCTCTTATTATAGTCTTTGGCTTAAAAAATAATTTGTCTGATGTAAGAATTGCCCACCCAGCTTTCTTTTGATGTCCATTAGCATGGTAAGTTGTTTTCTACCCCCTTACTTTATA
The DNA here is from genome assembly GCF_030435805.1 of Mustela lutreola. NCBI lineage: Eukaryota > Metazoa > Chordata > Mammalia > Carnivora > Mustelidae > Mustela > Mustela lutreola. The sequence continues at coordinate 38,129,245 of NC_081293.1, forward strand.
TATTGAGGTGTCTTTGGGTCTAAAATTAATCTCTTACAGACAGCATACTGATGGGTGTTGTTTTTTTATCCTTCTGATACCCTGTGTCTTTTGAATGGGAGCATTTAGCCCATTTACATTCAGGGTAACTATTGAAAGATATGAATTTTGCCATTGTATTGCTTGTAAGGTGACTGTTACTGCCCTTTCTGGTCTGTTACTTTTAGGTTCTCTCTTTACTTAGAGGAACCGTTTTAATATTTCTTGTAGGGCTGGTTTGGTGTTTACAAATTCTTTTAATTTTTGTTTGTCTTGGAAGATTTGTATCTCTCCTTTTATTTTCAATGACAGCTTAGCTGAATATAGTATTCTTGGCTGCATATTTTTCTCATTTAGTGCTCTGAATATATCATGCCTGTCCTTTCTGGTCTGCCAACTCTCTGTGGGTAGCTCTGCTGCCAATCTAATATTTCTACTCTTGTATGTTACAGACTTCTTGTCCCAAGCTGCTTTCAGGATTTTCTCTTTGTCACTGAGACTTGTAAGTTTTACTATTAGATGATGTGGTGTAGACCTATTTTTATTGATTTTGAGGGGATTTCTCTGTGCTTCCTGGATTTTGATGCTTGTTCCTTGTGCCAAATTAGGGAAATCCTCTGTTATAATTTCCTCCAATATACCTTCTGCCCCCCTCTTTCTTCTTTTTCTGAAATCCCAATTATTCTAATATTGTTTTATCTTATGGTATCATTTATCTCTCAAATTCTATCCTCATTGTCCAGTAGTTGTTTGTCTCTCTTTTTCTCACCTTCTTTATTCTCTATCCTTTGGTTTTCTATATCATTAATTCTCTCTTCTGCCTCACTTATCCTAGCAGTAAGAGCCTCCATTTTTTATTGCACCTCATTAATAGCTTTTATGATTTCAACTTGGTTAGATTTTATCTCTTTAATATCTCCAAGAAGGTCTTTTATTTCTTCAGAAAGGGATTCTCTAGTATCTTCCATGCTTTTCTGGAGCCCAGCTAGCACCTTGATAATTGTCATTCTGATCTCTAGTTCTGACACATTACTAATGTCCATAATGATTAGGTCCCCAGACATTGGTACTGCCTCTTCTTTTTTAAAAAATATTTTGATTATTTATTTGATAGAGAGAGAAAGAGAGAGAGCACAAGCTGGGGGTGGGGGGAAGCAGAGGGAGAAGTAGAAGAGCAGGTTCCATGCTGAGCAGGGTGTCTGATGCAGGACTTGATTCCAGGACTCTAGGATCATGAGCTGAGTCGAAGGCAGAGTCTTAACCATCTGAGCCACTAAGGCACCCCATTGTACTTTTTTTTTTTGAGGTGAATTTTTTCACCTTGTCTTTTAATCCAGATAAGAATAGAGGAATGAGAGAACAAAATACTAAAAGGGTAGCAACGACCCCAGAAAAATATACACTAACCAAATCAGAAGAGACCTGAACCTAGGGATAGAAGAATGGAGGGGAGAAAAAAAAATATATGTATATATTATATTTATATGTATCTATTAGACTTGTGAATAGAACAGAGCCACATGCTTGATTTTGAGTGTATTTTGGTTTGTTAGAAGAAACTTCCTCCCAAAATTTCAAAGAAAGAAAAACTTATATATATGCAAAAATATGGGTAAACATGATGAGGGGATGGAATATGACTGTAAAGATTTAGAAAAAGTTTCTAAAAAAGGAATTGATACAATAAGAAGTTGGTTGAAAAAAAAAAAAAAAAGAGAGAGGAAAGAATGTGATTGGGCTGGAGACTGGACAAAGCCATGCACTAGAGTTAGGGTATATTTTGATCTATTAGAAGAAACTGTATCCCAAAATTTTAAAAAAAGAAAATGTGTGTGTGTGTGTATACACATATATATGTGTGTGTGTATGTGTGTGTGTGTGTGTATGGTTAAATACAATGAAGAGACAGAAGATGACCATAGCAATGAAAATTTAAAAAGATTTTTAAAAAAGTATTGATAAGATAAAATATTTTAAAAAGGCTAAAATAGGAAACAGAAAAAAATTTAAAATACAATAAGAAAAAATAAAATTTTAAAAATTTAACTTTGAAAGACTACAGAATCATGGGAAAAACCTTTGAATTCTATATGCTGTATATCTGTAGTTCTGAAGTTTTGCAGTCCTCAGTGATCGGTGAACTTGGTCTTGGCTTGATGTTCTTGCTGATCTTCTAGGTGAGGGGCCTATTGTAGTGATTCTCAAATGTCTTTGCCTGAGGCAGAATTGCACAGCCCTTGTCAAGGGCCGGGCTAAGTAATCTGTTCGGGTTCGCTCTCGGGAACTTTTATTCCCTGAATGCTTTCTGTAGAGCTCTGGAGGATGGGAATGAAAATGGTGGCCTCCTATCCTGGGCTGGAGGAGCCAAGAGCTCAAGGCTCCACTCAGAGCAAAGCAGTCAATCACTCCTGTCTCCCTGGTCTCTGGTTGCACTCCAAGCTCATCCAGCCTGTGACTGAGCATTTCTGTCTCTGGTGCATGGCCCTGTTTGGAGCCCCCAAACCCAGCAGATTCCTGCAGCATGCTGCCATGCTGTTTCTCCCAGAGGAGGAAGGTGAGTTTCCCCAGATCAGCCACTTGTGGAGTCCTTGCTTGAAAAGTAGTGACCTGATTGCACCTTGGATCATGGTTTAAGGTAACCCTGAGCTAAGAACCCACTTCTTGGCTCTGTCTCTGCATCGGCTTCTCCACTCTGATACCTGAGAACTCTGCCACCCTTAGACACTCTTGGTCTTTGTGACCCTGTAGGTCCTGAGACCACACTGTCCCTGTGAGGGCTCCATCCCCCACTTAGCCTCTGGAGTGATATCTCCCAGTGGAGCAGACTTCTAAAAGTTCCAACTTTGTGCTCCGCTGCTCTCTCACTTGCTGGGAGCCGACCCCTCCCCTTGCAGTCTATTTTCCCATATATCATCTCAGATTCACTCCCTACTTCTTACCTTCTAGAAAGTGGTCGGCTTTCTGTTCCTAGAATTGTTGCTCTTCTTCTCTCCAATATCCTATTGAGTTTGTAGGTGTTCAGAATGGTTTGATAACTATCTAGCTGAGTTTCTGGGACAGTATAATATTTAGATCTTCTATTCCTCTGCCATCTTCTCCTCCCCACTGGCTTGGATTTAAAAAAATTAAAGCCATCAATCTATTATTTGCTTTGATTGAACATGAGGTCAGAAACAAAAGAGCTTCTTTGTGTATCTGGTGAAGAAGATGATGGGAATTTGTGAATATAAGGTAAGGTAGAAATAAAAGGCATCTCAGTGAATGAGCTTTATGAAGGGGTGTGTTGTGTCTACTGGTCCACTGAGGGGGCCCAAAAGAATGGAGAGAGAGGACCCCTTCTGTGGGTCAGGTGCTGACTAGTCCTTCCATGTCTGTGTGGCATTTTATGGTATGTCCACAAGCTCTTTGACACTGTTCGAAAAGTGGACCCAAAGTCTCCTCTTCTTAAGTGAAATCAGGACTTAGTGACTCACTTCTAACAAATAGATTGTGGTGGAGGTGATGGTGCATAGGGCTTCCAAGACTAGGTTATAAAAGATACTGCCTCTTCTTCTCTCTGGGATCACTGGCTCTAGGGGAAGCCTGATGCAATAGCATAAGGACTCTTAACAGCCCTACAGAGACATCCACAGGACGAGGAATGGAGGCCTTCCACCAACAGCCATGTTGAGGGGACATCTTAGAAGCAGAGTCTCCCGTTGTAGCCAGATCTTCAGATAACTAGAGCCTCATGAGCGACCCTGAGTCCAAACCACCCAGCTAAGCTGCTTCCAGATCCCTGACTGTCAGAAGTTATGTGAGATGATAAATCCTGGTTTGAGGCTGCTAAATTTGGAGGTGCTTTGTTATGTAACAGTGAATAATTAATACAAAAACAATAACTAAAACATATTGAGTGCTTAGTATGTGTCAAGGACCCTTTTAAACATTTACACATGTTAACTGTTATTTTGTCTATTTTGCAAATGAAGATAGTGAGGTACAGAAAGGTTACATAACTCGCCCAGGTACATACATAGTAAGTGACCTAAATATACCTATATTCCTTTTCCATATGTTATTTCTCATACATGTTTGTTTTACTGCTGTACTGTCTGTTTCTTTACTAGATTATAAATTCCAGAAGGTCAGGGAAGACATCCTACCCATATCATCAGAACCTAGCAGAGTGCTTAGAATACAGTATGTCTAAAATAAATATTTAGATAAATTGAATAATGGATGTTGAAGAAATAAATTTAAAAATCATTATACACCAGCTCTTTGCTCTAGAAGCTTGAGCTTTTGGGTCTAACACAGAGCCATATAACATATAACATATAACACAGAACTTCACTGTTGGTTGATATTAATGTGTCCTTTCATTTAGAACTGAAAACTTGGACTTTATTTTGTTGCCAATTTTAGATGGCTCTCAATGCCTCAAACTAACCCAGAAATCCACTGTTTCACAAATGTGCACTTAAATCCAAGGAAAATTGGAAATAACCTAAATACCCAAATATTAGAGTCTAATAAATTATGCACTTTAGTGCAATGAAATTTTATACAAGCTCTAAGATTATATAACTATGTTGAATTAAGAACCCAAATACATGGAGACTAAACAGTATCCTTCTAAAGAATGAATGGGTCAACCGGGAAATTAAAGAAGAATTGAAAAAAATCAAGGAAACAAATGATAATGAAAATACAACGGTTCAAAATCTGTGGGACACAACAAAGGCAGTCCTGAGAGGAAAATATATAGCAGTACAAGCCTTTCTCAAGAAACAAGAAAGGTCTCAGGTACACAACCTAACCCTACACCTAAAGGAGCTGGAGAAAGAACAAGAAAGAAACCCTAAGCCCAGCAGGAGAAGAGAAATCATAAAGATCAGAGCAGAAATCAATGAAATAGAAACCAAAAAAACAATAGAACAAATCAACGAAACTAGGAGCTGGTTCTTTGAAAGAATTAATAAAATTGATAAACCCCTGGCCCGACTTATCAAAAAGAAAAGAGAAAGGACCCAAATAAATAAAATCATGAATGAAAGAGGAGAGATCACAACTAACACCAAAGAAATACAAACTATTATAAGAACATACTATGAGCAACTCTACGGCAATAAATTTGACAATCTGGAAGAAATGGATGCATTCCTAGAAACATATAAACTACCACAACTGAACCAGGAAGAAATAGAAAGCCTGAACAGACCCATAACCAGTAAGGAGATTGAAACAGTCATTAAAAATCTCCAAACAAACAAAAGCCCAGGGCCAGACGGCTTCCCGGGGGAATTCTACCAAACATTTAAAGAAGAACTAATTCCTATTCTCCTGAAACTGTTCCAAAAAATAGAAATGGAAGGAAAACTTCCAAACTCATTTTTTGAAGCCAGCATCACCTTGATCCCAAAACCAGACAAGGATCCCACCAAAAAAGAGAGCTATAGACCGATATCCTTGATGAACACAGATGCGAAAATACTCAACAAAATACTAGCCAATAGGATTCAACAGTACATTAAAAAGATTATTCACCACGACCAAGTGGGATTTATTCCAGGGCTGCAAGGTTGGTTCAACATCCGCAAATCAGTCAATGTGATACAACACATCAATAAAAGAAAGAACAAGAACCATATGATACTCTCAATAGATGCTGAAAAAGCATTTGACAAAGTACAACATCCCTTCCTGATCAAAACTCTTCAAAGTGTAGGGATAGAGGGCACATACCTCAATATCATCAAAGCCATCTATGAAAAACCCACCGCAAATATCATTCTCAATGGAGAAAAACTGAAAGCTTTTCAGCTAAGGTCAGGAACACGGCAGGGATGTCCATTATCACCACTGCTATTCAACATTGTACTAGAGGTCCTAGCCTCAGCAATCAGACAACAAAAGGAAATTAAAGGCATCCAAATCGGCAAAGAAGAAGTCAAATTATCACTCTTCGCAGATGATATGATACTCTATGTGGAAAACCCAAAAGACTCCACTCCAAAACTGCTAGAACTTATACAGGAATTCAGTAAAGTGTCAGGATATAAAATCAATGCACAGAAATCAGTTGCATTTCTCTACACCAACAGCAAGACAGAAGAAAGAGATATTAAGGAGTCAATCCCATTTACAATTGCATCCAAAACCATAAGATACCTAGGAATAAAACTAACCAAAGAGACACAGAATCTATACTCAGAAAACTATAAAGTACTCATGAAAGAAATTGAGGAAGACACAAAGAAATGGAAAAATGTTCCATGCTCCTGGATTGGAAGAATAAATATTGTGAAAATGTCTATGCTACCTAAAGCAATCTACACACTTAATGCAATTCCTATCAAAGTACCATCCATCTTTTTCAAAGAAATGGAACAAATAATGCTAAAATTTATATGGAACCAGAAAAGACCTCGAATAGCCAAAGGGATATTGAAAAAGAAAGCCAACGTTGGTGGCATCACAATTCCGGACTTCAAGCTCTATTACAAAGCTGTCATCATCAAGACAGCATGGTACTGGCACAAAAACAGACACATAGATCAATGGAACAGAATAGAGAGCCCAGAAATAGACCCTCAAATCTATGGTCAACTAATCTTCGACAAAGCAGGAAAGAATGTCCAATGGAAAAAAGACAGCCTCTTCAATAAATGGTGCTGGGAAAATTGGACAGCCACATGCAGAAAAATGAAATTGGACCATTTCCTTACACCACACACAAAAATAGACTCAAAATGGATGAAGGACCTCAATGTGCGAAAGGAATTCATCAAAATCCTTGAGGAGAACACGGGCAGCAACCTCTTCGACCTCTGCCGCAGCAACATCTTCCTAAGAACAATGCAAAAGGCAAGGGAAGCAAGGGAAAAAATGAACTATTGGGATTTCATCAAGATCAAAAGCTTTTGCACAGCAAAGGAAACAGTTAACAAAATCAAAAGACAACTGACAGAATGGGAGAAGATATTTGCAAACGACATATCAGATAAAGGACTAGTGTCCAGAATCTATAAAGAACTTAGCAAACTCAACACCCAAAGAACAAATAATCCAATCAAGAAATGGGCAGAGGACATGAACAGACATTTCTGCAAAGAAGACATCCAGATGGCGAACAGACACATGAAAAAGTGCTCCATATCACTTGGCATCAGGGAAATACAAATCAAAACCACAATGAGATATCACCTCACACCAGTCAGAATGGCTAAAATCAACAAGTCAGGAAATGACAGATGCTGGCGAGGATGCAGAGAAAGGGGAACCCTCCTACACTGTTGGTGGGAATGCAAGCTGGTGCAGCCACTCTGGAAAACAGCATGGAGGTTCCTCAAAATGTTGAAAATAGAACTGCCCTATGACCCAGCAATTGCACTATTGGGTATTTACCCTAAAGATACAAATGTAGTGATCCAAAGGGGCACATGCACCCGAATGTTTATAGCAGCAATGTCCACAATAGCCAAACTATGGAAAGAACCTAGATGTCTATCAACAGATGAATGGATCAAGAAGATGTGGTATATATACACAATGGAATACTATGCAGCCATCAAAAGAAATGAAATCTTGCCATTTGCAACAACATGGATGGAACTAGAGCGTATAATGCTTAGCGAAATAAGTCAAGCAGAGAAAGACAACTATCATATGATCTCCCTGATATGAGGAAGTGGTGATGCAACATGGAGGCTTAAGTGGGTAGAAGAAGAATAAATGAAACAAGATGGGATTGGGAGGGAGACAAACCATAAGTGACTCTTAATCTCACAAAACAAACTGAGGGTTGCCGAGGTGAGGGGGTTTGGGAGAAGGGGTTGGGATTATGGACATTGGGGAGGGCATGTGATTTGGTGAGTGCTGTGAAGTGTGTAAACCTGGTGATTCACAGACCTGTACCCCTGGGGATAAAAATATATGTTTATAAAAAATAAAAAAATTATTAAAAAAAAAAAAAGAAAAATATTTCAAACCATGTTCAATGAAAATAGCAGAAACAAAGTAAATTTTAGGTAAATTCATATTATACATTACACAATTATTAAAATAAGTATATTTATTTGTATTCCATGAAGTGACTACAAAGGCATATTTCTGAGTTTTAAAGTTAGTAACATATGGATAGTATCATGCAAAATAGTATCTTTAGTTAAAAAGCAAAGAAAAATCCCTTTCCAAGTATGTCCCCTAAAATAAGTCACAATAAACACTGAAAGAACATTTCATGTGAAGCTTTGTTTTTATATGTATTGGTGGAGGCAAGCCTGGCATGTCAATGAACATGGTGTATCATTCTAATAGCACCACATGTCAATGAGCACGTGACCCAGCATGAAGCAAAATCAACCAGATGTTAGCAGATTCCAGCCAGAAGACTCACCACAAGGATTCTTTGACTAAATATTGTCTGGTCAAGTGCCTCACTTTATAGATATGGAAAGTGAGGCACGGAGAGGTGAAGGGTTGTGTACACCAGGCCAGAAAGCAGGAGCTGAGGTGAGTATTCAGATCTTTGGAGTCTTCCCTGAACTCTAGAGGGTGATGCACATTCTGGAGCTCTTTAATGTGTGTTGTATGTCATGAGGATAAACTACTTTTATGCCCATTTTACAGGTGGTCACAGAAGTTTGAGTGACTTAATGTTTTAGTTCAGAGTGTGATTTCTTATGTGAGACTACTGAGGCTCAAGCCTTTCTCAAAAATTTAACCGGTATAAATGACTGGGAAAAGTTGCAGAGTCTCCCTAAGACTTAGGATCATCTAGAAAGTGGGGATAAAACTAACTCTATGTGACAACACTGTTGTGAAGGTCACATGAGATAGCTCACCCAGAGTTCCTAGCAGAGCACCTGCACATCATGAAAACTTAATCCATGTTACCTTTTTTTAAAAAAATTATTTATATATCAACTGTGAGAGATCAGAGCTGGAGTTCCAAACTGACATTTGGAATTCTACAGATGTTCTACAACTCCAAGTCTGACATATTTTTGTTCATAACTCAGCTGTTGTCTGATGCTACAAGTGAGAAGTATGACTTTGAGCAACCTGTTTCCTTTCTCTGAGGATCTCCTTTACCTTGGTAATGGGATGTGTCTAATCCGAGCTACCTATGTCAGCTCTGAGATTGTTTGTAGTTCTGGGATTCTATTCCTTCCTGAGTGCCCACCATGGGAAATGACTGATCTCAGGACCATACAAGATGTGCAGACGGTCCTGCCCCAAAGTTAGCTTGGATAACACGTATGTGCCGTCTAGTGCATGATTAGGAAGAATCATGCTTTTAGAGGGAGAGGGAGAAGCAGGCATTCAGGGCTTTGGAAGGGAGATATCCACTTTCAACAGGTGGAGTTAAGGGAAATTAAATGTAAAAAAGCACTTTCAGGATAGTCCTGGAGCAGCAAGGGTGATGGGAGAATAATGGGGAAGGAGGCTGGAGTGGGAGGGAGGCAGGTGCCCATAGTGAGGGCTTCAAACAGAGGTAAGATAGAAATATGCATGATAAAGTAGAGCAGCGTGGACAGTGCAGGTGACAAGGCCCAAGTGAGGGTAAGTCTGTGGAAAGGGAGGATTGGGAGGAAGAAGAAGAGAAGAAAGGGCCAGAGGACACTCTGTCTTTCTTGTCTCTGTGGAACCTGAGGCTGAGGATGGCTCTTAGACTGTTCACGCCTCAAGAAATGACAAGCTGGGGAAAGGGAGATGATTGCTTTCTACTGGGGAACTGCTCTGGTGGGGTGACCTTGGGGCATCAGGTGGTGGTGGCCAGGAGAAAGCAGATGTAAGGAGCTCTGTCTCTTTGGGGAGGCCAGGGCTGGCTGCACAGGAGTTGTGCTTTGCTTGCGGATTCCTTCCAATGGTATTCACCAGACGCCGCCTCTACCAGGCGCTCTGAGGGACTGTGCATGGAGCTTCCTGCCACTGGCCTCTGAGCAGTTTATTTCCTGGCCATGAGACTCAGATGCATCAGAGTGGAGGCCATGGGGCATCAGGGACACCCTGTGCTCATGTCCACAGTGCATTCGTTCCCAAAGGATCTAGGTCCTGGTCTCCACCTACAGCAGATGAGCTGACACTGCTCAGGGTACCCAGGCTGCAGACACAGAGCTCTGAGGAGGTCCTGGCAGAGCCGGGCACATGAATGTGAACAGAGGACTCAAGCCAGCAATAGTGGCCCTTACTGATACATTTTTTTCCCCAAAGTTGCTGTCTGTGAGGTGGTAAGAATAGCATTAACCAAAGGCAGGAGAGAGGAAGCAGGGTTTGATGGAGACGCAATGTGGAGGAGAGAATGAGAAAGGAGGGGTGACAGGGTATCCTCCCTGCTGTGCTCACCGCTGGCCTGTCCTTACAGTCACTGGTCACTGCTGCCATCATCTTCCCGCATTGTAACCCAGGATGCTGACATAAGGCTAGACACTGACTATTTGATTCAGTGATTAGTACGAGTTGCATGGGAGTCAGAGTTTGAGAGATGTGGCTTAGGAAGAAAAATAGGATCAAAGGGCCAATGAGGCTATAGGGATGAATTCGAGCTGCAGCTGAAAGATGTGTGCCCACCTGGCCTGCTTTGTCTTAACTCCACACCCCAAGGTCCAGGGGTGACCCTAGGCATAGACTTGCTGCCTGGGGTGCCCAGGACCAGGAAGAGCCTCGGGGTGAGCCCAGGAACAGTCTTTGAGCATTTCAAATTATAAAGTCAATATTGAAAATCAGGAGCTGGGAAGGCCTGGGATGAAACAGTTAATGATAAGCAATCACCACAAATGTGAAAGGAAGGGAAATGCAGCAGTTTCAAGCTTTGGGGTCACACCAACTTGATCTGGGAGCCAGGTGTGTCATGTCCTATGTATGAGGCCCTGGGCAAGTGGCTGGTCACTTCCATTAGAGTTCTAGTCAAATTCATAGAGCAGAAACACAATAGAATAGCTTAACCTATTAAGGATTTGCTTTCTCACATGAAATGAAGTCCTGAGATAGATGTCCAGGCTGGCGCTGTGGCTCTCCATGTCATCTGTGTCCCCAGATCCTCTCTTTCCACATTGCACATAGGTGAGGCTTTTGTCCTCTTTCTTCCAGCCTCATGTTCATAGGAGGCTGCTTCCCCACAGCCCTGTGTCTGCACTCCCGACAGACATAAGGACAGAAGTAGAGAACAATGGCACCAGAACCTGGGAAGCAACCTATTCTGAGACCCGTTCCCCCCCCCCCCCCGCCCCAGCTCAGGGCAGGTTGCCTGGAGAGGGAACTGGCTGTCTTACTGCCCTAAATAGAATATTTTGCCAGTGAACAAGAAGGGGGATAAATGGTGAGTAGGCACCTAGGAGTATTTGCCCTGCCTCTTCCCTAATCATGCAATGGTCCCACGATAGTCCATTCAAGGAGGTTAGCATAGAACTTGGCATGTAGTAGTGGACTATGGGGTGAGCACCTGACAAAAACTAAGGGGATTTTTCTTTTGAGAAAAATGTTATATCCAAACTCATCAAGATATGTAACATTTACCATGTGCAATATTTTGTATATTAATATTTCTACTATAGTTGGTAAAAACCAAAGAGTATTGATTGGAGATGTTTCCTCATTTGGACTGCTATATTCAGCCAGAAGTCTGTGCTCATTCATTTTAAAATAAATTTAATATTTTATTATAGTTCAAAAAACTTTAAAAAAAATGTTTTGGTTTTCAAATGATCCTTTATTGAAATATTTTCCTTTGTAGTTCTTATGTCGCTGGGCATTCCACCGTACTGCCATTGCTGTCATGAGGGTGGTGGCCATCAATATTGCATCCCACAGTTTGGGCAGTCCCCAGGATCTCTCCAATGGTTCCAGAGAATTCTCTGGCTAAAGATCAGTTGCCACATCTGTTGGGCAATGTTGACAATCTTATCAAAAGTGGTATTTCCACTGTCTTTCATGTTTTTCCACTTCTTTCTGTCTCTTGGGGGTTCCTTGAGGGCTTTTCCAGTCAGGGCAGAGGCAGAAAGTACCACTTCATGTGGGCCTGTGTGTTATGAATGATCAATTTCACCATAATCCTCAGCTTCTTCCAAACACCAGTTCCCTTGGCGATGTCATCACCAACCTTTTTTTGGAGACAGACCCAGGGGGGAGATCTTTGGGGCCAGGGCAGATGTGGCACTAACTGCCCTACCGGTACTTATACTTATACTTTAGGTATATATACTTATACTTATACTTATACTTTAAGTATATATACTTATACTTTAGGTATAAGACTTTGATCTTCTTGGAGTTCAACCTGGGCCCATGGTGGAGGCGGCTTATGTTGAATGAAACTGGATTTGGGACCACTGAAAACAGTTGCACTTTTGCCTCCTTTAAGTCAAAAGCTAGGACAATTTTAGATTTACAAAAATATTATGAAGATAGTATAGAGGGTTCCATATATTCCACACCCAGTTTCTTTTATTATTAACATCTTATATTAGATGGTACATTTGACAAAATTAATGACCTAATATTGATGTATTAGATTTACCTAAATTCTATAGTTAACACACACTCCCTTCGTTTTTACCTAATATCTTTCATCTGTTCTAGATCCCATCCAGGATACTATATTACATTTAATCTTCATGGCTTCTTAGGCTCCTCTTGGCTGTGACAGTTTTTCAAACTTTCCTTGCTTTGGATGATCTCAATAGTCTTGAGGAGTACTGATCAGGTATATTTTAGAATGCCCCTCTACTGGGATTTGTGCAATGATTTTTCTCATGATTAGTCTGGTGTTTTGTGTTCTTGGGAGGGAAATCAGAGGTAAAGAGCCATTCTCTTCACATCATATCAAGGGTACATGTTATCAGTATGCCATCACTGTTGATATTGACCTTGATCACTTGACTGAGAAAGTATTTGTCAGGCTTCTCCACTGTGAAGTTACTCTGCCTCCCTTTTCATACATTACTCTTTGGAAGGAAGTCATTATGTGCAACTCATATATGGAGAGTTATGGAGAGTTATGCTCACCTCATCGAAGGCTGAGTATCTCCATAATTTATTTGGAATTCTGCATGGGAGATTTTCCTCTTCTCCCCAGCTATTTATTTATTCAGTCATTTGTTTATATAAGTATGGACTCATGAATATTTACTTTATATTTTGGGCTATAATCTAATACAGTTGACTCCTGGACAATGCAGGGATTTGGAGTACTCACTCCTGTGCAGTCAAAAATTCACATATAGCTTTTGACTTCCCCAAAACTCTATTATTAATAGCATATTATTGACCAAAAGCTTTATTAATAACATAAACATTTGACTAACACATAGTTTGTATATTATACATATTATATACTATATGCTTATGATAAAGTTAAGATAGATAAAAGAAAATGTTATTAAGAAAATCATAAGAAAAACAAATATATTTACAGTACTATTCTCTATCTATTGAAAAAAATCCACAGATAAGTGAAACTGTGCAGTTCAAACCCATGTTGTTTAAGAATTAACTGTACTACATTATTTATTTTGCAGATCAAATTTTTCCAGCCTTGGCCATTGGGAGCTTTTTCAGTTGTCTCCTATGTCCTTTTAAAGTGCCCCATCAATACATTTTGTTGTTGTTTGACCATTTCCTTGCTTTTTGGCACTATAAGGTGCTCTAGGCTCATCTTGTGGATTTTCTGTTCCAGTTCTACAATTACCATTTTTTCCAAGGAACACAATGGTATTAGAAACCAAGATTTGGGTGCTAGGTATGCTCCTTGCTATTGGGATGTCTTTGCTTCTGGGTCCTCTCAGGGATAGAGGAAGGAAATATTTGTATATATACTAAGTCATATACGTGTATGCTTGTACATGCACATATGTATGTATATACGTAATCACTTGTATCTTTATTAATCTAAACATCATTTTATGCTATTTCTCCAACTCTGGTGTATTTCTGTATGGAACATTTTAGCCTCTTCTCATTGCTTATCTGTCAGCACTTGCTTCAGTAAAAAGTTTGGCTCCCACCCTCTGTATCCTGGAAAATTATTCTCCAAAAGTTAAGAAGAAATAAAAACTCTCTTAGAAAAAAAATCTGAAGCCATTCATCACTGTCAGACCTGTCCTCTAGGAAATGTTTTAGAAGTTCTTCAGGTAAAAGGAAAATGATAAAGTGAGAAACTGATCTATGTAAAGAAAGTGTTGGAAAAAGAAAAAAAAATGAAAGTCAAATAGAATCTTTACTTTTCTTATTGTTAATTGGTATACCTTTTATTTTATTATTTTTTATTTATTTATTTATTTATTTATTTATTTTACAGATTTTATTGATTTGTCAGAGAGAGAGAGAGAGAGAGAGAGAGCACAGGCAGACAGAATGGCAGGCAGAGGCAGAGGGAGAAGCAGGCTCCCTGCCGAGCAAGGAGCCCGATGTGGGACTCGATCCCAGGACGCTGGGATCATGACCTGAGCCAAAGGCAGCTGCTTAACCAACTGAGCCACCCAGGTGTCCCTACCTTTTAATTAATTAAAATAATAATAGTAATTACTGGGTGATTATGGCATACAAATAAGTGAAATAAGTGAATGACAGTGGTAGTGTCATGTCAGGAACCAGGAACTCCTTGAACACTCTTGTTATCTATCAAGAACCATTCTGTTGTAATCCTTACACTAGTTGATAACATCTGGAGGCAAACATATCTCCTAGTCAATGCCTCATCCAATTCTGTTAGTCTAATAAAAGTAGAACAGGACATTAGTCCTCATAGGGACTGGGGAGTCGGGGAGGTAATAGAAAAAGAAATCACAAGGAGCTGAAGATTCATGTCCAGTTATATGAACTGGAGCCAAGGAGTTGATGTTGGGAATAGGAAGGTAGAGTCACACTGGAAAATACAATAGGGAAGCCATTTGAATAGAATGGAGTACTGGAAAGCAAAGATTGTGACTTGGGCAACACACATGCAGAATTTCCACCCACTCACTGCTCTAGTTCTTTGTGTGTCCTCTGTGGTTTTTCTGGGGCTACTTGCTGAATTCACCCAAGATATAGGTGCCCTGCTACCCTCAACTGAGTGACTTAGGGTACAACCCCTCAAACTTCCGAGTACAGCAGTTGGTTAAATTTGTACAAGTTTGCAGTTTAGCTCAGTTAAAGGTGTGTGTCTGGTTGGCTCTGAGGATGTTCTACTGGGGGATTTGGGAAAGGAGAAACTGGGTTGGGATGTTGCACAATACACACAGTGCAATGTGTTCTTGTTGGTGAGTAGAGGGAGAAATGACCACAGGGAATCCCACAAATATTTTAGAGAAAACAGTCCTTACAACAAACTCACAGTCACTGTGGAATTTGCTGTACTGGGCTTTCATTTGGACAAAACACTGATGGTTAGAGTGAAATGTCCCTACAACCTGAACATAAATGTCTCTTTTGAGATTTCCATATCATAAAGTGAAGAAATGTTTTCTCTTCTTAGTGGTTATTACAAGAATTCTTTACTCAGAAGGGACTTGAATTTTTTTGGAAATTGGCTTTATAAGTCTATTGAGGCGATAGAAACAAGCTTTAAGGACCTGGGTTTTGGACTTGTGCCTAGTTTCCATGAGGAAGAGAAAAACTCTGTCTAATAAATGGGAAGGGGAAGAGTTTGATGTTCCTATAGAGACAAAGCTGGCAGAAGAGAAAAAGGATCAAGAAGGACTAACTCCCATGGGAAGGGATGATTAATGGCTCTGGAGTTGAGAACAGATCCAAATAGAGCAAATAGAAATGTCTGATAGAGTTCTGGTTGTTTTGTTTTGTTTTTGTTATGTTGGGGCTGGGTGATGCAAATCCTCTTTGCCACCTCCTCTGTAAAATTGCCCCTGATCTGGGATATGTGTATTGGGGGTAGGGAATTATGAAGGAAAGAAGGAGATCCAGACAATAGACTGTACCCATGTAATTGATCAGAGAAGCTCTTTTCCAGAGGTCACTAGGCATGTCAAGTTGAGTGTGTGTTTTCTTGATCAAGGCAAGATGAGTGAAATCTAAACATCCTTTAAGTCTTGGCTGTATATGAAAGAAATCTGTAACAATAATTGATTTATCTGTGTGAACCAAAGTTGAAAACTTCACAGTAGCAGCATACCTCTCATTGTTTAGGGGCGCTTGTTATATTTCCTCTGACTTCGCAGAAAAGCATGATGGGCTAATTTGTCCATTCTGGCAACCTGTATTCATGATCCTGTAAATAAAATACACTTACCCAAAAAACAGACTTGAGAGGTGAAGGCCAGCAAACCTGCCTGAAAAGATTTGCTATAGTAATTTCTTTTGACAGAAGGCAAATTATATCAGAGGGAAACTTGAAACATCAGGAATGGAGGGGCAATAGAAATAGTAAATATTTGGATAAATACACTTTTCTCTTCTTCAGTTCTTTAAAATATGTTAGATGGATAAAAGCAAATATAACATTTTCAGTGAATGAGGTTTTCAATGCACATAGATGTAATACTTTAGACAACTACTACGTAGAAGGGAGAAGGAAGGAAAATCTGTATGTTGGTAAGGTCTATACATCCCACTTAAAGTTATAAAACATTGACTCTAAAAATTTTTAAAATTAAATATGTTTATCATAATCTACAGAATAATCACTAAACAGAAAAATGAAATAAGAAAACAAACTATACAAAGATATAGTAAAAATACAACAGATAAAATAGAATATTAAAAAGTGTTTAAATATCCCAAAAGAAGACAAGGAAAAAGGCAACAAAGAAATGAAAAACTGAGGTAATAAGCAGACATCGAATAGAAAATGGTAAACTTAAATCTAAACATGTAAATAATTACATTAAATGTAAATGGTCTAGACACACCCATTAAGAAAGAGAGACTATCAGAATGAATAAACAAACACATGACACAGCTGTATGTTGTCTAAATGATAATGACAGAGGTAATTTAAAGTAAAATGATAGAGAAATATATTGCATGCTAACCCTAAGCTAACACTGAAATAGCTATGTTAATATCAAAGTAGACTTCAGAGCAAAGAAAATTACTAGAGACAAAGAAGGAAAATATGTAATGATAAAGGAGTCAGCTCTTCATGAAGACTTAACAGCCATACATGTGTAAAAATTAATCAGAGCTTCAAAACACATAACGTAAAAAGTGGCAGACTGAAAGGATTAATAAACAAACACACAATCTTAGTTGAAGATTTCAACACTCTGTTGGTAATGATAGTACTAACAGAAAAAATCATCAAGGATATAGGAGAACTGATAAACACCATCAACCATTTATAGAGTTTCCCACCTGAACCAGCAGAATATACATTCAAGGGAAAGTAGATTACCTGAACTAAACAAAGAAGAATATACAACATACAAAATTTGTAAACTGAAGGTAAAGGGATGTTGTGAGGCAAATTTATAGAACTTAGTGCTTATATTGGAAAAGAAGGAAAGTTTCAAATAAATAAGCTTTCGCCTTTCATCTAAGCTTTCATCTTGGGTCTCTATAAAGAGAAGAGTAAAATAATGTCAAAGCAAGCAGAAGGAAGAATATAAATTTAAGACCAGAAATCAATGAAACTTAAAACAGAAAATCAAAGAGAAGAATTGATAAAACCAAGAGCTGTTTTTTTTTTTTTTTTAAAGACAAACCTCTAAAAAACTGACTAAGATAAGAGAAGACTCATATTTTCATTCCTCATATGAGGAATGAAAGAAGGGATTTTTACTGTAGATACTGCAGACATTAAAAGAATAATAGGAGATTATTATGGACAACTTTATGCTCATAAATATGATAACCTAAAATAAAAGGACACATTTTAAAAAACCATAGGTTACCAAGACACACTCAAAATTAAATAGATAACTAAAATAAGTTGACTTTTTAGTTAAAACCCTTTTGAAAAAGGGATGTCTGGTCCAGGTGGTTTCACTGGAAAATTCTAAAATAACATTTAAAGAAGAAATAATACCAATTCTAAACAATTTCTTTCAGAAACTAGAAGAGGTGGGAATAATTCCAAAGTCAGTTTATAAATGATGGCAACTGCCAGAACCCACGGTTATCCTTGGGGAGTGAAACAGGGACAATAAGTGTATTTTTTTCTTTCATTTTAAGCCATTTTATAGGAGGGACAGGGATTTTGTATTTAATCATGTGCATGCATTACTTTAATTATAATTTTAATTAAACATGAGTATCCTGATTACAGGTCTGTGAGGCCCTCAGCACAGAGTTATTGGTTGTATCACCGTAGAGACTCTGTCACTGGAAACCAGTGACCCTGCTGTCATTTCTTCCTCTAAAAAAAGTTCTTTTTTTGCAACTCCAGAGCTGTCTCAGAGGACTTCCAGTGGCAGGACATCTGACCTGCCTCATTTCAGCTCTTTTATTGACAATTTCCCCTAAATGAGGCCCTTGATCTACCCAAATGGGGTGAGTTCAGAGTTTTTTCCACAATCAGCCTCAGGAGAACAATCGATGAGGTTCTCAGAAAAGAATGCACATTGAGGAAATCCCCTTTGAGCTGACCATGTCTGTGAACTCCAGTTCTGTTTGTGGTTTCATATTTGCCAAGCACCCAGAGAGTATCAGGGGACGCTCAGAGAGAACACATGGGGAATACTTGTGGGAGGCCATGACACCACATGAATTGTGAAACCGTACTGGCTGGGACCATGACTGACCTTGGGCAAATATCCACTTGGGGTGGGTGAGTGGGGCTGGGCCATGCTATACAGCCCACTTGGGAGAATTGCCATGGCATGGGGGCAAGATAGAGTCAAAGTTTTGTGAATAAAGAATAATCCCATGGTCCTTATATAACCTTTGATGGAGGCCAGGAAAAAGGAATCAGAACCACATAGACCTTAGGGCTTTAGCAGGGGAGAATCGGTTGGCAAAATCTTGTTCTCTGTCAAGAACCAGATGTTTTGAAAAACACTTTGAGCTATTTTTTTTCAACCCAGATATCTTTGGATAGATCTTGGTTTTATTTCTTCCTAGCTTATTGTATAGGCTTATCAGAACTTTTTGGGATGCTTTAAGTTATTGATCAATTTCTGATCATCTGAAGTGTGTGCTGACAGTAGAGGGATATCTGGCTGGATTCACTTCTGGGATCTGATTTCCCCACAGATGGTTCCAAACCAGCTGTTGGGTATTATTTGAGGCAGCTCAGGCATCACTCTGTGAGAACTCAGCATCTGCCACCTCCACAGACAGGCTCATGGAGAAGCTGTGAGAGGACTGGATAGAACACCTCTTATGGAGTCTGCTGTGAGTTCTGACCACAAAGCATTCAGAAGGGGCAGCACAAAGAGCATAAAGACAGAGCAAAGCTTCCCTCCAAACCACCTTTCTTGCCAGACCCTGCAGTAGACACATGCACAATCACATCTGAGAAAACAAGACGGACTTAGAGAAGCAAAGATCTACAGAACCAACCACCCTCTTCTTCCTGACCTATATACAAGTGGGAATACAGGAGGAGGAGTAATTATAATAGCAAATGCATATGGAGCACTTACTTTGTACCAGACACTCTTTTGAGGATTCCGTGTAGGCTAACCTATGACCTTTGTAACTCTTCACAACAGCCCTGTGGATTCTTATTATCAACATCTGCCAGAGAAGGGCACTGAGGAACACTGGGGCAAATAACCTGCTGGTATGGTCACATAGCTAGGAAATGGCAGAGCCAGGATTCAAACTTGGGTGAGCTGGCTCCAGAATTTGGGTAT
Organism: Mustela lutreola; assembly: GCF_030435805.1. NCBI lineage: Eukaryota > Metazoa > Chordata > Mammalia > Carnivora > Mustelidae > Mustela > Mustela lutreola. The sequence continues at coordinate 38,148,981 of NC_081293.1, forward strand.
GCAAGCCCTGGTCTAGACTTCCTCTCTCCTTCCACAAGGCAATGCCTGTTGGGATGAGCCAACACCCTTCTCAGCTAATGCCATGGTTCCTCAGTTGTATAGAGTTGTCCCCTGTCTCAATCAAGCAGTGTGGAGGTCTTTGAAAACAATGTTCCTTTTCAGTTATGTGTTTCACATGATGCCCAGGAGTAGAAGTAAAATGTCAGTCTCGAACAACATTTGGCACCTTCATTTCATCCTTAAAACTCTGACTGAAACCTATTTTTGTGTCCTTCATCTGGGGACTGGGGGGGAGTGGATCAGACAGCAGGACACAGGGACCTAAGTGTCTCTGAGACCAGTTCCAATTCTGGGTGGGCTGTAACTCAGGGGAAATATGAGTGGCTGAGTGGAAATACAGGGCAAAAAGTGTGGTCAGAAGAGCTCACAGACCTGTACCCCTGGGGATAAAAATATATTATAAGTTTATAAAAAATTAAAAAAAAAAAGAAGAGGAGCAAACTGTTTACAACAGAAACACATATGCAGAGAGCAGAAGTGGCAGGAAGGAAGCACAGACTGACAGTAAACTTAACTCAGAAATCCAGCGGACAGCATGAGGAGTGAGATTCGAACAGGTGAGAAGAGGGACTCCCCATGTTAAGTCCACTACAGCTTGGGCTCAGAGAGAGCGCCCCCATCAACAGTCTTTGTAACATTTTATGGTGGGCTGGATTTGCCCTACAAGAGAGGAACAAAATTAAAATGATGCCTCCTTCTTTGACATCATGATCTGTAGCTGTTGTTTCCCACTTGGTTGATGTTCCTCAGTGTCTCTGTCTCTTTTCCCTCACACAACATCATTTTTGGTTCATGATACTATCATGGCCTAGTTTTATTCATGTATTTATGTATTTTGCTAGTAATAAATTTTTGATAATGTAACAAGCACCCATGCATCACATAAAAACTAGAACCTAGAATCTTCTATATTCCCAGGAATATGTCTGAGCTTTTCCGATCTCATTCCCTAGACTTCCTTTTAAAATTTATTTTTGCCAGCCCTGTGTTTGCCCAGTTATTAGCACTGCCTCAATCAGCTTGGACGTTAAACAGTTCTCACTGATTGTTGAACCAATGCTCTGAGGTTAGGGTTCTCTTCATTGAGCAAGCTCTGAGGTAGGTCAAATAAAGATAAGCACTGTGATTAGGGCTTTTTTAGGGAGCTGCTAGACGGGTAAAATAGTGAGTTCTTTCAGGATGAGGCTTTCAAGTCAGCTCCAAACCCATTCTGCCTCCTTCGTGTCTTCTAGGCTGCTATTTTTCACATTTACAATGTTTCTGAGTCTGTTGGTTTTCAAGGCTACCATGGAGCTGAGTATAGGAGGATGTGAATATGGCAATCAAAATGCCCCCAAATTTGCTGTTCTCAGTGGGATTTAGACATTTTTCTTGAGTAAATGTTATTGGATAGTTTCAAGACTTTGGTTAATTTCTGGAGTTCCAAAAAGTTAATTTTGACAACCTTTGCCAGTATTAGGGTTGTTTTTATGGAGGAACATGTTTTAGGAGATATTTAACTCCAAGAATCCTAGAGGCAATTCACATGAGGGATATTTTATAATAATAAAATTATCAATTCCATTCAAGTATCAGGAAGACATTACAATCATTAATGTTTATGTACCTAAGAGTTTCAAAGTGCTTGAAGCAAAAATGAAAGAACTAGGACAGTAATAGATAAATTCACACTAATAGTAGTCATTTTTTGACATTGTGCTCTCAGTGATTTGTACTCAAAACAAGGAGAGAAAATATCACTAGGATATTTCCAGCAGTTTGGAAAATACAACTAATACACTTGACTTGATGGGCTTTCACAGAATACTGCATCTAACAATTTCAGAATACTATTCTCTTAAAGTGCACATGGAGGATTCACCAAAAGAAGCCATATTTTGGACCATAAGTGTCAATAAATTTACAAGAATTGAAATTATAAGTAGCTGATCATAAAACAAATTAGAAGATAGGAAAATCCCCAAATAATAGACAATCAAACAGAATGCTTCTAGGCAGCTCATGGGTTAAAGAAGAAAGCACAAGGGAAATTAGAAACTCTTTTAATTTCTATGACAACAAAAATATAACGTATCAAAATTTTGTGGGACATAGAAAAGGCATATTTGGAGCTTTAAGTATTTATGTTAGAAAAGAAGATAGACATAATGTCAGTTACCTAAGCTTCTATCTTCACAAGCTAGAAAAGGAAGTGCAATGTACCCAAATATTAGAAGGAAAGAACTTCCTTCTTAATTTATGTCTAAATCCCACAAAGAGCAGAAATCAATGAAATAAGCAGTAGGACTATAAAAAAAAAATTAATGAAGCCCAAAGTTAGTCCTTCGGTAAGATTAGTAAAACTGGTCAGCCTCTGGCAAGACAGATCTAGAAAAAAAGAGATAATACAAATCACCAGTATCAGAAACAATTAAGAAATTATTACTCTAGAGCCTAAAAACCATCAAAAGAGTAATAAAATAACCTAATGAGTAATACTATATCATTAAATTTGGCAATCTGGATGAAATGGAGAAACTCAATAAAAAAATACAACCTAGTAAAACTGATAAATATAATAGTAAATCTGAATACTTCTAGATCTATTAAAGGAATTGAATTCATTAACAACAATAACAAAAAAATCCACAAAAAGATCTCCAGGTCTATATAGATTCACTGATAAATTCTACCAAGGATTTACGAAAAAATACCAAGCTTTGGGGTGCCTGGGTGGCTCAGTGGGTTAAGCCTCTGCTTTTGGCTCAGGTCATGGTCTCAGGGTCCTGGGATTGAGCCCTGCATTGGGCTCTCTGCTCAGCAGGGAGCCTGCTTCCCCCTCTCCCTCTAACTACCTCTCTGTCTACTTGTGATCTCTGTCAAATAAATAAATAAAATCTAAAAAAAAAAAAAAAAAAAGAAAAGAAAATACTAAGCTTAGACAAGTTCTTTTAGGAAATGTATGTGGGAACTCTTCCCAAACCAAGGTCAATATGACCTTGACACCAAAACTAAACAAAGATATTACAAGAAAAGGAAACCAGTATGTCCCTGAAGGACAGAAACACACATTTTTAGTAAAACTGAAAAAAATGAATCAAACAGTATTTTAAACAGATAATCATTATGATCACATTCTCCTTCTCCCAGGAATGCATGTTTGTTTAATATTTAATAACCCATCCATGTAATTCAGCACATTAATAGAATAAGAGAATATACATATAGTTATCCTAACAGAGGCAGGAAGAAGAGGTGACAAATTTAACACTCACTTAAGATGTGGAACATGAACTCTCAGCAAAGTAGAATACAAGGAACTAATTCAGTAGGAAAAGGTTCTAACTTCCTTACTGGGCAAAGAGGGCTGATCCTACCAGGTCTATATAACATTGCTAAGGAGGTCTGATTCAGGGCAATATGATAATTAAAAGAAATGCTAAGCAAAAAGAATAGAAGGGAAAGAAAATAGAGGAGTCCATTATTATTCACTGTAGGTAATAAATACATAATGTTTTAAAACTAAAATATCAGTTACAGTCTTTATGAAGGATAATTTGGCAATATCCATCAAAATGTAAAATACACATGTCATTTGACTTACAAATCCCTTTCTAAAAACTCTTCCTAAGGGTATATTTGGCACACATGTGAAATAATATATGTGTGAGGATATCACTGTGGTCTTTTAAAATTTTTTATAACCAACAAATGTTTGGAAACAACCTAAATATTCATCAACATGGAACTGGCTAAAAAATATGAGATACTCTGCAGCTGTAAAAAGAATGAGAATAATAAGCGCTTTGACGTGTTCTGATGTGGAACAATGTGCAAGATTTTTTTTTTTATAGTTAAAAAAAGTCAGTTACAAAATAGTGAATGGATTCTGGCTTACTCCTCCTTGAACTGTGCACATCTAATTCAATTTCATTAAGGGCGCTCCAAGGACTGCCTGCATTGGGGTCTTCTGAGGTCTTTTCTGGGAACACCCACTTCCTAGCCATCCGCACCCTGTCCAGGTGTAGCCTGATATGTACCAAATATTTAGAACTGATAAATAAAGAAATGAGTGCACATTTGTCATCATTTCCATGTTGTTCCTTTTCCCACACTAATCTGAAATGCTTTCTTGTTCACTGCCAACCAAGAACCATGCCCTCCATGCTTCAGAGATAATGGTAATGCTGTGCAAAACAGTGCATGCCATTGGTCAAAGGGTGAGACACAAAAGCCTCTGTTCTATTTCCAGCGTGGACTGAGACATAGAAACCCTGAGAGATTAAGAGTCTCTATGGTTTGTCTCCAACCCTACCAAGGTATGTAAGGTCTTATATACCTTACCTAGGGGGTGGCTGGGTTATGGACACTGGGGAGGGTATGTGCTATGATGAGTGCTGTGAATTGGGTAAGACTGATGATTTGTAGACCTGTACCCCTGAAGAAATAATGCCTTACATGTTAATAAAAATAAATAAAATAAATAAATGAAAAAAATAAAAAGAAAAATCTTAGCCCATTACTTTGAATCCAGGGTTCTATGAAAATGTCACCATTGGTTCTATATTTTGTCCCTGGGGTATCATTTTACCCATTGAGCAGATGCACTCATCAAAGCACAGAAAAGGAAATGTCATGGAGGTCAGAGTCATTTCTATGTCTCCAACCTTGCCAAGGTATATAAGAAAGACATAGATGCACTTCACAACCCTCCCCCAACCATCCCCTAGCAACCCTGTTTGTTCCTGAGATTAAGAATCTCTATGGTTTGCCTCCAAACCTGGTCTCATCTTGTTTCATTTTTTCCCTCCCTTCCCACCACAACCCTCCACCATGCCTCTCAAATTCCTCATATCAGAGAGATCATATGATAATTATCTTTCTCTGATTGACTTTTTTCGTTTAACATAATAGCCTCAAGTTCCATCCACATCATTGTAAATGGCAAGATTTGGGGGTTTTGATGGTTGCATAATATTCCATTGTACATATATATATATACCACATCTTCTTTATCCATTTATCTATTGATGGACATTTCATCTCTTTCCATAGTTTGGCTCTTGTGGACATTGCTGCTATGAACATTCGGGTGCACATGCCACATCAGATCACCACATTTGTATCTTTAGGGTAAATACCCAGTAGTACAATTGCTGGGTCATAGGGTAGCTCTATTTTCAACTTTTTCAGGACCTTCCATACTGGTCCCCACAGTGGCTGCACCAGCTTGCATTCCCACCAACAGTGTAAAAGGGTTCCCCTTTCTCCACATCCTCGCCAACATCTGTCGATTCCTGACTTGTTAATTTTAGCCATTCTGACTAGTGTGCAGTGGTATCTCACTGTGGTTTTTATTTGTATTTCCCTGATGCTGAGTGATATGGAACATTTTTTTATGTGTCTGTTGGCCATTTGGATGTCTTCTTTGTAGAAATGTCTGTTCATGTCTTCTTCCCATTTCTTGATTGGATTCTTTGTTCTTTGGGTACTGTGGCAGTGCCAAGGTATATAAGAAAGACATAGATGCACTTCACAAAAACCTCCTACCTGGGGAGAAGACCATACCCTAAATGAAGACAGCATCTGCCTGAGCCTGGTAAGAGCTCTAAAGGGGGCATAACCAATCTTGTTTGTGAAAGTTAGAATACTAGCTCACCTGAAAGGGGAGTACTGATGAGGTCCATGACTCAGCCTTGTGGTCAGATGAGGCTTTAAGACAGAAGCTGAGTTTGGGGACCTAGAAAGAGCATTGCAAAGGCAGTGGGTCTGGAAATCCAGGAACCTGCTTAAGATCTAGTGCAGATTTTGAACAGTTTCACAAATATTATAGAACACTGTAGAGGATGACCAGGGTATGCATAGGAGTGGAGTGGGGGCTAAGAGAAAACATGGGCAGGCTTTCAGAGAGGAGTTTGGTTCCTGATGGTGAAAAGCACTGGATTAGATCTAGATCATGTGAAGCTGGAGACAAAAAGACTCTTACAGCAAATGCTCCAATGATTAGACTCATATTTCCTTCCCCCAGGTAAATACCTGTAAACCCAAAGGAAAGGGAAAATGCACTTGCCATGGAGCCCCACACAGGACTCGATCACATGCCCAACCATTACATAGGTGGCATTCAGTAAGTATTTGCCAACCAGACCAGTAGATAAATGAATCAGAGCGAGAGCTGCTGCTCGGTGCCATTCCAGCTGGGAGGCCATTGCCCTTAACATTCCATGTCTCCCAGCACTGGACAAAGGCAGGACAAATAGCAGAGCCAAGTTTAAAGGAAGAGCATCAAGATTTTCACGAAATATTCATGTACAAGACCACAGAAGAAGGGTCTCTGTTTGAGGGAACATCGGACAAATTTCTGTCCTGCTCTGCTAATGTCACTTTAGTAGCAGCTTGACACCTACTGGCAGAGGTCAGAGGAACTCAGTCCTCTCTGGCTTTCAGTGCCCTGGTGAGAAAGAAGTGAATGAATGATCACTTAATAGAGTATTATTTTTTCTTAGCATCTCTCCCTTACCTAGTGCTTGTAAGTTTTTAAAGGTATTTCATAATATTATTGCATTGATTTTCACAATCCATTCTTTGTGTGAGACATGGGGGAGGGATTATTTTCACTTGGTCTGACAATGGAGAAAGAGACGTCTACAGGAATTTCATGGCTTTTCTAAGATCTAGTTGCTAAATGGAGAAGGTGAGATTCATCTCAGGTTTTATTTATTCAGCAGTCAAATTCTAAGTGTCTCGTACATTGGAGGCACTTGCTGAATGCTGAATAAACCACATGTCCTAATTCAAGGCCCGCAGAGCCCAGAGGGAAGATTCAAGTTCATAAAACACGAGAACAGGGCTAATGTGTGATACCTTTCCAATTATTAAAGCAGAAAAATACTGGATAAGTGTCACCCAAACAAAATCTTGCTGGACACATAGTTGAACTTAGTAGAAAGAAAGAAAGACACATTTCCACATGACAGAAGTGAAATGGAAACTGAAGATAGAAAAGTAGCCTACGGTCAGATGCTTCAGCCAACATAGGAGGGAGTCTGGAAGCAGGTCCCAGGGGCTGGGGGTGGGCACTGGATGCCCCAACAGGATGGGAGAAGGGGTAGAAGACTTGTGGAAGGCTGGAGGTTGGATCTGGGATGCTGTAGAAAGAGCTGGAGGTCTGAAGGGGCTGGCTTTCCATAAAGGGAACCTTTAAACAGGGAGGCATAAGGAAGCCTACTGTTTACCTGCGACTCTGAGGAAAAGGAAAGAAAAGTAACTTGGAAGGTTTCCAGACAGGAAGCTCATGCCATGCAGAGGGTTGGTGTATATCCACACATAGCACCCCTCAGAACCCCTCAGAGGTGAACATGGCACTGGACCTGGCAAGGTGCTGTAGTTTAAGGGCCTGGTGATCACGTTTTTTTATTGTAATAGAAAAAGTGCCTGACTTTAAACTTCTGACTGTAAAGACATCCATGTCAAAGACATTTGTCTGGAATCGACACACTGCCAACTACACAGCCAGACGACGCACCAGGCCTGTGAAGTCTCCTTCTGGGAAATCTTGAGTGACCACTGAGACAACTGACTGCTTGTACGAGCCTGCTTTTCCCTTCTTGTGCTTTCTCTCTCTCTCTTTTTAAAAAGATGTATTTATTTTAGAGGGAGAGAGCGAACATGCATGGGAGGGACAGAGGGAGAAGGAGAAAGAATCTTAAGCAGACTCCATGCTGAGCATGGAGCCCCACGAAGGACTTGATCTCATGACCCTGAGATCAGGACCTGAGCTGAAAGCAAGAATGGGTTGCTTAACCAAGGTTGCCACCCAGTTGCCCCTCTCTCCCTGTGCTTTAATTACCACTCTTATGTTTTAAATTCATCAATAAAGCGTGAACCTGCAAAACTCCCCAGTCTTGACCCCAATAAAGGCTGAACTCCAGGCCTGTGCTTTCTTTTTCTCTCTTTCCACCCCTAACCTTACTTAGTGGCCCCAGGCACGCCATGTACCCTCTAAGACCTATGAGTTAGAAAATAAACCTCCTCTTTCCAAAGTTCTGTGATGATTGCTGCTGAAGTTCATCTGGCAGTCATCAAAGCCACAAGGGCTGGCCCAGCCTCAAGTTTGTTTCTGGTCATAGAACCATCTGTGGGGGCTGGGCCATAATAGGGAGGGTCCAGGTGAGGGCCCTGGGCAGTCCTAGCCTAGCATCACCATCAATAGCCTTAGCCCCACACAAAACAGGTATCCTGTAGGAACAAAGGGAAAGCCCCTCTGCCTGGGACTTCCCACAATCCAGGGCACCCTGAGCCCCCAGCGAGAAATAAATTTCTCAGAAGGTGGACCTTAAAACAGGAATTACAAACTGTACGTGAAAGTTGTCAACTATGAGAAGCGCTTAGAAAATCCAAGAAACAAAAAAAATAATGCATAGGAATGTGGGATAATCAAGCTGTTCGCTAGAGGTTAAAAATAAACTTCTTTTACTGTATCCAAGAGATGAGAGAATGATCAGAATCTCAAATGAAACAACAGATTCTGGGGAAAAAACAAACAAGCAGAGCAAAGTTAAGCAAATGAACTTCCCGAAATAAAAATGCAGTAGTTGAGATAAACAAGAATATAATCTGCCAGGAAGTGAGACTGAACTGAAGAAAGAGTGAATGCTCAGGTGTTAGAGCTCAGCAAACTGTCTGGAGATAGAAAATACACCCCACAGTTCAGAAAACAGAAGGAAGAAGATCCAACATCCATCCAACAGGAGTTGTCAAAGTAGGTAAAACAGAGAGGATGTGGGAGGTCATATCAAAATCCCAGAACTTTCCATGCATAATAAATCTTCAGTTGACATTGTATAGGGAGTCCTAAGGGGGATAAAGGAAAATGAATCCCCATCAAGAGCCACAGCAGTCAAGCCACAGAATGCTATGGACCAGCTGGTATGTGGAGAGAACCAGTTGCTGAGGAGGGCCGCGGGGCTCAGGCACCAGAGAGGCTCAAAGGAAGGAAGAACAGGCCCAGGGAGGTGGCCACTCTAGAAGCCCAATGGGGAGATGTGGAACAGTGTAATGGGGTGCTGAATCAGGGACCAGCTTGCTAGCCTCTGGGGAAAGGAGGCAGTCCATGTCAGGGTGAGAGGAAGACAGTGGCCCCAGAGGGAGGGAGAGCCACGGAGGAAGGCAGGCCCCACTCTGGGAGAACACTGTGTGTCCTTCCCCACAGGCCCCCAGAGTCACTAAGGAATTTAAGCGTTGCAAGGACAGGGTCACATTTGTACTGTAGAGGACATTCTGGCTCTGTGGAAGATGGACAGGAAGTGGATAAAAATGGAAGCAGGGACATGAGCTAGAAGATCATTATCACAGTTCAAATATGGGATGGATGCTGGGGGCTAGCATGCAGCCAGAACTAGGGAGGTAAAGGGAAGGAGCCAGCCCTGCAAAGGCTGAAGGAGCTGTGGTGCACAAGACACGGTGCCACAGGCAGAGGGAGCAGAGACAAAGGATGACTTCCAAATGTCTGTCTGGGGAACAGGGATGCTTGGTCCCCTGACACGGGCCATTCGAATTTTCTGGTCTTCGTGGCTCTGTGGGTTTTAGAATGTTTCACTGTCTGTTCACTATTTACTATTTCATCATCTCCCCTTTTGATAGCCAACACCAAACATCATAGATTCACATTGATTAATTTGCCACTCTGAATAATTTTGGAAGGAAATTTACGTTTTTTCACTATTTACTATTTCACCATCTCCCCTTTTGATAGCCAACACCAAACATCATAGATTCACATTGATTAATTTGCCACTCTGAATAATTTTGGAAGGAAATTCACGTTTAATTTGGGACAAATGGTGATGTTCTTTGCAAGGTAATGTTACATAAATGAGTAATAGTAGAATGTTTACACTATTTATTTGCTACATAGAGAGGCCTCTTTAGAAAAGAAGTAAACACTTATAAATATGTGGAGGCCCAGAGTACACTTGTGAGGGGTTGGAGGAGATGATGTTTATAATCATAACAGTTTCTCAGCATCATAAAATGGTGCTCATGGCATAGACAACAAGATACAGAAATCTTGTAGGACCCAACAGGACTGTGGAGAGCCTAGGCTGGACCTGTCAACCCTTCCCCGGTCCTCTTGATGGACAGTGCGGTGGACACAAGGTTTCTCAGTCCAGGAATGGAAGGAAAGAATGGTTTTCTATATGTGAGGGGCAGGGTCAAAGAGAGACATGACTTAATGTCCATAATGTCAAAGGGAGACATGACTGAGTGTCTATTAATGTGCTATGTATGTGAATGTTAAGTGAGCTTCACTGCAAACCTACTTGTGATTATCGCTACACTGATCCAAATGGGGAGGAAATGGGACTCAGAGAAGCTTCTTCGCCCAAGTCCCAGTCCATGAATTGGGAGATGTTTGGAAGGCAAGCCTGTGGGGTTCCTGCTGTAACCCCACACTGAGTTGAGGGCCTCACTAGGCCCTCACTAGGCCCTCTTGAAGGCTCCCTACTTCTTCATGAGGGGCCTCATGGAGCCACCAGGATAGCTCAGGGCAGTAGTCTAGTGCTCTTGCTGCCTGGTCTTCAAAAATCCCTTACCTCTTGCTGCCTTGGCCTCCCTATCTGTGAACTGGGGATTGAATTTCATTATTGCACTGCCTCTGTCTACCCGTGAAGCCTCAGTGATTAATGATTAATGAGATCATGGGGGAGGGGTGTTGTGCCCCAGGGTAGACCCGTTTATTATGGAGCAAAGTCCATATTTCTTCTTCCTTTCAAACACTGAGAAAGATTATTTTTAAAAAAGTAAGATAAGGTAAGGTAAAAATTCCCAGAATTTTATTGCATAACATTTAATTATTACAAATTAGCTTATGCTAAAAACCTTTAATAAGTTAAAAATGTGAGGTTACTCTCTGAGAAAACCGATCTGTTCTTGATGCTCTTGGTATAATTTTCAAGAGTTTAACCAGACTTAGCTTTTTTATTCCCTAAATAAAATGGATTATGCACGAAGTGACATTTCAAATTACCAGAGTTTCCAAACACATTTAGGGCTTTGAGGTTCAGTCCTTTCTATAGGGATAGACTGGGGAGTAGCTTAAATAATTCTAAACCAACTCTCAGCTTGTTATGATTTTTCCAAACATTAGGACTGAATGAATTTCTACATGTTTCTTTAAAAAGTTAAAGCTAAGAGTTAAGGATAGAGCAGTGTCATCAATCTTTCAAAACATTGCTGACAACAAATTACATATAAAAGTCATTATTCTGTGTGGGGCCCCGGTAAGCGGTGTCTGCCTAGGGGTGAATCAGAATCTCCAGGGACATGTATTTATGTAAACAAGTCATTTTAAAGCCAGGCACATGTGATTAGAAATCAGAGGGGCTCTCCGACTCATGGGAGGTGCTCGTCTGAGAACATAACTGCGTGTTTCTGATACTCTCCTAGAGGATTCTCTCATTCATTTAATAAGGTTGGTGTGAGCATGGTTCTAGGGCCAGTATGTAACAGGGGTGGGTGGTAATGATCAACAACACTCCAGTGCCTATAGATAGGGAGCTAGTGGGTGTGGGCTACGCAAGGGGGCGGGGCATCTCTGACAGGTGCCACACCAGAATGAAAATCCAGTGTTCTTCCAAGAGATGGCAGGGGTTTGTATTTTTATGTGAAGCTTCTTGGTTTTCAACTATTGGTAATTAATTGTAAAATCATATTTCTTTAAACACTGGGCACTGCATTGGGCCAAATAAAACTAGTTAGCAACCTTGGCTCTCCACGTTCTCTCTGCTCCCCAAATCTTACTTCCACCAACTGCTCCCATAATTACTCTCCGGCAACCGTTTTGCTTTGATGTCTTAGGAAGGAATGTTACACAGGGCATCTAAAAATGCAACAACTCAGAATTCTCACTTGTGCTGCAGTGACCTCATTTTTCAAAAAGAGTAGTTCTGTTACTAATTAGGAAAAGGCAGTCTTACCTGAATGCATTGCTCAAGGGAACCAAATTCAAGTGTACGTACTTCCAGGTGGCCAGCCAAGCATTCTCCTTCACAGTATCTTTCATTTTTTAATTTTTCCTTGCACAGAAGCTCAGTATGCATGATTTAAATGCTCTGTTGGCTTTAAGGTCTTTTAAATTAAAAAAAAAAAAAGAAAGAAAGAAAAAGGAATTTTAGAGTGACTTCCAGAGACTGGTTCCTTATGTATTGCTGGGTTATCATTTCTCTTTGTGAGCAAAGCCCATCAAGGAGGCTGGAGAGGTTCAGAACTCCCTATTCGTAAATCATCAGTCCAGAATTAGATACATGGCCTATCCATGTCAGTCTGACTCACTGTGGCAACTTTGGGCTCCTGGTGACCTTGACTCATCTTCTAGCAGTGGTTGTACCGTTATAGTGTGGCTGAAATGGACAAATATACCCAGGGCCCCTGGTCATCTCTTCCCAGAATCCATTTAAGTCAACAGTTGTCCTGAAACTGTTCTCTTGGTGAGCAGCAGAAGAAAAAGATTGAGTGTTGGGATCAGGATACAATTCCTTCCTCACGTGGCTACACCTATTTTGGACACACCTATTTGGACACCCGGGTAGCTATAGCGATCTTTCCTACAGCAGCTCACAGGCTAATATAAACAGTAGATGTATTTGAAGGATTCCACATCCACGTATTCCCAAAGGTAAATCTAAGGAATACATAAACAAACAGAAGGCACCTATGCCTCCTTTGGGATCGAAAGACCACCCTGGTGTCCTTGGAAACAATGAGTCAAGTGTCACCATTTGTCTACTGATTGGTGTCTGTGTTTTGAAGGCGGGGAGGAGTAGCGATTTGCAAGATGGCAGATGCTTGATGTTTGCATTTCTGTTGACAAATATTAGCTGAATTCATTCTGTTTTTCTTTTAGAATAAAATCATCCCCTGCCCTGATGAGGGATTATAAGAAAGTTAATATTTCAAAGCTGTGAGCACTGATCTGAGTGTAAGTAAAACACAAGCATACTTGCATTGGAGAATCTCATACTGGATTTGTTTACCTTATTCAGAATTTCTCTGTCATCTGGGGCTCTTACTATACCTGGTTGCAAATGAATTGGATATTGACCGAGCCCTCTGGGGGGAGAAGCCAAGCTTCTCCTGTGTGTGTCCTGAATATATAATATGGCTTAATGAGAGTGAATAGGGATTTATACCAGCCAAAATGACTTGTGGTCTAACAAGACAGTTTCTCCAACAAAGTAGGATGTACTGAAATAAAGTCTGGATAATCACTAATTTTCTTCACTGTTCTGATATCTTGTACCTTTTGGTTTTAGCAGTCATAAGTCTGTGGAAAATGCAATGATATTGATACAGTATTTACCAAATATCTTTAGCTCCGTGATGGGAAGTCAGCGGCAAATTTGATTACCAACCAGAGTATTGATTTTAAGTCCAGGCTTTAATTAAAGAATAGACTTTCCATGAGAGTAAACTGTTAATTCTTTTATTTCCTTTCACTTGGGTTAAAGGAAAAAAAAAATTGGGTTTCAAGGTCTTTGGAGTGTGGATACAGGGACGGAATACAGAAAGGTCTATGCATATTTATGGACCCCTAGACATGATCTTGAGAGCACATGTCTAATCTTTAGAAAAAGCATTTACTTGGGGGCGGTTTTAGTATCTTCTGGTTTCAATCTCTCACATTCTGCTAGACTGGGTCCTAGGGTCTGCCGTTGCCCGGGCATCACAACGTTACCACAGCTCAGAGTTAATCAGCAGCAGACGTCTGCCAAGCAATGAAGGGCCATCCCTGCCCCCTTGGCGCCCCCCCCCATTAATGAAATATTCGCCAAGAAAACAGTGCCAGAATGCAAACAAACAGTATTGACTATATCCTCGCCCCATTCCTAACCTCCTGTGATCTTTGGCTTCTGTTCAGTAATTGTATTTATTTTGATTTCATTAAAAAATGTGAGAAAAGGAATTTCACTTAGGCCTGGAGTTCAAAGATTTACAGCCCAGGAATAGCAGAGAGAGTTGTCCTAGCATTCGTATTGGTTTGCAGTTGGAAGCCCTGATCTATTTAGGATGTTTTCCCACAAACGTGGTAGCAAATGTCCCTCACATTGTCTCAGCAATTTACAAACAATTCCGAATATGCTATATTACAGTTTTGGTCTTCTCATTGACTGTTAGTTGGGTGTAGTCATTCTCATTTTATAGCTCTCAAGTCACCTCATCTCCCCAGATTTCTGAAATCAAAGATAAAATGCTTTGGGGGTATCACAGGTTGAAATCAGCATTTCTTCCATTCAGGGATGTCTCCAGGCTTGAAGTGTCCCTTCCCTGTGGCAGGTCCACTGTGCCAGGCTCACAAATAGGAAACGAGCCGTGGTCCTAGCTGTGTCCCGGATCGCGTTGGTGCCAGAGGAGAGGCGACGCATCCCTATGGATACTCCGACAGATTAAATCACAAACCCAGTTTGAAAATTCACAAATCTGTGTCACTAGACATTATTAACAACACCTCCATGATCAGAATCCCCATCATCAGGCTTCTCCATTCCCTGTGGTCATTAAATCCCACTCCCTTTAGGCAACAGAGTGACGTCTTACCGGGGCTCCATTATTGGATGGGCACATCCCTCTCATCCTGAGTCTTATCTGGCAAGACTCCATCAGCTGAAGGGAGGCCGTCATTTCCCTCCTGCAGTATTCTGTTCCAAGAATTTACTATCCCATGTACCGTATATTCCAAACTTCCAAAGAGAGGTGAGAAAACTAAGGTTAGAGAGATTATTATGCATGGAGGGGAATCAAGATGATGTAACCAAGAATCCGTTTTCAGTTTGGTAATGAGCAGATTTGACTAATAAGTCAAGGGTGTGTTGGAGAACAGCTGGCATCTCCTCTGGGAACGGGAGCAAGGCGAGTGCTAACCACCGAGGCACCGATGGAAGGTGCTGAGTGTGGACAGCATATATTGGAAATGGGGACCCACACTGAGGAGTCAGTGTGTCCTTCAAGGCTAATGAAGCACAGTGAAGTGAAGCAAATATTGGGAGTCTGTGTTCCGTGCATGTTGACACCCTCAGCTGCCAACAGAGTGCCTGGCTCCGAGGGGAATTCGGCCAGCTTTGCCAGAAGATAATGCACTACAGATGGGTATTAGGGCCATTGGATTGCTGGAACATCTAGGTCAGAGGGTGTTCTCCATAAAAGCAGTGCATTTTAATTTTCCAGTCTTTCCTCATTATAGGAGTCCGACTGACACCCTGGATGATAATTCCTCAGTATTGAAGCTATTATTATTATTATATTGTTCTTCAATGTTTCTACCCCCTGCTTTTTTTTTCATTATGAGTTGAAAGCCAAGTCCCTAACGGTTGACCTCAGGGATTTTTCCTCTTTCTCTCCTTTGATTACTGCTGAGACTAGCTCTGACTGTGTGTGTGTGTGTGTGTGTGGTGGGAGGGGATTGTTTTTCATTTCCTCTGCTTATTCCATCAAATGAGGACAATAATAGTAAAGAAAAGGTCCTTAATTGTCCAGAACGAGCATGGCGTTAACACCAATTTATGACTTTATCCTAATGTGTCCCATATTCAAAGTGACTGATTTCTTTGAGGTTTAGGATTGTGTGACACATAAACAAGGTTGTCACAATAATCTGTGGACATTGTCAATGTCCTCACCCCATGAAACCTCACCGAGTTGAGCTCACTGAGTTCAGGCAGAGAAACGGCTGGTTGTTTCTTTCTATCCTAATTCACGCTGCGAATTCTTTCCCCTTCCCTCCCCTAGAAGAACTTTATAACCACTGAGATTGATGTCAGAGCTGACACTTCCTGGAAGAAAAGCTTGACCATAATTATACAGATAAACTTGAGAAGTATAAATAAAGGGGAAAAGACAGGATAAAGATGAAAAGCTAAAAATGAGGAATATCTAATCACAGAAATAAATTTCACATTTTTCAAGAAAACACTCAGAATAAAACCACATTAACATGTTTAAAAACGCCTATGAAACTAATTCTTTCCCAGGAAAAGAGGAATTACCAAGATTAAAAGAACATAAGCTCAAACAATGTCATAGGTGAAGGTGATGGGATCGTGGCAGGATGATTCCTTGGCCGGGTGGTATCATAATTTTTTTTCAAGTTTGCAACATTGTAATAATCTTTACATGACGTAACCTGTTCCAGAGAATATGGAAATGTGAAGTCTTCCCAAGTCACCCTTCATGTGAGCACCACAATCTAAATGTCTAAATCTAAAAATCTGTCGAAATCTGAAAATACTAAAACAAAGAGGAAAACTTTTAGGCTTAGCTTAGTTATGAGCAGTAAGGCAAAAATTCTGAAGGCTAGTAGATAGGATCCCTCAACAGATTAAAAAACTAGTATCCTATGTCTGTTTTTTTTTTTTTTTTTTTTTTTTTTTTTTTTTTTTTTTTTACGAATGCATTGCAGATCTGTTTAAAATAAATCCATTAGGAGACTACCTGAAATAAATTTTCCAAAGGGGAAAGGATACAACTTCATTTTAAAAAATATCAAAGATCATTTGATAAATTTAAACATGTAGTCTTATCAAAACTGTAGGCAAATCAGCAATGAGCGTGACAAGGAAACAGCAGACATTCCTAATGAAAGGAAACAGCAGACATCATTCATGATGTGAAACTCTTGAGGCTTTGCTTTTAAAATCAGATTGCAGGAAGTGGTGCCTATTACCTATTATTTTTATTTACCATCTTTCTGGAATTTCTAGCATTACTCTGAGAGATGAAGGCCAAAATTAAGTAATTAAGGAATATTAAGGAATGTTACTAAGTAGATGATGGCCAAAGATCTTTGAATCTTTGCCTTACTGGTCTCAGTGTCTCTCTAGTGTTATATCTAAATACGGTACTTAGCCTTGGGTCATGGAGCAGGGAATCCCAGCCCTTTCTCCATCATGGAGAAGGTGGGCAAGGAAAAGCAAGAGCTGCCAAATTCTTCTCTACTCTTTATTATGGGCTGAATTGGATCCCCTCCCAATTTGTATGGTGAAGTTATTCCCAGTACCTGAGAATGTGAGTATATTGAGAGAGAGCACAGTAAAGAGGTAATGAGGTTAAAATGGTGTCCTTAGGGTGGGCCCTAATCTTACATGACTGGTGTCCCTATTAGAAGTGATCAGGACACGTAGAGACAACACCCAGAGTGAGCAGGTGGCCAGCTGCAGGCCACAGAGAATGTCCTCAGAAGAAACCAACCCTGCTGATACCCTGATCTCAGACTTCAAGCCTCCCGAACTGAGAGAGATAAATTTCTGTTTTTTAAGCCACAGAGACTGTGGAGTTAGAGTTGTGGCCTTCTTGGCACATCACTATGGCCTTCTCCTCACCATGTTCTTGTGCTCTAGTTGAGGTTCAGTGACCTTGACTTCATCTGCATAGCTCCCCTGAACAACGTGGGATCTTTCTGACCCAGACCATCATGAGTCTCAGGAACGTGAGTCCGCCTGATGAGTCCAACACAGTCCAATATCAGAACTGTTGTTATAAACCTAGCGACCTATGGGACGCTGTGTATGTAAGTCCTGATGCTGCTTGGCTGGGACCACAACAGTGATTCCAGGGAGAAAGGAGAAGCAGCTTTTCTTTTTCCAATTTTCAGGAACCTCTGGGTTTTTGCAATTTTCTCTCAGAGCCCCTTGTCTCTGATGAGTGGCGTGCCATGGCGAGCAGCTGGTGCTTGGGGCACCATTGGTTCTATTTCCAAAAGTTTCTCTGATTGAGTCATTTGCATGAGTGTCTTGTCAAACTCCAGAGGTTGTATCCCATGAAGTGGACACTGTTGAGTCTTTCAGGGGGCCTGACCCTCCTTGCCTTTCTTGGATGGCTCTGGCAAGGTATACTCTGGAGAGAAAGCATTTCTTAGTTCCATCTAAGGCACTGGAACTTCTCCCTAAATGAGAGACAGTGTTCTAACGGGAAACACATGGAGGGCACAGATGCCTTAGCCAAAGCGCTGGGAAACTTGAGAAAGGAAAATACCAATATTGCCAAATCCATCTGAGCACAAGTTCAAAAACATGCTTCATTCAGCTATAGTCTGCCATTAGGTAGTTCGAAAATTATAGTATTGCCCCATTGAAAAGTTCAAGTCTTGTAGAATTAAAAAATAAATGAACTTAGTCAAGAAGCTATAACTCTTGTACACATTCGACAGAAGGAATGTCTTCATTTGTCTTTAAGAGCTTGAGGCTCACACTTTAAAAAAAAAAAGAAAAAGAAAAACTGCAGTAATCCAAACCAAAACCAGTGACTAATTACCACATTTCAGCTGAGGAAAAAATATGATGTAGCAAGCAACAAATTGAGAGTGTGATGTCTTTGTTTATACCTCATACATGGTAGCTTTGCCATGAGGGCTTGGAGCCATGCATCATGTACCAAGTATACACACAGCGACCCATTCTCCTACCTCTCTCTTCATTTGGTGACATTTCCAGAGTTTCAGATCCTTGTTTGGGTACTTCCCTGTGAAGGGATCCTATTAGGAGAACTACTAGCTGTGTGTAATTTCTGACAAACTGATGACAACAACAACAACAACAAAAACTACAAAACTGGAATGTGTTTTTCTCACATCTGTGCACTGTACAGACACATAAAGAGAGAGGAGTAAGGCCATCCCTCACCATTCAGGCGAAAAGTCGTGCATGTAAAATTGCATTATAATGCAAAACCAAATCTTTGGATATTAGGCAGTGATAATGATTTTCACCACGTGATGCAAGATGAAGGGACGGAGGGAGAAAGGAGCGTAGCAGAGGTCCTGGTGTGTCTTCTTCAGACACACACATTGTCCACCTCTCCTTGTTCACTGGGTCATTCCCTGGCCCCGTATTCTGGAATTTTCCTCTACAAGCCCATATGACATTGGCTTCAAACAAACTGAAAATATTCTTTCCAGAAGATAATCTTCCAACATCTCCAAATGTCTCAGATCTTTCTCTCTTCATTTAGTCTTTCTTTGTATTATGAAAGGACATCAAGTTCATTAAAAAATTTACAAATACAGAAAAGCTGAAGGGTAACAACTAAACCTTCCACAG
Source organism: Mustela lutreola (assembly GCF_030435805.1). Taxonomy (NCBI): domain Eukaryota; kingdom Metazoa; phylum Chordata; class Mammalia; order Carnivora; family Mustelidae; genus Mustela; species Mustela lutreola. Next base: position 38,168,108 of record NC_081293.1, read on the forward strand.
TGTCCCCCACCCCTGCTTTGAACTACCACATAACCCCATGCTGGCATATGCCCTTATTTCTGTATAAATTAAATCATATAAATTGCTAATATTTGTCTGAGAAATCGTTCCAGATGATCCACTGTGGGGCATTGTTTGTTTCATCTTTTTACTACTTAAAAGTTCTACAGAGTAGGAACAACAAGCTAAATTCCAGTCACATATGTGGACATTAGAAAGAGTTTCTGCTCTGGGAGAAATCAAAGTTCACAAAATTATCCACCAGGATGTGTCCAAAGTGACCCAAGAGTTTTATGTTTGCTTTTGACTCAGAGGTCTTTAGACCACATCATCTTGTTTTCCCACACGAACGTGAGCCAACTTACTTCAAGCCAATTTCAACCAACAGGACATTGCTAAAATCATGTGTAACAACTCTTAGTTTTTGTCTCAATATTCTGTTTATTGAATTTGATACCTTTCGTTCTTTGTATTGTTATCTTCTCCTTCTGCCCATTTTAAACACTCCATGGTTCTCCGCCTGGCTATCTGCCTAAATTTCTATTGTTTCTTCAAGGTTCTTATACTTGAGAAGTTCAAAATTTCTTGGAGTAAAAGCCTATGGACATAAATGAATTGTGTAGCCCATAGCAAACATCAGCTTCCAAACCAGTATTTTATTATTATTCGTTGAGCCTTTTATCTATAAACAAGTATACCATGTACATTTTCTATATAGCATTCACAAAAATCATGAAGAGTTCCATTTTTCCCACTCGACTTGAAGGCACCAAGATGCAGAGAATGCATGTGATTTCCCCAAGGGCAGAGCAAAATTTTAAACAAAGATCTAACTATTACAGAGTTATTTTCTGCACCGAGTTGGTTGCAATATTTGAGAGAGAAGCGTTAGCTCTGTATGAAAGTGAAGGAAATTTAAAACTTGAAAAACCAGTCACAAAACTAAAAACTTGCTGAGTTTTCAAATTCTATAATGGCAAATTCTTTCACAAACCTTAAATTTGCAAATGTAAATAACATTCTCCAGGCACTGCGGAGCTATTATTTAGAAGTTAAGAAAACAGACTCCCCAAGCAATTGTTTTTGTGAACTTGGTTGGCACCACAGAATGTGTTTTGCAGAAAGTCAAAGCAAAATTATTTACTGGGGGCCCTGTTGCTCAATGTGGCTGCGCTTGTGTTTGATCAAATTTTCTAGAACATGAGGAAAGTGCTCAGAGTAAGATTCAAAGGGGTCGGTGTGGCTCTGCAGGACAGCGGGCTCTGAATCTGATCTGCTACAGAGCAGTGATCAATCATCAGTACTGGGAAGGAGTGTTTCCTCTGGAGTAGTTAGTACTCAGAGTATTTACATAATTATTTAATCCTCACAATAAACTATGGGTACACATTATTATAATTTTACCGATGAACAGACTGAGCCCGGGAAGGGTATATACCCTGCCCAGATCACCAGCTAGTTGTGGGAAGAGCTCAGGGTTGAGGCTGGGCAGCCTGGCTCAGAGTTGCCTTGAGCTACCACTTCTCTGTGGTCTGTGAGGTCAGATTTGATGCCCTTGGCATTAGTCGGGATCACCATAAAAGCAATCCGTACAAATCTTAAAAATAAAATAAGATAGTTTTGGCTACTATGAAATATTATTTAATATATAAATATGCATTCATTCCATGTCCGTGTGGATTCATCAGTCAGTGCCAATCGCCCTTCTGTATGACAGTAGGTAAGAGGGAAAATGACGCAGGGGTCAGAGCTGAGAACATCACCCTTCAGCCAATCCCACACTGCCTGTCTCTGCAGCTTCACTGTCTCCTCCCCTGGGTCTTATCCCCTTCCTGCAGAAGATCCCAGTCCAACTTCCCAGATATGGTCATCACTGTGTGGCTTGAATTGGAACAGAAAACACTATGGTTCAGGGGAAGAAATCCAAAGGTACTGCAGAGGGTCAGGAAAACCTGCATGAAAGAGGCAACTTGCACTTGAATGTGGGTAGAATTTCCATTAGGTAGGAAGGCATGAGTGAAGAAATGTTTATTCTAGGAAGTGTGGGGAAAATCTCATCAGTCATAAAGGGCCAGGCACAGTCAAAAATGGGGAAAGCTAGGATCAATGGTGCCCAGGTAGCGCAGGGAAAGAGTAGAACCTGGAGGCCTTAACATGCTATGGTTTGCTGCTTAACTCCCTTGGAGCCTTTCTTCTCTAGACTGTGCCCCTCCTGTCTCCTTCACCAGCTGGGTCAGGGAGAGACCCTCAACTTCCCAGGCCTCCCTTCTAAAAGGTGGTGAGTTGAAACCACAGAATAGAAGGACTCAAATGCCAAGTTGAAAAATTTTAATGTCATGTAACAGAGTGAGGGGAAGGAGATGCTATCAGGGGCTTTGTGCTGGACACTGGCATGGTGGAGCTAGGTACTGGCATAGTAAACCTGCTGTATGTATCACGTGGATCAGGAAAGAAAGGAGGAGGAGGGTGGAGAAGGAGGGAAGAAAGATAAAGGATGCAGGAGCCCAGCAAGAATCCCAAGTTCAGGGGAGGAGTCAAGATGGCGGAGAAGTAGCAAGCTGAGACTGCTTCAGCTAGCTGGAGATCAGCTAGATAGCTTATCTAAAGATTGCAAACACCTGAAAATCCATCGGCAGATCGAAGAGAAGAAGAACAGCAATTCTGGAAACAGAAAATCAACCACTTACTGAAAGGTGTTTTCTTTTTTAAAAAAATTCTTTTCTTTTCTTTTCTTTTTTTTCTTTTTCATTTTTCTTTTTTTTTTCTTTCTTCCTTTTTGAACCTCTTTTTATCCCCTTTCTCCCCACTCACGATTTTGGATCTCTTCTAATTTGGTTAAAGCATATTTTCCTGGGGTTGTTGCCACCCTTTTAGTATTTTACTTGCCCCTTCATTTACTCTTATCTGGACAAAATGACAAGACGTAAAAATTCAACACAAAAAAAAGAACAAGAGGCAGTACCGAAGGCTAGGGACCTAATCAATACAGACATCGGTAATATGTCAGATCTAGAGTTCAGAATGACAATTCTCAAGGTTCTAGCCGGGCTCGAAAAAGGCATGGAAGATATTAGAGAAACCCTCTCGAGAGATATAAAAGCCCTTTCTGGAGAAATAAAAGAACTAAAATCTAACCAAGTTGAAATAAAAAAAACTATTAATGAGGTGCAATCAAAAATGGAGGCTCTAACTGCTAGGATAAATGAGGCAGAAGAAAGAATTAGTGATATAGAAGACCAAATGACAGAGAATAAAGAAGCTGAGCAAAAGAGAGACAAATAGGTACTGGACCACGAGGGGAGAATTCGAGAGATAAGTGACACCATAAGACGAAACAACATTAGAATAATTGGAATTCCAGAAGAAGAAGAAAGAGAGAGGGGAGCAGAAGGTATACTGGAGAGAATTATTGGGGAGAATTTCCCCAATATGGCAAAGGGAATGAGCATCAAAATTCAGGAGGTTCAGAGAACGCCCCTCAAAATCAATAAGAATAGGCCCACACCCCGTCACCTAATAGTAAAATTTACAAGTCTCAGTGACAAAGAGAAAATCCTGAAAGCAGCCCGGGAAAAGAGGTCTGTAACATACAATGGTAAAAATATTAGATTGGCAGCTGACTTATCCACAGAGACCTGGCAGGCCAGAAAGAGCTGGCATGATATTTTCAGAGCACTAAACGAGAAAAACATGCAGCCCAGAATACTATATCCAGCTAGGCTATCATTGAAAATAGAAGGAGAGATTAAAAGCTTCCAGGACAAACAACAACTGAAAGAATTTGCAAATACCAAACCAGCTCTACAGGAAATATTGAAAGGGGTCCTCTAAGCAAAGAGAGAGCCTACAAGTGGTAGATCAGAAAGGAACAGAGACCATATACAGTAACAGTCACCTTACAGGCAATACAATGGCACTAAATTCATATCTCTCAATAGTTACCCTGAATGTGAATGGGCTAAATGCCCCTGTCAAAAGACGCAGGGTATCAGAATGGATAAAAAAACAAAACCCATCTATATGTTGCCTCCAAGAAACTCATTTTAAGCCCGAAGACACCTCCAGATTTAAAGTGAGGGGGTGGAAAAGAATTTACCATGTAATGGACATCAGAAGAAAGCAGGAGTGGCAATCCTTATATCAGATCAATTAGATTTTAAGCCAAAGACTATAATAAGAGATGAGGAAGGACACTATATCATACTCAAAGGGTCTGTTCAACAAGAAGATTTAACAATTTTAAATATCTATGCCCCCAACGTGGGAGCAGCCAACTATATAAACCAATTAATAACAAAATCAAAGAAACACATCAACAATAATACAATAATAGTAGGGGACTTTAACACTCCCCTCACTGAAATGGACAGGTCATCCAAGCAAAAGATCAGCAAGGAAATAAAGGCCTTAAACGACACACTGGACCAGATGGACATCACGGATATATTCAGAATATTTCATCCCAAAGCAACAGAATACACATTCTTCTCTAGTGCACATGGAACATTCTCCAGAATAGATCACATCCTCGGTCCTAAATCAGGACTCAACCGGTATCAAAAGATTGGGATCATTCCCTGCATATTTTCAGACCACAATGCTCTAAAGCTAGAACTCAACCACAAAAGGAAGTTTGGAAAGAACCCAAATACATGGAGACTAAATAGTATCCTTCTAAAGAATGAATGGGTCAACCGGGAAATTAAAGAAGAATTGAAAAAAATCATGGAAACAAATGATAATGAAAATACAACGGTTCAAAATCTGTGGGATACAACAAAGGCAGTCCTGAGAGGAAAATATATAGCGGTACAAGCCTTTCTCAAGAAACAAGAAAGGTCTCAGGTACACAACCTAACCCTACAACTAAAGGAGCTGGAGAAAGAACAAGAAAGAAACCCTAAGCCCAGCAGGAGAAGAGAAATCATAAAGATCAGAGCAGAAATCAATGAAATAGAAACCAAAAAAACAATAGAACAAATCAATGAAACTAGGAGCTGGTTCTTTGAAAGAATTAATAAAATTGATAAACCCCTGGCCCAACTTATCAAAAAGAAAAGAGAAAGGACCCAAATAAATAAAATCATGAATGAAAGAGGAGAGATCACAACTAACACCAAAGAAATACAAACTATTATAAGAACATACTATGAGCAACTCTACGGCAATAAATTTGACAATCTGGAAGAAATGGATGCATTCCTAGAAACATATAAACTACCACAACTGAACCAGGAAGAAATAGAAAGCCTGAACAGACCCATAACCAGTAAGGAGATTGAAACAGTCATTAAAAATCTCCAAACAAACAAAAGCCCAGGGCCAGACGGCTTCCCGGGGGAATTCTACCAAACATTTAAAGAAGAACTAATTCCTATTCTCCTGAAACTGTTCCAAAAAATAGAAATGGAAGGAAAACTTCCAAACTCATTTTATGAGGCCAGCATCACCTTGATCCCAAAACCAGACAAGGATCCCACCAAAAAAGAGAGCTATAGACCGATATCCTTGATGAACACAGATGCGAAAATACTCAACAAAATACTAGCCAATAGGATTCAACAGTACATTAAAAAGATCATTCACCACGACCAAGTGGGATTTATTCCAGGGCTGCAAGGTTGGTTCAACATCCGCAAATCAGTCAATGTGATACAACACATCAATAAAAGAAAGAACAAGAACCATATGATACTCTCAATAGATGCTGAAAAAGCATTTGACAAAGTACAGCATCCCTTCCTGATCAAAACTCTTCAAAGTGTAGGGATAGAGGGCACATACCTCAATATCATCAAAGCCATCTATGAAAAACCCACCGCAAATATCATTCTCAATGGAGAAAAACTGAAAGCTTTTCCGCTAAGGTCAGGAACATGGCAGGGATGTCCATTATCACCACTGCTATTCAACATTGTACTAGAGGTCCTAGCCTCAGCAATCAGACAACAAAAGGAAATTAAAGGCATCCAAATTGGCAAAGAAGAAGTCAAATTATCACTCTTCGCAGATGATATGATACTCTATGTGGAAAACCCAAAAGACTCCACTCCAAAACTGCTAGAACTTATACAGGAATTCAGTAAAGTGTCAGGATATAAAATCAATGCACAGAAATCAGTTGCATTTCTCTACACCAACAGCAAGACAGAAGAAAGAGATATTAAGGAGTCAATCCCATTTACAATTGCATCCAAAACCATAAGATACCTAGGAATAAACCTAACCAAAGAGGCACAGAATCTATACTCAGAAAACTATAAAGTACTCATGAAAGAAATTGAGGAAGACACAAAAAAATGGAAAAATGTTCCATGCTCCTGGATTGGAAGAATAAATATTGTGAAAATGTCTATGCTACCTAAAGCAATCTACACATTTAATGCAATTCCTATCAAAGTACCATCCATCTTTTTCAAAGAAATGGAACAAATAATGCTAAAATTTATATGGAACCAGAAAAGACCTCGAATAGCCAAAGGGATATTGAAAAAGAAAGCCAACGTTGGTGGCATCACAATTCCGGACTTCAAGCTCTATTACAAAGCTGTCATCATCAAGACAGCATGGTACTGGCACAAAAACAGACACATAGATCAGTGGAACAGAATAGAGAGCCCAGAAATAGACCCTCAAATCTATGGTCAACTAATCTTCGACAAAGCAGGAAAGAATGTCCAATGGAAAAAAGACAGCCTCTTCAATAAATGGTGCTGGGAAAATTGGACAGCCACATGCAGAAAAATGAAATTGGACCATTTCCTTACACCACACACAAAAATAGACTCAAAATGGATGAAGGACCTCAATGTGCGAAAGGAATCCATCAAAATCCTTGAGGAGAACACGGGCAGCAACCTCTTCGACCTCTGCCGCAGCAACATCTTCCTAGGAACAACGCACAAGGCAAGGGAAGCAAAGGAAAAAATGAACTATTGGGATTTCATCAAGATCAAAAGCTTTTGCACAGCAAAGGAAACAGTTAACAAAATCAAAAGACAACTGACAGAATGGGAGAAGATATTTGCAAACGACATATCAGATAAAGGACTAGTGTCCAGAATCTATAAAGAACTTAGCAAACTCAACACCCAAAGAATAAATAATCCAATCAAGAAATGGGCAGAGGACATGAACAGACATTTCTGCAAAGAAGACATCCAGATGGCCAACAGACACATGAAAAAGTGCTCCATATCACTCGGCATCAGGGAAATACAAATCAAAACCACAATGAGATATCACCTCACACCAGTCAGAATGGCTAAAATCAACAAGTCAGGAAATGACAGATGCTGGCGAGGATGCGGAGAAAGGGGAACCCTCCTACACTGTTGGTGGGAATGCAAGCTGGTGCAACCTCTCTGGAAAACAGCATGGAGGTTCCTCAAAATGTTGAAAATAGAACTGCCCTATGACCCAGCAATTGCACTATTGGGTATTTACCCTAAAGATACAAATGTAGTGATCCAAAGGGGCACATGCACCCGAATGTTTATAGCAGCAATGTCTACAATAGCCAAACTATGGAAAGAACCTAGATGTCCATCAACAGATGAATGGATCAAGAAGATGTGGTATATATACACAATGGAATACTATGCATCCATCAAAAGAAATGAAATCTTGCCATTTGCAACAACATGGATGGAACTAGAGCGTATCATGCTTAGTGAAATAAGTCAAGCAGAGAAAGACAACTATCATATGATCTCCCTGATATGAGGAAGTGGTGATGCAACATGGGGGCTTAAGTGGGTAGGAGAAGAATAAATGAAACAAGATGGGATAGGGAGGGAGACAAACCATAAGTGACTCTTAATCTCACAAAACAAACTGAGGGTTGCTGGGGGGAGGGGGTTAGGGAGAAGGGGGTGGGATTATGGACATTGGGGAGGGTATGTGCTTTGGTGAGTGCTGTGAAGTGTGTAAACCTGGTGATTCACAGACCTGTACCCCTGGGGATAAAAATATATGTTTATAAAAAATAAATAAATAAATAAATAAATAAATAAATAAAAAAGAATCCCAAGTTCAGCTTCGGGAAGATAGGAGCAGTGGAATGGGAATGGGAGAGCCCAAAGATTCTCCTTTGGATTCTTCTCTCTGCTGAGCTTACCCTGAGTTAATCCAGTATTGTTACATGTTCAGTTTTCATGCTTCTCTCCACATTTTACGAGGGAAAGAAGAAATTCCCATCTTACAAAAGAGGAGACTACTGCACAGAAAGAAGGCCCACATAAAAATGTTGAACTTGGTGCTACATGGATAAATACTGGTACCCAACTAATGAATGGGCAAGAAAATAAGAGGATTTTTTTCCTAGCATGTTTCTGTCCTGTCATGAATGTAATAACTTCAACTCATCTATTATTCATTGTGTTGGCGTTGTCTCGAAATGTAAAAGAGAAAATTGTTATAGTTGATCTGTGCCCAGCCCCTACTGTGTGTGCAGGAAATGTGATGAGTGAGACGAAGGCCCTTGATTCATGGAGAAATGGGGAAAGGGGCATTTGAATGGTGGGAGAAAGAGACCCCCTCCGTTTTCAATCCCCACTGAATTTATCCTTCATTTGGGTGTTATTTATTTGTGGGTAGAGAAAGGACTCTGGCGAGAGAGCATTTTGAAATAGTTACGTAAGAGACTCCGTGGCTTTGAAATCCTCACATATGTATTTTTGTTAATGTTGGTCTGATTCTTGTGTTGAACTAATTGCCTGTCAAGCTGTCTGACAGGACGCTCAGGATCAACGTTCACTATTGGTGACTCTTGACGAATGGAGAGAAACCTCAGTGTGCATGCTGTCTTCTCTTTCTGCCCATGGGAAGAGGCACGTTCAGAGAATTTAGGGGACAGTGAGTGATTCTGGCCAAACTAGGAATGTGTGTTGCAAGACTGGAAAGTGTCTGCAAGCCTGCTGGCAATCCCACAATCTCTTCTAAGGATTAAGTTAGCTTCCCATTTCAAACCCTGGCTCCAGGTCTCCAGCTCTGTCTTGTGAAGACAGCCCAATGGGATATTCGCTCCTTGCAGTGGCCTTGGCAGAGCGGAGGGTGACGAGGGTGACATGTGACCATGCAGAACAGAGCTGGACAAGGAGAGACACCACCCTGCTGAGATTCTTCCAGCTCTCATAAGGGTGGGGCCCAGCTTGGAATGGATCTTATTTTGAAGCGATATCATGGTGGGAAGCTGGTTTTTTTTTTTTTTTTTAAATTTTTCCTTCTCCATATACATTATAAAGGGAAACTGTTGACTTGGATTTCTTTAATTATAAAAAGATGGTTGTAACCATTTCAGAAACCCATTAGAAAATTGTTCCTTCGAACAATGACGATTTTGGCCATTGTGCAACTCAAAGTTATAGACTAGAGCCAGTGTCCCAGAGAAGCTTTGATCAGGGAGCCTCCCTCCCCTGCAAGAACCTCAGATCAAGGAACCTCACAACCAGAAAAAGGCTGAAGCCATTGGCTATTTCTCGGCTCCCTGGATTATAAAAGAACCACCTCCCCCACAAACCCAACACACCCCTGCATGTGTATACGTACACAGGCACTCCCTCCACACCTCACATGCTTGTGCGCATGCACACACACACACACACACACACACACATATTTCTCATTCACTGTATCTTTGTGTCAGGAAAGCAGGGTACCTTAGGGCCAGAGGCAAATACAGCATCAGTTGTCTTATTTGGGGCATCTCTCTACCTGTATTACTTCTCACCACCAGAGGCCTTGTCTTGGAAGGAAAACTTAGCAGGGAGATGGCAAGGTCAAGGACATTGATTGACTCTCCAGAAAGAGAGGGTTTGTGTGAAGTGGAGAGAGGCCTGACACTCTTAAAAGGGCCCCACAACCTGATAGGGCCTCTGTTCCCACAAATCTTTGTGGTCCGGGTGCCAGATGAGTATTCCCAATAATTTAGGTGCATTCTGAAGGCCTGTCTACTGATGGGCACAGGGTTTCTAGGGAATGGTTAGGGTCCTGTGGTCAGGGACCCCTGAAATCTTTCCAACTCTGACCCCAGCAAAGTCCCTGAAATCCCCTGAACAGGCACTAGCATCTCTAGTTCAGAAAATATCTGGATCTAAGAGAGTTCCTTTGCCATTTTAGGATAGTCTGCCCCTTGGGCCTAAATTCCTTTGGTTTTTTTATTGATCCGTTCTCCCCTATATTCAAACTGTCATAAAGCATGATAGTGAACTAACTGCCAAGCCTCCCTCAAGAAGAAATAGATGATATACAGACCCCTGTATCATTTCAAGAACGTGAATTTGTAATGAAAAACCCTCTTACAAAAAACATTCTACTTCCAGATAGCTCCCCTGATGAAATTTACCAAAGAAGGAGAAATGTCCATTCTATAGAAATACCAGAAAATTCCAGAAAGCCAAAGAGGAGGGAACACTTCCTAACTATAGACTAATATCTATATGATTTGAACAAATCAATGATTTGAACAAAATTACACAAAATGTAGCATCAAATCCAATAATATATAAAAAGGATGATACATCATGACCAAGTGAGGTAAACCTTGTCAAGAATGTGGGGTTGGTTTAACATTTGGAAATCTATCAGTATAATTTACCAAACTAATAAACTAAAAAGAAAAAGCCATATGATCTTTTAAATTTAGCATCGGTTGCTGACAAACTTTCAGCAAATAAGGAACTTCCTCAACTTGATAAAGAACATCTTCAAAAAAACAAAACAAAACAAAACAAAAAACCGAAAACTAAAAAAACAAAACCCTATAGCTTATATCATACTGAATAGTGAAAAATTGAATGTATTCTTGCTTGAGATCAGGAAAAAAGACAAGAATGTTCAGTCTCACATCTTTTCAACCTTGTAGTGAAGCTTCAAGACAATGCATTCAGGGACGCCTGGGTGGCTCAGTTGGTTGAGCGGCTGCCTTCGGCTCAGGTCATGATCCCAGCGTCCTGGGATTGAGTCCCACATTGGGCTCCTTGTTCCGTCGGGAGTCTGCTTCTCCTTCTGACACTCTGTCTGCCTGTGCTCTCTCTCTCTCTCTCTATGACAAATAAATAAATAAAATCTTAAAAAAAAAAAAAAAGACAGTGCATTCGGATTGGAAAGGAAGAAGAACCAGAATGGTTTGTTTTAGAGATCACTTGACGTCTATGTACAAATGGAATCTAAAAAACAATTTCTAGTACTAATAGATGACTTAAACAATTTACAGGATGTAATATTAAGAAATCGCATTATTTCTATATACTAACAATGAACAATAAAATAGCAAAAAAATTTTAAAAAGCAGTTTATAATAGCATCAACATATTAACTATTTGTTAATAAATCTGATAAGCTGTGAAAAATCTGAATACTGAAAAATACTGTTGAGTGACATTTTAAAAGATTAAAATAAATGGACAGGTATACTTTGTTCATGGATATGAAGGTTCAATATTGTTATGGTGTTAATTCACCCCAAATTGATCTATAGATTTAATACAATCCTAATCAACACCCTGGCAGGCTTTCTTGTAAAAATTTGTAAGTTGGTACTAAAAATTCCTATGGAAACACAAAGGATCTAGATTTGCCAAAACACTATTGAAAAAGAAGAGCAAAGCTAGATGGCTTACACAAACTTATTTTAAGACTTGGTATAAAGCTGTGGTGATCAAAACAGTGTGATATTGACACAAAGATAGAAAAGCTCATCAATGGAACAGAATGGAGTCCAGAAATGGACTTGCACACGTGTAGGACAAATATCTTTTGGCAAAAACAGAGGCAATTCAGTGGAAAAGAATCTTCTCAGCAACTAGTACTGGGGTAATTGGATCTCTACATGAAAAAAGATGAACTCTGATCCAGATGCAAAAACTAATTCAGAACAGTAGATCTAAACATAAAGTCTAAAATGAGAAGACTTCTATATGAAAACATAGGGGAAAATACTTGTGACCTTATGTTGGGTAAGGATATCTTAGCAACAACATCAAAAGCACAGCCTATTTTTTTAAAATGATGGATTTGACTTCATACTTACTAAAAACACTTCTTTGGCAGATACTGTGAGGAGAATGAGAAGGTGAACAATTACTGGGTGAAAATACTCATAGAGCATGTATTTGATAAAGGACTTATATCCAGTATATAAAACAGTCTCAAAAGCTCACAAGAAAACCAACAACCCAGTAAAAGAATAGCTAAAAGATCTGAACAGATACTTAACCAAAAAACAAATAACATATGAAAAGATGCTCAGTATTAGTTATTTGAAAGTGTAAATTAAAATCACAATGAGATGCCACTTCATGTCTATTAGAATGGTTCATGTAAAAGAAATGACCATACCACAAGCTGGTAAGGATGGGGAGAAACTGGAACTATCATACATTCCTTGGGGAGGCGATGGTTGAGGGGGATGGAAATGATATAGCCATTTTGGAAAACAATGTATCTGTTTCATAAAAAGTTAAACATACACTTACCAAATGATCTAGCCATTTTATTCCCCAGTATTTTCCCCAAAGAAAGGAAAGCCCGATGTCCACACGAAGACTTCTACATACGTGTTCTCACAGCTTTATTTGTAATTAGCCCAAATCTAAAAACAATCCTAATGTCCATCAACATCTCTATATGGATAATAAATTGTGGTCTGACTGACCATATGTTAAGAATACTCAGTAATAAAAAGGGATAGATTATTCTTATATGCAACATGGATGAATCTCAAAATAATTATCCTAGGGAAAGAAGTCAGACCAAGAAGGGGACGTAGTATTCCATTCATAAAAACTCCAAAAAACACAAAGTAATTAGTAGTGATAAAAATAACATCCGTTACAAATGTGCACAAGGGGTGATGTTTATGTTCACCATCTTGACTATAGTGATGGCTTCATGAGTGTATGTATAGATCAATGTGTGCAGTTTGTTGTGTGGAAATTGTGCCTCAATAAAGGTATTAAAAAGTAGAAGAAGGAAGGAAGAAAAGGAGAGATTGGGACAGAAGGCAAAAGGAAGAGAGAAATAGAAGGGGAATTAAAGGAAGAAAAGAAAATTTGAAGAAAGTGTTGGAGGCTACGGCATGGTTGGAGTCGAGGATCAAACCAAGCCCTGACTTGTGTCTCCTTCAAAGTCCAGACACCTTGACAAGGTTAAGGAGGGGAAGTTGGGTAACACTGAGAAAAGGATCTGTGCTATGTGTCGTGTGCTCACCTACGTGACTTCCCACACACTCCCCCTACAGAAGGGAACAATGTGGTCAGGGTCATGAATTCTTAGTTGGTCCTTGTTGTTCTGTACCTCTCATAACCCACTCCCTGGTTGATTGTCTTGCTGATGGCTTTAGCCAAGACTACTGGCATCACGAGGTCTGCTTGTAGTTAATGTAAACTTGTTATAGAAACTTGCGGTCATCTGACTAGGTACTGATGTATTACTCCTTTTATTGTGGTCTGCCTTATAAATGCTTGTAAGATGTGGAATAAAATTGACACTGTAGGACATCATCTTCAGTGTCCCTCCTGCCCCCATCTCTTTGTCTCTTAATTTCTTTTCACCATCCTCTTAACCCTCACGTTTTCCTGTTGATTTGTTGCACTGGCTGCGGCAAGAAAGTTTTCCCTTTGGGCTCAGAGTGAATGTGAACTAGATGGTGGTGAGGAGATGACTGGGAATGTTCCAGAAGGTCTTCCACCCAGTTGGCACACCAAAGCCCACAGTTTCCATTTCAGTATGACCATACCTCACTGATAGAATCCCAAAGTGGAAGGATCTTCCATTCCCAAACGCCTTGTCCTTAAGCCTGAGCAGAACTTTTCCAATAGTTTGTGGCCTCTGAAGAGACGTTTCATCTGCCTCGCTCTTCTCACCTGTCCACATCGTGGCAGAAAATTTTCTTTTACTTCTTAGCATGGCCTACAAGGCCCCGAATCATGAGTCTTTGGCGTACTTTTTCAACTCTTGTCTTCTATCTCAATTCTCTCACTCATGGCTCTAGCCACAACCAGCCTTCTCTCTACTCCTGGAACCGACCAAACTCCTTTCTGCCACAGGGCCTTTGAACATGAAGTTCTAATGCCTGGAATATTCTCCTCCACAATCCTGAGTCTATTTAGACTTTTAGGGCTAAAGTAAATCTTATGGACTCAAGAGGCCTTCCTTTCTCACCCCAGACTAGATTTGATGCCTTTACATTGGCCACAAATTCCCATTTCCCATCCAGTGCTGATTTAGAATCACAGTGCTGCCTTAATATGATAAAAGATCAGGTTTGCCCTTTCCATTTCATCTCATTTGCAAAACTACTCCCAAGCTCCATTTATGTCTGAATTAAAGCAAACACCCACCTGCTGAGCCTGTCTCTTCCTGGTCCCTGGCAGCCCTTGTGTACCAGGGTTCAGCCATCCTCCCCGACACTGTCACAAAACTCATAGAAATGAACATAAAACACAGAGAAAATCACCTGTCTCTGCACAGTTTGGAACTTGGGGATGTGGAAATTCTCTAGATTCCTTCCTGATTCATTGGGTTTGTAACTGGCTTTGTTGCTGCCCACTGCATAACAATTTTGAAATCTGAGAGCAGCGACCTCAACCATGAAACACAAACTCAACACGATTCCCGTCTGGAGCTTATGTGTTCTTCTCTAAAACCCACAAGCTCTGCTTCCCAGCTTTGCCTGGGGTATGTCTATAAATTACTTTTATAGGAACGTTATCACATAATTGAAAAGTAATAAAGCTCTCCTGTTTTTGTAATCTTGCTGTGAATGAGCTTCTATATGCTGCCTCTCCCATTGTCTTCCAAGCTACCCAAACACTTTAATACCCCCTTCTAGATCTTTCCCATAGTCACCTCTTAGCTTAAGAACATGGAACATGCTCCACATAAAATCATGTCACTACCAGATTATTCCTATATTTCAGCTACAGGGAGCTAACGGTTCACTGGGCCAAACAAATGTAAATAACACTTGGATTATATTTGTTGAACTCTTATCAACAGGGACACTGTTGCTTCCTTATGCTTTCTATAAGGTCTCTATGCCTTTCACATAGGCTTGCTTTCATATGCATGAGAGATCAACATCTCTTCAGATGTATTATTTTAATTGAACTATAATTGACACATAACATTGTGTAAGGTTAAGGTATACAATGTGTTGATTTGATGTATGTATACACCACAGTATGCTCACAACTACAGTGTTAGCTAACACCACTATCACCTAAATCCCATAAATATCATTTCTGTGGTGAGAACAATTAAGATCTTGTCTCTTAGCAACTTTGATGTTTCCAAGACAGTGTCGTTGTCTATAATCACAATGCTATACGTTAGATCTACAGGACTTTATGTTTCAGTAGTTGCAAGTTTGCAACCCCAAACATCTGTCTAATTCTCCCACCTCCTCCAGCCCCTGGTAGCCACCATTCCAGTCTCTGTTTTTGAGTTCAGTTTTTTAGATTCCGCATATAAGTGAGATCATACAGTATTTCTCTTTCTCTGTCTGAGCTACCTCACTTAGCAGAATGCCTCCAAGGTCCATCCATGTTGTCATAAATGGCAGGATTTCCTTCCTTCTCAAGGCTGAGTAATGCTCTATTGCGTATATATACCACATCTTCTTTATCCATTTTGACAGACACTAGGTTATTTCTATATTTTGGCTCTTGTGAATCATGCTGCAATAAATACGGGAGTTCAGATATCTTTTCAAAATATTGTTTTCATTTCCTTTGGGTATATACCCAGAATGGGAATTGCTAGATCATATGTTCTTCAAACTTTGCAAAATGCTTTCCTCTTCTAGCTCTGCCACTTAGAAGAGAGTCTCTGAGGTTGGGCTCCTCCTCCTACCTAAGTGGCCATAGAAGCTCTTCTGTGCAGCTTTGGGGGTAGCAAAGAAGTAGGAAAGGGGACGTGGGGTCATCCCATCTCATTGCTGCTCACGGGGTGTGCCCAGGCCTGTAGAATGCCATCATCATTCACAGAGACCCCTGGAAATATTTCCAGTGGAGAAGGCTTTCTGCTTCTGGTCTCTTTTCAACCATCCAGGTCTCTTCTGTTGTCAGAACAAATTGTCAGAGACTAAATCTGACCATATTACTCCCTGTCTAAAATCCTTCAGGGCCCTTGTGGTGTGTAGGATAAAGTGGGAGATCCTTTGCTGGGAGAGCAATAGCACCAGGGCCCAGCCCTGCCTGCTGTTCCACGCAGGTCTCTGGACTCTCCCTGTCTTCTACTTAGGTCTCTCCCAGCTGCTTCTAGTGACCCCACCTGCCAGGCTGGTTGTTCCCCCACAACCTTGTTGGTGCTGTTTCCTTTCTGTTATGTATCTTCTCGTTTCTTTTCTCTATCTGCATCACTGCATACTCATCCTTCAGGCTCAAATGTGCTGGGGGTTCACTTACAGGGGGAGAGAAACCCATCAAGGTAAGAATGAGACAGTGGGCCAAAGCTTTGGGCAGTGGGCAGAACAGAGAGTGGGGACAAGCCCAGAGGCCTCTCTACCTGCCTCCTCCTACTGTGTGCCTTAGGGGTGTATTAGATTGCCGGGGCTGCCATAATACAGTGGCCCAGACTGGGTGTCTCACACAGCAGAACGGAACTTTCTGATGGTCCTGGAGGCTTGGAAGTCTGAGATTTAAGTGTCAGCAGGTTTGTCTTCTTTTGAGGCCTCTACCTGGGTTTGTAGATGGCTGCTTTCTCCCTGCGTCTTCACAGGACTCCCTTCTGTGCTGTGCCCAAATTTCCCCTTTTTATGAGGACAGTAGTCATCCTGGATTAGGGCCCATTCTAATGACCTCATTTTAACTTAATCACTGCTGCAAAGCCTTATCTCCAAATAAGGTTGCATTCTGAAGTACAGGGGGTTAGGGCTTCAACATACAAGTTTTGGGAGAGGTACATAATTCAGCCTGTTATGGGGTGAAAGGGGGAGTCCTTTATCCTCCCTGGTCTCAATTTAAATCTCTTCATCGGTGACACCTGGGTGGCTCAGTCAGTTAAATTTCTTCATCGGTAACATGGGGATTGGGGGATTGGGGTAGTTTACCAGGTAATCTTGCATATCCTTTACAGCTCTAGATTTTTTCTGTTTGAAAATCAGACAACATGAAATAGGAGCATTTAGATGCCTGTGTTTTCCCAACAGAAAACAAACGGGGGGTTTCAGACCTGAATGATCTGTGTAAGAGTCTGAATCCTCCCTCTGCTTTTCTTGTAGGCATGCATCACTAAAGGGAATCAGTGTAAAGAGAGTAAGTTTACCACCTACTTTCCCCTCTCTTGTGGGAAAGATGGAGGAGGGAGCCAGAGAAGGGAAGTGAAAATGTCCAGACTTGTAAGTGTTCCACAAGGCATGAGAACCAGCATGGGAGGGCTTAGAGAGACAGAGAGTAAGTAGAAAGAAGTAACAGCACTAGTGTGTGTCAGTGTGTGTGTGTCCTAAAAAGATAAGAAAAGCCATTCAAAGTCCACAGTGACCAAAGAGGAAAGTAGCCACTCAGGAGAGGTTGGAGTCTTCTCCTCTATACCCTCCATTCTTTCACATGCTATTAGCACATGTCCATGTCATCAAGAGAGATTTTTCCTCTTGCTTCTTGGAGATACTCCAAGGGTTGTCCAGGGTCACAGGCTCCTGGCTGTGGACATCTCCTTGTGGAGTTCCCCGAGTCCTCCTAGCCAGATGTCCTGCATGGAGCTCAGGACTCTGGTGTTGTGCACTTTGAGACAGAAAATATCTAACATAGCTTAAAAAAAAAATTCAGGTGTGTTTACTTTTGAATCACTTGCCAGCATATCCTGGAGGATTGGAAGACAGAGTAACTTGGTGAATTTGGAGACAGATAGACCTTTCCTTTCAATTTTAGGTCTGTCTATAGAGATATTCTCTTGACCGTGGCCTGGGGATTGAGACCTTAACCCTAAAACCTATGCATTCTGTTAGAAACAGTATTTACATGGCCATTGTCATGTAGATGGTCTTATGGATTTTCATTTCTTCAAGCACTGTGTGGACAGAGCATAGAATGTTCAATCATGTTTATGGCAAAAGAATGGCTAAGCTGGCATCACATCGAGCCCCTAATTCCTCTTCTCACATGCTGCTTCCTCTACCAGGGATACCGGTCTTCATCTACCCACTTCTAGTCCATTGTTGAATCTCAGCCTTTAGTGGGAACTTCACAGACTCTTTCTCAGGCTTGGATGGGACCCTCTGACCCCATGGCCCTCCTTCATAGAGGTACAGTTGATTTCTACTATATTTTAGCAAGCTATACTTCTACCTGGTGACCATGTCATTCTTACTTAACTTGAGTCAAAATAGGCACAATGACAAACAACAGACTAAAAAACCAGATTCTGTGTCAACCCAGAATGAATCTCTATCCACTAGACCATTTAGGGAGATGACAGATGGTCAGGCAAAATTCTTAATTATTGATGCCACCTATTGGAAATAGCTTATCTCTTGTGTACTTCTCTGGCAACCCATTTAACCTGCCTCTGTCAGACGAGTCCACTGAGCATTATAGATGATATCCCAAACTGTTAAAAGATTATTCTTTCAAGAGGATATAACTATATCTCTCATATGAGTATAAAAAGAACATTTGTCAAGTGTTGTACTTTACTCATTGATAATGTAATGTAATAATTTATTATAATAATGTTGCCCTAATAATAATGTGATGAGTAAGATGTTTCTTTCAAGTGGTTCACAGGTGATTTCAAAGTACCATGCATGCATAGGCCGACAAATGTTGAAATTAACTTAATTGCAAAAATGGCATATTCCCAGGGCAATAATTGCATTCCATTGAACACAATTAATTTGTATTTCTATAGACAAGGGTCATTTGCATCATTATCCATTTTCCACAACTTACAGAGTTGTACAACAGCTCAAAGGCAGTGAAAAACAGGGTAATCCTGTGAGTAATCCTGTCTATTTTCCTTTTCAAATTCTTTTGTACTTTTTCTAATGCTCCAGTATGCCCCAACAACATCTCATTTGGCAAGAGTACTTCTGACCACTACTCATGCAACACTATTATGTTGGACTCCAGGGAGGGTTTGCCCTCAACATCCAATTCTCATATATTTTTCAAAAGTTTTTCTTATTTTTTTAGAGAGTAAGAGAGAGCTTGTGCATGCATGTATGAGTATGGTGGGGGTGGAAGGGCAGAGGGAGAGGGAGAGAGAGAATCTTCAGCAGATTCCCTGCTAACCTTGGAGCCTGTCATGAGGCTCCATCCCAGGACCACAAGATCATGACCTGAACCAAAGTCAAGAGTCAGACACTTGACCAGCTGAGTCACCCAGACACCCCTCACATGGTTTTTTAATGAAATAGCTCTCCTTGTTTTTTTGAATCCTTATCTTTCTAGTTCATGTACCATAGGCCAATCTATTGAGAGTCCACCATATTATAGTCAAAATCACCTCTCCCGGCAACACTGGACTATCCTCCTTGCTCTAAGTTATCACATTCCCATTCTCCACGAATGGGAAATATACAAAATGATCTCTGCAGGTCTTCCCAGTTATGCTTGAATTGAGATACCAACATGATTCAGGTTACCAAGTTAGAGCTTTCTATTGCAGGGAAAAAAAGAATTCAATATACATGATAAGAAGAAAATCAGAAAAAAATATTTTTAGTAATTGGAATATATAGAGATTAGAGGACTCAGTGTCCTTGTGTGAGGAAAAAATAGTGTGAAGACTAGACAATGTGATTCTTAACATTCCTTGTTAATCATTTGTTTATTTCTTTGCATAAAAAAGAGCAGCTGCCATTTATCTCATCCATGTGCCAGGCTCTCCGTTAGGAATTCCTAGATGCATTATACTTAACCTTTATATGATGCCAGAAGAAAAATATTATTATTCACATCTTGCAAATGAAAAAACAAAGCAAAACAAAATCCATGGTTTAAAGAAGCTGAAAGTTTGCCCAGAGTCGTAATTAAAAAGTGGTGGGTCCTGAGTTAGTGTAATTCCAAAGCACATCCTCTTTCTTCACGCCCTTCAATAAATGCTTGCAGAATGAATCCTCCTGCTTCCCATCTGGCAGTGTGAGAGGGAACTGCCTTTCTTACTGGAATCTAGAAGCTGCTGCACATGATTATTAGTCCAAGGAATCTGTACCTCAAGCAGAAGCAGATCTTCCAGCTGATTACTCAGAGTGGAGAGGATCTGGCATATAGTCAGGCAGGGACCACAGAGAACACACCAAACCCTGGGAATTTATGGTGAGAAAGTGGTCACCAAAGCCCAGACATAGAACCTTGGGAGGTTCTACAACTTTCCTTGCAAGCCTCCAGTGTGGTGGAGCTGCTGGGGGACCAGAAGGAGTCCAACAATGATAGGTAGTCTTTATCTTGTTACAGTTGATGTTTCAGAAAAAAACAAAACAAAAAAAACAAACAAAACACTCCAATGGGCCTCCTGTTCAGTCTGCAGCTCTGTCCCTAAGTTTGAGCTCCAAAATACTGTTACTTTAAGAAGGAGGAGAGGGGGGTGCCTGGGTGGCTCAGTGGGTTAAGCCACTGCCTTCGGCTCAGGTCATGATCTCAGGGTCCTGGGATCGAGTCCCACATCGAGCTCTCTGCTCAGCAGGGAGCCTGCTTCCTCCTCTTTCTCTCTGTTTGCCTCTCTGCCTACTTGTGATCTCTCTGTCAAATAAATAAATAAATAAATAAAATCTTTAAAAAAAAAGAAGGAGGAGAGCGTAACATTTGGAAGCATAGAGTATCTAGGGTCAGAAGGAATTCAATACTGATATTGGAAAAATGAGTGTGTGTGCAAATGGTAATCTGAAGTTAAAGCAACCAAAAATCCTCAACAAAACTGAGAGCTTTTTTTTTTTTTTTTTTTACAAAGATAAGCAAAATTGACAAATGCTTAACTAGACTAAGAAAAAAAAAAAGAGGGAGAATTATCAAATAAGTAAATTCAGAAATGAAATAGGAGGCATTATATAGGGCACCTGGTGGCTCAGTAAGATAAGTGTCTGACTCTTGGTTTTGGCTCAGGTTATGATCTCAAGGTTTTGGGATCAAGCCCTGAGTCAGGCTCCACACTCAGCAGGAGTCTGCTTGGGATTCTCTCCCTTTCTCTCCCTCCCTCTTGGTCCCCTCCTTTCTCTCTTTCTTATTCTCTCTCAAGTAAATAAGTAAATGAAATCTTAAAAAAAAAAAAAAGAATAAGAGGCATTAGAATTGATGCCACCGAAATAAAACAGATCATAAAAGACTACTATGAACGAATATAGGCAATAAAATGGACAATGTAGAAGAAATGGATAAATTCCTAGAAACATACAACCTACTAAGACTAAATCATGAAGAAATAGGAAATCTGGACAGACCTATAACTAAATAGAGATTGAATCAATAATCAAAAACCTCTCAACCAAGAAAAGCCCAAGACCAGCTGACTTCACTGGTGAATTCTACCAAACATATATATAAAGAATAATCGACTCTAGTCCTTCTCAAACTATTCCAAAAATTTGAAACTCATTTTATGAGGTCAGCATTGCCCAGATACCAAAGTCAGACCAAGACATCACAAGAAAATAAAGCTATTGTCCAATATCCCTGATGAATATAGATTCAAATATCTTTAACAAAATACTAGCTAATTGAACTGTACAACATGTTAAAAACATCATGCCCAATGACCAAGTAGGATTTGTCCCCAGGATACAAGGATGGCTCAGCATTGAGCCCAACTAAGGTGATACACCACATTAATGGAATAAAGAATAAAAATCAAGTGATCCTCTCAGTAGATGCAGAAAAAGCAATTAACTAAATTCAACATACTTTCATGATTAAACTTTTCAACCAACTAGAAGTACAAGAAAAATATCTCAACATAACTATCTCAAGATATTTATGATATCTCAAGAAAAATATTGCATCATAAATATATGGAAAGTTCAAAGCTAGCATTATTCCCAATGGTGAAAATTGAAAACTTCTCCTTTCAAGTCAGGAAAGAAACAAGGATGCCCACTCTCATTATTTCTATTCAACATAGTCATGGAAATCCTAGACAGAGCAATTAGGAAAGAGAAAGAAATAAAAGACATTCAAATTCAAAAGGAAGAAGTACAATTGTCTCTGTTTGCAGCTGACATGATATGATATATAGAGAGAAATCTAAAGACTCAAAAAATAAAATCAAACCAAAATGAAACTGTTAGAACTAAGAAATAAATTCAGTCAAGTTATAGGACACAAAATCAATATACCAAACAGTTGTATTTCTATATATTAACAATGAACTATCTGAAAAGGAATTTAGAAAATCAATCCCATTTACAACACTACCCCAAAGAATAAAACACTTAGGTATAAACTTAATTATGGAGATGGAACACTTGTATACTAAAAACTACAAAACATTAATCAAAAATATTAAAAGACACAAATGGAAAGGTATCCCATTTTCATGGATTGGAAGATTTAATATTGCTAAAACCTCCATTCAGCCCAAAGTGATCTTACAGAATCATTACAATCCCTGTCAAAATCTTATGGCATTTTTTACAGAAATAGAAAAAGAACAATTCTATAATTTATATAGAACTACGGAGGACCACAAATAGCTAAATCAAACTTGACGGGGAAAAAAACTAAAGACATCACACTTCATGAATTCAAAATGTACTACAAAGTTAAAGTAATCAAAACAGTATGCTACTGGGATAAAGACAGACATATATACCAATGGAACAGAACAGAGAACCCAGAAATAATGTATATACAGATCTTTGACAAAGGTGTCAAAAACACACAATAGGAAAAGGATAGTTTGTTCAACAAATGGTGTTGGGAAAACAGGATATCCATATGCAACAGAAGCTAATTGATCCTTTTCTTATACCATGCACAAAATCAACTTAAAATCAAAGACTTAAAGACCCCAAACTATAAAACTCCAGAAGAACACATAGAGGAAAAGCATCATGACTTTGATCTTGGCAATGATTTCATGGATATAACACCAGAAGCACAGTCAGCAAAAATAAAAACAAACAAGTGGGAATGTATCAAATTAAAAAGCTTCTGCCCATCAAAGGAAACACTCAACAGAGCAAATTTTTCCTACAGAATGAGAGAAAATTCTTACCAACTATATATCTGGTAAAACAAAAACAAAAGAAAACAAAACTCAAATAACCTGATTAAGAAGTGGGATAAGGACACAAATAGACATTTCTCCAAAGAAGGCACACAAATAGCCTATAAATATATATATATACACATATATATATACATATAGGCAATATATACACATATATATACACATATATATATATGTGTATATATATATATAAATGCTGAACAACACTAATTGCCCAAGCCATTCATCTATTAATTTATTTATTTATTTTAAGATTTTATTTATTTATTTGACAGAGAGAGATCACAAGCAGACAGAGAGGCAGGCAGAGAGGAGGAAGCAGGCTCCCTGCTGAGCAGAGAGCCCCATGCGGGACTCGATCCCAGGACCCCGAGATCATGACCTGAGCTGAAGGCAGCGACCCAACCCACTGAGCCACCCAGGCGCCCCACCATTCATCTATTTGAAAGTCTTTCTAAGACCTCCCAAGATCCAGTCCAAAATACCTCATGAGGCTACAAAGTCCTGTGACCTGGTCACTCCATCTGCTATTGCTTCCTTCTTGTCCCTCTGCCACCTGCTCCAAATTTCCTATTACAGTTCCTGCCAAATGTTCTCAACTTTCACTTCTGTACTCACACATACAGGCTGCCTGAAAATGTTCTTTTCCTTCCTTGTGCACTTGGGAAACTGGTTTTCATCCATCTGGATTCGAATCAAGACGATTTCTCTGTGAAGCTTCCCACTTGCTAGCTGGAAAGAAATAAGCACCTGTAAAGGTATGGATTTCAACAAGAAATCAGGAGGTCCTTGAGGGCAGAGATTGTTTCATTCACGACCTCTCACTTTTTTGACAACCAAATAAATCTTCATTTTGTATATGTACACTGAGGTATAGGAAACAAATCTTACAAACTCAAAGTTCACATTGCTAAGTAGAGCCTATGCTGGCATGTGGACCTTGAAAACAAGGGTCCTGAGCCTGTCTTAACTAATTTGAAGGTCAGGATAAATGAAAGGCGTGTTCATCCACTGTGTGCCCATCCTAGGCCGGCAGCAGCGACATTCTCCCAGCACCCACGTTCTCCCAGCACCCACCGAGCCCGCAGCAGTGACACAGACAGGGGGCACCCGCCAGCCCCATGCGCCTACAACAGGTGCAGTCGCCTGGCGTCCCCTTGTCAGAAGTGTCCACATTTGGTTTATTGTTCTACTGTGGACATCTTGACATTCTTAACAACTTCATCCTTGGATTTGTGTTTTGTAAGTGAAGTCGAATGGGACACAGGAGATGCGCCAGGCAGCGGCAGGTGTGTCTTGGGTGAGGTCACCCAGCAGTCTCAGGCATGTTAGGACCCTGGAGAGATGGTCATTTTTGGGGCCTGGGTCCAGAATGGCAGCCGCGACAGTGGCGCCGCCACCGGACAGCGTGAAGGCATCCCTGTTCTTTTTATGTTATACTGTCATATCACTATTATCTCACTATTGTCTCATTACATTTTATGCATAATAAAATCTTATTACAGGAAAACCTTTATAGTTTAACATTTGTAACTCCACTCGTTTCCTGTTTTTTTTAACAAAAGTACCTTATTTTCATTTTGCTCAGGGCCTCACGAATTACGTAGCCAGCCTTGAAGACAGGACTTGAAAGAAGGCAGGATATTTTAAATCTAAAAAATGCAGACCAAGCAGCAAGGGATGCAGACGATAATATGAAAATGCAATGATTTGGCAGAGTTTGGTTGGGAATCAGGAAACAGAAGTAAGAATTCAGTGTGTGAAGAAGGAAGATTGATTCTATAAAATGGTTATTAACATAATTTTAACAGCGGCGGTAAAGAAGTAGCAGGCTCAGTAAACAGCCTATAAAATGAAAGGTAAGTGTCAAAAAAAAGTCTAGTGTTTGATCCAGGAAATTGCAAAATAATTTTTTTAATTGATTACCTAGCAAATGATGCCTAACAAATAGACAAGATGAGATGCCAAGAGGAACAAGGAACTGTTGGGAACAAGAGAAACTTGGGAAAGGAAGAAAGAAGGGTACATCTTTTTTTTTTTTTTTAAGTATTTATTTGACAGAGAGAGATCACAAGCAGGCAGACAGAGATAGAGGAGGAAGCAGGCTCCCCGCTGAGCAGGGAGCCCAATATGGGACTTGATCCCGGGACCCTGAGATCATGACCTGAGCTGAAGGCAGAGGCTTTAATCCACTGAGCCACCCAGACACCCCAGAAGGGTACATCTTTTTAAAAGCTGTATTGCTGATTAAAGAGATGGCAATGAGGAAAAAAGAAAAAAGGAACAATTTATTGTATGGCCAGTATTTGAATATCTAATCAAGGATTCTCAATAGATCACTAAGGACAGATGTATAGATATAGAATATATGCAAAGATGAATATATAATTAAAGATTACATGATATATATAGATGAATATATATTAAAGATAAAATGAATTTAAGATATATTTAAAATTATAGATTTATATAATATATATAAATCTATAGTTTATATGTAATCTATGTATGGATAAACTATATAAATCCTTTTCTGTATAAAATCTATAAAATTAAGATTAATAAATTGCCCCAGGTAACACAGATTTGTACTTGAATTTGGGATTTTTCTGGCTCAAAATCCTGTAGATTTTCTACTTTACCATGTTGCTTTGCCTGCAATCTATCTTTTGAATCTGCTATAGAAACTTCAATTTAACTACATTGTTTTAGGACAGATTGTTGTACTGTTTTGAAAAGTATAAACAAATAGAAGCTACTAACTACTAACTAATTTATCCGAAATAACCATAGTCTGAAATACTGTTTGAAAAAATGAGAAAGAACTCAACTTCCATTAAGAAACGAAAGTCTGAATATGATAATATCTGAAAAAGTCTGAAAAATTCAGAAAAGTCTGAAACTGATCCTATCAATTGTACCACTGATAAAAAGGAAAGGAGAGAGAGAAGCCATATGAATAGACAACAAAAGAAAGGGCTAATTGAAGAAGCTGAGGAAAAAAAAAAAAAAAAAAACCAGCACTGAGTTTGTGGATCACTACAGTTTATGAGATGGAGGGAGGAGGTCTTGAGAAACACTCTACTGAGATTTTGTAAGCCTAACTCCCCTTTCTGCCCCTCTTAAAGACTGAGCTTTCTGCAAAAGTTGTCTCAACGGGCTGTCTCCCTTTTTACCACTAATTCATTCTTCCATTCCTTTCTATCTGGTTTTGTCTACAAAAATCTCTGCTCTTGTTGAAGGTTCCAATAGTTTTCACTGTGTCAAATCCAATAAGTAACATTCTGCCCTCGTCTCACTTCATATCATAGCAGTATTTGACAGGGCTGTCTACCTCTTTGCTCTACTGAGACTCTGTTGCCAGCTTCTACAATGTCACATCTCCTCACTTTTTCACCTACTACCTTTTTGAAGCTCTCTTTCTCTACCTAATTCTACCAGGTTGGTGTCATTTTTCAGAAATGTGTTTTGGAATTTCTTCTCTTCTTTAAACTGTTTCCATAACGGATGCTGACCATTCCCACATCATTAAATATTACTGTATGCCAATGATGCATAATTGTCATCTCTTCACAACATTGATCAGGTTTTGTAATGTATTGTTTATTGATTCTTATTACTTTTTCCACCTCCATTAAAACATTAGATCCAACAGTCATAGGACTCAGTAAATTTGATCACTAAGAGGTTAAGTAAACAGGTTCAGGTTCTCAAAATCAGTAAGTGGCAGAGCCAGAAATGAATCACAGATCTTTCTAATTCTAGAATTGTTGATGTATGTTAGTCTGTCTCTCATAAAATGAAAATTAGAGGGATTTCTAAGTCTGACCAAAATAGAGTATCTTGAAGTAGACTGACACTTCTGCCAAGAAAAATTTTAAAATCCAGATATAACACAAAATAAACATCTTTTGAAGGCATTGAAGAGATACCAGCATAGCTAGGAATTAAGTGGCAGAAATTCGTGAGAGGAGTGAACCACATAAAATCAGCCCAACACTTGGTGGTTTTCCCCTCAAGGTATTTGTTGAAATCAGTAAGAGATAGAGGAAAAAAGTGCTGAATAGACTGAAATTCAGCAACTCTTCTTGGATCTCTAAGAAAGGAGAGGACTCAGGGCAAACCACAGGTTCTAAGATTGGAAAGACAGGCAAATACAGGGGGTCACAGCTTACAAAGACTCACGAGAGCTGCCTTGGGAACCAGTGGTAGGGTAGGAAAACTGGAACAGTAGCTGAATTTCTAGAGGCTCAGAACAGACAAGTCTGAGAGTTAGAAATTCTAGGGAACCCAGTCATAATGGGTTTCCACAATATTATAAGATTTGCCTCCAGGAACTTCACCAGGTGCCCACCATAAATATCAGAGAAAAATCCCCTCATGGTTCTGGCAGGAGAAGAGGAAAAGGAACCAGAGCACTCTGTTCTTAACAAAGCTTGACCTCAGGGGAAACAATTAATAGGGCCTAACCTGCTGAGGTATTATCAAACTGAATTGGACTGGAAAAGAGAAATACCTAACTCCAGCCTACTCTAGCCATCTTGCCCCACCTAAGTGAGTAAAAACACAGAGAAACACTTGTGAAGTTCACAGTCCAGAGGCATAGGCTTACTTAAAAGGCAGACACCTAATCATAGGACTATAGGATGCTTCCCCTCCCCTGACACTAGAACCAAACATGACTGTGATGGAATTATCAGATTGGGAATTTAAAACAACCATGATTACTATTCTAAGGTCCTTAGAGGATAAAGTGTCTACATGCAAGAACAGATGGGCAATGTAAGCAGAGAGGTGGAAATACTAAGAATCAAAAAGAAAGACTAGAGATCAAAAAAATGCTGTAACAGACATGAAGAATGTTTTTGATGGATTTATTAGTAGACTGGACTTGACTGAGAAATGAATCCCTGTGCTATAGGATATAGAGTAGAATTTTCAACCACCCCCCCAAAACCCCAAAGAGAATATAAGCTAAACAAGCAAACAAACAAATAAACTCAGAATAGAATATCCAAAGGTTGTGGGACATCTACAAAAGGTATAATAAATGCTTAATGGGAATATGAGAAGGAGAAGAAAGAGAAAGAATCAGAGGAAATATTTGAAATAATAATTATAAAGATTTCCCCAAATTAATATTAGATACCAAACCACAGATTCAAGAATTTCATAGAACACCAGACAAGATAAACGCTAAAACAACAATAACAAAAACACAAAACCACCCTCTCCCAAAAAAAGAACCCCCAAAAAGGAAAAAACACCTCAAAAAACCTACACCAAGACGTATCATTTTCAAACTAAAGACAGTCAAAGACGAAGAAAAAAATCCCGAAGGGAGCCAGAGGAAAAATCGTCTTATTACAGATAGACAAGGATAACATCATATCTGATTTCTCATCAGAAACTGTGGAAGCCAGAAGAGGGGGATGTGAATTATTTGAAGTGTTGCAAGAAAAACCTCACCAAGCTAGAATTCTGTGCCCTACAAACTTATCATTTCCCCAAAGTGAAGGAGAAATAAAGGCTTTCAGACAAAAACTATGGAAATGTATTGCTAGTAGACTTGCTTTGCAAAAAAGAAAAAGAAAGTTAAAGAAATTTCTTTAAAAAGAGAAGGAAAATAATATAGATCAGAAACTCAGATCTATTGATTTCTGGCTAGAAAGATTACAAAATGTTATCTCAATGATGACACTGACTCCAAAACTCCACCCACTAGCCAGCATAATAGCTCTGGGGCCTGCTGCCCTACAGATGGTCAATGACATAACTTTCTTTACATGACTTTCATGTACAGAAGGTGACTGCAGTCCAGTCACAGTGGGCAATGATAGGTCAACTCATCAGAGACTGGGCAAAGAAGGATGGAGTCCCCAAAGCCATTTGCCTGCTTTCCTCCCAGAACTTGGCTCTGGGGAACCCACTGGGACATTCCAGCTGCTACAACTCAGCTCAGATTTCTAACATCTGCCCAGCTGTGTGGTTGCCAGGGTCTGCAGCTGCCAGTTAGACACAAACTTGAAAGGTTATGTGATCTCCAGATAAACAAAGCAAGATTTGCGCTAACAGCCCAAATCAGGCAAATATTTGCCAGAGGAACTGCTTTTGAACTTCTCTCTGTCAGAAGGTGGTTTGCTAGCATAACTTGACCCCTGCAACCTTGCCCTCTACTTGGGATTTTGGAATAATGCACATTTTTTTAAAAAAATTATTTATTTATTTGTCAGAGAGAGAGAGAGACAGAGGCAGGGTGAGGGAGAAGCAGGCTCCCTGCCAAGCAAGGAGCCCGATGCAGGACCTAGTCCCAGGACCCTGGGATCATGACCTGTGCTGAAGGCAGACACTTAACCGACTAAGCCACCCAGGCACTCCAGAATAATTCATATTATTAAACAGGTTTTCAAAAGGCTCAGTGTGAGTCAACCAATGATTTTGTGACCCCAAAGCATGCTATTTGAGGCTACTCTACAGGAAGACTAGTGTGGTTTCTGGGCAGGTGAATGGTGGGCTTATCTTCTCTACTCTGGACAAACACACCTAGATGTTTTAGTTCTAGTACACACCTATTAGAAAGGATGTAGAAAACTGAAGCCTGACCTAAGAACATCTCAAGCGGTAAGATAACTCAAATGGATGATATAATATAAACATGACCCCATCTCCTATGCCCATCACTTTTTGGCTCACACATTGTGGTTTTCCTGCAGCCAATAGAGAAGAATCTTCATCTTAAAAAGATGTGGTTTTATTATTTAGACTATCATTAAGAAGAAGGAGAGGAAAAGGAAGAAGAGAAGGAGAAGGAGAAAGAAAGGAAGTGAAAGAGGAGGAAAAGGGGGAGGGAGGGAACAAGAGAAAGAACTGGGACTTACTAGTGCTCACTTCATGTTAAGCATTTTGAATGGATTATCGTATCAAGTCATTGAAACAATCTTATGAAGTAGGTGTTAATATTTCCCAGATTTTCTGATGAGAAACTCAGTTCTAAGAGGTTAGATAACTTCCCCAAGGTCACACACATTCAGTATGTGAGCTGGGACTGATCTGGACAGTGTGACCCGAGTCCAAGCTTCCTGCCTGAGCTCATTCTAGTGGTCTGTATCCATACAGGATGCCAGTGTATGGGCTGTCTAGCCACTGGTGTTGGTGGACCAGTCCTGGATGAGTGCACACTTAGTAATAAAGAGATACTTTTAACTTCTAGACTATACCCCAACAGGGAAGGCCTAGTAGCTAAAGCTTCAGCTAAGGGTTTTATTCACTCCAGGTTTTTTTTTTTTTAAAGTAAACTTCCAGAATAGTTGATAGGATCAAAGACAATAAATTAAATTTTCTATGCTTTCTGAATTGTGCGAGTCCCAAGAATTGGAAATTATATTCAGAACCATATCACCAGAACTCCACCAAAAATCTCCTTATGGAATCTGGACCCTGAATCAGGGTTCTCATGGGTTCTGGTCTGGTTCTGGCAATAATTGATCTTGGGGGAGTCATTTATTATCTTTGAGTCCCAGTCTCATCACCTATAAAATGAGAGGTTTATACCTATAATAGAAGAAAATGAGTACATCTTAAATAAATGTCAAAACTACAAGGATGGTAATATTGCCATCCTAATTTGCTAACTGACTTGAGTGGGGAGGAGGAAATACAGATTACTCTTGGTGTAATCAGCAGAGGGACCATCCTCATACTGATTGGGAGCTAAGTAGGAAACTTTTCAGAGAAATATTTCAGAGAAAATAATGTTTAGCTGCGATCTGAGGAATGAGTTGTTAACTGAATAAACTGAGTAACAGCAGGGGTGAAGCCCAGAGACAGGAGGGAGATGGCCATATAATTGATCATACAAACTGGACATGCTAATAGTTATATCAGGACCTTAGGTGTAAGCCAAGACTGTGCCAGACCAGCCAAGATAAATAGACATCATAAACATAGGCTATGTTGAAATATTTGGTTTTACCCTAAAAGAGATTTAAGAGACCTGATGGGTTTTTTAATTTTTTTCCTTTATCAATAGATTGTGTCGATTTATACATTTTGTTTTTATTTTTTGACATATCATAAACATATGGTAACGTGTCAAATGTTCAGTTCATGCTTGATGAATGTCAACCTATTTATCTCCCCAGGTAACCATCACCTGGATCATAACACAGAATATTTGCAGATCTGCACAGGACTCCCTCCTGACCTCACAGTCATTCCTACCCCACCTCCAGGGGTAGCTACTTTCTTGTCCTCAGCTAAGCTTCATCCAAATGGAGTCCTACAGGACTCTAGTGTGGCGGAAGTATTATGCAATCCATCCAGTGTGCATTTGGTGCGTTTGGAAGGACGGTGCTGATGGCAGGGTGAAAAAAAGATGGGAGGGGCCAATCTGTGACTGGGACATGCATCAGAGGCTCTTCAGATTCTAGGACAGAGGTAGTGGGGCCTGAATGGAGAGGGGTGTGGTGAAGATGGAGAAGAGTGGCAGACAGAGGTGAAATTCACCAGACCAGGTGACTGATGGTGTGTGGTCTGGGGATGGAAAGGCCAAGTCTGATCTCCTGGTTGCTGGCTTCCCCTGGGGAGTGTGGAAGCCATGCACTGAGCCGAAGGACCTGGAGAGGGGCCTTTAGATAAAAATGGTGAGCAGATTTGGGACAAAGAGCATGTTGAGCTTGAGATACTTGGAACCATCAAATGGAGGGCCTGTGCAGGTAGTCAGGCATGTGGGTCTGAAGCAGAGAGGTGGGATGAGCAGGGGGGACATGCTGATCATTCTGGGCAAGATGATGATGCTGTGGGGATGGGGGTGCCCCAGGAGAAAAAAATCAGTATGAGCATAGACAGGAACCCAGTGCTTATTCGGGTGGGAGGGGCTCACAAAGAGCCTGAGTTGGACCCCAGAGAGGGGGAGGACAACCAGGGGAACATGAAACTGTGGAATCAGGAGGAGAGAGTGTTTCCTCAAGGCTGAGGGGGTAAACTAGGGAAACTAGGGATCTTGTTAAGCAGCTCTGAGGCCCAAATTCTCCTTAGCTACATCTTTTCTCCTGAGTAATGACTATTAAGCTCTTAATGGGAAATTGGGGTAGTTCTGAAAAACATAAGAATCTCCCCATGGTTTAAACCTACTCTTTTATAACCTTAAAACACCTCACCTCCTGCCTAGAAAGCAGGGGTTCCACAGGAGTGTTTCCTGCAGCCTTGGACAAGATCTTCCAGGGCAAGAGGAGTAATGCCTCTCAGCCAGGGACTTCGGGGAACCCAGAGCCCTGCTCTCCCTTCCACCCATAGTATCCCTGAGGTTGTAGGCCACAATGTCCTGAGTGACCTGGGTCACTTTCCTTTTAGAAAAATGGAATAAAAAGAACAAAACAACAAAACAGACAAAGCAGCCTATGAGGTCATCAGGTATGATCATAGTAGCTATTGTTCACTGACCATCTGTGCCGGGCTGGGCACTTCATGTACTTTGTCTTATTGTCACAATAGCCTTGTAAGTTAGAATTCCCACTTTTCATAATTAGGAGCTGGGGCCCCTAGGGCCGCAGGGCTGGTTAGCTGTGTTGGAATCCATGTGGGGCTGACTGTAGAATAGGCCAGGCCTTCTACCCCTTTGTGGTTCTCCTTGAGAGTGACACCCTGGTTGCTTAGTGACAGATGAAGATGCCAAAGTGAATGCTGTTGGGCTCTCCTCTCATCTCTAATGACCTGTAGACATTTTGGGAACTCAGGGATGGCATCTTTATCTTCCAAATTGCTTAAGATCTCTGATTCCAGGAAAACATGGAGCTTAACATGCTCTGGTCCCCTGCTTACTTCCTCCTCCACCTCCTCCTCTTCAGCACACTAGATCTGGGGGCTCAAGACCCCAGGGCAATGCGAGGAGGCGATGGCCTAGAGAGGAGCGCTAAGTAAATGTTAATGAACCAGCAGGTTCAGATTGGAATGTCTTAGGGATTTCAGAATTGTTTTGATAAATTAAGCCCAACATCTGGATGACATTTGGATTAAGAACCATCAAGAGCTACCTATTTATCCCTTGGCCAATCTTGCTCAGAGTACATCCTTTTTATTAGTCTTTTCAAAACAAGTTTGGTTTTATTTGTCCTCTCTAGTGTATTTTTTTTCCTATTTTATTACTTTCTGTTCTCATGTTCTTTCTTCTACAAGTGTTATTAATGTCTTAATACACATCTTAGTTGTTAATTTATAACATTCTGGGGAGCAATTTTTCTCTTTCCTGATGATTGCCAGATTCATTAGGGTTCTTCTTTTGACAGAGTGCCATGATATGTCCTACGTGAAATTGGCTAATGACCAAAAGATGAGATAATCATCTGCCAAGGGGGTGTCTGTTTAAGGAAGGAGACAAGTCAGTACATGGTAAGTGTTCAGTTACTAACACAGTAGAACTGACTCTAAGATTTCCAAGGAATGCTTATCAGTGACATTTCCAAGGAGGAGGGGGAACCAGAAAGTCACTTCCTGTAGAATGGGCTGAATCTGAACAGAGTCAGAGGCATTGGAGGAAGGACGGCAGAGGCACCTTCATCATGATCCAAGGGAAGACCTCTCCTAAGGTGAGGAGACTGCGAGGCACAAGACCTGGGAAAGGAGCCAAGACAGCAGTGCAAAGGACCCAATGCTGGTCATTGGGGCACGCTGAGACCTGAGAGCAGCATGTGCATGCAGTGAGGCATCTCAGAAACCTCGAAGCAGCAGCACCATGAGCGGGGTGAGGTTAGAGATAGACTGCTTGACTTGGAGACGTTGGAAGCAGGGGGGCCAGCAGGGAAGAAACTCTGGGCAAGAGCACGAGTAAGATGACAGAATGGGGGGATATGGACTGGGTGACTTTCTATCTGAGCTTCTGGAGGGGAAGGGGCAGGGTGGGCAGACATGTTTCACATATGCAGCTCCCCCAGTTCAGACATAGATGGGTCCATTGAACAAAGAACCTGCATGAAAAAGTTATGAGTCCAACCTTAGATAGGAGATGGTGGCGGGGCCACAGCAAGGAACATCCAGGGAGGCTGCACCCTAGGATTCTACCACATCCCACCTCCTTTGCAAGCTTTTAACCCAGGTCACTCTTAATCCCATCACCTTACTTCCTCCAGAGCACTTATCATGAACTGCAATTCTTTTCTTTGCCCACTAGCTTGTGGTATGTCTGTTTCCACTATAATATGGCTACCCAAGAGCTTTCCTTGGAGTGCCCAGCCCTGATGGTATCATAATACACCTGGCATAGAAGGGGCTTCATGCATGCTGGTAGAAATGAAACAACACACCCTGTAATTCAGTCCCACACTTGGAGATAAATGTGTAGCATCTGAGGTGGCGACTCCCTGAAACTCACCTTGAAAGCACCGCTGCCTGGGAAAGAGGAAACCAAGACCAGATTTCCAAAGCCCGCCACTGAGCTGGGATAATTAGACCAGCTGACTGGCTAAGCCATTGCACCAGAGTTTCAAAGCTCTGATTTATGAATGAGTAACTTACATTACGGGGACATGGACAAGCTTTTTCAAGAATTTATTGGCTTACTGTGAGCATCTATTTCAGGACTTATGGAAATGTTTCTAAGTTTGTTT
This sequence comes from Mustela lutreola, assembly GCF_030435805.1. NCBI lineage: Eukaryota > Metazoa > Chordata > Mammalia > Carnivora > Mustelidae > Mustela > Mustela lutreola. Next base: position 38,202,871 of record NC_081293.1, read on the forward strand.
AAAAAATAAAACATAGAATCATCAGGAACAATAAAGACCATAAAAGGCACTTGTAAGTGGGTAACATGTGAGAAAGCAATTTAACTGAGGTCCTTGCTCTCCCTATGTCTGCCTATCCAAAGAAGCCATCCCCAAGGGCAGAAGGCAAAGGCTGTTCTGAGAGTTCAACACTACTGAGGGCCAGCCCCTCTTCACTGCTGCCTTTCAGTGGGAACCAGGACCTCTTACAATTCAGCAGACATCTGCTGGGAACCTGAAGTGTTTTAGGCCCTGAGCTGAGATCTGGGGATATTAGATAAATTAGATACCAGTCCTGCCCTTGCAGAAGCCATAGACTATCTGGGAAGACTGTTGCCTACACGCCAATGTAGGACCCAGAGCCATAACAGGTACAAGATTTGCAGAGGTCCTTCTCATGTTGAATGAATGAAGAAGTAAATGAATGAATGTGGATGCTAATGATAGGCATGATGTGCTCCCTGGTTTTGATCTCTCTGATTGTTCTTTAATACCAAAGGCTTATTGGATAAAATGAGCATGGTAACTATCACCCATGACACTGAAGAGTGAAAAGGACACCGTGAGTGATTTTACAAGGATGGTAAGAGTCAACTGAGATTATCCTAAGAGAACAGGGCTATACTATAAAGTAATCTTAATTCTGGGACAGTGAAAATACAGAGAAGCATGGCATATGAAGGATATCCATCATCTGCTCATTCTATTTTCTTTTAAATACCAAACCTTTGTGGTAAAACCTATATAACATAAAATTTACCACTGCAACCACTATTATGTGTGAAATCAGTATTATTAAGTACACTCATATTGTTGTACATAAAATCTCCAAAACTTTTCATCTCGCAGAAACTGACCCTGCATACCCATTAAATAACTCCCCATTCTTCCTTCCCTTCAGCCCTCCTTCCCTTTAACACGCTTCTTCCCTTCAGAACACCATTCTACCTTCTGTATCTACTCTAGACACCTCATATTATACAGTATTATTCTTTTGCATGCCTGGCTTATTTCACCTTGTATAGTGTCCTCAAGGCTCTTTTACTCATTCTTGATAGATATTGTCAGAACATCAAATTCACACTTGCAATTGACATCACTGAGAACTGAAAACTATGTAAGTCATGACATTATGCCATTGGGAACTGATAAAATTTAATTTGAGCTTTCTTCATTTCTTTTTTTTTTTCTTTTAAATGTATTGAGTTAGCTATACTTCAGGATTCTTGGACTCTTGAAGGGAGGTTCTACTGTGGGAAAACACTAATTGTACAAAACTCTGTGTTGTAGTCTGGAACCTGCTCAGACAATGGCCAGGCCAAGGCTCACTGGGGCTGCCATGCTGAGCCCATTGACATGTTTTTGTCTCTATGGGGTTTAATATGTGGGGGGTTTTGTTCCTTCAGAAACTCATGTTGCGGGATCATGGCTATTTCAGAAGTCTTTGCAATGCTTAACATTCTTATGGCTTGTATAATTATGTTTTATTTGAAAGTGTGTTGTTTCAAAGAGTAAATCATAAAGTGGTATGTACAGACACAAAGAGATAATTAGATGGATCTAAAGTCTGTAAAGCCACAATTCAAACTCTAACAGTACCTAACCCCAGGAAGAAGTATGAATCTTGCCACTGGCTGGGAAGTTATTACTTGTCCTTAGTGTCTGCCTTTGTGTTTGCAAAGCAGAGATGATTGAGATGTCTTTCTCATAGAGTGATTATGAAGTTAAAATGAGCGAGTGCACAAATGATGCCAAGACTGAGCAGTCAAGGACTATTTGCCTTATTCTGAGAATTATTTCTCAGGAGGCTGGCCTAGCCTGGGATGCGGATGAACAATTTGTGCTGAGGAAGAAACATGCTGGATGAACATGAGTGAACTCATTTTCTTTATGTTGTTCTGCTCATATTTATTAGAATTTGACACTTCCCTGAGAAACACAAGTCAAATGACCATATAGAACCTACCAGAAGCCTGATACTGGAGAAATTCAGCCAGTGGCCATAGACATCAAAGAGTTACTAAGGCAGTGGGCTTGACTTCAAACTTCATCAGTTATGTTCTTTAACCATGCATTCTCCTTAGATCCTACATTGCCTTAGTATTTCTGTGTACTGCCTGCATTTAGGGCCATGACAGAAATTTCTGTCTTCTTGGAGGGCAAGGGACTGGGGTTCTGGTCATCTCTTGTACATAGAGAAAGATGAAAGAAAGCAAAGGGAATGTCTGTGCAGGGCTGAACATCCACACAGGGGAGATGTCCATGGAAGAGGGAACTTCACAGGAAATCACAACTAGGAGCGTTTTGGATGCATGCGAGTCAAGTTTCTCATGTAGTGATGAGGTCACATTCTTCCTCTTTTTTTTTTTAAGTTTTTTATTTTTTAAAAGCGTATATATATATTTTTAAGAGGTTACATTCTTAAAGACAGTTTCTTTGACTTTTCTTTCATGTAACTTATTGGCTTGCACCCTAGACGGAGTCATTTTATAGCATGAATCTTGGTTTCCAGATCTGTAAAATGGTGATAGTACTTCATTATATTGTCGTAACAGTTCTTGGATAGTAAACATACAGTTCTTAGAAGAGTGCTTGGTGAACAATATAAAGTCATCTTGGTAATAATTGAGACTGCTCCTTAACACTGCCTACTGGCCATCAGTCTCCTTGCTTCAGACATGAGGAGACAGAAGTGAGTGAGCTTAAGTAAGTCTCAAGAGTAGAAAATTGCCAAGTAGTAGAAGCAGCTCTTGACCCCAGAACTGATCCTAAACCCATGTGCTTTATTACAGCTCATGTCCTCAAATGTACTATGAGAACAACACACTGAATGTGAGAACAATGGAGGAAAAACTGTTTTAAGTTGTTATGATGAGTAGAAAATGTTGGGGATGTCGTGAAGCACTCTACATCTGTAGAACATAGGGCATTGCTCACCATTTCCTTATCAGCCCAAGACCCTCCCCGGAACTAGGAACACGAGCCCCACACTTATTTGTGGCCATGTGATTTACATACAATTTTCTCTAAGGCTGTTGCCCTCTAAAAAAATGCAAAACGAAATGTTTTTTGTTTTTTGTGTTTTTTTTTTTTCCCCTCGGAATAGAGGGTCCTGGCATCACCAGTCTCCAGGACCAGTTTGGGCAAGGGGATCTGTGCATGGGTACTAGAGTGCCTCAGGGTCTCCTTCTATAATCCACATTTCATCTCAAAGCGCACCCTGAAATCATGATGCTGCTAGCACGCTCACAGCCTTGCTCGGCGCCCTGTGGTCCCTGACAGAGCTCTGATCTCCCTCAGTTCCGCCTCACCACCAGCATCCTCCCAGTGTTCTAGCACTGGACTCAGTCCTGCACTGACTCTGGGTTACATGGTTTTCTCTCTCATGCTCTCTCTTCGAGCTAGACCTTGGAGCCTAGGAGGTCTCCAGTCCAATGGTTTGGGGTCTCTGGTTGGTTTGTTTATCAAAAAGCCAATTAATCAAGGAATCACACAAATAATATTTGGGCATCATAAGTATTTTCTGTCACTTTAAACTTACACATGAACGTTTGTTCCCTAATCTTTCAATATAAAGCCAAAGCCTCTTTTTAGGTTAAGGCCCTGGTAGGAGAGCCCTTAGTCTTTCTTACACAAATCCCATCTGTACAGCATCCTCTATAAATTCCAGTGTTAATTTCTTTAAAAGGATTAAGAAGTTTACAACTGTTGGAACATTCTGCTTATAGGCTTCTAATGGAATGTCACTATTTTATTTCTCCGATAATTTACAGCTTCTCTGCTATACCTAATTCAATACAATTTTATTTCTGTGACTCAAACTTCAGCTAGTTTTTTCCCAACTTTCCCATTTTGCTTTCACAGAAACTATATTCTTTGTATCCATATTTCATCAATTTTAATAGCATTTACTTAAAGTAACCTGCTTTGATAACAAGCATAACAATGATAAGCAGATTTGGGAAAAATGGAACTGTCAAACTAGGGAAAGTGGAGGGGGGACAGCCCCTGGGGCAGCCCGCTCTGCATGTGCCTTCAGCCTGTTTGCAAAGGGAGGAGATGGAGGATCCAGGAATCCGGAACATCAGCTGAGTAGCAGCCAGTTAAGGAAGCTTCTACAGTGCACGCTGACCCCTTTCTTAAAATGCATTCCCCAATAGTTCACGTGACCATCTCCTTTAAATACTCTATGCGTTTATTAGCTTACATGTTTATTAGCTCTGAAAAATTTCTATCTCCCTTCCAAGACTACCTTTCTCAGATACTTCAGTTCCACCCAGAACTTGACATCATTGTGGAATGTCGGCGTCTTTCCATTTTTAATATGCGCTACTAAATTATAAGTTCCTTTAGGTTAAGGCTTATGCCTTATTTACTATTGTTTATCCAGAGCTCAGCACAGTGTCTATCACTACATTCTTGAAAGAATAGACAAACTGAAGATTGTCTGATCCTACTCAGCTCTGAGAAAAAGCATAGGACTTAGACTAAGCTCTCAAGGCTTGTCAGGCTTGCAGTGACATTGTCTTCATCAGTCTAGGCTGCTAAACAAAGCACCAGACTGGATGGCTTATAAATAACATGAGTTTCCACTTACAGCTCTGAAGACTGGAAGTCTAAGATCATGGTGCCACCATGGTCAAGTTCTGGTGAGTGGATACTTCTGAGTTGCAGATGGCTGATTTCTCTTGTGTCGTCACCTGGTGGAAGGAACCAGAGAGCTCTCTGGGGTCTCTTCCATGAGGACATGAATCCCATTCCTGAGGGCTCCACCCTCTCAAGGGCCCCATCTTCTCATATCATGGCCTTGGGGGTTAGCATTTCAACATATGAATTTGGGGGGGATGCAAAAGTTCAGTCCATGGCAACCATGTACCCTATGATGAACAGGCCATGCTGCTTTGGGGACTTCATTCAAGAACTTCTCATTCTGATCCAGAACAGTTCTGATCCAGTCAGTGCCCTTGTGGCTTTGAGATCTTGGCTACATTGTTTAAGTGACCCCAGTTCTTTCCCCTTGATCTGATTTTGGGTTCTGATATCCCTAGGGATCTGGATTGTCTATACCCCCTTTGCTCTTCTGATACAAATATGCCTCAGGCAGGGTATACTCTCTGGCCTTGACCTTCAAAATTTGGCCCCTGTTGTGGTGAGCTTGCTGGTGTTATTTGAAGGGAGGATAGGTGGGTTGGAGAGTTCTTCAGTGACACCACTGATAATCTGAGAAAAAATGTCCTCAAAGCAATTGCATGTCTTCTGACATCTTCCCAAACTGGGGTTCCTTAACTTCCCAGAGTAGTTCCTCTTGAGTCATAAACAAAGTCTTAGAGGACCAAAGGAGTTTCAGATTTCCCTGTGTTATATGTATGAAAGGCTGAAAAACTCCTTTACTACAAAGACTATTGGTCTCCTGTCCTGTTCTTCCAGAGTCTTCACAGTGGAGTTTCAGGACACAATTTTAGCTCCCCATTATAGTAAGTGGGGCACAGTAGGTAAGAATTGATCGATCAGGTAGCCATAAGGAAAACATGATCCAAGTTATGCAGACATATTTCCTTGTAACAAATATCAAGGCCTAGGAAACCCCATCTCTGTATTAACCCAGGTGTTTAAATTTGATGAATGTAAATGGCAACCTACCACCTCTCATGTTCCCAATAAACAACGTTCCTTCTAATTACCCACCAGTAGTGTGTGCTGCAGGCCAGTCCATATCCATCATGTGCCACGTGCTTCCAGGGGGTGTTATTTGTTACTCCTTATTTCTCAGATTTGTCGCTTTTGCTTAGGATGTTGACCTTAAGTCAGTCTTATTTATTTATTTATTTATTTATTTATTATTTATTTGTCAGAGAAAGGAGAGAAAGCACAAGCAGGGGTACTGACAGACAGAGGGAGGCACAGTCTCCCCACTGAGCAGGGTGCCTGATGTGGGATTTGATCCCAAGACCCTGGGATCATGACCTGAGCCGAAGGCAGAGGCTTTAACCCACTGAGCCACCCAGGTGCCCCATCTCACACTTACTATTAACTGATGGGTGTCGAGGCCACTCAGCAGGGTAAAGCATAATCTTCTCAACACCTGTAGCTAAAACAACTGGATATCCATATGTGAAAGAATGAAGTTTAACTCTTACCTCATACCATATAGAAAAATTAACTCAAAACAGATCAAAGATACAAACATATCTTTGTAAAAATCAAAGCTATACATTTCTTTGTAAGCATTAAAACTATAAAATTCTTATATTAATGCATAGAGTTAATCTTGGATCACCTTGGATTTATCAATGAATTCTTAGATATGACACCAAAAACAGCTTTAAGTTTCTGTCTTCTAATATGAGGAGGCACGAACCTCTGGGAAATATTTTAAGTTTTTAATTGATGGCACTTATGCAAATAATTCTTTATTAACACACTCAAGGCAAGATTCCCACTCTGGCTTGCCTTCTGTTTGTACTTACATCAGTAGAGGAACACTCGATCTGAGATGTTTTCCCCTAAGCAAGGGAGAGAGGACAGAGCCTCAGGAAAGGAAGTGAACCTAGCTAACTCTTAATGAAGGGAAATGACATCTGATCTTGCTGATTCCTGCCTTTTATGAATGGTACATGGAAGAAATGTCATAATCCCAAGGAAAACAAAACACACACACACATACACACGGGCACCAACAGCTTCCAAAAGGGTGGACATGCTTCCATTAGCAGGGTTGCAGGATCTCTGAGCCTTAGATCAGACACCACCTTGTTTTGATCTCAGTCATCTCCCCTGCCCTCTCAAGACTGAGCTGTGGGAAGAACATAGGTTTGCTCACACCCATGAGACCAGCCCAGTCCTCCTGCAGCAATCATGGCCTGCCACAAGAGAGCAGGTCGAAAGAGTTCTGGGCTTCAGGGGGCCCAGGAGGGGGCCTCCCGTAGGCTCTGTGGGGCTAGATTGGTCAGCATCTCCCAAATGTCTCTGACCATGAGACACTCTTAAAATTATAATGTTCTAATAAACACTAATCAAATTTAGCAAGATCATGCTTGCCTTAAAATAAGAAAATCAAAATGTTAATATGTTTGGAGTCTACAAAAGAACAAAAATCACATTAATTAAAAATATTTTTTCATGGTATACTTTTTTTTTGTTGTTGTTGATAGACACTTTGTGGTTGTTTTAAATAAGGGTACAATGTTACTATGCTGGCTTTAAGTCTCCCTCTGACCCATCCTGGGAGGAAGGCCACATGATGAAGACCTGAGAACAGACAGGGCTATTCAGCTGCATGACACAGAAGCCAGGCCTGCCTGCTCTGCTGTGGGCTGGGAACCCTGTGCACACCCCAGGCCTCTGGAGGGCTCCCCCATAATTCACTCTCACCCCTCAGCTGCCTGGCTCTTCTTGTTGAAACACTCCTCCCAGCACTTGCCTAGAGGCTGCTGGGTGTCTTCAGTTCCTGGTTCCGGGGGGCAGGGGCCAGGGTGAGTGTGAACCCTGGGATCCAAGAGGGGACAGGGCAATGAAGGAAGGTCCTCCTGGGTTTCAGCTGCCTCTTTGTTCAAGCAGCTTATATCAAACACACTTCGGGGCACCTGGGTGGCTCAGTGGGTTAAGCCTCTGCCTTCAGCTCAGGTTATGATCTCAGGGTCCTGGGATCAAGCCCTGCATCGGACTCTCGGTTCAGCGGCCAGCCTGCTTCCTCCTCTCTCTCTGCTTGCCTCTCCATCTACTTGTGATCTCTCTCTGTCAAATAAATAAATAAAATCTTTTAAAAAAAATCAAACACAATTTGCACTGTGAGCATTAGGTTTTTTTCAATGTATGTTTTTCATTCTTATTTTAAGATGATTGTGGGTTTATGCAGCTTGTGAGAACTAGGAGGAGACATCCCCCAGCTTCCCTCCATGGCGACATCTTGCAAAACTGTGTCATGAGCAGAAAACTGACATTGTTACAACTATCCCACCTTACTTAGATGGCACCAGCTTGCACTTGTCTCTCTGTGTGTTTAGTTCCATGCAAATTATCACCTGTCAGTTCATGTGACTGCCACCCCTGTCAAGATACAGAGTGATTCCTTCAACAGGGTCCCTCGCATTACCTTTCAGAACTGTTCCTGTCTTAGCAAGGTGTGTGCCAGGGGAGAGGGGTCGAGGGTGAGTGTCAGCATAGGACATTTCCTCTCCGACTCCTGAGAAGGAGAGTCCAGATGCATGGGGGACAAGATAGTCACCCTACCCCTCCACGCCAATCAACAAAGAGGGCATAGGTGAGAGGCAAAACATGTTGTCAGCAGATCCTCCGGTAGAATCTTTGTTGTGCTACATCCGTGCTCTGCTCTTGGGAAAGCCATGGAACCTGTGTATCCCCACCTCTGGAGCAGAGTTAAGGGCTGTACCATTGCCACAGAGCACAGTCTGTATGGAGGGCTGTGAATGACCACAGAGGGGGACATGGGCATTCACTCTGCACGCCTGCCCATCTCAGGCCCTGCCCCTGCTGGTAGATAACCTCTGAGTCTTGGTCCCATCCCCTCATGGGAGATTGTGACAGTTCATGGAGCACCTGCTGGTAGAATCAGAGATTTCTACTGCCTCTGGGAGACAAGGACCAGCCAGTGGTCATTCATTCTTGGTGGCAGATGGCTCCATATGCTTGCATTTTCGTACTGACTCAAGGCTTCATCATGTGGCCGAGGCCAGAGACCTCAGACAAGGCTGTGTGTGGCAACAGACTGTCGGGGAGACATGGAACTCTCCCTGGAATTCAATATGAATTGTGGGGAACTACTGCCAGAGCTCCCAGGCCCATGATGCTAGGCCATCGGACACTCAGCTAGCTCTTCATAGACTTACCATGATTTCCATAATGACCTCATTATCATATCACAGGCCTGTCGCTGCTTGCAGCAAGCTGGAAACAAGCCAGAAATGTCTGTCCCTGGCTTCACACATCCTGCAAAGGTGTCAGACGTTGGTTTTCACAAATTCCTTATAAGGTCTGGTCTCTACACCTCAGGGAATGAGCCAAAGAGTGACATTGTTGTCCACAGGCCAGTATTCAGATTAGAGCTGTTTTTACACCTACCAATCCATGGTAGAGTTAAAAGAACCCCTTTTCACCTGAGTAAGGCCCTTGTCAGGTCCCCAAATGCTCGCCCAGGGGCTATCTAATCTAGTCTACATCACCTGATTTAGAGATGCTCATTCCTACCTCAAATTGTCTTACAATGTTAGGTGCCTGAATGTGCTTTTAAAACTCTAAAGGAAAAAAAAAATTCAGCTCTTTGGAGCAAGAGTCAGACTCAGCTGGAGCCCAGAGAGGCTGGGGGTAAAGATTGCACCTACTGACATCCTTGAGCGGTGACAACCATCTTTTACTTCTGCCATGGGCACCCTGCCAGCTTTCATTGTTTGGGTTTTGGTTTCCTCTCACCCCCTGTCAACTCATAACCTTAGAGAAGCTCCCAGGATTGTGTTCTGGCCACTGGGTACGTCAGCCACCTTCCAACACTCAACCTGCAGCTTGGTTTAGTACTGAACGGACTCTGCAGGATGCTGGTGAAGCAGAATGGTCTGGTTAGAGTCAACTGAAATATAGGTATGCCGGTGGGCCATGGGGAGGGCCATCCTTCTTCCCCTTGTTATTTCTTAAGAGACAAGCTGACCTGGGACACCTGGGTGGCTCATTCAGTTAGGCGTCTGACTCTTGGTTTTGGCTCAGGTCATGATCTCACGGTTCTGGGATCAAGCCCCGTGCTGAGTGCCGAGCCTCCTTGAGATTCTCATTTCTTCTCTGTCTGGCCCTCCCACCAGGGCTTGCGTGCTCTCTCTCTAAAACAAATAAATCTTTAAAAAAAGAGAGAGAAGCTGACATGATCCAAGGCCCAGTGCTCCACATAGAAATCTTACATTTCTCTCTCCTTTCCATTGGACCAATTTATGAGCAAATTTCTTTCACTTGTTAACTCATTCTGATATGATTATCTTTGCTAGGTGGTGTGTGCGTGTGTGAACACATGGATGTGGAACTGAGTTATAGCCGGTGCTAATCTCTCTGTCTAATCCACATTCCTGCAGAATTCCACTGCCCAATGTGGTAGCACTAGCCTCACATGACTACAAATATTTAAATTTAAATTAGTTAAAAAAACATATGAAATTAAAAATTTTAAGTGTGCTGTAGCTACATGTGGCTAGTGGCTACCATATCAGGTGCTGTAGATTTAGAACATTTCATCACTGCAGAAAGTTCCTTTGAAGAGTGTTGCTGTAGAACATTCTAAACAAAAAGAACGTATGGGCTCCTTGCTTGAACTGTTTTCACTTGAGGTCTGGGAAAAAAGGGTTTTGTTTCTTGGTCTTTGAGTCCTGCTCTTGCTGTTAGTGAGTTTGTAACAGGTTCTCACCAATATGTGAGGCTCCAGCCTATGTCTCTCATAGTGTCCTACCTCCTGCACACCAATCCCTGGGGTGCTTGTTACAACTGTAGATGCCCGTGCTTACTGCTCCGGAACAGTTGGCTTGGGATTCCTGGAGTGGGACCCACAAATCTCCCTACTTTGAAAAAGCCTTGCAGTATCCATGGGCCAACAGTGGATCTGGCTCCTGACTCAACATTAGACAATGTAGCCCTGGGAAGAGAAAATTCAGAACGGAGAAGGGTGGTTGTCCCTTACTTATCTGGTCTGGGAAACTCAAATCCAAATACAAAGTTATCAATTCCCTGAGAAAAAATATTCTAATTTTCTCTGATTATGCAGGAACAGGCTATGTGTCCCACCCATGAAATGTGTGCAACTGGTCCCTGGACCCCAAAAAATATGTTGGCTTCCTTCCCTGCTGGTCTTCCTCATCCCTTTCTGTGGCCCAGGCCCTCGTTCGGTTTCTCTCTCTGACCTCCTCACGAACGCACGGCCTGAGCAGCTGTGGGCCTTCAGCATGGGACCCAGACAATGTCTTTGTCTCCATGCTCCATAGGTCTAGGCCTTCCTTCTCACCCTCTTCTGAGCCCTGTCCCAGGCCAGCCTTTTCTCCTTGCGCTTCCCAAAGAAGAGTCCTGACAGTCAGCTCTGTCTTCTGGTCCATCACCTCGACCTCTGCCTCCAACTCCCGGCTCTCCCTCAGCCTCCACAGGACACGCGTCCTGTGTTACTGTGTGTACTGAGGGCACAGTGGCGGCCAGGCTCTGTTCTAAGTGACTTCCCTGTGTTCACTCAATCTTCCTGGTGCTCCAACCATGCAAGTGCTGGCATAGTCCGCATCTTGCAGATGAGGAAACTGAGGGACAGCTGTTTGATGGCAGAGCCAGAATTCAAACCCAGGGACTTTAACTTTGGTCCAAATCACGTTGAACAACTCTCTTGGCCTTTTAGCGGTTACCAATTGCTTCAACTTTTCATTTGAATTATGTCTGAGATACACACTTATTCTGTTTCTCCCAGTGACAACATCTTAGCCTCGGAGTCAGAGTTTTAAGAGAGAAAAAGTGAGAGAGGATTTGATTGCCCTTCAACTGCATGTCCCTTTAATTCTCTCCAACTCAGGGTAGGGGTCTGGAGTGTGGCCCTTTGTGGGGAGTATGACATCTGGAGGGAAGTCAGGGCGGGATTCAAAGTTGGCAGCCTGATTACCCCCTGGGTGTGCCTACTCAGCCCAGAGGCAAACAGAAGCTTGTTCTAGCTGGACATTCCCCACCTCTTGCATGAGAGCTCCTGCCAGGACTCTGCTTGCCCCAAGCCTAGCCGGGGCCAGGCTGTGTGGCTGCAGTACAGGGGAGACATGTGCTTCTATGAAGCACAGTGAAGAGAAGTCTGTTCTCCCCAGTGGCCCACAAGCCTGCAAACACCCACTGCCTGCAAGGGACAGGACGATGCTCGAGAGGGAGAGAGGGGCTGCTCAGGGACCAGCGCCACCAGCAGCACCCGGATGTGCCCTGGGGGTGCAATGGGGTGACTCAGAGCCAGGGCCCAGATCTCTCCCAGCTGGCCTCTGTTGGCTAGTTTCCTTCTCTGGGGGTGCTGCGAGTCCGAGCCACATTCAGGGACTCCCAACCATGGTTTTCTCTTTCATCTCAGCTATTTCTGCTCTGTCGCTAGGGCAGGTGACTGACCCAGAACCTCCATCTTCTCAGCGTCATGACAGGGGTGCAGCATCTAAACCCCATCCCTCCCCGCATGCCACTTTTTTCTTGGAGATCAGATGGGGTAATGGCTGGGGAAGCACGTGGAAAGCCGACGGCTGGCCCAGAGTGGGTGCTGCTGGCTGCTAGCCTGGGGAGGGCGGTGGGTAGGTAGGACAGGACCCCCCGCTGTAGGGATCAGAAGACCTCAGAACCCTCTTCGCTTAAACACTGGAGCCCTGGCAGCTTTCCATCAGGCGAGTCAGTAATTGAGCCCAAGTTAGATTAAATCCAGACACATCTCGTGTTTAGTGCCAATTACTCACCACCGACAGGGGTGGGGGAGGGGTCTGCACTGGGTCACACCAGGCCTGCTGGCGACTGACTGCTCCTTCAAGCTCAAGGTGAACTGACCTGAAATAGGACTAGTTGTAGCCTCAGCTTTGCTGGGCCTGGAACTGGCACTTGGCTCAGATCTGCTGCTACTTGAGAAATGGTTTTTCTCGTCCTCTCTGTCCCTGCCTATAGCAAAAGATGCAGCACTCGAGTCCGTCTGCCCCTCCTCTGTCTAGGCTGGGCTGGCTGGCAGTGGATTCCTGTGAGTGGCAAGAATGGAGAGACTGAAGCCTACCTTGCCCTTTACACTCATCTGAGCTCAAGGCAAAGCCTGGGTGTTTGTCTCCTGCGGACCCTTGAATTCCCCATCACTGTAGGGGTGGATGCAGTGTGTGGCGGGTGGCCGTACAGTCAGGAGGGCGAGACGCTGTGATTTGTCATCTAGTGCTGAGTTCACAGCTTGGGAGGAAAACAACCCTGACTTGAGAGTGTCGCTTCCCACCATGAAATAGCTTAAGTCAAGCCATGGCTTGAAGCCAGGGTGTGGGAAGCCCACATGCGCCCTCTTCCTGGCCACCCAAGCTCCGCCTTCCGCTGCCCCAGCCCTCTCCCAAAGCTGCCATGCACAGTAGGATCAAGGACACTAGGGTGACCAGTGTGGTACTCAGCATGGAGCAAGGTATTAATACAAAACAAGGAAAATTTTGGGGATGAACTTAGAATGAACCTAGGAGGCACCAGAACCCTTGGAAATGGGACCGGTGGTTTGGCTCTGTGGCTCTGTCCTGTACCCACCACCCCCCAGCCCCACAGAGGAGGGAGGGGACCCAGTGGTGAGCACAGTGTAACTCAGAGTCTTTGGCTGGCATGACATAGGCCCAGAGGAAAGCTTTGTCTTTGAAAATTGAAAGCAGTTTTGTTGGGATTTTTAATTCTCTCTCTCTCTCTTTTTTTTTTTTTTTTAAGATTTATTTATTTATTTATTTGATATAGAGAGAGAGAGAGAGCAAGAGAAGGAACATAGCAGGGGGAGTGGGAGAGGGAGAAGCAGGTTTCCTGCTCAGCAGGGAACCCGATGTGGGATTTGATCCCTGGACCCTGGGACCATAACCTGAGCTGAAGGCAGATGTTTAACACCTGAGTCACCCAGGTGCTCCTTTATTCTCCTTTTTTAATGCAACATTTTCCACTGTCTTTAATCGCCCTCTTAGTAAAAGTCTGTGTATTTGTTATTTACTGCTGTGTAACAAGTTGCCTGAAAATATAGCGTCTTAAAACAGCAAATATTTATTATAGCACACGAATTTTGAGGTTCAGGAATCTGGGAGCTGCTCAGTTGGGAAGTTTTGGACCAAGGTCTGCAGAGAGAGGTTGAAGTTATGAAGTTGGCGGGGGTTGCTGTCACCTGAAGGCTGGGCTGAGCCCAGAGGTTCTGTTTCCATGAAGGCTCCTCTCACGGCTGTCATCTGGAGGCCTTGGTTCCCTGCTGACGCTCGCAGAAGGTCTCATTTCCACCTGGTGGGCCTCTGCTGCTTGAGTACACTCCCTATATGGCCATTGGCTTACTCCAAAGTGAGAGATCCCAGAGAGAGGCAGCGAGACAAGCAGGAAAACACAGGAGCTTTTCTGACTCAGAGCAACAGGCAGAATTCTGTGATAGCCCCCAGATTCTGCCCCCTGGTGCACAGGATCTGTGTAACACCCTGCTTTAGGGGATCAGCAGGACCTATAACTATGATGGGATCTCATCCCAGTCACTCTGCCACATTATGTGGCAAAAGGGACATTGCAGTTAAGACCCCTAACAAGCTGACTTGGAGCTAATGACAAAGCAGATTATCCCAGGTGGGGCTGATATAATGAGGTGGGCCCTTAAAATGAATCAGAGACATCTGAAGCCTGGGATTTTCCTGATGGCCTTGAAGGAGCAAAGAGAGATCCACGGGTCAAGGCTCTAAGAGCAACTTCTAGGAGCTGACAGCAGTCTCCAGCCAACAGTCAGCCCAATTATGGAGACTTCAGTCCTGCAACAGCAAGGAACTGAATTCTGTCAATAAGCTGTGTAAGTTTGGATAAGGACGCAGCGCTTCAGATGAAATCTCAGTCCTGGCTACACCAGATTTCAGCCTTGTGAGGCCACGTGCAGAAGATCTACAGAACTGTGAGATAATAAAGTTGTGTTAATTAAGACAAATTCATGGTCATTTGCTACATGGCAATAAAAAATGACTACACCTATTCTCTGAAGTTACACTTCTGTTGTCACGTCTGCCATCTTTCTGTTTGTCAGTGGTGAGTCACCAAGGCCACAGAGCTCAAAGGGAGGGGTTTGCTCTTTGAAGAGAGCGTCCAAGAATTTGTGAAAATATTTCAAAGCACCACAGACCGACAGTGAGTGCAAGTGGGGCCGTGCTGATACACCCAACACAGAGATGAAATCGGCCAATGTTTTCGGCATCTTGAGTGAACTCATGCAGGATGACGTCACAGGCTTAGGTAAGACAAGCGAGAGTTTTCTTTTAGGAAGTGACAATCCCAACAGCGATGTGGGAGGTTGCTGCTTAAATTTTTTCTCTTTTGATGTCCTCTTGTGAGCCTTCTGTAGAGTAATTGTGTAGAACCCAGATGAGGATGGAGAATTCCTGTCTTTAATTTGAAAGTTACAATGTGTTAATCAGCCCCAGTTCGAACCTTGCAGGAGTGCTGAATTTGGGGAGCCTTAGCACCGCAGCTTTCCCAGATGGGGCGGGGTGAGGAGGACTGGGGCAGAGTTCAGATGACAGCCCACAGACCAAATCTTCTGGGACTCTTTCAGCAGGACAAAGCCAACTGTCCCCAAAGCTATACCCTGTTTCTCTGCTATAAAACAGCTTGTGGCTTTGGATGAAACGTCTTCGATATTTGCCATCATGTCAGTCCTTGAAGCAACAGGGAGTTTTCTGGATTTGCTTGAACTATTGGAGACTGCTGGGTAAAAGCACACATGGTGCCTGGCAATTTCTTGAATTCCCACAAAATGTCCCATTTTCATTTGAAATGAAAAAACAAATACACCTTTGCACTGTAGCTCCTCCCTCTTCACTGCCTGCTTCCTGTGCTCCAAAGGGCTGAGCGCCTCCGAGGCCTGGGTTGGAATGATAACAGCCGTGAATGGCGGTCTGGGAGGGAGGCAATGGCCCAGAAAACCATCCCTGTAGGGAACAGACGAGGACCACATGCCTGAGGCTTTATCTTCCCGAGAAGCAGAGACGAAGGAAAAACAAAAACTGGATCATTTAAAAACATGTCAGCGATCTGCCAAAAGTCAGAGAAGTCAAAAAGCCACACGAGTTCATAAATAAGCCACAGATTCTGACTGGATTTAGTACAAATCCCTGGAGGTTTCGTTTCTCCACAGCGGCTCACAGTTCGGTTTCACTTCATTTCAGCCGTGGCTGGCGGCTGGCGTGGGGCTGGGTGGATGGGCATGGGATGGTCTGTGTAGACCGTCCAGGGACAGGGGTGGGGGGAATTGGAATGGAGACCCCGGAGGGCCTCAGAGCCCAAGGGGCAAGTCAAGACCACTTCCTGTGCCATGTCTTCATGGTGTCTGTTAACATAACTGTTATCATTGGTGATGAACGTCATGGTAGCAAATAAGATCGTCAGGCCTCCCAAGAGAAGAGGGTTTGCCAAGAGGATGTTTATTCAGTCTCCCAGTTCAGGCCTGGAGGGAGCTGTTCCTGCTGGGGAGAATGCCTCTCCCATCTCCATGCAGAACAGGAGTTCTACTGTCCCTGATGCCCTGTGTAGCCTATTCTTTGGGACCCTTAGTATCTTTGTGCATTAAATACAAGAATCAGGAGGGAGAAATCATCTTGCATAAGGGGTGACTATCTTCTGCCAGAATCCAGTGTCATTCCCCTCCTGCAGAGACCTCTGATCACTGCCACTGTCTCGGGTTGGTGGAGGAAGGTAGGGGTGCCCTCTGCATCTTTGGAGTTTCCTGAGTCCACGGAGAAACAGCGAGCAGAGCTAAGATGTGAGTCAGATTGTTCCATTGACAATAGGTAGGAAAGGACAACCAGCCTGCAAAGCAAGACACCCAGGAGTGGGACCCGCACGAGACTGAGGAAGTGAGATCCTTCCAAACATGCTGCTGTCCTCCAGCTCTGCTGTAAATCAACAGTGTATCTGGGACTTCTTTCTATCCTAGCTTGGAATTCTTTGCCCAGCTAACGGCATTTCTTTGTAGGATGCCTTGAGAAAGAAAGAGGGGCAAGGTTTGGGTTGAAGTTAAGGTTAAGGTTAGGATTAGGACGCCAAGCTAGTGCTGAAATACCATAATTGGTCTAAAGTATCAGAATGATTGTCTTCTGTCCGAGAAAACTGGAGAGAACTTGGAAACGTGGAGAGAACCTCTTTTGCCCAGAGAAACACTGATGGAATCCATCTGGCATTGAACGGAAGGCAAAGGCACTTGGCAAACCAAAGCCTCAGACCACACGTGACAAGCAGTTACTCAGCAGGTATCAGGTGATGGGCCTAAATAAGACAGTCAGGGAAAGAACTTTCAAAAATTCACAGGGGAAAAGGAATGATTACAGAGAGAATTTAAAACAATCCTCACCTCAGATGTGTCCCTGCCACACACAGAGCCCAGAAAGGGAAAGTTAACCCTGAGATCTTAGCACTGGGGTTGTCTCGGAGTTCAGGCCTCCTTGAGACCTGAGAGGCCTAGAGGACCCCTTATGTCACGGCAGGAAGGTGACACAGGGATGTGTGAAGATCCTGGGGGCAGGGCTTGGGGGAGCCCCTGGAGGAGTCCCTGGAGTGCCCTATCTCTGCTGATCACGCTGTCCCAACACCCCGACAATGGTTCTGCACCTGCACCTGCTACCAGTGGGTTCTGCGGTAGCAGAGCACAGACTGTGAGGGGCTCAGCTCTGCTGCTCTGACCTGGTATCTGAGAGCCGCAGTTTTGGGGCCCCCTCCCAGTCCTCCTGTTCAGGTCTCCTGCCCTTGCATCATTGCTCCGTGAGGCTGGCTGTGACTCATCTCAATATCTATGACATCTTGAAAGTGCCTTCTCAATGCAGCTGGGTCCGAACGACAGCAGAGCCGAATCTGCAGAATCTTGGGCTGTTCTTCCTCCTCAAAAGGCTTCCAAGAACAAGACTCAAAATGGCTGTGTTCATATGATCAGTACATCAGATAGCTGATTTTTGTCCTTTTCCCATTTTTTGGTACTGTTAAATCTTTATGGTCAGGTCTTATAAAAATAACCAAAACATTGTAGTTAACAGTGTAAATTCGTATGCAGATTACCTTCCCCTGCAGTTTTACATTCTCCCTATTCAAGCGTGTGTATTTCATCAGCAAGAAGATGTGATAAGACAGGTAAAAAAAGACAGTAGAGTTTTTCTGCACTTGGTTACAAGGTCCAATGGAAGCCGCTGAGCAGACTTGAAAGGAAATATCTTGATGAATCATCCAGGTAACAGCAAGAATTAAATACCCTCCATTAACATGGATGGGAATGGTGGAAAGCCATGCTCCTCCCACACTCTTCCCTCATTCTCAAAACCACCATCAGCGTTTGGGGTAGGTTCTTTCAGATTGTGTTACTATGTATACTCTATGTTTTAAGTAGATAATACTTACTATACATATAGTATTACAATTCAGTTTTCATTTTGGATCCTATTGGGTCCTTCCATGTCAATCCATGTTTTAGCTTTAGTTTTTCCTGTCTTAGTTTTTCCAATGGCGTATATTAATTCGGTTCTCTGTTATAGCATAATTTATTGAATAATTCCCTCTCAATGAAAAGTTGGGTTTTTGCAAACAGTCTGCAAATGTAGCCTCTATACATATATCTTTACATTCCTATGTTCATATTTCTGTATTATAAATTCATAAAAGTGGAATTTCTTGGTCTAAGAGTGTAACAGATTTGATGACATTTCCCTCCATAAAGTTTATACTTGTTTATAGCTCCATTGGTAGTCTGTAAGGAAGACTCAAACTAGCCTGTTCAGAAGGAACCAAAATCAAGACGTAGGAAGTTGTCCAAAGCAGACAAGACCATCAAGATACCAGGACTACTCACTGGATAGAGGATTTTCCGAAGGGGACTATAGGAGTTCAGGGCTGAATGAAGACAAGGAAGAGTAAAAGGTGTAAGGGTTGAGTGACTCAGGCCAGAAACCTTTAGCAGGCTGCCATGACAGAAGGAAAACATGCATTCAGCTAAGTTAATTAAACCAAGCTGTATTGTTTTTCTTGGCATTCTTTGCTTCCCCTCTATAACGAATCTTTCTGGAAAGCAGCCTTCACTCTGTCCCTGGTAGGAAACTGATATCTCACCTAGGAATTGGGCATAGATTTCCTCTTTTTTCCCTTGATTGGGGATTCACCCACCAGATTCTTTGGTATTTTTGTAACTGTTTTTTAATTTCATTTCACACATGCTAAAGAGCATTTTTAATTTTTCATGTGTCTTTTATTAAAGTGATTTATGGAAAACATGCTGAGCTGTGGCTTTTGGAAACAATAGGGGTAGAATATTGCCTGCTTTATAACCAAGAGCACGTTGATGAGTAAAATGGCAGGGCTTCCAAGGGCTGGCAAAGCACATCATTGGAGAGGGTCCTTCTGAGCAACGCTGAAATGGATCTTATTGCATGATACAATGATGGGAAAGACACCTCACAACATGTATTTTCTCAAGCCCCACTGATAACTGACTTCTTGAAAATTCTCCTTCATGTACCTACTGCCTCATCAAGAACCTACTGACAGAAATTACAAAGACTTGCAGTTTATGCTTTGTACACATGACCTAGAGTTGGTGAATGTTAATTTCCCTATTTTTTTTTTTTTTTTTTTCATGAACATCTGTGAGTGAACAATAGAAACCACTCATGGCAACCTAGGAGCCCAGGCTGGGTGGGCCATGAAAGCCCAGGATTCTCCCATGAGGCAGGTCCATGCAATGGCTCCAAGGAAGCCCAGATGCGTAGAGACCCCTGCATGGCTGGGCAGTGAAGTCCCTTAGAAAGTTCTCTGGGCCTTATGTCAATAATCTAAAACATAGCTCCTCTTGTTTCAGAGGCAAAGCAGGATGGAATGGTGGAAGGGGTAGGAGAATGGACAGTGAGGCGAAGGAAGGAAGTGGATAGCAGTGCTCCATATTGCCAACTGGAGAAGTAGGAAGAGAGGAAAATGCTTCCCTGGGTTTAGTGATAAGATTACTCAGATTTTGCTAAGTGGTCTCTGTTAAAAAAGAAAAACAAGTCCAAATTGGAGTCACTTGCCCCCAAGACTTAATTACAGATTCAATCCAACCCAGGAATCTCTTTCAAAAGTCGATCTGAAATTTCCTGATCAGCACTAGTGAGGTCAAGCCAATATACACCTTGCCTTTCACTCCTTCCAAAACAATCTTGCCTAAACAACCCTTTGCTAAAAACCTCTTGCCCCATCTTCCTTCCTATAAAAATCTTCTATTTTGTACCATACTCAGGAGCTGGAATTGGAATGGAATTGGAATGCTGCCCAATTCATGAATTGCTTAATAAATTGATTAGATCTTCAAATTCACTCAATTAAATTCTGTTTTTCAGGCAGCGGTTGAAGCAGGAGCCAGACGTCTCTGCTATAGCTTGTTCCTCTGTGGTTCTCATAGCCCTTCTTCCTCCTCTCCTTCACAGAGGACTGACACAAACAACACTTGACTCCAGAAGAGCCTCGCTCATATGCAGGTGCCATGAGGAGCCCAGGCCTACACTTTGCAGGTCACAGGGGTGGCTGTGGTGATAAAGGTGTCTCACCTCTGGGACCTCTGTCCCTAATAGGACTCTGTTGGGATGTGTCTCAGTCAAGAACGAGGTTGGAATTTCAGGCATGGATAAGATACATGCTATCCATTCATGACACCCCCTCAGCAACCTCCTCTCCAGGATGCAGGCACCATCAATACTCTGTTCCCTTTTCTCTCACTTCTTTTCTCTACTACCTTCTGCTCTCCCTGCCACAGAGGAGCATTCAAGGAGCCCACCCTTCCCTATCAATTTTTAAACTCCATCCAGGGGCCTAGTCAGAGAGCAATAGGCAGCCACAATATAGGAGGCCTCTCTGGACAGAACCCAGCTGCTCAGAGGTGAGCTAGGGCCTACCTGCCAGCACACAGACCACATAGGGAGGCTCTGAGGGTCTCTGGAAGTAAGCAGGCAGAGGACATGGATGGACATTCATCATCGGGGGATCTTAGAGAGGAAAACACTAACAATCATTAAATTGCTACAGTGCTTGATGCATACCTGGTTCTAACCTTTTTGCACACATGACAAAGTTAAACCTCACGATGGATGGATAACCATCTCCTATCCCTACTTTACAGATGAAGAAATCATGACATCAAAATGAAGGTGACTTGCCTGAGATCTCCTAGCTACAAGTGGCAGGGTCTGTATGCTTAAGGACTTTATTAAGGAACATGAGATGGGACAGTCTTTGGAGTCAAACAGAAATGCGTCTCCACATGGATCCCACAACTTATTATATGTATAAACTCATGTATATGATATACAACACATATGTGTTATAACGTTAAGATACATATATATCTTTGCATTATAGCATATATGTGTTATATATTGTTTATATTATATTTTACCTGTGTGTGTATATATATATATATATCAAAGAGTAGATACATTCCCACTGGTGCTGAGGTGGGAGGAGAGGCTGGATGGTAGATGAGAAGGCAAAGACCTTTTTCTTGTCCTGTGGTGTTGGGAGCTGTCTGCTCGGCAAAATAACAACCAGGAGAAGCATCCATACCCCACGGCCACTCACATGGCCGGGACACAGATGTGGGCTCTCCCCCACCTCCCAGACAAGGAAGAGTAGAAGGAGGGACAGGGAGACATGTTGAGACAATCAAGTTATTTCTGGGTAAGCCCAGCTTCCTCTCACTCTGCCAGGGCTGGCTCATGTCTTGGAGGAGCTGAATCTTCTCAGCAAACTAAAATAAACCCCCCAAATCCTGCGTTTCTGCAGGGGCCCACAGGCAGCAGGAAGCCAGAGCAGACCTTCCAGAGCAGGCTTCCGCCCTCAGCGGCCCGTTCCCCGCCGAGCTTCCGGGAGCCCGGCCTTCCGCCTGCAGCCAGAGCCGCCTCGCGGGGCGGCCGCTGCTCTCGGCCTCCAGAGGACGTCTGTCTTCCTGGCGCCTTTGATTCTGGGAGGGCCCTGCTCAGCTGCTCTGCCTGTGATAACGCCTTGTCACCAGAAACAAAGGAAGCTGCTTCATCTCTCCATGCAGCCACATTCTCAAGGGCGGCTCCGTGCTTCCGGGGGAGGCTTTGTTTCCTCGGGGGCTTGGGTGACTCAGGTCTGCGGAGGCACCCAGGCTGGGACAGCCGGAAGGCTCAGGAGGGGGGACACCTGCCCCCCAACCTCAGCTCGACTGCCAGTCTGCCCTGTGACCTGATGTGAACCATTTTCCTTCCAGATGTTTGTTTCTCCACCTGGAGAATCAGGGAGGTGGGCTGCATCCATTACTCTTTAAGCGGGCATTCCAGAGCCGTGGTTCTTAAGTCAGGCACCTGTGGGTCACCAGGGCCCACCCCCATCCTCAGAGCTACTGGTTCAGTTCACACAAAGTAAGTCTTGAAAACTGTTTTTTTTTTTTTTTTTTTTTAAGGATTTTTAAAATTTATTTGACAGAGAGGGAGATCACAAGTAGGCAGAGAGAGAGGGGGAAGCAGGCTCCCCACCGAGCAGAGAGCCCGATGTGGGGCTCGTCCCAGGACCCTGAGATCATGACATAAGCTGAAGGCAGTAGCTTAACCCACTGGGCCACCCAGGTGCCCTGAGAACTGGGGTTTTTAACAAGTTCCCAGGTGATGCTGACGTTATCAGAAACCTAACTTTGAGAACCAGCTCCAAGGAAACATCATGTATTTAAGAAAAACTAGGCTTTTAAAATATGGATTCTAAGTTTGGGCTTGGCATCCTTGTTTGATTTTTGTCAGTTTCCAGTAGATTTTTACATGTTATCATATAAAATACAAATCTTGGCCTAATATATTCTGTTAATCTATGTCTCTGCTTCACCTTCATATGTAGCTATAAACAAAATATCATACCAATTAGATATACAATTAATGGACTTGTCCATGAATTGGGTTGGCATTAGGTGTTAACACTGGGAAGATTGGCAGTGGCTACGCAGGCTTGAACACCCTGTGACAAGTTTCTGAAATACAAGTTAGGAGTATGCATAAGGAGAAATTGCATTTTTAAAAATTCAAAATTTTAATCCTTAACTGTCAAAGCAAATCATGATTATATCTAGATTTTGAGTTTGTTGTAACCTGGGTGCATAGTCAGAGCTTAGCATTCACTGAATCTCACTTGATCTTTATGCCAACCCAGTGAGGGAAATGCTACTATTCTGGTCTATTAGAACCTTGGCGAAGTACAGTGAGGCTCAGACGATCAACCCCTTGTGATAAAGAAAGATCTCAGTTTGTCAGACTCTGGATCAGTGATTCTCAAAGTGCCCCTGACTAGCAGCATCAGCATCACCTGGGAATGAGTTAGAAATGCAGCTATTCAAGCCTTACCCAGACCTATGGAATCAGGAAGTCTGCAGGGGAACAAAAGTCTGTCTTAAGAATAAGCCTTTCAGGTGATCCTGGCACATGCAGAAGTTTGAGAGTTGCTGTCTGGAGATTAAGCCTTTAACCACTATGCAACCCACTTTTCTAAACGTGTATTCTGTGGGAAATCAGCTCATGCTTAGTCATAGTGCTTAAGGAATCATTAAGCCTTGTGTCCCTGAGCAGACTGAAGTTAAGGGCCAAGTCCACCATGCTGGGTATGGGCTTTCAGTACCCACCCAAACATGTCAATGAGTCCTTGTTTCTCCTGTGCCCTGCCAACCACACTTGGACCTTCCTCAGTGCTATTTTCATTTGGTCCAGTTCCACACATGGGTGTTTGAATTCGACTTGCCTTTGCCAGTGTAGATAAGATCCACATTCCTTCAGTCTACTTTAATTTATACATTTGTAAGGACCAGTCTAGCAACTGATGCGGCTGTCATACAGAGCAAGCAATCTGAGGGAAAGAAAAGAGAACTGTTAAAGACACATCCTCATTGTTAAACTGAAAATCGTCAGTGACAGCACCCTGACAAATTGATAAAGTAACTAAGAGCAGAAGGGAGATGGCAAAAACAAACTCAGCAGATTCTGTTAGCCAAAAATTAACCTTGAGAGACAAATATTAAGGGAAATTTGGTAAAGATGGTGAACTCATATACCCTCATTTTATTTCCACCTCCCACTCCAAAATCTTGAAAAGTTGCACCAAAGGTATCTTACAAAATTAATAACAGAGTGAGAAAACAAATACATATCTCTATAATAGGCAGAAACTATGAGGAATCCTTAAAAAACTAAAAGTAGGGGCACCTGCGTGGCTCAGTCGGTGGAGAATCTGACTCTTCGGTTTTGGCTGGGGTCATGATCTCGGGGTCATGAGATTGAACCCTGCCTTGGGCTCCATGCTCAGCACAGAGTCTGCTTGAGAGTCTTTCTCCCTCCCCTCCTCCCTCCAACCTATGCTCTCTCTAACAACAACAACAACAGCAGCAGCAGCAGCAGCAAAAATAAAACAAAACAGTAAGAGTAAATGAGATTAGTCTGAAGAAGGACACTATGGGTCCGATTTACACAGGAGAGGACTTTTACCAAAGGTGGGTGCAGCTCCCCAGGTGTTTGAAGCCCAAAGGCGGTGAATGTGGGAGCAGGAAGGGAGTCTGTGAGATGAACAGGCAGATCACAGGGCAAAATAGGAACAGCCAGTGCTGCAGACTCTGCCCCCCCTTCCCTACCCCCTGCTCTCTCCATCAGGTGACCGTGCCCAGTTATATGCCCGAGCCCATCAGTCAGAGTAGTGACCTGAGTGTCTGGAAATGTGCAGAAGAATAATGGGTAATAATGAGTGGACACTTGGCCTGATGCCTGATCCTAGGTCTCTGCAGCTGGGAACCAACAAATGGGTCCTAGCGTACAAGAATACCAGATTCAAAGATGAGCAGATACCAAGAATCACCAGGTACCCAAGAAAGGCCAGTACCAGAACAGGAACAAAATACATGATTTGAGCATGTTCAATCCTCCCCACAATAGCCTTTTATGATATTCTGTGGTCAGTTCATCATTTTTCTTTCTTAAATATGAACTCTGTGGCATAGGCAAAGGCACATTAAAATAATTTTCCCCCAAGCAAGGGCAAATTCAAACTCCTCCCTGGCTGTCTTTCCAGGCATGGGACATCCAGATCTGATATGGGAAGTGAGAAGGAGGGAGAGAATTGTAAGATCCGTCTTTCTCTTCCAAAGCCTGTTTGATGGAAACCATTTCATTTTTTACAATTAAAATGAAATATAAGATCCAGGTTGTTTTTGTGTTGTATTTTATTTTTACAGTCTGAAAAGTAACCACTGGAAATGAGAAATTGGATATGTAACTTGCCAAATTCTGAACAATCAAAGGGGGAAAATATTACTGGAATCAGCCCACTGAAATAAAAGAAGATAAAACAGGAATACTAGAAACATGATAAATACAAAACACAAAATAAGAATAGGACCAAACTTATCAGTTATCAGACTACATTAAAAAAAATAAGTAGGCTAAACTTATCTACGCAAATACCAACTACCTAAGAGTGCTTCAAAAGGCAAAATTCTTATGTACCTAAAGCAAAATGACACAGAAAGGTTGACTCTTTGACATTTAGGAAATATGCAAGGATCTAATAGATATATTTTATATCAGATATAGGGGGAAACGTATAAAAATGATAAATAGGAAAATATACTTGTATTCATAATCCCAAATTAAGACATTATAGTCATGAATATTTGCATTTCCAAATGCTGGTTTTAAATATTGAAGAAATTACACAAAAATACATAATACAGTAGAAACAGTTATAATACATTGCACAAAATTTTGCAAATCAAAGAGATAGAAATAAGGATATTTATATTACTAGTAATATAATTAACAAACTTGACATACTAGTAAACAAAGAAAGTCTTATAAGCCACAAAGAGATAAAACACATTTTTAAGAAGTATTAATATGTTCGTGCAATATTTATAAACATTTGTCATGAACTAGGTGCAAGAACTTACACAAACTCTATTTAAATAAAGCAGAAATTCCACCAACCATATTTTCCGACCACAACATAATAAAATTAGCAAGTAAAGACAAAGGATGACAAAAACATTTAGTTACATGGTAATTCTAAAACTAGTCTATCAAAGGACCTGAACCCCAGACAAGGAGACTTTTTAAAAAATATAAATCACTATCCTCCACCTCCAGATCCCTTATCAATAATATAAGTCATAGTTAATTTTATTGGACCTTGATGGGATATGTAAATGTGAGACTATAAAAAGTTTCCAAAGCATAGGGCTGCCTGGGTGGCTCAGTGGGTTAAGCCTCTGCCTTTGGCTCAGGTCATGATCCCAGTGTCCTGAGATCCAGCCCCACATAGGGCTCCCTGCTCACTGGGGAGCCTGCTTCTTCTTCTGCCCCCATTCTTGTTCTCTATCTCAAATAAATAAATAAAATATTATAAAAAAAAGTTTCCAAAGCATAGAAAGCTTTTGTAAATTATCTTAATTGATTATAGAAGGCCAGCATCACACTGAAGCCTGAACTTAACAGTGATTACAATAGAAAGTATCCTTAGAGCAATTGTTTTTATGAATATAGATGTAACATTTATTAATGAAGCATTTTTACATTAATCCCAGGAAATATTCAAAGAACAAAATACCATGAACTAGCCAGATTTATTCCGAGGGGTATAGAAATAATATATTAGCTTGAAATATGTTAATATAATTTATAACAATCATTCGTTAAAGGAAAAAAATCCCGAAATTATCTCATTTATTGCTTAAGTGGCAGATAATAAAATTCAAAGACTGCTCCTGTGTTTTCCCCACATTAGAGAGAGTGCCTGGTAGAAATACCCTGTTTATACCATATTTACCTGGTAGGGATCTGTGGCTAAGTTGGGACTAAAATACGGATGTCCACATTCAGTATCAAGTCTTAGTATTGCCATGGTCTCGCATTTTTAACTAGTCACAAAAGGAAGGAGAAATAAGGAAATCAAACAAGTATGGGAAAGGAAAAAAAAAAACAAAAACAAAACGCTTATTATATTTAGGTAAGACTCTCATGGTTCTCTGGAAAGTAATTTGTAAATATAACCAAAGGCCAGCTAACATCCCTACGGTATGTCATTCTGAGTTTTCATCTAGAAGAATAACTGTCCAAATTAGCAACACAAATCCTGAGCTAAGGGTCCAGGCGCAGACGGGTTATCTGAACAGATTTCACCCTCCCTCATCACGCCATAATGCCCATCAGTGTGTGGAGATGCTCTAGAGAAATGCCACGGAAGCACACGCAAAGACACATACGTGTAAAGATGTCTCCTTAAATGTACCGGAAAAGGAAAGATTAGCGAGGGAATGTGTTGTGACAACCTATGAACCATTTCAGGGGAAAATAGTGTTAAATTCATACCTCATACCGAAATGAATTCCAGATGGGCTAAATATTTTAATGTTTTAAAAAGGAAGAAATCATGAAGGCAATAGAAGAAAATAGAATAGAATGTTGTATGAAACATACTTTGTGTGAAAGTTCTTTCCAAGGATGCAAACCCAAATCTGAAATAAATGTAGGAAAAGATCAATACATGTTCATATATAAAAAAATCAAAATGTATGCTGAAATAAAACAAAAACCTGCTGGATACAAAGTTAAGAGATAAGGAAAACTAGGGGGAAGGGCAGGAAGGAAGGGAATTGCCAAATACATATAAAAAGATTACTATAGTTATTACATGAAAAACTCATATAAAATATTAAGAAAAAGGTAAACAGCGATCTTTAAAAGTGGAGAGAGAATACAAACAGGCAATTTGAATATAATAAAATGAAATGCAAATGACCAATAAATATGAAAACACCTTAGTGGGATTAAATTAATAGCCCCAAATCAGCACAGTTTAAAAAAGAATCTTAAATGTTAACAAGGACTCTGGCCATTTTTGCCTATAAACCTCTGCTGGGAACAGCATTACAACCTACCTGCAGGGTCACGGGCAGGAATTCAAAGCACATTTCCCGGACTCTGGAAACTCCAGCTTCAGGAAACTCTTCTAAAGCAATAATTCAGGAAACCACCATGGTACTCTTTTTCTTCACTGGAAAAGAAAAGGGCACATTTTAAGTGCCTATCGATACAGGATTAAGGGTATCGGGGAACCTCTGTTCTATAAAATATCACACAGAAAATTACCTAAGATACACATCTATATTTACTAACATGAAAATCTATCCATAATGATTGTTAAGTTAAAAATCTGATTAAAGGATAGCATGCATAATAGGATGAAAAAATGAGATGTGACCTCAGATGTTAATATCTAGAAACATATGACCTCAGATGTTAATATTTCAATTTTGGCACACTCCTATTGATAGAAGTAAATACTTATTCATGTTAACATAAAATAGAAAGACAAGTTGGATGTAGAATATGATCTCTAGCCACCTCTCTCCCCCGGAAATTGCCCTCTATATACAATATGGATTTTTAGAGAAATCACTAAAATATTAACCAAAATTTTCTCTGGGTGGGGGAATTTAGAAAAAGCGTTATTTTCTCCCTTTCAGCTTGTATATAGTTCCTCAGTTTTCCAAAGTGGGCATGTGCCAATTCTCTAATTTGAGGGAAGCGTTAAAACAAAGGGTGTGCAGTCCTTCCCGGCACCAGCATGCACCCCCCACTCCCCACCGTAGAACCATGGCGTCATGCTGGGGGAACTGAGCAGGAGTCCATGAGTGGAGAGGGCAAAAGCACTGCCTGAGCCCACACCATGCTGGCACAGATCTGGTGGCCTGTGCCAGGAAAGCATATGCCCACAGACCTGACCCACACAGGGAGTCTTTTCCCAGAGAAGCCTGGCAACTTGGAGAGGATCCCTGAAGCATGCTTCATAACAATCTCACTCTTCTAGGTCCAGCGCCTTAGAGATGTGAGCACTCAGGGTAAAATCTTTCATGTAATGGCAGGGTGACAGATTTATTTATTTATTTAGAGAGAGAGAGAGAGCAGGGGGAGGGGCAGGGGAGAGCATCTCTAAGCAGACTCCTTGCTGAACCTGGAGCCGGACATGGGGCTCCATGTGGGGCCTCAGGCTGGGCAGGATCCCAGAACCCTCAGATCATGACCTGAGACTAAACCAAGAGTCAGCCCCTCAACGCACTGAGCCATCCAGGTGCCCCAATTGGGATATTCAAATTCATCCCAAAAGATTGTTTTACATGCCACATTATACAACTATGTACTCACATTACTTCCTATATATATTGTGTGTGTCTGTGTGTATAACATGTATATTGTACATGCATGTATATTGTATAAAGAGAAATGTTCTGTTCGTAGACTCTGCTTATATTGCAGGGTTTTGCTAAAGTAATTTCTCTTTGCCATCCACCCGTGGAGGTCCATCCTCTAGATCTGAGAGGGGCACTGTAGGCAGAGTTCCTCCCGAGTGGGAGGCTCTTTGCAGGCCTGTCTGTGCCCCAGCTGCATGTCCACTTCCTTTCCTGAACACACGCCTGACCTGACCTGCCTGAGAGAACAAAGGCCAGGGTCTTACATCTTTTAGTTTCTGGAAGGTTGCTGGTGTTTGGTAGAGTGAGGCAATTCAGCCTTGCCAGAAGTCAAGGGAGTAAGTGAGGTAGAAGGAAGAACGGACATGAAGGAACTCATCCGGAAGTAGTCTTCAGTCGGTGCCCCAACCCTGTTCCCAGGTCACATGGTCTAACTTCTGTCACAGCATTTTCACCACAGTCTGTGAATCCTTGCATTTAAAACACTGGACTCACTGGACACTGAGTTCCCTGATGGCCATGGTCACCTCTGAAACACAGGACCCAGCATGGGGCTTCATTCACCTTTGAGCCTAAAACTGTCCATTGAGTGAATGCATGAATGAATACGTAAATACAGAAACACACAGAGATGTTTTTAGAGTTAGTGATGCCCCTACAAATCAATTATCACTATTTGTGCTGTGAATACTGGCCTACTTCACCAGATATTTGTCTGGCTACTTTATCCTTGAGGAGAAGATGCCTAATTGCTGGTTTCTAAATGCCTCAGCATCTGGCCGGTCTTAGTGACAGACATGCCCTCGGGCTGGAGCCTGTGATGATCCTCTCCCTGGGATGATGTGTGGTCAATGGTTTTGATTTTCCAGGGCTGGTTTAACAACTTGTACTTATTTACATGAGCTGTAGCGACACTAACCACCCATCATTAGTGGCGCTGAGATCCCTGTGGCCATGGTCTTATGGATTGTGATGGTCAAGACGATATTAGGAATGTATTCTGGGAGGGAGGGGGTCTTGCATTCTATCATAGAGAAAGAGCAGCCAAAGAATGGCCAAGTCACTCACAGCCACCTGCTTCCGGCTTCCCTGGAACTAATTAATCTCCTGGTGTCAGAAATCTGTTGGCCTTGAGCCATGTGCAGGCTGGGGCCAGCTCAGTGAAGCAGGCAGAACTGGTAGCCAGGAGCCAGCATGGGGAGTCGAGGCTTGGATAATGAAAAGAGAGAGAAAAGTTGAGAACCTGGAATATTTCGAGATTCTTGGACAGAGTAAGAAGCGCAAATGGGTGGTGATGCTTGAGAGAAGAGTCCCTCCCAAGATTCTTTTTAACAGCCCCAAGAAGGAAAAAATAAGACCTATGCCAATGTAGGCCAAAATCATTGTCAATGTTTAAGACAGGCTATCAGGGAAATCTCTGTTGAAGGTGGGGCGGGTGGCCGGGAAAGGGAAGGGATAGCCATTGCTGGAAAGGTGCTCAGTGCCTTCATCTGTGCTGGGGATCCTTCCAGATCAAAGCACTCAATGTGCTAACAATGTACTCCGTTACAAATTCTTTCGGCATAGCATATCAAGGGGAACATGGCATCAGAAAGTGTCCTACGACAAAAATACCTATGTCGCATGACACGCAAGTGCTTGGCATGACTTCAGTTCTCTTTGTTACTGTTATCAAATAAACTGGCAGGTCAAGAAATAAAGATATTTAAATAACTAGGTGTTCTCTCCTCTGTCCAGCTTGTCTCCCACCCCCGTCAAAACCAGGACCCAGGGGTCTCTCATGCTGTGAGGTTAGAGTTTGTCTGAGGAGGCCGTAGACGGGAACACACTGGGTTATCCGCCAGCGTGATCATGCTCGAAGAGCGGTTAATTGATCTGTGAGGTGCTTCCACTGCCTTCCCCAGATAGCATGGGCGTTTCTTCTACCTGTGGACACGGTGCTAGTAAGGTACAGGAAGCCAAGTGTGACCCCATAACTGATGCCAGTCCAGGGGCTCTGCCCATGTGGGCCTCCACACCACCCCACCTGGGGACCCAGCAGAGGAGAGTGAAGGGGCCTCCCACCAGAACTGTGAGGTGACCTTGAGCAAAACAGTAACCTCAAGCTGTTGAATCTCTTGGTTCAGCATCTGTAAAGTGAGAATAACAGGGTGGGTTTTAGGAGTGGACGGGTAGAGATCCCTTCACAGAGCATCTTGCCACGTCCCCCGGCGTCCCATCAGGCTGGCTGCTGGCGGAATTACTGTCATTACTGCCCTGACATTGTCCTTCTTTGAATGGCGAGGTGACATAAAGCGTCGTGTGCCCAAGGAAGCTTTGTTTATTGGCAACAAATGCTTGAAAGACAATTAAAAAAAAAAAAAAACTAGAACATTTTGGGATTAGAGTCTAAAAATAGAAAGCAATCTCAAACAGAGAAAAATAAAGTTAGAAAGAGGGTACTACGTATGAACAGATTGAGGTACAGAACAATCCTTTCTGAGGTTTATCAGTGTGAGTCAAGGCCAAGTATGAATAACATTGCTGGGACAGTCAAGGTTTTACTGCACGACCAGTAAAGGAATTCAAGCGGGACCACTAAGGATATTAAGGAAAAGAGGGGATTGAATTTTATTATCAGTAAATTAGAACATTTTACCCCAGAGGGGTGGGTAATGGTGAAATCACTCCCTCTGCCCCTTTAAAAGTCACAAAATAGGACCGAAGTTCAAATCGACACATCAGAAACCACAAGAGTAAGAGCACTTAGGAGACTGGAGTGTTGGGATTTGACATGGAAGAGGCCCCCGGAAAGGGTTCCCTTCCCAACCACAGGCCCATAAGACATCCATCCATGCCCAGGATGTGCTAGGAGACGCCCAGGGACAAGAGGGTCATCCACCCAGTCACTGAGCACCCTGGAGGACAGACGACAATAATCCCCCACCTCCATGTGACCCGCACGGGGTGGGGTGGGGGGCTTATACCTTGTTTCCCCTGTGGGGTCTCATTTGATCTCACTTCAGCTCATTTTAAACTTCTAAAAGAAATCGTGTGAGGCCTCTAAGGTTGTAGGAGATCAGCTGGCTGGCTCAGGAGAGCAGAGAGTCACTAGTACAAATGGCCCCCTTGCCCTTCTCGAGACCCTCACACAGACACTGTGGGAATGAGTCGGTTCCAGTTCAGGTATAACTCACAGACAGGGGGATGGCTAAGCTGACCCGACGAGTGGGGAGAGGGAGAAGAAACGTAGAAACAAACACCCTCCCTTTACAAAGTGCACTGGCAACAGAGTCTGTGAAAAGTAAATAGAACCAGCTAAAGCATGGGTGTGTTATGGGTGCACGGTTACCAACAGATGCACCAGAAGAATGTCACAGCGCTACACATTTCGAGGAGCAGAGGACGGAAGGGGTTGCTTGTAGGGGAACCAAATCCTGCAGATCTCCAGCAGAGTGTGCGGGGGCAGCTGGGTAAGGCACAAAGATGGATGGAGACCAGTGGAGGCGAAGCCCAGAATGTAGAGTTACGGCAGTGCCCTCAGAGCAATTACCAAGGGAAAGTGGAAAATCTCTGTGGGTTGGTTCTGGGCTTGGCATTACTCCAGGTCTCCGTGAGAAATGGCCACTTGGTATTATAAGCCTGTCTTAATATTTGATTCATTAATTATGAATGTGTATTACTTTAATTTAAAAATGATGTAGAACCCATGTGCTGTACTTCTAGGACAGAGATATGTCCCGTCTTTTCCTAGAGAAAATTTTAAGGAGAAATCCCTCAGGATACTATAAATACCATGCTTGCCATTTTTGACTCCCAGGAACATCATTGCTCATACCCCTGTGTTTTAAAATATCTGTTTCATTATTATCTAGGTAGAGTAAGGCCACCAGATGAGGGGATGCCGGCCATTGACAAGACAGTTCATTACTTGCTGTTCCCAGAGGGGAGGACACCCACACAGGGCCACCCAGCGTAGGGCCAGGGTTGATGAGGAAGGAGAAGTGGAGGAGAAAAGGGGGTAGGAGCCCTTCCTTCTTGTGGTTTCTGTCAGGAGCATTGGGCAGGCTGAATAATTTCAGCAGGCTGGGGGCAGGGGTGATGTCCCCAGTGTCTAGTACTTGGCCCTGGAGTGATCAGGGCACACGGGTAGGGGCCCAGAGGATGAGAGGTGTTAAAGGGAGTGGGAAGTGGTTAGCCTTAGGAGGGATAGGCCCTCACCAGGCCAGCAAGGCCCTAAGATATCCAAGCATCAGAGTAAAGAAAAACAAAAGACATGGTTAATATATCTTTTAAAATGGTTTTCTTCTGTTCAAACCCATCTAGTGCCCATTGCCTATGTCAGTAAAATAATATTAAAAAGAAAGTAACCATTGCTAGATATCACCACAACAGGTAGAGGCCCACAGAGGCCTTTAGCCCATTAGCCATCACAGATGGGTTGGTGATAACAATCTTCTGTTTATTTGCCCAGCATTTCCCATCATCAGCCTCTCTGCCTCTGAGCCAGAACCACACACGGGGCCCATCTAGCGGGCGGCCCATCTTAGGCGCGCAGGATGAGTGATTCTTCTGGCCCCGGGCCTTGCAGAGCAAGCAACCCTCTGGTTTGACTTTAGTTCGCTCTGAAGAAGAGAACACACCCACGCCACCCAGGAGAGTTCAAGACATACCATCTCAAAAATTGCTACTTTGGCTATCTATCAACTTGTTTGTGCTTTTGCTGTGCATGAGCTAAGTTCTGCTCCCAAGCCTTCTCAAGCCCTGGACGAGTAGAGGATGCATTCTGGGACCTCTAAACAGTGGTCCCCATGAAAACTACAGAGTCCCATCTGATGTTTTATCTGCGTGCTCTCATGTTACTCCAATCAATCATTTGCAGGAAGGTCATCGGTAAAAGCCTAGAAATAAGAAATAGCGATGATACCGAGTGAGGGCCTCACTCCTGGAAAAGAGAAGCAGAGTGACAGCCTTTGCTTTGGGCCCTACCTAGCTTGGTGACGTCTTCATAGCCCAAATAAGTAAAAGAGTCCTCTGCCTTTAAAAAGAAAAAATCTGGGGTGCCTGCGTGGCTCAGTGGGTTAAGCCTCTGCAGGGTCCTGGGATCAAGCCCTACATAGCGCTTTCTGCTCAGCATGAAGCCTGCTTCCCCCTCTCTCTCTGCCTGCCTCTCTGCCTACTTGTGATCTCTCTCTGTGTTAAATAAATAAATAAAATCTTTAAAAAAATAAATAAAAATTTAAAAAAGAAAAAGAAAAAATCTGGAACCTACTAGTCCTTTTCATTTTTCCCAGTGAATGGTTGGCAGAAATCTTCCAAATTGTTTACTTAATAATTTGTTAAAAAGTATATTTGCAGCTGGGTGATTTGTTTACTTTTTTCCCTCCGAGAATCAAGTGTTACATCCAGAGTTTGCTTGTTATGATGGAAGCCGTGTGGTCGATTTGGATTTTGATGAATGTCCCACTCCCCCACCCGAGGCTGTAGAAGACTTGCTTTGGAGGTCTGCCCTGGCTCCCCTCAATGTTGGCTGTCATGTCCCCTTTTCTGGCCCACTGTCTGGTTTCCGTGGCCTGCTATTGGGAAGTTTAAGGGTGCACCGGAAACAACCATGCATGTCGGTCAGGTACACAGGGCGCTCTGGTGCTGCTCCCTTGGGGACAGCTGGCTGCCTAGGAAAAGTGAAATCAAATCAGTTAGTAACAAGCAAAGTCTAATGAACTGTGGCCTCTTTTAATCATAAACAGACCGTTTATCTGCTGAAAACATCACGTGGGCCAAAGAATCAGAGAACTTTTTAGATGAATAATCCATATGGTTTTAGACGCAAGAGAGGGAGGGAGGGAGAGGAGGAGGGAGAGAGGGGGAGGGCGCCAGTTGGCTTCCTGTGAGCTGATGTGTGTGCACGGAGTTGGGTCAGCTCTTCATCTCCCCCTTCGGCCTCCTGGCCCCAGATAAAGCTGCCCTCACTCCGCTTGGGATGGACAATTCACAGATGATTCTGGGTGACACAGAAGTATGATGGGGGAACACTGTCCAGACGAAAGCCCACAGGCGGGAGCTTCAGTATAGGTACCACCAATGCTGCCCCGTGGTGACATGCTCAGGGACG
Source organism: Mustela lutreola (assembly GCF_030435805.1). Lineage (NCBI taxonomy): Eukaryota > Metazoa > Chordata > Mammalia > Carnivora > Mustelidae > Mustela > Mustela lutreola. The sequence goes on from NC_081293.1 coordinate 38,237,922, forward strand.
GCTGGCCTGGGGACAGGGGGAAGCATCCATGTTTCAGCTTGATGAAAGGTCCAGACGTCCCTGTAAAAAGTTGGCTGCCTAGTGTGACTGGGAAAGACCGGAGACTTGGCCCTGGTCGGTTGGGTTTGGGGCTCTCTTCCTTTCATCTCTTTTTCTCCTGTGGGGAAGACACTAGAGATTGTGGACTTGGCTGAATCCATGGGAAGCAAGACATGGTGAGATTCAGGTGTGAGTCAACTGAGCTCACCCCCTGTGAAAACCTGCAGAGGAATTTGCACCTCATGGCGTGTCAAGGTGAAAATCCACTAAGGAAACCAGAGAGAGTGGTACCAGCAAGATGTTTTCTGCCTCAGGGGGCAAGTGGCTTCTCTTCAGCCCTTAGCACTAGGAGCCCCAGAAGGCTTGTTTCTGAGCAGCCGATTCCCAGAGGGCAAGGGAGAGAGAGGCCTGTGGGTGCCCATTGCCTGTAGATGCTCACCACGAGATCAGGAGTGTAGTGGGTGCACGGGGCCCCGTCCAGAGGGGAAAGGCCAGCCTGAAGAGAGAAATGACCCTCAGAGAGGCGTCAGGGAAAACCCCCCAAACAAGGAACAAAAGTGAGCAGTGCAAGGACTGTAGCCAGCACTCCTGCCGTGCAGGGCAGGGACAGGGGGAGAAGTCGTGTGGGCCCCAAGCTCTCCCCATGGCACCTTCTAGCCACTTTCCCCTCTGAACTCAGCTGTTGGCCTTCACGGTTATGCCAGTGCTAGAAACAACAGGGGCCTCGCTCAGGCGAGCACATTTCTTCTCCCTTATAAATCCTTCTCCCTGCCCCCTACACCACCAGCCAGCGCCAGGGCAGCCGGCTCTGCGTTCACCTGTAAGAGCGCCCTCTGCTGGCCATGGCGTCTCCCGTTTGGCCAGCAAGCTGGCTGCTTTTCTCAAGCCCCGAAGCTGGGGAGAGCACAAACCACTGATCCCTCACCCCATGCACGCGTCTTGCCTTGTGACGAACAAGGGAAGAAACCGTCCTGCCTCTGCTTGAACACCTGCAGTGACAGGAAACTCATTAGCAGTCCATTCCATTGTTGTCAACTCAGACAATTGGAAATAATCTTCCTTACATTGAGCCAAGACCTGCCCTTTATTGCTCATTGGACTGGTCCTAACGCTGTCCTCTCAAGTCACCCTGAGCGAGCACAGTTCTGCTTCTCGTGACCACCCTTCAGGAATTTGAACCCAACCATCAGCTAATCCCAGTCCTTCCTTCCCCTCTTTCTAAACTCTCCTAAGTCCTCCTGCCGTCTCAATGTGAGGTCATTTCACCAGCTGGATCCCTCCCTTCTGGACACAATTCACTCCTCAAACCCCCTATAAATAGAGTCTGACCAGTGCACAGCATGGATGTCACTTCTCAGGTCTGGTGACTGGACACAGAACACCCAGGTTGGGGGGGGGGGGTCACAACAGTTGATGTGACACAAACTGTGTACTTCTTTTTTTTAAAGATGGGGGAGGTTAGGTGGGGAGAGGGGCAGATGGAGAGAGAGAATCTCAAGCAGACTCCCCACTGAGCATGGACCCTGATATGGACCCGATCTCATGACCCTGAGATCACGACCTGAACCGAAATCCACAGTCGGATGCTCAACTGACTGAGCCACCCAGGTGTCCCCTCACCTCACAACCTGTCCATTTCTGATACCATTCTAGTTTATGTTCAAATTTAATTCATTTTTATATATGCTGTTAATTAATCCCACCCATTAATCTAAGCAGCAAACATTTTTCTTTTTCTTTCATTCTTTTTTTTTTTTAAATTAGTTTCAGGGGTAGAATTCAGTGATCCATCAGTTGCATATAACACCCAGGGTTCATTACATCAAGTGCCCTTTGTAATGCTCGTCACCCAGTTACCCTGTCCCCTCCCTCCCCCGCCATGTCCCTCCAGCAACCCTGTTTGTTTCCTAGAGTTAAGAGTCTCTTATGGTTTGTCTCCCTCTCTGTTTTCATCTTATTTTATTTTTCCTTCCCTTCCCCTATGTTCATCTGTTTTGTCTCTTGAATTCTACATGAGTGAAATCGTATAGTATTTGTTTTTCTCTGGCTGATTTATTTCATTTAATATAATACCCTCTAGTTTCAACCACATCATTGCAAATGGAAAGATTTCATTCTTTTTGATGGCTGAGTAATAAACCATTGTGTATGTATGTGTGTGTATCTACATCTACATATCTATATCTGTCTCACATCTTCTTTATCCATTCATCTGTTGCTGGACATCTGGGATCTTTCCATAATTTGTCCTTATTGTGGACATTGCTGCTATGAACGTTGCAGTGCAGCTGCCCCTTCGGATCACTATGTTTGTATCCTTTGGATAAATACCTAGTAGTGCAGTCTCTGGGTCATAGGGTGGTTTTATTTTTATCTTTTTGAGGAACCTCCGTACTGTTTTCTAGAGTGGCTCGCAAACATTTAACTCCCACCATGTGCCAGCAGTTGCTACCACAGTCATTCAGTCTTGGTACATGTTCACAATTTCTGTATTAAATCTCTTCCTGGTTTATTGTGTCCACAGTTCTCATGTGCCAAGATCGTTTGAGATGTGGATTGGTTTTCCATATCCAGTATATCTGTAACACCTTCCAGATCAGTTTGACAAGTGTGGCAGGCAAACTTTCTACGTCTTAGTGCTTCTGAATACCATGATCCGTCTTAATTATTTAAAGAGGCCACACAGCTCCCAGAGAGCTCCCCTGGGGCTGCATTCATCACAACCCTTTGTGAAAGACCTTCAATCAGCTACCAAGGCTTTTATGCGGGGCCCATGAGGATGTTGTCCCGATGTCTTTAGATTGATCAAAAAGCTTCCACAATGCCACCTTGTCACATGCCTCATGAAAATCCAGAGACAACGAGCCTACCACATCCCAAATGGAGCCTAGAAAGTGCGTTCATGTTTCCTTGCTCTGCTGTGGGGTTTTTGACATATTTCCTTTAAGTGGTTCCTACTAGGGGCTAGCTTATTGCTCAGCTGACCAGGCTGGACACTGAGGTCTTGCTGCCACATCCAGAGGCACGGTCACGTTCTGGTTCAAGCTTCTGTTTTATGCCCTTGACCCAGAAAGCAGGCTAGCACTGAAGCTTTGTCCCTGAGAGCACCCCTGGGAGGAGGGTGCTTTGTTTCTGTCCTATGCTTAGCAGTGCCTGGTCTTGGATGAAATGTCTCGAGGCACAGCGCCTCCAGGGAGGCTATTTTAGTCTAATAATAGATGGCATTCTTAACAAGGACTTCCTGATATTAGTCATAAATTGTCCTGCACTGATTTCACACTATTATTCCTTCTTAAACCTTTTGTTTTTAACACAACTTAACACCCATCTTTTTGGTCTGTGCCCAAATATGTATATTATGTGTGTGATATCTATGCCAAGGACCTTACGCAAGATGGTTACTATTTTATATATATTTTATACTATGTACTATAATATTATATACATATCAAAGTCAGAATTTTATCTCACCTTTAAATATCTTAAAGTGGTGGTTGAGGGCCAAAATGTGACTGTGGAGAGGCAGAAATGTGTTTGAGAATCTGTGACCAGAAATCTATCCTGCTGTGTGACATTGGAGAATCACTATCACTCTCTGGGCCTCAGTCTTCTTGCTTATACGATGAATGGCTGGGGTATCCCTCCTAAGTCTTCTGCAGTGTATGTAGACGATCACTCACAGTCCAGACCCATCGTGTCTGACACCTGTAATTTGTAATAGCTGCTTTTAATAGTACCGTTGTTCCTACTGGTACTGGAATAATAATGACCACTTCTTGCTTATGTTTGTGACTTCGAAGTCAGCAATTTTCTTCATTCTTACAATCAACCTAGGAGGTAGATATGCCATTCTCACTTATAGATGGGAAAGTCTGTGGTCTGTTGCACTCACATCTCTCACTGAGATGAACAGACCATGATGTGACAGCTGGTAAGCCAGGTCTGTCTGAATCCATTACATTCTCCTGCCAGGGGATCCAGCATGGTGATCCCGAGTGGACAGACACAGAGAGCCTAGAACTAGTTCAATGTCCCACGTGGGAACCACAAGTGGCCATAGAGTCTGTGATATGTGACCAGTCCAAAATCAAATGTATTGCGAATATGAAATGCACAGTGCATTTTGTGTAAATAGAAACTGTCTCATGAATAATCTTTTATATTGCTAAGAGGCTGAAGTGAGAGTTTGGATGTATTGCGTTAAAGCAAATATGTCATAAACATTCATTTCATCTGCTTTGGTTTTTACTCTGTTTGTCTTGGCGATTAAACAACTGAACGTGGTAAACAGGGTTCACTCGTGGGGCTCTTGCTCTGCCGCACCCGGACGGCGCTGATGGAGAGCGGGTGTTTGGATCCCACCTCTGCTTTGTTGTTTTCATGGTAAGGAAGGCAGCAAAGGAAGTAATGCCCAAGGAAATATTTCCCCCAATCAGAAGGGAGCCTTATCCCCATGACTTGGTTTCCTCAGTCCTTTGTCAGGATTTTTTTCACTATAAACATTTCAGAAATGTGTAGGCCCCTGTCACTCGTCTCTGCCTGACCTTCCCCACCAAGCAGCCAGTGGCCACTCCATTACAGCCCCGCCATGCAGCAAATTCCACTCCCCGCCCCCTCCCAATGCCGTGTGTCATGAAGAAACTTCCTAGGGATCACGGCCTGGTCAGCCCTTTGCATATGGCCCCAGAGCCACCTGGCTGTCCAACAGTGATGAGGGAGTCAGTACAGGACCTAGGGCAAGAGTTTGGCATTTGTAGCCCAGTACAGTTTCTGCCAAAGCCTTGGGAAGCACCCCAATGTCTGGGGAAAGCTGGAATGGTTCTAGAAGTAGAAAAGATAGCATGTCTCCTGGAGAGACTATGCATGTTTCTGTATTTGCCCAAGGGCCCCCTTGGAGCTACAGCAGAAAACCAGATAACCAGACTCACAGCCAATCACTCGCACTGTGTGTGGAAACTGCATAAAGTTTGGTGGGGGGCAGGGGTTCCTAATAAGAACAGCAATAATACTGAGGTATGTACCATTACAAAGTGGGAGAGATGATTCGTGGAAACAGTGCCTCACACAGCTAGAAGAAAACTCAGCTGGGTTAAGAAGACGGAGAGGGACTGGTAATGATTCCTTGCTGCCCAAGTGCGGGAAGCAGAGCCAGGACTGGGGTAAAGGAGGGCTTAATTTCATCGTCAAGGTCATTCTGGTTGGAGGTTGGCTCCTCTGAGCCTACGTTTTCTTAAATGTTGTGCCCTTGGTGGAACTCACCTGAGTTCCAGCCCTGACCAGGAGGGTCATTAAGGACCTACTTACATTAACTTATCTAATGCAAACAAAAGCGTTGTGGTTCAAAAGGATTATCCCCATTTTATAGACAGAAGAAACTGAGCCTCCGGTGCCAAGTCACATGGCGATTAAGCTCACACACGTTCCCTGCCCTGCATAGCTCCCTCAATTTAGTCTCTACAGTTTGCTTTAAAAGATTTCTGGGTTTTTTTTCCAACTTAAAACAATGCTGGAGGGCACGTGGATGAATCTGGTTGGTGTCAGCCCTGCCACTTACTGGCTGTTTGACTTTAGGCCAATTCCTTAATTTCTTGCTTTTTAATCTGGATGACTTATTTGTAGGATGAAATGGGAATACATTTCAGTACAACAAATGCTCAGCAAGGTGCCTGGCACAACAGAGACAGTAAACACTGTCATAATCTGGAGGCAGGACAGGAAAAAATCCACACACACACACACACACATACACACACACACACGGTGGTAAAGGTTGAACCTGAGTTTTCTAGGCAGTGAGAGCCCCCCGGGTAGCAGGAGTACAACCCTCAAGGCCTCTGGGAAGTACAAGAGGACCTCAGGATGCCTGGAGTGGAAGGAAAGGGGAGGGGCAGGAAAGGTGGAACCAAGAAGGTCTAGAACACCAGCTAAGGAAATCGTCATCATGAGCTGTGAAATGAGCACCACAGAAGGCTTTAAATGGAAGGCTAACGGTAACATTTGGGTTCTGGAACATGGACTGGTCTGGGAAAAGGCATCTCTGCATGAGGGCTTGTCCAGACCTTGGTCTTTGACACCCTGATTTACAGAGCCTCTTCTAACCCCAAAATCAGTTGGTCTCATCCTGGCCCCACAGATAATTCAGGGAATGCTGGGAGTCAGTGTATATCCCAGAACTTCCTTTCATGCATTCCAGGAAATAATCGTGGATCTACTTTCTTCTGTGGGGAGACAAGTAGGATTAGCTTTAAAATTGCTCCTGACCAATCAATTGGCAGGTGCTTCTCCCACCAGCCCCCTCCCACCATCACGGGCTTCCACCACCCCCTGCCCTCGCCCCTTCAACCATCCTTGGCCCTATCCATCAGCACTGGCCCATCCCCCCAGCAGGAGCTCGCTGCTCCATGCACTCCCACAGCTCTTTGCAGCTGGTGAGTTTAGGTCCTCGTAGGTCTTCTGATCTCTTTTTTGGACGCTGCTGCCTGGGATCATGGCCCCTTAAATGGAGATGGAAAACTTTGCTTCCCTTAGCTGTGTTCCCCAGACCACCTCTAAAGTAAATAGGGGTTTAGTGGACCCTTAAAAGTTTGAGAGGCTGGGGGTGGGGTAGGTAGTGAAATGCCAGTAGCATATAGTAAACATGTAAAACTGAATGTGCACCAGCCTGTATTTCAAAGTATGCAGCCACCTCGTGCCTCTGGGAATTTCTCACTGAACACATTTCTCCTAAGTGGTCCATGTGACTCTCCCCTCATTCCTCCTCCCCCAGCTCAAAAGCATCCACGCTCATTGCTCGCCTCCTCCACATCCATATACTCTTTGATTTCCTAGACAACATCTTTTAGCTATCTCTTCCTTTTGCTCTTTCCAAATAACTTCCTGGGACCCTCCTCTTTCACAACAAAGACCCTCTACTCTGTAGCAATAGTGCTCTGCTAACCCAGGTTCAGAGATCAACAGAATGAATTTGGGTTTTGTCTGGTGTTTTTCGCTTTGCTGCACACTCAAAGACACAGACCAGTGCTTTCCTTTGGACTGGATCTAGTAAGGGCCAGGGTGAGGCTCCCAGCCAATATGTGTCCCATCCTGTATCCCGCTGGTGCCTTGGTCCCCAGGGATGTCACAGGGGACATTGCACCAGGACTCGGTGCACCGAGGATCGCAGACAAGGAAAAGTGAGTCTCTTGTTTTCTGAAGCCGTTGGCTGTTACTGTGCCAAGACCCTTATATATCTCACTTTTAGTTATAGGAAGTCCACTGGCTCCATTTTTAATTTTTTAATTAATTAATTAATTAATTATTTTGAGAGAGAGAGAGTGGAGGGCAGGGTCAGAGGGAGAGGGAGAGAGAGAATTTTAAGCAGGCTCCACACTCAGCACCGAGCCTGACACAGGACTCGGTCTCACGACCCTGAGATGGTGAGCGAGGCTGAAATCAAGAGTCAGTCGCTTAACCCACGGAGCCACCCAGGCGCCCCTGGCAGTTGTGAGTGTTATAACTGGAGTGACATGCCCCTGACAACTTCCAGATTTACTCTTAAAAAATATTTTTTCAGTTGTAACTTGAGTTTATCATTTTATCATCAAATCATTTAGTAGAAAATGCTGCATTTGGGTCCCATCATGTATAATCACCCCAAAGAGAGGGTTCATTCCAGGAAACACCAAGGTCAGGAAAGCTCTTGGTAAACTTCCCGCTCACAAGATGAACTGCTGTGGCTGCTGAGCACCACATGGTCGCCCTGAGACAGGCGGGCTGGAGGACAAGCACTGTTTCTCTCCGGGTCTGTTTCTGTGCCCTCTGAGTCACATACCCTCCGTGTCTTGAGTCAAAGCAGTGCTTCCGCTCCCTTTTCCTTCCAAGCTGCAGCCTCACGACATGTCGCCATGGATACTGTGGGGTAAAGGGGAGAAAACCTGTGGGTCCCTCTCTCCCCCCTTTCTCATTATTGTAGCATTGTCATGTTATCCTCTCTTCCGCCCCTGAGATCACTGCCCGTTCTAGGCATCCTTTCTCATACTTGATGTCCCGCTTCAGTTCATGGTGCTATTGGTCGTGTGGATGCTGCAGCCGGAATATGAAAACTGTAAACTGAGAGCAGAGCTCCAGGCTGGGGGCAAACTGGACCTGTTTGTCTCCTGCCTGCTCTGCCATCCTCATCAACGTCATCACCCTCTGAGACGCACAGTGCTCTAAGGTCACCTTGCATTTTCATACCCATTTTTTTCACTTGCCAGTTATTTCCCTGGTTAGAAAGTCAACGTGAAGGCAATTTCCCTCCATGTTATAGAGGGGATAATTCATGCTAAGCCCAGACAGGTACCTTTCCAAACAAGAGCGTGGTAGGTTTGGTGTAAGCTCTTTCAGCTTTTCCAGAATGTAACAAAGAAAACATGTTTGCCTATTGCTAAGGGGGTAATATATTATATAGATATAATAGGAGGAGCTGTCAACTGAAACTCTGATGACACCAATAAGACTTCAGACGGCTCCTGGGGTATGTGATGGCTAGAAATGAATGTGACTAGTTGTCGGAACCACATACAAAGCTAATTATATAACTTGATAAAGGACATCCATGAAAAGCTCACAGTAACATCATACTTAGTAGTAAAATACTAGATATTTTTTCCCTAAGATCAGGAACAAGGCGAGGATGTCTGCACTTGCCACTTTTTTGAATATTGTACTGGAGGTTCTAGAAGGATGGCATTAGGCAAAAAAAGGAAATAAAAAGGATCCAGATGGGAAGAAAGAAATTTAACTCTATGCAGATGTTATGATCTTGTATACAGAAAGTCCTAAGGGATCTACTAAACACTATTAAAACTATTAGAAATGAATTCAGCCAAATTTCTATATTCAAGATCAATATGCAAAAATCAATTGTATCTTTATTCACTGACAATGAAAATCTGAAAATAAAAGTAAACAATTCCATTTTAATAACATCAAGAAGGATAACATACTTAGGAATAAATTTTACAAAAGAAATGCAAGACCCACACACTGAAAACTACAAGATATCATTGAAATAAAGAATTAAATTAAATAACTGGAAAGACTTTCCCTATTTCCCATATTCATGGGTTGGAAGACTTAACATAGTTAAGAAGGCAACACTTCCAAAAATTACAGATTAATGCAATTCTTATCAAAATCATAGCTTCCTTTTTGAAGAAACGAACAGGCTGATCCTCATATTTATATGGAATTGCAAGGGGCTCTGAATAGTTGGAAATATCTTGAGAAAAAAAAAAAGGTAGACAAAGAGGTCAATGATCTAGAACTGAGAGTCTATATGTAAATCCTCACACTTACTTTTTTTTTTTAAGATTTTATTTATATATCTATTTGACAGATAGAGATCACAAGTAGGCAAAGAGGCAGGCAGAGAGAGGAGGAAGCAGGCTCCCTGCTGAGCTGAGAGCCCGATTAGGGGCTCGATCCCAGGACCCTGAGATCATGACCTGAGCCGAAGGCAGAGGCCTTAACCCACTGAGCCACCCAGGTGCCCCATCTCACACTTACTATTAACTGATGGGTGTCGAGGCCACTCAGCAGGGTAAAGCATAATCTTCTCAACACCTGTAGCTAAAACAACTGGATATCCATATGTGAAAGAATGAAGTTTAACTCTTACCTCATACCATATAGAAAAATTAACTCAAAACAGATCAAAGATACAAACATATCTTTGTAAAAATCAAAGCTATACATTTCTTTGTAAGCATTAAAACTATAAAATTCTTATATTAATGCATAGAGTTAATCTTGGATCACCTTGGATTTATCAATGAATTCTTAGATATGACACCAAAAACACATGTAACAAAAGAATAAAACTAACATTAGACTTTATAAAAATTAAAAACTTGTGCTTCAAAGGACGCTATCAAAAGAGTGGAAAGACAGCCAATATGGGACACCTTATTTACAGATCATATATCAAATAAGGGTCTGGTATCCAGACAAATAACCCAATAAAAAGTGGGCAGAGACTGATTGATTGATTGATTGACTGATTGATTATTAAACAGACCACAGAGGCTAAACTTTGCCATGAATATGGATTGTCCTTCTAGAAGCCCCACCTCCTCTGTCTCCTGAGCGGAGTGGGGCAGTGTCATTCCTGCTTAGCCAGTGGCAGGAGCTGCAGAGCTGCATGCCCCACCCTTCCAGCACAGCCCACTGTATGTATGTTGAGAACTCAGCTTGCCTCTGCTGTCACCCCTGAGGTGGCAGCCCCCCATTGGTAAAATATGGTTTCTGTCCACTTCACTAGCATTTTAGTTGCTAATTTCAGTCACAGAATGTACCCTGAGATAAGTGAGAATAGATCCTGCCTCATCCAAACCCTGCTGCCTTCATGAGAGGCATCATGCATTTTAGTTCATGGATGAGGAAGCATTTACCCTGTGAACAGTTAATTTAAAAACAAAACAAACAACCTTTTTTCGAGAACAGTTTCAGATTCACAGCAAAATTGGAGATTACAAAGATTTCCCATACATCCCTTGCTCCTACACAGACACAGTTTCCCCCATCATTAACATCCCCACCAGGGTGGTACATTTCTTATTTTTTTTTAAAAAAGATTTTATTTATTTATTTGACAGAGAGAAAGATCACAAGTAGGCAGAGAGGCAGGCAGAGAGAGAGGGGGAAGCAGGCTCCCCGCTGAGCAGAGAGCCCGATGCGGGGCTCGATCCCAGGACCCTGAAATCACGACCCCAGCAGAAGGCAGCAGCTTAACCCACTGAGCCACCCAGGCGCCCCAGGGTGGTACATTTCTTACGATCAATGAATTCTACAGGTCTGGACAAGTGCACGATAACATGGGTCCACCATTACCGTCTCATACAGAATATTTTAAGTGCCCTAACAAGTGTCTGCTATACCTACTCAACCACATCCCCTCCATCTCTGGCAACCACTATCTCTATAATTTTGCCTCTTTAAGAGTGTCATATAGTTGAAATCATACAGTATGTAGTCTTTTGAGATTCGCTTTTTCACCCAGTGATTTGCATTTAAGTTTCTTCCATGTGTTTTCATGGCTTGGTAGAGCATTACTTTTTAATTCTGAATAACTCACCTACTGAAGGACATCTCGGTTACTCCCAACTTTGGGCAATTATGAAACAGTTAATTTTTAATGGAGAGCATTCAAGGTTATTCCCAAAATATCCCTCTCACTCCCCAACATCTCCTGATAGAGCAAGAGATAGAGGCTGTACTAGAGGTAGACACCTGGGACTAAGTCCATTGTTAACTGCCACGTGGGCCACGGTGGGAAAATACAGACTGAATAAACTATAGACATTTAATTCTTCTGGCTTTCTTTCTCTTTTTTTCTAATCCTAGGGGTTCCCATTACCAAGATGGCCAAAGTTGTCCCCACTGTAAGCAGAGAAATGCACTTTGGAAGGTTCTAAGCAAAGTGTGGCTGGATTGGCACCAGGAACCCCAAAGCTGCAAAGCTACAGAGAAAGCCTGGAGTCCTGGTACAAATTTTGTTGCCCGCTCCCTCAACCTTGCTTTCCTTAACAGATCTGCTTTCCAGCACCGTGCCGCTGAGTCTGGATCCAACATCAGCCTCCCCACTCTGACTGCCCCTGCTCAGAGCTGTGGTTTCTCCAGCACAGGAGGCTTTTCTATGGAAACTCTCATGATTACTGCTGGGCTCCATATTCTGGCCGCAGAGCCACCCTGTGTCCCAGCACTCCGTATATCCATTGACTCCCTGGTGGGTGAGTGCCAAGCTGACAGCATTCCCTCCAGAGGCAGGAGAGCCCATGCCTCAATGTCTGTCTGGTTTCCTATTTTCTGAACAAAAACTCATTTTTCTGAGTTGGGTCACCTCTGGTGACAAGAAATAGGAGGTAGCCCTGATCTTTCAATGATCTTTGATAGACATAAGTTGTTACGATTCATGAAGTGCTTTTGGTCCATTGTCACTCTTCATTCTCTAAAACTCCTGCAGGTCAGGGATGACCGAGCACCACAAGTGTCAGGTGACTTTCCTAGGGTCACCTGCAAAAATGGGATTAATCCAATGGGATTAATTTCTGTACCACCACTTTTGTTCAGGACCATAACCTCTGATCCAAAGTTATATCAACAGTGATTGATATTAACACTCGGCTGTGTGATTTTCCCACCAATCCACCCACCTCCTTTAACCTGTCCCTCGATGAGCTATTTTATTTTTCTTTTAATCACATAATTGCTCCTCCTAGGTTTAATTCTAATTTCTCCTTAACTTTTGGAAAATAGGAAGAGAAAGAATGGATGTCAATTGAGGATTGATCCCAAACTGGGTGCAGTTGGAAGGGTGCTTGGTGGGGCCATCTTGCCTGCCAAAGCAGCCATTCTTTTAACGTGGACTTAATTTTCACAGGGGTCTAGCCAGCCATGCGGCATTGGTCTGCTCGGTAGTGGACACAATCTCAGTTGTACTCTGAGGTCATGGTTAGCCTTTACCATTCTGGCTTCTAGCTGTTTCTGAGTTTACTTCAAAATCCTGGGCATTTACATCAGCTCAAAAATGTGATCTCTGCAGACTTCCCTGAACTTCCCCTCCTTCTGGGCAGTCCCTTCAGACTTTCCCTCCATAGTATCCTGGAATGTAACTTCACATTGACTTCCACCACGGGAGGTGAGAGGGGAACATGGTGGGAGGGGTTGTGGCAGAGAGAAAAGGCCAAGTCTTCTGTATCAGAACTGCATGGGGTCTGGCCCCAGCTCCCCTGGCTGCCCATCTTGATGCTGGGTTAGCCAAGCAGTTTACTCGCCTGTAAAATTAGAATAATATTGCCATCAGTAATGCTTACCTTGGAAAAGTGTTGTTGAGGATTTTTAAAAAATATGTAGAAAGGCCTAGAATTGTGCCTAGCACAAAACCATCATTAATGTTAATGACATATGCTTTTAAAAATGCCTTCTCCTCTAAATGCTCAAAATCCCTGTGGGAAAAAAAAAAACAGTTCATGGAAGGATTCTGAACAGCTGTTTGCTTTGAGGAGATGTGCTAGGGAAAAAATAAGACGTTGTTCCCATTTTTATGAACTGTTTTTGTAAATAACATAGGCAATCCCTCCAAACCAATCCCTTCCACATCCTCTAAACAGATTTTGTTATTAAAATATTTATGGATATTTACCCTATTTGTTGAAATATTCATTTTAGAGACCAAATACTTGAGATCTAATTCTACATGTTTATGAAGTATTCCCCACATAATTTTAGAAGAGTTTGAGACAGTTTATATTAAAAGCCAGATTTATAATTCCAATTAATGATGGAGTGAGGCTGGATTTTTACATGGCATTAACATTTTTTGAAGGATATAAGGTTCTCATATAACTAATACACATAGTACATTCATAACTAACATTTTAGTGAACTGCATAAAATCAACATAAAAAGCATTTTGCACCAGACAGTAAACTAGTTTGCTCCATGACTTTAAGTAGCTTTGTGGCTTCAGCAAGCCTTACTGCTCTGAACTTCAATTTCAGCCTGGAAAACCTAGGCATCTGAAAGAGTTCTGTGATGCCAATTATCCCTCCAAAATATTATGAGAATGAAAGTCATTAGTTGAAATTGTTACAAGGATTTCACATTGCGGTGTTTACGATCTTGTCCTGAGACATTTGTTTTCATCTCTATGGTAATGTGCCTGCACATGTATGTGTACGTGTGTGTAATTTTAGGAAGGAATTTGATCAAGAGTATAATTCCAGGGTATGCTTGTGTAGGTATCTCTGGATTTGCTGTCAAACAATCTGATTCTCAATTTCTGCCCGTATGACATAAGGCCAAGGACTTAGTCTCCTGAGCCAATAGTGCAAGAACTCTATCTCTACCCTTCTCTGTATTTCTACTCTGTCCCAGATTTCCTGTTTCTCCAAGGCCAGAGGGCCAAAGCTTGTTCATCTCCATCTTTGCCACAGCTGGACAAGACAAGTACAACACACACTTGTTTTCTGGCGAAATGGAATTTCACTTTCTGTTTTTGTTTTCTGTTTTTATTTTTATTTTTTTTGTATCAATTTATATGCTCATATGGTTTTTCTTCCCTAGCCAGCTGATATGGTGGATTACACTGATGATTTTCAAATGTTAAACCAGCTTTGCATACCTGGAATAAATCCCACTTAGTCATGGTTTATAATTCATTTTATACATTACTGGATTTTCTTCGCTAATATTTTGTTGAGGATTTTTTTTTTGTTTCAAAAAAAGGGTATTCATCTGTAGCTTCCTTTCTTTCTTTCCTTTTCTGGTACTGTTTTGGTTTTGTATCAGTGTAATACGAACCTGGTATAATCAGCTGGGATGTATTCTCTCCTCCCTTGTTTTCTGGAAGAGGTTGTGTAAAGTTAATGTTAATTCTTCTTTAAACATTTGGTAGAATTCTCTAGGGAATCCATCTTGTGGGAGTTTTTAAATTATAAACTCAATTTCTTCCATGGTTGTAGGAGTATTCAGATTGTCTGTTTTATCCTCATTGAGTTTTGCTAGCTTCTGGTTTTGAGGAACTGGTCTATTTCTTCTAAGTTATCTAATTTATGAGAGTAAAGCTGTTTATGGTATTTCATTCTTATCCTTTTAATGGCTTCAGGATCTGTAATGACATCCTCTGTTTCATTACCTATATTAGTGATTTGTGTCTTTTTTCTTTGTCAGTCTTGTTAGAGGCTTATCAATTTTATTGATTTTTTTCTGAAGAAACTTTTTTGTTGTTCCACTGATTTTTCTCTTGTTTTCTGGTCTTAGAGTTCATGAATTTCTGCTCTTTGTCATTACTTTTCTTCTGCTTGCTTTGGGTTTATTTTGCTTTATTTTCAAGTTATTTGAGGTAGGAGGCTAAATTATTAATTTGAGGTTTCTCCTCTTTTCTAAACTCAAAATTTCAGACTATAAATTTCCCTCTATGCACTGCATTAACTACATCCCATGTATTTTGATGTGTTGTATTTTTACTTTGATTCAATTCTATGTTTTTAAAAATTAATTAATTAATTAATTAATTGTTAGGGATTTTATTTATTTATTTGAGAGAGAGAGACAAGCAGGGGGAGAGACAGAGGCAGAGGGAAAAGCAGATTTCCCACTGAGTGGGGAGCCAGATAGGGGCTTGATACCAGAACATGGAGATCATGACCTGAGCTGAAGGCAGATGCTTAACCATCCGAGCAACCCAAGTGCCCCCAATTCTGTGTATTTTTAAAAAATTTCCTCTGAGACATTTTCTTTGTCCCATGGGTCATTTACCAGTGTGTTGTTTAATTTTCAAGTTGTTGAAGGTTTTCTTCTTTTCTGTTAATTGGTTTCTAGTTTGATTTTTATTATGCTCAGAGAATGTACTCAGTATGATTCTAATTCTTTGAAATTCGTAAGGTTTGTTTCTGACTCTATCTTGGTTGAAGTTCAATGAACACTTTATGTGTCCAAGAATGTGTATTCTGCTGTTAGATTGAATAGAATGCTCTATAAATGTCAGGCAAATCCTGTCTGTTGGTGGTGGTGTTCCACTCTGGTTTTCTGACTAGTGGTTCTATCAGTTGCTGAGAGAGAAGGGTTAAGTCTCCAGCTATAATTGTGGACTTGTCTGTTTCTCCTCTCAGCTCCAACAGTTTTTGGTTCATGTATTCTGGGGCTCTGTTGTTGGTTGCATGAACATTTAGGATCATTATGACCTCCTGGTGGGTAAATGTCTTTATCACTACACAATGACCTTTTTTGTCTCTATTCTTTGTTTTCCTCTGAAGTCTACCTTACTCAATATAGCCATCCCTGGTTTCTTTATTAATTGTTTTCATGATATATCTTTATTTATCTTTTTATTTTCTACCTATTTAGGTCATTGGATTTGATGTTTGTAGTCATTGTATTTGTATATGTATTACGACAACATATTTTTGACTATATTGTTAAATCCACTCTGTCAATTTCTATCTTTCAATCCGTATTTAGATTATTTGCATTTAAGACAATCATTGCTGTGACAGGACTTAATCTATCATTTTGTTGTTTTCTCTTCCTTTGTTTATTTCTACTTGCCTTTCATTGGGTTACTCGAACAATATTTTAGGATCCCATCTTAATTCATTTATAGTTGTGAGGTTTCTTTTTTTTTTTTTTTAATTGAGAGAAGCTGCCATCTAAATATCATGAGCTTTTTCTGTGGGAAAGACTCATTCCAGACACTGCATGTGATTAAGGCAAAATCACAGCATCCAAGCCCCAGGTTTCCCTGGAGTAGAGCTCCATAATTGGGTGCATGGGTCTTTCCCCCCTTCAGCATGAGGAATCTTTGACAGAACTCAGTGCCTAAAGCAATGGAACCTCTGGATGACAATAATCACCGGGAACAACCTTTAGGGGCCAGGAAGGAATTTCCCAAATTTATCATGGGAGGGACATATCCAAGAGGGAAGATAAAATTTCCCACATTTTTCAAAATGGGTGCTCCAAATTTAGCTCTATAAAGCTGTGTTGGCTTCATTTTGTACCTCAAGCTGGTGAAAATTCCCAGAATGCTAATTCTTCTCTTTCTTAGCCAGAAATGTCTATCTTAACTGCAACCTTTCCCATAGTGATGTTTTGAATCCAGATTATCTGCCTTAGTTGGGGGAGAAGAATGGTGACAACTTTGACCACCTACTTCTATGCCCCACATGATATGAGAATGCTCGATCATAAGTCCTGTGACGGGGGCTTTCCCCCAAGATGCTCAGAGCTTCACACACTCAATATCATTAGTCCTTGAATTTAAGATCAAAGTCTTTATCTCTCATGTATGATCGGGGAGATTAAAGGGCAACAGATACTTGCTCAAAGTACATGCTAAGCCAGTAGTTTATGATCACAGCAATGATTGTCTTAAATGCAAGTTGAGTTAGCAGTTGATCTCCCTACTTGAATATATGAGATAATTGGCTCTATCAGCAGATGACCGCAATGCTGATTATTTCTGCTAATTAATTTAAAAACAAACCAGGACTTCTGCCCTCTCAGAAAGAAGCATGAAGTCTGCTTCAGGGATATCTGGCTCATTAATGGTTTATTTAGGATGCTATGTAATGATGTGTGTGATATGCGATGATAACAGCTTAACTCATCCTCAGGATTAGGGGACTCTCACAGAGATTTTTCATTGGATTTGTCCATTCATTACTTCCCTCATTCATTAAATGATCCCTATCAAATGCCACCAGAGCCCCGAAGTGCTCCCAAACCAGGAGCTGCAGAGGTGAATGTGGCAGTCTGGTGAGGAAGGCATCCAGGGGAGCAATAAAAGACTCAAGAACACGTGTTATTGAAAAAAGAACTATGAAAAGCTAAGACAGAGGAAATGGGGACTGGAGAAAACTTTTCAGAAGTGGCTGCCCTTATTTAGAAATTTGGCAGGCATCCGAGAGAGTAAAAGCTATTCTAAGCAGAGAGTGTTCAGATCGAAGGAAGTAAGTGCAAAGACATTGATGTGAGCACTAATGTGCATCCATGAAAGGCGAGGAATTCGGTATGGCTGGAGACCAGGAAGGCAAGTGTAGATTTATGGGAAATGAGACCAAAGAGAGGAGCTGAGGCCAGATTTTGAGCATCTGCCTCCTCCAAGGCAGTGCACTGGAGTCAGACCTAGCTTCCATGCCAGTGATGCCTTGTTTTGGGGATTTCTGGCTGTCCCCTCCTCCCAGCCACCCAAATAGTTATCCAAGGTGTCTAAGGTATTAGACAAAGAATAGATTTACAAAGCCATAAAAATACCAAGGCAATGTTATCTAGTAGTTTGGTTTTGTGTCTGGATTTAAAATCCACCAAGGGGGGCCTTGAAGCCACTTTGCTCTGGTTTTAGGATCTGGTGAAGCTTAAGAAATTGGCTGGAGACCAGGACATGCAGAGTAATTGTTTGCCAACATCTGCTTCCAAGGTACCTGGAGCTGCTGCCTTCAGCAGTCAGACTTCCCACTGCTTTCTTACAAGTATCTTGGGAGCATGTTCCCAGGGTCATATCCTACTGTTGGGGTGCTGACATATCAATCTTGGAATAGGTTAATTGTGTCCACTTATAGCACTAGATGCCCTCACTCTTCCCTGGGAGAAAAATGCCTGGGATCATTATCTAAGATGGGTATCTTTGTCTTCTCCCTCTTTTTTAAATTCTCTTTTTATTTCCTCCAAAGAAGATGATTTATTGAATACAGTAGCCCAAAACTGGAAAACATCTAATACTGTGTCTATGAAACCAGAACCAATGGACTTACCACTCTGTTTAGAAAGCTGTCTACACCTAAGCTGGGTAAGAGCTGTGTTGACAGTCCTGGGATGAATGAGGAAAGTGTTATAGAGATTCAAACTGTGTGATTAGTTTTTCACATTTATCTATGGATAGACTTTTGATGTCTACACACTACATTGTACACACCTTACACCTAAAAACACACATATCACACAAATCTGCATCACAATATGTGTGCAAGCAGCTTCCTATTTTCAGAAGGCTGTTACAATGTTGCCATTATGTACCTCCTACTTGAGAAGAGGAGTGGGGCTGGATCAGCACCCCAGCACTTGTGACCATGTATGCTCATATGGTAGACCCGGGGCCCTGATAAGTGGCCCTTGGAGGCAGTCATTGTATTCTTCATTCACAAGCGAGGAAACAAGGCTTGGTGAGGCTAAGTGATTGGCTTAAAGTTACACAGAAGGTGACCTACGTACATCTGACTCTACAGCCCATTCCCTATAATACACCAGACCGGACTGTCCGCAATAGACAATTGGATCAAAGGAAAATATGAAGGCGCCTGATTTCTGCAAAGAGGTGTAATCACCTCTTCCATCTCCCAGGCCCATCATTCATATTCATTCATCCAATAAACGTTTATATGCAGAGTCTACTGGATGCTAGACAATGTTCATTTTGATAAGTCCATCACAGCCTAAAATGAAGATATCAAGAAGCAGCCCCAGCTCCTCCCCATTTTTGTTTCATTTGTATCTCACATGCCAAGAAGCAGAGATAATCCTGCAAGAAAGGAACTCCAACAAACAAGAAATTAGGAGTATTGTGCTCTCACCTCAATTATCTCCTCAGAGATATCTTTTCCCACTTCTAAGTATGTGTACTAGTTTCCTACGGCTGTCATAACAAAGTACCCCTAATTGTGTAGCTTAAAATAGCAGATAAGTATTTTCTCAAGGTTCAGGAGTCCAGGGTCAAAAATCAAGGTGTCCACAGAGCCACACCCCCTCCAAAACCTCTAGAGGAGGATCCTTCCTTACCTCTTTCAGCTTCTGGTGGTTGCCATCAATCCTTGGCATTCCTTGGCTTTTGGCAGAATAATTTCTATCTTTGTCTTCACATGGCCTTCTTCTCTATGTACACCTCTGTGTGTGCTCTCCTCTTCTTATAAGGATACCAATCATTTTGGATTTAAGACCCACCCTAATTCATTATAACCTCATTTTAATTAATCACATCTTCATTTCCAAATAAGTTCACATTCTGAGGTTCCAGGTAGATATGATTCTGGAGGGAAATTAAAGTAGAAAAGAAGCCAGAGAACATCTAGATTGGCCTCCCATACATTCACTTCTTACCAATATGACTATTACTTAGTTTCCCAAAATTTGTGCCTTGATATCCACTTTTCTCATACTGTACCTCTTGGCTTAACAAAAGTCTTGGTTACAAAATCCTTGGAATCACTCTCTTGCTCCATGTATCAAAGCCTTTAGGCAAGTCCTCTTCAGACCTATACCCAGGACAATAGACCCAGTACTATAGGACTCTTACTTAGCCATGAGAGGATAAAACCCAGGGGGCAAGATGAGATCTGGAGTCAGATTAACCTGGATTAATTTTCAGCTCTATTACTAGCTAATGACATGTTGGGACAGTTACATAGTTTCCATAAACTTCAGTTTCCTCATCTGTAATATGGAGAATGTGTAATTCACAGAGTAATTAAGAGGATTAAATTAAGTCCTAATTTAATATTATTAAATGATAGCTATTATTAATAATAGTAGAGTGAAAGAGGCACAAGACCCATGAGGAAGCTACAGTAAACTCTACCACTTGGTCCACTAGGAAGAGTATGACTCAGATGAAAGGAAATAGGAACTGTGTTCCACATTCAAATTGCTCCAGAAAATGGTAAGGTCTTCCATCCACTGGACCCAGGTGACTCATTGCTCTGTTTTACCTGCAATAAGAGGTTGAAAGAGAACTATATTAGGAACTCAGAATGCTTAACAGCTCTATCCTTGGCCTTGAGTACTACTTCTCTGGCACTTCATGGGATTCCTCCAGGTTTTGCTTTCAACTATCCCCATATTCCTTTCTTCTTTCTGTTTCCCTTTCTGTTGAAAGAGTAAAACTAAATGACTAGCTTAAATGATTCTGAAGAAGGAAGAAGAAAAGAAGCAATGCATTAAACATGTAAAATTCATATTATAAAGCTATAATAATTACAAAAATGTGGTTATGATGGACTGAATTGTGTCCCCCCAAGTTCCTAAGCTGAATTCCTAAACTCTCAGTACTTGAACTGTACTTATAGATGGAGCCTGTAAAGAGGTGATTGAGTTAAGATGAGACTGTTAGAATGGTCTCCTTACAAGAAGAGTAATCTGATTCTTGTCCTTAAAGCCTGACTGGTTTCATTACAAGAAGAGGAAATTTGGACACACATGAAGAGACTAGGGATGTGTGCACACAGAGGAGATGCCATGCAAAGACACAGCAAGTAGGTGGTCATCTATAAGCCAAGGAGAAAGGTGTCAGGAGAAACCAAACCTGCTTAACCTTGATCTTGTATCTGTAGCCTCCAGAACTGTGAGAAAATAAATCTCAGTAGTTTAAGCCACGTAGTCTATGGTATTCTGTTATGACAAACCTAGTAAACAAATACAGTGGTGTTAACATGATAAAAGACAAACAGTTCAGATTTTTTTTAAAGATTTTATTTATTTATTTGACAGAGAGAGAGTATAAGCAGCAGTGAGAGCGAGAGAAGCAGGCTACCCACTCAGCAGGGAGCCCGATGTGGGGCTTTATTCTAGGACCCTGCGATCATGACCTGAGCCAAAGGCAGATGCTTAACCAACTGAGCCACCCAGATGCCTTGAAATAGCTAAGATTAAAAAATAATTATATATCTATGTGTAACAATAAAGTTTGATAATTAAATGTAAAAACACACCATTTAACCAATATATGCCACAAGTCTGGTAATAAGTCTGATAAAAGATGTACAAAATCTCTATGAAAAAATCCCTAAAATGTTACAGAGAGACATTTACATAACAAGTAAATAAATGGAAAGGTCTACTATGTTCATGGATTAGAAGACTTAGTATAATAAAGATTTTACTTCTCTTTTGAATTGACTTACAATTTAAGGCAATCTACAAAAACCAAGTAGGGTTTCACAAGCTGAAAGAAAATTTATATGAAAATGCAAGAAGGCCAAGAGTAGCCAAGGTAATTTTAATAGAAGAACCAAGTGAGAGGAATCCCTAAGTATCAAGTCTTACAAAACTTCAATAAGTAAGAATTTGTAATATTAGGGGAGAATATACAAAAGATAAATGGAAAAATAGCTCATAAATAGACTCAATTAAATATGGGTACTTAATTTATGATGAAGTGGAGTTGCAGAGCTGTGGTAAAGAATGCCTTTTCAGGGTCGCCTGGGTAGCTCAGTGGGATTAAGCTCAGGTCACAGTCCCAGGGTCCTGGGATCAAGCCCCGCATTGCACTCTCTGCTTATCAGGGAGCCTGCTTCCTCCTCTCTCTCTCAATCTGCATGTCTCCCTGCCTACTTGTGATCTCTGTCTGTCAAATAAATAAGTAAAATCTTAAAAAGAAAAAAAAAATGCCTTTTCATGTAATGGTGCCAGATCTACTGGCAGGTCCTTTGAGGGGGGAAACAAACCTTGATCCCTATCTTACATCACACACACACACACACACACACACACACACACACTTCTCAGGTGGATTATGGCTGTGGATATAAGAAATAAAATCTTCAGGTGATAAGAAAAGATAATATCACATAATTTTGGAGATGCAAGTATTCCTTAAATGGGAGCTAAAAGCACCAATCATAAAGTTAAAGACTGATATGATAAGTAGGACCTCATGCAATTTAAGAATGCCTTCTTATTGCAATGTACAATTAGGAAAATGAAAGGGCAAGTCATGGAACAGAAGCAGATAGTTGGCCATAAAACAAAACAGAAAAAGGCTCACATCAGAATATACAAATTAGTAAGAAATAAGGCATAGAACACACCAAAAAAGGGCATAAGACTTGAACAGATACTTCACAAAAGAGAATATCCAAATGACAAACATACACAAATTGTCAACAGCATTAGTCTCCAGACAAGTGCAAATAAAAACCACAGTAAGATAGATGTACCAGAGGTTGGATAGAATGTGGAACAACTTGACATCTCTTTCACTACTGGTAGGAGTATAAATTCGTATAAATCACTTTATAAATCTATGTGTGACATTCTATGATAGAACTTAGACACAGATATTAAGGGAAATGAATTACCCCATATGTGTCCATATGGATAGATCTCAAAACTATTTCTGAGGCAATAGGCAAGATGAAGAATAAAGCTTACCGAACAATATTGTTTAAATTTCCCACACATAGAGACCCCAATAGTATATATTGGTCATGAAGCTATACGTTTGTAATAATATAAAAAGCAACAGCTGGAAAACACACCACGCTCATAGCAATGGTTGCCACCGACGAAAGGTAAAGAAGTAAGACAGAGGTGAGTGGTTAAAAAATATTTTAGTTTAGGGGACAACTGGGTGGTGTAGTCAGTTGAGAATCTGACTCGGTTTTGGCTCAGGTCATGATCTTAGCGTCTTGGGATTGAGCCCTAAGTCGGGCTCCCCACTCAGGCGGGAGTCTGCTTGAGATTCTCTCTCTCCCTCTGAATCTCTCTCTGTGCTCTCTCTTTTTCTCTCTCTAAAATAATAAATAAATCTTTAAAACAACAGTTTGTTTGAGAATATCTGCTCTCCTTAAAAACAAAAGTATATTGAAAACAGTTGTTAATCTCGGATCATAGGAATGTATTTACTTTTCGATTCTTAGACCTTTGCTTTGAACTTTTCCCTCAAAATATGAAAAGGAATAAGCAGAACTAGATCCAGGTTCCTTGACACCTCTGAGATTCCCCATCCCATTCCCCCTCCACCAACTCTCCCCATTTCGATTTGAAACCTCTGTTCTGATCTTTTCTCCCCAGCATCTATTCTTTGATGTAGAGCTGGGCCCCTGCCTTCCGGATGCGGCTCTGTGGGGAACAGTTTGGTCAGATGACCCAGGTGAAGTGAGGCTAACTTATCCCCCTCTGTCCTCCAGTGTGAGGCTTTATGAGGCATCCTTGACCCTTATTTGCTTCTCAATGAAATGGGGACATAGGATGCTCTCTACTTGTGCCTTTCTTCTGGTACTAGAGGACGGGTTAGATGCGTGACAGCTTGGTGCTCCCCTGATCCATTGATTCTTGACATGATAGAGGCCCCCACGGGAGGCTTTTAAAACCAGAACTCTTGAGTAACTCCCAGATTTGGAGAATCGAACTGCCATAGGAAGTGAGCGGAACTCTGGAAGGAAGTGGCCTTCTAGGAACAAGGACTTGGCCCCACAAAGGTCAGAAAGGAAAAGGGGTGGGGACAGATCACAAAGAAATTTCTCTCAGCTGGAGTCTGAAACTTGCACAAGTGGGTAAGTGAAAAATAATGCCTGAAAGATAAACTCTGACCGGAGGTTTGAGATACTGGCACTTGCACCTGACGGGCGTGAAAACCATAGGCATTTTCCAAGCAGTGGAGAGCCACTGCTCAATGCTTACGGTACTGAGCAGGCTACAGCGAGACAGGCCACCTTCTAGGGGCATCGAGTACATAGGTGGCTGCTGGGGCACTCCGGGTATGCTTGCTTGTCTCTGCCCTCTGAGGACCACAGCTCTGACAAAGTGCTCATCGTCCTTAAGCCGGACTCTGGATGGGTGTTCTTTGCCTTTGTCCTCTCTTGCATTCCACGTTTTTTTCCACTTTCTTTTAGTCATTTTGTGACATTTTTAATGATGTAGAGGCAGAGATTGTTAAGTACTCATGCCTGAAGTGGTCTCAAGCTACAGAGTAGTGAGCAAGTCAGAGAAACCCACCCACAATGACTTCGGGATTGTCTGGGGGTGCAGGGTGTACAGGGAACCCCAAGAAGCTTATGCCCTTGGCCCCACTCTCTTGCTTTCTAGGAAGTGTCCTAAAGAAATTCCCAGGGACGCACGGAAGTCTGTCAATGGTATTATTCATCGCAGTAGTGTTTATAGGAAGGGATGCTTTGGAAAAATTATAAACCATCATATGACAGAATTGTGAGCCAGCTGTAAGACATATTTTTTCTAAGAAACTTGAATAACGTGAGGGAAAATATGTCTGTTAAAATAAGTAAAAAATCAACTGTATATAAATAAAACAATAAATATATAAAAAATTGTGTATACATGACGTCATGTATACATGATGACCCAACTTTGTTAACTGTATTATGCGAAGTGTGCTTCTACTAACAATTGGAAGATGTGCTTTCATGTTAACATGTATTTATATAAATTGTGGAAATTTAAAGACATTTAATTTTCTGCTTTACCCTTTTCTATATTTTGCACTTTTGCTTTTCTATATTTTCAAGATGTCCTACAACTGAACTTGTATTCATTCCATAATCAGCTGCTGATCTGTTTTAAGGGAAGAAACAGAAAAAGAAACAGGGGGGAGAAAAAGGAAAATAGATCAACAAAGCCTGATGTTGCTCTTCAGAAAGGGAAAAAAATCCTTTTCTTATGTCCTGCATTATGCAGGTGGATCACAGATTGGGTTGGGGAGAAAGATGTGTGCCAGGTTGTCCAAGAGAGGCTGAGCTCAGAGGCTCAAGGTCAAGTCAGCCCCCACCCCAAGGGCATTTCAAGATGAGGAGTTCTTCCCGGTCTGCAGGGGTCCTGGCCACCACTGGGCTGGGAGGCCAGCCTCCAGGTATCATGCCCAGCCCTGCCCCTACATCTGTGTGATGACTGGGAGCCAGTTCCTAACCCTCAGAGTCTCAAACGTCCATTCCACATATGGCAAATTAAGACCCTGAGACACTCTTGCACTGTGTCACAGCTATGAGATTCTCTTGGATAAGAGATTTGCAGCCTTCCTTGCAGCATGTGAGCCTTTTTCCTGGACCCAAGTGTCCAATCCAGCTGTCTTCACCACCCAGGTTACAGTCTGACTCCCAATGTTGGTGTTGTCAAGGAGGGCAAAGATCAGAAAGGGGGGATTTACTTTCTTCTTGCTCAGCTACGAACGACGCCATTCTGAATAATAAACTGGGGATAATTATTTTCAACCCCGCTGGAGCCCAGGGTACCACCACCTGCTTGATTTCCCCTCAGGGAGGAAGGGGGTGTAAGGTGATCCCCTAAGGCTCCAATCACTTCCATGTGCCCGCTGATGAGTGCCGCCTACTTTCTGCATTTTGTCTATTTCCTCTGCTCTTCATGGATTCTTTTCCAGGGACTCTGTTCTGTCTCTTCTGCCCTAACCCATGCTCTGGGGTGAGCGTCTAGTCCCATCTGTGTTCTCTCGGAAAGTCCAGAGGCAGCTGCTGCGCTCAGATTCCGGGGCTCTGCCTCACACTGAATGGGGGTCGGGTTTCCAGTCACCCCGCAAAGGAGCCATCACTCTCTGTCCTTTTAGCTGGCCCTTGAATTACCAAAAGATGGGAATCCACAAAACAACCTGCTTTCCTAATGAAGCCATGAGAAGGATCAATTGGGTTTTCCCGGGTAAAAGAGCTCTGAGACTTGCGCGGTCTTGCGCAGGGGTTAGCTGTAGTTATTATTAGCCGGGAGATGTTCATGACTCACAGGATACAATTAGAGACTAATTCCCTGCTAAATCCCATGGCCCTGGCCACAGCTGTGGTGAAGACAGGCCCCAGGGCAGCCGGCATGACCACGGAATAGAAAGACCGTGCAGGGGGAGGTGAGGAAGGACAGGCAGGGCGCAGGCTGAGGGGAGGCATGAGGGTGGCCATTCACAGCTGTGCCTGACCTGTCTGTGTGAGCTCCTGGCCAGGCACACCCAGGGCGCCTGCCAGGGACGGGCTTAGGTGACCCAATCCTGGAGGTGTGTGTGTTTGTAAACTCTCAGTTGGAGGGTTCCTATCCCAGTGTTGGTTTGGAGTGGAACGCAGACTTTAAGATCTACTGTGAGCCGGCTGGAGAGGTGATGTGGGTGTCACTTTGAGTCCGGCATGCCTGGTCTTTGAGGAGGTAATCTAACCTTCCATGTGACTCAGTTTCCTCATCGTAATAAGAGAACTGGCCTGATGGGATGGTAGTCTGTTGAAAACGAATTAATCCATGGAAGCCCCGTTGCCTGGGATCTGGCACAGAAGAAATATTAAGTGTCGTGATTACCATGATGCACACAATTTCAATTTAGAGCCATCTAAGAAGGTCTTTAGCTATAGTCCAAGAGCCTGCAGTTCTCTTGTTCTTGGAACAGTTGCTGTGCCTTCCTGTCACCGATGGGCATAGAGCAGGTGACCAAAAATCAGCTAGGGGACACGACGGAGATCTTGTAGGCACTGTGCCCAGATCATGAACAATGAACAGTCGCGCTGGTGACCCCACCCCCGGTGGCCCCCAGGCTAGGAAGAGCTTCATAGGGTGCCCATGGGAAAGCCAGATGCAAGGCAGGAGGAGCCGGTATGTCAGACACCACCAGGCTCGGTGCTCAGGGGAGTCCAGCCAGCACGGCAGATTTGCAACCCAAAAAAAAACTTCCCTGCTCTGTCCTCGACTTCTCTGGACCTCACACTCGGGTTCTGAGAGGACTAAAGTGAACCAAGACAAGGATGAACTTTGCAGGAAGCATTGCTTTAACTGAGGTGAGCATGTCTCCCTGGGGAGGGGCTGCTCGAGCTTCTTGCTCTCAAACCTCTGGAGAGGGTGAGACACAGTCTTAGCCAAACCGGTTTTCTCCCCGCATTACTGAGCCCTAGATGGAGGACAATGGGTTAGAAAGGCCAGGCACAAAGGATGGAGAAACCTTCCCTATTAGCTCTGGTGGAAGAATCTGGAATGGTTTTCTGAGTTCTAACTGGGCTTTTGTTGGGGGTCAGACATAAAAAAACTTCAAGTAAAGGGAAGGGGGAAGGGCATTCCAGGAAGAGGCACGAGGAGAGGAAGGATCCAGAACATACTCAGGGAATATTTCTTCATTCTTTTGCATATATGAGCACCTAATAAATCTAGGTGCATGTGGGGATAAGTGAGCAATGGCCTCTCCATTCAAGGAGTTCCTACAAAGCAGGCAGAAACTCAGGAGAACAGGGGGCAGAGGGCTGCATGGAATCACACTGTCATACCCAAGCCTGCAGGGACTTCAGGCCACGGGACCAACGGTCTGGGTTGGCTCAGTATTGACCCCGCTTTAGCATCCCAAGTCCCACATTGTGGAGAAACCCCTCAGACACCTTCAAACCAGGACAATGACTCTCCCTACTTGGGGCTTGGGTTATGGGCTGAATTGTGTCCCCCCAAATTCCTACATTGAACTTCTAGCTCCCAGTACCTTAGAATGAGGTTGTGTTAGAGATAAAGTCTTTAAAGAAATTACTAAAGTAAGGTTCCTAGGGTTAGGCCCTAGGCCAAAATGACCAGTGCCCTTATAAGACAAGGAGGTCAGGACGCAGTACACACACAGGAGACCCCATGTGAGGACACTGGGAGAAGGCAGCCATCTCGAAGCCAAGCACAGGGACCTGGGACAGACCCTCTCCTCACAGTTCTCAGAAGGACCCAACCTTGCCCACACCTCGATCTCGGTCTTTCTAGCCTTCAGAACTGGGAGACAATAAATGTAACTCTTGTTTAAGTCTCCGCCCCAGACCATGGTGTTTTGTTGTGGCAGCCTTTGCAAACTCATGCACTTGGAGAGAGGCAGCCCCAAGACAAGAGAAGAGCCATTTGTCCAAGGGCCCCAGCCTGTAAGAGAGCATGCACGTGGTGCTGTGGTTTAGTGAAATACCAGAGTAGCGGGTTAGGCATTAGACACAGGCAGAACTCCAATAATGAAGGCCATATGTGTAAAACTGGGGACTTTGGGAATTGTCTTCGGGACAGGGATTCTGGAATGGGATGTGGGGCCCGAGACATCTGAGCTGGTTTGAGTTTCAGCCGATTCCCCTGCTAGGGCAATGGGCCTAGAGAGACCCAACAGAAAGACCCA
The DNA here is from genome assembly GCF_030435805.1 of Mustela lutreola. Lineage (NCBI taxonomy): Eukaryota > Metazoa > Chordata > Mammalia > Carnivora > Mustelidae > Mustela > Mustela lutreola. The sequence goes on from NC_081293.1 coordinate 38,266,303, forward strand.
GCTGCCGCCCATGGAGCGGAGCGGCTCAGAATCCCACAGGAAGGGCTCCGCTCCCAGCTTTGTCTCTTCCTGACGGGCGCCTTAGGCAAGTTCCTCCTAACAGAACCAGGAGGTGTTGCCTTCATGGCCCACAACTCTGTCAGGAGCAGGGTCCCAACACAGAGTTTGCATGTGGAAAGTGAGGACAGAACCCCAGCAGGGAACTTCCCTCTCTTCTAAGGAAGTGCAGGGTGAGGGAGTGATGGTGGTACTTCCGCTCTGGGAGCCCTACCTTTTTCCAGGTGGAGGGATGCCCCAGCATCAGGGCATGCATGCTCGGGGGACCCACAGCCGAAGCACCACGCAGGTGCAAGCCTCTGGGGATGGCTAGCTCAGCCACAGGTGCACAGCAGAGAAAGGAGGGGAAGGTCAACTGTCCTGCTACTCTGGCCCCCCTGGAAGCTGAGCATATGCAGAGGACAACTGCTCATGGGGAAAGTTCTTTGACCTTCATTCTTGGCTTGGAAAAGAAAAATTGTTGAAACGGGTAGGGAAAATGGTAACTTTGAGGAAGGTTAGAGAGAAAAAAATAGAGATGTTACCCAAGACGTTTCCAGGCCAGACCCTTTCAGGTGACACGGAGTCTCATACCTGGGATTCTGGAAAGCCACTCTTGTCCCATTCACTTGGTGGCCTGTGCGGGGACCCTAGTAAATGTGCGGGACTTCCAGTTCAGGTCAGAGGATGGGCAGCTGTCAGAGACAACTCTGATCACAGTGCATTAAAGACCAAGCTCTGCCACTTGTGCTCCTAAGTGGTTGGGAATCTACTTGGAAGGGTCTGTCTGGGCCTCGATGAGTCCTTAAAGGCCATCTGACTTCATGCTGATTGGTGCCTAGATCATTTGGTACTGGAAGAGCTAAGTTTTCAATGACCAGCTTGCAGATTTACCAAAAGCATTTTAAAAATTATTTACTGAAGCCTTCAGTGATTTATATTGGATGGATGGGCAGGGCCTACGGGGGATGGAGGAGTTGGGGCTCCAGGGACCCAGGGTCTCCATAGTTTCCTGCTACCTCCAGTCCCTCCCTCTCTGAGTCACGTGGTACAGGTGGGACCATGTGCTGAGGGTCCCTTCATATTCCTTTGTTGGAGGTTTCCTCCACACCCCAGTGCCCCCCAGGATCCCCACCACGGCACAAATGGAATATCCCTGGCAATATTGATAAGCTGATAAAATCATCACATGCTGTAAGAACTGCCAAACACTCTAACAAGAGCCCAAAGGAACACGTTGCTGACAAATCGGTGTTTGATATGTTCACTGAATTAGTCATTAGGAAAATTGAATCATTATGTCACTGGCTTTTCCTGCAGTGGAGGAGAAGCTAGGTGCAGTCCAAAGAAAGAGACCAAGAGATCCGCAAGGTTGCAGGTGGGGAGCGGGGCCTAGAGATAGGAGACAGCAGCGCCAGGACAGAGGAGGGTAGGAAGGAGGGAGAGGCATTTGTTTCTTAGTGCCCGAGGATCCTAGCCTTTTACTAGTCAAAAAGAGTCAAGAAAAGTCTTCCCATCTTTTTCCTCATGTGATCTTCACACCATCTGGTGAGGCCAGACCAGTCTCTTCATTGCATTTGCAGACGAATAAACAGGCCTAGAGACGTGGTTTTCCAAGATGATCAAGTGAATGCTTCCTGAACCTTAGAGCTCAAAGCCAATTCTTTAAATGCTAAGCTCCATGTTCTGGTCTGTCTCAGAGACAAATGGACAGTGGAGGGTAGAGAGGAGCCGGAGATTGTCTAACTCACTGCTGTATTCTCACTGCCCTCGATGTGGTAGGTACACAGTAGATGTGTCTTGACTAAATTCAGGATTTAAAATGATTCTGGTGCTAACAAGGATGATAATAATAAAAATAGCTAATATATTTGAGCATGCAGGAATTATCTCATTTAGTGCTCAACCATATGTGATACATCATATTATTAAATCCCTCGGCAGAGGTGGTTTAGAAAAATCAACGGGCTTCAGGCAGAGCCAAGAGACCTTGTAATGAAGCATGGGAAGCCAAGAGAAAATGCTTGACCAAGCAATGCTCTTCCCTAGGCAAACTGTGGAGAGTAGCTTGATTGCGTAACAGGAAACCGCGTCTGTAACTTAACCCCTGGGTCCTCGGTTTGTACTCAGATTCTTGGGCCACGTGGTTCAAATATTTACAGAAATTCTAAGTCGCTAACTGTGCCTGTGAGGTCTGTACAGGCGGCCGTGAGGGAGGGCTCTCCTCCTACCCTAATGCCGTTGTGCATTACCTCCATCCTGGAGACAAGTGTCTGCTCTCTCATTCCAGCCTGCCCAGGACACCGCAACCTGGGTGATCCGTTCTAAGAGGGGCACAGATCATAGCATGCTCCACTCAAACCTGCCCTGAGACTCCCAGATAGCTGGGAGGGTCTCAAACCCAAGCCTGCCCTGGAATCACCTACCGCCCGGGCTTGTTAAAACACAGGTTGCTGGGCCCCACGCCCAGAGTTTCTGATTCAGTAAGGCTGGGGTGGGGAGAAGAATTGTGTTTCTTGTAAGTTCCCAGGTTATGCTGATGCCTCCCATGCTACGGGGCCGGAGACTGCCCTTTGCAAAGCATGGCTCTAAGTGAAAACAAACGGCCTCGACCTGACATTTGAGCACACTCTTAATCAGGGGGCTGCCCATGTCTCCCGCATTTCTTCCAAGCACCTCTTTCTGCACATTCAGCTGCAGTTAATCGGGGCTGCCATGCGTGTTCCTGCCTCTGCATCTCCACTCGTCCTGTGCCTGCCAGGAATGCCTGTACCCCTCCACTTTCCTCCAGGTCCCTGAGATCATGATCTGAGCCAAAATCAAGAATCGAATGCTCAGCCGACTGATCCAGCCAGGTGCTCATCTCTGTCCACTCTCATCTCACACAGATCCTCCCCAGTCCACCTGCTTCAGAAAGCCCTCTCAACGGGACATGTTCATTCCTTCCTTGCTTTTGGAATAGCCTATCAGCCCCTTTCTTCTGGCCCTTGTAAAATTTCTGTCCCTACGTATCTCTGTCTCTTGTGCCCTGCTAGAAGTTAGGCTCCCACAGAGGGTGGGCGGCATGCTGGTTGAATGCACAGGCTTCAGATGCTGGTTAAGCTGTGTTCAAGTCTCTTTTTTGCTACCCATTATCCGTGTGAACCACCGTGGTCAGCTCAGCCTATGAAGGCCTTGGGTTCCTCATTTGTAGAATGAGAAAAAGAAATACTGTGTATAGTGGTTTCTAGACCTGCCTGAAAATGCGCTGACACTCCTCTTATGGGTATATGGTCTGGCCTCAGTACCCCACTTGCAGCAAATTGAATACAGTGAAAATGATGCTACATGGTTCCAAAATGAGGTCATGAGAGGCCCTACAGCTTTTGCCGGGTTCTCTTGGGAGATTTTCTCTTGGAATTCAGCCACTCTTCATGAGCAAGCCAATACAGATGTTCCAGCTGACAGCTCAGCTGAGGTCCCATCCAGTCCCTCATCAACAGCTGGACAGTGACCCTCAAGGTAACTCCTACCCTCCTAGCTGAGCCTGGGCTCCCAGTACCACAAGAATGAATGATGCAATGATTGGCATTTTTTCACACCCCTAGGTTTGGGGAGTTTGTGCAGCAACAGCAGATGACTACTTTATGTGCTTATTTTAAAAGTTAAAGGAGACAACGAAAGAATTTTGAGTATGACCCAGCATACAGTAAACACACTGAGAGGAGCCATCCTGTGGCTGATGGGCTTGACCATCCCACCAATCATACCCACATTAGAATTTCAGGGTTTGCCCATATGTACTCTTCCAAATTGCCTAGGTTGACCAGATGTTTAGATCCATGGTCCACGTGCTCCAGGCTTCTCTTAAGCTCAGGGCAAGGTAGCAGTTCACTTGGCAGTTGGTCCTACTGGAGACCTAGGACAAACATGACCTTGACTGTGCCCACCGTGTCTCTAGGAGGGAAATGTCTACAGAGGCAATGCCATGGTCTCAGGACTCTGGGCACAGATGTGCTTCTTCACCCAGCTTCCTAGACAATTGTCAGGAAACTACCCTGTCTGTGATCTTACTTCTCAAAGTGCCATCATGAATTTTACGGTGTGCACTTGCAGGACATGGGCCCATACTTCTTGACACCTCCCACCATGAATCTGGATCTGACCATCGCATGGGAGTGATGCCTCTGACTTCTGGGGCTCAGCCAAAGAAGGTCTGGAAACTTTGGCCTTCATCTCTTCCAGTAAGCTCCTTTGAGGTTATCCTTCTCTGGTTCGTACATATTAGGATTTTCTAGAGAAAAAGAACTAGATATATAGACATATATGTAGACACACATATATATAGAGAGAGAGACAGAGAGAGATGTAATGTTAAGGAACTGGCTCACACTATTGTTAAGGCTGGCAAAATCAAAGTAGACTAGCAGGCTGAAGACCCAAGGAAGAACTGATGTTGCACTCTTGAGTTTCAGAGCAGTTTGAAGACAGAATTCCTTCTTTGTGGGTGTGTGTGGGGGGTGGGGTCAGTCTTTTTTTTTTTCCTCTTGAGACCTTCAACTGATGAGATGCGACCCACCCACATTATGGAGGGTACTCTGCTTTATTCAGTTTACTGATTTAAGTGTTAATTTCATCTAAAGGAGAAGAAAAAAAACACCACTCAGTGACATATAGACCAGCATTTGACAAAATATCTGTGCACAGTGGCTTAGTCGGGTTGACATAAAATTAACCATCACAGGCACTCTCTCCTGCGATCCAGCTTCCGTGCTGCAAGCCACCTAAACCACATGGTGAGGAGGAGGCACTGTGGTCAGCTGGCACAGCAGATCCTAGCCTGTCAGCCACCCTGACAGCTCAGGGGTCAGACATTGAGTGAAGGCACCTCCAGATGAGCCCAGTCCAGTACAGCCCCCAGCTGCAAGCATCACTCCCAGCCATTCAAGTCATCTAGGCTGTGGCCCCAGAGATCATGAAGGGGAGAAAAGTGACTCCCTTCTGCCCTGTTCAAACATGACCTATGTAATGTACAAGATAGCAAAATGGGGATGGTTTCATGTCACTGCATTTTGGGGTTGTTTGCTAGAGAGTAACACTGGAATACTAAAATCTTTAGGAGGAAAATTCTGATGTAACCCTCAAATTAGCTAAGAGAGGATTTTGTTCGTATCGCTGAAAGCCACAGCTCCCCAAACAGTCCTCATTAAGCCGAATCATAAGGCTTCTCATCTCTTCCTGTCTCATCTTTCTTTGTTTTTCTTACCCAGAAATCCAGCCTTCTCTGAACTATCCCGAGAGATCTCAATTGTCAAGCATTAACTCCCCAGTCCCCCTCATTTCATTTGCTTATGCGTTGTTGAACCTTCCACAAACCAGGTCTGTAGGGCGGATCAGTTTAAAGCTTAAAGGATCCAATTAGGTAAAGGCTATAGAATCTTTATTTGATAAATAACTTAGCAGAGAACATGCTGTGCATTGCTCTATTAATGAAAAGAAAGAGATATCATAATTATTGGAGTTAGTGAGGGATTCTTTCCCTCTACTAGGGCTCTCTTGTGAATTTCGCAGTCAGCCCTGAGCTGGCCCAGAGCCCATCTGTAATGAAGGACACTGGGAACGTATAAAAATAATAAGATTGCTTTGGAGGGAAATGCATTTCTGTAGGAAGGAAAGAAAATGCAAGAGGCTGTTTGTTTCCCAGTTCCCACTGCCCGGGCTGGTGTAAAGAACCTTTATGGAGGGTACCGATAGAAAACCTGGCTCTCCGAATTCTGAAACAGAAAGGTTCACTTAGGCTCTTCTCTTTAAGTGTTTCTAGGAAATGCGCTTAGAAAACTGTCATTACAATCTTGGTATATCTAACATATGAAAACATCAGTGAAATAATTGAAAAAGTGCAATAGGCAAAGTAATGCTCCTTTCTAGTTGAACATAAACGCGTCACAATCCAGCTGAGAGAAGCAGGGGTGACTTTCAAATGGATTGCAGGAAGGGGAATCCTGACTCCACTTTTTTCTCTGGGGGGATCGCAGAGCCCCGAGTTCTGGTCCAGACTCTGCTCTTGGTGCCATTTACTAAGACAGGCAGAAGGGCAAGCTGTGGAAAGGGCGTAGATACTCTGATAGAGACCTTGAGTAGATAAAGATGGGAGGAATTTCAAATGCCTTGGGTGACAGAACCAAGATCCCCAAATTAACTCCGCTGACCCAGAAAAATGGGAAAAATTTAGCAAAATGAAAATGCAAAGAGAAGACCTTAGGATTGAACCTGGCTCCCAGCCCCTCCTGCGGAGGAGATTAGAGAGAACTTGAAAGCCTTAGGCATCCATCAACCATGCTTCTGAGGGTTGCCTGGAAGGTTCTGAGAACCTGGGGTATGTAGATCCATTTTAGGCCTGTAAATAAATGCATGTGGGTTCTCCTCCACAGTGCTCAGGGACCAGCACTTCCACACCCACAGGGACGGTAGGTCCCAGTGGCTGGATACAGGGCAACCCTGAGCCCATAGGTGTGCACCCAGGCATAAGAGCTGCCCAGACCTAGCTTCCCAGCTAGATCTATCATCTCTCCTGTCTTAGTTATAGCTCAGTTTTACAGTTTTAGGGCATAGCTTGTTTTTGAGTTTTATTTTTTGTTTTTGGGTTTTGGGGGGGTTTTTTGCATTTAACTTTATGACTTTTTTTTTCCTTCAAGGGAAGGCTCAGAAACAGATTCCTCTGAATTTCCAACATTTTTTTGAGTTGTCTCTGGGGATCTTAGGGGAAAGAATCCTAACGGTTTTTTTGGAGGGGGTGGGAGCACTCTCAATGATTAAAAAAATATATGTCCTACTTTTCTTTTTTTTTTTTTTGTAATGAATCAATCATTAGAGTCAGATGCATACTACCTATCTACCTTCTGGGTTGAAAAAGTGGCTTTTTAACACAGGGTCACTTGGAACCTGACAAAACAGAACATGCTTTTAAATTTCAATAAACTGGGGAAGGAGGGAACTTAGATTTTAGGGACTTAAAGGAAATGGCAGGAACCTGACTGTGAACTCTTAATTATTGTATTGAATGTTGAAACTCATGATTATTTTTAATGAGCTAAGGTAATGGATCCAAGGTTTGAAAACACCAAAATTGCTTAACTGGGAATAAAGGCATAGTGCACATTTGAAAGGCAATTATTGATTTCTGCTCTGGGTTTCTTATGAAAAAGGTCTTGGGCGTACGGACCTCGGGACAGGGGCTGGTGAGGTGGGCTCTCCTCCCTAGAGACCCTTCTCTTTTAAGGAAGGTTCACAGTGAGGTCTGAGGAAGATTTGCTTTTTAGACATTGATCTGGATGTCAGGGGAATGGCAGTGGGAATGGGGGCACGGTGTGAGAGGGGGGAGTTGCCCAGGTCTCTTGTAATTTGATCACAGGAGGGTGGATACTCCTCTCTGCAACAACCCCCCCTCAACCCACCTGGCCGAGGCTCCCTGGTGCAGCCAGAGGGGCTTCTCCAGGAATGCTGCTGTCTGGGCAAAGGCTAAGTACTGGGCGCATAGAGAAGGCACATGGTGGTGTTTTCAAAAAGAGGTTCAAATATTACATGACCTGGGCCCTCAAGAATGGAATTTGAATGCCTGGAGAAATCACTCCTCAGTTGGGGGAAGAGCAAAGGGGAGCCAGTCCGACTGACACAGGGAAGACTCAAACCACAAGACAAAAGGTAGATCCGCCTGGAGAGGGGACTGTGCACCAACTGGGAAAGTCCTAGAATGTTGGATCAAAGGACCTGTCATGTTTTCCGATTTGCAGAACAGTTAATAGAGTTTAGGGGAGAGTCCAAGAGAACAGAACAGTGATTGGGCATCTGCTCCCTGCCTGCCTCCTCCCCCAGTCTGCAGCCTGGGGTGGGGGAGGGGTTGGCGTGGAGGATGCGGTGAGAAGAGTCCCTTCCTCCCTTGGTGACCTGGAACAGCACGTGAGCTGATATGTGTGAGGTGCATGTAAGGGTTTTTTGGGAGGTGGTGGGGGCATTCTCACATAAGCACGGGACCAGGCACACACAGTGGGACCTGTGTGTACCTGTCAAATAATAGAAAACCTTGGCTTGAGAAAGATTTAACAGGCAAAGGGGAACTGAAGGGAAAGACTGAAGGGGGGACAATGAGGCTACTACAGCGGATGTGGTCCAAGGAAGGAGAGGCTGAGGTAGGGCAACAGGGAGAGCAGGCAGGATGGCAGGGCTGGGGCTCCTGGCTTCACAGTCACGTGATGTCCAGCAGGTGGGGGGTGGCGTCCGTGGTCAACTCGTTCCGTGGGCAGCCACTGAGCGCCTCCTGCATGCCAAGAACCAAGTGATGGGTAGGGAGACAGGGGAATGCAGCAGAAACAAAACAGTGCTTCTCCAAAGCAATTTTCTTGTTTCTTACCTTTGATCTATTCCTCTCTATCTCTGTAGATGGCTCAGTGAGCAAAGGCCAGATTTTAGTAAGTCTGAGGTGTCACGGGGGATGGTGCTTGAGGTGTCAATAGAAAATGTGAGACGGGGTACTGAAGGCGAAATGGGGCCAGAGAGCAGATTTAAGAGACTCACGTGGACCGAATGCAGTAGCTGAGCCCTGCATGGTGGAAGAGGAGGAGGAGGGAGAAGAGGGCCACAGAGACAGTCAAGGTTGGGACTAAACCCTTTATTCTCTTCTCCAGCTTCACGCGCAGCTCCGTGAAGGGACAGTACGGCGCTCTGCCATGCAGGCCAGCAGCCATGCTCAGTTGGCCCAGTGGGCTGAACGGGCCCTCCTGCGAGGATCTCCTCTGCAAACACTCTGTCTCAGCAGCTCTAAGCTGTCCATCCTGCCATGGCCCACACACGTTTCCCTGCTTGGCAGCCGCCAAAGTAATTATCTTAATTATTTTAATTAAATAATTTTCTTAATTTTTAAACAAAACACACCCGTATGTTTAAATGCTTGTAATCCCTGGCGTATATATATATATTGGTTGACTTAGAGGGTTCTGTTAGTATCCATGTTCAAAGTCATTCAGGACTGCAGCTAGAAACGTGTATCCTCCATCCCCACCCCTCTCCACCCTGCTCAGGCAACGGGGACATCAACCAAAACTGTTTGTGTTAGATGTGTAGCTGGAAAGAGCAATGGAGAATCAGTTCAGGACCAAAAAAAAAAAAAAAGCAGAACAAGGAGCAGCATTGGTTTAGCAGCAGCTCCCTGCTTTCTCTTCTAGACACTAGCTGCACCAGAAGGAGCCCTGTCCCATTATATTTTCTGTCCTTGCCTCTCTGCACCTGAAGATCACATCTCCCATAGGGTGTCCCTCAGCCCAGTTTGGGAAGGAAGCCCTCAATTCCTAGACGCCCCCCCCCCCGCCCCCCAACCCCAACCCCAGTAAAGATGCCACAGGTGGGATCAGAGAAGGAGAGAGAAGATCCTGCAAAACAGGGTCTCTGTGCTTTTAGGAAGGGGGAATGATGCCGGGATATCTGAAAACAGCTCCATTCACTGAGAATATCCAAGGAGCTCTTCATAGGCACCCAGGACCCTGGGTGGAGCCAGGGACCAAAGGTCCTCACTGGCCCAGGCACAGAGGCCTCCAGGAAGACCTGAAGCAGTCTGAGCTTTTGGGAAGCAGTATGTGAGCCTTCCAGAAAATCCACGAAGAAAGTCTGTGCTCCTGGGAGGCAGTCATGTTCAAGCAGATCTTTTAAATTCATCGAGGCATGATTTGACAAATGCCATGGCCTCATTCACTGGGTGTCTTTCTGATTCCCTTCTTTGAGAACCCTCAGCCTCTGCCAACTTGAGTCATTCTGCGAGACCAAGTCAGTCATGCAAATGCCACATAGAGATCAGTATTTCCCTCCCCCGAAAGCTGGTGGTCCCGAGTGGGCTGCTAGGACCCAGGACATTCCCTGGGCACCCTGGAAGCTTCGTGACCTGGGCAGAGGGGAAGAGAGAGTCACAGACCTAGGACACAGGCCCTGCAGCCTCTGGCCCTGAGTAGAGGAGGGTATCTGTGGTCTCCCTAGGGAGCCTGGACCAGTGGCAAATACCACTCCACCTGACACCTTACCTGAGGGCTCTGCATCACAGCTGAGTGAGGGCCAGCTCTCAGCTTCCCAGAGGAAGAAGCTTCTGGGCTATTTTCCTGATCCATGGCAAATGTAACCAGCTTTCTTCTTAGGGCTCATGGAAAGGGAAGTTTGCTCCCACAAGCATAATTGGGGCTAGCAAGTCCAAAATATACAAGACAGAAAAAAGAAATTCCCATAGGAGTTGGTGTTGCAGTCTTGAGTTCAAAGGCAACCTGCAGACAGACACTTTCCTCTTCAGAGGACCTCAATCTTTTCTCTTAAGTTCTTCAACTGATTAGATAAGACCCACCCACATCATGGAGAATAATGTGTTCTATTTAGTCTACTGATTTAATTTTAATCACACCCAAAAAATACCTTCACAGCAACATCTAGATTAGGATTTGACCAAACAAGTGGGGACCATCAGGTTAACAACTAAAATTAACAATCACAATTTCCATTTCCTTGTATGTGAGAGGGACTAATAATCAAACCCTCTTCCTACAGTTGTTGGGACAATGGAAAGGGCTACTCAGTAAAGTGCTGAGACAAGTGCTGACACACATCTGTACTGGGCAAGCATGAGCAGGCTTTGTCCGCTCCCATCATCCTAGTGGAGATGTGGGGGGAGTTGCCAATATACTGGATTACAGCTGTGCATGCCCTAATGTAGGGTCCCCAAGATCAGTAAGTGGGGGATACTTCAGGGCACAGGTTGGCCTGTCTCCCCAGCACAACCTTTTATGAATCCTGCTTCTTCCACTTCAAATTCTCTGTCTCTCCTGAAAGGAGTCAAGGCTGTCCCTCCCTTGCTCCTTGTACCTTTCTCCCCCGATGGCCAAGCCTCCATGGGGCTTTCCCATGGCATGGGTGGTTGTGCAGGCAGAGCACTGTGCTCTTCTCTTGCTCCCACAGTTTCATTGCACATCTTGCTCCTTTTCATGTCTGTTTTCTACCCATTCCCCAAAGTCCTCAAAGTCAAGGACATGGTGGTTATGGGCAAAGGCTGGGGCATCAGCAGATGCTAGTGGGCTCTGCCACCTAATGACTAAATGGCCTTTGGACTTGACTCAACTTCACTGAGCCTCAGGTGCTCCATCTGTAAAATGGGAGTAACATCGACCATGGGGGACTGTGGGAAGAATAAAGGCGGCAGATGTATAAAGCATGTGGTTGATAATCAATGGCTGTTGTTACCCATCTCAGCAGCCCCTGCACGCGGCTCAGGCCCCAGCATGTGCTCGCAAATGCCTCATTTATGTTCAACAAATCTGTCCCGGAAAAGTGGAAGGTACATCTTTGCCCTGTGCTGGGTGCTCGGAACTAGTGGAACGTCTGTGCGGGGAGCACACAGGTTTCCTTAGACCTACTAGCCTTGACCTTATCCACCTGCCTACTTACCACTGCCAGGTAAGGTACACAGCTGTCTTTTCTGATTTCCCCGTGGGCCCATGCATTCCGCTCACAGATAACTTGCCTTTGCCTTGTTCCTCCTGAGCTTTGTCAATAACCCTGCGAGGTTGATATTCTCATTCTCCCCATTTTACAGATGGAGAAACTGGGGTTTAAAATACCGAAGGCCCTGCTGGAGGCCATGTGGCTAGCTACTCACAGCGTGGTCTCACTTCTACACTTCAACACCGCCTTCCCTCAGAGAACAGGGTTGCCAGGCCCCGTGTGAACGACAGCATGACCGGGCCAGCAAGGCAGAAACTCCTAACCTGGTCTCTGTGTTCTGAGGGCCCAGGGTGGGCTGCTGTGGATGCCCGGAAGACCATGTGCTGGTTCCTGGGGTACAAGGGACACGACACTCCCTGCCCACCCTCCCAGTGCTCCCAGCTGTGGCCCCCTTCCTGGGGAGGATAACACGTGGTAGAAGAGGGAATTTCTGATGAGACCTGTTTCATCAGAAGGAGAGTGTTTCTGACTTGGGAATTTTGCAAGCAAGGAGTGCACAGAAGTTCCAAATTATGAAACTTTATTAGTGCCTTCAAAATACCTCTAGCTTTCCAAAGTTCCATTCTTGCATAGTTGGTTGACTTTAGAGAATTTTATAATCATTCCGTTCTTTGTTTCTTCTACGAGTCACCTTCTCCTTCTCTTCCCTCTCCTTCTTTCGTTCCATTTCTTACCTTTTTCTGTTTTATATTTCTGTTCCTCCCCTTTCTCCTGTATCTCTCTCTGTCTCTCTCTCTCTTCTCCTCCCCCTCTCCTGCATGGGGATTGAGTCAGGAAGGAGGCAAGTGTGAAATTCATTTTCCTGTATCAGAGCTGAGGCCTCAAACTAGTAGAGAATAATGTTGGGACAAAGAGACCTACAAGGACTTAGGGCTTATCAAAGGCAGTGGACTTCCTGTTTATACAGCTCTCCTTCCCTGGGGAGGCCCGGCAAAGCCCAGCCAGCTGTGGCCTGGGCAAGCCGCCTAGCTCCAAAGCCCAAGGTCCCACCACTTGGTGTCAAGCCCAGCCTCTTCTCCTTGATCCCAGGCCTGCTGGAATCCCCAGTGCGGGGGCCCCGTGCTCCCCACACCTGAATGCTTCTGAGCATGCGCGGCTTTCAGACCCTGGGCCTGCACTTGACAGGAGGCTGTGCGGGCATTTCTGCCTCCATGAGCTGTCCACTGGGTAACATGGTGGCCTGGCCTTCTGGCTCCTCTGTCCTGGAGCTAGGACCCCGCGTCTCTACACTGGACAATCATTCATCCATCCAGGCCTCAAGCATTCATGACATACCTACTATGTGCTCTGCACTGGTGTTCTAGGGCCCTTGTGACACTGATGGAAAACAATAAGGCTCTGTCCTTATACACTTATGCCCACAAACAGACAATGAATAAAAAAACAAATTATCAAAGAAATGCCTTTGCACCCAAATTGCCTAAACGGTGTGGGGAAAGGGCTGGATGTGGAGAGGGTGGTCTGCCTGGTGTGATCCGGAAGACCTCTCTGAAGGGGTTTCCTTAAGTTGAGGAGGAAGAGGGGGCAGCTGTGGGAAGATGAGGGGATAGTGCTCCAGGCAAAGGAAACAGTCAATGCAAACGTCCTGCGGCAGGAGCAAGCTGGGCTTGGCCAAGGAACACAGAAAATGCTGGGGAGGCTGGATGGCAGGAAATGGGGAGAAGGTGGTTTGGGTGAACACTGGAAGGTAACCAGAGGCAGAGTTCCTTGGGCCTGTGGGCTCTGGACACACACAGACACACACAGACACACACACACACACACACACACACATACACACACACAGAATTTTACTTGGAGGAAAAAGGTTTGAAAGAATTTATGTTTTAAACATCAAACTAGCTGGCAGGAGCTCTTGACGACCCAGCAGGGTGAGGTGTGGTGCCATCGGGAACTCTGCTGTTCATCACACATCATGTAGCCAGAGCTGGGGCGATGTAGTAGATGTAGTAGATACCGTGGAACTTAGCTCCGAGCTACACAGATGCTGCAAATGTGATTTTCTTGCTTTTCCTGTGGACTTGGGCTGCCTGTGAGCAGAAGAGAGTGGATGGATGTGAGAGAGGGCAAAAATCTGAGGTGCTCCAGCTGTCCCTCAGGTGTTGTCCTGAAAGCCTCCCCTGCAAGCATTCGCTCGTGGCCCATCTGGGATGGACGATGCTTGTCTCTGGTCTTTCAGGCCAGGGCACATATAGCTTCTGGCACTTTCCTACCTTCATATCTGTTGGTGCCCTTCCAGTGGGTGTCCACTTCACTGTGGGGACTCACAAAGGCTTTGGTGGAGCCTCTGGTGGTTGACAGAGTGGTTAGATGGGCAGCAAGAACAAGGTACTTTCCTGGGGGAATGTCCATGTAGGGGCCCAATGGAAGGGGCTGAATCCCATTCAGGAAAAGATTCTTCCTGAATAGCAAACATTTAAAAGGGTCCCAACACCACCCTGAGCCAGTCACAGAGTCCTCAGGTGACCTACAGCAAGATGCTTGCCCCAAATGGACCCCCTGCCCCAAGCTGGCAACTGATACCCTGGGGACCCAAGAAGGGATCTTTCTTCCTCAGACATCAAGTGGTAATGTCTCTGTACGTGGAGTGAACTTTGACTGCAGATCCCCAGACTCCAGATATTCTGTGAACAGAGACAATGACCTAGGTAAGAGAACTTCACTACCCAAGGCAGAGCAAGTGGGGCCTTAGGCAGCCTGGGCCACACAGGAGAGGATGGACACAATAAACCCTGAAGACCATGAGAAGAGCCCAGGCCAGCCCGGGACACAAAGCCCTCCTGGGCACACTTGCTCTGTGAAAAAGAAACTGGAGTGGGCATACCATAACACCCTTACTGGGCTCAAATTATTGGTCTTTCTATAGAGTAGCATTTCTAATTATAATGAAAATTATCTCCGAACTTTGAGCATTTCTTGGTTGCTTATTATGCTAAACATTTTAAATACATTATCTCATTTATTTCTCTCCACAGGCAATACTGTTGTCAATGACAAGGTTGGGACATGGAGAGTGTAGGTGACCTGTCTGGGGTCCCACAGGCCAAGTCTGCCTGGAACTCAGGTCCGCCCAGGTCTAACTGTAGAAGTATGGAGATTACAGTTTAAACATCTCATTCAGGAGTGGGGATCGAGTCATGCTGAGAAAATCCCTTTGGTGTCATCCTAACTACTGAGTTAGAATCCACATCTGAGTAGTTTTATGCACAGATGCCGGAGCAGGGTCAGCCGTGTGTCCCCGTTGGGGTTGAAACTCGGCCCAGAGGGAGCCACCCCAGGGAGCAGGCCCCTGACCGCACAGCCCCCTGAATGCTGCCTTTCCTTGTTCATTATCTTTGCAGTTGACTTGTACTAAACAGTAACCCGGGCTTGTTAGACAGAATGCAGACATCATGGGAAATGGAATCTGAAAACAGGAAAGTAAGTGTAGCGATAGGGATCCCAGCAGAGCACAGATGGCGCGCTCACGTGAGGGTCCTTTCAGGAGAGGTTAATAAGGAGACTCCTTACAAAGGCGCAGGCAGGACACGGGGTCGCCAACCTCTGAGCAGGAAGAGGGAACAGTCACTAGATGCAACTTCAGGGGGTACCCCTGGACAGAGCTACAACCTTCTGACTGCAGAAACCAGGACTAACCCGGTCTGAAGGCTCCAGGGAATGGACATCCTAAGCCTACCTCTCCCAACATCTTTACTTCCCACTGGTGACGCAGATAGCAGTGCTGGCCCGACATCGGACCCCAGGGCAGACATCAGGCCCCAAAAAACTTCTGGAGGGTGACAGAAGATACTCCACACAGACCCCCAGAATCCCATCCTATGAAGTAACCTCTTTGGGTGGCAGTGTCTCTACACACGGTCGCAGGGACCGAGTCTCCAGGACACGCACTAAACCCTGATTTTTCCTTCAGATCGAAGCCCCTGCAGCTGCCACTGCCCTCAGTTCCGTGGGGAATGGGGAGGAATGGAGCATGCTGGGTACACTCAGGGCATCCCACGAACTGAATGAGAGCAAGGGAGATCTGACTGAGGGGTGAGAGGAGACAGCATCGCAGAGGCTGCGGCCACAGCCTGGAAGTGGCAAACGGGCAGGATGCCTGCGTCATCAGGGCTCCAACACTGGTCCCTGCTCTCCGCCTCAGAGGCCCCTCCCACCCTGCCGGGCTCGCTCCTCACGGTCCCTGCACACTCCCTGAGACTGCTCTGTGCAGCCAGGTGACCAGACAGGCAAGGGCAGGTGTGATAGGGTGTGGGGGCCACTGAGAGAGCTTGAGTTTGAGGTGGTTTTTTGATGATCCCTCTGGCTTCGCTGCGGGGCTGGATGGAGGCAAGGGTGGGTGGTGGGACTGAGGAATCACAGGTGGCTCTGGGTTTTTGGGTGACACCATGTGGCTTACCGAGGTAGAAAACTGGGAGCGAAATTACTTGACCTGGGGAAGGTGGGTGTGAAAATGAGGACTTCGGTTTTGTTTAGGCAAAGATTGAGATGCCTTTAATGTGCAAGCGGGTGATTGAATCAGTGAGTTCACAGTCCCTGAGAAGTCAGGGAGGTATGTGGGATTCTCAGCATCTTGACATCAGTTTTTGGACCTCAGCGCTGCTCAGCCCTGAGGATTTTAGTGGCTGAGGCTGGGTTAGATTTACCTTCTTATGCCCTGGGTAGAATCATTCCCTATCTTCTTTCTTTCTGTCTATCTATCTGTCTATCTATCTCCTATCTATCTATCTACCTATCTATCTACTATCTAATTAGATATCTAATTACTATCTAATATCTATCTAACACTATCTATCTATCTACTATCTAATATCTATCTTCTATCTATCTGTCTATCTATCTATCTATCTATCTATCTATCTCTCTATCTAATTTTTGAGGTCCAAAGAAGGTGGAATGGAAAGCCTGGGAGGGGAGGACACACCAAAAAGTCCAGGATGCCTAGTTTCTGGGCACTCAGGGTCAGTGCTCACTGCCTAGCCCCAAGAAGGGCAGTCTGACCAGGGCCCCTCACCAGGGCCTCTCTGGCCAACCTCGAGAAAATTGCAGGGTCAGCCCCACTCAACCCCACAGAGCCTTTTATTCCACAAGGTGAGAGAGAAGATCCTTCAAGAAGCCGGTGGATCCCAAGTGACAGAAATGGGACCAGATTTCACATGCCCTGTGGTGCCCAAGTTCATGTGACCCTTCCTCCCTTTCCCACCCATCTGTTTGTGGAGGGCTTGTTAGAAGTGACGTGAAGGCGTGCTAGGGGATAAAAACAGAGTTCAAGGAGAAAACAAGTGAACATAGGGGAAGGGAAGGAAAAATAAAATAAGACAAAAATAGAGAGGGAGGCAAACCATAAGCGAGTCTTAAGTATAGCGGACGAACTGAGGGGGTGTGGTAACAGGGTGATGGGCATGTTGGGTCAGCACAAGGTGTTTATGTAAGTGATGAGTCATCAGATTCTATTCCTGAAACCAGTACTACACTGTATGTTAACTAACTTGAATTTAAATGAAAACAACAACAATAAATAAACAGAGTGCAAGGAGATGAGGCACCGGAGTGTGAGCAGACTGAGCTCTGGAAACACTGGAGTAGGCAGATGGGGGCTGGCATGGCCCTGGGAGCCTGGGCAGGGCACTGCACCCCTCCAAAGAGGTACTGGGGAGATACTTGAATCAGAAATCAAGATGCTAACCACCCTGGGTTTTCATGTCACCTGGATGAGGCAGCCTCACTCTCAGGGATGCTGAGACGAACCAGTAGAAGATACAGCACAAAAAACTCAGCTCCATTTAAGGGAAAATTTCACAATAATCAAAACTGGAAGAAATGCCCTAGACTCCCCTAGGAGACAGGGAGCTCCCTGCACCAGAGGGGCGGGATACATGCAGAGAAAGAGACCAAGAGGCAGAACAAACACTCCAGAAGAGGAATATGTCTCTCAATCTTGCAATCTCACAGATCTCTTGCCCTACCGCTCCTGGAACAGGACACGGTCACCATCTGCACATCATCTGAAGCTCTTCACTTTTTAGGCTGAATGCACCAAGCTCCAGAGCACAGGCTCTCTCTCACCCTGTGGTCCTGGACCTGAGGCATCTTATCACTGGGGACCTGTTAGAGATGCACCTGCTTAGGCCTCTCCCAGGCCTGGGGAACAGAAGCTCTGGGGCTACAGCCAAGAAATCTATGTCCTAAGAAGTTCTTGGAAAATTCTATTAATCCCTAAATTTGAGAACCACTGGTCCAAAGCAATGATTTCCCAGCACCAGATTACTCACGGGGTTGGGGGGATAGGATGCTGTTGGCATGCACCCCACTCCCAAGACTGATTTCTCTGCTCACAGCCTGGGAATCCAGGTTCCTACCATGCACCTGGGGCTGAGAACCCCTGGCCCAGGCCTTCCCCTTCTGCACTTCTCTACTTGCTTTTCATGCCTGCTTTTCTCTATTTCTTTTACTGAATCCCCTTCTTGGATTTGCCTTCTTCTCTTTTCTTTCCCATACTCACTGAAAACGTGCTAAGGCAATAATCTCCTTTCCAAACATCTTTGGGGAAGAAAGTGCCAAACAAGATCGACGCTTGTGAGCCAGTCCTCTGGGGGTTGGGCACAAGCATGCTAAAAATCGTGGATTCCCGTTTTTCCTAATGCTTCAGTCTATAGTTCTGGGGTGGGGGTGGGGGGTTGCAGTGTTCGGTCTTCAAATTGCTAAACTCAATTGTTTTATTTTGTTAATAAAATAAATGCTATGCTTTATGTAATGTATTAATATACATTGCAAATGCAACCACAGGAAGGTGTTTAGAGAAATACAAGCTTGCCCCATTACTCAAATGATAATAAGGGCATATGGGCCATGGTAACAAACAAAAACGGGGGTTACTTTGTAACTAGTTAACAGGTCACAGCTTTGCTGCCTCTACTGCTTGGCGTAGTGAGTTAGATTTACACCAGAGGAAAGGTAAACAAACTCAGAGCTGGCTATTTAAAGGGAGAGGACTTTCAGAGAGCCGAGATCTTGGAATGGCGAGCTGTCCTCCGCTGTCCCAGCACGGAGGTCTGGGCGTTGTGTGGAGGGAAGGGTCTGCCTCATAGGGGATACAGAGGCCATCTGGGGTGGGAAGGAAACTGGGTGGGGCAGGAATGGTTAACAGGGAGGCTTCCCAGGGGAGGGGAGGGTCCAGCTGAAGGGTGAGTGGATGGTGAGACAGAAGGTCTGGGAAGTGGCCTTGGACAAAGGAAAGGTGCCCTTGAGGACCCTGGAGGAGGCAGGAGGGAGCCCCTGTGACTGAGGATGGGGAAGGAAATTGGAGGTGGATCGGGGTGCCCTGGGAAGCTCTTGGAGGGTTTCAGATAAAGGAGTGGCGAGACCCATGCAGAACAGTTTTATTTGGTCCCTACAAAAAGCTCAGCTCACTCTTTACTGGGCAGAGTGGGGGAACGCCAAAGCAAGACAATGTGGATGACTATGCTCTAACACATTGCTCCCGTGAAGGTGCTTTTCT
The DNA here is from genome assembly GCF_030435805.1 of Mustela lutreola. Taxonomy (NCBI): domain Eukaryota; kingdom Metazoa; phylum Chordata; class Mammalia; order Carnivora; family Mustelidae; genus Mustela; species Mustela lutreola. Next base: position 38,285,339 of record NC_081293.1, read on the forward strand.
GTCTTCTGATTGACTCCAAAATCCACTGACTCCAAAATTCTAATAGTTGAAGGCAATTTAAAGGCCCTTCTCACATTGTTTAAAATTAAATGTTTGATATTATATTATAAATTCTGTTTTCATTCCTTTTGTTTGGTTTTTTCCCAGACTCTCATGAAAGCTCTGCATATCACCAGGGTTGACTTTCACTGGCCACGTCCAGAAAGTCGGTCAGACTCTGTTTCTGTTTCTGGGTTCTGGGAAAGGCCAGAGTCTATGAACCTGACCTTCACTGCACCAAGCATAGGGGGGACATATCCAGAGTCACAGATTGAGGCTGGCGCTGCTCCCATAGGCTAGCGGCAGCCCCTTTGGCTAATCAACTGTTTGGGTTTGGCTAAGATGAGATTTCTTACAAATGACTCTACTTCCTGCCACAATGCCACGCCCAAACCTGCCGAAGATGCCCTTTCTGTCTTGTTCTGTTTCACTTTGGAGCTGAAGGGTGTGAACATGTGAACAAAAACCTTGGTAAAGGAGCATTTTAGTGCTGGGAACCTCACAGATTTGTTCCACTTTGATCTGATTTCTGTAAAACAGCTCCTGATGTGTCAGAGTGGGGAAAGAAGAGAAAACTGAAATGATTTCCAAGCTGCATTGGACATTTCTGTACATCCTTTGAAACAACCTCTGGATGGGGACTAGGCTCAAGAGTGGGTGTGCGGGAACCCTAGCGAAGGGTGCCACCCATCTTATTTTACTTGGAAACCTTATTTATTAATTAATTTGTTTGTGGGCAGGAGGCCATATGGCTGCTTGGAGAAGGGACCTGTTTTCACCACATGGGCACCGCTGGCGCTGGGGCCGCCTGGCAGGACAGCTGCTGGAATGAATTTGCTGAAACTGGACCAATTGGGATGCAAGGCTGATGGGGAGACTGAACTCCCAAGGACACATATGTTCAAGCCTGGGGAGGTTGGTGGTTTTTGAGCCATCAGCAAAATGAAGAAATAGTGAAATCCAGACATAAGATTTTCAGTTCACAGGTAAAGGAGCAAAAATGGTTTTCAAACCACGTCCTGGGCAGCAGACTTATAATCAGATGTGCCCTGTGTGCCAGAACCACACCAGGATAGGCAGCCCTAAGGAGCTCCTGGGTCCAGCCCGGAGACGTGACTGTCCCAAACTTTCCAAAGCTGCAGGTCTGGGAAAGCTGTAGCATGTGGCAATTATATAACCTCAGGCATTTGTTTCAATATTCTGGTCAACAAGGGATTAAAATTTCTTGCATCGAATTAGCCGTGGCCTAAGAATGGAGACCTAGGAGTTAGACATCTCCATGAAATTGGGCAGAGCTGATGACTCTTGCTGATGGAACCAGGGCCAAGGGGAATAGGGTTCAAAGCCCCAGATGAGTGTGGCATCTTGTGGGAGGGCTGAGCTTGGAGCTATGGGGGACCCAGAAGAGGGCAAAGGGAGGGGAGGCAGCAGGCTGAGCCTGGGGTGGGGGGACCCTGGGCCTGTGTGCCCAGAGGCCAAGACCGGACCCCTAAGCATAGGAATTTGGAATGATTCCTGAACCCTGACTTCATGACAACGTTCCACCCTTGAGTGCTTCCAGCACCCCAGGAGGAGCACCATGGGAGATGGGCCTGGGGAGAAGCTGGAATGAGGGGCCTGAGATCCTTTATCCCAGCTTGGCTTCCAGCAAGGGCAGGTCAACACATACAGCTGAACGACAAACATTGCCAGGAGCACTTCACTAAGACATGGATCTGATTATAAATGGAGGAAGTGCCAGGCAGCCCTGAGAGGGGTGGGAAAGAGCCACTTGCTGGCGGGCTTTGACAGCAAAGCCCTAACTTAGCACCCAACTTACCTAGCCACGAAGTCCCAGTTGCTAGCCCTCGAACCGAGACCATGCAGAGACAGAGAGGATGGGAGTCCATGTCGGCTATAGATCCTGGGTGGCCCTAAGTGGTCACTCCCTTTCTCACGAGTATGTCAGTTTGAATGAAGTCATGGATCTAGAGAAGCCAGCTCTGAACTTGACACCTGGTCTGTCCTTGGGCAACGTTACCCGGCATCATTTTTATGGTTATTATTCCTATTCTTCCTTATCAGCTTCCAGCACCCTCCTTCATGCCCGCTGGCCAGGCCGGAGTCTAACTCCCTTTTTCCAACCCAAGAATGCTTTTTTTATACCTACCCGCCTGCACCCGTGACAGCTCATCAGGGGGGTTGTTGGCCAACACTGTCACACCCAGGAGACACTTCTGCTCACCTCGTATGCCAGATTTGGTGACTTATGTCCCCGCTGAGCCCCAGGACAGCCCCCAGCCCAGCAGCTGGTGGAGGGACTCCCTCTGGTCACCATCGCCCCTCCCTCCCCGGACACCTCCTGTCTGGCCCTCAGTGGGGAGTCTGAGACACACGGGAAGGAAGGGCAGCTAGTGATATGGATGGCTCGACACAAAATGTGGAGACTCTGGTTTCTGCTGCTTCTGCGGACGTGGCTTAGGAAAGTGCTTACCTCGGCTCTTATCTCATCTGCGAATCCGGAATCCCATCTCCCTTGAAGGAAGCACGGAGTGGTGGTTAGTGTGTTTCATGCCTGGCACGTGGAGGGGAGGGACGTCCCAGCTGCCGGGCTGCTCTCCTTCCTTGCACTCAGGCAACAGCCCCATCCCGCCCCCAGAGCAGTCGAGAGCTGGCCCTTGTCCCCGTGAAGTGATTCACAGAGGAGGAACTGCAGATGAGCTCCGGGCTCGGGCAGGCTCAGGGACTTCTGCAGGACCCCTGTATGGTCTGTGATGGGGTGGGCTCTGACAGCAGGCCCCGCGATCCTTGTCTTCCTGGGCTGGCCTCCCGGCCTCGTGCCTGGTGTCCAGAGAGGATGAGGAGCCCAGGGCCAGGCTGGGAATTCAGGTGCCCCAGAGAGCAGCTCCAGTTTGGGTGAAGAGAGGAAGGCCAGGGGAGGAAGAGGGCCGTGGACCCAAGGCTTGTCTAGGCTTTGCCAAAAGGAGGGGAGGTGGCAGAAGAGGAAGAGAGGCTGGGAGAAACAGCAACTTTTGCCCTTCTGGTATGAGCCTAGCAGATTTCACATACTTTTTCATTATTTGATGAGGTGGCCAAAGGATTTATTTTTTGAAATAGGACATTCTGAGACAGATGGTGCTGTTAGTCATTTTGCTGGGGCAATAGGTAGCCACTGGAACTGTCCAGGCACATTGGAATGCCTGGTCACTCTTTAACGACTTTGAAAGGGCATCTGAACAGGATCATGGTACCCATGATTGTCCAAGGAATGACCCTCTCAGATTCCTCTCTTTGAGAATTTTGGGTTCAAGTCCCCCTTTTCTGTGACTCCAGGTGCCAGATCCTGGCTCCCTGTGGCCGCGGTGCTGATCCAGGGCACGAGTCCACAATGACCAGTCTGGGGAGGTCAGCAGGGGAGCCTCATGAGCCCTGCCACAAAGGAAATGGACTCTCTCACAAGGCCACTTGAGAACACAGGCCTTGGCAGCTACAGGAACAGTGCCTTGTGGGTGAGATCTTGTTATTCCAGAAAACCACAGAGTGAGAACCATGCCTTTCCTGGGATAGCTCATACTCGGCCATTTCTAAGAAAGTGCAGAGATTGAGCCTGGGGGTCCAAGATAGCTGTGCTTGGATTCCAGAACTGTGGTCCAGGCATGCACCCAGGCTTTGGGGGCTCCCCTGAACCTTTCTGAGCCTCCCCTGCCTTATCTGTGCTGGGATCAGTGGCATCTTTACACTGCCTAGCAGTGCCTTCCTTGTGAGGAGCTGCCTTCAGCCCCAGTACGGAGGCACAGAGCAGGAGGCTCCGTATGGGGCAGGGATTGTGGCTGTGCTCTTTTGGTTTTGAAATATCACCATTTCCTTGTAAAGCCTACAGCTGTTTAGGAAAGAAAAAAAAGATGCCATTAGATGTCTACTGTGCTTGTAAAATGTACGCTGATTTTAGAAACACTCATGTTTTATTTTTTTAAACCTCTGATTAAATCAAAGAAATCTGGTGTCCTCCTCCAACTTCTGTCCTCCTCAGGGAGGCAAGCCACGTTCATCACTGGGTTTTATGTGCCTAAGAGCAGTACATTTTATGAGGATAGACCACAATAAAAATTGGATTTGACATTATAAAACACATACACGTGCACACACACTTGTGTGCAAATTGTTCTAGTAAGTGTGACATAAGCCAATGTTTTCTATACCTTTCTCTTCTTTCCTTATTTTTGGTGCTATTTCACTTTTTTAAAAAACCGCTGCTTCTGACAGTCTCTACTGATTTCATAGGCTGAGCTTGCTGAGCGTTTGCTCTGGCCGGACTGTCATTTAACTGTCAAGGGTATCCCTTTGAACCATATGGGGCAGACCCTGCCCTGAGCCAGGCAGACCCCGCCCACCACCTCTGCCCAAGGAGCTCTACAAACTGCAAGAATGGTTTGCCAGGACCACTGGAGCCAAATAGTCCAGGATCAGTCGGGCCTCCCACGTTCCAGCCTTGAGATGTGGACACTTCATGGTTGCTTAGAACGTCTGTCTCTGTGTTCATCACACAGGAGAGGGGTGTTATCTCCTGGGACTGTGGGAAACGCGGAAGAAGGAGGCATCTGAAAAACACCTCTGTAGACTGGCAGGCAGAGAATGGTCCCAAAATGTCAGCTGGATGGAAAGCACCTGACCAAGGTGTGTGCTTGTCCTCCCTGGGAACTCTGTCCTGCCTGCTTTAAGGAGAAGTACAGTGAATGCATTAGCCTCCAGTTCTCCTTGGCTGCCTGAGCACAGGGGCGGGCCCCCACAGAGGAAGAACTGGAAAGAGCTGGTCCCTGGCAGGCCTCATTCCCAGGTGCCAAGGTCTGGACATGGCGCTCCGGGGTTCCCACAGTGGCCGGAAGGAGAGCCGCCTCCCCCAGAGCTCAGGAATGCCCCCAAATGATTGTTTCCTCACGGCCTACAAGCCCATGTGACCTTGCGCTGATGTTCAGGGAAATGCCTGGAAGAGGCCAGGACAAGGTGAGCCTGCGACTGCATCTGGGGCCTTCCAGACTGACCAAGACCGGTCACTCCTCCTCCTGAGCAAATTCCCCCGCTGGGCTGCAGCGCTGAGCTGCTGCCTGGGAGAGTGGAACACTGTCCTGTGCTACCTGCCTTTCCTGAGCTCTCGGCTCTTTCCCTGACCTCCTCCCCAGGGGCTGGCCTGCCATCCACCGCCCCAGGTCAGGCCTGGGATGAAGCACTAGCAGCAGAGGCCCCGTCCCCGGACACTGGGCCAGTTGTCCAGCTGTCCCCAGGCCAGCCCTGACAGTCCCACAGTCTTCCTAGGAAGTGTGTGCAGGTCCCCATAGGAGCAAGGAGCACTCGGAAGGAGGTGCCCTGGGGGCAGCGGTGATTCTTTAATCTTGGTCACAGAAAATGAACCACTATGGTTTTTCATGCTCTGGGGACTCCAGGGGGAAGGCTCAGGCATGGGGGATTCTAGACAAGAGGTAAGGTGTGTGTGTGTGTGTGTGTGTGTGTGACCGCTGATATGTGCACCATGGAGTGAGGAGAATTTGGTGCTAAGTGATGACTTCACAGTGTGCCCCTAAGTGTGGGAACGAACAGGCGATCTTGTGAGGTGAGTCCTGCTTTTCTTTTCAGAGATGGGCCAAGACTCCCATGTGTTAACCTCCTACTAGTTTATCAGGCGGTCATTCCAAGAATATTTCCTTAGCGTCTTCTAGGGGCCAGCCACAAAGTGAGCAAAGCAGACCAAGCCCCTCTCTTCCCATGTGGTATGCACCTTCTCATGGGAAGCAGGCAGTGCCCAGAAAGCTGGCAGAAGGGGCTGTGCCTGAGGGGAGGCCAAGCAGGATAAGGGGGTCCCGTGTGACACATCAGGGAAGGGCCACGGGCTGGGGGAGTCTGCAAAGGCTCTCCTCACAAGATGATGGCCAACAGAGACTGAATGAAGGGAGGGGCTAAGCCAGGTTGTATCTGGGCAGGGGCTACTGGGCCCATAAGTCCCCAGCCAGGGTCAGTCCTGGCCTGTTCAAGAGTGAGGGAGCCACTGTGGCTAGAGCAGAGGGAGGCGTGAGGTCAGAGAGGTGACAGGCTACAGTGGGTGTGAGCCTCCGTTGGTTAAAAACTGGAGGGTGTGCAGGGGTGGCACGGCCTGGTGGCTCGGCAGGCCACTCTCGCTGCTTCCAGAGGAACTGTGGGGGCAGGGAGGTGAGGGAGGGGGTGGTTGCTGGACCAAGATAGCAGCTGTGAGACGCGATTGGATTCTCAATGTATTTTGAAGCTTAATTGGGTTTGTTAATGGTTTAGTTCAGGGCTGTAAGGGAATAAAGTAAATCAAAGATGGCAATATGGTTTTGGCCTGAGCACCCAGAAGCAATGGAGCTGTTATTTACAGGAATGGGGATGAGCAGCTTGGGAGAAACGTGGAAAATAAGAGTTTCCTTTTGCAAATGTTCACTTTCAGGGGAGGAGGGGACGTCCAAGCCCGGAGCCCAGGAGAGAGAATGAGGTCACCCGGTATATGCACACGGAGCGTCTGTGGACTTGACCAAGGGGTGTTCTCATGTTCAGATGTCCAGTGATGAGGACACAGAAAAAAAAAGAAAATGAAAAGGTATGAAGCTGAAGAAATAGGAATGGTCCGCTGAGAGCGAGCCAGAGTGTGTTGCAAGGAGGGTGAGCCATGCTGTCAAGAGACCAGGCTGGGACACTGAGAAGCTGAGAAGTGATAACTGGCCATTGCATTTCCCAATGGCTCAGTGACAACCTCGACAAAGAGTGGGTCTAATAGAGTGAGTGGTAGGGCCAAAATTCTAGCCAGGAGTGGGCTTTTTAAGAAAGAGAAGAGAGAGAGGAGGGGAGAAAGCGGACACGGGAAACATAGAGCCCTCTTGTGAGGACTTGCACGTGATGCGAAGCAGAGTAGTGCAGAAGCCGTAGAGACAAGGGGCGGGAAGAATACCAGGTTGGGGGGCGCCTGGGTGGCTCAGTGTCCTCCTTGGCTCAGGTCATGATCCCAGGATCCTGGCACTGAGTCCCACATAGGACTCCCTACTCAGCGAGAGTCTGCTTCTTCCTCTCCCTCTGCCTCTAATAATAAAATCTTAAAAAAAAAAAAAAATAATAAGTCCCCAGGATACCAGGTCAGGGTTGGTTTTATTTTTGCTTCGTTTTGTTTCCAATGGGAGATATTAGAGCACGTTGGTGTGTTGATGTAGAGGGAACGATTGCTGGTGCAGGTGAGAGGGAGAGTCAGGAGAGATGTCCTTGGGCAGGTGAGAAGCTGGCTCCAGGGCCAGGTGTAGGACGGCAAGGGAGCAGGGCGCTTCCTGCCGGGTGAGAGCGGTAGCAGTGGACCAGAGGTGGGGCTCATGGAGCCTTTTTTTATTGTTGCCTTTCCTTCTGACTTAGAAGCCAGCCCATCAGCGGAGTGAGGAGGGGGTAGGATGAAACTGTAAAGGGAGAGAGTCGGTATGGAATGAACACTCTGCTTTGTTTCGGTTTGGCTTCATGGGCCAAGGGGTAGCTGCAACTCATTTGCTCAAAAATGAGTGTTGACTCCTTAAAACTTAGTAGAGCAACCGCCTTGAAATCTGAGAGTAGCTCCAAGCCCAGGTAGGAACGCCGGGGGTTGGTTGTGGCTTGTCCCTGAGGCTGTCAGCCTGGCCACCTGCTCATACATCCAATGTCCGTTCAACACCCACTATGACAAGCCCTCTTTGAGGCATGGGGAATACGGCTCCTCACATCCCCACCAGGACCCTGTGCAGCCTCTTGAGGGATGCCCGAGGGATGGACTCCCCCTGAGAACTCTATTTTCCCAGTTTGTCCTCAGGGGAGCTCTCCGCAGGCTGAGGATTTGCTCAAGTGATTACTACAAGTGATGTAGGCAAGTTGGGTTGATGCTGGTGGGTGCCTTCAAGAATGGAAGAGAGCCTAGGACTAAACAGAATCTGTGCACCTTTTGTGTGTGTGTGTGGGGGGGGGCTCTTAGGGGATGCCTCTGGGTCCTTTATCAATCCCAATATGGCAGCAAGCACAAGCTTAAATGGTCCTTCCTTGGAGTGACAGGTGCAGCTGTTGTCAGCCGACTCTATGGGGGCCAGCAGCCCTGGGAAGCATGGTAGGCAATGGACTTTTCCTTTTTTTTTTTTAGCTACATTGTTCTGAAGAGTCAGCATCATTCTGAATACTTGACACTTAATCCAGGGGTTGTTGGTTCCTGGTGCCAGAAGAGCAGAATGTGCTGGAACCAGCACTTACAGGTGATCAGGGAACCTACGAGACCCAACCAAGAGGCTTCTCCCCTCCTGTTCACCTTCATGATCACTTTTAGCTCCAGGTATCTGAGCACTGCTGAGGCCTAAGGAGAGGCAGGTGGACCCCAGGAAACAGGTGGAAAGAGGGAGTGAAGCATATCCTACCCACGCGGCTAGTCTGCCCAACTCTTGGGGATGCTAAGCTTCTGGGTTATAGAGGCTGGGACTCACTCAGGGCAAGAGGTGTGTCTCGAGTCACAGAGGAAGCAGAGATAAGACCAGGATCCCAGCACCGCTCTGCTAATCCACACACCCGCCTTCACCCCCGGAAACCATGCTGTCTCTTGCCATGGCCTCCTCGAGTACTTCTTTCCTCTTCCAGTCCATCTGCAACTGAGCAGTCACATCGAAGCCACTCTAGAAACAGCCCGGAGGTTCTGAGCACAGGGCTAATGTGGTTCTGTTTGGGCCAACGGGCAAGAGGTTCTGGAGAACAGGGCAATCTGGACTCAGACATTTGTGGCTTCTGCACTAGCCCCTCCTTTCTGGTGCAGTTGACGGTGGACCAGAAAGAATGTAGGAGTAAGTGTGACAGGTTGACCTCTATGAGGACAGAACCCTACCGGGCTCACCGCCTGATCAAGTTATCTAGGACAGTGCTGGTGGGCAGCTGTTGAGAGATTGAGTAAGTTTCCAGGAGGTCCCAGCGCAGGACAGAAAATACGCCCAGGGCACTGGGTCCTTGGCGGTGCCTGTGGGAATGGGCCACTGTTCTCCTTCACCAGGCCTTGAAAGTAGCAAATGGAGGCTTCCTGACCCACAGCTGACAGGCAACTATGTGGGTCCTTGCGTAAAACCATCCCTTCTGCAGTAGAGGACTGGCTTGCCTTTATTTAATAAGGGATTTCTGCAAAACCAAGGACATTCCGAGAGAAGAGAGTGCCTTTCCCCACACCCGCTACAGATCATTGACTAGAAGAGGCAAGCATGCCCCCAGAATTCTTCCTTACGATTAGCGTGATTGCAATGGCCTGTTTTCCACTAACCAATGCAGCTGAGATTACAGGACTCCTCTGGGCTGGGCTGGAGGAAGAAAAACCAAGTTTGGAAAATTCCGAATGGCAACACTAATTTCAAACTCTTGGTTGCTACATTTGAATACATGTCTTTATTAGGAAAATTGTAAGTGGATATACATCTTTTCATTGATATGACTTCAAAGTAGAAATGGTTGTTTCTTAAAAGAAGTTATTTGTTATTAAAAAAAAAAAAAGCACACTGCATACAGGAAGCTGCCTTCTCCTGGACCATTTTCACATTATCTGGGAGATGTATTTAAACAACACAAAATACAGTATTCATCACATTTAACACTGAACCCATCACTGCCTGGAGACTGAGACACCAGCGAGGTTACGGACAAACAAGTAGCTTGGAGGGGTTTTTTTTCAGCTTGGCCGTGTCAGTGGTCTGCTTATGGGACTTAAAGGTTTCTAGGGAGCACTTCCCAGGGAAGGGGATCCCTTGGAATGGGTCAGGGAGGATGTGTACAGGGACCCCACAATTCTCATCCTGCTGTGGAAGGGTGCACCCCCTGGGGCAGGGGTTTCGGAGGCTGATAAACTCCCTGCCCAGAGCCCATGGCTATAGCATCAGGCAGCAGTCAGAAAAGGAAGGTGAAATCGGATCCAGTGAAAATTCTTAGGAGTTCTCTGGGCTTCACACAGGGGGGACTGCAACCTTCTGCCATTCAGGCCGTCTGCTCCAAGCTGAGCCTCCTTGCTCCGGAGGACAGGCCCACACACAAAGGGCCTCTCTCCTGAGCCTCCTCGCTGGGGTCTCAGCGCCTGAGCAGGGCTGGACGAAAAACAGTACACACGACACATGGCGCAGATTCGGATATAAACACACAGCACTTCGGCGAGTCCCGTCCCCAGCCCGGCCCCACAGCTGCCCAGGTCCTGATGCAAAGGCTGGCAGGGGGAGGACTGCCCTGGGGGTTACAAGGAGCCCAAGGGAAGGTCAGGTTGAGCAGCACTGGACAGGGAGGCACAGCTGGGGACTCCTAATCCATGGATGCACTTGACTCGTACTTTTAAAGCAAAAGGGGATCAAGAGAGCCTTTTCCTTTGCAAATAGACTATTTAAATGCATATTTGCTTTCAAGAGGCCCTCTTTGTTCAGGAGCAGAGTGCAAGGAGGGCAATTGTTAGGCAGAGAACTTTTCCAGCAGTTTCTACTCTTATCTATTTTTCCCTCTATTGGGGAGAAAGGAATGATTCTTTTTTTGACTGTAGTCAAGATTTAGAGCCTTGTTTTTCTGGGAGCAAGAGATTTAATGGTTCTGGTTCATGGATTCCAGGGGAGGACGGTTCCAAATGTTCCATGAGAGTTTTAAATTATCTTGGATTACTTAGAAAATGCCCATCCCACTGAAAATTCGATCATTTCACCTATAGTATAGTTCAGGAGACCTGCAGTGATAACTTAATTTCAGAAGAGGGTCCTGAGATCAGTTCTTTATTCCTTATAGTTAATAAAGGCCCCTGTACTCTATTTTATTCAATATAACATAACTGACTTGAAGATACACGTTTTTTGTTTGGTGGACTGGCTTTCTACCTTGAAGATCCTATATAAAGGAATATTTATGGAAATGCTTTAAACATGTTCTTGACAACCCAAAGATGATTATATCTAAAAACATCTATAATTCAAGGTTATTTTATTATAATATACTTTCTGTATAGTATTTACAGTGTCCTATCGATGGATACATTTCCTGGTTTTGGCCTTCTATTTTTCTTTCTTAATTTAAAAATTTTCCCTGGGCTATTTAACCAAAGGGACAAAGTATTCATGAGACGAAATATAAAACAAAGACAATAAGCAAAAACCCCTCAAATGCCTAGCTGTTCAAAAAGTGGTATTTTAAAGTTGCTTAATGCAACTCTACAAACTGATCTTTGTAAAGGGAAACCCTTTACATGTCAAGGTTTTAACCTACTTTCCCAAACGTCCCCTTTTCTAGGAGGAATGCCCTGCTGGACATTCTGGAAGCACAAGGCAATTCCAGCGGCCAAGTCCAGAGACCACTTTACAATGGAGCAGATGATGGGATTGCCAAGTGGGGAAAAAGATGAGGTTAGATTTTAACTGGGAAAGAATCTTCCTGTCCAGGATTCATTATTCTGTGGATTGGGTTTTCAAAAACCAAAAAAGAGTTGAGGATTCTTTTCATTTGACGGCCAAAAGAATCACGCTCTTGGCGCCACGGAGACAAAACTCTCTGTGGTTCTGAGATACTCACACCTATGGAAGCATGGAGGGAGGGCTGGCGTCCTCACAGTTCAGCCCAGCTGAAAACCGAATTCCCTTGGGCTCCGTGGATCCATCCTGGGTTTGCGATCTGTGGAGAAACCCAGGCTATCCACCCGAGAGGCTCACAGCCCTAATAAGAAACCTGGTTAAAAGACGTCTCCTGACTCTGAGCCTTTGCATACGAGGAGCTGACAGTGCATGCAGCGAGGACATTGGCTTTGAACAAGAACACAGGGTTGGACGACAGACAGTATTCCGAACAAGACACAGATGTGCACAGTGTTTTCAGAACATGGTAACACGAGACATTTTGATTTGCTTCTTGGTGCCCAGTTTAAATGAAAGCTTTGGTCTTGAGAGAGTCTTTTTCCGGGGTGATGGAGACAGTCTTGGATACACATGATGATGGATGAGAGAGACAGTGATGAGAAGAACGTGATGGGATGTAGAGAAGAGCTCAGGATGGGGGCGTGTCTCCCCCTACCCCAGCCTCACACTCCTGCCTGCCTTGGCTGGGGGAAGCTCTGTGATGCTCACTGAAGGGGAATACCCTACGCCTCACTCCAGGGAAGGGTGAGGCTTCTGCCTGGCCCTCTAAACCTAGCCCTCCTCTACCCCCTGCACAAGGGCAGCCTTCACTAGGGTTTGCCCAGACTGGTGGGCTTTGATACCTCCTGGTGGCTCTCCATCCTAGGACAGGGTGATCGGGGGTCCCAGCCTGCACAGTTCAGGGTGATACAACACTCAGGAACCTCGGGCCAGGCGAGGGGCTCCATGGGGAAGATACGGTAAGATAGCAAGTAAAATAATGGCCTTAGTCTAAGTTCCTATCTGTCACCAGTGACATTGGATAATCAAACTAAATGAAGAGTAAACACCATATATTTTGCTACATAATCAAATGGTGAAAATAAGGCAAACTGTGCAGAACGAAGCCCTTGGAAATGCACTGGGCCCTGCCTGGGTGCAGGGGAGCCACTGCGGGCTCTTCCTAACACTGCTTTCAGACCCGGGCTCCTACTGTAAGGTTTCCTCAGGCGTCTGACCCCACCTGCGCCTCTCACATCTTGAACCTCCTGTTAACAAGAACAGAGGGAGACACCATTAAGGCGGGTTCCCACAGCGGCCAGGCTGCATGCCTGAAACGCTGAGACCCCCCGCGGCGGCGGCGGGGCTCCCAACTCCTGACTTCCAAATCGCCGGCTTTCCGAGGCCCTGGGAAAGGGGAGAGTTGGGAGAGAGGCAGCTGGTGGGGGGTGGGGGTGGCTGAAGCGGAGGGAGAGGTGGAAGTTGGGAAGTGAAGACAGAGGGCGCGGCCAGCACGGGGCACAGCGGATGAACAAGGGCACGTGGACAGACAACACGGCACAGTGGTCACACGACAGGGCAGGCGGGGCACCCAGCCCGAGCCCAGCACACATGGAGGGCTACCAGCCCCCCCACCCGGCCTCAGCGTGGCCCCAACACACACCCAGCCCGGAGGAGGCTGCCTGCTCCTCCAAGGCCTTGGCACCATCAACCACCTCCATTGACACTCCAGCCCTGCTGACTGGCCCCGGGGTCTCTGGGCCAGCACTGTGGGGGTGGGCCCAGGACCGAGTGCCCTGGGAGAGCACTGCCTAGTTTCAACCCACAACGGAATGGAAGCTGGCTCTTCACTCTTCCAGGACACCGGGTTGGCCTGTCAGGTAGCGTGAGGGCCCAAGGCCAGTGGAGTCATAGAAGGACAGCCTGGAGCTTGTTTGCTTTTCTTATGTGGGGCCAGCTGTCTTAGTCCCCACGGCAACTCCCCCTGCTCACCACAGCTAGATGGCAAGTAGCCTTCTGCGGTGTCCAGGTTGGACCTGCCACCCCTCTCTAGGCACAGAGATGTGCTAATCCTGCTGGATCAAGAATGGAGAGCCTGGGACCTAAGGTGTGACTGGCTCCAAGATGCTTATGTAAGAGGTGGGCTACCCCAGCCAAGGTTCCCCAGACCAGGCCCACTGCTGGCTTCCACAGAAGACTGCAGCCCGGAGCAGACCAGCAAACAGCCAATGCCTTCCGAGGCGGAGAGGGGGTGGGCTCCCCACATGCCCGGGAGCAGGTCTGCTGACCCCAAGGCTGGCCAGAGGGGCACAGGCTGAGAGTCGGCTGGATAAATGGGGACTAAAAGGTCTTTGGCTGCAGCGTCCTGGCAGGACGCTTCCCTGATGGAAACAAGGAATGCCACATGCTCTGCGCTGTCACAGAGGACGGCACTAAAGCAGAAGGGAACACTGTGCCCCAGTTTGAGTGGGACATGCAGGGACCTGAGATTTTCTTCTCCTCATTCCATCTGCTCTGACCTCCAACCACTTCATTTTTCTGTGTCCACATGCTGAATTACGACCAAGGGCCGGGGGAGCAGGCTGAGTGTTTATGAGGGACAGGAGGATGGGGAGAACAGCCCAGATATTCGAGGTGTCCTTTCTCAAAGTATTACTGAAATCAGGGCCTTGCTCTCCCATGGGATCCCCCTTCTTCTGGTCCAAATTAAAGAGACTTGGCAAGAAATCTTAGACATTAATCTGTGGGTGGTATGAGGAAAGTTCTAGAACTTTCTAGAACACCATGTTCACTTGAAGTGGATATTTCCCATGAGTGAGGGCTGCGGCAGCTGTGTCCTGGAACCTAATTGCACAGGGTCACAGAGCCTCCTCACCCAGCAGGAGGTGGGTGGGAGAAACAGGCCTTTCACACAGTTCTTCCACATTGGGGACCTGTTTAAAGAATCTGTAAAGTGAATTGCCGGGCCCAGAGGCTCCCTGAGAAGTATTTCCACAGCTGCTCCCTGGAAATGTGAGCTCCCACCCACCTTCCACACCTGGCGTGCAGAAAGCACCCCTGCTCAGAGGTAAAGCCACTCTCACAGCCTTGGGAGCCGCTGCCGGACGAGTCCCACCCTGGGCATCAAAGGGGTGGAGGGCCAGGCAGCAGGCACTTGGGAAAAAAAGTCAGTGAGCACCTGCAAAAGGCACGGCCACAGCTGCCCCATGAAGGCGGTGACGGCACTGGCCGTGGTCAAGGGGAGGGCAGGAGGTGCATGTCCCTTGCTGGCCGAGGCTCCTGCTCCTGGGCTAGTCACGGCTCCGTGCAGGGCAGGGCAGGGCAGGGCAGGCCCACCCTGGCTTCAGTAGGAAGACAGATGACGAATGCGTGGAGCCATGTGGGCTCCGGAGCAGTGACCCGCCCTTTGGAGAGAGGGAGTGGAGGGCGGGGTGGGAGGCTGGGCAGCCCAGGGCAGTGCTGAAGAGACCCTGGGCCATGCTAGACAGAGTCGCGAGCACAGTCTCCTCACCCCAGACCGCCACCCCAGTCTCTGCACAACTACTTTCTTCATAACTTAGCAGACCAGGAAGGGCCTGAAAATGCACATAAATACAGGGGCCAGTCAGGCCACAGGAGCACCGCTCCTCCACGGAGGTCTGAGCCCCTGCTTGGAAGGCAGGTGGTCTGCCCTGGAGGAGGGTTAGAGCAAATTTACAAAGCGCCGGGGGAGACAAGAGCAGCGTGCACTGCGGTCCATCTCGAAGTGGCAGATAACTAGTTTTTCCTTTTCTGAGCAGCCTTTCTCTTCTTCTGTCGCTTCTTTTTTCCTATCTTTTCTTTTTTCCCCATTTTTTCTTCTCTGCGCCCCCTTAGATAAAATCAGTAGAACCATTAATGATGTTGAAATACACAGGGGTCTGTTTCAGTCTGCACAATCTCTAACACTTCCCTGGATGTCTGTTTAACTCTGGCTTCAGTCTTAGGCCTGGAGGCCCCTGGGCAAAGCACCGTCCATCAGTACTTCATTAAAATAAATCGGACATTTTCCCCAATTCAAAGAAAAATGTTAGCCAGCCTTCCAGAACACCTGGGAACTGGTTATAGCCTATCGCTGTGGGCCAAGGGGCCAGCCTGGTCCTGCCTCCAGCTACTGCCTGAGGCTTCCAACCCTGAACGCATTCACATCTGAAAGGGTGCGAAGGATGCCCAGGGCCAGGCTGGACTTGGCCTTCTAACTCACCTCAATCCCATCTCCTCTGGCCTCCTTCCTTTTTCAGTGCAGAGATGAACTCTGCTGTCCCTACAGAAAATACCTGCATTTCAGACTGAATCACGCTTTGCATTCAGGTGGCCATCCAGGAGAGGAGAAAGAAGGTGCACCTGATCCCACCTTCTCCTTTCTGGATGCCTGGGGAACACCCCCTGGGAATGACTGGGATTGTTCTGGAGAGCAAGGGAGAGAGCTGGTTAGCAGAATTCGATTAGAGCAACTGGCTCATGATTGTCACATTAAAATGATTCAAGCTGAATGGTATTTAATGATTTATGGGGTAAGCCACCTGTTCCTGTGAAAGCTATTAACCATGGCCTCGAATTATGGGATTTTTACATGGGCAAATGTGAAAGCTGGATATTATGAGAGTTGAGTCTCTGGAGATTACGTGGGGGATGTTAGGAGAACCAAGGAAGAGGAGGAAAGGGAAGAGGAATTAGTGAGTCAAATATTATTCTTCAGAAAACTGGCACTGCTGTTTCCATTGGGTTAAAAAAAAAAAAAAAAAGAAGGCACAAAAACTTGAGTTGCAGCTCTCATGTGCTCCTGAGCGAGGACCACACTCACAAGTGAAGTCGGCAGGAGGGACCTAAGGCACCCACCCAGCAGGCCACCTTAACCTCCATCAACTTACATCAACTCTACAAATGTATCTGAGCCCCGTGTCTAACAGCTGATGGATTTTACTTCCGGTAAATAAATTCCCACGTCCAGTAGGAGGTCGGTACCATGAAACAATTAGCATTTTATTGCTAGTGCATATAATGTCACATTTGATACAATTTTAGTACAAGTGAAAAAATACACTGTGGCTAACATTAAAAAGCTGTAATCACATTTATAGATCATATATATTTCTTTACAAATTGCCAGTGGGTCAAGAGAATAGAGAAATGTAACCTACTGACCGTCATATGGCTCCACTTCAAATATATGAATTGTTCGACTATAAATATATTCTGAAATACATTTGTTTTCTAAAGAAACATAAAAAAAATGTGCACAAAAAATATATAAAAAATGCCTTGCAAAAAGTTACAAATACCACCAGGCCCATCTGTGGATCGCATTGATGCAGGGAAATGTCACCTTGCCAACGTTTCTGCCTGGAAACTGAAACCCTGCCGTGGTTTCAGGAGGAGGGGTTCATGGCAAGAGGCTCATTTTTTCATTTATTTTGTTTGCTTCTGATTGCAGAGCCCTCACAGTGTGCAGAGCCTCTCCGTGGCTTATAAAAGCCTCAGAGGCAATCACAGAAACCGAATTCCTCAAAACAAGTTCTCAGATTGAAAACTGCATTTGATTCTCCAAAGACTGGCCTTTTAAGGGAAGGTGGAGACTTGATCTCCCGCACCCCACCCTAGGAGAGGGCCAGCCATTGCAGAGAAGGCCAGAGAAGATTCTCACAGAGGGCCTGAGGGGTGGTGCGGGGGAGGGCCAAGGGAGGAGGGGGCTGCAGGATGGCGCCCTGGCAATCACCCTCCTCCCCACTGAGCATGTACAGAAATGAGAAGCCGAAGCAAGAGGAAGCATGTTATTGGAGGCAGGGAGAGGCCTGGGAATGGCCAGGAAGGGGTCTCTGAGCACAGTCCCCCGTGACAGGAGCTTCTACATGGAGCCTACAGAGCCAATCATGGAGCCCGAAAGAGGAGGTGGATGTGGTGGCCGCTGCCTAGCACTGGCCAGTATCTGAGTCACCTGCCAGGTGGGGGTGTGTGTGTGTGTGTCATTCCCAAAGGGGCACCCCCTGCGGAGGCCACCTTCTGGCTTCCTCCAAGTCTGTGAGTCTGGAGGAAGGACACTTTTCTGAGCTCCATGCTTGGCCATCACCTGACTGTGCCCAGAGGCCCCAGGGGAAGGAAGACACGCTCCAAAGCAAAACCAAATACAGATCTTGAAGAAATCACTGATTTAAAAAAAAAAAAAAAAAGATAATGAGAATGAGAGGGTTGTGATGATCATCAGGAGAGAGCGGGCAGTGGGAAATGCTGTTGGGACAACATGATTTCTTAGAAAAACCCCAGTTATAAAACAGCCAATGCACGAGGGTCTGGGGCACGGGTGAACAGAAGCTGCAGGATCGTACCAGACGCTATAAATGCGGTTCTACATGCTGGGCAGACCTCAAGCCCATTCCCAGGTCCGTGCTCTGCCCCCCCCAGGCACACCTGGTCCTCCCCATCCAGGCCCTCCGCCCCCACACCTCGCCCTCCATCTGCTGTACGGTGTTAGCTTTCCTCAAGTGGATCTAGCGGAAAGTCCTTTCTGGCTGATGTGCTTACTTGTTTAAAGCTTTCTCCAGGTACTCCTGAATCCACTTCAGTTTCGGGTCAATGCACACTTGTCTGTTGTTGCTCTTCAGCCTCGCCCTGCCAGAACGGAAGAGGGAACAGTATGAGGCTGAGCACAAGGGGGCTCGTCGTGACCTGGGCACTGGCTTATTGCCCGCGTCAGCACCGGGACCCCCTTGGCAGGCGCGGGTACAGGAGGAACTCAAGGTGGGGAATCCTGTCCCTAGCAGCGGATGGAGTCCCTGGGCAGATACGGGAAGGTGGAACTGGCCTTCACAGGGGAGAGCGCAGGCCGGGGAACGTGTGAGTTGCCCTTGGGAGGACACGGAGGGAAGCAAGAGCAAAGGCATCAAAGGGGGTACATGCACTGAGGGTGTGGAGGACGGTGGGCTGCCGGAGAAGCAGGTGGCCGGATGTCAGGGCAAAAGAGTGGGCTTTTCTCTGCAAGATTATGGGGACTGAGGCTGGAGATGGACAAAAGCAGACTTTTATTTGGATGGATCATCTTGAAAGTATATGGGAGACCGACTTGAGAGTCAGCCCGGAATTAGGAGATTTGAAAAGAGGGACTGCAGTGGTTTGGGGAAGAGAGGTGACAGAGCGTGAGGGAGGGACAGTGCGGGTGGGGGGGTGACAGGACAGTGAGGGAGGGACAGTGCGGGTGGGGGGGTGACGGGACAGTGAGGGAGGGACAGTGCGGGTGGGGGGTGACAGGACAGTGAGGGAGGGACAGTGCGGGTGGGGGGTGACAGGACAGTGAGGAAGAGACAGTACGGGTGGGGGGGTGACAGGACAGTGAGGGAGGGACAGTGCAGGTGGGGGGTGACAGGACAGTGAGGGAGGGACAGTGGGGGTGGGGCATAATAGGACATGAGGGAGGGATTGTGTGGATGGCGGGTGACAGGACAGTGGGAGAGTGACAGCTCAGGTGGGGGAGGGACTGTGCTTGTAAGAGGTGACAGGGCAGTGAAGGAGGAACAGTGCAGGTAGCGGGTGACAGGACAGTGGGGGAGGGACAGTGCAGGTGAAGGGAAGGACAGTCGAGGAAATTTGCCAGAAAGTGGTTTCCAGAGAGATTTTACAAGTTTATTGAATGCTCCTTGGTTGCATTTGCTTTTTAAAAATTCATAGGGCACCTTCCTCCCACTTTTCGGCTCCGGTCACACCTCCCCACCAGACACCTCCTCCTGGGAGCAGACTGGACTTATCTCTCCGGGTCCCCCTCCATAAAGCCTTGGATACCAGTAGCCTCAAGCAGCCTGAGGACACTCCTGCCCAGCCACTCAAGGGTGTGTGAGGACAACTCAGGCTGGCACAGTGGCTGGGGGATACCCACGGGAATCCTGGATCCTGCCTGTGAAGGGACTGACATCAGGAGAGGAAGGGGGTGATGTTGTGTCTGCCCAGGCCTGCTTCTTTCCCTTTGAGGTGCATTCCTAGCAAGTGTCCCGGCGTAATGCGAACTGCAAAGCAGGTCTATGGGGCTCAATTCCACATCTGACAAAACACCTCTCAAAGGAGAGAGTATTTGACTATAAGCAAAGTCAGTGAAGAAATACTCATCTTTCAGTGGCCTAAAACATTCTGTAAGTCACAAACACATTCAAGGAAGCCCAGGCTGGCAAAAAAAAAAAAAAAAAAAAAAGGCAAAATCAAACTTCAAAACAGCTGGTATTAGGGAGCAAAGGCTTCATTTTCACCTTCAAATTGCAGGTTTCATTCCCACTGCTGTGGCTCCAGCCCATTCTCAGCGCTGGGAATTTTCAGGAGGTAAGGTCCCCACCAGAGACCCTGAGCCCCAGCACCCCTGCATCTAGACCCCTAACTACACTCGCTAGAGGCAAGCAGGGGTGCACTTGAGCACGCGAGGGCCTAGCAGTGAGCGGCTATGCAAGGCTCCCTCACTGAACTCCCCCAGCCTCCTGCACCTGGCGAGAGGTTTTCATGTGTTCTCTGGGGTTGATTTTCATTTGTTTCGTTTCCCACACGAACGACAGCCAAGACAAGCAGTTGCCATCAACACCAGCAAAAACAAAAACTCGTGTGTTGTGTTCGAGACAAAGCAGTTAAGTGAGCCGAGAAGTTTGAGTTTTACCCAACGGTTAAAGACCACTTAACCTGAACTGGGGTCTTGTGAGATTCTGCTGTGGGAGAAAGGAAGGATCTAGAACACCAAAGTCTAGGAACTGCAGGACAGACACCTATGACCTGCAGAGGGCTGGTTCATTTACTGGACTTCAGCAGAAACTCCTCGTTTCTAGGCTGAAGGCATTCTGCGGTCCTTCCCTCTCCTGTGCTAAAGGAGGAAATTTGGGAAAAAAAGAGGCAAGAACAAGTTGGAGCACAGCAGGGCGCCAAGGGTAAGAGTGGCTTTGGCATACCCAAAGGCCTCCTGGTCATCACAGCTGCCTCTAATTATGCCAAGTTCAAAGCCAGCCACTCAGCATGTGTCGATTCTCTAGCTTTGACCAGTCTGGAGTTAGGGGTTACGATGCCCACTAGATGCAACCCTCCTGAAGCTGATGTTCACACTTACACGATCTGAAGGGCACAGTTCGGAGTGTTGAGGATTTTGAGATGCTTGACGTTGGCTCTGGCAACGTGGCTCTCAAAGAATCGGCAAGGACATCTGTAGCTCAGGCTGACCGGTTTCCCTGGAAGAGGTAGTGAAAACAGGGCGGATTGTTACGATCCTGCTGGACTGTGGGGATATATGCACGTGTGGGTCCGCGGCTGAGGGGTAAGGTGGAGGAATGGATGCTTAGGATCAAGAGCCATGGGACTAGTTACGGGGGCATCCTTGCTAGGAGCTCTTGGGTAGTACAGTGAGCCTCCGGGGCAGGAGGGAAGGGAGAAGGGGCAGGCCCAGCTTCCATAGGACCAGAAGGAAAATGCACCTGCAGAGTGCTGGACTCTAGGAACCTGGGAAATTAAAAGCAGCTCCTTGCTCAGACATCTTAAGATCAAGTATATTAATCCCAGGAAAGGACTGTTTCAGTCTAAGGTAACTGAGGTTCCCAGGTAATCTCTGCAAAGTAAACTCCTCCAGGGCCAACTAAGAAAGCCCTCCATACTCAGGGAAGGAGGAGGGGGAACCAGGAGGCTCTGGGCTCCCTCTTGTCCCAGGAGGCTCTGGACTCCCTCTAGTCCCAGGAGCCTAGGCAGTTCCCCAGGGGAATGCTGCCCTCCCCCCTCTGCAATCTTCTCCCCTCTCATTCACCACAAACCCAGGCAACCACAAAAGAATCCAGGCAGGCTTTCTACCTGGGAGCCCCCGGAGGGCAGGCCAAGCCCCCCCTCCCCCCTGCCCCCACCCCACCTCAACCCAGCACTCCCCTGAAGGCAGGACAATTACCAGGGCAGGAGTCAGAGGTGGCTTTCATTGTGCAGAGATGCTAGAGCTTCCTGGGTTATGTTACCTCTTTGTTTGCCAATTCGCCAGTTTGCAAAATGCCATAATTGACACCATTAGTTTAAATAAGCAAAGGGCTCCTGCAGAACTCTCCACTCACCCTCTAAGTCTAGGATTGCAAGCCTTGGTGGGGGGGGCTGGGATCTCCGTGTTTTTTTTTTTTTTCCCCCTGCAGATTTTATCCAAGCCCTACTTAATACCCCAAATTATTTGAATTTGTGGATCCTTTCATCAGGGATTAAATGTATGTCTGAGAATATTTAGTCCAGAGATTTAAAAAAAAAAAAAAAAAAAGGATTGCTCTTTACAGAGCTCCCAGAGGCCTCCTGCTGGTCCTGAAATTCTGCACTTTGGGGCAAGAGAGCTGGGGAAGCTTCGAGAAACCTTGTGAGTAAGGGATATCTTCATTTTCCTCAAGGCTGCATTCAGCTAAGAGATGGCAGAGCCTGCAAATGGGCAGCCTATTTGGCCAACAAGTCAGGAAAAATAGACCACCCAGCCCTCTTGGATCAAACGTGGTTCCCTAAAAACTGGTAAGGAAGCACCTAGCTTCATGGTGCTCAGACTCAGAGTACTGGAGAGCACCTGGGGCAGCCTTTGCTGTATACCTGAGTGACTCCAGAAAGTCTCTGCTGGTGTCTGGCCTTCAGTCAGGGCACCCAGTCCCTGCAGGGGAAGCTCCTACTATCCTGCCCATACTGTCCTGGAACGAGATCACCTGGGAAAGGGACCCCAGGACTAGGGGCTGGATGGACTGCGGAAAGGAAAAGTCAGAAGTCTCTCCTCTGAGTGTCCCACCTCCAGTCTCCCTGGAATTCTCCTGGGTCCTCCTGAGCCAAGTAGGGACTGGAGCCCTGGGCTTGGGCAGTGACACAGGAGGTGTCCCAAGCCTAGAGCAGCAGCAAGCTGAAAGGTACACAGTGTGAGTGCTGCAGCTGGTGGGGGCTGCTGCTCTCCCAGGGGTGGGTAGGGAAGCTAGTCTGGGTCAGCTGGCTAACCAAGCAGTGGAGATCAGGCCAGAAATCAGAGCTGATTCTGAGCTCAAAACACAGGCTTTCTCTTCTCTTCTTTTCCCCCCTCTACCCCCTGGGATTATCCATTTCCTTCAAAGGCAATTCGTATTCCTGCTCCCAGGACCCAGTTAGTTGCCTGTCAAGTGGGGACTTTCAATGGGTTTTTTTTAAAGTGACAGAGCACCAACGGCTCTTACTAAAAGCAGTGCTATGTCCACCTGTGTCCTCTCCAGGTTTTTGTCCATATTACTAACTTTCCCAACTGATTTGGAGATGACTCAGTGTGTAGGCGATTCGCCTAGATGTTACCAGATCGTAAGTGGTAAACTTGGCTCTGTTCAAGAGCAGTTCCAAGCGAACCTTCCACTCTAAACACAGAAAGGAGCCCTGGCCAGCTTCTCCAATGAGGTCTCAGAATGGATCCACCCTGGACTTAACTCCTGAAAGCCCAGGGCAACCAGCTGCTTGGCTGAGGTGAGCCAGTTGAGGGAGGGCAGGAACCAGAGCCTGACCCTGAAAACAAGGGTGTCTCCAAGGTCAGCTGTGGAACTCAGTATGGGCACATAGGCTCCAGAAGGTCAAAAAGTACATTCTAGCCTATGAATGCAAGGAGAAGCGGACTAGCCTCCAGCTTGGGACCCTGTCCTGGCCACTTGGCTGCCAAGAGGCAGCTCAGAGAGGCAAGCAACCAGCCCTTCCCAGGGTCAGGATGACTCTGTTAATGAGACTCCCACTCCCTCTGTGCTCCTTCCAGATCAGCTGTGCCTAGGACTCAATGACCTGAGTGGGTCCTGGCATTCCCAACCTTTCTGCAGCTCCCCAGGGAAGGAGGGGCAGCACCATCTCTCTACGGAGGTGCCCAATGACAGCTCCACTCTCACCAGACACTCAAATGTTAATGCTCAAACCAGTGTCCCCCATGACCTTGGGGGTCAGTGTGGAGAGTCAGCCTCACATAGTTTTTCAGCTGGGCGGTAAAATCCAGATTGCCTTCCATCCAGTCCCTCTGCAGCTCTGCCCAGCAACTTGCTACATTCCCCCCCCCCCACCCCCAGACACCAGGCTTGAACTCACCACCCAGCAAGACCTGAGCTGAGATCAAGAGTCTGACACTTAACCAACGGAGCCACCCAGGTGCCCCTTAACTTGCTACACTTAAAAAAAAAAAAAAAAAAAAAAAAAAAAAAAAAAAAAAAAAAAACACCTCCCCAGGCAGTCAGTTGTGAACCCCTGGAAGTTCAGGCCCTGCTTCCACACTCACTCACCTTACCCTCACCTCACCCACCTGGCTTCTAGTTCACTGCCAGGATGCAGAAGAGGGTCTGCAGCTGGAACCCAGCCTAGAGCTGTGGGGGCTCAGGCCCTGTCTGGACCGCGGCTGCCCCAAGAGCACTCCCAGCGTCCTTCAGCCCTTTGCAGGGTTTGTTGGCAACTTCGCAGCCAAGAAAGGACAGCGTGGCCTGGCTAACGTGGTTTGTTTTGTGTGTTTAAAAACAACAGTTTATTTTGGTTTGCAGCAGTGGTGTCCTGTGACAGGACAGCCAGATTTCTCTTAAGCTTCAGAAGGAAAAAAAAAGGGGGGGACTCCCCCTTTCCCAGTGAAACAGGACACCACCTTTCCCAGTGGCCTAAGGCCTTGGCGATTGAACTCGGCTGCCGCGCTCCTTCCGAGGTAAGAGCGATGGCTTGGCCGGTGACAAAGGCGCCAGGCTGCAGGTGTGTTTGGGGGGCAGGGGAGGGAATGAGCAACCCCGGCGGCCCCTGGGCTTCTCTTCGGTGACCCCGGCAAGAGGCCAGGAAGCAGGCTGGACGCGCGCCCGGGTTCGTTCGCGTCGCTGCGGACCGCGGGGCTGTGCAGAAGCGCGGCGGGCGGGTGGTGCAAAGCCGACAGCTGCTCCGTTTGGCTCGCCCGCGAAACCTCGCTCGGATGGGTGCGGAGAGGGGACCAGCCTCGCATGGAGGGGACGCGGCGCAGCAGCCCCTGACCGCGCCACCACCGTCCGCCCGTCGCGATGAGAGACAGACTTGCTGAAGCGCTCTCTCGCACACGCATCTCCCGCGCCCAGCGCCGCGGGGCCTCCGAGTCCCTTCCCCTCGAGAAACCGAGCCGCGCGCTGGAGATCACCGGCTGGGCAAGGGTGGGCGCGCCACCCCGGGGCCCGCGGCTGCCGACTCCGCTCTGCTTCCCCGCGATCCCGGGGCTCTCCCGGCCATGGAACCCTGCCCGACCCTGTGCTGCAGCTGCCCCCCGTCCCGGACCCGAGTCCCGAGGCGGAGTGCGAAGCTTCAGCGCGGGTGGTGCTGCTGCGCTTTGAGCGCCGCACCCCGAGGGAGTGTGCCCCAAGGAGGCGGCTGCCTCGACCTCCCCGGTGCAAAGAGGCGCTAACTGGGTCCGTTCGGGACAGCGCGGGCTCAGGCACAGGAGCCGCGGTCCCGCACGGAGCCTGGCGCCCACGTCTCCGCCGCGGAGCGCACTCACCGTCGCTGAGGCACAGCGCAACCAGCACGATGGCCAGCACGACGACGACCTTGGCATTCATGGCACCGGCACGCGGGGGGGCGGACTCAGGCGGGACTCTGAGCGAACGCGGCGGCGGAGAGTGAAAGTGCGGCGGCGGGAGGCGCGCGCCGGACACTTTAGAGGGGAGAGAGCGGCGGGGCGGGGTGGGGCGGGGCGCGCGGCGAGGGGCGGGCCTGGAGCGGCAGCCTGGCGGCGGCGGGGGGCTGGGGCGCGCGTCCCCCTCCCACGCGGCCGCCACTTCTGTCCCCTCCCCGCGCCCTCCGCGCCCGGGTGGAGCCGGCGCTGCGGTGCGCTCCGGCCTCTGACCTCCTCGGATTCCGCGGGGCCCTGCTCTGTCAGGCTCGACCTGCAAGGAGGGAACCCAGCCGTGCGGTGAGCTGGGCTCAAGGCTAGTTATTGTGCCCACTTAGCAGGTGGACAGACGGAGACCCAGCGGCGGAAAGCGAATGAGGACCAATGATAAGCAAGACGATGTGTGCCGGTTAGGCCTGAAGTAGCCAAGGGCGACCGTCCCGTTTTTGGAGTCTAGAACCAGGAGGTGACACCGGCCCGGGATCGCTGCGCTGCGGCCCCGCGAGCTTGACCCAAGGGAAGGAGACCAGTCTGCAGAATGAGCGAATCCCATCCCAAGCCGACACCATCACTTAGTAGCCAAGGCTCAGTTTTCGCACCTGTAAAACTGCGACTCTAAAATAGAACGCCGTGTCGCCCAGAGGAAACAAAAGCAGTCCACTCTGGGGCTCCGCGAATTTAACCTGCATTCTAAGGCGTGAACGTACTTGGCTCGCTGTGCCTCTGTTCGCTCAACTGTGAAATGGGCTGACCACAGTCCCCACCCTGCTGAGAGTAAGTGGGGGAAATGATTGGGACTCCTCTCTCCGCCGTGAAGTGCTCACCATTGAGTCCCGCACATAGTACTTAATAAATGGAAGCTAGAATGATTTTTTAAACTTCACCATTTTCTCCGTCTCCCCATGAATGTCCTGCGCGACCCAAAGTGTTGAGACAACTCCCCCTCTTCCCCTCGACACTACTCCTGGCACGGCCCTTCTGGTCCACAAAAAGAGTCGTGCCCGGGCGGTGTCTGAACTCTTAGCAGGCGGTGCCCCAACGTGGACACCTGGAGACGGCCTCAGCTAGCAGGAATGGGTGCAGGCAGGGGCCCAGGAGGTGCAGGGTTGAGAGGAGCACGCGTTGGGGCCTTACTGGTGACCACAGGATGCTCCAGCTACCTCCTCTTGCCCTTACTCCCTAGTGGTGTGGATTCTGCACCTGGCCCCATATCAGGGCACATATCAGGGATGTACCTGGGAAGTCCCGCAGTCTGGACCCTAGAGGGAATGGGGGGGGGCGGGGGGGGGGGACCCGCGGGGCCTGGGCTCAGCAGTTTCAGCCAGGGGCGATAGGAGGCGGCGGTCAGCAGAAAGCTGTAAGAGTTCTGGGACTCAGGTCTTGAGGATAGGTGTCTTTTGTGTCTTTTTTCCAAAACTACTTTCACGCCCAATTAGACACACTGGGAACTTATATTTATTCATTCATTTACTCCAGGCCGAGCTCACTTCTGGACACTGGGTGCAAAGCCGGGAAACGCACTGGCTTGGTCCCTGGCATTAAAGAACTAACAATCCAGTGGGGAATACAGTCCTCAGGCATTCCTCGGCCCCCACTCTTCTCGGTGGGTATTTGCGAACTAGTGAGCCTGGGTTGGCCTCAGAGGAGAAAGAGCTCGCCGACTGAGCTCGGGCGCCCTCTGGTGGCAAAGTCTCCGGCACCAACTCCCACCCCCCAACCCGGGCTTGTCCCCACGTCCCGCATCCCAAACCCGCTTTCCCACCGCCCCCGAGATCTGGGTGGACCAAGGCTCATGCTCTCCCCCCGAACACAGCGCAGCCTAGTAAAGCTGAGGTGCTGGGCGATAAATCAAGAAGCCTGAGCTGGCGAGACTTGGAACCTGGAATCCAGACCCTGGCGGGAGCTGCACAAAACCTTCGCTGCAAATCCTGCTAAAGCAAATGCCAGTCTCTTACTGGCTTCTTTGCCTCAAATCTGGGTTTTGTCCCTGCAGCTGAGGGAGTCACTGGAGAGGGGCCTGCGTGGGCTAGGGCCGAGGCTTCCTGCCTGGCTGGGCCCTGCCACCCCAGGATAGACATTAATGTGGGACACATCAGAGCCCCCTGCTTCCTCCATTCATTTATTAAAATCCTTATTGAGCACCTACTATGTGCCAGACACTGGCGAAGTGTTTGAAGTACTTTAGTAAAGGAAGAAAAGAAAGAGAGAAAGAAAGAAAGAAAGAAAGAAAGAGAAAAAAGAAAAGAAAGAAGAAAACCCCATACCTCCTGTCCTGGAGTTTACATGGGAGGGGGTGGGAAGAAGGAGGAGAGAGGAAAATGGCAGAAAACATAAGTAATTAGACTCATAATCTATAGAAGGTTCTTAGGTGCTATGGGAAAATGGAGCAGAGGGAAGGAGAATGAGTTAGGATTTTACGTAGGGACACCAGGAATCTGCATTTTAGATAAAATCTCCAGTTTTTCAGTTGGCAAACTATCTGGATTTAAAACATTACTGGCCAATGCTCTTGGCGGCCATGGACTACCAGACGTGCCTTTTAGCATGAGCTCTATTCTCAGCCACACGGGTATCTCCCAAATTCTGGACAGCAGAGCCCACCACCTCTGCTCTTCTGGTGCTCTGCTGGTGCCACGGTCTCCACTTCCAAGGTTCCACCTTTCTTTCTGTGCCAGGAAACTCAGTTCCTCAATCAAGGCCCAAAGCAAGCTCCCCCTCCCAGTGAGATCTCCCAGGGCTCTCTTGGCTCAGCACCCCGATTTGCTGCTCTTTAGAAACACGACAGTCATGCTGGGTCTGAGGTGGGAGGCAGGCAGGGGTCTGGCTGTCAAGGTGCACCTCTAGACTCTGAATGCCCAATTCATGTGCCTGTCCATGCTCCTCTGCCCCTCGGCTTGGTTTGCTCATTGCTTCAGAGTTCAATGGTTGGCCTTTCAGGGAAGGACTTTAGTACAAGGTTGAAGGTTTGCTCCGACTCATTGTTTTCCAGTGTGTAACTGACAAGATGACTTCAGGTGGTATTCTGAAAACATTATTTGTAAGAAATTCAGATTTATATATTTTATTTTAAAAGTAATAAGAAAAAGAGTATACCTTGTACATTAAAGCAGACATTTCAGATATGGCTCGGGATTTTATGTTTAAACTAATAGCAGCCAGTACTGTAGTTGGTTGGAGATACAGCAAAAGTCCACAGTTGTACACAAAAATCTGAAGCTTGAAAATGCTGCCTAAATAAAGAACATTTTTTTTTTTGATATTATTTGATACTACCCACCTCCCTTACAAACAAACCATTTGGCCCCGGAGTGGTAAGACAAAATCACAAAAGAGAGGTATGGCCTCTTTCTCACCCTTTCCGTCAGAGAGGCTAGAGAATGCTTACCTATGAGTGCTCAGGTCCCTCTGTGGGGACCTTTGAGATCTCACCCCACCCCCTTGCCCATAGCTCTCTTATCCCAATCACCAGCCTTCTTTCTCCAACTTTCGGTGCAGGCCTGGAGGGGCACAGCCAGGAGACTGCTGTCTGCCGGCGCCCGCCCTCCCACCTCCCCTCTCTCACCTCTGACGCCCCACACTGGGGTTCACAAGTAGGTACTCTACCCTGGGAACTGGGAGTCCCGGGGAGAAAAACAAATCTTTGGAGCTGGGTGCTGTCACCGGTGGAACAGTTACACTAACTCTCAAGGTTGGTGTTGGGATTTACTAAGTGTGAAGCCGCCTGGCCCAGAGAAGGCTCTCAGGATGATAGGACTTCGGCTTACTTGCTCTGAATGGGTTACATTTTGTTCACCCAGAGACAGAACTTACAGAATAGGCCCTCATAACTCAGCTTTGAAGACTAGAAGCCCGAAGCTCAGAGTGGTTGAAGGCCTTGACCAACATGGAAGAGCTGGCCAAGGGCAAAGACACAACTCTCTAGACCATTTTTTCCAGGTTCTGGAACAACATGGGAGTGTGCAGAGGAATGTAAGTCACTTTCGTGGGAGCCTCTTGGAGGCCTATACCCAGGACTGGGGCTCAGCATCTGTCAGGCTAGCCATGGTTTCCTCAACTAGATCCCAAATTAGCCTAGGGAGCCAATTTGAAGAGTCTCATTTCCTTCTGGCGGGAAGAACCCTAGGGAGGCTGAGTCAGGGCTCCTGGATGCAAGGCTCTGTTGCCGGGTCCTGGCCAGCTGTGGGGCACATACAGAGGCAAGCCTTACCATAGCTAATGTCCAAATTCAGCCAGCCAGATCTTCTGTCCAAAGACTCTCCCTTGTTGACACTCCTAAAATAGGGGTGGTATTTTCTGGGACATCCTGCAGGAGCATTGGATGAACAGAGCTAATGTTTTAGGAAAAGTCAGACCCAAGGGCTCTGAGGGGTCAGGTCTGTGCTCTCACATACGCTCTCACTTCTGCACCCCATCACCAAAATCACTGCAGTCAGGTCTAGATTTATTCTGCTGTTCCTAACCCTACCCCACTCTCTCCTGTTACCCTTGCATGTGGATAGACTGATCTCAGCATGTGGAGCTGTGGAAGTTTCTAGAATTGGGAGCATGCATCCGCTTCTACCACATACCCCTGGGTCATGGAAAGTGTGAACCCTTTAAGGATAAATAACATTCACATGTGTTACTCAGTGCTGTGCGCCCCTCACTTCTTTCACCCCCCCCCCACCTTTGAGGTGGGTTCAGTGTTCACTCCATGCCCCAGATTTGGGAGCTAAGATCACGCAGTCACTCTTTGGCAAAGCCAGGATTTAGATCATCTCAGCCTGGCTCTGGAGTAGGACTGTTCCTGGTGAAGGATGGAAGAGCAGGTTTGCCATATAAAATGCAGAAAACCCAGTTAAATTTAAATTTCAGATAAGCAACACATCTTTTTTTTTTTTTTTTTTTTTTTTTTTGTATATATGTTCCAACTATTGCACAGGACATACTTAAACTAAAAGAAATCATTCGTTGTTCATCTGACATTCAAGTTTAACTAGGTGTCCAGGATTTTTACTTGCTGAGCCTGGTAACCCTACTCCACAGTGTACACGCCTCACAACACAAAGGAGTCCCTCTCTGTGGGTTTTCTCCCTGGGCCTCCAGGACATGTGGGCAGAGGGAGAGAAGGGTATTGGCAAGGCAAGTTCTGGAATCATGCACTTTCACAGTGAGGGGATTTCTTGAGTTTTCTTACTACAGTTTTACTGTGGTGTGAAATGGTGCATTAAAGCGGTATGGGAAGGATGATCGGCCCCCTCCCCCCACTTTCTCTCTCTCCTTTCTGCCAGGAGCATTTTAATGCTACCTTTGCTCCAACCCTGATCTTCTAGAAAAAGTCTGGTCATGTCTAAGGTGAGAAGAGACAAGTTTTCTCCCCACTATCCCCAGTCCTCTTCTTCTTCCCGCCCAGGCAGAAGCCCAGCGCCTGCACCCTTCCTCCTGTTTTGGGGGCAATGGGCTGGGGGTGGGGAGGGGAGGAGGAGCTGAGGAGCCTTCGTCCCAGGAGGGAGCCTCACATGAGCAGGGGCAGAATCCGGAGCCTCTGCAGATGAGGAAAGAGGTTAAGCACTGCTGTGGGTCATGGAGGGGGCTCTGGGCCTGCTGCCTGCGCAGCTGGTCCCCTGGTCAGGGAAACCAGGCTTCCAGGCTTGCTGGCCCTCCTCCTTCAGACGAGGGACTTGTACTTTTTTCTCCACCTTACCTCCCTGGGCTGGGAGTCTTAAGTTCCTGTGGCACAGATGCTCTGGATAAGACCGCACACGGAGGCTGCCCAGAGAGCCTTTCAAGGCCAAGTCCAAAGGCAGGCCCCACTGGCGGCAGGGCCCAGGGGAAGAAAGTAGGGGATGGACTCAGGTGTGGGGAAGGGCCCAGCACTTCTAAGGTGCCCATCCTCCCACCCCACAGCTCAGAAGGGGCCTGGGACGGTTGAAAGGTGGTTTTGTTTGGGGATAATTTATCAAACAAAGAATTTGTAAATTAGGCGTTGTTGTTGTTGTAGTTTTTTAACAATGCAAATGCAGGATACCTCCAAGAGCTTGGGCTTCATCCAGGAAGTCTCATTGGCTCCCAGCTTTCTTAGGTTTTTCTCTTTTTAGGTTCCCCGAATGAAGTTTCTGTGTTTGCAGCCTGGTTGACTGATCATTGGTGCTTTCTTTTTCTCTGTAGAGTGCACGAGTTTTGCCTCAACGCCCTAGACTGGGCCATCAAGAGGTGCTGTACTTCGTTCATAAATCTGCAGTCCTACCTTCCATCCATTCATCTATCCTTCCCTCACCGACCCATCGATCCTTCCTCTACTGACATCCCCCACCCGTCTCTTCACCCATCCACTCACGAATCCATCCATCCATCCAGCAGCCCGCCACCCAGCCAGCCAAGCATCCGCCCAACCTACCCACCTGGCTCTCCCCTTCAGTCACTCCCCATCCATCCTCTCCAGGTGCTCTAGTCCTGAGATATCTTTTCCGCCAGAAGCAGATGTGCCTCCTGTTTCCTGGGCCACAGGGGAAGAATAATCAAGCATCAAGGGCCCCAAATCTAGAGATCACAGAGCAAGCCCTCACCTTGAAACAGATTGAAACCTTTGCCTTCCCCTTGTTGAAGGAATGACCTCTCTGAAAGGCAGGGAGGGCGTCCTAGGGAATGCCCACCCAGGAAGGAGCCTAGAGCAGCTTGTGAACACTCCTGGCTCCCCTCCCCACTCATCGTTCCTTTCATAACTTTCTCCCATAAGTTATTAAAAAAAAAAAAAAAGAAAAAGAAAGAAACAATAGCAAAGAAACAAACCTTTATTTCTGTTTACTCCTCCGTATTTAATGACCAGTTGTTAACATGACTAAAACCATCTGAAGATTTTTTGCCAAATGGAAAAATCTCCCTACAGGGGCAATAAAACAAATATTCAGGATAGAGAGGGCCGGTCATAAAAGGCATTACCCAGTTGTAAACAGAGACGGGCGGCGGTGATGTATGGCCCCTGCCTCCCCAGCTTTCAACAAAGCAGCCTAGATTCCAGGAGTGGCTCTGACCCGAGGCGATATTTACTTCTGTGGCTTCTTCAGCAGGTCAGCGTGGGTATAATTCTGTCTGCCAGTTGACTGGAGTTGAGGTTTTGAGCAGGAAGCCCAAACCCTGAACGCTCATAACTCAGGAGGAGTCAGGCACCCCTGCCCAGAGCGCGCCAAGAAAAGCACATCGCGCTGTCTTGGCCGGATGGGGTGAGGGTCTCTACACACCCAGGCCATTGTTGACAGAGACTGATGGCTTCAGTTTGTACCTGGTCCAACAACACCACTGGTTTGTGCAGTTGTCGACTGGATTTTATTCCAGAGCTTTCGGAACACCCATCCTTTCTGGCATATCACTGGCCGAGGATGGTAGTCTTCACTGGATGACTCTCTAATGCAGCCTTGGTAGACAGAGTCCGCTAGACCCTGCAAAGATCTTGCAGTTGGAAGGGAAATGAAAGACTCCGCTTAGGAGGACAGGCATCCATTCCCAGGAACCAAGCACCAAGGCACCTCTTGAGATGGCCACAGTTAGCCTGGAGGTCCTGTGTGTGGTGGCAAGGACTGTGCAGCTGAATGGCCAACAGAAGCAGACGAGTCCCTTGACAGGTCTCCCTGCTAGCTCATTTGAGTCCCCCTGCAGTATTATAGGCTCGTGTGCTTATCCCGATCTTCGGGTGTAGACAACCAGGCTTGGAGAGCAAAGGGCCTTCCCAACACAATGGGAATTGGGGATGTGGCCAGTTTGCTCCCCTTTGTGCCCCGGATTGTGGTGAGGAAAGGCTCGGCATTTGGTTGTTTTGGACGCAGAAGGGCATGCTCCCTCCTGGCCCGTTGGCTGCAGTGGGGTGCGTCTGCTTGTGGGCAGTAGGGCCTGTTACGTCCCTGGGGGGGGCGTTCTAGAAAGCCAACAGGAGGCAGTTTAATAAATGCATGGAACAGCTGACTGCAAAGACCAGAAGAAGGCTGGGTCCCTTTGGTCTATGTGCACGGACCGCTATGGGGTGAACAGAGCCTCAGAGGCTCAGGCTGGCTGGGAGTTTCCGTGGGGGCCAAGGCCTGGCACCCCAGAATGCCATGTCATGGGGTTCCACTGTTCCGTGCTTACTGGCACCTGCCAGGGGTTTCCAGGCATCGCTCTGTGGGCTCTGGAAGAAGGGCGGCCTTGACCGTGCCCTAGCAGACCTGGAGTCCTCATGACTGACCTCAGACCCAAATGCTCTGTTCTGAGCACGGACGGAGCGATTCAAAGGCACCGCAGCTGGTTGGTTGAGCTGGAAGAGGGGCCACAGTCTGCTTTGCCCTTTCGATAGATCTAGAAGCTCTGAGAGAGACACTCTGTTCTGTGGAGGGCCCGGGACTGCCTGCGGTATTTTTGTGATTTTACAGCTCTCCTTGGTTTAGGAAGCCGCCCTCAGATGTGTTTCTCTCTTCCACTGAACTGCAGCCAGGGAGCGGTTTGCCTCCTCATTCTGCTGAGGAAGAATCCAGGGCTCAAAATCTTGAGAGACATTGCTCAGGTGGTGGGTGAGGAGGCAGGGTCCTGGGGGCGGCCATGCCCTTGGCTGCATCACCTCTAAAGGCTGGTGAAGCAGCCCCCGAGAGGGTTGGGAAGGTTGTCGGGAGGAGACAGTCATTTGGGGATAGGAGTGCGTCTGTTGGGTCCCCCAGGGATTTGTCCCTTACAGGACACTGGAAACCAGTTCACCCCCCACAGCCACTGCCTGTCACCTTGCTCTTACTGCAGGGGGCTTTTTAAGTTGTGAACACCCAGTCCCCAGGTCAGATCTAAAGTCAGGGAGAGCAGGTTTTGAGCCCACAGGGCACACTTCCTTTCCTTGCTCTTCTCAGCTTGGTCGGTCCCTTAACAGGCGTTTAAATGGGAGCTTATTTTCTATAAGGGTCAACACTGGGTTTGGGTCATGGAGGTTTCAGTGAGAACCAGCCTGTCTGCAGACCTAGGAAGTGATGGGAGATAGAACTGAGGAGATAAACTGACCTCTACCCAGGGACCTGTTCTCCACAGCACTGGGGAAGGGGGAGGGGGAGGTAGAGGAGACAGGAAGAGGGGGCCTGTGTGTGTCCATGTCAGTCAGCCTCACAGGAAAGGGCCTCTAATCTCTAATTCCAAGACCTCCCCTTCCACCACCCCCCCCCCCCAAGAGCAGTCAGGGCCAGGGTGGGGCCAGGTGGGGTTTGAGGGGAGGGCTGCCACCTGCTGGGCTCTTCCTCTCTCCCTCCTTTTGTCCCTCCTTCTTGCTCGCTCTCCCTCCCTGAACAAGTGCAGGTGTCTCCCTCCCTGGCCATCTTCTCCAGCAACCCCTCCCCAGCCAGCCCAGGTCCCAGGGTACCTCTGGGGCCCAGAGGTAGGCCAGGCTGAGAACGGCTGGATTGACTCTGGGAATGACAGGGGACCAAGAAAAAAAGCGAAGGTGGGGGGGGGGACTTGTTTATTCAGGCTGAAGTGCCCTTTGTGTGCAAACTTTGACCTCCATCTCTCCAGGTGGCCAGATGGTAGCTATGTTTCATTTGCAGATAAGGAAAAGGAAGGAACTGGAGTGGATGGCTGTCCACCAGCCAGGCTTGCCGTGTCTGCTCTCCGCTCCAGGCTCAGAAGGACACAGTGCGCACCCAGAAGGGAAGGGCCCTAGTGGGTGGCAACACCCAGTGTGCCCCAAGAAAGAGCCTTACCCTCCCATGCTGGTGCGCTTCACCTCTCCAGCCCAGCCTGGGACTCCTATGATGGCGACAGGATCAAGTGAACTTGATGTGAAGTGCAGCTCGATCTCTGCCAAGGAGGGAGGAGATGCCCTCAGGGCTGCAGCCAGCCAGTCCACCCAAAACTGCCAGGCACCATGGACAGAACCCATTTGGCTGAGGCGGCTGCAGATGTGGGAGGCTTGGGGCAAGATGGGCGTGACCCCCGCGCTTTCTGCCCCCCTGGCAGGCTGGCTCAGGAAGGGTGGGGTGATGGTGGGAAAGCCCAGCCAGCAGCCACAGAAGGTTTGTGCTTTTACCCAGTAAGTCCCCTGCCTCCCTATTTGGCGAAAGGATCTGGAGAGGCATCTCTACCGTCCTTGGGCACTGAACCGCCTCCCTGCCCCCTCTCTCCACAGCCCCGTGTTTGCTTCCCACGAGTGACCGCACAAAGTGAGCTATCTCGGTGATGCCGCGGCTCCGGCCCCAGCAGCGGCGACACCCGAGCCCTGGAGAGGCCCCTCCTGGCACCCAGCACCATTCCCAAAGGTTCCTCGCCTCCACTGTGCCATGCTGTGATGAGAGCACACGCCCTTCTCTGTGGCCACTTGGGCTCTTCCTCATTCCTTTCCAAGGGGCGATTGGAAGTCCCTGTAGGATACCTGACCCCCAACGGTGTGACGTTCATGCAGAAATGAGTGCACCACTCCGACTCCCAAGAGCTCTTCCACTTCCGGGAGAACTCTAGAGCCCTAGCGACAATGGGGACAGGAGAAGGGACCTGCTGTGGCGTTCAGGGCCTGCATACTGTTACACATTTCTGTGTGTCACACGAGGAGGCCGGGGCTCGGTGAATTTGTCACCTGTAAATGGAAAGGTGGGATTTGCACTCACACTTAACCGCCAGTCCAGGCCTCCCTTCCTTCATGCTGCAGGAAGCCCCTCAGGGCAGGTGGGTGAGGCCTCTCAGAAGGATGGATGGGGTCTTGAGTTATCACGAGAATACCCATGAGTCCCAGGAGCTTTTCTCTGTGCTCTGTGGAGAGGGGCCGCCTTTCTTGCCTGTGCCACACTCTGCCACCAGGATGACCTGCCCTGAACAGCTCCTCTCTGCTGCAGCACCCTTCTATCTGTCTCAGCACCCTTCCAGCTGACCCAGAGGGGCCTGTCCAGGAATCAGAAGGCCTCCCGCCCCCCTCCCTATATTTGTACTCAGGGTCACTTGGCTCTTCTCAGCCCAGGCAGGACAGGCCCAGGATGACCTGACTCCCACCCCCACACTCCACCCTGCGGCTGGCCTCTTTGGCACTGCTGGGAGTGCTACTGAGTTCTAGAGGCAAAAGGGGTCAGAGACCAAGTCTTACCTGTGTGTTCTGCATCTTACTCCCAGGATGGACACCTGTGGAAGAGGAGGGAAGGAAGCAGGACTGGCCAGAGGGAGTTAGCCTATGGGGCAGCCTGAAAAAAGTCCCAGCCAATCTCATGGGAACGCTGTCCCGGAGGGAACAGAGCCATGTTTCTACCTCCTGGGGCTTGGCCCTGGGAAGAGGCTTAGCCCTGGGCGAAGCTGCTTTCTCCAGCAGAGGGCAGCTTCTGATGAGGTGGCTGGCAGGTGGCCCTCAGCCACTGGTATTCCCAGGGCTTGGGAGAAACAAGTCCCTCAGGCCCAAAGGGGGACTCGCTTGCCCATCGCAACACGTAACTATAATCTACCGCTTTGTCTCGTCAAACTACGTCCAGGAAGAGTTTTGTGTTAGAAGAGGAAGCTGGCCAGTTAAGTCACCGGACGGGGACCGGGAGAGGTATCCACGCACACAGGAGGGTCCTGGGTGTGGGCGGACAGCTAGGACAAGCCGGGGGTGGGGGTGGGCAAGACCTCTGTGAAACCTCAGGGTGCTAGTGGAATTTCACGGAGCACCTTTCAGACTATTGGTTTGGCCTGGTTTAAGATGAATGTAAATTTAAGAAACTTTTATCATGAAAACAGCAGGGATGTAAAAATTCCGCCAGCTTGTTAGAGCAGAATGTCTACAAACTTTTTGCAAGGATTTTTGTATTAATCATTTTTTACAGTCACAAATGACTAAAACCCAATTGGATTAACTTGGGCCAAGGTGGGGGAATTTACTGGTTTTGTAAATAGACCAGGGAAAGGAAGGAGAGACTGGCCTCAGGGAAAATGAGATGTCCCTCTCTCTCTTTCTCTGCCCTTCCACATATTTGAGGTGGGGGAGGAGCCATTGCTCCACAGAAGGGCACACGCCCCCCCCGCCCCATATTTTGCCCAGGGTTTGGTCTTGGGGCACATTCTGAGCTGGGAGAGGGGAGTAGCAGCATGGAGGGTAACGGAGAGCACTTGCTGGGTTCCATGGCCCTTGGAGGGCTACTGCAGTCCCGCCCCAGCTGCCCCAGGTGGGTCCAGGCCCCAGTGACCCCAGGAACAGCAGTTCAGCCAGGGATGCCCTAGATCTGGGTTGTGTGGCTGCTGTCCTGATGCTGCTGGAGGGTCCTTGCATGTCAGCACCCTTGTCGCCCCCTTCCCACCCCAGCTGATGCAGTGCAGATGAGGCCCAGGCCCAGAGAGGGGAGAACCAGCAAAAGTGGGAGCAGGTTGCTGGCCAGGTTCAGAACCTGACTTAGGCTTTTCCCGCCGGCTTTTCCCCCTCTCTATTCCTTACTGCCCGATTTCTTCAAAACCTAAGGGGATACTCAGGATGTCTGGTCAGAGACAGTAATGCCCTTCCCCTGGGCCAGATGGCCTGGCAAAGCCCAGGGTGGGGAACGAGTGGTTTTAGGGAGCAGCTCCCATGTTTGCTTTGTGGATTTTGCAAACTCCAGATCCCCAAGGGCCTCTCAATCCAGAGCACAGAGAAGACAGTGCCAGACAAGGAAGGCATGGATGACACACTCCCCCAGGTGCCCCAAGAGCCAGGGCTGAGGATTGCCAGTACTCACCCAGACAGCTAGCAAGCCTACAGACTAACCATACTCTTCTGCTCTCCACTTCCTTTCAGTAAGGAACAGTAGTGGAAAGAAGCAGGAGGTAAATGTAGCTTCATTGAGCATCTGCATGTGGGCACCCTCCCGGGGAGTACACACCATTATCTACTTTAATTGCCACGTGCCCTCTAAAGCAGGCAAGTTTTATTACCACTTGTTAAACCTAAGAAAAGAAACGGGCTTAGGAGACACTAGTGACTTGCCCAACCCCTGAGCTGGTGAGTGGCCAGGATTAAAATCTGGGCTGTCTGATTGAAGCCTGGGAAGGCCACACGGCCTGTCTCTGTGAGGCAGCAGATCCTTCCGTGTTCTGGGGAAAGTCATTTGCTTGCGCCTAGCCTCGTACTGGCGCCCCTACAAACAGAGCTAAGCAAAGCCGCTTGCTGCAAGAACAGGTCTATGGGAAAGTTAGGAAACTGTTGAGGGAAGTGCCCATTGCACCCTGAGCGGCCATGATTCCCATCCCCTCCATGGTCCCTGCACAGCCACATCCAGGTTACAAGGGCAAGTCTTGTTGGCTGGTTTTCTAAGCATTTACAAATGCCCCCTGGCTGGAGAGGATAATGTGAGCCATAGACCCCTCATCCCGCTCACGAAGCAGAGCCCATTTTCATCAGCATGTAGGCGATCTTGCAGAGGGACATGAAGGTCAGAAGGTACTCTTTGACCCTGCCGTCCCCGGGGTCCAGCCTCTGCTTTCCCGATTTTGATACCCCAATGCCTAGTGCATACACAGCACAGAAGACCCTTCTGTAAGGCCACTCCAAGTAGGGCTTGTTAAATGAACATAGGGATGGATTTGGGCAAAGAGATCGGGTGACACATTTGCCAGGGGACATCTCTTCTTGATGTCAGATTTGACCAGGAGAACTATAAAGTAGAGGAAGCTGGTCTTCAAAACTTATGGCATTTTTTTTCTTTCTCTTTCACTTTTTTTTTTTTTTTTGAGGGTTTTTTTTTTTTTCCAGTATTCCAAGATTCATTGTTTATGCACCACACCTAGTGCTCCATGCAATACGTGCCCTCCTTAATACCAACCACCAGGCTCACCCAAATGCCCACGCCCCTCCCCTCCAAAACCCTCAGTTTGTTTCTCAGTGATCCCAGTCTCTCATGGTTTGTCTCCCCCTCCGATTTCCCCCAACTCACTTCTCCTCTCCTTCAAGTAGAGAGAGTTAATTATCATATGGTTTCTTGCTTTTAAAAAAAATCAACCCTGGTGGGTCCAGCTAAGGAAGGATCTGAGTTTCTTGTCATAGAAACCTCAGAAATCTTGTCCCTTCTTCCAATCTGCAAACATCAGGAGCTCTGAGACTTTTCAGGTGCCAGAAGCTTCTCTACCTCCATAGGGCCTAGGAAACCCAAGCTGATTTACTTCTCTTCCAAGGAAGGCAGAACCCAGAAGCGCTTCAAGGTAGATATTTCTGTTTGTTTCCTCCCCAAGAAAAGCATGACTAAAGACGCCCACACATTCCACACCCTCTTTTCAAGGCCCATTAATAAGGGGCCTGGGGCCAAATCATAAACATGGCAAACTCTGTAACCACCAAGGCCAGCAGAGCGAGGGCCGCATTAAGGGGGAATTTCAGCGAAATTCTGCACGGTTCCTAAATTCATACCAGATGAGTTCCAGAAGATTAAAGTTATTACAATAAA
The DNA here is from genome assembly GCF_030435805.1 of Mustela lutreola. Taxonomy (NCBI): domain Eukaryota; kingdom Metazoa; phylum Chordata; class Mammalia; order Carnivora; family Mustelidae; genus Mustela; species Mustela lutreola. Next base: position 38,324,641 of record NC_081293.1, read on the forward strand.
GCCCCAGGGAATCAATCATGCTCTGCCACATAACCTTTTTGGTTTACCTTGTCATTCGCACAAATCACTTTCTCCAGCGCCTTGAGGAGGATGCGGGATCTATGGAGTTAAATGTGGCAAAAAGCAGAGGGACAGACAGGAAGGGCAATAGCCTAGCTCCGACAGGTTCCGAGGGCCCTGGGCCATTCCAGAGCTGGATGCGTGTGCAGGCTGGTTGGACTTGGGGTAGGAAAGACCCAACAGCAGGGACAGCCTGGCCTGGAGGGGAGGCTGGGGTCTGGCATGGGGGGGCATGGCAGAGAGAGGCGAGGAGGCACAGAAGGTGAGGCGTGTGCTCCCTAACTCCCCAGCCTGCCTGAGGCGTGTCCCTGGGGGTGGTCACTGTCCAAGCCTTGATAAGAAACAGACTAAAAAGCTGCAAAGGGCCTTGGGTAGTTGTGAAACATGGCACGGTTCTTTTTGTCCTTTGATGCTACTTTGATGTTTTCACTTTTTGTACTTTTTTTTTCCTCCCAAGTGCCTTCCAGCTGTCTAAGATAAATCTCCAAGGGCTCAGGAACCGTGAGCCAGCCCCCCGGCTTTCAGCTCCAGGCTCCTGCCTTGCCGGATGACCCTGTTCCTGCGTGGAGGGGGCACCCGAGGCCACTCTGGTCCCGCCACTCTCCCATACCTCTGTCTCTCCTTCCCCACTGCACCCCTTACCTCCACTTTACTGAAGCATCACCGAACAATTCCCACAGGGGTCTCAGACCCACACCCGCCGAGAGACCCTGACCAGGCACCCGTGTCTTGCTCCCAGCGCGTCCTTGGCAGGCACGCCAAGCTTGGCCACACTTGTTTGTTTTATCCATGAAGGTCCTCAGTCCTGGCCTTCTCTTGAGTCATCACTCCTGTCTCACCATATTGAGTGGGACCTTCTGGTGCACTGAGAGAAGACCCAGGCTCTCAGCGTCAGAAACAGAGTTGGACCCAAAGACAAAGCAAGATACTCACAAAATCGGGGGCCGTCAGTGCGCTGCCCCATTTCCCATCGACACATTCCTATTTCAACTAACATTTAATTGAGGACTTAACCATTAATACTGCAAGGATTTTCTGTAGTCTTCTTTCTCTGTGCTGTCTTAGGTTTTGATGTCAGAATTGTTAGCTTTCCAAAAAACAATTGAAAGAGTTTTTTTTTTTTTTTTCCTTTCTTTCTTTCTTTTTCTTTTTCTTTTTTGCCTCTATCTGGTCTCAGGATCGGTTTCAGTTTAGGGCATCCAGAAAAGCATTGGGACCAGGTGCCTTATGGAGTGTAGTTCTTCAGTAGTTGTTCTGGTTTGCTTTTTTGGCTTTCTTATCTCTTCTTGAGTCTATTTTGTTCATCTGTGTTTTTCTAAAAAAGAGAACATTTTGTTCTGGTGTTCAAAGTCATTAATATGTTTGTATAATTCTGTCCCTTCCTTTTTATACCCAAATTTGGATATTCTTTGTCTTCCTCTATTTCTTTCCCCTTTTCCTTCCTTGCCTCCTTGTTCCTTTTTCTTTTATTAGTTTATTTTTGTTTTCCTTAACAGGGTTAGTTAATATTCTATTCTATTCTATTCTATTCTACTCTCCCAAAGATTTTCCTTCTCTACCAGGATCAATTGTATGCTGCATTTCTGTTTTAACTTCTTACTTTGCTTATGATCTTATGTTTAATATTCTTTTTGTGACTGCAGTTTTAAAAAATTTATTGAATAGCATTCCTAGTTCACCTGTTTTTATTATCACGTTTGTTACTAAAAATATTCATGGCTGCACATTTTTCTACAATTACAGCTCTAACAGTATCCCAGAGGTTTTAACCAGGAGTGTTGTTTTGAGGAAATTCCTTGATCTATCTTAAGTTTTATTTTGACCAACATATTGTTTAGGAAAGAGTATTTCAAATTCCAAAATTGTTCCTTGTAATTGGCAATGACTAAACTTCTGGTAGGTGTTTCTAGTTTGGCTCTATGCAGGTGCTTCTGGTATTGATCTTTTTTTTTTTTTTTTATTCATTCGAGATTTTCTTTGTGAAATACAGTAAGAAAAGTAGACTGTAGAAAAGGATGTAAACTTTCTGTTTAGAAAGCATGGAGACATATTCATATATAAATTAAGTACACGTGTTTATGTAAATATATGTATATTATATATAATCAGTTAACTATATTATTTGGATTCTCTGTATTTTACTCATCCTTAATTTCTTCCCCCGTCCTTAATTTCTTGACATACAGGATTAAATAAGAGCTACAGTAGACTCTTCTAATGATTTTATGCTTTGCCAGCTTTATTCTTTTACTTACTCTGGCTTTTTCTTTATTTGTTAATGCTATTCTACTTAGTAAACAAAACTTTTTGACAGTTCTATATTTACTATAAATTGAATGAACAGAAAAGTATTATAAAGTATTTTATATTTTTATGTCCAATACTTATTATATTCAGTACAGTATTTTCATATTGAATACAATTCAATATTTTTGTGACATAACCCTCATTTTTGGCCCTGAATGTAACCATGTATGATGTTAATGCTCAGATTTCTATTTATGTACACTGAAACAGAATATTTTTGCTCTTCTTTTTTACTTTCAACCTTCCTAAGTTCTTTTCTTTTCATTGTATATTTTTGCAGAATGCATTTGATTTAGTTTTGAATTATTTTGTTTTGGCCCTGATAGCTTTTCTATTATGAGTTAAGTTTATAGCTAACTTATAAAAAGACAGCTTTGGTGTTCTAGTTTAATGCTTCCTAAGTGTTTTTAATTTTTCTCTATCTTTTGAACTATGGTCTGTATTCTTTCACCTGAAAACCAATGCCAGGAATGAGGAAAGGGATATAGTTGATTTTTGGCCTTACTTTATAACTTAAAATGATAATGTAGGGGCGCCTGGGTGGCTCGTGGGTTAAAGCCTCTGCCTTCGGCTCAGGTCATGATCCCAGGGTCCTGGGATCGAGCCCCGCATTGGGCTCTCTGCTCCTCGGGGAGCCTGCTTCCTCCTCTCTCTGCCTGCCTCTCTGCCTACTTGTGATCTTTGTCTGTCAAATAAATAAATAAAATCTTTAAAAAAAATGATAATGTAGATATATAACCATGTTATAAGATTCAAAACAATGGAAGCCAAATTAGAAAAATGCCTTGTGGCTCAAGAACTTTCTAGGACTTGACTTCAGCATATTGTTTTTCTTTAGAAAGTCACCTGTGATCTATAGTTATGAAATTAGTTGTCTCCTGACCTCACCCCCACCCCATCTGTGAAATCTGATGGCAGAAAATTTTTAAAAAGACCCTACTTGGTAACAAGTTCGTCTTTAACCCCTCTGCCCATGCCAATTGGCATTTAGGGGAAGCTAAAATGGGGTTTACCCTCCCGTCTCAAAGAAGCACCAGCCGCTGGCCCTCCAGGCTGGAGAGCACTGGAGAATTCAGAGTGCCTTTCCCTCCACCAGACAGCGCTGCCCTGAGGTTGCTTGTTTTGTGATGGCCTCTGTCCTTGGGCTCTGTCTCCGCCATGGTGCGTCTCAGGGTGGTTTGCAGAGATTGTGGAATGAGATGAGACTTTCTTAGTTCTGTGTGGATGATTATTTCCCCTTTTCTCTAGATTGAGTTCTTTGGTTCATTTGAAAAATTACTGGGCAGGGGGCTTGGCAACATTGACCTGCATGTCATCTTTAATTACCTCTGAGTCTGTCTTCTTCTCTCAGAAGCAGGGGGAGTATCTTGTTCATGTTTGGGATTCTAGCAGTGAGCCTAGAGCCGGGCAGGTAGGAATGGGCTCAAGGGGTGTTTGTGGAGTGCCAACCTCCGCAGTGTGCAGGACGGACTCGTGAATGGGGGCCTCTGGTCGGCAGCACGGACGACTGATGGTCAGATTCTGAATCCTTGTCACAGTTGCTACCTGCCAGGCCAGACGCAGTGTGGACACCATGACCTTTTGTTTAACTTTTATCTTTATTGTAGCTAATAGTACTGTTTTGAGAAAAGAACCTAGGAGACACTAGGTTAAGTGAAATAAGCCAGACACAGAGAGACAAATAAGTGACCTCACTTATATGTGGAATCTTTTTAAAAAGCTGAATTCATAGAAGTGAAAAGCACAATGGTGGTTGCCAGGAGTTGGGGACATTGGGGCAATGGGAAGCTGTAGGTCAAAGAGTAGATTTGAAGACTTCTAGAGATATAATGCACAGTATGGTGACTATAGTTAAAAACGCAGTTTTGTATACCTGAAATTTAGGAAAAGAATAGATCTCAGGGGTTCTCAGGACACATGTCCAGAAAATGGGAGCTGTGAGGAAGTTGGATGTGTTATCGTGACTGTATCATTTCATTATGTATATGTATATTAAAGCATATTGTATACCTTAATTATCTACAATTTTTATTTTAAAATAATAAAGAATTAAAAACACCTCGCTATAAAAAAGGGCTTTATTAAAAAAAAAAAAAAAAAAAAGAAAGGTCCCCTGGTGGCTCTGGTGGTTAAGCGTCTGCCTTTGCTTCTGGTCATGACCCCAGAGTCCTGGGATCAAGTACCACATCAGGCTCCCTGCTCAGTGGGGAGTCTGCTTCTCCGCCCCTCCCCTGGCTCATGTGATTTCTCTCCCTTTCACTCACCTCTCTTTCTAAGTAAATAAATAAAATCTTTAAAAAAAAAAAGAAGAAGATTTTCTTCTTTAAAACAATCATTAAAAACATTTAGGGTGCATTTCTTGTGATCTTGATTTTTATTATGGAAAAGTCCAGAAATTCCTTGGGAGAAGTAATTACTGGTTAATGTTCAGAATGGAAAGTTTGGCTTTCACTGAAGAAGAACCATTTTCAAGTTCATATAGACAGTAAATTAGCCTCTGGAGCAATAATGCTGTCCTCAAGAGCCTCCACCATCTGGAGAAGTGGTTTCCATGTGAAAATTTACAGTTGCATGGTTGTATTTTAGTGCTTCTAGCTCGATTTCTCACAAGAACTTTCCTTCTCTTGGTGAACTTATTTAAATTTCACTATGGCTTACCTGGCAACCAGAATTCCAAATTCTCACTATAAAAGAATCAGTGTCAGGGTGCCTGGGTGGCTCAGTGGGTTAAAGCCTCTGTCTTCAGCTCAGGTCATGATCCCAGGGTCCTGGGATCGAGCCCCACATTGGGCTCTCTGCTCAGCAGGGAGTCTGTTTCCTCCTCTCTTTCTCTCTGCCTGCCTCTCTGCTTGTGATCTCTGTCTGTCAAATTAAAAAAAAAAAAGAAAAAAGAAAAAAAAAAAGAGAGTTAGTATCTTGGGTGTATGAAAGTGGCCCTTCCTTTTGATGGCATTTAATCTCTCCAAAATGGATATCCACATTTTATAAAATAAATTACTGTTTTCAATTTGAAAAACTTTTAGATTCTATTTCAAGAATCCTGATAAACACTGCTGTAGAAATAGCTCTCTCTCGTTTTTCTTTTCTCTCTTTTTGTAATCATGAATAATCAATGGATTCATGAACTTAAAAGAATTTAATGTTGTTGTATCAGTAAGAAGATAATTTTGTATACACCTATTTCCCTGTTCTATCATTTTTCATTCTTAAAAAGTAAAAGATGGGTTAAAAAGTAAATGTCAGGGCGCCTGAGTGGCTCAGTGGGTTAAGCCGCTGCCTTCGGCTCAGGTCATGATCCTGGGGTCCTGGGATCGAGCCCTGTGTCGGGCTCTCTGCTCAGCGGGGAGCCTGCTTCCTCTCTCTACCTGCCTCTCTGCCTGCTTGCCATCTCTCTCTGTCAAATAAATAAATAAAAAGTCTTAAAAAAAAAAAGGTAAATGCCACCAATCTAATATATAGTAGTAAGAATAATGTGGCTTATTATTAACAAACCTCACACATCATGTAGGTTTTATTTTGGTCAACAAAGTTTTTATCAAGTACATCTGACTTTTTTATTATAATCACTTGGTCACTATTGACTTGAAGTACCAGATATAGAACAGAAGGATCAAGGAAACTTGATTCAGAAAAATTACTCTGTGAGTGGACAACTTCTTTAGTAACCAAGAGAAGACTGATTTTGGGATAAATTAAGGGAAAAAGACAGCTGTGGACATCGATCTGAAGCAACACACTTATATTTAACCAAGTGGTTTTCCCTCCTTCCAGCTCCCATTCTCTCCATGCCTGCTTAGATTCTGTTGAAAGAAATCCTCACCTTGTCTATTTTTCTATTTTATCTCTTCTATTGAAATATCTCTGTATGGGTGTGTGCTTTAAAAATATTTTAATGATTACATTAGGGTTTACAATGTGTGTCTTAAAATAATCCAAATTCACCTTCAAATATTATTTTGCCACCTCATATGTGGGATAAGAATCTTTATTTCCAATTTTTTTCTTTTATCTTTTGTTCTACTAATGTCACATATTTTACTTTTACATAAGCTACAAACATATGATACATTATTATTATTATTGCTTTAAATATTCTGTTATCTTTTAGAATAATTAAAAATAAGAAAGAAAAAAATTTATTTTACCTTAATTTCTTCCATTCCACCATTCTTCATTTCTTTGTGTAGATCTATTTTTCTAAACTAGGTCATATTCCTTTTTCCTGAAAAAAATTCCTTTACATTTCTTATGGAGAAAGTCTGCTAGAGTGAATTATCTCAGTTTTTGTCTACGAAAGTCTTTGCGTTTCCTTCCTTTTTCAAGGATTATTTTCACTGGCTATAAAATTTTGTGCCAATAGCTTTATTTTTCTTTTAGTGTTTAGAAAATATCCCTCTGTTGTGATAGTTTCTGATGTGAAGTCTATTGTAATTCTTTTCCATGTTCTTTGTTAGGTGATGTGCCTTTTTTCTCTGACTGGCTTAAAGATTTTCTCTTTGTTTTTGGTTTTCAATGATTTAAATATATGTGTGTCTTTGTGTGTGTGTGCGTGTGCGTGTGTGTGGTTTGTGTGGTGAGTGTGTGTGTGTGAGGACGCATCTGCTGTTTATCCTGCTTGGTGTTTTGTGAGCTTCTTGGATCTGTGGTTTAGTGTCTATCATTAATTTGGGAAAATTCTTGTTCTTTTATGCTATCTCCTCAAATATTCCTTCTACTCCATCATCTGTCTCTGTTCTCTTAAAATCCCAAGTATGTGAGTCTTACAATATTTGATGTGGTCCCATAGCTCTTGGATGTACTTTTTGTTTTTTTTAGTTGGAACTTCCCTTCTATATATTTTTATTTCTTTTTTAACTCTAATTTTTTAAAATTGAAGTATAGTTGACACACTATATTAGTACAACATAGTGATTTGACAATTCTATACATTACGTTATGCTCAGCACTGTTTCCTTTTGCATTTTAGTTTAGCTAGCTTCTACCAATCCATCTTCAGATTCATTGATTCTTTCTTCATCTGCATCATACCCATCAATCTCATACCCATATGGAAGACATTCTTTGCCTATGTTCCTGTGTTTTTCATTTATATCATTTCTACTGGATTCTTTCTTAGAACTTTAATCTCTTTGCTGAAATTACCCATCTGTTCTTACATGTTGTGCTTTTCCCATTAGAACCTTTAAAATATTAATCATAATAATTTCATATTCCTTGTCTGACCGTTCCAGGTTCCCTGTTGTATCTGACTCTGGCTCTGATGCTTGCTTTATCTCCTGTAGTGTATTTTTCTTGCACTTTCATATGTCTTCTATTTTTGTTATTGTTGAAAGTTGGATATGTTATGTAGGGTGGTAGATATGAGATAAATATTATTTTGTGCATGGATATGAGCATGCTTTTCCTTCTTCTAAGTTTGTAGTGTGGGGGTTTATGTTTATATACTTAAGAGTTGGGTTTTGTTGCAGTTTGTTGTTGCCCTGGCTATCTCAATATACCAGAGGCTTCATATTCTCCTGGTAATGCCTTGTGTTTAGGGTGTGGGCTAATTTTCCCAAGGGTTTTCCCCACAGTCTGCACTGTGCTTGGTTGGGGACTTAACTGTTGGTGCAAGGTCTTTGCTTTGTGCTGTCCTCCAGAGAGAATCCATTTGTTGTAACTCTCCCACCTATGGCCCACTGTTACTTTCCCTTGATGTTCATCACCATGGTGTTGGGGAAATCGGAAAGACTCAGTCTCAGGCAGACACAGTGAAAATGGTGTTGGGGGATGGCATTAGCAAGTGCTCTTTTAATTACTTTAGCTGTCATGCTGGGTCCATCACATTTTCCTGGCCTTCACCAGGGAGAGAGATTCACTTTTGCCCTTTCCTTCTCCCAGCTGCAGTGAGTCTCCACTAATGCTCTTGGGCCGCAGTATTTTTTATTTTTGTTCTGAAGAATGAGTCTGTTCTTACCTTTCCCTCTCCAGCACAGTGAGTGTAACTATCTCAACTCTACTTGAATACCTTGTGGAGTCGATGGGAGAAAAATACTTTAAGAGGCTGACAACATCCTTATATCGCCACTCAGTTCCCTCTGCTGAAGGGTTTCACCTTGTTCTGCTAGCCCACATGTAGCATTTATAATTCACCAAAAATTTTAGTTGAATCTTCTTACCAGTTGCCATGGCACCTGGTGGTGTCCACCCCAGATAAGCTAACATTCAAACCCCGTTTCTCCCTGCACGCCTCTGTCTCTCCCCAGATGTTGGGCTAGTCGATTGACCTATAATCTCCATTCTTTAATGGTCTGAGTCCAAGAAATATCATTATTTTGCAATTTATCTGTTCAAAAAGTGCCATTATTTTGCAATTTGTCTATCTTTTATCTTGTTGTAAGGATGATAATTTTTAGCTCTCTATGTCTCTTGAGCTGGAACTGGAGGCCCTTTACTCAGATCGAAACATGTAGAAAGCAACACTCTTTTAGATACATGTGCCAGAACTACCGATTCCCTCTTTTTCCTGGAGAGGAGACCCATACGAACTAGTGTGTGAAGCCCTGCTCTTGTTTTGAAAAACACATCTGCACAGATTTGTGTTTGCCAGAAACCTCAAGTTGTTCAGCTTGTCTCCTGAGTCCTATAGCTTTCCCATTTTGGAAGAAGCTTTGGAAAATAAGAATGAAGGTTGAGCTGTGCTTTAACCAGGACTTATGTATTCCAATGCGACTGATGCTGGCTGGAAGAATCGTTATGGATGGAATGTGGTCAAGGCAGAAACTGAGCTAGACTTTTGGGGCTGTCACAGAAAGACCTAGAGGGGCTTGTTAGTGCCCTGATGCTGGAGCTAGGGCCCACAGCTCCCTGGAGAAGGTCTCTTAACAGTGGTTCGAGACAGGAAGTAAAAGCTTTCTCTTTTAAGCCATGTCATAAGCTCCCTCAGCAAAGTTGTTTGAGGAAGTGGTGGAACAAATATTTATAAGGAACAGTGTGGGGATGTTAGGATGCTGTCCAGCCAAGGAATTTAGTATCACCTGAGTGAAGTGAAAATGGCCAGTTGCTGAAGAATGTTAAATAAGGCAGCTCAGGAAGGGACCTGAGATTGTTTGCCACCTACCCTCCCCAAGGGTGTGAGGGGAAGTGCCCCTCTCATAGGGTTGGAGAAAACAGGAAGAGTTGGGGATCTGAGGAGAGCAATTTGGCTATCATCTTATACATCCTTGTATTAGTTTGCTAAAGCTGCAGTAACAAAGTACTATAGTCTGGGGGTTTAAAGAGCAGGAACTTATTACCTCAGAGTTCTGGAGACTTGAAGTTTGAAATTGATATGTCATCTTTCTCAGGGCTGTGAGGGAAGGTTCTGTTCCAAGACTCACTTTTTGGCTTCAAAATGAATATCTTCTCACTGTGTTCTCGTATCATTTCCCTCTATGCATATTTGTCTCTGTGTCCAAATTTCTCCTTTTTCTAAGGACACTAGTCATCCTGGATTAGGGTCCATCCTATTCCTCATGTTGACTTAACTAATTATATCTGCAAAGACCCTATTCACAAACTGAGGTATTGGGAATTAGGACATCAACTTGGGAATTTTCAAAAAGCACAGTTCAACCCATACGATTCCTCATTTTAGAGATGGGTGCTGAGAGTTGGAAGGTTGGGGAGAGCACCTGGCAATAGATAGCTCTTGAGGGCCAACCATGTGGCACTGTCTGAGGCTAGCACCATGATTCAGTCTAACCTGATGCCTGTTCTCTGGAGTCCACATTGTAGTGAGGAGACAGAGACAATTGACAAGAAACGAACAGCTCCAGGGAGAGATAGGCATTTTGAAAACCACAAGAGGGTGATACTCTGGATCTAGAGGTTGCCTGGGTATGTGCACTGGGGAACAGCGCCATCAGCCACGGTGACCAAGAAGAATTTGGTGGGAAGTGAGGTTTAAGCTGAAGCCTGAATCAAAGCAACATGGCAGAAGAATGTTGAAGAGAGTGGGAACACCTCGTACAAAGGCCCTGAGCTGGGAGCATGTTTGGTATATCTGAGAAAAAGAAAGCAAGGCAGCCTCATTGTGGTAGAAGAGGGGAGACTGACTAACATGAGGTTGGAGAGGTAGCCAGGGCACAGATCACGCAGAAGCACAGGAGCCAAGGGAAAGGTCATGGGTGTCATGTTAAGTGCACAGGAGACCAGTGGAAGGCTTTGAATTTGGTAGTTACTTGTCCTTATTTACTTCGTAAGGAAACTTTCCGATGGTTGGGGACCCCACACAGACAAAGTGGTCCATAAGGTCCTTTTAGCCCTCCAATCCCATGGTTGGATCTTATCTCTACTTCTAGTGCAAGGTAAAGAGCCTTTAGCATCTTCTTTTTCCATCTCTCTCAAGATATTACTTATCTTTTAGGGTAAAAGGTATTACTTTAGGTATTACTTTATCTTTTATCCCTTAGCCAAGTCCAAATTCCACTTTTGTTTTGCACTGACTCTGCTTTCCCAGCTGAAGAACTTGTTTTGTTCCCCACTCCTGGAACTTTTACATCCTGCTATGTGGTGGGGACAGATGTGTGGTTCACCCTCCCAAGAGGAAAGCATCCTCAGGGCTGGGGTCTGCAGTGTCCAGGATCTTGCTTGGCTTCCTGCACATGGTAAGGGTTAGGTCAGGGTTTGAGGGGGAGAGGAAAGAAGTGGAGCAGGGTTGGAAAGAGGGAGGGAGGGAGGGATGGAGGGAAGGAGTGGGGGATGGAGGAAAGGAGGAAAGGGAGCAGGGAGGCAGGGAGGGACAGGAGAATGAATATTTGCTAATCAAATACTGGGGTCATATTACAGGGTTAAATTGTCCCATATCTATGACGGTATGTGTGCATGTGTGTCCGTGTGTGTGTGTGTGTGTGTGTGTGGTGGGGTGTTGTCTCTTCTTAGGCAGCACCCCTATACCCCCAGTGAACCATAGGTGAGACTCAGGGGCAGGGCAGGGCTGTGGAGCAGTCTGGTCACCTGAATCTCTGCATCACTAGGCTCTAACTACATGACCTTGGGCAGATTACTGAGTGCCTGTCTCCCCTATGAGGAGAATACACTTGGCTCCCCCACGGGGTGGTTGCGGAGATACAGCTAAGTGCAGGAAGGATATGCTTCAGAGAACAGACCTTACTGTGGTTTCTCACAATATCCCCATGGCCTAAACACTAGGGAATAAACCCAAGTCCTTGAAGATTTTTCTTCTTCCACAGGAAGACCTGATTTGACTGCTTCCTCTTGGTAGGATGAATGCAACAAGCTAATCCTCTCTGTGTTCCTTTTTTCCCACAGACAAGAACAGGTAGGAGGTCAGAGAAGCATGTGGTGGTATAGCCTGATGAGAGTAGTGCAAGGCTCTGGAACCTGTCTGTTCTGAGTTCGAATCCTCTTCAGTCACTTGCTGGCAAGTTTCTGAAATTCTGAGAGCCCGGCTTTTTTTTTTTTTTTTTTTTTTTTTTCACCATGATACCTCTTTTGTAGGCTTCTGGAATATTAAGTGAGGTAATGATGTGGTTTCATGGGGGTGGGCCACACTTGCTTGACCTTTCCCTCTTCCTTCCACTCCAACTGACCATCATTCCACAGTGAACTGAATGGTGATGGGCACATCTACAACATTCCTGGTTGCAGTGAGGGCAACTCTCAGTTTTGGCCCCAGGAAAGGGTCTGGCCCATAGCGAGTGAGCAAGAAATATTTGTTCTCTTCTTGTGAAACTGCCGACTTTCCTCCCTGGTGGCCCTCCTCAGGTCAGGATTTCCTGACCCCTTTCTTGCCCTTTGATGCTGGCAGAGCCTGGCTTTCCAGGCATGAGCCCTTGAGCTATGGGTCATGAGCACTGGCTATGACATCCCATCTTGACTTACCGAAAGATGTCATACCATGTGCCTCTGGGAGAAGTTCCAGGCCTCTGGGACCTGTGCGTATGCCACCTGCCAGCTAAACCAGGCACCTCATGGATAGATGTGAAGGTTCCTCTATGGGCAATTCTATGTTCAATCTGGGCTCACGCTGTTGGTTTGTGGCAGGAGGACTTTTCCATGGGTATGGAGAAGGCAGGTGTTGCTCAGCTGGGGCACGTGCATCTGGGCAGCTTTGCTGTGGTGCCCCGGACACCAGCATTTGTGTCACATGGTAAGAGCAGAGCAGCGTGTCCTCTGTAAATGAAAAGAGACAGTCTGGGCCCGTGAGCTGGGGCAAGAAAGGTGGCTGAGGGAGGTTTGTATCTCTCTGCTCAAGAAAAGCAAAGCAGAGGGGACTTTGGGGGACAGACCACCAGCTGGAAGGCCTGAGATGGGGAGGGTCCCCTCCCCTCCTGGCCTCCTAGGCTTGTGTCGAAGGAAAACAATAATGGGGCTTGGTTGGAGGCTTCTGGAAGGCTGGCAGAGAGGAAGTCACAGCCCATATATCTAAAGAACCAGAGGGTAGGCTTCATCAAGACAGCTGAGCAGCAACAGCTGTCTGTGTCTAACTTCCCTGAGGAACAGAGTAGAGGAGGGCTGAGGGGCGCAGTGGGGGCTGCAGGGCGAGCCAGGAGTATCCCAGAGAAGCTCATGCCTGCTGGGATAAGCACTCTTCCTGTTGAGGAAAAGCCTGACGTGAACTCACTGTAGCCTGAGGTTGAGTTCCTCTGAAGCCCGAACATCTCATGTTTCCTGTTTGTATTACACAGCGGTTTCCAACTGGGCAGCCCTCCTTGTCACTGTGCGGCAGACGTCTCTATTCGGTCACTCAGAGACTCTGAGAACAACCTGAAGGGGAGGGGAGGGCTGATGACAGTGACCATGCTCTGCTCCATCTTGCAATAATCTACGAAATAGTTATCACATGGGGACTTGATGACATTCGCGTTCGCTGTGGGGTTCCCCAGCCTGCCCCTGGATCGGGAATGTGGGTCCAAAGTGCACGCTGCTCCATTGCAGGGGGACGGGTTTCCGTGCCCCTTATTCGCTGGTGCTTTTCTGGAAGCCTGTTTTCTCGGGAAGGCCTTTTCAGACTTATCAAACCCATCCCTCCCTGCCAAGGTGTCATGTGGTCAGCATGTCAGCATAACTACCGTTTAATGAAAACTCATTTGCTGGAGGCTGTGCTGAGGGGCTTATGTGCATTATCTTAATGCTCAGAGGGACCCTGGAATATAGGTGCTATTATTATCCCCGTGTCATAGCTAAGGAAACTAAGGCTCAGAGAGGCTCAGGGAGTTGCCTGACACCACACAGCTATGAAGTGAATGGCAGAGCCAGTCCTTGCACCCCGACTGGATCTGCTCTGCCACCAGGCCGGGAGACCCATGGAGGTCAGTTGTGAGCCCCCACATGGGCTGTCGCTGTGGGCTGGTGGGGGTGTCCTCTGAGAAGTGTCCCTGCCACCTCACCTTTCAAGGAGGAGATAAATCATCACAGACTCCAAAGAGGGACGCTTGAGAACACAGAATACCCCCTTGGTACAAAACCTAGGACAGCTGTGCTGGCCCCCTGCCCGGCTGAGGCGAGGGGTGCAGGGACCTGATCACCCTAGGCACAATTAAGTGTTCCATTAGTGCTTCCACATGCACTAAGGGCACACGTTCTGGGGTGCCGGAGGCTTTGAAGGCCCCTGTGGCGGACGTTCCTGCTCTCTTCTGTCGTTCCTGCTCAGGGTTTCCATGCCATGAGGCTCTGTCTGTCACCCACGTCCATTCACAGAAACATTAGCACCTTCTTAGAATCAGACGCTGGGCACTCAAGCCGCTTGCAGAGATCCCTCCCATTCCTTCCGCGTGTTTACTACGATTGGGTTTAGGTTGTCACGTCGAAAACATGAAACAAAACATGACTGTTTTTATATGTAAAGCTAAATTTGAGCCAGTAATTATGCACTCACAAAACTGGAAGAGAAACTCAGAGCTCAAGGCCATGGTCAGAGAGGCAGTTTTCCTGTGCTGTCTTTTTTATTTGCTTTGTTTTGTTTTGTTCTATTTTTTAAAAAATTATTATTATTATTATTATTATTACTTTTTAGAGAGGGAGAGAGAAAAGGGTTAGGAGTACAGGCAAAGGGAGAGGGAGAGAGAGAATCCCAAGCAGACTCCCAGCCCAGCATGGAGCCCAATGCAGTCCATTGGGGTCCATCTCACGACCCCAAGATCATGACCTGAGCCGAAATCAAGACTTGTACACCACATCTGTATCTTTGGGGTAAATACCCAGTAGTGCAATTGCAGAGTCATTGGGAAGCTCTATTTTTAATTTCTTGAGGTGTCTTCACACTGTTTTCCAAAGTGGCTGCACCAACTTGCATTCCCACCAACCGTGTAAGAGGGTTCCCCTTTCTCCACATCCTCCCTAACACATGTTGTTTCCTGTCTTGCTAATTTTGGCCATTCTAACTGGTGTAAGGTGGTATCTCAATGTGGTTTTAATCTGTACCCCAATGTTTATAGCAGCAATGGCCATGGTCACCAAACTGTGGAAAGAACCAAGATGCCCTTCAACGGACGAATGGATAAGGAAGATGTGGTCCATATACACTATGGAGTATTATGCCTCCATCAGAAAGGATGAATACCCAACTTTTGTAGCAACATGGACAAGACTGGAAGAGATTATGCGGAGTGAAATAAGTCAAGCAGAGAGAGTCAATTATCATATGGTTTCACTTATTTGTGGAGCATAACAAATAGCATGGAGGACAAGGGGAGATGGAGAGGAGAAGGGAGTTGAGGGAAATTGGAAGGGGAGGTGAACCATGAGAGACTATGGATTCTGAAAAACAATCTGAGGGTTTTGAAGGAGCAGGGGGTGGGAGGTTGGGGGAACCAGGTGGTGGGTATTGGAGAGGGCACGGATTGCCTGGAGCACTGGGTGTGGTGCAAAAACAATGAATACTGTTCGCTGAAAAAAAGTAAAAAAAAAAAAAAAAAGAGTTGTACACCTAACTGACTGAGACACCCAGGTGCACCTCCTGGGCTATGTTACCTGGTGTCTGGACTGTTATGGGCTCAGCAGATGGAAATGCCATCAGCACCAGTTGCAGGAAGGAGGGAGGAGAGGGACACCAGAATAAGGAGGAGCTGAAAAGGACATCACCCCCCATCCTGCTGCCACATAGAGTACCTTCCTCTCTTAGGAGAAACAGATGTGTTTGGTGTGCCTCTGTCATTGGTTGTCCCAGAATGGGAGGCATGCGAACTCCATGTTGACCTTCCACAGATGAGTTGACCTTCCACAGATCTGATTGGCTACCCTGGTAGGACTGCTGTTGTCTGTAGTATGGCTCTCTTTGAAACACGTATTAATATATTTTACGTATATACATCTTGTCAGTGTGCTGAGATTTGGTTTGCTATGACATCAAGGAAAGTAGATGTGCTGTGATTGCCAAGAAGCTGCCACTGGTTTTCCAGTCTTTGGGACAGCTGATCACACAGGACAGT
This sequence comes from Mustela lutreola, assembly GCF_030435805.1. Taxonomy (NCBI): domain Eukaryota; kingdom Metazoa; phylum Chordata; class Mammalia; order Carnivora; family Mustelidae; genus Mustela; species Mustela lutreola. Next base: position 38,340,420 of record NC_081293.1, read on the forward strand.
CAGGGAAAGAAAACATCTGTCTTGGCCAAATCTGGGTTTAGTTAAAAAAGGCAGGGCGCCTGGGTGGCTCAGTGGGTTAAGATCTCTGCCTTTGGCTCAGGTCATGGTCTCAGGGTCCTGGGATCGAGCCCAGGATTGGGTTTTCTGCTCCACAGGGAGCCTGCTTCCTCCCTCTCTCTCTGCCTACCTCTCTGCCTACTTGTGATCTCTGTCAAATAAATAAATAAAGTCTTAAAAAAAAAAATCAGGCATTTTTGGATTTCTTGAACAAATCCAGATTCTGAGCTCTGGTACCCCACCAGCCAACCTCCTCCCCCAGGCAAGCCCATGGCACAAAAGGCCTCAGGGTCCCTACCTCAGGACACCAGGGCAGAGCCCAGCCTCAGCTCTGGGACCACAGCCACTTCTGCACTTTGCATTTCCTTTGTTCATCTGAGTTTCTCTCGGAACGTTCTCCCTCGAGGCCACCGGACACAGCTTTCGCCCCTGAAAACATGGAGGACCCCCGCAAGTACCCACCTCTGAGGGTCACCTCGACAGCTCCCTGGGATCTTCTGCTTGAAGACTTGCCCTAGAGATCAAGGCTCTCTCCTTCCCTTCTAGACACTGAACAGCCAAACCCCATGTGCTGCAGGTCCCCTGGTCTTGTTTGCTGAGAACTCCCTGCACAGCGTAGTGGCCAAACAGGCCTCTCTATCCTCCTGGGGCCTTCTTCCAGACCTTTCAGGATTATGATTCTGCCCCCTCACTGCTCCTTACTGAAACCCACACTCACAAGCACACACATTTATGAAAGTCACCGCTGTCTGGTTGCCCTTCCAAGGCAGAGAAAATCCAAGGAAGAAAGCTGGGCCCAGGGAATAAAATCAGCAATCCAGCAAACACACAGGAGACTGGAGAAGGCAGTGAGAGGTATAAACATTTGAGAGACAGTACTCGGAGGCTCCCCTGGTCCGTGGGGAGTGAAACACACTCAGCTTTCAGAGTCCAGCCCCTTCAGGCCTTCCTGCCTGGGGTCTGAAAAGGCTGCCAGGTGTGGAGGGCAGGGGAGCCCCCAGAGGTGGGACAGCCTCGCGCTCCAGCCCATATTTTAGTCAGGTCCTTCTGCCTGGTTCCTGCCCACTGTGAGGCCCATGGCCTATATTCAGTCTGTTGAAATTTCACTTCTCAAGTTCAGTAGCTCTTAACTGAGTTTCAAAGTCAGAGTCATTATCAAGTTTTCCTAAAGGGTGTTTTTCTCTCCTGATGGATAGTCCTCCAACCCCTGGTGTATCCTGCCCTCGGCAGGGTAGTGAGGCCGCTGCCGGATTTATGTTAGCAGACGGCGGGGGCGGGATGAGGACCAGCCCATCTTCCCCGGGGCCGGCGTGCAAATCACACGCAAGGGCACACTCACGCTTCCTGCAGTGTGTTTTCTCTATGCTTCCTGTGGGAGACACTGAGCCTGTTTTCACTCTGATGCATTTATTGAGCCAGTTCGGGATAGACTTTACGCGGGGCCTTGAAGTCTTTATTATCTTCTTATTCAGAGGTTAACAGCGGGACCTGGGAGCTGTGGCAGGGGCATCACCCAAGTCAGAGCCTGTGTCCTCTTTCCCTCTGAGCTGCTGGGCCCAGCTCTCCAGCTGCCGCGCCTTTCTGGTTCATTCATTCTACAAGCATGACTGAGAGCTTCCTTACCAGGAACTGGGCACAGATAAATTAATATGAGCTAATGCCTGCCCACAAGGAACTAATGCCATTCCCATGGAATGGACACAAGCCCACTAGACAGACAACTACAATGTGGGAGATAAGTGTCAGGATGAAGGTACCCAGGGCAGGGCCTGGAAGCACGCGTCTCATTTTGGGGGAAGGTGGTCTGCTCACCCAGACTCACCTGCCAGCCTGGCCCTCTCCACAACTGCCTTAACTCCAATGACAACTTCTTGCTCCCCTGCACTCTGCTCCCTCCTTTTGGCTCCTAGATTTTCATTTTATCCTTAGGTGTTTTTACTGCTGACTTAGAAATATTACCTTTGGTTTCTGTCCCCTGCCACGACCTGGGATGAGAGGCGGACTTACCATATCTCTAAATGTCCTATTCCCACCCTGGACCAGCCAGCTGTCCTCTGAACATGTCATAGTGACCAGGACATCAATGACCCTCAACATGCATATTGCAAGTGAGAGAGAGACAGGAAGAATCTTTGCTTTGGGAAATCAGTCTTCCAAATTCTCTCTTGAAAGTCATGGAAGGTATGATCAAATACAGTGCAGCTTCTATAGGGCTGATGAAGAGTTCTGTATGCTGGTTGTGCTCCCCAGACAATTTTCTTTTCATATTTTGACAATAAAGACCCCTATGACATCTGACCCTAATGTTTACCCTGGACCCATTATTGTGACCTCACTGCTTATTAAGAAAACAAGGCTGGGCTTCGACTGCGCACAGCTCCTGGGTGTCCATGTCAGGAACGGGGTATCCGTCAGGCTTTGGTGCTGACGGATCGGCCGAGGAGGAATTCCTCAGCACGCCCACCACTGCCTTGGTGGCCCTCGGCTGCTCCCCTCCATCAGGGTCAATTAAAAAAAAAAATGATTATTACTTTGGCTCAAAGCCCAGCGACAAATATGGCTTTTGTCCAAGAACGGGCCACCGGCCTAAGTCTGTTATTCTTCACCCCAGATGCTGCAACTTGATAAAAGAGGACATTGTGGGCACAATAGAACCTGGTTTCAGATCCAAGCTCTCCTTTCGCGGTGCTTGAAAATGACACCCTGAGAGAAGCTGTGGGAGCCCCCTCCATGAGTCCCTGGAGAGGCCCCTCAACAGACTCAATGGGTCTGCACACAGATGGGGCTGGACCTGGCTTCCCAGGGAAGTGAGAACAAGGACAAGCCCACCCAACTCCGCTCCTCCACCATGGGTCTCTCACTGGGAACACCAATGGGGAGGGGGAGATTGTGGCTTTGTGCCTATGGGCCCCAGGGTGAAGCCACATCTCATCTTCTTCTCAGCTGCATGCTCTTGGGCAAGGCATTCGAGCTCCTGCAGGAGCAAGGAGCGGCCAGGCCCACCCTGTGGTGGACACGGGGGTCAACATGCCTCCCAGCACAGTCTCTGGCACACAGGAAATGTGGACAAATATAAGCCTCCCTTCCTGGCATTCATTTCTAGCCAGCCCTTTGTTCTCATGTTCACATCGTCCATCCTCTTGCGTGTCCTATTTACGTGCCTTACTAGACTGTGTGGACCTCCTCTGAGAGCCCCCACCCAGGCGGGACCTCTCCTGGTCACAAGGAGACCCAGCTGCCACCCAGACTGGGGGAACGGAAGTGGGCATTGAAGGCTGTCGGAGTGGCCCTGAGGAGCACCCTACTGTCAGGGTTGTCTTGTGGGTGTGGCTGGTCATGTCCAGAGTGAGATGAGTCTGACGGTTGAGACTCTTCTAGAGCCGATGGGGAGGCCATCCTGCCCTGGCCTTGGGTGGGCAAAGCAGAATTGGGATATTGGATGCTCAGAATCTGGGCCTAAATTTCATTTCATTTCCACCTTTCTGAGTAAAGACAAGGAGATCCCGGGGGAGCTCACAACTGCCATGTTTCTATTAAGTGTTCCCAAGGGATGGCATGGCTGCCTGTTCCAGGACCTTCCATGATGCTCAGAGAAGGGCAAGATTAGCTCCATTATGCTACCTGGTTAAGGATTTCAGTGGGCAACAGAAGTCTGAGCAGACAGAAGAAGGGCACATTTTGTCAGAAGTGAGTGTCAGCAGCTTTGGGGCACACTGGGCCTAACTGGACTTCAGGGGCCAAAGACGAGAATGCCATCTTGCTGTCTTATAAGATTGGAGCCCAGGAGATTTTTATCCAGACCCTATACCTTTAGTCTTCTCCCAAAGGTGACTTCTGTCTCCAGCCTTGATCAGATGTGGGCTTCTGATCTTGGAAGATGCTAGGTTCCTTCCCTCTCACCCTTCTCATCCTCTTGCCACCCATCTGAAAATGGGCCAAAACAGACCTCCAGGCCCAGGGATGGCTGTCTGGAGCTATGGGCTGATCCCACCAGACCCATTCGGGTCTTCCACTTGGTCAGTCACATCTCAGGTTGGGATCAGAGTTTTAAAGTTGGTCACAGGACTATGAGGGAACACTGGGACCAGTGACACTGAGGAGAGATTTGGGGATTCAAATAGAGCAGTACACATCCTCAGGTGGAAAGTAGGGAGGGCCTGAACTGACATTGGATCTGCCTAGTGTGAAAAGGCCACTGCGTCTCAGATCAGCCCTCAGTACTGCCTTTTCCACTCAGGTCACACGCCCCAGTGTTCCCAGAGCATCAGCAGACTGGGGCTAAGAATCCCCATGGGCTAAGGGAGGTAGCTCTGGTAACCCATGGCCCTACTAGCTGGTGACTGAGCTAGTCTTAACAGCTTCTGGCCAGGATGGGTCTACTCATTGACTTTGGTTTGCACAATACTTCCAGTAAGCCAGAGGGATGTCTGGGACTCAGTTCCATGGTATTACTTACCCCCAGGGGCCAGAACCCAAATGTCAGTTTTTGCTCTTTCCTCTTTCCCTAGTCCCACTTGCTAGTCAAGTCCTCATCATGCCTCTTGTCATGGAGTAGCTCCTTCCCACTTCACTGCCCCCTGTCCTCTCCCTGATCTAGACCTCATGGCCTCTCTCCCAGACTAGTTAACAACCTCTTAAGAAGCCCTAGTCTCAGGCTCCTTTTTCCAGGCTGCTGCTGGTTCTTCACTTCCTCTTGTTCTTGTTCTTGTTCTTTTTCCTTCTTCTTTAAGATTTTATTTATTTGACAGAGAGAGACACAGTGAGAGAGGGAACACAAACAGGGGGAGTAGGAGAAGCAGACACCCCACTGAGCAGGGAGCCCAATGCAGGGCTCCATCCCAGGATGCTGGGATCATGACCTGAGCCGACCTGAGCCAAAGGCAGACACTTAACAACTGAACCACCCAGCAACACTTGCTTCTTTACTTCTCAGCATAAAGTTGTGCTGCCTCTTCTAGGAAGCTCTCCAGTACTCAGTCTGGGTCTGGTGTGCTGGGTCTTGCTTCCTCAGCACTTTGTCTTTGCCTTTTTTTTTTTTTTTTTTTTTTTTTTAGGTGGGAGGGGCAGAGGGAAAGGGAGAGAGAGAATCTTAAGCAGACTCCATGCCCAGTGCAGAGCCTGATGTGAGGCTAGACATGGGGCTTGATCTCACAACTCTGAGATCATGACCTGAGCTGAAATCAAGAGTCAGATGCCAACTGAGCCAGCCAGGCACCTATATCCTGAGATATATATCACCTAACAAGAGAAATAAAGAAGCAAAGAGTAGAGTCCTTCTATGACTATTCCCACAATGATCACTTCTGTCACCTACATTAGTGGGTTTTCCCTTGCCTCTGGATCATTCCAGCAGCACATCAACCTGGGGTGAAAACTTGGTCTTTAAAAACATGTATATGCAGTTTATTTCCTACCCCATGGACTTTGCACTGGCTTCATTACTTCCTGGATGGTCTTCCTGCAGGTCTTCTAAGGGTGCATCTTGATCCCACATTCCTCTTTGGCTACCATCCTACTTCTTTGCTCCTCCTTATTATTTTATTTTTATTTTTTTAAAGATTTTATTTATTTATTTGACAGACAGAGATTACAAGTAGTCAGAGAGGCAGGCAGGGAGAGAGGAGGAAGCAGGCTCCCTGCTGAGCAGAGTGTCCAATGAGAGATTTGATCCCAGGACCCTGAGACCATGACCTGAGCCGAAGGCAGAGGCTTTAACCCACTCAACCACCCAGGTGCCCCCTCTCTGCTCCTCTTTAAAGGGGATTTTCAAGAAGTGGTGTGGCTAATATTCAACTCTTGATTCTTGCTCTATCACAAGCATCCCCACAAGCCTGCTCCATTTCAGACAGGGTTGCCGTCTCACCATGGGAACCCCGTTTATCCTGTTATTTGAATCCCACACTGAGGAATTTATACTGTTGCCTGGCCTGTTTCCCACACAGTGTCCATGGTGATGGTTTCCACATTGTGTTACTGCTCAGAAACACCAGTAGCTTCCCATTTCTTCAAGAATAAAATCCAGACCCAAGTTATGGCTTATATGGCCCTCCTACCTCCTGCTCTGCTCTCCCTCATCACCCCATTTCAGTTCACCTTGAGATTCCTGCAATATGAAGCTTGTTTCCTGCCCCAGGACCTTTGCACCAATTGACCCTTTCCTGGATGGCCTTCCCTCAGCTTTTCTCAGAGTGTATCTCTTGCATCACTCAAGCATGTTTCCTTAGAGAAGCCTCACCTGACCCTCCCAATTTGCCATCCCCTCTGCACTGCCCACTCATATTCCTGACCACAGCAAGCTTCAGTTTATTCAGATGACTTCTCAGGATCTGAAATGATTTAGATTTATTTACTTGTTTCTTGTCTGTCTCTCCTCTGGTCATCTGCCTTACTCATCACCTAACCCCAAGCCTGGTCACTGAGAGGTGCGTGCTGGTTTTCATCTCTGAGTGAGGGAGCTGAACACCTGAGGGTCCAGGTGCACACGTGTTTCTTCCTGCTTCAAGTCATGGTCTGCCACTGTCTGCCCTAGAACTTGGGACTAAGATCACCAGGCAATGTTTGCAAGTAATATAATTCCAATAAAAATGACATCATGCACAGAGACAATAAAAGAGAATCTCTAAACTTTTGTTTTTTTCTGCATCCTTACATTTTCCCTGCATGCTTTTTTAAACCACTAGTTTGCACACTAGTTTTAGATCTGAATCACATTTCTGAGACCCTTTGGTAAGTGCTTGATGAGAGCTGTGAGCAGGGCGGGAACAGCATGCAGGGAGGGCAGCAGTGGCTATGGGACAGCCCTCCCATGAGGGCCTCATCACTCTGACACCCCCAGGTGTCCTGTGAGCTTTGAGCTTGGGGAGGTCGGGACTCTACCCTATGATCCAAGTGTCCACAGGGCTTGGCCCCCACACAGCCCATAATTCTTTATGCAATTGTCATTGACTTAACTAAATACCAAGCACATACAGTAAATGGCTCTCATGGTGACAGCCACTTGAAAAGCTTTGGCACTCAAGGCATTTGTGGATTTGGGGGTGGGAAAGAAAATTGAATGTTTTCATGTAATCAAAAAACAATGGATGGGTGCCCCTAAAATATGTACTAGGAACTAAATAATTTTTTTTTTCCCCTCATGAACTAAAAAGAGTAGTGATACCAGGGAGCTGGTGCTTATTAGCTCTGTAGTTTTGGATGGTCTGGAATATTCGAATACCTTATTTATTTAGTTGGTTATTTTATAAGATTATTTACTTCTAAATCAATGAGGCAATGAGGTATTGAGATTGTAGGCTTGGGAGAAATGCATACGATGATGAAAGAGGGGCAAGAAGAACTGGGGAGGGCTTCAGGATTCTGCCTAGCTCCTCAGCTGCTGTACTGGCCCCAGTATGATGGCAGGCAAGGGTGGTGTACTAGGGGTTGTGAGCAGCTGGGATGTACCCTTCCTGGCATCTGAAGCTTTCCTGTAGTCCAATCTGTGGGTTCTCGGGGGTCCCCTCCACTCCAACATACAGACCCAGCACCCAAGAGGTGCAGACTGCCTGAAGTCTCTCAGGCATCACTAGATAACACCCCCCCCCCCCACCCCAGGCTGGTTCAGGGTGCTAGGTGCAGCCCTTGGGTGGAACTTTCCTGCAGGGCCTGGATTCCTGCCTCATGGGTGGTCTAATAAATTGTGATAAATTGTCCCCTGGCTGCTGTTTGAGCCAACTGCACCTACTTCCATCTGATGTTTCTGGCAGAGGAATTCTTGAGACCTCTGGACATCATTAGTCCTCAGAATGGGAACTGCTAAGCCCAAATATGGGTTATTACTTGGATCCATGAGTTTGTTGCTGAGGTCCTGAGACCCCCACCCAGGTGGCCCAGATGCAAGGAGCTTGGAAAGCTCCATGCCTGGCAGGAATGTGTAGCTGGGGCTCTCTGCTCCTCCCAATAGAAAGGGATATGATAGCAATTATTTCAAGCCTGCTGCATGATAACTATGGCAGCATCTAGATTTTGGAAGTAGGCAGGCTGACTTCATGTCTCATCCTTTCCAAAAGTCTGTGACCTTGGCAAGACCTCCCTGAGCCTCAGTCTCCTCCTCAGTCACATGGGGATAGAGTATAAGTCATAAGGAGGGTCTGAGGACTCACTGAGCACACTAACAGATAAAAATCGATCCTCAGCAAATCAGAGCTAACATGATGAGTTACTGTGGAGATCAGAGGCACAGAAAATAGAACAGGAACATTTTTGAATTTGAGTTTAAAAATTAAAAACAAACAAGAACAACAACGAACAGTCTCTTTTTTTCTTACCAAACCTCGGCCAGCCCATATTTTTCCTTTTGCAGCTGTGTGTTCCAGTCCTTACGGAGACATTTACCATCCTGGAGGTGTGTGTTGTCTTATTTGTTGAATATTTGCTATGTGCTTGACACTGTGCTGAGTATGTATGGGCTGTCTCTACTCCTTCAATGCCTTGGAGTTCTGGCCATCTTGGGCCTTATCAGTGATATGCCCAGGGGAGGGAATTAGACTTCTGTAAGCCTCAATTTCATCTTCTGTGAAAGAGATGTAATGATTGCCTGCTGTAAGAATTCAAATAGTATTGCATCTGCAGCATGGTCTGAATAGTGCCTGGCACAGGCTAGGCCTCAAGGGACAGAAAGAGGAATTGGGAATATCCTTTATAAGTTACCTGCACTATGTGTAAAGTAGTACAGTGTTGTAGGGATGTGGATTTAGATTATTTAAAGATGAGTATTAGAACATCTGGGCAGTCATAAAAAGAAATTTTAAAAAGTAGTATTAATGACATGCTAAGAAAAGATTTTAAATAGAATCACACAATTAAAAACAGAAAAAAAGAAATCAAACTGTAAGGAATAAAAAAGTAAAAAATTAGGTAGGTAAGAACCCCACTATAAATAATAATGATTTTAAATATCAGTGATCTGAACATACTAATTAAAATATGAAGATTATTAGAGATTTTTAGAGTGGATTAAAAAAAAAGACCAAAAATGTTGTTTACAGAAAACCCACTTAAAATACTAAGATGTAGACCAGCTGAAAGCAAAGGGATGGAGAATAAAATATACTATAATACTAACCAGAAGGAAGATGGAGTAGCTGTATTAATTTCAGACAAAACCAAATTCAAAACAAAGAAAGATTATAAGAATAAAGAGGGAATTTAAATAATGATAGAGGGGTCAATTCTCCAAGAAGACATAAGAAATCCTAAATGTTTATGCACCTAATAAAAGCATCAAAATACATAAAGTAAAAATGGATAAAACTAAAAGGAGAAGTAAACAAACTCACTATTACAGTTTGAGACCTCAATACTATTCTGTCATTACTTAATAGGTCAAGTAGGCAGAAAAATCAGGAAGGGTAAAATAAATAAAATGACCTGAATAGCACTATGAATCAAATTGATCTGACAGGCTTAGGATGTTCCATCCAACAATAGCAGAATATATAGTCTTTTCAAGCTTACATGTAATATTAACATAGACAGGCAAATGCTGGCCATAACACACACCCTAAAAATTTTCAAAAATAAAACTCATACAAAGTACGTTCTAGTACCACAGTGGTATTAAACTGGAAATCAGTAAAAGAGATAGCTTGAAAATTCCCCCCAAAACAAATAAATCCCAAAACCAGATAAAAATACCAAAATGAAAAAAGGCCTTGGAATGAATAAAATTCTCAAGTGTTGGAAATTAAACAGCACACTTCTAAACAACTCATTAGTGAAATAAGAAATCTCAAAAAATAAAAATATTTTGAACGAAATAAAAATTAAAAATTTTGAGGATGCAGGTAAAGTGGTTCTTAGAGGAAAATCTGTAACATTAAAATGCATATACTTATAAAGAAGAAAGATCTAAAATCAGTAACCTAAGCTACAACTTTGGTAAACTGTGGAAAAAAAAAAAACAAATTATGGCTACAGCAAGAGGAAAAAGGAGAATATTACAAATTAGAATATCAATGAAATTGAAAAGAGGAAAAAAAAATAAAACCAACAAAGTCAAATCTGGCTCACTGAAAATATCAAGAAAATTGATAAGCCTTTAGCTAAGCTAACCAAGAAATAAATAGAGAAAGTGTAAATTACCAATATCAAAAATTAAAGAGAAGCCATCACTGCTGATCCCATGGACATTAAATAAATAATAAGAATACCATAAATAACATTTTTCTCCAAATTTTATAACTTTGATGAAATAGATGATTACCTGAGATGCACAAACTACCAAAACTCACTCAAAGAGAAATAGATAACCTGAGTAGATAACTTATTAAATTAATTGAATTGATAATTAAAACTTAGAAAAAAGAAAAGAAAGGAAAGAAAGTGAAAAAGAAAGTACCAGGCCGACATGGTTTCACTGGTCAATTCTACTAAAATTTAAGGAAGAAATACTATCAATTTCCCATAATTTCTTTTAGAAATTAGAAGCAGAGGGAATACTTCTTAACCAATTTTTGAAGCTAGCATTACCCTAATACCAAAACCAGATAAAAATATTACAAGTAAATTACAAATATTTCTAAGCAGCATAGCTATAAATATTCTTCTTTTTTAAAAAAAGATTTTATTTATTTATTTGACAGAGATCTTATATCAAAGAATATAAATATTCTTAAAAATATATTAGAAAATTGATTAAGCAATCTATATGATAAAAAATAGATCACAAGTAAGTGGCATTCCATTCAGCAAAGAAAGGCTTGTTTAATATTCACTCACCAATGGAATTCATCCTATTAACAGATTGAATAAGAAAAAACATGTAAACATAGCAATTGGTGCAGAGAAGCATGTGACAAAATTTAATACCCAATTTATGATAAAAAATATTCCCAGAAAACTAGAAACAGAAGGAATTTAGAGGGTATATATGAAAAACCTACATCTAATACCAAGTGAATATTGAGAACCTGATATTTTCTAAGAGTGGAAACAAGGGAAAATATCTCAATATTTCTATTCAATATCCATGAGAAATTCCAGCTTGTGGAGCAAGACAAGGAAAATAAGTATATTTTACACAGATTTTTCAAAGTAGTACTAAAACTGTCTTTATTCATATATGGTGAGATTGTCTAGGTAGAAATCACGGAAGAATTGCTGAAAACAAAATGGAAAAGGCCTTGGAATGAATAAGTATAAGAATAATAAGCAAAATATAAGACCAATATACAAAAGTCAACTTTTTTCCTTATGTGCCAGCAATGAACAATTGGAATCTGAAGTAAAGCAAAAATATTCTTTATAATAACATAAAAAAATGAAGTATTTAGTTATGAATCTAGCAAATATGTACAGAATCTGTATGTGGAAAACTACAAAATTTTTATGAAGGAAATAAAAGGAGGAATAGTCCATGTTCATGAACTGGGAGACTCAACACTGTTAAGATTCAATTCCTCCTTTCTTGATCTTTAGATTCAACAGAATCTGAACACAAATTCCAGCAATCTATTGGTAGGTATCAGCAAACTGATGCTAAAATTTATGTAGAAAGACAAAGGATAAAGTCTAACCAATAAATTATATATTTTTTAAGGACTTATTTATTTTACAAGACAGCATACACAAATGGGTGGCGGGGCAGAGGGAGAGAATCTTTTAGTAAGCTCCATGCTCAGTGTGGAGCCCAACAGGGGCATAGATCCTACCACCCATGAAATCATGACTTGGGCAGAAAGCAAGAGTTGGACGCTTAACCTACTAAGCAACCCAGGTGCCCCAGCCAATATGATATTAAGGAACAAACTGGGAAGACGCATGCTACCCTGTTTCAAGTCTTACCATAAAGCTACAGCAACCAAGACAACTGAGTATTGGCAAAATAATGCACACATAGAGAAACATGATAAAGAGCCCAGAAACAGATCCAACAAATATAGTCAACTGACCTTTGATAAAGGCAATTCAGTGGAAAAGAGGGAGTCTTTCTCAACAAGAGAAGCTAGAACATTCAAATATTTGTGTGTAAAGAATGAACCTAGACACGCACCTTATGCCTTGCATAACAATGAACTCAACTGGATCACAGACCTTGTATAACTTTTTATTACTGCTGTAGCAAATTACCACAAACCTAGTGACTTAACACATACAAATTTATTCTCTTACAGTTCTGGATGTTAAATATCCAAAAGGAGTCTTATTGGGATAAAATCAAGGTGTTGGCAGGGCTTCATTCCTTTCTAGAGGCTCTAGGGAAGAATTTTATTTTTTCCATTCCCAGCTTTATAGGCTGCCCAAATTCCTTGGCTCCTGGCCCTTTTCCCTCTTCAAAGCCAACAATGGTTAGACTCCTATCACACCATTCTGATCTGACTCTCCTGCTTCCTTCTTTCACTTGTAAGAACCATTATGATTGCCGTGGGCCCACCCTGATAGCCTGATAACCCATAATAACTTCTCCATTGCAAGGTCCTTAATCTAACCACACCTACAAAGTCCCAAATTCCATGTCAGGTTACATATTTAAGATTCCAGGATCTTTGAGAGACATAAGCTTACTTATCATAGTCTCCCTTCTTGCTCCAAAGCATCTCCAGCCCACATGCAAAATACTTGTGCTCCATGTCAGGTACAAAATTTCATTTAAGTCTCATCAAATCATAACTCCCCAAACTTCTCATCTAAACCATGCTTGGGGAAGGCTCTGGGTGCGATCCTTGTTTGGCTGTGATTTCTCTCTATTGTTGTCTGACATGTTTTGCTCAATTTTTAGGACATTCTGGGACAGGAAAAATGATAGAGTGGTTAAACATCAGTTAAGTGCCAAAGTTTGGGGAAGTGGAAGGATTGAACAGGTGAAACACAGGGGAATATTTAGGGTAGCAAAACTACTCTTTTGGATACCGTAATGATTGAGGGGTATACAACACCGTGCATTTGTCAAAACCCACAGAACTTTACAGAATAAAAAAAAAATGGACTTTAATATATGCAAATTTTGAGAACTCAACTAGACGGGCCATGGGTATCAGGATGAACTCTATATTATGGCAAAAAAAATGTAACTAATGTAATTATATTCCAAATGCATTAGATAACTTTACTGAACAGGATAGGGAAAAGAGGTGCTGACCTCCCCAAATTTGGAAATGAATGTGGACTCTAAGACTAAAGACTAACTGTACATTACTTAATGCCACTTGCTCTTTAAAATGTTCATCATATTCAATTGCTTTTTCTTTCAATAGAAAGTTTCTCAACAAAAGAAGCACAAGCAAGCATGTGTTTTCAACTGGCCCCCCTCACTTCTTCAAAGGAGGCCACCAAGGTCTGAGCTTCTGTCCTCTGTTTGGTCTGTGGCCTTCTGGAAACCTGCCACAGAAGAGGCACGGTTGGGGGTCTGATCTACAGTCAGCCTCTTGCAGTTGCCATGGCCGTGGAGGGTACCAGATTCCACCACTGTCTGCCTTCCCAGGAAGGCTATAGGATGCAAAGGGACTGCACAGATTCTCTCCAGTGCCTTGTGTGTTGAGCCTAAACGAAAGGCTTTGAGGCCTTTAGATGGATCAGCACACCAGGTATGTGACAAGGGGAGCAGAATTTGTCCAAGTCCTGAAGCTGTTTTAACAAGCTCAAGCCACATCTTCGTGGAACCCTGTGGCCCAGACACACAGTGCCACCTCACAGACATTGCCGGCCCCCACTGACGAAGATGGACGGTCATCTTACTTCTCTCAAGTTTTGACTTCACTTTGCCAGACCTTGGCATCTCTTATCGCTTAATGATGTGCCTTTAAGGATTGAATCATGTTTAATTTTCAGCAGCTGCTTTATGAAGTTGTATTTTCAGACACTGTATAGGCTAAAGTGTGATTATAAAAAATCACCTAGACAGCTGGTTAAATGGACAGATGTTTCTGGGTCCCCTCCTGGTGGAGGGTATTTTAAATAGCCTTCTTGAGCAATTTTGTGTTGGGGATCCTGGTGTTTAGAAAATGATATAGAAACTGAAGGTAAAAATGTTCTTTTCTAAGTTATAGTTTCCAGCTGGAAAGAATTAGAAAAGGAGGCTGGGAATCTAAAACTATACTTTACAAAACATCACAAAGGAAGCTAAGAGATCAAATTCTCCAACCAGCTCTTCACAGAGAAGGGAGCCGGGCTCACCAAGGTGGAGGGTCTGACCACGATCACTCAACTACAGAATGCCAGGACAAGAGTAGAGGCAAGTCCCTCAGCCTCTGGTTCACATCGAGACTTAAAGACCTTCCTAGGTTGATAACCATTCCCATTGGAATTAAAATAAGGACCTTTCAATTCTTGAAGACACTCGGCAGTTTCTTATGCTTTGTCAGCCTCCTGTGGACATTTCCAAAGATGCCCAAAGGGGTTCAGAGACACTGTTCAGTACACAGTTGCTTGGGGCTACTTTCTCTCTATTCCTTCTCCAAGCCCTCCTTTGCTGCAAACCCTCATGGTCCCCAATCTCACCCACTGGGTGGCCTCCTGGGTCCTTTGTGAGCTTGGCTCCAGCCTCGCTCTCTGTCCTTCACTTCCAAGACGACGGCCTCTGTGGAGCTTGCCCATTACTTAGATGGAGACTGGATACCTGCCTCACAAATCAGGAAAGAATAGGAGTGGAGTTCTGTTGGGATCTCGGACAGTCATCTTTGGTCTTTCAAGGAACCCTGCTTTCCAAAGAGTCCACCACATTCTTTTGTACTATAGAGCTCACCCCTGGCATCAGGGAGAGGGATGTTGAGTTTCCCTGTGGGGTTGATTTGCCACGAGTACTCCCTACTGAGGGCCTCTGATTCCTCTTTCCACCCCCAACATCATCTTAATGACAGAAAAGGGAGGTAACTTTTATTGAATAGTTGTTACTCACTGGTTTGGTCAGTTTGTATACATTATTTCCAATTTTCACAACATTCCATGAAAAGGCTGAGACAATGAAGGTCGGAGAGCCTATAAGAGATGGAGCCAGGACTGGATGGGGAGATGCCAGTTTGGGCTCTTTCCACTGCATTGAGCTCCCACCCTCTCGGCAAATTTTAAAGAACATCTTTCAACTCCCACAGATGCTCTCTTGGCACATTTCTGGTTCTATGCTCTTCTTGGAACTTTCCTCTTCAAACAAATATTCTTGATGACATTCCAAAGTCTTGTGATTGCTCAATACCCGAACCATAAGGACTAAGGAAGAACCATGCCTGTGCCTCTCAATTATATCATAAATTTATGGGTCCCTTGGGGCAAGAGAATGGTGGAAGGGGCTAGAGCTGCAAGGACACACAAATCACATCAGTCTATTGTGGCAGGCTTTTGGAAAGGCCAAATGGCCTCAGAACACCAACCATGAAAACCAGCCTTATTGTGAGCCTGAGCTCACAATCAGGTAGTGTTCTAGATGCTTTACACGTGTGATCTCACTGACTTTTTATGGCAGTCCCAATGTCAGGAACCCTATTCCAAGCAAGGAAGTTTTTAAAAATGCCCCTAAGTCGGGGTGCCTGAGTGGCTCAGTGGGTTAAAGCCTCTGCCTTTGGCTTGGGTTGTGATCCCAGGGTCCTGGGATCAAGCCCCGCATTAGGCTCTCTGCTCGGCTGGGAGCCTGCTTCCTCCTCTCTCACTCTGCCTGCCTCTCTGCCTACTTGTGATCTCTGTCTGTCAAATAAATAAATAAAATCTTAAAAAAAAAAAGCCCCCAAGTTAACAAAGCTGCTGAGTATCAGATCCAGGATTCCAATGGAGTCCAACCTGACCTCAAAGCCTGTGCCCCTGATCTCTGTAACACTCCAGCAACTTTCCTTGAAGAGCTCTTTATAGTGAATATTTCTTGAGCTCCTACTCTGGGTGGATCCTGTGAGGTCTTGGAGATACAAAGATGAGTAAAACATTGCTGATACCATCTGTGCTTACTCTGGGGAGTGGATCAGACACACACACTGACCATGAAGGAGCATGACACCCATAGGTGCAGGTTAGACTCAACGTACTATGGAAGTTGAGGGACGGGCAGGATGAATTCTGTTCCCAAGGATGATAGATGGGCAGAGGAATGGAATTCAACAGGGAAGGGTGCACCCAGGGCAGAGATGACACCATGCTTTCCCTCCTTGCATAACGGGCAGACACAACCTGCACAAGACACTGCCTATCTTCAAGGAGCACAGTCCCTGGCATGTGCTTTAGGAGCAAGGTGAACAAAAGGAGAGAATGCCCACCTGGTATGAGTGTGTGTGTATGTGTGTGTTTGTGCACGTGTGCGTATATACACTGGGAGAAAAGCAGGGGTGTGAGTGATGGAGAGAGAGGTGTGAGCCAGACTTGGATCATTCAGGTGTTGCCCAGATCAAATGTTGGCATCTTATCTCACAGACAATAGAGAGTTTTGTTGTTTTTAAAAAGTGGATAACCAACAGCTTCACTGCCAATGCTCTTTCTTCACATTTGAAAGATGGGCATGCCAAGTCATTGTCCCACTACTCCTCCCCCTTCTTCTCTTCCCTTCCCGGGAATCTTCTTACTTTACTTCCCAGCGGCCCTAAGCCAACACTGCCCTCAGGCTTGACTAGCTCTCCTTCCTGATCAGCTCTTTACTCTGGGTCTGTGCTGCTGCTCAGTACCTCATCACCTCTCAAATGAGAAATTGCAAGTGTCCTCTGACTGGTCTCTAATGTGGGTTTAATTGTGTCCCTCGGGTTGAAATATGTGTGTGTGTGTGTGTGTGTGTGTGTGCTCAAGTCCTAGCACCTGATACCTGTGAATGTGACTTCATTTGGAAATAGTCTTTGCAGATAATGTCAGGTGCAGTCATGTGGGAGCAGGACAGACCCTGAAGTCATATGGCTATTTCCGTGCAGGAAGAGGAGACACAGCACATGGGAGATCACTGGGGGTGATGTGCCCACAAGCCAGGGAACACCAGTGTTTGTCACTGTCAGCAGCACCAGAAGCTGAGGGAAAGGCAGGGTGCAGACGATGCCCTAGACCTGTCATGGGGAGTCAGACCCTGCCAGCACCTTGATGTTGGACTTCTAGGCTCCATAACCATGAGAGAATAGATTTCTGTTGTTTTAAGATACCCCCCCCCCCCACTTTGCTGTGATTTGTTACAATAGTCTTAGGACATTAGTATTGTCTCCTTGCCTCTGTGTCGGTTTGCCACTGTCTCTCCATCTCCCATGTAGGTATCGGAGTGATCTTTCTGAATTGTAGGTTTATTGCTTTTGTCATTTTCCCACTGAAGAATGTCAGTGGCCCCCTGTTCACTGTCAACCTCGGTATAAAATCCAAACTTCTTACCCTGCACCCTCGTTTCTAATATGTGCTCCAAGGGAACTGCAGGAAATTTGGGGTTCTTCCTCTGTGATTGAAATGCCAGCTTCTCATTTTTTTCTGTCTGTTGACTCCTTATCCTTAGCTCAGCTGCAGAGTGGCCTGGGCTGTGCTAACTCCCCTGTGCTGTGTCTTCCCAGGGTGTCCCTCTGTTATAGGACAGAGTCTCCTTGTCACTAACAGCAAACTTCCCTGGAGATACAAGAGAGTATCTTATGTTTCTATCCTCGGAGCCTATCACTGGAACATAGGAAGTGAAGAATGATTATTTGTTGGCTGAGTGAATGAATAACCAAAAGAATAAGAGAAGAATTATTCAGAGAAAGTCAAGGTTTCTCTTGCCTGTGAATATGCAGAGTTCAGAAAAGCATGAAAGGATTGGTATCCGAGCAAAGTACAACTTGCTACTCTTCCACTAACTATCTGTGTGACTCGGGGAAAGTTGCTGAACCTCCCGGAAATTCATTTATAAGAAGAGGTCATCTATACATCATAGCAGACCAGAACAATTAAGCGAGATGGGATAACGGAATCACAGGCTGGTGCTTCCCTTTCCCAGCCAGACCTCTGTGTCCACAACCGAAGTGTGGATTAACATAGGCCAAGTCTGAAATCTCATTAAACACTGAACAGAAATTGCCTCTTTTTTTCTTGTATTTCTCTGCGAGAACACGCACAAGCATGAACTCGGCAGTGGAAACTGCCCTAATTATTTGTGCAGAACAATAGCAGAAGTCATGAGGAGGTCCATTTAAACACAAGAGGGGCAATTAATCACAGCCCATTGGAATATTGCTTTTGGTCTTGCACTCAAACCGCCTTCTATGCAGGAAATGAAATGCAGTAATTATCACAGTCACTTGAGACTCCAGAGTCCTGGCTTCAATTCCCAAATCCTTCATCATTTCGTTTTGGCTGTGTCTATGTGACGCCAAAACATCTGGCTAAAAAGTGAAAACTGCCATCAGTTTCTCCACTGATAACTCACTGAATATTCTACCTCTCCACCCCCTTTTTTTATTGTGGTAAAATACACATAACATGCAATTTGTCATTTAACCAAGTTTAAGTGTACATTTCAGCGGCATGATGTCTATTCACGTTGTGCAACCGTCAGCCACCACCCAGCTTCAGAACTTGTTTAAGCTGCAACTCTGTACCCAATAGACTATTAATAAGTCCCCATTCCTCCCTCTCTCAAGACCCAGGCAGCCACTCTGTTGTTTTATGTTTCTATCAGTTTGGCTGCTTTAGTTCCCTCATATAAGTGTGATCCTACAGTATTTGTCTTTTTGTGTCTGGCTTATTTCACTTACTGTTGTGTCCTGAAGTTTCACCCATGTTGTAGCATGGATCACAAGTTCCTTCTTTTTGGAGGCTGAGTACTATTCCATTGTATGGATGTGTGTGTATTCGTATATACCTACATAAATATATACACCATCTTCAAGAGCAGCTGTGTCATTTTTTCTTTTTAAAAGATTTTATTTATTTATTTGACAGAGAGAGATCACAAGTAGGTGGAGAGGCAGGCAGAGAGAGAGAGGGAAGCAGACTCTGCTGAGCAGAGAGCCTGATGCGGGACTCGATCCCAGGACCCTGAGATCATGACCTGAGCCGAAGGCAGAGGCTTAACCCACTGAGCCACCATCCAGGCACCCCCAGATTTTCACTTTTTGACCAGGTTGCCCTGAACGTTTTTCTGCAGCCCCTGTGGACATTTGCAGGACGCAGCAAATAACGAACTGAGAAAGCAGAGACAGTAAGGGGTGAGGAATGGGGACCAAGGGGATTGTTCCCACACTGATCTGATAGTGCCTCTGAGTCAGGCACCAGCTTTTGTCCATGCCTCTGGCACTTTCTATCTCTGAGGACCATGTCACTGAGTGGACTCTGGGCTTCTTGAGGAAACAGACGGCCATGTACATGATCATCTGTATATCCTCACAGTCAGGACCAACTCCTAGTAAATGTTCAACATTTTTCTTCAAAAAAAATCAAGGCATTTCATCAAAGTAAGTGGATTAGTGAGTAATTAATACTCCTACACAAGCAGAGAAGCCGTAAGAAAAACAAACTAGATTTCTTGTCAAAATAAGTCCATAGGCAGAAGATTTTATAAAGCTTGGCTCTGTGCAATTTCACGTCATCTGATTGTACTGATAGGCGCGGACTTGGTCTCTGGAGTAAATGTCCCCACGGCTGCTGTATGCGTTGATTTGAATCTAAACACTTAATTGCTGGTCTGCCTGGAGATGTGGCTCCAGAGGCTGGACACGCTGACCGCTGCCCGAGTGGCCTGTCAGTGATGGATTGAGGGCTCTGCTGGCCCAGCCAGCCGGGGGCCAGTGACTTCCGACAGAAAACGTGCCTGGGGGGAAGGAATGCTCAAGTTGCCAAACTCCTCAGTCTTGCCTATGTTTTGTGTTTGGGTCCATCTGTGTTTACTTTTGAGGCAGTACCAGAGACAAAAAGGCCGAGCTTATCTTCGCGTGACATGAGCATGGCCTTCAGCTTTCTATTTTTCATTCTTTCTCACCAAGAACAGAGGCTCTGGGGCCACAGTAGCCAATTCTTGACCCTCTACCAGCACCACAGACTGAGCTATGACCTGCCATGCCGGGAGACAACTGTTCTTGTACCTTCCCCATTTCTTGGGAGCAGACACACTGGCAGCCTTTGTCCCAGAATCTCTCCAAGAATGTTTGTGTAGACAACAGTCTTGGATGACAGAGGTAGCGTCCCCTCCAAAGCAAAGGGCGGGCTTGCTTAACTGTCCTGGGTAGCAAAGATAATGTCTCCTACTGAGGCAGATGCCAGATAAGGGTGCTAACTGCATATTATGAATGATTCTGATCTCCTGAGTGCACGGTTTCTCAGCTGAGATGGAGGCTCACTTCCACGTGCCAGTATCCATGTGGACCCCTTGGCATCGTTATTGTGGGATTTGGGGGGCAAAGGGATTTGATGGAGCTATGCCGATGCCCATCCTGCTTGCTGCGCTGTGGGTGATAAGGTCCTTTGTTTCTGACTCAGGCGACATGTCTTTTGCCATCATCCTTGAAACTGTGACAGGCTAACGTGGTATTTTGTAAGTAGAGGAAATCTCAAACCCTGGTTCTCGATGTCCACTGCCTTCATTGGATATCAACCCATTAAGTCTTATTCATCCCCTCAGGAAACCCCCTCTTTGACCAAGCCTGGCTTCATTTCATCTCCCTGCACACCTTGTTCCCCATCCACACCCGTTATCCCATTGAATGCTAACTTCTGGAACCAGCCTATAAGATGTACACATTAGGCCGGGTCATGAAGGGAGAAAGAAGGGAAGAAAAAAAGTTATTCTCAGGATCAAACAGACCCTGAAAGCTCTTTTGAAAATGTTAGTAATAGGACAAATGCTTTCATTTACCCCCCATAAATCTCATTCTCTAGTCTTCTACCTCTAAGTCTGCACCACCAAAGCATGATATCTGAGAGAAATTTATTTATTTATTTTAAAGATTTTATTTATTTTGAGAGAGAGAGAGCGAGAGCATGCAAGAGCGTGTGAGAGTGGGAGGAGGGGTAGGGGGGAGGATCTCAAGCAGACTCCCCGCTGAGCACGGAGCCCTACGCGGGGCTGGATCTCATGACTCTGAGATCACCACCTGAGCAGAAATCAAGTCGGATGCTTAACTGACTGAGCCATCCAAGCGCCCCTCCCAGGGAAATTTAGAATTAGTATTTCTAGGACATATACATCCTTGATCAATGTTCAGTCTCAAAGATGACTTCAGCAAGTCTTTAGGGATGAAGAGGCTTGACACCCGGGTGTGGGCTTGAGGCTTGCTAACTGAGGGGTAAGAGGAATGGACAAAAATGCAGCCTGGGCTTGGCTTGGCAAGTTGCATATCGTGGTGCTTGGCTGCATCCTCTGAGAGCTGACTACATTTTCTAATTCTCACACAGGCCCCCAGTGGACCTACAGAGACAAAGCCAGACTTTTTGGAAAAAGGAAGTGGGAATTTCTAAAATCCCAAGCTTCCCATTTTAGACAGAAGGAGTGAGACTTGCCATGACTCTGATCATAGAGTTTTATTTTAAGTAATAGTGAAAAGGGAAAACTCCAGATATATGGGGAGGGAGGTCTCCAATGTGACTGAAAAGAGACTCACCTCTCCTGGGCCAGAAGTTGTTGGTAGGAAGGAACAAGACAGAGGAAGAATGAGGAAACCAGACCTGAGCCTCCACAGCCCACCATCTGCAAGGCTGGCTCTTGAGTCAGAGTAGTCAGCTCACAGAGACCCAGCTGGGAGCCTATTGCAATAGGGAGCTAGTTGTTTAATGCTCTGGGTGCTCCCATATCCATCTGGGTGTTTCTAAAGCCTTCTCTAACTGGCCATCCCAGACTTCATGTTGTTTTGAAAACCCAGCAAGCATGATCTTGCCTCAGGACATTTGCACTTGCTGTTCTCTTTGTCTGAAAGTTCCTTCCAGCAGATAGTCTCTTGAGTGACCCCTCATAAATTATAGATTTCCATTCAAATTTTTTCAAATACCACCTTATCAAAGAGGGCTTTCCTGATCATTGCATTTAAGATAGTTCCCTCCTCCCCCAGTTGTCCTGGTCAACCTTCCCAGAAATACATCTCTTAGCAGCATGTATCACCCTCTGACACACTGTGTATTTCCTTAGATTGTTCGCTGCTTCCCTCTGGATGGGGGACTTTGTTTTGTTTGCTGCTCAGTCATCAACACCCACAACAGTGCATGGTATAGAAGTGATCCTTGGATAGATGTTTGTTGAATGAATAAATGAATGAATTAGGTTCAAGGATCTTGAGAAAAGCCCCACCTTGACTTGAGAACAGATATAATTCAGGCTGGGGATGAGCGGCAGCTCTTTGGATGGTCAGCCTCAGCTATCTGCCTGACTTCCAAGTGTCTATGTTCTGTTTCCTACAACTGCAGCTCACATCTGTGGGTGTTTTTTTTTTTCTTTTTGAAAAAAGAAATAAGATTTTCAACATTTCTTGGGAGTCAACCATGCATCAAGCTAAGAGAACAAAATCCTTGCTGTGAGGGGGGTGAGAGTCTGGGAGGGAAGCGGTTTACAGACTAGGTCATGGGTTGAGTCGGCTGCACCTCCGACAGTGAGTGATGGGTGATGAGGGTGAACAGAGTGAGAGGGGAGCACAGGGAGGGGAGCTGGAGTGGGAGACACTGCATCCGAGCGTTAGAAACTGTGGCCAGGGACAGCCTCCAGGAGGTGACATTGTTTCCTTCAATTTTTGAGGAATAACTGACAGATACACTTGTATATATTGGAAGTGTACAATGTGATGATATAATAGACATATACATTGTGGAATGATCGCTGAGATCCAGATGATTAGCACACCCAGCGTCTTACACAGTCAGCTCCTTCTCCTTCTCCTTTTTCTTCTCCTCCTCCTTCTTCCCCCCCTCCTCCCCTCTTCCTCCTTCTCCTTCTGATGAGAACACTTAAGATCTACTTTAAGCAGCTTTCAAGTTTACAAAACATATTATAAACTATAGTCACCATGTTGTACATTAGATCTTCAGAATTTATTCCTTTTATAACTACAAGTTGTATTCTTTGATCTGCACCTCTCTATTCACTCCTGCCCCTAGTCTCTGACAAACACCATTCTCTTCTCTGTTTCTATGAAAACTCAACAGCAAAAAACCCACAAAAAATCCTATTAAAAATGGGCAAAGGACCCGAATGGACATTTTTCTGAAGAAGACATACAAATGGCCTGGAAGTACCTGGAAAGGTACTCAACATGACTAATCATCAGGGAAATGCAAATCAAAACCACAATGAGGTGACCTTTGAGTAAAGATCTGAAGAAAGTGAGGGAGCAAGACACATAGCTGAGGCATGTGACTATCTGAGGAAGAGATTCTGGGTGGAAGGAGCAACAAGTGCAAAGGTCCTGTGGTGGGATGGGCCTGATGTGCTTGAGGAGTCAGTGTAGCTGACTGGATGCATGGGGGAGGGAGAGAGCAGGGGGAGGTGAGACCACAGATATGAGTCACGGGAAGGTAGGGAACAAATCACAGAGACACTTGGAAGTCATTCAAAGGACCATAGCTTTCATCAGAGAAATAAGGAGCTGCTGCAGGCCCTGAGCAGAGGTGTAGTAGAATCTTTGAATTTTAACTGGATCACTGGCTGTTGTGTGGAGACTATACAGAAGGAAAGAGACAGTGGACTTGTCCAACTTCATTTTCGTCAGTTGTTCTAATTTCCTCAAAAGCCTTTTCTTCTTCTTCTTCTTTTTCTTTCTTTCTTTCCTTTAAAAAAAAAAAAAAAAAAAAACTCTGTGATGACATGAACAAGGAGGAAAGCAGAAGTGTGCACGAGTATACCGAGGAGAATCGAAGCTTGGGGCTCATTGGTCAGGAGAGAAAAGGAGAAGGCTGGTGTGAGGGAAGAAGATGCTGCCCAAACTCTCCCATCACAAGGCCAGGGCTGGAAGCAAAGGTGCTCACACAACCCAGGATATCAGTGCATCCACAGCTGCCCGAGAGGACAGCGGCTGCATTATTGGAAGGTGAGATCATATCCTCCAGGATTAGCAGAAAAATTCAGCCAATTATTTTCCTCTGATTGGTTTTCATTTCATCCTGGTTTGTTTGTCATTACTGTACCTGTTTTAGTCAAAAGTTCACAGCTTGTTTATATTAAGATGTAAGCCCTTGAATTTGGGATTCTCAGGGGCCATGTCTACACTTCGCTAGCTAGTATTGATGTTTGTCAAGAAAACCATATCCTCAACTCAACAGGGCAAGGCTTTTGAGCAAAATCTACTAAATCATTCTTCATTCTTTTCGAATGAGGAGCTGATTTTCCTTCTTACCACCAAAGCAGAAATAAAGAACAGTGTGGTCCATTAATCAATTTTTATTTTCTAGGAATAAAACCAGTCAGGTTTTATTATGCTATGCTTGTGTGGCTGATCCTCAGAGTAGGAGAGAGTGGGGTGTCCCCTGAGGGCTCTCTGCGAAGAGGGCACTTGGGAACCCCTCAGTGCTCCCTCTCTGGTCTTTGGGATGTGCTTGCAGTAGGCGAGTCACTTCCCATCTGAGAAGCAGGTGTGATCTTCTGAAGCACAGACATTGACAGTCCGGGTAAAATATAAAACCCCAGCAAGACATTGAAACTTGCAAGTCAGATTTGGATACCAAGGTGTTTGTTTCGGCAGCACATATACTAAAATTGAAACCATACGGGGAAGATTAGCATGGCTCCTGCATAAAGGTGACATGCAAATTCATACTGTTTCATATTTTTAAAAAAATTGACCTCCAATGCATTTTGCATGGCTGGTCTTCATGGACTGTTAGAGGAAGATAAGATTAATGCCCTTTATGAGAATGGGGAGGGGGCATATAGAAGTGCACATGTCTATGTTCCCCTGAAACTCAGCACATCTTGTGAAACTGGACATGCTGTTCAGGCTGGGGACAAAGACATGGAGGTAAGAAGGAGCCCCCACTTCAGTTCCCTTTGCCCCATGGCTCCCTTCATGTTCCCGGTTAAAGAGCAGAGGGTCCTTGCTTGCCAATCGTCATACTTGCCTTGTTTTTTTTCCCCCCTTATAATTGATAAATATTTCTCTTTATCCATGTTTCTATCAAAAGTGGGAAATTAAAAGAGCCACAAGGTTCAGAAAATATTTTGTGGTATCTTCTTTGTGGCAAGACGTACCCCCCTCCATGTCTTGGTGCACATTCTGGCTACAGGGGTTCCTTCTGCCCTGCTGATCCCCCCCACAGCCACCAATCCCTGTCCCCCCCATACCCCCCACCCCCCATTCAGGGCACTGTTGGGCCCCTGCAGTGCTGAGCATATGCGTGCCACGGTTCGTCTGCTCCAGTGCCTGTGTGCGGAGAGGCCAAGGCTGCCTCAGTGAGCAGTTAGGGGCCTGGCTTGGGGAACTTCTGGCCCACTGAGGGACTGGTTCAAGAACAGGCAGATTTACACAGTTAGGAGAGCAAAGAGGCTGACAACCATAGGGGCGGGTAGGTAGACCTCAGCCCTTGGGCTGGAGGATGCTGGGCCTCTCCCACAAGACACCTCCTGTTAACCCTCCCCGAGACACCAGATCTCCACAATGAAGCACTTGGGGTCCTAATCCTTCTGAGCCCCAGTTTCTCCCTTTGTCCCTAGAGATGCTCCTCCCTGTCCTTCCAGTCCCATGCATCTGTTGTGTCACCAGATGAGAGAGTGGGCACGTGGGGATTTCGAAAACTGCTAAATTCTCCCTAACAGGGGCAATTCCTGGCCAAGCGGGCTGTGACTGTGGGCTTGTGGGAAGTCAGGGCGGCAGAAGTGGGGAGCGGCCGGTGTGGTTGGTCTGCTGCTTCCTGGAGAGCGAAAGCCAAAGGGAGGTTCGTGGGCCTCTCCTGCTACGTCTTCTGATGGGTCCCTGAGTAAGAAAGCCCTGAAGGAAAAGGTAAGATGCTGGTATTCATCTAGTGCTTTTCAGTTTCCAAAGCGTTTCCCAGAACATTTTCTCCTACTTGTACCTTCCCAACCTCAAAAAATCGGCAGGCAGGAGCAGTTTCCCAAAGTCCAAAGACCAGGTGGTTCGAAACCATTTCTCTTTCCACTGAGAACCATCACTATAGATATATCTATATATTTAATTGTTTTGTTTAAGCTAATGAACAAAAAGAGTGCATTGCTAATATCCTGTACCCGAAGGGGTTCCTGTGGCAAGGGTAGCCTCCCAAACCTGCAGGCTGTGTGACCCCCAGGGGGCGTGGCCCTGAGACCCACCCTGACCCTCACCTGATGTCCCTTATTTATTTTGTACATCTCCTGAACCTTAAATTTAATACCACTTACCATGTGGTGGGCACAAGCCATCAGGATGGAAGGGTTTTAGAAAAGCCAAACCTCCCAAGTGTACTCTCTGTTTGTCCATCCTTCTGTCACCAGCCCCCGGGCCCCCACGGGAGAGCGGCTCGGAGGAATTCCCCAGAACGCTGCCAGCCCTGTTTCCTCCGTGTTGGAGGTAAGGTTCCCACCATTTCCTACAGGAGCTGTGGCCCCACTTCATCATCTCTGACATTTACAGCAGGAAGATTGGGGTCGCCGGGAATCCTGGGCTGAGACACAGGGGCCCCAGCTTGCCCAGGGGGACTCAGAAGGCAAGTAGAGAGGTTCCAAACAACTCAATCCCCAGAAGGTATCTGAAGATCAATAAAGCGGTAATCACCACCGGGCTGAGGCTGCTGGTGCATGTTTACAGCGCAGGTCCTGGCTGCCCAGTGATTTACAGCGGCCTCGATTTAGAGAAGGCACAGAGACCAGAGCTCTGTGGCTCAAGGAAACACTGGACAGCTGGCCCTGGGGGACACAGAGGGAGGGGGCCCCAGCGCGGTATCCCCACACAGCCTCTCTTCCACCCGCCCTGCCTCTCTTCCTTCTTTTCTTTTAAAAAATAACCTTACTGAGACAGAATTCACATTCTGTACCAGTCACCTATTGAAAGTGTACCTTGCCTTGATTTCTAGTGTGTTCACAAACAGGCATGACCATTGCTCTAGTCGACTCTAGAATATTCTCCTCACTTCCCTCAAAACCCCCCACACATTAGAAGTTACCTCCCCACTCTCCACAGCCAGGACACCATCATTAGGCAACCGCGAATCTAACTTTCTGTCTCAGTGGATTTTCCCGTTGTGGACATTTATATGAATGAATCATGTCGTATGTGGTCCTTTGCGGCTGGCTTCTTGCAATTAGTGTGAGGCTGCTATGGTTGACCCATGTCGTAGCATATGTCAGTACGGCAGCCAAATGTGCCAGCGATCCCAGTCCTAGGCATAAAACCAAGAACAGTGAGAACATGCCTCCACACAAGCCCCCGTGCCTCAATGTCCACAGCAGCATTCTTCGTCGGAGCCCCAAAGTGGAAATGACTTGAGTATTCAAGTGTTGAAAGACTACACAGAAGGAATCTGTTTAATGGACTATTATTTTCTTTTTTTTTTTTTAATTTATTTTTTTTAAAGATTTTATTTATTTATTTGACAGACAGAGATCACAAGTAGGCAGAGAGAGAGAGGAGGAAGCAGGCTCCCTGCTGAGCAGAGAGCCCGATGTGGGACTCGAACCCAGGACCCTGAGATCATGACCTGAGCCGAAGGCAGTGGCTTAACCCACTGAGCCACCCAGGCGCCCCTGGACTATTATTTTCAAACGAAAAGAAGGAAGTAGGGCGTCCAGCATGGGTGAAACTTGAAGACATGCAAAGCATAAGAAGCCGGTCATAGAGCACCACGGACTGTGTCCATTTCTGTGAAGGGTCCAGAAAGGACAAATGCCTACAGACAGAAGGTAGACCTGCGGTTGCCTGGGGCTGGGGGGAGCAGTTAGGGGTGAGGGCTAGTGGCTGCTCCTGGATACAGAGTTCCCTTCTGGGCGAGTGCACATGCTCTGGAACTGCACGGTGGCAGCACAGGCTGGGCACTGTGTGAAAAATTCCTGACTGTACATGTTAAATGGGCGATGTTCACAGTACGTGAATTATAGCTCCACAGAGAGCATGAAGGACTGGGTGGAGGAGAGAGAGAGGAAGAGAAGGAGACTAGAGAGGGGCTTCTATCGTAGAAGAGATAGCCAAGCTCCGGCTCTCTGGGCTTCTGTCTGCTCCGCCTGGCTTTGGGCCCCAGAAATGGCACAGCAAGAGTCACCTGGAACTCTCATAGGCGGGGAGAAGGAGAATTGGTTTGAGGCCCCAGGATGGGGGAAGAACACAGTGGCACAGTGTCTTAGGTCCCCGCCGAGCCCCAGCAGAAGGAGACCCAGACCTGGTGTTTCCCACCCCCACTTGCCATAGGAAATACCCGGTAGGCTCTTCCCTCCCTGTGTAGAATGAGAGTTCCTGAAACACTACACGCTATGGGGATAAATTGGGAACCCCATTCCCCAAAAACAGCCAGGGGCAGAGCTCCCTACCCCAGGCCTGAGACTTAGCTCCTCCACTGAGAGGCTTACTGGACCTGGGGACTTAGGCAAGGGGGACCCCCTCCCCCACAGCTAGCTTCTTTGTCCCCCTACAGCTAAGACCCTCTTCTTCCACTAGAGACCCTAGGCATTGGGGGCACAGGGGGCGGTCACCATCACAATCAGCATCTACCTCTTGTCACAGTAAGCATCTGGCCAGAGAAACCTCTTGTCCCCTTGGAGGTGAACTCTCCGCCCCCCACCGTCTCCCATGCAAGGAGACATCGCTGCCCCTCTGAAGCCACACCTGTCTACTCAGGTAGTACCAACAGGGCCCTGTGGGAGCCCCAGAAGCACCAGATAAACAAGCAGACCAAAGAGACAGCAAGAGCCCTGACAATTAAACTGTCATTGGAACCACAGCCCACAAAATAGGCCAGTAGCTATGGGTAAATGTAAGCAGGAGGACTGCCAGCTAAAATACTAGGCTGACATAGAACCCAGAGTCTCCAAACATCCACCATTAACCCATTTCTGTGTGGGCATGCCTGAGTCCCACGCTGCCCCTGGGCATCTCTGGGAACACAGGCACTGTGCTTCTGGTTGTACATAAGACTTTTCTTTCTTTTTTGTTTTTCTTTTCTTTTTTTTTTCTGGATTCAAAATTATATATGGACATCGTAGAAAATCTGGAAAATAGCAATACAGAAGAAATAGTAAATCACCTGTAGTCCTACCACTCAGAGAAACGCAAGTAGTGTGTATGTGTGTGTATTGATATTACCCATACATCTTTCCAATCTCTGTGTCTTTATATGTGGAAAGGAAGTTTCTCTCTTATAGAAAATACCATTATTCAGGGTGCCTGGGTGGCTCAGTCAGTTAAGCCTCCAACTCCATTTTGGCTCAAGTCATGATCGTGAGATTGAGCCCCACATCTGGCTCTGAACTCAGTGTGAAGTTTGCTTGAGATTCTCCCTCTCCTTCTGCCCCTCCTGTTATTAAAGTGCACACAAGCTCTTTCTCTCTCTCTCAAATAAGTAAATTAAAAAAACTCTTAAAAATACCATTATTCTATGTATAACCTTGTAACTTGCCTTTTGCTGTAGAATATATTCCTTCTCCAAATCACTAAATGTTCTTTCTGTATCATTTCCAATGGTTGCATGCATTTAGTGAATGTGTTATCAGTAACTTTTGGACCGTCTGCTCTTGGTACAGCATACCATAGGTGCTCAGTAAATGCTGGAGAATGAATTGATAGAACTCTGTGGCCAGCCTGAGAGCCACAGTGCCTGATGAGTCTCTTCATTGGGCATTTCCCTTGTCTGAGCCCTGCCCTGTAAAGAAGAGATGACCTGTTTCCAGGCTTGTGGGAAATCATCGCGTACCAGCTGGAGTCATGGCTCCCATGTGGAAGGTTCTCTTTTGGGCAATGGGAACTCCCACTCCAGTGTCTCAAGTGGAGAGTGACTCAGCCTTGGTCTCCACTGTCTCCCAGAAAGGAGGGCACCCTCCTGGCTCACCCAGAGAAGCCTCGTTGCAATTGCATACAATCTGCAATTCTGTCCTCCCCTCCCGACTCCTGCTTGTTTGTACCTTCAGGCCGTTGTGTCTTTGTTCAAGTTGTGTTTCAGTCTGAAAACATCTACCCTGCATTTCCCATTGGGAAACCCTAACCTGACATCAAGACCCACTTCCAGGAACACCTCCTCCCTGGGTTTCTCTGACCTTTCCCAGCACCTCTACTGTACTCCCCTTTACTCCTGGCGCTTGGTGTAAGCAAGCGTCAAACAAAAACCTTAGCCATCTGTTGGGCAAATGTGTTCTTAGGTCTGCTCTATCCATCAGACTGCAGATCTCCAGCCTGACCTCAGCCCTTAGTAAATGTTCCTGGGAAGGATTAATTGGCAGGATGGGACGGGGTTGCCTCAGCAGAGGGGCAGAGGGCTTCAAACCTGCACCTGACTTTGCAGCCCTAGAGGTAGAGAAACGGCAGCTCAGCCGCCTGGAGCGGGGCTGGTACTACCCAGGGAACATGTGCCCTGCTCTGCTGTCTCAGATACCAGAGAGTTGCCAGAGCAGAGAGGAGACAACGATATTTTGGCATGTTTCCTAACCATGGTTTATGAAAGGGAAAGTCATCTTTATTGCATTTATTTAGAGAAGGGGGTTATAAGAACTTCATCTGGTGTTCACTTCAGAGCAGCTGTTTGGTATTACCAAGGAGAAAGACGAGTGACTCGTGCTCCTGTTCCAAGCCAGAGAATCCAAATCAATAGACACAATGGCGTCTCTTATGACAGGCAAGGTTCTTGGAGCTGGGAAGTTTTCTCCCAAAGCCCTTTAGTCTATGTCCCAAGATTCTTTTTTCTTTCTTTCTTTTATCCCGAAGGCTTCATTTAGCCAACAGCTATTTCTGGGTGCTGATGGTGGGGTTGGTCCTGGGCTGGACTGGGGGCTGGAGCTCAGAGATGTGTCAGACAGGAGCTGCTGTCTTGCGGTGGAGTTTCCACTACAAGAGAGCACAGGAGCTGAGGTTCAGTTACAAGCAACAGATACTGGTTCTGGCTAGCATAAGCAGCAAAAGAATTTGTTGGATGTATACAGAGACACTCTCAGGACTCATGGGAAGCCTGGTGAACAGATTTGGAGAAATGACTGGAACCAAGGGAAGCCAAATCACAGGAAACATATCAACCATGGGAGCCATCTTTTTTCAGATGACATCCCTGGGCTATTGGCTGTCTGAATATTTTCTCAAGTGTCCCTGAGTGTTTGTGTCACTCTCTCAAGATTCATGGTACTAAAGGAAGCAGTAGATTGGCCAAATCCAGGCCATCTACCTGTACTCTAGGTGATCAAAGGCAGGCAGTTATAGCTGGTCTTTTGGATTCCTTAGGGGGTGGGAGGGCAGAGAGACCTTGCCCACAGCTAGCATTTCTGTTGAGATTTCTTCCTTTAAAATTTTGCTTCTGCTTGTAGAGGAGGGACACTTGAGATCTTCATAAGTAAGCATGATGTTCTATTTCTTAAGTTAGATGTGAATTTTAATAGGACACTATCCAACTCAGTACAGTGAGATAAATAAATACATTACTCGCAGGCCTTACTAGAAAGCCAGCCTTGGATGCAAGCTGTGGGAGAGTCCGTCTGTCTGCAAATTCCAGATTGTGCAGATAGATGCCTTTTAAAGGTGCTTGCATTTTGAATGTTTTATTTTCCAATGACTTCATTTCACATTCAAATTTAAAGTCCCAGTGGTCGAGGTTATCTGTTTTTCTGGGTACTATGAAGGCAGAGTTTGCTCAAATCTTGCAAAGAAATACTTTAACCTGCCATTAACTGGAAGAAAAACATTTTTACTCTCAAGAAAACTGAAGTCAAATCCCTGTGGGTTTTCTAGTCCAGTAACAAGGATTTGGAATCAAAAAAGATGGTGGTCCTGAGCTGTCTAGTCATATCTTTCTTTAAATTACATCTGAACCACAAAGTTACTCTGTGGAGTGGAGAACGACTGCCAAGATTTTCATGGTGTTCTCATAGCTTTTCTTCCATAAGTGTTTGGTGAAACACCTCAGGAATACACATCTGATTCATACCAGAAACATTTTCACTGTCACTCATAGTCTTTATTAACTATCATCCATCCCCCACTGTAACCGGGATAACCGAAACTTACAATCTGACTGAGTGTCATTAGTTTCGGTCACTACTGCAAATATTCACTTACACAACATATATCTCTGCATGCCTACCAAGCTCCATAGCCATGGGAATGAGGATAAATGAGACTTGATCTTCCTCCGAAGATTATGTTCTGGGGTGAAAGACAGATTAGCGAAGGACAGCCAGAATTCAGAGGGAGAGCTCTGCATGGATTAATTACAGAGCACCATGGAAGTATGTGCCAAAAATATCTTTACTCCTACCTGGGAAATTGAGACCAGAGACTTAGGCTGGGATGAGGAGAGTATAGATAGAGGAGAAAGGAAGCCTGAGAGTGTAGGGAGCAGAACTCTTGGACCTCAACTATGGGGATGTGTAGTGGCAGAGATGTGGGAAGAAAAAACACAGGGAGTTCCGTTTGGACTGCCTTGTAGAGAGATTCCTGTCTTTTTTTTTTTTTTTTTTTAAGATTTTATTGATTTATTTGACAGATCACAAGTAGGCAGAGCGGTAAGCAGAGAGAGAGGAGAAAGCAGTCTCCCTGCGGAGCAAAGAGCCCGGTGCAGGGCTCAATCCCAGGACCCTGGGACCATGACCCGAGCTAAAGGCAGAGGCTTTAACCCACTGAGCCACCCAGGCACCCCAAGAGATTCTTGTCTTTAATATAAAAATAGGAAGATGAGCCATTTCAGGAATCAGGGCATGGTTGAGAGTAAGTTCAGTTATTAAAATATTGTGTGTGTGTGTATTTTTGTTGTTGTTGTTGTTGTTGCCAGAGGAATGTTTAAGAGAAAACTTCCAATTGAGAGCTTAAACCCTAAAGGGAGAGTTGTATTTCAAAGTCTTCGGAGTATATATGATCCATGAATAGATGAGTGCATTTAGAGAGATTAGGTCCAGCAAGATGAAAAGTTATTTTAGGACAGGACCAAAGGCACGCCCACTGCTAGTACATGGGTTGGGGAGGAAACGTCCTCAAGGGAGGCAGAGAAGGAGTAGTCTGCCAGAGAACAGTTGATCTTTTGTCAGAACTTTTAGCTCCTTGGTAAATCTCTATTTACAGAATGTGGTGGCTATTTGATTTGATTCAGAGCTTGTCTAAGCTTAGCTGGGGGTGAAAAATGGCGAGGACAAAAAGGAAACCTACTCCCAGGACGATATTGAACCAATACCAAACCACTGGCAATGTCTCAGCTACCTAAGGCTGTGATTTCATTTAAGGAAAACTAGACCCTGATTGGGGATTTAAAAAGAAATTCTGGCAAACTAGACTACCACAGGGAGTTTTGAAAAACTCTGACATATTCCTGGAGATCCAAAAGTCAGCACACATGAACAGGAAAGGCTGAGGTAAGGAGAAGTCACCAGTCCAGTTTACAGCATTAA
This sequence comes from Mustela lutreola, assembly GCF_030435805.1. Lineage (NCBI taxonomy): Eukaryota > Metazoa > Chordata > Mammalia > Carnivora > Mustelidae > Mustela > Mustela lutreola. Next base: position 38,373,829 of record NC_081293.1, read on the forward strand.
ATTATAAGATATGCAAAGAAGCAAGATAATATGCCACATACACAGAAAAAGTAAAGAAAAAGAGCTGGCAACAGAAAATGTCCTTGAGGGGGCACAGATTTTGCACTTACCATGCAAGGAATTTAAATCAGTTATTATAAATATGTTCAAAAAACTAAAAGAAATCATGTACAAAGAATTTAAAGTATGACAATGATGGCCCTTCTTTTTCACGACATCTGTATCTTTGGGGTAAATACCCAGTAGTGCAATTGCAGGGTCATAGGGAAGCTCTATTCTTAATTTCTTGAGGAATCTCCACACTGTTCTCCCAAGTGGCTGCACCAACTTGCATTCTCACCAACAGTGGAAGAGGGTTCCCCTTTCTCCACATCCCCTCCAACACATGTTGTTTCCTGTCTTGCTAATTTTGGCCATTCTAACTGGTGTAAGGTGATATCTCAATGTGGTTTTAATTTGAATCTTCCTGATGGCTAGTGATGATGAACATTTTTTCATGTGTCTGATAGCCATTTGTATGTCTTCATTGGAGAAGTGTCTGTTCATATCTTCTGCCCATTTTTTGATATGATTATCTGTTTTGTGTGTGTTGAGTTTGAGGAGTTCTTTATAGATCCTGGATATCAGCCTTTTGTCTGTACTGTCATTTGCAAATATCTTCTCCCATTCCATGGGTTGCCTCTTTGTTTTGTTGACTGTTTTCTTTGCTGTGCAGAAGGTTTTGATCTTGATGAAGTCCCAAAAGTTCATTTTTGCTTTTGTTTCCTTTGCCTTTGGAGACATATTTTGAAAGAAGTTGCTGTGGCTGATATCGAAGAGGTTACTGCCTATGTTCTCCTCTAGGATTCTGATGGATTCCTGTCTCACATTGAGGTCTTTTATCCATTTCGAGTTTATCTTTGTGTATGGTGTACAAGAATGGTCAATCTTTACCCCAATGTTTATAGCAGCAATGGCCACAGGTGCCAAACTGTGGAAAGAACCAAGATGCCCTTCAATGTACAAACGGGTAAGGAAGATGTGGTCCATATACACTATGGAGTATTATGCCTCCATCAGAAAGGATGAATACCCAACTTTTGTAGCAACAGGGACGGGACTGGAAAAAAATATGCTGAGTGAAATAAGTCAAGCAGAGAGAGAGTCAATTATCATATGGTTTCACTTATTTGTGGAGCATAACAAATAACATGGAGGACATGGGGAGATGGAGAGGAGAAGGGAGTTGAGGGAAATTGGAAGGGGAGGTGAACCATGAGAGACTATGGACTCTGAAAAACAACCTGAGGATCTTGAAGGGGTGGAGGGTGGGAGGTTGGGGGAACAAGGTGGTGGGTATTAGGGAGGGCACGTATTGCATGGAGCACTGGGTGTGGTGCAAAAGCAATGAATACTGTTACGTTGAAAATAAATAAATAAATAAAAAGTATGACAGTGATGCCTCATCAAATAGAGAATGTCAATAAAGAGAAAAATTGTGTGTGTGTGTATATATATATATATATATACACACACACATTTGAAACTGAAGTGAAAAAGTCACTAGAGGAACTCAAGAACATATTTGAGCTGGAAAAAGAAAGAATCAATATGCTTCAATATTGGTCAATAGAGATTATCTAGTCTGAGAAGCAGAAAGAACAAATAATGAAGAAAATGAATAGAACCTCAGAGGTCTGTGGGACATCAGCCAACATAACAACATATGCATAATAGAAATCCTAGACAGAGATGTGAAAAGAAAGAGATAGAAAATAATAAATAAAATAAAAGATAAATGAAATAGAAAATAATTCAATAAAAAATCTGAAAACTTCTCAAATTTGATGAAAAACATCAATCTACACATCCAAATAGAACAAAGTCCAAAAGATCCACCATAGACATATCACAGTCAAATTAATGAAATTCAAAGACAAGGAGAAAATAGTAAAACAGTAAAAGAGAAGCAGTTTATTAAGTACAAGGACTAATTAATAACATCAACAACTGGTTTCTTGTCAAAAACTGGAGTTCAGAAAACAGTGGGATGATATCTTCAAATATTGAAAGAAAAAGCCTATTAAGCAAAATATTTTTTTATCTAGCTAAACTCTCCTTCAAGTTTGAAAGGGAAGTTAAAGCATTTCCAGATAAATAAAAACTAAGGATTAGTTGCTAGCAGACCTGAAGACAAAACACAAAAACAAAACAAAAAAACTAACCAGAATTCTGTAGGCTGAAATGGAGGGACACTAGGCGGTAATTGGACTCCACACAAAGGAAAAAAGCAGCAGTAAAGATAATCATGCATTATGAAAAACAATATAAACATGCTTTTGTTTGTCAGTCTTTTCTTGCCTGTCTTAAAATGTTGCATTAAAATAAGCATAAAACTATATCATAATACAAAAATATAATTATATTTAAACATATAAAACATGAATATAAACTTATATAAACATATAAAATACAATTTTTATGAAAATAATAACACCAAGGATGAAGGAGGGATTGAAGTAATAGTGGAGCAAAGTTTTATACACTGTTAAAATGCTACTTGCAATTCCCAGGGCAATGACTGAGAAAATAATTTGGAAAAGTCTGTCAAAAGAAATAACAAAGAAATTAAAATGCAACACTAGGAACTGTCTATTTAAAACTATGAAGAGTGAGAAATCAAGCAACAGAAAAACAATAACACAAGATATAGGGCATATGTAAAACAAATGTCAAAATATTAAACATGAATCTTACCTTCTAAGTAATTACATTACTTACAAATGGATTAAATACCCCAATCAAAAGACAGAGATTGAAAGAATGTATTAAAAATTATCTAACTATATGTTGTCTAAAAGAGACACATTTTATATTCAAAGACACAAGTAAGAATAGAAAAAGATATGTTACACAAAGAGCACACAAAACAGAACTTTAAGACAAAAATCATCACTAGATACAAAGAAAGACCGTATAATAGTATCAGGATTAATCCATCCAGAAGATACGAAGATGGTAAACATTTATGCATGTAACAACAGAGACTCAAAATACGTGATGCAAAAACTGACAGAATTGAGGAAAGAAATAGACAATTCAACAATAATATTTGGAGACTCAATATCTCAATATCAGTGAAGAATAGAACTGGGCAGAAGTTCAAAAACAAAAGAGAACCTTTAAATAACTCTATAAACCAAATAAATGCATCTTGAAAACAATTATAAACCATATAAATGCATACAATTTATTCTCCATATGTCAGTCCACAAAATACATCTTCATAAATTTAAAAAGCTTGCAACCATATATTTATCTTCTCCACTTCAAAGGAATGAAATTAGAAATGGACAACAGAAGAAAATCTGGGAAATTCCCAACTTTTTTTTCATTAGCCAACATATTCCTAAACAATCAATAGGTCAAAAAGGAATCGCATGAGAAACTTGGAAAAACAAGTTTGAACAGCTTAAGCAACTATTAAGTGATGAATGATAAACAGTATATCTACTCAAGTTCAAAATCTGCAGGATTGGCCGGCAGGCTGGAGACACAGGAAGAGCCAATGTTGCAGTTCAAGTCAGAAGGCCTGCTGCAGAATTCCCTTTTGGTTTTAGGAGGTCAGCTTTTTGTTCCACTAAGGCTGTCAACTAACTGGATGAGGTCACATTATAGAAGGCAGTTGACTTATTCAAAGTCCACCAATTTAAATAATCTCATCCTAAAATACCTAACAGAAACATCAAGACCATTAGAAACAAAGAGAAAATAAATAATAAGATGATAGAGGATTTAAGTGTTGATTTATCAATACTTACCTTGAATATAAATAGTATAAACTCACCAATCAAAAGAGAGAGATTGGCAGAGTGAATAAGATAATAATAATTCAAGTAAATGCTGTTTCTGAGAAATGGACTTAAGTTGCAATGTCATGGACAGATTGAAAGTTAAATGATAGAAAAATATGTCATGCAAATATTAATAAAAAAAAGAGTGACTACATTAATTTCTGATAGGCTTTAACACAAGGAAAAGTACTAGAGATAAGATGAATGTTAACAAAAACAATCGAATAAAAAGCTGTAATGAAACAAAATTTGTACATAACCAAACAACAAAGCCTCAAAATACATAAAGCAAATTGATAAAACTGAAAAGAGAAATAGAGAAATCCAAATGAATAAAATTACAAGATGAATCTTGAGCTAGGGCTCACATTTTATTTTCATTTATTTTCATTTTTATTTATTTATTTTTAAATTTATTTATTTATTTATTTTAAATTAAATTTATTTATTTTCAGCATAACAGTATTCATTATTTTTGCACCACACCCAGTGCTCCATGCAATCCGTGCCCTCTATAATACCCAGCACCTGGTACCCCGACCTCCCTCCCCCGCCCCTTCAAAACCCTCAGATTGTTTTTCAGAGTCCATAGTCTCTCATGGTTGACTTCCCCCTCAAAGAATTTTATTTATTTATTTGACAGACAGAGATCACAGGTAGGCAGAGAGGCAGGCAGAGAGAAAGAGAGGAGGAAGCAGGCTCCCTGCTGAGTAGAGAGCCCGATGTGGGACTCGATCCAGGATCCTGAGACCATGACCTGAGCTGAAGGCAGAGACCTTAATCCACTGAGCCACCCAGGCCCTCCCCATTTTTTTTTTTTTTAAGATTTTTTATGTAAGGCCTTACATTTTATTCAAAAATTAACTCAAAATGAATCTCAGAGTTAAATGTAAAATGTAAAACTATAAAACTTTTTGAAATAAAGCAGAGGAGAAAATCTTCAGGATCTAAGGACAGAGAAATAGTTCTTAGGTTTGACACCAAATATGTAACTCATAAAAGGAGATACCTACACACTGAACCACATCCAAAACAATCTTTTGCTCTGTGTGGATGAGAAGATAAGCTACATGGTGGGGAAAAAGTGTTTGCAAACCACATATCTTATAGAGAACTAGTATCTAGAACACAGAAAGATCTCAAAACCTACCAGTAAAAAACCCACACTCTAATTAGAAAATAGACAAAGGGTGTGAGCAGACATTTAGTATCCATATACAGATGACAAATAATCACATGAAAATACATCCAGCATCATTAGTTATTAGGGAAATACAAATTAAAACCCATAATGAGATGATCACTATGTATTTATCAGAATGGTAAAAATTAAAAACAGTGACGGTAATAACACCATATGCTGGTGAGGTTGTAGAGAGACTACATCACTCTTACATTACTTAATAGAAATGTAAAATGTATTAGGCACTCTGAAAAACAGTTTGGCAGTTTCATATAAAGTTAACCATACAACTAATGTACAACCCAGCAATTGCATTCTTGGACATTTATTTAGAGAAGTGGAAACTTATCTGCATGTAAAAACCCGTATCAAAATGTACAAAGCAGCTTTATTCATAATAGTCAAAAACTGGAAAGAGCCCAGATACCCTTCAATGGATGAATGATTAAACAAACTGTGGTTTATCGGTACCATGAGTATATTACTCAGCAATAAGAAGGAAACAACTATTGACACGTGCAAAAGCTTGGAGGGATCTCAAGAAGATTATTCTGAATGAAAAAAGCCAATCTCCAAAAATTTCATACTGTAGGATTCCGTTTACATAACGTGCTTACAATGATAAAACTACAGGAATGGAGAAAGATGGGTGGGCACCTGGAGTTAGAGATATGGGATGGAGAAGGGAGGTGACTGTGGTCATAAAGATGGAACTGTTCTGTATTTTGACCTTGGTCATGAATAAACAAACCTATACCTGTGATAAAATGGTATGAAATTAATACACATACAAATGACTAAAAATAAAAACTAGGGAAACTGAAATAATGTTTGGTCTAGTAGCAATGTCAATATCATGTTTATGGCATTGTACCTTTGCTTTGCAAAATGCCATCATTGGGGGAAATGGTATAAACAGTACATGAGATATCTGTATTATTTCTTACAACTCATAAGTTTATATTAGAAACAACAACAGGTTTCTTTCTAACCAGGGCCTGGCATGATCTAGGCTGAATCCAAAACACGAAGGAAATGTCCTGTGGTTGATCTACAAATGCCACCCCAGTGACTTTGACCAGCCGTGGCCTGTGCTGGACTCTGGGAAAGAAAAGTTGTAGTGTTTCTGTCCCTGAAATGCTTGCCATCTAGCAGAGGAGAGATCAGGGGCTTGAGGCTCTGGATTGCTCTGCTCTACTTCCTTCTGATATAGGAGAGAGGATCTTATTATCTTCCTTAACTTTCCATGTTTTGGAGAGGAGGACTCGGTCCTTGGTGTCTTCTAACCCATGATCCTATTTTTGTCATCGAAGATGTCTTAGTATCCATTACAGACATGGGGAATGTGAGTTCTGGAAATATTAAAATGCTTAATCAAGGTCACACAGCTAGAGAGTGGTAGGGCTGGGATTTGAATCTAGGTCTTTCTGCTCTCTTTGAGATGCCCCTTTGGTGACAGATAATCACGCACTGGCTAGGTGGAGGCAGGGAGAAGCGTTGGGAGAGTGGAAGACCTGGTAGCTGTGTGGACAGGAGATGATGTGAATGTGAGCTAGGACACTACCAGTGGAGGGGCGAGAGGGAGCTGGAGCTGGAGACAGAAGGTATGAGGGTCAGTCTTCTGCAGAGGCTCACTTGAGCCAGACAGAGCACTAGGCACTGAGGACACAGAGGTGAATGGCATCAGGAAGCTCCCAGTCCCCCAAGCAAGGGAACTGGGATCTGATAATGACTGAACAGAATCACTGACGGTCCATGGGCAGGAGAAGCCCTAATACAGACAAGGCAAACTCAGGGAAGGCTGCCTGGAGGAGGTGAGACTGGGGCTGACTGTTAAAGAAGAAGTCAGGGAGGCAGTGAGAAGAACCAGTGGAAACTGACAGCTAAATGCACTTTCCAGAAAAAGCAAGAAGGGAGTAAAGAGGAGGAAGCTGCTGGGATGCCATAGACTCCGTTTTCTAGTAATTTTCTGGAGATCTGTAGGGCTCCGTCCCTCTCCCCAGCCCATGCAGTGTTCCAGAACCTCCCTCAGCCTCTCTTCCTAGGCTCATCCATCAGGCCTGTCCTCTGGCTTCCTTCTCTGGCACTCTTTGCTTCCTCTCCTCTGGGAAGGTCAGAACCTTCCACATGAACTACCTGTGAGGTCAGTGCTGACTAGACCAGGACCAGAGAATCACGGCTGGAGATTTATCTGTTTGATGTAGATGTAAGCAAGAGAGGAACAGAGGATATCATCTGTCAGTACGAAAGACAGGGCCAGCATAAAAAACCACAGAAACCTGGGCGAAGGATTTGCTGTTATCAGAGTTACCTGTTACAAGATGCCTGGTAACCGTCACCAGCTCTAGGCTCATTTAGCCAGAATTTGTGACATGCTTGGCCCAGGTGTAGGGGAAACCACGGCTGGACGGGATGCTTATAATCCCCTGCTGCTGTCTGGGACCAAGGGGAGCTCAGGGCCTCCGTGACCCCAATGAGCTAGAGGCATCCCATTAGCAAGGATTTGGGCAGGACTTTTGAGATAAGCTACTTGATGGGAAGTGGCATTCTACAGAAATATGTCTTTTTGGTTTTCTTGTTTTTTCTTTCCCCCATACAACTCCCAACAACTTTATAATAAATAAGCCTTGGCTTCCCAGTAAAGGCACATGACAGACTAATAGACCATGGCCAGATAGCAGCCCGGGCTCAGGCCTTGTGGCCCTCAGAGCCCCGTAGAGCTGAGCACGGGGCCAGTTGAGGCCGGTGTGGGATCACTGGCAGACACCAGAAGAGTCTACTGGCCAAAGCCTGCCAGTAGCTTGTTGATCTGTCTCCCTGGCTCCCCCTGGGGGCGTGGGTCTCCTCCAGGGACTGGGTTGCCTTCTCAAGTTGGTGACTGTGTACACATGTGTGTCACCTGAGATGTCAGTACAGAAATCCCAGCCATGGCCAAGTGCCTGCCTGGGGCCAGAAACCTGGAAGGGTCACCAGCTATGGTTTTCTCCTATCATGATTGCTCCCCAGTACTGCAGATCCCATGGGGGAACTGACATGTCACATCCCCGCAGGTGCCAATCTGGAACAGCCCCTGTCAGCTGCCTCAGAAAGGGTGCTATGTGACAGAGGAGACAGATGTCCCAGCTCCTCACGGCACCGACAAGAACAGGATCCGTGAGCTGCAGAGTGAACCTGACAGGCTGACAGAAGGAGGGCATACACTTGGGGGCAGGGGAGGGAGAGGTAGGGTAGGCTGTATAGAGGAGGTGGCATGTGGGCAGCCCTGGGGGATGGAGGGGATACTGTGGATGGTGCTGTGGGAATGGAGACAGCACGAGTGAAGGAGTCAGCTGAGCAGGTGCTGAGGTTGCGTGTGGGGGTGGACAGAGACATGACCCTCCCCCCAGCAGGAATCCGGGGCTCTGTCACCTCTGTCTCTTGGCCTTAATTAGGGAAGACCCTTCTTGAACACCCAGATATGTGTTCAAGAGGCTCTTGTCACCCAGACAACAAGAGGCTGTTGTCACAGACAGAGAGGAGGTTATGAGGTCCAGTCTGGGCAGTAGGTGCCAGAAGTGAGAGAGAAATGCTGCCCCTGGCACATGGGGGTGGAGCCAGCCAGGCCTCTCTCAGACAAGGTGAGAAGAGGTCCCCACAGAGGAGAGCTGGAGGCATGGGCTTCCCTTCCCCATCTCAGTGCAGAGGTGGAGGAATTTGTCAAGAAAGCAGGGCTTATTAGCCTCAGTGAGTTCCCAGTACCTTCCACTCCTGTGGGCACACGGCCTCCTCTGAGTGGCAGGCGGTCTGTGCCTCGTGAGCCTCAGTTTCCCGGGTCCTGATCGGCCACTGAGCCCTGCAAGGCTGGACCTGATACCACATGAATATGTAATTACGTCTCAGTTAGTGCAAATAAGCTAGACTGTTTTCCCTGGTCGCTTAGGAAATGGTTTCTAACTTAACCAGAAAATCACTTATGACCCCCAAAAGGGAAGGATGAGAATAAGAAGAGCTGGGGACAGATCAAGTGGGTCCACAGTTTAGAGGTAGCTTTGAGGGCATCTTCTTACTCGTCAACTCTTCAGGGCAGTGAGAACAGACCCCCAGAATGGTTTCTCCACAGACCGCAACAGCAGTGGGACATCAGCCGGTGAGTAGAGTAGACTCGGGTCTCCACTCGGCACCAGACCCAGAGCATGCCCTTAGCACAGCCTTTCCCTTTGCCCTCCAGCAGCTGCCCTAAGGCCCCTGCCTTCCCCCAGTAGCCACAAGAAATCCCAGTCACCAGGGCTGGTCACTCAAAGGTGGGAGTCCCCTTCAGTCCTGAAGGCAAGTGGAGGTCTGAAAGCTACATTGCAGCAGGCAACGGTCCATTGCCATTCCAACAGTCCTTCCCGTATATTTGGGCACCTACTGGAAAGAAAAGGGTGAGTTTTTCCTAAGTGAAAAAACACACCCAAGAAACAAGGAACAGCGAAATGATGTCATCCCCTAAGTACTCAGTATGTGAGTCTAATATCTCTCCTGAGGGGCCATGACAAAGGAGAGAGAACAGGTCTTCCTTGGAGAGGACAATAATCCAAATGGCTAACATTTATCAATGATTTTCTGGATGCCAAATGTTATTCAAGGTGCTTTGCACGAATAACTCATTCACTCTAACCATCCTATGTGGTGAGCTCCTAACTTGCTCAAGGTAGACACCCATCTGACTTTCAAACCTTGGTTCTGGGTGGGCCCATAAAGGATGCTGATGGTGTAATTACCGAGAGCCTACCACGTGCAGGGCTGAGCCCCTTACATAAATGGTCATACCGAATCCCTAAAACATCCTAGGAAAATGTCTCCCCATTTTACAGATGGGGAAACTTAGGCTCAGAGTAGAGAAAGGACTCCAGGGATGGCATAGACACCCAATAGATGAGAGCATCAAGTGGGTGGTGGTGAGGAGATCACAGAGTGGTGATGTGGGTTTGGAGAGACAGTGGGTTTGGAGGAGGAGATGGAACATCTCTTGGAAAACGGATTCCTTGAGGACCCTGGGTAGGGAGTTCATGTTCTAGAAACAGAATCTGAAAGCAGCACTTCCTCTTTTTATTGTTGGCGTTAGCCTGGCTAGCTCTCTAGCTCTGGCCTCCTGCAATTGTCCAGCATGTCCTTCTCTTTGTAAGACATGAGATTAACATTAAAAAAAAGTCACTGGAGAGCAAGACGTTCCCACGTGACATTCAATATGCATCAGACACATGTTGCTGAGATCTCACCGTGAGCCTGACCCCCATGCCCCGGGACCGCTTACCGCCCACTGTCCACACAGCTGTGTCCCATTCCTCTCTGGGCTCACGACGACTGCTCTGAGAGGCCTGGGAAAGAAAGGAGCAGTTCCGCATGCCTTGGAGTTGTTTATCGGTCATTTTCAAGTTTAAGCCTCAGGCCTGAGTTTTGAGTGGCCAGATGTCTTAAAAAGGTCTACAGACTTCCAAACACAGGTTAAACACAGAGAAACAGAACAAGAAAAATTCTAGATGTTTTTGCTAGGCAAGGTTGTGCATCTGGATATTTAAAAAGCAAGATTTTTAATGGAGCTTTTCAGTTTTCTCATGGATATTTGGCCTCATGTAGCTGCAAATGTGAATCAAAGTCAGGAAATAATATGTGGATTTGCACGGCAAGTTCAGTGGGCACTGAGCTGGAACTGTCAAAATGAAGGGCCTGAGTGAACGTCTTGGTTTTGCGTTATTGTGAGATGATGACAGGACGTGTGTGTTATATTACAGCGATCTGCCATGGCATTAATGGTTTCGGTGTGTGATAAACGCAGCAGGTCCCCAAGGAAGTCCACACAGAGGTTAACTCCATCCAAACGAGTTATATATAGCTTGCCTCTCACTAAATTCCAGCAAGTCGCCCTCCACTTTCAAATAACACCACAGTCAGAGCAGTATTTTGTATAAATTTTGTCCAAGTGATGAGTGCTTCCAGTGCAGGATTTCATGTTACTCTGGATAATATGTCCTGTGATGCTGAGGGTAATTAGGAGCGAATGCATAGCAAGCCTACCTCTGGGGAGTTCCCTCGGAGATTATTACATCGAAGCTGTGGAATGGATGAGCCTAATGGGGCTGGATTTGGGAGCCAGTTGTGGATCGTCTCCAAGGCAGGGAGAATATAGAGTGACCCACGGAAGAGAACACACACTGAAGCCTTCAGGGCTCATGGACATGTGGCCATGGGGCTCAATTCCACTCGCTGAGAGTAGGAAGATGAATATATTACAGAACTGGGGACAGAGTGGGAGATCCAAGGCATGTGACAAGTCTGAAGAGGAAAGCTCGGAATTGTAAGCGCCACTCGGGTCTGGCCTTGCTCGGCCATCGCAGACTCCTGACAGTTACACCCAAGCACCCCCACAGCAGGGTCTGTGGGAAACATTGCCAGGACCTCTTCTTGAATGCTCCTTCCCTTGTGACCCCAGCGTCTGTCTGCTCTGTTTGGATAAGTAAAAGAGGATATTTTCCAACCCAACCGGCCTCTGGTTGGAGTCATTCTCTAAGGTTTCCTGGACTGAACAGATCCTGAGTGAAATGCAAGTCAGAAAATAAAGTAGTCTGCTCAGTGGGTCACAGTCTCCATGAGGTTATGTGAGCAGTCAGCACAGAACATATGGGGAGAGCATGTGTCTCCACAGTGCAAGCCTGAGACCTCCCCCAGCATCTGCACGCACACATTCACACTCTCACTTCCATCCTGAATTCTTGTTGCAACTTTTGTTCCTTAAACTATTTTTTTTAAAGATTTTATTCATTTATTTGAGAGAGAAGGAGAGCTTGAGCAGAAGGAGTGGCAGGCAGAGGGAGAGGGAGAAGCAGACTTCCTGCTGAATAAAGGACTTGATCCCAGGACCCCGGGGATCATGACCTGAGCCAAAGGCAGACCCTTAACTGACTGAACCACCCAGGCACCCTGGCAACTCTTCTTCTTGAAGAGGGGAAGAGTCTTTATCAAGAGAAAGACAGAGAAATATAGTCTGTCTGAAAGAGCTTTCAAGGGAAGGGTAACTAGTAGGATGTCTAATGCGAGTCCTGCAGGACATTGCTGTTGAGGGAGGGCCTGATGGAGGGGGCCTGTGGCTCTCTCTTTTGTCCTTAATTTTAAATAGGAAAAGGAGGTTCGATGAAAGTTGAGAAGCCAAGCTCCTCAAGTTTGTTTGTGGGAAGGAAGCAGTTTATAGGCAAGATTAATGGGTTGACTCCAACAAAAGGGATTATTTCTACCTAGTTAGTACTTTTTTTTTTTAACTGAAGAAGAAATAGATGTATGTGGTAATATTCAAACAATATTAAAGGTATTTAGTATCTCATTCCAGATCCTCTAATTATGCTTGCCTGAGGCAGCAATTATTAATAGTTTCTTGTGTATCCTTCCAGAAATTTTTATGTACCCACAAATACAGAGATGTAAATGCATATGCACATATGTGTATATTTACATTACATTTACATCTCTATTTTTCTGTAAATGGGAACACATTTATGCAATTTTTCTTTGTATTTGTTTTTCTGATTTGGTCAGCCAGTTATACTATACATTGGAGAAGAAAGTGGAACTTAACCCAAATCTTGGGATGTGTCTATCCACAGAAAATGCAGAATGGGAGAAGAGCCAGCTCGCAGCTTTCCCTGTGACTTGGGGTTTTACGAAGCTGTGGAGAGCTTGGTTTGGCCGTAGTATGTGATATAGACACTGCTCTTATAAATGCAATTATGTCCTTAACATTGGATTACAATTATGGTGTTCAGGACAGAGAAAGAGACTTGAGGAGCACACAGATAAATTGGGATGCATTTTGAGGAGAGTAACCAGAATGGTAAAGGAGACTAAAAGTCATGTCCAATGAGTTCTGAGTGACAAACCAACAAATTGGGCCAACCAGGTAACACCCCCACCCCTCAGCTGGACATCCATGGACAAGATGATGAAAGTCTATTTATAATCCAGTTTTGGTCAGGATGTGAGGGCTCTGGAAAGCCACATCAAGCTAGAAGGGAGAGGGAGCATCTTCTGTGGAGAATATTTGTAAAGATTTAAGATCACCAAGAGGAGGAGGCAGCAGAGAGGCCGCTCACCATGAAGAACTGTCTTCTGTGGGTGGTGTCATCAGCCTTGTTCAGTGGGAGTCCCATGGCCCTGAAAGTATTCAAGTGAATGTTGGGTAGTCACATGAAAGAAAGGTCCTCACATCATATCACTCAGTCTCTGCCTTTCACAATACTGATGTTCTATAGGATAGTACTACTTGCTTCTCAGAGAATGTCCTGTAGAAAATGAAAGGTTAGAAATACTAGCTTAAACCAAGTGAAGCAGGTGTCTTGATGACAGACTGTCTCAGGAAGAAGATAGAATGCACTGTCTCCCACATGGACTTGGGGGCATGCGTGCCCTCTTGTTGTACAACATGACAGAGGATGGATGTGTCAAACTTCAGGGATGTTCCCCAGGATGCAGTTGGGGACACGCTGCTCCAGAAGATGGAACCTCCACTGGATGACCATCTGGGACTTTCTAAGTCCATAATCGTGACTCCAGATGAAAACATGTCTTCAAGATAATCCAACACGTACATTGGAACTCAGGTCAGCAATGACCAACATCAGTTGAGTGTTTCCCTAAGTCACAGGTATTATTTGATAGGCTTTACCAACATGGTCTCATTTTACCTTCACAAGAAACCTTAAGGGGCAAGCCATCAGCAGACTCATTTTACAAATGGGGAGCCTGAGGAACAGAGAGGTTACCCAGGGTGCCTCAGGTCCCACAGCTGGGAACCAGAACCCAGGCTGACTGCTCAGGCATTGTGTTGTAACTGAGAAGAGAGAGAAGGCACTGGAAGGACAAAGTCAAGAGCAGATGTAAGGTGAATACCTTCATAGGAGAATCCATGACGGAGCTTAACTGGAGGAATATGGCTCCCAGGAACATGAGGACATAAAGAATATGTGTGAGCTTGGATGAGGCAGGGAGGACAGGGCCAGGTCATACTTCGAACAGAAAGCTGCCTGATCAAATGATTTGGTTTCGGCACATATCCATATGGCCTGCCTCAGTGTCTGGTGTTCTGCCTGTAGGGATATATTTATATGATAAGAATTGACTGAATTTCTGAATATCATTTTACATGATTTGAGATCATCTAAGAGAGAGTCTTGGTCATTTTGATGATGACACAGCTTAGGCCTTCACGGGACTGTGCTTATGATTCCTAGCTGAGGCCAGGGGTTGGAAGGAAACACAAAGAGAGAGTCAGAGCGTGCTTTATTTAAAGCTCACCAGGGGTTCCGTGTGACTTATACTGCTCATGGGGAGAGGCAGTCAGGAGGTAGTGCTCTGCTTGTCTCAGGACAATTTCCAGATGCTCTAAAGTACTAGGGAGCCCAGCAGGGAGTGCTTCCCACCTCTTGCCTGTTTGCCTCTAGCTCTCTTCCACTGGGCCCGTTCTCCCAAGTCCTACACAGACTGGTGCGGGGGTATGGCATATGCTGGTCTTCTGACCCTGTGTCCATGGGAGAAAACAGATACCGGCCATGCCTCAGGGAATTCTTCAGGATGCCCCTGGCAAGGCAGGAAAAACCTGCCTTGTGTCTGAGCTGGTGAGCTGGTGTGTCTTGGCGGAGGGCAGCCCACAGCAGGAGTTCCATCAGTGGTGGCCTCTCCCTCACTCCCCCCACACTTGCATCCTGGGCCTCAGTTTGCTGCCAGCTCCCAGGGCCAGTCTAATGAGGTCTCAAGATAGGTCTTGTCTTGGGCCAGCTCGTTTTAAGACCAGACTTTGCACAAGAGCCAAGAAAATGGAGATGGGTTTTACCATCATCCCTGCAACCAGTGTTTATCTTCAAGACGTAAGGGAAGAGCCTGGAACATTCTCCTTTTCTCAGGCTTTTTGAGAGCACTTGTGTCATTAAACATTCCCAGACTTTCGAAACTCTCAGCCCCTTAGCCCTGTGCACACATTGCAAAGCCCGGGAAGGGGCACTACTCTGCCAGGCTACTGACAGATTTATCCCCCAGAGCTTGGAGGGGGGAGGGCAGGGGGGGACTGGCCAGGCTGCGGCCAGCCTTTGCACAGCGCTCCTCACTTGAACAGGAACTGTCAGGACGTGTGAATGAAACACAGAGCAGGACTCTGAAAGGCTCGTGGAGATTTATTGAGTATTTCAGACCACAGAATTCTATAAAATAAGATCCGAAAGCCTGTCTGAGTGAAGCAAGAGAATCAGGCTTCGGAGGGAACTGTGATTGATTTAAGGGCGCTGGGCAAATCTCTCTCAGCCAGTGTTCTCATCCCTTCTGCCCCCGCCTCCCCAAGTCCAGTCCTTCAGGCAGCATAGTGACAGAGTGAGAACACAGATGACCTCTGGGCAGAGGGTCCCTCAGAGTCCATGGCACAGGTAGCATGATTCGTGGGGTGACCAGCTCCAGTGAAGGTGGAGAGAGCTGATCAGGGGCTACAGACATGACCAGACCTGAGGACTGTTGGCCTCATGTCCTACAGGTCATGATGGCTGTGATGGGGGTGCCCCACAGGCTTGCCTGGAGGGAAGGTGGCCTGGACCCTGGGGCAGGGGTTTCTATTGTGTCACGTGGATGGACTGACCACAGGCCCTACACTCACTGGAAGACTAGTTTTTTATCAGTAGTCCCTGAGCTGCAGAAAGAGGAGGTCCTCATCAAACCTTGGTGGTGACCCCTGGAGTGCACCCGCATTCTCTTTGCTTTTTGCCCTGATGGCAAAAGCCTCAGCCCAGGCTCCTCAAGAGTGCTCAAGAAGGAAGCAATAAGCTTAAGAAGACCCACTGTTCCAGAACAAGCTTCCTCAAAACTTGGGCTTAAGATAACCACCACTTTATAATATCTCATGATGTTGCAAGTTAGAACTTGGTCAGAGCATACCTGACAATTTTACCTCATGTGGTGGACGGGATTTACTTGGTGGTCATCAGCAGGTTGCTAGATTGCCTGAGGTGTCCCAGATGTCTTTACTCACATTTGTGGTGCCTTGGAGAGGACAGAGGGAAGGGTGAGTCTAGCTGGGACCCTCTCCCTTGCCAACAGTGGAAAAGGATTTCTCACATGGTGGATTAGGGGTCCCGGAGCTGGGATGTGTCACTTACACCAAAGTCCATTGGTCAAAGTAGTCACAGTCTAGCCTGAATTCAAGGGGAAAGCACAGAGATATCCCTTTCCAAAGGAGGATGTCAGAGAACTTCCGGGCATCCTGAACCTGCTGCACCCACCTTCCCACAGACTATTTATTTATTCATTCAGGATTTATTGAGTCCTTACAATATATCAGATGCTGAATGGGGTGATAGGGAAAATTATGATAACACTAATATATGCCAAGTGTTTATTATATGCTAGGAACTGATCTAAGTGCTTTATATGTATCGATTCATTTTCATTCTTGCTGTAACTATTTCACAGATGAAGAAACTTCTGTACAGAGAAGTGAAAAAACTTGCCCAAGTTCCATAGCTGGGAGATGGTAGAATCTAAGTCTGACCCAGCTTGTCCCAATGCCTGTACTCTTTCTCACTGTCCTGTAGTGTACAGGAGATTAGATCCTATAGGGATCTAATCTGACACAGGTCCCGCTCTGAACAGCTCCTGTTTTATGACTGAAATAGGGCATATAAACAGATAACTGGAACACAGCAGTACATGGGAAATGCATCAGTGATTACAGTAATGCACAATGGCGACTCACAGGAGGACAGGATTCCTGCTGCCAGTTGTAAAGATCAAGGAAGGCTTTGTGGGAGAGTGTTTCAGTTTTCTATGATGGAGTAGCAAATCAGCTCAGTGGCTTAAAAGACCATCTGATGATCTCTTACTACTGAACGGGTTGACCTGGTGGTTCTCCTCTTCTGGAGAACCGGGCATCCTGAACCTGCTGCACCCACCTTCCAGGAGCTCGCCTGGGGTCATCAGCTCAATTCCTCGGTTTCTCAGTTCCCCAAGTGACTCCTTGGGCTGCCTCATGGATTCCAAGAACAATGTTCCATGGGGGCGCCTGGGTGGCTCAGTGGGTTGAGCCGCTGCTTTCGGCTCAGGTCATGATCTCAGGGTCAAGCCCCGCATGATCTCAGGGTCAAGCCCCGCATCTCTGCTCAGCAGGGAGCCTGCTTCCCCCTCTCTCTCTCTACCTACTTGTGATCTCTCTCTCTGTCAAATGAATAAATAAAATCTTAAAAAAAAAAAAACCAAAAACAAACAAACAAAAAAACCAAAAAAACAAAAATACAATGTTCCAAAAAGAGGGAGACAAAATAAGCTCCATCTCCAGAACTTCCCACGTTACTTCTACTACTTCCTACTTGTCGGAGCTTCTGCAGTCCCAGTCATGTGACAGTGCGGAGGGTACTTTGCCTGTTGGCTCTTTACCGTTAGTGAAGTAACAGTCCAGCACAAGGAGAAGGCTATGAGCTGACATTTGAAAGACAGCATTTTCCTTTTCTTCTGTTTTTATTTTCCCTCCCACCATGGGTATTTCCATCATAAATATCTGTCATGTAGGCATTAGAAATAAATTGTAAGGTATATGAATACTAGGAAAAATATGAAAATAGAGATAAGTATAAGGAGGACCCTATTACAAGACAAACAGAGGCTGGACAGGCAGGCGTGGGACAGTTGGAGTCTTCTCTGTCAAGAAAAAGCAAACCAGACAGAAAGCAAGACATGAGCAAATGAGGGGCTATCGATGCTTCCATTGGGAAGGCCCACTCTTGAAGTACAAATAAATATTTATCTTTGCAGACTGATTTGGCCCAGGCAGTCCTCCTAGGCAGCTCCTCTGCAAAGGGCTACCATAAATAAAGCTGCTATAAACCATTGCAGGTAGGTTTTTGTGTGGACAAGTTTTCATCTCTCTGGAACAGATGCCCAGGAGTGCCATTACTGGGCTGTATGGTAAGTGCGTTTGTAGTTTTATAAGAAACTGCTGGACTCTCTTCCAGAGTGGCTGTAAGCTTTCAGGTTCCCACAGCGATGCATGAGGCTCGTTGTCATCAGCAGTGTGTATCATCACTGTTTCCATTTTAGCCATTCTGATGGGTGTACAGTGATGTATCGCTTTGGTTGTAATTCGCATCTCCCTTATGGCTAATAATGTTGAGTGTCTCTTCATGTGTTTATTTGACATCTATATATCCTCTTTGTTAAAATGTTTGTCCATGATTTTCCCCCTTTTAACTTGGATTGTTTGAGGTTCTTTTGTTTGTGCCTGTGTATTTATTAATGTAAAGTATTTTATCAAGATGCAATTCACATCATAGAAAAAGAACTCAGTAGTATTTAGTAGATTCACAATTCTGTCTAGTCCCAAATAAGGTTCATGAACCAAAAGCAAAACTTTTCTCCATTAAGTACTTGCTCCCCATTTTCTCCCCACCTCCCAACCCCTGGTAACCACCTATCTGTGCCCTGTCTCTGGATTTACCTGCTCTGGTTATGTCAGATCAGCAGAATCACACATGTGACATTTTGTGCCTGGCTTCTCAGGGCTGGTGGGAATTCCACTCAGTCCCTAATAGTGTTGCTGACAGGAATAGGAGGTACGTCCTGGGCCTCCCGGTACTTCTAGGTGGGAGCTGGCAGGGCCAAGCCTGTAGGATAGACACAGCTTCCTCGGGCCAGCTATCTGGTTATCCTGTTGCAGATGGCTTCTGCTGGATCTCTGCTGGTACAACCAGGTGAGGAAAGAATTTGTTGTGCTTTCTGCCACTGCAATGGGGAGGTGGAAGACCCTGAGCCTAGGTCACCTTTTGGGTAAAGGACCAAGAGATGCCAGGACTGCTGTGGGTGAATCTGGGTCACATTCTTCTGCTGGATAAGAGATGTTAGGTTTGCTGGTGCAGCTAGGTGCTACACTGAATAGGAGACAGAAGACAGGGCTCACGCATCTGTTTCTGCTAATGCTCTTGGTGGGGGAGGTTAGTAGGAGATGATAGTCCCCACCCTGCCTTTACCCAAGGACACCATTTCCAGCAGAGAGAGCAACCTACTGCTGCTGGGTAAGCAGGGAGGGGATTCTCTAACCCAGGTACTCCCGTGCTGCTGCTATGGACTGCATGGAGGTGGTATCAATGCACCTTTTACTTAACTTCATTAATATTTTAAGATTTATTTATTTATTTGAGAGAGAGAGAGAGTGTGTGTGTGTGCAGAGGGAGAGGCAGAGGGAGAGGGAAAGGGAGAGAGCCTCAAGCATATTCCCTCCTGAAGGGCGCGCCTGAGACAGCAAGATCCTAGGACCCTGAGCTAATGATCTGAGCTGAAGTCAAGGGTCAGATGCTTAACCCACTGAGCCACCCAGGTGCCCCTTAACTTCATTAATCTTAACATTTGTATCTTCTTTTTGTCATGCTAAAATTCTCAGTTCCTCGCAACTCCAACAAAACTACTTACGGGCTTTATGTTACAATTAAAGACATAAAAAACAGCCTCAATAACAATAGCAAAACTATCTCCAACAATATAATCATTGAAAATATTTCTATTTTCCCAATTTTTATGCGTGTATTTATGCCACAAGTCAACAGAGTTAGGTGTATTATTTCTTTCAACCAGATTTTGTTTTCTAAGAGTTTCATATTTTAAATTTAATTGTATTATAATGATATAATTATTTACAAGTTTGAACCCACAAAAGAAAGCATACTGTGAGCAGTCCAGGTTTATCCTTGTTTCTTCTGTCGTGTTCTTTTCTTCCCTGAAATGTAACTTTGTCGTTGCTGCTGTTTTTCTCTGTTTGAGGTTCTTCCCTTTTATTGGTAAAATAAATACAGCAGAAGATTGATCATTTTCACCGTTTTTAGATGCACAATTCATTGACACTGTTTTGCAACCGTCACCACGATCCATCTCCAACACTACTTCACCATCCTGCCCTGAAACTATACCCATTAAGCCTAAATTCCACATTGCACCCTCCCCAATATCTGGTAACCACTGTTCTCCTTCTGATCTCTATGAATCTGACTACCTGATGCTCTTATGGAAGTGGGATCTTGCACTATTTGTCTTTTTGTGTGAGAGTTGTTTTACTTTGTGTATTTTCTTCAAGTTCCAGGCATTTGAATGCAGGCATGAGGATTTCAGTCCTTTTTCACAACAAATAATATTTCGTTGTATGAGTGTGGCCTGTTATGTTTATCCATTCATCCACCATTGGATATTTGCATTGTTTCATTCTTCTGCTGCTGTGAATATTAAACTTTCCATTTCAGATAGTTGTAGATTCCCATGTGGTTATAAGAAATCCCAGCCCCTCTTTCTTCAGTTCTTTCCAAAGGTAACATTTCATAAAGTAAAGCCAGGATCCAATACAGTCCAACACACACAATGTTGTACTATAATGTAAAATATAATATAGCAGGTAAAATGCATAGAACATTCTACAGTATCACAAACTAGATACTGACATCGACTAGGTCAATATATTCTCTTGGCCCCAGGCCTCCTCTAGTCCTAATACAGGAATCACCTATCTCCTTTCCATCTCTGTAATTTTGTCTATATTTTGCCTATATTTGTAATATAAGGATCTAATTTTGTGTATATTCCTAATATAGGAATCTCCTAATCTTCTTTCCATCCCTATAATTTTGTTATTTCAAGAGTATTATATAAATGGAATTCAACTGCATATAACATTTTGGGATTGACTTCTTTAGTTTAGCATTTAACAACTTTGAGATTCACCCAAATTGTTTTATGTATCGACGACAGTTTTCTGTGTGGGTTTTTTCTTTTTCATTGCTGAGTAGTACTCCATGGTATGGATGTACCACTATTTGTTCAGTCATTCACTTACTGAAGGGCATCTGGGTGTTTCCAGGTTTTTTTGGCTGTTACATTGCAATGAAAATCTATATACAAGTTTGAATGCACATAACTTTCTATTTCTCTTAGGTGAATGCCCAAGAGCATGACTTCCATGTTGTATAACATTACGTGTTTAGTTTAATAAGAAACTAACAACCTGTTTTCCAGAACTGTATAATTTTTTATTCCATAAGCAATGTATGAGTAGTCCAATTTCTCTGCATTCTCACTGACATATGGTGTTGTCATTATTTTTTATTTCAGCTAATCTGAGAGAATTGTGGTGATAGCTCATTGCGATTTTAATTTGCATATTTTAATGGCTAATGATGTTGAATATATTTTCATGTGCTTATTTTCCATCTGTTTTATTCTTTTTAGTGAAATGTTCATGGTTTTTGCTCATCTTCTAATTAGATTGTTTTTTTGATATTGAGTTTTGAGAGTCCAGTTATCAATCCTTTTTCAGATACGTGATTTTCAAATATGTTATTCCATTTGATAGCTTGTCTTTTGATATTCTTGATTGTCTTTCACAGAGCAAACATTTTTAAATTTTTATAAGGTCCAATTTGTTAATTATTCCTCTCAGGAATTGTGCTTTTGGTGTCAAATCTTTGCTGAGGCTAGATTTTGAATCTTCTCAATTTTGGGGGGAAAATTTTATAGTTGTAGATTTTAAATTGAAATCTATGGTCCCCGTTGAGTTAATTTTTATATAATGCATGAGGTTTACATGAAGGTTTATTTTTTACCTTGACATTTTAGGTAAAAACGAACTGTTTGTTAAAAAGGCTGTCTTTTCTCCATAGAATTGCTTTTGTACCTTTGTCAAAAATCAGTTGGTCATATTTGTGAGGCGAACGTGATAACCACTACACTACGGAAACGGGACATTCGATTGGGCATATTTGCAAGGACATATTTCTGACTTACCTCTTCTGGTCTATTGATGTATGTGTCTGTTTCTCTGATAATACCAGAGTCTTGATCACTGTCAGTTATGTAAGTCTTAAGAGTAGATGGGTAGGCAGACTCTCCACACTTTATTCTTTTTCAAAATTATTTCAGCTCTTCTAGTTTCCTTGCCGTTTCAAAAAAATTCTATCATAAGCTTTCTTATATGTAAAATTCTTGTGGTTTTGATAAGAATGGTTTTAGAACTATATATCAATTTGAGGGAGACTGACATTTTTACCATGCAAATCTTTCAATCCAGGAACATTATATGGCTTTCCATTTACTTAGAACTTTAATTTCTTTCACCAGAGTTTTGTGGTTTTGAGCATATAAGCTGAATACATATTTCATTGAATTTATTCCTATGTATTTTTTGAGCAATTGTAAGTGGTATTTTATTTTTTAATATCAGTTTTTATATGTTAACTGGTAGAATATAGAAACACAATTGATTTTTGTATGTTTATCTCATATCCTATGAACTTGATGAACTCATTTATTAATTCTAGGAATTTTCTTTTTAAAAACAATTTTATTTAGGTAATCATGCTATCTGCAAATTTTGCTTATTCTGTTAAAATCTGCATTCCTTTTACTTTCTTTTTGCCTTATTCCACCAGCCAGAACTTCTAGTGTTATATTGAATAGGTGGCTCAACTCTGCACCTATAAGGACTTATAGTATCCATACTTGTAGTATCCAGATAATGTCAGCTCCATAATATAAATTGGGAAATGTCCTTCATCCAACATTTAGGGAACAAATTTATAGAATGGGTGTTAATTCTTTAGAAATTTGATGGAATCCTCCAGAGAAACCTTCTGAGTCTGGAGATTTCTTCTTGGGGGAGTATTAATTATGAATTTAACTTCCTTAATAGTTTTAAAGCTACTAAAATGATTGATTTCACATTTAATGAGTTGTAGTAGTTTGTCCTTTCTAAGGAGTTGGTGTAGTTCACCTATATTTTCAAATTCACACGTATATAGTTATTCCTAACATTTTCATGTTACTTTTTTTGTATGTCGTGTCAAGTCATATTCCTTGACTAATTCCTAATATTGGATTGAACCTTTACTCATTATTTGTCTCTTTCCATCTATAGCAATTTTCTTTGCTGATCTCCATCTTTTGAATGCTGCATTTAGACCAGTCAGTATAGTTATTGATGTATTAGAGATTACACCTGCAATTTTGTTTTTTATTTTGTTTATTTTCTTTGTGTGTCTTTTTTTCCTACCTTCTTGTGGGTTCTTTGAGTTATTTTTTTAGAATTTCAGTTTGATCTGTCTATAGTGTTTGTGAGTACATAACTTTATATAACTGTTTTAATGGTTGATTTACATAATGTATAAATCACAGTCTACTGGTGTCATATTTTACCTATAATGAAATGTAATTACTTTATGTTCCTCTACTCTCCTCCATTGATACACTTAAAACCATTACCAGATAGTGTTAAAATTTTTTTCAACCATCAATCATAATTTTGGAAACCCAAGAGTATATAGAATATTATGGTACTATGGTACCACAGAGTACTACTGTTTAATTTCTTTTATGCATTCATTTTTTCCTTCCTGATGTTCTGAGGTTTCTTCAGCCTTTCTCATCTGAGACCTTCCTTTAGCCATTCTTTTAAGTTAGGTCTGTTGGTGATAATACCTTAGTTTTTCTCTGTTGGAGAATAATTTTCTCTCGCCTTATTCCTGAAGGATATGTTCACTGGGTGTAGATTTCTGGGTTGCCAGTTCTTTTCGCAGCATTTAAAAAATGTTCCACTTTCTTCTGACCTCCATGGTTTGTTTGTTTGTTTTTTAAAGACTTTATTTATTTATTCAACAGAGAGAGATCACAAGTAGGCAGAGAGGCAGGCAAAGAGAGAGAGGAGGAAGCAGACTCCCCACCAAGGAGAGAGCCCGATGCAGGGCTTGATCCCAGGACCCTGGGATCATGACCTGAGCTGAAGGCAGAGGCTTTAACCCTCTGAGCCACCCAGGTGCCCCTGACCTCCAGGGTTTTTGCTAAGAAATACATTGTTGCCTGAATTGCTTTTCCCTATAAGTAAGTATACATCTGCTGTTTTCATGATATTTTCTTTGTCTTTATTTTATAAAAGTTTAACTATGATGTGTGTCAGTGTGTATTCTGAGGGCTTATCTTGTTTGGGGTTTGCTCTGATTCTTGTACGTTTGTAGCCCTACCCTTTTCCTCCTCTCCTTCCAGGACTCCAGTGACACAAATGTTAGATTTTTTTTTTTTTTTTTTGTTATAGGCCCTGAGGCTCTATTAATCTTTTGCAGTCGGTGTTATATCTGTTGTAAAGATTGGATAATTTCTATTTGCCCATTCACTGATTCTTGCCTCAGATTCTCCATTCTGCTGTTGAGCCCACAGCACTGAGTTTGTTTGCTTGGTTTTAATTTTGGTTATTGTATTTTTTAGTTAAAAAATATCCATTCTGTTTGGTTTTTCTTTATGTCTTCTGTTTCTTTGCTGAACTTTCTCTTTTTTCATTTGTTTTAAGCATATTCATAATTGCTTGAAGTATTTCTGTGATGACTGATTTAAAAATCTTTTTTAGATAACTCTGCATTTCTGTCATCTCAGTTTTGGCATCTATTGATTATTTTTACATTCAGTTTAAGATCTTTCTGGTTTTCAGTATGATGAGTGATTTTTTTATTGAATTCTTGTCAGTTTGCATATTATGTTTTGAGATTTTGCATCTTATCTAAACCATCTGTTTCAGCTGGCTTTTTCTGATAGTGTTCCAGCAAGGAAAAGGAGATTTGTTATGTCATAATGGCCAGATGGATTTAGGAATCCAGTTTTCCCGCTTGGCGTCTACTGGTACCCAAGATGGGAGGAGCTTCTCATTACTACTGGGCAGAGATGGGAGTTCTATCTCCCCACCAAGCCTCCACTGGTACTGTCTGTCTGGAGGTGATAGATATACCTTGTTACTTCTCTCCACATGGATCCACTGATATCACAGATGGTGTGACCTCATTACTACTGAGTGGTGGTGAGAGTCCAGACTTTCTTCTGTCACCTCCTCTGTCACCACCCCAGTGGGGAAAGGATGGTGCTTCATTACTTCATGGTAGAAATGGAAGTCCAGGCTCCACATATGGTCTCCATGACACTGTGTAAAGAGAGAGGCTCTATAATTTGGTTGAGATGAAAGTCCTGGTTCCCCACTTAGTCTTCTCTAACATAACATCATCAAGAGTGTTGGGGTGCCTCCTGCAAGAGTGTTGAGGCCTAGGATCCTCAGCCAGCTTTTGTTGGTATGGGAGTAGGTGGGATCAGTTTTTTTTATCTGGAGTATTTGATTGGAGTAGAGTAAGTACTTTGTGTTGCTGGGCTGCTTCTTTCATAGTCATCTGGCTTAGGAGAGTGGCTGTTTTGGTCACTGTTTTGTTTTGTCTGTGATCATTGGTACTTCTAGGTAGCTGGCTTCTTCAGCTCCATGTTTGGAAAATATGAGGAAAAAGAAAACCCATAGAACTAACCACAATGTGGCCCTTGGTTCCCAAGTTTCTTCAGTGGTCTTCTTTCTGTTTTATAGTCCATCTGATGTTTGCTGTATATGTACTGTTGAGCATTTTAGTTGTACTTTGTGAGAAGAATAAGAAAAAAGTACATCTACTCTATCTTTTCAAAAGTTGAAGTCTCTTATATTTGTTTAATATGGAATGTATCTACATATATGTGTATTCTTTTTGTTCATAAGTAAATGGTAGCACAATATACATACTTTCTTGCCCATCTTGCTCTGTTCACTTCAGACTGTATTTACACAAAGGAATATGTAGAGCCTTCCTTATTTCTTTTTATTGCTTCAGATTAATCTTTTGTGTAACTGAACCAAAGTTGATTTTAGCAGTTCCTTACGGACACCATATGGGTTTGTTCTAATCTTTTTTATACTATTGCAACAAATAGTCCCATAATGAAAAACTTTGTACCTACATCTATACCTTATCATATTTTTACCATCTTTGGGAGGGAGCACTAAAGCATATGTAAGTTTGCTACCTCTTCATAATATTTTTTGATAGTTGAAACTGACATCCTTGGCGGTTTTGGACTTCAGCCTTAATAAAGACATTACTTGCATCAGGAACTTATTTTCAGTATATTCTAGACCAAGGTAATTTTCCCTCTAGACTCCAGTTTTCTCAAATCTATTGTAATAATAGCTACTCTGTGTATGTTGTGTGTGCATGTCCCATTAAGTTTTGGACATTTTGAAAATTGCTTTACTTCCTTCACAACAGCCTAGTGAAGTCATTATCAAAACTTTCATTTTATAATCAGTGGCTTGGAAGGATGTTGGAGAAACTCAAGATTTTCCTTTTACTCCTGCCTTCTGTGTAAAAAAGTAAAGATGTCTGCCTTTGTTTCAGGGTGTTGCAAGGATCCAATGAGATAATAGCTATAAAGCATTTTTAAAGCATGACTTGTAAAGTACACATCCATTTTTACTGTCATGTTTCTTTCCTTGGGGAGATTGCATGGAAACCGATGTCTATTTTCATCACGGCATTTAGAACTTTCTTTTAGGACAATCTCTTGTGTGGGTGGTTAAAGTCAATTATTTCACACAGACTTCATGCCTCACTTCCTTTTTAGAGGTGGTCCTCTCAACATGTTTCATTCTTCTGAGGACATTTTCCCCATTCACTCCATAAACCCTGTGTCCTGATAGAAGTTCCCTGTGAAGCACTATCTCCTTAGAGGTCGTCTCACATCAGTCTGACTTGCATGTGCCTGAGATCATTCCCCTGCCGACACACACATTTTCAGGGAACCAGAGCAATGTGGTTGAAGTTCAAGGGTGCTTAAGGGAAAGGGAGAGAATATGGATGAAGGCGACAGTGCTGACTACCAGACTGATGTGAATTAGGATTGGGAGGAGCTGCCGAGTTCTTGGGGTATTTTCTGGTCTTTTCTCATTCTTTAGCAAGAGTACTTCAAGTACCTGTTTGTATCCAATCTCAATCAGACAACAAGGGAAAAGATTACTGGTATTGGAGATAAAGTAAATCCTGTCAAAGAATGATTAAAATCTAATTTGATATTAAGTCTGCATTAATTATTTAGAATGTAATGATTGTGTTCCAGATGCCATTTTCGAGTGTAAGGAAAACAAAAAGCACAACAATTTAAGCAGAAAAAAATGTTACAAGTTGAGGATGAAAAAATGGCAAAAGGTTATACTCAATTAAAACAATCTGCTATTGTTTTCTGTTGTTCAGCTAAGACTTTTATTTTAAAATGTGAAAAATGATTCCATACAAATTTTAGGATTGTTTGTTCCAGCCCTTTGAAAAACGCCAACGGTATTTTGATCGGGATGGCGTTGAAAGTATAGACTGCTCTGGGCAGCAAAGACATTTTAACAATGTTTATTCTTCTGATCCGTGAGCATGGAATGTTTTTCCATCTTTCTGTGTCTTCTTCAATTTCTTTCATGAGTGTTCTGTAGTTCCGTGAGTATAGATCCTTTACCTCTTTGGTTAGGTTTATTCCAAGGTGTCTTATGGTTTTGGGTGCTATTGTAAATGGAATAGATTCTTTAACTTCCCTTTCTCCAGTTTCATTGTTAGTGTTTAAGTTTACCCCAGAGATACAGATGTAGTGAAAAGAAGGGACACATGTACCCCAATGTTCATAGCAGCGATGTCCACAATAGCCAAACTGTGGAAAGAGCCAAGATGCCCTTCAACAGATGAATGGATAAAGAAGCTGTTGTCCATATACACAATGGAATATTACTCAGCCATCAGAAATTATGAATACCCAACTTTTGCATCAACATGGTTGGGACTGGAGGAGATTATGCTGAGTAAAATAAGTCAAGCAAAGAAAGTCAATTATCATATGGTTTCACTTACTTGTGGAACATAAGGAATAGCATGGAGGACATTAAGAAAAAGAAAGGAAAAGTGAAGGGGGGGAATCAGAGGGGGAGAAGAACCCTGAAAGACTGTGGACTCCAAGAAACAAACTGAGGGTTTTAGAGGGAAGGAGTTGGGGGGGATGAGTTGGCCCAGTGATGGGTATTAAGGAGGTCATATTGCACGGAGTTCTGGGTGTTATATGCAAACAATGAATCATAGAACAGTACATCGAAAACTAATGACATACTGTATGGTGACTAACATAACATAATAAAAAAATTATAATAAAAAAACTGAAAAAAAAATGTGAAAAATGAAATCTCCACAGCATGAGTTTGTTTGGCACTCCGTGGCCTGGCCTCCTCACCCTACAACAGGCCTGCAGATGGTCTGGTGAGTAAGGGGATGGCTTGTCATACCCTTGCCTCATGATTTCCTGCCTCCTCATTCACTCCTTTTCTGCCAAAAGACTTAATTTTGTTGTTTTTGTTGAAAAGATTGTAAGATAAGTAAATTGATGGTTTTATTTTTTTCTAACTGCAGCCTTTCTGTTTTGCCTTCCATACTTCCTGGACCTTGCTTGCTGGATAGGTGACTGTCTCAGTCTGGGCTGGGTTCAGGAATCAGCAGTTCTACCTCACAGAGATGAAACATCATGTTTTATTGGTAATGTTTAACATTTCTCCTTTCCCCTGTTCCTGCCTTGTTCCCATGACATGCTGATGGAGCAAAAGACACGCAAGATGGTGCCTTTTGTGGAGTTCCAGAAGTTTCCTCAGATGGATGGAAATTTGCATTTTTCTGTAAATACATAGTCTATTACTATTTTTAAATAGGCAATCGTCCCCTGTACAATTAAGGATTGATTGTATTTTCCTAACGTTGTTTACTTCCATATATATGAAGCAGGATGCCTTGACTGAGTTGCCAATGACTTTCTTTTTGTTTATCTTTCTTTGATTCTTATTGTTCATTTTGTTTTACTTTAATGAGTATGGAACAGACAGGATTTGGGGGGAAACGCCACTTTAAACCTGGAAGTATTTTTCATATTTTGCTAGATGTGGACAAGATGTGGACACCCAGTTCAAGAGACAGTAGGAAGGGCATGGTGGCCTGAAGTTCACGTCATACAGAAGGAACCCTGTAAACAAGGAATGGCCTAGGAAGGCAAATATGAACTTTAAGAGTGCCTTTGTAGATAGCACTTGGGATAATCTAAGACTTCATGATGAATATGATCCCTGGTACAGGGAGACAAGCTGGATGGGTGGACAGTGAATGTTGGGCAGGACCTATGGACAGTGAGCCGGGAGAGGTGGGTATTAAGAAGGGCACTTACTGAGTCACTCCTTGGCTATTAACTTCCTTCTACTCATGAACTTTGAGCCCAATTTTGTCAAACTCACCAAAAACCTTTGCCAAGTTGCTGTAGAGAATACTAGGAATGAAGAAGTAGAGGGAGGGCAGGGTCTGACCCCAGGACTCCTGGGGGAGGTGAGAACACATAACTTCAAAGAGGCTGGAGGCAAGGTCTGCTGAGCAGAGATGAGCTGCCCTGGGATCACTTCAAAGACACTCAAGGGGAGAACCTTAGGGGAACTGAGGTCCTGTAAGAACTGGAGGCACCACAGAGGTCTCAAAATTTGTGGCATCAATGGCAATGTGACCTAATTTGCACTGAGGGGTGGCAAAAGCAGACTGTTTCTGTCACCTGTTTTAATTCTCAGAACCCCCTGTGAGGTGAGTGTTAACTACATATTCTAAACTAACAATCAGAGAAGTTGATTGGTTTTCCCAAAGTCATTGACCTAGTAAGTGTCAGAGCTCAGATTTAAATCTGTAGGGTGAGGTTTTCCTCCCTCCATCAGCCCTTCATAGAGAGAAAAATAGAGGAGTAAAAAACAACAACAACAACAACACAGAAATAGCAAAGGTTTTTGGTGAGTTTGACAAAAGTTTGACAGAAGTCCCAAAGTAGATTGAAGAAGCTTTCGTGGTCAAGGGAAAGGATCCCTCACTATAGAGAGTATTTTCTATAGAAGATCTGGAAGATCAAACTCTCTGCATCTAGTTTTACCAAAGAAAAAATTGGAAGAAGTAGATTGCCCAACCCTAGGGGGAGGCAGACAAGTACACATACTCTGGGGTTTGTGATGGGGGGAAATAGGAATGGAAACCACAGACAAAACACATCTCATGTCTGCCTACCAAGCTGTGGTCTGATGGGAAAAAGATAATTCATCATCTGGGGTCTCTGTGTATTTGCAACTGTCCAATAGTGATGTTTTCTCTCTGCTGCCCGTGATCTTCAAGGCATTAAGCAGAGATAATTGTGGTGGTGTTATCTGGGCTGTTGCATGGCCATTTCTCAGTATTGCTTAGAGACTAATGGAGCTGAGCAATTTTCTAGCATTACCAAATTTCTCCAGCAAGAGCAATGACTTTTCGTTGGAGGGAACTTGGTAAAGAAGGCTATGACCTCTTTCCTGGAATGGAGTTACACTGAGAGTGCCTGGTTTGGACATAAAGGTAGGGTTATTATACTTGACTCTGGGAATTCACATGACAGACTTCTCAAAGGTGATTGAGTGTGGGACCCAAAACAACAGTGTGTTCTAATAAAGACTTTGGAAAGACAACGTTGAGTTGACACTGTAGAAGGAAGGATGATCCAAAAGAAATATGGCAGAGGGAATGGGAAGACCATGAAGACCTCAGCCTGGAAGCCCATGAAAGGTACTAGAACAAGTGATGGTCTCTGGGTGGGGAAATCTGAGAGCACATGCCAGGGGAGACAGGATGTAGCCATGTGTTGGAGAAAACCACAGGGTTGAAGGACCTGGGCAGAGCTGCAGGCAGGATGGGAAGACATAGGGGCCTGGAGGGCATGTCTGACTGCTGACTTTTATTTTAGTCTTGGTCAGGGTACACTTGTTAAGAAAACATGTACTTAGTTTTTTTTTTTTTTAATTTTTTTTTTTAATTTTTATCATAACAGTATCCATTATTTTTTCACCACACCCAGTGCTCCATGCAATCCGTGCCCTCTATAATACCCACCACCTGGTATTTTTTAACCTTGTACCTGAGAGAGAAAAAGAATAAAGATTCCCAGTTTTGTGAGGCGATTAAGGACCTCTTTACCTAAACCAGTAGGGAGAGAATGGAGGCATGGGTGAGGAAGAGAGACAAGAATGCCCCATTGCTGGTGGGAAATGCTTTCAGGCAATCTCCATAGCAAATGTCGGTTGGCTGGAAGGCCCCAAGGACACCTGGTTTCCATATTTTATTTCAGTTAATTTGGTAGAAAAGACTATCACTGCTATGGACAATTAGAAAGAAAAAAAATATGTAGTGTAGGGTATGGGGTGACTTCAATGAGTTCTCTAATTCAAGTCTACCACCTAGTCGTTGGGCTACAATGGCACATGCTGGGGCCTGAGGTGGGGATTAGTACACAATTTAAGAAGTACCACTTGGACACAATCCATGGGAAAAGGCACCACGTTTTCCCCATTGGAGCCCCAATGGATTCCTCAACAATGTGTTGGGGGTAGCTGGAGGCCACAGTGAGAGCTGTGAGTACAACATACGTGAGCACAACTCAGCCATCGGAGAACTGGCAAAGAGGGTGAAAGAGCATCCCCTGCACCCGGCTCCCCTGAGGGCCAACATCCATAAAGATGCCTGGATAATCTAGAAATGCCTTAACTGAGGTCAAAGAGGTGTGTGCACTCCCCTCTCAGGAGATGCGGAATGTTCAGGGAGAAGATAAAGACCTCCTGAAATAGGGACGTACCGACATGGAGCCTGAGGTGGTGTTCGCTACCGCAAATGGCACGGAGTGTTATATTTTCTTCAGCAGATCTTAGTAGCCCAAGTCTGGGACCCAGACATATATTCAAAATGAACACAGGACTGCAGAATCGGGAAGGGAGCAGTGATACCTACCATCAGTGTGCGTTCAGGTGTGGATCAGGGGGTGACAATCTCCACATCTGGACAAGAAAATCAGAGTGCTCGAGACAGCCTGCTCCAGATCAGAGTGGAGGAGAGGCCTCCGTATGGTGGGCCTTGGGGGAAGCCACCCCTTCTTGCCTAGGCTGGGGGTGAGGAAACAGCGCTTCCCTGGGGGATGCTGTGGTGGAGTGTGCTTCTCCCCACTCTGCGGCTGCTCTTTGGTAATACGGAGATGAGAGACTGAAACCATGTGCACTGGGTGCAAAGGGAGAGCTGGCAGTGAATGCACAAGCCTTGCTTTCCTTTCTGTAGAGGAGTCCTTCTGAATCCATCCTCGCCTACCACTCGGTGGGAAAGGACACTAGCTGGCCCTGATCTGCAGGGAGAGGGGCAGCTCTGAGAATGTTCTCTCTTATTAAGGGAGGGGACCTGGATATAAACAAAGAGAGGGACCAGGGAGAAGTGATTCCCAGTTGCCCACCGTGGGGGACTATCCAGAATGAGAGGTATTTTATTGGGCAAAGTGAGAACTCTCACTCAGCATTGTCTTCTGAACCTCCCATGAATGAGTGGTCTTTCCTCAGTAGGGCTGGCTTTCTTTCTTTCTTTCTTTCTTTCTTTCTTTCTTTCTTTCATCCATCCCTTAGGGATGGAAGCTTCTTTGGTTATAGAGTTGCTCTCCCTCTGCTTCTTCTTGGAAAGGAAAGGAAACCAGAGCAAGCCCTTCAGCGAAGGAGGGAGGGAAGACTCAGCCCTGTGTTTGCCTATAAATGCCGGGTGATTTGGTTGGTGCTGGGCTGGTGAAAGCACCCCCATCAGGAGCGCCACCAAAGTCCTGTCCCTTTCCCTGGAGGCCTGGGGCATCCGCTCTGCCTAATGTCTGACCCTGCCTGGGGACAGGCTGGACAGACCTGAACTGTCTGCCCCCTCCCATGATGTATTTTTTTTCCCTTCTTCGCAAGTCAGTGTGAATTTAAACAAATTTTGGACCTTGAAATCAGACTCAGAATCACCATGATGTGCCTATTTAGAAAGCCGGATATTACAGGAAAATGTCGTTCTCAACAAGGTTTCCAGCCCAGACTGCAATTCTTTCCAGATGCCTACATCGCTTGGCAGAGGCGTGTAGAAGCCCTTCTGATATTCGTCCATGGTCTGTAAGCTCAGCTGCTCTCAGCGCTGCCATCCGGGTATTGCCGGGGTGTGTGCTGGTGTCAGGCCACACAGGCCTCTGTCTGACCCGGCTTCTGCTGTGTTTGCAGGACCCCTTTGCTCAGTTTCCTCTCTTGTGACATGACACAGCTGGGTGTGCAAGGTGTCTGGACCAGCTCTGGGGGCCTGGCCTTCCGGTAACTTGCCCCCCGTCGAGTGTTGTGTACGGGGCTCAGGCTGGACTGCTGAGCAGAGCACGTTTTTTTTTTTTTTTTTTTTTTTTTTAGATTTTATTTATTTGTCAGAGAGAGCACAAACAGGAGGAGCAGCAAGCAGAGGGAGAAGCTGACTTCCTGTTCAGCAAGGTGTCAATGTGGGACTCGATCCCAGGACCCGGGGATCATGACTTGAGCTGAAGGCAGACACTTAACCAACTGAGCCACCCAGGCATCTCTGAGCAGAGCCTGTCTTATCAACGACGTGCCCAAAGGCACCTGTGGTCTTAATTTCAGTGCCTCCCTCCAGGTCATTGTGCAGCACACAGTGTGGGCTCAGTGCGCCGGGGCAGGCCAGGTACCCCTCAGCGAGGCTCTGCCAGTGCACTTAAAGCTTACTCTTGAGTGTCTCATGTCCTGTTCACCAGGACTGTTGCTGATGGAGCCTTTCTTTGTCCTAACTGCCTCCTGCACTAATTATCATTTATTAGGGGCCCAGCACCCAGGCCCTTTCTGGTCCTAGACAATGACAGAATAGCCAAGCAAATATGCCTCCAGATTCTCCTTACAGGACTTTGGGCTTTCCATTTATTTCAAATATCTAAGGCAGCCAAGCTTATG
The DNA here is from genome assembly GCF_030435805.1 of Mustela lutreola. Taxonomy (NCBI): domain Eukaryota; kingdom Metazoa; phylum Chordata; class Mammalia; order Carnivora; family Mustelidae; genus Mustela; species Mustela lutreola. Next base: position 38,407,529 of record NC_081293.1, read on the forward strand.
GCCCAATGTACAGGCAGTGGCCCATAAGAGGGACTCATGCTGAGTCAGGTTAGCCACAGTGTTGTGTTGCTCACCTGGGCGGGGGGGGTGGGGCTAGCCCCTGGGTGAGGACCAATTCTACCGATAGTGCTGGGAAGGACAGTGGCCAGGGGAGACTGACCCTGGACAAGAAGGTAAAATTCAGGCCCAGGGAGGCAAGCACGGAGACAAGCATGGAAATGGATGTCAAAAGAAAGAACTGCTAGAAGAGCTGTAAGCATTAGGAAGTGGAGTTAATGTTTAGCTTACCCTGGGAGTTTACTCTCAGGGTGGCACAGCACAGTGGGAAGAGTCCTTTGAAGTCTCAAAGACAGTTACTTTAGGAGGTAAACACAACAAGCTTAAATATTGACTGAAGTGATTTTCATGTGAAGCTGTCCTCATAATACTCTGAAATATTCTATTCTGATGCACCACTGAGTCCACTATTTACCGAATGCACCCACCACCCAGCCGGTTCTGGGCTATACCAGCTGGTACACCAGTAAATAAGGAACATCCTTTCCTGGTGGGCTCACTCAGCCCAGGGGGACATTGACATGTACCCAAATAATGGTAAAAATAACAGAGCACAAGGACAGAAGGGCTTTGCTATGGCAAGGTCAGGAGGACTGAGTGTGTGGTGTGACGGAGAACGGTGAACACCGCTGTGCAGCTGGAACACAGGGCGTGTGACTGGGGCTCCTGGACGTTACATCTGGTCCGTCAGAAGTGGATGTTACATTTGGACCAATTGTTTTCCCACAGAGGAGAGACATCCGATGCCCGGAGAGGACAAGTCTCTTGCCTGCCAATGGATCAGTACGTGGCACCGGCAGAAATCCAACCCAGCTCCGCTGTCCACCCGCTGGGCTTTCTCACCCTTTCAGTTCCCCATGCTACCAAGACCTGGCCCGTCCACACTCAGGCTCCTCAAGGAAGGACAGGGGTCTTAGGAACTTTACATCCCATCCTTGCCCAGGGAGCAGTGACTCCTTAACAACTATTGGTAAGGAGCGTGTGTTCCAGCACCACACACATTTGGTGTCTATTATGGTCTATCATACCCCTAAGAGCAGGTATGAAATAGGCAGAAGGGGTGAAGTTTCCAGATTCCTACTGGTTGGTGAATCTGGAGCTGAGATGTCACCTCAGGCTGTGTCACACCTGAACCCCCACCTTTTTTCCCCTTAAATGCAAGACTGGCCAGGCACAGGGCCCCTCTCAGGACCTCCCTGCCCTATCAGTGCCCACACTAGCCATGAGCGAGCTCCCACGCCCCTCTCCACATCGGTACCCCAACCACCTCCCTCAACCCTGTGGCAGCTCTGGGGGCCTGGCCTTGAGGGTGCACGCAGGACTCCTGTGCCCAGCAGTCCTGCCTTCTCCATGCGGATCTGGTCCTTCCCTTTCAGGGATGGTCCCAATGGCCAGCCTTGTTTCTACTCTTTTTTCAGGGATGTCAGGCCACATTTTGAGGGACCTCAAAAGAAAGAGGACAGAACTTGCATAGAGGAAACAAAATTAGACTTTCAGGAGTAGTATTACGCTAGGAGTGACATGAAGGAAGCATTCAAGGCGAGTGAGGGGAAGCAAAAGGGTCGGCGAGGAGGTCACTGCTGTTAGCTGGGAGGGTCAGTTCTGAGGTGGACTCCAGTGTTTGATGTCCAGCATGGGGCAGGTTTGAACATCCTACTTCCTCTGTATGAAAAAGCAGTTTTTAGCAATAATCGTGTCATAATTAGCGATACTCATTCTTTTCTTGATCTTGTCATTAGTTTTCAAGCGATTAACAATTTAAAAATAACATCTGTCCATTTTAAATACATTTTTTAAATGCAATAAAATATTTTATGAGCTAAAGTTTGCCCTTATCAAGCAAAAATGTTAAATCTCATACTTTATACTCTTGTTTCATTTTTTTAAAATTTTACGAACAGATAAACATTCCCAGGGACCACATTAAGGACACAAATGACAGAAATGAAATAACTCAAGGTCTGTTTCCTCTGGCCTAACATCACTGGGCTATCATCATGTGCTTTGAACCTATCATTGAAACTCAGGAGTACGGATTGAAACAACATTTGAGAAACAAACAGACAGCCAGCTCAGATGGTTTTAAATTGTTACAAGCCTTCTCTTGAAATGGACCCATGTGGCCAACCACATCTAGCTGGTCAAAGACCAACCCCATAACTGGAAGTTTCCAAACGAAGTTCCATAGAAAATACGATGGCTATAAAAACATATGTAATAAAATTGCTATTTTGAAGCCTGCAGATACATTGTTAAAATAAAAAGTGACTGCCTCAATTTTTTAGAACATAAACTAATGAAAGGTTTTGTGGGGAGAGGAGTGTTTTATCACTGACATCAAGAACTGCTGGTGACTTTAAGCTTGTTTTATTCTTGTTTTTAAATTCATCAGGCTGTCTAATAGCCTGCGCCAGGCCGGCTACTTCCACCACCGGGCTCGAGGGTAGGAGTGCCGGTGGAGAGAGTGGGATGGTTTGGGGGGCCTCTTGGGGGCTAGATCATATAGGATTTTGGTCATGACTGAGTGTGGGCAGTGATGGAGGGGCAAGGAAGGAAACCTAACTCTTGTTGAATGTGGACCACTTGCCAAGAAGCACCTGGATACATTCAACTGTTGCAGGACAGCTGACAGCTCTGTGTAGTGAGGCTGGCCATTGGGACCATCCCTGAAAGGGAAGGACCAGATCCGCATGGAGAAGGCAGGACTGCTGGGCACAGGAGTCCTGAGTGCACCCTCAAGGCATGTTCACGGTCAGGAGCTCCGAGAAGGTGGGGCATGCCACAGACCTGGGGAGCAGGGTGTGGAGTCAGCAGGTGGCCCACAGGAGTGGCCCAGGGCGGGAAGGGAGAGCCAGGGCCTGGGTGCTCCTTCTCCTGTCACTTCCTGGTCCTTGAACTCTTCTGGACACAGAGATTGGAAGATACATTACATAACATTCTGATTTCTCCCTCCCTAAAACCTGCAGATACTTTATCTTCAAAGAGAAAGTTTTAAAAGCATCATTTAAGAAAATCCTATCCATTGAGATGAAATATGGGATTCTTAAGACAAAAAGAAGGTAACTCTTCTCTCTCCCAGTGCATGTGGGGAGTCTCCTGACCTCATTATTTCTGCTGTTGACATGTTAACCCCTCTCTGTTATCTGCCAACACCACACTTCTGAGCCTCTAGACCAAGTGGTCCTACTGGAAAATACTGGATGCTAAGAAAGCAGGGACTTCGTGTTACAATAGCTCTCCGGGTAGACAGGTACCTGGGAGCGCAGATCCCCTCTTTGCCAGAATGCAATAAAGAAAGTTAAAAAAGACAATCAAGTGATCTGAGAAATCCTTGAAGACAAAGAGCACTTCTCAGGCTACTGGAAGCTCAGTTGGTCAGAGGTTTTCATGGTGGGGACATGTTAAAATCACTTAGCCAGCAACAACCAAAATGACAACCAAAAACGGGCAGCTTGGGGCCCACTCCAGACCAATGAGGCCAGAGTTTCTGGAAATAGGGCCCAGGCACAAGAAATATTTACCCACGATTCTGATAAGTGACTCTGTCGTGTCGCTGGTGCTCTTCAGGGGAGATATCTGTAAAATGTGGAAGAGTCAGAAAATCTGGCTTTGGTTTGTGGGTGCTTCAGGGCTTACTGACCTTCAGTGGCTTCTCATTGTTTAGAGAATAAATTCAAGCTTTTTACCAGGCCCAGTGCATCTTACCTGTGCAAGCCCAGGCATATTCACCCGAGTTTATCTTGTCTTTTCACCTTGCTTATGATATCTCTTATTTTGGTAGATTAACATAATTGGATTTACCAGTCTTTTCTGGTGTTGATTCTGGATTTTGAATCGTACGTATTTAGAAATGTTTTCTCAATTTTAAAGTGAAAAAGGGATTTACATATGCCTTTTTTTTATTAGTACTTGTTTCTTGGCTTTGCCTCTCCCAAGCCTTAGACCCATTTTTTTTTTTTTTTAATTTGACAGAGAGAGAGAGAGAGATCACAAGTAGGCAGAGAGGCAGGGGGAAGCAGGCTCCCCGCTGAGCAGAGAGCCCGATGTGGGGCTCGATCCCAGGAACCTGATATCACCACCCAAGCCGAAGGCAGTGGCTTAACCCACTGAACTACCCAGGCACCCCCCAAGCCTTAGCCATTTACATTCTTTCCTTTTCCTCAATTCCCATGCACTCCTCGTGTCCAGTTATTCAGGTTTTCTGGATCCTCCTGTCCAACCTCCATGCCTGCCTTAGGGGTCTCTCCACCATGCCCCAGTGGCACCGTACACTTGCCACTATCACACCATTACTACTCTGTTTTATTTCATTTTTTTTTTCCTCCTCCTCCCTAAAGGCAGGATTCCACTTTTCATCTCTGAATCCCTGGTGCCTCGTGTTATATTAAGTCGATAGTAGGTGTGCAGTGAAAGCTTTTGAATGCATGGATACATGAATGGTGGTTATTTATTTGTTGAAAAGTGCTAAGAGCTTGCAACCACTTCTTTAGTGCTATTCCCATTATGATGGCTTCTATTCCTGCTTCTGCCAGGAAATAGGCATTTAACCCTCAACCTTGAACATGTAACTCCTTTCCATTCCTGCCTAAGGATCTTCAGATGTAGAATGAGGTCCCTTGGCTCAGTCATGTTTCAGAGCTCTAAAAATCTGCTATTCTGGGCTCCCTGTCAAATGATCTCAACTCTGTCCATCCAGAAAGTACATTTCAACGAATTTCTATGGGAGGAAATAACCTGACCTTCCTGTCTGCCTCTTTAAATGGTTTTTCTGAATGACTTGAGACAATAAGAACATCTGCCTCGAGTAAGCAAGGCTTGGGCAAAAAGAAGCCGTGCACACGTTTCCAGTTATTGGTGACTTGATGGTGTTCAGCATCAAGGCTTTCATTTTGCTGCTGGGTCTGCAGAGCTGGTAGAAACACAGTGTATGTACGTGTACTGGCATCTGTAGAATGTAGATTCCATTTGCAAATCACTTGAATTGGACATCCTGGCTCATGCCCTGAAGGAAAAAGTTTAATTTGCCAAGCCCAAGTTCTGGTGGCTTGGTTGGCAGTGCTTCAGGGCATAAAAGAAAGGGGTGTCAGCTAGCCCAGCCCTCTGGTGCCTCTGCCCACGCATACAGGTGACTCACGCCAAGGTGCAGGGAGCAGGGCAGGGTGGTCCAGCTCCCAGAGTGGCCTGGCTGCACCCACAGTGGTGGTGAGCTCCACTCCTCTCGGACATGAGTCATCCTCTATCTCGGGAGGTTCACAGACACCGTGACCTAAGGATTTCCAGGAAGACAGTGATCAGTTTCACTGGTCTCATTCAGTCAATGAGTGAGTTTTCTACGATCTGTGTACTTAATACGTGTGAGGCTCTGTTTTGGATATGGGGATACGATGGTAGAGAGATAGACTTGGAAGCTTTAGAACAGTGCTTCTCAAAACTGGCTACACATAGGAATCACCAGGGAGAGCTTTTAAATATTCCAATGCCCAGGCTACTCATGGGACCACTTAAGCCAGAAAAAAAGTCTGGTGGCAGGCCAAGACATTACTATATTTTAAAGCTCTCCAGGTGATTTCTATGTGTAGCCAAGGCTGAGACTCTTGGCTTTAAGACCTACAGTCTAGAGAAGAAACAGATGAGTGAAATGAAATGGGCTAGCACCTTTGCCAGGATGTACATGGTGACATGTGGGACTCAAGCATGCAGCTAGGCAGACAGCCAAGAGAGAAGTAGGAGTTACAGAGACAAAATACATGGTTAGGGAGTGAGATGGGTTTAGAGGTGTCTGGTTAAATGTGAGGCACAGGGAGATGGTTGATTAGAGCACAGAAGGAGGCATATGGAAGGAAACATTTCCTAGAGTACTAACAAGGGCAAGGTGACACCTCTACTTAATTTAGAGAAAAACAATTGGGAAAGGAAAATTTGGGAATGAAGAGGAGTCCCATTAATGACGTCTTAAACTTGACATGGTTGTCTTTTCAGATGGGAATATCCAATTGACAATTGGATTGTCTAGTCTGAGGAAAGAAGGGATAAGTCTGGGGAGAAGGAGTAGAACTAAGTTGTAGCAGATACTTCTGTTTGTGCACCCAGTATCCATCCTCCCTTCTTCCTTGATTTTGGAGTCTTCGTTTGGTGTGACCACGTTCTCAAGGAAGGAGATTGAATCTCAGCTCAGGGCCAAATCCTGAATACTTGGCCAATTATTACAGATTTATTCTTTTTGCTACTAATTCATTTTTAATTAACCCTTTATTTTGAGATAATTATAGTCCCACATGCAGTTGTAAGAAATAGTACAGAAAGATGCTATATACTCTTCACCCAATTTCCTCCAAGGATTTATATCCTGCAAAATCATAGTGTGATATCTAAATTATAATTTTAACATTAACGCAATGCACCAGTTCTACTCAGATTGCTATTTTCCATGTACTCATGTGTGTCTGGGGACGGAGTATTTAGTTCAATGCAATTTTATCACAGATGTAAGTTCTTGTTTCCACTATGACAGTCAAGATCCAAAATAGTCCGATCAGAGACAGACATCTTTCGAATTACTCGTTTATAACTACACCTATTAACTCTTGTCCCCAGTATGAATCGATCTTAACCCTCAGCAACCCCTCATCTGTTCTACATCTGTAGAGTTTTGTCACTTCAAGAATGTCGAATGAATGGAATCATACAGTATGTAATATTTTGAGACCATGTTTCATTTCACTCAGCATAATTCCCTGGAGCTTCACCCAAGCTGTTATGTATGAAGAGTTCTTTCCTTTTCCTTGCTGAGTTTTTCATTGTGTGATGGTTACCTTTCTGCGTAAAATTTGATTGGGCCATGAGGTGCCCAAATATCTGGTCGAACATTATTCAGGGTATGTCTTTTTGGGTGTTTTTAGATAAGATTAACATTAAAATTGGTAGACTGAGTAAAGCAGACTGTTGTCTGTAATGTGGGTGGGCCCCATTTAATCAGTTGAAGACCTGAATAGAATGAAAAGCCTGACCCTTCCCCAAGTAAGAGGGAAATCCTTCTGCCTGATGACCTTCAAATAGGGATGATGACTTTTTTCCTGCTTTTGAACTTAAATTGAAACACATCAGCTCTTCCTGGGTCTACAGCCAGCTGATTTTTTTTTAACTGGGACTACAACATCAGATACACTGAGTTTGAAGCCTGCAGGCTTGGAACCCAACCATCAGCTCTCTTGGGTTTCCAGCTTGCTGAAAGTCCCTACAGATCTTGGGGCTTGCTAGTCTCCCAAATCACATGGGCCTATTCCTTAGAATAATTACTCTCTCTTTCTTTTCATGTATATATTATATAACACATATTATTATATATCATATATTATTACATACTATAACTATATGTTATATATATTATTATATTACATATACACATAATAATACAATACAATACAATAATATATATAGTGTATATATATAATATAAATAATAGTATATATATTATATATACTATTATTTCTCTGGAGACCCCTGCCTAATATACATGGTATGGGTGTATCATGGTTTGTTTGACCATTCACCCATTGGAGGGGGTCATCTGGGTTTTTTCCAGCTTTTGGCTATTATGAAAAAAATCTACTGTGAACATTCATATATAGATTTTCACACACACTTAGCTTTTCATTTTTCTGGGATAAATGCTCAAGAGTTCAATTGCTGGGTTGTATGGTAGTTACATGTTTAGTTTTATAAGAAACTTTCATACTCCTTTCCTGAGTGGCTGCATGTTTTACATTCCTGCCAACAAGGAAAGAGTGAACACCAGTTTCTCTACACTCTTACCAGTGTTAGGTCATATCATTACCTTTCATTTTCCCATTATGATAGGTATGTAGTCACATTTCATTTCTGTTTTTATTTGAATTTTTCTAATGGCCACCGAAGTTGAACATCTTTTCATTTTGTGTCAATTCATAGGGCTTATAGTTGTGTTTGGCAGAGAAAAGCAGAGAGAGGGGAGTCTACCCTAACCTTTAAACAGGGCAATAACAAGGTTAGATTTAAGTTTTGGAAGTGAGAGGTGGTGGTTGGGAGTCAGTTGGGTCAGCATTCTTATAGCCTTTCTGCGCACTCAATGTCCCCCAGGCTGTCGTGGAAACCTCTTTAAGAGTGTTTCTTATCTACACAATAGGGAGAACAGGACGATCTACCTTGTAGGATCTTTGTAGGGGAAAAATGATACCAGTGATCTGAAGTGCTTACTGCAGTGCCTGACACATCGGTTATTGTCAATACAATCACGATTCCAGAAATATGAGGGCAAGAAAGATTGGAGCAGGATAAGATTTAGAACAGAAAAACTACTAGGAAAATTTCTAATCATCCAAGCAGAAATGATGAATGCCTGAATCGGGCCAATGATGGCAGGAAATTTCCTCCCTTAAAGGTCATATGCCAAGAATACCGGCTTGGTCAAATCACATTTGCAGGATTCTTAGGCAATCGAGAGCTCTGAGCACACATTCCTCCCTTGTAAAAAAGCTCAGCACTTGAGAGAAATGCTCAGGAAATGCCTGATTGCTTACTATTTTATGACAAGCCTCTCTAGGAGCTTGTGGGGGTGGCTGAGCTGGAATCCAGAGCTGAGACCTCGGTGAGGCTTTCTTGAAACTACAACCACAGAAGTAGCCACAGTCATCCCAGACTGCACAGGAGAACTCGCTATTCAAAGTCAGCCCTTGCTTCCCTCTCTCGTTGGGTGGAGTCGCCCCTGGGAGCTGCCAGGCGAGGGGCGGACCCTTCCCAGATGCAGACTGGAGGCAGGACAGGAGGGCGATGGTCTCGCAATGGCAATTCTGTTGCTTTCAGAGAAATCAACTTGGCTTTGAGAATTTTCATTGCACTTCTGAGATCTCTCTTCTGAGTCACTTCCTGTCCCTAAAGTTCCCCTTAGAGTAATCTAGTACATTTAACTGGAGCTGTGGCCCAGCTTCAACTGCCACACATCAGCTGCATGACCATAACTAAGTCCCATCACCTTCCTGAACATTAACCTTTCATATTTATTTATTTATTTATTTATTTATTTATTTATTTATTTATTTTAAAATTTAATTTCAGTGTAACAGTATTCATTGTTTTTGCACCACACTCAGTGCTCCATGCAATCCGTGCCCTCTCCAATACCCACCATCTGGTTCCCCCAACCTCCCACCCCCCGCCCCTTCAAAACCCTCAGATTGTTTTTCAGAGTCCATAGTTTCTCATGGTTCACCTCCCTTTCCAATTTCCCTAGACTCCCTTCATCTTTAAATAGGGAATACTATGTCAATGAAATCGTGTAGTATATGATTGTATAATACTGGCCTTTCTGCCATGGTGGTTACATGATTCTACACACATGACAATTTGCCACAGGACCAGGCACACTTTTTGCTAATGTCAGTTTGTCAGTTTTGATACTGTCCCATAGTTACATAAGATGTAACCAGTGGGGGAAACAGGGTGAAGGGTACAGGGGACCTCTCTGTACTATCCTTGAAACTTCCTGTGACTCTACAGTTATTTCATAATGAAAGTTTAAAAAAAAGTATTAAAAAAAAGGCAATGGCATTCCCTTCATAATTGATGTGAGGATTAGATGTGGTAACAGTTGTGGAATTGCTTTGTAAGCTGAAAGGTGCTATGTACTTCGTGTGTGTATTGGCTCTTTCCTTCCTTCCATGTGTGAGGCCGAGGCTGTGTGCATGCACATGTGCATGTGTACATGGGTAAATGAATGCATTCAGAAGTTGGACAGTTGAAGGAATATCTACTTTGGTTGATCTTTGCTGGAGAGACGTGAGCTCCAGGTTGGTAAAGAGAAAAGGAAAAGACCTAGAGCAGGCACGGATCCTGCACCAAAGTAGCTTTACCAAAGCAGGGAGTGCCTAGAGATTTGGAAGAAATTACGTTTTCTTTTCCTGAGCATGTAGGTGGTGTGGGAGGCATAGACCTTTGGGGGAATAGGAAGAATATGGATATTGGCATAGATCCAAGTTCAAATCCTTATTCTATCACATTCTAACTGTCTGTCTTGGGACAAATCACTTAGCGTTCCTCAGTTTCCTCCTCCGTGTGGGGACCACATGCATAATTGAGGACACCATGTCTAGTACAGTAATAAATGTTCATTTCCTTGGTTCTCTGCTAGCTTCTTCCTTGAACACGTGAGATGGCCAGGAGGTTATAAATGTACAAAGCACCTCTGCTCTCTAGGGGAAAACGTTTGGTCTGAGCTCCAGAAATGTCTTTTAATTCCCAGAGACCACTGGCCAAGCTGTCCTTGGAAACCAGAGACACCAAAAGATCATTTGGCATATTCTGTAAAGATAAGAGCTCTTCCATGAAACCAGAGGGGCTGAGGTTTGCTATGTGGTTAGAATAGTCATGGCTGGTTTGAGCAAGGGAAGAAAAATTCTTTTGCTCGGAGCAAGTGTTCTGATTGCAAATGACCTCAGAGTAAGACGTTCTTATCCGTGCTTGAGGCAGACGAGTAGCCTGTCTCCCTGATGTGGCTGCTTCCCAGTTCTGCAGCAGTGGGTAATTAGAAACATCTAATTTGGCACAAAGCCTGGCCCCTGGTACTGGAAGACTGATTGTGAAACCACAGAATAAGGAGGGAAGGATGCTCAGCCCCTTCCCTACAGAGGAGGGGCAGTGAGGCTAGAGAAGGGAAATGGCTTGTCCAAGACGATAAGCACAGGCCAGAGCCGGGGTTGCCTTCCTGACTCCATCACCAGGGTTCTTTTTGCAAAGTAGTGGCCTCAGTGTGACACACACAGGGCCAGAGAGCCAAAGGGCTGTACCACCGCTGAGTGTGAGCCTGCCCTAAAGTGTACCACGGACCCCAGCTTATCTTCTATCTACACTGAGAAGGCCAAGGGGAGAGGGATCTGAGGAGAGGAGAGGAGTGCAGAAGATAGCGTTATCTCCTGACTCAGTCATGTACCCCACCCCTGAGCCTGCGCCCACCCCCAGCGTGGTGACTCCAACTCCACAGACTCCCACCAGCACTCCGTGTGCTTCAGGAACCCCTCACTGACCACATCCCCACCACCCACCACCGTGGGATTAAGTCCCTCTTTTGCGCTCCCACAGTGCACAAACGGTTTCTCCACTGGTGACTATCGGTTGGAGGGGCAAAGACTGTGGATGCTTTGTGTGCCCTTGGTGCTTGAAAATGCCCCTGGCAGCCTTGTAAATGTTTCTGGAAGAAAGGCTGGTTGGTTCTAGTTCCTTTCAGTCAGGTCAGCCTTAGAACCCTCTCACATGTGAGATTTGGGAATTTTGTTCCAACTCTGTGGCTCAGGTCATCTGTGTCTGATGTTCCTGCTGGAAGAAGCTCACACACACACACACACACACACACGCACGCACACACGTGCGCGCGCGCACACACAGGGCTCCTCAGGTTCTCAGTGAAGAGGATATATTCTGGTTAAGGATGTCTGTCCTTGCTTCTAAGGCTTCCTCCAAACAGCTCTGAGTTATGACTAGAAGGGTCCACAGGCAGCCCCTCTGGGCTGTTGGTTCTGTAGACGCTGGCATGAGTGAATTTAGCATCTGTTCTGCTATTCCCAAGGGATGCCAACATTCCAGGGTACATAGTAGTTTTATCATTTCAAGTCTTGTGTGTGGAGATGCTGCTCCATGGGAGCAAGAAATGTAAATAGTAAATGGCCCGGATGGGGGTTCATCAACGTACCAGCTCCTCTTTGGACTTTGAGTCGCCATCAGAGGGAAGAGGAGGTAGGTCTCCCTGGTGAGACATAAAGCTTTGCAGAGACAGTAGAAACCACAGGGACCATCGAGGATGTGACTTTTGGGGTCATGTCAGAAGTCTCTACATATATGTCCGCCATCCCAAATGGGAGTGGCTATTAAGATCGGACTGTCTCTTGAGGGTTTAGCTGACTAGCATGTCTTCCCTGCTTATGCGCCTAAATGAATTTAGGCAGGAGAATGGGTGTGGATACAGGACAGGATGCTCTTTTCCCCCCTTCTATTTATCAAAACAAGGCATATTGGTCCGAGAAAAACATAAACTGAACACCTTTAATGTAGCATGTCTGTGTGAAAGGTTACAGAATCCTGGGAAATGGGAACAGAGCAGCAAATAAGCGGCAAATGTGATTCTAGCTCCAAAGTTGTTAATGGTCCCATGGATTATATTTGCTTAAAATAAGCCCAACGTTTAAAAATGCCATTAGGAAGTTGAACCAAAGAGATAAGGAAGAAAGAGAGTTTAGGCTCAGTGGAGAGAACAGGGGGTTGAAAGAATCAAGGTTTCAAAGCTCCCTCAGTCTGTGAAGGGATGGGAATTTCCAGGATGAATATGGTGGCCATTTGTTTCATTTGCCTAGAGCTCATTATCTTCCCTTTTGTTCATAGCATATTAGTTTTCCTTTGAGGCAGGACTTTGTTTCCTAATCTCTAACCACATGGGCTTCTTGCCTCCCTCCCCTCCCCGCCTACCTGTCCCCCAGCTCCAGGAGTAACTAATCAGTATAGTTCATCTCTCTGATCACAGCGACTTATTTAAGAATGGAGTCATGGTTATATGGTTGGAATGAAATTCAACATGGCACTTTTGTGAGAATTCTTAGAAGTTCTTTTCTTTATTAATAATTTTTATTAACATATAATGTATTATTTGCCCCAGGGGTACAGGTCTGTGAATTGTCAAGCTTAAACATTTCACAGCACTCACTATAGCACATACCCTCCCCAATGTCCATAAACTAACCACCATCTCCTTCCACTCCCTTCCCCCAGCAACTCTCAATTTGTTTTGTGAGATTAAGAGTCAGAAGAGAAGTTCTTGTTGGTTGTTGTTGCTAAATCAGTTAGATATAAGTCTGAAGTCCTTGATTCTGGAACCATAGAGATTGAAAGCAGAATTGAGAGGGAGATTCATGATGATGCCAGTGCCTGGATCTAGCTATGCCTAAAGCCTAATTTTTCATGTTCTAAGAGACATTACATTCCTTTTGTTATTTGGTCATTTGATTTAAGATTCTGACACTTGTAAGTGAAAGAATCCTGACTAAGGGCACCAGCTCCAATTCCAGGAAGAGGAGAAACATCACAGTGGCAAGTCCCTGTGCTGGAAATGTTGGCAGAAATGTGGTCTCTCAAATAGCATTGCATTCTGGACTCCAAGAAACCATGTACTCCCTGGAAAAAGAATATCCTCCAGGTCTGATTTCTGTGTGGACTCTGATCATTCCACCAAGAGACACATCTTATTGTCTTCTGAGACATTCAGAAAATATAGAATTTTCACAACCCACATCTCCACCGAGCAACCTCCAAAGTGGAAAGGACAGGAAGAGCCCACATTCTCAAGGCAGCGCCCTGTCGAAGGGTGGACACAGTGTGTGGCTCTGTCTAACTAAGCAGGAAGTATTGTGGTCTCTAGGGTGTGTCCCCTGAATGGTTGCACCAGACTCATAAACAGATCTGTGCTTTTGGTCTCCCTTTTCCCCCACCCCCAGGTGCCATCACTGCTATAGACCTGTGCTCCACATGGTCTTTCCAAATAGGAGAGGTGACCAGGCAGCTTCTCTTTTCAAAAGTCTCCGGGCTTGGTGAACAGAATAGAGTTCACACATCACCTTCACCACCTGGCCTCCGGGTGCCTCCGCTCCCAACGCGGGGCATGTTGCTCCATCTCAGAGGACCTAGAACCCCTGCCCTCATGCTTTTTTGATGTTCCTGCTTTCTTGCTGTGCTATCTGACCCTCCCTAGTTACCAGCTTTAGCAGCTATCTTGCCATGGACATCAGGGAAAGGGGCCTAGAGGCCTCAAAGAGCTCTACCACTACAGAAGCCATCCCTGGGTTTCCATTCGGTGGTAAAAGACAGAACCCTCCAAGGCAGCTTCCAAGTTCACAGAGGCACATCTTTCCGCAGAAAAGTCAAGTCCAGTTTATTATCCTGATTCCAAGAGGATGATTGCCAGCAGCATCGAGGATCTTTCGGGTACCTGAGATGGGGACAGCACACAGCATCAGGTTCTCCTTCACTCATCTTGGGGTGTCATGCTAGAGATCGGTGGAGGGAATGGGAGGACCACCATGCTGAGGCTGCACCTAGACCTGTCCAATTTGAGAGACTGGCCCCGAGGGAGACTGATTTCTGCTCCAAGGTCAGGGCTGGGAGAGAATCAGCCAGCTCGTGGGCATGACGTTCAACATTTTGAGAATGGAGAGACGACAAGAGTTCTTTCTCATCCTGTCCCTAGTTCTCTTTCCTCTAGATCAGGAACTCTGTTCTTTCTCACGGTTCTAGAGAAACTAATGAGAAGATGTTTGTCCTAGACCAGGAAATGAGGAATTACTGATCAAAAGGTACAAGCTTTCAGTTTTAAGATGCTAAGATTTGGGAATCTAATATGCAACATGATGTCAGGGTCTAGACACAGACTAGGGAAGGAGGCTTTGGGGGATAGCTTGGGAGCGAGAGAAGCTAGACTGGGCAGAGGTATAAATTTCGATGCAGCAGGGGACTTGCTGAGCCCACAGAGAACACTGGAACCAGTATAGTCTTTGAAAGTTGCACCACCTTGAGCACAGGGGCTGGGTCTCCATACCTCTGACCTGGTAACCAGACAGTGAAGGCAAGTGCAAGACCTTGAGACAGACAGTTGCTTTCTGGCACGTGGAGGTATGAGCTCTGGCCAGCAGCAGCCAGGCGGCTGAGGAGCAGGCACCCCACTCTTGAAGAAGTGTCCCAGCAGGGCACTGTGGTGCCCACCGAGACCCTTCTGCTTGGGCACCCTAGCCAAGGAAGGAGGGAAAAGAGGCCTGGTCCTTGGCATCTGAAAATCTAGGTCTCCTGTCAGAGAATCGGGCCAGCTGGCAATCACAACGAGGACAAGAGCAGTAAAACGTTGTCTTCTGGGGTCTGCATGTGCTGTGCCAGGCCTTGGGTGGGCACGCTATTTACACACACAGCTCCTTTAATTTCCACAGCTGCCTGATGAGGTTCACATAGGCTGGGGAACTGACACTCAGATGGGGTTTTGGTGACTTGCTCCAGATCCCACTGCCAGAGAGGGCGCGAGGTAAGAGAGGAGCGAGCACTGCCTATCTGACATCAGAGCCGGACACTTCGCAACTGTCCCTGCACCACTGTATCTGACACGGGCAGGCTGGCGGGGCACAGTGAATGCTACCAGTAGCTGTCCTGGAGTCCTGTGCCGGGGACGGTGGCCAGGGACTATGGAGATTTGTTCCGTTTTTTTGTTTGCTGGGTTTTTTTTTTTTTTTGGTTTGTTTGTTTTTTTGTTTTTTTTGTTTTGTTTTGTTTTGTTTTTTGTTTTTGTTTTGTTTTTGCTTTTGTTTTTGTTTTGTTTTGTTTTGTTTTGGTTGTTGTTGTCGTTTGTTTGCTTTAAGTAAACTCTATGCCCAGCAGGGAGCCCAGCACAGGGCTTGATCGAGACCTGAGTCAAGGTCAGAAGTTGGATACTTAACTGCTTAACTCAGATGCCCCAATTTGTTTTAGCAGCCCCCACTATGTCAAGCACGGGCTCAGCTTCTAGTGTGGGCTCTAGAAATCCTGTGTGCTGGTAACAAAACCCTTGAAGTATCCTGGGGCCTGCCCTCATGTGAAGTAGCCTGTCTCCCTGCCTGAAGGCTCGTGTCCATGCCAGCTCTGAGGACCAAGGGTCAGCACTGCCTACAGAGCTGTGTGCACTGCCGAGCTTCTTGCTAATGTCTTCCCAGAACCTGAGGAGTAGAATGAAGCAAGATCAGAACCAGCGAGAGGACCAGAACCCCTTTTGCTGGACCCCAGCACCTCCCAGGCCTGTTGACTGGTTGTTCTCCAGCTCAGCTCCCCTGCAGGGAAGAGGACTGGGGCTGGGATCATCATGAGCAAAGCTGAGAGCCTAGGGGATCAGGGCATCAAGAGTAGGGATGCTCGATGAGGAACACTGTGCATGGGCATTGGGTGATGGGCTGGTGAGGAGAGAATCAGAGCAATCTGGGGTGGGACATACACTGCCCCGACACACAGGCCAAGCATGTTCAAGCAGGCCTTCCAGGGGAGCTTCAGCATTGCTTAGGCAGGCTCTGAGGGCTGCCTGCAGATTTCTAGGCAGAGAACCAGTCCTGCGGGGCTCACCATCCAGAGATGGCCCTCAGCATCATCACAGAGGCACGCAGGCTCTGACATTCTCTCAGGCCCAGCACCTTGAACCTCCCCACATGCTCCCTGGCCCCAGGCTGCTTGCAGGATCAAGTCCAGTTCTACGCCTTCCTCCACCTGGTCCCACCAACCATGGTAACTGTAGGTGGAAACTTCTAGAAACACTGAGCGACTGGCTCGCTTTCTGGATATAGAAGGATGTCCACCTCAACTTGGCAAGGACCAGAAGGGTTCTGTTAACTTCTCCTTGGGGGTGGTAACACTGTAGACTATCCTATGTCTGCACTATTAGAAGCCAGGTGGTCGGGCAATCTTGACGTTCCCTTCCGTGATTTGGAGAACTTCAAAGATTCACATGTATTGTTAATACCTTTTGTTTTTCAGAGGGAAAAAAAGAGAAGGAGTTGAAGCATTGCTGATTTCTCTGGAGACCTGAAGCCAGCAGCATCTGGAGCCAACACCCTCACTTGGTGGCTGCACGGAGAGGTGCTCTCCATAGCTGCATGGTCCCCCCACTTTTCTGGGTCTGCAGGTGTGCCCTGGCTTAGACTCAGAATCAGTTATAGACCTATGAGCAGAGGTCAAAATGCAAGATGACGTGGTTGCAAGGAGACAGAGAACCAACAAGAGGTCTGGGGACAGTCTGAGAAGGGCCAGGTGCCGCACACCCAGGTGCTGGGGCGGGGATGCATGTTATCCATGGGGTCACTCAGAGCTACTGAATGAGGGGTTGTGCTGGGTGGCTCTGGGCCAGTCACTTATCACTCAGAGATTCCGGTTTATTCTCCTTGTAAGAGGGATTCCTCCACCTAATAATGTGAATTCCTGCCCTAGCTCCTTCCCGGACTGTGAGAGAAGAAAATCAATGTGCAGCAGGATCTTTCCTGCACTTAGGCAGAGCTCTGCAAATATTAGTCATTTGTAGGAAGAAATGGCAATGCTGCTATGAAATGGTGAGGTTTGGCCTCAACTCTGCATTCTGGAACTCTCTTTCTAAAATTTCACTCTGATACAGATGGAAACACAATTTTTGTTTAAGTGAAGAAATAATGAAAAAAAAAAATGAAGAGAGCATGTCTGCCTCCTGACTTATGAGCGCTGCCGGAGATCTGCAGGCGCCTTGTTGGTTCTGAGCATGAATATGGATTGCGCCAATACTTACCCTGTTTTGCAAATGTCACTTTTTTAGATTTAATTCAGACAGTGATTATCAATTTGCTAATCTAATTTCAGTTCCCAGGCTTTGGCTCTCTGGGCTGACTGGAGGAACCCGCTGCTGTGCAGAGATTCTGAGCATATGTGACCCAGCTTAGGAGAAGCTGGGGAGCTGTGGACTGTGCAGGAGCCCCCCAGTATTCTCATCCACAGAGCAGCTGCTGGAAGTGTGGGGTTGTCAAGCAGATTCGGGGCAGGCGGGGCATTCTCAGCAAAGGAGTTGTGGGAAAGGTGGGGCAAACTGAGACCTCTCTCTGAACCTTTGGTTACGTAGACAAGGACTTGGCAAAAAATCTTTGTCCAAACTTCCATAGACCCTGGAAGGCCTGCAAGAATCTCCCCGGGCTAAATCTCGTGGTTCAGCTGGACCATGTCAGTTTGAACCCCTCGCTGTGTTCTGGGGAAGGAAGGAGTCCCTATGACTTCTCAAGGTGGGGTTTCCTGTAATGAACACTGAGCAGAGCACCAGAGGTCCAGGTTTCTAGATGCTATCCCCCAGGGACACATTTCTTTGGGGAGAGTTGATTGTTTTATCTTTTCTAGCCTTTGTCCTGGATCACAAGAAGAGTTTAACACTCCGTGATTATTTAATTGGTCTTGAACCTCATTCTAACTTATATACAACTTGCTGCTTTAACCTCGCAAGGGTTTTCTGGCATTTTCTATATCTATGTCTCTTAGCCTCAGCTGGGAAAATGTGATCATAGTCTAGTGCACAGATGACAGTAAGTTTTTAATCATTCGTTTATTTACGCTTTTCTTTATTTTACAAAAACTAGGCAGTGTTCGTAGGTTCCAAACCTTGCCTTATGCATTGTCACTTCAACAATGACCCTAACTAGCAGAAAATATCCATCTAGGTAGAGTTCATATATCAGAGAGGACAGACAGGCCACGGGTGAGCAAAACACATAGTCTGCTACAGTGATGAATGCTATTGAAGAAATACAGCAGAGATAGGAGAAAGGGAGTGTCTAGAGTACGGTTTGCTATTTGTAAGGAAGGTGGACAGCGAAGCCTTTTTGAGAGGTTGATACTGAGCCCTCCAGTGGTGAGGGGAAAAGCCATGTAAATATGCAGACTAACTGGCAGGTATTGCAGGGACTGTTTTCATGATGCTCTCTGTGTTGGGCATTACTCTACAAACATGGGACCAAGAGAAAAATAATCTGGAGCCCATGCCTCACACACAAAGGCATGCACCGGGCACCCCCAGGAAGGCTGATTAGTACCCAGAGTTAATGTTTGGGTAGCATCTTCTAAGTTTCCAGAGCTACAAAGGGCTTCTGGGGACAGGGAGAATGTGTCCCTGGCGCTTTGGGGACATACTCGCAGGATTCCAAAGTCTCAGCTGTTAAATCTGTAGCCAGGTTCATTATGAGTAATGTATGTTACTGAAGCTGCATTTTCTTTCCTGATATTATTCCATTCCTCACCCTACCTGGGAGGAGAAGCTCAGGGACCTGGCAGGGTTAGCAGTGGCCGGAGGGAAGTTGCTTCTCTAAGCACAGTGGGGCTCTGCGCTGGTTGAGGGTCTGGGACAGGCTGTGTTAGGAGCAGCACACATGGGGAGTGCTGACTCTGGGGGAAATGGGAGCTATTTTAAAGAGACCTGTGGGCAGGGGCAGAACATCAGGATGTTAGGAATGAAGGCATGGCAAGAACTGGCTACTTTCTCCATTAAATTTTCTCTTCTTTTGCATCATTGACCTGAACTCTCTACCGTAGAGTCTGTAGACAATTTGGCAGAAGCTGGTTGGGGAATGCTTAACGAGTGCTTTCACTGATGCAAAGCTCTCTCGTAAAATGGGGAATTAAACCTTGAAAAAGCCAGCTTGGGAATGCTGGTGGTAGCACACAATTTGATTTGATGTTGCTATGCATCTCCTGGGCTCATCTCTGGCAGCAGCTGCCACATCATGGTGCGGCTTTCCCTGGAGAGCCTCTGGTGCCAAGGTCCTGGGCTCTCCATCAGCCTGTCTGTAGCACAGACAGAACAGAGAAGCTGGATTTCATGCCGCCAGGGCAGCCTCAAGCAGTGAACACCCAACTTGCTTCTCCACCTCTCTGCAGGACCCTTCCCTGAAATGTTCTATATGTTTCTGAGAGGGCTTCTGGCCGGATTAACTGTCCTGGTTGTGCACACCAATACCTCAAGCCTTAGTACCCCCTTCCCCAGCTTTTTTGCTTTCTCTGAGTCTTGCCGCTGCTACCTGGGATCATGTCTCAGATAATTTATTTATTTATTTATTTTACTATTTATTTATTTGAGAGATTGGGGGTGCCTAGAGGGAGGGGAGGGAAAGAAGATTTTTTTTTTTTAAAGATTTATTTATTTATTTGACAGAGAGAGATCACAAGTAAGCAGAGAGGCAGGCAGAGAGAGAGAGGAGGAAGCAGGCTCCCTGCCGAGCAGAGAGCCCGATGTGGGACTCGATCCCAGGACCCTGAGATCATGACCTGAGCCAAAATCAAGATCACCGACTGAGCCACCCAGGCACCCCATCTGACACCTCACCTATAGCCAAATCCTCACCTCAGGGTCTGCTTTCAGCAACTAAGACAAGGACAACGGCCATGTCTGTTTTATGAGAATGTATACCTAAATGAACAAACACTGTAAAATTCATGTATGATTTATAAGCCAAGAAGTCATACTGACATTGCTGATGAATAAATGATAAAATCCATAAGTGTCTCTTTGCTGTACTTTGCACAGACAGTATAGGGATCTATGTACTCTCAGACATAGTCCGTGATTTTCAAGTGTCTACTAGAGATGCAAGAAAATCTTAACAACAAAAAATAACCTGAATCCTATAATACATGGCATTTGTCCTTTGTCATTCACCAGGACCAAGCATGGTGTTTCTCAAGAACAAAAGGTTAATATCAAGATGTAAAAAACAGAACGTAAATAAACAAAAAGATGCTGAGATAATATGATGAAAACCAACAAACATTGTTTCATTCTAAAAAAAAGAAAAAAAAGTCCTGGGGGGCGGGAACTAGAAAGGTAAGAAGGAAGTTATTTTTTGGCTATTCACTCTAGCAAGTTATTTTTACAAGTAACTTATTATATAGTTCTTAAAACTAAAATAAGGAAAGAGAATAGGAGAGTTACTATCACCACTATTTTACATTTTCTTGAAAGTCAATCAAATAAGATATGAATTATAAATAAAAAGATCATCTTGGAGGAGAGCCCTTGAATGCTTATCATTTGAAGTCGGCATGGAGCTCAGCTCAAGAACAAGACATCCTAGAGAATATCATTTTTTTTTTTTTTAGCTGTTTTGAGGGTTTATTCTTTTTATTTTTTTATTTTTTTTTTAAATTTTTTATAAACATATATTTTTATCCCCAGGGGTACAGGTTCCTCAAAATGTTGAGAATATCATTTTTATTAAACATTGTTTATAATGATAGCCTTTCCACAAATAAGCATTGTTTGATTAGGAAATGCGGGGGAAGGGCATAGGGCACATGCGCTATCAGGCAGACAGCAGGCAGGTAATTGTGGTTCTCAAAGTGTGGTCCTCTGCCAGCAGCATCAGCATCTCCAGAAAGCTTGTTGGAAATATACCTTGTCAGATGTTCATCCAGACCTATTGAATGAGAATCCCGGGGATGGGTTCTGGTTGCGAACCCTTTAACAAGCCCTCTCCCCAGCCTCTGGGAGATTTAAATGCATGCTAACGTTCGAGCAGCACTGTTGAGGGGGGCTCTGTGACTCTCACCAGCACTGATGGAAGCCGCGCCCCGCAGCCCTGTAGACATTACGATCAGTCCTGCCTCCGGGTGCCCTTCCCAACCTTCTCCTCACCTCCTTCTGAGAGCTGCTGTTCAGGGCTCACCAAACAATGTTCACATACATCTTCTTAGTTATCAACACAAATTCCTGCGAAGGTGTCCTTATCTCCAGCTGGTATCCATGGAAGTTAAGCAGCTACCCAAGATGTCGCAGCCAGGGTGGAAGTGGAGACTAGATCCACATTCCTGCCAACAGACCCCAATTCTCACAGGGACACTTGACGGCAGCTGGGTCCCTTGCTCCAACCTAGTTCCCGCAGCCTAGCTTTGCCCCCCACAATACTCCCTGCTCAGATTAGGCTGACCTATGATGGCAAAGACCTTATTCTCTTTCCCCATCCCACTGTGGAATTGCTAAGGAACTTTTATTTCTCCAAGATCATTCTCATAGATGCTAATCTTGAACTAATTTACTGATAGATATTTTGATGGGTGAATTCTGGGGGAATTTAAATTCTACTTCTCTGACTCTCTCTCTCTGCCATGCCTCCAGCCTGGACATCATCAGTACTTTGGGTAGCCAGGGTCAGGAAGGGGACTGGAGGGCTGAGTCATTTCCAGTGGAGAGGGGGATAGAGTTTATCATCTTAGAAAAACACATGAAGTGCTGTGGCAGAGGTCTGGGTTTGAATATATGAAGTGGTCCCCGGAAGTGGGTCAGGATGATCAGTGTTCAGTGTATATCACATTGACAGCTGCCCAGGGACCGGAGGAGGTCGGACCGCTGTGCGGATTCCTCTGGTGAAGCGATTATCTGGGAGGGAAAAGCCTCCAGAACCTCAGACCACAAACACAAGAAGGCATAGAGGCATAGGGGCAGGCTTAGATCTTTCCAGATGGACAGTCTCCAGGTGTCCCGGGAAACAGAGCTGCTGATGCGGCCGACCCCCCCATCCAGATAGACACAAGAGCTGGTGTTCACAGAATGGTGACGTCACCTGGGGGGACCCACGGCAGTACCTGTGCCATGGACAGGGGCAACTGTGGCCTTCCCACATCACCGCCCCGATGGTCAAAAGCACGCCCACCATGTAGACTTCTTTTTCAAAGAAAAAAATCCTTAAAAACCCGAATATTGATAAAGACAGCAAAAGGCAAGAGATATTTCACAGGCCGGTGAAATAGATTCCAAAGTTCTTACGAACTCGGGCTGTCAACATGGGTCACTTGAATTTAATTTAAGAAGAAGTAAAAGGAAAAGAGTGATTTGCCCTAAGGATTCAATATTTAAATATTTATGTGAACTGTTTGGGCAATCGCTTTGGGGCATCGCAAGTCCCCTCGTGCCTCCTTCTGTTAATGGAAGTGGAAGATGGGAGCCCCCCGCTCCCTCACTCACTCCAGAGTGGTCTCCTCAGCAACTCCGGGCATTTCAACCGTGCTAATGTTTTTCTAAAGAGATAAAAGTGGGTGGTCTGAAGGAGAAGTTAAGCTCTAGTTTACACAACTCTCCAGAGTGCAAACAAGAGCCCTTCCTACCTTTCCTCCCCCTCCTCCGTGGCCATCCGGAGGGGCCTCCCGTTTCTTTTCACGTTTTCTCCAGCCTGGGGGGTGTCCTCCTAGCAGAACGGAGTTACTGTCTTGGAGGCAAGGCTCAACCTTAAGTCAATTACCCGTAGAATTCGAATGGTTTCATTTGGGGTACTGTTGGAGTGACGAGGACCTGTGAACACAGCCTCGGAGACAGCCCATTTAGACTGATCCAAAAATAAACGCACAGATGCCCTCCCAGTGCAGAGCAGAGCGTGCCCCGGTGATGGATGCAGCACACAGCCCATGGTGTGTGGCGCCCGGCAGAGCGGTCAAGTGTGGGTGCGTCCGGCCCAGTCACCGAAAGAGCTCCGAGACTCTGGTGTTTATTTTGGTCCTAAGTCGCAATTAAAACATAAAGCATGGTCCCATTTTTTTTTTTCAGCCGATTGTTTAATCGTGAGATTAGGGGCTATCATAAAACCTTCATTGCTCTCATATTTCTTTTTGGCAGGGTACAGAAAAGTTAATTTGGGATTAGCTCCAGAAGCATTTTGACCCAGCCTTCCCGCTATTTATCATTCCAAAGACACGGACAGTGCTAATGAATGTCTGGAGTTGTATATCATTTTATAAACACAAGGCGCTCCCAAGGTGGTGCCAATTAAATCCCCAATAAAGGATTAGCGAGGACCCGTCTGAAGGAGAGGTAGTGATCCCTTTTGACAATTTACCGAGGCTTGGCCTGAGGAGAGTGGTGTGTGGCTTTTGGGGGAGGCGTCTGCTCCTTTATGGCCCCTGCTGACTTCTGCAGGGGCTTCTGCTCCCCGAGATGACATTTATCTATCTCAGCTGTAGCTAAGGTTGCGCACACAGCCCCCAGCAGCCGTGGGAAGGGAGGCTCACGCCGTCTGGGGTGCTGGAGGGGAGGGTGGGCTTGGAACTGTCTGCCAAGGGGAGCTGAGAGGAAAAAGATTAGATAAACACTAGCTAGATTACAAATGAAGCTGCAACATCGGCTGAGCAGATCCATTCTGGAGGGAGATGTGTTCTCTCTCTGTCTGAGCAGTTAGGGACCCTGGCAGGTAGGTGTTCTGCAGGCGGCTGGCGGAGCTGTTACCCAGCTAACTCACCAAGAGGTAGCCCTGAAGGGTGGTCTGTGTAGACTGTTTATTTTTATTTTTATTTTTATTTTTTTTTAATTTTTTATTTTTTATAAACATATATTTTTATCCCCAGGGGTACAGGTCTGTGAATTACCAGGTTTACACACTTCACAGCACTCACCAAAGCACATACCCTCCCCAATAGACTGTTTATTTTTAAACTTGAATCTGTTCCTTGCTGTTTAGTTGCAGTTCCACTCTGTTAAGAGTTAAGGTGTCAGACTTTGTCTCTCCATTCAGGCTCGGAAGGACAAACAGTAACTTTATCTGGAAACATTGTCAGCAAAATGAAGATCTGGGGGTACCCCGCCCCAGAACGGTGTGCAGGGACCAGCTCCCATTCCCACCCAGAGTTCGCAGGCAACACCTCTTAAAGCCGGGCTCCACAAGATCAGAGCCTTGTCTTGGCTTTAGGATAGCATAAACAGGGACCGAAAGTCAAAGTTGAGCTCAGCAGTCTGATTCTCCCCCACACACCTGCACAGGGTCCCACACAGATGGGAGCCCCGGGGGCAGGAGGCAATGGAAAGGTGGAGAAAGCCAGCTGCACTGCAAAAGTGGGTCATTCAGATCATTGTCTTCTACTTCCTCCTTTCTGACGAGACCACCAAAACAGTGTTCAAGCCACCTGCCCAAGTCCCCTGGCTACTGGAAGGTCCTGCTGGAGCCAGAGCTCTGACGCCCCTGCTTCCCTCCCCTCCTTCAGCTCCCCAGGCACCCCGCCTCATGCGGTTCTGTGAAATGGGTCTAGGCTCTCCTCTGCAACCATTTCGAAAATAATGGCACTTATTTTATGTAAGTAAAACATGAATGTAATTTTGTTATAAACACACTGAATAATATAAGAATAGGGTAAAAAGTAAAATTTTCCTTTGTCCCACCACAGCCTACTTCCTTTCTAAATCTTTTCTCTTACTTTAGTCTTTGCACCTATCATGAAAGGCAATCATGTGGTACATACTGTTCCTTGGTTCACCTTCTTCTTTGCTAATAGGTCTCGGAGGATTTTTTTTTTCGAGTCACTACTTACAGATCTCCTTTCTTTTTAAACTGTGGAATAAATTATTGTGATATGTATTTATCTTCACTTGTCCATTTGCCTGTTGATGGATATTCAAACTGTTTCCATTATTTTCAAGTCAATCCTTTGAGTTACAATGTTCATGTGAAAATGGGCACAAATCCTAAGCGTATTTTCAAAGAATTTCCACAAAGGGATCATGGTTTTAATCAAATCAGATCAAGAAACAGCCTTTATAGAACTCTGTAAGAATATGTCCTTCCAGGCATATCTCTCTCCCCTCCAAGTGCCCACCATGCTGACTTCTCATCCCCATCATGCCAGCATCTATCATAAGGTTCAACTGAAGTGATGACAGACAGAAGTCTTGTTTTATTCCCAACCTCAGAAAAAAAGTTTTCTGATGAGTGACCTAAAGGATGATGTTTTCTGTAGAGTTCTGTGGGTACTCTATCAGAACGAGGCTCTTCCCTTTCTCCTGAGATCGCTGACTGTGTGCATCATGAATGGGTGTGGAACTTTATTAAACACCTTTCCTGCATCTATGTTCTCCTAGAGCTTTGGGTATGTGAACAGAGAACTTGCTTATCTGGGCACTACAGTGTCTGAACACTCTAAAGTGATACCAGAAACACACTTGGTGCTCCATAAATGTCTGTTTGATAAATACATCCATAGTTTCCTCCCACACATGGGCCCCAGGAAAGTTCTACATATAGAAGCAGAAACAAGGTGGGCATGGAAACCACTACAGTCGATCCACCAATCACACAAGCATCAGATGATGAGCAGGCAGAATTGAGAACTAGGACTATGGGAGGTGATGTGATGGCTGCTTTAAAGACAGTGGTCAAGCAAGTCCTAAGGAGGTAAACTTTAAGCTGAGAGTTGAATGAAGAGAGGGAGCTAGGCTTCCAAAGCCAGGTATAAAGGTAGAAGACAATGGAGCCACTAGGCTTGTGTAATAAGCCCCTGGCAGTGGTCCTACTGGAGCTTCTGCTCTTTTACAGGGTTCAAGGGAATAAGAAGAATGAGGGGGAGAGAGTGCTAGGAGAGAAGTTAGTTAATATACAATTAACCAATATAGTTAATATACAATTAACCAAAAGAGAAGGTAACTTTATAATGCATCCAGTTAAAAGAAAAAGATAGGTACATACTTTTTAAGTGTAATTCAAGTGTTTTCCAAAGGGTAGTATATTAGGATTCTCCAGGGAAACAGAAGCAATCATTTGGATATCTAGGTATGAAAAAAGACAGAGAGAGAGAGAGAGAGAGAGAGAGAAACAGATTTATTTTGAGGACTCAGGTCATGCGAGCCTGCAAGTTCAGAATCTGCAGGGCAGGCTAGCAGACTGAAGACCCAGGGAAGAGGTGATGTTGAAGCTCTGTTTTGAGGCAGAATTCACTCTTCCTTGGAAAAGTCCAGGTTTTAATCTTAAGGCCTTCAACTGATTGGATGGGGCCCACTCATGTTGTGGAGGGCAATCTGCTTTCCTCAAAGTCTGCTGATTTACATGTCAATCTCATATAAAGAGAGCCTTCACAGCAACATCCAGCCTGGCACTTGGCCAAATATCAGGATACTGTGGCCTAGCCAAGTTAGCTCATAACATTAACCATTACAGGTGGTATGGGATCATATAGTAATATTTTTCTTACTCAAGAAAGAAACCCCAACTATATTACAGAATTCTCAGGTAAATCTCAGATAATTACCAGACTCCACAGAAAGATTTAAAATTATAAAAATGAGAAAAAAATTACTGGGCCTAATTGGTAGTCATCTAAGTTGCTGCTGAATGCCATTGAGAGCATTTTTTGTACATGTACCTGCTTTACAGAGGAGACCAGCTTGTAGCTGTAGCCCTCAGGCCTCTGGGAAGGAGGCGCTAGAATGTGCAGGGAGGGCACCACCTCCCAAGGCCTTGTGCCCACAGGCAACCCCCAAATCACCATCTTTACATTGAAAGTGTGTGTGGAGGGGGCTGACCTGCGAAAGAAGGAGTAAAAATGTGATATGCAGACTTGAAAGGTGCTGGGAATGGACAGACCTCTGAGAGATGACAGACTGTGCTTAAAATTTCTTTAGGGCTGTCCTGTGGAGGGAGATGTGACTTGTTCAATGGGGCCAGGAGGCTGATGGTGTGAAAACCATGAAGGCAGGTGGTGACCCCAGCTAATACATGCACCTTGAGCTTTCAACAGTGGAGAGCATACCTTCCCGACTATTGGGGCTGCTGGATCACCTGTGGGGTGTGGTGACAGGGGATGAGACCAAATGGCCTTGAGCTCTTTTTTGTGGCTCTGGCAAACATCAGAGATGCTTCTAAGGGAAGATGATAGAATCAGATCTTACACACATCAGAAATGAGGAAGGAGAAGGCAGATTCAGTTTGGACCGGAAGCGTGGTCCTGGGGATAAGGGAGAAGGGAGCTGGGAGACTCATTTCAGGGACACTTCACAGAGAAGACTGGATTGGAGGCTGGGTCAGAACTTGCAGGGGTTCCATCAGAAGGTGATAGGTGACAACAGAGAGCCAGGGGTCCTGCTATACCTCCTCAGGGCTGAGGACTGCGTGTCCCAATCTTAGCATCTCTTTACCCCATCCCAGTAGAAAAACCTAATTAGATCTTACTAAAACAAGTGCCTATGGAAGTGCTACCTTGGAAAGACAGAGAAAGGTGGCAGGAGAGAGGGAGGGAGACAGAGGGGGAGGACCTGAGATGCCTTTGATCTTCTTTTATGTTATTCATATATATCTAGTTATATAAAAAATATACTGGAACATTTTCATAAAAATTTATGAAGGTACATCCTCGTTGCCTACCCCTCACATAGATCTTCTTTTCTGACTTTCCTAGGACTTAAAGCCAGAGAAGGATCTGGATGTCCCTTGGTGGCATCTACATACAGCATCTCCAGGCTTTGTCGATGGGGCAAAGAGAGAGCCTCTGGGCCCGTTGGTTGTGTACTTGTCCTATGGGCCTGGAAACTCCGAGAACAATGGGCTACTTCTTCCCAAGACTGTTAGTTTTTTTTTTTTCTTTTCCTATTGCCTCTTCCATGTGGATTTATGAATGTGTTACTTGCTTAAAGATTGTCATTTCTTTAATAAAAGAGCAGACATATCCTGTGTCAGCACCATAAAACTCTGGGAAGATGTTCAAAAGAAAAAAAAAAAAAGATGCTTATGATTACATCCTAAACTTTGATTCATAGAAAGCTAGGTACTTAAGGAACATTCACGAACTTCCAAGATTCTTGTAATAGTCACATTTTTGCAGGTGTAGAAAATGAGGCCGACAGACTGGAAATGGCATGTCCATGGTTGACATGGGTACTGCTTGTCCAGGTCACCACTCAGTCCTGTGTCTTCTGGCATTAGGAATAATGCTGATTATTCACAGAACCATAATGCATGTTATGCTCATATTCTAGTCAGGGCCACAATCCTAGGCAGATGAAACTTCAAAGGCAGTGGCATAGAAGCCATGGTGGGTGTTGAAAGATGAGAAGTAGAAGCACAGGGTGGCCTGGGGGAGCAGGACTGTTGCTTGGTGCCAGTCTTTCCTTGCTTCTTCCTTTCACACTCCATAAAGGGTGACCTTACACCAACAGATGTTATTCCCATTAGGAGTCAGTGATACTTTGATGAGTTTAGATGGTCTTAGAACTGAAACCAAGAAATGCTCATACTGTGTCCCAAAGCATAATGATGCTGGTCTGTGAAATTCTAGAGGGCAATGCATCCTCAGGCCTCTGACAGTTAGTGGTGTGCAAGCTAGCAGGATTGTCTGGAGAATGGAACTAGAACCAGGAGCTCAGCATCCTTCTCCTCTTTAAGCCCAAATTGTGCCTTCAGCTGACCATAGAACACAAAACCCTGAGACGGCCATGAGGATGGTGAGTGGGGAAGAAGAGAGGGAGGGGAGTCTGTCAGAGACATGGAGCTCAAGGACGTGCAACCAGCAGAGCTGGGGACCTGAGGGAGAAAAGGGATGAAGGGTGAAGGAGAAGAAACAGGAGTGAGGAAAGTAGAGGGTGTATAGATGGCAAGAAGCTCAATGGGGGAGAGGGGAATGAGGCTTACTCTAGAACAAATCAGAGGTGAAGTATTACAGAGAATCAGCTCCCAAAGAGGACTTCGAGGAAGAGCCAAAATTCCACCATCTGGAGGAGGCAGTTGAGCTCTAATTAGAGGCAGATTCACCTAACTGCACAAATTTGGGCCAGAAGTTCAGGCCTCAAAACTCTTTAAAAAAGTAAACATTTATGGCTTGTGAAAGGTGAAGAGGAAAGGTGTGATGCTCCCTCTTCCTTCAGCCATGGCCTTGGGAGAGCTCTCTTATTAGCAGCCTCCTCTTCACTGGTACCACTTCATCTTGTCCCAGTTGTCTACATGTCTCCTCCATGGCCTGCTTGCTGGAACTTCTCACCTGCTTAGATAGCTCTTATTCCCACACTCACACACGCATGCGTGTGTGCACACATTTATGTGCGCACACGCACTCATGCTTCCCTGAAAGGGAAGTGGGGAATCAGTACCAGATGTGCACATGCACCGTGGGATGGATGTGTTGGGATGCTTACTCGTCTCTGCTCACCTCATAACACAGCTGTTCCTTTCCTTCAGTCTGGCCATCTGTGACTGGGTGACAGTGAAGCGGTCCTGTATTTTCAGCCTTGCCTCCATCGGACTGAGTCACATACTTCATTGCCTGGCTGAATCTTGTCCTTAGCTGGCTGTGGAAAAACACCTACTTCCTCCAAAAAAGTGTGTTAAAGAAAGATTTCTCAGATACTGTCCTGGGAGGAAGGGTTGGTCATTAGAAATGGGGTAAGAATGACAGATTATAATTACGATATATCTGATCTTCTACCTCAGAAATTGGCAAAAAATTTAGGACTTCCTGGTGCTTATGTATTTGAACTTGGGAATTTAAAGCTTTCTTTGGAAAGAAACTAGCAGGCGGTAGATAGAAGTAGAGTTGAGAGTTGGAAGGAAGTTTCTATCAAGTAAATAATTAATTTATTAGGGATGGAAGAAAGATCAGCTCGTATGATTGGACTTTTCTACCTCTATGTCCCATTGTATAGGTGATAATTGGCGTCTTGGTGGAGGAAAGGAACCTCCAACTCCTCAGCCACCCTCACTGGAATTTATTCTCTGCAGCACTAACCTTGGGTGGTAGTGGTGGTGCTGAGAAATGCAGGTGACCTGTTCTACCATCTACCAGGGAAATACTGTAGCTTTAGACTGGGAAACAGAGGGAGAAGGAGTCCCATCTTCTTGGCCACAGCAGCCTACAGAGAACTGAGCTGGGGAGTGGGTTGTGGCTTAACTATCATAGACTCTCACTGTTCTGTGATTAAATAGTTTTGCTTGGACAAATGCTTCTTCATTTGCTGTATGCTCTGACAAGCATTTCCAGAGATTTTAAATGGTGTTTTTAACATTATTTTGTTAATAGCTGCTACTATATCACTAGAGAATATGTTTGTAATGCTCTTTGTGCCACCATTCTGGAAGAGAGAGAACATATTTGAAAATGCCTAGTTTTCCTAGCACCAGAGAAAGCTAAAAATCCTTACCTTATGATATGTAAGCAATTAACTCAAGATGGATCCAAAACCTAAATATAAGAGCTATAACTGTAATACTCTTAGGGAAAACAAACAAACAAACAAACAAACCAAAAACAGGAGAAAAGCTTCAGGACATTGGGTTTAGCAATGATTTCTTGGACATGGCACCAAAAGCAGAGGCAGCAAAAATAAGTAAATAAATAGGACTTCATCAAAATTAAAAACTTTTGTGCATCAAAGGACACTGCTGACAGAGTGAAAAGGCAACCCATGGAATGGGAGAAACTGTTTGCAATCTGACAAAGAGTTAATATTTAGAATATCTAAAAAAACTCCCATAATTCAACAACAAATAAACAATCCAGTTTGAAAATGGGCAAAGGACTTGAATAGACAGTTCTCTAAAGAAGACATATGATGGCCAATAAGCACATGTAAAGATAATCAATGCCCTTGGTCATTAGGGAAATGCAAATCAAAACCACAATGAGGAACCACACTGCACCTACCAGGAGGGCAACAAACAAACACCCAAAATGAGTAGATGTAGAGAAACTTGAACCCCTATATTGTTGCTGAGACTACAAAATGGCACAGGCAGCCTGGGAAACCATTCAGTGGTTCCTGAGGAAGCTAAACATAGGCTATAAGACCCAGCAAATCCATTCTGAGAAGCAGAACCAAAAGAATGAAAACTGGAGTTCCAACAGATACTTGTCTACCAGTGTTCACTGCTGTATTACATATAATATCCAGATAGTGGAAGTCTTCCCGCTGTTCACCAAGAGTGATATATGTGCTCAGTGGAATATTATTCACCCATTAAAACTGAATGATGTTCTGAAACATGCTGAAAATGGATGAATTTTGAAACACCATGCTAGTTGAAATAATCCAGACAAATCCACAAATATCATCTGATTCCATTTCTCTGAAATATCTAGAATAGACAAAATCAGGAGAGAAAGCAGAGTGGAGGCTATTGTTCAATGGATATAGAATTGTTGTTCTGGGGAGATGAACATTTTGGAAGGATATAGTGCTGCTAACTGTAAAACATTATGAATAGAATTCATACCATCAAATGATATACTTAAAAATAGGGACGCCTGGGTGGCTCAGTTGGTTAAGCAGCTGCCTTCGGCTCAGGTCATGATCCCAGCGTCCTGGGATCGAGTCCCACATCGGGCTCCTTGCTCCGCAGGGAGCCTGCTTCTCCCTCTGACTCTTCCTTCCACTCTGTCTGCCTGTGCTCGCTCTCACTCACTCTCTCTCTGACAAATAAATAAATAAAATCTTAAAAAAAAAAAAATAGATGAGGGGCACGTGGGTGGCTCAGTGGGTTAAGCCTCTCCCTTCAGCTCAGGTCATGATCCCAGGTCCTAGGATCGAGCCCTGCATTGGGCTTTCTGTTCAGCAGGGAGTCTGCTTCTCCCGCTCTCTCTGCTTACCTCTCTGCCTACTTGTGATTGCTCTCTGTCAAATAAATAAATAAATAAATAAATAAAATCTTTTAAAAAATGGATGAAATGGCAGATTTTAGGTTACATATATTTTAACACAAAAGTAAATAATTCAGGAGATACATTCTCAATAATAAGTGGGCCCCTTTTCTGGAAGAAATTATACCATAAGGAAAACCATCTTTTACTTCTATACCCTCCTGCTTACTAACTGGGTGAACTTGGGCAAGTCAGTTACCTTTTCTGGATCTTAGTTTTAACAGATATGATGTGGGTTGAATGATGATTTGTAGAGGATTTTTCAAAAAGATTTTTCACTTATTTATTCATTTAAGAGAGAGAGCATGAGCAGGGAATGGAGCAGAGGGGGAAGAAGAGGGAGAGAGAATTTCAAGCAGACTCTGTGCTGAGCATGGAGCCACATGCTTGATCTCATGACCCTGAGATCATGACCTAAACCAAAACCAAGCGTCAGACACTTAACTGACTGAGCCACCCAGCCATCCAATGATGATTTGTAGAGGATTAAATGTGTAAATATTTCACAGATGTTCATTAATATAAATGATATATTGTCTGTGCAGATGATCCTCACATTTGCAGGTAGGAAAGGTGGAATATTACTATAACCACCCTTTATTTCCTGTTTTCCTGTTTTAAACTTCTTCCTAATTTGCAATCTTTCTTCCTTTTCTTCTTGCTGAGCCCACATGCAACCCAGCTTACACTGGAAGGGACTTATTGCCAAGATAAAATTTTTTGTCACTGACATCATGCAATGCATTATATTTGGTTGCTACTCCAAGGACCTACCCCATCTCCTCCACATTTCCAAAGTGGCTGCAGAACATTAGCTTGTCCTGATCCCTACCGGGGCCACCAAAGGAATTCTTTCTTGAAGTGCTCCTGGAGAAGATTTATGACAAGTTTCTTATGGAGGTCAGGTAAATTGACCTCAAAATACCCTGTAGCCATAAGATTTTTTGATTCTTGTGCTCTATATACCCTACTGAAGGAATGAGATATGATCCACTTCTCTCCCCATCTGTCCACCAATAAAATGGGGTTGACAAGGGCCCCAGGTGATTTCACATTTCCTTTAGTAGAAAATGGAATTCAGGTTTTTGTAGATACTGATCTTTATGACTTTTTTTTATGGAGCCTGAAAAGATCTGACCTATTATTTGGACTGAAATCTCCTGTGAACCACCTTCCCTCTGATTTACATCCAGGTCAGAAATGTGGCATTCTTTCCTAACCATGCTCTGTGGGGGGAGCAAGAAAGTAAGAATGGGGACCCATTAGAAGTGCCTCCACCAGATTTGCCAGCTTGAGAAAGGCATGCAGGATCCCCACGGACCATGTGCTTCCCCAACCACTATTACTTCTGTCCTCTTGGTCCTTCAGTCCAGCATTCTGGAAGGGGTCCCACGTAGCCCACAACAGGGAGACAGTGTTTCCCTTTGTCTACCAGTTTAGAATCTCTGTGACTATATCCATTATCAGACCTGACTCAGTACTTCTCGTCCATCTGACTTTTCCTGGTTTTTTTTTTTTTTCTCTCAAGTCCCTCCAACACAAAGTATCCAGAATGGAACTCCATCTTACCCCTAACTATAGTTCTTATCTGCCTTCCAGTAACTCCTTTGATTTCACTCTGGTCTCTTCAAAACTATTCTCCACACTAGTCTCCAGAGTAGTAATTGTAAAATTCAGATCACATTATGTCATTCTTCATCACCAACTCTTTCCATGGTTTCCCCGTTACAATAAATATCCTGCACCTGAAACTAATGTAACACTATATGTTAATTATATTTCAACTTAAAAAAGTTAAAAATGAGAAATAAAAATCCAACTTCCTTCCAGAAAGCCAAGCTCTGGGGTGACCTGACCCCTACCAATTTCCAACACGTAAAGTCACAGTGGTGCTATTTTGTTTTTTTGCCTCAGTGTCTTTTTCATACCATCCCTGCTGTCTGGATCCAGTTCCCATATACTTCACTTGTTTAATTAGTATTGTCTAACGTTTCACTCCAAATGGTCCTCTGAAGTCTATTCCCTTAGCCCATCAGATACTGTTCTCTATTTCCATAACATTTTTGAAGAATCTTATCCCTGGATTTACCAGTTGTGTTATAAGTTTTTGTTTAAGTGTCTGTCTCCTTAACTAGATTCTGAGTCTTGGAAGGCTTTGGCAATGTCATATTTAAATCATTTTATGCCCAGGGTCCAACACGAAGATTGACAGGTCAAAGTCTGCTAAATGAATGCATGAATCGATGAATGATTACCTAGCTTAGCACTGCTTTTTTCCTCCTGGCTTTTCCTCACACCCCCTGTCCTCACTGGGTTACTCTGCAGATGGACCCAGGCCTCATTCATCTTTGTGACTCCCTGCCCATCTCCCTGCACAGCCATATGACAGGAAATCAACACATCTTTGCTGAATTGACAACACAATTGCTTGTATTCGATGACATTTGGGAAAAGAAGTAGGCAGAAATGAAGGCCAGCTAACCCATCTGTGCCCAGCAGAGAGAAAGGAGTAGAAAGATTTCCCACATGAGCCTTTTGGCTTCTTTCAGTTGAATTCATTCACTAAAGATTTACTGTGGAAGAAACTCAGGCCCTCTTAAAACTTCTGTTAGTCCTCAGACTAATGCCTAGTTTCCCTACCCCAGGCCCTAGGGCAGATCCCGTAACACCGGCTGTCTCCAGATCAGGTGCCTGGGAGCGGGAGTGTCATGCTACCTAGCCTGGGGTCCTCACCGTCCTCCCCCCACTAAGGCTTCATCAGATTCACTACACTCAAACTTCTTTGCTCTCCTATTATTAACTAAAGTCTTGTAATAAACTACTTCTGTCATCTCATTTGATGTAATTGTTCCTAGGAACACCCTCACAAAGATAAAAGATTCTGGACACAGAGCAGTTTAAAGAATAATAATTCAATGGACATCCCTTTTTGCAGATCCCTTCTTCTAACATGCTCTACTCCTCCCACCAGAGGTAACCAAAATTCTGAAAACTATCACTCCTCTGTGTTTCTTCATCACTATATAATGTAACTCTAAGTGGCACACTTACATTTTATGTACTTTTCACTTTATGGAAATGAAGTGTTTTCTTGCATGTTTTTCTAAAACAAAAAAACATGTTTTTTTTTTTCACTCAATATTTTATTTAGGAGAGTGAGACATGTTGTCTGCCTTGTGAGATATGTATCTGCTTTCATTCATTTCTTCTTGATGAACATTAATTTTTTCCCCCTAGTATTTTATTTCAAACAGCACTGCTATAAACAATCTTGTACATGCTTAGGAAATATTTGCAAGTTTCTCAAACATTGGAAAGGAATTGGTGAGCTGTAGGTTAGGTGTCTCTTAAGCTTCACTGAACTCCTACTGTTTTACATCCACACCAATGTTTGGTATTAGGAGATATTTTAATTTGTGACAATATGGAGTATAGAGAAGAGAATATTATATGTTGAGTAGTATATATTTATATACTGGGATTGAATATATATTTCTTCTTTATTATTTGTATTCTATTGTAAAAGATCTGAGTTTTATCCATATTTGCACTGGAAATTTTGTCTTTTTCTATTAGGTTTTTGGATTTTTATTTTTTATTTATTTTTAATTATTTATTTTTATTTTTTATTAACATGTATTATTACATCATGTGTTATATATACATATATATGTATATATATGCATTGTGTGTATATATATATATGTATATATATACATATATACAATGCAATACATTAACATATAATGTATTATTAACCCCAGGGATACAGGTCTGTGAATCGCCAGGTTAACACACTTCACAGCATTCACCACAGCACATATGGTGCTCCCCAATGTCTATAACCCAACCACCCTCCCCCTGCCCCCCAACCCCCCAGCAACCCTCAGTTTGTTTTGTGAGATTAAGAGTCTCTTATGGTTTGTCTCCCTCCTGATGCCGTCTTGTTACATTCATTCTTTTCCTAACCCCCAAACCCCCATATTGACTCTCAACTTTTTCATATCAGGGAGATCATATGGTAATTGTCTTTGTCTGATTGACTTATTTCACTAAGAATAATACCCTCTAGTTCCACCCACATCATCACAAATGGCAAGAATTCATTTCTTTTGATGACTGCATAATATTCCACTGTGTATATATACCACCTTTTCTTTATCCATTTATCTGTTGATGGACATCTAGGTTCTTTCCATAGTTTAGCTATTGTGGACATTGCTGCTAAAAACATTTGGGCATGTGCCCCTTCGGATCACCACCTTTGTATCTTTTGGTAAATACCCAGTAGTGCAATTGCTGGGCCATAGGGTAGCTCTATTTTCAACTTTTTGAGGAACCTCCATGCTGTTTTTCAGAGTGGTTGCACCAGCTTGCATTCCCACCAACAGTGTAGGAGGGTTCCCTTTTCCCCACATACTTGCCAGCATCTGTCATTTCCTGACTTGTTAATTTTAGCCATTCTGACTGGTGTGAGGTGGTATCTCACTGTGGTTTTGATTTGTATTTCCCTGGTGCAAAAGTGATGTGGAACACTTTTTCATGTGTCTGTTGGCCATCTGGATGTCTTCTTTGTAGAAATGTCTGTTCATGTCCTCTGCCTCTTTCTAAATTGGATTCTTTGTTCTTTGGGTGTTAAGTTTGATAAGTTCTTTATAGATTTTGGATACTAGCCCTTTATCTGATATGTCGTTTGCAAATATCTTCTCCCATTCTGCCAATTGTCTTCTGGTTTGTTAATTGTTTCCTTTGCTGTGTAAAGGCTTTTGATCTTGATGAAGTCCCAATAGTTCATTTTTTCCCTTGCTTCCCTTGTCTTTGGTGATGTTCCTAAGAAGAAGTTGCTGTGGCTGAGGTCAAAGAGGTTGCTGCCTGTGTTTTCCTCAAGAACTTTGATGGATTCCTTTCTCACATTGAGGTCCTTTTTGAGCCTATTTTTATGAGTTGTATAAGGAAATGGTCCAGATTCATTTTTCTACATGTGGCTGTCCAATTTTCCCAACACCATTTGTTGAAGAGTCTGTCTTTCTTCCATTGGACATTCTTTCCTGCCTTGTTGAAGATTAGTTGACCATAGAGTTGAGAGTCTATTTCTGGGCTCTCTATTCTGTTCCATTGATCTATGTGTCTGTTTTTGTGCCAGTACCGTACTGTCTTGATGATGACAACTTTGTAATAGAGCTTGAAGTCTGGAATTGTGATGCCACCAACTTTGGCTTTCTTTTTCAATATTTCTCTGGCTATTCACGGTCTTTTCTGGTTCCATATAAATTTTAGGATTATTTGTCCCATTTCTTTGAAAAAATGGATGGGATTTTGATAGGGATTGCATTAAATGTGTAGATTACTTTAGCATAGACATTTTCACAGTATTTGTTCTTTCAATCCATGAGCATGGAACATTTTTTACATTTCTTTGCATCTTCCTCAATTTCTTTCATGAGTACTTTATAGTTCTCTGAGTATAGATTCTTTGCCTCTTTTGTTAGGTTTATTCCTAGGTATCTTATGGTTTTGGGTGCAATTATAAATGGGACTGACTTCTTAATTTCTCTTTCTTCTGTCCTGTTGTTGGTGTAAAGAAATGCAACTGATTTCTGTGCATTGATTTTATAACCTGACACTTTACTGAATTCCTGTACAAGTGCTAGCAGATTTGGAGTATAAAGTATCATATCATCGGCAAAGAGTGATAGTTTGACTTCTTCTTTGTATTTTATATTATTAGTTTTTAATTTATTATCTTTTTCTCACCATAGCACATACCGTTCCCCATGTCCATCATCCAGCCAACCCATCCCTCCTGGTTTTTAGATTTTTATATCTTCTGTATATTGCTCTTTAACATGGCTATGTATTCCATAGTATTCCATTGTATAAAATGGAGTATTCCATTGTATAAAAATATCATCCTTTATTAATTCTTTCTTGATGGAAATTAGCCTGTTTTCTAAATTTCAATATTTTGTTAGTGCAAATGACACTTGAACATTCTTGTACATACTTAGGGCATATATGCAAGATCTTTCTAACTTACAACATGTTGCAAATATAGTCTCCAAGTTTGTGACTCATTTCTTTGGCTTCCCCAGCTGAAATAAGTTTTTTTGATTATTTAACATTTGAGTGTGGGGATTTTCAAAAATATACAAAACAGACAGAACTGTGAACATCCATATCAACAATTATCAGCTTATGGCCAATCTTGTTTCATCTTAACTCTTTCTCACTCCGCCTGGCTTCCAGGTTATTTTAAATCAATTTCAAACCCCATATCCTGAAATCCAAAACACGTTTTAGTATGTCTATAAAAGATAAGGGCCCTTTTGAAATATAACTGCAATACTGTTATCACATATGAAATTATCAGTACTTTTATTTTATCTTAGCACTCTGTTTCTTCAAGACTCAAGTAAAGTCCATACCCTGACATTGGTTAATGTCTTACAGTCTATTTTCTCTCTCCTTGTAATTTATTAGTTGAAGAAACTGAGTCATTTTCTCACAGATATTTCTACATTCTAGAATAACCTAGATGTTGCTAATTTAATTCCAGTGGTGCCTTTAAAATGTATGGGTTTCCTGTATTTCCTTGGTAATTAAGCTTAAAGGATTGATCATCATCAGGTATTGATGATCAGGTATGTTTTTTCACAAGAACACATCACAGGTCATGCTGTGTGCTTCCATCAGACTTCTGTTAGACACACCACTTCCAGTTTCCATTCTTTGAGAATGACTATTTCTTAAAGACTTACTAGGCAATCTAGCCTTTTTGGGGGGGGCGGGGGCAATCTAATTCTATCTTTCCTTCTCTGTTTATTATCTGTAAGTCTTCCATAATGAAAAACTTTCCCCCATGAACAACTTTATTATCCAGGGGTGAAATTCATATAAAAAAAAGCTCAATATGCTTGATTCTTTCCCTTTATCAGCTTTTTTAAAGATTTTTTTTTTTAAAGATTTTATTTATTTATTTGACAGAGAGAGATCACAAGCAGGGAGAGAGAGGGGAGGAAGCAGGCTCCCTGCTGAGCAGAGAGCCCGATGCGGGCCTCGATCCCAGGACCCTGAGATCATGACCCGAGCCGAAGGCAGCGGCTTAACCCACTGAGCCACCCAGGCGCCCTATCAGTTTTTTTAAAATAATGAATTAATTCCATTGTACTCTCAAAAAGTGATGAATTGGAGATGTTTTTCCTAAAATTTTTCTGAACTTCGGAATTTAAATAAGATTTATGATTTTCAGGGTACCTAGATGGCTCAGTTAGTTGGACAGCTGGCTCTTGGTTTTGGCTCATGTCATGATCTCAGGGTCCTGGGATTAAGCCCCACTTTGTGCTCTGTGCTTAGCAGGGAGTCTGCTTGAGGATTCTTTCTCTCTTTCCCTCTGCCCTTCCCTCTACTTGTTCTCTTTCTCTCTAAAGTGAATGAATGAATCTTAAAAAAAAGAAAATTTATACCTTTCAATATATCACAAATATAATTCTCACTGATGCTTAAATTATTGTATTTCCAGCCAGTGGGAGTCTTTTCAAGGTGATCTCTGAGACTTTGGACTTAACCTCATTAACCCTTAATGGCTTCTTTGCTTTCTGGTATTTCACGATCCTCCAGATTCACATGGTGCCCATCTTGTCCTAGATTTAAAAACACAATTTCTCCAGAAAGTCCTAGTTCCATTTAATTGAAAATGATATTTAGAGACTTATACTCTAAATGATAATGATGCTCTTTTCAACTCAGTGATCATGCCTAGACTTTTTCAGGGCAAATAATTAGGAAATAAGTTTTTTTTTTTTTCTTTTAAGATAAAATGAAAATTTCCACTTAAATTGCAGACTATAGGACTACATTGAACTTTATCATGAAACTGAAAATTTACACTTAAATTGCAGACTATAGGACTACATTGAACTTTATCAATCTTACACCAACATATCCTTCCTCTCAGGAGAGAAGTCTTTGTTGTCAATGAGCTGACATGATTACTCATTTGTTTTATCTCACCATTATATGGACACTAATCTTAAAATAGCAATATCCCAGCCACAAGCAATATGTTTCCTAAAAGCTGTTTAAGATTATTATTCAGGTGGGTGTCCCTGGATGTCTCAGTTGGTTGAATCTGACTCTTGATTTTGACTCAGGTCGTGATATCAGGGTCTTGAAATCAAGCCCTATGACAGGCTCCATGCTGGGTATGGAGCCTGCTTGAGATTCTCTCTACCCCTCCCCCAATTTCTCCCTCTCTATAAATAAAAATAAATAAATAAATAAATTTGCTTGGGTTTCTTTGTCCTTAGAGTTTATCCCACTAGAAATGCACAAATTGGGCATGTGGGTGACTCAGTTATTAAGCATCTGCCTTTGGCTCAGGTCATGATCCCAGGGTCCTGGGTTTGAGGCCCACGTCAGGCTCCCTGTTCAGTGAGGAACCTTCTTTTTCCTATCCCTCTGCCTGCTTCTCCCCCTGCTTGTGCTTTCTCTCTCTGTCTCTCTCTCTTTGTCAAGTAAATCAATAAAATCCTTTAAAAATACAAATTACTGTTTTAAAATTATTTCAAATAATTTCTCTATGTATGTGTAGCCCACCAATTCAGTCCACAGCTAAGTATCTAACTTTTGCTTTATTTTACTCTCAATTTTTAAGAATTACATTTTGTTAAATATAATTTTATATTGTAATTATGCCAACTACTTGCCTGATGGCGTCCAAGTCAAATTAATCAAAGTGGATATATTTGGAGGATGGTAGATTTTAATTCTCTCCCCTATACTTTTTCTTCTCCCTTCCCTACAGTTTTAATTTTTTTTCTTCTAATTATAATAGGGCAATATGTGCACACATTCATATAAATAGCAGCACACCACACTTCTTTCTCTACTCTCTTTTTCCTCAACTATCTGCAGTTGCTCTGGCTGTGTATAGGGATATGCTCATGCTTTTTCCAACTGCAGATTTGTATGTACCATTGTTTATTCAGTCAGTGACTGAATAGTGCTATAGTGCTGGTAGATACTTGTTTTCTATTTTTGTTTTGTTTTATTTTTGCACAAATAATGCTGCAATGAAGACCATTATGCATGCAAATTTGAGCATTTTTTTTTTTTGCTAGAATGTTAACATTTATTTAATTTTTATAAGGAACGGATGCCACATTTTGTCAAATGTCTTTTCTGCATCTTGCAGATATTTATAGGTTTGGGGCTTTTTTTCTTCCCAGTTTTATTAGTATGAATGAGTTATGTAAATGATTTTTCCAATAGTGAACAACACATATTTCTAGACTATGTCCCTTTTTGCTATAATGATTTGTGAAATGTGCTCTTATTTGCTTTCACTCATTTACAATTTCTGCCTCACCATTCCTAAGTGAGATTAGTCTATGGTTTTCTATTTCTCTTCAGTCCCATTCAGGTTTGGGGATAGATATCCTTATGTTCTAGTTTTAGATGCCATCTATAAACTGACCTGCCCGCATATTTACCTCCAGCCCACACTTCCTGTTCTCCATTCCAGACCCATCTGTCTTGCTGTCTTTTCAAAAACCTCCCCCTCTCGCCCCTTCTTCCTCCAGGTGTGTGACCAGCATTTCAAGCTCAGCAAGTCTAAAACAGAGTGCCTGACCTTTTCATACGTGTTCCTCTGGAGTCTCCTCATTCTGGAAATGGTGGCTCCATCTTTCTAGTTGTTCAAACCATTAACCTTGGGGCTTTCCTTGGCCCATTCTCCTCACATTCACACATATCCCCGGGCACCGCCTGCCAATCCTCCGGCGCGCACACCCACCGCACACCCATGAACCACTGTGTCCCTCTTCCCTCACCTCCCTCATCTCTCCCTTGGACTCATCTTTCATTTTTCTCTCTGCTTCCCTTCAGATCATTGTCAACACAGCAGCAGAGGCCAATTTTCTTGTTGTTCTTGTATCATACCCATTTTCTTTTCAACTGTTGAGTGGTTTCCCATGGAATGTGCACATCTTTGCTGTGGCCTGCAAGACCTCGTCCGGTCTGGTCTCTTGCCAGCTCGCAGATGTCTTCCTCCACAAGTCCTCCTACCCAGCAACAGTCACATGGGCCTTCTGCTGTGGGTCCAACATGCCATTTATGCCCAGCTCCTCTGCCTGGAAGACACTTTCCTTGGCTATCAGTTCAGCTCTCTCCCTCACACCCTTAAGACATTTGCTAAAAAGTCACTTCCTTAGTGAGGCCTTCTTAGCTCAGCATTTCCCTTGCCCATCCTCCCCTTCAATTCTCTGCTTTATTTTTCTCCGTGGCTTTTATCCCAGTGAACCTTACTATGGATAGCATTTGCTGGTTCAAAGTCTCTTAGCTCCATGAAAGGACTACTGTATCTGTTTTATTTCTTTTGTTCACTGCTGCTATATTTCTTGGTACCCAGAAGAGTGCTTAGCTCATAGCCCTGTTCAGTGAAAATCTGTTGAACTTGCTTTCCAGGGATTAATGCCCCTCCCTCAATAATCTCATTGAAGTTATTGGTGGATTAGGCTTGCTAATATTTTATTTAAGAATTTTTGTTTCTGGGGCAGCTGGGTGGCTCAGTGGGTTAAGCCTCTGCCTTCAGCTCAGGTCATGATCTCAGGGTCCTGAAATCGAGCCCCACATCGGGCTCTCTGCTCAGCAGGTAGCCTGCTTCCCCTTCTCTCTCTGCCTGCCTCTCTGCCTACTTGTGATCTGTCACATAAATAAATAAAATCTTAAAAAAAAAGAAATGCATTATTGTGGTTTTAAAAAAAAGCTTTAAAAAAAGAATTTTCATTTCTGTGTTCGTGAGAGAAATTGGCCTATAAGATCTCTTCTTCTTACGTGAATCTTGTCTGCCTTTGCTATCAAAGGAATCCGAGAAGTATTTCCTCTTTATCTACTTTTCTTGAGCATTTTATACATGATTTGAATTGAAATTTCCTTTTTCTTGTTTTCTTCATGGAAAGATTTTTTGCTAAAGATTTAAACGTTTATCTTTAATTCATGACTAGCTTCGTAAACATGTTTCTCTATGAAGTTTACTCTTTAATTAAGAGTTTTGTATTTATCGGCACCTGTCTGTAATTATTTTAATTAAAGTTCATTAAAATCAAAATGAAATTAAATATTCAGTTCCTCAGTCACACTAGCCACATTTCAAATACTCAAAAGCTACACATGGTTAGTGATTATCCTATTGGACAGCATAGACATAGAATATTTTATCATCACAGAAAGTTCTACTGGACAGCACTGGTATAGAATATTCTTTCCCCAGATATTTTCACAACTGGCTTCCTTTTACCGATCATATGCTCACACACACATCTCCAGTGTGAAGCTTTCCTCAGTCCAGTAGACCCACCCCCCCACACAATGACATCACCCGGTTTTCTATTCTTCACAGTCCTACCACTTTGCAAAAGAATCCTGTTTCTCTGTCTCCCTCACTCTTGACATATACAGTCCCTAAAAACAGGACCTTACTGGCTTATTTCTCACT
This sequence comes from Mustela lutreola, assembly GCF_030435805.1. Lineage (NCBI taxonomy): Eukaryota > Metazoa > Chordata > Mammalia > Carnivora > Mustelidae > Mustela > Mustela lutreola. Next base: position 38,451,021 of record NC_081293.1, read on the forward strand.
GAATCCCCAGAGTATAGAGCAGTGCCCTGGACAGCGTAGGTGTTCAAAAATTATATATTAAGTGAAGTAGTTTGAGTGATTGGGAAACTTCATCAATGTCAAGTTGAGATTTTTAATTTTAAAAAAGGCATAAAGTAATCTATAATATTATCTTTTCAATCTCTAATGCCCCAATTTTTGTTCTAAATAGTTTTCATTTGTGCCTTTTCATTCTCTCGTACTTATGTCTTATTAATCAGTCTCACCAGAGGTTTGCTTATTTCATCAGTTTCTTTCAGAAAAATGACTTTGACCTTACTGATGATCTCTATTGTATATTTGCTTTCTCTGTCATTAATGTCTGCTCTTACTTTATTACACCCTTTCTTCTGCCAGCTTTGGGTTTATTCTGTTGACTTTGTATTAACTTCTTTTTCTTTTAACTTAGCTCGGTAACATAAAGCTTTTTTTCCTCTCTAACATAAATAAAAATATTTAAATCTCCTTTGATGTACCGCTTCAGCTAAATATTGTGAGTTCAGATAAGTTGTACTTTCATATAAATTCATGCAAATTTTTACTAAATTTTAAGTATTTAAAAAAGTTCCATGTCATCTTTAATCCATGAAGTGGCTAGAAGGGTGTTTTTGTTCTGTTTTATTTTATTTTATTTTATTTTTGTTTTTGTTTTGGAATGATTTCTTCATTGTTATTATTATTCTAGAATGTATGAGGCTGTTTTTAGTTACTTTGCATCATGGCGAAGGAAATCTTTTTTTCTGCATGTTACAGATTCTTTGGAATTTGTTGAGAGTTCCTTTAAAGCTTGATATTGGGTCAATTAAAAAAATTATACCATGTGTTCCTAAGAAGAATGTTTATCCTATTATCATTGGGTACTGTGTTCCATATGTACCCATTAAAAACTTAATTTGGAATGTATTGTTGCAGTGAGGCTGGGGTGACCCCATAGGAAAGGAAGCAAACAAGAAAAAGAAGGCCCCTTCTCTTTTAGCCTTAGAGTCTTCCTCTAGCTCCAGCTGTTGATAGAGATTGGCAGAGTGGCTGGCCAAAGAGAAAGGGAGTTCTAGCATTCCAGCCCCAAGAACTCAAAGCAGAGAATAGAAGAGCAGGTGGACATTCGTGCTATAAACTGACGGGTATCATTTACTTATTTTTGAACACCTGAGGTTCCAGAATACTGCTACAGGGAGCATCAATGCATGACAGATCTGTGGCTATGGGCACAGTGTCTACACTGGATTTGTAAAAACAGCACCAGAGAGAAAATGAAGGAGGAGTGATTAGAAAATTCTTTTGAGGAATTTAGGTTTTTTTCCTGTATCTTGTCTTCTCAAGTATCTGTCAGCCAATACACATGTGGAGTATTTATCCTTCAGTAGTAAATGACCGTGGTTCAATAAAATTGACAGGATCTCCACAAGCTAGAAGAGTCTCCAACCCAGCTTTGATTCATCCATATGGTCGCCATGATCCTATCCATATTGTGTTTCTCGGGCCTTCTGCATGCCACTGATCACAGTCACAAACTGACCAATGAACAAGGCCATCATCACACTTTGTGAGCTAGGACAGGGGACAGGACAGTCACAGTCTGTTTGGTGCACTGTGCTAGGCAATGGGAGCTGCAGAGACCAAATAGAACCCTCCTTTTAGGGACTTACAATTTGACAAATGAGGAAAGACATGGGAAGCTGACCATAAGAGAATGATCCCATTCTTTTCCAAACTACCGCCACATTTTCAGGTTGCTGTGGCCCAAGATCTCCGAGTTATCCAACTCTCCTCCCATCTCACAGCCAAGCAGCCACTGGATACAGCTGACTGTCACCACAGCATCCTCAGGGAGCCTGAGATCTTTCCTTCCCAAATACCTCTTTGGAAGATCTCATCAATCCACCCACTTTCCCTTTAGCGGGAGGCTCTCTGCTCTTCAGCAATGCCCCTGTACACTACCTCTTGGTGAATCTGTATGACCTCAACACTTTTACCATGTTCTTCCTCTCAACAGAAAGCCTCAAGGCTACCACTCCCAAGTGTGTACAAGACATGTATCTAAAATCTTTATGCAACTTCCAAGTTCCCCTCACTGCCTTGTCTGGTTTTCCTTTTCAAGTTGATCTTTCCTGCTTTCCCACATCTTCCCCAAGCTGATCATCTTGCATTCCTTTAACTGTGTATGTGCCCTCTCTCTCCTCCACCAGCATGGCCAGAGAAGGAAATACCGATTACTCCTTTAGGCATCCTTTGAGAAAAAAAAAAAAAAATCTTTTTAAAGAAACTAGTCCTGGGGCGTGTGGGTGGCTCAGTCAGTTGGGCATCTGACTCTTAATTTCAACACAGATCATGATCACAAGGGTTGTGAGATCGGGCCTGGCATCAGGTTCTGTGCTCAGCAGAGTCTGCTTGAGATTTTCTCTCTTTTTCTCCCTCTGCCCCTTCCCTGTGTGCACTCTCTCTCCTTCTTAAAGAAATAAAGAAGGAAGGAAAAAAGGAAAGAAAGAAAGGAGGGAGGGAGGGAGGGAAGGAAGAAAGGAAGGAAGAAGAAGGAAAGAAAGAAAGAAAGAAAAAGAAAGGGTCCCCCATGGATGCTTGCATTTGAAAAGGAGTCATCCTGATTACCTTCTCCAGTATTACAGTTTGGATCTGGTTAAATAAATGCAAGACCTCATTTTTTTTTTAACTCTCTGGGGAAAAAAAGCATAGCTATCATGTTCACAATAGGTAAAATAAATATCCATATACTTCACAAATGCCTCCTTGGGTATTTTGTATCTTTTCCAAGAACACTTACATAATTTGCAGGGTCTAGTGAAAAATTAAAATGTGAGTCTCCTTGTTCGAAAATTATTAAGTCTCGAGATGGAAGCAGCAGAGAATTACAACTCCTGAGCTCAGTGTTTTATATAAGTGCAAGGGGTTGCTTGCCCACAAATCCAGTGCTGATCCTTCCTTGATAGGTATGACTTTGTTCCATGGGGAGTTCTATGAAATGTGAGCTAAATGCAATGCTTACATATATAAACGATATTACCTAAAGCTCCTGATATCTCTGAGAGAGACAGGCAGTCCTTCTGATTACACGCACGGCCCCAGGGACAATATTATGTGCAACTAGTCTTGACTGCACCAATTCTTACCAAGTTACTTACTCTGTAGCTCAGATTCTTCATATGTAAAGTTTAGATAATAATAGTACCCACATCATCGGGTTCTTAGAAGGATTTGCTGATTTAATATAAGTAATATATTCAGGACAGTGCCAGGATATAGAATGCTCTATAAAAGTTTGGGGTATTAAAATGATATCTTTCTTTGGAAAGATTTCTGATTTCATTTTTTATCCTTCATTAAGTACTTTCAACGTGTAAGTACATTTCATTACAAAGTTTCCGAGTATCAACTAGAAAGAAAAACAAAACAAATTACCACTTAGGGTACTAAAATTAGGTCATAATCAACAAGAAACAGGTTAACCTTGGCACCACGGCTGAATTAATTAATTGATTTGTTGGTTGAATAGATTACTCATTCCTTCAAAAACATTTGCTTTTGCCTACTGAACTCTCCAAGATGTTGGAAGGGCATAGATGAACGGAGCACAGTCCCAAGTATCCCTATACAACATTATGTGATATAAGAAAAGTAAGCCAATGCAACTTGAGGTGTCCAATACAATGGAGCTTGATTCCGTCCTAGATGAGAGTATGATAGAATTAGGGAAGCCTTTGCAGAGAAGAAGATGATGGTTAAGGTAGCTCTAAAAAGATGAATAGGCATTTCCTAGGCAGACTCACTCAGGGTAAAAGTATATTCAAAAGACTGATGATGTAAAGGAATGAGGCATGATCAGGATGGGTGGGAAGTTTAGTGGGATAGAAGCTTAAGGTTCTGGCTAGGAGTGAGTGCAAAGAAGTGAACCACAAGGTTGTAAGCTGAGTGGTTGCCAGACTTCAGGAGAAGCCTCATAGAGTCCTCCAAGGAGTCTGGTTTTTAGCTCATTCACCACACAGATTCTGAAAGACTTGGAGGATAGAAGGGGCAGGTGGAGGGTGGACAGTGGGATGAAGTAGATAACTAACAAAGTGACTCCTTAGAAGGAACTGAATTTTCCTTGTGTGGATGGCATCATAACACAGTGGGACGTTGGCCATTGAGTGAGATCCTGTCTCCTTTTCTACCCAACTGACCCATGGGGCAGATGCTTGGTTCAAGTCAAATCAGGCTGAGAGGAAGTGCTCTTGTTTGGTGGATTTGGTTTGGTTTTGTAAAAGAAGAGATGCTTTTGGTGCTGGAGCCAATACAAAATAGCTTTAGAAATTAAAAGTGCTGTTTTTATCAATGTTACTTCAATATGACGGCTAATTTCAGGAATCTATCCATTGGTAGACTGTAGTATGATATTTTCTTTTTTTGATCACAGACCTCAAACAGAAATTGTGGCCTGAAATGGATAGAAGGGGTTATTATTTGATGTGTATTTGCACTGGAGACAGGTAAATTTATTTTTTCATCAGACATCCACTATTTGACTCAAAAGCTACAATGAGCATTGCACTTCAAAAAAAAATGTTAGAAAGAGGAAAAGAATGCATGGAAGAGATCCAATCTTTTACAAATGATGGATGATTTCTAGGGTGGATTTCTACCCTTGTTCTCAACTCCCTGAGAGCCTCTCCACTAGTTTCAGCTGCACCACTCCCACCCCACTTGGTTTTCAGTGGACAATCTGATACAATTTGATATAAAGTTGCACCAAAAGTTGGGAATGGTTTCTAGTCCACACAACCAGGTGATCATTGTTGGTAGAATTTTGTCAGTTGCTGCTGTCAGAATCAAGCAGAACACCAGGCATAAGGAAGAGAGGAACTCATGAGGAATGCAGGGCCATTTAACCTAGGTAATCTTACATATTGATATCTGAGAGTGCATGATGTGGGTGAATTTACGGTCTATGTTCTTTTTAGTGTGGTCGCCAAAGCCAGCAATACCAAGCCCTTGTTAATGTCAGGTTTTATACTCTTGAAAGCCACAGATTAGTTGACAGCTGCTGTTTCTTATCAGGTCAATTTGGAGATTAGTTGGGAAGAGTCCATATTGAGTTGACCTCATAGCGGTCATGCCAAATGCCTGTGGGACTAAAGAGTTGCACAGATATCTGCTCACATGTACATAAGAGATAAGGTTGCTGTATGTATAAGCATGCATCCAATTCTCAATTATTTTTGGCAGAGTTGTGGCACAGCTAATAAAAGTTATTTGTGTTTGCACTTGGATTATATTAGATCAACTTCTGTGTTTATGGAGGGGCTAAAGCCTACACTTGGAAGGCATCACCAACCTCTGATTACTTGCTTTAACACTTCCAGCTTTGTGATCTAAACGTCTCTGTGTTTCAATTTCTTTATCTGTAAAATGAATATAATACTTACCTATCCTATCTATTTCATATTGTGCTTTGAAGTTTAAAAGTCCTCAAGTGGAAAATTTGAATTTTAATGAGGTCTGATTTATCATATTTTTCTTTTATGGTTTGTATTTTTGTGTTCTATCTGAGGAATCTTTGCCTCATTTGCAATCAAAAAGATGTTCTGTTGTGTTTTATTCATAGAATTTTGCAGTGTTAGATTTTATCTTTAGGCCTATGATTCATTTCAAATTGATTTCTGCATGTGGCTCATGGGAAAAATGAAAGTTTTGCTTTGTTTTGTTTGCTTTGTAAGTTTGGCCATCCATTCTAGCATTGTTGAAAATACTTCTCAATTATTTACCTTGCATTTTGGGGGGAACATTAATTGACTTTTTATTTTGTTCTATTGATCTCATTGTTCATCTTGCACCAAGTCCACATTGCCTAGATTACTACAGCTTTACAGTAAGTCTTAAATTAAGATGTGTGTCTTCCAACCTAACTCTTTTAAAAAGGCACTATTAAGAAAATGAAAAGACAAGTCACAGACTGTAAGAAAATATTAGCAAAGCACACATATGATAAAGGACTTGTAAGTAGATTATACAAAGAACTCATAAAACTCAGTAAGAAGAGAAGCAGTTCAACTTAAAAAGTGGGGAAAGATTTATGTATACATTTCCCCAAAGAAGAGATATGGATGGCAAATAAGCATCTGAGGAAATGCTCCTTCACAATATTAGACATTAGGGAAATGCAATATAAAACCATAATGAGACACCCTTACATACTTACTTAAACAGGTAAAATTAAAAAGACTGACAATATTAAGTGCTAATAAAGATATCAAACAACTAGAACTTTCAAGTCTTATTGGTAGAGTACAAAACTGTAAAGTTACAGTAGGAAACAGTGTGAAGTTTCTTATAAAGTTACATATGTGCTTACCATGCAATCCAGCTATTCTGATCTTTGATATTTACCCAGGATTAATGAAAACAAACCCCACTCAAAGACCTGTGGGCAAACATTCATAGTAACTTAACTCACAATCACCAAAAACTATGAACGACACTAACGTCCTTCTGTTGGTGAATGGAGAAATGAACTTGAGGTACATCCCTGCACAGAATACTTCTCAGCAATAAAAGGGAATGAACTACTGACACATATAATAGCACAGATGAATCTCAGAAATCCAGTTATTATACTAGCTGGAAGTAGTCAGGTGAAGAGGCTACAACCTACATGATTTCATTTGCGTGACTTTCTGAAAAAGTCAAAAGAATAAGGATTGAAATTAGAATGACGGTTGCCAGAGGTGATGGGTGGGTGTGGATCCATTACAAAGAGCCATGAGGCCACTTTTTGGAATGATGGACTGTTCTGCTTTGATTGTGGTAGTGGTTACATGACGGCAAATATTTGCCTAAACTCATAGAACTGTACACCAAAAAAAGAGTGATTATACCTCAATAAACCTGACTTGTTCAAAAGTCATTGTGCAGTTGACCAGAAGGTCCTACCACATAAAAACTAATGTTCCAACTTTAGACTTTCCACCCTCTCTTCGGAGAATGAAGGGTAAAATTTCCCATGTGGCAAATGTGATTGTGATTCTAGGCAAGTCCATATGTTCCCTACTCTGTGCTTTTAGAACTTTTGGCTTTTACTTTGTTAATAATATATAGAGCACTTGCCAATATTATTTGTCCTAACCTATCCTACCTACCCACGTCTTCATCCATCTATGGAATTTTGATCTCAAGCCAGTTGATGAAACCACTTTCGAAAACAGTTCCTCATTAACTAATAAATTTAAATACTCATCTACCTTCTGACCCACAATTTCACTTGTTTATATATCCTTAAGCAAAACTTTCACACAAGGAGGTCATCGCAGCACTATTCACAAAAATTCTGAAAACAATCCAAATGCTTATCAACAGGAGAGTTCATGAATAAACTCTGGGGTGTTTACACAATGAAATGTAAACTAGCTCAAGAGGCGTGCCACAAAATGAATAAACCCGAGCTATAGACAATTAAATGTGAAAATAAACCCAGGAGATTATATACAGCATCGTACCATTTTTATAAAGTTAAAAAAACCCTATATACAAAATGTAACATTAAGGACCACATAGGGATGCAATAAAACTCTATAAAAGGGAAGTAGCAGAAACAATGAGGCATCAGTGGCAGCAGCAGTAGGAGCCAGGGAGTGCAGACACCAGCTTCCTGCCCTGCCAGGTTCCCACAGCAGTGGGGCCAGCAGCCTCTGGGGGCTCTGGGAAAGACCATTTTCCATTTGCTTCTCCTGCGTTGTGATTGGAAATGGCCTCGTGCCCATTTCTACTATCTGGGTTTACTGTGATTTTCTCCTTTTGCTACTCTATTTACTTCACCATATTTGTAGCCAATTTTCTGTTTTAAAATTCTATCCTCAGAAGTGCCCAAGAATATTTTACTCTCTGGATTATACATCCATTTTCTGCACCCCACTCAATGGATGAAAAAGATATGTCAGGAAAATTCTAACCAAAAGGAAGCTGGTGCAGAAAAATGGGCTTTAGGTAATAAAAAGATTGTTAGGCGAGAAGGGAGTCACTATGGAGTGATGACATATTTGAGAGTCAAGGTGATTCAAGAATTTTAAACATGTGTAGGCTTAGTGAAATAGTCTCAGAATATGCAAAATCAATTTGGTAGATTCCAGGGAGATTTGAAAATCATCAGTGGATTTGGAACTTCAAAATACTTCACTTAATTATAGACACATCAGGAAGATAAAAATTAGCAAGTATAGGGCACCTGGATGGCTCAGTGGGTTAAGCCTCTGCCTTCAGCTCAGGTCATGATCTCAAGGTCCTGGGATCAAGCCCCATATTGGGCTCTCTGTTCAGCAGGGAGCCTGCTTCTCCCTCTCCCTTTGCCTGCCTCTCTGCTTACTTGTGATCTCTCTCTCTCTGTCAAATTGAAAAAAAAAATCTTAAAAAAATTAACAAGTATATTAAAGATTCAAACAACTCAATTAAATTTATATCCATCACATAGAGAATATAGACTACTCTTAAGCACACAATGAACATTACAAAATTTGATCAGCACTGGGTCACAGAGCAAGTCTCAATAAAATTCATGGCATATGTATTACAGACGTTGTATTTGCTGATTTGAATAACTAAGTTGAAGCTCAAAACAAATATCTAAATTTAAAACCTTGTATGTTTGGAAATTGGAAATTGAAAAAGAAACTAATAAATTATGATTTAAATAATAAATTATAATGGAAATTTAAAATTCTTAGAATTATACAATCTCTCAGCATTTATAGCTGTAACAAGAGTGAAAAAGGAAAATTTATACTCTTCAGCACTTACCAAAGAACAGGAAAATGGCTAAAAATTAAAGGCTGAAAATTTCAAGATTTGAGAAAGAACGATAGAAGGAACCCAAAGTACTATAGAGAAGATGCATATGGCCCAGAGCTGTTTCATGGTAAAAACAAAACTAACAAAAACTAGAATATAAATATCTCTGGGGGGGATAAGGAGGAAAAAACCTAAAAGAATATTTTGAATGTGAAAGAAGACATTAATCATTTTAGGTAGAGAATTTAAATATAACGTGACAGACGCCAACAACTTTAAAAACAGAGAAAAGTGGGGAGAAAGGTAGAAAAAAAAACAACTCACCAAAACTGACAGAAGAAATAAGTGATAAAATATTGAAGCAATTGTTCTAAATCTTCTGAAGAAGGAAAAAAAATGGACTTAAATAATTTTACTGGTAAGTTCTACCAAACGTTTCGGGTATACATCATTTCACTCTTTTATCACCATGCCAACGGAGAAGGGTCGCTTCTCCCTCATTTTATAAGACTGTCATAGCCCAGACACCCAAAACTATACTGATATGTTGAAAAAGTCAAGTTAGGACATTCCTTTACTCATTAAAATGGATTAAAGATCTTTAAATAAAATACTGGCAAATTGAATCAAACCTTATAAAAAGACAACTTCAAGATAAATCTGGCTTAATACCAGATAAATAGGTGTTATAAAACACCTATTTTTCTATACTAATGGATTAAAAATTATATCACCAATTCAATAGGTTGAGGAAAACCTTAAGATAACATTCAATATACATTCATGATGATAAACGTTCAGTAAACTAGGAGTATAAGGTCACTTTTATAATCTAATAAAGGGTATCTATAAAAATAATACAGCACATGCCATACTAAATGAAGAAACATGAGAAGTCTTCCCATTATTCCTAGCTCTGCTAGACATTGTATTGGGTTTCCACAATAGTGTAGTGAGGACAGAAGAATAATCAATTAAGTGCAGAAGGATTAGGAAGGAGGAAATACACTTGATCTTAGCCAAAAGGCCGAGAAGCGATAGGAAGGAGGAAATAAACCAGTCAAGGGATCTTTTACATGGAAAAATCAAAAGAACAATAGATTATTAGAAATGATAAACAAAATTCATTTATTTTATTTTTCATTTTATATTTAAATTTTAAATACTGATTAACCACCAAAAATGATAGAAAGTGTAATTGAAAAGACTGTGGTTTAGAGTAATATATGAGAGTATCAGAACCTAATAATTCCAATGAAGTATGTAAGCTTCTACGGGAAGATCCTGAATGGTAGTAAGAGATGGTAAAGACTGCCTAAATAAATGGAGAACCATACTGTAATCATAGAAATGAAATGAATCTTTAAGAAGTCAATGGTGTTAAAGTTCATCTATATATTCAATGTAACTCCAATCCAAACTGCAACAGGGTTTTTCTTTTTTTTTCTTTTTCCTTTTTTCTAAGATTTTACTTATTTATTTGACAGAGATCACAGGTAGGCAGAGAGGCAGGCAGAGAGAGAGGAAGGGAAGCAGGCTCTCCGGTGAGCAGAGAGCCCGACATGGGACTGGATCCCAGAGAACCCTGGGATCAAGACTTGAGCGGAAGGCAGAGGCTTTAACCCACTGAGCCACCCAGGGGCCCCAACAGGTTTTTTCTTAAAACTTGGTAAACTGATGGTAAATTTGTGGGGAAGAATAAAACTTCCAAGAATAACCAGGATACTTTGAAAGAGAGCAGAGGGAAGAAGCATCCAGCCCAATATTGATCTCATAATAACTAAAACAGCATGGTACTGCCACAAAACATATTATTTTATTATTTTATTTAATTTCTTTTTAGTGTAACAAAATTCACTGTTTATGCACCACATCCAGTGCTCCCTGCAATATGTGCCCTCCATAATACTCACCACCTGGATCCCTCAACCTCCAACCCCCTAACTTTTCAAAACCATCAGACTGTTTTTCAGAGTCCATAGTCCCTCATGGTTCATCTCCCCCTCCAATTTCCCTCAACTCCCTTCTCCTCTCCATCTCCCCATGTCCTCCATGTTATATCTTATGCTCCACAAATAAGTGAAACCATATGATAATTGACTCTCTCGGCTTGAATTATTTCACTCAGCAGAATCTCTTCCAGTCCCATCCATGTTGATACAAAAGTTGGGTATTCATCCTTTATGATGGAGGCATAATACTCCGTAGTGTATTCCTTATCTTCCACATCTTCCTTATCTATTCGTCTGTTGAAGGGCATCTTGATTCTTTCCACAGTTTGGCAACTGTGGCCATTGCTGCGATGAACATTGGGGTACAGATGGCCCTTCTTTTCACTACATCTGTATCTTTGGGGTAAATACCCAGTAGTGCAATTATAGGGTCATAGGGAAGCTTTATTTTTAATTTCTTAAAGAATCTCCACACTGTTCTCCAAAGTGGCTGCACCAACTTGCATTCTCACCAACAGTGGAAGAGGATTTGCCTTTCTCCACATCCCCTCCAACACATGTTGTTTCCTGTCTTGTTAATTTTGGCCATTATAATTGGTATAAGGTGGTATCTCAATGTGGTTTTAATTTGAATCTCCCTGATGGCTAGTGATGATGAACATTTTTTCATGTGTCTGATAGCCATTTGTATGTCTTCTTTGGAGAAGTGTCTGTTCATGTCTTCTGACCATTTTTTTGACCTGATTATCTGTTTTGTGTGTGTTGAGTTTGAGAAGTTCTTTATAGATCCCGGATATCAGCCTTTTGTCTTTACTGTCATTTGCAAATATCTTTTCCTATTCCGTGGGTTGCCTTTTTGTTTTGTTGACTGTTTCCTTTGCTGTGCAGAAGCTTTTGATCTAGATGAAGTCCCAAAAGTTCATTTTTGCTTTTGTTTCCTTTGCCTTTGGAGACATATCTTGAAAGAAGTTGCTGTGGCTGATATCGAAGAGGTTACTGCCTATGTTCTCCTCTAGGATTCTGATGGATTCCTGTCTCACATTGAGGTCTCTTATCCATTTTTTTTTAAGATTTTATTTATTTATTTGACAGAGAGAGATCTCAAGTAGGCAGAGAGGCAGGCAGAGAGAGAGAGAGAGAGAGGGAAGCAGGCTCCCTGCTGAGCAGAGAGCCTGATGCGGGACTCGATCCCAGGACCCTGAGATCATGACCTGAGGCGAAGGCAATGGTTTAACCCACTGAGCCACCCAGGTGCCCTCTCTTATCCATTTTGAGTTTATCTTTGTGTATGGTATAAGAGAATGGTCAAGTTTCATTCTTCTAGATATAGCTGTCCAATTTTCCCAGCACTATTTATTGAAGAGACTGTCTTTTATCCACTGTATATTTTTTTCCTGTTTTGTCAAAGATTATTTGACCATAGAGTTGAGGGTCCATATATGGGCTCTCTACTCTGTTCCATTTGTCTATGTGTCTGTTTTTATGCCAGTACCATGCTGTCCTGTTGATCACAGCTTTGTTGGAAAGCTTGAAATCAGACAACATGATGCCACCAGATTTGTTTTTCTTTTTTAACCTTTCCATAGAAGTTTGGGGTCTCTTCTGATTCCATACAAATTTTAGGATTATTTGCTCCAGCTCTTTCAAAAATACTGGTGGAATTTTTATTGGAATGGCATTAAAATTATAGATTGCTCTAGGCAGTATAGACATTTTAACAATGTTTATTTTTCCAATCCAAGAGCATGGAATGGTCTTCCATCTTTTTGTGTCTTCTTCGATTTCTTTCATGAGTGTTCTGTAGCTCCTCGAGTACAGATCCTTTACCTCTTTGGTTAGGTTTATTCCCAGGTATCTTATGGTTCTTGGTGCTATAGTAAATGGAATCGATATTCTAATTTCCCTTTTTGTGTTTTCATTGTTAGTGTATAAGAAAGCAACTGATTTCTGTACATTGACTTTGTATCCTGCCACATTACTGAATTGCTGTATGAGTTCTAGTTACAAAGTATATTATTAAAGAGAAAAAAAAATCAAGAGCTCACGACCCAGAAATCAGGACTTGCCCCTAAACCAAGAGTGAGACTCTTAACCGACTGAATTCCCCACGCTCCCCTGGAGGAGGATATTCTGACCTAAGATCCATTACGAATTGTTTAAAAGGTTTACAACCTATGTTATTTCTTAACACGTCCAAGTGACTGATTCAGCAGCTTGGTCACAAACTGACTCAAAAACTCAGAGATGGCGAAGAGCTGTAGCTGGTCTGAAGTATTTGTTGCTAGACCTTGAATGCACAGCAAGGTCGTAGAGTTAAGATCGAACCCCTCCATTTGCTAGAAGACACGTTTCTACATGTAGCCCTGCCTAGCAAGCTGTTCATGCCGGCACAAGGTCCCCATCCACTTCCCCCAGGTGGGTCCTTCCTGCTGCTTCCCGGGCCACAACCTGCCCAAGAAAGATGGCTGTAGTATGAGTCAGAGCAGAAGAACCATGACTGTGGGCTGGAGGCTCCTCTCTAGCCTCCAGCAAGGACCACAGGCTGAGCTCCTGTTGCAGGTGCTTCTTGCAGAATGGTGAGGCTCCCGCCACAACCAACACCACTGTGCAGAAACCGTAATGGAACCTGGGTCCCCCTGCGGTCATCCATTCACTCCTTCACCAGGATTCACTCCACAGCCATTTCCTAGGACATTTATTGATCTTACTGCCGGCTGTGTTCTGAATTTGGCGAATGGCAAGGTCCTGCCATAATACCCCCTCACCACCCCGAACTCCTCACACTAAGATGTGGTAAACCTATTGAATACTCCTGGCAGCCACTGAAGGCACCAGGGAGTCTCCTGATACTAGACTCTTCGAAATCATGTGATCAGAGTGATTTGGAGCAGAGATACCACCGCTGGGCACTCAAGTTCTGTAACACTGAGTTTCCACCTTCAGTGAGAGTCCAGGGAGAGTCCATTCCCTCTTCTCCTTCTCCCTCAAGCAGGTTACTAAGGGGCGGGGGGTTCCAAGTCAAAATGTCTTCCGATGCTCAGAAGTACTCTTCTCAGAGCTATTTGTGCGTGCGTGGGTACGCACGTGTGTGTGTGTGTGTGTGAGAGAGAGAGAGAGAGAGAGAGACTGAGTTTAATAAAAGTCTGTACAATAGCCAAACTATTAAAATGTTAAAAACCCACAAATATGTGGCTTACCTCCTAGAGTTTTTCATGTCATCAATGACTGAGATGTTAGAATTACCCAGCTAATGTGAGAGACAGCTGTGCTACAGTGGGGTGGGCCCTTGACTTGGCATCAGAACATGGGGTGTTACCGAGCTTCCCAACTACCATGACCCCCCTCACTGCACCCTTCAAACTCCTGTGATCTCCCCTGCTCCCCAAAGAAAAGGGCCACTCTGAGATGCTGAGCAGCCATATTATGCAATCCCTTGTCCTTCAAAATTCAAATGCGTTTATCAGATATGACCCACCCAGAAGGTGGTGGTGTGGGGAACCTCCCTTTCTCCTCTTCTCCTATGCATCTCCCTAGGTGCAAGGTGTTTTCATCTCCTTCTGGTCACGGCCATGGTCAGCCCCTCTGTGTTCCATATCGCAGCCTGGCCTTGCCCATGTCTTACCTCACTTACCACAACTAAGGATTTAAAATCCTCCTGGAAGCCCCAAGCTCTTCCAGTGTCATATCTCCTTTCCTAGTTTCTACTTGCAATTCCCTTTTTCTCCCCTAATTATACCTCTTCTTTCAGGAAGTGCCTCTTACTCTCCCTTCATAAGGGAGCGGTGGGCCTCCTATGTAAGATGATAAAGGACTCTGTTCCCTCCAATTCCTGGCTGGATAATCATAGGTGGGGAGCCTAGGCTTCTGAGGAGGCCAGGGTGTGTGAGCCTGCTGCGTGACAGAAGGGGGGGGGGGGCAAAGGGGCAGTCACAGGTCTCCACAGAAAGATGGAGGGGATTTGTTTAGCAGTTGTCAAATGTATTTTATTTATTTATTTATTTTTAAAGATTTTATTTATTATTTATTTGACAGAGAGAGATCACAAGTAGGCAGAGAGGCACAAGTAGACACAAGTAGACAGAGAGGAGGAAGCAGGCTCCCTGCTGAGCAGAGAGCCTGATGCGGGGCTTGATCCCAGAGCTGAAGGCAGAGGCTTTAACCCACTGAACCACCCAGGCGCCCTAGCAGTTGTCAAATTTAAATCTTCAGGGAGAAAAAGAGCTATCTAGAAAGGATTTTAGGGACAGTTTTCTGTGATTGGAGCTGTCTACGGCCTGTGCTATCTCTCCTAGAAAATGAGCTAGATTCTCTCTCAAGATCTGGGGGAATACACAAATGTTCCCTTAGTGGAGACACTACTCTTTTTCTTCTCCCCACCCCTCCCCTCCCCTTCCTTCCCTTCCCCTCCCCTCCCCTCCCCTCCCCTTCTCTTCCCTCCCTCGCCTTCCCTCCCTCCACCTCCCCTTTCTTTCCCCCTCCCTTTCCCCCTCCCCCCACTCTTTTCCCACCCCCTTCCCTTCCTCTTCCCTTTCCCCTTCCCCTTCCTTCTTTCCTTGCAGTTTCTATACAGAACAACTATTTTTTTTTTCACAGTCTTGAGAAAGTAGTCCTGGGAGCTGGAAGTGAGTAATAGTACTAAGATCCCTTCTAGCATGAGTCTCAGGCTCTTGGGGGACGAGACACGGGGAAACACTTCTTTCAAGCTTCCGCTCTGCACACTGATTGATTGGTAGTTTTGGACAAATCACTCAGCTTTTCTAAGCCTCAGTTCCCTCATCTGTTAAAGAGACATTATACTAATGGCTCTTATATTGTCACTGTAAGGGCTGAATCATACAATATATGTGCAAGTATATTTTAAACTACTCAATGATTTCAACTTAATTGATTCTTATAATTCATTCAAATGCCTGTTCTTGAATCCCCTTAATTTAAAGCAATTTGCAAAACATGTAGTGGAGAAGGGCCGCTGTGACCATAATATTTTATTCCAGCTTGAGTGAATCGGTGCGTACACACTAGCGCTCACTGCCCTGCCTCACCTGGGCCCTTGGCACTGCGTGTGTCACAATGATCAATGGAAGGAGGAGGGCACCCTGATCCTGGTGTGCAGGCGGGGAGCTCTGCCAGAACCATCTGCTCCCAGAAGTTAAAGGCTACAGAAGGAAAAATGTGGTTATAATTTTTTGCACTAAGAAGTTTGATAAAATAATTGTCCCCATTTTTTTTATGTGATGCCTCAAGGAAAATAATAATAAAACAAAACCTCAGGAGGGAAAGTTATCTGCCAAATGACATTTTCCCTATTCTTTCTGCTTCTATTCCTAGAAAGGAGACATTGAAAACTGCAGGGAAAGTGTTGGCAACATGCCAGGCTTTCTTGTTTTGCTCCTAATCACAGCGACAGGCAAATTTCTCTTTTGGAGCGTGACAGCCTAATGCCCCCCGCCCCACCACCTCACTGCTGTCTTTGGATAATAAATAAAAATAATGATGGTGACATTTATCAGGTACTTAATGCCTGTGGCCACCACGCAAACCCAAAAGGAACGTGGTTAATCCTTCAACAATTCTCTAGGGTTGGCACAAAG
The DNA here is from genome assembly GCF_030435805.1 of Mustela lutreola. NCBI lineage: Eukaryota > Metazoa > Chordata > Mammalia > Carnivora > Mustelidae > Mustela > Mustela lutreola. Next base: position 38,467,348 of record NC_081293.1, read on the forward strand.
TGAGGATACCCAGCCCTAGTGCGTAAGTGGGAGTAAGCCAGGAAATGAACATTACTTCCCTCCTTCCTGGGCATACCTTCCAAAGCATGATGTTGCTTTCCCGATTTGGGAGCTACAAATCAGGTTTCAATCTTCACTGTGGAAGTTTGACGTGCTCATGGCAGAACCACAGAGACCTGGAACTGGAAGCCTGGGGGAAGCCCATGCATCCTTCTTGCTTCCTTCAGTTGCCCCGGGTCTTTGGGGATCACGATATTTGAGAACAGGAAGCTACTACAGGTAATGAAAACCCCTCTGAACGTCTTGTTTTCAAAGAAAAAAAAATAAAGTTTTGCTGAAGATCGGCAGTATCTCTCTCTTTAATGTTATCTTATTACTCGACCTGGTTTCTGAAGGAATGGACTAGGAAGTGAAAGTGTTTTGCTGACAAGGGATTTATTAGTGAAACCAGCACTGAAACCCAGGGCCAGCCTTCCCTGGGCAGGGATAGCTCCCGCATGCTGAGCTTCCTGCCACACCAGCTGGTCTGGGAATATTGCAGGCAGACTTGCTCAAAGGGATGGTTCACGGCTCTGCTCTGGGGAAAGCCATGCCTAAGGGTTTCCTTACAAACTCTCTCCAGGAATCTCTGTTCATTGACTCACGATGGACATTCTCTGCTTTCTCCTCATGGTGCACCTGACTGGTACCCAGGGGCGCTAGTGCTGCCCGGCCCCTCCTCCCTGCCTGGCTCTGCTCCTGCCACCAGCTCTGCATGAGCTTTCTGAGAGTCAGCTGCCTTTTCCCCCACGCCTGTATGTGCCAGTGGCACTTGTGACTTTAATTATAGGATTTAACATTTTGTAAACGGCTGAAGTATGCGGGTGATAAAGTACATGTGTGAGATAAAGTACATTTGTGAAAATGATCATATTTATCACATCTAAAACACTACTGATTTGAAGGCAAGTCACTATTCTTATGTCTCATTTAGAGAGAACAAAATACTGACAAACCACAGTACATCATTGATTGTAAGCATATTCCTATTTTTTTTTTAATTACAATATGAGGGAAAAGTGCATGTTAGAATTGATAAAATACAATAAGTAAATGAAAGGAAAAACTCTATGAAGAAGACACAATTGTGGGATGCAAAACGAATATACAGTTGACTATTTGCATGCACTGGGATCCAGTAACGGAACCTCTAGGCATGTATGGAAAAGGAATTCTTATATAGATACAGTAGGAAGCACATATAAGAATATTTATAGGATAACATAATAAAAAATAATTTTTTTTAAATTAAGAGAATAGAATATTTATAGCAGCAACTGGAACCAACCCAATGTCCATATGTAGAAAAGAGGAAGAACAGAATGTGTCATATTCACAGAATGGAATATTACGTAGCAGTCAAAGTAAGAAACAGTGACAACAAAAGTCTGGATGAATCTTAAGAATATAATATTAAATGAAAGAGTGACTTCCAAAATTGTTTACAGAATTCTTATAAAATTAAAAATAATTAAAACAAAAATTTATAGACACTTTTGGGCATATATATTGCTGTAACAAAACCAAATAAACAGGAAACAATGCAAGATGGACATGATATCCAAGGTGATGGTTAATGTGCATTGGAGGAAGTGGGGAGACAGGGAGAGGGGGCGGAAATCGGGTGAGAGGTAGGTTAAACTCAAAGTACTTTTTCTTCCTAAAGCGTGGTTAGTTATAGCTGTATTACATTGCAAGATAATTAAGGAACTGACTGAATAAAGGAAAGTCATGTATTAATCAATTATGACAGCGTGTTATGAACCAGAAATTATCTAATCCTGTGCAACTGGGGTCCAATTAAAAGAATCTGTTAATAAGCTAAGTGGACTTCTGAGTACTAATTTTTTGAAAATTATAGTAGATATGTACATTGTTATTAATTTGTAAGTTTTTTTTAAAAGATTTTATTTATTTATTTGACAGAGAGAGAGAGATCACAAGTAGGCAGAGGCAAGCGGGGGGGGGGGGAGCAGGCTCCCCACTGAGCAGAGATCCCAATGTCGGGCTCAATCTCAGGACCCTGAGATCATGACCTGAGCCGAAGGCAGTGGCTTAACCCACTGAGCCACCCAGGCACCCCAATTTGTAAGGTTTTTAAAAACATTTTGGATACATATCCTTTGCTGGCAAAGCAAAAGTGTTGCAAATATCCCCTAAAGTTGCCTTTAATGCACACAATTTCTTAAACTCTAATACTGATGGATGTATCATTTGCTTTCTTTTGTGGTATGGTATTTTTGTCCTTTTTAGGAAAAAAAAATTTCTTTACCCTAAGTTCTCAAATACATATTATCTTTTCCTCAAGTAACTTCATTATTTTATATTTCATTTAGATCCAAAATCCATCTGGAATTTATTTTGTGTTTGGTAAAAGAAGTGGCCTAGTGCCATTATTTTTTACCTGTAGACATCCTATTGACCCAGCACCTTTTCCTGGAAAGGCCATTGTTTCCTCCAATGAACTGCACTATGACCTTGTTATAAATATACCTGAGCTTGATTTTGGACTCTCCGTTCCATTCTACTGTTTAGTTTGTCTTCCTTTGAACCAGCAATAAACTTGTCATATCTCATGTGATATCTGCTAGTAAAGTTCCCCCACGTTACTCTTCATGATTGTTGTGAGTGTTCCAGAATTTTACATTTTTGTGTGAATTTTAGAATCAGCTTATCAGTTTACAGTGTCCCCCCTCCTTTAAAAAGACCTGCTTGTGATTTTAGTTGGGATCTCATTGAATATACATATGAATTGGGCAAAAACCTGATATATTGACAATATTGATTCAACAGTACAGGATATATATAATTCATTTAACTCTTCTCTGGTTTCTTTAGCACATTTTTAGGTTTGTTTGTTTGTTTGTTTGTTTTAGATTTTATTTATTTATTTGACACAGAGAGACAGACACCAAGAGAGGGGACACAAGAAGGAGGAATGAGAGAGGCAGAAGCAGGCCTCCTGCTGAGCAGAGAGCCCAATATAGGGCTTGATCCCAGGACCCTGGGATCGTGACCTGAGCCGAAGGCAGACATTTAACTGACCCAGCCACCCAGATGCTCTAGTACATTTTCAGTTTTAGCGTAGAATCCTACATAGTGTCATTAGATTCGTTATTTATTTAATTTTTTGATGTTAGTATAAATTTTCCAAATTTAACTTGGTAATTTTTTATGATTGAAGTACAAAGAGACTGTTCACTTCTGTAAACTAACCTTATCTCCAAAGTTGTTAATAAATTCACTTATAGGGGCGCCTGGGTGGCTCAGTGGGTTAAGCCACTGCCTTCGGCTCAGGTCATGATCTCAGGGTCCTGGGATCGAGTCCCGCATCGGGCTCTCTGCTCAGCAGGGAGCCTGCTTCCTCCTCTCTCTCTCTGCCTGCCTTTCTGCCTACTTGTGATCTCGCTCTGTCAAATAAATAAATAAAATCTTTAAAAAAAAATAAAATAAATTCACTTATAAATGCTAATAGTTTTCCTCTAAATTCTCTTGAATTTTCTAGGTAAATAGGATCATATTTTCTGCAAATAATAAAAGCTTTGTTTCTTTCTTTCCTATGCGTAGAATTTTTATTTCTTTTTCTTGTTTCATTTCACTGACTCCAGGAAAATGTAGAATAAGAATGGTGTAAAAGGTATCTCTGTCTTGTTCCTAATGTGACACTAAGTTTTCTAATATTTTCAAATAATTCTAATATTTTGCTGAGTATATCAACTGGGAGTTTTTAGATGCATTATCAGGATAAGTAGATTTTCGTAGATCTCTAACTTGCTTAAGGTTTTTTTAAATCATTTTTTTAAGATTTTATTTTTATTTATTTATTTGGCAGACAGAGATCACAAGTAGGCAAAGAGGCAGGCAGAGAGAGAGGAAGGGAAGCAGGCTCCCTGCTAGGCAGAGAGCCTGATGCGAGGCTAGATCCCAGGACCCTGGGATCATGACCTGAGCCGAAGGCAGAGGGTTTAACCCACTGAGCCACCCAGGCGCCCTCCAACTTTTTTTTTTAAAGATTTTATTTTTATTTATTTGGGTTTTTTTTTTAATCATTAACTGACATTGAATTTGGACAAATGTCTTTTCTGTAATTGTCAAGGCGATCACATAATTTTCTACTTTTCCTGTTAAAGTGAAGATTACAATGATTGTATTTATAAGAAGAAGCCAAGTTTACACACTCAAAATAGTTCATTCAGTTGTAGGGTATTATAATTGTTATATATGTGTATATATATATATATATATATATAATTGTTATTTATTTAGCTCACTAATTTTAACAAAGGACATTTGCAATCTATGCTTGTGAAAGTGATCGGTCTGAGGTTTTCTTATCTTAAAAATGTCCTTGTCTGGTTTCAGAATCAGTATTATATTATGTTGACCTCATAAAAAGTGTTAGGATGTATTCCCATCTTTTCCTTTCCTTCTCTATCTTGTGGAAGAGTTTTGTGCAAGATTGGAATGTTTCTTTTTCAATGTCTGAAAGAATTCGTTAATGAAGCTAAGATATTCTTTGTGAAAATTTGGGTTTAATTTTATGTATATCAAAATACTCAGATTATCTCTATGACATCTGTAATAATGCTCCCTTTTTATTCTTCACATTGTTAGTTTGCATTTCTCTTTTTAGCTCTGTTAGCTTTGTAAAATTTAATCCATTTGGGTTTTTAAAAAAATTTAAATAAGTTTAAGTTTTCTAGATTTTTTTTCTACAGTGTGCTTATTTTTAATTTTATTGATATTTGCTATTTTTGTTTGTTATTTCTTTCCTTCTCTTTTCCTAAAAATTGCTTGGATCCACCTCTACCACCAATTAACTAACTTCCTTCCTTCCTTTGACTCTTGCTCTCACTCACTTTTTTTTTTTTAAATGCATTTAGTTTTTCCTTTTTTCAGCCTGAACCCTCAGGATCAATCACCTGCTGGTTTTTTTTTTTTTTTTTTTTTCAATCACCAGTATTCCCCAAATTCTCACATTGCTCTTCCGTCAGTGAACGCACCCAGTATGATTTCTATCCTGGATCAATCCCACTGCTTCTCTGACACTAGGGCCATAGATCATGGTTAGTCTGGAAATTCCATGAGAGACATATCTAACCAGTTATCTTCAGTAACAGGCATGAAGCTGGATGGATGCTCAAGAAATATCTGTTGAATGATTGAGGCAAGTTCACAACTGTGGACGAAAACCACCACAAAGACTCGATCTCCATTCTAGCCAATGCTTCACATATGTACTCACGTCTGTAACATAATTTTTATTTGTTTTTGATATATTTCTTCTCTTGTTTCTTTTGGTAATTATTTCAAACTTTCAGCTTTCAATTCAATCTCCTACCAATCTCTCATTCTCAAGCCTTCTTATTTATCCATTATATTATTTATTAATTCAACATACCAGGTACCAGGAACTATGTTTGGCATTGAGGGCCCAATGGTGAGGTAAAGTGGACATGATTCCAACCCTTACGGGGCTTATTGCTTAATAGAGGAGATGAATTTTAATTAAATGTTTAGGTGAATATTGCAATTATTTTAAGTGCTCTGAAGGAGAGGGCTTTGGTGCTGTTGAGACGGATAATCGAGTAAGTTGACCTAGGTAGGAGCATTCTAGAAGATTTCCTGTAGAACATCACTTGAACTGAGCTCAAACAGGTATGTTGCAATGAACCAGAGGGAGGCAGGTGAGTAGCAGATAGCATTCTGCCCAAATTGTATAGCACTTTCAAAGCCCAGATGACTTTCTTCCATGTCTCATTCCTGCACAGATTAGTATACACAATCAGAGGATGCTAGCATCTCAATTTCTCATTTTCCTGGTCTCCCCATTAGTCTTGTGTGACCTTGTTAAAGAGTCTGTTCTGGGAGATGGGATTCTTCTCCAAGCCTCTTTGTCTCACCAACTTCACCACACCTTTCCCCCAAACATTTAGATTAACTAAACACATTTGACTCTGTACCTCTTCAGGCCTCAGTTTTCCTACGTATCTCATGGAAGGTTCAGACCAAGAGAGCTTGAGGGCCATTCTCAGTCCCAGCAGCTTCTGCAAGGAGCTCCTTCTGCTGTCTACAAGGCAGTGCCAGGCCCACAGGAGCTTTCAGAGAAGGGGATCGTTACTGTCTCAGTACAAGCCTGCCATCATAGCCCCTTGCCCTATGTCTAAAAATCTCCTCTGTGTCTACATCCCTGAAGCCCCTTGTGGCACCTTCTTTTTTCTAGAAATACAGGATGAATCAGGTGTTGACAGAAATCTGCCACATATTTGCCCTCTTGGGCAGTGGGAAATGAAGGAAGACCCCCGGGTAAAACTTACTAAGCTGAGGGACAGACTGGAGCCAGGCTGAAGGAGTCAAACAAGGGAAGGGGTCAAGAGACACTCCCCCGGGGGCCTATGAGAGCACATCCAGGGCTGGCCTTGTCTTTCAGTTTCCAGGGTCTTCCCCATCAATCCCCTGGTTAAAACACCACAGTACAAGTTAAAACAAACAACACTGCAACCAGGTATCATTAGCCTGCAACAAAAGCAAAGTAGCTACTGCTCTTTGTTAATTGATTCCAGGAATCAAACATTGCATGCTCTTATGCTAAACATTTAGGACCGAGGTCACAGGCAACTGGGACATTGCTTTCTTTTTGGTACTGTGTGGTTTAACTTAGAGGAAACGTTCCAGATTCCTGAATGTTCAAGACCCTTCTTTCTCTGGGTCCCTTTTTATATGATCTCCCCAGCCCTCCACCTCCATAGATGTCATGTCCCAGCCAAGGGCACCCACCACTTCCCTTTTCCATGCTGACCTGTGCTCCTTACCTCTGCTCCTGCCCCCCTGTCAGCTGCTTTCTTACACCTCTGTCCTCAGTCCTACCTGGGCCTCCAGCCTTCTCAGACCTCATCTCTGTAAGTCGTCTCTTCCTTGCTTTCATCCATGCTGCAGCATGTTCATCATGCAAGGCTAAGACCCAACATGTTAAGGAGTGGTGTGTTGTTTGCTCATCTATCTCCCCAACCACACTCAGAGCTCGCCAAGTGCAGGAATCACACCAAGTCTTTTTCCCAGCATTGATGTGGGACCCAGCTCGCAGTGGTCATCGATGAATATTTGCTGAATGGGATCATTCTTACTCAACCCTGTGGCCTGGGAAGTGTTTCAGGAGCAGCTGCTCCCTTCACATAGAGATAGTGCTGGAACAAATCAGCTCCCAAGCCTGTCCCCCTGCATCTAGCCGTACATTCTTTCTGACGGCCCGCCCCAAGCTTCCATGGTTGCAGAGCCTACAGTTCTGGGCCCATGCCTTGCTTGAGGCCCCTCTGAGGTTACCAGGCTCCTTCCCACAACCCCTCCTCTTAAAGAGCATCTGACAAGGTCTCACATGGAGTGACACGAAATGTGACCACAGAGGGAGCTGCCAGGACAGGAAGGCAAGGGGTTTGGCTCCAGAGAAAACAGAGGAAATTTTTCTCTCAAGCTCTGGAGACAGCCCTGGCTGAAGAGCAAAGAGCCCGAGTCTAGTCCCAGCTCAGGCACCAGGGGCTTGGGGAACCTGGGGGCCTGACGGGTGGGTGGACACAGAGAGGGGGTGGAAAGGAGGATTGTGGGAAGGGGACCTTCAGGCAGCATGTTGGATTCCCCTGGACTCCAGGTTTATCATCTCCAAAAGAACAGAGCTGCAATTTGAAATTCTCAAATTTTAATGCAAACAATTCCTTATCCAAATGTGAAGCTGTGATCATTCTTATTACAACCCACTTATTCACTTATTTTAAGATTCCTCTTTTTTTTTTTTTTTTTTAATGAACCGGAAGACAAATCCAAATCAAATTCTCTTACGTTCCAGTAGTCTGTGTTAGCAGAGACAGGTGGGAAAGGGCTCGCTCTCCCATGTGGAAACCACAGAGTCTCTTGGGCCTAGATTTTCAGTCATGTTAAAATCCTTGGGACTTATGCTCATTTGTTTGTATTTATTTGCCTTTTTTTTTTTTTAAATAGAGACGTCCTGTTCTTTGGGAGGTTTAATCCAGGCATCCTGGATTTCTAATGGGCTCCCACAAAGATAGGACACATTTATTAAAACAAAACAAAACAAAACTCAAAGCTCACCGAGTCAGATTCCCTATAGGCATGCACACCTGGACTTAAACTTGAAAGCAAATAGGGTAAAAAGGAAAGTGTAGTTAGAACCCATCTTAGAAAAACTTTTAAGACCTATTGTTGAAACCTTTGTGGGATCCAAAGCCACAAATACACTGATCCTGATGCATTCTTTACTTGTGTTTTTCAAAAACTAAAAGAGTAGGGAGCTTGTTCTCCTTCCCAGCCCCAAATGTTATAGAAGCTTTCAATCAACATAGACTTACCAAGCACTTTTCCCCGGGTGAGGCTCCCTGGGAGATGCTAGGGATACAGAAATACATAAGAAACTCTAAGAATGGAGGGGAATGGAGCTGGAAGCTTGAAGGGGAAAGTTCAGAGTCTCTCACTGCAAATACTTCGGGGTAAGCAGGACCAGAGTATACGTGACAAGGCTCCCAAAAGAGCTCATAATGGCTCTCCAAGGAAAAAAGCAAAGAAGTAGTGGTTTGTCATGTAAAGAAAGAGAATGACATCTGAGAGAGGGAATAAGGCTGACAAGGAGAGATGTGGGAAATGGTATGTGACTTCAGAAAGAGGGGAAGAGGTGGAGGCAGACAGATGACAGGACAGGCAAGAAGAGAGACAAACACACCACTGAACAAGCCAAATTAGGAAGCAATGAAAACTCCAGACTAAGGTGCTAGGAACTGATCCTCTGGGCAATGGGGAGACAGACTCGGGTGTTTAAGCAGATGTCACATCCAGACTTGCTTGTCCAAAGACAGGATGGCAGGTGATGAATAGGAAGGAAGGCAAGATCCTGGTCACAGAGGGGAGGCAGTCCCGTGGGTGGACACAGGGAAGGTAACAACAACAGGCAAGGAGGAAAAAGATGGTTTTACAAACCACGTAGGTGTAAAGATGTCCAGCCCCAGAAAGACGGAGAGGGAAGAACAGAGGGGAACTCAACAATATCTTACAAGGCTGCCTTGGGACGACGGTGCCCAAGCACAGAGCATTGACAGCCTCTGTGCCCGGTTCTTCGCCCCTGTGTAGTCACTTAAGCCTCCCGAAGCCTATAAGTAGGTAGGATGCTTATTACCATTTTACAAATGAGGAAACTGACTCACAGAGAGATTAAGTAACTTCTCCAAGCTCACCCACTGAGCGGCGATCCACCATTTGATCCAGGATTCAAACCCAAGTGCTCAGCTCCAGAAGCTGGACCTTAGCTGCTCCCCAGGCATTTGGTGAAAGATGGACCCGGTAGGAGGGGACGCAAGCCAAGGAGGTGATTGTTAATTCAGCCTTTGACAAGTGAGGCTGAGATGCATTTACCCAGGATGACACATGCAGGGGAGTCTGGGAGGCCTTCAGAATCTGGATATTTGCAGCACTCACTTTGCAAAGAGCCCGGCCACCCCCCAGAGGTGCAGCACAATCCCCACCTTGGGCTCTGCCAATTACTAGCTGGATCAGATCATTCTGTCTTTCAGCACCAACCTCTTCATCCACAAATTGGCTGGAATAAAACTTTTTCGTGATACCATGTGCATTAGATAAGACCACTCACGTGACGCTGTGGGTACAGGCCTTGGCATGTAGCAGTGGCTTCATCATTCTCTCAGTCCTCTCCTGGGGAAATAGTACTTGTCAGGACGTGATCCACGACTCATGTGACTTTGCTCTGGTTAAGAGATGGGCGGTCACAACTGTCTCTTCCAAGTCTGGAGAAAGCTAGAGGTTGGTTTAAGACCCACTCAAATCCTATGCTTCTTGCCCCCCAGCAGCAGCCCAGTTATGGGGTGGCCTGGTCTATGAGTGATGCCTTTCCTGATGTCCAAGGGCAGCCTACTGTCTGCCTGGCATCACCACTGAGTCCCAGGAACATAAAGACTATGCTAAGGGGAGAGAAGTCATTACCAAAGAAGGAGAGGGAAGGACAGAAAATAACCCAAAGGAGGGGCCTCTGAAACAATCCTTTGCCAAGTATGTGCAGAGAAACTTTGAGTTAATGAGATTCCTCTTTGATGTGGGTCTTGAAGAAGGAAAGACAGTATCAGCTTCTGTTAGCACAATGGGCTTTTTTAAATGAAGCTTAGTGGGGTGACTCGGTGGCTCAGTCAATGAAGCATCTGCCTTCGGCTCAGGTCATGATCCTGGGGTCCTGGGATCAAGTCTTATATCAGTTTCCCTGCTCAGAGGGGAGTCTGTTTCTCTCTCTGCCTTCTGCTTCCCCTTCTTGTGCTCTCTCTCTCTCTGACAAATAAATAAAATCTTTAAATAAAATAAAATAAAGGCTAGTATGACAGTGCAAGTAAAATGTTGTCTTTTGCAACACTGTGGACATTGATTTCAGAAACACCCTCAGTTCTTACTTCTGGGGGGTTCAATACATATAGGGTTTCAGAGGATTGATACTGAACAGAAGGAATGACACTTAAAAATCTAGATGGAATGTCCAGCTCAAAGGACTGGCCTCTCAATTTAAAAGTAGCAGTATTCATTTGTTCAAGTGGGAGTTCAGTGAAGGTTAGACAGAGAAGTCCGCCATCTTGGCAACAGTCAGTCTGGTCATAGCAGAGGCCCTGGGTCTTGCTCCCAGTTCTTCAACTCATGCCCTAAACTTACTGTGTGCAGGCAAGCCATCCCTGGGACACAATGTGGCAAGGGACTTTGTGAGCATTGCAGGAAACCATCAGACCAGGCTACCCCCACATATTCCTCATCCTTGTCTGTGGAGAGCTCTAGAGGAAAGTGTGACTGAGCGCCTTGGCCGGGAATTGCCATCCACATGTCCTGGAAAGACAACGAGGAACACCTATTTCTTTCTGTTCTCACCCTCTTTGAGGCACTTTGGAGAGACTTTCATTTTCATTTCTAGCGAGCAATGCCCTTTTGAATACGTATAGGAGACATTCAACTACTCCCTTTCTATGTCTATTATTAATAATAACATAGTTAGGGCAATTACAGTGGGCAATTGTGTTATTCTGCTAACATCGTCTTAGCTTTGTTATTGTAACATGGACTTGTTTCCTTAGAAAGATGCTATCTCTTCATAACGTTTTGTTATTCTTGGAGATGTTTCACTTATCCATCCAAGCCTGGCACACTAGCACCATCTTTCGGAAATCCTCCCAAAGTTATTTTCCAGGCAGCCTTCTCACTATTCCTTAGCACTTTGCATAGGACTGATACCTATAATGACTATTGGTTTATATGATGTATCTCCCAGGAAACTCAGTCACGAGCCCACCAAGCAAGAGCAGGGGGTCTTTAATCATCATAACTTTGGAGTCATCATCATGATCAGCCCTATTTCTTCCTTCTGCTAGAACTGATGGTACAATCAAGTTCTGCCACCAGGTGCCCAAGTGACAAGTGACACTCTCCACAATAACCATCCTGCTCAAGCCTTTTCCTCTGGCTCAGAGTCTGGTTCAGAACATCACCAATCCAATATCTGATTTTTGATTTAGGGTCTTTCATTTACAGGAAAAATGAAAAAAAAAAATCCAGCTGAAGCACATGAGTGTGAAGTCCAGTGTCCAAGAAATAGTTTATATTAACAGCTTGGAAAAGCTGGGCTGGCAGGACATACCAAGTGCAGCTTTTGGAATGTTCTCCTGCCTCTAAAAGGAAAAACCTAAGCACGCATGGGTGGTCCCCTCCACATGTAACAATTTAGACTTAAAGATATCCAGCAACATTTGGAGCCCTCTTTTTAAAGGACTGTAAAATGAACACTTGGCCCATACACTTCATGGGCCACTTGGGTAACAGCCAATTGTCAGCCATAAATGGGTCCTGTTATTCCAGTGCACGTTGAGGGTCAACTGTCCCCCTAAGAACCACACCAATCCCTAGCTAACGACTTCCCACTGAGCCGATGATGGTGAGAGCATTCTTTGGGAAACTCCATCTTCCTAATTCTCAAGAGGGCCTATGTTCAGCAAGTCCTTGCAGTTTGGAATGCAGTTTGGAATGCAATTATATTTGGTGTCCTGAGCAGTAAATTTAAATTTGGCAAGACAAGAGGAGTTTCCATGGTGTTTGATTCTTAGTGCTGTTACTATCACTAAAGCCATAGTAATAAGAACATTTGCCATTGCGGTTGCCTACCATGTGCCAAGCCCTCTGGCTTTTACCGCAGAGACAGAAGGTGTTCTTATCATTTGCTACTTATAGAGAGGTGCAGCATCTTCACAGGAGTCATACAGCTAGCAAGAGGAAGGGCTAATATTTGGAAGCTAGTCACTGTAAATACTACAGTCTTGATTATTCAGTCACACTCCCTGCAGACATGGCGGTCCTGGATACACCCTGAGGGGCCCAGAGCTATGGGTGTGAGTTCTAAGCATCAGGCACTAAAACCACAGTCTGACCCACAGTCCTTACCTGTGCCTTTTTCTGCCACTCACTAAATACATGACACCATCGGTCATGAGAGAAACCAAACAAAAATGTACTCAACAAACACATTGCTGGAAAAGCAACTTTTTTGATAGTGTGGACGAATGACATCTTTATAGATAAAGGGTATGGTCATTTGACAAAGAAAATGGTAATTTGTCACATTTTTTCCAGGGCTTTGTAATTTATTATACACATATGTTGATGTGTGTATAATAAATTAAAGCCAATATTTTCAGTTTTGTAGAGAGAACTAGCAGAATATAAAAACAGAGAGGTGTCTCCACTGACAATGAAATGGAGTACCATCTACACAGAGATTTGTACTGGAAATAAAGCATTTGGGTCTGGATTGAAAAAGGCAGAGGACTGGCTCACAATTTTCCTCCTCTAAAGGAGACATCAGGATGGACTCTTAATCTCCCCATCTTGGGTTTGGTGGGGGCGGGGGACGAATGGGGAGAGCAGCGATTAAGTATTGGCTAGAATGAAGAGGGGCAGAAAATCTACTAAGTGAAGATTACTTCCAGACTAAATGGCATACCAAAGTAGAAAGCCAGAAAGCAAAGCCTCCCCTTTTGCAATGAGCAGTTTGGGGGATGTGAACCCAGTATATATTTCATGGTTATTTTGTGACTCTTTACCAAAAGTCAGACCTGGTAGAATAATCAGCAATTATAAGCACAGAGTGGAAAGATCTCAAGAATGCACCGTGCTCAAGTAAGATGTGGAAACCCTCCCCACTTCTCCTCCTGGAGGGTGTGGGAGGCAGATGCGTTTCCAGCATGCACCACGAGGTAGCATCCTGCAAAGTAGCAGAAAGGAACAATAACAGTTTAGGTGAGTTTGAGGAGACCTGGGAACAGTAGAGCATTGTGCCACCACCCTGACTGTAGCATGATGGAGCGAACGGCGCGATACTAAGGAAGACCCTTCCTTTGATAGTGCGCATGCCCACAGTTAGGTGGAAGGGATGGCCCAGTACCAGCAGAGCGAGGTGCTTGGATAAACAGTTAGCAGGGATGTGTCTGGCTTCCCGTTGCTGCTGTGCAATAGGCGGGGGTCCAGAAGCTTCAGCAATTCCTGGGGAGGGGAGGTGTGGAATAGATGGACCAGCAAAGTCCTGGAATTACCACCCAACAGAGATCATGTCAGGATCTGGGGTCAGTGACATTGAATGTTATCACAGGCTTGAAGGCCAGGTGGCACTGATGGCAAGGCCCGGGATTTGGCCAGTATAGAGACTGGTGTAGACCTTCTTCAGACTCCAGTGTATAGGTATAGAGCCCTATTCCCTGCCCCCTCCCCTGGGATCCAACAGGGCCCCAAAGACACATAGCTACCCTCTCATAAATACCCAGACATCCCATAGTAAGAAGTAGTAACAAGGGGATGAAATGGGGGTGGGGGAGTATTTTTCTCTAAATAAACTATTTTGAAAAAGAAAAGATTTAGATGTGGTTAATTAGTAGATTTAAGTAACTTTCTTCAACATCCTTAATACTCACTATGGCAGGAAGTTATGAGAAATATTAGATTAGAGAATTTATTGAAAATAAAATGAAGTTTTTTTGAAATTTGTGTAGGGTTGTTTGGCTAAATTTAAGAGAAAAATCACTGACATACCTGAAAGACACCTGAAATTAAAAAAGAAAAATTCTTCTCCCTGAAGAGTAAGAAAAACTGCTTCTCTAATGAGGGAAAAAGAAATAAATTTCTGAATGAGATCTTACTAAGATCTGAAAGAATATTGGATCTATACATCAAATACCAGGATTCCTAACAGAGTAAAACCCAAGATACAGCTTTTAAATGTTAATGGGAATGAGAAGTATAACCTACTGCCCCAGCCTCCACAATCACAGAAAACTTACTGATCCAAAGGATAATTAACTTGATAAATTTATCCAGAAATTAGAGAGGAATAAATACATGAAAATAAAACTGAAGATGAGGGAGTTCGTCTTTCATGGGGCAGCCCGTGGTGTGGATGGTATAGACCCATCACTGACCACATCACTCATTCCCCAGTGATCATATCTGGGCTGAATGTGTGATTCAAAGTTTCTTGACCATGGAAATCAGGATTTCAGTTCAGTTTTTGTGGGAAGAAGTGTGCTTGGATGTGAGTTGGAGAGACTATAACCCTGAATGCTGCTAGAAGCATCTTGATACCATCCAAGAAGACAGCTTGGAGATGAAGGCAACACAAGGAAGATTCTAGAGCCAATGAAATTGACAGAAATCCTGCCAGGGACTCCTCTCATTCTTTGCCTGAAGCATGAACTCCCTCTGGATGTTCAGAAACAGAACGAAGATATCTTATTTACTGCTTAAGCTAGTTTAAGTCGGACTTTCTGTCATATTCAATTAATAGAGAACTGGAAGAAAGATTGAGAAGACTGAATATTTATTTAGCAGGAAACCGATAAAAAGAAAACAGAACAGATATGGTTAATGTGATACTATGAGAAACAAAGACAACTTAGCTAAAATAAAGAAAGCTTAGTCTATCAAAAAGCTTAGTACTATCAAAATAATCCTGTGCCTGAGCATTTACCTAGGAATTTTTTTAATTTTGAGGATAAAGAATTGTAGAAACATCCAAGAAAGAAAAATGAAGAAGCAGAAGAGGAAGGAAAAGAGGGGAGAAAGGGAGGAGAAGAGAAGAAACATGAAAGAAAAAAATTCTAAGGGAACAAAGAGGCTGGCTTCAAACTTCCTGCAATTCTGACAAAAGTCATTTGAAAAGAATCTAGCTTGAAAGGGAAAAATTGTGATAAAAGGATTAGAAGAATTGATGTCTAGCAATGTTAATTCCTTGTGCAAAAAACTTACACTTTCATTTTTGAACGCCTCCCCACCCCAATCATGAAAATAATCAAAGCAGAAGACACCAGCCGGCTGGGAGATGAATCCATGTCCCGTAATTTGCACAGCAACTTCAAAATAAACATTGGTGGAAAAGGATGAAATGAAACTCACTTGTTTAACTAGAGCTCAGTCTAAATAATTGTTTTTTTGAAAACTTATTAAATACTAATTACATAAAATAATAACATATGAATAATAGTCACAATCTGGATAGGAAGTTTCAACATAGAAAAACAACCGAAGGTTTCTGAAATGAATCAGCTGGATAATTCACAGTGTTTCAGAGCATAGAGAGAGAAATTGAGGGAGGAGGGGAGAAACCTTAGAAATTTTGGCTAGCAGTAAAGTCTTACAAAATTATCACAGACAGAGCAAAATGACTGGCTAATCCTGTTTTTGAATCAGTATGCAATGTTCTAACTGACTACTAGAAATGGAATCCGGCCGATAATTAAAAAAGTAATACATACTTTAAAAGTTGCACAGGAGACCATGTCACGTGTTCATGGGGTCCCATCGTTTTTTTGTGTGTTTTTTTTTTTCTTAACCTGCGCGTACAGCTATGCTGCATTTCCCAATCTTCTTTCCTTTTTAGATGGAACCACATGGCTAGTTTTCACCAGTAGAATATGAGTGTGGTAAGGAGAGTGACCAACCACAAGAGTGGGTATCCTATCTTCTATGCTCTCTTTCTGTGCCTACTGGCCACAGTCAGGGGACTTAGAAGAGACTCTAGGCTCCCCAGAAGATTCTGACACCACTAACTGAGGATCCTGGGCTCCTGAGTGACAGTAGAACAGAACCCCTCACCAATAGCACTGGATTAATGCAAGAGCAGGGAACAAGACTTTATTGTATTAAGCCACTGAGGATTTGGAATTTTTGTTCCAGAAAGGAATCTACACCAATAAAAGTATAATCTCACCATTTCTGGATGGCTTAATATATGGGGGAAAAATGAAGATAGTGCATCACAATAGGAAATTAAATGAGAAGACAAGAATATAATTATTTCACCAGACATGAAAAAACAATTGATAATATTCAATATCCATTACTGATTTAAAGCCATTTTTAAAAATTTGGAGAAGCTGAAAAAATAGGTACATTTTTAAAATTGGTAAAAATGGGTAGCAAATACTCACTTGAAAGCCACATTCAAACCAACTGTACAACATAGTAGTATGATTTTAGAGATACTTCAATTGAAGACAAGATAATGATGACTAAAGAAAGTTCTAGCCATTACATATGGCAAGCAGTTTTTAAATTATAATTATTAGAAAGGAGACAAATCATTCACATATGCTGAAACCTATAATAATTAACTGATATATCTGAGTTAATAATAAATTTCAGTGTGGTGGCCACAAACAAAACAAATATACAAAATTCCCAAGATTTTTTAAAAATATGCGTTAGAAATGATCAATGAGAAAAAAAATTCTATAATGAAGATTTACCCTAAAATAGAAAAAGGAATAAATAAAGAAGAGAGAATTGACTTGGGATGAACATAAAGAGGTAAGTTAGGATCTATATTTGAAATTTTTAAAACATTAGTGAGTCACACAAAAGAAAAACAGAATATATTGAGAAACATGCTGAAATCTAACTAAGCAAGTGAAATAGTACAGAATTTTCAAATTTCCTCAAAAAATATCCTTAATACTGCATCTTGAAATTTTCTATGAATATTAGGATTATAGCTGATTTCTAATGCTTGTTATATATTTTTAAAATTTTCCTTGACTGAAGATTTATTTGTTATCAGAAAAAAGAAACACAAAATAATCAAGAAGAGTTTAGAATGATAACTAACTTCAAGGTGATATAAAAGTTTTGGGGAGGGGCGCCTGGGTGGCTCAGTGGGTTAAAGCCTCTGCCTTCGGCTCAGGTCATGATCCCAGGGTCCTGGGATTGAGCCCCGCATCAGGCTCTCTGCTCAGCGGGGAGCCTGCTTCCTCCTCTCTCTCTGCCTACTTGTGATCTCTCTCTGTCAAATAAATAAAATTCTTTAAAAAAAAAAAAAGGTTTTGGGGAAAATATCGCTTCTCATCTGGCTGAGTTATGGATTTTAGTGATCTCGCTTATGTCCAAGCCACAGTGTCCCCCCCAAATGTCCCCAGGAAGCTTACCTAGGCATGAGAGGCATTCCCCTAATGGCTCTGGCCGCTCAAATTTGCTGTTGCTTTGTGGCCTTCCTGGGGTTTTTACTCCCTTTCCCCAATCAAAGGGGGGCCGGTGTTCTGTTCTCTAAGAACTCTTTGAACTCTGAGGTAGCTTTAATTCTACGTGCACGAGCCCATCACACCCAATGCTACCGCATCAGGCCAGGCACTGTCTGCTGTTCCAAAGGAATCTCTTCATGTCATTAGGACACAGAGGGGTTAAAAGAAGAGAACAAATGAGCAGCCAGGGAACAGGGAGTCTCTGCTCCTGCCCAGATCCCATGACAGTTTCACATTTGGCAGCAGAGGGATTCTGACTGTACACATTGGCCAAGACAGGCTTTTACCCTGATCACCCCAAATTTCCCTCAGAGGAGTGTTCCAAGATGGCTTATTCTGATTTCTGGGAAAAATGCTCCAAACCCCCTAAACACACCTACTTTGCCATCAGTAATAGTATGTGTTTCTTTCATCCTGGCCCTGAGAATCATCCCCCCAAAAGCAATGATTTCATTACGAGTTGAACCAAACGGCTTCATGGTATCAATTCTCAGCCGCACTCTGCCATGTGGATTGCCTGGATTACTTTAATGCGCGGCTGAGATGAGGTGATCCAAAAAGCAACAGGGTTGTGCATCCAGAATAAACTCCATGGCGAGTTAGTATTCTATTTTAATTGTTTTACTTGAATATATGTTTTTGGCATACATTAGCATACTTGAACAGTCTCTTCATAGAAGTAGAGTCATTTTAGGGATGCAGGGGGAATACAACTTCTGGCCTTTCCTTCTCATTTTCCAAATGAGTTGACTGTGGCTTGGAGAGGTTAAGTGACTTTCCCAGAGCCGCACCACGAGTGGCATGCCTGACTCTGGGACCTCAAGAGTCTGCACCATTCATGGGGAGGAGCTTTTGCAGGTCATGGATGACAGGAGCCAATGGCCACCATAGTCACGAGGGTACCATAGACCAGCCCTACAGCAGCGTGCATACTTTTCCATCGTTGCTGGGCCTGAATTTTACCATTGCTTATTTGCTCCCACTCTCCCATGGATGTGTCCTATCCAGCATGGTGTGGTCTCCCTGGTGCGTCATCTATCCCAGGTTCCTCTTCTCGGCTCCTTTCCTCCCTCTTGAGCTGGCATTCACCTTAGTCTCTAATCTCTGAAAGCTTCCGTTTCAGTGTGGCTTGGACCCCTCTTCTCCATAGGTCCGGGCTTGGGACCTGGACTCTAGATTGCTGCTCAGTTTCAGTGCTGAGATTCAACCCAGGCTTCCTAATTTCCAGTTTTCTGCTTATATCACACTCCTACCTCCAATAAAATGGGTTATAGACTTGAATCTCGGGGATATGGCTTTCCAAAGGCTGGGGCTTTATGAGTTAGAACTTATTTAAAAAGTTTCCCCTGATTGCTCATCTAGGGGGTTCTTTCCTCTTGTAGCTGAAACTACAATGAAAATATTTATATACCATCAGGGAGGATTGCTTTGGATTTATGAAGAGGAAGACAGATAGTCCCCAGCAAAGGAACAGCTCAGGAAAGGGTAGGAATCCTGCAATACCTGGGACCTGAGCTTTGGTGGGGCTGGTAGGAGGACATGGAGTCAAGGTCGATCACCTTGCAGTCACAAATAGGGTACAGGTGGGCCCATGACAATGACCTCATCATGTCAAAGAACAAAAGCCCAGCCAGCCCCGATCTCTAGCAGGTGGAGCTGAGGGGTGCTCTGATACAGACACATACACAGAGGAACTGGGAGCTGTTGAAGACTGGACAGGACCACCGTAGTGGGGAGCATTCAGCTGGATAGAGATGGAGACAATTTAGGCCACCACGACTCATCTTGTGAACTGGAAATTTCACCACTGCTTCCAGACACATTTCAGAGCCCTGTTGGGACTTGGAACTTTGCACATAAGCTCTCCTGGCTCTGCTCCTGACCGGCTGTGGGATCCACCTGACCAGTCTTCTCGCTGGTCTCAGTGCCTCTCAGTTCTTGCACTGCCGCCTGAAATAACAACGAAGGGCCTCCAGAGCCCTTTATTAAAATGCAAACTTCGCAGAAAGGGTTATAATTCACAAAGACGTTGGCCGGAATCTTATGTTCGAGCTAGTTGAGAGCGTAAGAATTTTGTAAAATGCACGGTGTGAAGAAAGGGTGCTGGTGGGGAGCCCGGAAGACAAACGCACGGCTTCTCAGTTGACACCAGGCTTAATCACATTTGCAGACACATCAGAGTGTTGGTGGGGGGCAGCAGAGGACAGAACTGGTTGCAAATGGTGTCTGAGGTGTGGACAGAGAAATAGAATCTAAGATGATGAAATTCAACAAGGTGGAGAGACTCCCTCGAAACCAAGATGGGTGTCAGATATTACAGGTGAGGGCTCTCCTGAGATAGAAAAGGAGGACAGAACAGCTGCTTTTCACCTGCGCTAGTCACACCGAGGCTGAGAGTGACATTGGTAGAAACACCAAAAAGAAAAAAAAAAAAAAAAAAAGAAAGGAAAAGAAAAAGAAAAGAAAAAAATACACAGGAAAGAGGCATTAAGAAAATCTAGATGCTTAATTTTGCATATAAAGTTTTCAGAAAACATGAACATGGATAGTTGAAAGATGACTACACAGAAGAGGGGGCTACACCACCATCAGCTGAGGGGTCAGAGGTTAGACTGCTGCGTTCCCCTGCCCTGTCGCCCCACCTGGCTGAGGGGCCCCACTTCTCTTCCCCAAGGGGCCACGAGATAGCTTTTGCCTTCTTCATAGCGGTCCAGTCACTGCCTACTCCTCAGAAGCTGAGATGGAGCAGATCTGTCATTCCAATGTCATTATTAGCTTCAGAAGTAAGAAAGAGCATCCACAGAAAGGTTCTGTGGGGAGATGGATTTTGCTGGATACAAAGAATGGTACAAAAACAAGAATGATTAGAGCCGCCCAACAACAGAGTGAGTTTCCTTTGTCACTTGAAGTTTTCAGGGAAAGTCTGTTCAAGCATTTGTTGGAGGGAATCCTATGTGGGTGGGTCACTGAAACACGACCATGAGGGCCTCTTTCAGATGACAGAATTTAGGATTAAAGAGTAGAAAATAGAACAGTGATAATCCCACCCACAGGGATGCCAGCCTCTGGACTCAAACAAAAGGGTTTCTAGACCCGTGGGGCTTTCAGATAGCAGATGGTCCTCCCATCCACACAGCTGAAGGAGGACCCCTAATGGATCCCACACTCCTTAAAGAAGAGAAGGCCAATATACAGAAAGGGAGAATGGGTCAGTCTATTGTGGAGTCTTCTGAGCAGAGAGGAGCATGAGACCATTTCAATGCAAGAGGCCACTTGATTAAAATGAGCTGATGTTTACCGAATGCTTTTTCATGCACCAGCACTGGGCTGAGGGCTTAATTCTCCCAAGAAGACTAAACCCATAATTTTCAGATGAAGAAACTAAGGTTGGACACAGACCGGGGCTGATGGTAGGGCACCTTCTGGTAGTGGGACTGGAGGGAGAGACACTGCCCAGCACTGGTTCTTGGAAGGAACTGAACGTAATCGATGACTCATCAGACCCTGAATTTGGATTTGAAAGGTTGCTGCAACCATCCATTTCTGTCCTGTGAGCTACATCATTTGTTCAATCATGACGACCTGTAGGAACCTTGTGGGGTTGACCTCTCTGTCCTCGGGCAGCACCACAAGTCCCAGCCCATGGCAGGGTCCTTAGCAAATGTAAGACGTCAAAAGAGCCTCTGTGCATCTCTGGTCTATAGCTTGTCCACACTTCACTGGCGCGAGCTTTTGAAGACAACCATGCCAAGCCCTCACCTACGTGGTGGCACCTGAATATGGGTATTTCTTTGTAGCTTGCCAGCTACTTCCAGAACTGCCACAAGTCCCGCCAGATCAAGGAGAGTCTAGACCTCCGTTCTATCCCTGTTCTCCTCACCTAAGCCTGTAGGGAATTTCAACTTTGCCTACAGAAGAAGAAGGCAAAAGGCACTGATTAAATAAATGGAAGAAGGAAAGCAGTGTGATTTTAACATATATTTTTAACAATACCTATTGCCAACCCCATCCCAAAATAGTACCTGTTGTACCTTAACATTCGGGGAGACCCTGGGCTTTACCATTGGAGCCACTGTTCAATCACATTCCTCTTATTAACAGAGTCTGCCTGGTTTGGAACCCTGAACTGGTCAGCAAAATTTAATTTCCTGTTGGGAAGATAAAAAACATTTATTAAAAGAAACAAAATTTAGTGTTCTCTTTAATAATCTCACTGGATCTTCAAATCCAGTGTCAAATGCCTGTTGCAAACTGATATTCTTATCACTTTGAGAAACAAAAGTTCCCCTAAAGGCATAGACTTTTGGCAGCTTTGACCCCCCATTATATTTTTTCCACAAAGTAAATGCTAAGATGAATATGACTTGAGACGCCTAAAACAGGTCAAGAGAACCAGACTCAGGATTCCTAGGCCTGTGTTCTGGTCCTTTTCTGTTGCTTGTTTTCTCTGTGAACTTGCCCCAAACCACAGGATCCCTTGGGACTCTAGACCCTCTATAAAATGAAGGGGCAGCTGGGAGGAGCTGCTGTCCAGGCCTTCCAGCCCTGACTTCATGAGATCACAAATTGCCAGCAGTGAGGAAATTGCAGGAGTGAAGAAACACAATCTATAAAGCATGTTGCAAAGTGGAGAGCAAACCCCACAGGATTTGGAGTCAAAATCACTTGTTTCTGGCTGAGGCTAGATGACCTTGAGCAAAAATTTGGGTGTATTTGGCACATCAATTCAATTGTGCGCATGTGGGTATGTGAGTGTGGGAAACTAACTACGAGATCTTCTGAAACTTTAATGCCTCGAAACTGGGAATGCCTTTAAGTAAATTTGAAGTTGTTTCTGGCTTCCAAAATGCCTAGGAGGGAGTTTGTTCTCTTATTTGGGAAAGCTCTTGGTTTGGGGGTAAACCTAGGCTCACCATTAGCCTGAATGAGAATGTTGAAAGCAGGTTCCTGTTCGGGCTCTTGTGGGACAGAGCAGGCCAAGGGCTGCATTTCTGAAGACCTTTGACTTTTGGGGAAACGTTCTATTTTCTATAGATCCCGATGGTGCCACTTGATGGCTTATTTCTTTGAAAGCAGACACATGCGTGTCTGTACATGTGAGCTTGAGGGATGACATGCTTACATGCACGCAGTGGGTCCCAGATAGGCAGGCCTGGGCCCGCATTCACTCCAGCCAGAGGTCAGCCTGAAAACCAATGCAGCCGGCCGGCTCTCCTCTGCTTCAGACCGCATCAGTATCGGTCTCCAGGTTAAGGTATTCAAAAACAAATAATTCCAAATATACTGTTGGGGTACTGTTAGGCTTTTAGCGTAGCGAATACAAGATCACCTCCCTGTCATCAAGGGGAAAAGTTTCTCTTCCAAAGAATAGATATTTCCAGTGCCAATCACTTTAGCCAGTCTGGGCCCCCTTGTCAAGGGAAAGGGTGTGGCTTTTTTTAAAGGAGGAGGCTTTAGACTGAGACACTGAATACCCATGAGGAAGATGCTCGAGAAGGCATCACACCCCCTGAGTCTGCTGGTACCAAGGAACGGACCCTAGACCTCAATGTCTGCAGCTCTGCCTCCTACCAACAGCAGAGGACTTTTGTGGCAGATAAAGATGGCATCAGATAAACCAATTGGGCAACTTGTTTTCTCCTAATTCCTGCACACCTGCAGAGAACCAAGAGGCCCACATGGTTCTGGTCCCATACAAACTTTTCAAGACTCAGGCCTTGCCAGATTTCTAATTCCTGAGAGCAGGGTCTACAACTTGCTCATCGGGGTTTCATCTTACCATGTTCTTTTCCCAAAGCTGTCCATGGCCAGGTCTCCTCATTCTCCTGTGTGAAAGGAGGCAATGCCCCTTAGGAGACTCTGGTAAAGGTGTGGGACCTACCCCCCCTGCTTCTTCTGTATCAGAGGATGGACTGTGCCACACTGGGGTTCCCAGAGGCCACTGGATTGGGGAACCTAGGGACTGTGTCAGGAATCACATTCTGAAGCCAGTTCTCTTCCCAGAGTACACTGCTCGGGAAATAGCCTAATTCAAAAAATGTGATCATTTTTAAGCCTAGTTGGGTTATCTCAGACTTAATATAAAAATGATTTGTAAAACATCTGTGCTTCATATGGACAAAGCCAGCCAGGGAAAATATTCAGCTAGAAGCAACATTCATTTCACATCTGCAACTAAAATGCTCTACTATTACTCCGTCTCTTGGGAAGAATCCATCCACGGGGCCACACGGGAGACTGGAATAAAATATATTGCACCTTCTTTTCCTATTATGCACTCTATTTTCATTAAGGCTCCATATTCCTCATTCTCATGATTTATTGACTGTTCTCCATATTTCTCAAAAGCAGACAGCATGATGGCATATTTTGTCTCTCCGTTAAATAGATAAGGAAACCGAGACATACACACTAACAATTACCTCTCCCAGCACGATTCAAGGGATTGGAGGTAAAACCCCTATAGTTGGCTCTTCTGCTCTCAGCACCATTGCTCTGTCCACTTCAATGTCAAATATAATCACATAATCAAAAGCTAGGGAACACGGGTTCCTGATATATAATCAATCTCTTAGTTTCCTAGCAGGGTCCTGGCTCAGCAGTTATGAGTGAAGGAGTATGTCTTCAAATTAGTTCATACAAAATTAGTGTTATCATATCCATTGGCTCATGCTGTAAATCCACATAAAAAGGGATGTTTTTTTTTCAAAACCATCAAAAAGGGCAAAATCCAGTCGCCTAAAGATACCCCAGTTACCTGTCAAATGTCAAGCGATGACAAAGTTCTAGCAATAGAGTCCATAATCCACTGCTCATAGTCTAACGAACTTAGTGGGTAATATTTTCATGAAATTAATTTACTCTTCCTCCATGAACAACTCTGAAGAAGAAAGCTTATCAATGTTCAAACCAGCAATTAGTACTAGAATGTCAGTTGATAATATTAAGTACTTCCTGTGTGCTGGACACAGTGCTCAACACTTTACATTAATAACCTCATTTCTTCCTCTTGATAATTACCTGGGGGATGAGTTATGCTCAAGGAGTAATTTGCAAGAGATCCTAGAGCTAGAAGACTCAGGATTTGAATTTGGACCTATCCCATTAACCTTAAATTCCAGACCCACACTCTGCAGCACCATAACTACTAACCCCATGTGGCTGTTTACATTTAAATTTAACTAAAAAAGTCAGCTCCCAGGTCCCACTAGCCACATATTGAAGTTCTCAAAAGCCACATGTAGTTAATGGCGCCTATGTTAACAGCACAGGCAGAGAACCTCTCCATCATTACAAGCATTTCTGACAGGCAGCCCTGAAGTGTAGTCTACTCCCTCTCTTAGAGGCAATGCAACTGAGTCACCATCCATCTCCAAATTTTCTTACTGGTATGGGAACCAAAGTGGGGGAGGGGACAGGACAGAGGACCGTATAGCGCCAACTTTGGAAATGAGTTCATTGGCAAATCCCAGTCCTCCCTGTCCTCTAAGGCAAAATACATTCAACTCTTTGATATTTCCCTAAACCCCCTCCACTTCAATTAGAGGAGAGGAGAGATGGGAAATGGGAACTAATGTCTACTGAGTTCCCCCGTAGGGGCCCAAAAGATCTCTTTTAATCTCTTTGGGGATATATTTGAGAACATATATTCTCCAATTTCCCATAATAAGAATAAGAATTACTTGTGCATATTCCCAAATAAACCCTAACCCTAGAGATTATGGAGGATTAACATTGAAAGTCCAAGTGTTCTTCTTCCTTTCCCCTCCTCAATGCACGCATAGGTGATGTATCATAATTGAGATCCGTTCCAGGTGGTTACTCAGAAACATAGAGAATAGCTTGGCTTTTTCTCCTACCACTCAGGAGAGCATATTGAGACGTTAAGAGTAGAAATAGAGGGGTAACTGTTCTAATATGCTGAAAAGGTAAATTATTTGTAAACTGTATAACTGAGACTGGGGAAGCCACAAACTTAAATGGGAAGGGGGGTTGTGTGGAAAAAGTTGAAGAATGGAGCAGACTGGTATGGGTCAATGGTTATAAGGACCAGCAGAATCAGCGTCACTTGAGAACTTATTAGAAATGCAGATTCTCAGGGCCTGCCCTGGCTTGTTACATCAGAATTATAGGTTGGGATCCTGCAATCTATGCTTTAACGAGGTCTAAGGTAATGCTGCCGAGAGCGAAAGTTTGAGCACCTCTGTTTTAAGCAGTAGTGATTGGTAAGGAGTGTGAGGAATGGAGAATGCACACCCCATTTTCCAGTGCAGCCTCTGCCTTGCTCCAACCATGTATTGCCCCATTGGAATAAAGGTCCAGGGATGCCAGCTCTTCCTACGGCTCGAATATCATTACCGAGAGCGTAGCAAGGAATGGCTACACGAATTAGTGATGCATTGCCTAACTTAGAGGTTAATGATACTGTGCTATTCTATTTCCATGTGATATTTTTAGTAAAGTGGGTGGCATACATATTAAATGCCACTTTTTATTTTCTCATTTTCTCTAATGTTTTGGAACATACTATCTTAATATAATCATGGCAATTCTTTTTTTTTATAAAGATTTTATTTATTTATTTGACAGAGAGAGAGATCACAAGTAGACAGAGAGGCAGGCAGAGAGAGAGAGGGAAGCAGGCCCCCTGCCGAGCAGAGAGCCCAATGCGGGACTCGATCCCAGGACCCTGAGATCATGACCTGAGCCGAAGGCAGCGGCTTAACCCACTGAGCCACCCAGGCGCCCAATCATGGCAATTCTTGCCCTCTTTTCAAATCATTATTACATCTGGAGTCTGTTTCAAAGTCACTTATTTTTAGCGCATTGTTTGGGGGACTCCAATAGCAGTCATCAGTTAATGAAGTCATAAATGATATTGCTATGTACAAAATAGGTCATTTTCTAACAACTTTGAATGCTTAATAAAAACACCAATATCACTACAATTTCTTACAGAAGTTCTGGGAGGTAATGTCCTGAAAGAGAATGTTGGGAACTTCTGTTTATTAGGTAAAACAATGCTGTTAAAAATAAAAATTAAAAAAATAATAATAATAAATGAAGTAGAAACAATTTGCCATGTGTTTGGCGCCCCCTAGTTTAGAAATTCTTCAATTTTTGACTTTATAAAAACGGGTTTCTCAACACTTTCAATTCCTTACATGAACTGAAACTTTGTTAATATTTCCAAGTAACTCTGTCTCTAGTTTGCCTATGGAGATTGGAATAAATAAGAAAATTTCTCCTTTATCAAAATTTTATAAAATATTTTAGGTCTACAAAAGGTGCAGAGAGCAATAAAACCTTTATGTATTAGCTATTCAGATGAATAGATAAAACACTGAAAATATTGTTTGAAGACTTTTTGTGTTCCCATCCTGGCTATCATTACTTCCCTTCTCTCAGAGGTAACCACTCTTCTGAATTTGTCGTCATTCCCTTTATTCTTTTACATTTACCCCATATGTGCGTATATTTCCAGAAGGTATTATCTTGCTTGGCATGTTTTTTTTTTTTTTTTTTAACATTTTGTAAATGGAATCATTCTATGCAAATATTTCTGAAACCTGCTTTTTTTACTATTATGCTTATGAGATCTGTCATTGTTGATCATTGTAAATCTAACTCATTTATTTTCATTGCTGGAAAACGTATAGTAAAAAGAACCCATCAAAATTTAAGTATCATCCCTTTCATGACGGGCATGGCAGTTGACTCCAATTTCCCCCCCTCAGACATGCTAGTCTGGCACTTTATGTTTTTATTGAGTACGTATGCAGGTGGTTTTTTTTTTTTTTTAACTTATTTGACAGACAGAGATCACAAGTAGGCAGAGAGGCAGGCAGAGAGAGGAGGAAGCAGGCTTCCTGCTGAGCAGAGAGCCTGATGCGGGGCTCGATCCCAGGACCCTGAGATCATGACCTGAGCTGAAAGCAGAGGCTTTAACCCACTGAGCCACCCAGGCGCCCCTGTATGCAGGTGTTTTTCCAAGTTACACAAGTAGGAGAGGAAGTGCTGGGTTATAGAGAGCTTTAAGTGGATCTTCTCATTTTCCAAGTGGTTATAATAGTTTATATTCCTACATTCCTACAGCAAGATATGATTGCTCCCATTTCAATATTTGTATATTAAAATGTCACAAACATACTTGGCATTGTCAGACTTTAAATATTTTAGTCAATCTTACAGGTATGAAATTTTTTTTTAAGAAAAAATGTTTATTATTTACATTGAAGTGAAACTTCTGGAGGCTAAACACAAGTTTAACCACAACGTACTTTTTGATTAAATTAGTTTAGTGCTTCTTTACATAATGTGATGGAAAAATCTTCTCTATTTTTAAAAAATAAAGTTAAGTTCCCAGTTGTAATGCTATTTGCACACTAATTCAAAACCTTCTACACACACACACACACACACACACACACACACAGTCATAGTACTTGTATATGGTTTAAATATTTTGATTCTCTGGGTATTTTCTTCCCTCCAAGTGATTTAAAAGCTTAGAAAGGCAACAACCACAGTAAAGCAGAAAATTTATATTAGTATTAGAAAATTTTATTTTTTAAAAAGCCATTTCCCTCCCCTTATATAGTTCTTCCCCAACCACAGCCATTTCAAATCTACCTTTGGATGACCTTTAAGTTAGATAGCCCCTTCTGCCCACTCTCCTTTCTTAAGACAACAGAGAAGGATAGGCAATGACAACCCTCCCCCCCAAAAAAATACCCCACACTAATACTTCACTATGCCTCAATTTCGAAAAATTGAGAGCAAAGGAAAGGACATAAAAGCAGGCAGATAGTCGTTTTAAAAGGATTTCCACAGAATGTTTCTTTAGTATGAAGTTCCATTCTCCAGTTTGTGCTTCACAAGAAAGCACTCAAAAAATCTACAAAATTTCGTTGGTTGATTCTACCAAACATTTAAGGAAGAAATTATACTAATTCTTTATACTCTCTTCCAGAGGGCAGAAGCAAAAATAATATTTCCTAACTCATTCTATGAGGTCAGTGTTATCCTAATACCAAAACAAAGACATTACAAGAAAAGAAAACATCAGGCCAATAACTCTCATGAACATGGATTTAAAAATCCTCAACAAAATGTTAGTAAATGAAATCCAACAAGGTATAAAAAGAAGTATACACCACAACTAAATGGGGTCTATCCCAGATTTAAGGCTAGTTCAACACTGAAAAATCAATTAATGGGGCAGCTGTGTGGCTCAGTGGGTTAAGCCTCTGCCTTTGGCTCAGGTGATCTCAGGGTCCTGGGATCAAACCCTGCATCAGGCTCTCTGCTCAGCAAGGAGTCTGCTTCTCCCTTCCCCTCTGCCTGCCTCTCTGCCTGCTTGTGATGTCTCTCTGTCAAATAAATAAATACAATCTTTTAAAAAATCAATTAATGTAATCCATCACATGAACAAGCTCAAACAGAAAGATCACATGATCATATCAATAGATTCAGAAAAAGCATTTGACATCCATGTTGTCGCAAATGGCAAGATTTCATTTCTTTTGAAGGCTACATAGTATTCCATTGTATATATATATACCACATCTTCTTTATCCATTCATCTGTTGATGGACATCTAGGTTCTTTCCATAGTTTGGCTATTGTGGACATTGCTGCTATAAACAGTCAGGTGCACTGTGAAGTGTGTAAACCTGGCAATTCACAGACCTATACCCCTGGAGATGAAAATATATGTTTATAAAAAATAAAAAATTAAAAAAAAAAACTCCAGAGAAAAAAGTCATAATGAAAAAAAAAGAAAAGAAAAAGCATTTGACAAAATCCAATGCTAAAAAAAATAAATCTAGACACTCATCTTTCACCCTTCACAAAAATTAACTCAAATTATATCATAGACCTAAATGTAAAATACAAAAATTTAAACCTCCTAGAAGATAACATAAGAGAAAGCATAGATGATATTGGGTATGATAATGACTTTTTAGACACCAAAAACATAATACATAAAAGAAATAATTAATAAGCTGGGCTTTATTAAAACTTAAAAATTCTACTCTGTGGAAGATAACAGCAAGAGATGAGAAGATGTCACAGAGAGAAAATATCTGAGAAGAGACTTATTCCAAATATTCAAAGAACTCTTAAAACCCAGCAATAAGAAAAGAAATGATCTAATTTAAAATAGGCTAATAGCTTCATAGATACGTGACCAAAGAAGATACACAGGTGACAAATAAGGACATGAAAGCTGTTCCACATTATGTGTCATCAAGGAATTGCAAATTAAAACAACAATGAGATACCATTGCACTTGTATTGAAATGGCTAAAGTCCAAAATACTAACAACAGCAAATACTGATGAGGTTGTGGAGCAACAGAAACTCTCATTCATTATTGGCAAAAGTTTCTTTTATTTATTATTTATGATTATTCGTAGTTTTTTTTTCAAACAAAATTAAATATACTCTTACTATATGATTCCCCAATCACACTCTTCAGGATTTAATGAAAAGAATTGAAAACTTATGTCCAAACCAAAACTTGCACATGAATATCTATAGCAGCTTTATTCATAATTACCAAAACTCAGGAACAACCACATTTTCCTTCCATGGGTGACTGGCTAAAAAAACTGCAGTGCATTCAGAAAATGCAATGTTTAGAATGAAACACTCTATTGAGCCATGGAAAGACATGGAAGAAACTTAAATGCACATCACTAAGTAAAAGAAGCCAGTCTGAAAAGGCCACATCCTGTACGATTCCAACTATATGACATTCTGGAAAAGGCAAAACTAGGGTGACAGTAAAAAAACAAAAACAAAAACAAAATAGTGGTTGTCAGGAGTTTGTATGGGGGAAAAACAAGTAGAGCACAGGGGATTTTTAGGACAATTAAAATACTACTCTTCATTACACCATCATGATGAATACATACCATGAAGCACTTGTCCAAACTCATAGAACATTCAATACCAGAAAAGAACCATAATGTAAACTATGGACTTTGAGTGATCATAATGGTCAATGTAGGTTCACTGACTGTAGCAAATATATCACTCTGTTGGGGGAGGTGTTGAAAATCGGGGAGGCTATGCATGTATGGCCTCAGGAGTGTATGGGAATTCTGTGTATGCTCCTCTCAATTTTGCTGTGAACCTAAAACTGCTCTAAAAGAAAGAAAACATAAAAACAAAAACAAAAAAACAAAGTGAGGCGAAAGCATTGTAGATTGTGCTCAGTGGTGAACAGTATGTGTCAAATGACATGTCGTGAGACTTACACATAATATTTAGTAAAAAGGAAAAATAAATAAATAATACACCAATAAAACAATACATTATTTTTCAAAGTGGAAATGCTGCTGGCAAGTGGCCAACATCTTTTTAATTGTATTTTTTTTTTAAGATTTTATTTATTTATTTGACAGACAGAGATCACAAGTAGGCAGAGAGGCAGGCAGAGAGAGAGGAGAAAGCAAGTTCCTGGCCGAGCAGAGAGCCCGATGTGGGGCTCAATCCCAGGATGCTGGGATCATGACCTGAGCCGAAGGCAGAGGCTTTAACCCACTGAGCCACCCAGGTGCCCCTTTTAATTGTATTTTTAACTGAACGTAGAGTTGATATATAATATAATTTTAGTTTCAGGTGTACAGAGTAGTGATTCAATAACTACATACCTAGCAAAATTCTCACCATAATAAGTCGTTTCTATCTGTCATCACACGAAGTTATTATAACAGTATTGACTGTATTGCCTATGTTGTACTTTTCATCCCCATGACTTGCTTATTTTATAACTGGAACTTTGTACCTCTTAATACCCTTCACCTGTTTCACCCATTCCCCTAGTTCCCTGCCTCCTCCAGCAATCACTACTTTGTTCTCTGTATTTATGAGTCTGTTTCTCTTTTGTTGTTGCTGTTATTTGTTTGTTCATTTGTTTGTTTTTTAGATTCTACATATAAGTGAAATCATATGGTATTCATCTTTATTTGTCTGACTTACTTCACTTAACATAATATGCTCTAGTCCATCCATCTTGTCATGAATGGCAAAATTTCATTCCTTTTGATAGGTAATATTTCACTGTGTGTATGCACATCTTTACCCATTCATCTATTGATATACATGTATGTTGTTTTCATATCTTGGCTGTTGTAAATAATGCTGCAATAAACATAGGGGTGCATATAAAATAATACATTAAATTTTTTAAAAAATTTCTCACACACACACAAAACACAGGAAGATGAAAGAATTGTAGTAGAAGACATCTGAGAATCACTGGCCATGACTGGTAGATGATCACTGACATCAGAAGGCAGAGAGGCACCTTTTCCTGAGTGTTGGGAGGGTCTTACAGATGCCCAGATTGAGTGTTACATGTTGTTCCACAAGAGGCTTTGCTCATTTTTCTTCCCTATTTTTCTCTTTATTTTTTACATCAGATGGTTTCTATACATCAACCACCAAGTTCACTGGTTATTCTATTCAAGTATTATTTTGGACTTATTTAATGATTTTTTTCATGTCTGTCATTCATATTTCCATTTGCTTTTTTATAATTTATTTTTCTTTATAGAGATATTTTAATGTTGAAGTTGCTGTTATTATATCTTTCTTTAGTTCTTTAGACACCATTTCCTTTTGTCTTTAAACATTTAACAGTGTTAAAACGGAGGTCTTTGTGCTCGCTTTGGCAACTCACCTACTAAAATGGAGTCTTTGCCTGCCTGAGGCAACATCTGGGACCACCTGGAATCAGTTTCTATTGACTTCTTTTCTCCCTCTGAGTATCAGTAACACTTTCCCATTTATTTGCATGTCATCATTTTTGGTGTTAAAAAAATGGAGTTTTGAGATACTTTATTGTCATAACTCTGAATTCTGAAGTTCCTTTGTCTTGAGAGAGTTTTATTTGTTTGCTTGTTTTTAATCTGCCTAGACTTACATGCAGACTCTGCCTCCCTGACAATGTTTGGTCACTGATGGCTTCCCATGGACTGCCTCAGTGCCTGAACAGCCTAGTGATAAGCCAGTAGTGGAAAAGAGGGTGTGGTCAAATGTAAGTCTATGCTCAAAATATAAGTTCCTGCCTTCTGTAACAGATCCATGTGTGGGCAGAGAGATGCCTTCAAGGTTTAGACAGCTCTCGGGTCTGTCCTGGGTTTCCTTCCCCTGGACTCCCTTGTGTGTCTTCCATGTGTGTGCGTACTTTCCCTGTCTTCCAAGGATGTGTATAGAACTCAACTTTTCAATGGCTGTCCAATTTTCAAAGTGTTCTCCTTAAATTTTTGGTGGGTCTTCTTCATTGCAATGAGGACTAACACCTAAGGCTAGCAGAACTACGGTTTTTCCTTTTTTTTCTCCTACTTAGTTGTTTATTTTTACTGATACCATTTCAATTATAATATAGGTAAATTTACTAAATTTTCCTTTATCATTTGTAATTTGTGGTTTCTTAAAAAACAATTTTCCCCTCCCTCCCCTAGGTGTTAAGTATAATCACCCATATCTCTTCTACAATTACACACTTTTCTAACTTAAGTTTTAATTTTCTTGGAATTGACTATGGTGGATAGCATTGCACTATATAGGTAGTAATTTTACATATTTTCTCCTTATGGAGGTGTTATTATATATTTGCATATCTCTGGGCCAAATCATCATGGTCTCTATTTTGTTAAAATCTTCAGAAGTCCTGATAACTGCTAAAACACATTCTCTGCCTTCTTCTCTTCTACTCAGCTATTTTTAGTTATATGTTCTTACTTATAACTTCAGAAGCAATTTGTTAAAGCTGTAATAAATCTTGTTGGACTTTTTAATGTAACTTCCATTCTCTATAGATTTATCCTGGGAAAATTTATATTTTCATAATAACATGTGTTGTTTTAAATTTTGATGTAAATTTCACAGAATTCTTTCTATCTAGCTGGTAGTCTCTATAGAAAGATGCCAGTAATGATGATCACAAACCCTTAATAACAAGAGTGTCCCTGTATGGTATTTTGGCTGACATATTTTTAAAAATTTATTTCTGTATTTTTAAGTTTGTTTTTACCTTATTTTTACAATAAATAGGGTTGATTTTTACAAGAAAAAAGTTATTATTTTTTAAATATGTTAAGAAGCAAGCTGCATAGGAGGTAGATTAAATGAGGACCACAGACTTTGATAGGGGATAGAATATACACATGTGGTCAAGTCTCTTGCAAAGTGAAAGCGTTTCCAGGCTAACTGGATAGGTATTTGTGGTCCTAATAAATCAGAATTTTTCTGAATAAAAAGAATTGGATTCAAATGTTGATTTCTCCCACTCACTATTTATTTCTTTATTCTTTTAGTGTTCAATTTCCTAATAACATGAGGCCAATAACCCCAACCCTAGAATTTTTGTCTGTTTTAATGAGATAAAATAATGTAAATTACAGTCAGTTTGGTTTTGCGTTAAACCCCCAAATCCATGCCCTTGGAAGTCAGATTTCTCCCCACAATGTGTGCTAATACCTTAATTTAAACTTGTATGCATCTCCTGCGTTCTCTTCCTATTATATTGTCTCTGTTTTGTCCGCACATCAACTCAGACATGAAATTGCAATTATCTATGAATTTCCATGCAATTGAGTCATGATTAATTTCATAAACATTCTGGAAGCTCTCAGCGTTCATTGTCTTCTGCAATTTCTACTGAATCCCTGGACTCTAAAGTTTGCTCCAAACTCCCTACCACTGGGAACAACCCAAAAACTCAACAGTATTTTGGTGCCAACCAAGCCAAAGCAACAAACAATAAAAGGCAAAATCAAACAACAAATAAAATGAAAATCACCTTGGAAGATGGTTGTTATAAAATAGTGTATGTATATGTTATTGGGTGAATGTTATATGTTATTATGGTGAATGTCTAGATACTAGTTTGGTAAATAGTCACTTTCCTCTTTTTTATTGAGAATTAATCTTAAGAATCCATCCCCACGTAGATGCCTCTTTGATAACTTTCAAGGGCCATGTCCTGGCCCTCTTTCCCTTTTCCTGCACCTCATTGTCATCCTGCTGGGGGCAGCCAGTGGCCACATCTCAGAGTTGCAGATGAATGAACACTTTTCTGGCCATTCCCTGTTTCTTGCCAGCCATCTTCCTCAGTCTCAGCTAGCTATTCCAGGGACTGAAAAGTGAGAACAGGAGTCTGGGTTTACAGAACATAGCTACATTTTTGGAGATATTATTTTGTGGTCTTTGCCTTGCCAGCCCATCTGTTCACCATTAGCCCCCATTCAAATGAAGTTGTCATGTTTTGTTCATAAGGAACCACTGCGGGTGAAGCAAAGTTTTTTGGGCTTCAGCGTTCTAATGGGTTTGCTCACCACAGAGAATGTTCTTCAACGTGTGTCAATGTTAACAGCCTCAGGTTCACTTAAAATCCCCTTTTGTGGGCTGACAGAGACCCAGGGCCCTGCATGCTCCCCTGGGCTTCTCTTCTTTGACTACACTTGATGACTGAACTCTGCAATCATCCACTTGACACCAAAGAGCACCACCTCTTTCTGGGACAAATGAAATCAGACAATTATTCTTGCTCCTGCTTCAAGTTGCAAAACACCTACTTTCAGTGAGTGTCCACCGTGTCCCCACAGCTATGAAATTATTGTTTACAATCTTTACCACAGATTTGCGAGATTGAAGATCATTTTACAGCTGAGGGAATTGGACGCTTTGAGAATTTTAAAAAGCTTACTCAGAAGTACACAGCTGGTAGATGACGGAGCTAAGACTGAACCAAGGAGAAGTGGCTATTTGGGGAGGCATTCAACTCTCAGTGGCATTGATAGTGTTCTTGAGTGAACGTGCAAATGCAAAAGCTCCGAACTTGCAAATGCAAAAGCTACTAACACAGACTCGGGAGAGGAGCCCAAGGCCTGAAACATATAGCCCCACGGGAATGTCTGATGGGGAGAGGGGAAAATTAATTTTCACTGTTTCACTAGTTAAGACTATCAAGTCCAAAAAGAAAAAAAAAAAAGAAAGAAAAAGAAAAAGTCAAGCCAACAAATTAAAAAAATATATAATTTATTGATTGTACAATGATTCTCTCTACTTATTATAAGGATATTTTCAATAGAAAGAGAAGTATTTTTTCTGAACTTTTACTAGATCATATATCCAGTAATTGTGTTAGAGGGAAGCTCCCAGGACCATCAGCATCACTGTCACTGCCAGTCACTCTGTTTGGGAAAGATGGATCTACAGGAGCAGGTGAGCACATGGACACCGGCTTCCTTCCTGGGCACAGGGAGCCCTGCAGAGGGTCACCCTCACTACACTACATTGAGGGTTAGGTCCAAGTACAAGTGGAGGTGTCTTCACCAGGGGTCCCCAGCTTGCCTGGATCTGTGGATTCCCAGAGTGGAACTTTCCAGGATGTGGATGACCCATGTGTGGAAAAAGTCCAAGACATTTTGTTTGTTTGAAGCTCTCTTGGTGATTCTAATGTGCAATGCCTCCAGAGCTGTTATTAGTTTACAGTAAGGCCTGTCTGATCCCAACAGATCTCTCCTACAGGCTCTGCCTCAGGCTTCACAATGCCATTTCCTTCTTTCAAAGTGCAGACACCCCAGAAGGAGCACAGTTAGGGGCCAGAACAGCTGATGTTTGTCTGAGTTCTGTTGCTAACCCAGTCGTGTGATTTTAAAAGATTGCCTGAGCTCTCAGGGGAGAGACTCCCCCCCTATAAAATGAAACTATTCATCTCCTCTCTACCTCCTTATGGCTAGGTATTAGAGAAGCCAATGGGATAGTGGGCAGAAAGTGGGAGAAAGGTAAAGCAGGGAGATTCTAGTTCAAAGGAAGGAAGCTGTGATGAATCCTTTCTGTGTCCCCAACTATCCCATAAGTTTGGACAAGTTACCCCCTCCTCAGATTTCTGTTTCTTCCCCTGAACAATGAAGGAGCTATACAAGATGAACCCTGACTCCTTCCAGCTCCTACATTCCATGGCTATGAGAGTCTCACCATCAAGGTCTACAGTTTCCTAGAAAATGCTCTGGAGGGACTGGGTCAGGGGAAATGGTAGTAGTGGCATAGGGTGGGGTGAGAAGCAGAGAGTGGGGACACACCCTGAATGTCCTCTCAAAAGGGATGTGTCCTGTGTATTCACTCATTTCATCCCTAAACACCACAGGGAGGGAAGTAGTATGATTCTTACCCTACAGAGGAGCAGACTGGGGCTCAGGGCCATGCCACTGGTGAAGGATGCTGAGAGACTTGAATCTGCATTGGTCTGACTGTAAACTCCCCAGTGGTCCTCAACTGGGAGAACCTTATCCCCCCAGAGAAACATGTTAATGCCTAGAGACATTTTTGGTTGTCACACATGGAGAGGTTAGATGCTACTGGAAAATAATGGGTACTGGCCAGGGATACTGCTCTACACTCCACAGCCCTACACAAGATAGTATTCCTGCAGCCAAGGGTTAGCAAGCCCCAAAGGTCAATCATGCCAAGACTGAGAAACCCTGGCCTGAAAGAAGGTCCTGGATGGCGGGGCTGTCCTAACTATGCTTTATCCTGGAGGCCATCTGGGGCATTCCCCTTCCACCTCCTGAGCTAGTATGCATCGGCTGCCTATCGGAAAGGTGCATTGTTTCACAGTACTACCTAAGGATATGGCCTCACTTGAGAAAAGCCAACAAAGAGATGTATCTGCCTGGAATTAACGACAGGAGGAGCTCTGTCTGAGCTCAGGCTGGTGTCCTGGAAGAGCAAGAGCCCTTTGTAGGCCAGGGCAGAGGCCAGAGGTGTGTGGAGACGAACTGGGCTACCTCCAGCCTGCAACACCCTTGGGACTGAGTTGTCCTCATACCCCTCCTTGAGGCCTTGTTCCTGCTCATCTCCTTCTACTACTTCTCTGGGGGTAGCTCCCTGTACAAGCCAGTAACATGTGCAGTTGCCCCAGTGAGACCCGTATCTGTCCTCTTCTGATACATTTGGTTTTCGGCAGTGTGGCCTACTTCCAGCCCTTCATTGGGCCCTTAAAAGATTCCTTTTGTTGGACTAGGACATCCCAAAGCTGGGATGCCACCTCCAAGAAGGCATCAGTGGGAAATGCTCAGCAAGTCCCAGCTCATTCATTGAATTGGATCTCTGGACCCCTGGATTGAAGGGCATGTGCTGTCTTCTATGTGCTTGGGTGGGAAAGTCAAGACAGATACACTTCTGCATAATAGAAAGGAGAGATAACCTAGTGCCTGAAGGGGGAAAGGACCTACAGACTTCTCATAGTTTCTAAAATACAGGTTGCTTGGCAAAGAGGGGACTATTTTCCTGCTCCCATGACACAGGAAGCAACAGCAGGTGAAGCCAGGCCACAGAGTAACAGTATTACTTTGAACTGTAGAGGTTACAGGATCATCCCTGAGAATGGTGATTCAGATGGGTGGGAAGGGCCGTGGCATGGGTAGCGGGATGGGAAGTTTCACTAAGGCCTTTAACCAAACACCCACTGGGTGGGTAGGCACTGAGCCCAGATACATATGTCAGACATGGTCAGAAATCTTGGGGCCCAGAGCAGAGATGACATCTTATCTCCCTCATGAGATGAATCTAGGAGGAGATCCAGACTCAGGACTCCAGGAGCCACATTAAACCCAAGTCTCACTTACATGGTAATGTTGGCATTTACACATCAGAATTTGTAAGTGTTCTGGGTTTAAAGGTGGGATTAGAGGACCAAGAACCCTAAGAATTAAGTAGGCATGTGGGAGGGTAACATGTATTAAGGACCTACTGCTATGGGAAAATAGGATAGGTACATATTTTTCCATAAGGATACTGTGATGTGGGCGCCTGGGTGGCTCAGTGGGTTAAGCCGCTGCCTTCGGCTCAGGTTATGATCTCAGGGTCCTGGGATCGAGTCCCACATCGGGCTCTCTGCTCAGCAGGGAGCCTGCTTCCTCCTCTCTCCCTGCCTTGCCTCTCTGCCTACTTGTGATCTCTCTCTGTCAAATAAATAAATAAAATCTTTAAAAAAATAAATAAATAAAAAATAAAAAAATAAAAAAAAAGGATACTGTGATGTGCTTATTCTTGTCCCATTGTAAAGATTTTAAATCTAAGGCTCAGAGATATAATAATGCAGTCTTACAGCCCTCAGCTAGGAAGTGGAGAAGCAGAATTAACCTGTCAAGGACAATCTCCCCAGGGGATGACTTTGGGTAAGAGTGAGGGATAGCCTGCGACCTTCCTAGTTCATCTGGGATGAGGGACTCTCAGTCCTCCCACCAGGATAGCTTACACCAAAGTAGGATAATTGTTCACCCTATCTGTTAATTGCCATGCTCTGCTGTCTTAGGGTCAACCTCTTTACTTACTCAGTCACAACTCATGCAAAATGCAGAGAATAGCAATTTCCAAAGAAAGTGATGGTGCAAAATGAAACCTTGCCTTGCTGATTGAGAAGGCCCTTGGGCTTTGAGGACCAGCAATGTGAACGTTACTCAGAATGTGTGTCTTTCTAGGAATCTATTTCATCCATGTCATCTAACTTATTGACATACAGTTGTTCATAGTAGTCTCTCATCATCTTCATTTTCATAAGTTCAGTAATAATGCATCTTTTTAGTCTGACTTAAATAACTGAGTCTTTATTTCTTGGCCAGCTTAGCTAAAAAACTGCCAATTCTCTTGATTTTTTTCAAAGAACTTTTTTTGATCTTATTGATTTTCTTTATTATTTTTCTATTTTCTATTTCATTTATTTCTGTGCTAATCTTTGTAAGTCCCGTCTTTTTGCTTGCTTTGGTCTTACTTTGCTTTTATTTTTCTAATTTCTTAGGTAGAAAATCAGGTTATTGATTTGGGATCTTCCTCCTTGATTTTAAGTCTTAGACATATCTGCTGTGCCCAGCAAACTATAGTGAAGGCCAATAAAAGTCAGTTTGCAGAGACTCAAAGGAATATCCTTGAGCTATAATGGAATCCATGTTGATTATATACATACATACATCTTACATACATTAGGATGTCTTAACAGAAGTCCTTTCTTGTGAAAGAATCTTGGAAAGGAATTTGTCTCCAGCTTGCCTCAGGAGCAGGTCAGTAGCTCCTCCTGAAGCTGAGGCAGGAGGGAATCCCAGAATATGAAACAGGGTAACTATGACTGGAATATCATAGCCCAACATCCACCATACCTTTACACGTTCATACAAATGTACCTTTTTCATTCAGACAACCACAACTTGATGATTCCTGGAATAGTCTTAGCACCCCTGAGAGGAAAGTACACCAGACAGAGCAGGATGGGGAGAACTATGATAACCCAAGGAATGGGGGATTTTTGAGTGTCCCAGAAAATAACAAACAGAGGAGTCATAGTTCTCTCTCTCCCCCAGGCAGAAACTGCTTGGTACCAGGAAGAGTGGTGGCTGAGAACTAGGAGTCAGGAGGAGCACAGCCACACCCAGACAGAGAGGGAACTTGGTCATGAGCTTATTGGAAACATCTTCCAGACACTCCCAGAAACATTGGTGGTGGGAGCAGGAGGCCAGTAAAGAAGGAGCAATCCACATCTGTGGCTTGGTTGATGAATTATGTGATAGTGTTCGCGGAACCTCACTGGGATCCAGGTCAGTGGGTCCTTTACAAATTCTGTTGTTAAACCGGTTTTCTTAAAGCAGGATGGAGCCCCATTGTGCCATAAAAAGAAGAGTTTGTGAACCACGCCCACCCACACAAACACAAGTTAAACTCTGTCCCCTGTTTCCAAGACTAAATAAAAAACATGAGTCCTGATTCCTTAATTGCTTCAGATTCATTCTTCTTGGCCAAGGCACAAATCATAATGCTGAGACTGTGGCCACACCGGACCTTCCTGACATGGCAGGTATTCAGCACTTAGTCACTGTTTGTGACTCCACAACCCCCTCAGACTCCCCAGAGACTCTTCCTTGGAAATCAGTCAGTAGAAGCATGGCTGATGCCACAGCACTGGGGACTCTGGGACTAATAAATTAGAACAGTTAGAGAAGGCCTGCATAACAGAGACGTTTCATCCTGTTTGCCAACTTCACTCAACTGCTGATGGATGACTGCGTTGAGGAGGACCCCTACTGCCCAGAAAGAAAAAGAAAATATGCCTGTTTAGTGACAACAGCCTCAGACATAAGAGAGTAAAAGTAGCACCTGTCCTACTTATCTGCTCTGCTGATTTAAAACAAACTTCTTATGTTCCCATCTGGAGATTAGGGCGTTTAGAAGATATGCCCAAATCACACTGTTGGTGGCAGACCCAGGGATGCTCAACTCCAAGATTTGAATCTCTTCCAGTAGTGCACACAGAATCCTCTCAGAGCATGATGAGACTCAACCCCAAATAGCTCCAGGTGGAGCCCACAGGAAATGCATGACATGAATGACAGTATGCATGAACTACATTAGGTCAAAGCAACCAAAGTGGGCCATCCCAGGAAGAATGGGTTGTTGTCTGAGACTGCACCTCACACATTTTCTTTATGTCTTCCAGTTTAACAAATCTCCCCTGTGATTCTTTAGCTGTTAAAAGCTACCAGCTTCAACTGTCACTCCCTTGTTGACTTAACTATAGTTAAGATATAGATATAGAATATCAACACTTCTTTTGACTTTAATAGCTTTCATATCCGGCCATCAGCTTGGATGTTTCCAGAGTACGCTGATAAAAAAAAATATGAAGAAGAGGGGAAAGATGGAAGGGAAGGAAAAGGTGGGTTGAGGAAGAAACAATGGTGGTGATGACGACAATGATGAATAGCTTCTGTTCATTATGCCCAGGCATTGAAATAGTCAGTTTTCTCACATATAACATGATTAAAGGGATAATATTACCTCTCACTGAATTGTTGTAAAGACTAAATAAGATAATGTCCATTGAGCCCAAGCACCCATGATGGACATAGAGTAAGCTCTTGAAAATATTAGCTATCTATTGTTATAAATGTTGTTACTAATATTCTGTACAAGATGATCACTATGGCAATGCCATTATGGTGTGACATGGCCCCTATGACACCCAGATTTCTCCCTTTTTATAAGATTTAATTAATTAATTAATTGATTTTTATTTGAAAGAGAGAAAGTGAGTAGATGAGCAAGGGAAGGGACAGAGAGAGAGGGAGAGAGAATCTCAAGCAGACTCTCAGCTGAGTGCAGAGCCTGACATGGGGCTCAGTCCCCAGACCCTGAAATTACAACCTGAGCTGAAATCAAGAGTCAGATGCTTAAATCACTGAGCCACCTAAGTGCCCCTTGACACCCACATTTCCCTGCTGTGCTCAGTAACCCTATCTTCAGAGCTGAAGGAATTAACCACAAGCCCAATTCTGGGATATGGAGGATGAAACCAGTATATGCACATGGATCATTTTGTTCATTTTACAGATCAAGAAGATGAGGCACTGACTGGCACGATAAGGGATATGTGAAACGATAGACGGTGCTTCCCCATGCCACTCGAGGGGCCACTCTTGCCATGACTGTGGTGAGGACTTGTATGTTTGTCAGCCCTGACCCTGAGGGAACCTGGACCCAGATGAGGTGTCCCCTCACCTCAGACGATAAAGCTGGGAGCACCCTCTGTCACTCTGGATCCAACTCTACTTGGTGGAAACCTCGTCTGCCTCTCAGTCAGTTTCTCCCTCCTGCTTCTAAATCCTGCTTCCCAGTCAGATGGTCTGAGGAGTTGTGTAAGAGAGGGAACCTTGCTTCTGGGACAGAGTGGGAGGACATGAAGGCATGACGAAGGACTCCTGGGAGGGGGTTTTGAGAAGTCACTGGGGCTCAGAGAGATGAACAGTGCCTGGCAACAAAGGTCCCCTAAGGAAAGGGAGCCTTCAAGACAAGCAGTACCTTCTGTTGTTTCATCTTCCAGGTATAAGGGCATGACCCACAAAGTGGACAGAAATCTGTGTGAATGGGAATGTTAGCAATGACACCAGAGAGTAAAAGTATGAGGGGAGCTCTGAGTCCCCCGGGAAAGAGGTCAGGATCTTTTGTCTCTTCCCCAGTTCTGTTATTTTTGCTATTTCTGTCTATTATTGTTGCTGAATACTAAACCACTTACAATGAAAATGAGTACAGAGTTATTTTCAGCAAAGGAATGAAGAGATAGTTCAGGACCCTCTGACACACACACATACACATGTGTACATACATTCTCACATCTCCCATCCAGATATGTTTTCCCAGCCTGTGATTTAGTAGACCAGACTCTGAAACTGAGACAATGACCTTGATTCTAGAATGGAAACTACTCAGGATGAAGGAAATTATTTATTATCTCTTTTCTATTTTGTCTCCTGGTATGTCACTATGTTCCTGTTTTGTTTAGGTACCAACCAAAGTTGTGACAACAGCTGCTTTGACAGGCTAGCTTCCAGCCCCAGGTGACACAGCTGACATGTGACACTGCCAGGACTGAGGCATGGATCTGGAGGAGCCCCTGCTCTCAGGACTGAAGTCAGCTAGAGCATTTGCTGGGTTGGATCTCAGGGCAATCTGAGTGACAAGTTGCGAGTGGGTCCATCCAAGGAGAAGAACTCATCAACGGAGGAGGAAAATCAATTTAAGCCAAAATGGGACACTTAGAGCCCAGAAGAGAATGCCTTTTTGTTCTCTGGTAAGAACTGACTTTGTACATGGTAAGGACTGTCCTATGGTGCCTGGGTGGCTCAGTTGGTTAAGCAGCTGCCTTCAGTTCAGGTCATGATCCCAACGTCCTGGGATCGGGTCCCACGTCGGGCTCCTTGCTCAGCGGGGAGCCTG
Organism: Mustela lutreola; assembly: GCF_030435805.1. Classification (NCBI taxonomy): domain Eukaryota; kingdom Metazoa; phylum Chordata; class Mammalia; order Carnivora; family Mustelidae; genus Mustela; species Mustela lutreola. The sequence continues at coordinate 38,510,763 of NC_081293.1, forward strand.
CTTCTCCCTCTGCCTGCCATTCTGTCTGCCTGTGCTCGCTCGCTCTCCCTCTCTCTCTCTCTGATAAATAAATAAAATCTTTAAAAAAAAAAAAAAAGACCCTTTTACTCTCTTTACACCTGGGGAAATCAGGCCCCACCTCCACCGGTTTGTCTCAGGTTGGTCTGCCCCTTTCAGGGAATCCAAGCCACCAGATCAACTTCTACCCAATCTCCTCATTGTTCCAATGCTCCCCAGCTGCCCTGTATCAGTGATACACAGTGGCCAAGTAGAAGGAGACACACTTTTAAAGAAGACAAAGCAGATGAGGAAACCAAAGTGGATGGAAAACCAAGAAAGTTATGGGTCTTTCTGCCAGGTAGACAAGGGCTGAAGTCTTCTCTGAAAGGAAAAGGAGGACACTGACTTTTATTGGCGAGTTATTATGTGTCCAGTGTTTTCCATTAGTTATCTATTGATGTCACTCAGCAATCAGGTTTCCCTGGAGAAGACATTCCAAAGAAGGGGAAAGTCTGCTAAAGCTTGAAGGCACAAACGGAGACTTACGAATTTTCCCAACTGACTGAAATCGGTGAAGATGGGACCAGACGTGTAGTAAGAGCTTTATTGTCCAAATCGAGAACGGGGTAATCTTCCACGACATCCTCATCTCAGCACCCCTGCACCTGGCTGCCTGGGAGCCTTTGCCTCTCCATGTGTCCCCGTCACTAGTCCTGCACAGCTCTGGTCCTCAGCGACTCCCTGGGCCAAAGCTTGGGCTCTGGGAACCCTCACTTAAGATTCTCTTTCGACTCTTCAGCCTGGCCACTAAACTCTGACAGACTGTGAGCCCAAAGCAAGTTTGAGAAGTGTTTATCCTGAGGTTGGGGGGCCATGCTCCCCTTGTAGCTCTCACTTCTTCTTTGTCCTATCAGAGAGATTGTGTTTTTATAGCCTGGTGGGTATTTATGGCACCTCTGGGAGTTGATTAGGCTCAGCTGGTTCGGTTTTACCTTTCAAAAGATACATGGAGCCTTTTGTGGGATGTTTTTGGTAATCCTTCAATCAGGAGACAAAGCAAGCTGGAGAAAAAAATGGGGTCCTGGAAAAAATCAAAGGATGTTCTCCAGGACTGTGAAATGCCTTTCATGATTCAGGGAACCCTGGGGGCTGCGTCTTTATGGCGTCTCACTTCCACAGAGTGAGGAAGGGGCTACGGGAGGATGAAGGACTTGACTTGTACCCAAGCCCATAAAAAGGCTGAAGGAAAGAATAGCTTACACTGGAAACGTACAGATCTGGCTGCCCGACTCTTCACTAAAGAGCTTGGAAAGTTCTCTGCAATGTGTCTGCAGTGAAGACTGGCTCTCCGCACCCCTGATTTATCAGGGGGGATTGGTAGGACTAGTGGTCTGACCTAGGAAAACTCATCTCTGCAGAGTGAGGTGCTGTAGACACACGGTGCAAGACATTTCAAGGATTATTAAGTCATATAATAATAATAATAATAATAGTGTAGGTAATTGCAGTAATAAATGTAAGTAGTTATTACTCTGTTTTTGGCACTCTGATAAAGCCCTTTCTTTGTGACTTTATGTAATCCTCATAACAATATTACAATGTAGGTTAGCGTTACATTTGTTGGATGGGCAAGAAAATGGAGACTAAGAAATTCGGTAGCTTGTTCAAGAGCATCTTTTTTGCTTTTTTCTTTTCTTTCTTTCTTTCTTTTTTTTTTTTTTTTTTGCAACTAACAAAGCCAGGACTGGAAGTGAAGCCACAGAATTTCAGAACAGGTGGCCCTGAGCACCACGCAGTATTGCAGCTAATGGATACCCTAATTAGTAAACTAGGCAAAGCCATTTGTGAACTATAAAGCTCTCACCAGCAGGGATGTGTCGACATCCGTGTGTCACAAGTACGCTGAACAACTCTGGCTACACCCTGCCCATGGCTAAGCGCTCCCTGAAAAGTTGCTCTCGCCCCAGGCCTCTGGCCTCAGAGGTAATCAGCAGCACTTCCTTGAAACCATCCAAGTCATTGCATGTCAATACTTTATGTCTTGTTATTGCTGAACAGTATTCCATGGTGTGGAAAGACCACAGTCTGCTTAACCTGGCACCCTCACAAAGGACATCTGGGTTGTTGCATTTTGGTTATAGCAAATAAAGCTGCTATAAACACTTGTGTACAGGTTCTCGGGTGACTGCAGACCTCATTTCTTTGGGATAAATAAAGAGTGTAATTGCTGGATCTTATGATAGTTACTTGGTTACTCTTAAGAAACTGCCAAACTGTTTTCCAGAGTGACTCGACCATTTTAGGATCCCACCAGAAATGCACGCACAGTCCAGCCCCTCTTATCCTTGCTCACACTTGGCCGTGTCGGTTTCAGTCATTCTGACAGGTGTGTATCGGTATCGCGTTATGGGTTTCGTTGGCATTTCCTTAACGCCTAATGACATTGAGCATAATCTCATGGATTATTTGCATCCGTACATACTCTTCGGTGAAATGTCTGTCCAACTCGTTTGCCTGTTTTCTAAATAGATTTTGTTTTTACTATTGAATTCTGAGATTTCTTTATGTATTCTAGAAACTAGTCGTTGGTCAGATCTATTATTGGCATATTTTTTTCCAGTCTGCTTCTCGCCTTTTCATCTTTTTTCACAGCGTCTTTCACTGAGCAAATTTTAAATTTTTGATGAAATGCAGTTTATTAATTTTTTCTTTTATGGGTCAAGCTTTTACTGTCGAGTCTAAAAACTCTTCACCTGGCCCTCAGCTTAGAAGATTTTCTCCTAAGTTTTTTTCCTAAAATATTTATAGTTTCATCTCTTATATTTTAATCCACAATCCACTTTGAGTTAATTTATATAAAAGGTATGAAGCTTAGGGTGAGATTCCTTTTGTTTTTTCTCTTTTTGCTGACAGGTGTACAATTAGACCAGTACCAATTATGGAAAAGGCTGTCTTTGTTCCACTGAGTGGCTTTTACACCTTCATTAAAAATCACCTGGGCTAATTAGTGTGTGGTCAATTCTGGATTCTCTATTCTGTCCCATTAATCTCTCTATGACTGTGCCAATACTACACTTTCCTGATTGCCAGGTTATTCTTGCACTAAAGTTCCTTTGCAAGAGAACTGTAGTTATTATAGGGCCTGTGTCTTTCCATATAAATTTTAGGATAATTTTCTCTGTATCTACAAAAATATGGTTGTTATTTTGTTAGGAATTACATTAAACTTATCTCAATTTAGGGTGGGGATTTTATTCTTGCTGCATTTCTTTCCCATTTCTGTCACCCATCCTTAAGACACTTGCTGCTGGGGCAGTGTGGGCACATGGAAGAAACTCTGTTCTCCCTCTTGAGGATGCTGTTACTACTCCATTCTGTACTGGGAGTGGACAGGCCACAGTGACCCTAAATCTTAAAGGCAGCAATGCTTGCTTTGCCCAGCACTGCCCTGGCCCCCAGCACCTTCCAGCACCACCCTGGCCCCCACCATCTCCCTGCCCCCCAGTGCCTCCCTTGCCCCGCAGCACTTCCCTGGCCCAGCTGCAGGCTGCCTGGAGTGAGATGCATCTGAACTGGTATCACCGTGGCTCCACCTTATCCAAGCCTCCTTTTGTCCCTTGCTCCCCTTGGCAAGAGTGCAGCTTTTACGTGTGACTGTGCTGTGGAATGAACAAAGGCATCTGCTTTGCATGGGTCACTAGAGCTTGGATGGTGAGCAAATCTGTGACCACCAAAAGGGACTGACATTGGAAGGGAATGTCTCTCGTTTTCCCACCATGAAGTCTGTTGCGTGCCTGTGTGAGTCCTCAGAACAAAATTAGTCTGGTAACACTGGACTATGCCAAGATAACACAGTAACTCCTAAATGTCCCTGGCTTCACACAATGAAGATTCCTTTGTTGCTTCCAGAAAAATTGGGTGTGGTCCTGGTGGCCTGCTCCATAGGCAGGAGCAACACCATCCAGAAATCATGACCCTGAGGCCTGGGGAGAAGGGAAGAGAGAGCCGGAGGGCAGAGCTGAGACTTTGTACCTCAGCCCAGAAATGGTGCTGGTCACCCTTGCTCCTAGTTCATTGGCCGGACCTGGTCACATGGCTTCACTCCAACTTCAAGAATCAGGGAAACATCACTGCTATGAATGCTACCTGTACAACTCTGGGAGTAGCATGAAGATGAAAAGTCCTTCTACCTAGAGGTAAAATAGTTTGATTTAAATTTTTTAAATCAAATAATTAAATAAATAAATTTATTTATTTATTTGAGAAAGAGAAAGACAGCATGAGAGAGAAAGAGAGAGAGAGCGAACGCACAGGCAGAGGGAGAGGCAGGCTCCCAGCCAAGCAAGGAGCCCGAAGGGGGCCTCGATCCCAGGACCCTGAGACCATGATCTGAGCCAAAGGCAGATGCTTAACCCACTGAGCCACCCAGGCATCCCCAAAACTGAGTTTGATTTAAAAGAAATAAAGTAATCTAACAATTCCTATACATATATTTTTTGGTGATATCCTTGCCATACGTTTTGGACTAGACAGTTTTAAGCCAAGGCATATGAATGATGCATCTTGAAAATATTTAAATCGTGCATCAACAATACTTGATTCCACATGACACGCTAACACTATTGCATTGTCTCTTCTTAAAAAGTTAAAAGAAGGAGCAGTGTCCAAAAGGAGGATTAGCCCCCACACAAAGTCAGGTTTCAGGTACTGACTATTTCTGGGAGGTTGAAATACACATTCCAAGACTGCAAGCCGCTGCCTGCTCTGCTTCATTGCCAAGTGCAGTTGATGCGGGAGAAACAGAATCAAAACTGCTGCACGTTAAACCCAGTTGCTGGAGTGAATATTCCCACAGAAGCCTTAATGCGCTCGCTCACTTAAAGACATGTCTGTGTCTTTAAAGAGCTTCCTGTAGTCACAGCAAACTCAGACAACCATTGAGGCAATTTTTTTTTCATTGTCATCAGAGTTGCTTTTCCCTAATTTCCCTGGGATGATGTTTGTGCAAACAGGGAAAGGCAGAGAGACGAAATGAAGCTGACTTACATGAGGCTTCTCTCAGCCAGAGCTCAGAGGATGACAGTCTGCCCGCCCCACTCAGGTGCTCTTTGCCTGGGCTGCTGGAGGCTTTCCACCCCAGAAAGCAGACATTCGTGAGCTGCATGAATGTCATTTCTGGTTTTTCCCAAGTATCATTTGTTTGGAGTATATCTGATTTTCTTTTTCTTCCCTTTCGTTGAACTTACTTTAATATTACTAATCTTTAGTATCCAACACCAGGTTTCTGGCTTTGAAACTTGTCACGTGGATAGCTGAGGCAGGAAGGAAATGGGAAGCATTTTCTTGGCACTCCTGCCTCTCGCTGCCACAACCACCATCCCTTGAATGTGTTTACTTCAAGGGCAGCATTTGGGGAGCTATACAGTGTATGTCTAAAATAAAAATGCATTTAATAATGAAGCATGGTTGAGTTTATTTGAAGGACGTTGCTGTTTGCCTCACTCTGCTCGAACCTTCTGGGACTGAGGCCGGGTCAAAAGGAATGACTCTCCGGGCATAGTAATTGTTTGCGTGTGTGTGTGTGTTTAAGATTGTATTTACTTGGCGGGGGGAGAGGGAAAGAGCTCACACAAGAGTGTGTAAGTGCAGATTGGGGGAGAGCAAGGGGTGCTGATTGTGCACTGAGCCAGCTCCAGCCGGAGCTCCATCTCATGATATGACCCTGAGACCATGACCTGAGCCGAAATCAAGAATCAGATGCTTAACCAACTGAGCCACCCAGGAGCCCCTCTCCAAGCGTGGTCTTAACTCAGCGTGACAGAAGTCTCTATCCTAGACTGGCTCTAAAGTTGTTTGATGTCTTGGGCCCAGCTCTAAAGGCTAAGCAGCCACACCACAAGGAGATGGAGTTGGTGAACTTTTCATCCAGGTTTCAGTTGGACCCAGCCACTGCCAATGTGTCAGGAGAGACTCTGAAACAGGGGAGGGGTGTGCAAGCATGTGTGTGTGTGTGAGCACATGTGTATACATCCATGCATATGTATATATGTGCTTAAATAGGGCTGTGTGTATGTTTGTGTGTTCGTGTGGTATGCAGGTACCCATACAGGTATGTACATATATAAATACATGTATGTGTGTATATATACGTGTCCGTGTATATATAATATGTATTTAACAGAAATCAAATGTTCACTTGGCTTAATTATTTATTTTTATATTTCAAGGCTGGAAAGAACATGTATTCAGTCTTGTGTGCAGAAGGATTCCATGCCTGGAGAACCCTGGGGCAAGGAAGTCTGATTGCGAAAGCACATTGGCCCCATGTGGTCAGTTCCTTTAGACTCTTGAGGGTACCACCTTCCCTCAGTGAAATATAAACTCCCTGGAGCTCTTTCACATCTCTGGAGACTATGCCTCCATCACCATTCTGGGGAAAGACACTGCCCAGTGTGCTGGGAACAGGAAGAGCTTTTCAGAGATTTGGATGGTGTTACCAAGCTTACATTGATTCAGTTCTTCTATAACTAAAACATCAGAAAGAAAATGATGCAAGGAGATCTCAGGACATATTCTGTTTCGAACTCAAAGTAGGTCCCCTGGGTAGGATTTGAGTAATTGCCCCAGACTGTAGGATGAGGCAGCCCTGGAGGTAACTGGGAACTTCGGGGCATGTGGGATGGAAGGGCCGTTGAGTGCCAAGGCATACTTCAAATCTGAGGATTCCGGAGAAAATAAAAAGCCGTTTTCTTTGGATGAGAATGGCTTATCTTATTCTTTCAATTGCAAGGGTCCAGGCCCTTTGGGCCGTTTGGCCCGGAAACAGAGACCTCGGTACTTCTAGGTTCAACTGCATGCAATGCCGTTCTGCAGAGCTCATTTCTTACTGATCTTCATAAATCCCACTGCTGTCAGCTCAGGTTTTATTTGTGGGAGCTAACACAGGCAGTGGCCAAGAAGGAGCAGAGAGAGCCAAATTGTCCATCCGAATCTATTTAGCATCAAATACTGGGAAGTAAAGCAAGGGGGAAGGCAGAGGAGATGCTCTGGTGGAAACCTGTGAAACATTGAGACCACTTGGCAGGAGAGCCTCAGATAAATCACCAGTGGTCTGCACCTCACAAGAAGACACTTCGGTCCCTGGAGATCCTGGTGAGGGGTAAGATGCAGGGTAGAGAAGCCAGTTGGTTCCCAAGGAACATGGAGATAACGCAGGCACCCCAAGCATTTTCACACAATTTCACACTCCATTCTCTGCACCACTCAAGTCAGCAATCTACAAATCTCTCACCTGTCAATTTGATCCCTGCACTATAGTTACGGGGTGCGGTTGGGGGAACTCACACAAATGGCCCCACCAGGTTCCATGGACCCAGGCAGATACCCAACGACCCTGCTGCTCGCCACAGCGACTCAAGGATCAGCCAGTTCACCAATCCTTCTCCCAGAGTGTAGCCCAGCTCTGCGGGAGGTTAGATGACTCCCCCTTTGGGAGCACAGAGAATCTACAACCTTGCACTTAGTATGGAGACAGTAATAGTAGTAATACTAGCTAATAGTTTTTGAATTCTATATGCTTATTTCTGTGTCACTGAATATAAGTCGTTTCATTAAATATTTTTTAAAAGTGTGGTTTTCTAGAACCACCTCTTAAGTGCTAAACAGATTGGGAGGTCTTCTCTCCAGTATGTAGCAAGGCTGACCCTGTATTTGAGTTGTTTAATAGGGAAGAGAACACTAGGTCGTTGCTTTCCAGTGAAAAACAGTGGGAACCATAAATGGAATTCTAAATTTACTAGTCACCATATTAAAAAAAGAAAAATACACAAACAAAATTAATTTTAACAGCAGCCCAATACTTAAAATATTATCATCTAAACATGTAATTAACATACAACTATCAACATATTTTACATTCTTTTTCTGTACTGTATTTTATGCTTACACTCATCTCAATTTAGACTCGTCACATTTCAAGAACTGTGTAGTCACCTTTGGCTGCTGGCTACCATATGCTCCAGGTTGAGCTTCTCTGAGCTCTAATTCCACGACAAACCCCTAGCTCTCTAGATTTCACTGGCACCAGGATGAAAATCTGTAAGAAGTTATAATGAAAAGTTTTTATTCCATCAGTGACAACAATAGTAACAAAACCAACAGCACTTTTTAGAATATATATTACTGTAGATACTCTACTAAGAGCTTTACATGAGAGATTGCAACGCATCTCAACTAAACCTTGGGAGACATATGCTGTTATTATATTCTTTAGAGTTGAGCAAGTTCAAGGTTAGTGTAGTTCCATAGATTACTCAAGGCTATACACCTAGTACATGGCAAGCTAGCTGTGAGTCTAGGTAGGCCACCTGGTTCCAAACCTCTACAAAAAAAGGCAAAAGAAGGTAGCCTTGGGGGTATTCCTCAGGTCTTCATGGTGTCACATTGGATTTAGGCAAGCAGACTATGCCAGGTGGAAAAGAAACGCATGCACTGAAAAGATGAGGAAGGATCCCAATTATGTAAGATGAGGAGAAGAGATATGATTGAGACTATGAAATTCCCTGTCCCTCCCCACTGGAGATATTTCTTATCTAGCAAGCCTCAAAGTTCTGACCTAAATTATTAAGCAAAGCTTTCCTGTTGTTGACAGTGCATTTGCATTCTTATAGGTGACTTGAGAATCTTGAAGAATCAGATGTGAGTCTGTAAGAACAGCATCAGCATGTGGGTGTGGGGTGAGAGAAAGTTAACTTTGGGCATCGGGGTGAAATGTAATGCTTTAGATATTCATTTATACAAGGGCAAGTTCTCAGTGGAAAGTCAAAGGGGAAAAGGTCTTACACCCTAATTTTTAAAGGTCTCAGAGCTATAATAAATATGTGAGTTCAACCCCTCACTTATTATTTTAATCTTCACAACTAAATCCCCCCTAAATATGTCAAACAGAGGGGAGTAAGAGTGATAAACTATTACAGCATGAATTTTGAAGTCAGGAAGAGCCCAGTCTAGTATTGTATAATTTACTAATTTCCCTCTCCAAACTTGTTTATTCACTCATAAAATGTGGGCAGAGCATAGTTCACTGAGGTGTTCTGAGTTTTAAAGGAGAAACTATAATAGTATACGGATCTGGGTCCGTGAGTGGCACAGATGGTTAAACCTCGACTCTTGATCTCCGCTTCAGTCATGATCACAGGGTGGTAAGTTCAAGTCTGCTTCAGGCTCCATGCTCAGCAAGGAACCTGCTTGGGATTCTCCCTCTCCCTCTGCCTCTGCCCCTCCCCCACCTGCTCTATCTGTCTCTCTCTGGGGAAAAAAAAAAGTGTATGGGTCATAGAAGATGTCTAAAACGTCCAGTGACAGAGAACTCTCTGCCCTCTGAGAGAACATATTTTATTTCTGGATATGGTATTAGTCTCCTGCTGCTGCTATAACAAATTACCATAAATTTAGTGGCATAGTTGGTGTAAATTTATCTTATGGTTCTGTGAATCAGAAATCTGTAGTCTCACTAAACTACCATCAAGGTATTGGCAGGCTGTGTTTCTTTCTGGAGGGAGAGTCCCTTTCCTGCTTATTCAGATCATTGAACCAGTTCAGTTCTTTATAGTTGCAGGACTGAGGTCCCTGTTTCTTGCTGGCTATGAGCAAAGAGCCATCCCCAACTTCTAGATGTCACTGGAATCCTTGGTTTATGGCCCCTTTCCTCCATCTTCAAAGCCCACAATGCTGGTGGATGTTCTATCTCTCTGACCCACACTTCTACCTTTCTCTTCCACTTTTAAGGACTCATCTAATTAGACTGAGCTCAACCAGATAACACAGAATTATCTTCCCACCTCATGGTCCATAATCTTAATCACATGTTTGCCTTGAAAGGTAACATCTCCAGTTTCCAGGGCTTAGGTGTGGACATCCTTGGGAGGGACACTATTCTGCTTCCCCTGGATACCTCTTGGAGAGTTTCCTCTACTGATATTACTTGCCATTCCTTTTGTTGCAAAGCAATGTTTTACATTTTCAAAGTTTTTATTTAAGTTCCAGTTAACATACAGTGTAATATGGTTTCAGGTGTACAATTTAGTGATTCAACACTTGGTACAACACCTGGTGTTCATCACAAGTGCTCTTCTTAATTCCCATCACCCATTTCACCCATCCCTCTGCCCACTTCTGCTATGGAAATCATCAGTTTGCTCTCTGTACTTAGGAGTCTGCTTCTTTGAGGTGCCTGGGTGGTTCAGTTGTTAAGCATCTGCCTTCAGCTCAGGTCATGATCCCAGGGTCCTGGGATAGAGCCCTGCATTGGGCTCCCTGCTCTGTAGGATGCCTGCTTCTCCCTTCCTCTCTGCAACTCCCCCTGCTTGTGTTCCTTCTCTCACTGTGTCTCTCTCTCTCTGTCAAATTAATAAATAAAAAATCTTAAAAAAAAAAAAGAGTCTGTTTCTTTGTTTGCCTCTCTCTCTTTTTTCCCTTTGCTCATTTGTTTTGTTTCTTAAATTCCATATATGAATTCCATATATGAATGAAATCATATGGCGTTTGTCTTTTTATGAACTTATTTCACTTAGGATAATACTCTGTAGCTCCATCCAAGTCATTGCAAATGGCAAGATTTCATTATTTTTTATATATAAACAATATTCCACTGGATATATATGCCACATCTTCTCTAACCATTCATTAGTCTAGGGACACTTCAGCTAAATAAAAAGCTTCTGCACAGTGAAGGAAACAATCAACAAAACTAAAGATAACCTACTGAATGGGAGAAGATATTTGTAAGTGACATATCAGATAAGGATTCAGTATCCAAAATGTATAAAGAACATATTAAATTCCACACCCCCAAAATGAATAATTTAATTAAAAAGTGGGCAGAGGACATAAATAGACGTTTTTCAAAGAAGACATCCAGATGGCCAACAGACACATGAAAAGATGTTCAACATCACGCACCATCGGGGAGATGCAAATCAAAACTACAAAGAAATACCGCCTCATACCATTCAGAATCACCAAACACAGGAAACAACAAGTGTTGGCGAGGATATGGAGAAAGGGGAATGCTCTTGCACTACTGGTGGGAATGCAAGCTGGTGCGGCCACTCAGGAAAACCGTGTGGAGGTTCCTCAAAAAGTTAAAAATAGAACTACCTTATGATCCAGCAATTGCATTATTAAGTATATACCCTAGAATGCAAAAATACTATTTCAAAGGGGATACATATGCCCCTCATGTTTATAGCAGCATTATTAGTAAAAGCCAAATTATGCAGATGATGTTCTAAAAGCAAGAGTGTGCACAACACAGCTTATTTTACATCCTATTCATTCTTCCCTGTATTTGCAATGTCCCTCTTTTTTTTTTAAGATTTTATTTATTTATTTGACAGACAGAGATCACAAGTAGGTGGAAAGGCAGGAAGAGAGAGAGGAGGAAGCATGCTCCTGCTGAGCAGAGAGCCTGATGCAGGGCTCGATCCTAGGACCCTAAGATCATGATCAGGTCATGATCTGAGCCGAAGGCAGAGGCTTTAACCCACTAAGCCACCCAGGCTCCCCCAATGTCCCTCTTAAAGTAATAAATTTTATTTTCAGGAATGAGCTATGTAATGGTAGTATTGGTGCTGATCACTACTATTTACTGTGATTTTTATTGTGATTCTTATTATGTGTCAAGCACAGTGCCAAGCATCATGTATGTTTATATGTATATACATAACTAATTCAATCCTCATGATATCCCCATGAAGTAAGGTCTAATTGTCCTTTAACAGATGAGGGAACATCTTATTTACCAAATGGTAGTTATTATTAACACAACAGATGAAGCCTTAGCATGTTAAGTTGTTTTTAATCATAGTAAACTCTAAACAGCATTATCGATTCACAGTTCTGTCTTTTTCACTGTATAAAACAATAATATCCACATAAAGTCTTCAAATCTTCTAATAAGTAGGTAAATTTCTCAAGGTTGTATCACCCTGCACTCTTATCTGATAAATGTCCAAGATATTAGTCTCTTTCTTGGTCAAGGTTCCAACTCATTCTTCTCGATTCCCTTCTTGGGCCTCCCCCTCATCTTGAGATCTCCTATTTTGGCTTCCTTTCTGGGCTGCCTCTTACTGCAGTCACCAGGGCACATGCTCTTGACTCCAGCACTACACTAGCCTCTCTTCTCCTGTAACAGGTAATAATCATTAGCTTGTGCTTGAAAATCACTTGAACCCTCTGCTTAAATGATGTTGGTCTTTCCTTCAAACATCATACAATAACACATCCCAGGGTCTGCCTGCCATTTCATTTTACATCTTAGTGAGAGCTTTTTTTGACTTGTGAAGACCTTGGCTTATAGCTCAAGTACTGGACTTTAAAAAAAATTTTTTTAGCTCAATTTAAATAATGTTTTTCTATCACTTGGGACAGCATAATTCAAAGGAGAGATGTGCTAGAGAAATGAGTTTGGGTATTGCAATATGAAAGTAGCTGACATATATCAAAAAATGTTCCAAATCCAAGGACAATTGGAAAATGCTGAAGCCATTGGAGCAAAAACCTCCATGTCTTCCCCAGGCCCAGGAGGTCAAGTGAAGGGTGTCTGGAGGTGAAGTCCAGAGCCTGTTTACTCATTTCTCTTTTCCCTGAGGCTTTCCCCAGACACCTCATCTATTACAGACTCAACTCTTCAGGCCAGAAATCACAGTCCCATGTCCTCTTTAACAAAGGGCTGAGTCAATAGCTGCCAGACTCCGTTCTTGGGCTGGAAGTGTTCTCATGTGAAAGCCTTGGGTGACGGATGGGTTGAGGAAAGGACATGCAAGCGGTTTCATGAGACTTTTCTGAGCTATTTGTGTGGTGTCGAACAGTTCAGCTTTAACTATCATAATAACACTTTTTTTTTTTTTTTAAATAGCAAAGGTTTGGTTTAAGCCATCCTGTGTATGGCCACACTGACCCCCCAGACTTGGAGGTCACTTAATTACTGTGTATGTGGATCTGACTTCTCATCCTGGACATCTGAGAACCCCACATTGCGCTGGGCAGAGAGAATCATTTTCATTTTAATTGGTTTTTTTTTTTAGTCACACCTATAGATGGCTTCAACTGTGGTAATTTGGGGACAATGATAACGTTCAGGGTCTGAGGAGAGATGTTGTGTTAGGAGTGAGATGGAAGATGAGCTCTTTCTCATGTAAAGGCTAAGTTTCTCAACAGAGTAAGTGAGGAGCTGAAGTCACCTCCTTCAAGAAGAAAAGAGATCTGTCCCAGGAAACAACTCACAGGAAGTCCACTAGTGTTGGGGGAAGGATATACAGAACCAGAGTGGATGAGATTCTGTTGGCCAACCCATCCAGGGCAGAGAAAGTCTGCTGATCATCAGGGAACAGTCTGGGCCCAACGATGTCACAGTCACACTTACCACTGCCTGGTGGAAAGCCTGGGAAAGAACAGGGAGTTCTGAAGCACCAAGCCAATTAAAGCCAGCATCTCATCCTGGATAGGAATATTCTCTGGCTCACCCCAGGCTATGTTGGCCAGTTTGCTTTTGAATTTATCTGCCCAGATCTCAGGGACTTTTTCTCCTAACAGCCAAATATAAAAATCTATTCCTGATTTTAATATGGACAATCAAATGAGGAGAAGTTAAAAGGATGCAGAGTGAGTGTCAACCCCGTGTGTCTCTGTTTTCTTCCACTATGGCCACCCCTGGGACCTCAATGGTTCTCAGTGAACTGTTTTCCCACCATTAGTTGTAACCTGGCTGATTTCGTTTGCTGGTGTGTTTCCAACTTGGGCCAGGCCTGGCACATGGTGAGTGCTTAGTAAATATTTATGAGAAAATTTGAGGGCTTCATGTGAATGTCATTGTTTTATATAGTTAGGAAGACAACTACGAATTGATGGTGCTATCTAAAATTTTCTATTATTAAAAATAACTTGCATTCTAAGGTTTCATTGACATATAAATAATATTTACCATTTAGTAAAAATTTAAGATGTGCTATAAATTTATACATACATCTCCAAACTTCCCAATGATTCAGCAAGGTATGCTTTATTACCTCTATTTTACGAATGAAGAGCTGGTAGCTAAGGGAATTAAGAAGAATTACCGTGAACCATAAAAAGGTGAGGTTGGATCTAGAAACCTGGTCTGTCCGACTCTAAATGTGGTCATTCTTCCATTCTCCAGATGCTATGCCACCAGATGTGTGGGAAATCTCCAGTCAAGTCCTGAGCACGAGTTGGTAAATTAGAACGAGTTCGCCAGTGCACTCAGGCTTCCGATTCAGGAAACAAATTCACTGTAGCCACGCTCAGATAAGACTGACTTCTCAAAAAAAGTTTCCTAATTTGTAGAGGTGAATGTTTGTTAATAGAGGACCTAAAATGCAAACGTAAATGTGAAAGACTTTTGAGGAATATTCCACCGTAGTCTTAGTGAGGCTCAATCGTTTCCATATCAAATAAGCAGGTATGTGCCTCGTGAATGAATCGTTTTATTGAATGGCTGGTTCCCTTGACAACTGTGGACATTTTAAGACATGGCTACAAATTATTTTAAAAAGACCCCCATCAAGAGGTCATGACCTTTGCCCTGTATCCTTTAATTTGTTTGAGCTTGTGACTGCTTCAGGGAACAGAAATTGGAAGAACCACACTGAGTACCTTTTGCGGCTAGGGCTTTAGTGGAACATTGGGTCTTCGTAGCCCTAAACAGACCTGTAAGGAGTGTGACTACTCTTAAATCTTACACTGGGAGGGACCCCCATCTCATGAAGAGGCCACCTGAGGCACTCTGATAAATAGTCCCAGCGCAGTCCAGCTTTCAACTTATCCTGGCCCAGGAAACAGACCTGTTAGTGAAGAAGTTTCTAGATATTACAGGGTTCAGCTATTCAAGTTACCTCTTTTTTAAAAAAAATATTTTTTAAAATATTTTTAAAAATTTATTTGAGAGAGAGAAAAGTGGAGGGAGGGGGAAAAGGGAAAGGGGGGGGGACAAGAAGATTCTGCACAGAGTGCAGCGCTAACTTGGGACTAAATCTCATGACCCTGAGATCATGACCTGAGCTGAAACCAAGTCAGTCACTTAACCGACTCGAGCTACCCAGGTGCCCCTAAAATCACTTCTAGCTTTGTGAATGCATTTAATGCATTCCATTTGAAGCCCTAGGCATTGTGGTGCAGAGACACAAGTCATTCCCACTATGACCTGCCTTCATCTCTCATTCACAGAAGCTGTGAGCCTAATTAGTTAATCACTGTTTATGCCTGTAAGTTTGAAGTAGCTTATCCTTTCACATGATCACTAAAAGAGATGAACAGAATTCATGTTAATGAACAGAAGTCTGATTTATCTGTTGTTTTCTTTTTTGTCTCATGAACTTTTGATATGAGAAGATATTATCTAATCCAAGGTCATGAAGATGTACTCCTATGTTTTCTCCCAGGATTTTTATAGTTTAGTTCTTACATGTAGTTCTATGATCCACATTGAGTTAATTTGAGTGCACTTTCTATTTAAGATTTTATTTACTTATTTGAGAGAGAGAGAGCTGGAGCAAGGGGAGGGACAGAGGGTGAGGGAGAAGCAGACTCCCTGCTGAGCAAGAAGTCTGATGCAGGACTGGATCCCAGAACCCTGGGATCATGACCTGAGCTGAAGGCAGACACTTAACCAACTAAGCCACCCAGGTGCCCCAAGTGTGTTCTTTAAAATAAGACACTTGTCCATAATAGAATTCATTTTTTAAATTATTAATTCATTAACATCTATAATAAAAAATTTGATAATTTAAATAAAAACTTTAGAAAGTAAGATTCATGCCATCACAAAGGTGAGGAAAATAACCTATCAACAAACTTACATTAAAGAAAGGACAGAGATTTTACCAAAATAACATTTTCAACTTCAGGATAATTTGTCTTTTGATTAGCCACTAAATGTCATCAATATTTGAAAGGATATTTAGTTGGATGTAGTGAAATATTTTGGAGAACAGATTTGGGGATGACAAAGACTCTCTTCCCCTAAACTTCAGTGAGGTTCTTATGAGTTCTTCTCAGTAGGCCTTGACCTTGGGTTAAGTCCTTGATCAAGGGCTCTGTCCTTGGCCGGCTTATTCCAGTTTTAGCAAGAATCCCGCTGAATCAGTTAAGCAAAAATTCCCTACCCTTGATATCCTATCACCCTAGCTTGCCTAAAATCCCAGTAGGTCAGTTAAATAAGAATTACACCACCTCTTAGTAATTTTCCAATCACTGACCTCCCACCCTGCTACTTGGCTATAAATTCCCACTTTTCCTTACTGTTTTCGGAATTGAGCCCAATCTCCTTCCCCTACTACAAAACCCCCTTGTAGACTTAAATAAAGCCTTCCTTGCCATCTTTAACAAATGTCATGAATAATTTTTTCTTTAACAGGAACAGTCTAAAAAATTATGTACATCAGGTAATAGCTGTCCATGACCGCTTTATAGCAGTCTCTGAGAGTGAAATTTGTTCTTTCTCCTGGCCACCTCTGATTTTGCCAATGCCTCATAAAATGTGGACATAAAACATAAATATTCCCAACCATGATGTGGTGATTCAGCAGAAAATGGGATATAGTTAAACTGCACTTGGCATCTCTGCCTTGACTCCAACAATGGTTCACGTTTCAGGGACACATCTCCCTAGCATCACAAGCCATTTGTCCTTCCTAAATCCATCAGCGACAACTAACAGCAAGGAAAATGTAAAGTGCAAAAGGTATTTTTCAAGACAAATTGACTTCAAATTAGGCATTGGTGCCTGTAGGTAGTATGAAAATGAAATGATCTAGAAAGCAATTTATACCTTTAGTGAACTCCAGAATGTTCTGTGCATTGGCAAATTTAGTACAAGGTTTTTGGAAAGTGGATATTCAGGGACATCAAAACTAATGGCAGATGCCTTAGAGCTCTTGAGGATTGCTTTGAATGACACTGGGTACCCCCTTTCCAACTTAATGGCAGGCTGTTTGACATACAACTCCAATTCTATGCCTGAAAACCCTTTTCTCTCCTTCTCCAGCCAAACTCACTTAAAGAAATATGGAAGTAGCCCAGACTATCTCCTCAGGGGCAAAAGGAAAGCATTTGTAAATATTTTTCCATCACCCAAGTCATCCGAGATTCCCACTGAGGCTGCTTGTGTGGAGAAAAAGAATAATTATTCTCTCCAAGGAGAAAAGGATCACATCTACAAGGGTGCCTTCTCTCTGATTCACTCCTAAAAAGATTAACTTTATGAAATTTGCTGCCATACATCTATTTCATTAAGAAAATCTAGATGAGGCTGTATGGCTAGTAATCACCCACCAACCTTCTTCCTTAATACACACCTCCACACACGCACACACACGTGCACATATAGGCACGCACACACAAATTAAACATGACAAGAAGAGTGGTTAGTTTTTCCCAAAACTGTGATGTGATGTGGGGATTGGGAAACTGGGCTGAGTAGTTCTTATTAAATATTAAAGTATAAGAAAGAAGTTGTGGCATGTCCTTGGACAAAAAAATAAAGGATCCTTCTTTCTTTGTTAAACATGTATTGAGGCTCTACCATGTTTTCTGGTAAACTGAAATTACAAAGGTGCGTGCCAGCCCTCTCAGGAGCTTGTTATTTTGGTGGGGATAGAAGGATATGGAAGGAAGGTAGTTCTGTTAAACACCCAATTAACTGTAACCACCAAGGCCAACAATTTCAGGGCCATAAGAAAAGTATATGGAATATAACATGAAGAGGTTTGTTACGTTCTTTGTTCTTCCTCTTGCCATGATCCATGTTGAGCCTGGCACCTAGCAGCCCCATGCTGACCACCGCTTCTGACCACAGACCAGACTCTACTCCTTCCCAAGTGTGGCTCTACCAGGAGAGCAAGCCCGTCTCATCCGCTTGCTTCATTTCTGGGTATCTGGCCAGAGAAGCAAGAATTTTCTATTTATAAATCTGATTGCATGAGGATCAGTCAATTTAGTGAGCCTTGATCAAGACAGTAAGACCTACCTTGGCAATTCTAAAACAGTGAGAAGGAGCTGCTGGGGTTCAACAACTGGGACAAGAATTGCTCTGAGTTTATTTCTGGCCCCTCAAGACTGCATAAGCAATTTCCTCTGTCTACTTTGGATAAAGTCAACTCAAGGGCCATCTACTCCAGAGGCTCTCCTTACACTCACAAAGAGAATTAACAATCACTTCCTCTGAGACTCCTTTGCAAGCATGATGGGATTCTCTTATAACCCTCTATTGCATGTGTTGCTTTATGTAATTTGTGTCCGCTAAGTTATAAGCTCCTCAGGGGTAGGAATGTATGTTTTATAAAGATCAGCATAATAATAAAAACAATAATAAAAACTTACTTTTATTGAGTTCTTACCATGTACCTGCAGTGTTAAGTGAATTACATGCATTTTCTGTGGCATATTGTTCTTTCCAAACCCAGTCACAATATTGTCACCCATCCTACATGCGCTTTTGCCATGTGGTATTTCCCTATCCCATTAAGAAGTGGGATCTAATTAACCTTTGTCTTCACTATGAACTGGTCTTAGCGACTTAATTGCAACCAACCGACTGCGGCAGAGTATATGTCTTCTGAGGCTGGCTCTGAAGATTTACAACTTCTGTCTTGCTCTCTTTGAGTACTCCCTTAGGATCACCCGCTCTTGAAACCAGCTCCCATTCAGTGGGGAGCCAGGGCTACATAGAGAGGCCACAACCAGCACTTCAATAGATAGGTGTGTCTGAGCCCACCCTTCAGTAATCCAAGTGTGGGTGCCAGTCTCATAAGCAAAGAAACCTTCTGACTTTTCCCAGTTCCTAATTGAGACCTTGCCTCCTGTGTTTTATCTGAATTCCAGACCTACATGTCCTGACAGCATAGTAAGTAGTATTCATGTTATGCTACTAAGTTTAGTGTGTTTGTTACACAGCAGTAGATGACATAGGTCTTATTACTCTCCCTAATTTAGAGGTAAGTACATTGGGTTGATGAAAAGAGTAAAGACCAGAACCATCTATTCAGCCCTTTTCTATGTCAGAAACATTGTGTAGATCATCTCATTTAATCCACAAAAAGCTGAAGTAGGTTAGTTTTAAGAATCATATTTTAAATATGAGGATATTGATGCTGAAAGGAATTAAGTAACTGGCCCTAAAATATACAATGAAGGATGAGAAGATGCAGCTTTGAACCCCAGGAGTCCTTTCTGGAGGCTGAGGTCTATAATCTGTACACTGCAAATCCAGGCTGCCATGCATAGACAAAGAAAATAGTGGGAGAGCTGGAGCGCTTGGGTGGCAACTATGGTTTTCTCTGCCTCTATCAGCCTATATGGCATGGTGATTAGAGCTGCAGAAAAAGGCATGAATAAATCTGGGCCAAGCATTGTAAGAAGACAGAGAAATGGATCTTTGGTTTGTGTTTGTTTTCTCTTTCCAATTCTGTCAGGTTTTGCCTCATCTATTTTGACATTGTGTTGATAGAGGCATACACAGTAAGGACTGTTAGGTCTCCCTAGAGAATGGGCCCCTCTGTTATTATGTCATGCCTCTCTTTATTTTTTATCGTTTGCCTTGTTCTGAAGCCTGCTTTATCAGAAATTAATATAGATATTCCATATTCCCTTGGCTTAGTGTTACCACGGTATAATTTTCTCCATCCCTTTGTTCTTAACCTATCTTTTCATACTTAAAATGGATTTCTTGTAGATAATGTATATCTGGGTCTTCTTTTTCATCTATTTTGACAAACTCTTTTTTTGTTTGTTTGTTTGTTTTTTAATTTGTGCTTATGGACTCTATACATTGTTAAAAAGAAAACCACTGGCCCAAAATGGCCTCAATTAGCCTGAGGTCCCAAACTAGGGCTTAATACCTAATCTAACTGTAGTTTCAACCTCCCTGAATTCTCTGACCTTACTGAAGTAATCTACTACCCAGGCCTTCCCCATCCCCCAAAGGAAGATGAGGTAATCTGCATGATAAGACCCCTGCTCTTCCCCTTAAGGGAAACACTTTGCCTGAACAATCTTTTTCTTTTGTTAATAAATTTCTTAACCCCCACCCTTCTATAAAATCCTTCCATTTATACAAGTCCTCAGAGCTTACCTCTGAGACTTGCTAGAAGGGATATTGCCAAACTCATAAGTCATTTAATAAAGTCAATTACATCTTCAAGTTTAATTGGCTGAATTTTGTTTTTTAATATTTAAGGTACTATTAAAATATTTGGACTAACAGCAACAAATTGCATAATTGTTTTCTATTGATTGTATTTGTTTTTGGTTTTCCCCATTTGTCCTACCTTCTCCGGTTTTTAACTGAGCATTTTAAGATTCCATTTTATCTTTACTCGATATATAAATTATACATCTATTCTTTACTTTCATAATTGTAATAGAGTTTCTAAGATTGTTTCAACTAATGGAAGTTTACCTTCAAATCACACAATGCTGCCTAATGTGTAGTGCAGTTGATTTAGAACATTACAAATTTCTCCTACTTACCACATTGTTACCATTTATTAGTCATTCAGTAGGGCTAGGGAAAGTGGGAGTGACACATGACTGCTAATGGATATGGGGTATTTAAATATTTGTAATTAGTGGTGATGGTTGCACAACCTGTAAATGTACTAAAACCCACGGAACTGTACATTCTAGAAGGTTAAATTTTGTGATTTGTAAATTATATTTCAATTAAGCAGTTGTAAAATATCTAACATACTATATGATTCCATTTATGTAATATTCTGAAATGGAGAATAAATTAGTGGTTGCAAGGTGCGGTGGATGAGGGTAGAGAGGAGGGGGAGTCCGGTGGGGGTGGATGTAAAGGTCAAAGAGGGGACTTCCACACACATGCACAAATGAGTGCAAGGAAAGCTAAAGAAAATTGAATAAGGTCAATGTATTATATCAACATCTATAACCTGGTCGTTACATTGTACTGTAATTTTGCAGATGGTTGTCATTGGGGAAAATTCCTTAAAAGGTACATGGGAGGGACGCCTGGGTGGTTAAGCAGCTGCTTTTGGCTCAGGTCATGATCTCAGCGTCCTGGGATCGAGTCCCGCATCAGGCTCCTTGCTCCGTGGGGAGCCTGCTTCTCCCTCTGACTCTGCCTGCCACTCTGTCTGCCTGTGCTCTCTCTCTTTCTCTGACAAATAAATAAATAAAATCCTTAAAAAAAAAAAAAGGTACATGGGATCTCCTTGTATTATTTCTAACGAATGCATGCGAATCTACCATTATCTTAAAATAAAAGCTTAAATAATAAAAGGTACTGTTGGGTCTCCCAATAATGGGTCCATGATTAAAGGAGCAAGACTGATACAAAGTGGATAGAGGGAAGACCAGCCCATCCATCATCTTTTGTAATGAGAAATATCACAACATAGGCTACCTTATTCCTCCTTAACTTGCTGAGTTAATCAATTGAGCACATTGACAGAAATACGTAGCAGTGTAGAAAGCTTCAAACTAGCAAGCTATTTTTAAGCCTAAACACAAATTTTACACTTTCTAAAACAATTTATATCATTTATATCTATTACACTATAATCAAGTATTACGAAACTCATGTACCAATATGAAAAGACAGCTGCTGAGTATAAAAAACTTAAGCTGGGTGTTTTGGAAGACCCCCATAAAACACTAAAATACTGGTCTCAAATTGGGAATGGAAGAAACGATTGTAAAGTATTGGCATTTTTTCATTTTAGAAAAAGTCTGGCAAAATTCTGCACTCACATTTCTTTGCAAAAGTTCTACTTTAAATAACTGCAAAGAACTATAGCTATGCCTTCTGTAAGAAAGGCGGTAAGATGCAACTTGGCACCATTCACTTTTTTGAAATTGAAATCAAATAGTTACAACTGATGTCTGGAAAGTTTGTAATTCCTGCTTTACCAGTGTGTCCCGATTAACCAGCCCTAGACACGCTATGAGGGTTTGTCCTCTATACTCCACACGATCCAGATACACGGGAAGTGTAACTGTGCTGAAAGGGGGCTGTGCCACACCCACAGAGGGTAGATTTCAAAATCGGTCAAACTTGTATAGAACTGTTGCTGATACAATCTGGAAAATGTCATACGAACTCCAGGTAACTTGCAGTCTATAAATTACAGAC
Organism: Mustela lutreola; assembly: GCF_030435805.1. NCBI lineage: Eukaryota > Metazoa > Chordata > Mammalia > Carnivora > Mustelidae > Mustela > Mustela lutreola. The sequence continues at coordinate 38,532,934 of NC_081293.1, forward strand.
CATATAGTGTAGTGTAGGGGCTACAGGAAAAAAGGGGCATCAGGCAGGCCTCAAAGTCCTCCGTGGGACAGGTCCTGTGGGGCTGAAGCCCACCCCCAGCACACAGCTTGCGAAAGAGATGGCGTGCGCTGTGTGTGCGGAGGAAGAATGGTGTGTTTCATGGCTTTCGAAAACCATTTAAGTCTTTTTAACAAAATCCACAGGTCTCAGAGCCATGGAAAAATGATGCATTGTTCTTTTCACTGTGTTTTCCAAAACGATTGGCACTCCATCCATAACAGCAGGGTATGTTTTTAGTGGGCTGATAGAAAACATCATTCATATCCAAAGATAGGACCGATGGTATATTTGTCACGCAGCTTGGCTTTGCAGTTCGGGTTGAAAACTGCTGCTGTCCAAGAAAATGTTTAGATGATTCAGCCAAGGAGCTAGTTTATTGGTTTTGGCAGCAGACAACAGGTGACTATATTTCATGGAGGAGGGAGGTTTTAGTTGTTGTTTACACAATCTGCCCAGCCGTGGCCATGATTATTTAGGTTGGTGAACTGGACAATATTTCATGTCTTGCGAGCCCGATGACTTCTGTGGATGGGCTGATGTTGCCGCTATTTGCTTAACATGATTGGAGTCAAGTTCTCCTTTTACCAATACACTCTCCAGCTACCCCGAGGAGTAGCATCTAGGCTTCGGAGCGTCTGCATTAGACAAGCTCCTCCAGTCCAACGCAGCAGGATCCCGCAGGAAATTCTTGCTGCACATTTTTGAATGACGTCGAAACGGCTGTACAGACTCTGGCTAGAGAGCACATTTAATCACAAGAGCTTGCCTGTGATTGGGGGCTATCCTGCACGGCAAATACCAGTCTTGCAAGGAAGCCCTTATCCACCCGGAAGGCGGAGACAGGTGGAGCCGTGTGACGGGTTTATACTTGCAGCGCGCAAAACATACTCTCACACACAAACACGGAAACAAATCAATGGGGCCGTCTGAGAAGCCACATGGCACATTAAAAAGATATTTCCATAAGACGTAGACCATCTGGATTCTGCTATCAATATTTACTAGCTTTGGGACTTGGAGTGTCTCCTCTTCTTGAGAAAACCCGCTCCCAGCCTGATATGTTTAGGGGTTTGAAGGGTTGGTCTCCAAGTTATTACCCAGGCCTGATGTTCTAGGATAAAAAAAAATAATAATAATTTGAAGCAAATTGTTTCATCATAGAATTAAGGAAAGCAAGTTTTGGGGGAGGGATTTAGTGAAATATCAGAAGGCAGTATTTATTCATGGGTTGCCTGATGGACCTAAGACGGAGACACAGAATCTCCCGTTTCTTTACTGGTCACAGGCCAAGGGCACATCATAGAAACCCTGCAAGGCTGTCCGCATCAGGGAAATTGGAGCTGTAACACCCGCCTCACACTGATAGGAGCGACTATGGGAGATCCTGAGGGAGGACTTCCTCCAGCAAAGAGAAACTAGTGCACAGGTATTACTTGTAGCATCAGAACAGTTTGCTCCATCCAGCCCATGGTGATTTCCCACTACCTGGTTTCCATTTTTACCGGAGCCAACATACATAAAAATAGTAATTCTCACAATAAAAGCACTTGCCACAGCTCCTTTTATTGTTTGCCAAGTACTAAGTACCTTGCCAAGCATTTAAAAACGTTATCTCATTTCATTCTCACAACTCGGCAAAGACTGTGTCATCAGCCATGTTTCACGTCTGAGAAAATTAAGATGTAAGGAGGGAAAACACAAGTGTAAGGTCCACAGCTGACGAGGGTCAAAGCCTGGCTTCCTTTGAGCACAGCTCTTTATGAAGTGATAACACTGACCATAATCTCTGTACTGAAAAGAATTATCCAAGGGGAAGCAAAGCTTCCAAACCCTTGAGTCAGACTCCTTTTGATGGCTCTCCCTAGCCCTGGAAGAGCACAGGCTATTTTCTCAGTACTCTGTAATTCATCGAGTGCTCTTAGAAGACCTGTCTGGTGATCGGGACCCTCAGCCCCTCTCCCACTCGGACGCAGGGGGTGACCTGTGTCCGAGATGCGGCAGGTGCTCAGGACAAGGCAACATTGAAGCCTCTCGCTTGCTCATTTGTTCTCCACCTGTGGTGTAAGCAGGGTACACATTTAAATCCTTGTTCTACAGATGGGAAACCTCGGGCTCAGAGGGTTTTTTTTTTCATGTTCCCTCACCCCTTCCTGCGAAACAGAGGCAACTGCCAATTTCTGTTCTCCATGAAGTAGTTTTATCCTGAGGGTTTGAAATAATACTAAGTCATCTAATGGCCCCCTGCGGAGTCTGGCCCCACCAATCTCACTCTTACCATTTTCAATGACCCTTTTGAACAAGAAAGTGAAGTTTTTCAATGAACCACATTAGCTCACTCATTTCCATTCTTCATTTTCAGATTAGTTTAGCCATTTTCATTATTCATTTTCAAACCATTCTAGCGCCTGTACTTTTCCTGAACTTTCTCTGTAAGTTTCAGCTACCAGGACAATGTCCTGGTTGGGCAAGATGTGAAGATGGAGCTGTTCCTCCTTCTCAAACACTGGTCAGCTCCGGACCCTTTTCCTGCCCACGGAGGGTCATGTCATCCTGGTTCTGCATGCCCGGGAGACCTGGCCTGGAGGTGAATCCCTCCATCACTATGCACTCTGAACTAGGACGCCGTATACTGTGTTCGATACATGAAACCACTGTATACTGTATGCATTCACATGTACATGTGGAAGAAAACTTGACCATGAGCATGAACTGAACAAGATGTACACACATATATACATGTATGTAGGCATGTGCATCCTGGTCGTGGCAATCGTGTGTGTATCCACAGAGGCCATGCACAAAGTAAGTCTTGAGCCACTGACCTAAGTCTGCTGCAAGGCCCTCCCTTCTAGCCTCCCTGCCTCCCTTGGGGGGTCTGTCAGATGGCTTTCTCCTCTCCCGCCAGGCTCTAATGCAGGAGCGAGCCTTCAGTGTCCGCACCCGGGTTAGAGCCGCAGGCTGGATAAGCCCTCAGCCACAGGCTGGAACTGGGTCTCCAGGCAGAAGGTGTTCCCCAGATGGCAATCATCTGGCCATTTGGGTTTGGCTGTCTCCCTGTGTAAGAGCTACAGGGACCTGGCACTTTTGGCCACTCTTCCTTCTACTGCTTACATAAGCAATAAACTGTTTTTATCTAAAGAGGATTCATTGTTCCTTTGCCAGTTCAATCTGTCAGGCCTTAGCCCTTGCCTTTGCCTTGTGCTTGACTTGTGTGTGTGTGTGTGTGTGTGTGTGTGTGTGTATTTTTTTAAATAAAAAAGAGACCGTGTCACACCTCATCCCTCTCTATGCCTAGTCCTTGTTCTTAAAGCTATTCTCTTTCAGCTTTTCTGGTTTTTGTTCATCTCTTCCTAGATTTAAAAACATGAAAACAGTGCTAGGCTAGCTTTCACAATGAATGTGATGACTTCATACACAACTCCTGACCCTTGTGAGCCTTTCCCAAAACATCATGGTTTATTTATCAATTACTTACATAGTAAACCTGTTAAGGCCAGGCACTGAGTACCTTAGAAATACTCACTCATTCCCTATTTGTAACAACCTTGAGGCAGACCCTATTGCCAAGGATATTTTACAGATGAGGGGGAAAACGTACAAAGGGTTGAACTAACTTGTTCAAGGTAATGGAACAACTCAAGTCAGAGCTGGGATTGGAACCCAACCGTAGCTGGCACCAGAATGTGGTTTAAAATGACTCACCCATATTGCCTCTTTTCATTGGCCTATCTTTGGTTTGTTAAATTAAATGACAGATGTGTATTTCCATTACTGGTTCTGGGTTTTGTTAATGAAAGATGAAAGTATTAGTCTCCCTCTCTCTGTCTCTGTCTCTCACTTCCCTCCCTCCCCCCCATTCTCTCTTGCCTACTTTCTACCTTATGCCAGTTTTATTTTCAAATTGTCAAACTTTTAGCAGTCTCAGTATGTTGTAACCATAACTATGTCATCCATACTTTGTCTATGGTTGAATTCAAAAGTTTAAAAGTTAAGTAATGTATTAACATTGTTATTACTAAAAATATTGTCCATTTCATGGTGAAGTGGTCTGCAAGAATTATATCTCTGTGTGGTCTCATGGTATGATCCCTAGGCTGTGAATTTCCATAGCATTGAGATAAAATATATTCGGTTTCCTTACTCTGCATCAGTTGCTTAAAATACAGCACATTTGACTTTTTCACATTTGGGCCCCAGGCTTCAGAGTTTTCTGTTTTCCTTGGAGTTTCTCATTTCTTTCTTGTTCCTTTTGTTAAGAATAATGATGTGTCTTGTCCATATCTTCAAGTTCATCCAAGTCCACAATTCTATGTCTAGAGCCTGAAACACTCTATTTTCCTCCCCGAGCAATCCTTTCCTGGAGTTTTCTGGTTTGCTGCTCTCATCCCTAGGGTCGTTCTCTTGGAAAGCTGCAGAGTATCATCCCAAGACACTCTTTCATTTACTGCACCTCTGGGCCTCCAGCCCCCGTTTTCAGGATCCCGATTCTTCTTCGTGATTGTTTGTTTATCTAACAATTTATTTTGCTGGATTACGTCCTCAAGTAACATCAGCCACCAAGCATTTTCTCAGCCCTCTCTGGATGTGACTATGGCTCAGACAGTTTCTCAGACTCATCCGTCTTATCTCATGTTACCTTTTACTCTCTTTTGCTATATGTCTTGAATTTTAGTTATCTCCTATAATTTTTTGCATTTTTAAAAACTTTCTATTTTGAGATAGTTGTAGGTTCACACGCAGTCGTCAGAAACAGTACAAAGAGATTCTGTGCCCACTTTCCTTTGTTTCTCTGAATCATAATTTACTGTATATATAGTACAAGATCTTAATCAGGAAGCTGACATTGATAGAATCTATCAAACTTATACAGACTTCACCAGTTTGATAGGTATTTATGTGTGTGTGTGTGCATGTGTACTAGTTTCATGCAATTTTACTGCATATGTTCATTATGTGACCACAACCACACTAAAGATAAAGAACAGCTCTGTCACAAAGATCTTTGGTGATTACTATCCTTAGACACAGACAACTTCTTTCCCCTTCCCACTCAGCACCTGACAGCCACTAATCTGTTCTTTATCACTATAATTTTTTAAAGATTTTATTTATTTGAGAGAGAGAGAGCAGAGTGAGAGAGAGAGAGAACACAAGCAGGGGTGAAGGGCAGAGGGAAAAGGACAAGCAGACTCCCCGTTGAGCAGGGAGCATGACGTGGGGTTCAATCCCTAGACCCCAAGATCATGACCCTAACCAAAGGCAGACACTTAACCAAATGAACCACCCAGGTGCCCCATCACTATAATTTTTAATATGGTATTTCAAGAAACAATGCAGTATTTTTAAAATGCCATATAAATAAGACCACCTAGTATATAACCTGTGATTGCCTGTTTTCACTTTATACCCATCCAGGTCATGTGTATCAATAGTTCATTCTTTTTTACTTTTTATTGCATAGTATGGATGTACCACGGTTTATTCATCCATTGAAGGATACTTGGATTATTTCCAGGTTGGGCTATTACTAACAAAGTTTCTCAGAATACTCATGGACAAGTTTTTGTATGTTTCCATTATTTTGGGATAAATGCCTAAAAGGAAATTGCTAGGTCATGCAGTAAGAGCATTTTTTACTTTTGTTATAAACTTCCATATTCTTCTCTAGGGTGACTAGATCATTTTATATTCCCACCAGCAGTGTATGAGTGATCTGGTTTCTCTACATTCTTGCCAGCATTTGGCGTTGTCACTTTCTATTTTAGCCATTCTGGTAGGTGTGTAGCGATATCTGATTTCAATATACATTTCCCTAGTGGCTAATGATGCTAAAACATCATTTCATGGGCTTATTTGCCATCTGTATATTCTTTGCAGTAAAATGTCAGTCTATGTCTTTTGCCCATTTTGTAATTTGATCTTTTTTTAATTGTTACCATGAGCTTTAGTGTTCTTTTTGTTTTGTTTTGTTTTTTTCCTTTTCTTTCCAAGTTTTTATTTAAGTTCCAGCTAGTTTACATGCAGCACAATATTAGTTTCATGTATAGAATTTAGTGATCTATCACTTTTGTACAACACCCGGTGCTCGTCACCACCGTGCATTTCTTTTCTTTCTTTCTTTTTTTTTTTTTTAAGATTTTATTTCTTTGTCATTTGTCAGAGAGAGAGAGAGAGCGCGCGCGAGCAGAAGCAGGCATTGTGGCAGGCAGAGGCAGAGAGAGAAGCAGGCTCCCTGCTGAGCAAGGAACCCGATGTGGGACTCGATCCCAGGACCCTGGGATCATGACCTGAGCTGAAGGCAGCAGCTTAACCTACTGAGCCACCCAGGTGTCCCCACCGGGCATTTCTTAATCCCCGTTACTCATCTAACCCTTTCCCCCATCGACCTCCTCTCCAGTAACCTTCAGTTTGTTTTCTATAGTTAAGAGTCTCTTTCTTGGTCTGCCTCTCTTTTTCTTCCCCCATGTTCATTTGTTTTGTTTCTTAAATTCCACATATGAGTGAAATCATATGGTATTTGTCTTTCTCAGACAGACATATTTTGCTTAGTGTAATACCCTCTAACTCCACCCATGTCACTGCAAATGGCAAGATTTCATTCTTTGTTATGGCCAAATAATATTCTATTATATGGCGCATATATATGTGTGTGTGTGTATATATATATATATATATATATATATATATATATATATATCTTTTCATGTGTCTGTTGACCATTTGTATATCTTCTCTGGAGAAATAATCTGTTCATGTCTTCTGTCCATTTTTTAAGTGGATATTTGGGTTTTGGGGTGTTGAGTTATATAAGATCCTTATATATTTTGGATACTAGCCCTTTATCAGATACGTTATTTGCAAATATGTTCTCTCATTCCATAAGCTGTCTTTTAGTTCTGTTAATTGTTTCTTTCGCTGGGCTGAAGTTTTTATTTCGATGAAGTCCCAGTAGTTTATTTTTGCTTTTGTTTCCCTTGTCTCAGGAGACCTATCTAGTAGGATGATGTTATGGCTGATGTAAAAAACTTACTGCCTGAGTTTTTCTCTAGGATTTTAATGGTTTCCTGTCTCACATTTAGGTCTCTCATCCATTTTGAATTTATTTTTGCGTATGGTGTAAGAAAGTGATCTAGTTTCATTCTTTTGCATGTTGCTGTCCAGTTTTTCCAACACCATTTGTTGAAGAGACTGTCTTTTTTCCATTGGATATTCTTTCTTCTTTTGTCGAAGATTTGAGTTCTTTATAAATTCTAGATTAAGTCTCTATAGGATGTGTGGTTTGCAAATACTCTCTCCCAATTTGAGCCTCAGTTTTTCATCCTCTTAACAGAGTCAAAGAGCAAAAGATTTCCGTTTTGATGAGGTCTAGGTTATCAAATTTTCCTTTTATAGATCATGCTTTTGTTACCAAGTCTAGGAATTCTTCACCTATTCCTTTGTCCAGTCAACCAAAGAGGGACATTTGGATTGTTCTCAGTTTAGGGCTATCAATAAAACTTTCTTAAGTCACTTTACATATAAACCCGTGATGCATTTTGAGTTAATTTTTGCAAAACATATGAGGCCTCAGTCAAGGTAACTTTTATTTTATATTTTTGCCTATAGATTTTCAGTTGCTTTGCACCATTTATTCATTTATTGAAAATGCTATTTTTCCTCCACTGAAATGCCTTTTCACCTCAATCAGAAATCAGTCAGGTGTATAGGTGTGGGTCTATTTCTGCTTTCTCTATTCTGTTCCATTGATCTACTTCACTGAGTGTGTCCTCATTGATCATCTCCATTAGTCTCTCATATCAAGGTAAGGTGTCATGGTTCCAGTTTCACTGACATAGCTACTGAGGCTTAAAGGGTTTCAGTGACATGCCACTGCCTGAATGACCAGTAAAGAAGCGATATTCTGTTCTCATGCTTATCCCATGCTCATTCTGCAGCCTGTGAATGCCAACTGTCCTCTGAAATCTCACTAAATCCTTCCTTTAATAATGAGACAACACTCGCAAACTCAATTTACAATTTGATACCAAAACCAGGCAAGGACACTACAAGGAAAGAAAATTATAGACCAATAGACCAATATCCCTGATGTACATGGATGCCAAAATTTTCAGCAGATACTAGCAAACCGAAATCAACAGTGCGTTAAAAGGATCATACACCAAGATCAAGTGGAATCTACCCCTGGGGTGCCAGGATGACTCACCATAATACAAATCAATAAATGGGATACACCACATTAATGCAATAAAGGATTAAAATCACATGATTATCTCAACAGTTGCAGAAAAAAAATTGATGAAATTCAACATCTTTTCAAGAGAAAAAAAATCTCAACAAATTAGATATAAAAAGAATGTCCCTCAATATAATAAAGGCCATATATGATAAGTTCACAGCTAACATCATACTGAATGATGAAAAGTTGAAAGCTTTTCTTCTAAGATCAAGAACAAGGCAAGAGTGTCCACTCTCTTGCTATAGGATCTCATTTATATGTGGGATCTAAAGCACTCAAACTCATAGAACCAGAGAGTAGTACAGTGGTGGCCAGGGATTCAGGGAGGTGATGGGAATGAGGATTGGTTCACTCAAAGGATACACATTTCCAGTAATAAGATGAATAAGTGGGGCGCCTGGGTGGCTCAGTGGGTTAAAGCCTCTGCCTTCGGCTCGGGTCATGATCCCAGGGTCCTGGGATCGAGCCTCACATCTGGCTCTCTGCTCAGTGGGGAGCCTGCTTCCTCCTCTCTCTCTGCCTGCCTCTGCCTACTTGTGATCTCTGTTTGTCAAATACATAAATAAAATCTTAAAAAAAAAAGATGAATAAGTACTGGAGATCTAATGTACAGCATGGTGACATTGCAGTGTATACTTAGCATTTGTTAAGAGAGTGGATCTCAAGTCTTCTTACTACAAAAGAGGTAACTATGTGAACGGATAGACATGTGAATTAACTTGATAGTTACAATTACTTCACAATGTATATGAAGATTAGTTCCTCCTGCTTTAAAAATCCCAGTGTGTAACCTAAATATATACAATTTTCTTTGCCAATCATACCTCAATAAAGCTGGTGGAAAAAAAAATAAAATAAAAACAACACACAAATTTCAGAAAGGACAAGGTCCCGCCATCAGCTGTGAACACCAAAGCGTGCACAGTTCCATGTTTGCTAACATCTGAGAAGTCACCAAGCAATCCTCATTCTTGTTCTAGCTGCTCGCTTGTTGTTCCAAACACATTCAGATATTTTTACAGAATCAGAGACCTCAGCATCCCCCATTTTAATGAGTCTGGTATCCAGACGTCTATGGTAAGCAGTCTCTGGGCAGTAAGCACTGTGCAGGGTACAAAGCACAGTACGTTCAGCATAAGCCCCTTTCCCAAGTTCCCACGGAGAAGCTCTGGGAATCCAGGGAGCTGCCCCTGTTCATGGGGTGTTACATGGATAAATCAGCATAAACCACAGCGATTTCAGTGGCGATCAATACTGACTATGCAGACAGCTGGAAGGAAGAGATCCGCGGGCTGTGATTTATTTTCTGCTGCATCTCCCTTGGTAAAGTCTGAAAACAAAGCGTGCGCTATTTTCACCCTAAGGAGGAACAGGGAACACATGAGAACATTTTCTTTTTCATCGCTCAATTCCAGTGGCAGTGGGTTTAAATCATACTTTGCCTTTGATTAATTCTATTTTCCATTTGAAAATATTGGCTTAACTTTGTTCTTTTGATTAAGTAAGAAGACATGAGATCTGAATAATTCCTAAAGTAGCTCTGAAATTATTCTATGAGTAGATAACACAATCTAAAACCAAGAAACTTACTGTGAAAAAAAAAAAAGAAACCCTGTGTTTTACCTGAATTATAAATGGAAAAACAATTAGTGACTTACAGATTGTCTTAGTCTAGACATTAGCCAGGGTTTTCTGGCTTATCTACACTTTTAAGTTTCCTGAAGCAGAACATGCAAAATGAATGTTGGACATATATTGTGCATTGCAACCTTGGAATGTTTATAAACCTGTGCAAAATGAGGGCTACACATATTTACTTTTGCAATCTGAAAACAGTCAATGTATGAAGTGTTTAAAGCGAATTTGGTTGGAGTGATGTAGGTGTTACAATTCAGACATTCCTGCAAGATTCCTTCTGGAATTACCTTGCAGTCCCTAATTTGTATCCTGAAGCCAGATGATTTCAAGCTGGCCAGAGTGGTGAAGCCATCTTACTGTAATGAACAGCCAGCCATGAAGTGTGGCTCAGTATGAGCCCTGGACCTCCATTTCTCATGCCACTTTGAAATTTTCTGCAAGTCTGATTTTACGATCTGAGATATATTCCAGATTTTTGGTTTTGAAGTAAACGTCCTTGTAGCTTTACAGAGAACACTGCCAAGAAACTGGGCTCTAATGAAATGTCATCCTTAGGGGCCAGTCTTGCTTTGGGAAATGTCCACTGAAAGGATGCGCTCGGAGGAATTCAGACATCTTTCCATCTTTGGATCCTGTCCAACTTGCAGACAGGCCCATTTGGCACTGGTCATACTCCAGCTTTCCCACAAGGCCCTGGAAGGGTTCCAGGAGCTCATTTAGGCTCTACCTCTGCATATGGATCTGAGCATCAGAAAGGAGTCATGGAGGAAACCAGCCTCAGGCACCAGTCACAGAAGAGACCTCGGGGAAGTATAAAGGGACGAGTTTGTTCACCATAGTGGTTTACCCAGTGATCCGGGAAGTCAGACTGAGGCCAAGACCTCTGCCCTGGAGCCCAGGGAGAGAGAGCCAGATGTTAAGCAGGGCCCTCTTAGATGCTGGTGTTCAGGGACCTCTAGCTGCCCATGTCCTACACCAAATGAACGTGATTCCCAAAGAAAAAGGAGAAATGCAATATGTGTGTCTGTGTGCACATCACACAAAAGAAATTCATAGAGAGAGAGAGGGTAGGATTGTTTTACAAGAGCCAAAGAGTCAACCAATGAAAGGAAACCTGAGTTCTAATTCTCTGAAACCGATCTCTGTTTATGACCTTTAGCAAATCTTTGATGTGATCTTTGCCTCAGTTTCCCTGTCTTTACAATGACGACCCTGGATGAGGCAGTCTCCTAGATCACTTCTAGTTCTTTGATTTATACAGGCTTAAGAACAATGTAGAGGGTCACATTTCTAATTATCATTCCAGTTACAAATCATCTGCAATCAACAGATCACCACAAATAGAGATGAAGTAAGTGGTACAGATGTAAATCCAAAACATATAGGCACTTTCCTTTCAAGGAAGGTGAATTGTAGCTCTCAGGCCTTCTCTGTCTATGGGGCATGAGCCTTCTGTCACAGAGCAAGAGCAATTGTAAATATAGGTAAAAGATGAAGACGCAATAAAGATGCGGTTCATAATTTGAAAATATGAAGGTACTACCAAATCAGTGGAAAAACTTGACTACCCCAGAAAATGAGCAGAAGATTAAAAAATGAACAGAAAATGAGCAGAAGACAGGGTAGTTACCAAAGATGCAAAGGGCCAGTTAACACATAAACTTTTAATATTAATTGCTATCATGTAATGTTAATTGATAAAATAGTATACACTTGTGTTGTCAATGGACTTCATCAGTCAAACGCTGGTGGAACTGTAAATGAGTTCTGTTTTCAATTCTCTGAGAAAAATTAAGCAGCAGAAAGCAAGAACTTTAATTGCAGTAAGTCATTTGATTCAGAAACTGTTTCTCAAAATATATTCAGGGACAATAATCAGAAATGTGCATAAAATTCATGTAGTAATATTCATGGAAGCACTGTTTACAATAATAAAATACTTTTTAAATTTAAGTAATTAAATTTATTTTGACATATCCAGATGCTGTCATGAAAATTTTCGCTTTTGGAAAACATTTAATTATATTGAAAACGCTACAAATGTAAAATGAAAACATAAGGGATTATAGCATGATCCCAATTCTGTAACTGCAAAAATAAAAACTAATACGTAGTTTCATTTTGTTTTATTTTACTTTGTTTTCCAAACAATAATATGCGCTACTTTTTATTATCTTAAAAATAAATGTTATTTTTAAATGAATCAATATTGAAAAACCCTGTAGTAAGATTGACACCATCTCAAAACACGCACCTATTGTATGAGCAATTCCTCTCTTAGGCGTAGGTTCAACAAAAATACATACATATGTTCACCAAACTTCATATCCTACAACATTCATAGCAGTGCTATTTATAATATCCCAATGCTGGAAACTGTTCGGTGCCCACTTCTAATAGAATACATTTATGAATTGCAGTATGTTCCCACAGTGGAGCATCATAAGCAATGAGAATGAATGGTGTACAGCTACATGCAATGATACAGGTGAATCTGATAAGTATCACGTTAAAGTACAAGAAGGAAGTGAAAAAGGAAAATGCCATGTTCTATGAGTCCATTTATCTAAAACACAGAATTGGGTCAAATTCATGATGTTAATTCGTTACCTGGGGAGACGTCAGGGCAGAGGGCCTCAGGGTTTCTGGGGCGCGGTCTTGAGGGTATCTCCTTCTAGCCATGTGCAGTCCACGAAAATCCATCCAGCTCTATAGCTCTGTGCTCTTTTCCACATGTTTATTATACGTCAATGAAATGTTTAAGAATATATTAATTAAATATTTAGCTACCGTGACGGGGTAGTGAGAAAGAAGGGAGGAAGAAGCAAGCAGTAAGAGGAGACCAGGTGTGTCTTCTGGGTGCCTGAGAGAATAATACCTTTTCCAAGGGAAGGAAGGAGAGGTTAGGCTAGGGGTAAGGGAGGGGGTGGAGTGATCCAACCTTATCCTGCAGTTTGCACAAGAACCTTGGCTAATGGCCCTACTGAGCCTCTGCTACACTCCTCTCCCCTAGCTCACACCACTTCACTGACACTCATTTTACCCTCGCCAGTCCCTTCCTCTGGAAGACTTGTTTTTCCGAATCTGTACTTGGCTCATTCCATTTGAATCCTTGTCCACGCATCACTTTCTCCAAAGGACCATTCATGGACCACTTATTTAAAATAAATAACCTCACTTCAACTGTACACTCATCCATGAGTCCTGCTTTATCTGACCTCAGAAGACACATTGCTATGTGTAGTTAGATTACACTCACGCATGCAGTAGAAGATACAAAGATAGACAGAGATACACAGGTGTAGGTGTAAGCAGAGATAGAGACATTTGGTTGCTCCACTAGAATGTAAGCTTCACAAAGCCAGAACTTTGTCTTGTTGCATCTCTCTTTCTCCAATGCCTTGAATAGGTCCCCAAACATCTAAGTGCTCAAAAAACGTGGAAGGAATATGGTTCCCTTCGACCCCATTTTTCTTACATGTGCCCACTTACGAAGGTGCCGATGGCCCACCAGCAGAAGGGCCCTTCGGTGACCATTCTCTGCATCTTTCTCTTCATGGTAGCCCAACACTGTCCTGGACAAAGGGTGAGGCCATGGTCACAGCTTCCCAGGATAATTGGAAACAGACTCAGCAACTGCACACATTGAAGTTTGGAAAGCCGTTGTTTGGAGAACGGTTGAATCCTAAGTGCCTTTGTTTTTTGTTGAGCAATCTGAGCTGCCAGGCACATTTCATGTGAAGGGTCAGCACCGTGCTTTTCGAGAAGTCCGCTTGAGAAAGAGTAGATGAACAAAGGTCAAGATAATTTGAGTCCATATGGACCTCTTTAGCACAGGGATATAAAATGTTGTGAAGTGTTCTCACGGGTTTGCGTGCCATCAGGATTCAAAAATTCCCAGAGTGTTTGGTTCACATGTGATTTCCTCACTTTCATATTGAATTGCAGCAGGTCAAAGGCAACAGCCGGAGACCCTTGTTGCAGCTGACCCAGCTCCACTGGCCTGTCCCAGTATGTCCCAACCTATAGGTTGACTTTGTGGCTCAGGGCAGATTTTATAACCATTCTCTTGTAAAGGTGGGATCTGAAGATCTCAAGGGGTGGACGTCACTTGCTGGTGTCATCTCTATTTAGGACAGTTGTCCCATGTGGCCAGGTGCAATCTTTCTGGTTATTGCCTATTGAGAACAGATGGCTGGTAAATGGTACAGTTGAACCTCAAGCCTTTCCATTTTAGGATAACAATAAAGTTCTGAATATTTTGTCTTTATAAATGTTTTTCCTTTTCTTAGTTACTCTCTCCTTCTACTCACAGACAGTTTCTAGACTTTGTGTGTTTATATTTTGAGAGTAATCAATCAAAATGAGGTCATTTAGGATGGTCCCTATCAGTTATAACTAATATCTTTATTAAAAAAGAAAATTTGGGGAGCGCCTGAGTGGCACAGTCAGCTGAGCATCCAACTCTTGGTTTCGGCTCAGGTTGTGATCTCAGGACTGTGAGAGGGAGCTCTGTGTCAGGCTCCATGCTTGGTGTGGGGTCTGCTTGAGTTTCTCTCTCCGGCTCCTTCTGCCCCTCCTGCTCATGCTCGCGCTCTCTCTCTGTCTCTTAGATAAATAAATAAATCTGAAATAAAGAGAAAGAAAGAAGGAAGGAAAGAAAGAGAGAGAGAGAAAGGAAGAAAGGAAGGGAGGGAGGAAGGAAGGGAGGAAGGAAATTTGAACAGAGACACTTAGGGAAAACACCACGTGAACATGAAAATGGCCATCCTTTAGCCAAGGATAGCAGCCTGAAACAGGATTCTAGCTAGAGCCTCCAGAAGAAGCCAAGCCTGCTGATGTTTTATTTTTAGAGTCCTGGCCTCTGGATCTGAGAGACAATACATTTCTGTAGTTTCAGCCACTCAGTTTGCAGGACCTACTAAACTAATGGATAGTGTGAGCAATTTGGGATGACTACCGGATGCCAGGCCCTTGATCTTAGAGCCCACCACGTTGGCTGGGTCCCATTTGCCTATCTCATGCAGGTCAGCTTGCTCCCTGGACAGGCCCTGCTGCTCCCCAGCCCCATCTGGCTGGTCTGAGTCTCCTCCATGTGTTGCACTCCTGAGGCTCTGTGCCTTCTGTCTTGCTCCTGATGGCCTGTGCCTCACTCCCACTGCCTGCCTGACCCGGCCTGATTTGGGCACATTCCTGCTTGGACTCTAGCTTGCCTCGGGCAACTCCTTGGCTTCTGCTGCTCATGGTCCCCGATTTTCCACTGTGGCCTCATCTCTCCCATACTTCCGAGCACAGTGCTGGGAGTTGTACGGGCTTGGGACATGGGGAGAAGTCGCTGAGCTTAGCTGAGGAACTGGTGGACATTATCGCTTATCACATGAAGCACCCAGTCGTTTCTGATCAGAGTTCTCTGCTCATTACCATGTTTTGTTCTGTACTCACCGATAGAGCCACAGTGCTGTGATAACTACTTAGCACCTTGTACAGAATATTCTGATGAAGAATATTCAGCTTCTAAGCTTATTCCCTGAGGCCAGATCCTGTTCTTGAGAAAAATGATGAATTCAGGATGTTGTTATCTATGAGTTTTACCCCACTAAATTGGATCCTTTTATTATGTTGAGAAGCTGGAAATGAATAAACAAGGGCAAATCTGTTCCTACTTAGAGCTGGATGGTTGGTCTCTATAAAACAGCCCATTGGCGATCCTTCTTTTACTCTGCAGTACTTGGGAAGCAGTGAGGCATTTCTCCATCATTAAATCAAACTGCCTGATTCCCCGGCTAGGTCTGCAGGCACAAGAGGGGCTCTAAAGGGGAACTTCTCTTCTGCTCCAATTCTATGCTTAATCCATCCGCATCGAGCACATCAGCAAGCCGTTAACAGGGGACATGGTCTGTTGGTGAAAAGGATGAGCCAAATGGATGCTACTTTTTAAAATATGTACAATAGTGGGAATGTCCATCGTGACTCTGCGTGCATCATCCAGCATACACCAATACAAAGGGAGACATTCCTAGGAATCTGAGACAAGAGGATGCTATTGGTACAGCTACCCAGTGGCTCACACAGGCAAGTCCAGTTGTTTTTGGCTCCTGTGCCCATCTAACTCTTCTTGATCTTCTGTTTCAACCTTATCTCCACTCTTCTGTTTGTCTGCTGATGTAGGTCTTTCCAGTTCAGCCTTGAGTTCTCGATGGCATTGCCCTTTCACTCTACCCACCCAGGATGGGGCCCCAGCTCAGCCGGCAGAGCACCAACCTTCTTTGGCCATGCCTTTCTCTAGGTAAGGGTTGACCAGTTGGCCACTCCCCCATGTTTTTAGGGACATCTATTACCAAGAAAGTATGACTTGGCCAGTAATTACTCTTTTTTTTTTTTGACAGATTTTGTACATTTTTGAGGAAGAATTTCTTATATTTTCCTCTTTAAATGTTACTTGTCCAGTGACACAAGTAATACATGAATATACTTATGTGAAACATCTCCACACCTGAATGCAGTCCTCTGGAGATGATTTATCATGCATTTGTGAATCTTCAGCTATGTAGTCACTGGCCAAGTCCAGCTTTTTAAACTTAGAGGGTTTTAAATTAAATAAAATCTGACATTCAGTTTCTTAGTCACAATTGTCACATTTTGCACACTCAAAGCCACATGTGGCTAACCATGTTATGCAACAAAGATTATAGGACATTTTCATCAGAGAAAGTCCTGCTGGGCAGCACTAATCTAGAGAAATTCATGGCTCTGTGCTCAATTGATTGATATTTGTGCCTGTTTTTGTTTTATATCAGTTTACCACACTACACATACTGTGTTGTAACCTTTTTGTCACTATATTATGTGTCTCACAGATCTAATGGTACTGCGTGTTTATCTCCACTGTCCTTCGAGTGCCTGCTATTTCTGTACTGGTAGAGTTTAGGTTGTTTTCATATTTATTTTATTTTTTTAAAATGTTTACTTATTTATTTGGGAGAGAGAGTGCATGCAAGTGGGGGAAAGATAGAGGGAGAGAGAGGCAGAGAAGTAGACTTCCGGCTGAGCATAGTGCCCCATGCGGATCTCCATCCCATGACCCTAAGGACATTACCTGAGTCGACACCCCACCACAAGTTGGCCACTTAATTGACTGAGCCACCCAGGTGCCCCTCATTTTGATTTTATTTTATATTTGCTCTTAAAAATAATGTTCCAATTAACATCCCCATATGTCTCTCCACCTACCCCTTCATGAACTTGTGCAATTACTTTTCTAGGAGGATTACCAAGAAGTGGAATTTCCAAATCAAAGCATATGTCCATTTTTAGTTATTACAGTTATTGTGGCACTGCCCTTCAGAACAGCTGTATCAATTTACTAAACCTGTCATCCTGTTATCACCAATTTCATCAAACTCTGAAAATTTCACCATGCCTATGGCTTAAAATAGTTTCATTACCATTTTTAAATGGACTTTTCCAGATAAGAAAGGGACTATCAATCAATACAAAGTAGTGTCGATTTGTATTTCCTTGACTGTGAGCAGCCTCTTTCAATATTTTGACCATTTTCCTGTTAGTGTTTGTCTTTTATTGAACAAAGGAGCTCTTCATATATTCAGGATTTGGGTCTTGCATCTATTACGTATATTAGCAATACGAACTTGTTTCTATTTTTTAACTTTTTAAAATAGATCTGTTACTTTTTTTAACCTTTTAAAATGTTTTTGATTTTATAGTTTTGGATGTTGATGTCATCATATTTGTCAATCTTTATATGTTTAGAATGTATTTCTTATTTTAGGCCTTTCCTACTTCTCAGTCATAAACATTCTCCCTTCTAATTTTTTTTTAGTTTTTTTTTTTTTAATTGTTTGATTCTGTAACCCATCTGGAACTTATTCTTATGAATGGCATGTAAGGTAGAGATCTAAATTTTAGTTTTTTCCAAGTTTATAGCTTAAAGTTCCCACACGGTCATATTAGATAGTCCATTTCTTTCCATTGATC
Organism: Mustela lutreola; assembly: GCF_030435805.1. Lineage (NCBI taxonomy): Eukaryota > Metazoa > Chordata > Mammalia > Carnivora > Mustelidae > Mustela > Mustela lutreola. Next base: position 38,550,863 of record NC_081293.1, read on the forward strand.
TTAAATATCATTATCATGTATTAACTGCCCTCATTTATGTGAAAATGCCTATACTTCCTATTCTCTGATATACTTGTCTTATTCTTGTACATTGTTTTACATTCCTTGTCTTGCCAACAAATAATGATAGGCAAGAAGGAAAGTAGTTACTTATTTACCTTTTACAGAGGAAGTCTGTCTGTGCTCATCTGTCATATTCTGCGCTTGGGGACATGGTACCATAACATGGTCATTGATTTGCAGCCAATATTACATTTTAGAGGAACACATCCCCCCTCATGATGCTTTATGTCCAGACGATGTTTCAGCTATGTTTGTAAGCAGTTCCTTCCCTGCCATCCATACAGGGGGCTTCCGGGGTGTGTGGTAGGTGAAGGGCTCCATGTGCCATGAAGCGGCTTGCTTGTCTGAGGTAAGGTTGGGGAGGCTATGAGACACTAAGTCCTCAGACAGTGATGATGACCCAGACCCTGCAGGCAGAAGAGGCAAACCAACACCCAGAACACATGTCAGTCATGGTCATGCTTATGCTTTGCCCCTCCCAGGGTAGAGGGATTGATGTCATCAACGTGTGTCCTTGATTTCTTTTGACTGACAACTGTGGACCTTGGTGAGCATGGAGAGGGTTCCACAGGGGCTGCAGGACTCTCGGGGTGACTCTCAGCAGTGCCTCCAGGCCCAGTGGCTGGGGACAAGGGCAGCCACTGATGATGCCTGGGGCTAGTGGCATGCACACACTTGGCTGTTGGGACCGGCGGCAGGTACCCATGTAGTGACAGGGGCCAATGACAGACATACACACAGTGGTGTTGGCCAGGGAAGGTGACAAGGTCCACAGCCAACTCCAGGCTCGCCGGCCACTGTGGGACCCCAATGTCAGTGTATGCTCCTGGGGCTGCACCCTCCTCCTCCAGGGCGTGCACTACAATGCAGTTGGGTGCTCAGTGTCAGGCCGGCAGTAGGCAAGTACACAGCTGAAAAGGCTAGCTCCAAGTGCACACATGGTGCGGGGGATGAGTCAGATGGCTTTTGCATTCATGGAGCCATGGAATTCTAAGCTTGCTGCCCGTGTGGTCCCTCGGCTCGGTGTATATGGGGACAGAGATTTGAGTGCTCAGGCACCTGCTGTCAGCAAATACAAATACCTACGCGGTGACAGCGGTTTGTGGATGCTTTGCTGGTCATTGGTTTCATCGGCAATGAAATCTACCAACTTTGTCTACAAAGTAGGTCCCTGTGAACTGCAAATTGATAGGAGATATTCAAATAAGAACCCTGTCAGATAGCACAAATCACATCTAGCAACCAGAGATCTTCCTAACACCCATGTCCTCTGGAAGGCTGATTTACTTCCATGCATGGAATGCAACTTTCCCTTCTGGAGAGGCTCTGCAGGGAATCTGTGTACACAAAATTTCTAATTTTCTGTCCACCCATTACAATAATGCCTTAGGAAAACAATCATATTTTCTCCTGTGAAGGGCAATATGTGAGACAGTGTGTCTAAATGGCAAGTTAGGTAGTATATTTGGCTTTCACTCTGAGGAACTCTGGGTGCTTTTCCAGAAGCCCAGTTAGTCTTGAGGGCAGCAAAAACTAAGGTCCCAGAGAAAATGGTGCACAAGGTTGATAGCAGTGTGAATTTTTTCAATATTTGGTAATATATCTCTGGAGCAATGCTAACTTAACTAGCTCCTTGGCTTATGATTCTGGATTTATATTCCTTTCTTGTTCTGTTCTTCAAAATAAAAAAAAGCTTTCAGATCCTGGAGAGAATTTATTAAGAAGCAATTTTAATATAACCCATATTATTTTGCTGTTGCCTAACTGGCTGAGAAAAGCAAGAAAGGGTGTCTCTTCATTGGAGATAAGCCCCATTCCAAAAAAGCCACCAAGCTGCCTCGGGGAGAAAGAAAACTGAAACATAACTTCATGCTATGAATGTTGAAACCCGAAAAGGAAATAGATCAGAAGAAGCTTGACTCTGCAGCAAGCAGACAGTTTGTACTAAACCCTTAGTAAACAGAGCACGTGAGACACCAGCCTGAACCTACAGGATGATACCTGGTTTCATCTCACCCATGTGAGGTTTCCTGGCCGCTGTCACCAATCACCAGCCTCAGTGGCTTCAAACACCACAAATTTATTATCTTCTATTCTGCAGATTGGAAGCCTGAAATGGGTCTCCCTGGGCTAAAATCAAGGTATCAATAGGGCTGCATTCCTTCTGGAGGCTCTAGGGAAAGATCTCCTTCCTTTCTTGGATCCAGTTTCCAGTTTCTACAGGATATCCTTGGTTGATGGCTCCTTCCTCCATCTTCAAAGCCTGTAAGATTTCACCTTTGACCCTGATCCCCTGACCTTGCTCTCATCATCACATCTCTTTCTGTGACCGCAGCCAGGAGATTCTCCATTTTACAACCCATGTGATAACACTGGGCCTACCTGGGTAATCCAAATAATCTCCCCATCTCACAATCCCTAATCACATCTGCAAAGTTCCTTTTTGCCATGAAGCTAACATGGTTTCAGTTTCCAAGGATTAGGACATGGGCATTTGTGGGGGCATTATTCTGTCTACCACATCACCCAATGATGTATCATAAGGAATTTATGAGAATGGAAAGTGGGATAATTACATTCTGAAATAAACAACTGCAGTGCCTTTGTTTTAGTTACACCTGAACACACAGAGATGGCCTCTGCATGGTTGGGATTCACTCATATCCCTACAGCTTTATGTTATCTAGACCTATCTATTTACAGAGATGGCCCTAGACCTTGATGGTCCTAGGTGGACCTCCAAAGAGGCCACTCTTGGTGGACAGTGGATAAAGTGAGGGCCACAAAAAGAAGGAGGGAAGATATGGTGTCCTGAGGAGAATCTTGAGCATATTGGGTAACTTTAGAAGGGACCAGATGGTATAAGGTTCCGCATAGGATGTGTACTGAAAAGACCCACAAGGCAAAGGAAACTTTGAACAGGTTTGAGGCAGAGAAACAGGCAACGAGGGTGACAAACAGGAAGATTGGATTTCAGCACAAGTTTGTTCCAGGGCCCAAGTCTCTGAAGGATCTGAAGTAACAACCTTCTCTAAGGTCTCCTGAGATGAGGATACTTTGACATGCCCAATGCAAACAGACCAAAGTGCGCCTGTGCTGTTTTCCGTTAAACAAAAGCTACTCTACTCATGACTCCCCCAGCAAAAGAAGAATTTGGAGTTTACCTGAGGAGCTATTTCATCAGAGATAAGATTTCTGGGTAGACGTCAAGGCCACTGAGAACATTCTAACTTTTGCTGCTTAGTCAAGTGATTTCTTACTTATGGTGCCCAACTGGGATGCTGAGATGAAAACGAGGAGCTCTTTGGCCTAGAGGCAAAGCTGGACAATCCTTGAACAGACACTACTCAACTGAGCTGGACCACAAAAAAGGGTGATTACGTGACTGACATCTTCCGCCAAAACTGTCTCCAAAGAGCAGATTATATGTAGGGTCTGCAAGCCTGTCTGGGACTGGTGTTCCTGGGCCTTTGAGTAGTCTTTCCATGACAAGATCTCATTAATCTGCCACAGTGGGGAGCATGGTGGGAGGCTTGCTGCAAGGAGACAAAGAAAACCAGATCCTGCACATAGACAGGTGAGCTCAACATCGGGGAAGAGATATTGCCCACCCAGAACACCTATGCATAGTAACTTCTGTGCTCTGGTGGGCTCCTCGCAGGTGAGAGAGGCAGGGGAATTAGGACCAGAATGGCTATGGTCCAACAGTTTCACGGATCCAGAGGCACAAATCATAGGGAGGCACCAGAGTAAGATATGGGAAAGGGCCAGACCCACCTTTCCTGGTGTGTACTTCCAAATTCCTTAGTGTCTCAGGTATGGAACATGGGAGGAAGAGGAATTGGGACCAGTGAAGGGCAAGGTAGCAGGTTGGAAGGGCGAGAAAAGGGGCTGGAAGTCAGAAGATGGGGCAATCCAGGTCCCTCCCACCTCCGACTGAGGGCTCTGGGTGCAGGTCCCTGACTCTCCCAAGCTCTAACTTTAGAAGAATAACTCTCCCAACCCCCAAGGAATGTTATAAGCAGCCGTCAGCTCCCAGGGCACCTTGCAAGGCACCTTGCAAATCTAAGTGCCCACAATGGGAAGCCATTTCAGAGGGTTTGGTAAACGTCCCAGATTTCCTGTTCGTCCTTGCCCTTCCCTGCGTCTCCACCCCAAGTATACACACAGACACTTACACACCACCGGGGCACAATTTATCTATCTATCCCTTTGGCATCCATTACGTTTGACTTTCTTTGTGCATTTCTGTAAAAGGAAAAAAACCCAAACTATTTCCAGTTGTAATTGCAAAATCAAAGATACAAAGATAAGAGAGATGTTTACAAAGTAAGTCTGTAGTCAGAAGTAAATACTTGGGGCATGCATAAGGAAAAGACAAAAATGGTGCCAAAATTTATTCTAATTGAATATTCGTAGCTCATTTCCAACTGGCAAAAAGAAAAAAAAAAGTGCCATAAATAAGGAGATGAGAGATAAAGCATGAGTCTCCCCTGGAATTGGATGACACCAGAAAATCTGTTTCTTATCTACTCTCAAGCTAAGGTATTTCAGCAATCTACTTTTTGTGGTTGACATTTGGAAGTGAATCGTGTACACACATGAAAGCTTGAAATGCTTATCATTTGAATTAGTAACGTTTTCCCTTTTCAGAAGAGCCTCCACTGTTCCTTCATGCCCGGCTTTGGACTGAAAGTTTCGTGTGAGTGCCAATTAAGACCAGAAAGACAATATTTTCAAAGGTTAAATTAACAAAAATGAGAATGAAGGCATATTGAGACAATGCTAAACCCTGATAGAGGGAGTATAAGTTAGTATAATCTTTCTGGAAAGAAACCTGAAAAATCCGTTAAAAGGCCTTAAAATCTCCACTTCTTTTAACATATTATTCTACTAGAAGCTTGGGCAAATGCATGTGAAGAAAGCATCGCAGAGGAAGCAATGCTAACCAGCTCATTACAACAATGAGTACAATCAACATTTATTAAGAGAATGATATCTGTGATTCTTCAACAAATGAGATACAAGCAATTGAAAAATCCTGCAAATACTGAACTCCTCATATATAGGTTATCTGTATGGGTTTGCATTTATAAGTACATCTCATTCATATACATATAAGGACGATGAAAGCAAACCGGGAAGAGAACAAAATCCTAATAACGTATGTCCTGAAATTGCAAGTGATTTCACTTTGAGTGTTTCAACTATTTGAGACCTCAGAGTATTTATTACATGTATTGTTAGAAAAATAAGTTATTTTCATTTTGAATGTACTCATTGTTGAAAATTTGGAAAATAAATGAGAAATACAAAAATAAAAATCACCACTATAGTGCCAATATTGAGATAACACTGGTGTGTATTTTCTGGGTTTTTTTCTAGATTTAGATGGATTGGAAATAAATATAAACGAACACGTAAGTAGAGATGAGGATATAGATACACATATGGGTATATGTACCTGAATTTCTTCTTTTAATTGATACCTAATAGTTCATCAAAACGATGTGATGGCCATTATTCATGCAAAATTTCTTAATGTTAAATGTGTGACTTGTTTGCAGATACTTTGCTACCGTGATATCACAGTGACAAAACCTTGGCCCACAGCTCCTTGGCTAGTCTCTGGTGAATACTTCTGGATAAAACAACAGAAAAAAATGATGAGCTGAAACACATGCACATTTAAATGTATATATACACACAAATAGCCAGAGCAAATGCAAGAGAGAAACTATAAGGGAACCATCTCTTGTTTAAAATCCGAACTCCGTGCCCCTAACGGTCAAGGAACATGAGCTCCAGAAAAAAGAGAGGTCTTGCTGAAGACACTTATCGGGAATTGCCTGCCTGCATCTCCTTGGAACCTGCCTGTACCCCATCACTTCTGTCCACTGAAAATGGGATACCGCTTTCTTTTTTCTTTATTGTGCTTTTGATAGCAGAGCCTTTCTCTTTTTGCTTCGTTTCACAGACAGGACTAGCATTTTCACTGTGAATTTTTTAAACCGAGCAAAGAAAATATGGGCCGCGTAAAATAGCATGCTTCCCGAGAGATGCTCCTGTTCATTTCTGACACTCTGGCAAGTGGTTCTCTGGCCTGGGGAGGTAGCCCCCAAGTGCCGTCCAAGCCATCATTTCACCTTTGGCCGCATAATCTGGTCCCTGAGGCTGCTTTCCTGTCCCCTTCGTGTTGCCCCTCACTGTAGATATTCAAAAGATCGAGAGATGGCTAGTCATCTTAGCAGAGCCTGGAGCCCTGGGTGGGCTCTGCAAGAAGCAGCTGCTGAGCTTCCCAGAGATGGGAGCCAACTGCTGGAGTCCATGGTGAGTGCCCAGCCGTCCCCTCAGCGGCATTACATTCTGCCTTTCTTTTCAAGCTGACCTCTTCATTTCCCACATTCTTTGCTCATTTGTTTCATATCATTTTCCTCTCACTAACTTATTTAAATTAAACAATAAACAGCTCATTTTGTCTTATACCAGCATCTCTAGCATGTGTAGACTCTTTATTGTAGTTCCTGAGTGCCCAGGAGAGCCCTCTAAATGATCTAGAATGCACAGGTGTGTTTAGACCCAAGCCTCAGTGTTCCAGAAAAACTGATTCTCTTGAAAAAGGAATGAGACAGTCACAGGCTCTTCTTAGTCAGATGTCCTTATGGTCCCAGGCATTTTACATACTATTTCATTTAATGATCACATACTGAGTTTAGAGAGGTTATGTAACTTGTCCAAGGTCACTCAGCTTGTCGGTGCTGGAGCAGGGATGCAACCGGATAAGACTTTCTCTAAAGCCAATGTTCCTTCCACTATTCCCTGTTGCCTCCCTGAGTCTCAGCTATGTGAACTTGTTCTAGATTTCATTTGTGATGAAGAAGGATAGGGTCCCAATGAACATTATCAGTTATTATAAAGTAGCATGAAGTCCCATCTCATCTCCCTTAATGAACAGAATTTTCTTCTTTTGGTTCATTAGGCAATTTATGGTTGTTTCTTTCATGTGTTGGGCATTTCAGCAAGAAACTTTAATAATTTCACCTTGAATTCTAAATAGAGGACCATGTTAGAGTCATTTAAGAGGGGTGACAGGGAGGGAAGGCTGATCCCTGCCCCGAGTCATGCCCCTCCCTTGATGTGGACAGTTCAGACTGGACGAAATTGGACATCGGGAGACCAGGCTCTGGTGCAGACGCTGCTGCAAGAAGCCTGTGGAAATCCCAGCTTCCCTTGGCCGCTGTATCCCTCTTACTAAAATGGTGAGGGTTTGACCATCTGGGGGTTAACAAGTAGGTTTTCATCTCCATGCCAATTCTGTGCACATGGCCCTCACTTCCCAGAATCCTGTGCCCATTCAGAGATGGAAGGCTGGAAGGTGGGTCTGTGACAGTGACAGAGCTCATCTGCTTCAGGCACAGGAGATCCAAGGTGCATGTGTCTTCCATTCCTGAGGTTAGGAAACAACTAAGATCCCTTCAAATCATGACGTTTGTGGCCACATAGCTCTGCCTCTTCGGCCCAGTCTAGATGCAACAGGCCCATAAACATTGGTCTACTTGGCACGTCCTGGGCAAGAGGCATCACAGAAGATGAATATAGGGGACTTAGGAACCGTCCTCTCTGTGGGTCACAGGGAAGTTAAGCTGCCTCCTCTCATGGTGCAGCAGGGCTGGAGCCACACCGTCATGTTTGAAGCCACAGAACATACATGACTCAGGAATGTCCATGTTCTTCAGTGGTTTAAAAAACAAAAACAAAAACTAAAACTAAAATCTTGGCCTTTTATATTAAAACAAATATTTTACAGAGTAGAATATAAAACATATTCACATGATTTTTTAAAATAGAGCTGAAACTTCAAAGAAATTTAGTGCGTACCCAACCTGCTCTCTCCCAAAAGCCTACATGAGCTTTCTCTTTTATGGCATTGGTGGAACCCCATGGAAAATTCGGCAAGCAGCAACAGGCAGGGTAGCAGGAAAGTGGTGACCAAAAATTTCAACAGGGGAAGGAGAAAGAATGGAGACCCCAGGACCTTGTTAACCACAGAGGAACTGCAACACTTGGGGCTAAAAGCCAAGCCATGACCCCAGGGAGCTCTTGAGAGGAGTCCAGGGCTTCCAAAGGGGATTGAAGGAGACCTTAGCATGAACTCTGTTGAACAAGTTGCCTGAGAGAGAGCAGGCAGGTGGGAATGGCAGAGAGGAAACCTCTTTTGTCTCTCTCCTGAATAAGCCCCTGACTATTCATTAGCTATAGTCCCCATCTTCTCTATGGCCTCTGGGTCAATATATTTATTTGGCAAGTATTTACTGAACATCTATGATGTGCCAAGTGTGCTGTAAATTCCACAATCTTCTTATCCCTCAAGTATCTCAGGTCTATTTTGCCCACAACTACCTTGACCCTGGTCTCCTTCTGTCCATCTCAGCAAGGGCTACCAGCGTCACTCCATGATCCAAGCTGGAAGCTGGGCATCATTCTCCTCCCCCCTCAGGCTCACTCTTCGTCACTTAGTCAATCTCTAGATTAACTCAGAATCTGGCCTGAGTTGTCTCTTCTCCATGCTTTTGGAGCTATGATTCAGTCAATCTTGCAGCATCTGCTTCCTATTCTGAAAGTAGAAACTTCTGATGCCTTCCCATGGGCTTGGCAAGCAAGCCATGCTGACCTGACCTGGTGCCAAAAGCCTGAGGCCTGCGGGGCATCAGCAGAGAGTTAGGCCGCTCGAAGCATGGTCAGCGCTGCTGAAACCGCAGGGCATGGGGGGGCCTCTGGGTGGGGCAGGGGTGGCCCCAGGGGTCACCCTAGACCAGCTCTGGCTATGATTTAGGCAGGCATCCTGCCTATGGCTCAGCTTCTCTTGTGCCTGACCATTATCTAAATACTGTTCCATGGCCTTTCTGGGGTCTTCTGAATTGCTCAACAGCCTTCCAACAAATCCCTTTCCTTGATAAGATCAGCCAAAGTCAGTTTCTGTTGCATGCAAACAAGGTCCTTGCCTAAATTAGTATAATGCTTTTGGGTATCATTTCCCGGTGAGGAGAAGGGAGGGGACAGAATCACAGGAGATGCTGGCATGTGGTCTTAGCCACAAGGACTGGGACAGACAAGGCACAGGCTGAGACTACGCAGTGGCAGGTGCAGCCAGGGAGGGAAATGTGGACAAGGACTCACAGCAGAGCCAGAGGGGAGGGATCTGACATGAGTCTCCAGGAGTGCTATGAAATGGGGTGGGACCCTGTGACCAGAGCAGTGGGTGGGTGGGCAGAACAGGATTAAGGAGCTAAGAACAGAAGCAGGGCAGCTCCAAGCATCCTGCAGATGCCCCTGGGTCAAAGTCATGGGATCAGAAATTAGTGCAGCTCCTATCACATCCTTATTTCCCTGTGACCTCACCCCCATCCTTCCTGCCTGCATTCGCCATGAGTCCAAGCCTCCGAATGTTCCACACACAGCCTCACTCTCTCTGGCCATGCCTGCTTGTGGAGTCACTCCAATAACATCAGTCCTTGCCGCTGGACTTCGCGCCATGTTTTGGAGGGAAGAAACGGCGTCTGCGTTTACTCACCACCACATCCCCAGGGCAGGCCACGCAGCAGACACTCAATGACCATTTCTGAAAGTCACATCTGAGAGCAAAAATCGATTGTTAGAATCACAATTTGTGCCATCTTCATAGTCCATCCTCATAAGTCATTGCAGTGGTGCCTAATGCCCCTTATTACAGTGGAGAAATCTCACAAAAATAAGGTGATGTCATTGGTCCAATGTCATGTGACCTTGACCCAGGTCTCTCCTTACCCGTGTTCTGCAGGCTCCTGCCAGTCTGCACTTAGACGAAACATGAGGCAAGGGACCCAGGAGTTGTATGAGTTAGAAGCACTTTCCACCTGTTACCTTTTGGGAAGTCGCTCTCCCTGTCTTGCTCTAATCCACAGCCAAGGAAGTGAGTCCAAAGCAGGTAGGCGGCTGGCGGCGGCAACTGCCCACAGATCTGCTGTCTCTTGCCAGCATGTTGTTTTGGTTGAACGTGAATGTCTGTTGAACAGGAGCTCTATAGTCTTCAAGCTGCTCGCCCCATGCAACCCTCCATTTTTAAGTCTCAAGATTGAGTTCAAGGCTTCATGTCACCTGCTTGGAATCTGTAAGCTTGTGAGCCTTGAACCTCTAAATTAGCTGCCTCTGCACCCTCATTGCTCACTTCTCCACAGACTTTCCTGTCCCTTCTCCCCACCCCATTTCTTGATGAGCCCAGGGTCTGCTAGGTCCTGGGCCCCGAGCCCCAGGCCCAAACAAAGACAATGTTACAGTTCAGCCATCTCTTTGGCTATGTCAGTCTCACTGAGGGTTACTTTGAGGATTTGTGGGATGAGCACTCAAAGATGTGTTGAAACCCTCAGGAAAAAGAAAAGACGCCTACAAAAATACCTCGTATTATTGAGAGGAATTTAAACCATGTGGTTTTGCTTTTCTTTTACTGATTCTTTTACAAGTAAACCATTAAAATGCACTCCTCCAAGAGCTGTTTGATGTCCCCAGAGCTCCCAAACATTTTACAAGCTGCTTTCCTTAGAACCAAAGGATATGTTCAACTTACTTAAAAGAGATGGAAGTCACCGAAATCTGAAAGATTCTTTCGTAACCTTTGAATTGGGCACAATAATTTGCCTGCCTCTAACTCTCCTTGATGAGTGAAATTTGTAACTGTCCTTGTGAAACCAGCCTGATGTGGTGCCTGGGAGTGTTAGAAAGAATGTGCGCACAGGAGCCAGGACCTTAGGAAAATTGGGAAGTTGGTAAATGTGACGTTTCTGACGCTGGGTCTCACTCCCTAGGTGGGAGTTGCTATGGAGTCCCCAGCCAGTAATTGAAGGGCAACGTAAATAACTGGTTATCTTAAGAGTTCCCCCTCATATTTCTTTCACAAGTTGATTTTTACAAATAAATAATGTTTCTTTTTCCATTCAAATTATCAGAGAACAATCATTTCACCTCACGGAGCAGATTTAAGTTCAGTAGAAAGTGAAGACACGTCATGATTTCAGCAGCCTGCCCTATCTGGTCCAGGCTCAATGCGTAACTTCAACCTGGTTCATGCAAAAGAGCTCATCATTGTCCCATCTCCACTTTCTGGGGCTCTTAACAGACATGTTTCCTTCCATAGTATTATTTTTTTATCCTGAAAAATATATTTGCATTAGTAGCTTAAACCTCTATTTGTACAGTTGATTTCATCTTTGTAAATTCTCCATGAATTTTCTTGTGTCCTACTTCTTTTTCTTTTAAAGATTTTATTTATTTATTTGTCAGAAGAGAGACAGACAGAGAGCACAAGTAGGAGGAGCAGCAGGCAGAGGGAGAAGCAGGAGCCCAATGTGGGACTCAATCCCAGGATCCTGGGATCAAGACCTGAGCCAAAGGCAGTTGCTTAACTGATTGAGTCACCCAGTCATCTTCTTACTTATTTTTCTTATGGTAACCCTGGAACAAGCTTCTCACCATTCCATCATTCAGAGAAGATAAATGATGGCTTACATAGAAGTTAGTTAGCACAAAACAGAGACTCAGTTTCCTTGATTAAAAAAGGAACGTATCTTCTACTGTAGGGTTTTCAAGCACAAAATACTGGAGCACCAGAACACAGTGAATTCCCCCATGAACATTTGTGATTGAAGCAGTGAATGAATGAGTGAACCTCTAGCATTACAGAAGCTGGGGTGGGGGTGGGGTGAGGTAAGGAGTATCTGAGAGGGGGGCATCCAACCAGTCTACTGTAAGGTCAGCCAATGGAAGACTTGGTCTCCCCAAGGAGCTGATGAGAAGCCCACAAGGTTGAAGAGAGAATTCAGGTAAGGCTGAACAGGTCCACTATACTTCCAGAAAAAATCAATTAGTCAAATTAAGAGACTTCTAGGAATGCCTAACTGTGTGCAGTACAAAAGAGCTTTGGACACCTGGTTCTTTTCACAGTAAAAGAGCTGTTTAGAGAAAAGCCGGTACTTTGTGGTAATTACTGGTTATCCAGTACTTTGTGAAAGGCCCCCATGTCCCCAGTGCTCCATGATCCAGCGTGGTATGTAGCTTGGGGGTGTCTGGGACAGGGTGACAGAGAACACTGCCTTCCTCCACATGCAGAGAGCAGGAACAGGGTGACCGTGGACTCCAAGTGGACTCCAAGGACCCCTGGGCCCAGTGATGAACTTTCGAGTAGGACAGAACTGGGCCCCCAAACAAAAGTTCCACCAGCATGAACTTCAGCTTAATCCCTCCAGTTCTTTCTGGTCTAATGTCTCCTGACAAAAAGGAAGAGCATTACAGGAGGTGAGGAGTTCTGCTTTCTGTCCTTCATCCAACGAAATCACCCTCTTAACCTCCAACAACAGTCCTATACTTTCCTTGAAATTCTTATGCAACATGTCAAGAACAACAAAAAGGGAAAGGTTGTTTTGACATCCTTAACATGGATTAGAGCCTCGGATTACAAAAGGTTCAATATTGCCCACCCCATTCTAGAGGGTCACCCACCTCACAGCCTCTCCTCGTAGGAAGTCTCAGAAGTCTGCTCTGAAGGCAGAGAGCTGGTCCTTGGTTCTGCAGGACATGATTTTGGAAGAGGAAATATTCCAAGGATCTGGAAGGATCTGGACTTCTGCAATTGCACCGTCTCCATGCCTCTCAACCAGCTGTCATTCTCATATTTCTCTTAGCATCCAGCCTTACAGCCATCCAGTTTTCTTGTGTAGGATCCTGCTTCTACCTTCCTACTTGACACCTCCCCCAAACACACACACACACACACACACACACACACACACACACAAGTATGCAGGCGCACACACACACATGCTTCTCTGGACCCATCCTTTGTGTATGATAACAGTGACCCTCATTGCTCAGAGAAGCCCTCATTCTTGCCTCCTGGCCTCAGATGCAAACCTTAGCCACAGTGTCTTCCTCTCAGTGGCTCTCCCACGTGTGGTTCCCTCCACCAATGACAGGGTCCATCTGACCTACAAATGCAGGTTTAGAGCCAGAGAAGCTTGTGTTCCAAACATGTCTGCACTGTGTTGTGTCTGTGAGACCTCAATTCCCTGGTTCTCTGGCCCAACTTTTAATACAAAGACAACTTCCTTAACTCAGAGGGCCATTGACAAGTATTAAGTGAGATGATACATATGCCAGGACCTGACCTTTGTCCCGTATTGAGCAGAGCTGTCTGCTCTCGCTGTCATAGGTTCATCGTGACCATCTATTCACCTTCCATCTCAACAGAAGGCATTTTAAATACCAGGACTGGCACTGCTCTGGTTTCTCACAGACAAGGTAATTCCTTATAATGTCGAACCTTCCAGATCCTTGGAGGTGTTTCCTCTTCCAGAGTCCTATCCTGCAGAACCAAGAACCAGCTCTCTGACTTCAGAGCAGACTTCCTTCTCACATCTCAGGCACGTGGGCCATGAGCCACATCAGGCCCTCTCAGCCCTGTCTGGCCAGAAACCGCAGCACCTTGATCAATGTGGTCAGTTCAGCCCTAACTTACCGTCCACTCTCAGCCCACCATTGCCAGTTTGAACTCCTGTATTTGGGGATCAGAAAGATTCATTTCCAAACTAACTAAAGAAGAGAGTCCTATTAGTGTTGTCCAGGACAGAGCACAATATTGGAATTCTGCTAATATAATTCAACTCTGTCAAGGTATTCCCTGAGAAAAGAGGGGGAGTCAGCATTTTTGTTAGTCCTGGGGTCATCCCTGATGGCCATCTCTGCAGCCATATTTGCTAGGATCATGGTAACGAAGTACCACAGACTGGGGCTTAAGCAACAGAAGTTTTTTTTCTTACACTTCAGGAAGCTAAGCATCTAGAATCAAGATGTGGGCAGGGTGGGTTTCTCCTGAGGCTGTGAAGAAAAGGTTTCTTGTAGAGGGTGGTCTTTTTCTGTGTCTTCACATGGTCTTGAGCTTACCTACTTACTTACTTACAGGTCTCCTCTTCTTATAAAGATACCAGTCCTCTCGGATTAGGACCCACCCTCGTGACCTTATTTTAATAGATTACTTCTGTAAGAATTCTATTTCCACATAAGGTCACATTCTGAAGTGGGTTAGGCCTCTAACACATCTTTCTGGGGAGACACAATCCTACTTAAGATACCATCCTTCACACTGGTAAGGCCTGTACTGTTCCTGAGCCTCACTTCATCACCCCACAGAAGATCCCCGATCCTTATTTCCTCCCCAGCTTCCACCTCCCTTATGTTTCTTCAAAATAGCTCATTAAAATTCTTAATTTTCAAAATCAACCTTTCATGGACGGAAGTAACTCCCTACCAGACCAACTGGGGGCAAAGCAGGCCTGGTGGGTCTGGTCACCGGTCCAGGTGCTCACACTCCACGTGACTAGGAGGGAGGGGTAGGGGCAAGACCTTGGGGAGCACCGTCAGTCGAAGCCACAGACACAGAGAGCAAGAGGAAGGAAATTGGAAGGAGCCATGGGCACCAAGCTTGGCAGATTTGGGGCATGTCCAGGGAGGGCCTTGCTAGGTCAGAAAGCATGTGGCTGGTAGCCAGGAAGCACAGTATGGGAGAGAGACGACACGGCTGTGTGCTGTGAGGTATCATGGTATATCATGCATGATGCATGTGTACTACAGTCCCCTGAACATCTTTCTGTCATGTGAAGATCATGCCCCAAAGCTATTGCCTCTTTATCTTCTGCAAAATCCTGAGTCTTCGGGGCTTATGGACAGGCCACTTCTGTGAAAAGCCTGAGCTCACAGGGCCCTGACCCAGCAGGTGGTTACTTTCCTCTCAGTGACAGTGCAGATCAGATGCCTCAGTCCTCTGAACACCCCTCCTTCCTTGGTCTGGAGTGCAGCCGTCTTCCCCTGCTCAGCAAGAACACAGAAGCCCCTGGAAGGAAACACTACCTTCCTTGTCTATATCGTGGGCTTTCCAGCCTCTGTGTCCAGCTGTGGATTCACCCTCTGCCTCCACAGGCCTCCCCTCCAGTTTCAAATCCCCTCCCCTACATCTTCTCAGAAACAATACCTTGACAACTATTCTTTCTCTCTCCTAACTCATACTTCTTCCTCTCAACTGGATCCTTCCAATTCACTGACTCTGGAACAATCTCATATCTAGCCCTAAACAAATTGCAACCAGAACCCCTCCTTCAAGCACTCCCAAACCCTCCATTTACCTCTCTCAGTTTTCCTGTTCCCCACAGTCGAACCTCTCACAGGGTATCTATCCTTTCCCTGTCTCAGTCTCTGTCTCCTCATTCCCTACTCACTGCAAGACCCATTCCAGTTTGGCTGTGGCCTCCCCTTCTTTCCTTCACCCGGCACCTGCTGTGCCCCAGCGCTTCTAGATTGTATGGATTTAAAAAGATAAAGTCCTTTCTCCGCATCCTCGCCAGCATCTGTCATTTCCTGACTTGTTGGAATGCAAGCTGGTGCAGCCACTCTGGAAAACAGCATGGAGGTTCCTCAAAATGTTGAAAATAGAACTGCCCTATGACCCAGCAATTGCACTATTGGGTATTTACCCTAAAGATACAAATGTAGTGATCCAAAGGGGCACATGCACCCGAATGTTTATAGCAGCAATGTCCACAATAGCCAAACTATGGAAAGAGCCTAGATGTCCATCAACAGATGAATGGATCAAGAAGATGTGGTATATATACACAATGGAATACTATGCAGCCATCAAAAGAAATGAAATCTTGCCATTTGCAACAACATGGATGGAACTAGAGCGTATCATGCTTAGCGAAATAAGTCAAGCAGAGAAAGACAACTATCATATGATCTCCCTGATATGAGGAAGTGGTGATACAACATGGAAGCTTAAGTGGGTAGAAGAAGAATAAATGAAACAAGATGGGATTGGGAGGGAGACAAACCATAAGTGACTCTTAATCTCACAAAACAAACTGAGGGTTTCTGGGGGGAGGGGGTTTGGGAGAAGGGGGTGGGATTATGGACATTGGGGAGGGTATGTGATTTGGTGAGTGCTGTGAAGTGTGTAAACCTGGTGATTCACAGACCTGTACCCCTGGGGATAAAAATATATGTTTATAAAAAATAAAAAATTAAAAAAAAAAAAAAAAAAGATAAAGTCCTCCAACCTCATGGAATTTGCATCCTAGCAACAACAGAGTAGTACCAAAGCAAGCCACGGGTGTAGCAGGCGCAGCAGGAGGGAGAAGGTACGGAGCAGGGTCAGGGGGCCAGGAGTGTAGACGGCAGCATGTGGCTTGTGATGGTCAGCAGAGTGATCAGGGCGGGTACCTTGGAGAGGATGATATTGAAACCACAGTTGCTCTCAAAGACTGCCAAATGGCCTTGGCCTTCCATCTTCCCCTCTATCCACTGTCTTCTTCCTGTTGTCCCTGCTCAGCATCCTCTGCCCCGAGTCAGTGTGGCCCTGCTCAAAGGCAGCTCCTTGTGCTTCCTCTTCTTATCATGAGGGATGCCATCTAGCCACATGGTGTCATGTGTCACCCACAATCATATGACACACAGATGTGTACCTCCATCCACGCTCCTGCCCTCAGCTCTGGATTTGGAGATCTGACCACTGTCCTGATGCTTCCCCTAGGAGCTCCCAAACCAGCATTTCCAAGATTGAAGGCAACATCCCCTTCTCCGTCAGCTTTGTTCACCTTCCAGCACTCTCTCTCAGGGAATGGCAGCCTGGCCCACTGCTTCTGCAGGCCACAGCCCTCCACGCACCACATGCTTTCCTTGCTGCCTCTCCAGGTTCAGCTGTCACCAACACCTGTCACCCACCTGCAGCGTTGGGGGAAACCTCATGCCATGATGTGGCATCCAGCTTCTCACACTTCTGTTGACTTAGTCACTTCATCCACTCATTCTGTTTGTAAATATTTATTGAATGTTTCTGAGTACAGAGTCCTTCCAAAAGAAATGAAATGTGTTTCTGTCAGCTTGATTCTAAATGGGTTTAAACACTTACTTTAAACATAAATCATATCTAGATAATATTGTACAGTCTTCAAAGGCTTTTCTCATTTCTCGTCACAACATGCAGTAACAGCGCAACGGTTGGTGGTGCCATTTTCGTGAGCCAGTGGCATCAACTCACTCAAGGTTACACCATGGATTCCCATCAGAGCGAGCATGGAACATGGAGGGCAGGTCTCCACGTTCCCTGTTCTGTCATTTCCACCAGCTCACCACATTCCAAGTTAATCAGTCCTTCCTCGGTACCAAGGCTGGTGGTTCTCAAACTTAGCCAGCTCCAGAATCATGGAGGCCTTAGTAAAACAGAGTGTTGGGCTCACTTGCAGGATTTCTGACTCTGAATCTTCATTTCTAACAAGTTCCCAGTGATCCTGATGCTGCTGGCCTGAGGACCACTCCTGGACAAGCTAATGCTTTCACCGAAGTCCTTATCCCCATCTGTTCTCACTTCCTTTCAGAAGAACCTTAATGCTACCCATGCTTTCTCCCTTGATTCACCTGTGAACAGAGACAGGCACCTTTCTTCCTTACAAGGACCATCATAGGGACTTACTCCAATATGGGCTTATACAATCCCCCTGTCATAACCTCACTACCTCTTGAACTCGATCAAAATGTGGCTGGGAAAAGCAAAGTTTATGGAGAATTTAGAGATTCATATTTATCCATTTCTCCAATATTCAAAAAGATTTCTAGATTGAGCCAAACCAGCTGAGAGCCCCCACCTGGTTCTGTCTTCATTTTATGTCCTCTTCTGTAAAAGATCCTGAAAGGCACTGTGTTAGTGACCTGAGATTGGGTTGAGCCATTAGGGCATATAGTAGGGCCTCACAAGAAGCAGTCTCCAAGAGCTGCTCTGCATGGGCCAATAGTTCTGGCCTAGCATGGAACATGGCTGCCTCATCACTGCCACCACAGAGAAAGCCTCTCCTTATTTGTACCGAGCATCACTGTACTTTCCCTAAGCAGAAGGCTTCCCTTTGCGTCATGGACACTGCACCTGCTGTATCCAGCTGTGGTTGTCTCTTCTCTTTGGCCACTAGGAACTTGGCACCAGCTCTGCACTCATCTCCGGAGGTCTGCAGACCATGAAGGCGCTAACTCCTCCTGACCCTCCCAACTTTATTTTCCCATTTCATCAGCATGCTTATGTGTAATGTGCATTGTTTTGTTATGCTATATATATATATATATAAAATATGTCTATATAATATATGTAGATATATATCTTATGCTGTATATATTTGTTTTGCAAAGTATGACAGATCTAGGAAGGTAGGTGGGAATGATAGATGGACAGCTGAATAGGCACAGAGGGGAATGTGCGGTTGGTCAATGGCAGGTACTCCCCCCACCATGAGAGAAGCAGCTTAGCACAGCGACTATATTAATGAAGTCTACTGTCTGATTCCACTTCAGACTTTCCAGATGTCATGCTGGGAAGGGCTTTCAAATGTTACAGACACTGGATGCACCATTTTTCCTTCCCTAAACTCACTTAGTAAATAAATTAATTCATAAACAAACTCAGAGCTGGCTATGAGCTTTGTATATTTATATTTCCTGATAGCATTGTAATTGGTACAATCTTCTTGCAAAGCAATTTGCCAATATTTGCTAAAGTGGATACAAATATTTGTACCACTTTTAATATATAACCCTAATAGGAAAAAAATTAACTACACATATGCTGTTCATCATAGCTGTATCTCTCATTATTCACTAGAAAAGCTAAGTAAATAATGATAGAGTTCTATGGAATATTATGAAATAATTAAAAGTGGTGGCCAACACAACTATAGAGCAACATAGAAAACATAATCTAATATTAAATAAACTCAAGGGCATAAAAATAATTCTTTAATGTAAGGACAATTATAAGCAAAATTCCTAGAATAAGCGATGATGATGTTTATACGTGGCACTGAGATTTGGAGTGATTAGGTCAATCCTGCCTCTATTTTCCAAAACATTGTAGGATGTGGTCACATTATTTTACATAGAAAAGTACATAAAATAGGGCACATTGGTGGCCCAGTCCTTTAAGCATCCGTATCTTGATTTCGGATCAGGTCATGATCTCAAGGTCTGGAGATGGAGCCCCATGTTGGGCTCCACGCTGGGCATGCAACCTGCTTAGAATTCTCTCTCTCTCTCTCTCTCTCTCTGCAATTGCCCCCCTCCCTCTAAAAAAATTTAAAAGGTACATTAAATAGATTTTTAAATGTTACCATTGAGAACACAACCTTGAATGGACAAACAGGCAGCCCGCAGGCCCAGGGTCTGGACATATGCGAGGAGCCAGAGGCCAACAGCAGTAACTAGGAGAGAAAACATACCTGGCCAGTTGCTGCTGGGGCCACAGGCAGGTCAGGGACCTGGATCTGAATCCAGGTGTCTGTGGGCCAACTTTGAGACACCTGCTATTGGCTCGAAGTTCTTATCGTCACAGACTGTAACCTCACAGGACACTTGCCCTGCCCTCAACATTGCTGCGGGCCAGACATCTGCTGGCTGGACCATCCACCAAACACAGAAACAGGCCTGCAAATGCCATTGAATCACAAATTAGAAAGTGGGGTGCTACTTGTCTCAATCCAGGTGACTTTGACTTCCCGAATCTTGGGAAGAGACATACAACCGAATAAGAAGCAGTGTGAAGGTCACAGAAACCCGGAGGAGCTGTCCCAGCCTTCAGAACCACACCCGGGGAGACAGCCCATGGGAGCGGCAGAGAACAGAGGTTCTGCTTCCCTCTTTTAACTCTCTTTCTGAAAGGGAGGCATTGGTTACCAAATGATCCTGAGAAGACTATACACTACATGGAACACAGATGGTTTTAGGTTCTTGGTGACGTTCATGGACTCCCGTCTTTGAATATTTTCTCCTACTTCTCACTAGCCGGGTGGACTCTGATATGTTTTGTTTTAAAGAGAAACTCTCTGCTGGGTGGGGAAAGTTGTGAATGAGCTCTCCTGGACAATCTTGAGTGGGCTAGATGCTGCAGAACCCCCTGAGCTCAGCAAAATTAGAGAGAGGAAGGCCAATCAGAGAGCCAAAATTCCTAATCAGGACCCCCTGTCGGAGAGGCATCAGAAACTTGAGAGCTCTAGGAAGCCCATACCAAAGACAAGCTCTTAGCTGTGGCTGCATTTTCCGAGGGAAACCTGCTCCTCTGAAACGAGAGAAGCATTGAAAGCTCATTCAGTGGACATGCATCTGATGTTGCCTGACCTTAAGAAGGAAGGGAGACCATATATTCACTATGACTTTCTTACCCAGTCCAGGCTCCAAGAGCCTATTTCATTCAGTGCTAACTCAAGGCTTTGCAAACAGAGATTTATGCTCCAAGTTACAGTTCCTGGAAGCAATGTGTCAAAGCATATGCTAGTTCCTCCTGTACTCCTCAAAGGCTTGTCTCCAGAAGTCAGGTATCAGTTTACCTACATTTTCTCTAAAATGGTCAATACTTAAGCCAGGTCAAAGGATGGATTCTGAGTCCTGGCTTAAAGCCCCTCAAGAGCCATCCTTATATCCCGCCTGCATGCCCCAAAGCTCCTACCTCCCAACCAACCAGGCAACTCCTAACAAAATCTCTGGACAGGGGGAACACTCTTTGTGTTTTAACTCTAAGTTTTCTTGAGGGCAGTAAGTGACTTTCCCCACTGTCCACAGTGAAGTCCCTCAAGCCCTCTTGGTTTTTTTCTAGGCTTGATCTTTCCAGCCTCTTAATCATTTCTGGGACCATTCCCAGTACTTTCTCTGGCTTCCCTAAATCTATCCTAAAAGCTTTCCTTTTGTACTAAATAAAAGGAAGCTGAAACATTCCTTGGACCCAGAAGTCTCTAGCTTTGCATGGCCTGCAATTTTTCAAGAATGAAAAAAATAATAATAATAAGACTAAAAAACGTCTTGGAGGAATGAGTCAGAGGCATTAAAGTAACTGCCCGTGCAGTGGATTGTCTCCATAGACTTGATACTTTGGCCCTGCTCTAGACATTTCACATGCTGGGAAAAGGTCTGAAATGTTACTGCCTTGGGACCCTGCCACAGTTTACAGAAAGCACCTTCTCCTTCAAAAGCTTCTGTGTTAATCAAAGGTGATTAAAACCAGGTCTCCGCCCAGGGCGTTCTTTCACAGTTCTGAACACGTAAGGAAAAGCAGAGATGATTATCTGGCTGGCTCAGCAGAGATTTGCTCCTTTCTATAAAAATATACATGCTGACAAAACAACAGCTGTAGATTTATGATTTGTCTGATTTGATCACCTTTCAGCACAGGAAAACCTGGCTTGTATACTCCATTAGAAGGGCTGCTGTGGGAATTGTCGGGGAAGAGGAGGCCCAGCCTGGAACGCAGACCAGAGATCAAGCTCAGATGTCACCTTAAGCATCACCTTTAAGATCCTGTTTGAATGTTCTAGCCCCCTGAGAAGAACTGGTTCCCTCCTCTGTGCTCCTGCAACCCTTTGGTTGGTTCTCTTCTGGCACATCATAAGATCTGTTGTGAAATATGCATCTGTCCACCTCACCCAAGAGACCGAGAGATCCTTGTGTCTTCAGTGGGGGTCCGTTATGCCTTTCCTGAATCACCAAGAAACCCAAGAGAGCTTCTCTTTCTCCCAAAAAGATGTAAAATGGGAAGAATGAGTATCTCTATTTCCATCTAGACACAGCAAGTCTCACCCAGGCTACTGACAAGGCAATTAATTGTAAGACAGATTCAAAGGCACCTTTATTCATAGGTGGAGTTCAACCAAAGAAGTCCCAATTCATGGAGATGGAAGATGCTGGAAACTGGAGAAACGAGGAGATGCTCATGCCTGATGCCTTCAACCATCCAGGAGAACCCATCCTCCTTCTCAGAGAGGTCTTAGTAAAGGATGCTTTCAAACTTAACATAAATGTGAACATTAAAACAATGAGATGCAATTTTAAATCTATAAAACCCACAGTTTTTTTTAAGTAATAAACAATTTTGATAAGGTCAAGTTCTGATGGTTACTCTCATGCACAACTTTGCATGTTTGTTTGTATTGGGGGAGGTATATTGGTACACATTTTCCAAACATCAGAATATATTCAACAATGGTAGTCAGAGATATAAACAAAAATTATGCTTTAATATTATCATTGAAGATTCATTTTTTTAAAAGATTTTATTTATTTATTTGACAGACAGAGAGCACAAGTAGGCAGAGAGGCAGGCATAGAGAGAGGAGGAAGCAGGCTCCCTGCTGAGCAGAGAGCCCGATATGGGGCTTGATCCCAGGACACTGGGATCATGACCTGAGCCGAAGGCAGAGGCTTTAACCCACTGAGCCACCCAGGTGCCCGAAGATTCATTTTTTAAATAAGAGATTGAAAATAAGCTCAACTATGCCATAAATGTGGTGATGCATTCGTGTATGTTAAACTACGTGGCAGTAACAAGTAAATGTTGAAATTTCAATGGCTAAACACAATGAAGTCTTGCTTCTGAAAGTCTGGTGTAGGCTGGACATCTCCAGGCAGTTTTCCCCCAAGTAGTGACTCTCAGTTCCAGGAACTTTCCATCTGCCACCACTAGAGCGCTATGCCAGGCATAGAAGTGGTGTTCTCACTTCTGCCCACATCCTATTGTTCAGAACTCAACTTGTTGGTCCAATCATTCTGCAAAGGAGATCTGGAAACACAAACTGCCCACATGCCCAGGAGGAGGAAATGGCACGGAGAACCCATGGCACGACTGCCACAAATCACAAGTCACAGCACCTTCAGAAGAGGGAGCATCACGCAGCCGTTAAAAGCATGTTCTCAAAGAATGTGTAATGAGAGATGAACAGTCACACAACATCATGATAAAGTAAAGGGAAGCCATGAAATAAATATAGACAGTGCATTAGCCCGATAGCATGCGTACATGGACACGGTTATGCGTGTCCACACTTACCACTGCCACATTAACACAGTTATTTCTATGTTGAAGTAGTTTTTTCTTCATTCTTTTTCAATTCTTCCCTAATTTCTTTTTATGAAGCACACATCATTCTGAAAAATAAAATAAAAAACAAATAGAAGTTATTGACTCAAGTGTAATTAATACTTACGCTACATATAACACATATAACAAGTAATAATAGTAAAGTGACTGAGACCGGTAAATATAGTTTTGCCAATTCTTAGATGAGGATCAGGGGACTTTTCAAAGTATTCCTCCAGCCCCCTGAGAACCACTGCTGAATTGAGTTGTTATTGATGGGAATATATATGCTAAGGGAGCGGAAACTTTTCAGAATGAACTGATAATATGATATCCTGGCAAAAGAACCAGGTTTGGAGCTAGAAGATGGGGAATATTTTTCACACTTTCACACATATTCTGGCTCCTGGGAAAGAAAAAACTTCACCTCTCAAAGCCTAAGTGTTTTCTCCAGGGTTGTCCTGAATATACAAAACTTTGTTTCCAAAATGTGTTCTTAAGGTATGCAGTGATGAAAGCAGTCCCTAATTCAGGGACAAGCTGGATGAAGTCAGGATAACTGACATCTTTACTGCAGGGCTCACTGAACTCCACATATACTGAAGTGCTTCCTGGATCTCCAAGTAGCAGGTAATAATTACTTGGTGAAGGAGCACTTTTTCCAGGAATATCATGGAACTAGACCCCTGATAAACACTGTGGGAAAATGTTCATTTACTGAAATACTGAGGTAAAAGTGTATAACTATAATCTATTAGCTCTTGTATGGACTTGCTATTTTCCATTGTTAATTTCCGTTGGTTCCATTTGCAGAACAAAAGGTCCTATAGCAGGATCTCAGTTCCAGTTCTGTGCTTGTTCCATGTTTCAGCCTTGGCACTTCTGGAGGACTATGTTCTAGAGAGACAGGAAAAGGCAGACACTGCACGGTAATCCAGAAAATGCATGGGTATCCCAGAACTATGGGGAAAGAGATGACAGGACTGGAGCTCCTGCAGAGTGGGAAGGGCAGAACCTTTACTTCACCCCTGCTGGTGCAGCCCTAGAAACACAAGTGAGAATCAGAGTTCTCAACAATAAGCATATGTATAAGTTCGTGTAGAAGTGTCTAATACAGCACCTGGGACATACGATCTACAAAATTAAACAACAAGGATCAAGCAGGCAATTTAGAAATCTAATGAGTGAAGTAGGTGGATATAAAAATAAGGGGTAGGAGGGGCACTGGCAATTTAGAAGGCACTTGCCCCATTCATGAAGAGAACATCAATCACCTTAAGCAAATTATGCCATGCAAGAATCTGGATCCATTGATGTCAGTCTTCAAGTTGTTCTAGAAAAGCCATAAATCCAGGTTTTTAAAATAAGATGTATCAGTGGCCAGTTGTACCCTGAATTTTACTACTTGCTAACAGAAGTTCCCGCTTGCTCAGACAGCTTGCAGAATCATCTTCTACTCCTCTGTTTCCCCCTCCACATAATCCATCAGCATAGCCTCTCATTTCTATTTCCAAAATACATCCAGCACCTGACCACTTGTCATCACCTCCTCCCTGGTCCAGACACCACTACCTTTTCCTGGATTTCTGCTAGCCTCTTAACTGGCACCCACACAGCAGCCAGAGTAAACTTGTTAAAACAAAACCCCACAGGGCACTCCTCATTCAATGGCTCTTCATTAGACACAGGACAAAAAGTTGAAATCCTTACAATTTCTTGTAAGGTCTACATGACCAGCGGGTCCTTGCCACTTGGTCCCTAAACCCCATCTCATCACCTCTCTCCCTTCTATCCTATCATTCTGCTCATTGCTTACTTAGGCCCACTCACAATTGTCTCCTTGCTGACATCCCAAGAATGTTCCCAGCTCAAGGGCTTGGGGCTGGCTGTTTCTCCTGTATATTCTTCCCCCAACTATCTAACAGACTTTCTGTCTCACCTTCTGTTCTTTGCTCAAACACTACATTCTCAGTGAGTACCTTCCCCGGTTCCCCAGTTCTCTTTATCTCTTCTCCCTGATTGCTTTTCTCTCCAAAACTCACTACCACCTGACACACATTATATTTTCCTCATTTATGTCTTTATACTATGTCTTCCAAAATTAGAAAGCAAGTCTTCATGAGGAAAAGATTTTGGTCTATGTTGTTCATTGTTGCATTTCTAGCCCATGGGAGCTTTAAAAAAATGTGGAAGGAAGGTAGTAAGAGAGAAGAATGAGCATATATTCAACAAGTCACTGAATGAGGACCCATAAAATCGTCCCAGGGATAAAGTTCTGGTCATGGACAAAGCACAGTGTAAGACGGAGCTCAGAGGGGAAGGACCAGGCAGAAGGAAAATGGCATTTTTCTTGGTGTGAATCTGCCTTGTTCTCATCCCTCCAATGTGAGTATCTCCCATCAAAGTTCTGTGAGCATCCAGCTAGCACCAAAAGGTGCTACCTGCTACCTGCTGGGTTATTAGGAAAGTGCTCTGGAAAGGGGGCCAGAAGACCCTGGGCCAGTCATGGCCACACGGGATCTGAGATTTTCCTATTGTGGAACAGGAAGGATGGTCTCTCTCAAGTTTCTTAGAACTCCGCTACCATAGACATTAGAAGTCTAAAATTCTTCAGGAACTTGATTTTATATGTATAAGTAAGATAGTTCTATTTGAAAGGAGGACTCCAGGGAGATGAAGCAAATTCACTGCATTCAAGACACACTTTGGTAGTATTCTCTTGCTGTTAGCATCCAACAGGAAAAAGATCACTGTGTCAGACCAACAGGACAGATTCATGGATCCTTTGCCAAAGGTGGGATACATTTTCTACATTTCCATGTGATTTCTTAGTTAATCAGGGATCACTGACAACAAATCCTCCAGGGAGACACTGAAGCATAGAAAGATCCAGAAAGTGTTCAGTCGGATGGAGTATGCACACAGCTAATTCAACCTCCTGCATCTGGGCCTAACTCAAGTGAACTCTTGGATTTGTGAGGTATGGCCTTCCAAGATGTGGTGCTGTTTCAGAAAAAAAGATAGAGAGAGAGATTGCCACAACTCAAAAATTTAAAAAATAATAATAAAGAATAAATAAATAAATAAATAAATTGCCACAATTCTTTGTTTTTCTTCACCAACTGTGGTCTAAATATAAGGGGCCTTTGGAAGACAGCAGGAATGACAGATAAGTACCAGGTGGAGACAATTAACTCAATGTCCTATCAGCCCTGGTGGCTCCAGGGCCAGGCACTCCATCTCCATCCACCAAACCATTATGATGGATAAGGGAAACCTATCCTCAAAAGACAGACACTTGAGATTCTTTGAGATTCTAGGTCATGCCCTTGTGTCACCTTTTAAGAAGAACCAGCTTGAGGCCAAAGGGTCTTCTTTGAAATTAAGTTCCCTACCCAAATGGGACTCTCTCGGATCCCTCTGGGCTGTGACCAGAGTTTTCATTTAATAGGGAACAGAATTAGATGACCATGGTGTGAGGTTTGAGTGCTGTCATTGTTCCAACTTATAGGGATTGACATCATGCCCAGAGAAGACAGCTCATTGCCTTTGGACATCCTTACAGTTAACATGATTCACCCACGTTGTTGGCCTCCACAACTTAGCTTTCTGATGTTCCTTCAGAGAGGCATAGCATGTGGACCCCCTCCAAAAACCTGACTGAGAAGCCACAACTTCTGTGTCCCAAGATGAAACTCCCCCAGGATCCCAGAAGATTCACAGAAGAGCAGTAGAACTCTGCACTTATTAGCTGTGGACCACTTAAGATAAGAAGGCATTCTAAGTTCAGCGGAGATGCATAATAGAATAGTCAAGTAAGAGGGACTACAGCGCAGAAAAAGAAACAAAATTTTACCTAATTTAATCAACAAACTAAAGAAAAAAAATCACTGCAGAATACAAAATAGTAAACAAAATGGAAGAAATTAATTGCTCTGTATCAGTATTTGAAATCAATGTAAGTGAGCTGAATTTCCTTATCTCAATGTAAAGACATGGGATGAGATAAAAATTGAGTAGTAAACTGCCTAGGAGAATTACATGAAAAACAAAACGACCAAAAAAAAAAAAACCCACAAATAAATAAATAAAATGACGAAAAGCTATTTCCACAATGATGGAGTAGATACATTTATACCTATTCTTCCTGCTGAGTATAGCCTGAAAACCCAGACATCATTAAACAAACATAGACTGAAAAGTAAAGAGAAAAAGGAAGACTGTCTAGGAACCCTAGAACTCAAAGAAAGATATGGTGGTGAGCTCTTTGGGTTTTCTTTTGGCCTCATATATCCCAGCCTGGGTGCTAGAGAAGGTAGCAACCTGGAAATGTCAGTAAGTACAGACAAGAATAGCCTGTTTTCTGTAGCCGGAGGACCAGAATTGGGGCAGCCTAATAAGACAGAAAAGTGGACAATAGCCATTCTACTCCAGCCAAAACCACAGAAACCCTCCTCATCCCCACCAGCAATGGTTGAGCAGAGAGCCTACACTTCCACTCTTCCTGGGGTAGAAGAAGATTCGCCCCAGGCCTCTCCAAGATGGTGGCAAAGTAGAACAGCCTGGAATTTCATCTTTACTGAGCAGTATGAGTCCCTCCCCACTCCCAATGTCAGTGGACACCCCTCAGGAACCTGAACTTCAACACCTACCCAGCAGTATTGAGGCACCCTTCCCACTCATGGCTGGGATGGTATCAGAGGAGGCTCGCAAAAACACAAGTTTAACAAGTATCTAGAGTCTCATAACATAGTAGCTAAAGTGCTCAGGATTCAAATATATCTATATCTAAGAAGACCTCAACTTGAGCAAAAAAAGACAATAAACATTGACATCAAAATGACACAGAAGTTGGCATAGTCTGACAAGAATTTCAGAAAAGCCATCATAGAAATCCTTCAAATAGGAATCATGAAGAACTTTGAAACAAATGAAAAAAAAAAAAAAAACCCAAAGATATAAAAAACAAAATGGAAATTTTACAACTGGAAAATACAAAAACAGAAATAAAAATGTAGTAGATGGTCACAAACAGCAAAATGTAAAAGATAGAGGAGAAAAATCAGTGA
This sequence comes from Mustela lutreola, assembly GCF_030435805.1. NCBI lineage: Eukaryota > Metazoa > Chordata > Mammalia > Carnivora > Mustelidae > Mustela > Mustela lutreola. Next base: position 38,578,952 of record NC_081293.1, read on the forward strand.
ACATGAAAATAAAACAGAAATGATCCATTGTGAACAACAGAAAGAAAATACATTAATAGTGTGGAAATGGATTCAGGGACATGTGGAATTATAACTAAAGAACTAATATTTTTGTCATTAGGGTCCCAGAAAGAGGAGAAAAGGGGTGAGGCTGAAAAATTATTCCCCCCAGAATGGCAGGAAATTTCCTACATTTGGAGAAAAGCATATAAAGTTACATATTCAAGAAGCTGAGCAAACCTCAAACAGAATCAAACCAAAGAAATCCACAACAATATATATCATAGTAAAATTTCTGAAAACCAAAAACAAGGGAAAAGAGCAGCCAAAGAGAAAGGATCAGTTAGTGGTAGAAGAAAAAGCAATGCAAATGAGTAGTGGGTTTCTTATCAGAAACCATCAAGGCCAGAAGGAAGTGGCACATTTTCCAAGGACTGAAAGGAAAGAACTGTGAATTCTGAACTGTGAAATGTGAAAATATCCTTCAGGAGGAAGGGGAAATCAAGACATTCTCAGATAAAGGAAAACCATGAATATATGTCACCAGCAGACCTTTCATAAAAGAATGACAATAAATTTCACTAAACACAAAGGAAATGATAAAAGAAGGAATATGGGAACATCAGGAAGAAAAAACAGAAAAAGCAAACATATTAATAACCAAAATATACTTTCCTTCTCCTTTTTAATTTATTAAATTATGATTGACAAAGCAAAATTTGTAATGATGTCTATCTAATGCAGCTCTCGGTGTATGTAAAGGCCATAAAGAGAAGAAAAGTTTCTAAACGTCACTCAAACTACTAAAATTTCAACACCTAGACTGAAAAGGTATGTGTGTATAACACTCAGGCGATTTGTAAATACAAAGAAAAACAAAAAGTAGAGCTTTCAGAAAAGAAAAAATAAAATGGCAGACCTAAGCCCTCATATATTTACAATGATTATAAATGCAAATGGTCTAAACACACTACCAATCAATCAATCCTAGAATAAGTGAGTTCAGCAAGGTTAAAAGAAAAAAAAATTAACACACGAAAATCAACTCTATTTCTATATGTTGGCAATGAACATGTAGAAACCAAAATCCCAAACACAATACACTTTACAATAGCCCCTCCTTAAAATGAGACCCTTTGATATGAATCTAACAAATCATGTGCAGGACTTGTATTCTGAAAACTGTCAGGCACAAATGAAATAAATAAAAACTGATCTAAATAAACGGAGAGACACATTGTGTTCATGGATTGAGAGACTCATAGTAAAGATGTCAATTCTCTCCAAATTGCAAAGCAAGGTTAATGAAATTCCTATCAAAACTCCAGCAAGAATTTTTTGTAGCTACAGACAAACATATTTGAAAATGTACAGGAAACAGAAAGGAGCTAAAACAACTAAAACAATTTTTAAAACAAAGAAGAGAGAGGGAGAATTTACATATGATAGAGTTTTACTTGTCAAGACTGTGTTGTATTTTCACAAGATCAGTGGAACAGGATAAAAAGCCAAAAGACAGGCTCGCAGGTAACAGATTTTTGACAAAAATTGAAAAACAGTTCAGTAGAGGGAGGAAAGTCTACAACAAATGCTTCTGGAGTAATTGGACAGCCAGAGGCAAAAATATGAACCTCAACATAACCTCACTCCTTACACAAATTTAGCTCAAAATGCATCATAAATGTAAATGGAAATCTAAAACCATAAAATGTTTAGAAGGTAACCTAGGAAAAAGATCACTGTCTAGATCTTAGTGAAGACTTCTCAGACCTGACATCGAAAGCATGATCCAAAAAACAAAAACAAACAAACAAACAATAAACTCGACTTCATCAAAATCAAATATTTTTGCTCTGTGAAAAAAAGACCCTATAAAGAGGATGAAAAGACAAGCAACAGACTGGAGAAAGTATTTTCAAATCACATATCTGGCAAAGGTTTCATATCCAGAATTTATAAAGAACTCTGAAAACTCAACATTAATAATAATTTTTAGAGTTCCAGATAACATATTTAAAAAACTAAACATACTCTTAACATATAACACAGTCATTTTATTACTCCCAGGCATTTATCCCAATGAAATGAAAACTGATGTCCACACAAAGACTATACATGACCGTTCACAGCAGCTTTATTTGGAATAGTTAAAAACTGGAAACAACCCAAATGTCTTTCAGCCAGTCAGGGTCAAACACACTATAGAACACCCATTCCATGGAACACTACCCAGAGGAAAAAAAAAATGAACTAAATGATACATAGACAATGCAGCAAATGCAGATGGATCTCAAGAGCACTGTGAAACAAAATGAACCCCCCAAATGCAAATGCTGTATGATTCCATTTACGTAGTATTATTGAAATAACAAAATTATAGAAATGGAAAATAGTGGCTGCCAGAGGTTAGAAATGGTACAGCAGTGGGGAGTAGATGACAAGAGAAGTTTAGTGTGAAGATGATATTGTCGTGATGAACTAGGTCTGTCTCTTGAATGATGTGGTGGTTCCATGAATCTACAATGTGGCAAAATGGCATAGAACCACACACATGTGTTGTACCAAGGTCTATATCCTGATCTTGATTATGTAAGATGTGACCATTAGGGGATACTGGATGAAGGGTTCAGAGAACCTAAATGTATTATCTTTGCAACTTCCAGTGAATTTATAATTAATTTCAAAATAAAAAGTCAAAAAATACACAAAATAAAAAACACAATAGAGATGGGATGAAAATGAAGGATGGGTAATGATAAGTGAATTTTAACACAAAAGAAGTAAGGTTGGTCTATATTGAAACTAGATAAAGTGAAATTCAAGGGCAAAAACTTTAAGTTGAGACAATTAATGATAAATCACCAATAATAAAAGACATGTTCCATAGGCACCTGGGTGACTCAGTTGTTGGGCATCTGCCTTCAGCTCAGGTCATGATCGCAGGATCCTGGGATCGAGGCCCACATCGGGCTCTCTGCTCAGCAGGAAGCCTGCTTTCCCTCTCCCCCTCCCCCTGCTTGTGTACCCTCTCTCACTGTATCTCTCTCTGTCAAATAAATAAATAAAGTCTTAAAAAAAAAAAGATATGCTCCATAATGTCTAACCATCATTAATCTTTTCATACCAAACAACCCAGGAGTAAAATAAATAAATAAATAAAATAAAACTTCATGGAAATACTTTTAAAGCCTTTAAAAAGCAGCTCAATCAGAGCATAAGATTTTTAATTTATTTCTTTTAGTCCAGATACAGAAGATTTTAATAACATAATCAGAGAGCTTGATTTTGTGAACATATAGAAAGGTGTTTGCTACAGCCCTAAGGGAATTATTTTTTCTTATCCCATATTTTCATATTTATAAAAGCAAAACATATAATAAAATATAAATACTCAATGAATTTCCAGAAGCAGAGGGTATACAAGTGTTTTAAAAATCATTATTCAGTAAAACCAAATACTACCAAAAGATGATAAAAATATCCATTTGAAAACTTAAAGAGGAATTATATATAGGCTAGATTACCTATAATGCAATGAAAAGGAAACTTTCATATCAGTAACTGTGTTCTACACCTAAAATCATTTTCAAAGACACTGCTTGGTTTTGGATATTTTTATAGTGTTAAAATGCAAACTAACAATAACTGAACCAACCAGAGAATTAAAATTCTGTATTGATGTAAACAAAATCTGGAAGGGAACCCACAAAACTCTCCCAACTGTCTCTGTGGAGGCAGCTGAGGTTGAAACCAATAGTTGACAACAACTTTAGCTAATCTATAATGTTTGAAGTTCAACCCTGGCTGCACCCATTATTTATGTGACAAATCCATAGTTTTATAAAATTAAGAAAAAAGTAATTCATAAACACATCACATGCATAATTTGGGAATTTAAAAAAATAAGACTAAACAAAAACTTATGAATAATAAGTACAGGTGAAATCAGTCACGGTCGTGTTGAATGCCGTAGCTATGGAGCCTAGTGTGTGTCCTTCGTCTCCGTCCATGCTCACAGTTTTCCTTGACTCCAGTAACTTGATGATCCACGTAAACAAACAAGGGAGCTGTGTGCAGTGCTAAAGGAAGAGTGGTTGCATTTGGAAAGCTCTACCTGGCTTCAAAGCCCAGCTCTGACACTTAGCAGTTTTGTGGCCGTACAAGTCACTTAAGCTCTCTTAGCTTTGATTTGTTTTGTTTGCTTCCATTAGGATAAGAACCCTTTGCAGAGTGGCTCTGAGGTTGAACTGTAACCATTTATATAAAATCATAGGGTATATATTTGCACATACACATATACGTGAACACATCTGTACATACATGTATGGAGAACTAGATGGATGGATGATAGACAGACCTACATCTGTCTCTCTTTCTTCTCTAGAGCTATATATACATATGCTTAAAAATATGCACCAAATGTGGGTTCTAGAATATTAATCATGATTATCTTAGGTAGGGTGAATTCTGGTGGTGTTTACTTTCTTTATAGAAGAAAACAGAACCAGAGTTGTCTGGTTATCCCCGTGTCCTCTGGACAAGACTTCCTGATGCCCCTCAGGCTCCCAGGAAGCTGTCATTTGTCCTAAAGGTACTAAAGAGTAGGAGACGCTCTAGGGACAGACGAGTATACTTTATATTGAGGCCGCTTGAGTGACACTCAGAACTGTCCCTGAGAAATGAGGCATTTTATTTTCCCACATGGGAGGCCATGTCAGAGACATTCATACTGTAATTTCTAAATACCTCGAAGGCAATCTGGGACTGTAGCCAAGTCAGTCCCAGCTGGCTGGAGGCCAGCTTCCCCAGGGTATTCTTAGAACTTCTGAGTCCTCAGGCCCTGGTATCCCTTATGGCCCAGAACCAGAAAGGCTGGACTGCCTTCCCAGTCCCTATAACAGTACAGTCCAGAGGTTATGCTCAGGGCAAGAGAAAGAGATCAGGCACCTGGCAAATAAGATCAGGTCCCTTTTGAACTGAAAAGAAAATCCTGTCTTTCTGCAGGTCCCTAAGATGTGGAAAAACCCCAGCAGCCTCTACTGACACAATCAATACAGGACTTAAAAGTCAGTTGTCAATCAAAAGCTTTCATATCAAATCGTGTTCAAAGGAGGACAAATATCTCACAAAGAATATACGGCTTGTTTGAGGAGACTATAGTTAATCTAGCAAGCAGATGGGCTGTGGAGCAGAAATGGAACCTCTCTGGAAGGGAAATGGGGGAACAGATCGCATGGCAGGAGACTGGGGCTTGGTTTTCTGGAACACGGACCACCAGGCAATTAGAATCAGCCAGCCCCTCAGTAACCAGGAACTGGACTGTCACATGGAATGAGGAATAAGATAACACCTGCAAGAAAATGTCCATTTAAAAGCCTAAACTCTGTATTAGAGTGAGGGTGATCATTCCTCAGAGAGAGAGAGAGAGAGAGAGAGAGTGTGTGTATGCACATGTGCATATACCCACTATATACACAAAATTTTTGACTCATTTTTTTCCACTTACAAGTAGATTTTAACCATCCTTCCCATTGCAAAGATACAGACATAGCTCATCCTGCCTCAACCTCTAGGAAAATTACTAGTTTACTGCATGGCTGAGTCATTGGTTGGTATTTCCTGGTTTATGGTATAGACTAGAGTCAGCAGAGGTTCCCGTGCCCTGATCACTCAGGTTCAGAGCCTGCAAGCACACCTTCCTTCTCCTCTGCCCCTGAGCCTGGGCAAAGGAAGCTCAGCAGGTCATTAGCGGGGTCCCAAGGTCTTCCATTCCAACTCGGCTTTCTGCATGGCCCCCAACACTCCCAGCTCTGCCACTCTAAACTGGGCGGACCTTCCCTCCCAGTGTGGAATCCTGGAAATTGGAAATTACTTTTTCCAATGCCATTGGCTTCCTATCACCCAAAACTTCCTTTGTATCTCAGGATGATTTATGGCACCATTTCCAATACTTCAATCCCTTTGCAGACTTTTCTCAATTTCTTCACTGCAAAGGTCAACATATGGGCCTAGCTCACCCTTGTGAAACTAGAAAACATGCATTCTAAAGCAAGATGGGGTGGGACGCCTGGGTGGCTCAGTTGGTTAAGCAGCTGCCTTCTGCTCAGGTCATGATACCAGCATCCTGGGATCGAGTCCCACATCAGGCTCCTTGCTCAGCGGGGAGCCTGCTTCTCCCTCTGCCTCTGCCTGCCATTCTGTCTGCCTGTGCTTGCTCTCTTTCCCTCTCTCTCTCTGATAAATAAATAAAATCTTAAAAAAAAAAAAAAAAAAAAAAGCAAGATGGGAAGACCAAGGGCTTAGTCAAAGATTCATGCCCTCAGGTTGCCCTGGGGGGGGCTCACTGGGTTAAGCGACTGACTGAAGTCATAATATCAGGGCTCAGCGTGGCGTCTGATAGAGATTCATTCTCTCTGTCTCTCTCTCTCTCTCTCTCTCAAAATAAATACATAAAATATATAAAAAAGAAAAAAACTCATCCCCATGCCAGACTCTGATGTAACTGGAGAATCTTAAGGACAGGGGTAGCAGAAAGAGCAGAGGGTAGAGGTGGGAACATTCATTCAATAATATTTGCAGAGCACCTTCTGGGTACCACGGTTCTGCCCAGTGACAGGGGATGAGTTGAGAGGAACAGCCAGGTGCCAGGAGGTGCCAGACTTTGCATGGCCCATTTCTTCTGTCAGTGTCCTTGACAGTCAGTGTCCTTGACCTGAGCTCGTTGTGCCATGGACAGCGGGAGCCACCCTGGTCTGCCCTTATGGAGCAGGAAGAATAGCCACAGAGGTGAAGCACCTGGCCAGAAAAAAAAAGCTCTGACAAGCACAAAATTCCAGTAAAACCCAATTTTTAAATAAAGTTATCAGATCAGAAATCCAAACAGTGAGCACTTAAGAGCAGGGAGGTGCATAAAATAAGAAAATGCTGTACTCGGCACTTTTTCGGATGGGTGAGAGTTATGGCCGTGGTGCTTTTAGTGCCTGGGAAGGGTTATAAATAGCCAAGGAAAAGGGATTTTCCCATATGCTCTTTCAAATACGCACAAACACACACACACACACACATTCACATTTTAACGCCGTACTGTATTTTTCAGACGGTTTCAAATTTAAAACAAATGAGTGACTCAGATGGAGATATTGAATGTGCCAAGTTTTAACCCGCAATGAGTTACACCAAAGGAGCTAAAAGCATGAATGTGTGAATCAGCCTCAGGACACAAACCAGGACTCTGACCCTTGGAGGAAAGAGGGTTCCCATGGAGAAGCCTTGTCTCACTAATTGCACAGAGCACCTGGCCACAGGATTATGAATCCTGACCTTTCCGGGTATGCCCAGATGGCTCCTTCCATGGGCAATGCGGGATGCCCAGTGGTGGAGAGGAGGGGCTCTGGAAATTCAGCAGATCATTCTTTTGTTTTGCTCTAAACCACAGAGAAGGAAAATTAGATCTTTCTCTCCAGATTCAGGGCCCCCCATTTTCTTTCCATTAAAAAAAAAAAATCAAACTGAGAGATATTTCAGGATTCCATAGTCATGATGTCTTGACTACCTACAAATGATTAATCCTTGTCCTGGCAGTGATCAAAGGAAATCTGTTTCTAAACAATGCTGCCACATGAACAGAATCAATAAGAAAGAGCTGGAAAAGGTGTTCTCCTACCTGGGGGGTGCAACACACACTCAGAGGACATTTATAGCAAGATGAACAATAGAAATATGCATTTCTCCATCCATTTGTTTATTTATTCTTCATTCAATAGCAATTTACTGAGTGTGCTGGGCACTAAGGGCTAGGGTAGGGACAAAAATGAATGCATTTCACAAATACATAGGGAACACCTATGATGTGCCAGGCTCTGTATCAGGGTCTGGAGATCAGTGATGAGTAAGAACAGCAAGCTCCCTTCCCTTACGGAGCCTGCATTTTGCTGGGGAAAGACAGAGAGTGAACAGACACATAACTAAGCAAGATAATGACCAGGAAGGAAATAATGACCATGAAGGGGAAGGAGGTAGACATTATCTAGGGAAGGCCAATCTGAATGGATTGTAATTCCACTAAAACTTGAAGGTTCACAAGGCAGAAGTTGCATAAAGAGCCAGGATGAGCATTTCAGCCTAGGGAAAGGCAGAAAGGGGGAAAGGCCATGGTGTGTTCAGAGCACTGAAGGGACCACATACTGATATCTTCCATGTTAGCCAGATACTAGACTCAGCAGCCGTGGAATGATTTATGATATGAAGGGACATCGAAAAATGAATATAACTTTTCCAGGAGAAGATGGAAGCATCTATGTCCTTCTTGACAGATGAGGGTATAGCTCCGGTGGTGGTGATGTTCCAAAGCCCCAGGGTAAGTTCCTCTGGGGCTGATAAGGTTAGGATACTGAGGAAGGAAAAGTAAGGCTATGTTGCAATAATTAGAATGGATTCTACAAGCAAGGCACTGCCTACTACAGACAACAACTGTTATATTACCTTGCCTCAGAGGAAGAAAATGCTAGAATTGACTCAATTACCAAAACATAACCCCGTTTATGGTGAAATTTAGAATTCTAGTTCTACTGAGTTTTATGCTATTTATGGTTCTATGCCTGCCAAAGGAATGATTTTCAACTTGAAATGTGATCCTGTGTTTGACCGCGGAGCTGGTGCTCTAATGTCTAACTTATTTAGTCCTCATGGCCATATATTAAAGGATAGCTGGGTTGAAAAACCTGGCGAACAAATGCAATCATGGAATGTTAAAAAATACAAACCTATTTCTAAGCCAGCAGCCTCTGATCCTACACATTTTGCTTGGTGCCCAGATGGGAAGCACATTTTAACGGCTACGCACGCTCCCAGGTCGGGTGCTAATAATGGGTACAAGCTTTGGCACTAGGCCAGCCCTATGCTGGCAGCCATTTTTTTGGCTAGGCTATTGCCAGCAAAAACAATAGCTTACTAAGCCGTTAAAAGTGAAGTACCCGACAAAGAATCTAAATTTGTAGCGATTGATGGACTCTCGGCTTTAAAAAATAAACCAATCACCATTTTCAAGCTCTTGGAGGAGACACCACTGTTGAATTAGAGATCACAACCAGGAAATGATAAGCCATTGTCAAAAGCAGCTCTTAAAAATCAAAGGCAATATGAAGCTAAGAAAACTCCAAAGCAGGAAGCAAGAAATGACAAGAACCAAGATTTGGCACCTTCCCTGACCCACAGAGCACACCCCGAAATAATGCGTGTCTCCATTCACATCTGGAGACCTGAGAAGGATGAAAAATTCAAGAACCAAAGACCTGAAAGCAACTGAACCTTGAAAGAACAATCAGCAAGAGAAGCACAGCTAGAAAAACTCTAAGTTGGAGAAATTTAAAGAGATGTCATTCTTCTCCAGGAACAGGAAGATTCGAAATTGGTTACTGTAAAGACTGACAGAAAGCAGATTGTTAGCCTAAAGCAGTGGAAATGTGTCTTGTGTCTTAAACCAAGTGCCTGAATTTCATCTGCCCATCCCTTTCCCATGTTGTCTACTACTCATTGGTAACTCAACCATATTCTAAGCTTTGGAATATATGTGAAATTAGTTAATAATGTCCATGAAATAGAGAAAAGAAATGTAAATTTCATAGTTAAGCTCAACAGACTGAAAATCAAACATTGTTATTCAGTGTCATTTACCATACAAATGAGTAAAGGCATTTTAAAGTTAAAAAAAATGTAACGCATTAGACTAGATAAAAGAAGTCAGTGCAAAACAAGCAAGATATACAAAAGTTCATTTCTGGGAGTGCCTGGGTGCCTCAGTTGGTAAAGTGTCTAATCCTTGATTTCAGCTCTGGGTTCTTTTTTTTTTTTTTTTTTTTTTTTTTTTTTTTAGATTTTTATTTATTTGTCAGAGAGAGAGAGAGAGAGGAGCGAGAGTGAGCACAGGCAGACAGAGTGGCAGGCAGAGTCAGAGGGAGAAGCAGGCTCCCTGCGGAGCAAGGAGCCCTATGTGGGACTCGATCCCAGGATGCTGGGATCATGACCTGAGCCAAAGGCAGCTGCTTAACCAACTGAGGCACCCAGGCGTCCTTCAGCTCTGGGTTCTTAGCAAAAGAAATCTCCAGTCTCCTGTGTGGGTGACAGAGGTGGCTCCAAGTGAAAAAATGAAAAAGTGAGTGCTCTCTTCCAAAAAGCTGGGGAAAACACTGTTGCTGCTGTAGGTTCTAACATATTAAACTTTTCTTTTCTTCCATGATGTGAACTATTCTGAGATCATATAGGGAGAATGGATTTAAAATTTTATTGTCATTAATTACGTGAAAAATCAAGACTAGTGTTATATTAATATTTAATACTCCTGTATTTCTTTGGCTAAGCCTTACTCTCCATATCCCAAGTCTTCCTCAATCTAATTATCCATATTTTTATTTACTTTACTGAAATAGATTTTCCAGAAATTATTTATTTTTTTATTTCTTTTCTGTGTTCCAGAATTCATTGTTTATTACCACACCCAGTGTTCCATGCAATACATGCCCTCCATAATACCCACCAGCACGCTCATCCAACCTCCCACTCCTATCCCCTCCAAAACCCTCAGTTTGTTTCTCAGAGTGCAGCCTCTCATGGTTCATCTCCCCCTCCAATTTCCCCCAACTCCCTTCTCCTCTCCATCTCCCCATGTCCTCCGTGCTATTCCTTATGCTCCACAAATAAGCAAAACCATATGATAATTGACTCTCTCTGCTTGACTTATTTCACTCAGCATAATCTCTTCCAGTCCTGTCCATGTTGATACAAAAGTTGAGTATTCATCCTTTATGATGGGGGCATAATATTCCATAGTATATATGGACCAAATCTTCTTTATTCATTCATCTGTTGAAGGGCATCTTGGTTCTTTCTACAGTTTGGCAACTGTGGCCATTGCTGCTATGAACATTGGGATACAGATGGCCCTTCTTTTCACGACATCTATATCTTTGGGGTAAATACCCAGTAGTGCAATTGCAGGGTCATAGGGAAACTCTATTTTTTTTTAAAGATTTATTTATTTATTTGACAGACAGAGATGACAAGTAGGCAGAGAGGCAGACAGAAAGAGGAGGAAGCAGGCTCCCTGCTGAGCACAGAGCCCAATGCGGGGCTCGATCCCAGAACCCTGGGATCATGACCTGAGCCGAAAGCAGAGGCTTTAACCCACTGAGCCACCCAGGCGCCCCCAGGGAAACTCTATTTTTAATTTCTTAAGGAATCCCCACACTGTTCTCCAAAGTGGCTGCACCAACTTGCATTCCCACCAACGGTGCAAGAGGATTCCCCTTTCTCCACATCTTCTCCAACACTTGTTGTTTACTGTCTTGTTAATTTTGGCCATTCTAACTGGTGTAAGGTGGTATCTCAATGTGGTTTTGATGTGACTCTCCCTGATAGCTAGTGATGATGAACATTTTTCCATGTATCTATTAGCCATTTGTATGTCTTCCTTGGAGACTGTCTGTTCATGTCTTCCGGCCACTTTTTGATGTGATTATCTGTTTTGTGTGTATTGGGTTTGAGGAGCTCTTTATAGATCTTGAATATCAGCCTTTTGTCTGTACTGTCATTTGTGAATATCTTTTCCCATTCCGTGGGTTGCCTCTTTGTTTTGTTGACTGTTTCCTTTGCTGTGCAGAAGGTTCTGATCTTGATAAAGTCCCAAAAGTTCATTTTCGCTTTTGTTTCCTCTGCCTTTGGAGACATATCTTGAAAGAAGTTGCTGTGGCCGTGTTTCCAGAAATTTGATAGAGCTTCTGTTTGATAAACTTTCTAGTCCCTAAAGAGCTTTAGAAAAAACTATTTTCAAATTTGTATTTAATTTTTTTTTCTTGGAGTAGAATTCTAATTCAAAAATCACATACCAACAGCTTTGAAAATACTTCTATCGTTTTCAGAAATCCTCTCCTGCTTTTGAGAAATCGGATTCCCATCTGATGTTCATTTCTTTACAGAGAAACTATTTTCTCTTTCATTTAGCTTGTTGGCCTTTAGGACACTTTTGTCATTGTTGGTTTTCTGAAATGTCACCACAGTGCTATATCATACCTGTTACATTTGTACTACCCAACACTCAGTAGGTTATTTCAATTTAAGGACTCATGTCTCCTTTTCTGAAAATGTCTTCTGTTATTTATTTCCTTCCTTCAAGCCTCTGTTTTGTTTTTCTTTCCCTTTGCAACCTCAGTTAGATAGGATTAGAAACTCTTTGATAAACCTATTATGTCTTAATGCTGCATTAATACATTCTGTTTCTTTGTCTTTTGGGGCTACATTTTGGAAGAATGCTTTGTGGCCATCCTCCAGCTTATAAATTCAGATTTTAGCTAATGTGATTCTGCTCTTTAATGTCCATTTTTAATTTCATTGTTCTTATTTTTTTTCTTTCCAGATCACTAAAATTTTTGTTTTAATTTATAAATACTCTCACCCATCTCTGCAACATTATTTCATATGTTAACATTGATTATGCTTATTCTAAATTTCCTGATGCTCTAAACTTTGCCTCCATCTTCTTCATGTAATCTGTAATTTCAATGTAATTTTCATGTAATTACAAATGTGGGCACTAATGCCTGAATCATAGAAAATAATAATACAAATGTTAACTGCTGTTTGAGTTGGTTCATATCAGAACGCAGGAGTAGAGAAATTAACACCTGGAGGAAATTGACACTTATGGTAAAATTGGTGATGTGACGGATGATATATTTTGATCTAGGAAATTTCTGAGTGCCTTGTTCACTGTCCCCTTAGAGAAATCTGCCCCTGTCCCTATGTCCTCTATCCTGAAAGGTAAGATGGGAGGAGTTCTGAGGAACACCAGGCATACCTGCAGTATGGAGTTGAGTGCATGAGGCCAAGCCTGGGCAAGAGGAGAACCCTGAGACTGTTGGGTATTTGTAGCTTTCTACTGTGAAAGGTAACCTGCAGCACCCTTCAGAGTTTCTATTCTCTAGGCCCATCTGTTTTGTGTTTTTTATTTTGATTTCCACTGATAGCTCTTGAGGACGGCTGAGCATCTTCTTTCCGCCCAAGAACTGAGCAAAGCAAACTGTAGCCAAAACCAGCAGCTGTTGGTTTGCTTAATAGGGAAAATATCTCCCAGAGCTGCCAAGGATGCATGATAGAAGGGAATCGAAGAAACTTTAGGTTTTTTTCCCAAGATATAAAGCAAATTTTAGCACACACACAAAAATATTCACATTGCTCACTTCCACCCCCAGATTCTGCATGGGAGACCCCTGACTCATTTTTAGAGGTGCTGCCCAGCCATTTATGGTGGACTAAGTTGGTCCATAAATACATTTCAAGTTGTATCTGTTTGTCTGTGCTCTTTCTACATGGGCTAAAAACTCCTTGGAGGTAGAGTTCCAGGATTTTGTGATAGCTGGAGAAACCCTGCACCCAGCCAGGACAATGTCCCTTTCCAGGTTAGCCAACAACCCTGACTCTCAGGTCTGCAATCAGATGAGCACAGACTTGGTGCTTTCCCAGGCTTGGAGAAGGGATGCAGGGATCTTGGATGTCAGTTAATGTCACCTGATAGCAGCCAACTCTCCCATTACAATCTGGGCAGTTGAGAAACTGGGAAAGGCAAGTCATTCCCTTTCCATTTCTCATAGTCCAGTCCTATTTTCTGCCTTGTTTGTAGTGTACACCACCCCCCAACAAAATTTAGTTAAACCAAACTGTGCCCTCTCATACTCCCCACCCCCAGACTTCCCCCTCCAGCTGAGCCGCCAAGAGGCCAACTGACTGCTGGGGATAGCAGACTTCCCTCTCTCTCAGCACTGGAAAGAGAGGAAGAGTCCAGCTGAGACCTCTTCTTCTTAAGTGTTTCCAGCCTTGCCTGTCAGGATGGAGCAGGTCTGAAAACGAGGGTGAATACGGGTCAAAAGGAAAAAGACAGCTTCCATAAACATCAACAAAACCTCCTGGAGCTGGGGCCAGAGCTGGTGCATTGCTGTTTCTAGATCAGCTTTTACCCAAGACTAGCCTTGCAGTGAGTCAAAAATAGATTCCAAATCAAGGATGAGAAGGAAGCATCAGGACTGAGTCTACACCAGACTGAGCCAGCCTGACTTAATAACTTCCTCTGATGGATTCTCTTGCTGGAGGCCCAATGCTGTGTGACTACCCTTTCTTCTGTGCCCTCAAGCACATTCCTAGGAACTGGTCTTTCTCCACTCCTTCCCCTATTCAGGAAGGACCTTCCTGATGACGTCCAGGGTTTTGCATGGTGCCATGATGACTTTGGGATGAGAACTGTAAATTTTCTTTTTGTTCTTTCTGTCCAGGCATCCCCCACCTGCCCACACCTAGACAGTTTTGACAATCACTTAGACTGGACTTGAGTTCCCACTTGATAACAGGAGGCATAGAGCAGAGGAAAGAGTTATACTTAGGGTTTTGTCAAAGGCTTGGTTATACACTTACTATCTCTGTGACCTTGGGCAGGTCATTGATCTCACTGAGCTCTACCTGCCTCAGCAGTGAATGGCAGAACAGAAACTCCCATGGTGGCTTCTCTGTAGGAATAGCTCTATGCTGACTGGTTCTGTTGGTCACCCCAGCCCTTCTCTAACAGGCTGGAGGAAAGAATTCCCCACCACTTCTCCCTGTTGTCTTCCTGAGTCCTGATATCCCAACCAGTTGTCTGTTCTGGCCTGGTCTTCTGCTCCTCTGTTCTCATCAAACCACTCTGCAGTGTTGGGACAACTGCCTTTATCTACAGTGCCCTCCTAACCCCATCTCAGTAGGACTGAATATGTCTAGTCTCTCCTGATCTCCCAGCCTAATAGGATCACAGTAGAAATCATTGCCCAGTCTTGGGTCTCCTTGTACCACTTTTACTGCACTGTCTTCTCAATGGTGGGGCAGGGCTGGTTGTTGGCCCCCCAGGGACAGAGGCCAGGAGCATTTGTATGTATGTTTCATACCCAGTGGTTTGCTGGATTGAATATATTTAGGGGGCACACAATTAAGTCAACAGTCCTGGACTGGGGGTCAGGAGAGCCTCAGCTTCACACTCTAGCTTCACACAAGTTACCCAAACACCAGTATAAAAACACCCTTGAAACTGTTCCTCCCATTGTGTCTTCACTTTAGAGAAGGTAGAAGGCACCAACTTCTATTCATTGTCAAAGCTGGAAACCGGGGCTTCACTTTGACCACTTTCTCTCCCTTAACTTCTGCATCCAACCAATCTCTCCATCCAACAAATCTCTACCCCTTATTAGTCCTGCTTCCTCTAAATCTTGGGTTTGTTCATCTTTCCGTACACCCACTGCTCCATCTTGGTTCAGGCCAACATCACTCTGGCAGTCTTTTAAAAAACAAATATGATCACTACTCACCTATACATAACATCTTGCAATGTCTCACCTTGGCTCTGTGGTCAAAAATAAGCCCTTGATACAATTTCTCTGCCACTCATTACCTCTCCAGTGCCACACACCTCTCCCCACTTCAGATGTTGTTTCCAGACTCCAGAATGCACTTCAACTCAGTGCTCAGAGAAGATGTCTTGTGCCATCAGGATTTCACCGATGCCATCACCACTGCCTGTATGATCTCACACCACGACATCCTTCATCCAGCCTGAGTAACTCCTAGTCATTCTATGGGCCTCAGCTCCAACATCATCCCTTCCAGGAATCCTTTCCCACATCTACCCAATTTGGTTTAGGTGTCTGCCCTCCCAACCTGCATACTTTCTTCATTCCTTCCTATAGTAATTGGCGTCCTGCATGGAAACTGCTGGTTCTTGTCTGTGTTCAATGCTAGCCTGAGAGCCTTCAGATGGCAGAGATTTCATCTCTCCTTTTCCATGTGGTGTCCCTTCATCCCTTGCACAGAGCTAGAAGACACTCAGTATTTCTCTGATACACTCTCTTCCTCTAGAATTAAATTTGCCAAAAGGGTAGGTAAGACCATTCCAGATTAAAGGAGACTGAGAAGACATGACATCTGAATCCAAAGTATAAAGCTGGTTTGGAACCCACAGCAGAAAAGTGGTATTTGTGGGACAGCTGGTGAAATCTGTGTAAAGCCTGTAAATTAGATCGGTGTCACATCAAATTAATCTCCTGATTGTGATCATTGTACCCAGGTTATATAAGATATTTCTGAGAAATTTAGGTATACAGAATTCCTGGTAGGTTTTTTTTTGTCATTCTTTGTTAAGTATAAAATTATATTAAAATAGAAGTTTTAAAATGTAAGCAAAATAAAGGTGTGGGTTAACTGGAAAGAAGGAGAATCGACTTCAGGATTCCCTTGGAACTTGATTTTTTTTTTTTTAAAGATTTTTATTTATTTATTTGACAGAGAGAGATCACAAGTAGGCAGAGAGGCAGGCAGAAAGAGAGAGAGAGAGGAGGAAGCAGGGCTCCCTGCTGAGCAGAGAGCCCGACATGGGACTCGATCCCAGGACCCTGAGATCATGACCTGAGCCAAAGGCAGAGGCTTAACCCACTGAGCCACCCAGGCGCCCGGAACTTGATTTTCTTAGTAAATTCAACATGTGTTTTCCTTTCCTTCAGCTTTTCTCTATCCTATAGCAGGTAGAATCTGCAGGTTAAAGCATGGGGAAGGATTCTTATTTCTGCATGTCTGCATGGAAAGGCTGTGGGTACTTCAGCTGTTGTGGTGTGAATGTCATCCTCCATTTTGATGGCTCCATTTTGATGGCTCAGTGCCATCAAAATAGTCTACCAGTTGATGGATGAACTTCCCATAAGTGAAAATGGGCAAGTGCCAACTCAATCCCACTGGACAGGGGCAGGGCAAATGGCTCCCCGGACTTGGCTACACATTGGAGCTGCTTCCCATGGAGTCAGCTTAGCTTTGAACCTACTGAGAAGGACGGCACCTGAAACATTCATGAGAATGAATTTCACAAACAGGGAAGAACACCAGGAAAGAGAGCACCCCACACAGCATGTCTACAGCCCAACCTCGACTCAGAGCTCCAGCCTCTGCCTTTCATCCCCCGGCCAACCTGGGTCACCCTCGGCCTTGTCTTTTAGGCGCAGATGGGATTGTCTGAGTCGGGGTTGGAGCCTTCCTTTCAGATGTTAGGAGTACAGAAGGAGTGGCAGGTGAAACTCCAGGCCCGGTTCATCAGCTCGAGACTTAAAGCTGAGAAAACATCCCCTGCAGCCTTCGGTCAGGCCTGGCGCCCTCCGTGAGCCGAACAAGCTCCTGCTGCTCTCCTCTGTGCCTCATGAGCCACAGGAAAGATGCTATTACCCTTGCTCCAACAGCCATAGAAGCACTTGGGCTCAGAGGCAAGAGACCCAGAGCCCATCCACCCAGACCCCAGAGAATGGGTGCCAGTCTTAGTGTGGGCATGCCAGGTGACATGGTGACCACTTGCCCCTGCAGCTGCCCTGAGGTTGTTAAAATAGAATGAAATGCAATCTGTCTCCTGCAACTTCCACCTCCAGATCAAAGTTCTACCCTATGGTGATTACACAGAATCCGTTTGTTTTCTCTACTACATTGTACTTCTTTAAACATCTGGAGACAGCGATCTTTTTCCACCCAAGTCTTCCTTCCCCCTGCATAAGCAGCTCATTTGGATTAGACAATTCTTCCACTCACCTCCATACAGCACAGTTTCTGGGTTCCCCAAGATGTTAATCACTATCTCCTATGTTCACTTTCAAGTCTCTTGAAACCTTTCTATAGAAGCTTGTTAAAATAGGAAGTCCAGACAAAGTAACCAGCACAGAGGACAGCAGAACTGCCTCCATTCGACCATTATTAATGTAGGTCAAGAAGGCCTTCTTAGCAGTGGATGGTGATGCTGGCTCCCACTGAAGTTACCAGCCCCCCAAACTCCAAAACATTCACTGATATTTACACCACTAACTTCTGGATGAAAAATATTAAATGTTAGTCACTGTTCATTTCATTTCAGCAGTTAACATCAATTTCACTCCTGCTGCTGGGCCTCCCAAGGCCCTTGGAAGACCCTCCTAAAGAAAAGTGCCTGGGTGGGTCTAGGCACATTGCCTGAGATGGGAGAACACATAAGAAGGCAAAGCATCAGCATGGCCCAGCTCAGCAGATGAGGCCTCCCTTACTCCGAGTGAAGTGGAACAGAGAAGAGCTTGATGCATTGGAATGTGGAGATGAGGCAACAGGAAGCCAGTGTGTTCCAGAGACATGTGAATGGCTGTGAGAGATGCTGGAGGTGAATGACGGGCAGTGCTGGTTGTGTGGCCCCTTAGAAGCCACATGGGAGCCTGCAGACTTGTGGGTGCAGAGGAGGGGTCTTGGTGACCCAGACACCCTTCCTCACCTTCATCCAAGTAGCTAAGACAAAAGCATCACTCACTTGGGCTTGGCCACTTCTCAAAGAAAGAAAGAGAGATTGAATGCACACATCACAGAGGATCTGATTTACTGATCCTGAAAGAAACACTGAACCTTTTTCATCTTGATAGCATCCAGACTCCCAGAGGAGCATCAATTCACTTTCACAGAAAATAATAACATCTTCTCTGCTCTGGAACAGCAAGCCACAGTCTGAAGGAAGAAACTCCACCTAGCAAAGCTGCACCAAGAAAACCTCTCCTGCAAAGGCAAAGAATGCATTAAATTGATCCCTTACAAACACATCTCAGCCAGGGAGTGAGCTATCAAAAAGAAAGTCAATGTGTTGGATTTTCTTTCATCACATAAAAGAAGTCAGTGAAATGGAGCACTAGATTTTACTAGCAAAGGCACCAGCAGCAACACACACAAGGTAACCTTGACCTCTCGCAGGATTCTGCATATTTCAAAGTTCCTGTGCAGATGAGTCAGGCCAGCTGTGGCCAAGTGATTCCATAGTTAAACCACCCACAGGTTAGACCATGGCTAGTCTAAGGTCCACGGAAGGCAACTTCTGGGTGGTAACAACAATTGGGAGGTTTTGTGTACAGCCTGTAGTCTCTGGAGGTGTGCATAGCCTTTTGGCATGCACAGTCTCATCTCGTGGTGGCCCAGAGGCAGGGTCTCTGGTCGATGGTCCCCATCACTTCTGGTTTGAAGTTGTGGCAATCTGTTGTTTCATGTAAGTTACCCATTTTCTCCCCTTTCCCTCTTAGGTTTTGTTGCTTTCAGAAGTATTCAAGTCATCTTGATATCATACATCTCAATGTTTTGAGACTAATTATTCTTTAACAGGAAAATTTGCAGGATGCTTCATATAAAAAGTTATATTTAAAAAGGAAGCATAGGGCGCCTGGGTGGCTCAGTGGGTTAAGCCGCTGCCTTCGGCTCAGGTCATGATCTCAGGGTCCTGGGATCGAGGCCCGCATCGGGCTCTCTGCTCAGCAGGGAGCCTGCTTCCCTCTCTCTCTCTCTGCCTGCCTCTCCATCTACTTGTGATCTCTCTCTGTCAAATAAATAAATAAAAAAATATATATATATAAATAATAAAAAAAAAAAAAAAAAAAAAAAGGAAGCATAGAGCACCTGGGTGGCTCATAGATTAAGGGTTTGACTCTTGGTTTCAGGCCAGGTCATGATCTCAAGGTCATGAGATTGAGTGGGCTCTGTGCTCAGCAAGGAATCTGCTTCAGTTTCTCTCTCTCCTTCTGCCCCTGCCCTCCAATACCCCTCCTACCACATTCATGTGTTTGCTCACTCTCTCTCTCTCTCTCTCAAGTAAATAAATAAATATTAAAAAATGGGTAGCCTGAATAAAAAGTAGAACTTTCAGGGGCTTTGGTGTGGTTCAGTCAGTTAAGCATACAACTCTGTTTTGACTCAGGTCATGATCTTAGTGTCACAGGAATGAGCCCCACACTAGGCTGGTACTCAGCATGGAGTCTTCTTGGGATTCTCTGCCTCGCCCTCTGCCCCCCATCCCCACTCTCTCACTCTCTCCCTCTCTTAAAAAAAAAAAAAAAAAAAGGGAAAATAGAACTTTCAAACCAAACCATTCTGAAAGAAAGAACTAGCTAAAATTTAAGAACTGTTACACAATTTGAGCACAGAGTAAAACAACAATGGTAGCTGATAGAGCATTTACTCCGTGTCAGTTACTATTTAAACACTTTATAATATTAATTTTTTATAGTTCTGTGGCAGCCCTGTACCAAGGAAGTTCATTGGCACCATCTTCCCCACAGCATTTGTTCACTTTCTGTCTCTCTGCCACATCGGGGTAACGCTCACAATACTTCAAACTTTTTCATAATTATTATTATGTTACAAATTAATTATTATATTTGTCATGGTGATCTGTGATCAATGATCTTTGATGTTCCTACTGTAATTGTTTTGGGGTACCATGAACCACATCAACATAAGATGGTGAACACAACTGATAAATGCTGTTTATGTTCTGTGAGTTGCGAATTTTTGTAAAGACAAACTACATCCAAAAAGAGAAAGTTGTTTTCTCATGGTTACTCTTCCAGTAACTTTAAGAGAATGGATTTGAACTCAGAGCCCATACCATTTCTTAACTACTTCTCCCTCAATGTACAAATATACCTTGGAGATACGCAGGTTTGGTTTCAGACTGCCACAATAAAGCCAGTCAAATGAATTTTTTGCTAGCCCAGCGCATATGATAGTTATGTTTATACCATACTGTACTCTATTAAGTGTGCAATAGCATTATGTCTAAAAAATAATGTACATACTTTAATTAAAAAATACTTTATTGATAAGAAATGCTATAATCTGAGTTTTCAGGGAATCATTATCTTTTTGCTAATGGAGGGTCTAGCCTTGATGTTGATGGCTGCTTACTGATCAAGGTAGTATTTGCTGACAGTTGGGTGGCTGTGACAATTTCTTAAAATAAGACAATAAAGTTTGCCACATCAATTCATTCTTCTTTTTACTTGAATGCTTAGGGCCATTGTAAAGTTATTAATTGATCTAATTGCAGTATTGTTGTGTCTCAGAGAAGAGGGAGGCCTCAGGAGAGAGAGAGAACAGTCAGAACACAAACAACATTATCTAACAGTATCAGTTGTGTCCACCATCTTTCTTATGTTGATGTGGTTCATGGTACCCCAAAACAATTACAGTAGGAACATCAAAGATCATTGATCATGGATCACCATGACAAATATAATAATTAATTTGTAATATAATAATAATTATGAAAAAGTTTGAAGTATTGTGAGCATTACCAAGATGTGACACAGAGACATAAAGTGAGCAAATGCTGTGGGGAAGATGGTGCCAATGAACTTGCTTGGTGCAGGGCTGCCACAGACCTTAAATTTGTAAAACACAAGGTGTGCTTACAACCTATTAAATCGTCCTTTTGAAAGACAAAAATTCTCAAATTATGTCAAATCAAATAGACTGTTTACTTATTACAAAATCTTCCTCTCTCTCTCTCTCTCTCTCTCTCTCACACACACACACACACACACATACACACACAATAAAAATTAAATGGAAGATAGACAAAGCTGTTATCAAGGCATAAGATTAAGTTTGCTCAGTTCAAAGAATTTCAAGGAAAAGGGAATTCCCTCCACCCTCAGACAGGAGACTAGTTCTCCATAACAAAGATATCACTGTTCCTGGCATGCATCCGGCTCTACTCTCAGTTGATTAAAAACCCAGGGAAGATATACAAGCATCTACCTTGCTCTGATTGTCAAAAATGGGGTGGCACTTGGACAAACTTATTTAAGAAATTGAAAGAATAGGTGCCTGGTTGGCTCAGTCGTAGAACATGCAACTCTTGATCTCTGAGTTATATGTTCAAGTCCCATGTTGATGTAGACATTACATACAAATAAAAACCTTTAAAAAGGGGGGGGGGCATATGCCACAATCTCAGGGGCACCTGGGTGACACAATCAGTTAAGTATCCAACTTTTGATTTAGGCTCCATTCATGATCTCAAGGTTGTTTCCAGAGATAGAAACACTCGGTCACAGGCCAGGTGAGCTTGGAGAGCAGCCAGATACCAGGGAGATGGGAGTGACTGAGCACTTTTCTCCAAGGTCGCACTGAGGAATTGGACCCCAAGCTCTCTGCTCCTCCAGGCAGGAGATTGGGAGGATGCCATTTTCATTACTGTCCTCCAAAGCTCGAAGGAAAGTGTTCAGGGAACAAAAGCTCCCCAGAGCGAACCCGAGCAGATTACTTAGCTTGGCCCCTGGCAAGGGTGGTGCAATTCCACCTGGGGCAAAGACATTTGAGAATCACTGCAACAGACCCCTCCTCAAGAAGATCAGCAAGAACATCCAGCCAAGACCAAGTTCACCAATCATTGAGAACTTCAAAACTTCACTACAGGAAAACAGCACATAAAATTCATGGCTTTTTCCCCATGATTCTTTAGTCTTTCAAAATTAATTTATTTTATTTTATTTTTTTTTTCTTATTCTATTTTTAAAAATTTTTCCTCTTTCCTTTTTTAACCTTTTTAAACTATCTTATCTTATTAATACCTTTTAAAAGAATCCTTTAAAATTTAGATTGTTATATTCATATTCATATAGTCATATTCTATCCCTTCATTGTATTTAACCTTATTTTTGGTACACATATAAGCTTTCCTTACTTTAAAAATTTGGGATACAGTTTCTTGTACAGATCAAAATATACCCTAAATCTAGCATATGGCTTTCTTCTAGTCCCCTGACTGATCACATTCTCTCCTTTTTTTTTTTTTCTTTTTTCAACCAACTTCTTACCAATTCCCTTTTTAGAATCTTTTTAAATTTTCATCTTTACAGTCATATTCCATGCCTTTATCATGTTTACCCATATATATATTTTTTTCTTTTTTTGAAATTTGGGGAAGCAGTTTCTTCTAACAAACAAAAATACACCCAAAATCAAGTCTGTGGCTCTGTTCAAATCATATTTTTTTTTCTTTTTTCTTTCTTCTATCTTCTCCCCCCAGTTTCGGGTCTCTTCTGACTGAGTTAGTGCATATATTTCTGGGGTCATTGCTACCCTCTTAGTATTTAGTTCTCTCATTCACCTATTCTTATCTGGATAAAATGACTCACCAAAAAAAAAGGAACAAGGGGCAGTACTGACAGCTAGGGACCTAATCCATATGGACATTAGTAAGATGTCAGAAACAGAGTTCAGAATGATAATTATCAAGATGTTAGCTGGGCTTGAAAAAAGCATAGAAGATACTAGAGAATTCTTCTCTGGAGAAATAAAAACTCTTTCTGGAGAAATAAAAGAACTAAAATCTAACCAACTTGAAATAAAAAAAAAGCTATTAATGAGGTTCAATGAAAAAAATGGAGGCTTTTACTGCCAGGATAAATGAGGCAAAGAGAGAATTAATGATACAAAAGACGAAATGATGGAGAATACGAAGCTGAAAAACAAGATAAACAACTAGTGGACCACAAGGAGAGAATTCAAGAGATAAGCGATACCATAAGACAAAACAATATTAGAATAATTGGGATCAGAAGGTATATTGGAGCAAATTATAGAAGAGAATTTCCCTAATTTGGCAAAGAGAACAAGCATCAAAATCCAGGAGGCCGAGAGAATCCCCCTCAAAATCAATAAAAATAAGTCAACACTCTACCAACTAATAGTAAAAATTACAAATCTCAGTGACAAAGAGAAAATCCTGAAAGTAGCTCAGGACAAGAGGTCTGTAAACTTCAATGGTAGAAATATTAGATTGGCAACAGACTTATCCACAGAGACCTGGCTGGTCAGAAAGAACTGGCATGATATATTCAGAGCACTAAAC
Organism: Mustela lutreola; assembly: GCF_030435805.1. Taxonomy (NCBI): domain Eukaryota; kingdom Metazoa; phylum Chordata; class Mammalia; order Carnivora; family Mustelidae; genus Mustela; species Mustela lutreola. Next base: position 38,602,680 of record NC_081293.1, read on the forward strand.
AAGAAAAATATGCAGCCAAGAATATTAGATCCAGCTAGGCTGTAATTGAAAATAGGAGAGATTAAAAGCTTCCAAGACAAACAAAAACCAAAAGAATTTGCAAACACCAAATCAACCCTACAGGAAATATTGAAAGGGGTCCTCTAAGCAAAGAGAGATCCTAAAAGTAACACCAGAAAGGAACAGAGACAATATACAATAACAGTCACTTTATAGACAAAACAATGGCACTAAATTCATATCTTTCAATAGTTACCATGAATATAAATGAGCTAAATGGCCCAATCAAAAGACAAAGGGTATCAGAATGGTTGAAAAAACAAGACCCATCAATATGCTGTGCTCAAGAAACTCATTTTAGATCCAAAGACACCTCCAGATATAGAGTGAGGGGGATGGAAAAAATTTACCATGCTAATGGACATCAAAAGAAAGCTGGAGTGGCAATCCTTATATCAGATAAATTAGATTTTAAGCCAAAGACTATAATAAGAGATGAGGAAGGACTCTATATCATACTTAAAGCATCTATCCAACAAGAAGATCTAACAATTTTAAATATCTATGCCCCTAAAATAGGAGCAGCCAATTATATAAACCAATTAATAACAAAATCAAAGAAACACATTGACAATAATACAATAATAGTAGGGGATTTTAAGACCCCCTTACTGAAATGGACAGATCATCCAAGCAAAAAATCAACAAGGAAATAAAGGCTTTAAATAACACACTGGACCAGATGGACATCACAGATCTATCCAGAACATTCCATCCCAAAGCAACAGAATACACATTCTTCTCTAGTACACATGGAACATTCTCCAGAATAGATCACATCACAAATCAGGTTTCAACTGGAACCAAAAGATTGGGATCATTCCCTCCATATTTTCAAACCATGACGTTTTGAAACTAGAACTCAACCACAAGAGGAAAGTTGGAAAGAACTCAAATACATGGAGGCTAAAGAGCATCCTACTAAAGAATGAATGTGTCAACCAGGAAATTAAAGAAGAATTAAATTCATGGAAACAAATGAAAATGAAAATACACTGTTCAAACTTTTTGGGATACCAGCAATACAAGAGAGTACCATGCAGCCATCAAAAAGAAACTGAAATCTTGCCATTTGCAACGATGTGGATGGAACTAGAGAGTATTATACTAACTGAAATAAGTCAATCAGAGAAAGACAATTATATGATCTCTGTGATATGAGGAATTTGAGAGTTCGGGGGGGGTTATTGGGGGAATGGAGGGGAAAATGCACTAAGATGGGACTGGGGAGGGAGACAAACCATAAGAGACTTTCAATCTCAGGAAACAAACTGAGGGCTGCTGGGAGGTGGGAGGGAGGAATAGGTGGCTGGGTGATGGACAGTGGGGAGGGTATGTGTTATGGTGAGTGCTGTGACTTGTGTAAGACTGATGATTCACAGACCTGTACCCCTGGGGCAAATATTACATTATAAGTTAATGAAAAAGAAAATTTAAAAATAAATAAATGAGCTAAACTCTATAACTGTTATGCTTAGACACATGAGGCAAGGAGATGTAAGGGTGAGGCAGAAATCTCTCTTTCATTCTCTCTCTCTCTTTTCTCGGCAAGACGTGCCATGGGGGTCTCACTCTGCACCCCCCGCAGGATGATCGGAGGGCAGGAGGCAGGTTCTGAGACTTCCCCAGGAATTTCTTCATGCCTGATCTCTTCCCCTGGCACAAGTCTGTGACAGCCATTCCCAGAGTAAGCTCCTAACACATCCTGCCCCCTGCCAACCCCTTCTGGAAGGAGCACCTGTGCAGAGCACTAAGTTCTGGGAGAAGATCCAGTCCCCTCCACTGAGATGAGGAGAAAAGAGATGTTAAGGAATGGACAAAGACAAGAGCCTGCATCTCCAGGAGGCCAGGTCCTCAGGGGAAAGAGGAGGAAACTGTCCAGATTTGGATCATTAAGAGGAAGGGTAACAAACAAATAAAACCCTCCTCTATTGGAATATCCAGTTTTTCTTTTATGTGAATTAAAAGAAACAAGAAAGAAAAGAAAAAGAACAAGTTCAATGAATCTATCCCCTTCCAAAGGCAGCAAAACCATAAATGTAAATGTAGACTGTTTTAACTGCTTTATAGCTCATTTAAAACTGTATAAATCACAATTTTCCAGAGGCAAAAAGAATGGTTCGTGACTGCGTGTACCCTTTTATTGATACCTGAAGCCTGAGTGGGAGAGAAGGTCTGATCCATGATGATGCCACAGCAGGCACCAAACAGCCATTTCAAGCTGCTTGGGCAAACTCAGCACACTCTCCTTTCCAGCCAGACTCACGTCCTCACATCCATGTGCAGGGGCAGAACCACTGAATTCACATGGAAGACCTCTCCAGGGGCTGTGCTTTGCAAAAGCAACAGCGTCTGGCTTCTCTCTCATTCTCCCTTATGTCCACCAGCCCTATAGAATGTGGGTCTCTGGCTGGCAGGCAGCAGGGTCCAGTAAATGCCCATCAGCACAACCAGGAAAGTCAGCACAAGAAAGGCAAGTAGAAAGCCAGAGGGAGACCATCGTGATGAGACTGTGTCAGCTCCAACTTGGGGGATCCTCCAGGCACGGAGAGCAAAGGAGCACAGTACCATCCCCTGCCAGTGATCATACTCTCTCCCTGCTGCCCAGGCCTGGTGCCAGCTTCTTTGTTGCCAAATGATTCTTTTACAACGAAGCAAATAGAACCACCTAAGTGTGGTCAAATGAATCTGCAGTTCCATCACTGACCAACCTGGGCATCCCTTCATCTGTTGAACTTCCATTTCTCATCCCATTTAGCAAATGAGATTATTACTAAGTGGACCTTTTATTTGATGGCAAGTATTGCTGAATGTACTGATGATAAAGCATGAAACTGTGTCCCTTTGCAATCGTGGTACATCTTACATGTATATAAAAAACATCTCAGCAAAATGGGTGAGTGTTAACATTGAAAAGTCTACAAAAACATTCTAAATTATTGACAGTGGCTCTGAGAGGGAAGTCAGATGAAGAGGTTGGATGGAAATTGACTTGCCCGCCCCTGGCCCAGGGACCCGTAGCCATTGGGCTTACTCACTTTCTCCATCTTCCAGAACACACACAGAGTCACTGCTCCCCTTCAAGAGAAGCAGCTTTGGAGAATGGCCAGCAACAGTAGAAGCCCACGGAGAAACGTGTTTTCTGTATATGTCTATGCAAGCACGTGCACCTGTGGAGTATTCTGGGGGTAAATGGTAGCATTGGGGTCATAGGTTAATTTTGTACCTCCCACTGTGAGATATGGTAGAAAACAGTGAGAAAAGGTAGCTGTTAACACAGTTGTATGCAAGTTAAGGTTGGATTCCATGTAAATCATGCACTGCTCAAAAGTTTTGAAATCCAAAATTCTAAACGACAAGGTCTCAGCCCATTTTTATATTTTTAATGAAATTCTTAACTCCACACCTGTTTACAGATACCTCTGTTAATTACGCTTTTGGGTAACTTTTTAAACTGATTCCAGTTTGTCTCTATCTCTGTGAATTTTTAGAATGGAGACCATAGCATTTTATTTATTTATTTATTTATTTATTTATTTATTTATTTTAGACTTATTTATTTTTTTATTTGACAGACGGAGATCACAAGTAGGCAGAGAGAGAGAAGAGGAAGCAGGCTTCCTGCTGAACAGAGAGCCTGATACGGGGCTTGATCCCAGGACCTGAGCTGATGGCAGAGGCTTTAATCCACTGAGCCACCCAGGAGCCCCTGGAAATCATAGCATTTTAAAATTGGGACAAGACATTTCCTAAAGGATATGAAAAAATATATTTTCACCATTGGCTTGGTTGACCCAGTATCTCTGAGTGCCAAAGATGTATGAATTCAGATATTGCCTGCATAGATGGAATTTTTAGTTTTGTGTGCCTGTGTTTATATACACATTTACTGTGGTTTATAATGTTGTTTCTTTTCCTTAGCTTCCAGCTCGTTCACACTTCTTCATAGTGCTTTCCATCACATAAACTACTTGAAAATCATTAGAATAGGGGAATAGCTGTGATAATAGTGTTTCGTGCCTTCTGCAAAATGATTTGATCAGCCACCTTCAAAACCCAGCATTTTCACAAGTTCCATCATTAAAAGCTGTGTAATTCTAGTTGACACGATTTAAGAGTTTCAGGAGAAAGGTTTACAAGTTCTGAGACTCGAATGGTTGTGACTCAGTGTGGTATTTCACTCTTATTAGTTACGAGATCAAAGTTTCTAAGGCTTTATTACCAAATAAATGTTGACCAGAGTACACTGAGAATAGCTAATATAAAGGGAACTCTCTCAACGTGTCTTGTGTTCATTTCGCTTAGAGTATAGTGTTTTGGGATCATTTTACGTCCGGGTAAAAGTTGGCAAAGCTTCAAAAAATCTCCAAGAAAGCATGAAAAGACAGAGATTAGTAAATTTATATTTGCAAAATTAATAGGAAATTAAGGGCTTTTTATAAATCTTTTTTTTTTTTCCTGTAAATATGAGAGTTCAGAAAACAGTGCATCTTTAGCTAAGGTCTAAATTCTCAAAGCTACATGTTTGGTACTTCTGATCATTTCCATCACTGTTATTCTTTTGAAATGCAAATTAATGCTTTTTAACAACAAAGAAAGAAAAAAAGAAAGAAAGAACAATCCACAAGTCCGTGGAATATGGGACGGTTCCTCACTGTAAAGTGATTGGGATTTTGTTATAACCATGTTTCAGCTCCGGAACCCTGCTCCCCCTCAGAAACCCCCACACCACACCTGGATAAACTGCATGAAGGGAATCTAGGGAGTCTGTTGCTGATACAGTTCGGAACCAACTAATTTTTGTCCTCGTAATTCAGAACATTAAATAGCTAATGCATTTAATACCACTGATTGATTGTTTAGGGCTTTGACCACAGTTTAAATAGAATCCAAAATAGGGGTGCCTGGGTGACTCAGTGGGTTAAAGCCTCTGCCTTTGGCTTGCGTCATGATCCCAGAGATCTGGGATCGAGCCCCACATAGGGCTCTCTGCTCAGCAGGGAGCCTGCTTCCTTCTCTCTCTCTCTGTCTGCTTCTCTGCCTACTTGGGATCTTTATCTGTCAAATAAATAAATATAATCTTTAAAAAAAAAAAAAAGAATCCAAAATAATCAAAGTTGAGTAAACAACTTTATCCAAAGTAAACTTTGTTGCAGAAGTGCCCCCCGCCCCATGTAGATTTTAGGGGAGGAATGGGAAACACTTTTGAGGGATTTTACACAGAATCATTTTTGGAAAAGCTTCGCTGGAGTATGCAAATTCTTCTTCAGCATGCATTTTAAGGGAGGGAGGGAGGACTCGATTTCATTTCAGTTTTAAATATTTCGGGGTCAAGGGGGTTTTCAACATGCGAGTTGTCTCTGGAATTGTTTTCATTTTCAAGTGTCAAGATTCACATTAGGATGGCCAACTGGCTATGGGTGTCTCCCTTCCCTAATGCTGTTCCCCCCCTGAACTCAGAACAGTTGACATAAGGAGGGGAGAACCCTCAGGGTGAACAAAGTCAATGTGACTTTAAAAGTGATCAAAGTGTTTTCCACGGTGAGGCCTTCACTATTTGAATGTAGAGTCTCCCAAAGCAGTAAGTCAGTGGTAAATTTTTGGGCACCAGCCTTATTCACACTTTTGTACACTGTCGCTTGCACTTGCATATTAGTGTGAATCTTAACAATAGTTTCACAGTGTATACCGATGGTTAAACATAATTGATATAAAGATGTTTCTGGGGGTGCCTCGGTGGCTCAGTAGTTTAAGCCTCTGCCTTCCGCTCAGGTCATAGTCTCAGGATCCTGGGATTGAAACCCGCATTGGGCGCTCTCCTCAGTGGGGAGCATGCTTCCCCCGCACCTCCCCCTTTGCCTGCTTCTCTGCCTACTTGTGATCTCTCTCTCTCTCTCTGTCAAATAAATAAATAAAATCTTTAAAAAAGATGTATAACTTTATGTGCTTTACAAAGAACAGCTACGATAGATGGTTGAATGTTCTTGAGTTGTGTTTGTATTTTGTTTTGATTATGTTCTATTATCATTCACCCTCCTATGAATTTGAGTGTCAGGACAGTCTCTGGGGGGAAAAAAAGAGGATGGACGGAAATCAGAGCTCAGGTTCCATAATCAGACCAACAAAGGCCACAGTCCCTCTGGAAGAAGAGAGGGCTGGCTGCCGTGACCCTGGGGCCTCTGTGCTATGAGCCTGTGGTCTCTGACTATGCACAGCCTTGCAGACAACACCAAGGGGAGTTCGAACCTCAGTGAATATCTGTTCTTTCTCCACTCGCTCTCTCCACAGGAGGGACAGACTCACGTCAGCTGCAGAATTCTCTTCCTCCGTGAGCTGCATATTAAAAAATAGAGTCCAGCTAGATAAATAAAACAAGTCCCTGTGGCAGAGACCCTTGCCGCCTTCCACAGCCAAGAGAGGCCTCCCACCAATGGATGGCTGCCCTGAGCAGCTGAAGGGCTGCCTCATGTTTCAGAGCTTGGGGGAGGAGGGCCGTGGGGGACAAAGGATGCTCAGCTCTGTAACGTATCCCAAATCACCATTCCTCACTGTGCAAAAATCACGGAAGGCCTGAGGAGTCTCTTAGGCAGACGAGAAGCTTTGTTCGTGGATCCTGGAGAACAGTGGAGGGGGAGGCAGGGGACCCATGTGGAGACCCTACGAGGCTCCCAGCAGGGGCTGCAAGGAGTCCAAAGCCTGGCTCTGTTATTAATGGGCACACAGAGCCCCCGGGCCAGACAGGCCTGTCTCAGAGGAGAGCGATCGCTCAACAGAGGAGGCAACACAGGTCTCTTTCGGCTCCCGGATGTCTGCTGAGGGAGAGGAGCTGTGAAGGAAAGGTCAAGGTGATCTTTGGAAATAGAGAGATGGCCAAATAGCTTTGCCAAGATGCTATGTCATTGTCTCCTAAGACATTTCTGTTATGGGGACAGATGGTAAGACAGTCTTGCCCTGGTCTGCAAGGGAGATATGTCCCCTGTCTAGGGGACCCAACATGATGGTGTTAAGCCACAGACCTTCGGAAAAGGAGGACATCTCCAGGCTTTGTGAGGAAGCAGAGAAAACAAAAACCTCAGTCCGTCTCACTGCCCCCAGAACCCGATGTTACTACTCACCTGAAAATATTAAGAACAGGGTGCCGAAGTAAAAAGGGGGCCTGGAGGGCAGCAAAACAGTAAGGCTATGACCAGAGAAAGAAGAGAAGCTTACAGACCTCTCTCCCATGTGTCATTGCAGGCATGCTCCCGGCCCGGCTCATCGGGCTTCGGCTGATATGGCCAATGTTCAGATTTTCTTGTGAGTCACACTCTCTCCTTGGCTGGGTGGTCAGACCTGGCCAGGCCCGTGCTCAAGAGCTTCAGCACAGTCTGCGCTTTGCACACAGCTGTTGTCTACAGATGTTGCTCCCACCGGGCAGTTTCTGCCAGACAGAGGCTTCCCATGGTCTTCACCAGCACAGTGCCTAGGACACAGTCCCCGGGACACCAGTTGACCAGACTCATCTACGTAAGCATCATACAAGACAAAATAGCATTCCTATTTTTGGACAAATACACTGAGGCTCCAGGTTTTTTTTTCCTAACCTTAAGCGTAAGCTTCTACTTCTAAGTCCCTTTCACCTTCTACATTCACAGTCAGGTCATGTCCTAAGTTGAGAAGAACTAACTTGGCCCACAGCAAGAGTTCCCAGGAAGGTGTCTACTGGGGCTGGAGGGGAAGGAAGAGAACAAAAGAAATCAATGCCAGGCTGTGAGGTCTTCAGAGGGAGTATGTGCAGCCCCAGATCCCCTGGTCTGTCCTAGAGCAGACGCTGCCAGTCCTGGGGGATGTAAGCTGAGAGCCGTGAGGTTTTGCTGCACTTGGGAAGCATCGGTAAGAACTAATATCTACATTTACTATGGGTCGTGCACCTTTCTGAGTACTTTAAAAATTACAGCAGCTGCACCCACATTGCCCCCACCTTCCAACCCTCAGGCTGTGTGACAGTGTGTGGTTTCTGAGGCCATATTACAAAAGGTATTACAACCTCCCCCCGTTCTTTTGGGCTGCCTTCCTCTGGGAAGCAGCTGCTCTGCTGGACACTTAAGCAGCCCACAGAGAGGCCCCTGAACCACTTGCTGACCATGCAAACAAGCCACTGTGAAAGACGATCCCTGGGTCAAACCTTCAGATGATTTGCAGGGTAATGATCACAACTTCATGAGACACACCAGGAAGAATGGCACACCCAAGTCTTGCCCAAGCTTCTGGCCAACAGAGACCAAAAGGATCGTGAACTATTGTTGACATTTTTCAGCCTTTAAATTTGCGGTGACTTTTTCTACAGCCATAAATAACCAGCACACATTAAAACTGATCTAATAACTGCAAAAAAATTAAGGAGTAAGTATACTATTATCTTTACATAATAAATATGGAACAGCGGCAGACAGCCAGTATACATTTGGCAGAGCCAAATGGTTTGAAGTCCATATCGTTTCTATCCAACTATCCAACACAGTAGCTGAATTTAATTAAAAATTTTTTAGTGAAAAGTTTTGTTTTTCAGTTGCATTAGTTGTATTTCAAGTGGTCAGTGTGGCCAGTGGCTACCATATTGTAAAGAATGAATGGAGAGCATTTGTGCCATTGCAGAATGTTTGTTTGGATAGTGCTAGTCTAGAGCATGTGCTAATAATCACATAATATTTGCCAGTGACAGATAAACTGGAAGATCCCTGCCTGTGTTCGCTAAGGGCTTTACTACCTTGTTAGCAGGTTACAGAGTATAAGTGATTGAATGATACAGGCTGAGGTTTCTGGGCTCTAAAGATTCATTCTGTACTCTGGATACACTACATTGGGAGAGATGCACTCCTCACTAAGTCCCTCCACCTCCTTCTCACCCTTTCTTGAGATTCCCCTGGCATGCTCCTTGTCACTCAGCACACTGACAGTCAGTATTCCAACACATCTTTCTTTGTTGGCCTGGGGTCCTCTTCTCTCTAGCCCATCACAGCTTGGTGTTCTGCTCATTGATCTCTAAAGTACTACATGGAACAGTGACTTAGCCCATACCCCATGCTGGCTCATGGACACACCAGGGAAATAAGATTCAGCTGCTTTCTTCATGGACCTCACCACACATTGGGAGGTTCACTGCAAGGTGGCGTAATAGAAGAATGCGGTATAATAGAAGAACCTCTGAGAAACTATGGAAAGACAGAGACTGCAAGGGGAAACTTGGAAGTTTCCTGGAAACTGGAAGTTTCCTGGAAGGGTTTGAGGAGGACACACAGAAAGATGACATCTAAACTGGTCTAGGTAGACAAAGAGGCTTGGCAAACAGTGAAGAAAGGCAGATGCCTTCCAGACACAGGCAATGACTTCAAGGAGCACAGTTTGCTCCAGGAACGGCAAAGTCTGAGGAAGCCAAAATAATAAGGTGGACAAGGAGACTCGTGCCAGGCATGTGGGACCTCCAATGTATACAAGGAAATGCCAACTTTGTGTGGGAAATAGGACATGTTGCTTTGGCATTTACTTTGTAATTTGTGGGTGTAATCCAGATGTAAAGCCACTGATAATTGCTATACATGGGAGGGTGACTGGGGAGGCTGACGCCAGTGGATATGATTCCTCCACCTCCCCACTGACTCCCAGCTGGCTCAGGTGGGAAAAATATGAAGGAATATAGCAGAGACTGATGGCCCAGATGTGGAGAGAGTCTAGCCTACTGAAGGACTACAGGTCAAATCACAGAAAATCAACCTGCTGAGAGCTAGTTCACAATGCCCACCAGATGAATACATTTAACTTGGCAGCTTCTTGCAGCTGCTTTGCCGACAGAAGCAAAAGCAGAGGCAGAATTTTAGGCCAAGGAAGTTCAAATACATGGTCAGGATATAGATCCACAAAGGCGATATGGTAGTAACCCGCATTTAAGGGAAGGTCACCCCTTCACATAGTCAGGTCATTCTGTGATTTAGAATTCAGTCCCTTGATTCCCAGTGAACTAGCCACTGGCAAATCGCTTCTCAGTGAATTGTTCTGCCTCCCAGGAAAAGACCCAGCAGGGGTCTACTAGACTTTTGGCTTCCAGAACATTCGCTCTGGTCACCTACCCAAGTATAAGTAAAAAGTTTAATGAAAACTGAACTTGCTCAACTCTCGGCAGTCCCTCTCTTTCCTCGCCTCCCAGCTCAAATTCTCAGAACAGAAGGCTGACATCATTTTCCATAGGTTGTTTCAATCCCTTTCCGGTTCTTTTCCATCTTCACTAAAACATCCTTTCTTTCCTTCTCTATCTCTCTTTCTCTGGCTCTTGCCCTCACTCTCCTGCTCACTCTTTGCTTTTTCTTCCTATAAACAATGATATAAATTACCACTTAGCTTGTGCTGTTCAGTGTATTCTTGGTCTTTATGGAGACAACAAGCTCTATAATGGATCACCTTTGTGGAAAAGCGCAATCCCTGTAATTAGGGGCTCTTTGATGGAGAGCCCAAGCTCCATAACTCAGGAGATCATAAGCATTTCTACTCTGGTGAAGTCCAGTTTAAAGCAAAAGAAACATGTGTTTCCTGTCCCTTATCCTAAATCGATTGGGCCATTTGTCTAATTTAAACACTCTATAAATTACATATATCGTCCAAAGATAGGGACGAGGTCGAGATATTTGATATATGCTTTTTCATATGGCTTGAATCCATCACTGTCTTCCACGAGGCCCCTTAGCTTTCTCCTGAGTGGATGGAGGCCCCATAACTCTCTGATCTACTTCATTTTCTCTGACACCCCTTAGGATCCTTGCTCAGATAGTTTGGCCAAAGAATTATGGCTGACTTTTGAAAGGCATGGATTGAAGGCAAAAGGAGTGCTGCATCCCTGGAAATCTCATGTTTTGTTAGCACGACCATCAAATTCTCTCCAGTTTCTCTTCCCACTTTGTCCACTAATGCAATATGAGACTTGAACAAGGGGAAATTCAGGGGAGGTAGACTAGGTATGGACATTTACAGCATGCAATTATGTACCATTTTTGGCTGAGTTAGCTCAGCTGAATTTTAGAAAAAAACTTGTTCATTTCTCTAGTACATGAGCCTTCAAGAAGCACAAAAAGCAGGGTGCCTAAGTGGTGCAGTCAGTTAAGCATCTGACTCTTGGTTTCAGCTCAGGTAGTGATCTCAGAGTCATAGGATTGAGCCCCGTGCTGCACGGTCAGCGGGGAGTCTGCTTGAGACTCCCTCTCACTCTGACCCTCTCTCCACTCACACTCATGCACTCTCTCCTTCTCTCTCTCTCTCTCAAATTTTTTAAAAATTTCCTTAAAAAAAGAGCAAAGATCTCTCCCTGGGATTTAGGATCTCCAACTGCAAATACCTTGACTTCTCAAATCTTGTTAGGGAAATTGTAACCTAGCTACCAATTAAACTTTCTTACATTATAAATCAATGAGATTTCATTTTGTTTTTAAAAGCTTGTCTTTGTTCTCATGCCCATCTGTTAAATCACATGTTGGAAGAATATATGAACTGGAAGAGAAATAATAGCTCAGTGAATTCAAGGCCCTCACTTTATAAATAGGCTGAAATCAGACAAGGGATAGCAACTAGATATGATTTTCATAGAAAAAGATTCCAATGGCAAATAAACATATGAAAGCTCCGTTAGTTGAGTAAATTTTAATACAAATTATGGTGTGGAGGAAGAAACCAAAAGAAGAATTGATTACCATTGGGACAAAGAAGCATGTACGGATGTGAAGAAAATTGGTTCTTCAGTATTAAGCCTTCCCATTCAGAGACATGATTTGTTTCTCTGTGTATTCAGGTCTTGCTGTATCCTTCAGCACATGCAAATGTTTCACTTATATAAAAGAGTTTTTGTTGAATTTTTTTTTTCATTCCCTTTCAGGGTTTTCTCGTTTTCAGGTCATTCCCCTATTCCTGAGTCTTTTGTTGTCCTCGTAATAACATGTTCTCTTATTATGTTACATTAAATAAGAAATAAACAAGAACGCTAGCAAAGGTTCAAACAATATTCTCTGAGGACAATGGGGGAACATACAAATCTTACAGAAGAGAGTGTTGAAATTGGTCTTTGAAAAGTGGGACAGTTTCTGACACATGGCACATAAAAAAGTGGAGATGAGAAAGGAGATCATGGAGATTGATGCATGAAGGGTCCTAGTGTGGAAGTCACTGAGGCTGGGGCAGTAAAACAGAGGCGTCCTCACCCCAGGGATGGAACAATTTCCAGGGTGGGCCAAAGTTTGGGTACTTTCAGCACACACTACCTCTCTCTTTCTTTTCAGTTCCCTGTACCTTAAGCCCAGAGCCCTTGAGTTTCTCCCTTTTCCACACCCTCCTTCTTCCCCCAGGCTGAAGACTCAGAACTCCAGGCCTCTTGACTGGAGTGAAAGCCTTGAACCAAACAGCCCAATGCAGAAAGACCCACGGCTGTCTCATTTCTCAATTCAGGTCCCACTGGCTTTACCTGGATGAGTGTGGGGTGTCCCTATAAACTTCGCTGTCCTGGACTGGAACAGATGTTGTCACTGCACTTTGGTAACTAAATTCTAACTCTGTTCCTTCCAGTTCATTCTGACCACTTGACATGGCTCTGGACTCTACCAACTAACTCTCCAGCCTGTCCAAGGTTTTCCTGGCTGTCCCATCTCATGCTGATTCAGGGATCTTGCCCAGATCTTCCCACATGTGAAGACAAATGATGCCCCTACATATGCATAGTCAACTCTGCTGTCTTCCAGAAACAGAGATCGGACCTTCACAAGTACACCAATTCCTTTTAAACCTGTCATTAGCCCAAACTTTCTCAGAACTTTGCTGTATTAAATGTGACCTGATGGGTGCTTCCTGTGCTTCTTTTCCTTTGTCTCAGGGAGAAATGTCCTGAACAAATTGAGAACTTGAAGAAGGCCCACCAATTCATGTCTGTGGACACTTAATGGAATAACGCCAATGGTTCAGCCAGAAGCAAATCCATTAAGAGACCCCAATAAGGAAAACCATCTTTAAGTAAAAAGGCTCATCTTGAATTCACCCCCATCTGACAGATTCTTAGGAGGTAGGTTGTGATTAGCACAAGAGAATGAGAACAGCATTCCAACAACTATGCAATCCAGAGTTCCCTCAGCAGAAGGTGCACCATCTCTGAGAAATAAGGAGATATATCCCTCAGCTTCTATTTTGATTTCTCATATGTCTATCTGGAAAACAGAGTTTGGAATGTTGAAAGTAGCTTTCCTAAACTCCATAGCAGTTAAAATTTTGGGTGATTTAGTTTCTGCCAATTGGATGAACTTTCTCAACACTTTAATTCAGGATAGAATTAAGTGAATTCTTTAAATGGACTAAATACACCAAATAAAAGACAAGGACTGGAACATTCAAAAATATGACCTAGGGCATCTGGCTGGCTCAGTCCAAAGAGCATGTGATTCTCAATCTCAGGCTTGTGAGTTTGAGCCCCACATTGGGTGTAGAAATTCTTTAAAAAAATTAAAATAAGTAAAAACATGGCCCAAATATATGTTGTCTCCAAGAAATTCACTTCAAGTGTAATAAGATAGGCAGATTGAAAGTAAAAGAAGAAAAATATATCATGAAATCATTAACTGAAGAAAGTAGGGGAAACTACATTAATATCAAAGTAAATTTCAGAGCAAAAAGTATTATAGAGATGGAGCTATTATTAATAACAAAGGTCAGTCTACTGTGAAGACACAGTAATACTAAATGTGTATGCATCAAACTATAGCACTGCAAAGTATGTAAAGCAAAAAGTGATAGAACTGAAATGAGAAGTAAACAAATCAGCAATTATCATTAGAAATGTCAGATTGATAAAATTGATAAAATAATGATTGATAAAATAACTAAGCAGAAAATGGGTAAGAATGCCTTCGGTCAACAAGAACTTACAGTCAACAAGAACTTACCAACATGCATAGAGCACTCCACTCCACATCATACACACTCTTTTTAAGTGCCCACAAAATATATGTCAAGGTAGACCACATCTTGGGCTCCAAGACTAGCCTCAACAAATTTAAAAGAATTGAAATCACAGAAAGTGTATTCTCTGACCACAATAAAATCAAACTAGAAATCAATAACAGATGGATAACAGGAAAATCTCCAAACATTTGGCAACTAAACAGCATACTTCTAAATAATGCATGAGTCAAAGAGGACATCTCAGTGGAAATCAAAACTACATTGAATTAAATTAAAATGAAAATATAACATCAAAATTTGTGTGACACAAAGAAAAGCAGTGTGGAGAGGGAAATTTAGAGCATTAAATGCACACATTAGAAGAGGGAAAGTCTCAATAAGTTAAGCACCCTCCACAAAAGAATCTGGAAAAAGGAGAGAAAAATAAATCCAGTGCAAGTTCCTGGAAACAATAAAGAGCAAAAATTGGTGAAGCTGAAAAAAATAAATAAATGGGGAAATCAATGAGACGAAGAGCTTTGGAAAGGTGATGAAACTGACAAACCTCTAGCAAGATGGACAAATTAAAAAGAGAAAAGACAAAAATTACCAAAATCAGAAATCTGAGAGGAGATATAACAACAAACCTTTCACATTAAAAGGATAAATAAGGGAATAGTACAAACAGCTCAACACATGTAAATTCAAAAACTCAAGTTAAATGGACCTATCCCTTGAAAAGGACAAATAGCCACAGTTTATCCAATATAAATATATAGTTTGAATAGCCTATACCTATTAAGAAAATTGAATTTATAATTTAAAAATCCCCAGATAGAAATCTTCAGGCTCAGAGCGTTTCACAGCCGAATTCTACCAAATGTTTAAAGTAACACAAATTCTATACATCTTTACCAGAAAGTAGAAGAGAAGGAATCATTTCATCAGAATTAAAAACTTCTATTAATAGAGTGATAAGACAGGGGCGCCTGTGTGGCTCAGTGGGTTAAAGCCTCTGCCTTCGGCTCAGGTCATGATACCAGGGTCCTGGGATCGAGCCCTGCATCGGGCTCTCTGCTCCTTGGAGAGCCTGCTTCCTCCTGTCTCTCTGCCTGTCTCTCTGCCTGCCTCTCTGCCTACTTGTCATCTCTGTCTATCAAATAAATAAATAAAATCTTAAAAAAAAAATAGAGTGATAAGACAAGCTACATAAATGTGAGAAAATATTTGCAAACTATATAGGACAGCACAGGACTAATACCTAGAATATATAAAGGAGACTCAAAACTCAATAGTCAGAACAAAAATAATGACTGAATTAAGAAGTGCCCAAAAGGCACAAAGAGGAGTTTTAACAAAGAGGTTATAACTATGGCAAATAAGCGCCTAAAATGATACTCAGCATCATTAGCCTTTAAGCAAATGCCAACCAAAACTACAATGAGATATCACTATATGCCCATCAGAATGGATAAAACAAAAAATGGTAGCTCCCTCAAATCATCCCTCACCGGCATGATCTGCTGGTGGAAATGTAAAACGACAGAGCCATTCTGGAAAACAATTTGGCAATTTCTTAAAAAAACTAAACATGAGACCACCATAGGACCCAGGAACTATGGGCATGAAACCCAGAGTTGAATTAATTAATTAAGCACTGACATGTGAAGCCAGGAAGCCTTATGGCCACATAAAAAGTTATTCATGAATATTTACAGCAGCTTCATTTGTAACAATTACAAACTAGAAACAACCCAGGTTCTTCAACAGGCTGGATAAAGGAAGTGGATCCATACCTTGGAATACTACTCATCAATAACAAGCAACTACTGATACAGGCAACATCCTGAATGGAGCTCCAGAGCATTATTCTGTGTGAAAATGCCTGTCGCCAAAGACAACACAGTTTATGATTCCATTTATATAATATTCTTAAAATGAAAAAAAAATTCAGACATGGAGAACAGAATAGTGGTTTCCAGAAATTATGGAAGGGTGGGTGCAAAAGGGGAGTGAGCATGACTACTGAAGGATTACATGAGGGATCCTGTTGGGGATGGAAATGGTCAGTGCCCTAACTGTATCACTCTCAATATCTTGATTGTGATACCATACTGGAGTTTCATGGTATGGATGTGCCATAATTTGTTTGGCTATTGGAGGAAACTAAGCAAAGTGTACACAGTATATTATTCCTTACATCTTCATGTGAACCTATAATTATCTCAAAATAAAGTTTATTTTTAAAAAAAGGAAAAAAATAATCTTATAGGCAAATAGAAAGAGAAAAAAAAGAACAAATGAATACATGAAAACTGCATCAATTCTTAAAACTGCAAATTGTCTTTCATAAACTTCTCAGAGTCTATCCTGAATAGAAATTGCTAACTCGGACGAATCTACTCCTTATCCTAAAGATGGAACCAATATTGGGTTATCATCATCTATCTCAATAAACTGCACATTTCATCCAATTACCCTCTTCTTTACCAAGGTTCACATAATTTGTTCCTTAAAAAAATTCTTTGCCTGCTTAAGGCCTGAAGGAAAGAGCCTTCAAACATAATTATTTCATTATTGATCACTGAAGTAATCTAATTGAACTCCAAAAAGCTCAATTAGAAAGATGATTGATTGGGGCGCCTGGGTAACTCAGTGGGTTAAGCCTCTGCCTTCAGCTCCAGTCATGATCTCAGGGTCCTGGGATCAAGCCCCACATCAGACTCTCTGCTCAGAAGGGAGGCTTCCCCCCTGCCCCCCCTCACTTGCCTCTCTACCTATTTGTGATTGCTCTCTCTCTCTGTCAAATAAATAAATAAAATCTAAAAAAAAAAAAAAAAGAAAGATGATTGATTATTCAGAAAATGTTTGCTAAAAGCCTCTACCGCAATACATTTGCCAAAATGAAACAGGGAAGGAAAGGTCTCTCAATACCTTGGTTTTCAAACCTAAATTTAATAATAGCCCCTTTGCTTTCACTATGTCTAAATACCTTGATTCAGGTCTTAAACAAACTCTACGTGTGCCCACGTGGCCCAACAAACAGGAAAACGAGCCCCTTCCACCTCTTTCTGTTAATGACAAGATTTACTACTGTGAGCCAGGAGTGACCTTCAGAAACAGATGACCCTGTGGGCTAATTATGCTTAGAAAGAAAAGTAAAATATTAACTTGGTTGAAGGGTCACTGTTGCTCTTGGCATGCATTCCACACCACTGTATTCAATGAATCAGTGGACTCTATTACATCTATTAAGGTACATTTTGTCATCCATATATCCTGTCAATCTCAGGCAGAGACAAAATTAGAAATACGGACGGCTAAGGTGGCTGGCCAGCTGATGAAACCAATGTTTAAAATTCTGGGTTGATATCATACCTTCTGTGCTTTGTGGAATCTAAAGCCTTAATCCCCTACCAAGTGTTTTTCTAGCCATTTGAGTTAAATTCAAAGTTCTTGGGGGACCTGGGTGGCTCAGTGGATTAAGCCTCTGCCTTCGGCTCAGGTCATGATCTCAGGGTCCTGGGATTGAGCCCCTCATCAGGCTCTCTGTTCAGCAGGGAACCTGCTTCCCCCCTTCTCTCTGCCTGCCTCTTGTGATCTCTCTCTCTCTGTCAAATAAATAAATCAAATCTTAAAAAAATAAAAATAAAAATCAATAAATTCAAAGCTCTTTCCCCAAGAACCATCTTGAATCCACCTGTGCCCTTCTGCTGGCCTGCTCTCCATTTGGAGCTGAACCATCAAGTTTCATAATTTCCATAACTGAAAATGAGACCAGCTTGAGCCCAGCCTGAGCCCACTATGTTCTGAGTCAAAAAAAAAAAAAAAAATACTAGGCATAGCAGGTACTAGAATACCATCGCCACCAGGGAATAAGATGTTGCCCTAAGTCTCAGCATTGTATACTTGCCCCGGTACCACACCCAGCCACTGCCTTGTCCCCAGTCACTACTGAATATGTCCAACCCCTAAGGCTGGGTTTCTGCTCTGTTTCTAATTTTTTATTCTAGTTCCTATTTGGCTGTGACCCAAGTTTTCCCGGCCATCCAGGCCTCCCTTTCTTCAAGGGCTGAAACCTGACTCCTTTACCACCCAGCTACTGACAACTCAAGATGTTATCACTCACCTGACTTTGAGTTTCGACAGCTCTCAGAGATTCAAGCTCATGTTTCCAGAATGCTATGAAACAGAAATTCTTGTTGATTTTTCTGACTCACATAACCAGATCCACCCCAAAAAGAAAGAATAATCCTGATTCAGATGCATCTTGGACAACCCTGGGTAGTCCAAGTATCATCACTGGGATATTCAATTCAATTTAATTCAATAAAAATGTCTTGAGTTCTCAGAAGTGTCTGGCACTTTTCCAGCTGTTGGAATTGTGAAGATTAATAGGACACAGCTCCTGCCCTCCCAAAGCTTGTTGTTAATTGGGAAAACATACATACAAACACAGCTCTTCAATCTAATATGGTAAGTGATTTAATAAGCCATGAATTTGTGGTTCATTGAAAATAATGCAAGGTTCTTCCCAGAGGAGGAGGAGAGGAAGGGAAGGGATGTAGCAAGGGCAGAAAAGGGAGAAAGAGATTCCCCAACACTAGAAAGGGCACATCAGGTGGAATTTTATAAGGAACAGACACCTGCATGAGCCCACCCGGAGCACTCTAGGGAGAAGGGAGAGTCTTACAGGACAGAGCCTGTATGGTAGCTTTGGGAAGACTGGCCACAAACCCCATAATTTTCAGCCTCAACAAAAAGCCGCACACCCAACCCTGGATTGAAACCTAGTACCTTCTGCCCACAGAGAGTCAGGCGAGAGCTCACAGGGACTTGGGACAAGGGGTGAATGGATCAAATGTGGCCTGTACAGATGATGAATAAGAGTTCTCTCAGATGTCCTATTGGAAGTAAGATTCCCAGGCCTTCACAGAATTTCAGGGTGAGTGGAACAAATCTCAGTTGTGGAGATAATGGATTTTTCCCCCAGCCCTAACACAAGTGTGGGTCAAAGCTGATTATAATCGATTCTATAAAAATTAAACACTGTGGGGGCACCTGGGTGGCTCAGTGGGTTAAAGCCTCTGCCTTCGGCTCAGGTCATGATCTCAGGGTTCTGGGATCGAGCCCTGCATCAGGCTTTCTGCTCAGCAGAAACCTAGTACCTCAGCAGGAAGCCTGCTTCCTCCTCTCTCTGCCTGCCTCTCTGCCTACTTGTCATCTGTCTCTGCCAAAGAAATAAATAAAATCTTAAAAAAAAAAAAAACACTGTGACCATCGTACGTGTGTGTGTATGTGTGTGTGTGTGTGCGTAAAACAAAACGTGTGCATTCTCACAGTGATAAGCACAAAGCCCAGAGTAAATATAGAAAAGGGAACCTGACATAGACACGGACTCCAGTCAAATCTTCATGGAGGAGCTGATGGGTAAGCTGAGTCTTGAAGAGTAAGTTGATGGGTATCAAGTAAAAGGGAGCATAAAAGGGATTTAAGAGAAGTGAACCCTATGGGAGTGGGGATTGGAGTGCTAGAGGGCCACAGAAAATTTTCCTCTAGGTTCAGGCCCACAGTCTTCTTAGGTTTTGCCTGCTACTATTTTCTAGTTTCTATTTGTAAATAGCCCTGATACCTTACACAGGTTGGTGGGACTCACCTGGCCCTCTGTCTCCTCTTTAGCAACTACTCCAGAAGCAAAACCAAAAGAGTGTCTCATTCACTTTGTTTTTAATTGGGTACTCTTCATCTTTCATCATAGCCAAGATGATAGAACGCTCAAGCTGAAAGTGGTTTAGCAATGACTTAGTCCAAAATTATCCTCATGCAGATGGGGGAATTGAAGGCCAGAGAAGAGAAATGATCTGTCATCTGTCACACATCTTGATGGGGTAGAGTGAAATCTGCATCTAGGACTCCTAATGTCTAATCCTGTATTCACACTTTAGAAGCTCTTCCATGTAACTTGTTTACGTTGTTCCATGTGGTTGGGTCCCTAGATGCCCCTCAAAGTTGAGTGGCACTAAATCACACAAAGGGCTACAGACACTGGCCATGGGCAGACAGTGGCTTCTGTCAGGTGTCCATGCCAGCTATATTGGGAGTTTATGATGATGTGAAGAAATGGCTGAAAAATGGCACCAGAGCTCTCCCACCTCAGGGGATGACAGAGCCCAGGGTCAAGGGAAGAAGAGAGTGTCTTCCTTAGCAACAGAAATGAGCTCATCAGGGGCAGAAATCAAAGTTGACTCTGCTGTTTTCCTTCTTGTTCTACCAACCACCTCCCGTTTCTACTTCCCTGCCCTCCAGCCTCTAGTTCTCTGCTACTGCCATCTGGAGGCCGTGGGGCAGGAAAAGCATAGGAATGAGACTTTCCAAGATAGCAGCCAAGGACAGAAAATGTGGTTCTTGTCACCCAAGCGGCATGGGCTTATTAGACCCTTTAACTGACCCTGTCCAGGCATGGCAGACAGCCACCAACCCCCAGACACCAGAACCCTTCCCCAGGTGGCATCCATCACAACTGTGCAATGGTTGACTAAAACCCATCTTTAGAAATGCACTTTTCCTAAGAAGGGGGAACTTGAGAGGCTTAGGCCATTGGAAAGTAATGAAACTTTCCTGATGGAGATGCTGATAAAAAGGAGAAGAGAAACACATGAACAACATAGAGAGTCCAGTCTCAGGGCCCAGGCCAGGCAAGAGTTCTCAGCCAAGGATGACTGCTGGCTGAGCTGGAGACACCAGCTGGGGTACAAGTTGGGGGGAGATACCTTGTATTTGGGCCACAGCCACTTTGGGGAGTCTTCAAAGAAAAGTAATAAGTGGGCTAGTCGGCACTTAGCCAACTGGAGATTTTCAGAAATGGACCTTTCAGATACTCCCTAGTTCAGATCTTTATGCACTGAACTAGTTTCATGCAAAAATTACCCAAAAAAGGAGATACTAGACTATGCTGCCATCTCTAGACAGCTTGGATCTCCTGTTACATCTACTGTGCAGATTCAGTTGGGAGGAGGAGTGAAATTTGGGATGGAGGACTGTCAGAGTAGGGTGGTACAGGGAAACCCAGACCTCACAATGCTGTCACACACTGTGTCAAACCATGGCCTCTTTAGAGGTGGAAAGTGGGGTGGTATGTCCAGAAATACACAAAATCTTTGGCACTCCTCCTGTCAAAAAGTAGAATCGGGGGCTTGGGTGTCTCAATTGGTTGAGCGTATAACTCTTGGTGTCAGCTCAGGTCATGATCTCAGGATAGTGGGATCTAGCCCTGTAGTGGGATCTACACTGGTGTGGGGTCTGCTTGAGTCCCCACTCGGTCCACCTCTCTCTCTCTCTCTCTCTCCCTCTCTTAAAAAAAAAAAAAAAAATCTTATCTACTCTCCCTTCCTGGAGTATGGGCCAATCTTAGTAACTTGCTCCTAACAAATAGAATATACCAGAAGCACCTTGCAAGGCTAGATGGTAAAATGTCACAATGAGTCTTCCATTCTCTTCCTCTTCTTCTCTGTCTCTGTCTCTCCCTCTCTACCTCCCTCTCCCTCTTTCACTCACCATCAGGATACTGGCACTTGACACCCAGCCACCACAAGGCAGCCACATGGCAAAGCCACATGTGGGTGCAAGGGAGTGAACCCTCTGACAATTGCTGCCCCAGGCTGTTGAGCACCGCCCCCCAGATGATGCTAAGTGGAGCAGAGATGAGCTGAACTCACTAAGTCAGGCCCAAACTGCAGACTCATGAGCAAATTAGATGTTGTTGGTTTAAGCTACTAAATGTTGAAGTGCTTTATCACACATCAACAGATCTGCAGATCAGAAAGCTTCCCATTCAGACTTCTCCTTTTTGTAGTATTTGGAAGCTGAGGCCCCCGTGAGGCAATGCTTGGCCATTAGGGTAGAGCTGCTGCTCAGACTCTGGCCTTTGGCCTCCTGAGCCACCGCCACGTCCTCTGCCTCATGTGAGGATACATAGTCTGTGTTGACTGGCCTTGCCCTCACAGGAGGAGGGGGAGATGGAGAAGAGGAAGCATCTCATTCCCACCAAGTGGCCTTACCCGAAAAATTTATATCTTGGGTATGGATACCAGACAACGGACTGAGCTCCCCGGTTCCTAGGAATGGATCTCCTTGCATGCCACTTAGCCCTGTTTGTATAAAGAGCTCGGGGAGCCTAAGTAGAGGCTGGGGAGACAATGGCAATTCAGGTTTCTGAACCCTGGGAGGCAAACCCACACAGATATGGGGAAGGGAAAGCCATTCTCAGCCCCAGAGTGGCTGCCTGGATGCCCAGAGGGTTTCCTTGGAGGTGGAGGGGGCCAAGGGGCAGGAGTTTTGTCCAGTTGGAGCCCAGGGCCAGAAATGAATAGAGAAGAAACAGCAGCAAATCTCATGCCTGTGCTCTCTGGCCAGGCATGAGGGCAATGTCTGGCTCCCCACAAAGAAAGAATAAGCTATCTTACAGCTAATCATCGGGGGGGGGGGGGGAGACAATACCATGTCCCTTGGTGGATACAGATGGAATTCACTGGCTTTGAGGGACAGGATGAGGTCACAAAACAAAGACGTGGGACCCCTGAGAATCAGAGAAGGACTCCAGACCAGTGCACAGCACATATTTGATGCATGTACTTTAATATGCTTCCGGCAGTCCTGAAATCAGCCAGTCCATCAGTAAAAAATGGGGAATGATGACTGTGAACCCAGGATACCCCTGGGTACTCTAGAGCAGCCAAGCAATGGGCAGAGCCCTATTTTAAGATTCTGCAACCCTGCCCTTGCAGGATTCCCAAAAGGAAGGCCTAAAGGCACAGGCAGTGTAAGGACAGCATGGTACCTGCCCAGGCAGAGATATGGGGTCAGAGTTCACAGAAGGACCTGAGCTTTGCAGAGGTGGAGAGGAGCACAGGGGCCTGTGGCTGAAGACCCAAAGGAACCCAATCACCCTCTCATTGTGTCACTGAAACCTTGTTAGACTCACTATTCCCCACCGATCGATCCGGCACTACTCACCTGAGGATACTCCTAGACCGCATTCCCACCTCTCCATCCCACCACCGCACCAGCTCTCACGTGCTTCTCCCTCAGCCTTTCTTGTTGCTGAAACTCTGGGTCTGCTCTCCCACTCTGCCCTGGGCTTCATCCCAACCTTTCGCAGCTTCGGGGCTTTTTCAGGTCTGGCATGAAAAGGCTCAGAGACCCAGAGGGGGATCCCAGCCTGATGAAGGAAGACACACCTACAGTCCACAGCAATGCAGGTCTCAACAGCGCCAGTCCAGAAACTAAGGCCTCCGGGGAATACTGTCTGAGCCCAACAAAGGAAGACATTCATTCTTAGGAGGCTTCTAGAAGGCTTCCTGTAGGAAGACGCATGGGACACATCCCCTGAAGGAACTGTACGCTCTCAGGGCTGAAACATGAGAGGAGGGTAGAAATCTCGGCCAAGAGAACAGTCCTAAACAAGGCTCAATGATGAGAAACTCTGTAAAAATCAGGGAAGACCCTGCTTCCTCAGTGGGCAGGAAGAGAGGACCCATGCTGTCATAACGTCCCACACCATGAGCTGAGATGGATCCCTGAGGCCTGGAGAAGGACCCATAGATAGCAGGGAGAATGTAGCTGGGCCCAGCCTGGTACGCATGCAAAGCAAGCATGGGAAGGTCCATCAGTGTCCCTCAGGGGCCTACCTTGAGCACCAGGCACATGGGGCAGGGACTGATATGGCAGAGGAAGCTCTGGGAGAGCATTTCTCTGGGCCCGGCCCTGCCTACCATCCATGCCAGGATGGCCACAGCTTACAGTGCAGACTCTCTGCTTCTGTGTGTCCAAATATGGTTATTAAGTACATGTCCCACCCCATTGCCCCAGCCCTGTACCCTGTGTCAGCACCTCCCCAAGATCCAGGGGCTGGGATGTATCTGGGATCCTTCAGCTAACCATGGCTCCTCATGACTGCTCATGAACACAGGGCACATGGGCCTCTGGCACCTCTTCTCTTTGCTGGAGCTCACGAAGAGTGTGGACACAGGAACAGGAGGGTCTGAGAGATTCCCCTTTGGCAACACAAAAATCTGAAGGACTCCTGTCAGAAGAGGGACTGGGATGAGGTAGTGCATATTCTCCAGTGCCTTCCTCATCTCGGGCTTCCAATTCATAGGCTCAAGCAGGCTCCCTGGCTCCACGTGGCTCAGTAGGACCCCAAAACCAAGAATACCAAGGGTCAGTGTGATCTCTGAGAATTAGGATTTCTTCACAGGGAGCAGAAACTATCCCAACCCCAGGGAATGGTGGTCCCCCTGGTTCTCCAGGAAGCAAGCATCCCTAACACCTCCAAGTAATAATTAAATAAAGATGGTGTCTTTCCAGGGAGTTGTATCCTCATAAGAAAGTGCTCAGTAACCAAAGGGTGGGGGAGGGGGGCTCATGGAAACAAGCAGGGCAAGAGCTGGCCTTGGCCAACACAAGCTCCCACTCTAGACCTCTCCAAGGACTCATCCCTATGTCCAATGGAAGAAGGCTTGGGGGACCCCATTCTTCCTCAGGTGCATGTTGGGGCTGGGGCTTTAGTCTCCCCAGCGTGGCCCCCCAGCCCTCCTCTACAGGTGCACTGGCTCCAGAAGTTTGCTGGCAGCTTAGAGCAGGGGGCCAAGAGCAAAGCTTCTTTCCAGCATGTTGAGCTTTGCACTGGGTTAGCCTATCTGGATGGTCAGCTCGTTAGCTTTACATGGCTGCCATGACTGGAGGTAACCTCCCGCATTCAGCTCAAATGCCCAGTTCTTCATGAGTCTTCATGGTTGTTTGTAGTTGTTGTTTTTAATCCTCTTTATCACTTATCACATGATCTTAAACGTCATGGCACTATAATGAAAGGTAGGGAGTGTGGGATGGAGAGGTCTGAACTGAGTATCTCCTGTGTGGCCCTGGGTCATTTGTTCAGACATCTGCTCCCCAGGCTCCTGCAATCCCACAACTCATGGAAACATTAGAGGTCTGAGACCCTGTTAACAGAGAAGGAAATCAAGGCCAGAAAAGAGAGGACATTTCAGTCCCATACCAAAGTGAATGGCTTATCCATCAAATCATATGACTGCAAAGTTATATTTTGTCAGGATTTGTGGAGTCCACCTGGAGAATAGAAGAATAAAAGTGGTTTCCTTTTAAAATTCTCTTTCTCTCACTCTCTCTCTTTGATTCCAAAATATGTAACCAAAAGCACAGCACTCTTCTTCAGGATCGATCATCTTCCTTCCAATGTGGATCCTACAAAAAGGATCTGTACAGGCATGAAGCCTCTGTGGAAGGGAGAAGGTGGATCCTGGGGGCTGAGCGTGTCCACCTGCTGGAGGGTGGGGGGCATTTTCCTGCCTTGCTCTCAGCATCCCCTCAGGAAAGGCCAGAGAGGGAAAAGGCTGCAGGTAGCCTCCAGCCCAGGATGGAGAAGCAAGGCCAGAAACCACACCATCCGAGCCCAGGGAGAAGCTCCCCGGCTCTCCACTCATGGGCTGGCTTCCCCCAGGGGCCTATAAGAAGGGACGAAGAGGGAGTGGGAGCAAGTCAGAGGCTCCATGGCTGCAGCCGAGGCCACAATGGGGACATTGAAGCCAGTGTGGGCAGTAGCGGACAGGGGCAAGGAAGAAGAGCACGGAGGGACAGGGTTTCCAGGAAAGCCCCCATAGCGAGGGTCTAACGTCCTCGTAGCCACAAGGAAGGAACTGGGCTTTGAGGGAAGGGGCCTCCTGACCTTTAAGTCTGCCCTCAGTGCCACAAGGGGGACAGGCCAGACCTCAAACAGCCCCCCTGGGCTCATGCCTGCATCTCATTATCTGTCCTGCCCCCAGAACATCAAGTGGCCCTTGTTCTCAGATCCCCCACCCTGCCCCTTCTCAAGCTCTTGGCTGAAGCGTGTGTTGTGGGCACAGCACAGTGGAAAAAAGACTGAATGCAGACCCCTACCCTCTGTCCCCTCCTCTACTGCTCCCCACCAGCCCAGATGCCCTCAGACTCAGGGCCCCAGGTCTTCAGTACCCTGGAGGCCAGAGATCGGGCTCCTCTCCTCCCCCATCCCCGGAGCCGTCGTCCTGTGGCCCTGAGGAGGTGCCTGGTCCATGGATAGGCATCGTCACCAGCCCTGGTGTGGTTCCCACGAGTGGGCATTGGCCTCGGTCCCCCGATCTGCTGTATGCCTCACACCAGCCCCCTTGCCCTCAGGCCTGTGTGTCTCTCCTTGGCCTGAGGACCAGCATTTGTTCCTTCTTGATTACCAACAGGTGAACAGATCCTCCAGCAGAGGCAGATTTGTGTTTGTAACCTCCTAACATCCCTCTCTCAAATCTGTCCCCTCCTTTCCTCTGTACCATCACCTTATTCCCAGCTGCCCTCCTCCCTACCGGGATCTCTGCAACGTCCTCCAGGCCTCCCGTTCTGATGCTCTAATTCATTCACTGGGGGCGGGGGGGGGGGGGGGAGGAAACCTGATTGTATCACTCACACCCTAAAATCCCTTCAAAATTTCCCCAGTGCTTTTGACCTAGAGACCCAACTCCTTCCTGACATGGTCTAGCATAGCCTCCCAGCTTCCAGTACCTTCTTCATTTCCCTTTTCTCCCATCAGACAGTAAAGCTCCCTGAGGTCAGGGGCCATGTCTGGTTTGCTCTTTAGGCTATTTCTAGTTTGTGATTTCATCCTGGGTTCAAGCACTAGTAAGAAGGGAACAAATGAATGAATGAATGAACGGACGAACAAACGAATTAGCACATGATTTAAGGAGGAAGTTGTCTCTCTGGAAGGTGAAGAGGTAAACGCCCTTTGCCCAAAGCAGGTCTTTAGTCTGATGCCTGAAGTTCCTCGAAGCTGGATTAGATCCCTCCCAAGTGTCTTCCAACTCTGCAGGGGGCAGGTAGCCCTTTTTCAAACAGAGCCCTTGGACTCGATGCTTCACCCAGGGCCTTTTTATTCTGCTGCTTCCCATGTCTGTGAGAAAGACCCTGGGTCCGGCCAGGACCACGTGGGAAGAGGGAGCATGACGCTGGGCTGCAGGGACACAGAAGAGCCTTTATTCTGGCAGACTCTTGATCCCTCACTCTGACTAAGCCCATGGGTGCACTGCAGGGGGAGGGGGATAACAAGAGAGGTCTTGAGGAATGCTGGGGAAGGGAGAGAAGCCGAGTGTCTGGGCTGTGTGACCCCAGGCTACAACACTACAATGGCTCTCAAAATATTCTCCTTTATCAGGAAGTTGGAATGTGAGTCACACTCCACGCTCCCCCGAGGGTTTCCTTGCTGAGCGGGACTACAAATTGTTCAACTAATTGGGCCTCATGCTGAACTCAGCCTTAGTCCTGAGCCGGCCTCTGTGGTCAGGAGAGCGAGCACAGAGGCAGGTGCCAAGGTGAGGGAGGGGTGCTCCCAGTGCTCCCTCATTCAGCAGGGGCCAGGAGATGATGAATAAAAGGACAAGTGGTCCAGCATTGTTCAGTTCACAAAGAATTGACCACCTACAATGGTTAAGTCCTTAAAATTATCCCACGAATCTAGCAGAGCAAGATGAGACTATTGCTCTTCTGCAAATAAAGACAACAAATCTCAAAGAGTGCCTGCAATGTTTGTGGTTGCAGATTCGGGGGCGAAAGGGGGAGATGCTGAGTCAGGCCGGCAGCCTCCCAGGTGGGTGTTAACCCACCATATGACATTGCCCTCTGGGGACTTAGGATCTCTGCAGTAGAGGTGATGGGTAGATTGTGGGAATTCTTCATGAGGTTTTAAAAAAGCCATCATTGGTCTGTGTTGGTTTTATAAACCTCCATGGAAACAATAGGGAGAGTTAGATAAGCTGTGGGTTAGCGGTGGTTGCACGGAGTTCACACCAAAGGCTGAAGAGTGGCCAGAGAGATTAAGACAGAAGACATGATCCCTGGACCTCTGAACCTGCTATCTGGGCCTCCGTGGGCATCTGGGGAACAGCTGCAAACCAACTTCCTTCAAGGTGTAGACCAGCCCAGCTAACAAATATAGGCATCTTCACCCTAAAAGGAGGAGCAAGGTGACAGATAGAAATATTATTTTTGTTATTTATTTCTCACCCATGGTTGTATACCACCATGCTGCCAGTCTGTCCTGCTGGAAGGAGAATTAAGAATAATGTAGCGGGAACATAAGGGAATAAAATATTCAGTCTTCAGGTTTTGAACCCCTAAACTAGGTCTTGAAACTCACAAATTAGACAATAGTGAGAAAAGTCTATACTTCTGATTTTCAGTAGCCAAGTTGTGCTAACAGCTGTCCTAGGAGAGTAACAGGCACACCGTCGGGCTCTGGGATGCAGAAGTGAGGATGGTAACGCTAGCTGACACTTGTGGTCTGCCAGGGACATGCGACGCCTGACTGATGTAACCCATGCATGCATGCTCTTTTGTTAAACCCTCAGATGCCCCGAGAAGAAGCAGGCTTCCTGATGAGCAAAAGAAAGGCTTGGAGCCAGGAGCCAAGCCTGAGGAGTGGACAGCCCAGGGAGGCTCATCTGAGCCCCTTGAGAGGAAAGGTTGTTCAGGTCCTTTGCAGGCTTGAGATGCCACGATTTTATTTGTCTGTTGTCATGAGGACAAGAGAGAGCACATGTGTGTCTGAGGATGTAGATGCGAACAGTAGTCTCCTGGTGACTTAATGCTAGTAAAATCACAGAGGCTTACTTTATAAACTTACTCCCTCAGAGACAACATTGTCTCTATTAAAATGATAAAGAGTGTGTGAATAAACAGAAAGAACTAGTTTTGTCAGAAGGGATTCAGTATGTTTGCATTTCTAGCTTCTAGGGTTGGACATAATTGGAGCCTGCCTTTTCTGAGCTCACACATACATGTGTGCATACACACATGGGCACACACACATGTGCACATACGCACACACTACTCCAGGAGCTTGACTGAACTATTTCTGGTCCTGCCTTAGTCACAGTCTTTCTCACAGAGCAGTGCCCCCCCTCTGGGCTGACTGTCTTTTATGATTAATGAATGGTTTACATACCCACAATTTCTGCAGACCAGATTGAAGACCACTAAACAGTCTCCCAGCTGCCCGCAGGATGGGCTTTAGAGCCTGCGACGGGAAGGTGCATAGACACATCTGTGGAGAGACGGGATGCCAGACACACTGTCTAGAGCCAGGCTACTGAGGTGCTAGCCATCCGACTCACTGGCTGTGTGACCTGAGGCAAGTGCCTTACCCTCTCTGAATCTCAGCTTCTTCATCTGTCGCTGGAGATAGGATAGCATCTGTTCCTAGATTTGGTGTGGAGATTAAATAGTTGGAACAGAATAGTGTTTGAAACAGCACCTTTGGCATAGTAAGGTAGGAACTCCAGACCCTCCTCCTACAGGCTCAGACCCCCAGGATCTGCAAACCCTCAGGAGGTTTGGAGCTTTGTTCCCACCAGCAACCACACAACATATTGAGTCTGGAGCCTTTACTGGTCTGGGCCTTTAAGTTTCTGTGTAGTTGGGCCCTTGGGTGCTGGTTCCTTTTTCATTTTTCTGAGTGAAAGTTCCCTGTTGGACCTGTGAAACTTGTCCTTGGACTCCAGCTCATGTGACTCAGCATGGACTCCACATCAGCCCAGTTCAGGGGTCTCTCTCATTCCCATCCTTGTTTGGGAGCTGTTGGTACAATACAGAGCCTTCCAGAATCACATTGCTACAGTTCCCCAGACTAAGAGTACAAACCCTGTTCAGAGGTTCCCATGGCCCCTTCAGATGGAGAAAAAATCCAGAGCAACCACTGAAATGGTTCAGACTAAGCAAGCTATGCCGTTTGAACAATACTGGACAGAGTTTTAAAAACGGTGCCCCATTCGGGTGTCTGTCTTTGGCTCAGGTGGAGATCCCAGGGTCCTGTGATCAAGCCCTGCATCAGGCTTCCTGCACAGCGGGAAGCCTGCCTCTCCCTCTCCCCCAGCTTGTGTTCCTTCTCTCCCTGTGTATCTCTCTGTCAAATAAATAAATAAATCTTTAAAACAAAACAAAACAACAGTGACCCCTGGAGTATGTCAAATTCTCATTGGGCCAAAAGTGGGGAAATGATCCGACCACCCTACGTGCGTCACTCATGTGGCCCTTTTGAATGTGTTGAGATTCACAGGGACTTGACAAAGATGTGGAAGCTGAATGGCCCAGCGGGTGCCCTAGGATCCTCACCCTGGTGAGTACACTTGTGGCTGTCGTTCCCACTGACCCCCCGAAGCCACTGCAACTTTTCTTAAAGATGAGCATCTTTCTGTTCTGCTTTCTAAATCTTTTAATGGCTTTCAACACATGATAACAAAAACATCACTAACAATAATAATGGTTATACTGCCAATGATTTGAAATTATTGATACCTTCACACCCAGGACAGTGCTAAGAATTTGACTTCTATGCGGTGGCTAATGTTTTATGATACGCAGTACTGTCGTTCTGCTTTACAGAAAAAGACACTGAGGCCTGGCCATAAGGCACATGGCCAGTAAGTGAGAGAGGCAAGACACACACCCAGTTCCTTCTCCAAAACTGATTTTTCTGCATTGTCTGCAGTCATCAGCTCTCCTTGTCCCTGCTGCACTGTTCTCTGCTTCTCGAGGGTATGCCCAGAGCCCCAGAATCACTGCCCCACTGGGTTGAGGTTAGGTCAGTCTGTGAGCACGTACACTGGGATGTGGAGTTCAGCAGGAGAGTAATTGTGATTCTCTGTCCCACGGTCTCTGGCTGCTGGGTGTCACAGGGAGATGATATTTGTGGACAGGCAGCTCTCAGGTCTCCAGGCAGCCTCCTGGCCACACTTGCTTTGGTACCACAGGCCCTGGAGGCACTGGTGATGACTTCCCTTTGATTTCTGCTCTGGAAGTCCCAAGGGAGTCTTCCTGACCCCCCACTCCCCAGACTCTCCCACAGTGGAGAAAGCCGCCGGTTCCCCAGGTTAAATCTCTCTCTACTCAGGTGACCTGGCATGTTTCTGCTTCTCTGCAAATCCCTAGACAAACCCCTTCAGCTCCCAGGGTCCAAGACACTGCCAGCTGGAGAGACCATCCTCTCTCCTCCCCCCCATAACCCTCGGCAGGAGATGTCTTGCTCATACCCCACCCGTTTCTCCCTAATGCCCAGCGCTTTCCACCTACAGGCCAGCTGGGAGCTTGTTTCTCCAGGAAGTCTTTCTTGACTCAAGGACCCAGTTAGTTCTCCTGGCTTCATCTTCGTGGCTCCCTGTGCACTGAACATCCTGTTGATGGCAAGCTGTACAAATAAGCAATTGTGGCTGTTTTGCTCACCACATACCAGCCCAGGGCCTATACGTATATTAAGCATTCACGGATAAATAGATGAAAAATGTCGAAAAGGCTTTGAGATCATGATGCCTGATATAGGGAAAGAATATATGCAGCTCAAATCCCTAAAGTCGGCTCAAGAATGCATATTGGCACGAACTCTGAGCTGGGTAGGCTCTGTGGGGTAAAAAGGTGAGCCCGCTGGGAGCCCACATCCAGGAGGTGTGAACATACAGAGGGGTTTCGTGGTCTCCGTGCAGCTGCATTCTGTTAAGGTTTCTGGTAACTCCTGCCTCCTTTGGCCCTAGGATTGTATTTGTGCTGGGAGAAAAAGCATGCCAGGAAGGAGACCACTCCAGATGTCAAGACTCAGAGGATGGCTTATTTTAGTTCCAGGACTTTCACCAAGAGTAACCAATTGATATCAGTTTCTTGAACAGCACACTTGACAGCATTTAAATATCTTTATATATTTCATCAAGGTCATGGAAAGCAACTTTTTTTTTTTTTTAATAAGTGGAGGAACAGTCCCACAGTCCCACATGGGTGGGGAGTGGGGGGTAGGTGGGGTTCCACTGGACGGCCAAGCCCCGTTGAAGCTATGACCAGCTTTTAGCTTGTGAAAACCTGCAAACATGCTTTAAAACCCTACACGATTTTGTATAAATGACACTGGAGGGCAGCGGGAAATCAACTTTTCCACACCAGCTGTCCTCTGTGGTTGGCCCCCTTGCCCAGGGCTCCTAACTTGCCCTCCCTCCCACCCCGACACTCCCTGTTCCCAGGGAGGGTGTTTCGGAGGCTGCATCTCAGCCCACCATCCAAGAAGCAAAGCTGAAGGAGCAGAGCTTAGAGCTGAGAAATCACTAGGAGTGGACACGAAAGCAGCAACAGGACAGGAGCCAAGAACAAGGATCAAGTGAAAGAAGCCACAGCAGGGAATAAAAGCCGCCAGATTCACCAGAACAATCCTGGACCTCTGCCGCCCTCTAGCAGGCACTGGTGGTACTGTCTCCCTGCCGTGGGAGCGCCAGCACCCAGAGCAGGCTCCAATGCTGGGCTCTTTAACAGACACTGCCATTTTTGAGCAGGTGACCTTGGGAAGTTATTGAAAACAGCCCTGCAGAAGTTCTTATTTGTAAAGTGAGGGGTAATACTAGTCCCTACCTCCTGTGAGATGTTTATGAGGTTTAAATGGCCAAGATGGAGTAACAAAGGACCAGACTTACCCTCCTCCTCCCCCCCTCTCACAAGAACCCCTGGGGGTGGGGATGGGGATTGGGCAGGACTGACCAAATATCCCAAAGAGCAGTTTTCAGCACAGGGCACATCAGACACGAAGTACAGGGATCCCTAGGAGAGAGGAAACAAATGATCCCCATGATTGCCCAGCTCACTGACCAGAGAATTTCCAGGGTAGAGGGAGGGGACCCTGGCACAGCTTGCAGACTCCATGACTGGAGGAGACAAAGCCAGCGTCCAAAGATACCGAGACAATTCCTGAGGACCTGGAGCAAGACAGAGCTGAGCAAAGAGAGAACTCCAGAGAAATCCGGCGCTTGCTTCCGCAGCACATGCACTAAACTTGGAGTGATACAGAGAAGATTAGCATGGCCCTGGGTCAGGATAACACACAAGCTCGCGAAACTCCAGAGAACTCCAGAGAAAGGGTCCTCTTTAAGTATGTAGCAAAGTACCCATCAGCACGTGTGTATGGAGAAACTACCAAAGACTAGGAAAGAACCACCTGTCCACAGTGGAGGGAGGGGTACCCAGCATTCACACAGGATCAGAACAGGGTCTCTTCCCACAAGCCAGAATGAAAACTTTGCAAACCATGAGGCATTAGGTGGAATCTTGCTTCAGGAGTAGGAAATGATTACCCCTAGAGTAAACAAAGCTCCAACTCCCATCACCCCACCCCCCACAACCGCCCTAAGAAATTTAAAGGCATGACCTGAAAGGGTCAAACTGTTTCTAAGTAAACTTAATCATATCCCAGGAGGAAGCTTAAAAAAAAAAAAAGCAAGAAAACAAAAATAGCCAGCACACAAGGATAAAAAGTAACAGTGCCCAACAATCAATAAAAAATGGCCACACGTGCGAGGCTGCAGGGAAATTATCCATCATAATGGGAAAACCCAAGCAATGGATTGAGTGCCAAAATATGACTCATCAAAACTGGTAGGACAGGAATCAAGCAATACTTAGAAGGACGTTACAGCACTAACTTGGTTTGAAAGCAGGGAAAATCTCAAATCTATGATTATCAGCTGCCATCTTAAAAAAATAAAAGAGAATAAATAACACCCAGAGTAAGCAGGAGAAACAAAGAAAAAAGATTAGGGCATAAATCAAAAAATACAAAGTAGAAGAACAAGAGAAAAAAATCAGTGAAATTAAAAAGCTGGAGGGTTAAAAAAACAAAACAAAAAAAGATCAGAGGTGCCTGGGTGGCTCAGTCATAAAGCGTCTACCTTCAGCTCAGGTCAGGATCCCAGGGCCCTGGGATGGAGCCCCACACCAGGCTCCCTGCTCAGCCGGAAGCCTGCCTTTTCCTTTCCCTCTCCCCCTGCTTGTATTCCTTCTCCTGTTATGTCAAATAAATAAAGACTTTAAAAAACATATAAATAAATAAACAAATAAATAATAAATAAGATCAATTAAATTGATAAGCCCTTGGTCAGACTGCTCACAAAATAGGAAAGAAGAACTCAAACTACTAATGTTAGGAGTGGTAGATTTGATATAATTATAGATTCTACAGCTATGGCCAACAGACACATGAAAAAGTGCTCCATATCACTCGGCATCAGGGAAATACAAATCAAAACCACAATGAGATTCCACCTCACACCAGTCAGAATGGCTAAAATTAACAAGTCAGGAAAAGACAGATGCTGGCGAGGATGCAGAGAAAGGGGAACCCTCCTACACTGTTGGTGAGAAGGCAAGGTGGTGCAACCACTCTGGAAAACAGCATGGAGGTTCCTCAAAAAGTTGACCCAGCAATTACACTACTGGGTATTTACCCTAAAGATACAAATGTAGTGATCCGAAGGGGCACATGCACCCAAATGTTTATAACAGCAATGTCCACAATAGCCAAACTATGGAAAGAACCTAGATGTTCATCAATAGATGAATGGATAAAGAAGATGTGGTATATATATATATATGCAGCCATCAAAAGAAATGAAATCTTCCCATTTGCGATGACGTGGATGGAACTAGAGGGTATTATGCTTAGCGAACTAAGTCAATCAGAGAAAGACAACTATCATATGATCTCCCTGATAATGAGGAAGTTGAGAGGCAAAGTGGGGGATTTGGGGGGTAGGAAAAGAATAAATGAAACAAGATGGGATCGGGAGGGAGACAAACCATTAGAGACTCTTAATCTCACAAAACAAATTGAGAGTTGCTGGAGAGAGGGTGGTGGGGTTATGGACATTGGGGAGGGTATGTGTTATGGTGAGTACTGTGAAGTGTGTAAACCTGGCAATTCACAGACCTGTATCCCTGGGGCTAATAATATATTATATGTTAATAAAAAATAATAATTAAAAAGAAATTATAGATTCCACAGCTGTTAAAAGGAAAAAAGAGCGTATTGTAGAAAACTTGAGACCAGCATAGTCAACAAGTAAAATAAAATGTACAAATTCCATGAAAGCCATTATCAGTGTTCACTAAAAAGTAAACAAATGATCTGAAAAATCTTTATATCTATTTTTAAAGTAAATTTATACTTTAAAATATTCCCACAAAGAAAATTCCAGGCCCATATGGTTTCATTAGCTAACATTTAAGAAAGACATAATTCCAATCTTATATAACTCTTCCAGAAAATTGTAAAAGAGGAAATACTTTTCAACCCATCCTGAGAGATTGGTTAGCATTGCCCTGACAGCAAAACCAGACGGACTTTATAAGAAAACTGTAGACCTATATCCCTAAGAAAACCGATACAAAAAATAAAAATAGCCAAACAAAATTTTAGCACATTAAATCCAATGATATAAAAAAATAATACATCAAGACCAAGTAAGATATTCCAGGAAGGCAAGGTCAATTGGTAATTTGAAAATCCATCTGTATAATTCACCACCTTTATCAATTAAAAAAGAAAAAATATCATATAGGCATTTCAGTAGACACAGTAGAAATATTTTCATAAAATCCACCTTCATTCCACACAAAAACTGTCAGAAAACTAGAAATAGAAGGAACTTCCTCAACCTGATAAAGGACCTCTATAAAGAATCTTCTGTGAGTTCATCCAATTTCATAGCTTCCAAAATCACCCATACACCAAGTCTCAGATTTATTCCTCTAGTTCAGACCTCCTCCCTGAAACTTAGACAACTCTCCACCACTTGAATATCAAATAGCAATCTCCAATAATAATATATTATTTCATTCACTTAGCTAAGATTTGAACTTTTCCTTCTACAGTAATAAGTAGTAAAATCAGAGTACTGTTTTCTTTACATGCATTGTTCTTATCTGAATTTTGAATTAAAAATTACATTAGACTTATAAAACAGGCCAGAAAACTTTCTCTTTTCCTATTGATGGAGTCCTTTATAAAAATCAGGAATTAACTATTCCTTGTAAGTTTTATAAAACTCACCTATAACCCATCTGGACTTGAGGTTTTAAAGGTAGAAGGTCTTTAAATGCCACTTTAATTTCCTTAATAATTATTGGTGTCTATAACTTTTCTCATTTTCTCCGGAACTAATTTGGGCCATTATTTTTCTAAAACTTCATTCATTGCATTTGGGTTTTTAAAATTATTAGCACAATTAAACATAATATATAGTGAGTGTTTCAAGGAATGAGAGGGTTTAGCCTTTTCAGGCTTTGCTAAGTTCACTTACCAACCTATGCTTATTTGCATAGGTCAGCCTTCTTCCCAGATGGAAACAACATCATTTTCTTTGATGATGTTCATTTGTATCTCTAGAATTGTCTACAGCAAATAATGTCTCCTACAACTATGCCCTCCTTGAAAGTCTGTGTTGTTTTAGTACCAATTTCAAGAACCTATGGCATGCCTGGTTTCTTTCTACAATAACATATAGGTAAATCCTTCACACTCTTCCTCCTTGGCTTTGGTGTTTCATGCCACCAAAGGCTGCTACTGTGTCTTCCATCTTCTTAAGATTTATCTCTTCCCACTCAGTGCCTAGTGTATTGCCCAAATAACCACATTGATGTACTGATTACACTTGGAAGTGTTATCTCTGCTACATTACAATAAACCCAGGATTAACCAGAGAACAGCTGCCTAGAACTCCCAGTTGACAGTGGTAAATTTCTAGTATAGCTCCACTTCTAGAAGTAACTAGCTGAATAATAATAGTTATCATTCCCTGAATGCCTACTATAAGCCTGACATAAAATGGTGTTCTGGATGTGCCAGAAGCTTTATTAGAGCCATTGAAGCAAAAAATGTTAGTAATTTTGTTTCACTGATTAGGAAAACATGGCTCTCCTATGACTTGCCTGAGGTCATCTAGTGAGTAACAGTGGGGACTCAAATTCAGATCCATCTGGTTTTAAACTGCGCACTGAAAGCTGGGATTTTTTCAATAAAGAAGCTTCCTGGGGCACCTGGGTGGCTCAGTGGGTTAAGCCTCTGCCTTCGGCTTGGGTAATGATCTCAGGGTCCTGGGATCAAGCCCCACATTGGGCTCTCTGCTCAGCAGGTATCCTGCTTCCCACCCCCCACACCCACCCGCCTACCTCTCTGCCTACTTGTAATCTCTGTCTGTCAAATGAATAAATAAAATCTTAAAAAAAAAAAAAGGAGAGTTTCCAAGGAATGACACAAACCAAATGGTTTCTGCCAAATCATGTATACCTACAAAATTTAAGCTCCTAGTTAATATTCTAATTCATGGATAGTTATTAAGTTTCATGACTATCCTAACTCCTGCCTAATGGAAGTAGCTGTCTGCAGTCCTGTACTGAGAAAAACTGTGCAGCTGGTTTCAGGCTAAGAGAGAAAGATTGCGGAGAATAGATTCTAATGTTGTTTGTATTAGTCAAGATTCTCCGGAGAAACAGAGCGAATCGGATGGATAGATTAAGGAGAGGGGGAGAAAGGACTGGCTGGCAGACTGGACATTTCAACAGGAGTTGATGTTGGGGGTCTTGAGTTCCAGGGCTTTTTAGAAGTAGAATTTCTTCCTTCGCAGTGGAGCGATCTTTTCTCTTATACCCTTCAACTGATTGGATGAGGCCCACCCACAATATGAAGGGTAATCTCTTTACCCAAGGTCTACTGATTTAAATTTTAAAATTTCTTCACAACTTCTAAACAGATATTTGGCCAATCAAATGCCGAGCCAGGTTGACACATAAAATTAGCCATCACACAGTTATAGACCAGGAAGAATATTCTGTACAACCATGGATCTCAAGCTTCAGCATATATGGGAATCCCTTGGAGGATGTGTAAAAACACAGGTCACGGAGTCCCATCCTCTGAGTTTCTGATTCAGTAGAGTGAGGCTGTCTTTATAGCAAGTCCCCTTGATGTTGATGATGCTGGCCCAGGGACCACACTGAGAAATCCTGTTGCATCATGTTTCTACTTTGCTCTAACTGATGACATTAAAGCATCATAAACCATCATTAAAGAAATGTATTTTTCTGATCTGTATTCTCTGTATAATAACGATTATTTGAAAATTTCCCAACATTTAAATTTTCAACAAGAAGTAATTTCTTAACCCCCAGAAAAATGTCCACCCAGCCCTGACCACCCCTTCATACAATTATATTAAAAAAAAAGTTGGGTGACTACTCACATACATCTAATCAGTTAATTAATAAATAAATTAACTTAAATTTATTTAATTTATTCCAAAACAGTAGAGATACATGCCTGCTGGTCAGCCTCGATATGGTCAAAGTGCAGGGGAAGGGCACCAAAAGTCAAGACTTCTGGCCGGGCAAGGTCATGGGGCTCACAGTTTGGAAAACTCAACGAAGCCAGAGTTCCTGTTGCTCCAGGTCTCTCCAGACCTAATTACTCTTCCACCAAGGTCTTACACATCTTGATTCTGTTCAATACAGACACTCAGACTGTTGGTGCTGTCGGTTGGGAAATGGACTGCTCTGTAAGATAGGAGGTTGCCTGTGAATGGGAGAGACCAAGCGGAGGATGCTTGGAGGAAATGTCATAGAGAGAATTCAGAGAGCAGACTGGACACATCCTCTGCTCTCACATTGTAAAATTCTATGAATCCCTGAATTCTAGCTCAAATTCCTGGGATGGAGCTTAAAAGAAAGGAACATACCTTAAAGAAATATAAGAAGATGGCATTGTTAGTAGAACGGTTATGGATGCCCATTATAAAAATTTTAACCCTGCTTATGCATCTTAGGTACAGAAACCCAAAATCATGATGTTAAAGCTGTTTTGGGGTTTCAGAAAATAATAAATAAATAAATAAATAAATAAATAATCTCTACACCTTCTACACCTGCGGGAAAACTGTTTCTACTTGGATTAATCTGGAACTGAATGTCACATTTGATCCTGCCAAGGCTTGGCAGGGCCCCAGACAGGGAATGGTTTGCATTCCATCTAGAAAAGCGGCTTGGGTGCTAAGGAACCTGTCATGTCAGTGGGGCCTCATCAGGGTGGCCAGGCCACAGTGCTCTTCGGGGTGGGCTCGGGCAGCACGAATGAGATGAGGGTCAGCCCAGCAGCATCCTGAAGGCAGTTCCCCATCCCTAGTCTCAGCCTGACCCTGCTCGTCCCTCTGCCAGTGTCACTGCTGGAAATGTGGGCAGCAAAACAAAATGAAATTTATTCCCCCCAGAAGCTGTGATTCCCACTGTACCACACCAGTGCTTTGACTAGTGCTCCATATCCTCATACTTGGAGCCAGAAAACCCAGGTTGAAGACCAGGATCCACCCTTTAAGGGCGCTGTGTGTCAGGCGAGTCCTACCAACCCCCTGCACCTTCGCTTCCTTATCCATAACCCCGGGTTATTAAGATGCAACCTCTCAACCTCTCAAGACCTATAGGATGTGGAGTCCAAAGGAAGATTTAGACCCAGCTTGAATGAGTTTTACAGCATATGTCACAAAGATGAGAATACGGCATAAATTATTCTTAACTTTTCCTCTCTGTGACTTTCAGCAGAAGCATGAATAGAAGCAAGATTCTAAATCTTTCGTGGCAGTCAGCCAGGGGACCAAGAGGACAGCTGTGAGAGGGGGAAAGTGGTCTTGAAAAGGGGGCTGGCCGGAGCTTGGAGACCAGAAGACGTGGCTGTAGCCCACAACAGGGGAGAGGAAGCAGGCACTGGTGACAAAGACTGCAATGAAGCCTTATTCCTAAAGATAGCTGTGAGAACTTCTGCTGTGTCGTGTGTTCCCTCAAGTCTCCAAAAGACTAAACTCAAGTCTTATGCTACTCGGCAATGCTTCCGGAATTAAAACTGCATTTCTGTGGATTCATCGCAGTGCTAAGAACGGACCTTATGGTCAGGCAAGCAGACTCAGACAGTCTTTGATTGTGTACACTTCAATGAAGAGTCAGGGCCAGAGTCATTTTAGGGCAAAGTTGATGGTTCCCAGATCCTGACAGAGGAGTGCCATGATCATAACAATGGCTGACATTCCTGTATGTTCCATCATGTCCAAAACATTTTCACGTATTCAGTACTTTCTCATTCCATCTATTAGGCAAAGCAGAGACTTCATTTTCTCCTCAGCGTTGACTGTTGAACACACAGGTCACTTTTCCTAAGCAGAGACGTCTAAGAACCTCATGTCCGATTAGAGCAGGGCGCAGGGGACCATGGGAGGCAGAGTCCCTGTCCAGCGGTGGGAGTGACGATGCTCTGGGTCACCAGTTTTTTTCCTTTTTACCTTCAAAGGCATAGAGAACGTTGGCATTTCCGAGGATCCTCCCAAAAGGAAGGAAAAGCTAACGATGATCTTATTAACCACAGCGACAGGCAAATCAGAGAAGTCACTAAAACGGCACTGAGGCCCGAGATACCGGTATTCCATCCGACC
This sequence comes from Mustela lutreola, assembly GCF_030435805.1. NCBI lineage: Eukaryota > Metazoa > Chordata > Mammalia > Carnivora > Mustelidae > Mustela > Mustela lutreola. The sequence goes on from NC_081293.1 coordinate 38,643,020, forward strand.
ACGGCAAACCAAGTAACTGGATAATTTTTCCAGTATTTATTTGCAGGGATGGGCTAAGATCTAGAAAATATCTAAATGGAAACAAATCCATCTGAACTGGGCGTTTTCCACAGACCTAATGGCTCACTTGCATTCGGTCCACGGACTCCTACTTAGGAGACAAGCAGAGAATTCCAAGCAACAAGGTCTCTTGTCTTTCAGAGTAGTTATGGGATTTCCAGATGGCATGTTGGAAGGTATGACAAATGGAGGCTGGCCTGGAAATGAGATAAAACCAGGGTGCTTGAAGGCCAAAATTAGATGTCGCACAGCAAGGTTTGACTTACCAGCAGTGCCGAAAACAAAACAACCCCTTGTGACCGTGCAGGGCTGAGAAAACAGCCAGGTCACAGGACCCATTCCTGCAGGCCCTGGAGCAATCAACAGCTGGGAATGTACTAGAAACCTGGGAGGGAGCAGCCTGGTTTGACATTGAAAGGTCAGCTCAGAGAAGGCAGGGAAGAACACTCCCGCACCCCCTTGACCTTCCCCGCCCCCACCCCACCCAGGCTGCCTACCCAGCTGTAGACATGGGATGGCCCAGGTGAGGCCTGGGCCTTCCTGGGCTGGGTGGGAAAGTCACCTTGATGCAGCAACATCTCTGTTCAGTGCATAGGTCCCCTTGTCACACCAGCCCAAGTCCTCGGCCTCCCCCAGCCTCCCTGAGTCCCAGGTCCTGAATTCATATGCAAAGAGGCTCTGTGCACTGTGTGGAGGAGAGCAGAGAGCTCTGCGCTCAGATGCCAGGGCCCCACTTTCTAGCTATGACATGGACAAAGGCTCCATCCTGCTGAGTCTGACATCCTCATCTGTGAGGGGGACAGTAACATCCACCTTACATAGGACCATGAACAACTTAGCGCTGAAGAGGCTTAACTACTTGCATCCTCTCCTGGCCAGTTGCCTCCCAATCTACAGGCCTGTCTCAGGGGCCCTGTCAACTTGGGGACACTGAGGACCGGTGTGGGGCTCGTTCCCCTGACTCCCCTTGTGCCCAGCGTGGCTGAGGTAAATGTCCTCAGAGAACTTCTTCGTGCCTACACGGAGGGTTTCCTAGGTTCCAGCCTCATGTCAAATCTCACATGGTCTCCACCCCCCCCACCTGCCTTCCCTTCTCTCCTAGTTGTGCATTTATCTTCCTTTCTTCCTCCTTCATTTCTTCTCCCCCTGCCCCCATCCCTCTTCCTTTCACCCTCCCCGTCTCCTCTTGCCTGGCTTCTCTATTGATGACTGTTTGCGTGGCCTTCCGAACTTTGATTTCGATGGACTCCCGAAGATACTGCCCATTTTCTCATCCCCTTGCTTCCAAACTCTTCACTCAGGGCCCCAGGAGGTCATGCCCTCAGCAGGTTCTTCTCCCTTACCCCCTAGACACGATCACACAGTCGTTCAAGTAGAGTGGACATTTGCTTTACAAACGTAAAGTGAGAGGAGGCGGGTTTATTCTCACCAGTGAGACCCTCAATGTCTTCCTGCTCCAAGCCTGGCTTGTCAGCTCTCTGTTCAGTCCTGTAAGTAAATGCAGTCCCTTCTGTTTAAGTTACTAGTGTAAGTCTCTGTTGCTTCCAGCCAAAGAACTCTCCTTCCCTGAGCGAGAGAGGGCAAGACACCCAGGACACCAGCTACGAGGGAATCTTGTCTGAGTCTATTCCAGTTGTAGTCGTGAGAATGACTAATGCCCGACCCGAGGCAGGAGCAGTGTGTGCAGAGAAGGGGACTGGATTAAAAGCTATGAAGAAGGCAAGGACACTGGACTCAGGTGTGGAGGCTGAGCTCACCCCCAGGCTCTTGGTCAGGGTGTTGGGTGGAAGATGGTGCTCTTAGAAAAGTAGCCAATAAGGGAGGGGGATGTCATATGATCTGTTTCAGGCACAGAAGGACAGATCTGCCTACAGAGCACCCAGGGGAGAAACCCCAGGAGCAATGGAGTGTATGGTTCTGAAAATCACCCCAAGAACAGATTATTTGCCAAGGATGTTGGGGAGATATTCCTGCCTGGGATCCCAGTTCACAGTGTACCTGGTGGGGAACTTGGATGCTGAGGTTGGCAAGGAGCCAGCATGAGGTGGCAGAAACCCTGGAGGAGAAGTCAGAAGATCTGGCCTCAAGTCAGGATCCTCACCACCCTGTGGCCTCAAAGGCGAGCCACTTACTGCTTTTGAGCATCAGTCTGCCCACCTATAGAATGGGGAGAAAACACCCTCCCAGCAGGGGGAATGATGAGTGTGGGATGGTCTATGGGTTATGGGAATAGAGATGGTCTCACAGGCAAGGTTGGTCATGGGCAAGGAGGACCAACAACTTTAGATCAGGGCTGGGGCTACAGGGAGGAAGAGGAGGAAGCTGAGGGCCCTTAACACACAGTGCGATTATTCCATTTTACAGAGTCTGGCCCACCCTGAGTAACGTAGCTCAGACTACTTGTTTCTCTTCTCAATTAAATGCAAAAGCTCATCAAATACTTGCTCTGGCCTCCAAGTCCTTATGGATCTACTGTTTTTCTCTGTAGGTTTTCAGATTTAAATCCAAGTTGAGGAAAGTCTGGTTAAAGACAGGTTTGCTCTGGGGCGCCTGGGTGGCTCAGTGGGTTGAGCCTCTGCCTTCGGCTCCGGTCATGATCCCAGGATCCTGGGATTGAGCCCTGCGTTGGGCTCTCTGCTCGGCGGGGGGCCTGCTTCCTCCTCCCCCTCTGCCTGCCTCTCTGACTACTTGTGATCTCTCTCTCTCTCTGTTAAATAAATAAAATTAAAAAAAAAAAAAAAAAAAAAAAGAAAGGTTTGCTCTGGTCTCTGGAAGTGGGAATGGGAAGGACCCTGGGCAATATAGCAAAGTCTCACTGACAGTCAGAGACGTTCCCTTCTGAGGCTGGCTGCCCGAGGCTGAAAGACTTCTCCGTGTCTGGGGGGCCATGCGGTTCCCAGGCCTACATGTGGCCCAGGAGACTCTGTGGAAGACACCGAACATGCCATGAAACAGAAGGCACCTGTTTTTCCGTCGCTGGAAAATGGAGCTATTGAGCAGACCAGAATGAAGCCGTAGACGCTGTGGGTGAACGGACAGTGTGACTGACTGCTGTCACCCTAGAGCAGCACAGTTCCACGTGTGGCATCCTCTTATCAGAGCGATAGGAGAGCCCGAGGAAATGGATGCACATAACTCAGGACCCGCCTGCGCATCCCCCACACAGACAAGAGAGAGCAGTCCCTTGGGTGACCGGGGACCAGTATTAGAAAGAATAGCCAACGCGTTCTAGAATACTGAGGCTGGAAAGGTCCCAAATCACGTCATCGCTCAGCCAGTGGTCAGTGAGACTGTCTAAAGCGGAGGGAGGGCAGCATCTTCTACGCTGTCCATGAGGCAAAGACTCACGTGCTTGACCTTTGACCTTAGAGAACTCACCTCACCTTTCTCAGGCTTAGTAGCTTCCTTCTCTCCTTAGGGCATTTGGAAAGTACGCACAGAGGGCGGAGACACAGTCAGTGCTCAGTAGACTGTAGCTTTCATTTTCCTAAGACATTACTACTCTCTCTTTATCTTTATCAGATAAATAGCACCTGGCAGATCCACAGAAATGTCTGCTTTTATAGCAAGAAAGGTTGTAAAGCGAGCATGGGCGTTTCTCACAGGGCTCTCTCTTCAGTTTTCAGTCCTAACACTGACAGGTCCCACCCTTTCATGGACACCTTAATATTATGTGCCCACAGAAAACAGGAACAGAAGGGTAGCTACAGGTCAACCTGTAGGGTTTCTCCTCAAGTAACATAACAATGTTTCTACACTGCATCTCAGATTCTCCTCCAACATGAGCTGAGGATCTGACGATTCAGTTCAGTTCTGACACTAAGCACCCAGATCTAGGGAAGACCCCACAATCTAAGGGATCAGTCCCACCACTGTCCTTGCTTCAGATGTCAGAGTCTCCAGGCAACCTGCACTTCTGCCCGGTCACCTGTAAATTCAGGGTTTCCACAACGCCCCTTCAGCCTTGATAATTGGCTAGAATGATTCACAAAACCCAGGAAAGCAACTCTGCTTACAGATATGGTTTTATTATAAAAGGTACGAAGGAACAGCCAAATGGAAGAGAGATTCATAGGGCAAAGTGTGTAGATGGGGTGGACAGAGCTTCCACGCCTTCTTCAGATGTGCTCCCTTCCCTACAGCTATTGTATTTACAAACACAGAAGCTCTGTTAGCCTCATTGTTCCAGAGTTTCTAATTCAAGTATTTTTTTTATCCAAGTATTTATTTTTTTAAATTTATGATGGATTAAATCATGGCCATTGGTGAGTAAAGTAAATCTCCAGCCTCTCTCCTCTCTCGAGGTCAGGGAGTGAGGCTAAAAATTTGAATCCTCTAATCCTCCACTACCCCCACTCCCCGGGGTTGGTTTCTCCTACAACCAACCCCCATCCTGAGGCTTTCTAGAGAGCTGCCAAGATTCACCTCCTTTAGCTAAACTCAGGTAAATTCAAAAGCAGAGACTCAGGAGTAATAAAAGACACTCCTACCATTCAGGAAATCCTAAGGATTTTAGGAGCTCTGTGCCAGGAATCAGGGACAAAGATCAAGTGTCTATTTTTTATTATACCACACAGCATGAGCTGGTGCTTCCTTGAACCACCTGGCTGACTGGGCAAGGATCCACTTCCTGGGCTGCAAACATTGCAAGATATCATCAAACCTACCTAAATGGTAGTCTGTGTGCATCTAGGAGGATTGTGTGAAAGGAGCCAAACCAGTGCAGTAAACCAGTTAAAACTCTCCACGATGAGATACTATTTCACAAGTACCAGTGATGCTGCGATCAGAGCTAGCCAGAGCTCACCTTCACATGGGAGTGTAGGTTGGCACACCCACGAAGGAGACGTGTTTGTTAGTTTCCATAAAGTTAAACGCATGACTCCACCATGATTCAGCAATTCCACTCATAGGTATTCACCAAGAGAAATAAAAACTTATGTCTACAAGGAAAGCTGTACTGGATGGTCATGGTCACCTTTTTCATAACAACTGAAAAAAACCTAGAAACAGAAGGTGAATGGATAAATGAATTGTCATAGAATAAAAAGGAATGAACCACTGATAGAAAAACCCAAACGAATAAATCTTAAAATTTTAAAAAGCTAGACACAAGAAGGTACATACTTTATGATCCCATGTATATTGATCTAGAATAATGAAAATTAATCTAGAAGAATCAAGGTAGGGACATGGTGGTTGGCAGTTGATTGGAAAGGGGTATGAGTGATCTCTCTTGGAGATTGAAATTGCGCTATAATTTATTTTTTGAGTGGTAGCTACACAGGTGTACATGATCATCAGAATTCCCCAAACTGAAAGCTTAAAATCTTCCATTTTACTATCTATTGGCTTGTACCTCAGTTAAAAAAAAAAAAAAATTAAAGCCTTCTCAGTGAAGATCATGTGCCTAAGAACTGTATTAAGGTCTCTTTCTACATGGGAAGAGGAGGCCCTCGGCCATTCCGGAAAAATCCTGTCTAATCCTATAATCCCAACCCTGAATTCCAGAATTGCATTAGTTGCTGGGGACTTGCTAAGGAAAGGTTCCAATGTCTGCATGAACACTGGTCTACCTTGCCTTTCCTTGAATTTTCCAGAAGCAGTGTCTGTGAAATGTGTTTCCTGAGTCACAATCCTTGCCTGCCTCTCCCAGTCCACGTCCTCAAACCAGAAACTCCTGGGACACAGTGAGGTTTGTCAACCATCTCTGTATACCTCATGCCAGGTGGGGGATAACAGACCCTAGGTACGCTATAAATACAGAATGGCACTAAATCCCTAACTATCAGGGCTGGCTATGGATGACTCAGAAAACCCAATCCTAGACACCAAAGTACCCAGTCTGTCCATATGCGTTGGCTATAGTAACCATATAAGCATACGATTTTCTGGTAGGAGCAGGATAGATTTCCTCCTCATGCCATATACCATAGAGACAGCAAAAGAAACGACTCACTCAGAAATTGTGTTCTAAGGGGAGCAGACAAATGGGGCAGTGCCTCTTTCTGCAAGAAATCCCAGCATGTTGCCATGCTGATGGGAACAATTACATATGTATTTTGTGAAGTGATTTATTTGAGCAAAAAAATGAGGTCCTTCTCCTCCAACCACCTCACTTCCGTTTTCTCCAGCTTTCTTTCGCACTAAAGTGCAAGGAGGCAAAAAGGGGATTTATAACTCCTGCTTTAGACCCAATAGCCCCAAGGTGGACCTCCCAGATAAGTCCCTTGGGTAAGTCAGGTGGAAGTTACCAGCATCACCGTGGAGACATCTCGATTGCTGGGAAATACCGGAAATGGCTGGTGTCAAGAGAACTAGATTTCAAAAATAAGATAGAATTACATAGAGTCAGATGAGGAGTGATAAAGGGATGATTTTAGTTAACAAGTAAGTGGTCATACCATCCACTGAGGTGATGGAGCTGTACAGAAGCAAACCAGTTATAAATCCAAAATTGAAGTCTGAGCTCATCAATTAGGAGTACTTAGTAATGACACTCCCATGACATCCTCCTACATGGGGTACATACACTGTATTTTGATTATCCAAGCTGAATCCCTCAACTCCATGAGGGAGACTCTAAGGGAAGCACAGGAACAGCCAGTGATGGGACATGCATCACAGCATCGGGAACAGGGTCAGTGTGACTGCGCTGTGGACATTCGCAGGTAATAGCTTCTGATCCTAGCAATGGAGTTCTTTAGTCTCAGCCCCAGAGGGAAGGAAGGAGAAACTGGCTGAGTTTGTAGACTTGTGGACCTACCTTTATTAAGGGAGAACAGACCTTGAGAGAAAGGAAGGACCTTCTCACAAAAGACAAAGGACTAAAGCCACTTTGTTAGAATATTAAATAGAAATGAGGTTGATTTTGTAAAAGGCATGGCTACAAATCAATTCACGTAAGTTCCTTTACCAAATATTTATAGGATATCTACCATAAACCCAATATTATGTTAGTCCCTAGACTAAGAGGACTAAGATATATTAAACATGCTCCCTGCCTCCCAGGAGCTCAGAGAACAAGGGTCAGGGGGACACAGACATAAAAGCGACTCAGACTACCCAGCTCCAGGCTTTGCACCTTGCAAGTATTCACAAACACGAGTGGCCATGATGATGACAATGGTGGTATTACAGTGTGGTAAGGGTCACCACAGAGGTCCAGATGAGCCTTTCTGGCAGCAGAGAAAATGAATGACCAAGTCTATCAGGATGGTCAGGGAAGGGGTACTCAGGGGAGCAGAGGAAGAAACAAGATACAGTGGACCAGAAGAATGTCCAAGCCAACAGCAAATGGCCTGTGAAGACTCCTGAGAGCTCAGAGTCCCTTATGGCAAATGCAAGGCATGGTCAAAGAACCCAGCATCCTTGTCCAAGGATCAGGCCAGTTCACAGGTGAGATTGCACCAGCATCATTGCTATGAATAGGCTTCAGGGAAAACTACAGTACTGTTGCTGTTCCCTCCTTGAACAGGGTTCCTTTCCATTTTAACTCCCCGTCTTTAAAATGGCTATCAGAGATGAAGGCTGACTGACACAAGGAAAATTCTGCTACAGCGATCTATGCAATGCCAACCATGAATCTCTACAATCCCATGGACTTCACATAATGAAAAACAACAGAATGATGGCGAATGGCATTCTATCAGATTCCAGGGCCTTTCCAACACCATCTGCACTTTGTTTTCCATAAATGAAAAGAATGCATGGATTAAAGGTTAAATATTGAGTATATGTTGTATCTCAATTCCACAGATAACTTTCCACATCCTGACATTTTTGGGTCATCTGTCCTTCAGGTTTGCAGACTCTGGAATATGCCTCTAGCACTCCCTTCTGTCTGGCTCCAAGTCAGAGTACTGATTTCCCAAGTGTGCACATGCCTAGAGGAGGACAGGACCAACCAGGTAGAACTCAGTCATCAGAAACCAGGGAAAAATCCACGAGCAGGCTGATGAGGTTCAATTCCCAAGCCAAGAGCCCCACATTACAGCCCCAGCAAGATAGAGACCAGCTTGGTTGCAGGCAGTTCTGTGCTGGCATTGACTCGTGTTGTTTTGTGAGAGCTCATGGTCACATTTCCAGGTATTTAAAGAGCTGTTAAATTCACCATTTAAAATTAAATCATATTCAAGTAAATATATAATGAAATACAACAAATATTCAAAACTCATCACAGTCTAATGAATTTATTGCATTTTACTCTCATCTCTGTCCTTGAAGTCATTAGCAGCCCCTGGAACTGTATCCAGGAAACACTGGATGACGGTGTCCTCTGGGTGTTCCTTCCCAGCTCCTCATGCGAGAGCGTCCTGTTGGTAGCTTGAAGGCAGCCACAGTGGGAGTATTCACATGTCTGAAGTTGAATCCAGTTTTCCCTGGATGACTACGGTTGAACATTCACCAGCCAGCCCATCATCGTCCCTGAGCCAGATGAGTGCCGCGAATGTGTGGTGTAGGAGTTGTTGAGATTTTACTCTGGGGAGTGCCGTGGTTCATTCTGTGTCTGTGAACAACCCCGTGGGCTGTGGTGTGGCATCTGGAGTGGCAAGGGGAGGTGCCCGAGGAACAGAGCAGTGGGCAGCTTGTGGCCCACACCACAGGATGGACGGGCTGACCCTGGAGCAGGAATAGCTTCGGGGGCGATGAGCAAGAAACTGGAAACCGCAGGGCTTATGCTGCACTGGGAAGCACTGAGGGAGAGCTAGGAGCTCAAGTCGGTTCTGGGTTCTTTGGGTTTTCGTTTGTTTTTTAAATTGAAGTTGGACAGATCTCATACCCCTCCAAACCCTTCACTCAGAAGAGGTAAGTGTATGGTCCAAGACCCTAGCTTTGAAGTCAAAAGGTCGGAGTTCAAATGGACTTTGGCTATTTTTTTTTTTTTAATTGGGGTGAGGAGGGGCAGAGGGAGAGGGAGAGAAACCTAAGCAGGCTTTACACCCAGGGCAGAGCTGGACTTGGGGCTAAATCCCAGGACCCTGAGATCATGACTTGAATCAAAATCCAAAATTTGACACTTAACTGGGCCAGCCAGGCAGCCCTGGCTCAGAGATTCGAAGCCTGAGTGATCTATAGATTCGGATGTCATCAGCCAAGTCAGAAGTCTCAGGAGGATGCTTCAAGGGAGGACCAGGACTGAGAAAAGATGAATCCCTTCGAGCTGTTTTGAAGCGGAAGTAATGGGTGGTGCCCTATGATCATGAACTTAGGGTGTTGGCCAGGCAGACACTGGAGGAAAGAGGTCTGAGTCTTTGGCGAGAGATCCTCCCCGCACTGCTCAGCAAGTTTTCAGTTCATTTTACAATCTCAGGGTGTCAGAGCTGGAAGGATGTTTGCAACCCTCAGATCCTGTCACCTCGTCATCCACATGAGATCATCACAGCTAGGGGTTCAAGGGAAGTATGCACGCCCCAAACCTGTCACTCCCAGGTAATCGCTGCAACCCTGACTTGCCCCAAACCCAGGGGTTGGACCTGGGTCTGTTAGGGGCCCCACCTGCCATTCAGCAGGGGAAACCCGATCTGCATCAGCCTTGACAGGATGGGCTCTCCATGCTGGGGATGGGTTGAGAAGTGAAGTAGCGATGGCTGCCCCAGGGGGCTCTGGGTGGGGAGAAAGCGCTAGAGCGAACAGGGACAAGGCTGCTGAAGAGGTGCTGAGGGCACTCTGCAGAAGGAGGTGAAGGCTGACCCCACTGGGAGTGTGCTGGGGTGGCTAAGGTAGGCTAGGGCAGGAGGCTGGGAAGAACTGCAGCCCAGAAAATGGGGTGACTCTGGGGCGAGCCCCACAGCCATCAAGAGAGTGCGCCTGCTCAAAATGCAGCTCTGCGGAAGCCACTGACCCTGGTTTGGAGCATAAGAGGTCTTCACATTTATGGGGTCTCCACTGGCCCACCCAGGTAGCCTGAGATGATGGAAAACACAGAGCCAGAGCCAGAAAACGAGGCTCCCTGTGTGCTCCCTGCCCGGGACCACCCCCAGGCGAATAGCATCACTGGCTCCTCCATTCAGTATAAATGTCTTCCATGTGCCAAGCACTGAGGGGCCCCACTTTGCCCCTGCCCGGAGAAATGCGTGTCCCAGTGGAGGGGGGACGAGCAGTAAGCAGGCACACAAATGAGAACACGTATGCATGTGCTGTGAAGAAACTCAAGGAGTTCCCTGAGCCCTGGGCCCTTGTCTTATTCATCTACAAAATGGGACTGTTATGGCTACTGACTTCCCCCTCTGGTGAAATCCAGGTGAAAACCGCTGCTATCTGCTGCAGGGCTGGAGAATGAGCCAAATTCAACCGCAGATGTTTTTCCCTCTTTTTCTTTTCTTTTTTTTTTTTTTTTTTTGTACTGTGGGATAATATACATAAATGTACTATTTTAACCATTTCTAAGAGGCATTAAGTACATTCACCATGTTACGCACCCATCACCCCCATCTGCCTCCAGGTCTTTTCCTCCCAACTCTGCCCCCATGAAACCTCCAGTCCCCATCCCCCTGACCCCCAGCCCCTGTCACCCTATTTTACTTTCTGTCTCTATAAATTTGCCTTTTCCAGGCACCTCACATAAATGGAATCACAGTGTGTGTCCTTTCATGCTGAACTCATTTCCTTGAGCTTCACTTCGAAGCGGAATTGCGGGATCATATGATAATTTCACGTTTAGCTTTTTGAGGGACTACCAAACTGTTCTCCGCCGTGTACCATTTTCCATGCACACTAGCAACGCACGAGGGCTCTCATTGCCCCACGTCCTCACCGACACCAGCTATTTCCTGGTTCTCTAGTAACAGCCATCCTAACGGATGGGATCTCTTGCTCTCTTTTATGTAATCACAGTGCAGTATCGTCAGATTGCACCCAGCAGGCATGCGCATTATATGCCTCCACTGCTCTCCCCATCATTTATTGATAGAAAACATTTCTGTGTAGGGTTGTGTATACCAGTCTATGTATTCTGCGCCATATGGACAATTTAAGGCATTGTCAAAGGTAATCTCAACAGGGACGCCTGGGTGGCTTAGTCGGTTAAGCATGCCTCAGCTCAGGTCATGATCCCAGGGTCCTGGGATCCAGTTCTGCATTGGGCTCCTTGCTCAGCAGGGAGCCTACTTCTCTGTCTGCCTCTGCCTGCTGCTCTGCCTGCTTGTGATCTCTGTCTGTCAAATAAATAAATAAAATATATTTTTTTTAAAAAAAGTAATCTCAACAAAGTTATAACTGTGTCTGTTTCTTTCCATAGCAAGAGTGGTGATGGGGACTAGCAGCCTATCTAGAAAGCTTGGTGATGTGTCCTATCAGACCTAGGGAGTCTAGGAATCGGTTCTAGTATTTTCTTCTCTCTTCCTGCCAACCCTTGCCAGCCTTGTGCACGTCACAAACCAGTGCCTGGGAGGAAGACACGACTGAAGGGAACTCACACAGTCTTCACACTCATATTTACGGGCCACTGCTCAGTTCCAAAATGACTGAAACCAATGAGTAGATAAATAGGGGAAAGGATGCAAGGTCTGCAGACTGTCCCCAGCTGGCCTGACCTGGCTGCCCGTATCTGATCCTCCACATAGCTTAACCTCCAGCAATAAATAACATGGGTCCTGGAGCAGAAGACACAGGAGTAATTTGTATCTCAAAATTCAAACAAGGGCCAAACTGCAGTCAATTCTATGAGTAGAAATCCCATGTTATTCAGATGCTGACTCTCCATGGTCTGAAAAAGAACATAGAGCAAGAAGGTGCTTTCCCAAGAGCTCCAAACGGCCAGGTCTTGAACTTGAGCACTTCTAGGGTCTTCAGCAAAGGCTCGGCAGAGACTGGAGGAAAGATGTCTGTGTCCTTGGCTAGAGATCATAAACCCTCCTCAGCAAGATTTCACCTTGTTTTACAATCTCAGGGTGTCAGAGCTGGAACGATGTCAGACCCTGTCACCTCATCATCCACATGAGATCATCACAGCCAGGGTTTATGCAAGGTCAGCTGGCCCCAAGCCTGTCACTCCCAGCCAGCCCTCAGACGGAACATGCCCACCAGGACCTATGAAGAGCTGTACCTGCCATTCAGGCCTAGGCCGGGAGAGAACTGGGGAGCCCACCAAGAGAATGTGGGGGGGTGGGGGTGGCAAACATCTCCTGAGTTCGGGCATGAGTCAGATTTCTTCCAACAAGCATCAGCAGCAGTATCTCACTCTGCAGGCCAGAGTGGGGAAGGCCACTTTGTCAGTTTTGACTCACCAACACCCCACAACTTAAAACACAACCAGTGATTATCTTACAGCTCTGTGGACTGGCAGCTTGAGCTGGGCACAGTGACACGATTTCCTCCCCTGTTGCTGGAGCAGCTGGGGGCCAGCTGGTTGGAGATGACCTCAGCGAGAACAGCTCCTCTCAGCCCCTGTCCTCCAGAACACTGGCCTAGGCACCTTGCCACAGCAGCAGATGGGTGTTCCAATTCTGGATGAGCTCTGAAAAAGAGAAAGAGAAAACATGGATGTGTGGGGGACCCCGAGATCCAGAGCTGGCCCACCGACATTTCCACTGCATTCCATTCCGTAGGCCAGCCCAGACTTGGGAGGAAGACAAGGAGCTGCAAAGGCACATTGCAAAGACCATGGGTCCAGGAAGGAGCATGGGTTTGTGGCCATTCTTGGACTCTGCCACCACCCCCATGACATGGTCCAGGTGGTTCACAACCACTTGCCTTTGAGGAACCTGAGGGTTTGAACAAAGAGAATTTCAGTGGGGATTAGTATGGAATGAAAACCAGGGGGCCTCTTCTGAGAGTTTGGGCCATTTAAATCCCTAACACTGTTACTTAGTCCTATGGAGACGGCGATCTGAGATGGCGGTCCTCCAACTGGACAGAATGCATTGTCCACGGGCTTAGTCACTAGAAGCCGCCATGCGTTATCTACCTCAGAGAAATGTGACAGTTCTTCTACCTGAGTGTTAGGCACCAATATCTGTACTCACCAAAAACAGCTGAGGTGCAAAGAAAGACCAAGTCACTTGCCCAGTGTCACACAGCTAGTAAATAGCCCATCAACCTTGCTTTTCTCAGCACCCTACATGCTACCCTGGTTGCCGGTAGCTGAAAGCAAATGGTCCACTGACTGGGGAGGCTCTAGAATGAACCATGGGCACTGAGAGCTCCAGAGAAGAAAGCACTGGGAGACCCCAGGAAGAAAGGCATGCTGAGAACTGTGCATCTGGCCCCTGCCGCTTCACCTCCTCCCCCACACAGGGACCTGGAAGGTACATGTGGCATCTGTGTTGTCATACTTGCAATCCCTGAGGAGGAGCCAGCTTTTCTGTTCTTTTGTTGGGTTTCTCTATAAAACTGTCAGAATAGAAAAGCAGAGAAGGGAAAACAAGGGAAATCATTTTGTAACCCATTAAAATAAAAGGACTAGATCTTCACTTAAAAAAAAAAAAAAAAGAGCTTTGACTAAAACCAATCTCAGATTATATAGATAATAATGACCGTGGGACACCTCTCAGGTCTCATGGCAGGGCTCAAGCCTTTCTTATGATCCAAGTTTCCTTGCTGGACACAAAGAAGAGCTGGTCTAATAGAGGACAGAGGGACCTCCACTGAGCCCTGCCATGTGCCAAAGCCAGGCCAGGCATTGCATGCCTTGAAATTAAAAGGGGAGGATCCCACCCCATGGATGGGTGTTGGCAGGGGACACTGAGCTGAACCTCAAGACCACACACAACCAGCAAGAGATAGCACTGCTGTCATTAAACCAGGGCTTTCATTCTGGCTGCTCCCTCCTGGAGTCTCTCAGGGCATCCTAAGGCAAACAGTGCCCGAGCTGGCCCCCCAGAGACAGGTTTATGGCACTGGCTGTCCTGCTTTTTGTTTGTTCATTTCCCAGTTGATTTCAATGTGTAGTCAGGATCAAGGGCCGCTGGGTGAGACGTGTTCTCAACATTACCTGCACGTTAAAGTTAGGGAGCTTTAAAAAAGGTATAGAGCCTGGGTTCCACCACAGACATTCTGATTTAATTAGTTGGAGGTGTGACCTGGGCCTCAGCACTTTTTAAACCTCCCAAGTGATTCCTATGAGTCTTGAAGTTAAGACCCACTCTCTGAGGTGACCTTAAGGAAAGAGTGAGTCTGGGATTCTCAGGTCAAAAGGCCCCATCACCTGGGTGCTTGACCCCACAGGGACGCACCCACACCACCATTCTCTGGGGTCTGAATCTCTGGTTTCACTCACTCCTCGAACGTTCGCCCCCAGAGAATGCCTCTAGCAGCACTCCAGAGCTCAGGCTGGCCTGTGTCCTGCCGGGGAGCTCTCTCCTTCCCGGCAGGCCTGACTTCCAGTATCTCTGAGCCGGGAGCCCAGCTCTTTACCCAGAAGACCCTGTCAGAGGCTTTTTAGTTCTTCTTGGTTGATTTTCTGGGTCATGTAACCTTTGAGGGGCATTTCTCTGAGGAGGCCCCAGAAGGGATGAGGGGCACTGGAAGCCTAAGAAGACATCCTCCCCAGCCAAGCACAGGGCAGAGAGGAAGACTCTATCTTAGGTCACCCCATGGGCCAGCTCAGCCATCACAATGAGGGTGGGGCAAGATGACTATTCTGGAATAGGGTTCTAAACCCCGGATTGCTGGGCCCCACCCCAAGCGTTTCTGATTTGGTAGGTCTGAGTGGGACCCATTGAATGTACCTTTCTAACATATTCCCTGGTGACCAGTGCCACTGGTCCAGAGAGCCCCTTCTGCAAACCCCTGGTCCAAAGGTAGCTGTTTTCTACTTTCCCACTGTTGCAACTGTTCCTCTCACAGGATTCTCTGCAAGCCTAAATAAAATACCACAGCTTCTTGTGCTTAGGCTCCCTGCCCCAGTCTTCTGTAGAAAACAGGGTCTGCAGAGGGAAGACAGACAGTACAGCAGACAGAATAACGGCCCCCGACAACGTCCATGTCCTAATCCCTGGGCCCCGGGAAGGGTGTGCTACATGAAAAAGGGAAGTAAGGTTGCAGGTGGAATTAGACTTTGAAGGGGCTGTCCCTAAGAAAGGGACACTATCAGTCATCCACCTGGCCCAGGGCCCAGTGGAGCCACTTCCTCATCTGGGATAGAGATGAGATGAAGGAACACCTTTGAAGGTGAAAGAGATGTGGCCCCATTTGATGGCTTTGAAGATGGAGAAAAGTGATCACAAACTAAGAAA
This sequence comes from Mustela lutreola, assembly GCF_030435805.1. Lineage (NCBI taxonomy): Eukaryota > Metazoa > Chordata > Mammalia > Carnivora > Mustelidae > Mustela > Mustela lutreola. The sequence goes on from NC_081293.1 coordinate 38,658,256, forward strand.
TGGAAGTGTCCTCTAGAAAGTGTGAACAGCCCTCGGCTGACACCCAGCAAGGAGACAGGGCCCTCAGTCCTACAGCTGCAAGGAAATGAACTCTGCCAGTAAGTGGAAATGAGTAAGGAAACAGGTCCTCCCACAGAGGCTGCAGAAAGAGGCCCCCCCTTGATTTGAGCCCAGACACCAGACTGAGCCCCACTGCAGCTCAGAGCGCTATGGGGCTCCCTCCCTTTGTACTGCCTTTGCCTCTGATCTGTATGAGTGCCCTGTGTGGCACCCTCCCTCCCAGAGCTTCCCGTTCCAAGGTAGTCTTTGGATAAGGCAACACAGATGGGAATTATACAGGCAGACACCATAGGCAGAAGGAGCAGAGGGGTGAGGTGTGACCGGAAAAGAAAACAAGAAAGGGGAGACTGGCTTTTAAAGCTGAGAGCAGACACAGGAGTTGATGAAGGATGCCGTCAGAGTGAAGGGCTTCATGCCAAGTGGAAGATTCTGCAGGCATCCTCTCTGCCCTCACATGGCTTCTCCCCGGAAACCTCCCAGGCTGGGACCTCACTGAGCTCAGCTCAGCTCAGCTCGTCACTGGAGATATCACAGTGGGAGACTTGCTGCATGTGGTGAGTATCATCACAGAGATGTGGAAGGTGTCTGCCCTGCTCCCCATCCTTCCTGGCAGGGGACAGAGCTCCCTATAACCAAGCTGGGGGTTCCCTGCCCCTTAGCCTTTACCTGGACCCCAGCCGTGACGGATGTGGGCCCAGCCTTCCAGCCAGGACCAGACATAGGCTTCACTGGCTGCGGATGGCTTGGAGCTGCCATGGTCCTGACTTGCTGTGTCTTCTCCATCACCAAGGCTTCTACATTTGTGACTCACAGCGTTTCTAAATCATTCCTTCTCAGAAGCCTCCCTATTGTTTCTCTCCCCTGGCACTAAATCCATGCAGCTTTTATACTTTCTAGCTGTATAGAGCTTCATTCTCTTTTGCAGTACCAAGTAATAGGCTTTCCTTATATAAGCATCCTACATGTTTTTGTTGGCAGGTGCATAATTCCAGTATAGTTTTAAGTTTAAAAAATGAACTATTTAACAACACACATGTTATCCTGTTGTGGTAAGAAAATATCTTTTTTTTCACATAGGCAGAATAGTATATCTAGAATACACTGTAATATATTAACATCTGCAGAGGGGGTACTTTCTTAACTCTTATCCCTGTTTCCTTTTTCAAAATGTATTTTTTTTCCAAGTAATAAAAAAGGAACCAAGCTTAAAATTTCAAGAGATAATGAGAAGCAGCAAATCAACAAGAACAACAATAACAAAAAGCCCCTATTTCTCCAATTCCTCTCTCTAGTTCTACTTCCCAAAGATAAATATTGTAAATTCTTCTGATTTTCACTGCCCTATTTTTTTATAATATACTCATGTTGCAATTTTTTATCGATCAGCTGTAGGCATTAGCTTCTGACATCCCCATCACTACCTCTCCTTCCATCTTCCTAAAACATAATTATTTTTTTTAAAGATTTCATTTATTTTTTTTTGACAGAGAGAGATCACAAGTAGGCAAAGAAGCAGGCAGAGAGAGAGAGAGAGGAGGAAGCAGGCTCCCTGCTGAGCAGAGAGCCCGATGTGGGGCTTGATCCCATGACCCTGGGATCATGACCCGAGCCGAAGGCAGAGGCTTTAACCCACTGAGCTACCCAGGCGCCCCCCTAAAACATAATTATTGTCAATGCTCCTTTTCTTCAGTTCTCGGAAATTTTCTTGTGTTACAACTTCCCTATTTTTACCCCCTCTGTCATACTTTCCAGAACTCCTGTAGACATAAGCTTAGCCTTTCTCCTCTATTTCCCTTTCTTTGTCTTATTGTTGTACTGGATTTTAGCTTCTAATTGTATATAAATATATATATATAGCTTGGATCCTGTTTGCTTTTTGTTTTGAGATTCTTTTGCCTTTTTTTTTTCCCAGTGTTTTCTGTCCTTGTTTTGTAGGTGTCATACCTTCTCATAGGTCTCTCAGGATAGCAATTATAGGGTTTATTGTTTTTAAGTTCTCCGTGTGTCCATGGGTCCTCTCTTTCTGTTCATCTTGGACTCTCTCTGTTATGTTGGCGCCTCTCTTCAAGTACTACCTTCTACCTACCATAAGTTACTGAAAAACTGATTGGAAATACCATGGGAAGACTTTGAGGACTTGGGGGTTTCATCAGAAGGTCATGAGACTTTTTGATCCCCTTCAAGTTAATATTTAGGTCTTCTCTGGGGCTAGTCCCACTCTACAGGAAAAGTTCTCCAGCTGCCTCCCTGGGGCCCAGGGCTGCCTGCTGCTGTTCTAGAGTCAAATCGGGGAAAGTGCTGAAGTGCCCACAGTTCAGCACAAGTCTGACTTCAATGCCTTGCCTCACCTCCCAGATCCTGACATGCCTCCAGTCAGTTCATCTGGACAATAAACCTCTGGCCTCCACTGCGGGGAGGAACAGGAAACAAGCAGAGCAGAAAGAAGGGATGGGAGCCTCCACGTGGTGTAGGGGTAGGGAATGGACCTCAAAGTTTCCAGACTTTTAACTCTCTCTCATTTTTAGCCCCCAGCCTGACCCTGGGTCCTTGGTCTGCGCTGTTCCTGGGTGCTGAACCTCTCAGGGATCTGCAGGAGGAAGCCCCTCACTGCTCACAGGAAACACCCACGGGGGGAAGGCAGCTTCAACCTTGCCATGTTCTGTAAAGTCGGTTGCCACTCCTCCATCCCCCTTCACTTGAATTCCCCCCCCTCCCCCCCCCCCCCCCCCCCCCGTCTGCTCTTGTCTTGTGTCCTTGGAGTAAACAGTTTTTAAATTCTCACATTCCGTCTTAATGGGGAGGAGCCAAATGCTTAACCATTAAAACAAACAAACAAAAACCCCCGCATTCATCTGGAAGCTCCTGTGTTTTCAAAACTAAATCTGGGCGTTTTTTTGTTTTATTTATTTTTTAACTATCAGAAAAAATTGTTTTTCTTAGTATGTGGACTAGCAATTGGCTGCTGGTGGATGAATGAAAGGAATCAAATGAGTAAAACATGGCTTTTAGCTCCTAGAGACGTTAAAATGACCTTGCTTGACTTCTGAACAAAATTCACTGACAGGATTCACCTGACAGAGCCTTAGACATCTTTTGCGAATTAATTTAAACCAAAAAAACCAAAACGTTCAAAGACACTCTTATGAAAAGCACTGCCATGGAAGGGGATTCTGTAGCTTCCCCTCTTCATTTCACCCCTGCCCTCACATTTCATGGTGGGTGTGGTTTTCTAGGAGAGCACAGCCAGGACTCTCAAGAAGAAGCCTGTTTTCTTTCTTCTGAGCCCCCCTCTTGGGGCTCTGATTGATGAGGAAACTCCTTCCTCACAGCAACAACAGAGGGGGACCTTGTCTGAGTTAACTTGGCGCCTCTGACTAAAATATTATTTCCTCCACATGTTGGAGTTCACTCCTGGGACCTCTAGGGATTTCACCTCCTAAATGCTACAAACCTGGACAGGTATTTAGTCTCGCTGTGTCCCCTGGGGGGACGGATGTCAGAGACCAATTTCCCAAAATCCATGGTCATCAAGAGGGCCAAGCCCGTGAAATGTTTAAAACCCCCTCTGGCCTCGCACCGTAAATCTGTGTCTCGACAGGTGGTCCCTGGAGAGCGGCTGCACTGGTAGGGCCGCCCCACCATGTCCAACGCAGCTCGCTCAACAGAGCAGGTGGTCCCTGTGTCGGGCCGGTCAGGCACGGCAATCCCTCACCCTGTCAGTCTACCCTTTCGAGACAGCTTAATTGAAATGGAATCAGGGTAATAAAGGCCACAGTCTCAGTAACCTGGAAAGATCTGAAGGGTCCAACTGCTTCATTTATAAGTCCAGGAAAACCAGTCCCCAAGAAGCGTGACCTGTCCTGGTTCACATGGACCTTTAGAGGCAAGTCGGAGTTCACCCCCTGGTAACCTGGCCTGAAGACTGCTGCACCATCTCCTCTTCTAGAACCAGGGTGTGAAAATGACAGTCACAAAGCCCTTCCGTGGGCTGCAGCAGGACAGACCCACAGGGATCAGTAGCCTCCCCGCTACCCCACCCAGCCCATTCCAGAACAGGTGTTTCTCCCTACCCTGCACAAACCAACACCTGGTGGGCCCTGGGCAGCTCTGCCTCCTTGGGAGCAGCCTTGTGCCATGACACGGGCCTTGCACGGATCAGTCAGTACACCCCACACTGTGAGGGAGCAAACACAGATGACACCAAACTTAGAGTCAAGAGCAAAGAGGAATTTACCCGAAAATGTGTGCACTCTATACCCTTTACACTATTGGGTATGTGGCTTCGCCTACTTCCTGTGCTTTGGCTACATTGATTCTAAAGAGCTAAAATGTAAATAAAGGGTCCCCTCGGACAAGGCTTCTTCATTCACTCAAGCACCCACCATCCCTCTGTTGTTCAATTTCACCAGCGTATGAAAGAGGCCAACAGTAACTCAGCAAGCGGAAATACAATGTGGCCCACTGCTGGGGACCTGCAGGTCTGAGGATATCTCTTTTCTTCTGCAGACACGCAGATGACAGTCTGAAGAGGGCAAAGGTTTAGATGGGTCCCAGGGATTTGTCTCCAGGACCACGCACTGGCTTTGAGTTATACCCATGAGCTTCCTTCTCTTTTGTGCAAGCTTCCTCATGCCCCAACAGACGAAAATTAACATACACCCACATTTCATCTCTTCCTGACTTCTTACACTCCCAGAGCCATCCTGGGCATCTAGGAGTTTAATGGTGTTCTTAAGGGCACACAATTTATGACCATCGCATACGGCAGGGCGTATCTGCAAAGCATCCATACATAGCAACACACAGATGTTCTAGACAAGGCCAGAGGCAGCTGCAGCCCAGCCTCTGGGGCCATTCATTCCCATGAACCACCATGTGAAGACAGAGGGGAGCTCTACTCGGTCCACAGTCGCCTCCTCGGATCTGAGAGCAGTGAGGGAATCAACGCCCAGCTTCTGGCAGAAGCCCTGGGATGGGCTCCTCTCACTGGGCAGCTTTATGATGGAAGCACCGGAAAAATCAGAGGGCACAGCAGAGGGAGCTCTGCTGAGACCCCTGGGTTCACTGTCGCCTCATTTCTGCTTTGTGTGATCTCGAGGGCATGCCCTTAATCCAACATGACTGCTTTCTCATCTGTAAAATGTGAATAAGAGGAAGAATGGGGATGTATACATAGCACTCAGCACAGCACCTGGAATGCAGTTAATGTTGAGCAAACACTAGCTATTCTCATTGTCACCGCCATTATCACCAGTATTCATGGCCCTGGAGGCAGGACATTCATTATCAAGCTGCTTGAATTATTGTACGTGGATTGGGTTGAACTGTCTTCCTATGGTTACAACACATAGGAACTTCTGGTCAGTGTGCAGTGACATGGAACAATATAGTAAATAAAGCTCCGGGTGAGCCCTGTCGTCCCAAGGAACAACTACTTCCTCTAGCCTGGTTTTCCATGAGGTCAGGGCTATGCCCCGAATTTGGAGTGTTGTCAGTTTGCTGGGTGGAATCCTGTTGTAAAAAAATCTACAAAACTTTGGCCACAATGCAGACAGCTTTCTTTGTTCACTTATAACATTAGACCCCATTTCCTGGTATCTGTTTTAGACAGGTACTTTTGACACCCTACTTCCAACCCAGTGAGATGTCTTGTAGACCCCACTGGACAGATAAGGAAGTGAAGACTGACAGAAGATAAATAATGCTGCAGGCCCCACTGCTGTGAACCGCGGAGTTGAGCTTGGTGTCCCTCCTCTGCATTGCTACACTGCTTCTCGGCCCAGGGACTGTGGACAGACGTGCAGAAGAGGAACCAGGCAAGGCAGGAGAGCCCGGCTCTCTTCTTTTGCATTCTCAGAGCTTCCCTGGAACTTCTCAGAGCACCTGTCTGGATTCTTTTAGGAATCATAGCCATATGGAATCAGACTCCCGAGTCCAAATCATCCAATCAGTGCTTGAGAATGACCCACAGTGTTCCCCACCCATGCACACATGTGTGTGCACACAAACACACACACTCTCAAAGACATTGAGCTTGGGGGTTCCAGGGAGTTCATGACCTCCTGCATCGGCCCAGCCTATCAGTGGGGGAACGATGGATAGAACACCTTCCCCTGCTCTGAGCTTTTCCCCCATAACTCCCACCAATGAAGGCAAGTTGAGACTCCTCCCAGTGCACCAGGAGTGGGAAGACTGCTTTCTCCTTGTGATACCCATGTCACACCATTGAAGAGAGCAGTGGGGTCCCTAGTGCTGTGCTTCCTAACCTGCTGGAATCTGAGACTCCCTTCTTGTTGCTCGGGGTACTTTTCCATACTCTTCAAGCAGGTCCCTCACAGCCGTCCACAGTCTGGGTCCTTCTCTCCATCCTTTCTCCAGCCTGTAGGAAGTGGTTCCTGGGACAGGATCTCTCAGGAGCATGCCCCTTTCTTTTCCCTCTGGGCCCTTTGGTGACTACAATGTCTGAGAGTTCTACCACCTTCCATCAGTCAGCTTTGATTTCAGGGCCTCTGGCCCTTGGTTCCTGGAAATCTTTTCTCCAAATTCTGAGATGTCTGAGAACCTTATCTGCCAGCCAGATTTCTCCTTTCTCCATGGGGCTCCACAAATGGCTTCATGGTAGTAAAAGTGGCCAGAAACTGCCAGAATCCTCTAGGCAGTTTCTTGGCGATGACACACATTGTGCTTTTGCCACAGGCTGACCCCCACTGGCCCAACACCCCACTTCCATCCATCTTAGCTGCAGTCCCCATGAAACTGGGGCACCCTCAGGAGGGGTGGAGCTCCCTGGTTCTGAGTCTCCCCAACCTGAGCCCAGTGTGCAGGAAAGAGCCTCCTGAGGAGAGGTCTTGGCAAGAACTCTGTTCAGGCATGACCCATGATGTCAGGCAAGATGCTTTGGGCTTTAACCCAAACCTAGTTAACTGGCTTAGCAATAAGGAAGAGGTAAGTTTAGCAGCTCCCAAAGGATAGCCAGTGCCCCGTGTGGCTGCTGCACCCCGGGCCAGACTTCACCTGCTGATTGCGCCCTTTGTTTTGACCCTCCCATCACGACAGAGCTGCTCATCCCGACACAAGTGCACACAAACAGGAGGAGCCCGGCCCCTCCTTGGACCCCTTGTTAAAAGTGAGGGATGTTGGGGCGCATGGGTGGCTCAGTGGGTTAAGCCTTTGCCTTCAGCTCAGGTCATGATCTCAGGGTCCTGGGATTGAGCCCTGTGTCGGGCTCTCTGCTCAGCGGGGAGCCTGCTTCCCCCGCCTCTCTCTCTCTGCCTGCCTCTCTGCCTACTTGTGATCTCTGCCTGTCAAACATATAAATAAATTTTTTTTTTTTTTAAAAAGTGAGGGATGCTTTCCCAGAAGTGCATCAGCACATGCCCCTTCCGGGCTGTTTGACCAGAACTGGGCCTCATGCTCATTCCTAAAACAAAGGCACTAGGAAGGGGAGGCTATAATCGGGACTGAGCTAAACAGATCTTGTCTACCAAGGCCTGGAAGGACTCTATGTCTTCCAAGCAGGCAGGTATCAGAGAGCCAAGAAAACCAGCTGCTGTGAGCAAGGAGGAAGCCAGGCAGGCTGCAGGGCTGTTCAGAGTCTCCCGAGGGTCTCAGAGAGAACAGGTCCCCCCAGGACATGGAGCCACAGGGCCACAGACCCCGGCCCCCAGCAGCAACATCTGTGCGGCTCAGTGTCTGTCACAGAAACCCAGGCAGGAGAGGTGATGCATGGAGACACAGGTGCCAAGGCCTGCAGAAAACTGGGAAATTTGGAGCTGATGATCACAGTCTGCTATTAAACATAGTCAGCTGACCCAAGAAATAAATAAGTCAAACCATACAGTTTTAAACTTAAAGATCCCATGAACACAGAGATTCTTAAACTCAATCAAAGGGGGAAGTTGAAAAAAGCATATGAATATTATGAAATCTTTTTTTTTTAGATTTTTATTTATTTATTTGACAGAGAGAAATCACAAGTAGATGGAGAGGCAGGCAGAGAGAGAGAGAGGGAAGCAGGCTCCCTGCTGAGCAGAGAGCCCGATGCCGGACTTGATCCCAGGACCCCGAGATCATGACCTGAGCCGAAGGCAGTGGCTTAACCCACTGAGCCACCCAGGCGCCCTGAAATCTTGATCAAATTAACCAATCACATCAGAATAACTTTTTTTTTATCATAATAAGTCTATAATTCCCATCTTCTATTTCCCCCACCTCTCCATCCACCTCCCTTTGGTAACCATCAATTTGTTCTCTATGGTTAAGAGTCTGTTTTTTGGTTTGTGTGTCTCTTTTTTTTCTTTTGCTCATTTGTTTCTTAAATTCCACACATGAATAAGATCACATGGTACTTGTCTCTCTCTGACTTATTTCACTTAGTAAGATACTCTCTAGCTCTATCCATATCGTTGCAAATGGCAAGATGTCATTCTTTTTTATGGCTGAGTAATAGTCCACTGTGTATATGTACTACATCTTCTTTATCCATTCATCAGTTGATAGACACTTCGACTGCGTCCATAGGTTGACTACTGCAAATAATGCTTCTATAAACATAGGGGTATGTGTATCCTTTTGAATTTGTGTTTTTGTGTTTTGGGACTAAATAACCAGTAGTGTGCTTTCTGGGAGACAGGGTAGTTCTACTTTTAATTTTTTTTTTAAACCCATACTATTTTCCAGAGTGGCTGCACCATTTTGTATTCCCACCAAAAGTTCATGCTTACCAACACCTGTTGTTTCTTGTGTTTTTAATTTTAGCCATTCTGACAGGTGTAAGGTGATATCTCCTTGCGGTTTTGATTTGCATTTTCCTGATGATGAGTGATGCTGAGCATATTTTCATGTGTCTGTTGGCCATCTGGATGTCTTCTTTGGAGAAATATCTGTTCATGCCTTCTGCTCATTTTTTAATTGGATTATTTGTTTTTGGAGTGTCGAGTTTGATAAGTTCTTTATAGATTTTGGATCCTAACCCTTTATCAGAGATGGCATTTGCAAATATCTTCTTTCATTCAGTAGGTTATCTTTTAGTTTTTATTGATTATTTCCTTCACTGGAAACTTAGAATAACTTTAATAGTTAAAAATATCTATTCATTATATGAGAGTATAGGGTCCTCACAAAGCAGTAAGCAAAACAGACTATGCCTGAATTTTTATTATCATTACAATTTGGTTTTGGGGTTTTGGGTTTTTGTTTTTGTTTCAGTTTTTTTACCAATTTGGTGGTTTTGCTATCTATCCCATCTGAGCACAGGAGTAAAAGACTTGAGAAAAAATGCCTGAGAGAAAAGCTAAAACTTGAATCATGCAATTCCTCACATCAATGAGTAAATTGAGAATTAGCAAAAGCCCACGACTGTCGACTTTTTGAAGCTGGACTTCTTAGAGCAGCAATCAGAACATACTTTGAGAGCCACCAGTCTAGCCAAACCCTCCCATTTGTTTTCTGCAAAAGTTACTATAGCTCACAAATATCTCTGGGTTTCCCCAAGGTCACCAGTTAATTATTGACATAGAAAGCCTCCTCCCAAAGTATCCCAGTGATTTCCCACATCGCGCATCAGGGATGCATGTCAGGGATAAAGGAGGGTACGTGTGTGGTGTCGGCCTGAGCTCTAGGTATGTCTGGTCGAGTCCAAATTCAACACAGACTGCAAAGTTTTCTATCTATATGCAGAAGAGAAGCTTGGAACTCATTTCAAAAGCTGCTTCTGGGGGCGCCTGGGTGGTTCAGTGGGTTAAAGCCTCTGCCTTTGGCTCAGGTCATGATCCTGGGGTCCTGGGATCGAGCCCCGCACCGGGCTCTCTGCTCAGCAGGGAGCCTGCTTCCTCCTCTCTCTGCCTGCCTCTCTGCCTACTTGTGATCTCTGTCTGTCAAATAAATGAATAAAATCTTAAAAAAAAAAAAAAAAGCTGCTTCTGCTGGTGATTTAAAAACACATCTTTTTCTCCCGCACACACACTGACATGGACCTGTCCCCTCTAGACACCAGCTCTCCTAGACCCAGTGGGCCTGAGATCAAGGTGTGACTTGTTCAGAGCTGACCAGGAAGGAAGGGCCTGGGCTGTCTCCCTGGCTCTCTCCTCCCGCCCAGAAATGGTTAATTGCCAGCTCCAGGCTGCCTCCAGCCCAGCCCTAATTGGCGTGATCTCAAGCGGCTGGCTGGCCGTGCTGGAACCGCGGCAGCTCCGGGCCAGGCTGGAGCTGCACGGAGCAGCAGAGGCATTCTTCCAAGGTAATGATTAAGCTAAGCGTCTGGCAAGGGCATAGGCAGCAGAGCCAGGAAGGTGAGCCCTATTCACACCTCAACCAGGCCGTGGTGGCCAAGACTGGTTTGGAAGGCAGGGCCCCAGGGCACGGGGGCCCAGAGCGGACAGCCACAGCCTCCCCCTGCACACGGGCATCAAGGAGCATCTCAGGCCGGAGTCTCTGCTGCCTGCCCTACTGGGACCCTGCCCTCAACCCTGGCACCATGAAGCTGCAAAAGTTCTGGACTGGTCTGGAATACACCTGCCGGCTCCTGGGCATCACCACCGCTGCAGGTAAGACCCCGCCTCCCAGCTGCAGTCCCCTGGGCTCTAGGCATAGTAGACAAGGCTGCTCAAGGGGTGGGAGCCAGAAGGCTGGGGACGAATGGACACATCTAGCCACATCTTCCTTCACTTTTCTTCCCAATGCCTCCAGAAACTGCTCTGCAGGGCAGCAGCAGGTGCAGTGGGGTGAGCCTGGGTGAGGGAGCCTGGTGCTGGATCTCCACTTGGCTGGCCCCCACCCATGTGACCTAGGGAGCCCTCGGTGTCCTCATCTGCAAAATAAGTAGAGAGGGTCTCCCCTACCTCCTTGAGGGTTATTGTAAGGTGGAGGTGAGAGCGGAAGCTGAAGGTCTAAGAAGCCCAGGCAAATGTGAGAGTTGGATGTTTCGCTGTATAGTTATGAAGCCAGTCAACAGAGCTCGTCATGTTTTACTCAAACCATGGCTCCATTTCAAGGAAAGAGAAATCCCAGCACTTGGGACAGGCTGAGGTCCAGCAGTGGACATGGAGATCCCAGGCTTCCCTTGCCCCACTCCTCCCGCCATTAACATAAAGTCCCATAGAAATCCAGTCCCCCTTTCTGTGGTCTGACCTCAAGTATGTGCCATGGGTCTGAGGTAGAATGGCTCCCTAAGCTGGGCTCCTCTCCCTCACTTTGCCTGATCACAGGGCTGCTCGACTCTCAGAGCAGAACCAGAGCAGCCACCCTCCTGAGTTCTGCCTGCTCCCTTCCCCAGTGTAGATGCCAACCTTTGGCCCCTCCAGATCCCCCACATGGTCAGGGTCTGTGTGTGGATTGTGAGAAGGCAGTATTCTGAGCTCTCGGCTCTAGGCTCCACTGTCCCTTGGGCATCAGGAAGAGATGCACATCGCTCGCCAAGTCCTTCCTTGCCACTGGACAACATCCAGTATGAGTCTTGGCAAGTTAAGAAATGTCCCCCAGCTCAGGACTCCAGCTGTGCTGGTTCCAGCCCCCACCCTGTCATTTGCTGATATGTGACCTTGGGAGAGCCACCCAGTGCCTCTAGGATGGTACTTTCCAATCTGGACCTCCTGGCCAGCTGTTTTGGAGGATCAAGGATGCATAGAATGAGCAAAGCTCCATGAAACTGAGCCCATAAACCTCTTGGGAGAAGCCCACATGACCTGGTTCCGAGCTCAGTGGGGTGGCTGGCTGGTGGGCTCTTCTAGCATCTAGGTCTTCAGCACAGGAAGTCAGCTGTTGGGGAAGATCTAATGACATTCCTTCTATCGCAAGATGGAGCATCTGAGCCTAAATAGAGGCAGTGACCTTGCCCAAGGTCACCCTGCAGATCAGAGGGACAGCTAGTCTGGAGCCCAGGGGCCCCAGCTTTTGAAAAGGCCAGGACTCTGGCCAAGGAACTCCCTGCTCCCCAGAGTCAGAGTCTGGAATTGCTCTGCTGAGGGCCCTGAGTAAATGGCCCCATTCCTTACCTCAGTAATGGGCTGATGGGGGAACCTGTTCCAGCCTCTGCCAGAACCACCTTGTCACTTACATGCAGGGGAATGACTGCCCAGGTACACAACTTCCCATCCTGGGCAGAGGAAGGTAAACCTCAATAGGGCTTCTATGTCCGGAAGTCCTGGTCTACCATGTTGATCTTGAGCCCACCCTGCTCTCCTTAGGCCTTGGTTTCCAGGTAGGTAAAATGTACCCTTTTCAGCTCTCAGGTATTTTGGTGATAGCTCCCCTTGCTATAGTCTGCCAAGAACTGAGGCCTGCTTCCTCTCAGGAAGCTGTTTTAAGATATATCTATTTTCCCAATAGCCTTTCAAAAGACAGCTTAAAAGTCTGATATATCTCAGCCAGTGGAAGGGTTGGTGTCCGTGCATGCGCTTGCACACACACACACACACACACACACACACACACAGAGTTACTCTTAACCACAACTCTTATCTCTGTGCAGAGGGCCACTGTTAATGCTGAAGATGAGTCTTCCGCTTGGTTTTGATATAGGATCTAAGCTAAAAATAGGCCATGAGTTGTCTTTTAATGGCCAGGCTTTCCAGTAATCTTGTTGGAGCCTTCTAGAGTTCTGGGAGCAAGTGGGAAGCTAGAGAGAGGGGCTTCAGGGCTCTTGGGCAAATCTCAAGTTTCTTCCAGCATCACTAAACTCCTGGCCTGTTTCCAGGGTTTAACATTTGCAAATTCCTTATTCCCTTAAGCCTCTTGTTATTGAAATCTCTGTTGAGAAGTCCGGGCCTCATTTACAGTAACACTGCTATAGATAAGAAATAAGGCTTGAGACAGAGGCTGTCACTTTGCAGAAACCCCAGGAGACCTAAGGTGGCCCTGGTCCTTCTAATGAGAAGTGTAGGTTCTCCAGAAGCTAGAAAAAGCATGTGGCTCAAGATTGCTCAGAGTGTCACCAGCAGAGACCAGGGAGCTGCCAATGTGGCAGCCTCTTCCCTGAATCCCCTTCTCCTCTGCAGATGAGATCTGGGACCGCTAGAGGCCCAAGGGTACCAGACCCCAGGAGACTCCACCAGAATGGAAAGGCCCAGTGGCGATGGCCCAGCTGGCTGAGTTCATCTTTTCTTCGCCTCCCAGCCACTCTGGATGAAGCTTCATCAAGATGTCCAGGGGTCCCATGGGCCATTGCTGCCCCACCCCCATGCCCAGCCCTCACCACCAGTGGGCACCGACGAGCAGTGCCACTGCTAAACAGGGGTAGACAAGCCACAAACAGAGAGCACCCAGCTGAACTGTTCCTAAAATTAGAAGATTCTCTCCCATGAGATGCTTTTTATGACTTTGAGCCAGTCATAAGGTTTCCAAATCATCACAGAACTTCTCCCAAAATTTGTCTTACACTTGGCCAGCTTCACTCATTTGCATTACCTCCCTGGCATGGAAGGTTGTGTGTGTGTATGTGTGTGTGCACATGTGTGTGCGTATGTGCACCTATGCATGAGTGGACACATGTGTGACCACTGGTGTGTCTCCTGCTGAGACGGGGCTCCAGGAGTCACCCAAAGAAGCAAACACAGCTAGGGAACTGCACACAGACTGTGAGCGCTCCACAACTCCCTGTCCAGATGTTAGATACCCACTTGTCCAACCCTCAAAGCGGGTTCTCACTGTGTCCACATAAAGGTGGGGTCATGATATCTTGAGTTGGAGACCCAGGCCCTAGAGGATGCATGGCCCTGTGATTTATTTTCACTATAAACCAGCCATTAGAAGAGAGAACCTGGGAATAGGTTTTACTGAGATGGGAACACAGAAGCACAGAATGCCCCTTCTCCGTCTTACAGGACTGGTCCCCATACCTGTTCTTGGAAGGCGGGATTGGCTTCACTTTGAACTTCCGCAATCCTCTTAATCCCTGAGGGAGAATCTCCCTGTGCTTGTCCTCACTCCTCAGTCCTAGTCCCAAGCCTGTGGGGAGGAGAATGGAAAGAACCCACTGTGTCAGCTGTTTGTGGAGACCTCTGTCACTTCCCTCGGGGCTAGGAGGCTCAAGAATGAGGCTTCTCACTGCCAGCACTTGAGGGTTTTCTTCGCTCTTCCAGCTCTACCCTGGGGTAACAGTTGATAATGAACATTTTGTGACCAAGTCCTGGGCTCCATGGTTTAGATGTAACATTTCCTTTCAGCTTCATAATTACCCTTTGAAGCCTCATCAATGCTCGCTCATCATCACCCCCACTATATGTGGGGAGAAACCGAAGCGTGGTGAAACACCTTGTCCGGGGTCTCACAACCAGGAGGCAGAGAGGCAAGTTTCTAACTGATGAGGGTCTATTCCTGAGAACCTTTCTCTTAAACATTGTATCCTCCACTTAAATCAGGCTAAAGGACATGTCTTTCTCTGGTTTGGCAATCCCAAGATGCAGGATACAATACCCACAGAGCCTTGTCTGAGGCCATACCATACACAGGCTCAGGCAGGAGGGGGGGGGGGTTATGCTGAGGTTGGGCACAGTTAAACACAGCATAGGAAGCATAGGAAGCATGACCAAATACTTCCAAAGTCTAAAGACTCTGATATTTGATCCAGATGTTCATTTTCTCTCTCTGAATAATTGCCGTGCAGACTTTGACTAACACTACCATAACCATCCAGCCAAATCCATTCCTGGACCTCATCAGAGGACAGACAAATCTGCTCACATTTCCAGAGGGAACTAGGGCAGGATCTTCCATTTATTGGTCCAGAGATGCATAACTGACAACAGTGAGAGGAAGTCATGATCTTGCTAAAGCCCTGCTGGTATCTATGAGGGCCAAATGCTGATCTTAGACGTATTTTACCCATGAGGAAACTGAAGCTCAGAATGTCCATGTAGCTTGGCACAGGTCACATGGCCCGTAGAAAGCGGCTCTGGTATTGGAGGTCCGGTCTGTCCACTCACAAGTCAGTGAGGCAGGGGCACATCCGGGGGCCGTCTGCACACTGCTCCAAAGAGAAGGGCACCACACAGCCAGCAAGGAAATGGACCAGCATTGAGACAAGGCCATTTAGAATGAGCCTTGCTTGTCAAGCTAATGTGCTCTTTCTCACAAATCAATGATTTTAGATCAACCTGGAATCACTTACGGGTTTTGTTTTGTTCCAGGTTTTTGACCCATTAACCTCTTCTCTACTTAAAGGACAGTGCCGCATTCCCAACAGCCCCAATCCTTACGAATACTCAGTTCGAAATGGAGATTTGGTTTATTAATACAGCCTAAGACAAAAGTAGCATTTAAACCCATTATTTTTTAAAGAGTACTGAAGAGTAAAGCAAATGCATAGTTTGACCTTAGCCCTATCAAAGTCTTAAAAACAACAACAACAACAACAAAACTAATGCTTCTGAGACAACCATCTTGGGCCCTCCACGCTAATTTCCATCCTTCTTAAATGTGTATCCCCATGACCATCTCCTGCCATCCAAGGAAGCTTCCTGCACTTCAACATGTCCACAGTGGATTTATTACCCAAGCAAGACCCCACTGTTTTCAGAGCCTCCAAATGGATGTTGACTGCTTTTCTTTTCCGATCTGATTGTCCTAATGAGTAAATAAAATACCCCTACCTCTGTTCCACTCTCTTTCCACTGAAAGATCATATGATTTGGTTCAAACACTTTTTCTTTACTTCCTTATGCCTATATCTTCCTTAGATTTAGAACAAGGGATCTGTAACACTATTTAGGATTCATTTATTCAGCAAACATTTGCTGAGTCCCAACTCTGTGCCATGTAGACACATAGATCTATGCTACACAATCTTTCCTGAAGTCTGAAAAAGAAAGGTGATCCCTCCCCTTGAGAAGCACCAAGGTCCCACCAAGGAAACAAGCCAGAAATTACACATCCTAGCATGATTCTCTCCAGTATAGAGTTTGGAGGGATGAATTTGTGTCCTTCTCTACTAATTACAAGCTGTGTGACCTTAGGCATGTTACCTAGCCACTTTAAACATCAGTTTTTTTACCTGTGAAATGGCGATAATGAGGGTACCTACCTTCCGGGGTTGTGAGCATTCAAAAAAACAATGACTAACGCAAAAACTGCCTGGCACATAGATTCTCAGTCAGTGCCAGTTAATTTTTAAAGGAATGTGTAGAACTCAGGGACTGTATAGCATGAGTGATGGGCTCTTCCTTTCAGACGGAAAAAGAAGGAAGACCAGAGGAAAGGAACAAGGCAATCTATGACCCTGAAAGCTACAAAGTGAGGAAGGAGTTAGAATGTGAAGTCTTCTACTGAGTAACATTTTCCTTCACATTTTAAGGCTGGGTCATTAGGATCAGCTCAAGGAAATTGGGTTATTTCTGTACTACATGTAGTGACCAAATCAGAAGGAAGATGGTAGCCTCATTTTTTTTTTTTAAATGGGCTGAAAATTCTCTTAAAATTGTCCTCAGTTCTGAACAACCATCTGAAGAGGGCTATTATCAAAAAGGATTGTCCTTACATACCACTGGCAGATGCTGAGAAGAGAGTGGCTTCTGTGGGCTCCCTCTGAACCTTCCTAGATTACAGAGGCCAGGAGAAGGTCTGATGAAGAAACATGGCTTATGCTATCTGGAGGTTCAGTTATTGTTGCTGGCACCAGGAAAACTGTCATGTGGAAGGGTGAGCAGATGCATTCTTTCTGAATGTGAGAAAGAATAAGAAGCAAATACCTTGGGCAAATACTTTAACCTGAAATCAAGACCCGGAAGAAATTTCCCCTGTGGGTCCTTACAAGAAAGATGCTATTCTGTGTTAGAGACAATGTCCTCAGTAGTATCAGTGAACCTGCAGGATTGTAAATGACATCATCATCAAAAAGTAGCATATCAGGGGCACCTGGGTGGCTCAGTGGGTTAAAGCCTCTGCCTTCAGCTCGGATCATGGTCCCAGGGTCCTGGGATCGAGCCCCACATTGGGCTCTCTGCTCAGTGGGGAGCCTGCTTCCTCCTCTCTCTCTCTGCCTGTCTCTCTGTCTCCTTGTGATCTCTCTGTCAAATAAATAAATAAAATCTTAAAAAACAAAAAAGTAGCATATCGGCACACGATCTATGCTACACAACCTTTCCTGAACTCTGAAAAAAGAAAGGTTATTTTCAACTCACTCTATAGAACTAGCATTACTCTAATACCAAGACCATACAAAAGCATCATAAGGAAATTACAGACATACATCCCTCAACTTAACAGTCCAACTTAAAGTCCAAACAATGTTTTAGCACATCAAAAATAAATAAATAAATAAATGCCAAGGGGGTAGTATATCATAAACAAGTGAAATATTAAGGTTGCTTTAATATTTGAAAATCAATCGATATAGCTGACCATGTTAACAAACTAGAAAAGAAAAGCTTATATTATGAAAATAGGTACAGAGAAGGCATTTGACAAAATTCAGCATTGTGTCATGACAAAAACTATCTCCAAACTGGAAAGAGAAGAAAACTTTCTCAGCCTATAAAAAGCATCTACCAAAAAACCCTGTAACTACTTACAAGTCAAAGATCAGGTGTTCTCCTCCTAAGTCAGTAACAAGACAAGGATGTCCACTATCATCATTTTTAGACAATATTGTATTACCAATTCTAAAGAGTATGATAAGGCAAGAGAAATAAAATGCATACAGATCAGCAAAGAAGAGGAAAAACTTGTTATTCACAGATGACATGGTCCTCTATGGAAAATCGGATGGAATCTACCAGAAAAGCTGCCAGAACTAATAAAGGGTTCAGTAAGTTGCAAAAGACAAAATCAATATACGGCGACCAATCATATTTCAATATACTAGCAGCAAAAAATTAGAAAATGAAAAATTTGAAAGACAATGTATAATAGCATCAAAATTATGAAATAATTGGGGGTGAATCTGATCCCAAAAGTGTAAATAAAAACCTGTATACAGGAAACTAAAAAAAAAAAAAATTGATGAGAGGTAATAAAAAGACCTAAATAAATGGAAAAATATATCCTGCTCATGGGTCAGAAGACTTAACATTGTTTGGATGTCAACTCTTCCCAAAACTGCTGTACAGTTTAAATGCAATCCTAGTCAAAATTCCAACAGAGTTTTTTCTAAAACTTGAAGGTTGTTTCTAAAATTGGCCTGGAAATGCAAAGTTCTTAATATAACCAAAATGATTTTGTAAACAAAGAGCAAAGGACGTTAACACTACCTGATTTTAACACTTACTATAAGTCTACAGAAATCAAGACACTACAGTATGGACACAAAGAAAAATAAATAGATTCAGGCAACAGGACAGAGTCCAGAAATAGACCTACACATATATAAACAACAGACTTTTGACAAAAGTGTGGAGAAAATTTAGTGTAGAAAGGATAACTTTTTCAACAAATTACACTGAGCAATATGCATTTACCAAAAACTGAATGTCTATCTACACCTCGTACCATACACAAAAAAGACAAAAAATTAATTATAGACCTAAATGTGAAACCTAAAACTATAAAACTTTTATTTTTTCCTAAATATTTTATTTATTTATTTATTTATTTGTTTATTTATTTAAGAGAGAGAGAATGAGAGAGACAGAGAGCTGGGGGAAGAATCAAAGGAGAGGGACAAGCCAACTCTGTGCTGAGCCTAGAACCCAACTCAGGGCTCGATCCCATGATCCTGAAGTCATGACCTGAGCCTAAATCAGAATCGAATGCTTAACTGACTGAGCCACCCAGGCACCCCGAAAACTACAAAACTTTCCGATAATCAGATAAACTCTAAGTAATGAGTTAGGCAGCCATTTCTTATTTACAATATCACACTTTCAGTCTGTAAAAGAACAAACTGATAAATTGCATGCTATCAAAATTAAAAACTTCACTTTTTAAAATATAATGTTAAAAGAATGAAAAAAAAGTTAACAAAGAGCTATGGTAGTAAATGAGCCCATGAAAAGATGTTCCGTATCATCGGTCATCAAGAAAATGCAAATCAAAATAAAATGAGACACTACTACATAGTATTAGAATGGCTTAAAATAAAGACACATTCAAAAATAAATAAGTAAATAAATAAAGACACATCACACCAAGTGCTGAATGTTGGCAAGGATGGGGAACTCTCATACACTCCTGATGGTGATGTAAAACGGTGCACTCGCTTTGAGAACATTTTGGCAGTTTCTTAAAAACTTAAACATATACCTACCATATGATCCAAACATTCCACTCCTAGCTATTTCTACCCAAGAGAAAAGAAAGCAAATGTCCATACAAAAATTGCGCATGAATGTCCATAACATCTTTATTTGTAATAGTCAGAAGCTAGAGAAAACCCAAATGCCCATCAACAGATGAATTATAAACTAACCAAGGTATATCCATACTACTTAGCAACAGAGAGGCATAACTACTGATACATGCTACCAGACGGATACACCTCAAAATAATTATATGTATGAAAGTAGACAGCCAAAAAAGAGTACATGCTGTATGATTCCATTTTTATAAACTTCTAGAGGATTTAAACTGATCTCTAGTGCTGAAAGCAGATCAGTGGCTGTCTGGGGGTGAATGGAAGTGTGGGAAGATAGAATTACCAGGAAACTAGAAGTCATTCTGCTTTCTGTGTCCCTCATGTTCTGGCAGGTTGGCTCAGCTAGATGTGTATGATAATGGCAGAGGCAGGAAAGAGCAGGCCCAGTTCACAAACCCACTTTATATCTTTGCTTGCATGATGCCTGATTTATCATCCTCTTGCCCAAAGCAAGTCACATTGCTAAGCTCAGATTCAAGGGATGGGGAAACAGACTTCACTCTAGCAAAGTTACATAACAAAGAGGGTGGACACAGAGAGGGGCATTATTGCACACTACCACAAGGCCTCCTGCAAGGCGAAAAAACAAATCTCCTGGCTGGCCAACTTTGGTGTATAATTCATGTTTAGAGAATCAAGGTTAAAGAATCCCCATCAGTGCATTCTCTAGCCTTCAGGAAATTCTCCCCACACAGGCTTGTAGGAGGTGTTAGGGGTACTGAGTGCCACGCTATAGTCTAAAATCTCTTCTACTTGAATATCTAGAAGCCACAGCTTCTCCTGAGTTAAGAAATCTACAGCTACTACCTTCTTATCTCAATGGATTCTTAACAACTGGCTCCAGAATCTTCATGTTCCTAGGAACGGTGCAAATCTAGCTCTTACCTCTACAACCAGCCATGACCCTTTCAGAACCTAAACCATCCCCAGCCATTGTCATCAGGTGGTACATTCTTACCTGAGATGTCCTTACAGACACTAAGACTAGTAGGAAGCACACCATACTTGAGGATGAAGAAGAGCCATGAATATAACAGGATGAGTTATGGGGCTGCCCTCAGCTGCAGTGAACATGACATTCTCAACCTTCTCCCTGGGCATCCAGAGCCAAGATCACTGTCTGGCATGAAAAGTGACCTCTATGGCCCCCAGGGCACTGCATTGAATGTAAGATGGATATCAAAACTCAACCCAGGGGGCCTGGGTGGCTCAGTGGGTTTAGCCACTGCCTTCAGCTCAGGTCATGATTTCAGGGTCCTGGGATCGAACCCTACATCGGGCTCTCTGCTCAGTGGGGAATCTGCTTCCCTTCCTCTCTCTCTCTCTGCCTACTTGTGATCTGTCAGATAAATAAATAAAATTCTTTAAAAAAAAAAAAAAACCTCAACCCATCTATGGAGTCAGAACAGACAACCTACAGCCAACCATGAGGTCAGTCCGGGGACAAAAGCAGCACAAGCCCGGAGGCTGCCAGGAGAGCCCCTCGGCAGTCAGCACCACGGACAGGCCACGTCCTTGTGAGCACGTTGGCCCTAAGCCCTTGGCATCCCTTCAAGGTTGCACAGAGGACAGGACACAAGAGACGTTGAAATGAATGGGGCTTTGGACTACTGATATCCCAGTCAGACCTGCAGAAGGGACCTAATACAGGAAAATCAATGAATAAGCGTCAGTGTATAGATAAAAGCTCTTCAGCCACCATAAAAATGTGTATTAATGGAAGGAAAGGATGAGAATAAATCCTCTTCTCCCCCTTGAGAGTGCTTGCCTTTCTCAGTCAGGAACAAGCTTCCTCTCCTGATAATTCTATTAGCCATCATCTAAATTTGAACAACACTCTATAATTTACTAAGACTGAATGTTTACAGTCACTGATGCATGCTTTTATTAGCCCCATTTTCTGGAAGAGAAAGCAGACGAGAGTGATGATTTGCTTGAGGAACCAGGACTCAGCTTTCCTGATCAAGCCTCACGTTCTCTCTGCTATAGCACAGCACCCTCAAAGCTTCCACCCACCCTCTGGGACCAGAGCTTCAGGACACCCAGGAGGAGAATGAGAAGGTGGTGCGCCACAGGGTCTCAGTCCAGCACCTCTGATCCCTGCTAACCTAAACTAGAACAAACCATTCAGGAAAGCTACTCAGAAGAAAGCCCTAGGAGAAGAGAAAGCTGTGCCTTGTCCCAGACAAAAGGGACAGAGACTAGAGGGAAGGGGACAAGGTGAGGAGGCCAGGCTTGTCCATAAAAGCTAGTAGAGGAAGAGTTCACTCCAATGAGTGCCAAGGAAGTAGCCTCCCGGGGGGTTGTGCAGGAGAGGGGAGACAGAAGCCAGGGGCGGACTGAACTGGGTTGGGCTCCTAATGTGGTTCTGTTGGCCTGGGACGAGGAATAACAGGAACCTGAGGGAAAGAAAACAGGGAAGGATGGAAGGTATCAATGGGCCGCTTAATGGTGGTATAAAAATGGTTACATTGCCGCTCCGTCGGGCACCCCTCCCACCTACAGTGCAAAACCCAACACATCTGGGAATCGAGGCTGCTCTTGGGGGCTACTTTCTTCTTTCATTGTCTGGCGTGAAAAGTGACCTCTATGGCCCCCAGGGCACTGCACTGAATGTAAGATGGATATCAAAACTCAACCCAGGGGGCCTGGGTGGCTCTGGGAAAAGGCCTCAGTGTCATTTGTTGGAGTGAATTATTGATCCTGATTGCCCAGGTCACACTGAACCAGAGTCCTTCAAAGGCGAAGTTTCAGAGCTACCCATCAGGCTGCCTGGTGAGGAGGAAGGAGGACCAGAAGTACAGCCCGGACTCCACAAGTAGCTTAGAGGCTCCCAAACCCTGGGCCATGAACATCACCAGATGCCAGGGCTGCAGGCACTCAGTCTCGTGGCCAAAAAGGGGCCAATGCTACCACTGGCCAGCACTGGGAGTGAATTGTCTCCTTCCATGGACGTTGAGTGCCTCTTTAAATGTTGTGCCCAGGGGCCCTGCTGACCTCCCCCTCGTCCTGGCTCTGCCGGATGCCACATCTTCTCTGTGTCTTACAGACAGCCGTGCCTAATTCTGGAAACTGGGGAGAGTTCCTGGGTCCAACTCCACAAAGCAAGGGTTGTACCCCTTCTCATCCATGAGGTCGACAGGAGGCCTCCAGGAGAGCAGGTGTCTACCTGTGCAGTCCTGGGGAGACAGACACGCAGGACACAGGAGGACCAAACCTCTTCTCACACACCAGTCCCATCTTTCACTTACCACTCCCCCTTCCAATTTAAGACCACACATCGTTATCTTTTCCTAGCTTCTGAAATGTCCCAGTTCTGGAAACTAGTCCCTTAGGAAAAAAAAAAAAAAAAAAAAAATTAGAGTACTCCAGACCCTCAGTCAAACCGTCTTGGGGTTCTGTTTCTGGGTCATGTGGAACTCTGGTGCCTTCCAAAGTCAGCTCATGCCCAGCACAGGTCAGTGAGTACAGCAGGCTAGCAGGGTTCATGGCAATGGCCCCTGCCGTTGGCGTGGGGAAGTACTGGATGCAATTCACAAAATCCTCCTGCAGGAGGGGGTCTCAATTTTTACTTTCCTCACTTTTTCCACTGGGACTTTCTGTAAAATGAATCTGTAGAAGAGAGCTACTTTGGATGAGGCAGAGCCTCACTGATCCTGTGTGAAATCCTAAGATATTACATCCCCGGTAGGATTCTGCAGCCCAGAAGTAGTCCCCAGACATCACCCAACACCTAGGAGACTGCATCTCCCAGGCTGTGCCTGAATTTGAGCAGGAGGAGAGATGCTGCAGGACCTAGGAGCCCATAGGTTGGCTCTCTGACAATCAAGCTAGGGACCAGTGAGAAGGGCCAGAGACCTAAGGGGTCTTGGGGACACGCTCCCTGCTGAGAGTCAGAATATAGACCAGACAAAGGAACTTCTGTGCCAAAAACATCAGGTAATTAAGAAGATAGGATAAGCTGCTTTTCAGTTATCTGTGGCTGCAGAATAAAACTATTTCAAACTTTAGTGACTTAAGACTACATCAATTTTATTATGCTTGAAATGTTGTGGCTCAGGAATTCAGACAGAAAGCAGTGGAGACGGCTCGGCTGCATGAAGGCGGAGATCTCAGGTGCAGGGCTGCAATGGAGCATCTAGGGCGGAACATCTAGAGCTTTGCTTCTGACTGTTGGTTTAGTGCATCAGTTCTTCTCCACTTCATAACTGCTGGGGCTGGGATGTCATCTAGAAAATTCCTCACTGACACATCTATGTCTGGTGGAGAGGGCTGAGCCAGTGGGGGGCTGGTCATGAATCTCTCTCGCTCTCTTTCCCTCTTTCTCTTTTTCTCTCTCTCTAGCATTCTTTCTCCATGGCTCACTTGGGCTTCCTCACACATGGTAGTCTCAGAAGCATCAGACTTCTTACAGAGGGAGTGGCTGCCCCAGAACCAGCATTTGAAGAGGGCGGGGCAGAAGCTCTTTGTGAACTGCAGTTTAAGTCTGGATCATTCTATAGGGCAAGAGAGTCACTAAGGCCAGCCCCCATTCAAAGGGAGGGGAATTAGACTCCACCTCTTCATGAGACAAGTTGCAAAGAATTTGTGGTTAGCTTCCATCTAATGCACCCTATTCTTACAAAGAAACCCCAAATTGCATTGCTATAATTAGGGGTATTTATCTTACTTAACAATACTAAGTCCATGGGGGGCCAATTCCCATTTTCTGCCAGAGAGCCCAGCAATTAGATTACCGACCTGGTCTCTGGGACTGTTGTTGCCCCCGGGATCAGCAGGAATACCTTCACAAGGAGACCATTCCTAGCTCACTTTACCTCAGTCATGGCCGCTGGTGTGATGTTCAGAAGCCCAGGAGGCCTTTGGGGAGATGAGTACTGGGGAGGAGAGTAAGTTCTCGCAGAAACAGGCCTCATGCCCAGCGTACTTATTGGCACCCAGACTGTGGGAATAGAGTTTCCCCCAGAATGCGGGGCGCAGCTTTCTCTGTGGACTTGGCTCCCTCGGAAGGGCAGGAGGAAGTTGCAAGGTGCAAAAAGACTTGAGGGTGTGGGCTCGGGAAGTCACACTGTCGCTGCCCCAGGTAGAACCCGTGACCTTGCCCAGTTACAGGAACTGCACGGAGAAGCCCACGGAACCGCGGTAGCAGCTCCAGACTCTCCTTCCTGCTGCTCCGGGCTCTAGTTTGTGCAGCTCTGGCTCCTGGCCGCGCCTTGCCTTCCTTCTCGGTGGAGCCGTCCTGGTTCCCAGGCAGAATGGAGCCTGCATTCAGGCCCTGTCCTATCCTCCACGGTTCTTCATTTTCTGGGTCCACGACAGTCACTGCAGCGCGTAGTTCCCTCACAGCGCCATGCTTTACCAGGCCCGGCGCACAAGTTGTGCCATAAACATGGGTGCAGACTGACCACTGGGGACTCTGGACCCTGGACGACTGGAATGACTCTTGGATGGCTGGGTGGAACTGCCCTGGGCAAGGAGATTGGGCTGGGGCTACTTCTGACCTTCAGAAGAGAACTCTGCTCAGGCTTGGGGCTCCGCACCGAGCCCTCGGGTTGGGGAACAGAGGGGCCGTCACCACAACCGGCACCTTAGGCACCAGGAAGCTCCCTGAGGCCGTGAGGTGATTGTTGGCCATTCTGTGGCAGACGTTACAAAACTCCATTCACCGCTGGGCTTGGGGGACATGGCAGTCCAGTGCCCATGGCAACGAGGGTCTCATGCATGTGACACCCCCATTCACATGAAGGCCCCCAGGAAATGTGCTCCCCACCAGCACCATTCACACCATAGTCCTCCTCCGCTGGGGGTTCCTGGAGCCCCCTGAAAATCAGTCCTTCTTCTGGCTTCCCTCTGCCCCCTTTCCACCAGCCTGCCCTGGGCCAGGCGCTGCACCTCCAGGAGGCTTGCTGGGATGTTTCCATAAATAACATGGGGTTGAGGATTCCCACCTTGAGGGGTGCGGTCCAGACTACATAAGATGCATGGAAGCGGGGGGTGGTGGTGCCGTGTGTCGCACGTGCTGGGACTTCCTTGAGAGGTAGCTGGGTTGGCACACCCAGGGGTCTTCCGAACCCAGACACCTTCTGTTCCTACGCTGCCACCTTCCTCTACCCCAGAAAAAAAAAAAAAAAAAAAGGAAACTAGGCTGCAATGGCAAGGCTGGCCCTTCTCTGTGCCTGGAGAGCTTGTCGGAGCCCCCAGGCAGAACCAGCCTCCCCTTCTGATCTTCTGTGCCTACTAACACCTGCGTATTAAAACAGGTGAACAAGGCCCCGGGCATACCATCAGGAGCCATGACCAGAACTTTGTTTCAGGCCAGGCCAGCAAAGGAGCCAGTGGCTCCCGGTGTGCTGGGACACTGGGAGGCCATGATCACTCAGAACATGGTTACTTCCTCCCCTCTGCTGCTTCCTCTCAGCCAAATGTAACCAAAGCCTCTTACCCTGTAGCCCGAAGTCAGGTCGCTTTCTGTAACGCCAATCTGAACATGTCGCTCAGCCTCCCCAAAACACTGAAGGCCCTCCCTGCCCATCCTGTGGACGCTGATATTTCAAGACCCACTCCCAGGCCTCCGCTCACAAGGACTGCCCATAGCCCCCTTCTGTGCTAAGTGCTTACCCATGGTTACCAAGGTAAGAACTCACAAAACGGGGATTCCAGCCCAACTCTCTGTCTTCTCCACTGTTTCATCGATTTTTTTTTTTAAACTACAAACCAGTGCTGCCCCTACAGCATTCCTAGAATGCCCCTTTGACTATAGACCTTTTGTTTCCATCAGAAGGCATCAGAGTAAGGGTTCTAAACAAATACGGGTAAAGGGCTGAGTTCCCAAGACCCTTTCCTGCCACCTACTGGTCACTCACCGCAAGGCCATGCAAATCTCCAAAAACTGACCTCAACCCCGGAATGTGCACAAGGGGCTGAGCACCTGTAAGGTGCTTGGCACTAGTCAGCTAACTGAATCCTTATAACCATCATGCGCAAGAGGGGTAAGGTGGAATCTGAGGCTCAGAGAGACTGAGTGAATCAGCTTTTAACCGGAAGATGTGAGACCGAAATGCTGGAATGGCCCAGGTTGGTAGATTGGTTTTGCCTATGCGCTCTGTGCCTCAATTTCCCTCCCGTAAAATGAGGCTGTCTCCTCACAGGGATGAGACCCCCATGCACATAGGCACACATTTCACATACGTGCACAGTCACACACACACAGAAAATAGACAGTGGAAACCAGGAAACGGTCTGCCACCTGGAGCCAGAGTCTCATGTTTGGTCTGCGGGTCCTTTATTTTCTGGTGTGTCCTTGGGGCACACACGTACGGGACATGGTGACTGACTGAGCCTTGTTTTCCCCAGTAAAATAGGAAGTACAGATGTGCCTGTGTCTCCAGCTGCTGGGAGGAGTGAGCACAAGTGTGACCATTGTGTATAAAGCATTAAGTGCTCTGTAGGTCATGCTGACCCTCTGGAAGGGTCTGTGGCTGCTCAGCACTCCTGGCCCCTCACCTGGTACAAGCGTGAACATCTAGAACCTGAAGGGGGCAGAGGCAGTGTCCCCCACGGCTCTAGACCAAGGCCAGGGGAGCCCCGGAACCTTCCCTCACCAAACATACTTAGGCATCTCCCCTCCCTTCCTAGACTGAAGCACCCTGTGCCCTGCTCGCTGAGGTACCTCCACAATCCAGTCCTCTCAGAAGTGAGGGGAGAGGTGCCTGTGGCCTCAGTGTGGGTCCTCACATGGCTTCTCATTTCCACATGGACAAAAGGCTCAGAACACCAGGGATGGAAGCTTACTGGGTGTCTTCCAGGGAGGAGAGTCATCAGATCCAGGGAAGCAGCCTCCTGAATAGCAGAGATGAACGGCCATGTACAGGCAGCCAAACACGACCGCCTAGCGCTGCCATCTTTGATGTTCCAGGAGGGAGACCAGAGGAAGCCACAACGCGGCCATTACCAGAGGGTGTCTGCTGACCCCAGAGAGAAATGGAGGACGCATGCAGTGTAATCAGTTAGGACCAGAAATAATTCTAGTTAGTGGGCCATGCAGCCCTGGAGGAAGGTTTCAGAATCCGTGAGTGCTGTCTATGGAATGTTTCCATCGGCGAGCGGATGGGGTTGGAGCCACAGCTCATTGAATGAAGCAGGGAGAGCAAGGGAATCCCTGTGAGGAGACAGCCTGGAGTCAGCAAGTCTGGAAGGCTGGGTCCAAGACAATATTCACTCTGGACAAATGGAAGGCTGAGTACTTGCGTGCAAACCCCAACAGCCAAGAAAGGGCAGGAAGAAAGACGAAGCTAATCAGCTTCTTGTGTCAGAGCCCCTCAGGGGCTCAGCCAGCAGTGGGTCCAAAGCAAGGAACCAGGAGGTGTGATACAGCTACCAAAACAGCAAGTGAAAACGGGGTCACAGAAACAGCTAGAACAGTGATCCGGGCAACAGGGGTTGGGAAGGTCCCACCCATGGCCAAGCACTGAACCCAGACCCACAGCACATATGGGCATGGGCTGTAGGACAGTGAAGGCCCTTGAAGCCATGACTGTTGTGAAATCGAGGGTCTGGAGGCCTGGAAGCATATGTTGTCTCTGGGGGCATGAGGCATGGCCAGTGTGGGCAGAGAAGGAAAGGCATCTGCGATCTGGGAGCTGGAGTAAAAGACCTCTGGCCTTCTGCTGAAACCCGTCTAGTTTCCAGAGACCAATCCAGAAGGCTCCTTGTTCCCTTGCGTTTTCCCAGCCACCAATCCCTGTGCCTGGAGAAGAGCCTCTCTGGCTCTCAGTCCCCAGGGAGAAGGCTCACTCCGCAGCCAGGGAACCTTCCACAGGGCCGCCGTGTGGCTGGAGCACCCAGGCCCACCCTCCCCTCTCCTCTCCCCCTCTTAGTGTTGATCGGCGTGGGCACTGAGACCTTCCTCCAGGGGCAGTTCAAAAGCCTGGCTTTCTATTTGCTGTGAGTATGTGTGCATGTGCCCTTCCCTGCTGGCATGTTCTGGTCCGGCTCACCCTAAGGCTGCCCCACTAACACAGAGTAGCCCACACCCCTTTTCCATGCTAACTCCATCACATCCCACAGGTGGAAGCCCTAGAGGGGACTTCTAGGATATTCAATGGTTTGGGCAGGGCTTTGGTCAGATCATTATTCCGTCCCTCTATCTACACACCCATCCATCCATCCATCTGTCCATCTGTCCATCTATCCACCCAGCCAGCCAGCCAGCCAGCCAGCTACCGTCTATCCAGCCATCCATCTATCTTTTCAGTCATCCTTTGTTCAGCAAACACAAACCAAGCTTGTTTCAGAGAGAGAGGAATCAGCTCCAAAGACTCTATGTTTGAGCCCTTCTATATGCCAGGCACAGAAACACGTCTTATTTGCGTGTGTCCTTGAACTCCAATGGCACTGTAGAAGGGCATACTGTCCTAGGTTTTCAGATTAGAAGATTTAGAGGGGATAAGCAGCTCAGCCAGCACCAACAAACCCATGAGCAACAGGGCCCAGAGTCGGGCCTGGATCCATTTAGTTCCCTAGCCTCTGTCCTTTCTTCCCGCCAGCCAACGGGAGATAGACCACTGTGCAGTGGTGGCCTGAAGAAGGAGGACACCCTGGAGGGAGGGGGTCTGCCAGCTCCCGAGGGACACGGGGCACCTGTGCGCTCTCCTGCGGGCTCACCGAGCTGCCGCCCGCACCCACCGTCATCCGGGCTTCCCCTGCCCAGGAGAGCTCTTTGACTTGCTGTGTGGATTGGCCTCCACTGTCTCCCAACTGTCTTCTACCCACCCAGCCCATTTCCACTCTGCTACAAAATTTGCCACCTAGAAACGCAGGGCTGTTCTGGAACCTTCAGCCACGGCCACGGCCTCCAGGCCATATTCCTCTGCCATCTCCTGGCCTCCGTTTTATTTCTTGTCACTCAGCTTCCACCTCAGGAGCCTCTGACTCTTTCTCAGACTCCCTGCCTCGCCTCACCTCCAAGCCCTTGCTCACTGCATTGAGCACCCAGGGTGACTTACCATCCACCTCGATGTCCCCAAAGCCTGATGTCCATCCCTGGCATTCCGCCCTGGGAAGCCTGCCCTGAGCCTGGAGCGACTTCTCTTTGCTCTGAACCCCCTCCATGTCTTTCTGAGCCTGTCCCCCCAGAATCCAGAAACCAGCCTGGCCTTCGTCTTCTCCTCTCTCTACCTGGCTTCCCCACAAACATCACTTCAGGTATGAGTTAGATGTGATTATCCTCCTATAACAAGTCAGGTCTATAGCCACTTAATGCAACTGCATTTTGCCCAGAGCCCTGCCCCTCCCTGACTGCTCTATTCCTGTCCCAAGGGGACACCAAGCCCCTCTAGTCACTCGGTGGTCCAGTCCTAGAAGACTTGATTTCCAGCCTCAGGTCCCGCCGGCCCCACTCTGAGTTAGTTTATGTTCTCCCCTGTGCAGTGCT
Organism: Mustela lutreola; assembly: GCF_030435805.1. Classification (NCBI taxonomy): domain Eukaryota; kingdom Metazoa; phylum Chordata; class Mammalia; order Carnivora; family Mustelidae; genus Mustela; species Mustela lutreola. The sequence continues at coordinate 38,688,030 of NC_081293.1, forward strand.
CCATAGCTGCAGGGATGGGAGCCCCTGCCTGCCTGCCTGCCCCAACCCTCTGTCCCTTCTGTCCCTCCCGCACTCATCCCCCCACCCCCCATTCCTCAAGGGCCATCTCAATGCTCCGCCTCCCTCCTCCCACCTTTCTCCCTCGCACACATGCAGTCTCTCCGGCAGATCTCAGACTCCTGCCTCTGTGTGCCCCCACACTCAGGGTGTTCTTTGACTCTAGCACACCCCTGTGTCACTGTCACCCCCTCCCCCGTGTCTCTGGGACCCGGCAGGGGCCAAGGCTCAGAGTAGGCTCCCATGGGCGCTGAGCTATCGTGGGCTTTCTTCTGGTTCTTCCCCACTTCTCTGCACACCAGCTTCCACTCCCACCTTTCTCCTTCCTGTGGGGCTCCTCACGGCCTTCCTCACACTCACCCACGAACACCAGCCACACCACTGGGTGAAGGGTCTGCGTGGCTGGCGTGACACTGAGGGAAGAGGCTTCGGTTTGTGGGATCCCGCTAACCACAGCAGGGCTTTCGGCTTGGATTCGCTGCCCTGCCTGAGTGACCAGACCTTCCTGGCCTCGAGAGGCACAGCTTCTACAGCAACAAACAGGATCCCTGGAGAGTCACTCCACAGCCCAAGCCTCAGTTTCCTCCTTGTCCTCCATCCCATGATCTAGAAAAAGATATGATGCTTGTTTTATAAACTACGTGCCCCAGTGTACTTGTTAGAAACACAGGCTCTGGAGTCTAAGGGCTGGGTTCAAATCTTGTTCCCGCTGTGTGACCACAGCAAGGAGCTTAACCTTTCTGTGCCTTGGTGCCCTTAGCTGTAGGCTGAGGGTTAGTACAGTGCTTCAATCATAAAATTGTTAAAAGGACTAAATGAATTGATACTGGTGAAGCCCTTAGAACATGCCTGTGCACAGTGCTCGTTATATCAAACGGATATTCCATTTGAAAGCTGAGGAGTAAGTGTTAGAGAGATGCTGGGAGACAGAGAGAGTAGGAGAGAATAGGGATTAAGTACATAAATGCTTATGGAGAGAGAGACTGAGAAATCGGTAACTAACATTTACAAAATGAGCACTATGTGCCCCATTTGAAGGGTTTTCCAAATATCAGCTCATTTGAGACTTTTTAACAATTTTATTGCTGGAGCACTGTAATTCTGTCAGTTTACAGATGAGGACGCTGATGTACAGAAAGGTCAAGTCCCTTGCCTGAGGCACACAGCTGATCAGTAGCAGGAGCAATGCCCAGGTTCCTGAGGAAATTCTGGCCCCAAGACACCTTCGCCTGTGGCGTAGCCTCTCCTTTCACTCATTCATTCACTCCAGTGATATCCATGGAGCACTTAACAATAAGCCATTCCCAGAGTGGGCCTGGGCTACAGGGAAGAATTAGGGAAGGAAGTGACAAAGGGAGTTCACAGGCTGGTAGCTCAGGTCACACCGTAAAACACAGAGAAGCAAGAGATCACGAGACAGACAAAAGGAGGAAAGAGGAGTCCTTTCAAGAAGGGCCAGCTTGTGCAAAGTCACTGTGGCACCTGGTAACTTCCTCTGTAGTCAGAGAACTATGGATTTTCATTTAAGGCTTCAAAGGCATGCTAAGAAAGTTCAATTTTATAGGACTCCCCAATAAAACATTTAAGTTCCATTCCCAAAGATTCTGATATATAAAATCTGAGGCTGGCCCAGGAATCTTTGATTTCACATATTTCCCAGAAGATTTGGATTGGAAATTCCCTGGACCACACATGGAACATGAGGAGATTTTGAAGCAATGTGGATTGGGAAAACTACAGTTCCATTCAGAGGGAGTCCTCAGGGCAGCCAGTGGGGACCAAGTGGAAGAGCAGGAGAGGGAGAAGGGAGAGCAGGCAGTTAGAGAGGCAGAAAAGGGGAGACAAGTGCAGGGGTCAAGGGAGCATTACCCAAACTCAGGTCATATAGGTCAGGCCAGAGACTGTTTGGACAGTGGGAAAAGAGGGAGAAGGAAAAGGATCTGGAACAGATCCAGCCTTCAAGTTTGTACAACCAAGCAGCAAATGTTATGTTAGTGACAGTAGTAGAAGGACGTGCCAGCCAGTGGCCACACATGGGGGCCAGGGTCAAGGCAGTGTCCTCCGGTGGCCTACACTCCTGCACCCATCTTTGGGCCCTGGCTGGCACCTGTCCACTGAGGCCTGACCCAGCATAGGCCCTGGCACGGAGCAGCTCCTGGCAGACACCGGCTGGGGGGCCGCATTAGGTCAGGAATCTCCTGGATAGTCTGTCGGCAGGAGATGGCCAGGAGCCCCAGAGGCAGTAAGAAAAGAGGCTCTGGAAGAGCAAAGGGCAGATCAGAGGGCTCTAGAACTCCCTTCCTTGTCTCCACCACAGGTTCATAGGCGCTGCTGTCTCCGTGTGTGAAGGGGCGTACTTTGTGGCTCAACTGCTGGCCATCTGCTTCCAGTAAGTAGTCTCCTCCTAGCCCCAGGCGCCCCCACATACCATGACCCATGAGGCCAGTCCAGGTGAGGTCCTGCTCCTGAAGCAGCTGCGACGGCTACCCTCCCCACCCACACAGCCAGCCCCTGCCCAGCCACGGGCTCAGTCCCACAGAACTCAATGGTCCCCCTTCTCTGCTCCCAACCAGGGGAGCAGAGTGAAGCATCCACCTAGGGCCCGCTCCCACCCAGAAGCCCCTGCAGAGTCCATTCCCACCTCCAAGAACAGCCCGTAGCTGCCTCTGCCATCCCAGGCACCCATGGAGAGGGGAGGACCCAGAGGAAGGCCGGATGGTCTTAGAGGCAGCAGAGCTAGATTGCAGAACTGGTTCTTTTTCCTGCTAGAACCCAGGCACAAGTCGGGGGCTGTAAGGATCCCCTCGGGAAGCCACATGATCACAGAGGCCCATACTTGCTGTCCAGCAGTGCTCAGTTACTAAACACTGTCATCATTGTGGCCAAGAGCTGTTTCTGGACCACAGCTCTCAGAACCTCAATAGTTGTGTCTCTAGGTAATCAGAGAAAGAGCCTGGCCTCAAATCCCCAGCACCTTGCAAGGCCATCAGCTGCCTCCCAAGGTCACCAGCCCTGAGGCAAAAGACTTCTTCCTTTCTAATGAATGGCACAGTCAAGTGATCTTTGCAACTTCTCTGGGACAGGTTAGGGAGGAGCCCTGAACCCAAAGGGGCATTTCACTCTGTTCTGAGCTCCCTCCTCTCCCAGCCAGGGTCTGGTCACAAAACAATGTCCACCAGAGGGCACCAATGAGCCATGGCTATGGTTTGCAGGAGGAGGGCAGTGTTCTGAACCAGACCTTTGTCCTCCAGCCCCCGCCACTGCCCCCAGACTAGCCTGGACAGACCAATTCACAGGATGAAGGAGATGAACCTAAGACAAGCCCTTTCCTTCTTTGAAACCCGGAAGCAAGAGTGCTGAGGAAATGGGCTCGGCATCAGACCTCTGCCAGTTTAAAAAGGGCCTGTTTATAAAGGGACCTTTTAAACTGAGGGCCATTTTAAAAAGAGATCCCTCTGGGGCTGATGCCATCTTATGCCTAGGCGAGGCTCTGTGAACCAGGTGGAGCTGGATTCTGGCCTGTTCACTCAGGGGGACAAGTGGCTTGTGCAGTGCCCAGTCTACACAGCTGTCCCAGTCAGCTGTTTCCCAGACCACATGCCTTCTCCACTCCACTGGGGACCTCTCAAAGGGCCCGTGAGTCTCCTATTCTCCTTCCCACTACCTTTGCTGAATCCTGGTATCATTGAGCTCCCTTCACCCTTGACAGAAAGAACAGGCGAGGCAGCCTTTTAGAAAAATTGTGGGCCCTCTTGAAGGACTCAGGCAAGAAACCTAACTGTGGAACCCATGATGAGGACCCCAGCCCCTGGGGAGTGTTTGGCCACAGGCCACTAAAGAGAACATGGGGACAACAGGACTCGATCCCAGCCTCCAACAGCTTCCCATGTCCTGGGGCTTTTCTGGGTTGTTTCCTATTTCCTGCTAATCCTGGACTCGGCCCCCACCCCCACCCCCCTGCTGCCAGGTGTCAACCAGAGTCCCTGGCCTACAGAGCAAGGGAGAAAGCCCGCTGGTTGGGCTGCTTCCAGAAGTTCCTGGCGTACATGCTGCTGTCTGTGGCCTGCTTTCTCCATCCCGTCCTGGTCTGGCACGTGACCATCCCAGGTAGGAGCTCCAGGAGTTCGTGGAGGGAGGAAACCCTACCACAGGTGGATTCTGAGCAGGAGGGGCTGAATCCTCCCCTCATAGACCTCAGTGACATTGGCCCCACCTCTGGCTCCACTGACTCCTTTGGCCTAGATCAAGGGAATGAGGTGGGGTCAGACATACTTCATGTTGATAAAGTAGTAGAAATGTCCCTTCTTGTAGGCCGAGAGGCTGCACCCACAAATGGAGAACTTTCCTCCAATGCCTGCGTGTGGTCTGGGCCTTCAGAGGGTATGAGATGGTCACTTCTCTGTCCAAACCCTCCCATGTCTCCCCAGTGCTACCCATTCCGGTCCAAACTCCTCAGCCTGGTTTGGGAGGCATGCCATGAGGGGACCCTGGCAGACCCTCCAAGCCTCATCATCTTCCCTCCCACCTCATAAGTCCGTGCTAGTCAGCTAGAAGCCAGGGTGCCTTGCTCCCACCCCTGGGTTTTGCCCACAGCCCTTCTGCTAGTACCCTTTTCTTCCCCACTCCCTAGCTATGAAAGCCCGTCCCTCCTCGTGACCGGCCTAAAATGCCCGGTGTGCAGAGAGACAACGTTGGAAGGCAGAGCCTCCTCTTCCTTCCCGTGGTTTCTCTTAATGTACCTGTCTTAGCATCTCAAGGCCACTCTGCTCAACCTTTAGTGGACTCCAGAGGATTCAGCAACCATGAGGCCAGGGCGAGCCACAACCTCCCGATCTTTAGAGAGGGAGAGACACCCAGAGGCCTCTTCGGGATAGGCAGGCCTGCAGGCAGGAGAACCAGGGCAGCAATCTCAACCTGAGCCAGAGAGACCTCTAGGCTGGAGACTGGGAGAGAGGGGTGGGGAGGGAGGACGGGTGCACCCAAGAGAGGGACCCACCCAGTAGGATTCACACTTTCCTCCATCTTTCCTGGGAAGGCTGAGGAAGGAACCTCTCTGCACTTCTGGGAATGGAAGGAAGCCCAGTTCTGCGGTTGGAGCCCAGTATCCAGAACAGAGTGTAACCCACGGCAGGCATTGCAGGTCCGGCCCAACACGAGGTCCTAACACAGAAGCTAGGGATGGTGATGAGAGGACAGGCAGGTGGCCCCAGGGGCGGCTATCAACAGGCAGGGGCCTCAGGCACAGGGCTGCCTGGCTAACAGTCAGGAGGAGTACAGCGCTGGCCCCATGGACATCCCTTAGTCAGACAGCAGGCCTGGCCCTGAATCAGGGGGTGTGTGAGGACAAGTCAGGGGTGCAGGTTGGAGCCTGGGGGGCCTGAGCATGCCACGGTGGCCCTCTGGAATGGTGGGCTCGGACAGCATTCTGTCCGGCTCCTCCCCAGCACACGTCTAGCCTCCTGACCTCCCGCATTCCTTCCAGGCTCCATGCTCATCATCACTGGCCTGGCCTACTTCCTGCTGAGCAAGCGGAAGAAGAGCAAGGCCTCCCCGGAGGTGCTGGCCTCCTCGGAGCAGTACACGGACCCCTCCAGCAGTGCCGTGAGCACCACCGGCTCTGGGGACACCGAGCAAACCTACACCTTCCATGGGGCCTTCAAGGATGGGCCCGGCTCCCTCTTCGTCCACATGAAGAGCATCCTGAAGGGGGCCAAGAGACCCGGTGCCCTCCAGTGCCCAGACACCCTGACGGGGCTGACCTTGGAGCCAGCTGACTCGCTGGTCAAGAAGAAGCAGGTGCATTTTGAGGACAGTACAGTCAGAATCATCCCGTCTCTCACTGAAGACCTGGATGATGGGGACAGCGAGCCGGAGGAGACCACCTCTGACACCACCCCTATCATCCCTCCCCCACACGCCCCTATCTTCCTGCCTTCTCTCGCAGACACCAGCCTGTTCTGAGTCGCTCCTTCCAGCCTGAGGGACACTCAGCAAGGGGTCTTCAGAGATTGACGGCCCTGCCTGGAGTTTCCTAATACCTGAGGAACTCCCAGGAGCTGGGGGTCGTCACAGGTCAGGGCTTCATGGCGTGACCAGACTTCCCCACAGTAGTTAGGCTTCTGGGACCATCAAGGGGCCTGGCAGATCCTTGAGGAAGGCGCAAATGAAGCTCGCGCTGCCTCAAGCCAGCACAGGTTCCTCCTTCCTGGACATGGAGTGGGGAAATTCTGGTGCTTTCCCCGAAAGAGACCATCAGTCCTGCTTCACATAAGGCTGCTTTGGCCCTGGAAGCCAGTGGGCTTCTCTTCTCCAGACACGAGGACCCAGCACTCAACAAGGACTCATCATCCATCCCATCTCTTATGCAACAACCTGGCTCTGAACAAGCCCAGGGGAGTGTTGGTTATGAGCAGATCCAAGGCAGGTGTTGGAGGTAGCCCTAGATCTCAACCCCCAGGCGAGATTGCTCCCAAGGTAGAGGGAAGACAAGGCTGCCAGCCCTCAGGATGCGAGCAGCGGGAGCCGTGGGCCGCCTTCTCTGTGTGTCCTGGGGCTGGGTGCTGGGCAGCAGGAGATACAGAGCCCTTCAGGAAACAATGCCGCTCTGTGCTCCCTGCAGGGAAAGCCGGGTTCATTCCAGAAGCATCACTGAGGACTCCTGGCATCCCCACCACATGAACTTTCCCGAGATTCCGAGCAGATGACGTAAACCAAAAGGTCTTGGATGGCGACAAGGATTCAGCAGCGCCGGTCCCAGCACAGCACCCAGTGTCTACAGTGTGCAGGGAGGGGGGCGGGGGGTACTGGGGAGGCGGTGGTCCCCAGACACCAGTCACAGAGACACGGCCACACCATGCTCAGCAGCCTGGTGGCAGAATAGGTGATAAATATACATTTGTTTTAAATGAAGGGAGGGAAGAGGAGGGAAAAGGGGGTGGATAGGAGGGAAGTGGGCAGGCAGGTCAGTTTTGGGACACTGGGCGAGGGAAGTGACAGTTAACCTATCATGAACAAAGAAATTTCAATCAGATATCCTTCAAAGATTTGTGAAATGGTATTTGTTTCTAAAAGGTGTCTTTTGGTTCATGGGATTGTCACAAGGAAGAGCAGACACATTATTCATAAATAGTCTCAGTGAAAGGGTAATCTGAAGAAACAGTTATATTGTTTCCGTGTGTGTGTGTGTGTGTGAGCACCAGGGTTCTGCAGAGCAGCCCTTAGAGCACATGCTTGAAGGTCTAGATAAGAAACATGTGTTCATACTTTTCAACATCCCCTAGTAGTTCCTTCGCAAATGTGGGGGACTAAGGGCCAACCAGATGATCTTTCTGGTGCCTGAACCCAACAGGTTTCCCAAGTGAGCAGCTCTCTTCCCGCAGTAACCCAGTTCTCCCGTAAAACCAAGTGAGAACAAACAAGTAAATATGTTCTTGTGAGCCCTCGAGGACGGCTGCCACCAAGAGCTTCAGAATCTGCCAGCCCACAGTCAGGGGAGACCGAATCACAGAATGTGGGTATTAGGAGACAGGAATGGCACCCAATTCCTAATGGGCCCGGTGTCCTAGGCAGGACCCCTGTGCACAAAAGGAGCCCCTGTGGAGAGGAGCCAGGGGTCATGCACCTGTCACACCCAGAAGGGGAAAGTGATGGGCACAGACAGCCACACAACACAGGATTGGCAGGCTTCTGGGCAACTCAACACTTCCACTCTGTTCTCAGAACTCAAACCAGCCCCGTGGGGATGAATGACCAGGTCACAAGAAGCAAATGCTGAAGTGTATTATCAGAGCTGTTTAATAAACACTTCTGTAAACCCAGAGTAGAGCATTGTTTGGGATGGGTCTTAGCAGGGAGGCACGTGTTGGGAATTCCAGGGGATATGATGGGCCTGTCCTCCTGAGACATCTGGGCTTCCTGGTGTCCATGATCAGTGAAGCAAGAGTTTGTTGACTAGACATCAGAAGCTCAATAATTATGATCTTCCCTAACTTAGCGAAGGAAAGCTCTCCAGCACGCTAGTGCTTCCAACCACAGCAGCTGCAGCGAAGCTGGGATGAGATCCTTAGACAGCCTGGAGCCCTCAGCTCTGTCAGTAGACCAGACAAGAAAAGTGGCATCCTCTGATGAGCAGATGAATGCCACAAGTCACCTTTTGATCCTCAGCCCAAGACACTTTGCAGTCATATCCCTGTGCACTGTTATCCCAGAAAGACGTGATGACCCTTATCCCTGATGAGAAACAAAGACCAGAAGGGCTGATCCTGTCCTCTCCTTTTCCCTTCCTCAGGAGAAAGTGGAGCAGACGTTGCATAGACGTGGAACAGAGCGACTGGAAGTAGAAACAGCCTTGGGCTGGATCACTGGCTCTGCTCCTAACACACTGATTGACCTTGACCAACCTTCTTCACCCCTCTGGTCTCAGGTTCCCCTATAATGTGGGAATAACAGCACTTCTCTCAGGACTGTCACAATGACTCAACCAACAAAAATGGAGAAAGAGCTGCCAAGATTGCAAATCACCCAGGTCGGTGTGAGTGCCTGTCCCCGTAGCTGTGGGGGCCTCACGCTGTGTGTGACTGCACCGTGAGAAAGTCCCAGAGTAAGGAAACACTGAGGAAACACCACCAAAATATGTCTTGGCAGCATGGCCAGTGAAGGTCCAAGAGCTCCTTTCGTCCCTCAGGATTCCAGTGCTTGAGCCTGAGAAGAGCATAGCCACCATCCACCAGCTTAGACAGAGACACAGGGGACCCTCAATCAAGAGGAGCTGGGCCACCCAGTATGTCCTCTCTGTCTCTCATCAGCCCTAAGGGATTGTTTTTTTAGTTCTTAAAATATATTTATTGAGATAAAATTCACACAGCATGAAATTAACCAATATAAAGTGCAAAATTAAATGGGTTTAGTATATTCATAATCAAGTTCACTACAATCTAAGTTCACAATATTTTCATCACCCCCCACAAAAAAAACACTTGGTATACATTAGTGATCACTACCCCAACCACACCCAAAGCAACCACTAATCCACTTTCTGTCTTCATAGATATTCCTATTCCGAACATTTCATATAAATGGAACCACATAGTATGTGGCCTTTTGTTATTTGCCTTGTTCAGTTAACGTAATATTTTTCAGGTTCATCCATGTTATAACATGTATCCTTTTTTTAATAACATGTATCCTTACGTTACTCCTTTTTGTGGCTGAATAATATTCCATTACATGTATATGTCACATTGTATTTATCTATTCATCTGTTGACAGACATTTGGGTTGTTTACACTTTGTGCCTATCATGAACAATGCTGCTATAAACATACACGTCTTGGGGTGGATACATATTTCCATTTCTCTTGGACAGATGCCTAGGGGTAGAAATTCTGGGTCAAATAGTAACTCAACGTTTAACTTCTTGCAAAACTGTCAAACTGTTTTCCAAAGGTGCTACATCATTTTACATTGCCACCAACAGTGTATGGGGGTTCTGATTTCTCCAGATCCTCACCAACATTTGTTATTATCTGTCTTTTTTATTATAGTCATCCATTCATTATGGTTTTGATATACATTTCCCTAATGACTCAAGGGGTTGAGCATCTTTTCATGTCATTATTGATCATTTGCATACCTTCTTTGAGACGCCACGTGGCTATTCAAAGGCTTCACCTTTTTAAAACTGGGTTGTCTTTCAATTTTGAGTTGTAAGAGTTTCCTATACATTCCAGATACTAGACCCTTACCAGATAAATGATTTGCAAGTATTTTCCCACTTCTGTGGGTTGCCTTTTCACTTTTTGGTAGGGTCCTCTGAAACACAAAAGATTTAATTTCGATGAAGTCCAATTTATCTATTTCTTTTCTTCTGTGGCCAAATCTAAGAGACCATTGCTTAACCAAAGGTCATGTTTTTTTTTCTTATATTTTCTTTTAACAGCTTTACAGTTTGGGCTGTTAAATTTAGAAATATCAGTTTTGGGGTAATTTTTCAGCATGGTGCGAAATGGAGTCTATAACTTAATTCTTTTACTTGTGGATATCCAGTTGTCCCAGTGCCATTTGTTGAATTAAATTATTTTGCCACCTTTGTTGAAAATTTATAGACCATAAATTTCTGCACTTTTAACTCTATTCCATTGATCTGTGTATCTAGCCTTATGACATTTCCACAGCTCAGATCACTGTAACTAACTTTGTAGTATATATGTTTTGAAACTAGGAAGTGTGAGCCCCCAACTTTATTCTTTTTCAGGATGCTTTGGCTATTCAAGGTCCCTCACATTGCCATACGAATTTTAGGATCAGCTTGTCAATTTATGCAAAAAAAAAAAAAAAAAAAAAAAGGCCAGCTGGTATTTTGATAGGGATTCCATGGCCTTCTGGACCAGTTTTGAGAGCTTTCTCATCTTCACAATGTTAATTCTTCAACCCATGAATATATGGTGACTTTCCATTTATTTAGATTGTCTTCAATCTCTTTCAGTGTGATATGCAACTTTAGTCATCTTTCTTAAAATTATTCCTAAATATTTTATTCTTTTTTTGTGCTTTTGAAAATGGAATTGTTTTCCTTGTTTCTCAGTTTTATTGAGGCACAACTGACAAATAAAATTATATATATTTAAGTATACAATGTGATGACTTAATTTATATATCCATTGTAAAATAATTTCCATAATCAAGCTAATTAACACATCTATCACGCTTTTAGGGTTTTGTCCGTTTCACCCAAGTTTTTGTTGGCATCATGTTGTTCAGACTATTACATTTTAGTCCCTCTCATTTCTGTAATTTGAATCTTCTCCCTGTTTTGCTTGGTCTTCTAGCAAAAAGATTATCAATTTTGTTGAACTTTTCAAAATACCTAGTGTTTGGTTTCATTGATTTTTCTTTATGGTTTTTCTATTCTCTATTTCATTTATTTTTGTTCTAATCTTTCACCTTTCTTTCTTTAGGCTTATTTTGCTTTTAGTTTGCTCTTCTGTATTTTTCAGGTAGAAGTTAGGTTGTTGATAGGAAGTATCTGTTATTTTTTAATATATACATTCACAGCTATACATTTCTCTCTGAGTGCAGCTCTAGCTGCATCCCATACAATTTAATATGTGGAATTTTACTCATTTAGAAGTATATTCTACTTTCCTTTGATTTCCTCTTTGGCCTTCTGGCCATATAGGAGTATGTTATTTAATTTACACATATTCTAATTCAACTCCGTTGTGATTACAAAACACACTTGGTTTGATATCAGTTTTTTTTCCATGTTTTCCTTTGAACATATTTATAACAGCTACCTGGAAGCCTTTGTCACCACGTCCCACGTCTGGACCTCTCGAACACTGTGTCTGTTGCCTGCTTTCTGTCCCTGTGTATCACATGTTCTTTCATTGTATATCTCAAAACTTTTAACAAGTTGACATTTTAGATAATACACAATAACTACTGGAAACCGGTTCTCCCTGTCCCTGTCTGAGTCTCTTGTTTTTGTTTATTCATTTGTTTATTTCCTGTCATTGTTTGTCTGCTAATTAGTTGGCTGGACTAATTGTGTGAGGTCAATCTGTTTCCCCCAGTGTTCAGCCCCTTAGGTCCCCACTCAGATTTTTTTTTTTTACTTGTGTTTAATTTTTTAGCTTCGTTCCCCAGGAGTTTACCCTGAGTCAGCATAAGGCATTTATTGGTCAAAAAGTGTGATTAGGGGCACCTTGGTGGCTCAGTGAGTTAAAGCCTCTGCGTTCGGCTCGGGTCATGATCTCAGGGTCCTGGGATTGAGCCCCACATCGAGCCCAGCATGGGGCTCTCTGCTCAGCTGGGGGGGGCCCTACTTCCTCCTTTCTCTCTGCCTGCCTCTCTGCCTACTTGTGATCTCTGTCTGTCAAATAAATAAATACAATCTTTTAAAAAAAAAAAATGTGTGATTAAGTGCCTTTGACCAGTCAGATACTTACCCTTCACCAGCGTGCATGTGAGACTTGGAAACCTCTATCACAGTTCTAGAAATTTACATTTCCCCCCACATTTAGCCAGAGATTAGTAACTTGGGTGTTTCCTCCCTGATCACCCCTGAGAGGGTACAATTTTGGACACACAAAGCTGTGTGCTAGGCTATCGGGCATACATGTGACTGGATTTCTAAGCCTGGCTTTCTGGTTGTTGCTGCTAGCCCTGCAGTGTGTGCTTAAGCCTCTTCTGCCTATGGGGCATTGCCATTTGTTGACGGATCTGTGTGTGAACTGGGGAATGATTTCAATTCCCCCCAACTCCTGCCGATCATGCCTGAGTCGGTCCAGCCTAGCAACCGCACACCACCTTCCTGACTCCCAGAACTGACGGAGATCCCAAGAAGGCTCTTCTTGGAGATGATCTCTTTACCCAATTCCTAGCAAACTCCTAGTTGCTCCTGTCTTTTGCTTCTTGCTGCTCATGCCATGAAGTTTATGAGCCTCCTTTTAATTGCTCTCTACCCAGATCGCCATTGTTTTCAATAGTTCCCTTCCACCAGGGATGGAAATCTCCACATTCTGTTCTAAATAAAGTCAGTCCCCTGAGGCAGCACTGTGAGTTCTTCTAGAACATGTGTAGCAGTGCTCAGGAGCCAGAGATGGGGACAGATACTTGCTTCCCCCAGAGTGATGACACCTGTGTTCTACAAGCAGGTATTGAGATGGAGACAGCCCCAGTACTCTCAGCTTGCCTCTCCCAGTGTGGAGCCTCCCTCCTGGGGGCAAGTGGGGTGTGGAGTTGAGGTCCCAACATCCCAGCCCACTGCGCCTGGAGCAGAACTTCTGCTCATGGGAGTGGGGGCTCCATGGGAGAAAGGGGCCTTCGCCATCTTGGCTGTGCCTCTTCAGAATAGAATTTCTATAAACACAGGCCTGTAAGGATGAGAAATACCTGCGTCTTGCCCCATTAGGGGCAAAACTGTAACCTAAACTGGGTCTCGGAGGGAAAGGCAGGCCCTGTGTTAGTGGCCATACCGGCCCAGGGTAGAAGCCTGGTGTGGAGTTTCCATAAGACAAAGCTGAGAGGGGATAAGGGAACGGGTCACAGTTCAAATGCTATAGACACTCCCTGTTCTCACCAAGATTTAGCAGATTTTCTTAAATGAATGTGTCTCCATTTGCTGTATGTCTTTAAGACAATTTCCAAAGATTATAAATAACTGATATTTATAATTTTCTCCAGTTAAAAAGCTGTTTCATGGGGGGAGGGTTCCTTGAGCTCCACAATTTGCCAGTCCAGAAGCCTAGCTCCTAATTTTTTTTCGTCATGATCTTGAAGAAATGGAGTGCATTGATGAGAACAAGTGCACAGGACCTAGGCTTGAACCCTAGATCTGCTTTTCACCAGCTATGTGGCCAGGAGGTCATATAACCCCCCTGAGCTTCTACTTCCCCATTCGTAAAGAGGAGATGGTAATAGTACCTCCTTCCAAGAACTGACCAGCAGCTGGCAAGGACTCAGTAAACACCAGCTCGATGGTTCCCCTTGAATGCTCCTTTTCAGGAACATGGGTGACTGCAGGGGCTCTGGTATCCTCTGCTCCCTCCTCGGTCAGCTCCGTGGGGAGGCGGCTCTCTCTGGACTGCAGGGCCCCCCTGCTCCTTTCCGCCCAGCCCGGAGTCCTCCCATGCCAATATGTTTATCCTAGAAATGAACTGGAGCCTCTTCTTGGGGTCCTGGGCAATTCCACTCCTCACTAATCTCTCAGAGGAATCGTACTCATTAATAAGTCCAAACGGGAAAACCTCTTGCCCCATTCCCTGCCTGCACAACATTTCAAGCTTTCTCTGTAAACTGACCAGTCATCCAGCCTGCATCTTCCCCTGGAGGCTCTGGGCTCAGCCAGAGTCTCTACAGCGGCTGGCCTGGTGGAGATCAGTTGTTCGACCACCTGGAGAGGGAAGGAAATATAATGCTCTTGGGAGACACCAAGGGACTGTCCCCATTGGCTGAACAGGGGCTGCTCCCATGGGATCCCCCTGGCTGCTTATCTTATCATTTTTCTCTGAAGAAGGAAGGACTGATATGTCAAGACCTTTGCACAGGAGAGAAGGGAAATTTGGAGAAGCCAAGTTTCATTTAAGTGAATTTCACCTTATGACAAAGATGAAAGGAATAGAAAGAAGCTTTCAGGAGGCCAAGCATATATTCCCATGGGGGCTCTGCTGCGATTTGGGGCCTGAGGGAATTAGGTCATCTCCAAAAGTCCTGCCAGTTCCATCAGAGAGAGACGCCCAGCTGTGCCCATTAGGAGGGAACATTGCCCTGACTTCATGCAGAGCGGGCCCAAGGGGAATCCAATTCTGAGTCTAAAGATAGGCTGTGCAATGCTTTGTACAGTGTGGGTTTCTGGAAATTTGCATAATGTCTTAGGATAATCATCTGGGAAAGAGGGGAACATTCAAACTGGAGAAGTACCCTGGGAATACACTGGGGCAGGAGCAAGAGCCCCTCCGATGGAATGTTTACCCCCTAATAGATACTGAAAGCCTCTGCGAGTCTCAAATCAAGTTTCCCTTTAAAGGGAAGATAATAAGGAAAGTGGATGGGCAATGCCGGCGATGAGTCATTTGTCCCTAAACAGCTGCTTCTGTGTGAGGCTGCACATGGCTCTGAGTGGGGTGAGGGTGCGACAGCTCACTATCACTTCAGTTTCTGACTCCCAGGAAACTTGCTGAGATATTCACAGCCCTGAACTCTTTCCAGAGAGGAACACAGCTCCTGTCTTTGAAACCGGCAGCACCAATAGAAACTTAAAAAATAGGTTGCCAGAGATAAAAGTCAGTTTAACTCCACAAATATTCATTAAGCACCTACTGGTGCGTCAAGCACCATGCAAAGTGCTGGGCTGAAGGAGGGAGTCGGGAGTGCTGTCTGATCCCATAGACGGACCGTAAGTGGGGCTGACATGAGGCAGGCAGAAGCGGTACAGCGAAATTGCACACACTGTGCTGTGAGAGATGAGTTCAGAAGGAAATCTGTGAAGGTAGATCTGTGTTGAGCTTCAAAAATAGGACTAGAATGTCATGAGGCATGTAATTGTTCCTCCTGGGACAAGGGAAGTGTGGCCAAGTCCATCAGAGTCTGAAGCCTGCCGATGCATTTTCCAAACGTAATAAAGAAGATTTCTGTGCAGCAGGAAGAGTATAAGGCAAAGAGTGGTATCAACAGCAACACAACCGACCGACTGACAGAACTGAGACCTGAGCGTGGGCCCGGCATTCAGTGATTCCTAGGTTCCACGCCCTCTGATCTTCACAGCATCTGAGACACGGTCTGTCAGGATCACATATTCTAGGTGAGAAACCTCCGCATGAAGAATTTAGTGCCTTGCACGCTGACATACAGCTAAGGCTCAGTAGAGACAGCATCGATCCTTTCCAGGGTCTGGAGCCTGAATTCTCTGTGACTGAAGTCTGAGACTAGCCACAGAACTCACAGCCCATGGCCTCAATCATGCTCCTTCCTCTGGGCCTGTCCCCCGTCCTCCGCGTCATCATGTGAATGAGAACAGTATTGACCAGGTGACCCTAAGTTCCTTTCCAACCAGGTCATCTGAAACTCATTTTTTGGGGGGGGCGGCTAGAAGGGAAGGAGGCAAGGGACAGGGAAGGGTCAAGAAAGCCAGAGAGTGGGGGAGGACTGCCTCAGGTGGAATAAGGCAGAAAACCAGCTCCCCACTTCAGTTGTGACTGGCTTTGCCTCACTTTTCACTCTTGCACTCACGTGCCTGGACGGGGTTTCTTTCCTGAGCACTAAGCACCTCACCTCCACAGAGTCCGTCTGCTCTGAAGCGGTCTTGACAAATGATCCCAACAGTCAGAATCCCCCCAGGTGATGCCAGGTTTGGTTCAAAATATATTTACAGCCTGCTTGGCTGGAGAAGTCATTATCGTCCAGAACCTTGGTGACGGTTACTGTGTTGTGACCTGGAGTTCAACTGTTAAAAATGTCACCCAAGTAGTGGAATGTATTGGGTTATTAATATGATTGTCGGCACATCCTGTGCAATGCATCTGAGTTGAATTATGGTACTAGACAGAACTATGGATAAGAATGAAGCTTGTGTTTTATCCATTATGGTGTATCATTAAAGAACAAGGAAAGGGAAGGGAAGGGAAGGGTAGGGCAGGGCTAGATGGGCTCTTCTGCACGCCACCCCATCCCCAGCCCAAGCAGATCGGCACTGGGCTGCTCACACAGGAGAGGGAAGTGCTGACATTTTGGGGATTTCCCTGGGTGGCTGATGGGCCAGAGCAGAGCTAGGCCCAGAAGAGCCTGGGAGCTGTGTCCAGCCCTCCTTCATGGCCTGCCTCCAAATCCAGGACAAAAACCCCAGCCTCAGCAGGGCTACCCCCATCCCATGAAAGACTGAATAGCTAAGTCTATGTCACTTGAACATTTACAAAAACAGCTTAAACCCCCAGGTTACCCCTCCAGTTTCTTTCTTGGGACCCAGGTCTCCTGCTGCTCCTGCTTGCTACACTCCAGGCCCTGGGGGCTCTAAAGGGGGTTAGCAGATAGACACCAGCCAGCACAGCCTCCCAAGGCTTCTTGCCCTCGTGAGCCTAGAGTTGGCTGGCCAGAGGCTTTCCTAACAAATGGGTGACAGAGAGGGGAGTCTTCTGGCCGCAGGTGCCCTGGGCACTCTTCATTTCTCCAGGGACATTTTCAGTTTCCATTTTTCTGGCCTGGGGGGGGGGGTCCCTTTCTCTAGCCAGGGCTCCCTCAGAGCTAACCAGAGCCTCCCCAGCGCCTGCCCTGCCCCGTTACATGGCACTTCACAGAGGAAACCGCTCTCTCCAACTGCTCTCTGGACTGTTTCCCTCCTTCTCTCCCTTCAAACTCTGCTCATCCTGGCCCGCCTTTTGTGGTAGAGACAGGATTTACAGCAGACATTGTTGGCTTCTTCCCAAGGGCACGGTTGATCACTTGGTTGCTTCTAGAGCCTGAGTTTTCACAGTTAATCTGCCTTCATCCCCTGGCCACCATGTGTTTTGCTCAGCCCGTCACAGAGGGCCCAGCCTCGGCAGTGTGCTCACAGCCTCGTTCTAGCCAACGAGAACTGAGGGAGATGGCCCAGGGCCCTCTGGGAAGGCCATTCTTGCTACTAAAATGAGCTACACAGAAGCACACTTTTTCTTCTTCCATCAAATGTGGTCATGTCTGCAAGGAAATATAAAAACCATCTGCAAATACTGGGGGAAACTAGACCAATATGCTGAAGATGACAGAGTACAGAGTACAGAGAGAGAGTACAGAGGTAGAAAGAACTTTGGTCCTTGAAGATGCCTTTGAGACCTTGACTTAACCCTGGAACTACCCATTCCTGGGCTTTTTTGTTATATGAGATGTTAAATCCCACTTTGAGTTTTTTCCCCTCACAGCTCAAAACATCCCAACCCAGAGTGTAGTTTCTCCAGCGCTTTCACCAGGTTTGGCAGGGAGAAAATGTCTGATATCACCCCAAACTCTATCTTTACTCATGGACAAAATCAGGTGGCCCTTTGCCTGTTCTTGTAAATAAAGTTTTATTGGAACACACCACACCATTCATTTCAAATTACCATGGCTTGAGTTGTGGCAAGAGAAATGGCATTGTCTGCAAATATGAAAATAGTTACTACCTGGCCCTTTACTGAAAATGTTCTAATTTAGACCCATCAGGCCAGAAGAAAAGCAAAAGTTCCTCAAAAATTGCCACAGATCATATAGGTACATTAGAACATGAAATCACTGGGAAGGAAGGCACTGAAGAGACTTAGAATACGGAGTATCTGCCACAGAGATGAAGCCACAGAGACTGTCCTGAGAAGGACAAGATGGGGTATAAGCTATTGGCCAAACTCACTGACTGTGACAGTTAATTTTATGTGTCTACTTGGCCAAGCCATGGTACCCCATTACATGGTAAAATACCAGTCTTAATGTTGCTAAATGTTTGTTGAGATGTGACTAACATTTAAATCAGTAGACTTCCAGGAAAACAGATTGACTTCCTCCATAATGGGATGGGCCCCACCGCATCAGTTGGAGACTTTACAGAAACTATAGAGGTTTCTCAAGGAAGAAGCCATTCTGCCTAACACTATAAGAGAGAATCCCTGCGTGTGGTTCCAGTGTGCAGACTTGCACATTCTTGACTCAAGACTGCAATATCAACTCTTATCTGAGTCTCCCCCTAGCTGGCCTGCCCAAAAGATGTTGGACCTGTCAGCCCCCACAATCCCATGAGCCACTTTCCTAAAATAAATCTCAATATCTCTCTCTCTATTTCTCTCTCTCTTTCTAAATATCTCTATCTCTCACCTTTATCTATCTTTCTACCTACCTGTCTATTTCTCTGGAGAACTGTGACCCACACACTGATCATTCTAATTCTGTCTCAGCGGTAAGGAACATCTTATTTATTATGCTGAGAGGGCTTTTCCAGTGTGAGATGCCAGAGATGACTCCCAAATGCACACAAACTTTAAGAAGTTTATTATTAAATGGTACAGCCCTGCCTTAGACACACAAGTCTCAAGTTCACAGTTACAAAGGCTGGGGAGGAAACTTGGGAAAACTGGCCCCTGGCACACCAAGAACTAAACAGAGGTGGCTCTGAGGGCGGGTTCAGAGATGAGGTCAACCCAGAAGAAACATCTTTTTAAACACAAGGTTAACGGGTCAAGTCTGGCCAGGCGCCACTTCCCCGTTGAGAATGTTTCACATTCCTTAGAAACTACATGCTCAGAAGAAGAGGTAGAGCGGCTGTCCTTCCTTCCAGAACACAGCAACAGCCACAGTCTCTGGCTGGCAAGTCTCCCCAGAGTGCCCTGAGGATTATCTGCTTTGAAATACAAAGCTTAGGAACTGGACAAATGGCCCTTGTTTGTGCCAACGCTCTGTGCTCTCTCTCTCTCAAGGTTCCTTTCTTTTCCATGTAGAAAGTCTCCATTTCCTTTGGCTGTTTAATATCCTGGCTTGAGGGAAGGTCCTAATCGTTTACTATTTTGCTGCCTTGGATCTTAGTCAGTATCTGGCTATTCACAGGCATTCTGGGCCTCCCAGCAACACCAGACTCTTTGTGGAGGGAAATCCTTACTTAAGACATTATACTGTGAGAAACTGTCCTTCCGTAAACCCTCCTGCCCTTGTACTGATTCAGGTCATGCCCAGCCAAGAGTCTTGCCATTTGTTAAATGAATCAAAATATTGAAGAGCATGGGGCACCTGGGTGGCTCAGTGGTTAAGCCTCTGCCTTTGGCTCAGGTCACGATCTCAGGGTTCTGGGATCGAGCCCCGCATCACGCTCTCTGCTCAGCAGGGAGCCTGCTTCCTCCTCTCTCTCTCTCTCTGCCTGCCTCTCTGACTACTTATGATCTCTGTAAAATAAATAAATAAAATCTAAAAAATTTTTTTTAAAAATTTAAAAAGTATTGAAGAGCATAAAGTCATTTTCTATTATTGAAATTATAGTTACATTGAAAATGTAATTTACCCAGATGTCTTGCATGGCCATAGGTATCTTCATCTTCTTTCTGAGATGCTCGCAGCTCATGGCCATTACGATATCCACTCATCATCACTGAGCTTCTGGCAGCCCCACATTGTCAGTGTCCTTCAGGAGCAGAGCCCAAGTAGAAGGTGGCAGGGTGCGTAATGTGTGGGTGGATGGGGAGGTGACATAGACCTGTGGGAGGCTTGGGACGGCAGGAGAAGACTAAGGAAAGGAAAGGATGTCCTTTCTTTAGCCTGGTTTGTATTGTATTTTTGGGTGAACCAAAATCATATGTGTGTGTGTGTGTGTGTGTGTGTGTGTGTGTGTCTCCAATGTCAGGAAACCAGGGAAGAGAAGGTTAAGGGAAAGACCTTTGACTCATTACAAACCAGACCTCTTTATGCTCTGTGCCTAGAGATGTTCATGCCGTCCTTGTTCTCACATGTCTTTAGAGCAAGCTTGGGGACAGCGACATCCTTTTCTCAAGAGCAAGGAGAAAAGGCTTGAGCTAAGCAAATATTTTTCCTCAAAAGTAAGTTTCAGGAGCAATTTTTAGTTATCTCACCTTTTAAAGGCAAGCTCTCCCCCTCCTAGGAAACCCTGTGCCTAGGCACTTAAGAAGAGTTCTGCGACATGAGATAAAAGTTTTTCCAAAATATAACCATAAAGGACAAATAATATGTCATATGGGAAGTGCATGTGTGCGTGTGCATACGTGTGTGTGTGTATGTGTCTGTTTAACAAGAAGTCAGTTATGTGGCATACATTATGCAAATTTATGTTCATTTGGCAAGTAAACTCTCATTTCAGCATGCTTTTAGCATGGGTTGTAGAGTTCCATATATTAACCTGAAGTTATTATTTCTGTGCTAACAAAGTTCATGAAAACCATTTCACATAGGGAAGAAAGATAGATGGTATGCAGATTATTTGAGAAATCATCTGGAAACCGATGGGAAATCCTTCTCTATGTTAAGATCATGCAGTGGGATGACCTCACTACCCAAGGATTCCATCAAAGCCAGTGGTGCAAGAAGCATTCTGTAAGTGGCCTCTTCCTGCTGGTGGGTTTAATAAAACAGAGCCCATTAAAGGCAAAGAAAAGATGCTTGGTTTAAACTGAATCTTACAGACCTCAGTCAAGTGCAATCATCCGATTGTTTTCTAAAGCATATACATTTGAAATCATGAAGACTTTGACAAATGCTTTAAAAATCACTTGTTCTGAATCTTATGTCAGAGACAGTAAAGAGAAAAAAAAAAATCATACAAGCAATCCAGGCAGTTAACCAGAAATTTTAATTCACGAAAATGAAAAAATTCAGTTTTAGAGAATGGTCTGGAAAATGATCCTCATTATTAATAGCATTTATGTTAAATCACGAAAACCTGTATTTCAAGACTCAGAGAAATCTAAGTTGCATCTCAAAAACATGTGATTATACCTAGGCGTTTTCACGACTTGCCTGTTGAAGAACCAGAGGAAAGAAGGTGCTTTCTCAGCCTTCTTGGAACACTGCAGTGGTGCTAAGAAGCAGTGAGCAAGAGCTGAGCCCACACCTGGTCCTGGGAGCAGCCTTATCTGGTGCAAGACTTCTCATGTGTTCTATCACGTGTGGGCTCCTTTAAGCGTAGCCCCCTGCAAATCAAACACAAATTCATTCTTGTGGTTTCTTCTTTACCAAAAATGTTGGATCATGAGTTTTTCCATTTGGCCTTTTATGAATCTTACAAGTCTGTACTTTATTTTTTTTTTTAAGATTTTATTTATTTATTTGACTGAGAGAGAGATCACAAGAAGGCGGAGAGGCAGGCAGAGAGAGAGGAGGAGGAAGCAGGTTCCCCACTGAGCAGAGAGCCCAATGCCAGGCTTGATCCCAGGACCCAGGTGCCCCAAGTCTATACTGTTTTAAAAATAATGACTTTCCTGGGTGCCTGGGTGGCTCAGTAAGTTAAACCTCTGCCTTCAACTCAGGTCATAATCTCAGGGTCCTAGGATCGAGGCCCACATAGGGCTCTCTGCTCAACGGGGAGGCTGTTTCCCCCTCTCCCTCTGCCTGCCTCTCTGCCTACTTGTGATCTCTCTCTGTCAAATAAATAAATAAAATCTACTAAAAATTTTTAAAAAATAATGACTTTTCTAAAGACTTTCTAGTGCAAGAAGGTTATAAAAAGTGAAATCACTCAAGATGAACAGGATGATGCCCCATTCCTTAATGGACTCCCACAAGTCCCCTCTATGAGGGTCATGTGCTAAGGCAGAAAGTCTTGCAGAAACTTCTCTGTGGCCTCAGTTCCCCTGAGGCCAGATCTTCCAACAGAGGTAGGTGTTGTTCTACTGTCATTCCTTGGCAGCACACATATGACCCCCTGGGGCCCTCAGGGTACAAAACCAGATTCTACTTTATTCACTGTGTCCCCTTGGATGGAGGATTGAGCTTCCCTGAGTCTGTTTGCTTACCTGAATCTGGCAGAAAGGGGAAGGGAGAAATCATATACCAGATATTGATTAAACACTACCCATTCCAGACAGAGTCAATATTGAAGGGAACAGAAAGAGTCTTAATGAGTCTCCTTCTTAAAGGAGCTTTCTAATTCTTTCTAATTTCTAATTTTTAATTTCTTAGAAAAACATACCGCTTGCCAGACAGTAGTATGCACAAGCCAGTGAGGAGCATTTTAGTTAGGGGACCAGGAAAGACCTTGAAGAAAAGGTGATTTGTGAATAAAGATCAGAAGAAGGCAAAGGAATATGTTTTATGGACATATCGGGGAAGAGCCTACCAGGAAGGCAACAGGAAATACAAAGGCCATGTGGTGGGAGTAGTCTTATGTAGGAAAAAGATCATTACCAGAGCAGAGAGGAGGGCAAATAAGAGGAGATGAGGTCAGAGAATATAGACAAGGTGATCTAGGAAAAGAGTTAACAAACTATAGCTTAGGTCATGTGTGACCCACCACCTGTTTTTGTAAATAGCTTTATTAGAGCCATAGCCACGTCCCTTCATTTACATGTGGTCTACGGATGCTTTCAAACTACAATAGCAGAGCTAAGTAGTTGCAACACAGACCATTTAGCCCACTAGGCCAAAAGATTTACTATCTGGACCTTTATTGAAAACATAAGTCTCTGGCTTAAACAAATAGGGGTTTATTGTTTTTCCATGACAAGTCTAGAGTAGGCAGTTCAGGCATGGTGCAATAGTCCCATGATGTTAATAAGACCCAGACTCTTTTTATCTTTTTGGTCCACTAGCCTTAGCATATGGACATGTTTTATCATGATCTCAAAACAGCTGCCAGTGCTCCAGAAATTACACATGGTATCCACATTTGAGACAGAAAGCATGTGAAAGGGATATCTGTTCCTTCTACCAGGGAAGTTGACTACACTGCCACCCCCAGCACATTTTCCCCTGTTTCTTCACCCAGAAGTGGGTCATATGGCCCCACAAGCTTTAAAGGAAGCTGGGAAAGCCATGGAAAGGATTGTCAAGATTGACTTAGACAGTGGATTTCAAACGTTTTTTACCATAGCCCACAGTGAGAAACATATTTCATTATCAGCCTAATCCATGTAACTGAAACATAAATAATACAAACAGAAGTTTCATAAGACACAACTTATATTTACTTTGTGTGCTGTAAACTGATATTTTCTCTTCCATTTTTTAAAAAATACAAGTCACATCATCTACTAACTTAATTTCATGACCCACAGTTGGGTTGTTGCAAGTGCCATGTAAAAAATGCAAGTGGTCATGACCCAAAGTCACCAGCTGCCCCCGCCCCTCAACTTCTTTCCTTTTATTTTTTTTTAAAGATTTCATTTAGGAAATCTTAAAGATTTCTTAAAGAGAAAGTGAAACAGAGAACGTACAAGGGAGAGAAGCAGACCCAGCACTGAGCAGGGAGCCTGAGGCATGGCTGGATCCCAGGATCCTGGAATCAGGAGCTGAGCCAAAGGCAGACACTTAACAGTCTGAGCTGCCCAGCCATCCCCAATTTTTTTTTTCCTTTTCTGTTCCTTTCCTTCCTTCCTCTCTTTTTTCCAAAGAAGAAAATGGATAATGGATTGGCAACTAACAATATCCATAACACCCACCATAAATGAGCTGGAGACCGAATATAGTTACATTGAAAACTGAAGGAAAAGTGATCCCTTCAGGAGGAACTAAGGACCTGGTGATGGACACTTGTGTTCCCTATAAAATCCAGGAAATACCCATTCCCCAGGGATGTTGAGGGGATTGTGTGGGTTCATGACACACAGTGGGAGTGCAAGACACATCAGGTTGCTTCCTCAAATACAATCATCCCTCCAGCCTATTTGGGCCCCAGACGTAGTATCAACTAGATAAGAGAGAATGATTCATTCTTGAGTGCTGGAAAGCCCCAGGGAAATTATATGTTACCCTGGCGCTATGTTTATTTACCTATTGGGCAGAAAATGAATACTCAGAGGTTAAGGGCTCTGTTGAATTTTGTTTACTGTTTTCTAGAAACTTTCAGAAACACCAGTTATTGGTCTCAGCTTTGATGACCAGACCTTTGGGCTGTGCAGGACTTGGGAGGGTCCCTGACCACAGGGAAGCCCTGAGCTGGCCAAGGATGGGTCATTCTCCACAGATTCATGAAAGGCAAAGTTGAAGAATCTCTGGTCATCTTTAGTCCCCTCACTTTTGCAGGTGGAGAAATTGAGGCCCAGAACCATTGCAACATGGCAAGGTCATACAGGAAATAGACAGCAGAGCCCAATTTCTTGGTCGCAAATCCCACAGCCCTGACAATAATGATTAGCACAGCCCCTCTCAAGAGGGATCCAGGGGCCCATAAACTCAAATCCCAGACTGATTTTACCTGCGGTTTGCTAGAAGGTATATATCAGGTTCTAAAATGGCCATCTGTTTCTACAAAGATTAAGAACCACACAGATCGAATGACACTAAAATGATTTGTGTTGAGAGTAGAGGCAAAGAGGTCCAGATGTCAGGACTAGGGACGGTGATAATAAACAGAAACTGCAAATGTTTCCATCAGCCCGTTCCCCACCGCCGCCACCCCTATACCCCAGAAACACTGAACTGTCCGAGCTCCCCCAAAGGCCTGTGGGCTTCCGTCCCCTCTGCTTCGGTGCCTGCAAATCCTCATTCAGCTGGCGGTGACTGGAGGTGACCATCGGATTCGGTTTCTTAAAGGCGGTGTAGCTGAGAGAGACCACGCCAGTCAAACAGCAGGACCCTACTCAGGCGCCCCCTGAGCAAAAGAGATTAACAATGCTCTGGCTTTAACTGATAACGTCCTCCCCAGGGTACACTAGTAATTTCGGCGCCCACGCAGCGGCCTTTGTTGGAAACCCAAGAGTCCCGGACTCCACCCACACCCGAACCCTCCCGGCAGCGTCTGGGCTGCCTCCTCCAAGCGTCTCCGGGTGCCCTCGTGGTCTCTCCCGTCTAACTCCCTAAACCTTCCCCGCCGCCCCTCCGGCACCGCCCGGAGCCCACCCTTCCCTGTGTGCGGGGGGCGGGGCGAGACGGACGGGGCAATGTCATTGGCCTGCGAGAGATGAGGGGCGGGGAGGAGGCGGGGAGGGGCGGGACAGAGAGGGGGCAGATGGGGCGGACCATTGGCCAGAGTCGGGCGAGGGGCGGGGAGGGGCGGGGAGGGGCGGGGAGGGGCCGGCTCTACGCGCCTAGCCCCGGGGACCTCGGGCTTTAGGCGCTGCCTACAGAGCTCGGTTGCCAGAGAGGGCACAGCGCGGGCAGCGGCTTCTGGACTGCGCGATGAGCGGAGGGTGAGTGATGCACAGGCAGGAGTTTGGGGGCATCCAGGGAGCACCGTCTTCCCTCTCCCCGAGCCCGCACTCGCCCCCAGCCTTGGACTCTGGAGCTTGGGCACCGGTGACCCTTGGCTGCCGCGTGCAGAGTTCCCTCCCCCTGCCAGCCTGGCGCAGCCCGGGCCTCAGGCCCATTGCTGAGAGTGGGCACTGTGCCAGTCACCTTCTCCAGGGAGAAGGCACTTCAGGGTCTCAAACCTGGGCATGATAGGTGAGAGCGGCCCGCAGGCTACACCTTTGCTCACCTTGTCTCTCATCTTAGGCATTGATCTTAGTTGGGGGAAAGGCTCAGAGGCTCTGGCACAACTCTCAGATTTCACAGATGGAAAACCGGCGCCTAGATAATAGCAGAAGGAGGGGCTTGCCTGACCACGCTATTTATAAAGGATTTGCTTGATTCCCAGACCTGTGCAAAGGGCGTTAGCACAGTATGGCACCTAACTTCTCATAGCCCTGATTATTTTCATTATCCCCATTTTCAGACGAGAAAACTGAGGCTTACAGAGTTATAGAATTTTCCAGCTTCACCCAGATGAGTCAGTGGCGGATTGAGGATTTGAACTCAGACTTTGTTGTGCCGGGTCTCATTCATTTCACCCACTGATTTCAGAGAGCACCCTGCCCACCACCCTCATCTCCCCCCATGCTCCTGAGTCTTCGATTCTGGAGAGATGGTTCCGAGTTTTTATAATGTGACACAGCCCTGAGGGAGGGAGGGCTGTGTCTCACTCCACCATCAGTGCAAGGCCAATGCTGGCCAGTGCTTTCTTAAAACACTGGAAGGAGATCTTTGGTAACCTCACTTCATAAACGAATTAAATAAAGTTGCAGCAAATGGGGCTGGGATTCTGGAATTTGAACCCAAGCACGTTAGACTCCAAAACCACATACTTGGACTGGCAGAAGAAACCCTTGCTAGCTTCTCCGTAGTTTTAAACTGCTCAAGAGGCAATCAAGCTTTCTTGTCAGTAGCCATGATTAGGAAAAAAAAAAAAAATTGCAATAAATTGGTAGAACTAACAGGTGAATGCAGGTCTGCTGGCCTCCTGTTCCTCCTGTTCCCCAGTGTAATTCCTGAGCTGCTGCCACCAGGGTGGGAGGTGCTAGAGGGAGGAAGGTTGGGGTGTGGGTGGGGGACAAGAGGAGAGGAAGAGGGAGGAGAAAAGGGGAAGGGGTAGCGGGTAGAACACATTATACTTAGGTCAAAAAATTTCTGGCTGGAAGTTGTTATGGGGTATGTTTCAGCACTTTGTCAGTGTTGAAGTATATTTTCAGTAGCTCTCCTCATAATTCTCTCTGTGTGTGGCACTGGTGGTTCAAGACTTTTAGGGAATAGCAATCTATTAGCAATTGACTTTTAGAGTGGAGAACAGAGTGAAGGTCCAGGGTCCCCTGGGTCAAGGTCAGTTGGACAATGCTAGAAAACCAAGAACATAAGCAGAACTCAGCATGTTGCATTTCAGATCCTGCCAACGCAAAGCCTCACAGGGAGACCCTGACTCGGAGGTCTACCAGAAGGCACTCTGGACTGGGCCCTTGGGGACGTGGGGCTTGGTTCTGAAAGCAGACTCAGCCAGATGTCCTTGCTCCCAGCCACTAGAGCTGGGAGGACTGCCCTTCTCTTTGAGTCCCACATCCCCCTTTCCAAAACCTGCTATCTCTTCTGACTCCCACTGCGACCTGTCACGGACCGTCGGTTTATAGAGGGTGAGTTCCATGTGAGACGCATCTTGCAGCAGCCTGTGATTTAACTGAGGAATCTGAGGTCCAGAGAGAGAGAGTGTGAGACTTTGCCTAAGGCCACACAGCTGACGAATCACAGAGCCGAGCTTTAAACCCAGATCCCTGTAAAGGCGGGGTGGTTATCTGGTCACAGAGTACATTGAAGGAAATATTTTGGAATTGTTTTAAAGTAAATTAAGGTCAAATAGGAAGTGGCTGCACTTCCCAGAGCTTCTTCTCTTATTAAAGGGGAACTTACAATTTGCTCAGTTTTCTTTTCTGGCTGCCTGACCTCCTTTCCCAGGATGCACTGTTGAGGGAGAGACTCAGAAACCCTTCCGCTTGCCCTGCCTGACTCTAGGGGGTGGAAGCCGGGTGCTCAGGTAGCCCCGTAGCTGCAGAACAGGAAAGGGCTCTGAAGACATTCTGGACCAGCTCCTCATATAATCCTGGCTAAACTGAGGCCCAAGGGACAGCACAACGTGTTGGAGTCACACGCCAGGGAGATGCTGCCGCAAAACCCACACCCAGACTTCTCTCTGGGAGGAGCCTTGGTCTCCTCTCTCTCACTGTGACACATTTCAGCAAAAGTTCTTAACCTGGCATCTAAGGACCCCAAGGCACATGAAGAGGAGCCTGAGGCCCTGCAGTGGTAGGCAAATTTGGTGGGTGCATACTTACACACTCAGGCACATGTGTACATTTCCCTGCGGAGTGTGCGTTCCGCTTTTAAGAGATTCCAAAAGAAGATTCTGAGATTCTGATTCCAGAAGATTCTGAGCCACACAGTGTCTCACAGGAAAGCACCTCCAGCAACTGCACTTGGCCCACAGACCTGGAGGCGACCCGGTGCAGCCCTGCAGCTGTGGGCACTGAGGGCCTGGAGGGCTCTCCCCCCAGGCTGCCCCCACCTCTGGCCCCAGGCCCTCAGGATCTTGGTCCTACAGAGCACCTGTCTGTCCCAAAAAGCGTGGCTGAGAGGATTCCTGTTTTTGTAGATCCCGTAGATCCCGTCTTCCACAGGCTAGAGGTGAGCCTGATTTTGGCAGGAAGGGCCCCTCTGGCCCGGAGTCTGTAGGAGAGAGGGAGCAGGAGGATGGGAGATGTGTTTGCTGCCTCAGATTGCCACGCCTTGAAAGCCAGAGCAGAAACCAGAAAACCTGCCAGAGGGCCTGGGTGAGGCTCTGCAGAGGAGCTGGAACTGTGTGGAAGATGCTGAAGATGCGAGGACTCAAGCTCCTCCGAGGGAGGGGCACCAGTGTCCGGGAGGCCTGGGTGTCAGGATGGGCTCCAGGAGACCTGCGGGTGGGGGCCTAGGACCCTGGAGGTGGGGAGGAGGGAGCAAAGGTGAGTTGGGGGTCCCTGAATCAGCCCAGGAGAAAGCAGTGGTGGAGGAGGCTGCTCTCCCTCAGCCACCGTCACCTCCATCTGGACTGTGCCCAGTGTCATTGTAGTGTGTGTCCTGTCCCCCCCCAGGTGCAGTGCTGTGGGAGGGGAGGGGCGTGATGGACCCCAGGGCAGATGGTGGCAGAGGGAGGGTCTGGCCTGTGGAACTGGAGAGGGGGTTAAGGATAGCCCTGTGGAGGGGCAGGGCCAGCAGCTGCTGAGTCGCTGCCTGCCACCTGCATCCCAACAACTGGCTTTCTCGGCAAACATGTGCTGCTGGGGGCAGCCTGTGTCCAGCCAGGCCCCCTCTCAGAGGCAGCTGGTACCGACAGCAGGCCCTGCAGCTTTCTCCCTGGCTAAGGCTCTTGCCATTTGCTGGCTGACAGGTGCTGGAGGAGGGGGTGGGGGGTGCCTTTAAGGCTCCTTATTTTCAGTACCTCCTGCTGCCCCCTCCTCCCCCCGCCCCAGGCTGGCCTTTGGAGGTTATAGTCCTGGGCTACAGAGCAGGGAATTTAGGCGTCTCAGGAATTCGACCTGCCTTCTCTCTCTCAGCCTCCTGCCTCCTTCCAGTCAAGGCAGCCTGGGCCCCAGGCTCCCAGCTGGGCCCAACAGCTCTGTCCTTTCTTTCACTTCCCACGTCACTCTATTTACACATTCAATTTTAATCATGCCTAAATAAAATAAGCATCATAATTTTGTCAAGTATTGGAGGTTACCAGATCTCACAGAAATCCCCAGAACATTTAAATTTGGATATTGATGCACTTGCCATTTTGCCAAGTGAGGACAATGACCATCTATTTTTGCCATCCTTTCATGAAAAGAGAGGGCATTGTAAGAGAAAAAAGTAGGCAGCCCAGAATCCCAAAAGAAAAGGCATTCAGATGCACTCAGTTTGGCTTCATGAAAACCCCACTCCCTTAGCCTTTTTCTCCTTTGCAGGATTGGGCTGCCGAGGTGACCCGAAGAGCCACAAAGCCGCCTTCTTCTGCGATAACCGGCTCCGTGACCGCAAACTAGGGCAAGACGGGCCAAGCCTCTCAGTTGTAAAGGCTTCAGTGTCCTTTGTCCCCAGTCAGAGGCCAGGGACAATAGCCAGGGCAGGCTGTGGTGCCGGCTGTCCCCAGCAGCCCCCCTGCACGGCTGGCAGAGCAGCCGCTGAAGTGGAAAGCAGAAACAGTTCCCTGCCTGTTCACTGGTGACAGGTAACCGGGGCTGGCACACCCTGGGGTCCTTTCTCCAGGGACGAGGAGCCCTCGCTGCAGTCTGAGTCCTCTGGTTGCTAACAGAGCCTCCTCCAGCCTGAAGAGAAACATGGAGGCCTGAGCTGAGTGCCCCAGGCCTGGGGGGAGGGGAGCAGGCCTGGACAAAGAGGGCTGGACTCCCAGAGCCTCAGGGCTTGGCCTGCCCAGCTGCATCTGTCACTCTGGTTTTTGGACTGCCCCTGGGTGGTGGCAGGCTGTCTCCAGCCCGTCCTCTCCCCCACTCCAGCTTCAAGCAGAGTAGCCTTGCTTTAATCTGTCTGTGCATTGGGCTTCTGCCTTTACACATAAGATTGTGTGTTTTATTAAAGTTTGAAAAGCATCCATTAGAGATTCTCCAAGGTCCCGTCCAGGGCAGGAGGAGAGTGAATGTTTAAGGGGCAGCTTCAGGAGCACATTTCTGAACACAGAGGGATCTCTGTTGCTTTCTTCCTGGGGGGTACGCACTTGCTCGCTCTCCCTCCCCCTCTCTCTCCCTGCCTTGCAGCTCTCTCACTCAGCAGTTGTCCCTAGGGTACCTCGGAGTTACACGTACACCTCACTTTAGAAGTCTACGACACACAGAGATTATCAGAATGAATGAGAATTGTCAGCTGTTCAGTCTGGTAAAGGAAGCACAAATGCACAGTGACCCTATGGGTCACCTTCCCTCTCTCCTTTCACTTGACCATCCATATGTAATCCCAGACCGTCCTTCGCTTGTCTCCTGACTCCTTCCCCCAGCTTATGCCACCCAGCTCCAGCTGGAGCCGCTCAGCATATTGCTCATGTCCTTCTAAAGGGCAGGATCTGGACAGTGAAGCTCTCTGGAGGGTCAGCCCAGGGAAGGTCTCGTGGGTTACTTAGTACTGTGCTTTGCAAACAATATTATCCAGACTCCTAAGCAAAGCCCTAGACGGTGCTCCCTACCACCCACCTCACTGTGGACCCAAGCAGCCCCTTTTAATCTGATTTGCATAAATATTCCATTTGAACAAAGAGTTCTACAGTCGAGAAATTTGAAGATCAGTATTCCCATTGTGCAGATAGGAAGGTGACAGCACAGAGAGGAAAAGGCAGGCAACTGAAACCATGAGGGTCTTTAGCAGCTTCTGGCCCAGAGCTCTTTAGGAAGCATATTAATAACTAATCACTGAGTGACTTATAGAGGTTCCACATGTAAGCATTCCTACTAAATAGAGCAAAATTGGCATATTCCCCACATGCTGATGGAGAACAAAGTTTTGTAAACTAGGTCTTGTGATGAATCCGAAGTGACACACTGGAGCCCCACCGAGGGCATCTATCTGTCTTGCAAGTATGTTTTGTCTGGCTACATTTTATTTTTAACTATGTATCTTTTAATGGAATGGAATAATTCCCTGCATCCGTCAGGATAGTCTGGATTATGCCACACTGACAAATCGTTGAGACCCCAGCAGCTTTTCTCAGCAGAGCATTATTTCTCCTTCCCAGTCCACAGCCACAGTGGGTCACCAGAGGACTCTGGGCCACAGAGGTACTCTGGGACTCAGGCTGACCATCTGGAAGCTACACCAACTGGGACATGTGACTTTCTGGGTCACCATGACAGAGAACAGAGTCACACATGGCTCAAATGCCTTAGCCTGAGGGCGACACACAACTATTCTTATGTGTGACATGTGAGGTGTTAGTCACAGGCTCCACAGGTGGCAGAGGAGTGTGAGCTAGCATGGGTCATTCCAGGGGAGGTCAGTGTCTTGGCCACAGTGTCCACCTTTAAGCAGTGAAATATAGCACATGCAAATCCAGATCTCTGCCTTATCATGACACACCAGAAGAGCTGACCCTCCAAAGAATGTGTCCCTCAATTCCCCAGGGACCCCACTGACCAGTGTCTCGGCTGAATCACTGCCCTGACCCCTGGAGACATTTGCATGTTTTATTCCAGCTGGATATGCCCAACTCTGGGAAAGTTGACTTTGGAGGACCCCGTGAGGCTTCTCAATTTCATCCAATAATTTAACAGCCATCCATGGACCTCCTGCTGTGTGTCAGGCTCTGGTTTGGGTCTAGAAACAGGAGGTGTGCCAGAAAAGTACTATCCCTGGTGTGGAGGCCTGCAGCTTTAACCTCCCCTCACCGCACTCCCCCCGCCTCCTCTCAGCTCCCTCACACACAGGTCAGGCCCTGAAGGCCCAGCACAGCTAGGAGCCCAGAGCAGGCATTGGACTGGAAAGGAGCCTCTCCTGATACTGGAGGAGGTGGCTGCTCGGGCAAGGGTTTCCTGGCAGAGCTCACGGCAGAGTATAGGACAGGGAGGAGGCTGTTTTCTGGACAGAGAACAGCACCATGGAGACCCAGAAGGAGGAGAAAGCGGAAAGCCCATGAGGAAAACGAGAGCAGCTCAGGGAGGCTAGAGCTCCGAGCAAGAAGTGAGGAGGAGTGGGAGAGAGGCTAGCTGCAGATGAGGCAAGAGAAAATACCACCGTGGTTACTTCTGGGCCCTTCCCATGAGGAGCGAGACAGTCATGCCATGGGCCTGCAGAAGCAGCATTGAGTGAGAAGCCCAGATACTTTTCTTGGGCTGAACCCAGCTCTGCATGGAAGTGTTTGAGGAACTACCCAGAGAGGGAGGCTGGCAGATCACTTTTTCCACTGCAGACTCAGGAACTGAGGAACTGAAATCAGATTTTGAAATCCTGTTGCCTGACAGTGAGGCCCCAAGCCAGGCCCCCGAGGTGCCTAACTCTGTGCACCATGGAGGAAGGGCCTCGCCCGCAGCTATAGCCAGAGGCCTCACCTCTCGCTAGGCCATAGTTTGCCTCACTCTACACCCAGGCAGAGCGAAAGTATTTATAGGATGATTCTGAGGTCACTGAGAAGCCCATCTCCCTCAGCTCATCCCTCTTCTCCATGTTTCCTTGTTTCCTGAATCAAATGGTCATTCAGGCCCGATGCCATCATCGAAGGCAGGCTTGTTTGTGGGTGGTATCAAAGGTGTTCAGCTGGTCAGTCAGGGACCAAGGGGAGGGAGCACTGTGAGGACATGAATACAACAGCAGTCGAACCTGACCTTGATCCCCCAGGAACATTTGCACACACACAGAGGTAGGAATGACCTGACTGAGGTTTGTGGGAACCGACTTGGGGTTTTGTGAAGGAGCCACTCTGTGATGTGAAGGAAAAGCTGTGTAGCTTGTCTGGGTCATTTCCTCATGTGACTTAACCCCTCAGAGTCCTAGTAGAAACTTGAGAGAAAGTGAGAGACAGGGCCAAGGTTGGGGGGAGACAGAGAGAGAGAAGCTGTGGCTCACTGCCCAACACAGCATGCCTTGAGAAGAGAGTTCTTGGCCAGAATAAGTTGGAGAGGGAGAAAAATTGAAATCTGTGCAGAAGAAGATGGCAACAAGCTAGAGAAAGTTTGCCAGGAGGGTTTGAGATGCTCCACAAAGCTTCCTAGGCTGTGAAGACACGGTTTCATATGTGAATCAACTAGCAATCCTATAGGCAGAGATCACCCCATTGCATAGATGAGGAAAAGAAGGCTGGAGGGTTTAAGTCACTGTGTGAGATTAACACAGAGAAGGGCTTAAAAGACCAAAATCTAGGATCTAAATGCTTGTGTTCAAATAGTGACTTTGCCACTGATTCGCTAGGAATCTCGAGCAAAGTACTCAACTTCTGTCTCTGTCTTCTCATCCTTAGAATGGGAATGGGATAGTACTTACCTTGTACTGTTGTTGGAAGGAGTAAATAAGATAATTCATAGAAAAGGCTCAACACAGCCTCCTGGATGTGATGACCACAGTACCGGCTAACCCATCACTAGGAGAGCTAACCCAGGTGTGCTGACTCTAAAGGCAGGGAGGGGCAGCTTGGTGGCGGTGGGAATGGAGAAGAAAGGCCCAGGGTGCTTTGGGGGTTTGGAGGAGCAATGGAGGCAGAAACCACCCTTCAGGGTGTCCCGGCTGAGGGACGAGAGCTTGTGGTCTGAAACAATGACGAGACTGATCCAGATCCCTAGGGACTGTGGAGAGATTCTGGGAGGGGGGCTGGTACTGGGTGCCAGCTAGCTCAGCAGCTCTGACCTTGCCCCCTACCCACCAGGGGAGCTTGGCTGCCCCAGGTGGGTGTGGGGCCCCATTAAGTCCTCTGAGCCTGATCCTTCAGCTGTGGCGGTGCGGTGCCAAGGAGTGGAGGGAGGAAGGGAGCAGGCAGGTTGGTTGGGAGGTGAGGCTGAAGCCACAGGCCGACACACCAGGGTTCTGGACACTGCACTGGCCAGCGCTTCTCCATGCTCACCTGTCTGTCCTTCTTCCTCTTCCCAGCAGGTAACTCCCGAGACTGCAGACAAGAGGGGAAGATGAAGGAAGACTGCCCACCCAGTTCTCACGTCCCCATCAGTGACAGCAAGTCCATCCTGAAGTAAGCCTTTGCATACAGGGGATCTTCTTGTGGCCACTTCCTGCCATAGACAGACTTTGGGTGGAGGGATTCTGGGCAATTTCACAGATATGATAATGTGCCTGCCCCAGGGACAGTGATGGGGGCACTTCTTTTCAAAGCCTGTATCCTTGGAGATCAAGGATCTCTTTGGGGTATGGGTTTGACCCCTGCCCGCTCAGGCCCACGAAGGCAGGAAAGTGTGGCAATGTCTGCCATGATTCTGCACAGATGGCATTTAATTGATTCAAAAGCTAGAGCAATGCTAGCATTCTTATTGTGTTAAAAAGTTCAGGGGGAAAAGAGAAAAAAAAAAAACTCTAAATAGGTTTAGAGTTTTTAACTGAAAAAAAGTGTACTGTTATTGATTTTTAGCTCTGCTTATTTTTAATTCTATTTACCATCTGTCTTAACATAAAAAAAAATAAGATTTAGGATAGTTTTTCAGATTTATTTCTGAGCTAAAGAAAAGTATATATTTTTATGTTATCTTGCTTTTTGAGTACTGAGGTCCAAATCTTGTCTAAATTTGGGCAGCTCCTGTCTGCCATGTTGAAGACAAGCCAGGCTCCTAGCTTTCACTGACCTCCTTCCTGGGTCCTCCTCTTAGAGACCTGAGAAAACAGATGGCCTGCCCTGCACTGTGCTGCCCACACCAACATTTTCCTTGTTTAAATTTTATCGTGAGAATAATATTAAATATAACTTTGGGAAAAGTCATAATCATAACCACAACATGATGAATTTCATGGATATGTGTCCTAACAAGTTTATGTCCGGCATTTACACAGTTACAGGCACAGCGTACCTGCAATATTAATCTTGCTGTGATTCATTCATTGAATCACAAGTGCCTCACTTCCCTTGTCAGTTGCCATCACCCCCACATTGGGCAGCACCCCAGAGCACCAATGGCAGGTGCTGCTCATCCACACCCTGGGGACCCCCATGTCAGCCAAGGCACTGCCTGAAGACCTTCTAGAGCGGGACTTACCCACCACGAGCCGTGGTGGTCACCAAGCACTTGACTTACAGCAGGAGAGGAATAGTGAATATAAAAGAAAGCTAGCAAACACTCATTACAGAATAAAATAATGAGCCAGATCTCAGTAATAATTTTTATATTGATTCTACGTGGGCAATATTTTAGATATCTTTTAGATATATTTTAGATATTTTGTGCCATTAAAGAAGACTCATTATGAAAACTAATCTCCCCTGTTTTGTCTGCCTTTGCAATGTGACGACTAGAAGATTTAAAATTGCATGTGTGGCTCGCATTTCTTAGGTATAGGACCGCACGCCCCTGCAGAGTGCCGCTGGGGTGCAGGAATGGTGTTTTCTCTGCCACAGCCTCCCTTTATTCTGGGGAGAAGGCGTTTTGGGCAGAGTGGCCTCCCTCAGACCTTCAGCATCTTTTCTCACAGCTGTCAGCCTCATCTCTTGATCGTACCTCCAGAAAGGCAGGACAAGGAAGAGGCAGACACCCCTTATGGTGCCGGCGCAGGCTGCACAAGGCCCTTACAGGAAGTAATATGGGGAGAAAGAGCAAGAGGCTTTAAAATGCTAATAACCCAATCTAAGAGAATTTATTGAGGAAGTGACTCAAAGTATAGGGAGATTGTCAGGAACTCTGATCTGTGATGGTGAAAGTGTGTACACACAATTTGCACAATTATGTGGGCCATCTGTGAATTTCTCTTCGCCCTCCTCCCACCCCTACAACTTCCACAGGGGTTGACAAGTGAAAGCTCTGGAAGACTGAAAGGCATGTGTCTGATGGTGGAGTCTATTCTCTAAACTGATTGTGTGTGGCTGGCAAGACGTCTGTTATTACTGTCCAAAGCCCTGCCACACCCCAAGGTTATTAAGTGTGTCTTTACCTTTTCAGGTCGGAGCTCTTAAGCTTGCTAAAAACTTACAACTGCTACCATGAGGGCAGAAGCTTTCAGCTGAGACACCGAGAGGTAAGGCCTGTTTCTCTTCTTTATTCATAGGCTACCATCTAGAAGCAGAGGCTAACGTTCTAGAGCATCTGTCCCAGTTTGCTGAAGACTCCTGGTTTATACCTGTTACTCCAAGGCCATCATTAAGACCATTCGCTTCACTCTCAGAGGTACTCCAGTTTGGATAATGAACTGTGAGGTCACCCATCTGCTGAGTTGGAGACCAGGTTACCAGCAGCCAGGGTGTCTCCTTGGAAGTCCTGTAAGGGGTGCTGAGGGTCAGAGCACCCCGCCCCCCCCAACCCCACACACACCTAGCAAGTGTTCAGAGCAGGTGGGAATAATTGCCTGGGGGTCTTCCTCTTCCACCCAGGACTTTTGCCTGAGTGAACTGCCGGGACATTGGAGTTTGAAATCTTTGAGACTGCACAGCCCAGTCCCTTCTCGGCCCATCCCACGGGCACAAATAAGGAACTCAATGTGGGGCTCTTGTTTGCCCAAGGCCACAGGGCAATGGAGAAGTGAAAGCATTCTCTGTGTTTGCCAATCAGAATAACCATCGGAGGAAAGGCCTGAAATGGAGGAGAGCTCCCCAGAGGATGCTCACGGGGCCAGGCAGGTGGGAATGGGAGAGGCAGCACAGGCTGGGGGAGTGGAGGGTGCAGGAGAGCACGTCCCAGCTGCAGACGCTGCTTTGCAGGGACGTGGGCTCCAGACAGCCAGGCTCTTTCTAATTTTTTTCCAAAGAAGTTAGATATCCGGAATTTCATGTGGAATTTCCTAAACCTCGAAACACCATGTGGGTTAAACAAAACATTCGGCAGGCACAGTACAGCCTGGGCCAGGCTATTGTCACATGCGCGGCTCGAGAGCCTGCGTGGGAGGGAAGCTGCTGGTTTGTGGTCCAAGCAGCACGGGGCTGCGGGGATGATCTGGAGCAGCACACACCTCACCCTCCACCTCCCCAAGGCTGCTCAGCCTGCACAGGGCCTTGTTCCCCGCCCAACCCCCCTTCTTTGGGCAGAGCTGCTCTCTGACACCTGTCTCACCAGCCTGCCTCGCAGCCCTGCTCTTCACTGTTGCTGGCCAGGCTCTGATGCCACCGTCCTGCCATCTCTGGTTTTGCTGTTTCTTCATTTACCTAAGTGCCTTGCTGGTTTTGCGTCACCGGGCCGGGCACAGTGCACCACCCCAGCATAGGTGTTGGGTGATAAACGCACAGGCCCAGGCAAGCTGAGATGGGTCCTGAGCTCTAGTGCTCTGGGCAGTTTTGATCTAGGCTATGTGAGAACTAGACCTAACCCAGCAGTGGTGCTGGGGACGTGCATGCAATGGGGTCTTCTAGCTGTGCCCTGTTCCTCAGCCCTGGGCCTTAGTCCAGTGATTAATCTAAGACTTGGCAGCTCTTAACCTGTGGTCAGTGCACCAGCAGCCTCAAAGTCACCTGGGAACGCCCTCCTGCCCCCAGGCCTGCTGAATCAAAAACTCTTCCTGTTCCCATCTGTGTTTTAGCAAGTCCTCCAGAGGATTGGGATGAAGGCCAAGTTTGAGAACAGCTACTCTAAGAGCTTGACCCTGGCCCTTGGGATTCCCCG
Source organism: Mustela lutreola (assembly GCF_030435805.1). Lineage (NCBI taxonomy): Eukaryota > Metazoa > Chordata > Mammalia > Carnivora > Mustelidae > Mustela > Mustela lutreola. The sequence goes on from NC_081293.1 coordinate 38,725,727, forward strand.
AGACAATCCCTTCTGTAGGAACAGTCATGTGGGGAGGAGGAGTGGGAAGCCCCAAAGCTATGCCTGTGTTTGTGTGTGATGGGGGAGTCCATGTGGAAAAGTGAGAGACCCCAAAAAGAGGAAGGGGTGTTCTTGACAGCCCCCTGTGGTAAGAAGTTAATACCCTACAGATGGGGATTTTCCTACTCCTAACCTAAAGAAGGTATGAGGATCTGACTTAATCACCCTAGAGCCTGAAAGTACCTTTCAGGAACCTTCTGTAGCCTTAACAGCCAAGGGGCAGCAGCCTGAGGGAGTATGCATCTTGGTGGGGGTGGGGGGTCACCACCAGCACAAAGGCAGCCTAGGCCTGGCAGTCCAGAGTTCTGATGCCGAAATGCGTGACTGATTCCTGGACACCAAGTGCCTCCTTGACCCACCCACCACCCTGTGTTCAGGCCTCTGCGATTTCTCAGATGCAGACCCAGGACCTCTTAGGCCTCAGGGACTCACAGCTCAGGCACCTGGGCCGGCCTCTCCTCAGGCACTGCAGGCCCTGAGGGCAGACAGGGACCAGGCACTTTGTCCCTCTGTTATTTATTGTAATACAAGAGCCGTGTGACCTGGGAATGGCCATTTCCCTGACAAAGAGACTGAGGCTTTCAGAGTTGGAAGTCTACCCCACACGGTAACCGGTAACCGTGCCATAAGATGCCCGCAGAGCTCCAAGGCCTGAGCACTGAAGTTTGTAAGACAGCGACCTCACTGCCAGCATTAAGCTTTGGCAGGCCTCAGAGATGCAGGGAGGGGTTTGTTACCTTCAGTCACCAAGTGAAAGTGCCTCCCAGCTGCGGAGGGGCTGGGCACCAGCTGGGCCCTCACAGAGCCATGTGGGGTTCCAGAGAAGACCCCACTCCCTGCTGTCACTAGGCCTCCCCCTGAAAGACGGTGGCCTCGCTGTTCCAGTTTGGGGACACCTCTTCTTCCACAGTCTCTTCCAGGATCCAAAGAAGTGTGTCAGGGATCCATAAAAGTGTGTCAGGGAGCAGGGGCCACACCCTGGGGCCAGCGTATCCCTGAGAATTCTCCCCCAGCTTCCAAAGGGCAAGGGATTCCCGGTCCTAGCTTCCTCTGTCCGTGGAGGCCCAGGCACTAGCCTCCTCTATCATAAATTTTGCCTTTGGGATACTTTTGCTTATATTACAAAGGAGAGCAGGAGCAACTTGGAGCAATTTGTGCCTTTTGAAGATAGCAAAGCATTTTAACCAGGCTGTTTGATTGCTCGAGAGAAAAATGGACCACCCAGAAATACCAGTGCCTAAATATATCACTGCGATGAAAAATAGGACCCTCCTGTTGGGCACCTGCACGCAGTGGACTAGGGGAGCCGGCCTCTCGTGCTCCCCCTGGTGGCCGAGAGCATACATCACACCCAGTCCTCCTCTCTCCCAGGCTCCTGAGCTGAGTGAGAAAAGGAAGGAGCATCCTTTTACTCACTCAGGGTCTCTGCCGCTCCCAGGGTGGAGAAAGTCAGGATCCCCTTCCCTCTTATAACGATTTGCCTTCTTTTAACGCCTGAAGGCAGGGATGATGGACAGTTGGCAGACCACTGGCATCCAGGTGAGTACTCCGCAGGCAATGGACGTGCTCCCTTTAGAGCTCCCAAGTGCTTCCCAGACTGCCCCCTGGTCGGGACACTGTGTCCCTTCCCAACTCCAGGGGCCAGTGAGCAGGAAACTGCTTTATAGGGCTCCCATCACAGGGACTTTCTGCTAGGCTGTTCTGTCCCGTGCAAAGCTTGGAATAATGCCAAAAGTCCCCCTCCCACCGCCCTTTATTCAATTATTTTTGTTTTGGCCCTTCATGAAGGTGCCATTAGCGTCTTTCACATCAGGGGATATGAGCAGAGGAGCCCAGAGCCCTGTCTGACCTCCCAAATGCAGCCATGTGGGTTTTGAGCTTGGGGTCAACTGGCCAGCCTCATCTTAGTTGCTTCCTTCTGACCTGGTTTCACACAGCTTTGCAGAAGGGGCCTCAGTGAGGTGAGCCCAGCCCACATGGTCACAGGCCAGCACCCTCTCCCAGGTCAGCCCCCTCACCCCAACGCCTTCTAAGGGTGTTCTGGCTAAAGGCTGCCCCTGCACTTATTTGCCAGCAAAGGTCAGGGACAGGCAGGTCTGAGCAGACTAGACACACAGTGGCTTGTGGTGGACGCAGGCATTCCTCTGTGGGGTTTCCATGCTATCTCCGAGGACACACGCCCCATTCCACAACACTTGCAGCCTATGAAGGCAGGGGCGGTGTCCCCATTTTACAGATAAGCAGACTGTCTTGTGAAACTTTTAAATGTCTGGTTTACATTCTGCCTTCCCACAAAACACGCATAAAAGTGCAAAGCAATTTTAAAAATAAAAGAAGGAAAGGAAGAAGAAAATAGTTTGATACTCCTCAGAGCAAGGAGATGGAGCAAACTGAAGCAGGCTGTGAGCTGGGCTGCGGCCACAATTCTGTTCTCCTCCTCTCCCCTCTGCCCCTTCTGCCCAGATCAGGGTCAGCCAGCTCTGCCCAAGGGAACAGGATAATGGGTCCTCAGGCCTGATGCTTTTCAGTTCTCTGATGCCTCCTGACCTGCCTGTCTGAGGAAGACCCCCCTCCTTTTCCCTTATTCCTCACCTTCATCTCCTTCCTTGCCAGGTGCCTCCAGGCACTGGGGTTGGAAGACCTAGACCTGGCCCAGACCTTGGGACCTGTGGAGTGAGGCCTTGGCCACTGGGCTTGCCTAAGGGCAGGTCGGCTGGCCAATGGCCTGCACTTTGTCCGGTGGTTGAGAAGCCCCCCGGGCGGAGGGAGGGATGGGGATGGTGAGGACAGGACCGCCTGGCCCCGTCCTCCAGAGAAGACCCCGCTCCCTGCTGTCACTAGGCCTCCCCCTGAAAGACGGTGGCCTCGCTGTTCCAGTTTGGGGACACCTCTTCTTCCACAGTGGTTGGACATTTCTGCCAGCTGTGCTGGTACTGGCTCTCTTGGGCATCAAGAATGTGGGCGAAATTCAGCATGGGCAAAACTCTCCCAATGACACAACAGGACTTGTAAGCCGGAGCCATGGAGAAACCCCAGGTGCCCTGGTGACAGGTTCCCCCAAACTCAGCAGGTACCTTTGGGGAAACCATTATGTTTCCTCTTGGGCTGCATGGAGCACAGGCTCTGAGGGTGGGGGCCAGGAGGCTGACCTGGGAGGGTGCCGTCCTCGCTCGGAAATCCCTGTGTGGCCGAGAGCTTTGCTTCTCACCCGCCACTGACCTCCGTCCCTGCCTGCGAGGCAACCACACAGACGTGTGTAGAAGCCTGTGTGCAGGCTTTATGCACCCATAATGCATGTGGCTCTTACCCCATCTACTCACCAGAGCAATCTAGAAAGCAGGTCCCTTTAATTATCCCCATTTTACCCATGAGAAAAATCAGCGAACAGAAATGTTAAGTAACTTGCCCAAGGTGCTCAGCCAGTAAGGAACAGTGCTAGCAGGACCAGTAACACCACATGAGCCCAGATGAGGCTGTTCTCGCTTTTCAGAGGAGGGGGTTTCTCTATAAAATGCCCAGGCAGGCAGCCCTTGCAGAAAGGTGTTTCCCTCTTGCGGACCTGCCAGAGACGGTACCCACCTCAGGGGAGGGGGCAGGGAGGTGACAAAGACCAGCGTGCTCTGTACAGAAGCCTTTATTGGGAAGGGGTTAGAGTTCATGGATCACTGGGAGGTGCAAATAGAGAGTTCTGAGGGTGCTTCTGGGGCGGGGGGCAGGGGGGGAGGCCACGTCCGTACAGAGTTGCCTGGAAGCCCAGGAGCCCTGGTGCCAGTCCCTTGAGGGTCTTGCCAGAGGGTGCCCCTGCACCCTGGCATCCCAGGGTCTCCCTCTGGGGGTCCCTCGTGCCTTGCCACAATCCATCTGTTTGTGTGGACCCCAGGAGTCAGCAGAGGAGCCAGTCCTCCTTGGCTGGTCCCTCCTACTTGACCTTTTTTCCTGGGACTCCCCGAAGAGCCAGTCCAGGGGGTCAGCAGTGCCGTCCCCAGGCAGTGCCGGCTGCTGACCACTGAAGCGGGTAGTAATGTCCTGTAGAGACTCAGTAGGAGGGCTCTTCCTGAAGGTGCGGGCTGGCCGGGGGGTTCTACCGGGTTGGGCCCTGACTGTGGCCACATCCAGCACTGAAGTGGGCTGAGCCAGCTGACAGATAGACTTCACGTAGTCATCCAGACTGGGGGAGGCCGGGGGCTCCTGCCCGGGCCCCCCAGGCAGCATCTCCTCCAGCGTCTCCTGGATGGTGGGCAGGTGGGCCACAGGAAGCAGGAGCCGGGACCTCATGGCCGTCAGCAATGCGGAGCAGCGACCTGTTTATCGACAGAAGACCAGGGTGAGGGGTCTGCCATTCTGTCACCTCTGCTGGTCCCCTCTCTCAGCAGAGGCTGCCCGGGTGATTCACAGGCCGAGAGTGGAGTGATGTCTGCATACCCAAACCCGGGCTCAGACTCCTGAACTCTTCCTTCCCATTAACACTGAAAGCTCCGTGCTCAGGAATCCATCTTTACTGTTGTTGAACCCATACAAATCAGAACGCAGTCTAATGGACTGGAGTCAGAGGGAACCTGGGTAAAACCGGCCTCTGCCGCTTCCTCATCTGGGTGGGGACCTCTTCAAAGTCACCTCTCCAAGTGTCCCGGACCCACCCGCTGGAAAGGGTGTTGTAAGAAACACATGGGATGACAGTTCCCGGGAAATCCCTCTGCCGATGCGAAGCCCTCTGTGGCTATTATCACTGCCTCGACTGCATGCCCTGGTCTCTGTCCCATGGTCAGGCCCTGTTCGCCCCGCCCTCAAAGAGAAACAAAACCTTCTTGTTGTGTCTCTAACCAGAGGGAAGCTTCTCTCTTACCTGGAGTCGAGGGAACTTGGGGCTCACAGGGCTGCTGGATAAGCTAGGACAGTCCTTGGAAAGACCCAGGAAGCTCGAGTGGAGGGCTGGGGGCCCGGCTGTCAGAGCCCCGTGTCCAGCGTGGAATGGCCAGCAGGATGGGTGGTGGGAACGACTGGCCACTGTCCGGCGTGCAAGCGTTCCCGAGCTATCTGGTGAACCTGGAGGCCTGGCGGCTGCTTTTATACTTCCTCACCAGCCACCAGTTACTGTCACGAGGGCCAAAAATAGCAGCACACAGGAAGGCTCTCAGAGGGAAAACAGCTTGGCGGGCGGGGTTTGGCCCAGCTACCAGCCTGGAGCAGTGGGAGGCTCCGTGGATGTTTACTCCGCAGGGCAGGGAGGGGTGGCACCCCTCCAGCCACCTCAGGCTGTGGGAGAGGTAGGGGGCTACAGTGAGGGGGGGACCCAGAATCGGAGGGCCCAGAATGACTTCCCGACTTATGAAAATGGTAGGCTGTGGGACCCACATTCAAGTCCTCCTTGGGCCTGTTTGGCGAGGGCTGCCCAGGAGCCTGGAGCTCCTGCTCTGCCCCCAGTTTCCCCTGATTTGAACAAGACAGCTACAGCCTGACGGGGCCTCCCCTCCATTCCAATGGGGCCAGGCAGAAGGACAGTGGAACAGTGGTCGGGGGGCAGCTTGGGGACACACACTCTGTCCGTGCAGGGACACAGGGCCCGAGTCACATCAGGCCAGCAGACCCCAACATAGCTGATCCCTGACCTTGAAGACAGCAGCTCTCTTTCCGCTCCTGGCTCCCAGCTCCAGAACAACTCCTCCTGCCTCCTTCATTGCACTCTCCAGAGCCGTCCTGTGGCATGTTTGAAGGCCCAGCCCAGCGTATCCAGCCCCACTGCCAATGGCCCAGTGGTGCTGTCTTCTCCTGCCCCTTGGAGCTCTAAATGATCTCCTGACTCTCAGACCCAGGACCAAGACTGCTGGATCTCCTTCACACATGGGGTCGGACATGGGACCAGCAGGCAGTGGGGCTCTGTGAATGAACTTGCTGAGCTGTGTTGGGGGAGGGGGTGTGTTGACCTCTGAAAGAGGCATCTGAGGCCAAGACAGAAAACAAGGAACGGAAACCCACTTTGGGGTTGCTTACTGCCCCCTTTAACTCCAGCAAATCAACCCAGTCTTTTCTTCTTAGGGAGCGTTAGTTACCTGTCTGCGACTGTGTTAACATCAGTGGTTATCAAAAAGTCCTCTGCTTTTATTGTTGTTTTCTATTTTAGCAAACAGTGCAAGGTCATTCAAGAAAGCAATGTGTATTTTTGATAACCTTGAACAGAGTGGAACTATTTTCTCTGTGGATAACAGGGTGCTTTAAGTGGTTACTAACTTACCATGAAATTGACCCTGCAGGACACCTCTGTAAGCCCTTCCGGGGAAAAGAAGGCATTTCTACAAGGTTTTTTATTCTCACAAGGCTTTCAATGCCAATACGGAGAAAGAAAATTTGTGACTCTAAAGTGGTGTTTAAGATAGCAGTGGGAGTATAACAACCAGCAATAAAAAAAAAAAAAAAAAAAAAAAAAAAGGTAACATTCATTGTGAAATGGCTAGTTTCAAAGCAGCTCAGGAGCAGGTAGCTGGGGGGATCACAGCTCTGGGGGAAGGGGGGCTGAGAAGATATTAGGAAGATGCCCTGAAGGCAGCCTGGCCAGGCACACATGTGGGGGAGTTCGGCTGGGCGCAGAGAGCCTAGAGGTGGTCACTCGTGGATAGGAGCCTGAAAGAAGTCAGAAACAGAAGCAGAGACCTGAGGGTTGGGAGGGGAAACTGGCTGAGGATGCCTCTGGAGGGTTCTGTCAATTAGGACCTTGGGGCTCAGCAGGAGGGCAGTAGCTGTGCCATCCGCAGACCTTGGGAAATCAAGGCTAGCTGGGGACAGAGAATGGGAGCTGTTGTAGCTATTCTGAGTGCTCATGCCAGTAGTGGAACGTGGAGGCTGGCAATGGGCAGGTTGTGAGAAAAGCAAAACTGGCCATCAGGAAAGGAGGCAGCTCAGAAATCAGGGTGGGCCCAGCCCACTCGAGTGGTCCCTGGGGCAGTTGAGAGCAGCGTGGGCAGAAGCGCGAGACTGAGACACAGCTCCGAGGAGCAGCCACCCCTGCTCTGGTGGGCATGGAATCCAGGGCCTGCAGCACATTCTCGGTAGGACTTGGTGACCATCGGGGCCGCTTCCCCAAGTGCACTGGGGGAGGGGGATGGGAAGGCACCCCTACACGGCACCAGGGTCAACGTGGTCATGCTTCTCTTGAACGTGTTTCCTCACCCGTGTGGACGTGCTTGCTGGATAGCAGCTGGGTTCCTGTGGGACGCCTGACTCAGCTGCTCCGTCCCAGGCCATGCCCCTGATCAGATGTGAACAGAGCGGTGGAAGGACACGCCTCAGGCTTCCTCTGGTCAGCCCATAGCCTCACACCCTGGAGCACATAGAGGCTTGTGTGCCTTCCCCCAGGGGAGGATGGGATCCCAAGGAGGAGAGCTGTGTTTGTGGCAAGAAGGTTCAGGGAAGCCCACGGGGTGGGGGGGGGCGGGCCTTCAGGGGGCTCAGGGAGGGTGAGCAGTGACCCCTGTGGAGGGCTGCTCTGGGAAAGAGACTAACCTGTGTGGGCTTCCCACAGGAAGAAGGTGCTCTGATCATCGAGGGGCTTCTCAACATTGCCTGGGGCCTGAGACGGCCTATCCGGCTCCAGATACAGGACGACAGGGAGCGCGTGCACCTCTCCTCAGCCTCTTGGACACCCGGACAGCCCAGCTGCCCCCTGTGAGTGTTCAGATGGTGGAGGCAGGGCTGGGTGTCCTCCTTGACACCGGTTCAACCCAAGCGTACCGTTTGGGCTGTCTGCGGGGTGGTGTCCTCTGTCTCAGGGCAAAGCCCTGCTCCCAAATGGAGCACCGGAGAACACAAGCCAGCCTTATCCTTGTCACCCTGTGATTGCCTGAGCCTGCGGCCTCACCTGCCGATAGTGGTCTTTCTAGATAATGACCAAGCCATCTTGCTCTTGGAGAATTTTCCAGACTCCCATCGCCTCCAGCTGTGTTTCCTCATACATTCACAGGAGCTGCCTTATCTGCAAGGAGAGGAGCTATGCGTGGGCAGGGGCTTCCAACATCCTGGGCAAAACAAACACTTCTTAGCATCTCCAGTTCTACCTTAAAAATTCACACAAATTTAACCTCTTATGGCTCTACTTTCATTTTAGTATCAGAATTTGTTTTTATAAATTTATTAGAGATTAATATCAGGTTTATTTTAACATCAGAAATATGTTTCAGTCATGATGAAACTGTTTCCTACCTTACCACTTAATGAACATCTGCCCCCTCTCTCTGCCCCCCCCGCCCCGCAACCCAATAAAGGGCAGTTAGTTGCTGAGTTTTGCTCGCTTCTGCATGTAATGAATCCTTCCAAGAGGCAAAAATTCAAAACCATTTCCCTTTCAGAAATTCAAGCGAAGTTGCTGTTCTGAGGGCACTTAGCACCTTGACACCCCATACAGACTTAGAGTATAATGTTTGGATGGGCTTCGTAGAAAGGCGACAAGTATGACTCGTGAGTCCCACCCCCCAGGGCAAAAGCAGCCATGGGAACAGACAGGACCCCCCTCAGAGGCCTCTTGGCCTGGGTTCTGCTCTTTGCCTGATCCTCCATGGCTCCCTCATGCTGTGAGGAAGTAGCTGTGAGGCTACTTCTCATCACACACATCCCCTTCTCCAGCCAGGCACCAGCTTCCTTGGCTTGGACTCTGCCTGGCCCAGAGGCTCAGAGATTGGCCCCTCAAGCTTCCCCCACCTGACTCTCCTTCAGGCCTGAGGGAAGCCCAGAGAGCCCACTCAACACTTGGCCACAGACACCATCTCCCTCAGTGGGGTGCCCAGGAGTCCATGGGCACACAGCTAGTCCCTGTGTCTGTGTAGCAGGGACAAGGCCACTCAGGTCTGCAGGACATACTCCCTCTCCTTCCAGCAGATACCATGGCAAGTCTTTGCTTTTCTTTTACTATCTTACATTAACTTGGTGTGAAGTAGAGCCTTACCTCGGCTGGCCTTGCCTCTGCCTGTGTCCCGTCCACAGAGGCAGGAGGCCTCTTCTCTGTGACTTGGGCTTCTTTTCTCTCTCAGAAGCTCTCTGAGCACCTTGACTGTCTTTTCAGAAAGGATCCACTTCTTCAGGACGGCAGGGTCCCTGCCCAGGAGCCGAGTGCTCAGACTGCACACGGGGCCGAGAGTTCCAGAGATAGCTCAGGTAAGCGGGGCCTCGGGCTACCTGGGAGCCCCTCTTGCTCACTAGGATAGAAGAGGAGGGTCTTGGCTCATGGCCATCATCTCTGAAGAACAGCTTTGTGTTGGGGCACCTGGCCCGCTCAGTGGGTTAAAGTGTCCAATGCTTGATGTTGGCTTGGGTCGTCATCTCAGGGCTGTGAGCCTGAGCCCCGAGTTGGGCTCCTCTCTGGCCATGTTGCCAGTTAGGGATTCTTTGTCTCTCCCTCTCCCTCTGCCCCTTCTCCCTTCTCTCCCGCAACTCTTAAAAAAAAAAAAAAAAAAAAAAAAAAAGTAAAAAGTAAAAAGGAAGACCAGCTGCCAGGAGCACAGAAAGGCTTTATTTATCTTGCCAAATCGTTGCTAATACCTCCTCACTTGCTAAATAACTGTCTCAGTCCAAGGCCTTCTCCTCACCTCCCCACTTACAGAAAAGAGGCTGGCAGAGGTGACTGTGATGTAATTTGCCCGAGTCCCCTGCGTTTTGGAAAGGAGAGAACAGCAGCAGCAGGCAGGGCCTCTGGGACATGTCTCCCTCACACTCTGGAATCCAGGCTGCTCATCCGTCCTCTTTGTGTCCTCCCCTCACACTCAGTGAGGGCTCAGAGGACAGTGTGGTGTTGCCCAAGACCTGCCCTGGGCGCCCAGAGATGGAGGCCAAGGCCATGGCGACACAGGTGATCCTATCTGGGGATGATCCTATTTACAAGGTGGGCATTCCCCAAGCACTGTCATGAAAATAGCAGTGATGTTACCCTCCACTGTAGCATGGCGTCACCACAGAGCTCCAGGGAACCAAGCCCCACCTGCCGCGGGACCGCTACAGCTCTGCAGTTCTCGGGCCCCTGTGCTCCACCCCGGACTGACCTTCTCACCGGTTCCTCACTACAGAGCCCCTGGAGGAGGACGAGGAGACCCCCCAGCTGATGCGGACCAAGAGTGACGCAGCCTGCGTGATCCAGAGGCGGCCCCGGGCCCGTGCACCTGGTGAGGCCCAGAGGATCCGGCGACATCGCTTCTCCATCAATGGGCACTTTTATAACCACAAGGTGATGTTTCTGCCCAACCTCTCCCCTGGGCTGTGAAGCTGAGGCCCCAGGGAGGCAGCCCCAGGCACTGCAGGGCCTTTGGAAGGCCAGGCCCCACCAGAGTCTTGTCAGACTCTGTGTGCTGGTGTGGTCACAGCTGCGTCCTCACCAATAAATGGGCTTGGGAGGAGAAATAGCTTGCCCAAAATGACATCAAAATAACAGTCAAAAGAAAGAAAGAGAGAGAGAGAGAGAAGGAAGCTAGGAAGAAAGAACGAATGAACACATTCCAACTGGTCACCCCAAAGCCTGTTTTGGGGGCTTTTGTATTTTGCTTTTACTTTTACTTTTGTTTTTGTTTTTGTTTTTGCTTTTACCACATACTTACTGTCAATCCATTTTCCCAAGGTGTGTGGATTTTTGGAAAGTAATGCCAAGTTTATGTCTAACTAGACAGTTTTCTCTGAGATTTCCACCCAAGCTCGATTGAGAGTCTCACGGGAACGTGATGTGCTGCTGACCTTCTCCTTGGGTCAAGTAAGTTCTAGATTGAGGTGTGCCCAGGGGCACGTGTTTCTGGGCCCCAGAGAACCCACACTGCTCCTGGTTCCCAGCACTTAGCCTTTTGTCCAAGCATGCATTGTACTGACCTGAGGAAAAGATCTCCTTCCCCAGATGACATCAGTCCCTAAACAAATCCAACTGTAAAAGGAGAAGTTGATTGTTTCTATAAATGGCATGAGTGGCAGTCTGGGTGAGGCCCTGGAGGGAGCGTCCTGTAACTGGGCCACATCCTGCAGCGCTAGGAAATGGAAGCAGAGGTTTCCAGTTGAAGCAGCTGCCTGTCTTGATAGGCGATGACTCACGGGAGGGGGAGGGTGCTGGCAAACGCAGCTCCCAGGGTCAGACCTGAAGAACAGTTACCCAGGTTAGGTCTGCCAGGAGCCATTCAAGTGCTCTGGGGGCACCCTGGACTTTGGGGTGAAGGATCCAACAAGGCAAGCAGAAGGGACTCTGCCTTACTAAGAGGACCACCCCTACCCCCACTCTGGTCTGGGTTTGCAATGTGTGTTCATGGGTGACACTACATCATCTTTGCTAAGTGCAGGGAAACCCAGGACCATTTGAGAGTAGTTTCCCTAAAGGGTGCAGGGTTGAAATGAAGCAGAGATTAAGAATGATTTAGATTAGCCAAAGGACCCACAATCTGACCTATATATTCCTTAAATCTTGTTCCGAACGGGTTTAGTCTGTGAAGTGTCCAGTAAGTATACTAGCTCTGTATAGGCAGTTTTGAGGAATTATTAAAAAAATTTAAAAGAATATTTGCATGAGGTTAGCCTCTTCGTAGTTCTAGGATCCTAAAAAAGAAAGCTTTTGATCCACAGCTCAAGGTAACAAATAGTGGGGTTTATCTCCAGCACATTCATCCCCTCTTCTAAGGGAATCATTCCTCTCTAAGATCATTCCACCTTTTGTTGTCATTGCAAAAGTCCCAGAGACATGGTGATGTCTGAGGATTCTGTAGCCTTTGAAATGAACAGAAATGAACAATGAGGGCTTTTGTCACATTCTTTCATGTCCGTGGGAGCCATGATAGCAAGAAGGGCTCCTCAGCCAGCTCGACACTCAACACGCTAGCCTGTACTCCAGTCTGTGTGGCTCTTTCTCCCAGTAACAGATTTACTGACAGAAGGTAGGTTCATTTTTCCAGGCAAACTAGTATCTTAGGTGTGTTGGACAGCTGGTTCCCATCTCTGGGCTGGGTAAGGGGCTCCTTCTCTCTCTTCCTTTCAATCCATTCGGAATCAGTGTCCTGGGAAATCAGGTAACAGTGTGTACTTGAATCACAGGCAACAAGTAAAAAATAATTACCTAGAATTAACTTCCTGAGGCTGTTATTCTGGATTTTATTTCTTAGAATTGCACAGTTACCTCACTCAATCATTTTCCAAAAGTATTCTGATTCACAGTAGTGTTGGCATGCTTTCCAGACTCAGTAAAACTTGGTACCTGTCCCATTGCTTTGTCCTGGGCTGTTAGATTCTAATGTGTTCTATCGGAGAGAAACCATTGTGCTTAGAGATGGCAAAGTAGCGGGGACCTTTGTTTCTACTTGGAGCTGGTCAGTATCATCTTGAGAAAAGGCTCCAGGCAGAAGAAACACTAATAATGTCTAGTTGACAAGACCTTTCTTCTTGAAATAGCTTGACTCCTCTATTCCTAATAATGTCTAGTTGACAAGACCTTTCTTCTTGAAATAGCTTGACTCCTCTATTCCATATTTCTTGGAAACTGAAAGCCTAGTCTGGCTTTCTATGTAACACAGAGTCACCCTGCATGTCAGCTATGGAGGAAGCAGGTCTGGGTTTGAGTCTGACTCTTGTACTTGGGGACACTGAACAAGTCATTCTTATCCCTGAGCCCTAGTTACATCCCCGGGAAAGCAGAGCTAGGACCATAGAGGAGGAATGTATAGATTTGAATTTGGTTTTGGAAAGTGAGGAAGAGCTCACCTCGGGGAAGTGAGATTCACAGGGAGGCCCCAGTGCCACAGGGGTAAAGCATGGGGCTTCCAATGGCTCTGCCCTTTCTAAATGGAGGACCATGACTAAGCGACTTGACCTCTCCAAGATTCTGTGTCCTTTCTTAAAAGGAGTAATGACAGGTACTTCAAAAAACTGTTGTAAGGATTAAATCAAAGGTTTTAGGTGAAATGCTTGGCAGGTCTATAACTTGACTCGTGCTCCCTGAGGACTTATTAAGCCTCAGACGGTGCTCTGGTTGCCTGTATATATGGCGTCTCACATGGAAAGGCAAAGTACCTGCAGGACTATAATGGGACCCCCAAACCTTGAAGAGTTTGTGTGGCTGGACCACAAAGCACGAGGGAGAGAATCATCGTATCATGTGTGTGAACAGTGAGAGGAGGAAGCAAGGGTATTGTTTAGGTTATGGGACGCCTTCAGATACTTCTAACTAGAACTATGCCACAAGATAGTGCTTCTCAAATCGCACTGTACGGAGAGTATCACTGGGTTTTCTCAAAATGCAGATTCTGGTTCAGGAGTCTGGGGCTGGGAGCCAAGACTGTGCTAATGCAGCTGGTCCAGAACATATTTGGAGTTGCAAGGTTTTTAAAATGTTGTTCCTTGGGGTAGCAGCATGGAGAATGGGTGGAAAGTGCTGAGATTGAAAGGGGAGAGGTGGGATGTTGATGCAGTGTGAACCGAGAACCTCTACTGCTGGGAGAATGGGGAGGAGTGGATAGATTCCAGAACTTTCGGTCTTAGAATCAACAGACACTTGGCAATATGAGCCAAAGAAAGAGTGAGAAGGAGACTGGGAAGTACTTCCATGGGAATGGCTGCTAAGGTCAAAGAGTTGGCCCTCATAGCTTTGGAGGCATCCCTCTTACAGGCCTCTGTAAGACAAGAGTTGCTACGGCTTCCCCAAGTGCATCAGATATGGGCACAGCTGTGTGTGGATTTGTCCTGGACAGGCACAGGTGCTTCCAGAGCCTGGGCTCACCTGTGGCCTCAGACCACACTGGACAGTGTGCCCAGATCCTCTGTGATGTCAGCTCTGTGTCCCTCTGGCCCTGCCCTGAATGGCCCTCCTCCCTCTGCAGACCTCAGTGTTTACTCCTGCTTATGGGTCCGTGACCAATGTGAGGGTCAACAGCACCATGACAACCGTGCATGTGCTCACCTTGCTGCTGAACAAGTTCCGAGTAAGTCTGGCTATGAGCAGGAGGCCTTGCCCTGGGAGGCTGGTGACTTGCTGTCTTGTTGGGGGAGCTAGCAAAGGCTGGGGAAGCTTCCTGGGGTAGAAGGTCTAGCAACATTTCCTCTGCTGACACGGCATCTCTGGGATCTTATGCAGAGAAAGAGGGGAGGATCCTTGGGGACTTGTGCATGTGGCACTGGGGGTCTGGTTCCTGCCAGGGATCCCTTCCTGTCTTGTCTCCTAAAGCCCTGACTTCCTGTTCTTGCCTACACAGGTGGAAAATGGTCCCAGTGAGTTTGCACTCTACATTGTTCATGAGTCTGGGGGTAAGTGTCTGCCTGTGCTTCCATATCATAAACACCGAAGTCTCTGTCCATGTGGCAAGCTCACTGACCATGCTCCTTCTCTCACGGCCACTGTGAATGCTCCGCCAGCCCCCAAACCAGGCACACTTTCTGCCCCTTACAGAATCCTGCCAAAAACACAAGGGAAGCCATTGTCTTTGATCTCATTCAGTTGGTAGGTGTTGGGGGACACATCAGGGACTGTGAGCTGGAACTGAAATCCCTCGCCCCCTGAGAACGGTTGCAGGATGCACATGTCCCTCTGTGCAGGGTTCTGCTCCATGGTAACTGAGCAGCCTGGCCTCCCTGTGTCCACGCTCTCCTCTCTTCTACTCCCTGGGCTCCTGTTCTGACCTGTCTTTGCTGAATGCCACAATCACACAACATTCAGGGCAACCTTCTCTTCAAGGTCTGGAAAAAGTTCCCAGCCCCTTGGACCACCATTTTTCTACCACATTCCCACCCCAGAACAAAGAGGGGGGCAATCCTAATGCCCCAGGAATTTTATAAATGACCTTCTTTTTCAGAGAGAACAAAATTAAAAGACTGTGAGTATCCACTGATTTCCAGAATCCTGCATGGGCCCTGTGAGAAGATCGCCAGGATATTCCTGATGGAAGCCGACCTGGGCGAGGAAGTTCCCCACGATGTGAGTCGGGGCTGAGGTTCAGGGAGACCTGTTCCTCAGGGAGGGGCCGCATGACAGCATGGGGGTCTCCCAAAGGCTCTGAAGATGTGCTTGGCCAGAGCCCTCTCCAGTGACATCTCACCCAGCTGTCCCAAAGGACCCCGAGCCCAGCACAGTGATGGCTCCAGCCTTCCCTCCTCCTGTCAGTGCCCACCAACTCCATCCGCTGGCTTAGGGGAAAAAGGAAGTTGAGTCCTCAAAAACCAATGCCTGAGCCTTCCCTCTCAGGCAGGCAGAAATTTTTCCTTTGTTAGAGTGTATTTAGTTGTCCTTACACTAAAGACTCTCACAGGGACTCCTTATTAGGGGCCTATAAGTACCCGGGGCCTGTGGAAGGGAGACAGATGCCTAAGGCCCACTGCAGCCTGCATCCTGGTCTAGGAAAGAGCATGCTGCTGAGCTCCCTTGCACAGAAAAGGCCTACAGGGTTTGGGCCAAGGTGAAGGTTAGTGACCCTGTATCCCTTGGACCACTCACAGACTAGCACAGCTTTGTTCCACGGTTAGAAATGGAGGCGTTCCCAGTGCTCCGCTCCCCGGCTCTGGAGAACCCCCAGTGTGGTTATACTCTCTGTTGAATACTTTTCCCAATATCCAGCTTCATCTTTCCTCCCAGGGATAATAGGCTGTGCAGTGAGCATGGGCCTCTCTGTTCTCTGTCCTAGTACAGACTGAGTGCTGGGGGTGAGTGGGGAGACGGGTAGCCCCTTCCCAGGCTAGAAGACAGGGCTAAATCAGCAGCTGTGGAGACCCTGAGGAAAAGAAAACACATTTTTGGCTTCTAATTTAAAGCACATTAAAATGTTCTTGGATTTTCTAGGTCGCTCAGTACATTAAATTTGAAATGCCGGTGCTGGACAGTTTTGTTGAAAAATTAAAAGAAGAGGAGGAAAGAGAAATAATCAAACTGACCATGAAGTAAGCAGCACATAAAGAGCCAGTCGTGGGTCAAGTGTGCAGGGAAGAGCCCCCAGGCTGGGGCCGGGCGAGCTCTCTCCTCCAGGGCATGGCGCTGGCCCAAATCAGGGAAGCCTGCCCACCCTGGCTGCCCGGCACCGCCCGCTGGCCCCCTGCTCTGTAGTGAGGGCAAGCTGGGGTGATAGCCTGCGGAAAGGACAGGAGACAAGCCAAACCGCCCCTCTGGCTTCAGCACCTTGCCAGCTCCAGAGGGGCGCCGCTGTTGAAATAGCTCGGGAGAATCAGGCAGGAGCAGGGGTGGGCGCTGGACCAGGGTCATGAACTCTACAGGAGACACAGCCCTGGAGGAGTGACCGAGGAGAAGGTCTGCTCGGGGCACATTTCGCCAGGTCTGGGCCTTTCCCGCTAGTGAGAATTCTGAGCCTGCCAAAGAGTGGTGACCGCTGGAACCCTCTGTACCAGCTGGTGTTTTCAGGTGCAGGGGACCTGTTCAATGGAAAGGTGAGCAGGTGTCACCTGCGGGCTCCTGGGGAAGCTACATCAAGGCCTGGCTGCTTGAGGCTAGCCAAGTTGCATCTGCCAATGATTGGTCTGTTCCTCTGTAGAGTGAAAGATGGGGTGGGGGTGGGGGAACATGTGGGCCACTCAGCCGGGGCCAGGTGTGGGGTCCTCCTTAGGAAGGGAAGGAGGCAGTCTGCTCATGGTGAGAGGACCTGCAGTTGGGGGACTGGTTTGGATTCCGGTGTCTGGCTGAATGAGTTTTGGAATGCCTCAACCCTTCCCCCAACCCCCTACCCCAGCTTTCCATCTGTGTAGTGAGGCCCCTTTCAGGAGGACAGCAGAGACACCCGGTCAGAGGGGACAGTCCACCATGCAGTCTGCTGTAAGTCTGGGAGCTAGAAGGGGACATGGGGGTCACCTGGCTAGTGTAGTCAGAGGACAGAGAAGAAACCGAGGCCTGAGGTGCAGAAGGTTGGAGCACAGGTCACTGACGAGACTGGGCCTGAATGCAGGTTTCCTGATCCCCACTCTGCCACCCTGTCCCCTCCAGCACGTTCTGTCCTATAGTGGAGAATCTCTGGAATAGAAACAGCACATTCTGCATTTGAAGCTTGCCAGCGTCTGCAGCCCCATGTGCCTGCTCCTCTAAGCCGCTGGTTTGGCAGGGTGTGGCCTGGCTCTTCTTCCCTGGCCTCAGCGGAGGAGAGATGGTGGCTGCTGAGCAGCCTTAGGTCTACTGGCCCAGCTATCTGTGCGCCCCCTTGCTCTGTCCCCCTCTCCTTGTGTCCTCCTGTGTTGGTGAGTCCTCTTGGCTGTGTCTCCCTCCAGGTTCCAAGCCCTGCGTCTGACGATGCTGCAGCGCCTGGAGCAGCTGGTGGAGGCCAAGTAGCCAGCTAGCAACGGCCTCATCTGAAGCCCCCCACAGCCAGTGCCCCTGCATGCGGGTGGCCAGGCCCTGACTGAGGAATTTCAGCCCCCGCACTTCTACGCGTCTTTCTGCCTGAGTGCCATGCGTCCCATGTCCCTGGCTCTTGGCTCCAAGCTGAGCACTCACGGGGCCCAGAGCCAGGCCCGAGGAGCCATGACTTTGCTCCGTGCAGTCTATGTCTGAGGCTTGCCTGGGCAGTATGCAGCCCTGAAGCTGGGTAACTGGTCACATGATGTGGCTGGATGGCATGGCCAGTCCTGTTCCTGCCACCCCTCTCTTGCTCAGGAGAGTGGTATGTGATCAAGCCTGTGGGGTGTGTGCTCTCTCTGTTTTCCCAGTGCCTAGGCCCAGAGTTTCTGCCTGGCCACAAGCCCCTGACCTCTTCATCCACGTGAACCATGAGATCCTGTCTGCTTTCACCTCATGCTGCTGCTCAAGGCTCTACGGAGAAAATCAGGGGCTGCCAGAAGATAGGGGATATGCCCTGCTTCTGACCTTCACTTCCCTGTGGCAATCCTGGCCTCCAAGACTTTGATGCCACCCTCTGAGCATTGCACAGCCTAGCACACTGGCAGCAGAGCTCAGACCCCAGACAAGACCATGAGCATCCCATCCTCTCTCTGAAGTACTGGCTTCTAACTTCTTGTTGGGACCAGAAGAATTCTTATAAGGAACTTGCTTCAGGAAACAAGGTGCTTTGATCCCATAAAGGAGGTGGCCCCCATGGCACTGGAAGGATGCCAGCCCTTGCGCAGCAGGGTCCAGGGCTCAGGCAGTGGCTCAGGAAGGCAATGCTCAGTCCCCATCACTGCTGTCCCGTGGATGCCTGTGTGCCTCCTGTCCTTTCTGGGCTTATTCCTTCAATCTCTACACTTCCCATCAAAGGGGCACAATGAGAAGCAATGTCTATTTGAGGAGAAAGGGCTTTGAATTCCCTGGGGCCAGAACAATTTGGATTTGTCATTTGAGGGAGAATTTCTGGAATGAACTGGAAGGCCTTTGCAAAACTAACTATGCAACAGTTTACATTGGTCATGTGAAGTGTTTGTCCAAACAGAGCAAGTTAAAGACCATATTCTTTTCCCACTGGGGCCTGTGGATAGTGGATTTAAAGGAAAAAACTATAAAGTCTTCCAAATAAAAGAGACAGTCCAGCTCTGCTCCATGTACTGGCTCCTTCCTGGCACCCGGAAAGAGCCGAGCCTGGGAGCAGCTGCGCTGTGTAAACTCACAGTTCCAGGTGAGCTTCCTGCCAGGACATCCCCAGCCTAGCTCCATCATCATGGAGACACGCGGAAGTGCCCTAGGGAGACGGCCTGCCGTATCTGTCATCTCTGCTCTCCCTTCCTTTCCTAGTTTCCTAGGTGCTCAATAAAGGTGCGCTCTATTGAACTGAAGGAATTCGGACCAAGCCTTCTTTCTGAGTTATGTGTCTACCTTGACTCCCAGATCTAACCTCTGAAACTTTGATCCTATAGTATGTGTGGCCAAATTTGGCAAAAGAGCCAAAGCTGAGCCACAGCCTGGTGCTCTGAACCCCAACGTGACTCATTCATTTCAGTGCATAGCCCGAGGACTAGTGTGGGGCCTGAGGACAAAGGCAGCCAAAGGGCACAGAGGAAGAATCACTGGTGGGGGTCTGTGGGCAGCCTGGAGGGTGAGCAATCGAATCACCCTGATTCACAGAATCTCAGCATCAGGAGGACCATAGGAATCTTCCAGGCAGGGGCTCCGATGGGACGGCAGCAGTACCTCAGGGAGGGCAGAAAACAAATCAAACAGGCTTCTCCAGGCTGTTCTACTCCCCAACCCATAGTTACAAGCTCAGGTCTAGTTCTACTGCCAATCCACTATTCAGGAGTAATTGTGCCAGGCTCGTGCTCAGTTCAGGAGGGACAAAGACGGAGCCACAGTTCATCTCAGTACGAGGTGTTTGGTGTTATCCTCAACTGGAGAAGCAGGCTGGATATCCAGGAGGGTCAGGGGACCAACAGATGATGGAGCTGGTGTAGGTCCCCGGAAGGATGCCTGGAGGCTGAGCCCAGGTTGGGATAGGTGGCTTTCCAGCCTGAGAAACACCACCGGCTTAGGAGCAGGACAGAGCCCTGCACATGGGAAGACATCAGAGGCCCTCCAAAAGCACTTGCTGGTTTTGTTTTATAGTTTTTCTCATTTTAGGATTTTTTTTTTTTTGCAATCTTTACAATATTATTTAAGGCCTGCCTAGATAAGCACCACTTTTAAACTAGACATTATCAAAACATAGCTAAGAAAAATCACTAGCAAGTTGCACAGGAAATGGAAAAATACACACTTCTATAGTCATCTGAGGGGTGGGTTAGCCAATCTTTTTAACAACAGTGTGTTTGTTTTTCAAGGCAATTTGTAAATCTGCTAACTCAGCTCACTGTGCCACCACCACTTCAGACTTTCTCTGCTAGCTCTGTGGCTTCCTGCTGGTTTATGTGGGAACTTTCTTTTCTTCTCTCCATAGAGCTTATGGTATTTCTCATGTGCTCCCTCACTAACTAGTATCTCAGACAACAAAAGTATCCAAAACCAAAGTACAGATTCCTATGAGTGAATGTCCTCTCCTAGAACAGGACTGTCTTCCCAGGTCAGGTCTCAGGAACCAGAGAAAATAATAAACACAGGATGAAATCAACAGGATTGCAAAAGAAGGACTGGACTCACGGAAAACAGGGTGGTTTGCCCAGAACAAATCATCAGAAGGAACCAAAAAAACAGCTTGTTTTTCTCATGTGATAACTATATGCCACCTGCAGGAATGTTTACCAGAAAATGGATTAAAGGCCTTCCCACTGTCACAATAAAGCCATGTGTTCACCCAGGATACATCTGGTCCTTTAGTCCCAGGGAAACAAAGCACAAGGCTTATCAACCTTCTGACCAGGTGATTTGCCGAGAAGCCAGCAAAGCACAATGTGTGCCACCATGGGCAGGAGGCAGGCACCCTGCAGCTGTGGAGAAGGAGTGGGATATCCTTTCCAGGTGCCTGGGTGGGCAGCAGCCCCCCTGCCTCAGTCCTTCAACTATGATCAAGCAGGAAGTGCAGTCAGAGCCAAGCCGTTCTAAGTATAAAAACAGCACATGTACACGTGCTGTACTTTGGCCCCACAAGCTGAGATTGCCTGGAAGAAAGCCAGCTGTTGACCTGCCCCTGGACTCACAGCATGCAGGGTGGGGCTCTGCTCCCTCCTGGCCATGCTTTTAATAGAGGTGTTTTCTGCAAACCCAGGATTGGGAATCCCCAAAGTTTCCTTTCCCAGGGAAACCAAAGGAAACAGAAAGCAAAGTCTCGGGCTTGGTGGACAGAGCCATTGTCAGGGTCCCTTTGTGGGAGATGGACCAGGGCTGTTACTGCACTTGTGACCAGCCTCTCTTGTGGTCTTGCCAAATGCAGCAGTGCTCCCTGCTAAAATGGAGCTTTTCCACGTCATGTGTGTACACCCTTCTTCTTAGAACGAGCTCTTCAAATACAACTAGGCTCAAGGGCACACTGGTCCCTGTAGGGTGGTTTCTCAGAGAAGCCTCAGCTTGGTGGAGGTTATAGCAGTGAAGCTGCTGAAAGCAGTTCAGTTCAGGATATATTTGAAGACAGAGACACCAGAATTCAGAGTTGGAGTGGGTTTGGATTTGGGGTGAAAAAAGACACAAAGACAGACTTTTGGCCTGAGCAACTAGAAAGGAGTTGCTATCAATTGTTGGGAAGAAGACTGTTGAAGGAACAGGTTGGGTGAATGTCAGCAATTCCTCTGTGGTGCAGGTTAGCTTCAGGATGTCCGGCACACATGCAAATGGCAGCTGAGTAAACAATTGGATATATATAGGTCTGGAGTTTAACACTGTTTGCATCCCAGGGTCAGACTAGAGTTACCAAGTCAGGAGTCTTCAGGTAAACAGATGGTATTGGAAGCCATCAGACTGGAGCAGCTCTACAGGGGAATGAGGGCAAAGAGAAAGGAGGTTAGATGACCTAGCCCCTGCCAAGCTGGTGGAGGAGGAGGAGCTTTTAAGAGAGGAGAACCAGGAGAGATCATTATTAAAGAGAAATGAGGGGTTATGCCGAAAATCAGGAGACTCTGGTGCCAACAAGAGCCCTCCCAATCCTTGCTCTTCCACTTAACACGCTGTGGGAACTTGAGCAAACTTCTCTAAGACTCCAGTTTCTTTATCTATAGAGTATGATCATTCCCATCCTCCAGAGGCTTTTTTTGTTGTTAATTAAAGGTGTTAAGCACAAAATGGAGTCATTTGCCCCAGCCCCTCACCGCCCCTGCCCACGGGAAACCAAGACTTAGTTACAGTTTCGACCTATCCCAGTAATGTGGTCTTGTAACATTTGAAATTTCCTTAGGGGCACTATTGAGTTCATCCTCATGACAAAAACTGCCTTTCCTTCCCTCCCCACCAAAATATAACATTTTTTTTTTTCCTTTCGCTAATAACTCTTTGTTCCACCCTCCTTCCTATAAAAACTTTTCACTTTGTACAACTCCTTGGAACATCCCTACTTCCTAGATGGGATGCTACCCATTCACGAGTTGCTTAGGAAAGCCAACTGAGATCTTAAAATTTACCTGAAACTAACATAACACTGTAAGTTAACTATACTGGAATTAAGCAAACAAACAAAAAAAATCTTGACATTTACTTGGTTAAAAAACAACAACCACAAAAACAACAACAACAAACCACCTTTTTAAAGCACGGGGGACCGTATCAGTAACAGTTTTGGCTCTCCAAGAGTAACACTTAATAATTAGTAAATGCTCAAAACTTATGGGCAGAACGACGTCTAGGGGTTGGTCCGGCCGGTGCCGCCTTTCCAAAGCCCCCACTGACCGGGCTGCAGTCAGCCGGCTCCGGAGGCCACGGCGCGCACACAAAGGGACCCGGCCACAGGTCTCGCGCTCCTCAGGTCCTCGGGGAGGACCTCGGCGCGGCAAAAGGAAACAAACAGGAGGAAGCAAAGGGTTTCTTCTTTCCGGTGGGCCCAGCACCATAGAGGGTCGCCCCCGCCACGTTCCTAGAGCGGCCGCGCTGCGCCCACTGACGGCAAGGCCCGCACTTCCGGCGGCGCGAGGGGCGCCCAGCGAGCGAGCGAGCCAGGGTGGCGGCGGGCGGCCCGCTGCGCGGTGAGTGGGCCGGGGGCGCGCGGCCCGGTGCTCGGAGGCGGCTCGGGCGCCGCTTGGCAGCCGCCGGGCGGCGCAGACCCGGGTCCGCTAGGAAGGCTCGGCGCCGGGCGGGGGCGAGGGCGGAGGGAGCTGGGTGGGCCCGGCCTGCGAGGAGCGGCCGGCGGAGGCCTGGGGAGGGCGGAGGCCTGCACCGGAGCGCCCGTGGGGCGGGCCGCAGTCCCCACGACGGCCGTCGCCCGGCGCTTTTCAGGACTAAATCCTTGGATCGGATGCTGAGGTAGCACAGGGCTGTTAGGAGCGAGCCGCAGGCACGGACTCCTTTACACCTCTGACACCCCGACGATGTGGCAGCTTTGTTGTCCTCCCGGTTTTATGTAGGAGAAAGCAGGTCCATTCCGGGTATGCGCGTTCGCACGACTGCAGCTCCATCGCTCAGGTTTGCCGTAACATCCGCACCTGCGGAGGAATTATGCCGAGCACCGGTCTCTGCGCTGGACGTCGGTTCGGCCACCAAGAGGACTGGCTCTAGGATCAGGCTGCTAGGGGTTGGGGACCTGGCCGAAATCGGCCTGCCTTTACTTAGCTGTGAAATGGAAAGCATCGCATAAAGCTGCTTATGAGAGTTAAAGGTTATAGAACAGTGTCTGCGTACCACTAAGGCTACCTCTCAGTATGATTTCCTCACTGTAGTGTTCTAGGTGGATTGCATAGTCTCAGAATTTCCTATCAGATCTGACTTCTATAGCATGAAAAAATTAAATTTTTTCCATGTGTGCTTCCCATGGTAGCTGTGTTTTGAACTTCAACACTTAGGTACCTAACAAATGTCTCCTTGAAACAGATATTCTGTAAATAGGGAAAGACTCTGTAATAGATACTCTGCAAATATTGACCAAAGTTAATGAGTGGTGCTCCTTCGGTGATAGGTATTGTATGCAGTTTGCTCTTTCTGATACTTAACTGTAATTACAACAGAGATAATTATTAAATATCCAAGTAAAGTCCTTAGTACTACCAGGCCTGGAGTCTGAATTACATAAAAAGATGAAGGAAAGGCAAGAACAATGATGTCATTTGTATTTTCAGTTATTTGCTTTATAAACTTTTATGCAAAGACTCTGGGTAATTATTCCCATTTTAAAGTCTTTCCTGACACAAGATGTGAAAAACAGTTTCAGTCATTTTATTACTTTTTCAACCTATCTTATCCCACTTTGTCACCTGTTTATGTTTATAGCCATTATTTTAAATAACCTTATAAATAAATGAATGAAATTATTTTATTTGAATTTTCGCAGCATTTGAATATTTTAAAACTTCTATTTTTGCATGTAAACTTATTTTCTTCCCCTCATTTTCTTGTGTTCTACTCACCACCCTTTGTTTCTACTCAGTTTCATTCTATTTTCCAGCAAAAATTCTTATGAATCTTTTTCTTCTCCAGAAACAATTTACTTATTTCAAATTTTCAAAGAATTGTCCTCTTTCTTGGGCCATTAGAATCTAAGGGGGGGGGAAACCAATGAGACATCTTTTCATTTACATTTTTCTCATCCAGTATTACTGAATCGACTCATGGAAACTTGCCATTCCTTATAGGGTAGTTCCTACTTTCAGAACAATGCTACAAAGTTAGAGCCAAGTCGTATTCATGCTGTGACAGTAGAATGGTGAAACAAGAAAGGATAAACAAAATTAATTTAATAAAGTAGTATAATATTTCATCTCTTTCTAATTTGGATGCCTTAAGTAGTCACCAGTAAGTAGAATTTTAACATGGAAGTAAATACTAAAATTTAATAATATTCTAATCCCCAAATTTTGATTGTCTTTCAGAGTTAATTCTTCTTAGAATATTATGGTGTCTCCACCTTTTAATTCTTCAGTTATATACTCATTTAATAATGCCTAATAAAAATTTATTATTTCCCATTTATCACTTCTATCCTGTCCCAACAGACAAAAACTCCATAGGTAAATTTGGTCAAAATCTACGGATATTTATTAAATTGAAACCCTGGGAATTATTAGAATTATTTTGCAAGTATTCCCCCCCCAGAATTGTTTTTTTTTTCCTATGCATCAGATACATTTTTAATTTACACAGGGATGCAGTTTCCGCAGGTTGAAGATTGAATAATTGTGTTCAGGTTGAAGAACAACAATAAAGAGTGATCTGCTTTGGCTTTTATTTTTTTCTTTCACACAGAAAATTGAGCTACGTAGCTCTAGGAAGTGAAACTTCAGCTCAGAAGAAGAGAGCAGACTCTTAAGAATATATTTGGCTCATCACCATGCGGTTAGGAAAACCAAAGGGAAGTATTTCTCGGAGCTCGAGCCAAGGAAAAGCCTATGAAAACTCACGCAAAACAGGCCGGCAGCGGCAAAGATGGGGAATGACTGTTCGATTTGACTCAAGTTTGAGTAGATTGAGAAGAAGCCTGGATGAGAAACCTTATAAATGTACTGAATGTGAAAAGAGTTTCAGTCAGAGCTCAACTCTTTTTCAACATCAAAAGATTCACACTGGAAAGAAATCCCATAAATGTGCCGATTGTGGGAAAAGTTTCTTTCAGAGCTCTAACCTCATTCAGCATCGGCGGATCCATACCGGGGAAAAGCCCTATAAATGTGATGAGTGTGGAGAAAGGTTTAAACAGAGCTCAAATCTCATTCAGCACCAGAGAATTCATACTGGAGAAAAACCCTATCAGTGTGATGAGTGTGGCCGATGTTTCAGCCAGAGTTCCCACCTTATTCAGCATCAGAGAACCCACACAGGGGAGAAGCCCTACCAGTGCAGTGAATGTGGCAAATGCTTCAGCCAGAGTTCTCATCTTAGGCAGCACATGAAGGTGCATAAAGAAGAGAAACCTCGTAAAACCCGGGGCAAAAACATTAGATCAAAAACTCACTTAGTGTCATCCTGGAAAGCTGGTACAGGTAGGAAGTCAGTGGCTGGTCTCCGCTAAGGAAAGGGTGCTGCTTCAGCCTTTTAAAATAAATAAATAAAAGCTCTCTCTTTTAGAACTGGAGATATTTTGTAATAGAGCTCTTAAATACTATATCCTTTCCTAGCATGGAGACATTGTAATGACATTGGGCTGAAAGAAACTATGAGTCCAACTGTTCTCATCTTTTTTTTTTTTTTTTTTTTTTTAATGTAACTTGGAGTACAAAAAACTGAAACTATGTTTTAAGAGAATATAAGATCCTTGACCTCATGTGATATTGCTTCCTGCATCATTTTGACAAAACAACCATGTTTTGATGACACATGTAAAAGTATAGGTATTCTGATGACTCCTCAGCTTTAGGACTTTCTGTGGAAGGAGTAGTTAAAAGGGAGAAGAAGTTAATCCCATTAGGTCGGAAGTTCTGCAACCGATGAGGAGATTTTATGTTTGTAAAGTTTTGTAGTATATTAACCACTGGTTTGTAAGTATGACTCAAGACTCAATATATTAACATGTATTCATGTTCACAGATTTTTAATCAACAAAGCCCATCCCTCTGTTGGCTTTTTGTTTTTGTTTCATTTTGTTTCCCCTTCTGCTAATGGATAGTTCTTAATTAAGGAATTGAATTTCCCTCTTTTCCACTAAATTCTTAGAGATATTCTAGAAGCCAAAGTGAGAATTGAATTAGACTGTAAGTCTACTCTTAGAAGCACGGTTCTTTGAAGTGATATTAGACTGTCTCTTGTTTTCCAGAAGTTGGGGTGGACTTATGTTGATCCATCCCCATGCCTTTGCCTTTTGACATTCTCTTATGCTCTGACAAACTGAGCTATGAGCTAGCCTTTTAGGTCTACATGAATGAATAATTAAACCATATACCAACATACCTCAACTTGTTAATTAGAAATCTACAATTTACACACTTCCCTGCTTTCCCCCTTTAAGAGTTTTAGGTAACACTGGTTATCTTAAACAAATGTTTAAGCCGGTAGCGAAAGTCATTTAATTCAAGTGTTGGTGCATTTGTAGCTCCATGTGTAGATTTTGAAATGTAAGCTAACTTTCTCTGAGTTAATATGAATTATTTATGGAGTCTAGCATACATGTTTCTTTACTTTCATCAGAACAGTGCCAAGTGTCAGACTTTCTTATCAGCCTTCAGCTCAGGTTTTAATTTCTATTGAATGCTAACATTCTTCTGATTTTTTTTTTGTATCTTTTATAATCATACCAGTTCCTGCTGTATTAATGACAGTTATCCATAAAAATAAAACAAAATGGAATATTTTGCATACTACTATCCTCTGTTTATTCTGCTTCTGGGAAATGGTTTTAATGATTTAAACAACCCCTAAAATCATAGCTTTTGGAAGAACCATTTGATTTGCCTATTTTTTTTATTTCCTCAAGCTTGAAATTTGCCTCCCTTCTGGCCTTGCATTTGAGTGCAAGTCATAGAAGATAGTCTCGCTGACAACAGCTCCATCCAAAAGAATATCCACAAAGTGTTTTGTGAGTATGAGGTGATTGCATTTATCTTTTATGAAAGACTTGATCTTTGACCACTTACCAAGTGTCCTATTAATCACAAGCGAGTCACTTTGTAGCAGGGGCTTGGCTGTAGGGCCATTTGGAGGATCTATCATCAGTTTTATAGAAGTTTTGTGTCTGGAGTAACTTCTGATTGGGACCAACACCACTTGAAGAATTTGCCAATTTTGACAGCATCCTGCAACAGAAAGACCTCTGTATATTGTTAGATTTCATAATTGTATACTTTTAACCCAGAATGACTTCCGTATTCTATAAAGTAAAGCAAATACTCCAGATTTTTATGTATTCCCAGTTTGTGGTATGCATTTCTTTTTCAGAGGCCTAAAACTAGAAGCCAGTAGGTAACATGGTAGCCTTCTGCGGTAACTAATGCACTGCAGCAGCCTTCATCCCCTTTAATGAGCACATTAACAAGGGAAATACCACAACTGTTTTAAGTCAAAGAATTAAAAGATGTGTTCTGCTACTGGAAATGGAGTTACAGGAGAATGTGAATCTGAGAGGCACTGCCTCTGAGTACAGTCTCCTTTGAAAATATGCTGCCCCTCAGTATTCCGCTAAATTTCCAGCATCGCTCAGGTTTACTAAACTGAATCCTTTCATTCCACTGACAGGCTTCTTAGGCAATCTCTGGATGATTTACTTGGGAAGGAAAAAGAGCTCCAAGGTTTCTGGTTTGTATGTTTGGTTTGTTTTTGTTTTTGTTTTTGTTTTAATGTATTGCTGAAATCTCATTCATCCTACACTAATGAGTGAGGGGCTTTGTTAAATATCTTTGCCTGCCACATTCACTCAGTCATTTCATAAGTATGTAGAGAGAAAACTGATCAAGGCGGCCTTAGTTTAAGGAACTTGGTTAAATGAGTAGTCAAGTAGAGAAATGAGAGCAAGCACTTTGGACCTCTGCCCATTGGTTCTCAATTTCAGGGTGCCTCAGCATCACCCTGAGGGCTTCTGAACACATTTCTGGGCCCGTTCCCAGAATTGCTGATTCATCATGTTTGGTCTATAGCCAGATAATTTACCTTTCTAACAGGTTCCTAGGTGATGCTGATAGGCTGGTCCACTTGAGAACTGCTGCTATAACCCATCACTGGGGGTATAATGTGCTTGCATAAAATTGTGTCTCCGTCAGATATAGGGTACTTGTTCCTTGGTAAGGGTGGGCAGGATTTAATGAGGAAGACAGCCCTGGGGTCAGCCTACTTAGGTTTACATCTTAATTACCTCACGAATGGGCAATTTGAATAATTGCTCTTGGGTAAATTGGAGAAGATAGGGGTAGTTGAGTTGTAGAGGAAATTAAATGAACTAATGCAGGTAGAGAGCTTAGTGTGGAGCCTGGGGCATTGTTTAGAATTCTGATTAGCTTATTAGGTTGCCAGAGACAGAGAAGCTATTACATGGAATCAAAAATTGTCAGTGACAAAAGTATTAGTCCCATCTTGGTCCTTGTAGATACAAGTATTACAATGTATTTCAAGTATTACAAATGACCAGTGAAAGGGATGATTAGTTTTGCTTTTAAATAATGAGGGACATTGACTCTTCCCATTACTTTTTTGCTTATATAGCTGCACATGTCCTCATTATTAGTTCTCTAATTCTTAGATCACAAAAGAGATGACATTTATTAGGTTAAGGAATGGAAACCCAAAGGCTATGGAGGCCAGGCAGCTAAGCCAGAGAGATGCGTGCTGTGAACTGCAGGGCATGTGCTCCTTTGAAAGACAACCCGACTCCATTTCAGCCACTCGTTGCCATGCAAAGATTCAGGCCCAGGCATACCAGCTCCTAATTTTACAAGAGACACTAAAATTCCAGATTTTAAGTCACAACCTTTCCAGCTTGTCACACGTGGACTAGAGTTTTAAGGATGTAAAACCTCTGTGTGTGACAGGGTGAGTGAGCAGGGAGGGGAGAGGCAGAGCTACATGATGGAGTGGAAGCTTCAAAGCACAGAAGAATGCTCAGGGAACAGCAAGTGGCTGCTTTATTGACAATCCCGTTTCATCCAAGAGATATGGGCTGGAATGGGCCTCTGGGAGAGACTTAGCTTAGGAGTCAAACAGTTTATTAAGATAAGTTGCATAAAGGTTTTTAGGGCATGGGTTGGAAGACAATCATCCCATGAAATAACAACCATGTTGCTAGAAGAAAAACTCCCCCAGAAGAGACCACTTGGCTAATTGGACCTACAGAGCTTCACTTCCTGCCTTGGGCCTGAAGTCTCATCTTGCGTTCCGTGCTCCACACGGAGTGACAGCATCTCCAAAGTGCTTTGTAACTGTTTATCCTGTTTCGACCATTACCTACTCTGAGAGGCCTCTAAGAAGTCAGCCTTGAATCTTCCCTAGATGCTCTTCCTTTAAACTGAATTGTAATGATCCATGTTTCAATCTCTTATTCTTCCTCTATCCTACTAGACTGTGAGCTCCTGGCTTATAGTAGTCATTCAAGTCAAAGTTTTAATGAAGAATAGCCAAGAGGGAAGTACAGAAAGAAGGTTAATGAAAGACATAAGGAGTTAGCTCTGGGGAGTTTCTAGCCTGGCTGTCAACAACCGTATCTACCTAGCTGGAGAGTCCCACCTAGAACTTTTCTTCCCCCATCTGACATCTTATCCCTCTTCTTCAATCTTTCTGTTCTCTTGGAGGTCATTATTCATTGCATAGTTTATTCTTTAGCCATGCACAGGGAACACACTTAGACTTGTCAAGTGAATAAATGAATGAATGAAAGAACAAATGTGTAAAATGGCATCGACCTTTAAAGAATCAGAATCTCATGGTCTGACAGGACCTGGAAGGCCACTTGCCTCACCTGCTCTTAAATTGGATGATTATTTTTTAATGACCCAATTATCTTACGCTTTTTGAATTATAAAATACACATACACAGAGTCTATATCATTTTAAACAACTGTCATTTCCAACTTTTAAATGAGCCAATATTGTGTTTTTCACCTGAAAGCCAGATCTAGAGCATTTTAAGGACTTTGTGACTTTAAAACACACACACACACACACACACACACACATGTTTTCTTAGTATTGGTTTTGTGGCCCAGCATTACCACACCCTCCAAAATTGGAAAGTCTGGAAAGTTTTGGAAGAGATTTTAAGTTGCTAATTTGGAGAGAATGTTTTTTAGATGATTTGAGTCAGAGATGTGGGGCAAAGAGACCACTTGCTGTCACTGAGAGTTAAGAGGACTCAGAATGGTCCATGTGGGAAGAAATTAAAGTGGGGTTCTGGAATGGCAAATGCTGAAGAGGAGAGAAGTAAGAGATATTGTGATGACATAATGGACAGGCCTGGAGATGCATCATATTTGAGGTACAAGCAAGAGAGAAACACAGTAGTGGTTTCCAGCCTAGGTAACTAGGAGGCCTGAGGGAGAAGTTGATGAATTCGTTTTAAGAAATGCTGATCTTGGGATGTTTGTGGTAGTATCTGAGTGAACAAGTATAACAGGAAATTGAATATCTATTTCAAAGCCAGGAAGATAGTTAAGAAGGAAATTAATATTTGCACCATCCTGTGCCAACATCAGATACTGTATTAGCGTGCTTGGGCTACCATAATGAGATACCAGACTGGGTATATTAAACAGTAGATATTTTCTCACTATTTTGGAGGCTAGAACTCCATGATCAAGATCCTGGCAGGGTTGTTTTCTGTTTTTCTCTTCCTTGCTTCCAGGCAGCCGTCTTCTCACTGTGTTTTGCATGGCCTCTCCCTTATGTATGCACAGAGAGAGAGAGAGAGAGAGAGAGAGAGAAAAGGATGCTCCCTATATCTCTTCCTCTTATAAAGATAGTAGTCTTATTGTATTAGGGTGTCATCCTTATGACTTCATAACTTTAATTCCCTCCTTAAAAGCCCTGTCTACTAATACATTCACATTGGGGGTTAGGGCTTCAACATAATGAATTTTGGGGGGACACAGTTCAGTTCACAACAGATATTATTCCCATTGTCTCCATAAAGAAACAGACTAAGAGAGTTCAAGTAACTTATTCAAGGTCAAACAGGTCAAAAAGATCCATGGCCTTTTGGTTGTCTCTTTTAAAAATCTTGTTACCTCATCCTAGATCATGTGAGATGAATGTATCTGTATGGCTATCAAAAATAAAAGTAACAGTCCTAACCCCCTTGACCTCAAAGAGAGGAAATTTGCCAGAATAGAATGACAGAATGAGTGTTGATTCTACTACATGCAGCCTCTATCTCTTTTGGCTTTATGCCTGGGTCTATCTTAGTTGTGTAGACACCCATAAATTTGGATTTATTTGCCCCTTGAGAACCAAAGGAATCTAAACCTAGGTTCTGTTTTACATGTAGACCTTAGTGTTCAACACTGCTGTTCCAAGGACAATTTTACAAGTCTTGACCTATGGTTTTTCCTGATGACTTGATAAAAATGAATGGTGGTCTGGGGAGAGGCAAAGGGCTGCCCTCTTATCTGCTCAGAGCATTGTGAGATCATCTGTAGCAAAGTATTTCAGTGGGACCTAAGGTCTAATCAATCTCTTGGCTGTAGACAAAGCATTCACTCTGGAAATGAGCAAAAACAAAATGTTGTTGCTGCCCTCTATTGGCTGGGTCTCCTCACAGGCGAACAGGAGACCAGCCAGCAGAGGGGCAGGATTACAAATACCAGTCCTCTTTCCTCCCTTGTTTTCTCTGATGTTGAAAGTTGTATAGTTTAATAATGCAGGTTAACGCCTGTATGCCATGTAAAGTGTTCCAGAACAAAGGGGACAAGGGTAAGTATTATTTACAAGCTCTCAGATATGGAAACAACCCAAGTGTTCAGGGATGGGCTTATTTTTCATGATGTCCTCATGGCTTTTTGTTTGAGCTATAGAAGGACCAGATGTCATTTGCAGGGTTCTGCTTGTCTCGCTTTGTACAGGACCCAGAAACATGTTTAGTAAGTGCTCTTGAGGAGATTGTCACCACGGATGCAAATCAGCAGATTAAATCCCTAGGTTCAGAAGTATCTCCACCCAATGAAGGCACCACATGGGGAAAGGAAATAGAAAGTGCTCAGTTACCAAAGTTTTCATTGTTCTAGGACACTGGGATTCTTGTAGTTTATAGAACTGTCACTGCATGGCAGCAAAGGAGATATAATGGAAACCAGACTGTAGTTGATCCACATTCAACTTGTATTTTCCTTTTAAAATACCATACTCAAAATGTTGAAAACTTGGGGCCAGTCTCTACAGCCAGCTGGGATTTAGTAAAATGTCTTTGGGAATGCAAGCATAATTTAAAAAATTAAGTACATTGCTTCCAAATTACCTGAATGGCATTCCATTTCTATAGTAACTTAAATATTAAGTAACTTCTAAGGCACAGAGGGGTAAGTAAATCCCTTTCTTATTCTGGTAGAAGAGGAAAAGAGTTCATCTGAAGTGTTGGCTGAGCAAATCACAGCTGCTTTCTCTGCTCCCATCTGCCTCTGCTCTCCTGGAAAGATCTGCATGTGCTTGTTTTCACCCTTTCCTTACCTGCCATTCTCCCCTCAGTCATCATGCTTTCATCTGCTCCTCTACTCAGAAACACCCTTTTCAAGGATTCTCCATGAAAACTTGTGCAGCACAGGCCACTGAAAGGAAGGTTCAAAGGCAAGACCCCATGGGAGAATGGAATGCAGTTGTGGAGACTGACACCACAGCCTGAGAGCTGGGAGAGCAGTTTGCTTTCCTGAGGTTGAACTTCTGCACATGTGCATGCATTATGCTTATAATTAAAATATAAACGTAAAGCCAATTACATTCCTGTAGCAGGACAGCGACTAGAAGAGTGGGGAAACAGGAGAGGAGGTCCCAGAGCAATGCCTAGGTGCTTTGTCACCTCCGCCTGGTGGGCGAGAAGTCCTAAGTAGCAGTGTATCTCATAAACTCATCATCTCATCTGGTACTGACTCTTCTAATCCTTTTCCTGGTGCTGTTTTCTCTCCCACTTCCCAAAGTCCAGATGATATCATAGAGCCCATGTGGGAACATCTTTGTGTTCGTGGTTGGGTGCCCCTAGGGTGAGGTGGGGGGGAAGAAGGGTGTTGAATGTGAGAGGTAGTGTGTATAACAGAAATACCTCTGAGTTAGAGTGATTAGTTGTGAGTTCCAGATCCAGCTCTGCTGTGGAATATCCAAGTGCGCTTAGGCAATTCATTTCTCTCCTGTTTACTTAGATAGAAAATACATATTTGTATATTCTTATATGTGTGTGTGTGTATGTGTGTGTATACACACAAAACCCTTTTACTAACATATAATTAGGGGAAAAATTCCTTATATTAATATTCTGATACTTACTGAAATAAAGCATTTGTTTTCATCCTATTACACTCATCTGTTTTGACATAACAATTACTATTTTATCACATCATATCAACTGTTTTAAATATTTTATTAACTCAGAGCCTTTCACTGGCTTAACTTGTTCTAATTCATTGTAATTATTATTCTGATTTTTTTCATCCTCCCTACTGGGAGCCCCTCCCCCTGACATTGTGAAAGTGTCCTGACCTTATGTTATCAGTGAGTCTAGACCCACTGTGATTTTTTTTTTTTTTTTCTGAACCATGAAATCAGTTTTCTCTGAAGGATCTTGGCTCCTC
The DNA here is from genome assembly GCF_030435805.1 of Mustela lutreola. Taxonomy (NCBI): domain Eukaryota; kingdom Metazoa; phylum Chordata; class Mammalia; order Carnivora; family Mustelidae; genus Mustela; species Mustela lutreola. The sequence continues at coordinate 38,759,381 of NC_081293.1, forward strand.
TTACTGAGAAATAATACCGGGGATAAAATCTGGTTACTGTGGTGCACATGAATCACAAAGATGGAAGACATGCCTTTTTTTTTTTTTTTAAGATTTTATTTATTTATTTGACAGAGATCACAAATAGGCAGAGAGGCAGGCAGAGGGAAAGAGGAGGAAGCAGCTTCCCCGCCGAGCAGAGAACCCGATGCGGGGCTCCATCCCAAGACCCTGAGATCATGACCTGAGCCGAAGGCCAAGTCTTAACCCACTGAGCCGCCCAGGCACCCAAGACATACCTTTTAAGGCTGTGTGTCCCTTCGGCCAAAAAAATTAGGTGGCCACAGCCTGCTCAACATATGTTAGGAGGTTTTATCTGCCTCTGTGTCTTTCCACTACATAGACATCAAACTGCTGCTGGCCTCCAATGTAACTCTGAAAGTGCAGTCAGTGCTCCGCTTTTTGTCTGTTAGTCAGCCAGCACTGATGGGCACTAGGGGGAGAGTTCACTGGGCCATAGCACCTGCTTAGAAGCTTTCTGCACAGTAGAAAAGGCAACCATGAGATGAGGTGCTGCATAGGATGGGGTTGTGTGCAAAGACCTGCGCTGGCTCCAGCAGGCACTGTGGGGGATTGGGGGGCCTGGTTTGGGGAGCCAGGAAGGACTTGCCAGTAGAGTGGATTTACCAGGAATGGAGGAGGAGAAGGCATGTCCCTATGGAATTTGTGAAGGCAGAGGAGTAAAGGAACACGGAATATTCAGGGGGTTGTGCACAGCCCAGCTTGGCTGCTGCTGAGAGTGTATGCTGGGGAGTAGAGGAGATGAGGATAGGGAGGTAGGGAGGGCACATGGAGAGCCTTGAATGCCTAGCTAAGAAGTGTGGCCTGATGTCTAGAATGCAGTAACATCAGAGGGGTGTAAGTAGGGACAAGGCAGAACTAACTTTGCATTTTGATGGACTTTTTCTGGCAACCGCATAGAAGAATATCTCAAGGATGTAGCCTGATGTATGTTTCAGGTTCTTTTCAATTTCCTCTCCTTATCTACTTTCTGATGCTGAACCTGTGTTATTCCAAATGATACCACTTGACAATCCTAAATTCTTTTACTCCCTTTCTGAGATTGAAGGGAAATTGATCTGTTTATGCCTTTCCTTTCTGGAGCTAGACTTTTAACCCCTCAAAGCCCCATAGCTAAAGCAAAGTTTATGTATTGAAGTGCTTTCTTACCTTCTAGCAATATTATCATGATAATTAACATCTCACCTGGTTCCAGAAATGATTTATGGTAGTTTTCAAAAATCTGCAGCATCAACAACATCAAGGGGACAGTTGTGCTACATAACACGCTCTAGTATCTTCCAGCAACATCCCACTGACATTTTCATGTACACACCACTAAGAATAAAAACCCACAGTCTCACTGGAACCTGAGAATGACAGACAAGCTCTTGGCTAGCAAATAAGGCTAGATTAAGGAAACTGCAGCACAGGCTTCCTTTCATAGAAAGCTCAGGCTTTGATTGATGGAACAGAAACTACCTAAAAGGGCAGGAAGACACTGATCCTGTATGAGTTTCCCGGGGCTGCTATAACAAAGTACCATAGACTAGGTGACTTTCAACCATGGAAAAAGATTCATTCACATTTCTGGAGGCTAGCCATCTGAAATTAAGAGGTAGACAGGGCCATGCTCTTGCTCAGAGGGCTCTAGGGGACAATCTGCTCCATGCCTTCCTCTTAGCTTCCAGTGTTGCTAGCCATCTTTGGTGCTCCTTACTATCACCCCAAACTCTATCTCTACCTTCACATAGCCCTCTCTCTTTTCTATTTGCATCTGTGTCTCTTCTCTTTCTGTAAGGATACCAGTCATAACGGGTGAAGGGGCCACTTTGCTTCAGCATGACCCCATTGTAACTAATTATATACCCACAGTGACCCTATTTCCAAATAAGGTCACATTCTCAGGTTCCAAGAAGAACATGAGTTTTGGAAAGACACTAAAAAAGCACAGGTTCTATCTCTCAACCTGCTCCTTGACTCAAGATCAGTGAGAAAAATGAGGTGCCACAAATTTAGTAGCTTAAAACAACACAGTTCTGTTGGTCAGCAGCCTTATTAGGCTTGACTGAGTTTTTTGTTTAGGGTCTCACAAAACCAAAATCAAAGTGTCATCCAGTCTGTGTTACTACCTAGAGGCTCTGGACAATAATCTGCTTCCAAGCCATTTAGGTTGTTGGCATGTAATACAGAATAATGGAAAGGAAATACTCTCCTGGAATTAGAAAGGAAAAATAAACTTACTCTGGCTTTAGATACCACAAAAAACATAGCTCAGCAAGAACATGTTTAAAGGGTATTTACTGGAGGAAATCTCAGAAAGTGGAAGGCAGGCCCTTGGGACAGTTGCTATAGAATGACTGAATGTATCTCCCCAAAATTCATATGCTGAAGCCTAATCCCCAGTGCGATGTCTCTACTACAGGAGATTCAACAAAGGCTCCCAGAGTCTCCAATGGCTAAAAGTGGTCCCTGAGAACTCACCCCAGAGTCTCCAATTTCCCTGGAAGTACCCACTGGGATACCTACCTCCATGAGATAACAAAGCCATCAGAGACAAGCAGATAATGCCAGACCCCAGGATCCCTGCAGACATGACCTACAAGATCCAGAGGCTTTTCACACTTATCCCAAACTTTCTGGGAGTAATTAACACTCAAGAGAAATATCAAAAGACTAGTGAGCCAGAGTTCCAGGAGATAGCTCTCCAGGGTGTCTCCATCCTGGGCTGAGGGAGCACAGGCTTTTGTCCTTGACTGTTGAATTTATTTCTGCTATTCCTTGCTGTTATGTCCTTCTGTTCTTTCCTTGCTGCTCTTGTTGGGTGCTGTGCTATCGGAAACACCAAGTACAGAGGATGATGTATGAGGAGTTAGAATGGACAGGTGGTGTCCTCTTTGTGAAGTCCCACGCTATTTCCACATTGTCACATATTTTAATACTAATAACTAATTTGTAAGATACACTTCTTAAAAATTATCTTTAATCCCCACAATGGCCTCAAAAAGAACACATCATCAACAACTTCCTAGCATGGATGCTGAGTCTGGGACACAGCTCTTTGCACATAAATTCTTATGTATTGGGACTTGAAGTTCTATAGGATGGATCTCCCAAGTGTGATTGCTGGATCAAAGGGTATGCATGTTCTAAATGTCACTAGGTCCTGCCAAGTTCTATTCCATGAAGGTTGTAACAATTTGCACAACCACAGCAGAGGAATGGGGCCTTTTCCCAGTGCCCTTAGCTTGCACTCACTGTTGTAATTCTTTTAAGTGTTGGTGAGTATGATAGAAAAAATGTTATTTCACTATTAACTCTTATTTTACTTTTCATTTTCTTGATTATTAGCATATTTGACGTACATTTCCTCTTCTAAGAATTGTCCTTTAGAATGTTTGTTAATTTGTCTATTGAGTTGTCTTTCTCTTATGAGTGATTAATATATTAAGAATACTAACCTGGGGGGCGCCTGGGGGGCTCAGTGGGTTGCGCCACTGCCTTCGGCTCAGGTCATGATCTCAGGGTGCTGGGATCGAGTCCCGCATCAGGCTCTCTGCTCAGCGAGGAGCCCGCTTCCCTCTGTCTCTCTCTGCCTGCCTCTCCATCTACTTGTGATTTCTCTCTGTCAAATAAATAAATAAATAAAATCTTTAAAAAAAAAAAAAAAAAAAAGAATTCTAACCTGGGGCACCTGAGTGGCTCAGTCAGTTAAGCATCTGACTCTTGATTTTGGCTCAGGTCATACTCTCAGGGTCGTGGGATTGAGTCCAGCATCAGGCTCCACAGCAGGCATGGAACCTGCTTGGGATTCTCTCTCCCTCTCCTTTTCCCACTGCCCCTCTCTTCCACTCACACACCCTCTCTCTCCTTTAAAAAAAAAAAAAAGCATACTAACCTTTATCTGTCAGGTATGATGTAAATATTGTCTTTCAATCTATCATTTTGTACCTGACTTTATGATATAAATATTTTCTTTCAATCTATCATTTTGACCTGACTTATGTATATTTATATATAATATGAAATATATTTTGCTATATAGAATCTTAATAATTTTTTATGTAGTTGAATATGAAGCTTTTAATTTCATTCTTTTCTAATAATTGACTTTATGGCTTCAGTTAATAATTAACTGTATGACACAGTCTTATGATGGGATATTATGCAGCTGTTTATTAAAGGAAATCACAGTTGTCTCACATCTAAACAACTTTACTTCAAAATTCTTGCATGGGCAAAGGAGAAACCACATGTGGTATTGACCTTCTTCACTTTTAAGATAGAACCTATCAACGAATAATATCACACCAAGATTTTGGAGAGGGTATCCAGATGACCAGCTTTGGGCATAGATAATCCCATTAAAAACACAACATGCCCAATCATTGGGTAAGGGGAAAAGAATGACCAGTTTCACTAGCATAAAAATTTACCTACAGCTACAATTGTTTAGTGGCAGGAAAAATAAACCTTAGCTACTGTGTCAAGGGACAGGCTCTATACAGTGTGTCCTTAATGGGTATATTTACATTTGTGCCTCTAGATCACGGCCTGAACTTACCTGGATATATAAGAAGAAAAGTTTATCATCATCTGGAAGACCCAGGAAAGGTGGCTGTTGGAGGCACGTTCTGATATAATAAAAGCATCTTTAAAAAAAAAAAAAGATTTTATTTATTTTTTTGACAGAGAGAGAGAGCGAGAGAGGGAACACAAATAGGGGGAGTGGGAGAGGGAGAAGCAGGCTCCCGCTGAGCAGGGAACCCGATGCAGAGCTCAATCCCAGGACCCCAGGATCATGACCTGAGCTGAAGGCAGATGCTTAACGACTGAGCCAGCCAGGTGCCCCTGTGAAAAACATCTTTAACTTCTGAGTTCCACAGGAGTGAAACTTATGTAAAGACCTTAATAGTTCAGAAAAACTAGAACCCCATAATCTGCAATAAACAGTAAATCCAAGAAGTCCTCCCAATTGTCTTTTAGAAAATGGTTTTGGGTAATTTTGAATAGTCAACAATCTTTCCCCCAAATAACTTTTACCTTTGGCGGACATATAAGATTTTCCTTAAAAACTTTACATCCTTTTTAAACCAATTTAGTCAATAGATACTTAGAATGAGTTTTAGAAGAATCAGTCAGTGAAACACAGAAGGAGATTCTTGACATGTTGTATAAGGTAGATCAATATGGACACTTCTTTAGATACCTGATCTAAACATCAGGAGATATAAGATGGTGCCTCAGTAGCGTATCCTGGAGTCATCATTGTCCAAGTGTTTGGTGATTTTCCCTCCAGTGAATCAAATGAATATTGACTATCTTTATCTACTGGGATAGTAAAGGATGCTGATCTCAAGTCTGTTACAGAAAATTTATTGTCAGGTAGAACTAAAGAAAGAAACTACGCTGTTTAGGCTATATCAAAAAACAAAGTATACTATTGCATTAACTGCACAAAATATTGAACAGAGCCACTATTTTGTCTATTTGGTCCTTGTAGATAAAACAGAAGTATTACAATGGCCAGTGAAAGGGATGATTAGTTTTACCTTTAGGTAATGAGGGATATTGACTCTTCCCATTACTTTTTTGCTATATAGCAGCACATGTCCTCCTTAATAGTGCTCTAATTCTTAGGTGATAAAGGGTCTTTCAATTCAGTTTCTGTTTCAGGAACCAGTGCTTTTATCTCAGTGGCATAAGTGTGTTATTGGCCCTAAACTTATCAATTTTTCTAGGTCCATCTGAAAATGTTCAGCCAGATATTGGAGATTCCCCAGATTTATAATTTCTCATACAATTTTCTGACCAAGTTCCTTATTTCAGGTTTTAGCACATTTACACAGAGAGGACAGGGATCTTTTTACATTAGCTGGGAGTCCACACCAGAATATTGTTTAAAAGTTTCTTGAACAGAATTCTAAAATCTTCTCTAGTGTTGTCTTTTCTTTGCTTATAACAGTAGCTACTGGTCTTAAGGAAGGACTTTAAAAATGACCTGCTTTTCTTCCTGTTTCTAGACCTTGGTAAGTATTTTCTGTGATATTATTTTAAAAAATTGTTTTAACTTTCCCACATGATAGTTTTCAATAAATTTTGTCTTTATCTGAGAAAGACTAAGTAACCAGGAAATGACTAATAGAATTAAAAAGCCATGGCAATATTTTGGGTTTTTTTCTGAGGTTTTGGAAGTCTTTAATTATGGCTCTAATATGACTCAGCTTATATTCATCTTCCACTGATTTATCTTCTGAAGTGAGGAATGACCCATTCATCAATCTGCTGGGTATGACCTTGACGGAAGACCCAGTCTGCTGGGTATGACCTTGAGGGAAGTAATCTACGTTGTGAAATCACAGCAGGTAGAACATAAGAAGATACAGTGAGGACCAGTGTATGGTGATCTGAATAAAGTGTGTTCTTTAGCTTTTCCCAGAGAATGTTTTTTTAAATTTTTATTTCTTTTCAGTGTAATAGTATTCATTGTTTTTGCACCACACCCAGTGCTCCATGCAATCCTTGCCCTTTCTAATACCCACCACCTGGTTCTCCCAACCTCCCACCCCCTTCAAAACCCTCAGGTTGTTTTTCAGAGTCCATAGTCTCTCATGGTTCACCTCCCCTTCCAATTTCCCTCAACTCCCTTCTCCTCTCCATCTCCCCTTGTCCTCCATGTTATTTGTTATGCTCCACAAATAAGTGAAACCATATGATAATTGACTCTCTCTGCTTGACTTATTTCACTCAGCATAATCTCTTCCAGTCCTGTTCATGTTGCTCCAAAAGTTGGGTATTCATCCTTTCCGATGGAGGCATAATACTCCATAGTGTATATGGACCACATCATCCTTATCCATTCATCCGTTGAAAGGCATCTTGGTTCTTTCCACAGTTTCGCAACCATGGCCATTGCTGCTATAAACATTGGGGTACAGATGGCCCTTCTTTTCACTACATCTGTATCTTTGGGGTAAATTCCCAGTAGTGCCATTGCAGGGGCATAGGGAAGTTCTATTTTTAATTTCTTGAGGAATCTCCACACTGTTCTCCAAAGTGGCTGCACCAACTTGCATTCCCACCAACAGTGGAAGAGGGTTCTCCTTTCTCCACATCCTCTCCAATACATGTTGTTTCCTGTCTTGCTAATTTTGGCCATTCTAACTGGTGTAAGGTGGTATCTCAATGTGGTCTTAATTTGAATCTCCCTGATGGCTAGTGATGATGAACATTTTTTCATGTGTCTGATAAACTCAAAATGGATAAAAGACCTCAGGAATCCATCAGAATCCTAGAGGAGAACATAGGCAGTAACCTCTTCGATATCAGCCACAGCAACTTCTTTCAAGATATGTCTCCAAAGGCAAAGGAAACAAAAGCGAAAATGAACTTTTGGGACTTCATCAAGATCAAAAGCTTCTGCAAAGCAAAGGAAACAGTCAACAAAACAAAGAGGCAACCCATGGAATTGGAGAAGATATTTGCAAATGACAGTACAGACAAAAGGCTGATATTCAGGATCTATAAAGAACTCCTCAAATTCAACACACACAAAACAGATAATCATATCCAAAAATGGGCAGAAGATATGAACAGACACTTCTCCAATGAAGACATACAAATTCCCAGATAATTTTTGAGGAAGACTGTAATGGAGTCAAAATTTTGTTTTGAGCCCTCAACAAACCAATCCAAAAAACTGCCTTCTGAATATTTGTTATATTTCCTTCTTTTTGGAAGCTACTCCAAAATGCTTTGTCTTTGCCATTTGAAAAGTTCTGCCTAATGGCCTTTGTAATTCTAAATCACTCTCAGTGAAATTGTGTTATTTTAGAATTTAAGCACAAGGATTATGACTGTTGTAAAAATACCTAAGAGTTCTGCTTTAAGGTTTGATGTGGGCACAGAAAGACTCCTTGTGGCACAAAAAAAAAAAAAAAAAAAAAAAAAAAAAAAAAGAGCAAGTCTTGATTGCTAGCATCCAGAGGTCCTTATGAAATGCTGTGTCAGCCTTTTGATTTCAAAACTTCACAGTTAGTAGCTTAGAAATCATTAGCTCTGGAGTAGAAAAACTAAAAATGAAGATCTCCTTCATTAAAGTGTTTCTCTCCTAAACAGACAAGATAAAACCTTCCCGCTGAGTGTGTTTTAGAGGAAGGGTATATTGTTCCAGCAATAAACAAAAGCAAAAACTGGGAAAAAAAGCACCTTCCCCAAAGACAGCTGAATGGGAGTAAGAAAATTTCTATCACTGAAGGCTCAAAAAAGCTTCCCTTTTAACATTCAAGCTAGGGTCGAACAAAAGAGGCAAGAAAAGAGAGAGAAAGTCAGAACTTGGTTAATAACAGTGAAAGGAATTGACAGTATAGAAGACAGTACTTTTCCCAGGAGGAGAATTTCTATCACAAATTTCTATTTATAATTTTCAAAAACTAAGTAATCCAGTAAAGCATGTGGGAGTGCATGAAGGCTTACACACCACCAGTCTTAGGAGAACAAAATAAATGCAGCTTGATTCAGTAGTAAGAAGCTCTATTAAAGAATTGAAAGCTTCAGATGACCAACTGGGACACACATCAGTCATGATCAGGCTGAAATGGTCCAAGTCAATCCGATAAAAGGAACCAGAGCTTTTTCGAAAATGACTGATCACAGAATTGCTGCAGGAAAGAACAAGATGAGCTTGGAGCTCCTTCGTGATGCTAGCAGGTTTCCCCAGAATAATAGAGACATATCAAATGGCACTGGAGCTAACTTGAGGGGGCTCCCAGTGGCCACATATGGAACAATTTGAGCAACACAGTGAACAGTGGTACTAATAGATATAGACCACTAAGTAAACCAATACCCATGAGTCCATCCATGCTGATATGGATAAAGAATTGAATTAATAAACAGATAGTGGGAGAAGGAAAACCACTTCCTTACAGTAAAATTCTAGTAAGTGTAGATAGAATGATGGAAAAAGAACATCACCATTTGAAAAATACCACAGTAATAATTGTTACAGGCAAGTATCAGTACTAGATATTAAATGAGTGGGCAAAATTACAAGGATTTAATATTTACATAGTCTCAGAGCATCTTTCAATAAGACACTAAGTACAATGGGAAAAATAGTAACTTTATTAATTTTAAATAGACACCACTTAACCAATAACTGTAAATGTAACTAATAGTAAACTAACATCACCAGTAACAAGATATGGTGACATAAATGCCAGAGAAAAGCACAATATCATTTCTATAGTATTTTTGACAAAATTGCACAAGCTACTTTAATCAGATAAACCCACATCAAGCATCATTGTATAGAATAAATAGCACTCTTCAAGATATCAGAGCCATGAAAGGCAATGAAATATGGAAGAAACTATCTCAGATCACAGAAGGTGTAGGAAGCAAGAAGCTATGCACAGATATAATACATGCACTGGATTGGATCTTGGACCATAAGAAGGACAGTTAGTAGGACAACTGACAAAATATTAATAAGATCTGCAGATTAAATTTTAATTTCTTGGTTTTATCATTGCTTTCTGGTTATATGTTAATATTTTAGGACACTGTATGAAGGGTATATGAGAATCACTTTTGTTCAGTTTGCATCTTTTACTGGGTAAGTCCAAATTTATTTCAAAGTTAAAAGTTAAAAAGAAAAAGCAAGTTTAAAAATAATGTAATCAATATGATCTGACCTTTTTAAAGAGAAAATGTCCATTAAATGTACTTAAGTATAGTTAACACGTGAGTATTTAAGCACATGCGTATTTAAGGAAGGTTACAAACTCCACTACTAACACTGGCTGCATGAAGGCACTGTGTTGGGATGGAGAGAGAGAGGGTCTGGGAAGGGAAAGGAGGGATTAGTCACTTTTTCTCCAAACCCTTTCTTTCTATGTAAAGGGTTAATAAAATCCATTCTCCTTCTCTAAGAATATATTTACCTTAGACTAGCTTTCCAGCTCTGTTCCAATGGAAATCTTAGAAAGGTGGTGTGTCATAGAAACTTTCAGGTGGCCTCCAATTATCCCCACCTCCTGGTATTCACACCCTTGTGTAATTTCCTCCCACTGAGTATGGGCAAGACTTGTGACTTATTTATAATCAGGTAACACTATAAATTTCCCTGGAAACACTGTTTTAGCTCCATCCTGCAGATTTTGATGTTATGTTTTCATTTTTCTTTCACTTCAAAATATGAAAAATTTTTTTCTTCCTACTTCCTATTGGTGATAAATAGTGGATTGGAATAAATAAGTAATCATTTTTTAGCCAAAAATTATTTTGAAATGTGCTATTTAATTTCTAAGTACCTTAAGATTTTCTGGCTATCTTTCTGCTATTAATTTCTAGTTTATATATAATTATGGTCATAGAATATATATGACTTGTATGATTTAAATTATTGTAAATTTGTTAAAATATATGTTATGATGCAGGAAAAATTCTGTATTGGTGAATGTTCATGTGCATTTGGAAATAATATATATTCTGCTATTATTCAGTAAAGCATTCTGTGTCAATTATATCTACTTAGTTAAGGGTGATGTTCAGTTCTTCCATATACTTGCTGATTTTTCCCCCCAGTTAAATCCATTACAAATAAGGAGTGTTAAAGTCTCCAGTGATATTTGTAGATTTGTTAATTTTTTCCTAATTCTGCCATTTTTTTGTTCCAAGTGTTTTGAAGCTCTTTTTTTAGGTACTTATACAATCAGGAATTTTGCAACTTCTTGGTGAAATGGAAACTTTTTCATTATGTAACTTTTCTCTTTAATTCATGGTAATTGTCTTAACTCTGAAGTATATTTTATCTATATAAATATAACTACTCTAGCATTATTTTGATTAGTGTTTTCATGCTATGTCATTTTCCATCCTTTTACTTGTTAACTACTTGTATCATGGTATCTCTTGTTTTTTTAAAGAGGAAGTGGGGGGGAGAGAGAGAGAGCGAGCACGCTCGAGCATGAGCATGATGGAGAGAGGCGGGGGGAGGGAGAGAATCTTAAGCAGACTGTACTCCTAGCAGGAAGCCTGATGGGGGATTTGATCTCAGGACCTGGATGAGATCATGACCTGAGTCAAAATCAAGAGTTGGACACTTACCTGACTGAGCTATCCAGGTGTCCCCCTGTATCATTATATCTCAAATTAGTTTCTTGTAAACCACATGTAGTTCAGTCATGTTTTAGTTGTTCATTTGTATGTTTTTAATCTGAAAGGTCTCTGTCTTTGTCCAGTGGTAAAAAGCACATAACATAAAATTTACCATCGGAACCATTTCTCAGTATACAGTACAGTAGCATTAAATATATCTACATTATTGTGTAACAGATCTTATAAAAGATCTTATAAAACCTTATAAAACTCTAGGTATGAAACAACTCCCCTTTCTTTCTTCCCATCCCTGTCAACCACCATTTTACTTTCTAATTAGAGAATACTCTTTCTAAGAGTATGACTACGTTAGATACCCCATATTAATGAAATCTTGCAGGGTTTGTTTTTACTTTCTAATTAGAGAATACTCTTTCTAAGAGTATGACTACGTTAGATACCCCATATTAATGAAATCTTGCAGGGTTTGTTTTTACTTTCTAATTAGAGAATACTCTTTCTAAGAGTATGACTACGTTAGATACCCCATATTAATGAAATCTTGCAGGGTTTGTTATGCCAATCTCTGCCCTTTTTTGGGTGAGTTTAGGTCATTTCCACTTATTGAAATTATTCTTATGTTTGGATTTAGGTGTGCCATTTTGTTATTTGTTTTATGGTTTTTCCTCTGTTTTTCCTGCCTTCATGTTCCCAAATCCTGTCTTCATTTGGCTTCTTTGAATATTTATTATTCCATTTTAATTAATCAATTTTTAAAATATAATATTTATTTGGATAGATTGTTTTAGTGGTTACTAGGAAAATTATAATTTACATATTTAACATTCCACAGTCTAATTAGAATCAACACTTACGTGGAATTTAGAAATCTTTCAGCCGCATGGATCCCTTTATCCTCCTCCTTTTTGTTCTAATTATCTTTTTAAGATAGTGTTTATTTATTAGAGAGAGAGCGAGAAAGCACAAGCAGGGGAAGCAGCAGAGGGAGAGGGAGAAGCAGGCTCTTCGCTGAGCAGGGAACCCAACATGGGGCTCAATCCCAGGACCCTGAGTTCACGACCTGAGCCGAAGGCAGATGTTTAACCAATAGAGCCACCCAGGCACTCTTGTTATAGTTATCTTATATATTATATCTGTATAAATTGAACCCCCCCTGCAGATAATGTTATAATTTTTCCTTTCAACCACCAAATATATTTTTCAAGAACTCAAAAACAGAATATGTACCAAGATATTTACATTTTCTCTTGCTTATTATCCCCAATGTACCATTTTTTTTCTGGTACCTTTTCCCGTCTATCATTGTGTATTTAGCTAAAACAACAAAATTAAATTAAATTATTAAATAAATAAAATTTAAAAAATGAAAAAAACTTACTTCATCAATTCTTTTATAGCAGATCTGGTGGCAACAAATTTCTCTTAGATTTCCTTTACCTTATTTCCTAAGGGTGCTTTTTTCTAAATATGAAATTTCAGGTTGACAGCAGGTCTTTTCTTTCAGCGACTGAAAACTATCACCCCACTTTCTTCACTAGTTTCTGGTTAGAATTGTTCTTCTAGAATTGTTCTTCCCCCACAGGTAATAACATCTTTATTTTTCTGGTTGATTTGAATATTTTATTTTGTCTTTAGTTTTCAACAGTTTAATTATGTTTGGTCTGAGCATGGAATTTCTTTGGATTTATCCTGTTTGGGTTTGTTCAGCTTTTTGAATCTGTAGATTTATGTAGTTTACCAAATTTAGGAAGTTTTTGGTCATTGTCTCTTGAACTACGTTATTCAGCACTGAACTCTTTCTGCTTGTCCTTCTACATGTCACTGAAGCTCTGTTCGTTGGTTTTAAGTCTTTCTTTTCCTCTTTCTTTTCCAGGTGGGATAATTTCTACAGATCTATTTTCAATTTCACCGACAATTTTATGTCATGTCCACTTACGCTTTTGAGCTCAGTCCGTGAGGGTTATATTTTTGTCACTGTATTTTTCAGTTCTGATATTTTCAGTTATGATATGGAAATATCAGATGGCATCTTTAAACATCAGATGAGTCATATTACTCTACTAATCTTACAAGTGCTTATATTTGCTTGTAAGAATATTTTTAAATAATTGATTTAAAGTCTTTGCCAGGTAATTTCAACATCTTTTTATTTGAGAGGTGATGTGTCTTAACTATCTTCTCCTAGGAGAATCAAGATTTTCCTGGTTCTTCATAAGCTGAGTAATTTTGAATTGGAATATCAGGTTTTCAGACTCTGAGTCTTTTTAAACAACCTTTTGAAAATGTTGGTTTTGTTTTGGCAAGAAATGGACCTGATTCGGTTTAGACCATACGTGCCCTCCCATCTTCTATAGGCAGTTTCAATATCAGTGCAGTTTTCAAAACCTTTGCAAAGCTATTCAGATCTGTCCCACATGTACACCACCAGTGGCAGTCTGGGAAGGGCCAGAAATTTTCTGGTAATTCCATTTTCAAAGTCTTGATTATGCTGATTAAGATCAGATCCCATCATGCATAGTTTGGGAATACATCTTTGAGTTATTGAATAAATTAATGGGATCTCTTTCCTCTGGTTACCCCTCATCATAATCTCCCCAATACATCTCATGTCCCTGAAGTGCCTCTTTTGGGTTTTGTGGCCAGAAGCATGGGGCCTTAGTTACTCTTCTTGGTCACTTTTGTGACTGGACCAAGAAGCAAGAGAACCAGAGAATAAATAAATATGGTAAACTCATCACTGATTCCGTGGTACATCAAATTTTGGTCTTCTTTCCAATCCTCCTGCTGTGGTCCACAGGGCAGAATCCTCTCACAGCTGCCCCAGACACTCTGTTTTATAGCCATTTTCAGTACGGCAGAGAGAGTAGAACATGTTTTCCCCAGCTTACCTGGAACTAGTTCCTACAGTTATTTTTTTACTTCTTTATTTTTGCTTATCACCTGCAATCAGTTTTGGGCCTTCAGTTTTTGAACACCTTCTGCTCTTGGCTCATTTTCCTTTTTCCCCAGTCAAAACCCAATACTCAGTCACTGTATTATTAAATTACTTGCATACCTTTTGTGTTGTAACTGCCTTACCTAGTCCCATTCAGAGTTCAAAGGGCAGACTCACTGAGGTTTTGGGTGGGGATGGGGGCGTGGAGGGGAATGTCTGATAACTACTTGCCTGCATTAGTTAATTAGAGAACCAGCCCGATAATGAAAGCGGTATTTTATGATTTCCCACAAGCGTGTAAGTTTCACAGAAAAGTATTTTCAAGTTGAACTAAACAATGAAATGTTTAGTGAAAAAAGTGCTCCCTGAAGAATTAATTATCTGCTAATTTATCCCCACTGGAGTCACTGGTAGGCTAGGAAATGAATTTGTTACTTCTAATTATAAGCCCAAGTGCACAGAGAATTTCTGTGTGGTAGCTCCTTACTTATGGTGTTCTGGGATGAAAAGGCTTCCATGCAGCTCTGGAGAATTCCCTGTTAATGCTCTGTCACAATTACCACTAACTGACTCTGAAGCCGCTTCTGCTTATGGCTCTCAGAGCCAGCTGACACACCAAGTTAAGCAAAAATAAATAAACAAACTTCCTCTTGCCTGTCACCCTGCCTCTTTATTCTTTCTACCCCTGCTTCCTACAAACTGTTCCATTCTAATAAGCCCCTCACTTGAGACTACTATTTCCCAGGGCATTCATTTGCTTATACTCCACTTTGTTGCTGGATATAAAACAGCTTGTTATTTCCTCAGCTTCCCCTTCCCTCACTGATAATCTTCATGAAGATGAATTCACACTTACTGGAAGCAAATTGGAATGATGTCAAAGGAGTGAAATATTTCATTGGGTCTCAAAGTGTGGTCCCTACACCAGTAGCAATACATCACCTGGTAACTCGTTATAAATGCAAATTGGGAGCACCACTTACAGTATAAGAAACACTTGCGAAGGGGCCCAGTGATCTTTAAAAAAGGCTCCAGGTAACACTGATGCATGCCAAATTTTGGGAACCACTGCAACTAGGGAGTTAATAATCACCTGGCAGTGGCATGATGAGGGAAAAGAGTATTTCAGATGAGGATCTTGCTTGTCAAATTGGAAGGACCTTTTGAACTGGTTTTCCACTGTGGTTAGAAGAAGATTTATTGCTAGCACCCTGAGTGGTTCAGTGGGGTGCAAGAGGGGAGGCAAAGTATAAATGTTGAGTCAGATGGGCTGACAACACCAAAAGCTTTCATTCCCTCTCTGCCTGCATGCCCCATCGGTTGACCTGGATGTTAGTCTCTCCAGTTACTGTAACACTTTGGCAGTTATCCCCAGTGGCATTTTTCCAATAAAAATTCATTCATTATTCTTCCAACATTTTCTCCTTCAGTGGTCCTGGGAGCAGGTGACAAACACACAGTAGGCTTCACAAATATGCCATCGTCATGTTCTCCATATATTACTTCAATAACCCACTGAAACTTCTTGGTTGACTTTTGGCAATTTATAACATCATATGAATTTGAACTCAACCAGAAAATAAGTTTTATTGATGTAATAGTTATTTCAGTATTATAAATACTCTGAAAGCTGAATCATTATGTCTTGTGATGGAAACAGAATTTTATGCTGTGCTAGAACCTAGAAAAGAATAAAATTTGTCCTTGTGTACAAAGCATTCTTGCATATTTCTATAATCTTCATGGGAGAGAAGGAAACAGTGCTTGACTAAGCAAAACTATTTCTTTTTTTTTTTTTTAAGATTTTATTTATTTGACAGAGATCATAAGTAGGCAAAGAGGCAGGCAGAGAGAGAGGAGGAAGCAGACCCCCTGAAGAGCAGAGAGCCCGATGGGGGCTGGATCCCAGGACTCTGCGATCATTACCTGAGCCAAAGGCAGAGGCTTAACCCACTGAGCCACTCAGGTGCCCCCAAAACTTCTATTTCAAGAAAATTTGTTTCCTTTACTTCAGAGAAATTTTAAGCAAGGGGAATATGTCCAGGAAAATACTGAAACTGGTCCTGGTGATCTTGCATGGGAACTCCCATCTAAACATCATGAAAATAAAGAATATAAAGGCATGTTTGCTTATTTTTTAAATAGACTATAGTTCACTATCAATAAAAGGACTAGCCCCTGAAAAGAAACTCAAATATTCTTCTAAATACTTCCTTGAAGTTATCAAATACTAGAGGAAATTATTTGAACATTAAAGTGTCAGAGGACATTTTTTGTCATTAGCTCATAACTACATCTGGAGTCTTCCTCCCATTAGAGTTAGGAAGAGTTTTATAACAGAAATTTTTTCACAAAAAACCATACAACTCAAAAATGATTAAATATTTTGTTTATAAGATTGCATTTTTAAAGAAAAAACATTTTATTTCAATTATTTTATTCAATTATTTCAATTTTTTGTTAAGTACTTTTCTTTGAGAAAAAACTATCTGCTCATAATATATATAATATATGTTAAAATTTGTGTATATTAAGCATTTATTTTTTTCAATTTCTCATTTCTATGGGGCATGATTTACATTTAAATAAAAAGCACAGTTTGTAAGTTAAAGCTGATTAATTGGACAAATGTATACACTTATGCACCTACCATCTTAATTAAGATATGTGGCATTTCTATGATCCCCAAAATTTCCTTCTCTCTTTCCCCAGTTATTGCCTTCCACCCTGAGTGATAATCCACTGTGTTGATTTTCATTATCATATAGTAGTTTTACCTGGTTCTGAACTCCATATAAATGGAATCACACCATAGGCTCTTTGTGTCTAGCTTCTTTCATTCTGTGTGTTTTTGAGATTCCTCCATGTTTTTGCATGTATCTGTAGTGGGCTTCATTTTATTGCTAAGTAGTAATCCATTTCTGTGATGACTTATCATTGTTAACTTGTGTTCTTTATATATTTTGGATACAAGTCCTTTATCAGATATGTGTTTTGAAGTAGGTTTTCTCAAAGTCTGTGGCCCATACTTATTTTCTTAAGCATTTTTTTTTAAAAAAAGTCTTGGAATAACAAAGATTTGTTATTTTCCAGTTCTTTGGCTTGGCAAACTTTGCTGGTTTTCCTGCTATCTTCCCTGGAATCATTCAGATAGGTACAGGTATCTTATGGCTTAACTGGACATAGAAGGCCCCAAATGACCTTACTTACACATCTAAAAGCTGGTGCTGTCTATTGTGTATGCCTCTTCCTTGAGGAAGTCTCTCTCATCTTCTAGTCAGCTAGACTGGACTTCTTCACAACATGGAGGTCTCAAGATCATAAAAGAGTAAAAGCAGGGGCTGTAATGCTTCTTCAGTCCTTGGATCTGAAAAAGTATAACATTACTTGGACTGCGTTCCATATTTTTACTCTTTCCGTTGTTCCTTCTTTATTCCTGATAGTCCAAGTATTCCGAGTTTTCTTTGGTATCATTTCCCTTCAGTCTGAAGGACTTTTTTTTACATACACATGAGGCTAGATGGATAGATAGATGATAGATTGATTTGAGAGCAAATTCACTGACATAAAATCTTTTCATTTTCCTTCATCTGAGAATGTCTTGATCTTATCTTTATTCCAGAAGGATATTTTTACTGGACACAGAATTCTAGAAAAATTGTTTTTCCCTTTCAGCACTTTAAAAATATTGCATCATGTCTTTCTGGGGTCCACAGTTTCAGTTGAGAAGTCTGCTGTTCTTACTTGCACATAATGCATCATACTTTCTGACTGTTTTCGAGAATATTCCTTTGTCTTTAGTTTTTTGAAGTTTATTTCTGATGTGTCTTGATATGGATTTTTATTTGGGTGCACTCAGCTTCTTGAATCTGTAAATGTATATCTTTTGCCAATTGGGGATGTTTTTATCCATTATTTATTTATAAACTCTTTTTAACTGCATGTCCTTCTCTCCTACTTTTGTTACTCTTCTGATGCCAAGGTTAGATGTTTTCTTTTTACCTATAGGTCCCTTTGATTCTGTTCATTTCTTTGCAGTCTATTTTCTCTCTATTGTTCATATAGAGTTATTTGTTTTATTGTATCTTTGAGTTCACTTATTCTTTCCCCTGTGATATTAATTCTACTCTTTGGCCTCTCTATTAAGTTTTTTATATTGGTTATTTTTTTCAGTTATATAGTATCCATTTGATTTTTTAATATCTTCCATTTCTTTGCTGATATTTTCTATGATCAATTAGAAAATCACTATTTATAATAAGTGATTCTGGCATGATCATCTGGGGATCCTAAAATCAACGGATATATGTTTGGGAAGACAGAGGCTTGTACATAGTCTCAAAGTCCTGTCCCACAAAACACTTAATGATTACTTACTAAATTAAAAGTAACATGCATACTTTTTAATACTTATTAATTAGGAAGTAAAGTACTTATACGTATCAGTTAATAAAAAAATACTTGTTAACTTTAAATGGAAAAACTTGGCTCACACCATGTAAGCCATGTGATAAAATTTGACCTTGCTATTCGTGGGACAAATGAATAACATCGGTCTTTGGAGTGACACACTGAAAAGAACATAGATTCACTTCTCTAGTATTCTGGCCAAAAGTGCACATGCTTAAGAAATATCCAACAAACCAAAACTGAGGGAAGTTCTATAACTGATCAGTACTCAAAAGATGCTAAGGCCATGAAAAATAAGGAATGATTGAGGAATTATTCCAGATCAAAGGGAACTAAAGACACATAACAAATCAACATGAGATTCTGGATTGGATCCTGGACTATAAATGAAAGGGAGAAAATAGAAGTTTGTTTTTCTTTTTTGTTCGTTTTGTTTTTGCCAAAAAGAACATTGTTGGCACAACTGGAAAATTTGAATCAGGTCTATATTAGATGGTGATATTGTACAAATATTAATTTCTTGATTTTAATGGCTGTGCTATAATAGGGAAGTGTGTTCATCTACCAGGGCTGCCATTACAAAATAATACCAATCAAATGGCTTGAATAACAGAAATTTATTTTCTCAACTTCTGGAGGCCAGAAATCCGAGATTAAGGTACCTGCAGGGTTGGTTTCTGGTTTACAGATTTCCACCTTCTTGCTGTGTCTTTAAACACCTTTTTTTTGTGTGTGTGCATGCATACTCCTAGCATCCTTTCTTCTTCCTATAGGGATCTCAGTCTTTTTTTTTTTTTTTTTTTTTTTTTAAGATTTTATTCATCTACTTGACAGAGCTCTGTCAAGGTGCCTAGGGACCTCAGTCTTTTTGGATTAAGGTCCCACCATTATGACATCATTTAACTTCAGTTACATCCTATAAGGCTCTGCTACTAACTACTGCTACTAACTACAGTAATATTGAGGCTTAAGGATTCAACATACAGATTTCGAGGAAACACAATTCAATCCATAACATTTAACAGAATAATTATGTTCTTGGCTTTAGGAAATACATACTGAAGTATTTATGAGTAATGGGACATCATCTATACAGCCTAGAAAAATGCTTCAGAGCATAAGATAAATAAGTTTTATTAATAAACATATTAATAAAATGTGAACAATTGGGGAATCTGGGTGAACTATATATAGATATTCTTTATGTTATACTTGCAGCTTTTCTGGAAGATTTCAGTTTTTTCAAAATGTAAGAAAAATATGGCACATGTATTTATCTCTTTCCATTATTTCCACCAAAGGTGATCCAGACTATCCAGATGGGAAATAAATATAATCTTGAGTGTCAAGTGGCAAATCTGAAATTGGTCACAATTTGGGCACAAAAGAGATTCCAGAAGGAAGGGAACATCATGCCTTCATATGCAGTCATGAACTTGCAGAAGACCAGCAAGCAACACTTAACATTTTACCTCAGATGGCTGGAAAGAAATTACAAACTGAAGAAATTTTGTTTATTCATTGAATTCTCCCCAGAGTTACTTTTCTACAACAAATGAAATTTGGCTTTCAGAAGCTCAATCACACCACAGATGCTCTTCTACTTATCTCTTACTGTATAAATGCCCAATGTTTCCTCACTGTAGCTTTAAGAAGTCTTCAATCTTATATATTCTCCAAATTTATTCTAATTCATCAAACTGTTTTATTAGTTCTTGGTGCTTCTAATTTCTATAAAAATTTTAGAATCAGCTGATTAATTTCCACAAAAATACCTGCTGTGATTTTATTACAATTGCATTTATATTTATTGCACAGATTTATCCAATTGTCCTTTTCTTGTAATGTCCTTGTCAAGTCTATCATCGAAACTGTGTTGAGACTTCCTTTATGGCTCAGCATATGGTCAGTTTTGATTAATGTTCCATGTGAACTGGAGATTAATATCACTCTATGGTTGCTGGATATACTGTTCTATGTGTAAGTGTTTAAATATGTGGTTTAAATCTTCTATTTCATTACTGATTTTTTTTTATCTGTTCTATCAGTTACTTAGAGAAATGTTTTAAAAATCTCCATTTGTGATTTTGGATTTAATTTTAGTTTTGTCATCTGCCAAGTCATATATTTTTTAGTCAAATTTAGACTGTTAAGTCTTCCTATTAATGAATACCTTTATTATTAGATTGTGGTTTTTTTTCATTTATTTATTTTCAGCATAATAGTATCATTATTTTTTCACCACACCCAGTGCTCCATGCAATCCGTGCCGTCTATAATACCCACCACCTGGAACCCCGACCTCCCACCCCCTTTCCCACTTCAAACCCCTCAGATTGTTTTTCAGAGTCCATAGTCTCTCGTGATTCACCTCCCCTTCCAATTTATCCCAACCCCCTTCTCTCTAACTCCCCATGTCCTCCATGCTTTTTGTTATGCTCCACAAATAAGTGAAACCATATGATAATTGACTCTCTTTTCTTGACTTATTTCACTCAGCATAATCTCTTCCAGTTCCGTCCATGTTGCTATAAAAGTTGTGTATTCATCCTTTCTGATGGAGGCATAATACTCCATAGTGTATATGGACCATATCTTCCTTATCCATTCATCCGTTGAAGGGCATCTTGGCTCTTTCCACAGTTTGGTGACCATGGCCATTGCTGCTATAAACATTGGGGTACAGATGGCCCTTCTTTTCACTACATCTGTATCTTTGGGGTAAATACCCACGAGTGCAATGGCAGGGTCATAGGGAAGTTCTATTTTTAATTTCTTGAGGAATCTCCACACTGTTCTCCAAAGAGGCTGCACCAACTTGCATTCCCACCAACAGTGGAAGAGGGTCCCCCTTTCTCCACATCCTCTCCAACACATGTTGTTTCCTGTCTTGCTAATTTTGGCCATACTAACTGGTGTAAGGTGATATCTCAATGTGGTCTTAATTTGAATCTCCCTGATGGCTAGTGATGATGAACATTTTTTCATGTGTCTGATAGCTATTTGTATGTCTTTATTGGAGAAGTGTCTGTCCATATCTTCTGCCCATTTTTTGATATGATTGTCTGTTTTGTGTGTGTTGAGTTTGAGGAGTTCTTTATAGATCCTGGATATCAGCCTTTTGTCTGTACTGTCATTTGCAAATATCTTCTCCCATTCTGTGGGTTGCCTCTTTGTTTTCTTGACTATTTCCTTTGCTGTGCAGAAGCTTTTGATTTTGATGAAGTCCCAAAAGTTCATTTTCACTTTTGTTTCCTTTGCCTTTGGAGACATATTTTGAAAGAAGTTGCTGTGGCTGATATCGAAGAGATTACTGCCTATGTTCTCCTCTAGGATTCTGATGGATTCCTGTCTCACATTGAGGTCTTTTATCCATTTTGAGTTTATCTTTGTGTACGGTGTAAGAGAATGGTCGAGTTTCATTCTTCTACATATAGTTGCCCAGTTTTCCCAGCACCATTTATTGAAGAGACTGTCCTTTTTCCACTGTATATTTTTTCCTGTTTTGTCAAAGATTATTTGACCATAGAGTTGAGGGTCCATATCTGGGCTCTCTACTCTGTTCCACTGGTCTCTGTGTCTGTTTTTATGCCAGTACCATGCTGTCTTGGTGATCACAGCTTTGTAGTAAAGCTTGAAATCAGGTAACGTGATGCCCCCCGTTTTATTTTTGTTTTTCAACATTTCCTTAGCAAATCGGGGTCTCTTCTGATTCCATACAAATTTTAGGATTATTTGCTCCAGATCTTTGAAGAATACTGGTGGAATTTTGATCAGAATGGCATTAAAAGTATAGATTGCTCTAGGCAGTATAGACATTTTAACAATGTTTATTCTTCCGATCCAAGAGCATGGAATGGTCTCCCATCTTTTTGTGTCTTCTTCAATTTCTTTCATGAGTGTTCTGTAGTTCCTGGGGTACAGATCCTTTACTTCTTTGGTTAGGTTTATTCCCAGGTATCTTATGGTTCTTGGTGCTATAGTGAATGGAATCAATTCTCTAATTTCCCTTTCTGTATTTTCATTATTAATATATAAGAAAGCCACCGATTTCTGTACATTGACTTTGTATCTTGCCACGTTGCTGAATTGCTGTATGAGATCTAGTAGTTTGGGGGTTATATTGTGTTTTATACATGTTTTTATATATGAAACTTTATATATTTACCTCTTGTGATAGTTTTTGTCTTAATGTCTGCTTTGTCAAACACACAGTTACCTCACCATCCTTTGAGTTTGTATGGGATATCTTTAGTTTTTATTTGTCTATGCTTTTATTTGCAACCTCTCTATGTTCTTATATATCTTTTTTTTAAAAGATTTTATTTATTTATTTGAGACAAAGATCACAAGAAGGCAGAGAGGCAGGCAGAGACAGAGAGGGGTGAACAGGCTCCCTGCTGAGCAGAGAGCCCAATGCAGGGCTCCATCCCAGGACCTTGAGATCATGACCTGAGCCAAAGGCAGAGGCTTTAACCCACTGAGCCACCCAGGCACCCCAAACTGTGTCTCTCTTGAGCAGCATATAGCTCAGCCTATGTATTTATTTTTATTTAAACTCACAGTTTTCTTTCAAATTGGATATTTAGCCTATTTTCATTAATTTATTACTATAAATTGGGGGTAATTCTGACCATCTTACTGTTTGTTTTCTACTTACCTATTTTTTCTCCTTTAAAAATTTGTGCACTTTCAAATAGACTGTTTTTTAAATCATATTATACATATTTTTTAAGTTCCAAAATATAACTATATTTTTTCAATTAAACACATTCAAGAAACAAGGTAACCATTAGGTAATGCTATACTGATTTTTAAAATCGCAGGTTTGTTTTACAGTGTTTTCAATATTTTTGACCAGTAGAAGCAAACATTATTGATCTGTGAGAGTAGAACAACTTTAATGTTCTTACTGTAACAACAACAATATGGTAACTGTGTGAAGTGAAGGAGGTGTTAGTTGACCTTACTGTGGTAAACCTTTCATAATATATGTGTATATCAAATCATCACTTTGTACACCTTAAACATACACAATGTTATATGTCAATTATACTGCAATACAGGTGGGGGAAAAGAGAATATTCTGCTTATATATATATATTTTTTTGAAATACCTTGTTTCCACACCTTTTGAAAGAGTCCATAAGAACTGTATTGTTTTGAGGCCCCTGGGTGGCTCAGTGTGTTAAGCTTCTGCCTTCAGCTCAGGTCATGATCCCAGGGTCCTGGGATCAAGCCCCTTGTTAAGCTCTCTGCTAAGTGGGGAACCTGCTTCCCCCACAACTCCCCCTCTGTCTGCTTCTCTGCCTACTTGTGATCTCTCTCTCTCTCTGCCAAATAAATAAATAAAATCTTAAAAAAAATATTGTATTGTTTCTCCCTTAAAGCACTGAGATGTAACAAGACAAGACAGTAAAGTGTCACAGCCACTATGGATCCTGTGTCACTGAGAAATGGAGGGATAGAAATTAAAAGTATAGAGAAAACTGTTTAGTGGAAAACCATAAAGTTGCAGACTTGAAGAATATGGCTAGAGGTACAATGAGGGACCAGAGGAAAGACGAGCCAAACACCCAGAAGGACTTCCCCAGTATCTTCCAAAAGTCTGATGAAAGCCAGGGTGTAGGCCAGCTCTTATTTACCATAAAATCTATTCTGTTAACAACAATTTTCTGGCCATAGTGCATATGCACATGTAGAAAATTGTAGTCTGGATTTTTGCTACAAATCAGTAGCAATATTCAACTTGGGATTTTAGAAACCCTTGGGAAATTTTCATATAATTTCCTTGAAAAATCTTGGTACAGAACAATGCAGACATCTGGGAGTCAGCACCACCACAGACAATGGAAAGATAAATATAAGGGTTGCACCAGCAACTCCTATCCTCAACAGTGACCAATTAGCTGCGCCCAGGACACTAGTCATGACGTTACTTTCTGCACCTGTCTTTTTAGCATCTCATAGGATTTGGGGGCATGCTCTCTGTTCACTGGCTGGGTCCATTCTGCTTGTCGACTATATGGTCCGGTGGGAAAAATATCACAGAGTCTCAGACTTGCATGTAAGCAGCTCCGCATTGCTGATGCAGTAAAACAAGGATGCTTCTCCACATGGAAATTTAAGGACATGATGGAGGAGCATAGTGCATAAAAGGTATCTTCAAGCAGGAAAACCATGACATGAAGTGCTGCAGAAGAGGGACCCTTGTCTCAGTAAGACCCAGGGCTAAACATAGAAGAAGGTGCCTGTTCCTGTTAAATACTATTGGAGGTACAGCAAAGTTACCTGTGAGGTAGCTTTTACCCACTGGGGGAGGCAGAATCAGACCTTTCATCAAAACCCTAAGTAGTCTGGGAATCAAGCTTTAGCCCAAATTGGAGGCAGTGAAATACGTTATTTTAATTTGTCTGATCCTTTCTAGGCTTTCAGTGGTTAAGGCGGCCAACATAGCCTTGTTTTGCTATGAAACATTCTGGGCTATGGACACAAGGCTGTGTCAGCCAGAACACTGGCAGTACGGGATGCATATTCGACCCTCTCTGGGACAACAGACTGTGACAAATGAGTTTCGTTCTCCTCTCCTTTCCTCTCAGCCCAGAACAAGGTCTTGACTTGTTGGAAGACAATAGCAGCATGAGGAGGAAACCCTACCTCCCATGAGGTGACCTCTGGGTGTGACTGGTCTAAGGGAACGTGGTGGCTTGCTGGACAGATTGGGGGATTGGGTCTGCAGGAACAGGAGAGTCTTGCTCAAGCTGTCCACACAGGGGTGAGTGGTTTGCTTTCAGGAACAGCCCTGCAGAGGGCCTGGCCCACGGTCAGTTAGTGAGAGTGACACATCCCTCACAGCCAGCATTTAACCTAGTTGAAATGCTAGAGCTAGAACCATCATGAGGGAAGTTTCTGACTGAGAGGACTGAAGAGAGAAGAATTTCCCCGAGCTTTGATGTAAGAGTGAGTATATGAGTACCAGGTGCCCAGCATATCCTCCTTGGTGGGTTAAGTGACCTACTGTCACTCCCACCTCCTCCAAAACCCAGCATGAACCCTGGGTGGGGGTGGTGGTAAATCCTGGACTTCTACTTTATGTCAGGTTGCTGAGTGGTCCATAATGTCTCTAGTCTCCAGTCTCTTCTATAAAATGCTTGTGTTAATGTAGATCCTAAGCCCCGTGTCATTCCACAGGTCAGTAACTCATCAGCAACTCTAACCAAGGATAGAGACAATTAAATAAAGCAAATCTTTCACTTCAGGTTTAGAGATCATCAGCAACATGTTTGTTTCCTTTTAAAAATATTTTAATACTGTATCTGGAAACAGGAAGTGTTCTAAGATATGGCAGATCTAGCTCAAGAATCAGACCTAAGCCTTCTGGAACTCTCTAAGCATCAGTTTCTGCTAATGTAGAAGAAGGGGGTCATAGTTATTTTGAAGAAAAAATAAAAAAATTCTGAATATCAGTGGCCAGCCTAATACCAAGCGTAAGTCCTCAACATATGATATTGATGACAACTTGGACTATAGAATGTGTTGAATTATAAAACAGATATTTAAAAGGGATATTTCTAACATTACTGTTATGCTTACTTAAAATTAATAATATTATTAAAAACAGTACAATTACATATAATTAGAAAAATATCAATTCCCCTGCCTACTATTGAGGCTCTATTTAAAGATTATAGTAATGAACACTGCATTACAATTAAACTTTGAGGAACACATAGAATATATTGGCATCATATGTCAAATGATTTACATGCTTTATCTTAATTATGTCTCATGAGAATATGAACAGATAGATCCTATCATCTTCATTCAATAGAGGATAAAATGAAGTTCACAAAGATTAACTTCCTTTTAAAAGATGACCCATCTCTCAGGAGTTAGAACTCAGTATTGAGGCAGTGGGTGTTATATGCAAACAATGAATCTTGGAACATTACATCAAAAACTAATGATGTACTATATGGTGACTAACATAACAATAAAAAAAAACAACCTCAGTATTAAACAAGTATTGAACTCAGGTCCTTCTGATTCAAGGACCAACTGCCTAAACCATTTTTCTCTCAGCCTAGCCAATCTCTTGGATAAGTAAATAACTTAATCATATACTTCTCTAAAACCTTTGAATTCCCTGATGTCTCAATTGTAGGTTAAGATGAGCAGGGATGCTGCTGTAGAAGGAGATGTCCATGGAAATGGGGAATGGGACAACTGTCCAAGAATTCACCTTGGAGGGGTTTCCTGCCCTCCAGCATCTGGGAAAGGTCCTCTTCCTGGTGCACCTGCTGGCATATGTGGTGTCCACTGTAGGCAATGCTGTCATAATCACCATCACCTATGCTGATTCCCGGCTCCACACACCAATGTACTTGTTCCTTAGCATCTTTTCCTTCTTGGAATGTGGTGTCCTAAATACTGTTATTCCTAAGTTGTTGCTCATCTTTCTTTTAGGCAGGCAAACCATTTCCTTTCCTGCCTGTTTCATACAAGCCTTTATTACTGTATTTCTTGGAGCAGTAGCTTTCCTCCTCATAGCCGTGATGTCTCTGGATCGGTATGTGGCCATTTGCAAGCCTCTGCATTACCTGACCATCATGAACCTGAAGACTTGCTCCCTCCTGGTCACTGTGTGCTTCACTTTGCCCTTCCCTTTCATCACTGGTCCACTGATAAAGTTTTCCCAGTTATCCTTCTGTGGTCCCCTTATCATCCCCCACTTCTTCTGTGACGTTGGCCCCCTGATTCATCTCTCCTGCTCTGATACCAGGTCTTTTGAAATGTTGACTTTTGCTCTCGCTTTGTTTATCCTTATAACATCCCTTATCATAACCATCATTGCCTACAGCAACATAGTAGTCACAATCATACAACTCCCATCAGCCAAGGAGAAACAGAGGGCTTTCTCTACCTGCTCCTCTCACCTCATAGTCCTCTCTCTGATGTACGGCAGCTGTGTGTTCATATATGTGAAACCAAAGCAAGCGAACAGGCTAGACTCCAACAGGGAGGCTGCCCTTGTGAACACGGTGGTGACCCCGTTGCTCAACCCTGTCATCTACACTCTGCGGAACAAGCAGGTCCACCAGGCTCTGAAGGAGACGATGTGCAGAATGAAAATATCAAGATAAAAATAATATCACAAGGCTTTGCAGCGGAAGACTTCTGAAAACCAGGTGTCTTCATTATGGCCCATAATATGAGGCCTAATGCATTTTCCCTGGCTACTTCATTTGAACACTGTACATACATTCCTAGAAAAATGGAAATCTGTTTTCAAAAAAAATCATTTACTGAATTTTTATTTCTCCCTCTGATATAAACCATGTGCTTGAAATTTCCAAAATTTTGTAGACTTATACACTTTTTATTTCACTTCTCTCTAGTCATAAACATGGCAAAACAAAATTAATAATGATTTACCAAGAGGCATTTAGATATTTAATTTTAGAAGGTTGTATATTATGTTGTGGTTAGAAAGGAAAGGATGGAAATAGTACCAATGCTTGGGTCCACATTCCCTCCATGCCTAACTCAAGGAAATATTGGTCATAGTGCAGTTCACCTTGGAATATATATAGTTTGCATCAGGCATGCTCTGAAATGCTGTTCTTGGCCCTTAGCTTAGCTACATATATATGCATCAATCTCAGGCTGGAGAGAAACAGAATCGTTCTAAGGTTTAGACCATTCTCTAAGGACAGGGAATGACCACAGAACCCCTTGGTTGACCAGTTCCTATTTCCTAAATTATTTATTCTGTCTACAGCACCTCAGATGCATAATGCATACATATGATTAATTCCTCTCTTAAAGCTGTTACCATAGAATGTTTGTGTAGATCAGTGGAAAGGAGAACTTATTTCAGGCTTCTGTAATTTATCCCAAATATTCAAGTTGGGGAAACCTAAGTTATTTGCTTATCTACTTCATAATGTATTGAAAACAAACAAATTAAACATTTTTTTCCTGGTTGACTGATGTTGTCAACTATAATGTTATTTTATGATTGATAACCTATTTTAAAAACATTTCCATGAAGTCAATCTTTAAATTTTCGTCCTTTTTACATCTATTTTCCAGCTAGGATATGTCTGTTTTTTTCTTCTGAGGAAATAGCTCTAAAAGATTGACATGATTTTTATTTTATTTTTAAACCAAACCCTGAAGCCAGATATCAAATTCATTTTATGCAACATATTCTACTCCATGATTAGATCCTATTTGACCTTGAGCATCCTATTAGAAATTTCAATTTTATCTGATTGACAATAAAGAAATACCAAACATTCCTTAAAAATTAACATATCTGTACACATTGTATTAACAGGAGTTTGGAAAAACCAAGATCAAAGTGGGAAAATGTATACAGACACTGTAACCATTTTCTTTTCCCCCCCCAAAAAATGCAGGCTTAGGGAAGCAGCAGTAGGGATGGAATGCAATGGGGTCAGATTAGACTCTGAATCATTTGCAGTGGACAAGCCTGGTGCTGCCTTCAACTAACTGGTCAACTTCCAAAAATATGCAAGTCCTCTTCTTCACAAAATATAAAGATTGAGGGGTGCCTGGGTGGCTTAGTGGGTTAAGACTTTGCCTTCAGCTCAGGTCATGATCCCAGGGTCCTGGGATTGAGCCCCGCATCAGGCTCTCTGCTCAGTTCAATGGGGAGCCTGCTTCCTCCTCTTTCTTTCTGCCTGCCTCTCTGCCTATTTGTAATCTCTGTCAAATAAATAAAGTCTTTAAAAAATATGAATATTGAGCCATAAAATCTCTAGGGCCCACTTGAAAATACTCATGGACATAGCAAAAAGATGTTACAGGAACACGGAAATAATGTTCCACCCTGGGTTCTGAACTACGGAAGAGTGCATGGAAGTAGATGAGTTTCAGTAATTCAGTAATAAATCAGGAAATGATGGTCAAATTACTGATAAAAGTTTGAGTGTCTCCCAAAGTTTTAGCCAGGATTTGATAAAAACTGAGTATATTTAAAGTAACTAAACGCATTTTGTATTACCTTGAGAGAGACTAAGATTAAAGAGTGAGCATGACAAATAGAAAAGTGAAGACCAGAAATACAAAACTGAGTCTATAAATCCAGGATGGTCGTTACCAGCCATATATGGGCCCCCTGTGAAGGACAACCCTAATGAGGAAATTAGTGCATTAGATTGTGGTCCTATAAAACGTTTTGTTGAGACAAATTCCCTAAGTTAATTCTATATTTATAATACTTCCAATCAAAAAATCAAACCACTTCATTGAGGTACGAATGACATACAAGAAGCTGTAGATATAATGTTTATAATTTGATGTGTTCGGAGATAAGTATACGCCCTTGAAACCATCATCACTATCAATGCCATTAACCTATCTATCACTTCCAGGCACTTCCTCCTGCCCCCCCTTGTTGATTTTTTTTGCCCTTACATGGTAGGTAAAAGAACTTAATTTAAGATATGCCCACTTAGCAAAATCTTAAGTAGGCAATAAAATATTGTTAGTCACAGGCCCTATGTTATACAGATCTATAGAGCTTATTATGTATAAATGAAACTTGATCAATACCTAC
The DNA here is from genome assembly GCF_030435805.1 of Mustela lutreola. Classification (NCBI taxonomy): domain Eukaryota; kingdom Metazoa; phylum Chordata; class Mammalia; order Carnivora; family Mustelidae; genus Mustela; species Mustela lutreola. The sequence continues at coordinate 38,789,476 of NC_081293.1, forward strand.
CTATTCTCCCTCCCTCAGTCCCTGACAACCACAATTCTACACTCTGCTTCCATGTATTTGTTTAGATTCCACATATAAGTGAGAGCAGTGCAGTGTTGCAGGTCTATTTTACTTAGGATGCTTTCATCCAGGTATATCCACGTTGTTGCAAGTGGCAGGATCTTCTTTATAAAGGCTGAATGCTATTCCGTATGTATATATGCCACATTTTCTTTACCCATTCTTTTTTACATGGACTTTTAAGGTATTTGCCTATCTTAGCTATTGTGAAAACTGCTAGAGTGAACATGCAAGTACAGATATCTCTTTGAGATCCATATTTAAATTCCTTTGGATATATACCCAGAGGTGAGATTTGCTGGCTCAAATGGTAATTCTATTTTGAAATGTGTTAGGAAACACTATATTGTTTACCAGAGAAGCTGCACCAATTTACATTTTCATCAATAGTGTACAAGGGATCCTTTTTTCTCAACTTCCTTCCTAACCCTTCTTAACCTTTCTGGGGTTTTGGTAATACTTATCTAAAGAGTGTGAGATGATATCTCATTGTGATTTTCTTGTATTTCTCCCCTAGTGATGTTTGCATTTCTCTCTCTTTATATGTTTTGAAGACTTCATAGAAAAGGTGATTTTGGTGGACACCTGCGTGTCTCATTGAGTTAAGCCTCTGCTTTCCGCTCAGGTCATGATCTCAGGGTCATGCCCCACATCGGGTTCTCTGCTCAGCAGGGAGCCTGCTTCCCCCTCTCTCTTTGCCTGTCTCTCTTCCTACTTGGGATCTCTCCCTGTCAAATAAATAAACAAATAAATAAATAAATAAAATCATGTATATATATGTATGTATACATATACATATACATATATATATAACAATTTCTCCTCCATTTGGTACTGACCCAGCCATACTCAGGGACCTGAGAAATTGAGGGCAGCACTGATAAAAACATGGGTATACTCCTCTGTAAGAGAGTCAAAGTTAATGCTCCATTTGGTGTGCAGTAGGCAAAAATATAAAGGAATATTGAAATATATATATATATATATATTTATATGTATAGTAACATTAGTAACATTAGTAAAATTCAATATTCATATATATATGAAGTTTATATATTATATTAAGTTTAAAAGAAAATTTAATTTTTCCTCTTGCATAGTAGATCATATTTTTGTGCCCCTCAGCAAAATAATTAGAAATAATTAGTAAAATTCACTTAGTAAAATTCATATATATATAGCAAAATTCATATATATATATATGAATACTGAATTTTACTAATGTTCTCTAATTATTTTCTAATATATTTTGCTGAGGGGCACAAAAATATGATCTACTATGCAAGAGGAAAAATTAAATTTTTCTTATAAACTTAAAAATCATAATAAATGACAACCCCACTGAAATGGCTAAATGTTACAATGTGGATAACCCAGGGCTAGAAAAGATGCAAGGCAACTGGAATTCTAACATGTTGAAGTTTAGAATGTAAAATAATACAATCACGTGGAAAACAATGTAGCCATTACTGGTAAAAATAAGACATATATTTACCATATAACTTAGCAATCTCACATCTAAGTATCGTCCTAAGAGCAATTAAAGTGTATATCTGCAGTTGTATACAGTGCTTATAACAGCTTTATTCATAATAGCCAAAAATAAAAACAACTAATATCAACGGATGAATGGTGGCTTACCCAGACAGTGAAATACTACTCAATCATAAAAAAGAATAAACTACTGATACAATGAAATAAATGAATCTCAAGAACATTGTATTGAGAAGGAAACCAGGCACTAATGAGTGAATATTCAATTTCATTTATATGAAACTCTAGAAAAAGCAAAACTAACCTATAGTGATATAAAACACCATGGATTGCTAGGGCCTGGGCGTGGTGATGGGGTTAGACAGTAACAGGAACCAAAGAATTTTTCCCAATGAAGAAAATGTTATATATTTGAATGGGGTGAAAAAAGATGAAAGGAGGTAGTATAAATAGGCCAGGATAAGTAATGCTGACTAACATGAGGAGACAGGGTTTCTACAATATAATAGAGGAAGGAAGAAATCTGGAAACTAACAGAATTCACTAGGATGCTTCTTGCTGTCTGCATGATAATAACTTTGGAAATTAACACCAGCCATGACAATGATCTGTTAAAGACACAGTAACCAGGGATTCAGACCCCTCAGGCTGAAGATCTATGTTACCCTAGAAGGCAAGCAAATGAAGCCAGCAGTCATGATGGCAAAGGGTGAAGATAAACATACAGAATGAATGATCATGAAAGGAGACGATACAATATGTATTTTGCCTTGGAAACACGACAGCACAGGCACTATAGCTCACCCACTTATCATTTGGCTATAAGTCAGGTTTTTTACTTTAATAAAGGTGACCAACCACTACACTGAAGAGTAAATAATAGGACAGGGTGAACTTAAGGGGATGGGCAGGTAAATATAATTAATGTAAAGGGTGGAATGAAGAAGACACTGCTAGACCCCAACCATATTGCCTTGGTATTCAACTTGTCAGGCAACCTGGCGAGTGTTTACTGAAAACTGCTGCAAACTCTGCCAGAGCACTGTGTTCTGGGCCTGGGAACACAAGACATGCCAGACAGTCATTCCGTGTAAAGACATGCTAGAAGTGCTAGAAAAGGAACACTCCCACAAGCAATACTCAGTGAATGATGGGTGGAGAATTGTTTCATACACACCCCATTTTCTTTTCTTCTGGGTTTGGATAACTCTAAAGAGTGTTCTACAGTGCTACACAGAATTCCACAGTGACACGGGCTCCAATTTCCCCAAAGAGTAACTGGTTTGATAATACAAAATTCTTTTTACTATATCACTTCCCCTTCTCCCTACTGGTCTTCCCTGGAACCAACTCTCCAATAAACTACTTGTCTTCAAATCCTTGCTTCTGGGTCTGTTTCTAGGATACCTCAAGTGAAGACACAGTTTTCTTCTACTACCTACTTTATTTCTCCAGAAATTCTTACCTTTAGTGCAAATTATATATATAATAATAATATGAAAGTTCTTCTGTGAATCAATCCTTACCTCAAATTTCATGAGCTGCCATTTGAGGAATGCTTTTCCAAAGAAATGCCTTTCATTTCAAAATAACTTTGATTTTAAGGAGTTCATTAAGGACTTCCTGTTCCATCAAGGTGGAATATCCTTTTTGTCCCCAGGTCTTCCCTTTTTAAATTTAAATATCCTGGATGGGGGTGGGGGGTGAGGTGAAAAGATAGTGGAGGAGTAGGAGTACCCTAGGCACATCTTATATCACAAACACAACTACTTAACTGTCAAATCATCCTAAACCCCAGAAATCAACCTGAAGACTGACAGAATAAACTCCACAACTAAAGACACAGAAGAGGCCACATCAAAGCAGATAGGAAGTGTGGTTTAGTGGAGAAATGATCACATGTGCTGCAGAAGGGAGAGAGCCATGGTCATGGAGAAGGACAAAGGAGTGTGGAACACAAAAGGAGACTGCACAAGGAGAACGTATCCCACAGTTATTGGCTGGGGAAATGAACACAGCTGATTTTCATGAGTTCTTGCAACCAGCGGGGCTGAAAGCCTGAAATTTAAAGGAGAGCAGGCTTGGCTAAGATAGAGGGCACTGCTCTACTCCTGGACAGAAAGCAGGCAGATGCCCTAGGGGAAATGGTGTAGAAATAGCTGTGCAAAGAATGCCTGGGACACACAGAAGGGAATTATTCACTCTTCTTAGAGCACATCCCTGAGAGACAGCATTCTCAGAGATACCTCTCTGGGAAGAAAGGGGCTGGCCAGTGTGATTTCCCTCCCTCTACCCCAGCATAAACATGGAGCCACCTGCAGGAAGCAGCAAAGTACTGGCAGTGGCAGCCTAACTAGCTTACATCAAGTCCCATGCCCCTGTACTCTGGTGGGACTACCCTTCTCAGTGAAGCTTGTCCCAGACTCAGCTTGGCAGACCTCTCCCCAGAAGACCTGCGTAAGCCCTCCCAAGCCCTAGCCCATACCACAATTATGCAGGACTTCAGGTCTAGAAGCAAATGACGTCTCATTTCACAACAGACCAGAGCACATTGAGTTGAAACTCACCACATTCTGGCTAAGGAACAAACGCTGCCCACCATAGGTAAGGAGAGCCTCTGCAACTAACCACACAAACAGCAGCACACCACAGACACTCCTTGAAGTGCTAGGCCCTGGATACTACATGATCTCTTCTTCATTGCCATTAGTCTCAAGAGGAAGAAACATAGCTGGCTTTTTCAACACACAGAGGAAAGCAGAAACTTAGACAAAATGCCAACATGGAAGAATTCATCTGCATTGAAATAAAAGATAAGGCCACAGCCAGAGAACTAAGTGAGCAATACATCTGAAGGAGAATGTAAAGCAATGATCATAAGGATACTTGCTGGGCTTGATAAAGGAATGGAAGACTTCAGGAAGACTCTGACCACAGTAAAAGAGTTGAAAAAGAATCAGCCAGAAATGAAGAATGCCGTCACTGAGATTGGAAACAGGATTGATGCAATGAACAGCAGGCTGGAAGAAACAGAGAATGAATTAGTCAATTAGAATACAAAATAATGGAAAATAAGGAAGCTGAATAAAAGAGAGCAAAAAGAATTATACAGCATGAGAATAGACATAGGGAACTCCGTGACTCCATCAAATGTAATAACAGTCATAGTGTAGGGTCCCAGAAGCAGAAGTGGGAGAGGATAAAATTTACTTGAGGAAGTAATTGCTGAAAAATTCCCTAATCTGGGGAAGAAAACAGACATCCAGGTTTGGGAGGCACAGAGAATTCCGATCAACAAGAGCAGGCCAATACCACCAAGGCATGTTGTAATTAAATTTGTAAAATATAGGGATAAGGAAAAAAATCTTAAAGGCAGCAAGACAAAAGAAGTCCTTAACTTACAAGGGAAGACCCATAGGGCTAGCTGCAGATTTCTCAACAGAAACTTGGCAAGCCAGAACACAGTGGTGTACTACATTCAATGTGCTTAATGGGAAAAATATGCAGCCAAGAATACTTTATCCAGCAAAGCTATCGTTCAGAATAGAAAGAGAGATAAAGAGTTTCCCAGATCAACCAAAACTAAAAGAGTTTGTTACCACTAAACTACCCCTGCAAGAAATATTGAAGTGGACTCTTTGACTGTAAGGAAACATTAGAAGGAAACATTTTCCATCCTAAAACAAATGGAATACACTTTCTTTTCAAGAGCACATGGGACATTCTTGAGAATAGATCACATACTGGGTCACAAATCAGGCCTCCACAAATACAAAAATGTTGAGACCATCCCTGCATTTCTTCTGAGCACAAAGCTATGAACCTGGATGTCAACCACAGGAAAAAAAAAATGGAGGGTCGCTTGGGCGGCTCAGTCATTAAGTGTCTGCCTTAGGTTCAGATGATGATACTTGATGATACTGGGGTCCTGGGTTCAAGCCCCACAGCAAGCTCCCTGCTCGGCAGGAAGCCTGCTTCTCCCTCTCCCACTACCCCTGCTTGTGTTCCCTCTCTCGCTGTGTCTCTCTGTCAAATAAATAAAACTTTAAAAGAAAAAAAATTGGAAAGACAAAAAAACACATGGAGGATAAACAACATGATTATTAAAAAAAAAAAAAAGTGAGTGGGTCAACTAGGAAATCAAAGAAGAAGTTAAAAAAAAAAACATGGAAATAAATGAAAATGAAAATACAATGGTCCAAAATCTTTGGGATTCAACCAAAGTGATCCTAAGAGGGAAAGACATAAGAATTCAGGCCCACTTTAAGAAGCAAGAAAATTCTCAAATAACTTATACTTAAAGGAACTAGAAAAAGAACAACAAATGAAGCCAAAAGCCAACAGAACAAAGGAAATAATAAATATTAGAGCAGAAATAAATGATATAGAAACTTAAAAAACACATAGAATAAATCAATGAATCCAGGAGCTAGTTCTTTGAAAAAAATAATAAAATTGATAAACCTCTAGCCACACTTATCAAAAAGCAAAGAGAAAGTACAGAGATAAATAAAATCACAAATGAGAGAGAAGAAATAACAACCAACACTACTAAAATATAAATAACTTAAGAGAATATTCTGAAAAACTTAATACTCATTCTTCTGAAACTATTCCAAAAAATAGAAAAGCAAGGAAAACTTCCAAATGCATTCTATGAGATCAGAATTATCTTAACACCAAAACCAAAGACTCGACTAAAAAAGAAAGTTACAGGACAATATCCCTGATGAAGATAGATGCAAAAATTCTCAAAAAAAATAATAGCAAACCATATCCCAAAAAACATTAGAATCATTCACCACAATCAAGCGGGATTTATTCCTGGGTTGGAAGGGTGGTTCAACATTCACAAATAAATCAAGCTGATATGCCACATTAATTTTTTAAAAAGGATAAGAACCATATCCTGGAATCAAGCCCCATGTTGGGTTCCCCACTTAGCAGGGAGTCCACTTCTCCATCTCTTCCCCTCCCCCTACTCGTGTTCTTTCTCTCTCAAATAAAATAAATAAAATCTTTTCTAGAATGTCCATATTACCCAAAGCAATCTACATATTTGATGAAGGTCCTATCAAAATACCAACAGCATTTTCCACAGAGCTAGAAAAAAACAACTAAAACACATATGGAGTCACAAAAAGATCCCAAATAGCCAAAACAATATTGAAAAAGAAAAGCAAAGCTGAAGACATCATAATTCAAGACTTCAAGTTATATTAAAAAGCTATAGTGCCCCAAATAGTATGATAATGGCACAAAATAGACACATAGATCAATGGAAATGAATAGAAAACCCAGAAATGAACCCGTGACTATATGTTCAACTAATCTTTGGCAAAGAGGAAAGAATATCCAATGGGAAAAAGACAGTCTCTTCAACAAATGGTGTCAGGAAAACTGGAGTTACATGCAAAACAATGAAACTGGACCACTTTCTTATATCATACACAAAAATAAATTCATAAGAATTTTGTCCTAAATATGAGACATGAAACCATAAAATCCTATCGAGGACACAGGCCATAACCTTCTTGACATCAGCCTGAGTAAATTTGTATTGGATATGTCTCCTGAGTCAAGGGAAACAAAACCAAATTTAAACTACGGGACTACCTCAAAATGAAAAGCTTCTGTACAAAGAAGCAAACAATCAACAAAACTAAAAGGCAACTGGTGGAATGGGAGAAGATATTTGCAAATGGTATCTGATAAAGGTTTAGTATCCAAAATATATAAAGAAATGATAAAACTAAATACTCAAAAATGAATAATCCAATTAAAAATGGGCACGATTAGGCATTTCTCCTAAGACACAAATAGGCAGTTCTCCAAAGAAGATATACACGTGGTGAACAGATGCATGAAAAGATGTTCACCATCTCTCATCATCAAATACAAATCCAAATCAAAAGTACAGTGAGGGGGTGCCTCGGTGGTTCAGTGGGTTAAGTCTCTGCCTTTGGCTCAGGTCGTAATCTCAGGGTCCTGGGACCGAGCCCTGCATCGAGCTCTCTGCTCACCAGGGAGCCTGCTTCTCCCTCTCTTTCTCTGCCTGCCTCTCTGCCTACTTGTGATCTCACTCTGTCAAATAAATAAATAAAATCTTAAAAAAAAAATGTTCAGTGAGATATTACCTCACACCTGTCAGAATGACTAAAATCAACAACACAAGAAATGACAGGTGTTGGTGAGGTTGTAGAGAAAGGGGAACCCTCTTACACTGTTGCTGGGAATGCAAACTGGCATAGCTGTTCGGGAAAACAATATGGAGTTTCCTCAAAATTTAAAAATAGAACTACTCTAGCTCAAGCAATTGCACTACTAGGTATTTATCAAAAGAATACAAAAATACTAATTCAAAGTGTTATGTGCAGCATTATACACAATATCCAAATTAAGGAAACAGCTCAAGCGTCCATCTTCATATGAATATATAAAGAAGACACAACACACATTAAGATTTCATTCAAAGGAGCATGGGGTGGGGAAGAGGGATAGAGGCAAACCAACAAACCAATTCTTAACTATAGAAAACAAACTGATAGTTGCCAGAGGAGAAGTGGGTGGGGGTTAGGAGGTAAACAGTGGCTATGGATTAAGGAGTGCACTTGTGGTAAGGAGCTCTGGGTGTTGTACGTAAGTGCTTAATCATTATATTGTACACCTGAAACTAATATGACACTGTATGTTAAGTAACTGGAATTTAACTACAAACTTAAAAAAAACTCAAAAAACAAAACCTGGTGTATCCAGAACCTTACAAAGTACTTCCTCTTCTGAGATTTATAGCTTTTTCTTCCTCTTCTATCCCACCCACATAATTCAGCTTATATAATCATTATATACATAGTAGGAGTTTCATTAAAAATGAAAAGATTTCTTTTTTCAATGCATGAATCAAAAAGGCAACAAAGAAATCCAGACAGGATAATATACTCTATGCCGTCACTTCCCCTTCTGGACTCAAACTGGAAGCTACTAACACTACCATGCTTTTCCTCACATGGATGGATGGGTAATGGGCATGATATTAATGAACCCCCTATTTCAGAATTGGTGTGTTCTAGGTCCTTATTGCCGTTGTTGCCTTAGTTTTATGGAAATTCCATCAGGGACAGTGGTTTTCAGAGTATTACTAGTATTCCTACAGTTCCAACCTCGCCCTGGGTTTCTGCCTAATGAGAATTTCTCTTGGTTCTGATCCCCACTTTCTGTTCAAATTAGCATCCCCTATGTCCTCTCCCACAATATTATAGATGATAGGATTTACCTTTCCTCAGGCTTCAATTTAGCCTTCTTCCTTATGAATATAATACTAGAAATTGGAACCGTTCTAGGAATAGATCATATTCACCAGATACACTATAAACCAAAATAGTCTTACTATCTATATTCTGAATATATGTGTAGCCTATTTTTAAGAGTGGCCAAGGGCCAGAAGGGCTAACATAATAGTATTCTGAAGAGGAGAATCCACAGCTGATATTTGCTTAATCTCTGAATATTTTGATAATTACAAATAAAACCTTAAGAACTATTCCTTCCCTAACTAAAACTGTATACACATGGAATGCTTGGAATGTCCTTGATAAAAGAGATCTTAAGGTATCCTTTAAAAAACATAAAGATATAGAGTGTACTGGAGAGCCAAAAGGCACTACCCAGAAAAGAGAAAGTAGACTAAGGACAATTAGAAATATCTCTTGGTATCAGCTCACCACCCCTATGCTAGATACAATGTAGAGTTAATTCAACCCATTTCTTTGAGTGTCCACTTTGTAAAACTTCCCATCAAACCCAGACCCTTCCCTCCAACGTTCCCACCATCATATTGGGTTGGGACTTGCTCAAGTATGATAGGTATTTTTGCACCATGAAGCTGGCACTGAATAATATTAAAACCACCTGAAAATGAGACTTGATCTGAGCATGAAAATGTATAGCCTCACATGGCTCTAGCTTCTGTATTTCTTCTCCCATTAGTCTTTATTTTCCCTCACCTGCAACTAAGAAAATAACCATGAGGTCCAAGTTTGCCATGAACTGAGAACAGGGTGTATAGATGGACACATGTTCTAAAAGTGATTTTGTATACTTGTGGGAAGGTGGAACCCATATGAATACTCATGAAAGTTTCTATAATATTTGCCTTGACCTTGTAATATCAGTAATGATGAGGACAGATTCAGGCAGAACAAATTTCCAGCTACCATATACCCCATGATCTCCAGCAAATACAAGAGTTTAATCCTCTTCTCAGGCTCTGGATGGGAATCCAGAGGCCATAGAAAAATGGGTCACTCCTGCCACCGATGCCCAGCTGACATACCCAGGAGAAGCACCCTCCAACCCAGTGGTTGCTATGGGTACAGCTTCCCCACCCTCAGGCTCACATCTCTTACTCTTCTGCAACTAGAAAGATCTGGGGAGCCACATCCCAGAAACTTTTCAAGAGAGAGGGGTCTGACTGGTTACAGATGTTACAGAAACCACCTACCATGCCATGCCTCCTTCTTCCCTGAAGAGGAAAAAGCGCATGCTTTCCTTTTTCAAAAAGACTAGGGAGCACAATGAACATATTCTTCAGATGAAAATATGCAATGAAAAGAATTATAATGTCAGTGAAAGCATGAAGAATTTGTTAATAAAAAAGGAGGACTTCTCCAGTATCTTTCCAAAAGCCTCATGAAAGTCAGAGTGTGATCCTACTGTTTCTTACCATAAAATATGTTATTTTAACAACTATGCTCTGGTCTCAGTGTATACATCACCTGTAGAAATTGTAGTCTGGACTTTTACCTAAAATCAGGTAAATATTCAAGGGAATATTAAAAACCCTTGAGAAATTGTTATATAATTTCCTTGAAAAATCTTGGCAGAGAACAGTGTGGACATCTGGGAGTCAGCGCCACCACACACAAGGGAAGATAAATACAAAGGTTGCATCAGTAATTCTCATTCTCAACAGTAACCAATTAGCTGCCCTTAAGACACGAGCTGTGGCTTTACTTTCTGCCGCTGTCTCTTCAACATCTGATAAGGCTTGGGGGTCCACACTTTCTGCTCACTGGCTGGGTCCATCCTGCTTGGTGACCAAACAGTATTGTGGTAAAACTATCACAGAGCCTAAGACTTGCGTGTCACCATCTCTTCACTGTTGATGCAGTAAAACAAGGATGCTTCTCCACATGGAAAGGTGAACATATGATGGAAGGGCATATGCAAGTGAAGGTGTTTGGAGCAGGTGTGCCCACGACATGGAGCACTGCCATGGAAGGATCCTTGTCTCAGCAGCACCCAGGGCTAAACCAGTAAGAAGCTGTGTGCTCCCATTAACTGCTATAGGAGGTGACAGCAGTATTGCATGTTAGGTGGGCTACCAGTGGGAAGGCAGAGCCAGACCTTTCATGAGAACCCTAAGTAGTCTGGGAGTCCAGCTCTAGTCCAGAATTCAGAGCAGTGAAATGTGGTTGTTTTAGTCCTTCTGCCTCTTTCTGGGGTTTCAAGGTCCAGGGTGCTACATAGCCTTGTTTCACTTTAGAAACAGGGCACTGGCAACCAGAACACTGGCAGCACAGGATGCATATTCACACCCTCCCCACCCCACCCCTTTCCTCTCCCCCACCCCCCATTCCTGCCCCAGCCCAGGGCCACAGGCTGTGAGGAATGAGTTTCCTTCTCTTCCCTTTCCCCTCAGCCCAGAGCAAGCTTTTGATTTCTTAGAAGACAATAGCTGTGAAGGAAGGAAGCCCTGTCCCCCATATGGTGACTCTTGGCTGAGTGCCTGGCCTCAGGCATCCTGGTAATTTGGTGGACTTAACAGGGGTCAACAGGAACAGAAGGAGAGACTCTTCAGGCTGTTCACTCAGGGGTGAGTCCTTCAGTTCCATGAGCTGCCCTCAGAACACCAGACCCACGGTGGTTTACTGCAGACACATTCCTTACTGCTGACCTTCAGCATAGTTTTAATATGCAGGAGCCAAACACCATCCTGAGAGAAGGTACTGATGGAGAGGACTGAAGAAAGAATGTTCACTGAGCTTGGATGTGAGAGTGAGTGCATGAGTGTCAAGTGCCCAGCACATCCTCATAAGTGGGTTAATCCTATGAACTACTATCAGACCCTCTTGTGTCACAGGCCAGCGTGAACCATGTGAAGGTGGGTGGTAAATCCTAGATTTACAACTTACCTCGTACTGCTGAGCAGCCCCTAATATCTCTGGTCTCCAGCCCCTTCTATAAGATGCTTGTACTAAAGTAGATCCTCTCTAAGCCCCTTATCATTCCACAGGTCTGTAACACATCAGTGCTATTGTCTGAGGAGAGAAACAATTAAGATAAATAAAGCTAATCTTTCACTTAAGGTTGAGAGGGCATCATGAATACACTTGTTCCTGTTTTAAAATATTTTGTCACTGTATTTGGAAACTGCAGTTACTTCAAATTTGGGCATTCTGGCTAAAGTCCCAGCTATGTAATCTAAGATCCCTAGAGCTTTCTAAGCCTTAGTTTCTGCTTTTAGAAGAAGGGACTTATGATTATTATGGGGAGTGGTAGAAATACTGAATTTCAGTTATGAGCAGAGAAAAAATGTAAGTTCTCAACAGATGATGATGTACCATAGAATGTGTTGCAGATTTTAAAAGGGATGGTCGAAGGGAATATTACTAACATTATTGTAATGTTTACTTACAAATTAATGTTATAAAAAGAATAAGATGTATAATACAAAAATGTTAATAACTCTGCCTACTTAAACTCTACGCATAATACTCATGATCATAATATGACACTTAGAATTTGAGGAACACATAAAAAAACATTGGCATCATATGCCAAGTGACTTACATGATTTATCTTAATTAAGTCTCACAAGAACATGAACAGGTAGATTCTATCATATTCATTGGCTAACAGCCTAGCCACCTTCTTGGATACTCAAATAACTTAATCATGCTCTTCTAAAATCCTTGTGCTCCCTCATGTCTTTATAATAGGTTAGACCAGCAGTGATGATGATGTGGAAAGAGATGCCCATGGAAATGGGGAATGGGACAACTGTCCAAGAATTCACCTTGGAGGGGTTTCCCGCCATCCAGCACCTGGGAAAGGTCCTCTTCCTGGTGCACCTGTTGGCATACCTGGCGTCCATTGCAGGCAATGCTGTCATAGTCACCATCACTTGTGCTGACTCCCGGCTCCACACACCTATGTACTTTTTCCTCAGAATTTTCTCCTTCTTGGAGTGTTGTTTTACAAGTACTGTTATTCCTAAGTTGCTAGTTATCTTTCTTTCAGGCAGGCAAACCATTTCCTTTCCTGCCTGTTTCATACAAGCATTTGTCTTTGTATTTCTGGGATCAACAGGTTCTCTCCTCATAGCAGTAATGTCTCTGGATCGGTATGTGGCCATTTGCAAGCCTCTGCATTATCCGATCATCATGAACCTGAAGACTTGCTTCCTCCTGGTCACTGCCTGCTTTGCTCTGGCCTTCCCTCTCATCATTGGGCTGGTAGTGAAGGTTTTCCAGTTGTCCTTCTGTGGTCCCCATATCATTCCTCATTTTTTCTGTGATCTTGCCCCCCTGATTCATCTCTCCTGCTCTGACACCAGATCTACTGAAATGTTGGCCTTTGTCGTCGCTTTGGTTATCCTTTTGACATCTCTTATCATAACCATCATCTCATACAGCAACATAGTAGTCACAATCATACAACTCCCATCAGCCAAAGAGAAAAAGAAAGCTTTCTCCACCTGCTCTTCTCACCTCATAGTCCTCTCTCTGATGTATGGCAGCTGTGTGTCTATATATGTGAAACCAAAGCAAACAAAAAGGCTGGAGTCCAACAGGGAGGCTGCCCTTGTGAACACGGTGGTGACCCCACTGCTCAACCCTGTCATCTACACTCTGCGGAACAAGCAGGTCCACCAGGCTCTGAGGGAGATGATGCACAAAATGAAAATATCAAGATAAAAAAATCAGATGGCTTTTGACTAGAGGACCTTAGAGAACCCTGTGTCCTCAATTCTGGCCAATGTAGCAGTCCACACAGTTCTGGTACAGTGTCTCTGGCAGATCTCACTTCTCCTTGCTCATCCCTAAAAAAAGAATGGAAATCTGTTTTTCAAGGTCACATTTTACCTTGATGCACATACTATCTTCTCCCTAAATATACCACAATTAGATGACAATTGATTAATCGAAATATCTTTTACTGAATTTTTTTCTTGCCTCAGATATAAAGACGTATTTGAAATTTCCAAAGTTTAGTAATTTACGCACTTTTTATTTCACTTCTCTCTAGCCATAATCGTGGCACAATGGATTGATGATTAACCAAAAGGCATTTAGATAATTAAAACAATAGAAGGTTGTCTATTACTTTCTGGTTATGAAGGAAATGATGGGAATATTACCAATACTTTGGTCCACATTCCCTTCATGTGTAGCCTGAGGAAATAATGGTCATAGTACCCTTCATCTTGGAATATGTATGGTTTGCCCTTAGCTTAGCTACATATGCATGTGTCAGTCCCATGCTGGAGGGAAACAGAATTTTTCTCAGGCTTAGACCATTCTCTAAAGAGAGAGAATGACTGCACCATGCCATGGCTGACCATCTCCAATCTCCTTAATTATTTACTCTAGCTCCAGCCTCTCAGATGCATTATACATATTTATGATTCGTTCCTAACCTAAAGCTGTTACCACAGATGCTTGTGTATATCGGTGGATGGAAGCACTTATTTCATACTTCTATAATTTCTTCCAAAGATTCAAGTGGTTTATCTGCTTCATGTTACTAATGAAAATAAATGAATTAAAAATTTTCCGTCACTGAAGTGTGTTGTCAACTATAAGGTTATCTTCTGATTGATAATCTATTTTATTTTTAAGCGTTTTTTCAAAAAAGATTTTATTTATTTATTGGACAGAGAGAGAGAGCATAAGTAGGCAGAGCAGCAGGCAGAGATAGAGTGGGAAGCAGGCTTCCCACTGAGCAGAGAGCCCAATTCATGGCTCAATCACAAGATCCTGAGATCATGAACTGAGCCAAAGGCAGAGTCTTAACCCACTGAGCCACGCAGGCACCCTGATCATCTTTTTTAAAACTAACATTTCCATTATCTCAATCCTTATAACTTGTGCTTTTTCCAACTATTTGACAACTCTAATGTATCTATTTATGCTTCAAAAGAAACCTCTCTAAAATGATTAAGACAATTTTTTATTTTGTTTCTCTTTAACCAAACCTTGAGATTAGATAATCTCATATATATTTTATGAAACACATTGTACACCATGATTAGATACTATTTGTCCTGCATGGTCCTATTACCATGGTCAGAATTTATCTGATTGATAGTAAGGAAATATCAAACATGTCCTAAAAAAATCTCAGATGATTGGCTGTTATCCATTGTATGAAAAAGGGTTTGGAAAAGCCAAGATCAGAGGAGGAAAGCGTATAGATAGTGTTACAGGAATTGGAAGAAAGAGAGTGATGGTTTAGGGAAGTGACAGTGGGAATGGAATGTAAATGGACCAGAGTAGACTCTGAATCATTTGCACTGAACAAGCCTGGTGCTTGTATTGAACAAGCCTGGTGCTGCTTTCAACTAACTGGTCAACTTCCAAAACCACATAAGTCACCTTCTTCATAAAATATGGAGACTGAGCCATATAATCTCTAGAATCCACTTGACAATACTCATATGCATAGCAAAAAGATGCTGCATGAACATGGAAATAATTGTCCACCCTGAGAGTTGAATTATGGAGGAGTGTTGTGAAGTGGTCAAAGTTCAGGAATGTACAGAATAAATCAAAGAATTGTGGTCAAAGTAATGAAAAGAATGTGAGCCTTCCCAAGATGTTAGTCAGCATTTGATAATAATTTATTACATATAAACTCGATAAATGCACTTTATGTTACTTTGAGATAGACTATGATTGAAGAGTGAACTTGACAAACACAAAAATGAATAACAGGAATCTAAAACTTAGTCTTTAAGTCCAGGATGGTCATTACAAGCCATAGATCATAACCAGTGAAGGACAAACCCAAATCCTAAAATGGAGATTAATGCATTAGATTGTGGTCCTATAAAATATTTTATTGAGACAAATCCCCTGAACTAATTCTGTGTTGAAGATATATCCAATCATAAAAATTAAACCACTTAATTAATGATGGTCATACAAAAAGCTGTAGATATTTAAGGTATGGAACCTGATGTGTTCAGAGATATGTAAACCCTCTTGAAACCATCATCACTACCATTACCATACCTATCTGCCACCTCCAAAAATTTCTTCCTAGCTACTTTTGTTGATTTTTTTGTCATTACATGGTAGGCAAAAGCACTTAATTTAAGATATTCCCTCCTGGTAAAATTTTAAGTAGGCAATAAACTTTTGTTAATCACAGGCCCTATGCTACACAGAACTCCAGAACTTATTATGTATCACTGAAACTTGATCAATACCTCCTTATTTCATTCTCTCTTAGCCCCTGACACCCACAATTCTATACTCTGCTTCACATATTTGTTTAGATTACACATATAAGTGAGATCATGCAATGTTTGTCTTTCTGTTGCCAGCCTTTTCCTTAGAATAATGTCTTCCATGTATATCCATGTGGTTGCAAGTGGCAGGATCTTTTTTTTTTTTTTTTTTTTTTTTTGTAAAGACTGAGTGATATTCCATTATGTATATATGCCACATTTTATTTATCCATTTTTCTTTACGTGGACTTTCAGGTTATTTCTACATCATAGCAATTGTGAAACATGCTGCAGTGAACATGGGAGTACAGATATCTCTCTGAGGTCCATATTTCACTTCCTTTGGTTATATACCTATAGGTGGGGTTCCTGGATCAAAAAATGATTCTATTATGAAATGTATCAGGAAACACTACATTGTTTACCAGATTGGCCGGACCAATTTACATTTTCATCAGCAATGTGCAAGGGTTCGTTTTTGTCCACATCCTTGCTAACACTTTTTAATGTTGTGAGGGTTTTTTTGGTAATAGCCATCCAAAGAAGTGTGAAGTGATATCTCATTGTGCTCTTACTTGTATTTTTCCTTTAAGGATGCCTGCATTTTCATTAGTGATGATGAGCATCTTTTTTTTTTTTTATTTTTTTTTATTTTTTATTTTTTATAAACATATATTTTTTATATACATATATTTTTATCCCCAGGTCTGTGTGGGTAGATGATGAACATCTTTTCATGTACCTGTTGGCTATTTGTATGTCTTCTTTAGAAAGATGTCTATTCAGTTTCTCTGCCTATTTTTTCCACTTTCTTTAAGTTTTTATTTAAATATCAGTTAGTTAATGCACAGTGTAATATTGGTTTCAGGTATACAATTTAGTGATTCAATACTTACAAACAACACCCAGAGTTCATCATGACAACTGCATCCCTTAATCCCCATCCCTTATTTCACCCATCCCTCCAGCCACAAACCCCTGCCCCACGGTAACCATCAGTTTGTTTTCTATAGTTAAAAGTCTGTTTCTTGGTTTTCCTCTCTTTCTTTCTCTTTTATTTCCCTATGCTCCATTTTTTTCCTTAAATTTCACATATGAGTGAAATCACATGGCATTTGTCTTTCTCTAATGGACATATTACTTAGCATAATACCCTTAGCTCCATCCGCATCTTGCAAATGGCAAGATTTCAATCTTTTTGATGGATGAGTAATATTCCATTGCACATTTATGCCATATCCTCTTTATCCATTTAGCAATCAATAAGTATTTGGGCTCTTTCCATAATTTGACTATTGCAGATAATGCAGCTATACATATTGGGGCGTATGTATCCCTTTCCATTGTATTTTTGTATCCTTTCCTTAAATACTTAGTGCAATTGCCAAATCATAGGGTAACTCTATTTCTAACTTTCTGAGGAATCTCCATACTGTTTCCTAGAGTGGCTTCAGCAGTTACATTCCCACCAAGAGTGGAAGAGAGTTCCCCTTTCTCCACATCCTCATTGACAACTAATGTTTCTTGTATTGTTGCTGTTAGCCATTCTGAGAGAGGTGAGTTGGTATCTCACTGTAGTTTTGATTTGTACTTCCCTACTGATAAGTGATATTGAGCATCTTTTCCTCTATCTGTTGGCCATTTGTATGTAATCTTTGGAAAATGGTTTATCATATCATCTGCCCACTTTTAAATTGGATTATTCATTTTCTGGATGTTGAGTGTTATAAGTTCTTTATAAATTTTAGATATTCACTCTTTATCAGGTATGTCATTTGAAAATATCGTTTCTTTAAAAAAAATTTTATTCTACCTACCTACCTACCTATCTATTCCTTTCAGTGGTTGCCCAAGGTGTTCCACACCTTAGAATATCTGTAGCCTTTAATTCTTCATCAATGACACACAGGATTTTTTTTTTGTAAGATTTTATTTAAATTCTAGTTACTTAAACATACAGTGTAATTAGTTTCAGGTATACAATTTACTAATTTAGCATTAAATACAATGCCCAGTGCTCATCACAAGTGCATTCCTTTATCTCCATAATCTATTTAAACCATTCCCCCACCTATCTCCTCCTTGGTGACCATCAATTTGCTCTCTAGTTAAGAAAATGTTTTCTCTATTTCTCTTTCTGTACCTGAAGATTTTTACTTTGATGTAGTCCCAATAGTTTATTTTTGCTTTTGTTTCACTCCCCTCAGGAGACATACCTAATAAGGAGTTCCTCCAGCCAATGTCGAAGAGCTTATAGACTATATTCTCCTTTACGATTTTTATGGTTTCCCTTCTCACATCAAGGTCTTTCATCTATATTGAATTTATTTTTGTGTATGGTGTAAGAAAGTGGTCCAGCTTCATTCTTCTGCATGTTGTCACTTAGTTTTCACAACCCATTTGTGGAAGAGTTTGCCTTTTTACCATTGGATATTCTTTCCTGTTTCGTCATAGATTAGTTGACCACATTGCTGTGGGTCCATTTCTAGGTTCCCTATCTGTTCCATTGATCTAGATGCTTTTTTTTTTTTTTTTTTTTTTTTGCCAGTAACATATTGCCTTGATGACTACAGGTGTACAATATAGCTTGAAATCCAGAATCATGATGCCTCCAGTTGTTTTTCTTTCCAGAATTGATTTGGCGATTTGGGGTCTTTTGTGGCTCCATACAACTTTTAGGATTGATTTTTCTAGCTCTTCGAAAAATGCTCGTGGTATTTTGATGGGGATTGCATTTCATGTGTAGATTATCTGGGTAGTATAGATGTTTTGACAATATTTGTTCTTCCAATCCATGAGCATGAAGTGCTTTTCCATTTGTTTGTGTCCTCTTCAGTTCCTTTCATAAGTGTTAGTTAGATTTATCCCTAGGTAGCTTATTGGTTTTGGTGCATTTGCAAAGGGATCGATTTCTTGGTTTCCTTTTCTGCTGCTTCATTATTGGTGTGTAGAAATGCAACAGAGATTTCTGCACATTGATTTTATATCCTGTGACTTTGCTGAACTCATATATGAGTTCTAGCAAACTTTTGGTGGTATCTTTCAGATTTTCTACATAGAGTATTCTGTCATCTGCAAACAGTGACAGGTTGACTTCTTCCTTGCCAGTTTGTATGCATTTTATTTCTTTTTCTTGTCTGATTGCTTATGCCAAGACTTCCAGTACTATGTTAAATAGTAATGGTGAGAGTGGACATCCTTATCTTTTATCTGACAGTCTGGTAAAGGCCCTGTGTTTCACCATTGAGAATGATATTGGCTATGTGTCTTTGTATATAGCATTTATGATGTTGAAGTATATTCCATCCATCCCTTCTTTGCTGAGGGTTTTTATCGGGAGAGGATGCTGAATGTCCTCAAGTGCTTTTTCTGCCTCTATTGAC
Source organism: Mustela lutreola (assembly GCF_030435805.1). NCBI lineage: Eukaryota > Metazoa > Chordata > Mammalia > Carnivora > Mustelidae > Mustela > Mustela lutreola. The sequence continues at coordinate 38,808,928 of NC_081293.1, forward strand.
AGAAACACTTGGTTCTTATCTATTCTTTTATTAATATGGTGTATCACATTTATTGATTTGGGAATATTCAACCATCCTTGCAGCTCAGGAATATATCATACTTGATCTTGGCAAATAATTATTTTAATATACTGTTCAATCCAATTTGCTAGAATTGTATTGAGAATTTTTGTATCCATATTCACCAGGTATTTGGTCTTTAATTCTCCTTTTACTGAGGCCTTTGTCTGTTTTAGATTCAAGGTAATCCTGGCTTCTTAGAATGCGTTTGGAAGCTTTCCTTCCATTTCTTTTATTTTTTTTTTTCTTTTTCTTTTTCTTTTTTTTTTTTTTTAACAACTTCAGAAGACTAGGTATTAACTCTTGTTTAAAAATCTGCTAGAATTCCCCTGGAAGATAACAAGCCCAGGACTTTGGTTTATTGGGAGATTTTTGATTACTGATTCAATTTCTTGGATGGTTATGGGTCTTTTCAAATTTTCTATTTCTTCCTGTTTCAGTTTTGGTAGTTTGTAAGTTTCTAGGAAGTTGTCCATTTCTCCCAGATTGCCCAGTTTATTAGCATATAGCTTTTGATAGTATTCTCTTATAATGGTTTGTTTTTCTGTGGTGTTTGTTGTGATCTCTTCTCTAATGTCTGTGATTTTATCTATTTGGGTCCTTTCTCCTTTCTTTTTATTAAGTCTACTGTGTGTTATCTATTTTATTCTTATGAATAACCAGCTCTTAGTTTTGTTAACCTGTTCTACTGGGGTGTTTTTTGTTTGTTTGTTTCTACATCATTAAATTCTGCTCTACTCTTCATTGTTTCCCTTCTGCTGGCTTTAGTCTTTGTTGTTGTTGTTGTTCTTGTTCTTCTTGTTGTTCCTTTTCTAGCTCCTTTAGATATTAGGTTAGGTTGTATATTTGAGACTTTTCTTGCTTCTTGAGGTAAGCCTGCACTGCAATATGCTTCTCTCTTAAGACATTTTTTGACGCATCCCAAAGTTTTTTGGGATGTTGTGCTTTCATTTTTCATTTAATTCCATGTATTTTTAAAAATTATTTTTTAATTTCCCAGTTAACTCATTCATTCTTCAGTAGGATATTCATTAACCTCCATCTATTTGAGGTACTTCCAAATTTTTCCTTGTGGGTGACTTCCAGTTTCATAGGGTTGTAATCTGAAAATATGCGTGGTATGATCTTGATATTTTTGTACTTGATGAGGGCAGATTTTCAACCCAGTTGTGATCTTTTCTACAGAATGCTATATGTGTACTTGAGAAGAATGTGTATTTCTGCTGCTTTAGGATGAAATGCTCTGAATATCTGTTAAGTCCATCTAGTCCAGTGTGTCATTCCAAGCCATTGTTTCCTTGTTGGTTTTCTGCTTAGATGGGGTATTAAGGTCCCCTATTATTATTGTATTAACATCAATGAGTTTATGTTTGTTATTAATTGATTTATATATTTGGGTGCTTTCAAGTTGGGAGCATAAATATTTAGATATTGTTAGATATTCTTGATAGGTATACCCTTAATTATGATATAATGCCCTTCTTCATCTCCTGTTATAGTCTCCTTTAAAATCTAATTTGTTTGATATAAGTTTGGCAACTCTGGCTTTCTTTGATATCCATTAGCTTGACAGATGGTTCTCCATCCCCTCACTTTCAATCTGTAGTTGTCTTTAGGTCTAAAATAAGTCTCCTGTAGGCAGCATGTAGATGGATTTTAATTTACTTTTATCCATTCTCATACCCTATGTCCTCTGAATGGCATATTTACATTCAGAGTGATTACTAGGAGATATGAATTTATTACCATTGTGTTGCCTGTAGAGTTGGTGTTTGTGGTATTTTCTCTGATTCTTTCTAGTTTTTATTGCTTTTGATCTCTCCACTCAAAAAGGGCCCTTTAAATGTCTTGCAAGGCTGATTTCACAGTCATGAACTCCTTTACTTTTTATTTTTCTGGAAAACTCTCTATCTCTCCTTCTATTTTGAATGACAGCCTGACTAGATAATTCTTGGTGGCATGTTTTTCTCATTCAGTGTGCTGACTATTTCCTTCCACTCCTTTCTGGCCTGCCAAGTCTCTGTGAACAGATCTGCTTTGAACCTGATCTGTGTTTCCTTGTAGGCTAAGGACTTTTTTTACCTTACTGCCTTCAGTCTTCTTGCCTTGTCTGTGTATTTTGTGAATTTGATTATGATATGCATTGGCGATGGTGTATTTTTATTGAGTTGAATGGGAGTTCTCTGTGCTTCTTGAATTTTGATGTCTGTGCCATTCCCAGATTAGGGAAGTTTACAGCTATAATCTGTTTGAATTATACTTCTGCCCCTTTGTCTCACTCTTCATCATCTGAGACTCCAATGATATGACTGTTATTATGTTTTACTAAGTCACTACATACTCTAAGCCTACTTTCATGGTCCATTACTTTTCTTTCCCTCTTCTTTTCAGCTTCATTATTTTCCATTATTATACCTCTGCTTTGTCCATCTTTGTTTTTAAGACCTCCATTTGTGTTTGCATCTTAGTTGCACCGTTTTAAATTTCAGACTGATTAGATTTTAGTTCTTTTATCTCTGAGGTAAAAGGTGCTCTAGTGTTTTCTATGCTTTTTTTTCAAGCCCAGCTAGTATCCTTATAATGATTGTTTTAAATTGTAGGTCAGGCATTTTACTTTCCTCTGTACTGATTAAATCTCTGACCAAGAGTTTTACCTCATGTGCGTTCTTTTAGGGTGAATGCCTCCATCTTGTCATTTTGTCCAGGAAAGAAAAGAAAAGGGGGGAAAAGAAACCATAAAAAGAACAAACAAAAAACAAAAATGAAGAAAAAACAAGGGGTAAAAAACACAGAAAACCAAAACAATACACTAAAACAAAACAAAACTTGGTCATGAGTGTGTTTTGGTCTGCTTGCTAAAAGAATCTAATTCCCGCCCCCCCCCCAAAAAAAAAATTTTAAATGAGAGTAGACCACAGGCCTGGGTGGCTCAGTCATTAAACATCTGCCTTCAGCTCGGGTCATGATCCCAGGGCCCTGGGATTGAGCCCCATATAAGGCTCCCTGCTCAATAGGAAGCCTGCTTCTTCCTCTCCTACTCCCCCTGCTTGTGTTCCCTATCTCACTGTCTCTCTCTCTCTCTGTCAAACAGATAAATGAAATCTTAAAAAAAAAAAAAGAAAGAAAAAATGAAAGTAGACCAAAAAAATTTAAAATACAGATGAAAAGTGTGTGTGTGTGTGTGTATAGTATATAAATATAATAAATTTTTAAAAAGCAATGGAAAATATAAGAAAATAATTGATAAAATAATAAAAATAAAGGAAATGAAGAAAAGTGAAAAGGAAGCTCAATCCTATATCTTCTAGAGCTGAATTTGCAGCACTGATCAATAAACTTGGCGTGAACTAGTTGTTTTAATTGTCTGTGCTAGTCCTATGGAGGAGGGGCTAACTGCTCTGATTCTTAGGATGACTTATGGTGGCTTGTTTCAGTGAAAATGCTTCTCCAGGGCACATGGCAAGGCGGGTAGGAAACACTCCTGCTTTACACAGCTCCAGCCTCCACTAGTGGCGCTGCTTCCTCGCTAAGTCTTTTTTTTTTTTTTCCATATTGATACAAAAGTCATTTTTTAAAATTTATTTATTTTCAGCATAATAGTATGATTATTTTTTCACCACACCCAGTGCTCCATGCAATCCGTGCCCTCTATAATACCCACCACCTGGTACCCCGACCTCCCACTCCCCTCCCACTTCAAACCCATCAGATTGTTTTTCAGGGTCCATAGTCTCTCATGATTCAACTCCCCTTCCAATTTACCCCATCCCCTTTCTCTCTAACTCCCCATGTCCACCATGCTTTTTGTTATGCTCCACAAATAAGTGAAACCATATGATAATTGACTCTCTCGGCTTGACTTATTTCACGCAGCATAATCTCTTCCAGTCCCGTCCATGTTGCTACAAAAGTTGGGTATTCGTCCTTTCTGATGGAGGCATAATACTCCATAGTGTATATGGACCACATCTTCCTTATCCGTTCATCTGTTGAAGGGCATCTTGGTTCTTTCCACAGTTTGGCGACCGTGGCCATTGCTGCTATAAACATTGGGGTACAGATGGCCCTTCTTTTCACTACATCTGTATCTTTGAGGTATATACCCAGGAGTGCAATGGCAGGGTCATAAAGAAAATCTATTTTTAATTTCTTGAGGAATCTCCACACTGTTCTCCAAAGAGGCTGCACCAACTTGCATTCCCATCAACAATCTAAAAGGGTTCCCCTTTCTCCACATCCTCTCCAACGTTTGTTGTTTACTGTCTTGTTAATTTTGGCCATTCTAACTGGTGTAAGGTGGTATCTCAATGTGGTTTTGATTTGAATCTCCCTGATGGCTAATGATGATGAACATTTTTCATGTGTCTGATAGCCATTTGTATGTCTTCATTGGAGAAGTGTCTGTCCATATCTTCTGCCCATTTTTTGATATGATTGTCTGTTTTGTGTGTGTTGAGTTTGAGGAGTTCATTATAGATCCTGGATATCAACCTTTTGTCTGTACTGTCATTTGCAAATATCTTCTCCCATTCTGTGGGTTGCCTCTTTGTTTTCTTGACTGTTTCCTTTACTGTGCAGAGGCTTTTGATTTTGATGAAGTCCCAAAAGTTCATTTTTGCTTTTGTTTCCTTTGCCTTTGGAGACATATCTTGAAAGAAGTTGCTGTGGCTGATATCGAAGAGATTACTGCCTATGTTCTCCAGGATTCTGATGGATTCCTGTCTCACATTGAGGTCTTTTATCCATTTCAAGTTTATCTTTGTGTGCGGTGTAAGAGAATGGTCGAGTTTCATTCTTCTACATATAGCTGCCCAGTTTTCCCAGCACCATTTATTGAAGAGACTGTCTTTTTTCCACTGTATATTTTTTCCTGTTTTGTCGAAGATTATTTGACCATAGAGTTGAGGGTCCATATCTGGGCTCTCTACTCTGTTCCACTGGTCTCTGTGTCTGTTTTTATGCCAGTACCATGCTGTCTTGGTGATCACAGCTTTGTAGTAAAGCTTGAAATCAGGCAACATGATGCCCCCAGTTTTATTTTTGTTTTTCAACATTTCCTTAGCAGGATACAAAGTCAATGTACAGAAATCAGTGGCTTTCTTATACACTAACAATGAAAATACAGAAAGGGAAATTAGAGAATCGATTCCATTTACTATAGCATTAAGAACCATAAGATACCTGGGAATAAACCTAACCAAAGAGGTAAAGGATCTGTAATCGAGGAACTACAGAACACTCATGAAAGAAATTGAAGAAGACACAAAAAGTTGGAAGACCATTCCATGCTCTTGGATTGGAAAAACAAACATTGTTAAAATGTCTATACTGCCTAGAGCAATTTATATTTTAATGCTATTCCGATCAAAATTCCACCGGTATTCTTCAAAGAGCTGGAGCAAATAATCCTAAAACTTGTATGGAATCAGAAGAGACCCCGAATCGCTAAGGAAATGTTGACAATCACGTTACCTGATTTCAAGCTTTACTACAAAGCTGTTTCCTCCCTAAGTCTTTCAGCAGTGATGGGCTGGATGAAAATGGCTGCCTCCTACTCTCTAGCCTCAGAGCTGAAATATTCATGTCCCTATTCCAGTGAGCCCTCACAGAAGAGTAATCAGTCACCCTATTTGTTTCCCCAGTTTCCACCTGAACCCTGTCAGTGTCCCAGCCTTGTTATCTCAGGTGTGTAAGCAAGTTTCAAAACTCCAAATTCAAGGATGCTTACAGCACAGACCCCCAGTGTTCCTCCAAGGGAAGGTCTTACAATGCTTGCTAGGTCTGTAGTTTATAGCAGAAAGCTGACATCAAGATCCTGTGCTCTCTACTAACTTCCCAGATGCTATGCCTGGGAACAGTGTCACACCTTGGTGCCACCCATTCTTCTTGTGACCCCACGGCTTCTCAGACCACCCTTTCATTCCTGGGATTCTGCCCCTCTTTGCCATGTGAGGACCTTTAATCCAGGCACAATTCTTCTTAAGGTAGTAAATTTTTAAAGTTCAGATTTTTTTCTCTACCACTTCTAATACTTCACAGTATCCTCTGTAGGCAGGATTCTTCCTCATCACTACAGCCCAGGTAAACTTCCATACTTTCTATCTTCCAAAAGGTGGTAGGTAGCTTTTCTATGTATAGTCTTCCAGTTTTTGTTCTCTCAGACCTCTGATTGACTTCTTGGTGTTCAGAATAATTTGACAACTATCTAGCTGTGTTTGAGGGACAAGACAAGCCCAGGGTCCTCCTACTCCTCTACCATCTTAAGTCCCCCTGTGAATTGACAATTTTATCATTATGTTATCTTTCTCTTTAAGTCTTCATAATTATCTTTGCTCTGAAGTGTATTTGTCTTATATTAACACAGCTAATCTAACATTATTTTGATTAGCATCTGCATGCTATGTCATTTTCCATCCTTTTCCTTATAACTACCTATATCATTATATCTCAGGCTAGTTTCTTATAAACTACATTTATTTTATTCATGTCTTATTTGTTCATTTCTATGTTTTCAATCTGACAGCCTCTGTCTTTCTATTGTTGTAAAAAGCACATAATATAAAATTTAGCATCTGAACCATTTTTCAGTTTATGGTACATTAGCATTAAATATATCTATATTGTTGTATAACAGATCTCTTGAGCTTTTTCATCTTGCAAAACTCAAACTCTGTATGCACCAAATATCTCCCTTTCCCCCTTCTCCCCTCCTTGTCAACCACCATCCTACTTTCTATTTCTAAGAGTTTGAGTACTTTAGATACCTCATATAAAAAGAACCTTGCAGTATTTCTTATACCAATCTCTGACTTTTAGGTGGGTGACTTTAGGTCATTTCCACTTAATGCAGTTATTGGTATCTTTCGATTTAGGTGTACCATTTTTTAATTTGTTTTATATTTTTTCCCCTCTGTTTATTCTATCTTCGTGTCCTCAAATCCTGCCTTCATTTGAGGTCTTAGAATATTGCTATTATTCCATTTTAATTCATCACGTTTTTAAAAATCATATCTACTGGCATAGATTTCTTTAGCTGGTTACAAAAAGTACAATTGAGAGGATGTGGAGAAAGGGGAACCCTCTTACACTCTTGGTGGGAATACAAGCTGGTGCAGCCACTGGTACAGTCTGGAGATTCCTTAAGACATTAAAAAAAGAGACTCCTTATGACCCTGCAATTGCACTACAGAGTATTTACCCCAAAGATACAGGTGTAGTGAAAAGAAGGGCCATCTGTACCCCAGTGTTCATAGCAGCAGTGGTACAGTCCCCATACTGTGGAAAGAACCAAGATGCCCTTCAACAGACGAATGGATAAGGAAGATGTGGTCCATATATACTATGGAGTATTATGCCTCCATCAGAAAGGATGAATACCCAACTTTTGTAGCAACATGGATGGGACTGGAAGAGATTTTGCTGACTGAAATAAGTCAAGCAGAGAGAGTCAATTATCATATGGTTTCGCTTATTTGTGGAGCATAAGAAATAACACGGAGGACATGGGGAGATGGAGAGGAAAAGGGAGTTGGGGGAAATTGGAGGGGGAGAAGAACCGTGAGAGACTGTAGATTCTGAAAAACAATCTGATGGTTTTGGAGGGGGAGAGGGAAGGAGGTTGGGTGAGGATGGTGGTGGGTATTATGGAGGGCACGTATTGCATGGAACACTGGGTGTGGTGCATAAACAATAAATTATGGAACACTGATAAGAAATTTAAAAAATAAAAATTTAAAAACGTTTTAACAGTTTAATGATGTTTGTTCTGAGGATAGTATGTCTTTGTATTTAACTTGTTTAAGGTTTTTTCAGCTTCTTAAATCTGTGGGTTTATGTGGTTTGCTAAATTTAGGAAGCTTTCAACCATTGTCTCTTGAAATACATTTTTCAGCAGCGAACTCCTTGTGCATGTACTTCAGATGAAAAGAAGTTTTACCTTCTATTCTTCTACAGGTCCCTAAGGCTCTATTCATTGGTTTTAAGTCTTTTTCTCTTATTTTTTTTTCCATGTGGGATCATTTTTCCTGATCTATTTTCACTTTCATGGACAATTTTACATCATTTCCACTTGTACTTTTGAGCCTAGTAACTAAGTGTTACTTTAATCATTGTATTTTTCAGTTCTAATATTTCCATTGGGTTCTTCTTTAAACATCATTGCGGAGTCCTATGTTTCTATTCACTTTACAAGTGCTTATAATTGCTTGTTATAATATTTTTAAATAATTGATTTAAAGTCTTTGTCAGATAATTTCAATATCTTTTCATGTGAGAGTTGATGTGTCTTGACTATCTTTTCCTAAGAGAACCAAGATATTCCTGGTTCTTCATGTGCTGACTAATTTTGAACTAGGATATCATGTTTTCAAATTCTGAGTCTTTTTAAACATGCTTTTGAAAATGTTGATTTCTTCATTTTGGCAAGAAATGGACCTGATTCATCTCAGGGTATATGTGTCCTCCCATCTTCTATAGGCAGTTTAAATGTCTGTGCAGTTTTCAAAACCATTGCAAAGCTATTCAAATCTGCCCCACATGTGTACCACCAGTGGCAGACTGGGAAGGGCAGAAATCTTTCTGGTAATTCTGTTTTCAAAGTCTTGATTATGCTGATTAAGATCAGATCTCGTCATGCACAGTTTGGGAGTACACCTTTGAGTTACTGAACAAATTTCCTCTGGTTACCCCTCGTCATAATCTCCCCAATACATCTCATGTCCCTGAAGTGCCTCTTTTGGGTTTTGTGACCAGAAGCATGGGGCCTTAGTTACTCTTCTCTGTTGCTCACTTTTGTGACTGGACCAAGAAACAAGAGAATCAGATAATAAATAAACATAGCAAACTCATCACTGATTTGGTGGTATGTCAAAATCTGGTCTTCTTTCCAATCCTCCTGCTGTGGTCCATAGGGCAGAATCATCTCACAGCTGCCCCAGCCATTCTGTTTATAGCCATTTTCAGTGAGGGAGACAAGGTAGAACACATTTTCCCAAAGTACGTGAAAGTAGTTCCTATGGTTATTTAATTCCTTCTTTATTTTTGTATATCACCTTCATCCAATCTTGGACCTCTAGTTTTTGAACACCTGGTCTTGATTCACGTTTCTTCTTCACCAGTCAAAGCCCAATACTCAGTCGCTGCATTGCTAAATTACTTGCGTAGCTTTTGTATTGTAACTGGTTCCATTATGAGTTCAACGGCCAGAGTCACTGAGGTTTTGGGAGGGGAAATGCCTGATGACTATTTTCTTGCATTAATTACTTAAGAGTATCAACAAGATAATGATGGCAATATTTTATGATTTCCCACAAGCTTGTAAGTTTCACAGAAAAATATTTTCAAGTTGAACTAAACAATGAAAAAATGCTCCCTAAAGAATTAATTATCTGCTAATTTATCCCCACTGGAGTCACTAGTAGGCTAGGAAATGAATTTGTTACTTCTTATTATAAGCCCAAGTGCACAGAGAATTTCTGTGTGGTAGCTCCTTACTCATGGTGTTCTGGGATGAAAAGCCTTCCGTGTAGCTCTGGAGAATTCCCTGTTAATGCTCTATCACAGTTACCACTAACTCACTCTGAAGCCACTTCTGCTTATGGCTCTCAGAGCCAGTTGACACATACTAGTTAAGCAAAAATAAATAAATAAACTTCCTCTTGCCTGTCACCCTGCCTCTTTATTCTTTCTACTCCTTCCTACAAACTGTTCCATTCTAATAAGCCCCTCACCTGAGACTACAATTTCCCATGGCATTCATTTGCTTATACTCCACTTTGTTCCTGGATGTGAAACAGCTTTATTTCCTTAGCTTCCCTCCCCTTACTGACAATCTTCATGAAGATGAATTCATACTTACTGGAAGCGAATTGGAATGATGGCAAAGGAGTGAAATATTTCATTGGGTCTCAAAGTGTGGTCCCTACACCAGTAGCAATACATCACCTGGTAACTTGTTATAAATGCAAATCCATAGGTACCACCCACACTGTCAGAAACTCTTGGGATAGTGCCCAGTAATGTGTATTTTTACAAACTCTCCAGCTGACACTGATGCATGCCAGTGTTTGGGAACCACTGTGACTAGGGAGTTAATCACCTGGCAGTGGCATAATGAGGGAAAATAATGTTTCAGATGTGGATTGCTTGTCAAATTGGAAGGACCTTTTGAACGAGTTTCCACTGTGTTTGGAAGAAGAATGATTGCTAGCACCCTGAGTGGTTCAGTGGGGTGAAGGAGGGGAGGCAAAGTATAAATGTTGAGTCAGATGGGCTGACAATGCCTAAAGCCTTCATTCCCTCTCTGCCTACCTGCTCCATCTGTTAGCCTAGATATTAATCTCTCCACTTACTGATAACACTTTGCCAATTATTCCCAGTGGTATTTTTCTAATAAAAATTCACTCGTTATTATTCCAGCATTTTTTCCCTTCAGTGATCCTGGGAATAGTTGACAAAAACAATTTTAATGACTAGGCCTCAAAAACATGACATTATTATACTCTCCATATGTAACTTCAATAATGTACTCACACTTCCTGGCTGGCTTTTTGCTATTTTTATCATATAAATTTGGATTCAACCAAAAAAATTATTTTGTTGATGTATAGTTATTTCAGTTTTATAAATAATCTGAAAGCTGAATCATTTCAGTGACACATGGCATTGTCTGAATTTTACATTTTAACCTTCCTGATTTATATGAAATATTAGTGCAGTGTGGTTTTAATTTATATTTCCCTCATCATTAAGTACCCTCAATATTTTAATATAATCCCAGCCTTTGGTAAAATCTCTTTTTGTGAAGGAACTTTGCATATATTTTGACTAGTTTTCTTTTGTTTCATTGTCTTTTCCTTACTGATTTGTAGATTTGTCTGATTAAAAATAGCTTCTCCCACACTGTGACCTGCACTTTCATTTTCTTAATGCTGTCTTGTAATAAATAGAGGTACTTAACACCATTGTTTTTATGGTAAATTTTTTAGTCTTGGTCAAGATATTTTTTTTGTTTTCCCCCAAACACATTAAGATATTCAGCTGTATTGTCTTTTAGATGATTGCTATACCATTTACATTTAGATCTACAGTGCATCTTCTGTATAGCTTTGCTTTTTTCCTCCTTTAAATTTATTTTTTCGTATGATATAGAGAAAGGATCAAGTTGTATTTCCTCCATTTGAATACCCACTTAACACATCACCGTCTACATTTATTGAAGAACTGTCACTTCCCTACTGCATTAGACTGTCATTTTTGTCATAAATTGGCTGATGTATATTTTATGGCTAAGTCAAAGAAGTCAGAGAAAGACAAATACTGTTATCTCATTTGTGTGTGGAATCTAAAAACATCTAACTCATAAGAACAGACAGTGAAATATTAGTTGTCAGGGCTGAGAGGTGGGGGAAATGGGGAGATTACTGGTCAAGGGTCTGAACTTTCAGTTATGAAATGAGGAAGTTTGGAGGATCTAAAGTATAGGAAGGTGACTATAGATACCAATATTGTATTGCACACTTGAAAATTGCTGAGAGTAGAGGGTTTAAGATTCTTACCATAAATAACAAAATGGTAACTATGTGAAGTGAAAGATGCTTTGGTTAATCTTACTGTGGTAAACATTTCATAATACATGGGTATATCAAATCATCACTCTGTACACCTTAAACTTATACCATGTTATATGTCAATTATGTCCCAATAATGTGGGGGAAAAGGAGAATATTCTGTAGCATGAAGCTCTTTGGAAATGTTGGAAACTATTTTCACACCTTATGAAAAAGTACATAAGATGTGTATCATTCCTTCCTTAAATGAAACAGTGAGATGTACCACAAGAAAGTGTCACAGTTACTATGGACCTTGTGTCATTAAGAAATAGAGGAATAGAAATTATAAAGAACACCATTTAGTAGAAGGCCATAAAACTGCAGACATGAAGAATGTCACTTGAGGGTCAATGGGAGAGCAGTGGAAAGAGAATCCAAACACCCACATGCTGATGTTCCTAGAGTTGCCCAAGTCTAGAATCACTCCCCACCTTTAGTATCCTTGACAGCTAGGCCTACTGTGACTCCTGTTCAGGGTTTCTATGAATGAGATGCTACTTGTGAAGTAAATAACCCTCATTGTCCATGATTGGAAGGATTTACGTTCTTTTCAAAACAGAGTCAAACTAAGATGGGTGAGGAGAAAGCAGAGCTCCTCTATTTTTGGTGGCCGAATATTTCCCCAAGAGCAGACCTGATCGACAAAGGTGAGACATGCTTCCAGAAGAAGCCAGCCTTCTGAGGATGCAGCAGGTGCTCACCCTGGCAGTATGCCTCTTGATCAGTCTGAGCATGAGCTTCCCACAATGCCTGCACTGGCCACTTTCCTTCCCTGCCTTGTGGGTGGCCTGACCTCCCAACTAAAGAAGAGGCTGATAGATACCTCAACCCCACATTGAGCAACCCAGCCATATTGGAGGCTGAAGAATTCCAATTCATCTCCTCTGGTTCCTGAGGCTTCATCTCAGGAGATTTGTCTCCAAACAGTGATAAGTGCTGGATAGGAAAACAGAATTTGATTGTGTTGTCAGTCCAGAGAACATCTTCCTCTACCCATATCTTACAAAAGCCTAAGATCCCCAGAGTCACACGTGTGGAAAGAGATCAGTCTGATTTACTGAATCTTAGGAATCTTGGACACTGACTTTATGACACCCACCAATATAATACTAATTATTGGTGAGGTGATGACTCAAGCCCAGTGAAAAGGATCCCATTTACTAAAAGAGGATCATACAAATTAGTTTTCTCTCCATTGCAATTTCTTCACCTTCTCCTCTAAGTAGTTCCCCTCCATTAAGTGTAAAACTAGTTCATGTAATAAGCTGTAAAGGTGTTATCAGAAGAGGTGTGAACTTAAAAATGTAAGCTTTGCCACCTCAAAGGAGTTTGTTTGGGGGGGAGGGATTATTGATGGCTCTTCCATTCTTTGTGTAAAATATTAACCTTGCAAAATGTAGCATTCACCATTGCATTCTGGAAAAGTCCTGAAATAAAGATACTTAGGAATTTTGTGCTAAAAACACCACTTAGAACCACATGTGTGAACACTTGGAGCATCCATCCACCAGAGTGAGACAAGCACAAGAAACCCTACTAAGAAAGTAACAGAAGTGCAGGAGGCAGACCCTTACAAAAGAGTTGCACTTCTGAGATTTATAGATAGCTTTTTCTACTTCTTTCTATCCCACACACATAATTCAATTTAATTAATCATTCTCCATGCAAAGACAGGTTCATTAAAAAGGAAAAAAATTCTTTTTTCCATGCACGCATTAAAAAGAAAACAAAGATGCCCAGATAGAATAAATTACCCTATACCTTCAATTTCACCTCACGACCCCAAGTTGGAAGCTACTATCAAACACTACTATACTTTTGCTTATGTGGAGGGATATATATTGGGTATAGTATTAATGAGAATTCTAGATTAGAATTGATGTGTTCTGGGTCCCCAAAGCCATTGTTGCCTTATTTTTAATGGAAAATCCATGAAGGACAGTGGTTGCCAAAGTATTATTAATAATCCAACACTCCACCCTCAGCCTGGGGTTTGGTATAATGAGTGTTTCTCTCCATTCTGATCCCTACTTTCTGTTCAAATTAGCATCTCCTACGCCCTCTCCCACAATATCATAGATGATGGGATTTACCTTTCCTTAGGCCTTAACTTAGCCTTCTTCCTTAGGGAGATAATACTAGAAATTGGAACCATTCTAGGAATAGATCATATTAACCAAATACACTACAAACCAAAATACTCTTATTATCTAAATCCTGAATATAGGGGTAACCTAATTTTTCAAGAGTAGCTGAAGGAAGGAATGGAAAACATAATAATATTTTGAAGGGGTGTTAGAGAGGAGAAGGGAGTTGGGGTAAATTGGAAGGGGAGGTGAATCATGAGAGACTATGGACTCTGAAAAACAATCTGAGGGGTTTGAAGTGGCGGGGGTGTGGGAGGTGGGGGTACCAGGTGGTGGGTATTATAGAGGGCACAGATTGCACGGAGCACTGGATGTGGTGAAAAAATAATGAATACTGTTTTTCTGAAAATAAATAAATTTAAAACATTTAAAAAAAAAAGAAAAAAAATTTTTTTGAAGAGGAGAATCCATAAACTAAAGTGTGCTTTATCCTTCTAAGTTTAATAATCACAAATACAACTTGAAGAACTGTCCCTTTCCTTACTCTAATGGGATAACGAAACACTCAAAACACAAGCAATGCTGTAAAATAGCCATAACAAATGAAATCAAGGTACCATTTAAAAACACAAAGAAATAGTAGGTGAAGAATAGGCCAAGAAGGCACTATCCAGAAAAGAGAAAATAGACCAAGGACAATTAGAAATATTTCTTGGTACCAGCTCACCACTCCTTATGATAGATACAATGTAGAGTTAGTTCAGCCCATTTCTTTGTCCATATTGTCCACTTTGTAAAACTTTACATCAAACCCAGACCTTTTCCTCTCACATTCCCACCATCATGTTGCTGTAGGGACTCATTTGGTTATGATAGGTATTTCTGCACCAAGAATTAGCACTGCATAAAATTAAAACCTCATGCAAATGTGCCTTTATTTTAGGATTAAAATATATAGTCCCATATTGCTCTAGCTTCTGTAACTTTTCTCCCATTACTCTTTATTTTCCCTCACTTCCAACTGAGAAAATAACCATGGGGTCCAAGTTTGGCCTGGATGGAAAGTAGAAGTGTGTGGATGGACAGATATTATAAAAATGATTTTGTATATTGGGATAGATGGGGCCCATGAATACTCATGAAAGTTTCTATAGTAATTGCCTTGACCTTGTGAGACCAATTATGATGAGGGCAGATTCATGCAGGACAAATTGCCAAGTACCATGTGCTCCAGGGCTGCCAGAAAATACTTTGGGAGTTTTGTCTCCTTATTGGACTCTGGATGGGAAACCAGAGGTCACAGAAAATTGGGTCACTTCTGCCATGGCAGCCCAGCTGAGATAGAGGAGAAGCAGCAGTTTTCTAACACAGTGGTTGCTATGGATATAGCTTTTCCCCCCTCAAGCTCACATCTATAGTCTTCTACATTTAGAAAGAGTCTGGGGTTCCACATCCCGGATACATTTAAAAAGAGTGGGGCCTGCCAGGTTAGAGATAGTACAGAAACCACCTAGAATTTCCCTTTCTTCCCTGAAAAGGACAATGTGCGCTTTCCTTTTTCAAGGATATTGGAGAGCACAATGCAAGTATTTTTCAGATGAAAATGTGCAATGAAAAGAATCATAATATTGGTGGAAGAATGAGGAATCATTGACCAAGAAAGGCCGAGTTCCCCAAAAGCATCATGAAAGCCAGGGTGTAATCTAGCTGTTTTTCACCATAAAGTCTGTTTTTTTAAAAACTGTGCTCTGGGCTCAGTGCAAATATCACAGTAGAAAATTGTCGTCTGGACTGTTAACCTCAAATCAGTAACAATGTTTAACTTGGGATTTAAAAACCCCTGGGAAATGGTAGTATAACTTCCTCCAAAACTCTTGTCAGAGAACAATCCTGAGCTATGGAAACAGGACTTCGGCTTTCAGAGCACCGGCAGCATGGGATGCATATTCACCGCACTGTGGGACAACAGGCTGTGAAAAATGTGTTTCCTTCTCTTCGCCTTTCCTCTCAGCCCAGAGCAAGCTCTTGATGTCTTCCAAGACAGTAACTGCAAGAAGAGGAAACCTGACTCCCCAGTGAGGTGATTCATGTGTGTGCCTGGCTTCATGGTCCCTGATGACCAGGTGGACTTACTGGGGTCAAGAGGAACAAAACCAAAGGCTCCTTCTGGTTGTGCCACTCAGAGGGAACAGTTTGGTTTCATGAGCTGCCCTTCAGAGGACCTGGCCCAGGGTGCATTACTGAGAGAAACACATCCCACACACCAGACTTTTAGCCTAGCATTGAGATGCTAGAGCAAAACACCATCGCGAGAGAAGTTAACTGATTGAAAGGAATGAAGAGAGAAGAATGTTCATGGAGCTTTGACGTAAGAGTAATTTATGAATGCCAGGTGCCCTGCATAACCTGCATAATAGTGGGTTGATCTTGTAAACTACTATCACTCCCACCTGCATCACAGACCAGCATGAACCCTGAAGTGAGGATGAGGAGAGGTAAATCCCGGATTTACAATTTACCTCAAGTTGAGCAGCCCCTAATGTCTCTTATTTTCAGTCTCTTCTATAAAATGTTTGTGCTAAAGTAGTTGCTCTCTCCGCCCTGTCTCATTCCACAGGTCTGTAACTCACCAGTGAATCTAACCAAGGGTAGAAACAATTATGGTAAATAAAGCCAATCTTTCACTTAAGATTGAGAGATCATCAACAATAGATATTATCCCATTTTAAAATATTTTGTCACTGCATTTGGAAATAGCAGAGCCTCCAAATTCTGGAATTCTGCCTAAAATCCCAGCTAAAGCCCCAGCTATGTGTCCCAGAGAGCTCTCTGGAACTCTCTAAGCTTCAATTTCTGCTTCCATTGAAGGGGCTCATGGTTATTGTGAAGACTAATAGAAATACTGAATTTCAGTGACCAGCATAGAACAAGCGTAAGTCCTCAACAGATGATGATGATGACAACTTAGACCATAGAATGTATTGCAGATTTTACAAGGGATATTCAATGGAGATATTACTAACATTATTGTTAGGTTTACTTACAAATTAATATTATTAAAAATAAAATATTTGTAAGTATGAAAATGTCAACAACTCTGCCTACTTATGATGCTCTATTAAGCATCATATTATTGATCATAATATTACACTTAGACTTTGAAGAACACATGGAAAACAGTGGCATCATCTGTCAAGTGACTTGCATGGTTTATCTTACTTAATTCTCAAAGAACATGAATAGGTAGATACTATCATCTTCATTCTACAGAGGGTGAAAGTGAAGTTCACAAAAGTCTCCAAAGGAGACCCATTCCTCAGGAGTTAGAACTCAGTATTGAACTAGTACTGAACTCAGGTCCATCTGATTCAAGGATCAGTGGGCTAAACCACATTGTTATCTGTTTCTCCACCTTCTTTGACAGGCAAATAACTTAATCATGCTTCTCTAAAACCTTTGTGTTCCCTGATGTAGGTTAGACCAGCAGTGATGATGATGTGGAAAGAGATGTCCATGGAAATGGGGAATTGGACAACTGTCCAAGAATTCACCTTGGAGGGGTTTCCTGCCATCCAGCACCTGGGAAAGGTCCTCTTCTTTGTACACCTCCTGGCATACCTGGCATCCATTGCAGGTAATGCAGTCATAGTCACTATCACCTGTGCTGACTCCAGGCTCCACACACCTATGTACTTTTTCCTCAGCATTTTCTCTTTCTTTGAGTGTTGTTTCATAAGTGCCGTTATTCCTAAGTTGCTTGTCATCTTTCTCTCAGGCAAGCAAACCATTTCTTTTCCCGCTTGTTTCATACAAGCATTTGTCTTTGTATTTCTGGGAGCAACAGGTTTCCTCCTCATAGCAGTGATGTCTCTGGATAGGTATGTGGCCATTTGCAAGCCTCTGCATTACCCGACCATCATGAACCTGAAGACTTGCTTCCTCCTGGTTATTGCCTGTTTTGCTTTGGCCTTCACTCTCATCACTGGTCCAGTAGTAACAGTTTCCCAGTTACCCTTCTGTGGTCCCCATGTCATCCCCCACTTCTTCTGTGACATTGGCCCCCTGATTCATCTCTCCTGTTCTGACACCAGGTCTGTTGAAATGTTGGCTTTTGTCCTCGCTTTGTTTATCCTTTTGACATCCCTTATTATAACCATCATTGCATACAGCAACATAGTAGTCACAATCATACGACTCCCATCAGCTAAGGAGAAACAGAAAGCTTTCTCAACCTGCTCTTCCCACCTCATAGTTCTCTCACTGATGTACGGCAGCTGTGTGTTCATATATGTGAAACCAAAGCAAACGAACAGGCTGGACTCCAACAGGGAGGCTGCCCTTGTGAACACGGTGGTGACCCCATTGCTCAACCCTGTCATCTATACTCTGCGGAACAAGCAGGTCCACCAGGCTCTGAGGGAGATGATGTGCAGAATAAAAATATCAAGATAAAAAATTCACATGGCTTTGAAGTGGAAGGCTTCAGAGAACCATCTGTCTTCATTCTGCCCAATTTAGCAGTTCACAGAGTTGTACTGCAATGTCTCGGGCAGCCACAGTTGATCTGTACATCACTAGCAAAATAAAAATTTGTTTTATAAGACATATTTTACATTGCTGTGCATAACTATCTTCTCCCTAAATATTCCGCATATTGATGACAACTGATTAATTGCAATACCCTTTACTCAATTTTTATTATTACCACTGATAAACATCCTATGCTTGAAGTTTCTAAATTTTAGCAATATATAAAATTTAATTTTACTTCTCTTCGGCCATAAACATGACTCAACAGAATTAATGATGCTTTAAGAAAGGCATCTAAATAATTAAAATAATAGGAGGGTATATATTGCAATGTATTTAGGAAGGCAGGGATGGAAACAGCACATGTGCTTCAGTCCACATTCTCTCCATGCCTAGACCAAGGAAATAATGATCGTAGTACCTGTCAACTTGGAATATATTTGGTTTGCATCAGGTTTGCCCTTAAATTTTATTCTTGGCCCTTAGCTTAGCTATATATGTATGCATCAATCCCATGCTAGGGAGAAACAGAATTGTTCCCAGACTTAGAGAACCAAATTCTAAATAGTGGTAATAACCACAGCATTCCACAGAAGACCAATACTCCTAATTCTTAATTATTATAATAAATTCTTATTTATTCTAGCTCCATTACCTCAGATGCATAATGTGTACTTATGATTGGTTCATCTCCTAAAACTGTTGCCATAAAATGTTTCTGCATGTCAATGGAAGGACCTTATTTCATATTTCTGTAATAACTTCCAAAATTCAAGTTCTTAAAAATCTAAGTTATTTACTTATCTACTTCGTATTGCTAATGAATTATAAACAAATTAAACATATTTCCTGGTTGAGTGGTGTTGTCAACAGCTAAAGTTATCTTCTGATTGATAACATATTTAAAAACCAACATTTCCATTATCTCAATCCTTAAGCTTTGAGTACTTTTCACACCTTCCCAACAGGAATGTATCTATTTATTATTCAGAAGAAACATCTCTAAAAAGATTAAGATAATTTTTAATGTTGTTTGTCTTTAACACAAAGCCTGAGGTTAAATAATCTCAAATACATTTTATGAAACACATTCTACACCATGATTAGATCCTATTTGGCCTCGATGGTCCTACTACAAAGTTCAAATTTCATCTGATTGACATAAAGAAGTATCAAACATGTCCTAAAAAATCACAGATGATTAACTATACACACTGTATTAAACAGAGTTTGGAAAAGCCAAGATCAGAGTAGAAAAGTGGGTACAGACACTGTACAGGAATTAGAAGAAATAGAATGACAGCTAAGGGAAGTGGCAGTGGGAATGGAATACAAAGGGACCAGAGTAGACACTGAAACATTTGTATTGGACAAGACTTGGTGCTGCCTTCAACTAACTGGTCAACTTCTAAAAACAGGTAAGTTACATTCTTCATAAAATATGGAGATTGAGCTATTAATCTATAGGGTCCACTTGAAAATACTCATGGACATAGCAGTGAGATGCTGCAGGAACATGGAAATAATGTTCCACCCTGAGATTTGAATAACTGAAGAGTGTATGGATGTGGCCGAGGTTTCATAATGTAGGAATAAATGATGGAATTGTGGTCAAATTTCTGAAGGGTGAATTTCCCCAAGGCTTTAGCCAGGATTAGATAATTATTTAGTAGACATAAACTAATTAAATGCACTTTATATTATCTTGAGATTGGCCATGATTGAAGAGTGAGCTTGACAAACAATACTGAAGACCAGAAATCCAAAACTGAGTCTACAAATCCAGTCTGGTCATTACCAGTCAAAGGCAGTACCAAGTAAAGGACAAACTCTCATGTGGAGGTTAATGCACTAGATTCCGGTGCTATAAAATGTTTTATTGAGACAAATCCCTAAGCTAATTCTATACTGAAGATATAACTAGTCATATTTTTAAGTCACTTTGTTAGCATGTGATTAACATATAAAAAGCTATAGATATATAATGTTTACAAGTTGATGTGTTTTGAGATAAAAATACACCCTTGAAGCCATCATCGGTATCAATGCCAGGAACCAATCACCTTCAAAAGTTTCTTCCTGGTCCCTTTATTGTCAATCTTTTTTCCTTTGCAGGTAAAAGCACATACTTTAAGATTTAGCCTCTTAAATTTTTATGTAGGCAATAAAGTATTGTTAATCATAGGCTCAATATCACACAGATCTCCAGAATTTATTTATTATTTATTACTGAAACTTGATCAATAATCCCTATTTGTTCAGCCCCCAAAACCACCATTCTATGGTCTGCTTCTACATATTAGTTTAGATTCCACATAGAAGATATGCAGTGTTTTTTTCTGTTTCCAGCCTTTTTCCGTAGAATAATGACCTCCAAGCATATCCACATGGTTGCAAGTGGCATGACCTTCTTCTTTGTAAAAGCTGAATGATATTCCATAATGTATACATGCCACATTCTATTTATCCATGCTTCTTTACACAAACTTTTAGGTTATTCCCCCATCTTAGCTATTGTAAAAAATTCTACAGTGAACATGGGAGTACAGATATCCCTTTGACATCCATATTTCAATTACTTTGGATATATACCCAGAGGTGGAATGCTGGATCAATAGAAATCTTATTTTGAAATTTTCAGGCAAGACTATATTATTTACCAGATTGTCTACACCAATTTACACTTTTTTTTGTTCGATTCAATTTTATTTCTTTTCTTTTGTGTGTGTGTGTGTGTATAGTTCTTTTTTTTTTTTTATTTCTTTTCAGCGTAACAATATTCATTGTTTTTGCCCTACACCCAGTGCTTCATGCAATACGTGCCCTCCTTAATACCCACCACCTGGCTCCCCCAACCTACCACCCCCCGCCCCTTCAAAACCCTCAGGTTGTTTTTCAGAGTCCATAGTCTCTCATGGTTCACGTCCCCTTCCAATTTCCCTCAACTCCTTTCTCCTCTCCATCTCCCCATTTTACACTTTCATCAAGAGTGTACAAGGATTTCTTTTTCTCCACAACCTTGTTGACACATCTTTTCTTTTGTGGGTTTTGGTAATACCCATCCAAATAAACTGTAAAGTGATATCTCATTGTGGTTTTTACTTGTATTTCCCTTAGTAATGTTTGCAATTCCATTAGTGATGGTAAGCATCTTTCAATGTATCTATTAGTCATTTGCATGTCTTCTTTGGAAAAATGTGTATTCAGTTACTCTGTCCATTTTTTCCCACTTTCTTTAAGTGTTTATTTAAATTCCACTTTGTTAACATACAGTGTAATATTGGTTTTAGGTGTACAATTTAGTGGTTCGACACTTATATACAACACCCAGAGTTCATGATGACAAGTGAACTTAATCCCCACCCCCTACTTCATTCATCCCTCCAGCCACATCACCCCTGGTTACCATCAGTATGTTCTCTATAGTTAAGATGCTGTTTCTTGATTTGCCTCTCTCTTTCACTTTCCAACTCATGCTCCTTTGTTTTGTTTCTTAAGTTCCATGACTGAAATCATGTTATTTGTCTTTCTCTGACTTTTTTCACTCGGCATAATATTCTTAAGCTCCACCTACATTTTGCAAGTGGCAAGATTTCATTCTTTTTGATGGCAGACTAATATTCCATTGGATATATATGCCACATCCTCTTTATCTATTCAGCAGTCAATAGATATTTTGGCTCTTTCCATAATTTGGCTATTGTGGATAATGCAGCTATAAGTATTGGGATGCATGTATTCCTTCAAATTAGGATTTTTGTATCCTTTCGGCACTAGTAGTGCAATAACTGGATCACAGGGTGGTTCTATTTTCAACTTTTAGAGGAACCTCCAAATTGTTACCCAGAGTGGTTCACCAGTTTGCATTCCTACCAACAGTGTAAGAGGGTTCCCCTTTCTCCACATCCTCACAAACACTTGTTGTTTTTTGCAATGTTGATTTTAGCCATTTTGAAGGTGTGAGGTGATACCTCATTGTAGTTTTGATTTGTATTTCCCTAGTGATGAGTGACATTGAGTATCTTTTCATGTGTCTGTTGGCCGTCTGTATTTCCTCCTTGGAAAATGTCTTATCACATCTCCTGCCCATTTTTTAATAGGGTACTCATTTTTTGGATGTGAGGTTTTTTTTTTTTTTATAAATTTCGATACTAACCTTTTATCAGATATATCATTTGCAATTATCTTCTCTCATTCCATAGGTTGCCTTTAGCTTTGATTGTTTCCATCACTGTGCAGAAGCTTACCCAAAGCAATGTATACATTTAAAGCAATCCCTATCTAAATGCTAACAGTATTTTTCACAGAACTAAATCAAACGATCCTAAAATTTGTATATAACCAAAGGACCCAAGTAGCCAAAGTAACCTTGAAAAAGGAAAACAAAGCTAGAGGCATCATAATTCTGGACTTCAAGTTATATTGAATAACTATATTGGTCAAAACAGTACAGTAATGGCACAAAAAAAGGACACGTGGATCAATGGAAAAGAATAAAAAATCAATGGAAAAGAATTAAAAACCCAGACATAAAACCACAATTACATGGCCAATTAATCTTTGCAAAAGAAAAAAGTAATATCTAATGGGGTAAAGATCGTCTCTTCAACAAATATTGTTGGGAAAGCTGTACAACTACCTGCAAAAGAAGGAAACTGGATCACTTTCTTACACCACACAAAAAAATAAATTCAAAATGGATGAAAGACCTAAATGTGAGACATGAAACCATAAAAATCCTTGAGAAGAATACAGGACATAATTTCTTTGACATCTGCTAGAGTAATTTCTTATTTAGTGTGTTTCCTGAGGCAAAGTGAAACAAAAGCAAGAATGACTATTGGGACTACACCAAAATACAAAACTTCAAGTATGGAAGAAAAATGAGAGAGAGAGAGGGGCAAAACATATTCTTAATATAGAGAACAAACTGATAGTTACCAGAGAGTAGGTGCATGAAGGGATGGATTATATAGCTGATGGGGATTAAGGAGTACACTGGTGATGAGCACTGGGTGTTGCATGGAAATGTTAAATCAAAAATTGTACACCTGAAACTAATATTACATTGTAATGTAAATGACTAGAATTTAAAGAAACACTGAAAAAAAAAGTGTGTCACTGGTAAAGAACAAAGGTCTACACACATTCCAAGCATGTGGAAACTTTCAGGCACCTACTGGAAGTAAATAGATAGATGATAGATAGATAGATGATGACAGATGATAGATAGATAGATAGATAGATAGATGATAGGTAGATAGATAAAATGAGCTCTCATTATTCCCATTACCTTTTTGTTTATAAAGCTAAACATGCCCTCATTAATAGTTCAATTATTCCTGGGTGACGGAGGGTCTTTCAAATCAATTTCTGTTTTAGGGTCCCTTTGTTTTATCTCAACAGTGTTAGTTTGTTGTTGGCCCTAAACTTTCAATTTTCTAAGTCCATCTGAAAGTGTTCAGCCAAATACTGGAGAAATCTCAGATCTACAATTTCTAATACAATTTTCTGGTCAGTTCCCTATTTCAGATTTTAGCCATTTATACAAAGAGAGTACAGGGATCATTCCATGTCAGCATGGAGTCCCCCCCAAAAATCAAAAGGTTCTTTTTTTAAAAATTTTTTAATTTTTTTTAATAAACATATAATATATTTTTATCCCCAGGGGTACAGGTCTGTGAATCGCCAGGTTTACACACTTCACAGCACTCACCATAACACATACCCTCCCCAATGTTCATAATCCCACCCCCCTTCTCTCAACCCCCCTCCTCCCAGCAACCCTCTGTTTGTTTTGTGACATTAAGAGTCACTTATGGTTTGTCTCCCTCCCAATCCCATCTTGTTTCACTTATTCTTCTCCTACCCCCTTAACCCCACATGTTGCATCTCCACTTCCTCATATCAGGGAGATCATATGATAGTTGTCTTTCTCCGCTTAATTTATTTCACTAAGCATGATACCCTCTAATTCCATCCACGTCATAGCAAATGGCAAGATTTGAAATCAAAAGGTTCTTGAAACATTCCCGCTATAAACATTCAGAATTCTAGATTCTTCTCTAAGGTGAATTTTTTTTTGTTGTTTTTATAAATGTAGTTACTCAAAAATAGCCCTACTTTTCTTTTCTTACTGTTTCTGGGCTTTGGTAAGTGTTTTCCACGATGGAATTTTTAAAAATCTTTTTAACTTTCCCACATGATAGTTTTCAATAAATTTTGTCTTTATCTGAGAAAGATGAAGTGGTCCAGGTCTAAAATCCCCAGGCAGTAAATGACTAATACAATTCAATGCCACATAGCAATGCTTTGGTTTTTCTGTGGCTTTGAAAGTCTTCTATTATGGCTCTAATATGACTTTGCTTACATGCATCTTCCACTGATTGAACTTCTGAAAATCTGAAGTGAGGAATGACCCATTAAAGCAATAGCCTTCTGAGTAAGACCTGGAGGAAAGTAGTCTAAGTTGTGAAATCACAGCAGGTAGAACATAAGAAGACACTGAGGACCAGTGTATGGTAATATGAATAGAGTGTTCCTAACTTTAGGTTTTCCCAGAGAATTTTTGAGGAAGGCTGAAATGGAGTCAAAATACCAATCCAAAAAACTGCCTTCTGAATATCTGGTATATTTCCTTCTTTCCAGAAGTTCTTCCAAAATGCTTTGTCTTTGCCATTTGAAAAGTTTCCCGTAATGGTCTTTGCAATTCTAAATCATGCTTAGTAAACTTGTGCTATTTTAGAATTTAAGCACAAGGATTATGATTATAGTGAGAATACATCTGAGTTCTGATTGAAGAAGGTTTGACGTAGGCAGAGAGAAACCCATTGTGGCACACACACACACACACACACACACACAAAAGAGCAAGTCTCAATAGCTAACATCCATGGTTCTTTATGAAATTCTGTATCGGGCGTTTGATGATAAAACTATATAGTTAATAGCCTAGAAATCATTAGATCTGGAGCAGGAAAACTAAAAATGAAGACCTCCTATGTTAAAGTGCTTTCTCTTATAAACAGACAAGACAGGACCTTCTCATTGAGCATTTTTTAGAGGAAAGGTTTATTGTTCCAAAAATAAACAAAAACAAAAGTTAGCTAACAGCATGTGCATACCAATTAGTCCCCAAAGCCAGATGAATGATAAGGAAATATCTACCAAAGCCCTATCCTTAAAAAGTTTACTTCTTAACATTGAGCCTATCTATGATCAGACAAAATAGACCAAAAAAAAAAAAAAAAGGAAAAATTATTTCAGAACTTCATTAATAACAGTGAAAGGAAATGACAGTATAGAAAGGCAGTACTTCTCCTAGAAGAACAGTTTCTTTTTTTTATATATAATTTTTTATTTTTTATAAACATGTATTTTTATCCCCAGGTCTGTGAATCACCAGGTTTACACACTTCACAGCACTCACCAAAGCACATACCCTCCCCAATGTTCATAATCCCACCCCTTTCTCCCAAACTCCCTCGCCCCAGCAACCCTCAGTTTGTTTTGTGAGATTAAGAGTCACTTATGGTTTGTCTCCCTTC
This sequence comes from Mustela lutreola, assembly GCF_030435805.1. Classification (NCBI taxonomy): domain Eukaryota; kingdom Metazoa; phylum Chordata; class Mammalia; order Carnivora; family Mustelidae; genus Mustela; species Mustela lutreola. The sequence continues at coordinate 38,834,761 of NC_081293.1, forward strand.
CAATCCCATTTTCTTTCATTTATTCTTCTCGTACCCACTTAAGCCCCCATGTTGCATCACCACTTCCTCATATCAGGCAGATCATATGATAGTTGTCTTTCTCAACTTGACTTATTTCGCTAAGCATGATACGCTCTAGTTCCATCCATGTTGTCGCAAATGGCAAGATTTCATTTCTTTTGATGGCTGCATAGTATTCCATTGTGTATATATACCACATCTTCTGGATCCATTCATCTGTTGATGGACATCTAGGTTCTTTCCATAGTTTGGCTATTGTGGACATTGCTGCTATAAACATTCAGGTACACGTGCCCCTTTGGATCACTACGTTTGTATCTTTAGGGTAAATACCCAATAGTGCAATTGCTGGGTCATAGGGCAGTTCTATTTTCAACATTTTGAGGAACCTCCATGCTGTTTTCCAGAGAGGTTGCACCAGCTTGCATTCCCACCAACAGTGTAGGAGGGTTCCCCTTTCTCCGCATCCTCGCCAGCATCTGTCATTTCCTGACTTGTTGATTTTAGCCATTCTGACTGGTGTGAGGTGATATCACATTGTGGTTTTGATTTGTATTTCCCTGATGCCGAGTGATATGGAGCACTTTTTCATGTGTCTGTTGGCCATCTGGATGTCTTCTTTGCAGAAATGTCTGTTCATGTCCTCTGCCCATTTCTTGATTGGATTATTTGTTCTTTGGGTGTTGAGTTTGCTAAGTTCTTTATAGATTCTGGACACTAGTCCTTTATCTGATATGTTGTTTGCAAATATCTTCTCCCATTCTGTCAGTTGTCTTTTGATTTTGTTAACTGTTTCCTTTGATGTGCAAAAGCTTTTGATCTTGATGAAATCCCAATAGTTCATTTTTGCCCTTGCTTCCCTTGCCTTTGGCGTTGTTCCTAGGAAGATGTTGCTGTGGCTGAGGTCGAAGAAGAGAGAAGAACAGTTTCTATCACAAATTCCTATCTATTAAGAATTTTCAAAAACTAAGAAATCAATTAAAGCATGTGGGAGTGCATGAGGACATAGTTCTAGGAAAACAAAATAAAGGCAGTTAGATTCAGTGGTAAGAAACTCTATTAAAGAATTGAAAACTTCAGATGACCAATGGGGACATGTATCAATCATTATGGGGCTGAAATGGCCCAAGTCAATCCCCCAAAAAAAGACCGGAGCTCTTTGGAAAATGGCTGATTACAATGTTGCTGCAAGAAAGAATACAATGGGGGTGCCTGGGTGGCTTAGTCCTTAAGCTTCTGCCTTTGGCTCAAGTCATGATCTCTGCATCCTGGGATCAAACCCCAGGAAGCAGCTGCCTGCTGGGTGGGAAACCTACTTCTCTCTCTCTTACTCCCCCTGGTTGTGTTCCTTCTCTCACTGTGTCTCTGTCAAACAAATAAATAAATAAAATATAAGAAAGAAGAAATAAAGAAAGAACGAACACAATGAGCTTGGAGATCCTTTTGATGTTAGCAGGTGCCCCCAGAATAATATAAACATTTCAAAAGGCACAGGAGTTAACTTGAAAGGGAACCCAGTGGCCACAATTATGGAACAATTTGAGCAATACATGAACAGTAATATTAATAGACATAGACCATTACATGAAACAATTACTCTTGATCCATCCATGTTGAGATGGGTAAAGAATTGAATAAATACTGGGTGTTCCACAGAACTATTGAGTCATTGAACATTATATCAAAAACCAATGACATGCTATATTATGGCTAGTTAAATTTAAATTGAAGAAAAAAGAAAGGAAAAGTTAAAAAAAATGGAATAAATAAATAAGGGGGAAGGAAAATCACTTCCTTAGAGTAGAATTCTAAGTGTAGATGGAATGATGGAAATAGACCCTCACAATTTGAAAAATACCATGATAATAACTGTTTCAGATAAGAATCATCACTGGATAATAAGTGAGTGGGCAAAAGTGTAAAGATGGATATTTACATAATCTTAAAGCATCTTCCAATAAAATATTAATTACCATGGGAAAAATAGTAACTTTACTAGTTTTAAACAGACACCACTTTAACCAAGTGATTATCTGTAACATACAGTAAACTAAGGTCACCAATAAAAAGATATGGTGACATCATATCCCTGAGAAAGGCACAACATCATTTCTATAGTATTTTTGACAAAATTGCACAAGCTAACTTTAATCAGACAAACCCACATTAAGCATCACTGTATAGAATAAACAGCATCTTCAGGAGTATCAAAGTCATGAAAGGCAAAGAAATATAGAAGAAACTATCCCAGATCAGAGAGGGTCTAGGAAACAAGAAACTATGCACAGATGCATCACATCGCCCAGATTAGATCTTGGACCAGATGAAGGACATTTAGTAGGACAACTGACAACTTATGAATAAGATCTACAAATTAAATGCTCATTTCCTTGTTTTGATCATTGCTCTCTGGTTATATGGTAATATTGGAGGATGTTGTATGAAGGGTATATGAGAATTCCCTGTGTTCAGTTTGCAATATTTTTTGCTAAGTCTGAAGTTTTTGCAAAGTGAAAAGTTAAGTAAAAAGTTTTAAAGAAAAAAAGCAGGTTTAAAATTAATGTGATCAGGGATGCCTGGGTGGCTCAGTTGGTTAAGCATCTGCCTTCGGGTCAAGTCATGATCTCAGGGTCCTGGGATCAAGTCCCACATGGGGTTCCCCTGCTTAGCACAGGAAACCTGCTTCTCCCTCTCTTACTCTCCCTGCTTATGTTCCCTCTCTTGCTGTCTCTCTCTCTTTGTCAAAAAGTGGATAAAATCTTTAAAAAATAAAATAAAATAAAAATCTGTTGTGTACTGGGGCCTGGGTGGCTCAGTAGGTTGAGCATAGGAGACTCCTGATTTCAGCTCAGGTCATGACCTCAGAGTTGTGAATCAAGCTCTATGTCATGCTCTGTGCTCAATAGGGAGTCTGTTAGAGATTCTCTCCCTGTGCCCCTCCCCCAACTCACACTCATTCTCTCACTCCAAAATAAATAAATGAATCATTAAAAATCATTAAATCATTAAAAAATCATTAAATATTTTTTGTGTAGGATATATACATATATATATACATATGTGTGTGTGTGTGTGTGTAATCTCCACACACATAAATATGAAATTGCTGGATCCTGTAGCAAATACGTAAAATATGCTCAACGTCAATAGATTTCCAAATTTTACCCTTCCAGTGTCATGAATAGGAGTTCCAGTAGTCTCAATGACACTTGGCAGTGCCTGTGAAAGTATTATATTGTGGTTATAATTTGTATTATCCTCGAAATGAAATAACCTGAATATTTTATTATAATACCAGCCATTTGTATGGTCTCTTTTTGTAAAAGGACTCTGCAAATATTTTGCCCAGTTTTCCTTTGTTACATTGTCTTTGCCTTACAGAACTGTAGATTTGTCAGATTAAAAATAGCTTCTTGGAGACTGTGGTTTCCACTTTCATTTCCTTAATGTTGTCTTGCAATAAATAGAGGTACTTAATATCACTGCTTTTTATGATAAATTCCTTTGTCTCAGTCGAGAAATTTTTTTGTTTTCCCTCAAACACATAGGTATTCTGCCGTGTTTTCTTTTTAAAAAAATTTTAATTTCTTTTCAGTGTAACAGTAGTCATTGTTTTTTGCACCACACCCAGTGCTCCATGCAATCCGTGCTCTTCCTAATACCCACCACCTGGCTCCCCTAACCTCCTACCCTCCCCACCCCTTCAAAACCCTCAGGTTGTTTTTCAGAGTCCATAGTCTCTCATGGTTCAACTCCCCTTCCAATTTCCCTCAACTCCCTTCTCCTCTCCATCTCCCCTTGTCCTCCATGTTATTTGTTATTCTCCACAAATAAATGAAACCATATGATAATCAACTCTCTCTGCTTGACTTATTTCACTCAGCATAATCTCTTCCAGTCCCGTCCCATTTTGTGTTGACACAAAAGTTGGGTATTCATCCTTTCTGATGGAGGCATAAGACTCCATAGTGTATATGGACCACATCTTCCTTATCCATTCGTCCATTGAAGGGCATCTTGGTTCTTTCCACATTTTGGCAATCGTGGCCATTGCTGCTATAAACATTAGGGTACAGACAGTTCTTCTTTCACTACATCTGTATCTTTGGGGTAAATACCCAGTAGTGCAATTGCAGGGTCATAGGGAAGCTCTATTTTTAATTTCTTGAGGAATCTCCACACTGTTCTCCAAAGTGGGTGCACCAACTTGCATTCCCACCAAGAGTGTAAGAGGGTTCCCCTTTCTCCACATACTGACCAATATCACTGATGAATATGGATGCTAAGATTCTCAACAAGAGCCTAGCAAACAGGATCCAACAGCACATTAAAAAGATTATCTACCATGATCAGGTGGGATTTATCCCTGGGTTACAAGAATGGTTCAACAGGGACACCTAGGTGGCTCAGTTGGTTAAGCAGCTGCCTTCAGCTCAGGTCATGATCCCAGTGTCCTGGGATCGAGTCCCACATCGGGGTCCTTGCTCGGCAGGGAGCCTGCTTCTCCCTCTGCCTCTGCCTGCCATTCCGTATGCCTGTGCTCTCTCTCTCTCTCTCTCTCTGACAAATAAATAAAATCTTTAAAAAAAAAAAAAGAATAGTTCAACATTCGCAAAACAATGTGATAGAACAAATTAATAAGAGAAGAGAGAAGAACCACATGGTCCTCTCAATTGATGCAGAAAAAGCATTTGACAAAATCCAGCATCCATTCCTGATTAAAACACTTCAAAGTATAGGGATGGAGGGAACATTCCTGAACTTCATAAAATCTATCTATGAAAGACCCACAGCAAATATCATCCTCAATGGGAAAAAGCTTGCAACTTCCTGTTGAGATCAGGAACACGACAAGGATGCCCACTCTCATCACTCTTGTTCAACATAGTATTAGAAGCCCTAGCAACAATAATCAGACAACAAAGAGAAATAAAAGGTATCCAAATTGGTAATGAAGAAGTCAAACTCTCTCTCTTCGCGGTTGACGTGATTCTTTATATGGAAAACCCAAAAGACTCCACCTCCAAACTACTAGAACTCATGCAACAATTCAGTAATGTGGCAGGATACAAAGTCAATGTACAGAAAAGAAGATGTGGTATATATACACAATGGAATACTATGCAGCCATCAAAAGAAATGAAATCTTGCCATTTGCAACAACGTGGATGGAACTAGAGCGTATCATGCTTAGCGAAATAAGTCAAGCAGAGAAAGACAACTATCATATGATCTCCCTGATATGAGGAAGTGGTGATGCAACATGGAGGCTTAAATGGGTAGAAGAATAAATGAAACAAGATGGGATTGGGAGGGAGACAAACCATAAGTGACTCTTAATCTCACAAAACAAACTGAGGGTTGCCGGGGGGAGGGGGTTGGGGAGAAGGGGGTGGGATTATGGACATTGGGGAGGGTATGTGATTTAGTGAGTGCTGTAAAGTGTGTAAACCTGGTGATTCACAGACCTGGGGATAAAAATATATGTTTATAAAAAATATATGTTTATAAAAAATAAAAAATTAAAAAAAAAAAAAAAGAAATCAGTAGTTTTCTTATCCACTAACAATGAAAATACAGAAAGGGAAATTAGAGAATCAATTCCTTTACTATAGCACCATGAACCATAAGATACCTGGGAATAAACCTAACCAAAGAGGTAAAGGATCTGTACCCCAGGAACAACAGAACACTCATGAAAGAAATTAAAGAAGACACAAAAAGTTGGAAGACCATTCCATGCTCCTGGATCGGAAGAATAAATATTGTTAAAATGTCTATACTGCCTTGAGCAATCTATACTTTTAAGGCCATTCTGATCAAAATTCCACCAGTATTTTTCAAAGATCTGGAGCAAATAATCCTAAAATTTGTATGGAATCAGAAGAGACCCCAAATCGCTAAGGAAATGTTGAAAAACAAAAATAAAACTGGGGGCATCACGTTACCTGATTTCCAGCTTTACTACAAAGCTGTGGTCACCAAGACAGCATGGTACTGGCATAAAAACAGAAACATAGACCAGTGGAACAGAGTAAAGTGCCCAGATATGGACCCTCAACTCTATGGTCAAATATTCTTCAACAGAACAGGAAAAAATATACAGTGGAAAAAGACAATCTCTTCAATAAATGGCGCTGGGAAAACTGGACAGCTCTATGTAGAAGAATGAAACTCGACCATTCTCTTACACCGCACACAAAGATAAACTTGAAATGGATAAAACACCTCAATGTGAGACAGGAATCCATCAGAATCCTAGAGGATAACATAGGTAGTAACCTCTTCGATATCAGCCACAGCAACTTCTTTCAAGATATGTCTCCAAAGGCAAAGGAAACAAAAGCAAAAATGAACTTTTGGAACCTCATCAAGATCAAAAGCTTCTGCACAGCAAAGGAAACAGTCAACAAAACAAAGAGGTAACCCATGGAATTGGAGAATATATTTGCAAATGACAGTACAGACAAAAGGTTGATATCCAGGATCTATAAAGAACTCCTCAAATTCAACACACACAAAACAGACAATTATATCAAAAACCGGGCTGAAGATATGAACAGACACTTCTCCAATAAAGACATACAAATGTCTATCAGACACGTGAAAAAATTTCATCATCACTAGCCATCAGGGAGATTCAAATTAAAACCACATTGAGATATCACCTTACACCAGTTAGAATGGCCAAAATTAGCAAGACAGGAAACAAGATGTGTTTTCTTTTAGATGAGTCTTATACCATTTACAGTTAGATCTACAGTGCATCTTCTGCAATGTTTTTTTTTTTCCTCTTAAAAAATTTTTTTTTGGTATGATAAAGAGTAAGGGTCAAGATGTATTTTCTCCATTTGAGTACCCACCTGACACAGCACCATCTACCTTTATTGAAGGACTACCATTGCTCTACTGCATTACACCGTCATTTTTGAATTATATCTGCTGGTGTATATTTTATTGCTAAGTCAAATAAGTCAGATGAGAAAGCAAATACTGTATGAACTCATTTGTGTGTGAAAACTAAAAACATCTAACTCATAGTAACAGACAGTGAAATGGTGGTTGTCAGGGGCTGAGTGGTGGGGGAAAGGAGGAGATGTTGGCCAAAGTGTGCAAACATTCAATTATGAAACGAGTAAGTTCTGATGATCTAAGATACAGCACAGTGCGTATAGCTAACAATACTGTATTGCACACAAGAAAAGTGCTGTGAGAGTAGAAATTTAATGTTCTTACCACCACCACCACAAAATGGTAAAGGATATGTTAGTTAACCTTATTGTTGTAAACATTATATAAAGTATAGGTATATCAAATCATCACTTTGTACACCTTAAACTTACATAGTTATATGTCAATTAGATCATAATAAAGCTGAAGGAAAAGAGAATATTCTACTTATAATTTTTTTAATTACATAAACCCTTTCCAGACCTTTTGAAAGAGTCTGTAAGAATTGTACTGTTTCTCTCTTAAACAAACCACTGATATGTAAAAAGACAAAACACAGTCACTGTGGATCCTGTGTCTTGAGAGATAGATGGATAGAAATTAAAAGTGTAAAGAAAACCATTTAGTGGAAGGCCATAAACTTGTAGACATGAAGAATGTGGCTTGAGGATCAATGGGAGAGTAGAGGAAAGAGGATCCAAACACTCAGAAGGACTTTCCCCAGTATCTTCCCAAAAGTCTGATGAAAGCCAGGGGGTAAACCAGCTCTTATTCACCATAAAATCGATTCTGTTAACAACAGTGTTCTGGCCAAGGTGCATAAACCACATGTAGAAACTTGTAGTCTGGACTTTTACTTCCTATCAGTAGCAATATTCAACTTGGGGTTTTAGAAACCCTTGGGAAATTTTCATATAATTTCCTTGAAAAATCTTGGCAGAGAACAATGCAGACATCTGGGAGTCAGCATCACCACAGACAATGGAAAGATAAATATAAGGGTTGCACCAACAACTCCTATCCTCAACAGTGACCAATTAGCTGCACCCAGCACACTAGTCATGTCTTTCCTTTCTTCACCTGTCTTTTCAGCATCTCATAAGGTTTGGGGGCCTTTACTCTCTGTTCATTGCCTGGGTCCATCCTACTTGGTGACGGGTCTTGCGGCAAAAATATCACAGAGCCTCAGACTTGCCTGTCAGCAGCTTCTCATTAGGATACAGTAAAATAAGGCTGCTTCTCCCTTGGAAAGGTGAGCATTTGGTGGAGGAGCTTTGTGACTTAGAAGGTGTCTTGGAGGAGTGGAACCCATTATGAGGAGCACTGCAGTAGAGGGAGCCTTGTCTTGGTAACACCCAGAGCTTAACATAGAAGATGCCAGCTCCTGCTGAAGAGTATGGGAGGTGGGCAGCAACATTGCATGTTTGGTGGGCTTTAACCCACTGAGGGAGGCAGGGACAGACCTTTCATCAGAACCCTACGTAGTCTGGGAGTCAAGCTCCAGTCCTGAATTGGAGGCAGTGAAATATGGTTGTTTTAATCTCTCTGATCCTTTCTAGGGTTTCAGTGGTCAAGGCTGCCCTGCAGACTTGTGCTATAACACATTCTGGGCTGTGGAAACAGGGCTTTGTTGGCCAGACCCTGACAGCATGTGATGCACATTCACCCCCCTCAAGGACAACAGGCTGTAACAAATGAGATTCCTTCTCTCTCCTTTCCCCTCAGTCTAGAGCAAGCTCTTGATTTCTTAGAATACAATAGCTGCAAGAGGAGGAAGCCCTGCCCTCCATTTGGTGACTTGTGTGTGCACCTGGTTTCGGGGTCCTGGTGCCTTGACGGACTTAATGGGGTCAACAGGAACAGAAGCAGGGGCTCCTTGATGCTGTGCCACTCAGGGGTGAGGAGTTCGGTTTCAAGACCAGCTCTTCAGAGGACCGGGCCCACAGTTGGTAAGTGAGATTGACACATACCACACTGCCACCCTTTACCCTAGTACTGATATGCAGGAGCCAAAAACCATCCTCAGAGAAGTCACTGAGACGACTGAAGAGAGAAAATGTTCCTGAGCTTTGATGTAAGAGTGAGTATATGTAGGAGAAGAATCAATGAAACAAGATGGGATTGGGAGGGAGACAAACCATCAGTGACTCTTAATCTCACAAAACAGAGGGTTGCTGGGAGGAGGGGGGTTGAGAGAAGGGGGGTGGGGTTATGAACATTGGGGAGGGTATGTGCTTTGGTGAGTGCTGTGAAGTGTGTAAACCTGGTGATTCACAGACCTGTACCCCTGGGGATAAAAATATATGTTTATAAAAAATAAAAAATAAAAAAAAAGAGTGAGTATATGAATACCAGGTGTCCAGCATATTCACCTAAGAGGGTTAATTCTATGACCTACTGTCACTCCCACCTCCACCAAAACCCAGCATGAACCTTGGGTGGGGGTGGTGTTAAATCTTGGATTTCTATTTTATGTCATGCCACTGAGTGGCCCATAATGTCTCTAGTCTCCAGTCTCTTCTATAAAATGCTTGTGTTAATGTAGATCCTCTGTAAGCCCCATGTCATTCCACAGGTCAGTAACTCATCAGCGACTCTAACTAAGGATGGAATCAAGATAAATAAAGCAAATCTTTCATCAGCAATACATTTGTTTCCCTTTGAAAATATTTTAACACTGTAGTTAAAAACAGGAGGAGCTCTAAGATCTGGCAGTTCCAGCTCAAGAACTAACTCTGTGACCTAAGCTCTCTGGAACTCTCTAAGCCTCAGTTTTTGCTTCTGGAGAGGAAGGGGCTCATGGTTATTTTGAAGAAAAATAGAAATACTGAATATCAGTGATAAGCATAGTACCATGCATAAGTCCTCAACAAGTTATGATGATCTGACAACTTGGACTATAAAATGTATACATTATTAAAGCAGATATTCAAAAGAACATTACTAATATCACTGTTATGCTTACTTACAAATTGACAATATTATTAAAAACAATAAAATGTAGTATAATTACAAAAATACCAACTCCTGCCTCCTAGTGATGCTCTATTTAAGCATTATATTAATGACCATAACATTACAATTAGACTTTGAAGGACACAAAGGAAACATTAACTTCATACGCCAAGTGAGTTACATGCTTTATCTTAATTAATTCTCACAAGAACATGAACAGGTCGTTCGTATCATCTTCATTCTAAGAGGCTGAAAGTGAAGTTCACAAAGCCTAACATCCTTTCCAAAGGAGATACATCCCTTTGGAGTTAGAACTTAGTATTGAACTAGTATTGAACTCAGGTCCTTCTAATTCAAGGACCAACTGCCTAAACTACTTTCCTATCAGCCTAGTCACCTTTTTGGATAGGCAGATAACTGGATCATATGCTCCTCTAAAACCTTTGTGCTCCCTGAGGTCTCTATTGAAGGATAAGACCAGCAGGGATGTTGCTATAGAAGAAGATGTTCATGGAAATGAGGAATGGGACAACTGTCCAAGAATTCACCTTGGAGGGGTTTCCTGCCATCCAGCACCTGGGAAAGGTCCTCTTCTTTGTACACCTAATGGCATACCTGGCATCCACTGTAGGCAATGCAGTCATAATCACCATCACCTGTGCCGATTCCCAACTCCACACACCTATGTACTTTTTCCTGAGCATCTTTTCCTTTTTGGAGTGTTGTTTCATAAATGCTGTTATCCCTAAGTTGTTGCACATCTTTCTTTTAGGCAGGCAAACTATTTCCTTTCCTGCCTGTTTCATACAAGCCTTTCTTATTGTATTTCTGGGAGCAACAGGTTTCCTCCTCATAGCAGTGATGTCTCTGGATCGGTATGTGGCCATTTGCAAGCCTCTGCATTACCCGACTATCATGAACCTGAAGACTTGCTTTATCCTGGTCACTTCCTGCTTCACATTGTCCTTCAGTCTTATCACAGGTCCACTAGTGAAGATTTCCCAGTTATCCTTCTGTGGTCCCTATGTCATCCCCCATTTCTTCTGTGACATAGGCCCCCTGATTCATCTCTCCTGTTCTGACACCTGGTCTATCCAAATGTTGGCTTTTTTCCTTGCCTTATTTATTTTGTTGACATCCCTTATCATAACCATCATTGCATACAGCAACATAGTAGTCACAATTGTACGACTCCCATCAGCCAAGGAGAAACAGAAAGCTTTCTCCACCTGCTCCTCTCACCTCATAGTCCTCTCTCTGATGTATGGAAGTAGTGTCTTTATATATGTGAAACCAAGACAAAAGAACAGGCTGGACTCCAACAGAGAGGCTGCCCTTGTGAACACAGTGGTGACCCCACTGCTGAACCCTGTCATCTACACTCTGCGGAACAAGCAGGTCCACCGGGCTCTGAGAGAGATGATGTGCAGAATGAAAAGATGAAGATGAAAAAAAAAAAAAAAACATGGCCTTGGAGTGGAGGGCTTCATAGAACCATTTGTCTGCATTCTGGCACCTTGGAATATATTTGGTTTGATTCAGGTATGCTCTGAAATGTTGTTAGCTTAGGTATATATGTATGCATCATCCCATGCTGGAGAGAAACAGAATTCTTTTCAGGCTTAGACCACTGTCCAGGAAGAAGGAATGACTACATCATCCCACAGCTGTCCAGCTCCTATTTTTTAAGTTATTTATTCTAGCTCTAACCCCTCAGATGCATAATGCATAATTATGATTGATTCCTCTCCTAAAGCGGTCACAGAGTACTTGTGTATATCTGTGGAAGGGAGCACTTATCTCATACTTCCAAAATTTCTTCTGAAGTGTCAGGTTGAGGGAACCTAAGTTATTTGCTTACATACTTCATAGTGCTAATGAAAAGAAACTAATTAAACAGTTTTTTTGCTTGACTTGTGTTGTCAACTATAAAGTTATCTTGTGAAGAACCTTGTTAATAATAATAATGTGGGTTATTAGTAAATAACCCACATTAGAACTAATATTTCCATGAACTCAATCCTTAAACTTTTGTACCTTTCGCACTTATTTCCCAACTAGGATGTATCTATATTTTCTTCAGAGGAAACATCTTTACAAAGATTAACACAACTTTTATTTTATTTCTAAACCAGACCCCAAGGTTAGATAATCTCAAATACCTTTCATGAAACATATTCTACACCAATATTAGATCTTATTTGGCCTTGATGGTTCCATTACAAAGTTCTGATTTCACCTGATGGACAATGAAGAAATATCAAAGATGCCCTAAAAATTCACAAATGACTGTACACATTGTATTGAACAGAGGTTGTAAAAGCCAAGATCAGAGTACAACAATGGGCACAGACACTGTACGCATTCTCCTTCCCAAGAAAAAGAATAATGGCTTAGGGAAGTACCAGTGGGAATGGAATTCAAAGGGGCCAAAGTAGACTCTGAATCATTTGCACTGGACAAGCCTGTGCTGCCTTCAACTGGTCAACTTCCAAAAATATGTAAGTCCCCTTCTTCATAAAATACGAAGATTGAGCCAGATAATCTCTAGGGTCCACTTGAAAATACTCATGGACATAGCAGCAAGATGCTGCAGAAACATGGAAATAATGTTCTACCCTGTGATTTGAACTCCTGAAGTGTATGGAAGTAGATAAGTTTCAATAATTTAGCAATAAATCAAGGAATTGTGTTCAAACTACAGAAAACAGTGTGAATCTTGTTTTCTGTTTGATAATAATTTATTATACTTAAAGTAACTAAATGCACTTCATATTATCTTGAGAGAGACTTGAAGACTGAGCTTGACAAATAGAAAAATGAAGACTATAAATCCAAAACTGAGTCTATAAATCCAGGATGGTCATTGCCAGCTGTATATGATCTCCCATGAAGGACATACCCTAATTTGGAGATTAATGCACTAAATTGTGATCCTTAAAACATTTTATTGAGACAAGTTCCCTAAGCTAATTCTGTATTCATGACATTTCCAAATATAAAAATTAAACTACTTCACTGATGTATGATTGACATTCAAAAAGCTGTATATATCATGTTTATAATTTGATGTATTTGGAAATAAGTATACACCCTTAAAACCATCATTACTATCAATGCCATTAATCTATCTATCACTTTCAAAAATTTCTTCCTGACCCTTTTGTTGTTGAATTTTTGCCCTTATGTGGTAGGTAAAAGCAGTTAATTTAAGATCTAAATCTCTTAGCAAAATTTGAAGTAGGCAATAAACTATTCTTAGTCACAGGCCCTATGCTATACAGACCTACAGAACTTACTTATTATGTGTAACTGAAACTTGATCAATACCTCCTTATTTCACTCTCCCTCAGCCCCTGGAAATCACCTTTCTACATTCTGCTTCCAGGTATTTGTTTAGATTCCACATATAAGTGAAATCATGCAATGTTTGTCTTTCTGTTGCCAGCATTTTTCCTTAGAATAGTGTCCTCCACGTATATCCATGTGGTTGCAAGTGGCAAGATCTTCTTCTTTGCAAAGATTGAATGATATTCCATAATGTATATATACTGCATTTTATTTATCCATTCTTCTTTTCATGGACTTTAAGGTTATTTGCACATTGTAGCAATTGTGAAACCTGCTGCAGTGAACACGGAGTACAGATATCTCTTTGAGATCCATATTTCAATTTCTTTGGCTATATACCCAGAGGTGGGATTGCTAGATCAAATGGTAATTCTATTTTGAAATGTTTCAGAAAATACAATGTTTACCAGAGAGGCTTCACCAGTTTACATTTTCATCAACAGTGTACAAGCGTCCCTTTTTCTTCACATGCTTCCTAACTCTTCTTATCCTTTGTGGGGAGTTTTGGTAAAAGCTATCTAAAGAAGTGTGAAGTGATATCTGATTGTGGTCTTACTTGTATTTTTCCTTTAGTGACGTTTGCATTTGCATTAGTGGTGGTGAGCATCTTTTCATGTACCTGTGGGCCATTTGTTTGTCCTCTTTGGAACAGTGTCTATTCAGTTTCTTCTTCCATTTTTTTTAATAGTTTGTTTTCTTGTCTATATGTTTTTTTTTAATTTTTATTTTATTTTATTTTTTCAGTATTCCAAGATTCATTGTTTATGCACCACACCCAGTGCTCCATATAATACATGCCCTCCTTAATACCCACTACCAGATTCACCCTTCCCTATAAAATCTTCAGTTTGTTTCTCAGAGTCCACAGTCTCCCCCTCTGATTTCCCCCAGTTCACTTTTCCTTTCCTTTTCCTAATGGCCTCCATGTTATTCCTTATGCTCCACAAGTAAGTGAAGCCATATGAAAATTGACTCTCTCTGTTTGACTTATTTCACTCAGCATAATATCCTTCAGTCTTGTCCATGTTGATACAAAATTGATACAATGTAGAGTATTCATCCTTTCTGATGGAGGCATAAGACTCCATTGTATATATGGGCCATATCTTCTTTACCCATTCAACTATTGAAGGGCATCTTGGCTCTTTCCAAGTCTGGCAATTGTGGCCATTGCTGCTATGAACATTGGGGTACAGATCATCCTTCTTTTCACTACATCTATGTCTTTGGGGTAAATTCCCAGCAGTGCGATTGCAGGGTCATAGGGCAGCTCTATTTTTTAATTTCTTAAGGAATCTCCACACTGTTTTCCAAAGTGGCTGCACCAACTTGCATTCCCACCAATAGTGTAAGAGGGCTCCCCTTTCTCCAGATCATTTCCAACATTTGTTGTTTACTGTCTTGTTAATTTTGGCCATTCTAACTGGTGTAAGGTGGTATCTCAATGTGGTTTTGATTTGAATCTCCCTGCTGGCTAATGATGATGAACATTTTTTCATGTGTCTGATAGCCATTTGTATGTCTTCTTTGGAGAAGTGTCTGTTCATGTCTTCTGCCCATTTTTTGACGTGATTATCTGTTTTGTGTGTGTTGAGTTTGAGGAGTTCTTTATAGATCATGGATATCAGCCCTGATTTCAAGCTTTGCTACAAAGCTGTGATCAGCAAGACAGCATGGTACAGGCACAAAAACAGACATAGACCAGTGGAAGAGTAGAGAGTTCAGATATGGACCCACAACTCTATGGTTAAATAATCTTCAACAAAGCAGGAAAAAAAATATACAGCAGGAAAAAGACAGTCTCTTCAATAAGTGGTGCTGGGAAAATTGGGTAGCTATGCATGGAAGAATTAAACTTGACCATTTTCTCACACCATACACAAAGATAAACTCAAAATGGATAAAATACCTCAATGTGAGGCAGGAATCTATCAGGATCCTGGGAGTGGGAGGAGGGCATAGGCAGTAACCTCTCTGACATGGGCCACAGCAACTTTCAAGACATATCTCCAAAGGCAAAGGAAACAAAAGTGAAATGAACTTTTGGGACTTCATCAAGATAAAAAGCTTCTGCACAGCAAAAGAAACAGTCAGCAAAACAAAGAGGCAACTCACAGAATGGGAGAAAGTACTCTATATGTTTTGAAGACAATCAGAAAGTTATTTTGATTGTTAAATTCATAGTTTAGCTGAGAGCTAAAAGATACTCTTTGCTTTCTCTGTTAAGTAGATCATTTTTTATATATAAGTTCTTCAAAAACAAGACATATTCAAACCCATCTCACATGTTGAGTTATGGAACTACCAGAAAGAAGAATAGCTAGAATGATTTCATTGAGCTCAAATATCTAATATCTGATTCCCATTATGTAACTGGATTATAGCTTCAAAGCAGTTGTAGGGCCATGTAATGGTAAAAACAAATTGCATTATGGACATTTGGGAGGGTATGTGATATGGTCAGTGCTGTGAAATGTGTAAGCCTGACGATTCATAGACCTGTATCCTTGGGACAAATAATACATTACATGTTAATAAAATAATTAATAAAAAACTAAAACAAACAAACAAACAAACAAAAACAAATTGTATACCAATGCATGTTTTAAAGCAGAAAGGCATTCATCATTAGCACATGCCTACACATACACTATCACCAAAAACACTCATTTTCTATACATATAGATCCATTAGATCAGAGACATAATAATGCAATGATCACCTTGTCATTGTGTCTTGGCTAAGTTTAGTCTTTATTATGGGATACCATAGTAAATTAAATTCATCAATTGAACAGAAGGAAGACATAGAAATTTTGTGTCTTAGAAGACAAAAGAAATTTTCCATTTTGGTAATGAAAATAGAGGGTATTTAAAGAGGGTCAACAGCATTTGTGAAGCAGGTCTCTATAAAATCATGTTTCCATATGCTTACAGGGATGGTGAGATGGAAAATAAATAGAACAAAATGAGCTGAAGGCATAGGCAGAGTCTAAACTATGAGTGATGTCAAATACCATGTGCAGGAAGAGAGTTTTTCAGTAGTTGAATGGAAATAGACATTCAGGAACCAAAATAGGAAGACTTGTGGGTGATGATTTTAGCTTATTGAGGGCAGCAGGGGATTCATTAGGGTTGAAACCCTGGTAAGCTAGGTCAGATTTGCATTAGTAGGGTCATTATGGCTTCAGTGGATGTGAGTTGTTTTAAGAGTAACTGGAGTCTACAGTTTTATTAAATGTTTTCCACAACCACACTGTGTTCGCCAGCCTTCAATTCCTTGATACCATTTTCTTTGTAGCCCATGCAACCATCACTTTTAAGGGAACAATAATGGCTCTTCTTCCTTCTACCTTCCAGCCATCACACTATGCTTTTCACTAGTGGGATTCAATCTGGATCACTACTGGCAAGGGAGTCTCTAAAATGAGTGCCATCTGCTGTGATCTAGAGGGTAGGGTAGAGCAGGGTGGAAACAACTGCTGCTACCTCTTCCCTCCAAACCCATCAAAAAAGAAAATAATGGGGCGCCTGGGTGGCTCAGTGGGTTAAGCCGCTGCCTTCGGCTCAGGTCATGATCTCAGGGGTCCTGGGATCGAGTCCCGCATCGGGCTCTCTGCTCAGCGGAGAGCCTGCTTCCTCCTCTCTCTCTCTGCCCGCCTCTCTGCCTACTTGTGATCTCTGTCAAATAAATAAATAAAATCTTTAAAAAAAAAAAAAAGAAAATAATAAACAAAATTCAGCACACGTTGCTCCAAGATAATATTGCATCCTTAAAACACTGCTAAGTTTTGAGGTCAACTATTAAAAAAAGAAAAAGATTTTATAAATTAAAAGTGTAGTAGCTGAAAGAAAAGAATCATTAGGATTGTTGGCAAATAAGCAAATGGAGACATTTCAGAAAGTAAAATACAGACAGAGAAGGAAGTAGAAAATTTGTAGGGAAAGTAATTTGGCCCAAAATACCCAAATTCTGTCTATTAGGGATTTTGGTATAGAGAACACAGAAAAAATAGGGAAATAAATTATTTCATAAACGGTCAAGACAAATTCAAAATTGCTTGCATGAACAGCATAAATATTAAAATGTTGGTATCTAGACATGCATGATACAACCTACAAACACCAAATATAAAGAAATCTTAAAATCTTTCCAGACTAAAAAATAAATAAAAATACCCCTTCTGCAAAAGACCACAGAATTCCATCTATCAACTTCTGTTGCAATTTTTGATATTAAGAGAAAATAGGTTGAGGCTTTTAGGCTTTGGGTGAATGATTTTCAGTGCAGAATCTTCCACCATTCAGCTATTGACAAAATGTTGAATTATAAACACTTAGTGAGCAGCTAGGAGTTATACACTTTGCTTTTGATGCACCATCTTCTACTTAAATTCTTGATAATTTGTTCCCATGAAATAACCAAATGATCTCTACCTTCAGAAAAAGTAAAAACTGCAACTTTGTTTTCTTATCTGTGAAACAAGATTAAGACTAAGTAAATTAATATAAGTAATGCAACTTAATGTCTGAGATGGATTTAGCGGTGCGATCTACATATTTATTGTGATGAGATAATTATGATGATGGTGATGATCGTGATGATGTCCCTAGAAATTTTAAGACCTAAAGCAGGAAAAGAATTCCAACAGTCTGAGGGAGAAAACCAAGATCAGATTTAAAAAAAAAAAAAAAAAGGCACAGGTTGTAATGAACACTTGGTGTTATACACAACTAATGAATCACGGAACACCACATCAAAACATGGAGGGCTAGTGATGATGAACATTTTCTCATGTGTCTGATAGCCATTTGTATGTCTTTATTGGAGAAGTGTATGTCCATATCTTCTGCCCACTTTTTAAAAATTTTTTCAATTTATTTATTTTCAGAAAAACAGTATTCATTATTTTTTCACCACACCCAGTGCTCCATGCAATCCATGCCCTCTATAATACCCACCACCTGGTACCCCAACCTCCCAACCCCCGCCACTTCAAACCCCTCAGATTGTTTTTCAGAGTCCATAGTCTCTCCTGATTCACCTCCCCTTCCAATTTCCCCCAACTCCCTTCTCCTCTCTAACACCACTTGTCCTCCATGATATTTGTTATGCTCCACAAATAAGTGAAACCATATGATAATTGACTCTCTCGGCTTGACTTATTTCACTCAGCATAATCTCTTCCAGTCCTGTCCATGTTACTACAAAAGTTGGGTATTCATCCTTTCTGATGGAGACATAATACTCCATAGTGTATATGGACCACATCTTCCTTATCCATTCGTCCGTTGAAGGGCATCTTGGTTCTTTCCACAGTTTGGCGACCGTGGCCATTGCTGCTATAAACATTGGGGTACAGATTGCCCTTCTTTTCACGACATCTGTATCCTTGGGGTAAATACCCATTTTTTGATATAATTGTCTGTTTTGTGTGTGTTGAGTTTGAGAAGTTCATTATAGATCCTGGATATCAACCTTTTGTCTGTACTGTCATTTGCAAATATCTTCTCCCATTCCTTGGGTTGCCTCTTTGTTTTCTTGGTTGTTTCCTTTGCTGTGCAGAAGCTTTTGATTTTGATGAAGTCCCAAAAGTTCATCTTCACTTTTGTTTCCTTTGCCTTTGGAGACATATCTTGAAAGAAGTTGCTGTGGCTGATATCGAAGAGATTACTGCATCATCACTAGCCATCAGGGAGATTCAAATTAAAACTACATTGAGATATCACCTTACACCAGTTAGAATGGCCAAAATTAACAAGACAGGAAACAACATGTGTTGGAGAGGATGTGGAGAAAGGGGAACCCTCTTCCACTGTTGGTGGGAATGCAAGTTGGTGCAGCCTCTTTGGAGAACAGTGTGAAGATTCCTCAAGAAATTAAAAATAAAACTTCCCTATGACCCTGCCATTGCACTCGTGGGTATTTACCCCAAAGATACAGATGTAGTGAAAAGAAGGGCTATCTGTACCCCCAATGTTTATAGCAGCAATGGCCACGGTCGCCAAACTGTGGAAAGAACCAAGATGCCCTTCAACAGACGAATGGATAAGGAAGATGTGTTCCATATACACTATGGAGTATTATGTCTCCATCAGAAAGGATGAATACACAATTTTTGTAGCAACTATGGATGGGACTGGAAGAGATTATGCTGAGTGAAATAAGTCAAGCAGAGAGAGTCAATTATCATATGGTTTCACTTATTTGTGGAGCATAACAGAAAGCATGCGGACAGGGGGAGTTAGAGAGAAGGGGGTTGGGGTAAATTGGAAGGGAAATTGAACCATGAGAGACTATGGACTCTGAAAAACAATCTAAGGGGTTTGAAGTGGCGGGGGGGTGGGAGGTTGGGGTACCAGGTGGTGGGTATTTTAGAGGGCATGGATTGCATGTAGCACTGGGTATGGTGAAAAAATAATGATACTGTTGTGCTGAAAATAAATAAATGGAAAAAAAAACATGGAGGACATTAGGAGAAGGAAAGGAAAAATGAATTGGGGGAAATTGGAGTGGGAAAGGAAGCATGAGAGATTGTGGAGTCTGAGAAACAAACTGAGGGTTTTGGAAGGGAGGGGTGTGGGGGGATGGGTGAGCTTGGTGTTTGTTATTAAGGAGGGCACCTATTAAGTGGAGCACAGGATTTGGTGCATAAATAATGAATCTTGAAGCACTGAAAAAAATAAAATAAAAATTTTAAAAATTAAAAGAAAAAAACCTTTTAGATGCAGCAACAGCAGTTTTTTTTTTTCCTTTTCAGTGTTCCAGAATTCATTGTTCATGTACCACACCCAGTGCTCCATGCAAATGCAGTCTCAAGAGGAACATATATAGGAACACAAGCCTACCTCAAGAAGCAAGAAAACTCTCAAATAAATAACCTAATGTTATGCCTATAGAAGTTAGAAAAAGAAATATAAATAAACCTTAAAGCCAGTAGAAAGTAGAAAATAATAAAGATTAGAGCAAAAATAAATGATATAGAAACTAAAAATAAATAATAGAACAAAGAAATCAGGAGATGATTCTTTGAAAAAATTAATAAAATTGTAAACTCTAGCCACACTTATCAAAAAGAAAAGAGAAAGGACCCAAATACATAAAACCAAAAAAATGAGGGAGGAGAAATAACAACCAATACCACAGAAATACAAACAATTAGAAGAGAATATTATGAATAAATATTTGCCAAAAAATTAGACAACCTGGAAGAAATGGAAAAATGTCTAGAAACATAGAAACTACCAAAATTGAAACAAAAGAAATAGAAAACTTGAACAGACTGATAACCAGCAAAGAAATAGAATCAGGAATAAAAAATTCTCATCAAACAAAAGTCCAAGGCCAGATGGATTCACAGACAAGTTCTACCAAACATTTAAAGAAGAGGTAATACTATTTCTTCTGAAACTGTCCCCAAAATAGAAGGAAAGTTTCCAAATTCATTCCATGAAGACAGCATTACCCTAACACCAAAACCAGACAAAGACCCCAATAAAAGAGAACTACAGGTCAAAATTCATGATGAACATTGTCACAAAAATTCTCAACAAAATACTAACAAACCAAATCCAAGGGTACACTCACCATGAATCATTCACCATGATGAAGGGGCAGTGATTCTTGGGCTGCAAGAGTGGTTCAATATTCAAAAATCAATCAACATGATACACCACATTAATAAAAGAAAGGATAAGAGCCATATGAACCTTCCAATAGATGTAGAAAAAGCATTGGCAAAGCCCATTCATGATAAAACTCCTGAACAACATAGGTTATAGGGAACATACCTCAACATCATAAAGGCCAACATACCTCAAAAAAAAACATAGTGAATATCATCCTCAATGGGGAAAACCTAAGCTTTTCCTCTACTGTCAGGAACAGGACAAGACTGTCCACTCTCACCACTTTTATTCAGAATATTACTAGAAGTCCTACCCACAGCAATCACACAACAAAAAGAAATAAAAAGCATCCAAATCAGCAAGGAAAATGCCAAACTTTCACTATCTGCACATGACACGATACTCTATGTAGAAAAGCCAAACCACTCCACCAATAATTGCTAGAACTGATAAACCAATTCAGTTTATTCAGAGTACATCATCAATGGGTAGAGCTGGTGCATATCTATATATTAATAATGAAGTAGCAGAAAAAGAAATCAAGGAATAATCTCTGCACCAAAAAACAATCAGATACCTAGGAACAAACCTAACCAAAGGAGTGAAAGAACTGTACTCTGAAAACTATAATGCACTGATGAAAGAAATTGAAGATGACACAAAGGGAAAGACATTCCATGCACATGGATCAGAAGATACTGTTAAAATGAAGATACTGTTAAAAAGAAGATACTGTGAAAATACAGATACTGTTAAAATGGCTATCCTGCCCAAGATAATCTAGACATTAAATGCAATCCATATCAAAATACCAACAGCGTTTTCACAGAGCTACAACAAACTATCCTAAAATTTCTATGGAACCATAGAAAACTTCGAATAGACAAAGCATTCTTGAGATGGAAAAGCAAACCTGGAGGCATTATAATAAGTCTTCAAGTTGTATTACAAAACTGTAGTGATCAATACAGTATGGTACTGGCAGAAAAATATACACATAAATCAATGAAACAGAATAGAAAACAGAAGTGAAACACAACTATATGGTCAATTAATTTTGAAAAGGAGGAAAAGATATCAAAAGGGAAAAAGACAGTCTCTTCAACAAATGGTGTTGGAAAAACTGGACAACTGTATGCAAAACAGTGAAACTGGGCCACATTATTACATCATACACAAAAAATTAACTGATAATGGATTAAAGACCTAAATGTGAAACATGAAACCAGAAGAAGCCTACAAGAGAGCCCAGGCAGTAACATCTTAGACATTGGCTGTAGCAGCTTCTTTCTAGATGTGTCTCCTGAGGCAAGTAAAACAAAAGCGTAAGTAAACTATTAGGACTATATCAAAACAACATAGAGAGGTGGGAGGAGGATCACTGGAGAGCAGTAAGACAACTATCCAGAAAAAAGCTATAGACCAAGGACAATCAGAAACATTTCCTTATGCTAGCTCACCATCCTTTCTATTATATGCAATATATACTTAGTTCAACCCATTTCTTTGAGTACTCCCTTTGTAAACCTTTCCATGAAACCACATACCAGACCCTCTCCTCCCACATCCCCACATCATGTTGGCATTGGGACTCAGTCAGGTGTGACAGGTATTTCTGCACCATAAAGCTGGCATTGAGTAAAATTAAAACCCCATGTAAATGAGCCTTTACCTGAGCATTAAAATGGATAGTCTCGTGCTGCTCTAGCTTCTATAATTCTCCTCCCTTTATATACATTTTTCCTTGCTTTTAAGTGAGAAAATAACCATGAGGTCCAAGTTTGGCCTGGATTGAAAACAGAGTGTGTAGATGGACAGACATTATAAAAATGTTTTTGTCTATTTGTGAGACAGTGCAACCCACATGAATACTTGTGAAATTTCCTATATTTCCCTTGACCTACCCAGATCAATACTAGTGAAGACAGAGAGAGGTAGAACAAATTTCCACATGCTACCATATTCCGCAGGGTTGCCTACAAATTCACCTTGGTAGTTTAGTTCCCTTCTCTGAGGTTAATGGGAAGCCAAAGACCACAGAAAAATGGGTTACTCCTGCCACTGAAGCCCAGCTGAGATACCCAGGAGAAGAAGCACCTCTCCAACACAGTGGTTGCTATGGGTACAACTTCTCTACCCTGAGGCTCACATCTCTTCCTCTTCTGAGGAAGAGGATCTATACCACAGATTCTTTTAAAGAGAGGGAGGCCTGCCAGGTTAGAGATGTTACAGAAACCACCTAGTCTTCCCCCTTCTTCCCTGAAGAGGAAGAAGTGTTTGCTTTCAATTTCAAGGAGCCGGGAGAGCACACCAAAAATATTCTACAGATGAAAATATGCAATGAGAGGAATCAAAATGTTGGTGGAAGCATGAAGAATGATTGACCAAGAAAGGTGGATTTCCCCCATTATCTTCCCAAAAGGTTGATGATAATAGCTAGGGTGTGGTCCAGCTCTTTCTCACCATAAAAATCTATTATTTTAGCAATACTCTGGCCTCAGGGCACACATCACATGTAGAAAATTGTCATTTGAACTATTACCTCAAATCAGTAGTAATGTTCAACTTGGGATTTTAGAAACCCTTGGGAAATTGTCATATAATTTCCTTGAAAAATCTTGGCAGAGAACAATGCAGACATCTGGGAGTCAGCTTCACCGCAGACAATGGAAATATAAATATAAGGGTATCACCAGGAATTTGTTCTCAACAGTGACCAATTAATTACCCCCAGGACACCTGCTACCCCTTTACTTTCTGCCCCTGTCTCTTCAGCATCTAATAAGGTTTGAAAGCATGTACTCTCTGCATACTGGCTGGGTCCATCCTACTTGGTGACTATGCAGTCTCATTGGGAAAACACCCGGGAGCCTCAGATTTGCTCGTCAGCACCTTCTCACTGTTGATGCAGTAAAACAAGGATGCTACTCACAAGGAAAGGTAACAATAAGATGGAGGAGCATAGTGTAAGAGAAGGTATTTGGAGCAGGTGTGCCCATAACATGGAGCACTGCCACAGAAAGACCCTTGTCTCAGCAACATCCAAGGCTAAACCTATAAGCTGCCTGCTGTGTATAACCAGTATAGGAGGTGACAGGATTGTGGCATGGTAGGTGGGCTTCTACCCACTGGGGGAAACAGAACCAGACATTTCATCAGAATCCTAACTAGTGGAAGTTCAGCTCTAGCCCAGAACTGGGGGCTATGAAATGTGATTATTTTATCTGTCTGCTCCTTTCTGGGGTTTCAGTGGCCCAGGCCTCTGTGTAGACTTGTTGTGCTATGAAACCTCTGGGCTACTGAAACAGAGCTTTGTCATTCAGAACACTGGCAACATGGGATCATATTCATACCCACCCTGGAACAACAGGCTGTGACAAATGAGTTTCCTTCTCTTTCCCCTCAGCCTGGAGCAAGCTCTTGATTTCTTAGAAGATAATTAGCTGTGAAGGAAGGAAGCCCTGCCTCCCACGTGGTGACTCTTCTGTACATGCCTGGCCTCAGGCATCCTGGTAAATTGGTGGGCTTACTGGGGTCAACAGGAACAAAAGGAGAGGCTCCTTTAGACTGTACCACTCAGAGATGAGCAGTTTGCTTTCATGAGCAGCCCTTCAAGGACCTGATCTATGGCAGGTTAATGAGAGAGACACTTTTCTCACAACCTTTAGCCCAGTATTGAAAATGCTAGAGCCAAAACCAACCTGAGAGAAGTTACTGATTGGGAGGACTGAAGGGGAAAAAAAAAAAAAAAGCACTGAGCTTTGATGTAAGAGTGTCAGGTGCCCAGCATATCCACTCAAGTGGGTTAATCCAAGAAGTATTAGCACTCCCACCTCCATCACTGGCCAACATTAAACTGGAAGCTGAGTGGTAAGTCCCAGATTTACAGCTTAGCTGTTGTTGAGCAGTCCTCAATAACTCTGGTCTCCAGTCTCTTCTGTAAAATGCCTGTACTAACACAGATCCTAAGCCCCATGTCATTCTACAGGTCAAAAACTCATCAGCAATACTACCTAAGGCTAGAAATAATTAAGATAAATAAAATGAATCTTTCTTTTAAGGTTGAAAGAACAACAACAATAGATTTGGTCCAATTAAAAATGTTTTGACACTGCACTTGGAAACTCTAGGGGTTCTGGTTCTGGCAATCAGGCTAAAGTCAGCTATGTGACCTAAGCTGTCTGGAACTCTCTAAGCCTCAGTTTCTGCTTCGATAGAAGGAACTCCTGATTATTGTGAGTAACAGAAATACTGAATTTCAGTGACCAGAATAGAATAAGCTCAAGCTCTCAACACATCATGATGATGACAGCTTGGACCATAGAATGTGTGACATTATTAAGGGGATACTCAAAGGGAATATTACTAAACTTACTGTTATGTTTACTGAAAATTGATAATATCATTAAACACAATAAAATGATAGAACTAAGAAACTGTCAATACCTCTGCTTACTGATGATGTTCTATTTAAGCATTCTGTTAATAATGATTACAATTAGACCTAGAGGAAAACACAGGAAATGTTGGCATATGCCAAGTGAGTTATATTCTTTATCTTAATTCTCACAAGAATATTAATAGGTAGATCCTATCATCTTTTTTCTACAGAGGTTGAAAGGGAAGTCCACAACGCTTAACTACCTTTCCAAAGATGACTCATCTTTCAGGAGTTGGAACTCATTAATGAACTAGTATTGAAATCTGGCCTTTCTGACTCTAGAACCAACTTTGCTATCAGCCTAACCACCTTCTTAGATAGGCAAAAACCTAATCATATGCCCACTAAAACAATTGTGCTCCCCAATGTCTTTATTGTAGGTTAGACCGGCAGTGATACTGCTATGGGAAGAGATGCTCACAGAAATGGAGAATAGAACATCTGTCCACGAATTCACCTTGGAGGGGTTTCCTGCCATCCAACACCTGGGAAAGGTCCTCTTCCTAGTGCACCTGCTGGCATACCTGGCATCCACTGCAGGTAATGCTATCATAGTCACCATCACCTGTGCCAACTCCCGGCTCCACACACCTATGTACTTGTTCCTCAGCATTTTCTCCTTTGTGGAGGGTGGTGTCGTAAGTGCTGTTATTCCTAAGTTGCTTGTCATCTTTCTCTCAGCAAACCATTTCCTTTCCTGCCTGTTTCATACAAGCTTTTGTCTTTTTATTTCTGGGAGCAGCAGCTTTCTTCCTCATAGCCGTGATGTCTCTGGATCGGTATGTGGCCATTTGCAAGCCTCTGCATTACTCGACCATCATGAACCCAAAGATTTTCTTCCTCCTGGTCACTGCCTGCTTCGCTTTGGCCTTCCCTCTCATCACTGGTCTGCTAGAAAAGTCTCCCTGTTATCCTTCTGTGGCCCCCATGTCATCCCCCACTTTTTCTGTGAACTTGGCCCCTTGATTCAACTCTCCTGTTCTGACACCAGGTCTGTTGAAATGTTGGCCTTAATTCTTGATTTGTTTATTATTTTCACATCCATTATCATAACTATCATTGCATACAGCAACATAGTAATCACAATCATGCAACTTCCCTCAGCCAAGGAGAAAAAGAAAGCTTTCTCCACTTGCTCCTCTCACCTCATAGTCCTCTCTCTGATGTATGGCAGCTATGTGTTTATATATGTGAAACCAAAGCAAACAAACACGCTTGGACTCGAACAGGGAGGCTGCCATTGTGAACACGGTGGTGACCCCACTGCTGAACCCTGTCATCTACACTCTGTAGAACAAGCAGGTCCACCGGGCTCTGAGGGAAACAATTTGCAGAATGAAAACATCAAGATAAAAAAAAAAAATCACATGGCCTTAGAGTGCAAGGCTAGAGAACCCTGTGTCCTCATTCTGGCCACATTGCAGTTCACAGAGTTCTAGTTCTTGTCTCTGGCCACCATACATGACCTCTGCACATCCCTAGCAAAACAGAAATCTACTTTTCAAGGCTACATTTTACCTTGATGTGCATAACTATCTTCTTCCAAATTTTCCACATTTGAATGACAATTGATATTTTTGGTCTTCCCTCTGATATCTATCATGTGCTTGAAGGTTCCTAAATTTAATAATTTACACACTTTTAATTTTACTTCTCTTCAGCAATAAACATGGCTCAGCAGAATTAATAATAACTTACCAAAAGGCATTTAGATCATTCAAATGATAGATAAAGGTATATTATGCTATTGTTCAGAAGGAAAGGATGGACATAGTACCAATTCTTGGGTCTGCATTCCCTCTAAGACTAGTGAAAGGAAATAATGGTCATAGTACTCCTCACAATGTAATATATATACTTTGCATTAGGTGTGCTCTTATATGCTGTTCTTGGTGCTTAGTATAACTACATATGTATTCATCAATCTCATACTAGAGAGAAAGAGAATTATTCTCAGACTCAGACCATTTTCTAAGGAGAAAGAATAATCCCAGCAACCCAAGGCTGACCAGATACTCTTTCTTAAGTTATTTATTCCAGCTCCAGCCCCTCAGATGTGCATAACATATTTATGTTAAAAGCTGTGACCACAGAACGCTTGTATATATCAGTAGAAGAGGAGGGTGCAATTATTTCATATTTCTATAAATTCTTCAAAAGATTCAAATTGGTAGAATTTATTTGCTTCTCTAATTCATTATTAATGAAAAAAATTAAACATTTTTCTGGTGGGCTAGTGCTATCAATTACAAGGTTATCTTTTCATTGACAACCTACTTTAAAACCAACACTTCCATGTTCTCATTCTTTAAACTTTGTATACTTTTCACACATATTTTTTAGCTAGGATGTGTCTATTTTTTCTTCTGAAGAAATATTTCTAAAACAATTAAGATGATTTTTAATTTTCTTTCTCTTTAGCTCAAACCCAGAGACTAGATTATCTCAAATACATTGTATGGAACATGTTATACACCATCAAGGTATATCAAAGACTATTTGTCCTTGATGTCCCTATTTCAAAGTTCAGACTTCATCTGATTGAAAATGAAGTAGAATTGAGCATCTCTTAAAAAGTCAGAGATAGTTCTCTGTATAGATTGTATAAAAAAGAGCTTGGAAAAGCCAAGCCCAGAGTAGGAAACTGACTACAGACACTGTTACAGGAATTGGAAAAAAGAGAATGAGACTTAGGGAAGTGGCAGTGGGAATGGAATACAACAAGATCAGAGTAGACCCTGAATCATTTGCACTGGACAAGTATGCTGTTGCCTTTCAACTAAATGATCCACTTCCAAGAACCCATAAGTCACCTTCCCCATAAAATATGGAGATTGAGCCAGATAATCTCTAGGGTCTACTTGAAAATATTCATGGACATAGCAATAAGATGCTGTAAGAACATGGAAATGTTCCACCCTGAGTTGTTCTAAAGAAGAGTGTTGTGAAGTAATGTAGGAATAAATCAAATAATTGTGGCCAAACTACTGAAAAGAGTGTGAGCCTCCCCATTGTTTTACTCAGGACTGGATAATAACTTTATACTTAAACTAATTAATGCATTTATATTACCTTGAGGTAGACTATGATTGAAGAGTGAATTTGATAAACACAAAGATGAAGACCAGAAATACAAAACTGAGTCTCTAGATACAGGCTAATGGTTACCATCCATAAATCGTACCCAGTGAAAGACAAACCCTAATGCAGAGATTAATGCACTAGATTCTGATGCACTAAAATGTTTCATTGAGATAAATCTCTTAAGCTAATTCTATGTTGAAGATATTTCCAATCATAATTTTTAAACTATTTCATGGTATATGGTTAATATACAAATGGCTAACAGACACATGAAAAAAATGTTCATCATTAGCCATCAGGGAGATTCAAATCAAAACCACATTGAGATACCACCTTACACTAGTAGAATGGCCAACATTAGCAAGACAGGAAACAACATGTGTTGGAGAGGATGTGGAGAAAGGGGAACCCTCTTATTCTATTGGTGGGAATACAAGTTGGTGCAGCCACTTTGGAGAACAATGTGGAGATTCCATAAGAAATTAAAAATAGAGCTACCCTATGACCCTGCAATGGCACTACTGGGTATTTACCCCAAAGATACAGATGTAGTGAAAAGAAGTGCCATCTGTACCCCAATGTTCATAGCAGCAATGGCCACAGTCACCAAACAGTAGAAAAAACCAAGATGCCCTTCAACAGATGAATGGATAAAGAAGATATGGCCCATATATACAATGGATTATTATGCATCCATCAGA
Organism: Mustela lutreola; assembly: GCF_030435805.1. NCBI lineage: Eukaryota > Metazoa > Chordata > Mammalia > Carnivora > Mustelidae > Mustela > Mustela lutreola. Next base: position 38,863,893 of record NC_081293.1, read on the forward strand.
AAGGATGAATACTCAACTTTTGTATCAACATAAACAAGACTGGAGGAGATTATGCTGAGTGAAAAACCATTAAGTTTTTTTTTTTTTAAAGATTTTATTTATTTATTTGTCAGAGAGAGAGAGAGCAAGAGCGAGCACAGGCAGAGTGGCAGGCAGAGTCAGAGGGAGAAGCAGGCTCCCTGCGGAGCAAGGAGCCCGATGTGGGACTCGATCCCAGGACGCTGGGATCATGACCTGAGCCGAAGGCAGCTGCTTAACCAACTGAGCCACCCAGGCGTCCCAAGTTTTAAGTAAAACACCTTAAATCTTAATAAAGAACAGGTAAACAAAAGAAAAAAAGCTTTATAACAACATTTTATAAAACTGTATAAATTCAGCAATAGCTGAAAAAAAGAGATCATCAGGACTGTTGGCAGATGAGTTATGGAGAAGTTTCAGAAAGTAAAATGCAGACAGAAAAGAAGGTAGAAAACTTGGGGGGAAAATAATTTGGTCCAGAATGTCAAAATTCTGTTTATTGGGTATTTGGAAGAGAGAACAGAGAAAAAAAAGAGGGAAATAAATTTTTAAACACACAAAGAAAGTGAAGCATGCCAATTTCAGAAATAAAGAGAAAATCCTGAAACCAGCTTGAAACAAGAGGTTCTTAACCTAGAGATGTAGACACATTAGGCAGCCAGCAGACCTGTTCATAGAGACTTTGCAGGCCAGAAATGGTTGGCATAATATATTCAGGGCACTAAGTGAGAAAAACACGAAGCCAAGAGTACTCTCTCCAGCAAGGCTGTCATTCATAATTGAAGGACAGATAAAGAGCTTCCAGAACAAATAGAAACTAAAATAATTTGTGATCTCTAATTAAAGAGGATCCTGTAAGCAAAGAGAGAGCCCAAAAGTAACATAGACCAGAAAGAAGCAACAACAATCTACAGAAACAAGGACATTACCAGTAATACAATGCACTAAATTCTTATTTTTCAATAGTTATTCTGAATATAAATAGCTTAACTGCTCCAGTCAAAAACCACAGGGCGCCAGATTGGATAAAAAGCAAGATCCAGAAGACAAGATGGTGGAGAAGTAAGAGGTGCTGTTTCAACCAGTCCCCTAAAGTGAGCTGATTGATTATCTACCAAAGAACTCTGATCACCCATGAAATCAGCCTGAGAGAATTATACATTCTGGATCTCTACGGGGGCAGAAGATGCCAGTGGACAGGTAAAGTGGAGTGGGAACATCAGACTGATATCGGAAGATAAACAAAAGGGGGAGGGAACCACCAGAAGCCACCAGAAGTGACCCATTGGAAATATTACCATTGAGGTAATACCTCAATAAGAGAGTTTACTGTGATTGGGGACCAGCATTAACTTGGAGTGTGCTATAAAGCACTCAAAAAGAGCAAAAGATCTTAAGGGGAAATTGGTGGAACTGGGCGGTTAGGGACAGGGACTTAAGCCCAGGGACCCAGGATGGCCACCACTGGCGCTGAACCAGATGGTGCAGCAAAGAAGCCAGTTCTTGGTCCCTGTGCCTCCAGCATGCCTGAGAGTGTTTGGATGGCGATGCCTGTGAGGGAGTCTGGTGTGGACGCCAGCTAGTGCTCTCTAGAACCACAGTCTTTTGCACCCTGCACACGCGCTGGATGACCAGGGTCTGAGTCACACTCCACACCCTCCCCTGAGAGAGGTCCGTGCAGACGCTAGCTGGTGCTCTCTAGGACTGGGAGATTCTGAACACTCTCAGCCCTGGCCAGCATGAAAATCTCAGTGTGCTATCTCTGGTTGGAAACTCTCTGGTGGTCTTGATTGCCCAGACAGCCACGGCTAGTATTTCTCGTGGTTTGGGGTACAAGTGGGAGTTCCTATGACCCCAGAGACCATGACTAGGGATGTGCTCTGATAGTGACAGAGGGGGAACACCCAGAGGGGAGCAGACCGAGACTTCTCTCTGAGATGGAAATTTGGGTGCAGTTTGCTTTCCTCTAAACCTCCAAAGAATGCCCAAAAGCCACCAAGGGAGAAAAAACAAACAAATAAAAAAACTTCCAGAGAACAAAAGCCTGAAAACCTGGTTTCCTCAGAGCCCAGCCCCTTGATGGGGATAAGAGGACTAGCAAGACTCCCTGAAAACCAATGCAGCAGGCCTCTCCCCTCAAAAGCCAGCCAAAAACAAACAAACAAAAAAAAAAAAAAACAAGAGGACAACCACCACTACATCATAACACAACTTTCATTTTTAATTCTTTCACACTATGCTCATTCTTTTCTTTTTTATATAACTTTTTAACCTATTTACCATTACAATGAGATGTTCAGTACATCAAATTCCATAATAACCTTTTAGCTTGAAGTTTTTTAATACGTATACCTGTGTTTTTGTTTGATTTTCTATTTTTTTATTATTTTAGTTTAGTTTTTAATATTCATATAGAGATAGGCTTCAAGGTAATCTCTTTCCCCAATCAATGCTACCCCTATATGTAAACCAGTTTTAATTCCCCTTTATCTCAGGAAAGTTGAGTCGTTTAACAAAGATATCAAGATACATCCAGGAAGAATCAAAATAACCTTCCTCGCCCACTCTGAGAATTTATACCCACCCTCCCATCTTTTTCTTCTGTCAGTGCTTCTGTGTAATTGCTTTTGTTTTGGTAGTATATAAATCTTAGGGGCGCCTGGGTGGCTCAGTGGGTTAAAGCCTCTGCCTTCGGCTCAGATCATGATCCCAGGGTCCTGAGATAGAGCTCTGCATCAGGCTCTCTGCTCAGCAGGGAGCCTGCTTCCCTTCCTCTCTCTGCCTGCCTCTCTGCCTACTTGTAATCTATCTGTCAAATAAATAAATAAAATCTTTAAAAAATAAATCTTATACTTGGGGTTCATTTTGGCTGGGTTCTTTTTATTTATTTACTTACTTACTTATTTTTCTTGTCATCTATTTTTGTCGGTCTTTTTGTTTGTCTGTTTTTGTTTGTATACTTTATAAATCTTACCTTTGAAGCCCATTTGGGCTGGGCCATTTCTTTTATTTTTTCTTTATTTTTTTCCCTCTCTCTCTGTCATTTTTTTTTGTTGTTGTTGTTGTTGTTGTTCCTTTTGGTGGGGACTGTTGATTGTTCAGAAGCGTTCCAGAGTGCACCTTGCCTGTACCATGGTTGATGCATTCACCTACACTTCTGTTCAGCCATCTCTCACCAAAATCACCAGGAGGAAGAATGCCCAACAGAGGAAAAATTCAGAGACTGGGCCCTCTCCATCAGAGCTATTAGATATGGACATAACAGTATATCAGAAAGGGAGTCCAGGCTAACAATTATGTAGGCAACAGCTAGGTTGGAGAAAGCCTTTGATGACAAAATGAAATTGATTAGGGCAGAAGTGAAAGCCACCAGGGATGATGTTAACAATGCTCTCAACGAGTTCCAATCTAATCTATATTCTCTAAAAGCTAGGGTAACTGAGGCAGAAGATAAAATTAATGACCTGGGGGCTCCTGGGTGGCTCAGAGGGATAAAGGCCCCTGCCTTTGGCCAGGTCATGATCCCAGGGTCCTGGGATAAAGCCCTACATCAGGCTCTCTGCTCCATGGGGAGCCTGCTTCCTCCTCTCTCTCTGTCTGCCTCTCTGCCTACTACTTGTGATCTCTGTCTGTCAAATAAATAAATAAATAAAATCTTAAAAAAAAAAATTTAGTGACCTGGAGGACAAACTGATAGAAAAAAGGATCAGGAGGAAGACTGGAACAAACAGCTTAGAAGCCATGAAAATAGAATTAGGGAAATAAATTATGCCATGAAACGTTCCAACGTCACAATTATTGGAATCCCTGAGGGGGAGGAGAAAGAAAGAAGACTAGAGGATATAGTTGGACAAACTCTCCATGAAAATTTTTCCAATTTTTCAAATGGAAGTAGCGTTCAAGTATTCAAGGCAAACAGGTCTCCCTGCCCCCAAGATCATAGAATCTAGAAAGATCTCAAGACACCTGGTTGTGAAAGTGATGAATCATAATTTTAGACCGGAACTCTTGAAAGCAGCTAGGGGGAAGAGATTCCTCACATATAGAGGAAAGCCCATCAGAATAACATCAGACCTGTCCACAGAAACCTGGTAAGACAGAAAAAGCTGCAAGATATATTCAGGGCACTAAGTGAGAAGAACATGCAGCCAAGAATACTTTATCCAGCCAAGACTGACATTCAAAATGGATGGAGAGATAAAGAGCTTCCAAGACCAGCAAAGACTAAAAGAGTATGTGACCACCAAGCTGCCGCTGCAAGAAATATTGAGGAGGGTTCTGTAAAAGAGAAAAAAAAAAAAAAACAAGAATATCATTGAACACAAATATATGGAGACAATCTAAAGAAATGAAGACTTCACAGGTAACACCATGTCAATAAATACATATCTCTCAATAATCACTCTCAATGTGAATGCCTCGATGTGCCCATAAAATGGCACAGGGTTGCAGATTGGATAAAAATTCATATATTGTCTACAAGAGACCCATTTTGAACCTAAAGATACATCCAGACTGAAGGTGAAGGGATGGAGAAGCATCTTTCATGCCAATGGGCCTCAAAAGAAGGCTGGGGTAGCAATTCTCATATCAGATAAATTAGATTTTAAACTAAGGACTGTAGTCAGAGATACAGAAGGACACTACATCATTCTTAAAGGGACTATCCATCAAGAAAATATAACAATTGTAAATATTTATGTCACAAATATGGGAGTGGTCAATTACATAAGAAAACTGTTAATCAAAATAAAGAGTCATATTGATATGAATACATTAATAGTAGGAGATCTTAACATGCCAATCTCAGTAATAGACAGATCATCGAAGCAGAAAATCGATAAAGAAACAAGAGTATTGAATGACACATTGGACCAGATGGACCTCATAGATATATACAGAACATTGCACCCTAAAACAACAGAAGACCCATTCTTCTTGAGTGCACAGGGAAACTTCTCCAGAATAGACCACATACTGGGTCACAAATCAGGGCTCAACTGATACCAAAAGGTTGAGATCATTCCCTGCATATTCTCATATCACAATGCTTTGAAACTGGAGCTCAATGACAAGGAAAAGTTTGGAAGGAATTAAAAAACCTGGAAGCTAAATACCACCTTGCTTAAGAATGCTTGGACCAACCAGGAATCAAAGGAGAACTAACAATTTATGGAAACCAATGAGAATGAAGACACATCAGTCCAAAACCTATGGGATACAGCAAAGGCAGTCCTAAGGGGGAAATACATAGCCATCCAATTCTCCCTCAAAATAATTGAAAAATCCAGAATATACCAGCTGTCTTCATACCTTAAAGAACTGGGGAAGTAACAAAAAATTAAGCCAATTCCACATACAGGAAGGTAAATAATCAATGGGGCACCTGGGTGGCCTCTGCCATAGGCTTAGGTCATGATCCCAGGGTCCTGGGATCAAGCCCCACATCCGGCTCTCTGCTCAACAGGGAGCCTGCTTCCCCCACTCTCTATCTGCCTGCTTCTCTGCCTACTTGTAATCTCTGTCTGTCAAATAAATAAATAATATCTTTAAAAAAAAAAGAAGGTAAATAATCAAGGTTAGAGCAGAGATCAATGAGATAGAAACTAGAGATACAGTAGAACACATCAGTGAAACTAGAAGCTGGTTTTTTGAAAGAAACAATAAGATCAAGAAATCACTGACCAAACTAATCCAAAAGAAAAAATAGAAGGCCCAAATTAATAAAATTATGAATGAAAAGGGAGAGATCACAACTAACACCAAGGAAGTAGAAACAATCATCAGAAGTTATTATCAACAATTATATGCCAATAAGCTAAGCAACCTAGATAAAATGGATGCATTCCTGGAAAACTATAAACTCCCAAATTTGAATGAGGAAGAAATTGACATCCTGAATAGACAGACTGATATCTAATAATGAGATTGAAGCAATGATCAAAAACCTCCCCCAAAACAAGAGCCTAGAATCTGATGGATTCCCTGGGGAATTCCACCAAACTTTGAAAGAAGAAATAACACCTATTCTCCTGAAGCTGTTTCAAAAAATTGAAGCAGATGGAAAACTTCCAGACTCTTTTTATGAAGCCAGCATTACCCTGATCCCCAAACCAGGAAAAGACCCCACGAAAAAGGAGAATTTCAGACCAATATCACTGATTAATATAGATGCTAAGATTCTCACCAAGACCCTAGCTGATAGGATCCAACAACACATTAAATACTTCTAATACTTCTCTTGAACAATACCATAGTATTAGAATTCCTAGTAACAGCAAGCAGACAATAACAGAAAGAAAAGGTATTCAAATTGGCAATGAAGTCAAACTCTCTCTCTTCACAGATGACATGATTCTTTATATGGAAAACCCAAAAGACTTCACCCCCAAATTACTAGAACTCATAAAACAATTCAGCAACGTGGCAGGATACAAAGTCAATGTACAGAAATCAGTGGCTTTCTTATACACTAACAATGAAAATACAGAAAGGGAAATTAGAGAATCGATTCCATTTACTATAGCAAGAAGAACCATAAGATACCTGGGAATAAACCTAACCAAAGAGGTAAAGGATCTGTAATCGAGGAACTACAGAACACTCATGAAAGAAATTGAAGAAGACACAAAAAGTTGGAAGACCATTCCATGCTCTTGGATTGGAAAAATAAACATTGTTAAAATGTCTATACTGCCTAGAGCAATCTATATTTTCAATGCCATTCTGATCAAAATTCCACCAGTATTTTTCAAAGAGCTGGAGCAAATAATCCAAAAATTTGTATGGAGTCAGAAGAGATCCCCGAATCACTAAGGAAATGTTGAAAAACAAAAATAAAACTGGGGGCATCACGTTGCCTGATTTCAAGCTTTATTACAAAGCTGTGATCACCAAGACAGCATGGTACCGGCATAAAAACAGACACAGAGATCAGTGGAACAGAGTAGAGAGCCCAGATATGGACCCTCAACTCTATGGTCAAATAATCTTCGACAAAGCAGGAAAAAATATACAGTGGAAAAAAGGCAGTCTCTTCAATAAATGGTGCTGGGAAAACTGGACAGCTCTATGTAGAAGAATGAAACTCGACCATTCTCTTACACTGTACACATAGATAAACTCAAAATGGATAAAAGACCTCAACATGAGACAGGAATCCAACAGAACCCTAGAGGAGAATATAGGCAGTAATCTCTTCGATATCAGCCACAGCACCTTCTTTCAAGATATGTCTCCAAAGGCAAAGGAAACAAAAGTGAAAATGAACTTTTGGGACTTCATCAAGATCAAAAGCTTCTGCACAGCAAAGGAAACAGTCAACAAAGCAAAGAGACAACCCACGGAATAGGAGAAGATATTTGCAAATGACAGTACAGACAAAAGGTTGATATCCAGGATCTATAAAGAACTCCTCAAACTCAACATACACAAAACAGAAAATCATATAAAAAAATTGGCAGAAGATATGAACAGACACTTCTCCAATGAAGACATACAAATGGCTATCAGACACATGAAAAAATGTTCATCATCACTAGCCATCAGGGAGAGTCAAATTAAAACCACATTGAGATACCACCTTACACCAGTTAGAATGGCCAAAATTAACAAGACAGGAAACAACATGTGTTGTAGAGGATATGGAGAAAGGGGAACCCTCCTACACTGTTGGTAGGAATGTAAGTTGATGCAGCCACTTTGGAAAACAGTGTGGAGATTCCTCAAGAAATTAAAAATAGAACTTTCCTATGACCCTGCAATTGCACCACTGGGTATTTACCCCAAAGATACAGATGTAGTGAAAAGAAGGGCCATCTGTACCCCAATGTTTATAGCCGTAATGACCTTGGTTGCCAAACTGTGGAAAGAACCAAGATGCCCCTCAATGGACGAATGGATAAAGATGTGATCCATATACACTATGGAGTATTATGCCTCCATCAGAAAGGATGAATACCCAACTTTTGCATCAACATGAACAGGACTGGAAGAGATTCTGCTGAGTGAAATAAGTCAAGCCGAGAGAGTCAATTATCATATGGTTTCACTTATTTGTGGAGCATAACAAATAGCATGGAAGACAAGGAGAGATGGAGAGGAGAAGGGAATTGAGGGAAATTGGAAGGGGAGGTGAACCATGAGAGACTATGGACTCTGAAAAACAATCTGAGAGTTTTGAAGGAGTAGGTGGTGGGAGGTTGGGGGAACCAGGTGGTGGGTATTAGAGAGGGCATGGATTGCATGGAGCACTGGGTGTGGTGCAAAAACAATAAATACTGTTACACTGAAAAAAATTAATTTAAAAAATGTCTATACTGCCTAGAGCAATCTATACTTTCAATGCCATTCTGATCAAAATTTCACTGGCATTTTTCAAAGAGCTGGAGGAAACAATCTTAAAATTTGTATGGAATCAGAAGAGCCCCTGAAATGCTAAGGAAATCTTGAAAAGAAAAACAAAACCAGGGGCATCATGTTGTCTGATTTCAAGCTTTACTACATAGCTGTGATCACCAAGACAGCATGGTACTGGCATAAAAGCAGACACATAGACCAGTGGAACAGAGTACAGAGCACAGATATGGACTCAACAAATAACCTTCAACAAAGAAGAAAAAAATATACAGTGGGAAAAAGACAGTATCTTCAATAAATTGTACTGGGAAAATTAGACAGTTACATGTAGAAGAATGAAACTCAACCATTCTCTTACACCATACACAAACAAAAACTTTGAATGGATAAAAGACCTCAATGTGAGGCATGAATCCATTAGAATTATAGAGGAGAACATAGGAAGTAACCTCTTTGTAATCGGCCACAGCAACTTCTTTCAAAATATGTGCCCAAAGGCAAAGGAAACAAAAGTGAAACTGAATTTTGGGGACTTCATCAAGCTCAAAAGCTTCTGCACAACAAAGGAAACAGTAAACAAAAAATAGAGGCAACCCACAGAATGGGACAAGATATTTGTAAATGACAGTACGTACAAAAGGTTGATATCCAGGATAAATAAAGAATTCCTCAAACTCAACACAAATGAAACAGGTAATTATGTCAAAAAATGGGCAGAAGACATGAACAGACACTTCTCCAAAGAAGACATACAAATGGCTATCAGACACATGAAAATGTTCATCATTGCTACCCATCAGGGAGATTCAAATCAAAACCACATTGAGATACCACATTACACCAGTTAGAATGGCCAAAATAACAAGACAGTAAATAACATGTGTTGCAGAGGAGGTGGAGAAAGGGGGATTCTCTTACACTGTTGGTGGGAATGCAAGTTGGTGCAGCCACTTTGGAAAACAGTGTGGAGATTCCTTAAGAAATTAAAAATAGAGCTTCCCTATGAATCTGCAATTTCACTACTAGGTATTTACCTCAAAGATACAGATGTAGTGAAAAGAAGGGCCATCTGTACCCCAATGTTCATAGCAACAATGGCCACAGTTGCCAAACTGTGGAAAGAACCAAGATGCTCTTCAACGTATAAATGGATAAGGAAGATGTGGTCCATATATACTATGGGGTCTTATGCCTCCATCAGAAAGGATGAATACCCAAGTTTTGTATCAACATGGGCAGGACTGGAAGAGATTATGCTGAGTGAAATAAGTCAAGCAGAAAGATTCAATTATCATATGGTTTCACTTATTTGTGGAGGATAAGAAATAACACAAAGGACATGGGGAGAAGAGGAGAAGGGTTTAGGGGAAATTGGAGGAGAAGATGAATCATGAGAGACTAGTGACTCTGAAATACAATCTGAGGGTTTTGGAGGGGTAGGGAGTGCAAAGTTGGGTGAGCCTGGTGGTGGGTATTATGGAGATCACATATTGCATGGAACACTGGGTATGGTACAGAAATAATGAATTCTGGTCACTTAAAAGAAATTTAAAAGATAATTAAATAAAAGTTTTAAAAAAGCAAGACCCCTCCATATGCTATCTACAAGAGACACATTTTAGACCTAAAGACACCTCCAGATTGAAATGGAGGAGATAGAAAGCCATTTATCACGCTATTGGGCCTCAAAAGAAAGCTGGGGTCCTCATATCAGACAAATTAGAATTTAAGCCAAAGACTGTGGTAAGGGATGAAGAGAGATAGTATATGATACTTAAAAGTTCTATCCAACAAGAAGATCTAACAGTTATAAATATTTATGATCCTATCTTGGGAGCAGGAAATCATACTAACCAATTAATAAACAAGTTAAAGAAACACATTTATAATTAAAGATAATAGTATGGGACTTCAATGCCCCACTCACAGCAATGGACAGATCATCTAAGTAAAACAATCAACAAGGGAACTAGCACTTTGAATGACATACTGGACCAGATTGACTTCACAGATATATACAAAGCATTCCACTCTAAAGCAACAGAATACATATTTTTCCTGACTGCACATGGAACATTCTCTAGAATAGTTCTTATACTGGGCTACAAATCAGGTCTTAACCAAGACAAAACATTGGGATTATTCCCTGCATATTTTCAGACCACAATGTTTGAAGCTTGAATTCAATCACAAGAGGAAAGTTGGAAGGAACTCAAACACTTTGCAGGATAAAGAGCATCCTACTAAAAATGAATGGGTTGACCAAGAAATTAAAGAGGATTTTAAAAAAAAATCATGGAGGGGCACCTAGGTGGCTCAGTGGGTTTTAAAGCCTCTGCCTTCAGCTCAGATCATGATCCCAGGGTCCTGGGATTGAGCCCCAAATCGGGCTCTCTGTTCAGCAGGGAGCCTGCTTCCTCCTCTCTCTCTCTGCCTGCCTCTCTGCCTACTTGTGATCTCTCTGTCAAATAAATAAATTAAATATTTTTTAAAATGATGGAAACAAGTGAAAGAGAAAACGCAATTGTTCAAAACCTTTGGGATACAGCAAAGGCAGTCCTGAGAGGAAAGTACATAGCAATATAAGCCTTTCTCAAAAAATTAGAAAAGTCCCAAATATAGAAATTGAACTACAACCTAAAAGAGCTAGAGAAAGAACAGCAAATAAAGCCTCAATCCAGAAGACAAGAAATAATAAAGATTAGAGTAGAAAACAATGAAATAGAAAGCAGAACAGTAGAACTAATCAATGAAACTAGAAACTAGTTCTTTGAAAGAACTAATTAAGATCAATAAACCCCTAGCTACATTTACCAAAAAGAAAAGAGAAAGGATTAAGATTAATGAACTCATAGAAAGAAAGAAGAGAGATCATGACCAATACCAAGGAAATACAATTCTAAGAACATATCATCAGCAACTACATGCCAAAAAAATTAGGGAATCTGAAAGAAATGGATGCATTCCAAGCAAACAAACAAACTACCAAAATAGAAACAGGAAGAACTAGAAAACCTGAACAGACCCATAATCAGCAAGGAAATTGATGCAGTAATCAAAAATCTCCCAACACACAAGAGTTGGGCCAGGGGAATTCTACTAAACATTTGAAGAAGAAATAATACCGATCCTTCAGAAGCTGTTTCAAAAAAATAGAAATGAAAGGAAAACTTCCAAATTCATTCTATGAGGCCAACATTACCTTGATCCCAGGGCCAAACAAGACCCCACCAAAAAGGAGAATTACAGACCAATTTATTCCTGGGATGTAAGGTGGGTCAACGTTCACAAATAAATTAACATGATAGATCAATCACATTAGTAAAAGAAAGGATAAGAACCATATGATCCTCTCAATTGATGCAGAATAGGCATTTGACAAAATACAACATACCTTCTTGATTAAAACTATCCACAGTATAGGGATAGAGGGAACATAACTCAATATCATAAAAGTCATCTACAAAAATCCCATAGTGAATATTTTTCTTAATGGGGAAAAAACTGAAAGCTTTTCCCTCTCCTAAGATCAAGAACATGACATGTGACGACTTTCACCACTGCTATTCAACATAGTACTAGAAGTCCTAGCCTCCACAGTCTGACAACAAAAATAAATAAATGGGTTTCAAATTGGCACCAAAATCAAACTCTCACTCTTTGCAAATGACATGATATTAAATGTAGACAACCCAAGACTCCACCTGCAAATTACTAGAACTCATATGTCAATTTAACAATGTGAAAGGTTATAAAATCAATACATGGAAACCAGTTCCATTACTATACATGAAAATGAGACAGAATAAAGTGAAATTAAAGAACTGATCCCATTTACAATTATACCAAAACCCGTAAGATACCTAGGAATAAACCCAACCAAAGAGGTAAAGGATCTCCTTTCTACAAACTATGAAATACTTATGAAAGAAAGGGAGAAGGCACAAAGAAATGGAAAAACATTCCATGCTCATGGATTGCAAGAATAAATAGTGTTAAAATGTCTATGCTACCCAGAGCAACTGACGCATGCAATGCAATCCCTATCAAAATACCATTTCCCTATCAAAATAACATTTTTCACAGAGCTGGAACAAATAATCCCCAAATTGTTATGGAACCAGAAAAGAAGCTAAATAGCCAGAGGAATGTTGGAAAAGAAAACCAAAAGCTGGTGGTATCACAATGCCATACTTCAAGTTATATTACAGAGCTGTAATCATCGAGACAGATTGATATGGCACAAAAACAGAAACATAGATCAATGAAACACAATAGAGAACCCCAAAATGGCCCCTCAACTCTATGGCCAACCAGTCTTCAACAAAGCAGGAAAGAATATCAAAATGGGGAGGGGGGCAATTTCTTCAATAAATGGTGTTGGGAAAATTGGATAGACACATCCAGAAGAATGAAACCAGACCATTTTCTTACACAATACACAAAGATACACTCAAATTAGACAAATAAAACTTAAATGTGAGACAGGAATCCATCAAAATCCGAGAGGAGAGCACAGGTGGCAACCCCTCTGAACCTCAGCCACAGGAGCTTCTTCCTAGACATGTCTCTAAAGACAAGGGAAACAAAAGCAAAAATGAATTAGGACTTCATCAAGATCAAAAGCGTCTATGGAGCACCTGGGTGGCTCAGTGGGTTAAAGCCTCTGCCTTCAGCTCAGGTCATGATCTCAGGGTTCTGGGATCAGGCCCGCATTGGGCTCTCTGCTCGGTGGGGAGCCTGCTTCTCTCTCTCTCTCTCTGCCTGCCTCTCTGCCTACTTATGATGTCTCTGTCAAATAAATTTTTAAAAATCTTTAAAAAATGAAGAAAAAATAATAGAAAATTAAAAAGCTGAATAAAAGAGAGAAAAAAGAATTATAAAACACCAGAATAGACATAGGGAACTCTGTGAACAGGTAACAATAGTCATAATGTAGGTTCCCAGAAGCAGTGTGGTGGTGGTGGTGGGGGATAATTATTTAAGGAAATGACAGCTGAAAAGTTCCCTAATCTGGGAGAAGAGACACCCAGTCCTAGGAGACACAAAGAACTCATAACAAAATCACAAGAGCAGGGGCACCTGGGTGGCTCAGTGGGTTAAGCCTCTGCCTTCGGCTCAAGTCATGATCTCGCGTCCCCAGATCGAGTCCCGCATCAGGCTCTCTGCTCAGCGGGGAGCCTGCTTCCTCCTGCCTGCCTCTCTTCCTACTTGTGATCTCTCTCTGTCAAATAAATAAATAAAATCTTAAAAAAACAAAAACAAAAAAAACCTCAGTTTAAAAAAAAATCACAAGAGCAGGCCAACATCAAGACATATTATAATTAAATTTGAAAACTACAGTGATAAAGTAAAAAAATCTTAAAAGCAAAAACACAAAAGAAGTCCTTAACTCTCAAGGGAAGACCCATAAGTCTACCTGCAGATTTTTCAACAGAAACTTGGCAAGTCAAAAGAAAGTGGCTCAATTGCTAAATGAGAAAAAGAAGCCAAGAATACTTTATCCAGCAAGACTGTCATTCAGAAAACAAAGAGAGATAGAGAATTTCCCAGACAAACCAAAACTACAGGAGTTTGTGACCACTAAATCAGCCCTGCAAGAAATATTAAAGGGGACTCTTAAAAGCATAATGAAAGACTAAAATTGAAAAAGACAAGAAAGGATCTCCAGAAACAATGATAACAAGTAATGAAATGTCATTAAATACATATCTATCTTTAATTGTTCAGAATGTAAATCAACTATATGCTCCAATCAAAAGGCATAGGGTGTCAGAATGGACAAAAAAGCAAAACCTATCTACCTGCTGCCTACAAGAGACTCCATTTAGACCTAAACACACCTGCAGATTGAAAGTGAGGGAATAGAGTGAGAGGAAAGTGAGCGGAGGGGATTGATCCACAAATCAGTCAATGTGATACAACATATTAATTAAAAATGGATAAGAACTATATGATCCTTTCAACAGATGCAGAAAAATCATTTGACAAATTAGAGCATCCATTCCTGAACAAAAACCCTCAACAAAGTAAGTTTAGAGGGAACATACCCCTATATAATAAAGGTCATATATGAAAAACCCACAGTTATTATCATCATCATTGGGGGGGAAGAGAACTTACCTCTATGGTCAGGTACAAGAGAGGGATGTGCACACTCACCACTATTATTTAACATAGTACTGGAAGTCCTAGTCACAGCAATCATATGACAAAAAAAAAAAAAAAACCCCAAAGTTTTCCAAATTGGCAAAGAAGTCAAACTTTGACTATTTACATATGACTTACACTCTATACAGAAAACAGGAAAGGCTCCACCAAAAAATTGCTAGAACTGATACACAAATTCATAGTCACAGGATACAAAATTAATGTTCAGAAATCCATTGCATCTCTATATACCAATAATGAAGCAGCAAAAAGAGAAATTAAGGAATCAATCTATTTAAAACTGCACCAAAAAACAAGAGCAGGCCCTGGAGTAAACCTAACCACAGAGATTAAAAACCTATACTCTTAAAACTATAAAATACTGAAGAAGGAAACTGAAGATGACATAAACAAATGAAAAGATATTCTATGCTCAAAGATTGGAAGAACAAATGTTGTTAAAATGTCTATATTACCCAAAGAATCTACACGTTTAATACAATCCCTACCAAAACACCAACGGTATTTTTCAAAGAGCTAGAAGAACAAACTATCCTAAAATATGTATGGAACCACAAAAGGTCCCAAATAGCCAAAGCAGTCATGAAAAAGAAAAGCAAAGCTGGAGGCATCACAATTCCAGACTTCAAGTTATATTACAAAGCTATAGTGATCAAAGCAGTATGGTAATAACACAAAAACAAACACATAGATGAACAGAACAGAATAGAAAACCCAGAAGTGAACCCACAACTATACATCCATATATACGATAATGGGTTAGTATCCAAAATATACAAAACATAAAACTCAACAATCAAAAAATGAAAAATCTAATTAACAAATGGGCAGAAGATATGAATAGCCATTTCTCCAAAGAAGACACACAGATGACCAAGAGACACAAGAAAAGATGTTCAACATCCCTCATCATCAAATAAAAATCAAAACTACAATGGCATATCCCCTTATGCCAGTCAGAATAGCTAAAATCAACAATACAGGAAACAACAGGCATTGGTGAGGAAGTGGAGAAAAGGCAATCTTCTTACACCGTTTCAGGGAATACAAACTGGTTCAGCCACTCTGGAAAACAGTATGGAATTTACTCAAAAAGTGAAAAATAGACTACCCTATTATCCAGCAATTGCACTACTAGGTATCTACGAAAAGAATACAAAACTACTAATTCAATACATGCAGTATTATTTACATGCAGTATTATTTACAATATCCAAATTATGGAGTACATGCAGTATTATTTACAATATCCAAATTATGGAAACAGTTCAACTGTCCATCAGTGGGTCCATATATAAGATGTGATATATATCACATCTTATATATTTATATTATATATAATATATATAAAACGTGTGTGTGTGTGTATACACAGAAAAGGTTTCTTTTTTCAATGCAAGAATAAAAAAGATACAAAGACACCCAAAAAAATAAATTACCCTATGCCTTCAGCTTCTCCTCATCCAAAGTTGGAAGCTACTAACATTACCATGCTTTTCCTCACATGGACAGATGGATATTGGTGTGATATTAATGAACTTCTAGACCAGAACAGATGTGTTCTGGATCTTGGTTGCCTTTGTTGCCTTACTTTTATGGAAATTCCATGAGGGACAGTGGTTCTTAAAGTATTACTAGTTACCCAACAGCTCCACCCAATGCCTGAGTGCTTCTCTCCATCCCCCAACAGCTCCACCCAATGCCTGAGTGCTTCTCTCCATCCCCCAATTCCTCTTCAAATTAGCATCCCCTATACTCCCTCCTACAATATCATAAATGATATTTAGTATACGTGTGATCTCTGAAAGGATTTACCTTTCCTCAGGCCTTAACTTAGCCTTCTTTCTTAGGGATACAATATTAGAAATTGGAGCCGTTCTAGGAATAGACCATATTCACCAGATAACTATAAGACAAAATATTCCTACTATCTACATCCCAGGTAAAGGTGTAGCCTGATTTTTCAAGAGTGGCCAAGGAACAGAATGACAAACATAACAATATTTTGCAAAGGAAAATCCACAAGCTTATATTTGCTTTATCCCTCCATAGTTTGATAACCAGAAATAACAACCTTAAGAACTATTGCTTCACTTACTCTAACTGGATAAATGCTTAAAGCAAAGAAATGCTGAAAAATAGCCAAGATAAAAAAATGTTGGGTGTTGGATAGCCATGAGCACACTACTCAGAAAAGAGAAACTAGACTAAGGACAATTTGAAACATTTCTTGATATCAGTTCACCACCTCTTATGCTAGATGCAATGTAGAGTCAGTTCAGTCCATTTCTTTGTCCACTTTGTAAGCCTTTCCATCAAACTACATACCAGGCTCTCACCTTCTGCCTTCCCACCATCATGTTGGCAATGGGACTTTCTCAGGTGTGATAGGTATTTCTGCACCATGAAGCTGGCACTGAATGAAATTAAAATCCCATATAAGTAAGGCTTTACCTTAGCATTAAAATATATAGTCTCACTTTGCCCTAACTTCTGTAACTCTTTTCCCATTATTCTTTATTTTCCTTCACTTCCAACTGATAAAATAACCATGGATTTCCAAACAGCTATCAGATGCCCCAGGGTTGCCAGCAAATACACTTTGTGAGTTTAGTACCCTTATCTGGCTTGGGATGGGAAACCAGAGGCCACAGAAAAATGGGTCACTATTGCAACTGTCTAGCTGAGACACCCAGAAGAAGAAGCAGATATCCAATCCAGAAGTTGATATGGATATATCTTCTCCACTCTCAGGCTTACATCTCTTCCAGTTCTGCATCTATAAAGAATCTGGGGATCCACATCCCAGATACATTTTTAAAAGATTTATTTATTTATTTTGAGAGAGAGAGAAGAAGGACACCACTAGGAGGAGAGGCAGAGGAAGAGAATCTTCAGACTCCCTACTTAGCGTGGAGCTAGATGCAGGGCTTGAATCTTCTACCCATGAGATTATGACCTGAGCCAAAACCAAGAGTTAGACACTTAACTGATACCTCCACCACATCCCAGATATGTTTAAAAAGAGAGAGCCTGCCAGATTAGAGATGTTACAGGAACCACCCAGAATACCTTTTTCTTCCCTGAAGAGGAAAAAATGTGTGCTTTCATTTTTCAAGGATATGGGGAGCACAATGAAAGTATTCTTCAAATGAGAATATGCAATGAAAAGAATCATAACACTGGTAGAAGCATGAAGAATGATTGACTAAGAAAGGTGGCGTTCCACAGTATCTTCCCAAAAGCCTCATGAAAGGCAGGGTGTGATCCTACTGTTTCTCACCATAAAGACTGATCTTTGAACACCTATGCTCTGGCTTCAGGGCATACATCACAGTAGAAAACTGTAGTCTGGACTTCTACCACAAAGTATTAGCAATATTCACCTTGGGATTTTAAAAATCCTTGGGAAATTGTCATATAATTTCCTTCAAAAGTCTTGGCAGAGAACAGTGCAGATTCTGGCAGTCAGCATCACCAACAACAATGGGAAGGTAAATAAAGGGTTGCCCCAGTAATTCTTGTTCTCAACATTGGCTAATTAATTAGGTGTTCCCAGGCACCAGCCATGCCTTTACTTTCTGCCTCTGTCTCTTCAGCATCTAATAAGGTTTAAGGGCCTGCACTCTCTGCTCCCTGGCTGGGTCCATCCTTCTTGGTGACCAAGCAATGCTGTGGCAAAAATATCACAGGCTTCAAGCTTTCCTGTCAGCACCTCAGTGTCGACACAGTAAAGCAAGGATGCTTCTCCACATGGAAAGATGAGGATATGATGGAGGAGCATGGTGTAAGAGAAGGTCTTGGAGCAGGTGCAGCTGTAGCATGGAGCACTGCCACAGAAGGATCCTTGTCTCAGCAGCACCCAGGGCAAAACTTAGAAGGTGCCGCTCCCAGTAGCTGCTATAGGAGATGACAACATAGAAAGTGACAGAAAAGTTGCATGGTAAGTGGGCTTCTACCCACTGGGGGAGGCAGAGCCAGACCTTTCATCCGAACCATAAGTAGTCTGGGAGTCCAGCTCTAGCCCAGAATTGAGGGCAGTGAAATGTTGGTTTAGTCTGTCTGCTCCTTTGTGAAGTTTCAGTGGTCCAGGCTACCATGTATGCTTGTGCTGTGAAATGTTCTGGGCTATGGACACACAGCTTTGTCATTCCAAACACCAGCAGCATGGGATGCATATTCACCCCACTCTGGGACAACAGACTGTGACAACTGAGTTTCCTTCTCCTCTCCTTTCCCCTCATCCCACAGCAAACTCTTGATTTCTTGGAAGACAATAGCTGCAAGAGGAGATAGCCCTGCCCCCTCATGAGGTGACCTCTGGTTATGCCTGGTCTCAGGGACCCTGGCGACTTAGTGAATTTACTGGGGTCAACAGGAACAGAAGGAGAGGCTCCTTTAGGCTATTTCACTGCAGTGAGCTGTTCGATTTCATGAACTGACCTTCAGAGGACTTTGCCCACAGTGCATTAGTGAGAGTGACACTTTTACACTGCCGACCTTTAGCCTGTTTTGATATGCTAGAGTCAAACACCATCCTGAGACAAATTACTGGTTGAGAGGACTGGAGAAGGAAGAATGTTCACTGAGCTTGGATGTAAGGGTGGGTGCATGAGTGTCAGGTGCCCAGCATACCTCCCTAAACTACTGTCACTCCCACCTCCATCACGGGACAGCAGGAACCCTCAGGGCCGGGGTGGGTGGAAACTAATTTTACAATTTACCTCACATTGTTGAGCAAACTCCTAATTTCTCTGGTCTCCAGTCTCTTCTTTAAAATGCTTCTGCTAAAAGAGATCTTCTCTAAGCACTATGTTATTTCATAGGTCAATAACACATCAGAGATACTACCTAAGGATAGATATAATTAAGATTAATAAAGCTAATCTTTCAACTTAAGGTTGAGAGAGCATCAACAATAGATTTGTTCCTGTTTTAAAACATTCTGTCACTGCATTTGGAAATAGCAGGTACTCCAGATTCTGGCATTCTGCCTAAAGTCCCAACTATGTGACCTAAGCTCTCTGGAACTCTCTAAGCCTCACTTTCTGCTTCTGTAGAAGAAGGGGTTCATGGTTATTGTGAAGAGTAATAGAAATAATAGTTTCAGTGACCAGCATAGAAAACATAAATCTTGAACATATGATGATGATGATGATGATGATGAAAACTTGGACCACAAAATGTGTTGCATATTTTTAAATATTCAAGGGCAATATCACTAATATTATCATTATGTTTACTTACAAATTAATATTATTTTAAAAATGTTGGGCACCTGGGTGGCTCAGATGATTAAGTGTCTACATTCAGCTCAGGTCATGATCCCACGGTCTTGGAATGGAGTCCTCCATTGGGTTCCTTGCTCAGCGGGGCATCTGCTTATCCCTTTGACCCTCCCTGCTCTTGTGTTTTCTCTCTCTCACTCTCTCTCTCTTAAATAAATAAATAAATAAATTTTTAATAAAAAATAATAAAATGAATAAATAACTACCATGCATTATAACTATGACAATGTCAATAACTCTGCCTATTGATGCTCTATTACACTATGTTAATGATCATAATATTACAACTAAAATTTGAGGAACAAAGAAATATTGGCATCATATAACAAGTGAGTTATGTGCTTCTCATAAGAACATGAATGGAAAGATCCTATCATCTACATTCTACAGAGAGTGAAAGCAAAGTTCACAAAGGTTAACTACCTTTCTAAAAATGACCCATCTTGGGGCACCTGGGTGGCTCAGTGGGTTAAAGCCTCTGCTTTAGGCTCAGGTCATGCTCTCCGGGTCCTAGGATCGAGCCCCACATCAGGCTCTCTGCTCGGCGGGGAGCCTGCTTCCCCCTCTCTCTGCCTGTCTCTCTGCCTACTTGTGATCACTGTCAAATAGAAAAAATAAAATATTAAAAAAAAAAAAAAACATCTCTCAGGAGTTATTTAAATTTTTTTTTTAATTTTTTATTTTTTATAAACTCAGTATTGAACTAATACTGAGCTCAGGTCCTACTGATTAAAGAATCTTCTGGCTAAACCAATTAGCTATTGGCCTAGTCACCTTCATGGACAAATAACTTAATCCTGCTCCTCTGAGAACTTTGTGCTTGTTGATGTCTTTATTGTAGGTTAGAACAGCATTGATGATTCTGGAAAGAGATGCCCATGGAAATGGGGAATGGGACAACTGTCTAAGAATTCACCTTGGAGGGTTTTCCTGCCATCCAGCACCTGGGAAAGGTCCTCTTCCTGGTGCACCTGCTGGCATACCTGGCCTCCATTGCAGGCAATGCTGTCATAGTCACCATCACCTGTGCTGACTCCAGGCTCCACACACCTATGTACTTGTTCCTCAGCATTTTCTCCTTCTTCGAGTGTTATTTCGTAAGTGCTGTTATTCCTAAGTTGCTTGTCATCTTTCTCTCAGCAAACAATTTCCTTTCTTGCCTGTTTCATACAAGCCTTTGTCTCTTTATTTCTGGGAGCAGCAGGATTCTTCCTCATAGCAGTGATGTCTCTGGATCGGTATGTGGCCATTTGCAAGCCTCTATACTACCCGACCATCATGAACCTGAAGACTTGCTTCCTCCTGGTCACTGCCTGCTTCGCTTTGGCCTTTCCTCTCATCACTGGTCTGCTAGTAAAAGTCTCCCAGTTATCCTTCTGTGACCCCCATGTCATCCCCCATGTTTTCTGTGACACTGGCTCCTTGATTCATCTCTCCGATTCTGACACCAGGTCTGTTGAAATGTTGGCCTTTGTTCTCACTTCCTTTATCCTGTTGACATCCCTTATCATAACCATCATTGCATACAGCAAGATAGTAGTCACAGTCCTGCAACTTCCCTCAGCCAAGGAGAAACAGAAAGCTTTTTCCACCTGCTCCTCTCACTTCATAGTCCTCTCTCCGATGTACAGCAGTTGTGTGTTCATATATGTGAAACCAAAGCAAACGAACAGGCTGGAGTCCAACAGGGAGGCTGCCCTTGTAAATACGGTGGTGACCCCACTGCTGAATCCTGTCATCTACACTCTGCGGAACAAGCAGGTTCACCGGGCTCTGGGGGAGACGATGTGCAGAAAGAAAGAATTAAGATAAAAATATCACATGACCTTGGTGTGGAAGTCTTCAGAAAAACATTTGTCTTCATTCTGGACAATGTAGCAGGCCAAAGAGTTAATCAGTGTCTCTGGGATTCACACTTGATCAACACATTTTAGCAAAATGGACATCTGTTTCTCAAGGTCTCATTTTAGTTGGGTCTGCATAATTATCTTCTCCATAAATTTTCCATCTTTGGATGACAATGATTCATTGCAAAATCCTTTACTGAATTGTTATTCTTCCCTCTGATTAAACCATGTACACTTAATTTCCAAAATTTAGTTATTTATACACTTTTTATTTCACTTCTTTCAAACCAATGACATGGCTGAACAGAATTAATAATGATTTGACAAAAAGCATTTAGATTATTAAAATAATAGAAGGTTGTATATTATGTTGTGATGCAGAAGGAAATGATGGAAATAGTACCAGTGCATTGGTCCACATTTCCTCCATGCCTGGACCAGGGAAATAATGATTATAGTACCCTTCACATTGGAATATATATTGTTTGCATCAGGTGTGCTCTTAAATGTTGTTTTTGGGGGGCACCGTAGTGGCTCAGTGGGTTAAAGCCTCTGCCTTCAGCTCAGGTCCAATCCCAGCAGGGAGCCTGCTTCCCTTCCTCTCTCTGCCTACCTCTCTGCCTACTTGTGATTTCTGTCTGTCAAATAAATAAATAAAATTAAAAAAAATTTTTTTAATGTTTTTGGGCCTTATTATATATATATATATATATATATATATATATATATCCCATTCTAGAGAGAAATAGAATTTTTCACAGGTCCAGACCATTCTCTAAGGAGAAGGAAAAACCACCACAGTCCATGGTAGAGCAAATCTCCTATTTCCTATATTATTTATTCTAGCTTCAGGATAATGCACACTTACGATTAGTTCTTATCCTAAGCTCTTACCACAGATGGGTTCTGTATACCAGTTGAAGGGTGTACTTATTTAATTTTGCTATAAATTCTGCCAAGGTTTCAAGTAGGTGGAATTTAAGTTATTGGCTTCTCTATTTCATATTGTTAAGGAAAAAATTTTTTCCTGGTTGCCTTGTATTGTCAACTGTAAGATTATCTTCTGATTGACAATGTATTCTAAAACCAACAATTCCATGATCTGAATCTGTAAACCTTTGTACTTTTTACACTATTTTTTTCCAGCTAGGATTTGTCTTTTTATTCATCAGAAGGAACATATCTAAAAAGGCTGAGACAATTTTTTTTTGTTTGTCTTTAACCCAAACCCAGAGGTTAGATTATTTCAAATACATTTTGAGAAACATGTTCTATGCCATGAATAGATCCAATTTGCCCCCCAAAATCACAGATGATTCACTATACACATTGTATTAAAAGAAATTTGCAAAAGCTATGATCATAGTAGGAAAGTGGGTACGGGCTCTGTTACAGGAATTGGAAGAATGAGAATGATGTCTTAGGGAAGAGGAAGTGGAATGGAATGCAACGAGACCAGAGTAGACTCTGAATCATTTGCACTGGGCAAGCTTGCTTTTGCCTTAGACTAACTGATCAACTTCCAAGAACACACAAGTCACCTTCTCCATTAAATATGGAGATTGAGCCAGATGACCTCTAGGGTCCCCTTAAAAATACTCACGGACATAGTAGCAAGATGCATGAGGAACATGGAAATAATGTTCTGCCCTGAGAGTTGAACAACTGAAGAGTGTATGGAAGTGGTTGAGGTTCAGTAATGAAGGAATAAATCAAGGAATTGTGGTCAAACTACTGAAAAGAGTATGAGCCTCCCCAACATTTTAGTCATGATTGGATAATAATTTATTTTACTTAAACTAATTAAAGGCACTTTATAATACCTTGAGATAGAATATGGTTGAAGAGTGAACCTAACAAACACAAAAATGAAGACTAAAAATCTGAAACTGAGTCTATAATCCAAGGTTGATGGTTACCAGCCATAGATGGTACCAAGATAAGGAAAAACCCTAATGTAGAAATTAGTGTACTAGATTCTGGTGCCATAAAACATTTTATTTTATTTTCTCAAATTTTTTATTTATTTATTTGACAGAGAGAGAAAGAGAGAGAGGGATCACAAGTAGGCAGAGGCAGGCAGAGAGAGAAGGGGAAGCAGGCTTCCCGCCGAGCAGAGAGTCTGATGTGGGGCTCCATCCCAGGACCCTGAGACCATGACCTGAGCCAAAGGCAGAGGTTTAACTCACTGAGCCACACAGGCACCCCCCAAATTAGCTAATTTTAATTTTTTTTCTATAGGAAAAGAAACTTGAAGGTTTTTTTTTTTTTTTTAAAGGTCAAGCAAGAATCAAATCGACCGTTAAACAGACCGGTCGGGGCCACCCCTTACAGAGAGGGTGACCCCTCCCTGCCTCACAGACTAACTTTTATAGAGCAAAGGCCATGTGGTTGGGCCTGGCCACACACAGGTGGCGAATGAGATTGTAACACACAAAGAAAGCTGCACAGTCATGCTAGGTCATACACGGGTGGCCAACTGAATTACAATTCATCTCATAGTAGCTATTTGAACTAGCCTATCTCCTTAGTCAGAATTGGCGGCCAAAAGGCAGGGCCCATACTCCTTGGTAGCTAGGGAGACAGTATGCACACTTTACTGACTGGATGTCTCCACCTGACCGGATTTTTTTTTAAATTTATTTATTTTCAGCATAAGAGTATCATTATTTTTTCACCACACCCAGTGCTCCATGCAATCCATGCCCTCTACAATACCCACCACCTGGTACCCCGACCTCCCACTCCCCCGCCATATACACTATGGAGTCTTATGCCTCCATCAGAAGGTTTTTTTTTTTTTTTTTAAGATTTTATTAATTTATTTGACAGAGAGAGAGAGAGAATGAGAAAGAGAGAGAGAGAAAGAGCAGAAATGGAGGGAGAGGGAGAAGCAGGCTCTCTGCTGAGCAGGAAGCAGCCTAATGTGAGGCTTGATCCCAGGACCCTGGGATCATGACCTGAGCCAAAGACACACACTTAAACTACTGAGCCATCCAGGTGCCCCCATAAAACGTTTTATTGAGACAAATCCCCTAAGCTAATTCTATGTTGAAGATACTTCCAATAATAAGTTTTAAACCACTTCATTGGCATGTGATTCATATATAAAAGCTGTAGATATTTGCTGTATACAAGTTGATATGTTCTGAGATAAGTATACACCTTGAAACCATCATCACTATCAATGCCTGGAACCTATCTATCACCTCCGAAAATTTCTTCCTGACCACTTGGTTGTTAATATTTTTTCCTTATATTCCAGGTAAGAGCACTTAAGATCTAGCCTCCTAGAAAATTTTTAAGTACACAATAAAGTATTGTTGACCATAAGCCCTATGTTATACAGATCTCTAGAATTTATTTATTATGTATAACTGAAACTTGATCAATACATCCTTATTTCCATACTCTTTCCAGCCCCTGACAATACTTGTATGCTCTGCTTCCATATTATTTGTTTAGATTCCAGATACAGGTGAGATCATGCAACGTTTGTTTTTCTGTCTTGGTCTTTTTTCTGTAGAATAATGTCCTCCAGGTATACCCATGTTCTTGCAAGTGACAGGACCCTCTTTGTAAAGGCTAAATGAGATTCCATAATGTATATATGTCACGTTTTCTTTACCCATTCCTTTTTACATGGACTTTTAGTATATTTTCCCTTCTTATCTATGGTGAATAATGCTACAGTGAATTGGGAATACAGATATCTCATTGAGACCCATATTTCAATTCCTTTGGATGTATATCCAGAGGTGGGATTGCTGGATCAAATGGTAATTTCGTTTTGAAATATTTCAGGAAACGCTATATTGTTTACCAGAGTGTCTGTACCCGTTACAGTTTCATAAATACTGTACAAGGGTTCCTTTTTTTCCACATCCTTGAAAATACTTATCCTTTGTTTTTAGTTTTGTTTTGGGTTGGTTTTTTTGGTTTGGTTTGGGTTGGGTTGGGTTTTTTTGTTTGTTTGTTGTACCCATCTAAAGAAGCATGAGGTGATATCTCATTGTCATAATACTTGTATTTTTTCTTAGTGATGTTTGTGTTTCTATTACTGATGGTGAGCATCTTTTCATGTACCTGTTGGCCCTGTGTATGTCTTCTTTGGAAAAACGTCCATTCCGTCTCACTGCCCATGTTTTTCCACTTTTTCGAAGTTTTTGTTCAAAATTCAGTTAGTTAATATACAGTGTAATATTAGTCTCAGGTGTATAATTTAGTGATTTAACACTTACATACAACCCCCAGAACTCTTCACAAGTGCCCTCCTTATTCCCACCTATTTCACCCATCCCTCCCGCAACCTCCACTCTGGTAACCATTCGTTTGTTCTCTATAGTTAAAAGTCTGTTTCTTGGTTTGCCTCTCTCTCCCCCCCCCTTATGCTCACCCCCCCCTTTTTTTTTTTGCTTCTTAAATTCCACATATGAGTGAGAGGACATGGTATTTGTTTTTCTCTGACTTATTTCACTTACCATAATACTCTTTAGCCTCGTCCATCCATTCTTTTTGATGGCTGGGTAATATTCCATTGTGTATATATCATATCCTCTTTATCCATTCATCAGTTAAGAGATATTGGGGCTCTTTCCATAATTTGGGTATTAGGGATAATGCAGCTATAAATATTGGGATGCAAGAATCCCTTTAAATCACCATTTATTAATCTATTGGGTAAATAGTAGTGCAATTGCTGGATAATCTAGTAGTTCTATTTTTAACATTTTTGGAACCTCCATACTCTTCTCCAGAGTGGCTGCACTAGTTTGCATTCCCACAAAGAGTGCAAGAGGGTTTCCCTATCTCTGCATCCTTGCCAACACCACTTCTTTCTTGTGTAGTTATTAGCCATCCTAAGAGTTGTGAGATGGTATCTCATCATGGTTTTGATTTGTATTATCCTGATGATGACAGATGTTGAGAATCTTTTTTTTTTTAAGGCTTTTAGTAAAATTTTTTATTTTTTATAAACATATATTTTTATCCCCAGGGGTACAGGTTTGTGAATCACCAGGTTTACACACTTCACAGCACTCACCAAAGCACATACCCTCCCCAATGTCCATAATCCCACCCCCTTCTCCCAAACCCCCTCCCCCCAGCAACCCTCAGTTTGTTTTGTGAGATTAAGAGTCACTTATGGTTTGTCTCCCTCCCAATCCCATCTTGCTTCATTTATTCTTCTCGTACCCACTTAAGCCCCCATGTTGCATCACCACTTACTCATATCAGGGAGATCATATGATAGTTGTCTTTCTCTGCTTGACTTATTTCGAGTGTATCATACTTAGCGAAATAAGTCAAGCAGAGAATCTTTTCATAAGAAAATATGTTAGCTATCTGTATGTCTTTTTTTGAAAAGTATCTATTTGTATCTTCTGCCCATTTCTTAACTGGGATATTTGGTTTTCGGGTGTTTATTTGCTAAGTTCTTTGTAGGTTTTGGATACTAACCCTTTATCAGATATGTCATTTGCAAATATCTGCTCCGTTAAATGGGCTTCTTTTTAGTTTTGTTGATTGTTTCCTTTGCTGTGCAGAAGCTTTTATCTTGATGAAGTCCCAGTAGTTCATTTTTGGTTTTGTTTCCCTTGCCTGTGGTGATGTGTCTAGCAAGAAATTGTTATGGCAAAGGTTGAAGAGATTTCCTCTTGTGTCCTCCTCTTTGACTTTAATGGCTTCCTGTCTCATATTAAAGCCTTTCATCCATTTTCAATGTATTTTTGTGTACTGTGTAAGAAAATGGTCCCGTTTCATTTTTACATTTAGCTGTTTTCCCAACATCATTTTTTGAAGACACAGTCTTTTTTTCCATGGGGTATTCTTTCCTGCATTGTCAAAGACTACTTGACCAAATAGTTGTGGGTCCATTTATGGGTTCTCTATTTTGTTTCATTGATTTGTGTGTCTGTTTTTGTGCCAGTACCATACTGTCTTGGTAACTGCACCTTTGTAATACAGCTTGAAATCTGGAATCTTGATGCCTCCATGTGTTTTTCTTTTCAGAATTGCTTTGGTTTCCATGAATTGTTTCAGTTCTTCTTTGATCTCCTGGTTGACCCAAGCATTCTTAAGCAAGGTGGTCTTTAGCTTCCAGGTGTTTGAGTTCCTTCTGAACTTTTCCTTGTTGATTGAGCTCCAGTTTCAAAGCATTGTGATCTGAGAATGTGCAGGGAATAATCTCAGTCTTTTGGTATCAGTTGAGTCCTGATTTGTGACCCAGTATGTGGTCTATTCTGGAGAAAGTTCCATGTGCACTTGAGAAGAATGAGTATTCTGTTGATTTAGGGTGGAATGTTCTGTATATATCTATGAGGTCTATCTGGTCCAATGTGTTATTCAATGCTCTTGTTTCTTTATTGATTTTCTGCTTCGATGATCTGTCTATTTCTGAGAGAGGTGTGTTAAGATCTCCAACGATTAATGTATTCATATCAATATGACTCTTTATTTTGATTAACAGTTTTCTTATGTAATTGACCATTCCCATATTTGCGACATAAATATTTACAATTGTTATATCTTCTTAATGGATAGTCCCTTTAAGAATGATGTAATGTCCTTCTGTATCTCTGACTACAGTCTTTAGTTTAAAATCTAATTTGTCTGATATGAGAATCGCTACCCCAGCCTTCTTTTGAGGCCCATTGGCATGAAAGATGCTTCTCCATCCCTTCACTTTCAGTCTGGGTGTATCTTTAGGTTCAAAATGGGTCTCTTGTAGACAACATATGGATGGGTCCTGTTGTTTTATCCAGTTTGCAACCCTGTGCCATTTTATGGGTGCATTTAGACCATTCACATTAAAGGTGATTATTGATAGATAACGTTTTTATTGACATCGTGTTACCTTTAAAGTCTTTCTTTATGTAGATTGTCTCTATATTTCTGTTCAATGCTATTCTTGAGCTTTTTCCTCCTTTAAAGAAGCCCCCTTAATATTTCCTGCAGTATCAGGTTGGTGGTTGCATAGTCTTTTAAGCCTTGTCAGCTTTGGCTATTTGGGGTCTTTTGTGGCTCCTTACAACTTTTGGGCCTCTTTGCTCTACCTCTTTGAAAAATGTAAGTGGTATTTTGATAGGGATTGCATTTCATGAGTGTATTGCTTTGGGTAATATAGACACTTTGACAATGTTTATTCCTCCAATCCATGAGCATGGAGTGCTTTTCCATTTCTTTGTGCCCTCTTCAGTTTCTTTCACAAGCGTGTTACAATTTTCAGAGTACAGACCTTTTGCTTCTTTAGTTAGATTTATTTCTAGGTGTCTTTTGGTTTTGGTGCAATTGCAAATTGGGTCAATTCCTTTATTTTATTGCTGTTTCATTATTTGTATATAGAAATGCAAAAGATTTCTGCACATTGATTTTTTATCCTATGACTTTGCTGAATTCATGTATGATTTCTAGCAATTTTTTGGTGGAATCATTTGGATTTTTTATGTAGAATATCATGTCCCCTGTGAATAGTGAATGTCTGACTTCTCCTTTGCCACTCTGGATACTCTTTTTTTTTTTTTCTTTTTATTTCCAGATCAATGAGGCTTAGACTTCCAGTACTATGTCAAATAGCAATGGTTAGAGTGGACATCCCTGTCTTGTATCTGACTGTGGGAAAGGCTGTTTTTCCCCATTGAGGATGATATTACATATGGGTCTTTCATATATGGTCTTTATGAGGTTGAAGTATGTTCCATCTATCCCTACTTTGTTGAGGGTTTTTATCAGGAAAGGATGCTGTACTCTCTCAAATGCTTTTTCTGCATCCATTGACAGAATCCTATGGTTCTTTTCTTTTATTTAGATGGTGTATCAAATTGATTGATTTGCAAATATTGAACCACACCTGCAGTCCAGGAATAAATCCCACTTGACTGTGGTGAAGAATTCTTTCAATGTACTGTTGAAATCTAGTTGCTAGTATTTTATTGAGAATTTTTGCCTCCATGCTCACAAGAATTTGGGCCTATAATTTTTTTCCATGAGGTCTTTTGTCTATTTTTGGAATCAAAGTAATGCTGGCCTTGTAGAATGAGTTCAGAACTTTTCCTCCCACTTCTATTTCTTGGAACACTTTCAGAAGAATAGGTATTAACTCTTCTTTAAATGTCTGCTAGAATTCCGCTGGGAAGCCATCCTGCCCATGACTATTGTTTCTTGGGAGATTTTGAATATAGATTCAATTTCTTTGCTGGTTATAGGTCTGCTCCATTTGTTGGCCTGGATATTAATCTTCCAGCTACTGATAACACTTTGGCAATTATCCCCAGTGGCAATTTTCTAATAAAAAATTTTCATTATTATTTTAATATTTTCCCCTTCAGTGGTCCTAGGAGCAATCGACAAACTCATTTTTGATGAGTAAGATTCACAAATATAGCATTATCATGCTCTCTATGCATTACTTGAATAACCTATTGACACTTCTTGGCTGACTTTTTGCAGTTCTCAACATCATATAAATTTGGATCCAGCCAAAAAAATAGGATTTGTTGATGTAATATTATTTCAGGATTATAAATATTCTGAAACTGAATCATTATGTCTTGTGATGGAAACAGAATTTTATGCTGTGCTAGAATCTAGAAAAGAATAAAGTTTGTGCTTGTGTACAAAGCATTCCTGCATATCACTGTAATCTTCAAGGGACATAAGGAAACAGTGATTGACTAAATGAAACTTCTATTACATGAAAATTGTTTTCTTTACTTCAGAGAAATGTTGAGCAAGTGGAATATGTCCAGGAAAATACTGAATCTGATCTCAGTGACCTTACATGGGAACTCCCAACAAAACATCATGAAAATAAAGAATACAAAGACATATTTAGTTCTTGTTTTTTAAAATAGACTACAGTTCACTATCAATAAAACACATAGCCCTTGAAAAGGATCTCAATATTCTTCTAAAAGTGTCCTCAAGGTTATAAAATAAAAGAGGAAATTATTTGAACATTAAAGAGTCACAGGACATTTTTGTCATTAACACATAACTACATCTGTATTCTTCTTCCTATTGGAGTTAGGAAAAGTTTTGTGAGAATGTGAAGCTTTTTCACAAAAATTATATTCACAACTCACAGTTATATGTACTATTTTGTAGGATTCTATTTATTTTTTTTATTTCAACTTTGGGTAAGTACATTATTTTTAAAAAATATGTGTCTATTCATAATTTATATCAGAATTTCACTTTATATGTAGCATTTTTTCAATTTCTTACTTTTTGTGGTTATATGATTTATGTTTAAATAAATAGCATAGTTCTCAAGTTAAAGCTGAGAACTAGTTTGACCAATGTATACACCCATGTACCCACCATCATAACTAAGATATGCCACATTTCTGTGACCCCAGAAATTTCCCTTCTCTCTTTTCCCAGTTACTGAATTTAGGCTATTATGTCTTCCTCTTAAATTAATACTTTTATTATTATAAATGTGTTTTGTCCACAAGTTTATATATATACAAATCTGTGTATCTTTATCTCTTGTCATAGTTTTTGCCCTAAAGTCTACCTTATCTAATACTCATAGAGCTAGCTACCTCACCATCCTTTGAGTTTGTACAGTATATGTTCAGTTCTTATTTCTCTATCCTTTTATTTATACACATTCTATGTTCTGATATATCCAGTCTGTCTCCCGTGGGCAGCATATAGCTCAATCTATTTATTTCTTAAATTTAATCTGACAATGTTTTAAATTGGGTGTTTAGCCTATTTTCATTAATGTGTTACTATAACTTTGGGTTAATTCCTACCATCTTATTACTTGTTTTCTACTTTTCTCTTTTTCTCCTTTATCCTCCTTTTTGAAAACATTTTGTTGTCTCCTGTGAGTTAAGATGGTGGAGGAGTAGGAGACCCTAAGTTCATCTGGTCTCTGGAATTCAGCTAGTTTGATAGATATCAAATCATTCTGAACACCTGTGAAATCAATCAGAGATCTGAGAAAAGAAATGCTGCAATTCTACAACAGAAAAGCAATCACTTTTTGGAAGGTAGACAGAGACATGAATCAGACGTAATTTATCAGTGGATACCGGAGGGTAGGGAGCCAGCTTAAGAAGACAGCCACAAAGTATTATAAGCAATGAGCACAGAATTGGAAATTGTAAGTCTGCTGAGGTGGGGGACATCCCTGGCTTAAAGGTACTCAGGTGGTGAATCAGGCAGAATCCCAGAAGGGACAGCATGGTCTCAGGATTCCCAGGGTCACAAAGAAAATGTGGGTGCCAGATTGCAGCAGAGTTCCCAGGCATCATAGCAGGGAAGTTGGCTGGAAACAGAGTCTTGGCACTGAATTTCTTCTCATTGTGCTATCAACTATGAACCACTGCATGATCATGACTGCTCTCGGGGCAAGGGCCCATCAAAATCCAGAAGCACGGACACATGCCCCCTCACTCGCCTGGGAGGAACAGCAGAGGTCTGGGCTGCTGGAGTACAGAAAGTTTGGAGATTTGAAACTGGGTCACATGTTTGTCATAAAAATTCTTGGTCATAAGCTAGGTGAACACAGAGTACAGACAGAAACCAAAGAGACACAAGTGATAGATGCTTTTCTGTGAGAGTTGTAGGTGCAAACTTTCAGCTCCAGGGCTACAGTTTGGGGTGCTGCCATTTTAGTTCCTTCCCAGTGGTGCTGAAAGCTTTCAGGGAACAAAACAGCACCACATAGTGCAATCTGGAGCCAAGTACACTGAGCTTGGTCCCCTGGAGAGAGAGGCGCAATGACACCAGGGCAAGGACACAGAATCAGGGCAACAGACCCCTCTTCTAGAAGACCAGGAGGAACAACTGACTAGTTTCAAGTTTAAAAATCATAGAGAATTGTAGAACTTCAGCTCGTAGGGAAAATAGTATATAATATTCTTTTTTTGCTGTTATTATTCTTAGTCTTTCATATTTAGCTATTTTCTTATCACCTCAATTCTTCTTTTATTCTTTTTAAATTTTTATATACACATTATATACATATTTTTTCATTTTTGGTCTCCTCTCATTGTATTTTATTTCATTTTTCTATATATGTAAGTTTTTCTTTCCTTCCTATTTTGGCATCTAATTTCCTTTAACAAACAAGCCAAAATACACTCAGGATCTAGTTTATTGCTTTGATCTGTTTTACTTCTTGTTAGATTTTCTGTATTTTGTTTTGTTTTTCTTTTCTTCAGGTTTGTTTTGTTTGTTTGTTTTTTCTGCTGCTGTTGTTATTTTTCTCTTTTCTCATTTTCTCTTATTCTTTTTTGGACATAATGAGGAAATAGAGAAACTCACCCCAAAAGAAAGAACAGAAGGAAGTACTCATTACCAGGGTTTTAAAAGGAGAATTACAGACCAATATCCTTGATGAACATAGCTGCAAAAATTCTCACCAAGATAATGGCTAATGGGATCCAATAGTACATTAAAACTATAATTCACCACAACTAACTGGGATTTATTCCTGGGCTGCCAGAGTGGTTCAACATCTGCAAATCAATCGATATGATAAATCACATTAATAAAGGAAAGGACAAGAACCATATGATCTTCTTGTTGATGCAGATAAAGCAATTGACAAAATGTAGCATCTTTTCTTGATGAAACAAACAAACAAACAAACCCTCCAATATGCAGGGATAGAGGAAACACACCTCAACATCATCAAAACCATATATGAAAACCCACAGCAAATATCAGCTTTAGTTGGGAAAAAAGTAGGGATAGAGGAAACATACCTCAACATCATAAAAGCCATATACGAAAACCCACAGCAAATATTATCCTCAGTTGGGAAAAACTGAGAACTTTTCTCCACTGTGGTTCAACATAGTGCTAGAAATCCCAATATCAGCAAACAACAAAAATAAATAAAAGGCATCCGAATCAGCAAAGAAGAAGCCAAACTCTCACTCTTCACAGATGATATGACACTTTACAGAAAACCCAAAGACTTCACCCTTAAATTGCTAGAACTGATACAGGAATTCAGCAAAGTTATAGAATGTGAACACAATGCACAGACCTCAATTGCATTCCTATACACTAAGAACAAGGCAGAGAAACAGAAGTTAAGGAATTGGTCCCACTTACAATTGCACCCAAAACCGTAAGATACCTAGGAATTAATGTAACCAAAGAGGCAAAGGATCTGTACTCATAAAACTATAGAACACTCATGAAAGAAATTGAGGAAGACACAAAGAAATGGAAAAACAGGGGCACCTGGGTGGCTCAGTGGGTTAAAGCCTCTGCCTTCAGCTCAGGTCATGATCTCAGGGTCCTGGGATCGAGCCCCACATCGGGCTCTCTGCTCTGCAGGGAGCCTGCTTCCTCCTCTCTCTCTGCCTGCCTCTCTGCCTACTTGTGATCTCTCTCTGTCAAATAAATAAATAAAATCTTTAAAAAAAAACAAAAAAAAGAAAGTGTCACAGTCACTATGAATCCTGTGTCACTGAAAAACAGAGGGATAGAAATTAAGAGTGTAAAGAACACCATTTAGTAGTGGGCCGTAAATTTGTAGACATGAAGAATGTGGCTTGAGGGTTAATGGGAGAGCAGTAGAAAGAGAATCCAAACACCCAGATGCTGAAGTTTCTAGAGTTGCCTGAATCTAGAATCACTCTCCACCTTTAGTGCCCTTGACAGCCAGGCCTATTGTGACTCCTGTTCAGGGTTTCTATGAATGAGATGCTACTTGTGAAATAAAAACCCCTCATTGACCATGATTGGTAGGATTTGCATTCTTTTCAAAACAAAGAATCAAACTAAGATGGGTATGAGGAGAAAGCAGAGTTCCTCTATTTTTGGTGGCTGTATCTTTCCTGAAGATCAGATCTGATGGACAAGGGTGAAGCATGCTTCCAGAAGAAGCCAGCCTTCTGAGAATGCAGAAGGTGCTCACCCTGGCAGTATGCCTCTTGATCAGTCTGAGCATGGGCTCCCCCACTATGCCTGCACTGGACACTTTCCTTCCCTGCCTTGTGGGTGGCCTGACCTCCCAACTAAAGAAGAAGAGGCTGATAGATACCTCAATCCCACATTGAGCAGCCCAGCCATATTGGAGGCTGAAGAATTCTAATTCATCTCCTCTGGTTCCTGAGGCTTCTTCTCAGGAGCTTTGTCTCCAAGCAGTGATAAGTGCTGGATAGGAAAACAGAATTTGATTGTGTTGTCAGTTCAGAGAACATCTCCCTCTACCCATATCTTACAAAAGCCCTGACCAGCCTGAGATCCCCAAAGTCACACGTGTGGAAAGAGATCAGTCTGGTTTACAAAATCTTAGGAATCTTGGACACTGACTTTATGACAGCCACCAATATAATACCAATTATTGGTGAGGTGATGACTGAATCCCAGCCAAAAGAATCCCATTTACTAAAAGAGGATCATACAAATTAGTTTTCTTTCCATTGCATATCCTTCACCTTCTCCTCTAAGTAGTTCCCCTCCATTAAGAGTAAAACTAGTTCATGTAATAAGCTGTAAGGGTGTTCCCAGAAGAGATGTGAGCTTAAAAATATGAACTTTGCTTCCATTTCAAACTAGGTTTTTGGGGGAAAGGGGAAGAAGTTAATGAGAGTTCTTCCATACTTTGTGCAAAATATTGACCTTGCAAAATGTAACTTTCACCATTTCATTTTGGAAAGGTACTGAGATAAAGATACTTAAGAATCCTGTGCTAAAAACACAACTAAGAACCATACGTGTTGTCCCCAGTACCTGGAGCATCCACACATCTGAGGGGAGACCAGCTCAAGAAATCCTACCAGGAAAAAAGCAGTAGTGGAGGATCCAGATCCTTACAAAGTAGTTTCACTTCTGATATTTATAGGTAGCTCTTCCTCCTCTACCTCTTTTTTCCCACCCACATAATTGAACTTAATTAATCATTTATATACATACATATACCCATATATATAAATCATTTATATACATATATTTTTAATGACTATATATATAGTCATCAAAAAAAGAAAAGATTTCTTTTTCCATGAATAAGTAAAAAAGAAAACATAGAAGCCCCGATAAGATAAATTACTCTATACCTTCAGTTTTGCTTCATGGTTCCATGTTGGAAGCTACTAACACTACCATACTTTTCCTCACATGGAGGGATAGGTATTGGGTGTGGTATTAACAAGACCTCTAAATCAGAATTGATCTGTTCCAGGTCTCTATTGATATCATTACCTTACATTTATTGAAATTCTGAGGGAAAATGGTTCTCCATGTATTATTAGTATGCCAATAGCTCCAACCTCAGCCTGGGGTTTGGCCTAATGAGTGTTTCTCACCTTCCTGAGGCCCACATCCTGTTCAAATTAGTATCCTCTACTCCCTCTCCCACAACATCATAGCTGATAGGATTCACCTTTCCTGGGGCGTTAATTAAGGCTTCGTCCTTAGGGATATAATATTAGAAACTGACACTCTTCTAGGAACAGACCATATTAACAAGATACACTATAAACCAAAATACTCTTATTATCTAAATCATGAATATATATGTGTAGCCTAACTTGTCAAGAGTGGCTGAGGATTAGTGTGGCAAACATGATCATATTCTGCAGAGAAGAAACCACAAACTAATATTTGCTTTATCTTTTCATGTTTGATAATCACAAATACAACTTTAATAACTATCCCCTTCCATACTCTAACTGGCTAACTAAAAACCCAAATCACAGCTAATGCTGGAAACAAGATAAATAAGATCTCAAGGTCATTAAAAAAATATTAAGAAATGGCAGGTCTTGGAGAGGAATAAGGGAACTCTCTCAGAAGAGAGAAACCATGGGCCAAGGACAATTTGAAACATTTCTCAGTGCTAGATGCAATGTAGAGTTATCTCAGCCAATTTCTTTGAGTGTCTTCTCTGTAAGCCTTTCCATCAAACCTCATAGAGCCCCTCTCCTCCCACATTCCCACCATCTTTTGCCACTGGGACTTGCTCAGGTGTGACAGGTATTTTTGCACCATGAAGTTAGCACTGAATAAAATTAAAACCCCATGAAATGAGCCTTTATCTGGGCATTAAAATCTATAGATAGTCTCACTTTGCTCCAGCTTCTATAACTTATCTCTTGTTATTGTTTATTTTCGCACATATCCAGGTTTGACCTGGATTGAAAGCAGAGTGGGTAGATGGACAGATGCTATAAAAGTGTTTTTCTCTGTGGCACTTGGGTGGCTCAGTTGTTTAAGCAGCTAACTCCTGATTTTCCTCAAGTCAGGTCATCATCTGAGATTTACAGAACAAGCCTCCTGTCTTACTCACTGCCCCACCACCTTCAACCACACATACTCTTTCTCTCTCTCTCTCTCAAAAAAAAGGGGGGATTTTGTCTATTTTGGGGAAGGTGGGACCCAAATGGAAACTCATAAAAGTTTCTATATTTCCCTTGTCCTTCTAAGATCAATATTAATACGGGCAGACACAGGCAAAACAAATTTCCAAACAGTGCCCATATGTACCAGGGTTGCCTACAAACACTTTGGGAGGCTAGTATTCTTCTCTGGCTTGTGATGGGAAGCAAGAAGTCACAGAAACATGGGTCTCCTGTGCCACAGTAGCCCAGCTGAGATACCCAGTAAAAGAAGCAGCTTTCCAGGCCACTGGTTGCTATGGATACGGCTTCTCCACCCTCAGGCTCACATCTCCACCTCTTCTGCATCTAGAAAGAATCTGGGTTCCATTTCCCACATTCTTTTTCAAAAGAGAGCCCTGCCAGGCTAGGGATGTCACAGAAATCATCTAGCATTCCCCCTTCTTCCCTGATGAGCAAAAAAAGGTGTACTTTCCTTTTTCAAGAAGATTGGAGAGCATAATGAAATTTTTTTCATATGAAAATATGGAATGAAAAGAACCATAACATTGGTGAAAGCATAAAGAAAAATTGACCAAGAAAGGCAGGCTTCCCCAGTACCTTCTTAAAAGCCTCATGAAATCTAGAATATAATCCAGCTTCTTCTCACCATAAAATCTGTACTTTTAACAAGTATGCTCTGGCCTCAGTGCACACAGCACACATAGAAAACTAGTCTGGACTGTTAAGTCAAATCAGTAGCAACATTCAACTTTGGATTTTAAAAACCCTTGGGAAATTGTCATATAATTTTCTTCAAAATATTGCAGAGAACAGTGTGGACATCTGGGAGTCAGCATCACCACACAAGGGAAGATAAATATAAGGGTTGCACCAGTAAATCTTGTCCTCAACATTGACCAATTAGCTGTCCCCAGGATACCAACCATGCCCTTACTTTCTGCCCCTGTCTCTTCAGCATCTAAGAAGGTTTGGGGGCCTGCACTCTCTGCTCACTGGCTGGGTCCTTCCTGCTTCACAAACATACCTTCTGGTAAGAAAACTATCACAGAGTCCCAAACTTGCATGACAGCTGCTTCTCAATGTTGATGCAGTGAACAAGGATGATTCTCCATATGAAAAGGTGAGGATGTGATGGAGGAATTGTAGAAGGAGACTTGGTGCAGGTGTACAAATGACATGAAGCCCTAAACTTAAGACCCTTGCCTCAGCAACACCAGGGCTAAAACTATAAGAAGCTACCTGTTCCTGTTAAGAGTATAGGAGGTGACAGCAATGTTTCATGGTAGGTGGGCTTTTACTCACTGAGGGAGCAGAGCCAGACCTTTATCAGAATGCTAAGTAGATGTGGGCCATATACACTATGGAGTATTATGCCTCCATCAGAAAAGATGAATATCCAACTTTTGTATCAACATGGATGGGACTGGAAGAGATTATGCTGAGTGAAATAAGTCAAGCAGAGAGAGTTGATTATCATATGGTTTCATTTATTTGTGGAGAATAACAAATAACATGGAGGACAAGGGGAGATGGAGAGGAGAAGGGAGTTGAGGGAAATTGGAAGGAGAGATGAACCATGAGAGACTATGGACTGTGAATAACAATCTGAGGGTTTTAAGGGGTGGGGGTTGGGAGGTTGGGGGAGCCAGATGGTGGGTATTGTGGAGGGCACATATTACATGTGGTGCATAAACAATGAATTCTGTTACTCTGAAAAGAAATAATTTTTTTTAAAAATGCAATTAGTATCAAAAGAAAAAAATATGCTAAGTAGTCTGGAAGTCCAGCTCTAGCCCAGAACAGTAGGCAGTGAAATATAGTTGTTTTAGTCTGTCTCCTCCTTTCTGGGGCTTCCGTGGTCAAGGCTGCCCATAGCTATGCTGTGCTATGAAACATCTGGGCTTTGGAAAAATAGACTTTGTCAATCAGACATTGGCAGCATGGGATGTATATTCACCGCTCTCTGGGACAACAGGCTGTGACCAACAAATTTGCTTCTCCTCTCCTTTCCCTTCAGCCCAGAACAAGCTCTTCATTTCTTAGATTTCTTAGAACAGTAGTTGCAGGTGACTCCTGTGTGTGAACCTGTGGTGGCTCATGGGTTTACTGGGTCCACTGGCACAGAAGCAGAGGCTCCCGCAGGCTGTGGCACTCAGGAAGGAGCAGATGGTTCATGAGCAGCCCTTCACAGGACTTGGCCCAGGGTGAGTTAATGAGAGAGACACATGCCACACAGCTGACCTTCAGCCTAGCATTGAGATGCTACAGCCAAACAGCCTGGTGAGAGAAATCAGTGACGGAGAGCTCTGAAGACAGCAAAATGTTCACTAAGCTTCAATGTAAGAGTGAGTGCATGAGTGAAAGGTGCCCAGCCTTTATACCTCACTGGGCTAATTCCTGTGACCTAATGTCACTCCTACCTCATCACAGGACAGCATGAACCCTGGGTGGGGGGTGGGGTAAATCCTGGATTTACAAATTATGTCATGCTGTAGAGAAGCCCCCAAAGTCTCTAGTCTCATGTTGCTTCTATAAAATGATTGTGTTAAGGTAGATGCTCCCTAAGCCTCATGTCATTCCACAGGTCTCTAACTCATGAGTGATACTAACTAAGGGTAGAAACAAGATAAATAAAGCTATTCCTTCACTTCAAGTTTAAAGATCATTAACAATACATTTTTTCTCTTTCAAATACCAAAATATTGACATAGATGGAGATAGAGAGTATACTACTAAGCCAAATATGGCAGTCAAAATATTTTGACATTGCATCTGTCAACAGCAGGGTTTCTGGATCTGGAAGCTATTGGTAAAGTGCCAGCTATGTGGAGTTAATTCTCTGGAACTCTCTAAGCCTCAGTTCTGCTTCTCTAGAAGAAGGGGCTCTTGGTTATTGTGAAGAAGAACAGAAATACTGAATTTCAGTGACCGGCATAGTACCAAACATAAGTCCTCAACACAACATGGTGATCACAGCTTGGACCACAGAATGTTTTACATTATTAAAAGAAACATTTAAAGGTAATATTACTAACATCATCATTATGTTTACAAACAAATTGATAATACTATTAAAAATAAAACATTGTAGGGGTGCCTGGGTGGCTCAGTGGGTTAAGCCGCTGCCTTCGGCTCAGGTCATGATCTCAGGGTCCTGAGATCGAGTCCCGCATCGGGCTCTCTGCTCAGCAGGGAGCCTGCTTCCCTCGCTCTCTCTCTCTCTCTCTCTCTGCCTGCCTCTCCATCTACTTGTGATTTCTCTCTGTCAAATAAATAAATAAAATCTTTAAAAAAAATAAAAAAAATAAAACATTGTATAACTAGAAAAGTGTCAATACCCCTGCCTACAGATGTTGCTCTCCTAAGCATTATATTAGTGATCATAACATTACAACTAGACTTTGAGGAACACATAGGAAACACTGGCATCGTATACCAAGTGAGTTACATGCTTTTCCTTACTTAATTCTCACAGGAAAATGAACAGGTAGATCCTACCAACTTCATTCTGCAGAGGATGAAAAAAAGTTCACAATGGTTAACTAACTTTCCAAAGATGCCCATCTCTCATGAGTTAGGACTGAGCATTGAGCTAATATTGAACTCAGGTCCATCTGATTGAAGAACCAACTGGCTAATCCACTTTACTACCAGCCTAGCCATCTTTCTGGATAGTCAAGTAACTTAATCATGCTCCTCTAAAATCTTTGTGTTCCTTGATGTCTTCATTGCAGAATAAGTACAGCTGAGACACTGCTGTGGAAAGAGATGCCCATGGAAATGGGGAATGGGACAACTGTCCACGAATTCACCTTGGAGGGGTTTCCTGCCATCCAGCACCTGGGAAAGGTCCTCTTCCTGGTGCACTTGCTGGCATACCTGGCATCCATTGCTGGCAATGTGATCATAATCACCATCACCTGTGCTGACTCCCGACTCCATACACCTATGTATTTGTTCCTCAGCACTTTCTCCTTCTTGGAGTGTGTTGTCATAAGTGCTGTTATTCCTAAGTTGCTTGTCATCTTTCTCTCAGGCAAGCAAACAATTTCCTTTCCTGCCTGTTTCATACAAGCATTTGTCTTTTTATTTCTTGGAACAGTAGGTTTCCTCCTCATAGCAGTGATGTCTCTGGATCGGTATGTGGCCATTTGCAAGCCTCTGCATTACCCGACCATCATGAACCTGAAGACTTGCTTCCTCCTGGTCACTGCCTGCTTCACATTGGCCTTTCCCTTTATCACTGGGCTGGTAGTGAAGGTTTTCCAGTTGTCCTTCTGTGGTCCCCGTATCATTCCTCACTTTTTCTGTGACCTTGCCCCCCTGATTCATCTCTCCTGCTCTGACACCAGACCTACTGAAATGTTGACCTTTGTCCTCGCTTTGTTTGTCCTTATAACATCTCTTATCATAACCATCATTGCCTAGAGCAACATAGTAGTCACAATCATACAACTCCCATCAGCCAAGGAGAAACAGAAAGCTTTCTCTAACTGCTCCTCTCACCTCATAGTCCTCTCTCTGATGTATGGCAGCTGTGTGTTTATATATGTGAAACCAAAGCAAATGAACAGGCTGGAATCCAACAGGGAGGCTGCCCTTGTGAACACGGTGGTGACCCCCTTGCTCAACCCTGTCATCTACACTCTGTGGAACAAGCAGGTGCACCGGGCTCTGAGGGAGACAATGTGCAGAATGAAAATATCAAGATAAAAAACTCACATGGCTTTGGAGTGGAAGGCTTCAGAGAACCCTGTGTCCTCATTCTGGCGAGTGTAGCAGTCCACAGAGTTGTATTGCAGGGTCTCTGATAGACCTCACTGAATTCTGCACATTCCTAACAAAATGGAAACCTGCTTCTTCCAGGCTACATTTTACCTTGATGTGCATAGTTATCCCCTCCATAAATATCCCACATATTGT
Source organism: Mustela lutreola (assembly GCF_030435805.1). Classification (NCBI taxonomy): domain Eukaryota; kingdom Metazoa; phylum Chordata; class Mammalia; order Carnivora; family Mustelidae; genus Mustela; species Mustela lutreola. The sequence continues at coordinate 38,905,818 of NC_081293.1, forward strand.
TGACAACTGATTAATTATAAAATTCTTCACTAAATTTTTATTCTTCCCTCTTTATAAATCATGTGCTTGAAATTTCCAAGATTTAGTAAATTTATAGTTATTATTTCCCTTCTCTCTACCCATGAATGTGGCTGAACAGAATTAATAAATATTTACCAGAAGTCATTTAGATATTCAAATGATAGAAATTTATATAATAGGAATGTAGAAAATAATGGAAATAGTATGAATGTTTGGGTCTGCCTTACCTCCATGCTTAGACCAAGGAAATGGTCATAGTACCCTTCACCTTGGAATTATTTGCTTTGCATTAGGTGTGCTCTTAAATGCTGTTCTTGGCCCTTAGCTTTGCTACATATATATGCATCAATCCCATTCTGGAGATAAACAGAATTTTTCTCAGTCTTAGAGAACAAAACACTGAAGAGGGAATAATCACAGCATCCCATGGCTGACCAATGTTCCTACTTCCTAAATTATTTATTCTAGCTCCAGCCCCTCAGATGCATAATGCACATTTCTGAGTGTTTCCCATCCTAAATCTCTTACCACAGATGCTTGTGTATATCAGTGGATGGGAGCACTTATTTCATATTTCTTTAATTTCTTCCAAAGATTCAAGTTGGGGAACCTAAGTAATTTGCTTATCTTCTTCACATTACTAATGAAAATAAACAAGTAAGATTTTTCCTGGTTGACTGGTGTTGTCATGTATAAGGTTATCTTCTGATAGATAACCTACTTTAAAACCAACATTTCTATGATCTCAATCCTTAAATGTTGTATACCTTTATAATACAGCAGGGTATGTATATTTTTCCTTCAGAATAAATATCTTCAAAAAAGATTAACAAGAGAGTAGAGGAATTAAGGTGGCCATGTAGCAGGGGGACGCCAAGGTTGTCGTGTCCCTCTAACACAGCCAGATCAATATCCAACTATTCTGAACAACTATGAATTCAAACTGAGGATTAAGAAAACAGTCTGCACAGTTGAAGGGATATAACATGGCAGATGGGAGGTTCAGAGCTCTGAATTAGGGGAAAGGAAAGCTGCAGGATGCAAAGGTGAGGGAGCACTTTTCATGGAACAAACTCTAGAAGAGGGAAAGAGTAAGAGACTGCACAGTGGGTATAGATCAGACAAGAAAGCTTGGTGAGGAGATCCCCTGTCATACTGGATGAAATTATTTCCCTTCCCAGAGCACATTTGGAAGAGCACACTTTGAATCTTGAAGGACAAAAGGCTATTTGCAAGCAACTGAGCAGTGCTCAACAGGAGGGACAGAAGTGTGCACAGAGGGCCAGTAACCTCAGTTGGAATTCAGAGAAAAACACAATGCTTCCAGTGGAGGCTAGAGTCCTCTAAGCTGAACCCCATCCCCTGAGCCAGGCAGGGGCATCTTTATAAGGTAAAGTTAGCTTCTGAGCTAGCCCAGCAGGCTTCACTCTCAGAAGACTAACACAGGCTCCCCACATGTACCAAGCCTATAGATTAAGAGTGCTCCAAAACATCAGGCTCTGGTGGAAATAAGATGAGGCTTGCTTCCTTTTTCTTTCTTCTTGTATTTTCTGGACAAAGTGAGATAGAGAAATTCACTCCAAAAGAAAGAATAGGAGGTAATACTCATAGCAGGGGATTTAATCAATACAGAGGTAAGTAAGATGTCTGAGCTAGAATTTAAAACAATGATTATAAAGATATTAGCTGGGCTTGGAAAAAAACAAAGAAGACATGAGATACTTCCTTACTGTAGTGATAAAATAACTAAAATGTAGTCATGCCAAAACTAAAAATGATAAAACTAAGATGGAGGCTATAAAAATGAGGACAAATGAAGCAGAAGAGCAAATCAGTGATGCAGAAGAAAAAAGTATGGAAAACAATGAAACTTAAAAGAAGAGGGAAAGAATACTATTAGTTCATGAAGGTAGACTATGGGAACTCAGCAATTCCATAAGGCAATATGATATCTGTATTATAGGAGTCCCAGAAGAAGAAGAGTGGGAAAAGGGGGCAGAAGGTTTATTTGAATAAATCAGAACTGAGAATTTCCCTAATCTGGGGATGGGAACAAGAATTCATGTCCAAGAGACACAGAGAACTCCCCTCAAAATCAACAAGAAAAAGATAAACACCTTGACATATTATAATGAACGATGCAAATGACAAAGATAAAGAAAAAATTCCTGAAAGCAGCTCAGGACAAGATATCCTTAACCTACAAGGGGAGACACATAAGGCTGACAACAAGGTTGTCCACAGAGACCTGGCAGGCCAGAAAAACTAGCATCACATATTCAACATGCTAAATGGGGGAAATATGTAGCCAAGAACACTGTATCCAGCAAGGCTGTCATTAAGAATAAAAAGAGAGATCAAAAGTTTCCAAGACAAAACCTAAAGGAATTCATGAACACTAAACCTGCCCTTCAAGAAATATTAAAGGGGACCCTTTGAGCAGAGAGAGAGGACAAAGGTAACAAAAATCAGAAGGGAACAGAAACACTCTATAGAGACAGTGACCTTACAGGGAATACAAGGACACTATTCGTATCTTTCAATAATTACTCAGAATGTAAATGAACTGAAATGCTCCAAACAAAAGACACAGGATATCAGAATGGATGCCTCAGCAATCAGACAACAAAAACAACTAAAAGGCATCCAAAATGGCAAAGAAGTCAAATTATCACTCTTGCAGACTACATTATACTTTATATAGAAACCCAAAAGACTCCACCCCAAAATTTCTAGAACTGATATAGGAATTCAGCAAAGACTCAGCATATAAACACAGTGCGCAGAACTCAATTGCACTTCTATTCACTAAAAATGAGGCAGAAGAAATAGAAGTCAAAGAAATGATCCCAATTACAATGGTACCACAAAACATAAGATACCAAAAAATAAATCTAATCAAAGAGTCAAAGGATCTGTACTCTGCAAACTATAGAATGCTCATGAAAGAAACTGAGGAAGACAACAAAAAATGGAAAAATATTCCATGCTCATGGATTGGAAGAACAACCAGTGTCAAAATGTCTATGCTACCCAGAGTAATCTACACATCTAGTGCAATCCCTATCAAAATACCACCATCATTTTCCACAGAGCTTGAACAAATAACCTTAAAATCTGTATGGAACCAGAAAAGATCCAAAATAGCCAAGGGAATATTGAAAAAGAAAACCAAAGCTGGAGGCATCACAATTCTGGACTTCCAACTATATTACATAGCTGTAATAATCAAGACAGAATTGTACTGGCACAAAAACAAACACACAGATCAAGGGAACAGAATATAGAACCCAGAAATGGACCCTCAACTCTAGGGTCAACTTATCTTTGACAAAACAGGAAAGAATAGCCAAAGGGGGGCAAAAAAGTCTCTTCAACAAATGGTGTTGGGAAAATTGGACAGCCACATGCAGAAGAATGAAACTGTACCATTTTCTTATACCATACACATAAATAAACTTAAATGGATGATAGACCTAAATATGAGAAAAGAATTTATCAAAATCCTAGATGATAACACTGGCAGCAACCTTTTTGACCTTGGCTGTAACAACTTCTTTCTAGATACATCTTCAAAGACAAGGGAAACAAAAGCAAAAATGAACTATTTGGACCTCATCAAGAGAAAAAGCCTTTGCATAGCAAAGGAAACAGTCTACAAAACTAAAAGGCAGCCTATGAAATGGGAAAAAATATTTGCAAATTTCTTACCAGATAAAGGGCTAGTATCCAAAATCTATAAAGAATTACCAAACTCAACACACACATATGCACACACAAAAAGAAACAAATAATCCAGTCAGGAAATGGGTAGAAGATATGAACACATATCTCCAAAGAAGACATTTAAATGGCCAACGGACACATGAAAAAATGTTCCACATCACTCGGCATCAGGGAAATACAAATCAAAACCACAACAAGATACCACCTCATGCCAGTCAGAATGGCGAAAATTAACAAGTCAGGAAACAACAGATGTTAACGAAGATGTGGAATAAGGGGAACCCTCTGACATTGTTAGTGGGAATGCAAACTGGTGCAGTCACTGTGGAAAATAGTATGGAGGTTCCTCAAAAAGTTACAAATGGAGCTATCCTATGACCCAGCAATTGCACTACGAGGTATTTATCCAAAGTATACAAAAGCAGTGATTCAAAGTGGCACATGCACCCAAATGCTTACAGCAGCAATGTCCACAATAGCCAAAATATGGAAAGAGCCCAGATGTCCATCAATAGTTAAGTGGATAATGAAGACATGGTATGTGTATGTATGTGTATATATATATATATACATATATATATATATATGTGTGTGTGTGTGTGTGTATGAAGACATGGTATGTGTATGTATGTTTGTGTGTGTGTATATATATATATATATATACATATATATATATATATATAATGAAATTTTAGGCAGCCATCACAAAAAGAATTCTTGAAGGTACTTGGGTGGCTCAGTCAGTTAAATAGCTGCCTTTGGCTCAGGTCATGATCCCAAGGTCCTGGGATTGACCTCCACATTGGGCTCCCTGATCGGCAGGGAGCCAGCTTCTGCCCCTCCCCTCAGCTCATGTTCTCTCTCTCTCTCTCAAATAAAGAAATAAAATCTTTCTTTAAAAAAGTGAAACCTTACAGTTTGCGATGATGTGGATAGAAGTAGAAGGTTATTTTGCTAAGTGAAATAAGTCAGAGAAAGATAAATACCATATGATTTCACTCATATGTGGAATTTAAGAAACAAAACAGATGAACATAAGGGAAGGGAAGGAAAAATAAAATAAGATAAAAACAGAGAGGGAGGGCAGCCATAAAAGACCCTTAACTATAGGAAAACAACTGAAGATTGATGGAGGGGTGGTGGGTAGGGGGATGAGGTAATTAAGTGATAAGCATTGAAGAAGCACTTGATATAACTAGTATAAAATGGGTGTTATATGCAACTGATGAATCACTAAATTCTACCCCTGAAACTAATAATATATGTTACCTAAATTGAATCAAAATTTAAAAATTGAATAAAAAACAAACAAAAGATGTTAGTTTAAAAAAAAAGTTAACAACAGAAGAAACACATGGCATTGGGGAGATGTGGAGAGAATTGAACCTTCTTACATTGTTGGTGGGATGCAAACCAGAGCATCTACCCTACCATCCAGCAATTGCACAACTAGGTAATTACCCAAAGAATACAAAATAGTAATTTGAAGACACATGCACCCTGATGTTTATAGCAGCATTACCTACAACAGCCAGTTATGGAAAGAGCCAATTATACATTGACTGATGAATGGATAAAGAAGATGTGGTATTTATAAATAAAGGAAATTTACTCATCTATAAAAAAGAATGAAATCATGCCATTTGCAATGACATGGATAAATCTGGAAAGTACTATACCATACCAAATAAGTCAGAGAATATACCATGTGATTTCCTAATATGTAGAATTTAGAAACAAAACAAATGATCATAGCAGAAAAGATAAAGGCAAACCAAGACACAGAGTCTTGACTATAAGGGCCAAACTGATGGTTACCAGGGGGTGCGTGAAAAAGGTGATGGAGATTAAGAGTCACTTATTGCAATGAGCACAGGGTGTTGTCTGTAAGTGCTGAGTCACTAAATTGTACACCTGAAAATAATATTATATTGTATGTTAACTAACTGGAATATAAATAAACACTGAAGAAAAATTTTTAAATGTTTAACACAATTTTTTTATTTTGTTGGCTTTTAGCCAAAACCTGAGGTTAGATAGTCTCAAATACATTTTGTGAAACATAATTAGATCCTTCTTGTCTTCATGGTCCTATTATAAAGTCCAGATTTCACCTAACTGACATTGAAGAAGTATCAACATGACCTAAAAAAAATCACAGATGATTAGCTATACACATTGCATCAACAAATTTGGAAAAGCCAAGATCAGAGTAGGAAAGTGGCTACAGACCCTGTTACAGGAATTGGAAGGACGAATGATGGTTTGGGGAAGTTCCAGTGGGAATGGAATGCCAAGGGACCACAGTAGACTCTGAATCATTTGCACTAGACAAACCTGGTGTTGTCTTCAACTAACTGATCAACTTCCGAAAACACAAAAGTCACTGACCTTCTCCATAAAATATGGAGATTGAGCCAGATGATCTCTAGGGTCCCCTTGAAAATACTTACGGACATAACATCAAGATGCTGCAGGAACATGGAAATAATGTTCTGCTCTGAGAGTTGAACAACTGAAGAGTGTATGGAAGTGGTTGAGGTTCAGTAATGTAGGAATAAATCAGGGAATTATGGTCAAACTACTGAAAAGAATGTGAACCTCCCAACATTTTAGTAACCATTGGATAATTTATCATACTCAAACTAATTAAATGCATTTATATTACCTTGAGAAAGATTATACTGGTTGTGTGAACTGACCAATAGAAAAATGAAAACCAGAAATCTAAAACTGAGTCTATAAATCCAGGCTGATAGTTGCCAGCCTTAGATGGTACCCAGTGAAGAACAAATCCCAATGTGGAGATTAATGCACTAGATTCTGGTACTTTAAAACATTTATTGAGATAAATCCCTTAAGTTAATTGAATGTTAAAGTTACATGATTTTAAAATACTTCAATGAAGTATGGGGGCGCCTGGGTGGCTCAGTGGGTTAAAGCCTCTGCCTTCAGCTTAGGTCATGATCTCAGGGTCCTGGGATCAAGCCCTGCACCCGGCTCTCTGCTCAGCTGGGAGCCTGATTCCCCCTCTCTCTGTCTTCCTCTCTGCCTACTTGTGATCTCTGTCAAATAAATAAATAAAAGCTTCAAAAAAAATTCAATGAAGTATGATTGACATATACATATTTAGTGCATACAACTTGAATATTTGGAGTGAAGTACACACCCTTGAAGCCATCATCACCATCAATGCCATTAACTTATCTATCACCTTCAACTATTTCTTCCTGTAATCTTTGTTGTGGATTTTAAGTAAAAGCACTTAATTTACGCACCCTATTAGCAAAATTTTAAATAGGCAATAAAATATTGTTAACCCTAGGCCATATGTTATATAGATCTCCAGAACTCATTCATTAACGCATAACTGAAATTTGATTAATAACTTCCTATTTCCCCTTCCTTCCAGCCCTTGACAACCACTATTCTACTCTCTGCTTCTCTGTGTTTGATTAGATTCCACATATAAATGAGATCATGCAGCATTTGCCTTACCATGTTTGGCTTATTTTACTTATAATAATATTCTACCTGGGGTGGGGCTGGGGGAAGTCCAGGGTGTCAGCCTGTGCTCTGTCCTCAGCTTGCCTTCTGCTCCCTCATTAACACCATGGTACTTCTTACTGCTTCCATGGTAACAACTTTGGAAATTAACAGCAGTCATAGCCATGATCTGTTAAGGGCACAGTAATGAGAGGCTAAGACCACTAAGGTATGAAGGTCTATGTTACCTTAGAGGACAAGCAAATGAAACTAGCAATCATTTGGCAAAGGGTGAAGAAAAACATGCTAAATGAATGAACATAAGGAAGATAATGGAATATTTATTTGGACTTCATAATGTGGGGGGAAAATAGCAAAAGAAAAATTAAATTTCCTAACTACCCACTGATAAATCCTTGAAAAGGGCAGAGTGATGTTCCTCTAGGAACTCAACTGCCTCAATGTTAGTACTTTGCTAAGGGCAAAAGGGAATCTAGCCCAATGCCCAGTATCCTGTAAGTCTACTTTAACACATAAAAATTACTTTGGAAACTTCCTTTTTCTCTACCTCCAAAGATCCATATTGACAATCATCCCCCAAGCATATGACCCACAAATATACATCTGAAGGGTCTCATTGAAGAGGAAAATTACGCAGAGCAAGCCCAGACCAGGAGGCCCCAGAAGACGGAAGGGTGCTAACAATAAGCTAGAAGCCCTACTGAAAGCAAGAGATAACCAGAAACCCTACTGAAAGCAAGAGATAACCAGAAGCCCTACTGAAAGCAAGAGATTACCAGCCATTTCTGCTTCTGTAAAAAGGCCTCCCTCCTCAGGCTCCCTGCACTACTGTTTCTGCCTAAAGCAGCCCCCACTCCTCCAGTTTAAAACCACCTACCAGCAGTCAGTATAGCCCTTGGAACCTGACTGCCTCCATTTCCTTATAAAAGCCCTATAACCCCATTGTCCAGGGCCCAGAACTTCAAGCATATGCTCATAAAGGTCTGTAGGTGTAAAATAAATCCAAGTTCTCCTACTTCTCCAAGTGTCACTTGGTCTCCTGCTGGTCTGATTTTCCACATCATGACTAAGGTTTTATTAGACAGTAGTAAATTATTTTTTCCCAATAATAGCCCAGTCAAGGTCCTGGAAACCTTGCTTTTCAAATTCCTTAGAGACTTACTTACAGTATCTCTAACCCTCTCCCAGCTTTAAAGTATATAATGGGCCACTCCTAACCCCAGTGGAGCTCTTTGTGCCCATAGGTCCATGCCCATGATTTAAGAAAACCACCTCTTGATGTCTCAAGAATTCTTCCTTGTCTGTTGTTGATGAAACCTACCATGTTTTCTTACATCACTGGGACCAATGGCCACAGCAGGGCCTACAGCTCACCCACTTACCCCTCTGCTGTGAGTCAGGTTTTTTACTTTAAAAATGATGAACCACTACAGTGAAGAATAAGTAATAGGACAGGGTGAACTTAAGATGATATAAAAATAAATCTAATTAGTGTACTTGGATTAAGAAAGACACTGCTAGACCCCACCAATATTACTTTGGTATTCAACTTGACCAGCAACCTGTAGAGTGTTTACTGCAAATTCCTGCAAACTGTGCTAGAGCAGTATTTTCTGGGCCTGGGAGCACATTTTTTGATGCACGAGGCAAGCAATAAGTGCTTGAAAAGTTACGCTCCCAGAAGGAATCCTCAGTGAATGATGGGTGTGATGAGGGAACAAAAGGCAAGCTGAGAACAAAGCAGAAGCTGATACTCTGCAACACCCACCCTCCAAGGATATATGTGACATTCCTCAGGCACTCCCAGCTGCCCTAAAGGAAAAACAAATAATTAGCTTGTAGGGATCACAATCCTGCAAGACCTGAGTCTCCCTCGGTTTACAAATGTCTTAGCAATCTACAAGAAAAAAGCATTCCTATCAATAACCTAGCTTCCAGAAGGAAATGTAGATATAATTAAATGTCCTTATAACCTGCAGCCATTGAAAGATACTTAAAGTGGGCAGAATATAATGTTTCTCTAGGAAGCTCCCAACTATCTTATTGTTAATGCCTTACTAGAGGAAAAACAACTTTAACTTGGCAATGCGAACACCTCTGGTATCTTGCAGGTCCTCTTTAGCATATGAGAGTTCTTTGGAAACCTCCCTTTTTCCTTGCTTCCCCCAACCCCACAGTATATAATCAGCCACCCCTCAAAATCCTTGTGCAGCAGCTCTTTCTGCCCAGGGGCCTTGTCCCTGTGCTTTAATAAACTGCCATTTTGCACCAAAGATGTCTCAAAAATTCTTTCTTGGTCATTGGCTCCCCCTTGAACCTCAGCTATACTGTAAAACCCAACTGGGGCAGAATTGCTATATATACACTCTATCTTCTTCTGGGTTTGAAAAGCTGTGAAGAGTATTCTACACTACACTCAGAATTCCACAGTGAGACTGGGCTTCAAGTTCCCAAAGGGTAACTGGCTTGGTAATGCACAATTCTTTTAACTACAATTTTCTGTCCTGCCTATTGGTCTTCCCTGGCACCAACTCTCCAATAAATTACATGTCTTCAAATTCTTGCCTCTGGGTCTGCTTCTGGGGTGATTCATCTAAGACATTGAGTTTTTTTCTACTACCTAGTTAACTGCCCCAGAAATTCACATCTTCTTTGCATTTTGTATACATAGTAAGACTATGAAGTTTCTTCTGTGAATCCAGCCTCAGATCAGTTTTCATGGGCTTCCATATGAGGAATGTCTTTCACAAAAAAATGCCTTTCAGTCCAAAATAACTTTGATTTCAAGGAGTTCATTAAGGACTTTCTCCATCAAGGTGGAATAATCCCTTTCTTCAGGTCTTTCCTCTGTATTTTTTTTAAGATTTTATTTATTTATTTGACATAGAGAGAGAGAGAGCTCACAAGTAGGCAGAGAGGCAGGCAAAGAGAGAGGGGGCAAAGAAGGCTCCCCACTGAGTAGAGAGCCTGATGTAGGGCTCAATCCCATGAGACCATGAGACCATGACCCAAGCCAAAGGCAGAAGCTTAACCCACTGAACCACCCAGGTGCCCCAGGTCTTTCCTCCTTAAAATAAAATACCCTGAGGGTGCCTGGTGGGTGGGTCCATTGATTGACTCTTGATTTCAGCTCAGGTCGCTCAGGTCAGGATGTCAGGGTTCTGAGATAGAACTGAATTTGATTCTGTGCTCAGCAGGGAATCTGCTTCTCTCTCCCTCTGTTCTTCCCTCTGCTTTCATGCATGCACACTCTTTCTCTCTAAATAAGGTAAATAAATCTTTGCAGCAAAGGAAGCAGTGAACAAAACAAAGAGGCAACCCACGGAATGGGAGAAGATATTTGAAAATGACAGTACAGACAAAGGGCTGATATCCAAAATCTATAAAGAACTCAAACTCGATACTCAAAAAACAGATAATCATGTCAAAAAATGGACAGAAAACATGAACAGACACTTCTCCAAAGAAGATATGCAAATGGCTAACAGACACATCATCATTAGCCAGCAGGGAGATTCAATTCAAATCCACATTGAGATACCACCTTACACCAGTTAGAATGGGCAAAATTAACAAGACAGTAAACAACAAGTTTTGGAGAGGATGTGGAGAAAGGGGAACCCTCTTACACTGTTGGTGGGAATGCAAGTTGGTGCAGCCACTTTGGAAAACAGTGTGGAGATTCCTTAAGAAATTGAAAATAGAGCTACCCTATGACCGTGCAATTGCACTACTGGGAATTTACCCCAAAGGTACAGATGTAGTGAGAAGAAGGGCCATCTGTATACCAATGTTCATAACAGCAATGGCCACAATTGCCAAACTGGAAAGAACAAAGATTCCCTTCAATAGAAGAATGGGTAAAGAAGATATGGCTCATATATACAATGGAGTATTATGCCTCCATCAGAAAGGATGAATACTCAACTTTTGTATGAACATGGACAGGACTGGAGGAGAGTATGCTGAATGAAATAAGTCAAGCAGAGAAAGTCAATTATCATACGGTTTCACTTGTGGAGCATAAGGGAGGACATTAGGAAAAGGAAAGGAAAAGTAAAATTGGGGGAATTTAGAGGGGGAGCCTGTGAACTCTGAGAAACAAACTGAGGGTTTTCCAGGGGAGGGGAGTGAGCCGAAGGTGAGCCTTGTCGTGGGCATTAAGGAGGGCACATAGTGCACTAGGTGTGGTGCATAAAAAATTAATCTTGGAACACTGAAAAAATAAAATAAAATAAAATAAGAGGTTTTTCTAGATGCAGAAAAGGAAGAGATGTGGAGAATCTGTGTCCATAGCAACCACTGACTTGAAGAAGTTCTTCTTCTCTTCGGTATCTCTGCTGGGCTTCTATGGCAGGAGTGAGCCACTATTCCATGGTCTGGCTTCCCTTGAAAGCCAGAGAGGGGGAGTAAACTCCAAAGTGTATTGTAGGCAACCCTGAAGCATGTGGTAGCTGAAAATTTGTTCTGCCTGAATCTTCCCTCATCAGAGTTGATGTTACATCAAAGTTAACACAAATATTATAGAAACTTTTAGAAGCATTTATATGAGTCCTACCTTCCCACAAATAGACTAAATCATTTTTATAACATTTGTCCTTCTACCATTGTGCTTTCAGTATAGGCCAAACCTGGAACTCATGGTCATATTCTCAGTTGAAGTGAGGGAAAATAAAGAATAATGGTAGATGAGTTACAGAAGTGACAGTAATGTGAGACTATTCATTTTAATGCTCAGCTAAAGGCTCATTTGCATGGGGTTTTAATTTTATTCAGTGCTAGCTGCATGGTGCAGAAATACCTGAGTGTCACACCTGAGTGAGTCCCAGTGCCAAGTTCATGGTGAGAAGGTGGGAGGAGAGGGACTCTACATAGTTTGATGGAAAGGCTTACAAAGTGGAAAGTCAAAGAGATGGACTAAAGTAAGTCTACACTGCACCTAGCATAAGGAGTAGTGAGCTGGCTCCAAGATTTGCTTCAAATTATCCTTCGCCTATAGTTTCTCTTTCTTGCATAGTGCCTTCTTGGTTCGCCAATACCTAGGATTTCTTCCTCTGTTTTTGTTTGTTTGTTTGTTTTGTTTGTTTTTTGTTTTTTATTTTTTTGTTTTTGCTTTTTTTTCCCTTGCCACAGAGACATATCTAGAAAGAAATTGCTATGGTCAATGTCTAAGAGGGTACACCCTATGTTCTCCTGGGATTGTGTTGTCTTTTTGTCTCATATTTAGGTTTTTCAACCATTTTGAATTTATTTTTGTGTATGGTGAAATAAAGTGGTCCAGTTTCATTCTTTTCATGTTGCTGCCCAATCTTTCCAACACCTTTTGTTGAAGGGACTGTCTTTTCCTTTTGGATATTCTTTCCTGCTTTGTTGAAGATTGATCGACCATATAGCTGTGGGTTCTTTTCTGGGTTTTTCTACTCTGTTCCCTTCATCTAGGTCTCTACTTTTGTGCCAGTACCACACTGTTTTAATCACTACAGCTTTGTAATAGGTTTCAAAGTCTGGAATTGTGATGGCTCCAGCTTTGCTTTGCATTTTCATGATTGCTTTGGCCATTTGGGGTCTTTTGTGTTTCCATACAAATTTTAGGATTATTTGTTCTAGCTCTGTGAAAAATGCTGTTAGTATTTTGATAGGGATTGCATTTAATGGGTAGATTGCTTTGGGTAATATAGACATTTTAAGAATATTCTTCGGATTCATGAGCATGGAATGTCTTTCCATTTCTTTGTATCTTCTTCAATTTCTTTCATCAGTGTTTTGTAGTTTTCAGAGTACATGTCTTTCACTTCTTTGGTTAGGATTATTCCTAGGTATCGTATTGTTTTTGACAAAGCTGTAAATGGGATTGATTCCTTGATATCTCTTTCTGCTGCTTATTATTGGTGTCTAGAAATGCCACAGATTTCTATACATTGATTTTGTATTCTGTGACTTGACTGAATTTGTGTATCAGTTCTAACAATTTTGGGGGTAGGGGGTCTTTGGGTTTTCTGTATAGAATATCATGTCACTTGCAAATAGTGACAGTTTGGCTTTCTTGTCAATTGGATGCCTTTTATTTCTTTTTGTTGTCTGATTGCTGAGGACTTCCAGTACTATGTTAAGTAACAGTAGTGAGAATGGGCATGCTTGTCTTGTTCCTGACCATAGAGGAAAATCTGTTATTTTTTCTTCATTGAGAATGATATTAGCTGTTGGTTTTTTATATATGACCTTTCTAATGCTGATGTATATTTCCTTCTAAACCAACATCTTGAGAGTTTTTATCAAAAATGGATGTTGTACTTTGTCAAATGCTTTTTCTGCATCTGTTGAGAGGATCATATAATTCTTATCCTTTCTTTTACTAATTTGGTGCATCACGTTGATTGATTTTTGAATATTGTGCCACCCTTTCAGCCCCAGAATAATTGCCACTTGATAATGGTGAATGCTTCTTTTAAAGTACTATTGGATTTAGTTTGCAGTATCTTATTAAGAATTTTTTTTATGATGCTCAGTTAGCTGACACAGTATTTTTAGATCTATGTTCATAGAGGATATTGGCCTATAGTTCTCTTTTTTAATGGAGTCTTTGTCTAGTTTTGGTGTCAGGGTAATGTTGGCCTCATGGAATGAATTTATATGTTTTCCTTCTTTTTTGTGGAATATTTTGAGAAGGATATGTATTAACTCTTCCCTAAATGTTTGGTAGAATTTGCCTGTCGAGCCATCTGGCCCTTATCGCCCTTCAAATACCCCAGAAAGGGTACTGTGGGAGGGTCCAACTCAGAACCACCAGATTTTTAAAAATAGCTCCAAAATGGGGGCAGGGGGACCCTGTTTCCCCTGACCAAAAAACTGGGAGAAGAATGACCTAGTAACAGAATTTTTGTCAATACCAACATTACTCCAGACAAACACCAACAGAAAAGTCATACCTCCTTCTAGTGGTTGAGCAGGGATTTTATCTCCCCTACCCATTCATGATAAAAAATAAAAATGAACTCTCAGTAAGCTAGGAGTATAGGGGAACTACCTCAACTTGATAAAGTGTATCTACAAAAGACTCAGAGGTAAGTTTTCTTAGAGATAACATCATACTTAATGCCAAATGACTGAGTGTTTCCCCTCTAAGATAAAGAACAAGACAACTCTAGAAGTTTAGCCTCTGCAATAAGGCAAGAAAAATAAATAAAATGCATGCAGATTGGAAAGGAAGATATAAAACCATCCCTATTGGCAGATGATATAAAAATTTAGAAAACCCCAAACAAACTACAAAAGTAGTCCTAAATTAATAAGTGATTTCAGTATGGTCAAAGGTTACAAATTCAACACCCCCAAAATCACATTTTTATATACTAACTATAAACCTGTGGAAACCTAAATTAAAAAAAACATTACCACCTGCAGTAACTCCAAAGAAATGGTGCTAGAGCAATTGGACACCCACATACAAAAATAAAGAGAGGGAGAGAGAGAAGAAGAACTAAAGAAAACCTCAATCTAAGTCTGACAACTTAAAACAAAACAAACAACAAAAACTAACTCAAAATGGGTCCCAGATAAACATAAAATACAAAACTATTAACAATTTCTAGGAAAAAAAAAGGAAATCTGCAGGATCTGGGCTAGGAAAAGACTTCTTAGACTTGACACCAAAAGTATGATCCATAAAAGGAAAAATTGGAAATTAGACCACATCAAAATTTTAAAAACTTTTGTTCTGCGAAAGTATATGAAAAGAGGATAAAAAGATGGGCTACAGACTGGGGAAAAATATTTGCAATCCACATTTCTGACAAAAGATTTATATCTGGAATATATAAAGACCTCTTAAAACT
This sequence comes from Mustela lutreola, assembly GCF_030435805.1. Classification (NCBI taxonomy): domain Eukaryota; kingdom Metazoa; phylum Chordata; class Mammalia; order Carnivora; family Mustelidae; genus Mustela; species Mustela lutreola. Next base: position 38,920,904 of record NC_081293.1, read on the forward strand.
CAACAGTAAAAATATTAATAATAATAGTAAACCAATAAGAATATGGGCAAAGGACATAAACAGACATTTTACCTAAAAGGTATACAAATGCCATTTAAGCAAGTGAAAGACATTCAACATCATCAGTCATCAGGGAAATACAAATCAAAACAACAACAAAATGCTAGTACACACTTTACAGAGTGGCTGAAAACATAGTGATAAGACCAAATATTTTTGGGGATGCAGAGAAACTAGTCCACCTATACACACTGCTAGTGGGAATATAAATTGGTACAAGCACTCTCAAAAATTATTTGACAGTTTCTTTAAAACTAAACATGCAACTATCATACAGCCCAGCAATTGCACATTTTGGTGCTTATCCCAAAGAAATGAAAACGTGTGTTCACACAAAAACCTGTACACAAACATGAATGTTTATGGAAGCTTTACTGGTAAAAGCCAAAAACTGAAATCAGCCCATATGTCCTTTAACACGTGAATAAACACATCATACCATCCATACCATTGCCTACTATTCAGCAATAAAAAGGAATGTAATATTGGCATGTACAAAAGTTCAGATGAATCTCAAGGGAATCATGTAGAGTTAAGAAAAAGATTCAAAAGGTTATATATCATATGATTCCATTTGTATAACAGCTTTGAAATGAGAACATTTTAGCCTGGCTAGCTCATTGGTAAAGCATGTGGGTCTTGATCTCCAGGTAGTGAGTTCAAGCCCCACCTTAAGCACAGAACTTAAAAAAATGAAAGAAAAGGCAAAAATAGCCAGCTCTCAGTTTCTCCATAGAAGAGATTAGACTATACATCTAAAGCTTCAACTTGATGAGCTGCTACCTTGACGGTTGGGCTTATAACTAGCCTGCATCTGGGAACTGACAGACAGGAAGTCACTACTTTCTAGGAGTCTGAATAAGCCAGTGGCCACTTTCTGTAGCTCCTTCTCTCCCTGGCTTGCTCCAGAGACAGAACCAAGTCTCCAACTAACCTGCCTGTCTCTGAGATCCAATGGCCCCCAGCTTTCATTAGGCCTTTGAGGATGACAGACAGTAAAGCAACAGTTTTAAAAGAGTGTGGTCTGAATGAGAGTGTAGCCATTTCCCACAGGGCCTCTACCCAACTAAGCGAACAGTGAGTAGAGGATTCACTCTCTCAGCTTCTCACTGAGGAGAGAAGGAATTGGACCACGCATCCAGCATTCCCCACTTTTCTAGCTTCTGCTAGAAAGACTAGTTTCTATCCTACCTGTCACAGGGACCAACAGGATTTGGCATACCTTAGTCTCCTGGGGCATACTAGAAACAAAGATAGTGGTTTGGATGAGCACAAAGGTTCAAGAAGTACCCAGAATCTCGCTGGGCTGATAGGTGAGGTTCATCTCCTCCACTAGTCTGGTTCATGAGGCCAGGCTGTGAAAATTGGCAGAGGTGGCTATTTCATCTAATGCATAGAAACCAGAAACCACGGGAATTCCTGCTTTTAGATTAGGCTCAGAAATTACTTCTTTGGGGGCACCTGGGTGGCTGAGTGGGTTAAAGCCTCTGCCTTCGGCTCAGTTCATGATCCCAGAATCCTGGGATCGAGTTCTGCATCGGGCTCTCTGCTCCACAGGGAGCCTGCTTCGTCCGCTCTCTCTCTGCCTGCCTCTCTGCCTACTTATGATCTCTGTCTGTCAAATAAATAAATAAAATCTTAAAAAAAAAAAAGTAAATACTTCTTTGGAGAAAGAAGGGACAAAGACACAGTTGTCCTTGGAAGAGCATAATCCCAAGGACACTTTATAATCAAACCATTCCCAGGCAAGAAAAAAAAAAATCTAAATCTGCCAATATTTTTTGACAGTCTAAAATTCTTCCTAATCAGATTATGCCTTGAATATAGGTAATTCTCAAATCAAGCAGGAAGGAGTGTATGTGCTCAAATCAGACATAGTGAAAATCAAATGCATAGTATGCAAATGCCATGTGGGATGTGACAGGAACCATTTTTCATTAGGGCCAGTTGTCTTCAGGTGGAAGCTGCTTCCTCCATGAACCTACAAATACAATAACTGACCCAATTTTAATCCATTTTTTAACAATTATCAATTACACTCATTTTCCTTTTAAACTTTCCTAATTATGAGTTTTGTTAGCTTTTGCTGCATACAGGGTCAACCATAATTTAGCTTAACCTGACAGCAGCAGCTCCCACACCCAAAGTTACATTAGGAGAAAACATCTCTTCCATGTAGGGAGAAACTTTGGTAGTGGGGTCACCTACCTTTCAGCAACTTATAGGGGTCAAGGCTTGGCAACATCAATTACAGGGTAATAAACCGGAACAAATCTAAAAGTTCTGGGATGCCTGGGTGGCTCAGTCAGCTAAGCATCTGCTTTCAGCTCAGGTCATGATCCCAGCATTCAGGGATCAAGTCCCACATTGGGATACCTACTTGGTGGAGAGCCTACTTCTCCCTCCCCTTCTGACTCATGCTCTCTCTCACTATTTCTGTCTCTCTTTCTCAAATAAATAAATAAAATCTTTTTAAAACTTTTTAAAATTTTGCCTTTTATTTCTATTTTAAGAAAGAGTTAAAAACAATTTTGTTGATAATATTAGATACATCGTAACCACCTGGAGTTACACTGAGCTATTTACACCTCTAAAACCAATAGACCCAAAGAGAGAACCAGGATTAAAATTGGGTCAGTTATTGTATTTGTAGGTTCATGGAGGAAGCAGCTTCCACCTGAAGACAACTGGCCCTAATGGCCAGTTTGTGTTCACAACAAACCAGCTTACTGTTGGTTCATTTACATAAAAGATCCAATTAATGAAATACCATTAATTTTAATTAGACTATAATATTATGACTTTATGTAATTTCAGAACAATTTGCTTCTAAAATTTCAAACCCTGAATACATAAAATGGTAAAGGTTTCTATCCTTTCTTAGTATCAGAAAACTCAAGCATGAGCATGTACCATGAAGAGTAATCATTATTATCAGATTGACAACTTTTTTATTCCTAAAGACTTTGTATTATGTGATTTATGTATACTGGGCTCTCCATAAATGTTGTATGAACTGAAATGAAAGACCACTGAGTAGAAAAATCAAGGAAGATGTATTTCAGCATGATATAAAGAACTAAGAGGAATTTTCAAATAGTGAAAAAGTATTGTATTATAAAGTAATATTGTACCAGCCAGATGAAAATTAGCATAAGCAGGATTACCTGATCCTGTAGAATCCTGATCCTGTAGATCCTAATATGTAGAATTCTATAGAAAATATTTCTTCAATTGTGGGAAATTGAACTAGAAGACCAAGAAGATCCACTTACCCTCCAAAGCTCTGTTTCTGTAACCTCAACCTCAGTAGAGCCTCCCTCAGAGCCCGATGGACCTGCTTGTTCCGCAGAGTGTAGATGACAGGGTTGAGCAGTGGGGTCACCACTGTGTTCACAAGGGCAGCCTCCCTGTTGGAGTCCAGCCTGTTCGTTTGCTTTGGTTTCACATATATAAACACACAGCTGCCATACATCAGAAAGAGAACCATGAGGTGAGAGGAACAGGTAGAGAAAGCTTTCTGTTTCTCCTTGGCTGATGGAAGTCGCAGGACTGTGACTACTATGTTGCTGTATGCAATGGTGGTTATGATAAGAGATGTTATAAGGACAAACAAAGCGAGGACTAAGGTCAACATTTCAGTAGGTCGGGTGTCAGAACAGGAGAGATGAATCAGGGGGCCAAGGTCACAGAAAAAGTGGGGGATGACATGGGGGCCACAGAAGGACAACTGGGAAACCTTCACTACTAGCCCAGTGATGAGAGGGAAGGACAAAGCCAAGCAGGCAGTGACCAGGAGGAAACAAGTCTTCGGGTTCATGATGGTCGGGTAATGCAGAGGCTTGCAAATGGCCACATACCGATCCAGAGACATCACTGCCATGAGGAAGAAAATTATTGACCCAAAAAAGAAAAAAGAAAAGGCCTGTATGAGACAAGCAGTAAAGGAAATTGGTTGCCTTCCCAACAGGAAGATAGACAGCAGTTTAGGAATAACTAAGGTGATAAAACAGCATTCAGAGAAGGAGAACGTGCTGAGTAAAATATACATTGGTGTCCAGAGCCGATGGTCAACCCAAGTGATGGTGATGATCACCACATTTCCTGTGATAGAGGCCAGGTATGCCAGCAGATGGATCAGGAAGAAGACATTCCCTAAGGCCTGGATGGCAGGAAACCCTTCCAGAATGAATTCTTGGATTGTTGTCTCATTCCTCACCTCCATAGTGATCTCCATTTCTCTATCATCAACTCTGCTGGATCTTTCAAATAGAAAATGTCACCACCAAAGAATAAAAATTTAATTGATGGCCACTATTAAAAAACAATAAATACTACTTGTTGCTACAATTCTGAATGAGGAATCACTTTATATAATTTAAATGTTATATTACAAATTATTTTGAAATTTGCAATTATTAAATTGTAAAAATTGAACATTTATTGTTCATTTTTTAAAATAATTTTGAATGTGCAGCTTAACTTTTCTGAATAATAATATATTTGAATAATAGTCCACAAGGTAAACACTATAAAATAGAAATTATTTTCAAATAACATATAAACCCAAAAGATAACAGTGAAGGCTGTCATCTCACAGAGAATATTTTTATGGGGTCACAATGTTAATTTTTATACTTCAGGTAGTATATGCAATATATAAAGGCCTCCAATGCACTGGCTTTAGCCCTCTGGAAAAAGAAAGTGTGGGGAAGGAAGCTGTTTTCCTATTTGCATGTTTCAAACCAGTTATTTTCCTCAGTTGGCTCATCCTCAGTTCTTTGTCCAAAACTTTAAGACTGAGCAGGGTATCTAGTTTATCACAATATCTCATAACTACCCAGTCCTTGGGTTTAAAGAAACCATGTCTGAAAATGGGAGTGAGGGATGGTTATATGACTTGGTTGTTCAGAATCAGTGAGAAAACATTGAAATGTGCATCAGTTTCCCTCTCACTCTACACACCTGGCAGAACAGTTGATATTCCTTCTGCTATTAGTCATACCACCTTTGAACATTGTTTTCTGGGAATATTTTTGTTACACTGGAAAGTTTCAATGTGGTGGAATTATAAATATATTCCCATTGCAATCACAATAGGAACATTCATTTTTTTTCTTTCTTTTAAGATTTATTTATGTGAGAGAGAGCATGGGGGAGAGAGAGAAGAAGAATCCCTGCTGATCAGGGACCCTAAGTGGGCATCAATCCCTGCACCCTGGGATCATGACTGAGCTGAAGGCAGATGCCTAACCAACTGAGCCACCCAGGCACCCGAGGAACATTTGTTTTTTTAAAAATGCCAGTGCCTACCCCAAAGATACAGATGTAGTGGGGAAAAAAAGGGCCATCTGTACCCCAATGTTCATAGCAGCAATGGCCATGGTCGCCAAACTGTGGAAAGAACCAAGATGCCCTTCAACGGATGAATGGATAAGGAAGACGTGGTGGTCTATATACACTACAGAGTATTATGTCTCCATCAGAAAGGATGAATACCCAACTTTTGTAGCAACATGGACAGGACTGGAAGAGATGATGCTGAGTGAAATAAGTCAAGCAGAGAGAGTCAATTATCATATGTTTTCACTTATTTGTGGAGCATAACAAATAACATGGAGGACATGGGGAGTTAGGAGAAGGGAGTTGAGGGAAATTGGAAAGGGAGGTGAATCATGAGAGACTATGTACTCTGAAAAACAATCTGAGGGTTTTGAAGGGGCGGGGGCTTGGAGGTTGGGGGAGCCAGGTGGCGGGTATTAGGGAGGGCATGGATTGCAGGAGCACTGGGTGTGGTGCAAAAACAATGAATACTGTTACGCTGAAAAGAAATAAATTTTTTTTTTTTTTTAAAATGCCAGTGCCTAGCTGGAAGCTGAATGAATTGTCATGTAATCTTTGGGAAGGGATTCAAGCATATGTTGGAAATCAGTGCTCTAGTAAGTCACCATAATTGAATTGCATTTTACTTAATTGTTTGACTTAGTTAAAACTATTACATTAACTATGCATGATCCACAATACAAACTTAAACATTACTAGTCTCTGCTTTAAATATTTGACTTATTAGATTGCAAATTATTCCCATGGCCAAGTACTCACCAAGAAACAGCTCACAGGAAACAGCTTCTTTGACAATGTGCTGCTTTTTTCTTCCCACAAACCAGGATCTTTCTTCAAAGCTAATGGAAGGGGGAGGTGAGATGTACTTATTCGGGAACTTTTAAAGAAATCAATGAATGCCTATGTCTTAAATTAATAGGAGATTATTAAAGCTAATTTTTTTCATGGAAGACAGAGATTTCTAAACTCTGGAAGATTAACAGTCATAGTTTCCCCCTATGGCAATTGGAATGATAAATCCTAGATCAAGACAATAGAAACTGCTGTAAATATGCACAAGAATATGCTGATGTAACCATTTAAAATTCCTGAACAAATTTATATCCACTCTATGGGATACAATGACACAGTCCATCATGAACATCAAATCTGGTGGGTTGTGCATCCAAAAACAGAAGAGAGTCAGGAAGTAGAAACAACAAACGTTACTTTCCTTTGGACCCTGCTGCTAGTCACTTTCTTAGCAACTAGTTGTTTCCCACCTTTCAGAGTAGGTGAAGATCATTGAAGTCATAAATGAGAATATATTCAAGTGCCCTGATGATATATTTACCACAGAGTTATTTACCATCCCTCATGAGGACACACATAACCCAAAAGGACAAACCTCTGCAATAGTCAAGATTCATTAGAGTAGTACCAAAAAAAGGGAACACAAACTTAAATCACAACAGAGTCCCAGAGGACATTTAATTGTTCATATTTGGAAATTAGAAATTTCAGCAGAAACATACCCGAATAACCATTTTACTGCATGTTGTAGCATACTATCACAATCCTCAGAAGCCTATGCAGTCCTTTGTACAACTCCTCAAAGGTTTATTTGCCATGAGTGCCCTAGATTTGCAAAATTTATAAAGTGCTGAATTACATATGTCAAAAAAGACAAGCTTAGGCATCAGAAAGAATGTTGTACAATTGCCCTTGCTCGCTTTTTTTCCTTTTTAACCTGGTATTTTCTTTAATAAGGTATAATTTGTACATTGTAAAATGCATAAATTTTAATTACAAGTTGATAATTTTCTGCATATGTAAACGTCTATGTAACCACTACCCAAACCATAGAAATTCCCATCTCATCACAAGTGTCCTTGTGCCCTGTCCCAGTCAGTAGCCCACACCAAGAGAAAACAACTAAAGAACTACTTTTATTTCTGTCATCGAAATTTACTTTTGCCACCTCTTGAAATTCATTTATGTTTAACCCACTGAGCCATCCAGGCGCCCCTGAAATTCATTTAAATGGAACACAGCATATGTCTGGCTTTAGTTTTCCTCGGATTCCTCAGAGTTATCCATGCTGTCACATGAACCAATGATTAATTCTTTTGTATTGTTTTGTAGTAAGTCGTTATCTATGTATATCACCATTTTCCATTCTCTCACTGAAGGACATTTATGTCCTTTCCAATTAAGGGCTACTATGAATACATTATGAATATTCTTCTATAAGTCTTTTTGAAGACAGCATTCATTTCTCTTGAGTATATGGCTTGGAGTAAAAGTACTGAATTAATTATAGAATAGGTCTTAGCACTGTAAGAAATCGCAAAACAAGTTCCCAAATTGGATTTAGGCTCTCAATAGCAATGCATGAGAATTCAAAATGCTCCATATTATCACACTGGTCTTGTAAGTCACTTTTAACTGAACACATTCTCTGTAAATTGGTTCGGCCACTATGGAAAACAATATGGAGATTCCTCAAAAATTTAAAAATAGAACTACCTTATGATGCAGAAATTCTACTTCTGAACATATATCCAAAGAATAAAAACAAGATATTGAAAGATATTTGCACTACCATATTTATCACAGCATTAGTCACAATGGCCAATATACGAAAACAGCCATCAGTGGATGAATGGGTAAAGAGGACATTTTGTGTGTGTGTGTGTGTGTGTGTGTGTGTGTATAACATGTATATAGGCATACATTATATATAACATGTATATAATACATATACATTATACATTATGTAAGCATATATACTGTGTGTATGTAATGTACATATACAATACATTCACATTATATATAAAATAATATGTGTATGTGTGTATGTATATGTATATAATGTATTATTATTAAGCCTTGAGAAAGAAAGAAATCCTAACATTTCTGACAACATCAATGGTCCTAGAGGACATTATGCAAAATGAAATAAGTCAGAGAAGGATAAATAACATATGATATCTCTTTTTTCTTGTCAGTCTTATTATGAGCTAAACAATTTTGTGAGTCATTTCAAAGAACCAACTTTTTATTTTTTTATTGTTTGTTTTCTATTCCGTTGGTTTATATATATTTGCACTCATATTTATATGAATTCACACTTATTTGCATACTTCAGTTGTAATTTCCTTTTACATTCCTACCATTTAAAACTGAACATCTAAATGATTAATTTTATAGTTATTTCTAATATAAATATTAATGCTATGAAGTTTCCTCTAAGCATGGCTTTAGGTTGCATTTCAGAAATTTTGGTATGTTGTGTTAATATTTTTGCATCCAAAATATTTTCAGATTGTCTTAGTAAAATTTTCTGTAATCCAAGAGTGATATAGAAATGTATTGTTTATATCCAAGTATTGAGGAATTTTCTAGATGAATCATTGTAATTGATTTGTTTAATTCAATTGTGACTAGAGAACGTATTCTATCGTATTCTGTATTTTCAGTCCTTTAACATGTTTTGAGATTTATTTTACAACCCAGCATAAAATATATCTTGAAATTTATTTTTTTTGTAGTTTCAAGTTTTTATTTAAAGTCCAGTTAGTTAAGATACAGTGAAATATTAGTTTTAGGAGAATGGTGATTCATCACTTATATATAATAGCCAGTGCTTATCAAAAGTGCCCTCCTTAATATCCATCACCCATTTACCCCATACTCCATCCACCTCCCCTCCAGTAATCCTCATTTTGTTCTCTATAGTGAAGTCTCTTTTATGTTTTGCCTCTCTTTTTTTCCTTTCCCTCTTGTTCATTTTTTCTGTTTCTTAAATTCCACATGCAAGTGAAAACATATGGTATTTGTCTTTCTCTGATTGACTTATTTTGCTTAGCATCACATACTCTAGCTCCATCCATGTCATTGCAAATGACATTCCAAGTCCAAAAATGACATGACATTGCAAATTCCAAAAAAAAGAGTATCATTCTTTTTTATGGCTGAATAATATTCCATCCTGTGTACACGTGCGTGCAGGTGGATGTTTCACATCTTCTTTATCTATTCGTCAGCTGATGAACATTTGCCTCTCTATATACTTTACTATCGCTGATAATGCTGCCATAATCATCTGGGTGAATGTATCCCTTCAGATCAGTATTTTTGTATTGTTTGGATAAATACCTAGTAGTGCAACTTTTATGTGCACATGGAAATAATGTGTATTCTTCAGGTACTAAATGTAACAATGTACAATTATATGTACAATTAATGTACAATAATCTACAATTATGAATTAAGTCCACTTAGTTGATATTCAAGTAAATTCTCTACACTTACTGAATTATTTTTTGACTTTTTGCTGTATAATTATTTAAATCATCATGTTTAAACCTCTAACTATGACTGTGGATTTTCTTTACTTCTCCTTTTACTTCTTCTAAGTTTTCTTTTATAAACTTTAAACACTATCATTGTGTGCATATACATATAGAATTATGCCTTCCTGATTATTTCATTCCTTTATCATTATAAATTTACCTCTTTATCTCTGAAATATACTTCACTATAAAGTCTGTTTTTTAAATATATATTACTATGGTCTCACAAGCTTTCTTTAGCTTGATGTTTGCTTGGAATTTCTTACTCTATGTATTTAAATGTTATTCTTATGACCAGCATGTAGTAACACCTTCCTTTTGACCTAATATAGTAATCTCTGTCTCTGTCACTATGTGTGTGTATGTGTGTGTGTGTCTCTCTCTCCCTTTTTAAATTAGAGTACTTAGTCCATTTATATGAATGTCATTATTGTAAGGTTATATTTAACTCTACCATCTCAATATTTCCTTTTATTTGTCCCCTCCCTTATGTATTTCTTATTCTCCTTTCCTGTCTTCTATTGAATTAACCAAGCATTTTTAGTATTCCATTACAATCAGCTCTACAGATTTCTTGAGTTATCCCTGATACACAATGGCTATATCTAAAGTGTATAATTTGATATGTTTTAACATTTAAATACTTGTGAAATGACTTCTGAAATGAATATAATAAAAATATACATCAACCCAGTTTCCTACTGCCCAACTGTGATGATTCCATTTTATCTCTTTCTGTTGGCTTCTTAACTATAACTTTTGATTTTTATTTTAGTGGTTGCTTTAGTATTACAGTATACATCTTTAACTTGTCACTGTCTACCTCCAGGTGATAGTTTACCACTTCACATATAAGAAACTTAAAATAACATACTTCTACCCCCTCAGCTTTTATGATATTGTTGTCATATATGTTCCTTATACATATGTTATAAACACCACAGTGCATTGTTACTATTTTTGTTGCAAGAGTCAATTACCTTTCAACAACATTTAAATAATTAAAACAAAGCATCTTAGATGCCAATATAATTGCTATTTCTGGTGCTTTTCCTTCCTTTCCATACATCCATATTTCCATCTGGTATAATTTTCTTTTTCTTGGAAGACTGACTTTACCAATTATTATTCTGTAGATATTCTGGTGATTAATTTGTTTTTATCTTTTGTATGCCTCCATTTTTTTAAAGATTATTTATTTAACAGAGAGCAAGATATCACAGGTAGGCAGAGAGGCAAGCAGGGAGAGAAGGGGAAGCAGGCTCCCTGCTGAGCAGACAGCCTGATATGGGGCTCAATTCTAGGACCCTGAGGTCATGACCCGAGCCAAAGGTGGAGGCTTAACCCACTGACCCACCCAGGCATCCCAGTATGCCTCCATTTTTGAAAGATATTTACATAGGTATAGAATTCCAGGTTGGCAGATTTTTATCCATGGTCCTTTCAAAGTCCTTGTATCATTGTATTCTCATTGTTTTTTAATTTTTTTCCAACTAACATCTTTTTTTCTTATATCTTGTTTTATTTAAATTCAATTAGTTAACATAGGGTGTCATTAGTTTCAGATGTAGATTTCAGTGATTCATCAGTTGCATATAACACCCAGTGCTCATTACAGCATGTGCCCTCCTTAATGCCCATCACCCATTTACCCCACCCTCCAACACGCCTCCGCTCCAGCAACCCTCAGTTTGTTCCCTACAGTTAAGAGCCCCTTAGAGATTGTCTCCCTCTCTGATTTCATCTTATTTTTCCCTCCTTTACCCTATGATTATGTTTTGTTTCTTAAATTCCACATGAGTGAAACCATATAATCGTTGTCTTTCTCTGGTTGACTTATTTCACTTACCATAATACCCTCCAGTTCCATCCATGTCCTTGTAAATGATAAGATTTCATCTTTTTTGATAACTAATATTCCTGTGTGTGTGTGTGTGTGTGTATACCACAACTTCTTCATCCATTCATCTGTCAATGGACATTTTTCCAGAGAAGATTCTATGTTATCTTTATCTTTTTTCCTCAACAAGAAACATGTAATTTTTCCTTCTGGCTGCTTTTAAGATGTTCTATTTATCATTGGTTTTAGGCAGTTTATTGCGTGCCTTGATGTAGATATTTTCATTTTCCTAATTTTTGGGTTTTACTGAGATTTTTGGTTCTGTTTTCATGAAATTTAGAAAATTTTGGCCATCATTTACTTGAATCTCTTTTTGTCATCCCCCTCCACACATAAACTTCTCCTTCAGAAATTTAATATGCATGTCGGATTATCTAAAGTTACCCCATATTTCACTGATGATCTTTTCGATTTTAGGTAGATTACTTTGTGTTTAACTTTCTGTATCTTCAAATTTGCAAATCTTTAATCTGCAACGTCTAAGATGCTATTCATTCCATCTATTAAAATTATTCAGAAAAATTCTGATACAAGTAAGTGCAATTTTCTTTTTTTAAAGCCACTTGTTTCACTTAGGATTGACATACAGGAAGTTGAAGGGCAAAGTGGGGGGTTTGTGGGGTAGAGAAGAAAAAGGTGAAACAAGATGGGATTGAGAGGGAGAGAAACCATAAGAGAATCTTAATCTCACAAAACAGAGGGTTGCTGTGGGGAGGGGGTTAGGAAGAGGGTGGTTGGGTTATAGACATTGGAGAAGATATGTGCTATGGTGAGTACTGTGAAGTGTGTAAACCTGGCAATTCACAGACCTGTACCACTGGGGCTAATAATTTAATTGTATGTTAATTAAAAATTTTTTTTAAAAAACTAGAAAAGATAAACTCAAAATCGATAAAAGACCTCAATGTGAGACAGGAATCCATCAGAATCCTAGAGGAGAACATAGGCAGTAATCTCTTCGATATCAGCCACAGCAACTTCTTTCAAGATATGTCTCTAAAGGCAAAGGAAACAAAAGCGAAAATAAACTTTTGGGACTTCATCAAAATCAAAAGCTTCTGCACAGCAAAGGAAACAGTCAAAACAAACAAACAAACAAAGAGGCAACCCACGGAATGGGAGAAGATATTTGCAAATGACAGTACAGACAAAAGGTTGCTATCCAGGATCTATAATGAACTTCTCAAACTTAACACACACAAAACAGACAATCATATCAAAAAATGGGCAGAAGATATGAACAGAGACTTCTCCAATGAAGACATACAAATGGTTATCAGACACATGAAAAAATGTTCACCATCACTAGCCATCAGGGAGATTCAAATTAAAACCACATTGAGATATCACCTTACACCAGTTAGAATGGCCAAAATTAACAAGACAGGAAACAACCTGTGTTGGAGGGGATGTGGAGAAAGGGGAACCCTCTTACGCTGTTGGTGGGAATGCAAGTTGGTGCAGCCTCTTTGGAGAACAGTGTGAAGATTCCTCAAGAAATTAAAAATAGAACTTCCCTATGACCCTGCCATTGCACTCCTGGGTATTTACCCCAAAGATACAGATGTAGTGAAAAGAAGGGCCATCTGTACCCCAATGTTTATAGCAGCAATGACCACGGTCGCCAAACTGGAAAGAACCAAGATGCCCTTCAATGAAAGAATGGATAAGGAAAATGTGGTCCATATATACTATAGAGTATTATGCCTCCATCAGAAAGGATGAATACCCTGTTTTGTCGAAGATTGACCATAGAGTTGAGGGTCCATATCTGGGCTCTCTACTCTGTTCCACTGGTCTCTGTGTCTGTTTTTATGCCAGTACCATGCTGTCTTGGTGATCACAGCTTTGTAATAAAGCTTGAAATCAGGGAACGTGATGCCCCCAGCTTTATTTTTGTTTTTCAACATTTCCTTAGCGATTCGGGGTCTCTTCTGATTCCATACAAATTTTTGGATTATTTGCTCCAGCTCTTTGAAGAATACCGGTGGAATTTTGATCAGAATGGCATTAAAAGTATAGATTGCTCTAGGCAGTATAGACATTTTAACAATGTTTTTTCTTCCGATCCAAGAGCATGGAATGGTCTTCCATCTTTTTGTGTCTTCTTCAATTACTTTCATGAGCGTTCTGTAGTTCCTTGAGGACAGATCCTTTACCTCTTTGGTTAGGTTTATTCCCAGGTATCTTATGGTTCTTGGTGCTATAGTAAATGGAATCGATTCTCTAATTTCCCTTTCTGTATTTTCAATGTTTATAGCAGCAATGGCCACGGTCGCCAAACTATGGAAAGAACCAAGATGCCCTTCAACGGACGAATGGATAAGGAAGATGTGGTCTATATACACTATGGAGTATTATGCCTCCATCAGAAAGGACGAATACCCAACTTTTGTAGCAACATGGATGGGACTGGAAGAGATTATGCTGAGTGAAATAAGTCAAGCAGAGAGAATCAATTATCATATGGTTTCACTTATTTGTGGAGCATAACAAAAAGCATGGAGGACTTGGGGAGTTAGAGAAAAGGGGCTTGGGGTAAATTGGAAGGGGAGTTGAACCATGAGAGACTATGGACTCTGAAAAACAATCTGAGGGGTTTGAAGTGGCGGGGGGGGTGGGAGGCTGGGGTACCAGGTGATGGGTATTATAGAGGGCATGGATTGCATGGAGCACCGGGTGTGGTGAAAAAATAATGAATACTGTTATGCTGAAAATAAATTTAATTAAAAAAACTAGAATATTATTTTCTCAGCTGTAACATTCATTAGTTGCTTGATTGTGGGCAATTAGTTTAGTCTCTTCATGCCTATGTTTTCCCATTTGTAAAACAAATAATAATATGTAGCTTATAGGAATATTGTAAAGCACAATTAATTTTTGTAAAGTGCTTTTTAACAACTTCAAAGTCATAGAAATGTAAAATAGCCTTAATTAAAATTTTCTTTTAAAAAGGCAACAAAGAAATCTGGGCAGGTTAATTTACTCTATGCCTTCACTTCTCCTCTCTGACTCAGATTGGAAGCTACTAACACTATCATGCTTCTCTTCACATGGCTGGATGGGTAATGGGCATGGTATTAATGAACTCCCTATTTTAGAATTGATGTATTCTGGGTCCTTATTGCCGTTGTTGCCTTAGTTTTATAGAAATTCCAAAAGGGACCATGGTTCTCAGAGTATTATTGTTATTCCTACAGTTCCACCCTCACACTCGTATTCTGCCTAATGAGAATTTCAGTGGGTTCTGATCCCCACTTTCTGTTCAAATTAGCATCCCCTATGCCCTCTCCCACAATATCATAGATGATGGGATTCACCTTTCCTTAGGCCTCAATTTAGCCTTCTTCCTTAGGGATTTAATACTAGAAATTGGAACCATTCTAGGAATAGATCATATTAACCAGACATACTATAAACCAAAATAGTATTACTATCTAAATCCTGAATATATGCGTAGCCTATTTTTAAGAGTGGCCAGGGGACAGAATGGCTAACATAATTGTATTCTGGAGGGGAGAATCCACAGTTGATATTTGCTTAATCTCTGAATATTTTGATAATTACAAATAAAACCTTAAGAACTATTCCTTCCCTAACTAAAACTGTATACTTACACATTCAAAGCACAAGGAATGCTTGAAATGTTCTTGATAACAGAGATCTCAAGGTGTCCTTTCAAAAAGATACAGTGTCAATTGGAGAGCCAAAAGGCACTATCCAAAAAACAGAAAGTAGACCAAAGACAATTAGAAATATTACTTGGAGGGCGCCTGGGTGGCTCAGTGGGTTGAACCTCTGCCTTCCGCTCAGGGTCCTGGGATCAAACCCTAAATCAGGCTCTCTGCACAGCAGGGAGCCTGCTACCCCCACTCTCTCTGTCTGCTTCTCTGCCTACTTGTGATCTCTCTCTTTAAAAAAAAAAAAGAAAAAAAGAAAAGAAATATTTCTGGGTATCAGCTCACCATCCCCTATGCTAGATACAATGTAGAGTTAGTTCAACCCATTTCTTTGATTGTCCACTTTGTAAAACTTCCCATCAAAACTAGATCCTCTCCTCCCATGTTCCCACCATCACACTGTTGTTGGGACTCACTCAGGTATGATAGGTATTTCTGCACCATGAAGCTGGCACTGAATAATATTAAAACCCCCTGAAAATGAGCCCTGATCTGAGCATGAAAATGTATAGTCTCACATGGCTCTAGCTTTTATAACTTTTCTCCCATTATTCTTTATTTTCCCTCACCTCCAACTGAGGTCCAAGTTTGCCATGAACTGAGAACAGGGTATATAGATGGACAGATGTTCTAAAAGTGATTTTGTATACTTGTGGGAAGGTGGAACCCATATGAATACTCATGAAATTTTCTATAATATTTGCCTTGACCTTGTAAGATCAGTAATGTTGAGGGCAGATTCAGGCAGAACAAATTTCCAGCTACCATATATCCCATGATCTCCAGCAAATACAAGAGTTTAGTCCCCTTCTCAGGCTCTGGATGGGAATCCAGAGGCCACAGAAAAATGGGACACCCCGGCCACCAATGCTCAGCTGACATACACAGGAGGAGAAGCACCCCCCAACCCAATAGTTGCTATGGGTACAGCTTCCCCACCCTCAGGCTCACATCTCTTACTCTTCTGCAACTAGAAAGATCTGGGGAGCCACATCCCAGAAACTTTTCAAGAGAGAGGGGTCTGACTGGTTACAGATGTTACAGAAACCACCTACCATGCCATGCCCCCTTCTTCCCTGAAGAGGAAAAAGTGCATGCTTTCCTTTTTCAAAAAGACTAGGGAGCACAATTAACATATTCTTCAGATGAAAATATGCAATGAAAAGAATTGTAATGTCAGTGAAAGCATGAAGAATTTGTTAATAAAAAGGAGGACTTCTCCAGAATCTTTCTAAAAGCCTCATGAAAGCCAGAGTGTGATCCCACTTTTTTTTTTTAACCATAAAATATGTTATTTTAACAACTATGCTCTGGTCTCACTGTATACATCACCTGTAGAAAATTGTAGTCTGGACTTTTACCTACAATCAGGATGAATATTCAACTTGGGACTTTAAAAACCCTTGAGAATTTGTCATATAATTTCCTTGAAAAATCTTGGCAGAGAACAGTGTGGACATCTGGGAGTCAGCGTCGCCACACACAAGGGAAGATAAATACAAAGGTTGCATCAGTAATTCTCATTCTCATGGTAACCAATTAGCTGCCCTTAAGACACCAGCTGTAACTTTACTTTCTGCCGCTGTCTCTTCAACATCTGATAAGGCTTGGGGGTCCACACTTTCTGCTCACTGGCTGGGTCCATCCTGCTTGGTGACCAAACAGTATTGTGGTAAAACTATCACAGAGCCTCAGAACTGCATGTCAGCATCTCTTCGCTGTTGATGCAGTAAAACAAGGATGCTTCTCCATGTGGAAAGGTGAGCATATAATGAAAGGGCATATGCAAGAGAAGGTGTTTGGAGCAGGTGTGCCCACGACATGGAGCACTGACACAGAAGGATCCTTGTCTCAACAGTACCCAGGGTTAAACCAGTAAGAAGCTATGTGTTCCCATTAAGTGCTATAGGAGGTGACAGCAGTATTGCATGTTAGGTGGGCTTCTATCACTGGGGAAGGCAGAGCCAGACATTTCATGAGAACCCTAAGTAGTCTAGGAGTCCAGCTCTAGGCCAGAATTCGGAGCAGTGAAATGTGCTTGTTTTAGTCCTTCTGTTCCTTTCTGGGGTTTCAGTGGTCCAGGGTGCCACGTAGCCTTTTTTCACTTTGGAAACAGGGACTGGCAGCCAGAATACTGGCAGCATGTGATGCATATTCACCACATCCCCTCCCCTTCCCTGACCCAGCCAGGGGCCCCAGGCTATGACAAATGAGTTTCCTTCTCTTCCCTTTCCCCTCAGCCCAGAGCAAGCTTTTGATTTCTTAGAAGACAATAATTGCAAAGGAAGGAAGCCCTACACCCCATATGGTGACTCTTGGCTGAGTGCCTGTCCTCAGGCATCCTGCTAACTTGGTGGATTTACTGGGGTCAACAGGAACAGAAGGAGAGGCTCCCTCAGGCTGTGCTACTCAGGGGTGAGCTGCTCAGTTCCATGAGTTGCCCCCAGAACACCAGTCCCACAGTGCTTTACCGAGAAGGACACATTCTTCACTGCTGACCTTCAGCCTAGAGTTGATATGAAGGAGCCAAACACCATCCTGAGAGAAGGTACTGATGGAGAGGGCTGAAGAAAGAATGTTCACTGAGCTTGGATGTGAGAGTGAGTGCATGAGCGCCAGGTGCCCAGCACATCCTCATAAGTGGGTTAATTCTATGAACTACCATCATACAGTCTTCTGTCACAGGCCAGAGTGAACCATGTGAAGGTGGGTGGTAAATCCTAGATTTACAACTTACCTCGTACTGCTGAGCAACCCCTAATGCCTCTGGTTTCCAACTCCTTCTATAAAATGCTTGTACTAAAGTAGATCCTCTCTAAGCCCCATGTCATTCCACAGGTGTGTAACACATCAGTACTATTGTCTGAGGAGAGAAACAATTAAGATAAATAAAGCTAATCTTTCACTTAAGGTTGAGAGGGCATCAAAAATACATTTGTTCCTGTTTTAAAATATTTGGGGGACGTCTGGGTGGCTCAGTGGGTTAAAGCCTCTTCTTTTGGCTCAGGTCATGATCCCAGCGTTCTGGTATCAAGCCCCACCATTGGGCTGTCTGCTTAGCAAGAAGCTTGCTATCTCCTCTCTCTCTCTCTCTCTCTGCCTGCCTACTTGTGATCTCTGTAAAAGGAAAAAAAAAAAAAGAAAAGAAAAGAAAAGAAAATAGTTTGTCACTGTATTTAGAAACAGCAGTTACTTCAAATTTGGGCATTCTGGCTAAAGTCCCAGTTATGTGACTTAAGAAAAGTCCCAGTTATGTGACTTAAGATCCCTAGAACTTTCTAAGCTTTAGTTTCTGCTTTTAGAAGGGGATCATGATTGTTATGGTGAGTAAAAGAAATACTGAGTTTCGGTGATGAGCAGAGAAAACAATTTAAGTTCTCACATATGATGATGGACCATAGAATGTGTTACAGATTTTAAAAGGGATGGTCAAAGGAAATATTACTAACATTACTATAATGATACTTACAAATAATATTACAAAAAGAATAAAACATATAACACAAAAATGTTAATAACTCTGCCTACTTAAACTCCAGGAATAATACTAGTGATCATAATACTACACTTAGAATTTAAGAAACACATTAAGAAACTTTGACACCATATGTCACGTGAGTTACATGATTTATCTTAATTAAGTCTCACAAAAACATGAACAGATAGATTCTATTATATTCATTGCCTAATGTCTAGCCAGATTCTTGGCTACTGAAATAACTTAATCATGGTCTCCTAAAATCTTTGGGTTCCCTGATGTCTTTATTACAGGTTAGACGAGCAGTGATGATGATGTGGAAACAGATGCCCATGGAAAGGGGGAATGGGACAACTGTCCACGAATTCACCTTGGAGGGGTTTCCTGCCATCCAACACCTGGGAAAGATCCTCTTCCTGGTACACTTGTTGGCCTACCTGGCATCCATTGCAGGCAATGCTGTCATAGTCACCATCACCTGTGCTGACTCCCGGCTCCACACACCTATGTACTTTTTCCTCAGCATTTTCTCCTTCTTTGAGTGTTGTTTTACAAGTACGGTTATTCCTAAGTTACTGGCCATCTTTCTTTCAGGCAGGCAAACCATTTCCTTTCCTGCCTGTTTCATACAAGCATTTGTCTTTGTATTTCTGGGAGCAGCAGGATTCCTCCTCATAGCAGTGATGTCTCTGGATCGGTATGTGGCCATTTGCAAGCCTCTGCATTACCCGACCATCATGAACCTGAAGACTTGCTTCCTCCTGGTCACTGCCTGCTTCGCTTTGGCCTTTCCCTTTATCACTGGGCTGGTAGTGAAGGTTTTCCAGTTGTCCTTCTGTGGTCCCCGTATCATTCCTCACTTTTTCTGTGACCTTGCCCCCCTGATTCATCTCTCCTGCTCGGATACCAGCTCCACTGAAATGTTGGCCTTTGTCCTCGCTTTGGTTATCCTTTTGACATCTCTTATCATAACCATCATTGCCTACAGCAACATAGTAGTCACAATCATACAACTCCCATCAGCCAAAGAGAAAAAGAAAGCTTTCTCCACCTGCTCTTCTCACCTCATAGTTCTCTCTCTGATGTACGGCAGCTGTGTGTTCATATATGTGAAACCAAAGCAAACGAACAGGCTGGAGTCCAACAGAGAGGCTGCCCTTGTGAACACGGTGGTGACCCCATTGCTCAACCCTGTCATCTATACTCTGCGGAACAAGCAAGTCCACCAGGCTCTGAGGGAGACAATGTACAGAATGAAAATATCAAAATGAAAAAAATCACATGAAAAAAATCACCTTTGACTAGAAGACCTTAGAGAACCCAGTGTCCTCATTCTGGCCAATGTAGCAGCCCACACAGTTGTAATACAGGGTCTCTAGCAGATCTCACTTGACCTAGCACATCCTTTTAAAAAATGGAAATCTGCTTTTGCAAGGTCACATTTTACCTTGATGCACATACTATCTTCTCTCTAAATATTCCACATTTTCATGACAATTGATTAACCGAAATATCTTTTGCTGAATTTTTTCTTCCCTCAGATATAAAGATATGTTTGGAATTTCCAAAATTTTATAACTTATGCACTTTTTTTTAGATTTTATTTGACAGACAGAGATTACAAGTAGGCAGAGAGGCAGGCAGAGAGAGGAGGAAGCAGGCTCCCCACTGAGCAGAGAGCCCGATGCAGGACTCAATCCCAGGACCCTGGGACCCCTTGAGCCCAAGGCAGAGGCTTTAACCCACTGAGCCACTTAGGTGCCCCTTATGTACTTTTTATCTCACTTATCTCTAGCCATAATCATGGCACAATGGATTGATGATTAATCAAAAGGCATTTAGATAATTAAATGATAGAAGGTTGTTTATTACTTTCTGGTTATGAAGGAAATGATGGGATTACTACCAATACTTTGGTCCATATTCCCTTCATGCGTAGCCTAGGGAAACAATGGTCATAGTACAATTCACCTTGGAATATATATGGTTTGCCTCAGGAGTTCTCTGAAATGCTGTTTTTGGCCCTCAGCTTAGCTACATATGCATGTGTCAGCCCCATGCTGGAGGGAAACAGAATTTTTCTCAGGCTTAGACCATTCTCTAAAGAGAGAGAATGACTGCACCATGACATAGATGACCAGCTCCTATTTCCTAAATCATTTACTCTAGCTCCAGCCTCTCAGATGCATTATGCATGTTTATGATTGGTTCCTATCCTAAAGCTGTTACTACAGATGCTTGTGTATATCTGTGGAAGGGAGCACTTCTTTCATACTTCTATAATTTCTTACAAAGATTCAAATGCTTTATCTACTTCATGTTACTAATGAAAATAAATAAATTAAAAATTTTCCTTCACTGAAGTGTGTTGTCAACTATAAGGTTATCTTCTGTTTGATCATCTATTTTAAAAAATTAACATTTCCATTATCTCAATCCTTATAGCTTGTGCTTTTTCCAACTATTTGACAGCTAGAATGTATCTATTTATTCTTCAAAAGAAACCTCTCTAAAATGATTAAGACTATTTTTTATTTTGTTTCTCTTTAACCAAACCTTGAGGTTAGATAATCTCATATATATTTTATGAAACACATTGTACCCCATGATTAGATACTATTTGGCCTGCATGGTCCTATTACCAAGATGATAATTCATCTGATTGATAGTAAGGAAATATCAAACAAGTCCTAAAAAAGATCTAGAAGATTGGCTGTTATCCATTGTATAAAAAAGAGTTTGGAAAAGCCAAGATCAGAGTAAGAAAGTGTAGAGAGTGTTACAGGAATTGGAAGAAAAAGAATGATGGTTTAGGGAAGTGGCAGTGGAAATGGAATGTAAATGGACCAGAGTAGACTCTGAATCATTTGCACTGAACAAGCCTGGTGCTTGTATTGAACAAGCCTGGTGCTGCCGTCAACTAACTAGCCAACTTCCAAAAACACGTAAGTCACCATCTCCATAAAATATGGAGACTGAGCCATATAATCTCTAGAATCCACTTGACAATACTCATATGCATAGCAAAAAGATGCTGCATGAACATGGAAATAATTGTCCACCCTGAGAGTTGAATTATGGAGGAGTGCTGTGAAGTGGTCGAAGTTCAGGAACGTAGAGAATAAATCAAAGGATCGTGGTCAAAGTAATGAAAAGAATGTGAGCCTTCCCAAGGTGTTAGTCAGCATTTGATAATAAATTATTACATATAAACTAGACAAATGCACTTTACATTACTTTGAGATAGACTATGATTGAAGAGTGAACTTGACAAACACAAAAACGAATACCAGAATTCTAAAATTTAGTCTATAAGTCCAGCATGGTCATTACCAGCCATAGATCATAATCAGTGAAGGACAAACCCAAATCCTAACATGGAGATTAATGCACTAAATCGTGGTCCTATAAAATATTTTATTGAGACAAATCCCCTGAAGTAATTCTGTGTTGAAGATACATCCAATCATAAAAGTTAAACCACTTAATTGATTAATGATGGTCATACAAAAAGCTGTAGATATTTAAAGTATAGAACCTAATGTGTTCAGAGATATGTAAACCCTCTTGAAACCATCATCACTACCATTACCATACCTATCTGCCACCTCCAAAACTTTCTTCCTAGCTACTTTTGTTGATTTTTTTGTCATTACATGGTAGGCAAAAGCACTTAATTTAAGATATTCCCTCTTGGTCAGTTGTTGAGTGCCTGCCTTCAGCTCAGGTCATGATCCCATGGCCCTGGGATTGAGCCCCATATTGGATTCCTTGCTTGGCTGGAAGTCTGCTTCTCTCTCTGCCACTCCACCTGCTTGTGTTCCCTCTCTCACTGTGTCCTTTTCTGTCAAATTAATTTTTAAAAATCTTTAAAAAAAAAAAAAAAAAGAACATATGAAAGTAGACCAAAAAATTTTAATCCTAGCCACTAGACCACCAGGGAGCTGAAAGTAGACCAAAAATTTTTAAAATACATATGAAAAGTATATATATGTATATATACATACACACACACACACACACATATTTTTTAATTTATAATAAGACTTTAAAAAGGAATGGAAAATATAATAAATGAAAAAATAATAAAAATAAAGGAAATTTTAAAAAGTGAAAAGGAAGCTCAAACCTGTATCCTCTAGAGCTGAAGCTTTGCAGCACTCTGATCAATAAACTTGGTGTGAGCTAGTTGTTTGAGTTGTTTGTGCTGGTCTGCTGGAGGAGGGGCCAATGGCACTGATTCTTAGGATGACTTGTGGGTGGCTTGTTTCAGTGGAAACGCTTCTCAAGGACTGGTACTCGGTGGGAGGGATGGGAACCCTTGTGGTATACACAGCTCCAGCCTCCACTAGATGGTGCTGTTTTCTCCCTAAGTCTTTCAGCAGTGATGGGCTGGATGAAAATGGCTGCCTCCTACTCTCTAGCCTCAGACCTGAAAGATTCATGTCCCTATTCCAGTGAGCCCTCACAGAAGAGTAACCAGTCACCCTATTTGTTTCCCAGTTTCCACCTGAACCCTGCCTTCACCCTGTCAGTGCCCCCAACCTTTTTATCTCAGGTGTGTAACAAGTTTCAAAACTCCAAATTCAGGGATGCTTACAGCACAGACTCCCAGTGTTCCTCCAAGGGAAGGTCTTACAATGCCTGCTAGGTCTGCAGTTTATAGCAGAAAGCTGACACCAAGATCCTCTGCACTCTACTAGCTTCCCAGACACTATGCCTGGGAATAGTGTCACACCTTGGTGCCACCCATTCTTCTTGTGACTCCACGGCTTCAGACCACCCTTTCATTCCTGGGATTCTGCCCTTCTTTGCCACCTGAGGACCTTTAATCCAGGCACAATTCTTCTCAAGATAGTAAATTTTTAAAGTTCAGATTTTTTGCTCCACCACTTCAATACTTTGCAGTAGCCTCTAAGCAGGATCTTTCCTCATCACTATTTCCCAAGTGAAACTCCACACCGTCTACCTTCCAAAAAGTGGTAGCTTTCTACGTATAGACTTCCAGTTTTTGTTCTCTCAGACCTCTGATTGACTTCTTGGTGTTCAGAATAATTTGACAACTATCTAGCTGTATTTTAGGGACAAGACAAGCCCAGGGTCCTCTTACTCCTCTACCATCTTAATTCCCTTTGTGAACTGACAATTTTATCATTATGTTATCCTTCTCTTTAAGTCTTCATAATTATCTTTGCTCTGAAGTGTATTTGTCTCATATTAACATTAGCTACTCTAAGATTATTTTGATTAGCATTTGCATGCTATGTCATTTTCCATCCTTTTACCTATAACTACTTATATCATTGTATCTCTTTAGTTTCTTACAAACCACATTTAGTTTAGTCATGTTTTATTTATTTCTATGTTTTCAACCTGACAGCTTCTGTCTTTTTATTGTTGTAATACGTACATAATATAAAGTTTACCATCTGAACCATTTTTCAGTGTACGGTACATCAGTATTAAATATATCTCCATTGTTGTGTAGATATATTTAAAAAGCTCAAGATCTCTTGAGCTTTTTCACCTTGCAAAACTCAAACTCTGTATCCACCAAAGATCTCCCTTTCCCCCTCCTCCTATCCCTGTCAACCACTATCCTACTTTCTATTTCTAGGAGTTTGAGTACTTTAGATACTACATATACAAGGAAGCTTGTAGTATTTCTTATGCCAGTATCTTTTAGGTGGGTGAGATTAGGTCATTTCCACTTAATGCAAATATTGGTATCTTTAGATTTAGTTGTATCATTTTTAAATTTGTTTTTAAGTGTTTTTTCCTGTTTATTCTTCCTTCATGTCCACAAATCCTGCCTTCATTTGAGGTCTTAGAATATTGCTATTATTCTATTTTAATTCATCAGGTTTTTAAAAATAATACCTATTAGTATAGATTTCGTTAGCTGGTTACTAGGAAAATTACAGTTTACATATTTAACTTTCCATAGTACAAATAGAATCAACACATTACCATTTAAGTGGAATTTGGAAATCTTTCAATCACGTGGATCCCAGTACCCTCCATCTCTTTATGTTACAATCATCTTATATATTATACTGGGATACATTGAAAAAACCTCTGCAGATAATGTCACTGTTTTTTCTTTCAACCATCAAATATATTTTTCAAGAGCTCAAAAACAGAATACGTGCTAAGATATTTACCATTTCTCTTGCTTGTTATCCCCAATGTAATGTTTTATTCTGGTATCATTGACTTCTCTCTGTAAGTACTTCCTTTAGCTAAAACAATAAAATAAAAAATAAAAAAATAATTAATTTTAAAAATAAAAATAAGTTACAAAATAAAATAAGAACAACAATACTAACAGTAATAAAGAACTTCATTTAGCAATTCTTTTATAGCAGCTCTGGTGAGAACAAACTCTCTTAGCTTTCCTTCATCTCAAAACACCTTCAATTTACCTTCATTCCTAAAGGTGGTTTTGCTAAAAATAAAATTAAAAGTTGACAGTAGGTATTTTCTTTCTACAATTGAAAACTATTGGGGCTCCTCGGTGGCTCAGTGGGTTAAGACTCTGCCTTCAGCTCAGGTCATGTTCTCAGGGTGTTGGGATTTAGTCCCACAACGGGCTCTCTGCTCAACAGGGAGCCTGATTCCTCCTCTCTCTCTCTCTGCCTGCCTCTCTGCATACTTGTGATCTCTATCTGTCAAATAAATAAATAAAATCTTTAAAAACAAGAGAGAAAAGAAAAGAAAACTATCATGCAACTTCCTTCTGTAGTTTCTGCTTAGAAATCCACAGTCATTCAAATTGTTCTTCTCCTACAAGTAATGCACATTTATTTTTTTAGTTGAATTGAATATTTCTTTTGTCATTGGTTTTCAACTGTTTAGTTATGTTTGGCCTGAGGATAGAATGTCTTTGGATTTATCTTGTTTAAGGTTTTTTCAGCTTCTTGAATCTTCGGGTTTGTGTGGTTTGCTAAATTTAGGACGTTTTCAGCCATTGTCTCTTGAAATACATTTTTCATCACTGAACTCTGTGCATGTACTTCTGATAAAAAGAAGTGTTACCTTCTATTCTTCTATAGGTCCCTGAGGCCTATCCGTTTGTTTTAAGTCTTTTTTTTTCTCTTTTTTTTTTCCAGGTGGAGTAATTTTTCCTGATCTATTTTCACTTTCATGGACAATTTTATATCATCTCCACTTGCACTTTTGAGCTTAGTCAGTAAGTGTTACTTTAATCATTGTATTTTTCAGTTCTAATATTTCCATTGGCTTCTTCTTTAAACATCATTGTGGAGTCTTATGTTTCTATTCATTTTACAAGTGCTTATAATTGCTTGTTATAATATTTTTAAATAATTGATTTAAAGTCTTTGTCAGATAATTTCAACATCTTTTCATGTGAGAGTTGAAGTGTCTTGACTATCTTTCCCTAAGAGAACCAAGATTTTCCTGGTTCTTCATGTGCTGAGTAATTTTGAACTGGGATATCATGTTTTCAGATTCTGAGTCTTTTTAAACATGCTTTTGAAAATGGTACTGTCTTTATTTTGGCAAGAAGTGGACCTGATTCATCTCAGGGCATACATGCCCTCCCATCTTCTATAGGCAGTTTCAATGTCAGTGCAGTTTTCAAAACCTTTGCAAAGCTATTCAGATCTGTCCCACATGTGCACCACCAGTGACAGTCTGGGATGGGCCAGATATCTTTCTGGTAATTCTGTTTTCAAAGTTTTGATTATGCTGATTAAGATCAGATCCTGTCATGCACAGTTTGGGAGTACATCTTTGAGTTACTGAACAAATTAATGGGATCTCTTTCCTCTGGTTACCCCTCATCATAATCTCCCACTACATCTCATGCCCCTGAAGTGCCTCTTTTGGGTTTTGTGGCCAGAAGCATAGGGCCTTAGTTACTCTTCTCTGTTGCTCACTTTTGTGACTGGACCAAGAAGCTAGAGAACCAGAGAATAAATAAACATGGTAAACTCATCACTGATTTGATGGTACATCAAATTCTGGTCTTCTTTCCAATCCTCCTGCTGTGGTCCACAGGGCAGAATCCTCTCACAGCTGTCCCAGCTTACAGTTCCTACAGTTATTTAATTCCTTCTTTATTTTTGTATTTCACCTTCATCCAATCTTGTTTTTGAACACCTTCTGGTCTTGACTCCCTTTCTTTCCTCACCGGTCAAAGCCCAATACTCAGTTGCTGTATTGCTAAAGACTTGTGTATCTTTTGTATTGTAGCTAGTCCCATTCTGAGTTCAAACGTCAGAATCACTGAGGTTTTGGGAGGGGAAATGCCTGAAGACTATTTTCCTGCATTAATTACTTAAGAGTATTAACAAGATAATGATAGCAATATTTTATGATTTCCCACAAGCTTGTAAGTTCCACAGAAAAATATTTTCAAGTTGAACTAAACAATGAAAAAATGCTCCCTAAGGAATTAATTATCTGCTAATTTATCCCCACTGGAGTCACTAGTAGGCTAGGAAATGAATTTGTTACTTCTAATTATAAGCCCAAGTGCACAGAGAATTTCTGTGTGGTAGTTCCTCACTCATGGTGTTCAGGGATGACAAGGCTCTCATGCAGCTCTGGAGAATTCCCTGATAATATTCTACCACAATTACCACTAACTAACTCTGAAGCCACTTCTGCTTATGGCTCTTAGAGCCAGTTGACGCACCAAGTTAAGCAAAAATAAATAAATAAACTCCCTCTTGCCTATCACCCTGCCTCTTTATTCTTTCTACTCCTTCCTACAAACTGTTCCATTCTAATAAGCCCCTCACCTGAGACTACAATTTCCCATGGCATTCATTTGCTTATACTTCACTTTGTTCCTGGATGTAAAACAAATTTATTTCCTTAGCTTCACCTTCCCTCGCTGATAATCTTCATGAAGATGAATTCACACTTACTGGAAGCGAATTGGAATGATGTCAAAGGAGTGAAATATCTCATTGGGTCTCAAAGTATGGTCCCGACACCAGTAGCAATACACCACCTGGTAACTTGTTATAAATGCAAATCCATAGGTACCACCCACACTGTCAGAAACTCTTGGGATAGGGCCCAGTAATGTGTATTTTTACAAACTCTCCAGCTGACACTGATGCATGCCAGTGTTTGGGAACCACTGTGACTAGGGAGTTAATCACCTGGCAGTGGCATAATGAGGGAAAAGAGTGTTTCAGATGTGGATTGCTTGTCAAATTGGAAGTACCTTTAGAACGAGTTTCCACTGTGCTTAGAAGAAGACTTATTGCTAGCACTCTGAGTGGTTCAGTGGGGTGTGGGAGGGGAGGCAAAGTACAAATGTCGAGTCAGATGGGCTGACAAAGCCTAAAGCCTTCATTCCCTCTCTGTCTACCTGCTCCATAAGTTAGCCTAGAGATTAATCTCTTCACCTACTGATAACACTTTGCCAATTATTCTCAGTGGGATTTTCAAATAAAAATTCACTCATTATTATTCCAGCATTTTTCTCCTTCACTGATCCTGGGTGTAATTGGCAAACACAATTTTAATGACTAGGCCTCACAAACCTGACATTATTATGCTCTCCATATATAACTTCAATAATGTACTTACACTTCTTGGCTGGGTTTTTCTATTCTTACCATATAGATTTAGATTCAACCAAAAAAATGATTTTGTTGATGTATAGTTATTTCAGTTTTATAAATAATCTGAAAGCTGAATCACTTCAGTGACACATCGACCGTCTGAATTTTACATTTTAACCTTGCTGATTTATGTGAAATATAAGGTCAGTGTGGCTTTAATTCATATTTCCCTCATCATTAAATACCCTCAATATTTTAATATAGTCCCAGCCTTTTGTAAAATCCTTTTGTGTAGGAACTCTGCAAATATCTTGACCAGTTTTGTTTTTTTCCATTGCCTTCTCCTTACTGATTTGTAGATTTGTCAAATTAAAAATAGCTTCTCCAACACTGTGACTTGCACTTTCATTTCCTTAATGCTGTCTTTAATAAATAGAGGTACTTAACACTATTGTTTTTACAGTAAATTCTTTAGTCTTGGTCAAGATATTTATTTGTTTTCCCCCAACCATGTTAAGATATTCTGCCATGTTGTCTTTTAGATGATTGTTATGCCATTTACATTTAGATCTACAGTGCATCTTCTGCATTTCTTTTCTCTTCTCCTCTTTTAAATTTTTTTTTTTGTATGACATAGAGAAAGGGTGAAGATGTATTTTCTCCATTTGAATACTCACTGACACACCACCACCTACATTTATTGAAGGACAGTCCCTTCCCTACTGCATTAGACCGTCATCTTTGTCATAAATCTGCTGGTGTATATTTTATGGCTAAGTCAAATAAGTTAGAGAAAGAAAAATACTGTATTATCTCATTTGTGTGTGAAATCTAAAAGCATCTAACTCATAAGAACAGATAGTGAAATGGTGGTTGTCAGGGCTGAGAGGTGGGGGAAATCGGGAGATTATTGGTCAAGGGTATGAACTTTCAGTTATGAAATGAGTAAGTTTGGAGGACCTAAAGTGTAGGAAAGTGACTATAGCTAACAATATTGTATTGCACACTTGAAAATTGCTGAGAGTAGAGTTTTTAACATTCTTACCATAAATAACAAAATGGCAACTATGTGAAGTGAAGGATGTATTAGTTAATCTTACTGTGGTTAACATTTCACAATACATGGGTATATAAATCATCTCTCTGTACACCTTAAGTTTATACCATGTTATATGTCAATTATGTCCCAATAAGGTGGGGAAAATGAGAATTTCTGCGGCATGAAGCTCCTTGGAAATGCTGGAAACTTTTCATACTGATGAAGTTTTAGAATATAAGTGAGGTTCAGTGAGATGAGGTCCAGAACCAATGACCAAGAAAGAATTCTTGAGACATCTTTAGTGCAAAATGGTGCTTTATTTAAGCATGGGGACAGAACCAGTGGGCAGAAAGAGCAGCTGCCCAGGGGTTGTGAGGGGTGGCAGGTTTTGTACCAGGGAGTTGGGAAAGGAAAAGGGAGGTTTAAGTAGAACTTTCATATGCTAAAGAGGACCTACAAGATACCAGATACCAGAGGCCTTGCCATTGCCAAGTTTCTTTTGGTCTTTAGCAAGGTATTAACATTAAGATAGTTGGGAAATTCCTAAAGAATGTCACAATATGTGCCACCCAGGAGTGGGGGTGGGAGAAGGTTGCTGTATGTCAGCTTTTGTTTTGTCCTCAGCCAGCCTTCTGTTCCTTCATCATTTCCCCCTGAACAATTTGACAATTAAATCTTTAAGGTTGTTGAAGGTGGAAGGTCCCAGCTGCTGTAACTTCTTCCTGCTGACAGGGGCATAGAGATGTCCCTACTGAGGGTCGACATTGGCCAGTTTGGAAACATATAGTGGAGTTGTGAAAGGCAGCAGCAGCATCTGAGTCCAGGGGATACTGCTCAGGTGATGTTCCAAAGTGGAAAGGACCATCTGTGGAACTTATGGCAGCAAAGGAGTCGATGCCAGGTGAGGAGACATGGGAGAAAATAGCAAGACATGATTAGTGTAGCAAAAAGAAAATGAAGCTCAAGTAATTTTTGCTAGTTGAGAAAAAAATCCTTTTCCAGTCTAGAAGTTTAATAAATCATTAAAGGAGAGAGGAACTGTTTAAAGTGTTAACTTGAGAATGTCAGAACCCAAGAAATAATTTGTGATAAACTGGACTATAAACATAGTATTTTGTTTTTGTGATAGTGCAACTTCTACCTTGTGTGACAGTTAAAACATTCAATGCCATTCTATTTTGTAAAGCTGCTTCACATTTGTATTACTATAGCATTTTAATAGAGAAATGCTACTTTGAGGGTCATTTAGGGTTGACCATATACTTATTAAGAGCTTTCATGTGCCAAACATCCTCCAGTTCCAAAGGGGGAACAAAAGTGGATGTTAATTGGTCATATCAATGAGACAGAATGATTTCACCACTGTTTTACGTTTTGGAAGGTTGGCCAGGTTGATAATGGTTTTAATAAAGCATCCGTGATTCCAGGCAAAACCCAGAGTACAGTGGCCTGTTCCACCTGGCAGAAGCCATGAGCACAAGTTAGAGCCATATAACCATTGGGTTAGGAGACAGTCCTCCAATTTTGGGTTTCTGTAACTGCAGTCAAGATATCAAGGGCTATTCAGTTTTGGAGGGCCATCTTTTAATGTGTAATAAAAAGTAGTCCATTGTTACTTTGTAGAGACCAAGAGAGTCCAAACCTAGGGACAATTTTCCTTTATGAAGTTTGTCACCTCCATGGCCATTTTGCCCAAATCAGCAGCCTGGTGTAAAACCTATATTGATTTTATTGGTTCCTAAGGTCATACCTTTTAATGTCCTTTGAAGTGAATTACAGCTATCTCCTTAGGTAGGTGTATAGCCTTAAGAGTAATATTTATAGGCCTGTATTTGATTATGGAGTTATGGCTTGATAATAATCTCCTTTTTTTCCAAATTGCTCCATGAACATGTAGGACTAGGAAAGCATATTTGCAGTCAGTATTAATATTTATTTTGAAGGCTTTGCCAATTATTGCAAAGTGCTAGTGAGCACTATGGCATACCCAGCTTTTCTTGTTCTTTTTATGAAAACCATTGTCATCAGTAAACCAACTGTCATTTGCATTTTTAACAGGGGCATCTTAAATCTGACCAACTAGAGTAAGCAAGATCAATAACCTCTGAACAGTTTTTGCTCTATAGAGAAAGTACAATGGTCACGTTCAGGCATACAGGTTAACTAGGTTTAAAATTTGATAACTTTTAAGTATTATTTCTGGCATATCTGTAAGTGTAGTCCAATATTTAGTAAGTCAGCCTCTATCATCCATTGTGGCCTTTGGTTTCTAAGACAAATCTCATCCTGATGTGAAGTCATTACAGTCAAGGACTGTCCCATAGTGAGCTTTGAGGCTCCTTTTATGAGGAGGGTTGTTCTATGCTTGGCTAAAGCCTTTGTTTGCAATTGTACCTCAGTAGAGGTGGTTTCTAGGATAAATATGACTAAGGGATGAAACCATTAAGAAACCCTTTTTGAGTGGCCCAGCCTTAACAATATCTTAATTATAAAGGATCACTGGCAAGTTGGAGAAAACTTATCAAGAAACAAGGTGAGTCCCACATGCATTATCTAATCCAATCCTATAGAAAGTGGGGTCATCCATTATCTCTACAAGTTTGTAGTTATTCCTGTGGGGTGGGGGATGCTCTGAATTTTAGGAATGAGGTCATTCCAACCACATAGAATTGGTCAAGGTGAGAGTTAAGTTATCCAATTTGGGGGCATCAATTCCATTTTCCAGTTATTTAATCATATGCCATGGGGTCCTGTTATTATCCCCACAGAATAAAAAGCAAGAAGATCATCTAAGTGAGCATTGTGCAACTCCTCTGAAGTTTACTTCAAGTTATCTAGTTGTTAGGTAAACAACAAACATTTAAATACAATCAAATCTAGAACTTAACATCCACAAAGTTAAGTTATTGAAACATAATTTTCCTCTCTAAAATAATCCTCATTCACCTCATTAGCCAAATCAGGGCTAATTTATTTGAAAAGCAATTCCAGTTTTAACAAACTTGGCCTAATTATTTACATAAGCTTAGCATGAACAGTGAGTAATCATAGATCTTTTAGAATCTGCTTTGCTGGACCTTCTTATAAGGAATCTCTAAGTTGAACTTTTTGTAGCATCTCCAGGCCAGAAGCCAAGTCACATACTTGCCATCAGACATGCCTGTAATACCTGTCAATTTGGGTGAAGAGGTCCCCAAAGTATCCTGAGGTTCCTGCACCTGCCAGGAAGTGACATTCTTTACTCACCTGGTGAAACTGCTGGGAACCCTGTAAGCAAGGTATCAGGCCAACAGTTCCAAGGGCTTTACAGTTCCAGGTTTCAGAAAATCAACCTTAGTTCCTTTTAGCTGTCTGGTTATATCTGAGTCTATACATGTCTTTCTCAAATATGACATTCCAGTCTAAGCCTTGGAAAAGTAACCAATGTTTCCAATAGTATCCTGTTACAAGGACAACAGATTCTTATTAAACTTGTGCAAATGACTGATTGCCATGGAAGAAAGAATAATTATGAAGACCTTTGGAGTTTCAGAGGGTTCAGATAGAAAAGTTGAATGCTTTGATTTCTTTACAAATGAATTACTTTTACATTTCCGTAAGTAACAGCTATCTTGAAAAAGATTCCTTAGTCTCAAAGAGTAAACATTAGAGAACCAGCAATGTTTAAAATGAAACACAACACTATAATCTTTTAGTTCATTTAGTCCCATGCTACTAATTTTGGTTTAGTTTGAATGCAGCTTCAGTTAGTTCTGGAAATTCTTACTCATTTCAGTTTGGATCTTAAAGATATTGAATACATGTGTTGTCCCAAAAGTCCTTTTTATGAATCTCCTTTAAGATAAAACTCATTTTACAAGAGAATTAGAACAAAAACACCTCAGAAATGGACATTGTTAATGATCTGGGAGTTCACTATGATACTGTAGACAAGGAAACTCAAGTTATCCTGCAACCCACTGACACCTAACACTTCAATAGTTCCAATATCAAGTGATGATCTATCAAAACATTTAAACTTTAGGAAATGCACTGAATCTCTAGAATAGTTATAGCATTTACCCAGATGTAACCCAAGGTTTATCATTTGTTTAGCAGTACTTCCTGAGTAACTGAGCAAACCAAGGAAAAGCATAATGAGTTAAAGAGATTTCATTTGCAATTTAAATCTTGTCAACATTTGCTAAATCTTATAAAGTTTTAAAGAACATGCCTACATATAATTAGAGGTGGTAAAGACCTGATAGGCAAAATGTGAAAAATGTTTTTTGTGCACAGGCAAAGAGGAAGCAACTATTTACATTTTCTTCCTAACAGCAGATTTAAGAAAACTGTCTTTTTGAATGGCAACAATTTTAATCTTATACCAATGTACCTTTAAAACCTGTTCATTTCAATCTTAGTCTGTCCTGACCACACCTAAACCTCTTTTTCTGAAGGCTTCCCTGCACAATCCTTCTACTAACTTTCTTTTACATTTAAAGATTTTGTCCCAAGCCATTTCTTTCCAAACAACCAGTTCATTTAGAACAAAATTACCTTTTATCTTTAACAAAATGAATTCTCATTCTTTATCTTTCTTACATATCTACTTTCCCACATACAGCATTCTTTCCCTTATTTCCATTAGTCTTAATTATAGTTAGCAGAATTTTGTAGTCTTAGAAACACCTTAATCTCTAGTCAGTTAAGTATTAACCATTGCAAACTGTTAGGGCAGAATTCTTTAAATGACAAATTTATGAATCAGTTAAGCACAAAACATGTTAAACAACAGATTTAAATATTCTTAGTGTCTTTGCAGTAAGTCAAAAGCACAAACCTATGTCCAGTAATCAATGCTTTAGTACTTTATCCTATTTGGAGAAGACCTAGATGCCCAACAAATTTAATTCCATTTGTCATCCAAGCAAAATTATGAACTTTCAGGTTACCAAAGAGTTTGAAATCTATGTCAACAATTACCTATAAAAACTTTGAGACAGACAACTAACCATCAGTTTAGTCTCCTTTAGCTAACAACCCAACACAGGTAGCAAGAGGTTATTTGACCTTCAGTAAACCTTGATAGAATAAGTTTCACACTTACTGCTATAACTTCAAAAACATGTCGATCTTAATTAAACCAACAAACTTAACTAGTTTAAATACTGATTTATGTTCCACTTGGGCCCACCCCATTTTCAGTATTTACCTGAGACATGGGAAATCTGGAGTGGGGGGTGTTAGGCCCAGGGGGTGCTCTTCTTGCTCCTTGATAGTGAAGAGAAAGAGCCTTGGTGCATGGTCTAGAGGCCAGTTATTCAGGCCGCACCCACATTGGTGCAGAAACAGGAGAAAGGGGAGACAGAAGAAAAAAAGTGCTGCCAGAAGGCAGAGAAAGGATTCCTGGTTTTAGAGCTCATCAGCTCCAACAGAGAAGCAGATACCATGCTTTCCCACCAACAAGGGGTGGAGGTGTCAGGCAGTCCACGTTGGGCCAGAGAAGACAGGGAATTTCCCCAAAAGAAAGGGAGTTTTGGCAGCTGTTTGGGAATATTCCTTAAAGTCTCCGTTTTGAGGTAGACTAACCCCAGTTGGCTCCAGTTATAGCCATTAACACAGGAAATGAGTAAGGGAGAAGCCCCCACATCTATTAGGAGGAACAGAGAGAGATAAAGTCAGAGTCTTCCTTGCTAGGGATGACCTGTGTATCCTCCAGCAACCTGGGTTTACTAGGAGAAGGCTTATTTACATAATTATCATCCAATATGACAGGAGGGAGTTTAATAGCTAACCCATTTGAGCAAACACATTCTGCAAAAGAACCTTAGGTCGGGGTCTTGGTGTACAGCAATGAAGGCCTAGGTATGAGCAATGAAGGTTTCCTAGGTCCATGTGTCTGTTTCCTGCAGAGGAGCTCTAACTGATCAATCCCACTGAGGCCATGCAGTGTTACAAGAGCTCAGTTCTTTCCTAAGTTTCGCAATCCAAATTATTTCTAGTGGGTTAAAAGACACTCCAAGGTAGAGTCGTTGGGAACAGAAGAAGCCACTGAGGCCATGCCCCCAGAAAAGTAAAGAAAGTCCATTACAAAATCCCCCCTGGCTCCTGGGTGGTGTCCCATGCAGGATATGTCAGAGGTTACCCTGTGTCAAAAGCGACCAGAGGCGTCCCTCAACAAGACATCACTATTGATCATGATCTTGCCTTCCTGTGAAGGCATTCCTGCTATAAAAGGCCCTGGAGGTGTGCGAGCTCCCCTCCTTTACCCCATCGCATCCTAGGCTGCTGATGGGTACCTGGTGAATGGAACAAAATGCTGTGCCGAGCCATGCCATCATCTGTCTTTAAGATTGCATACTGTTTTGCCAATTTTAACCCGTGGAAAATACTAGACAAGTTTTACAAAGGTAAATTACTGAATTTCTAGCTTTAAGTAGTTAGTAGAAAACACTGACAAAAAACCGTAAAGATGGAAATCCATCATGATCTATGCAACATTCCAACACATGTGGTCTTTTCAGCCAAGTTCCCTAGGAAACAGTCCCCAATTGTGTTTTAATTCAATTGGGTACTGGTTTCAGCTGGCTCCCAGTGGAGGTCCTGTGACCAAAAGTGGCTAGACCAGGGATATGGAGGGGATCATATCAGACCAATCAGAAGGAAACCTCACATGGGAGTCTTCAAATTGGCAGCCGTTCTGGTGACTTAGGTGGCTATCCCATGTCCAAGACAGACAACTATGTATAAGAACAGGAATGAAGAAAGGGCATTAAGTTTCTGGGTCTTATTACTATTCTGGCCAGGGTACTAACTTCCAGCCAAAAGGCAGACATTCTCCTCCCCATAGAGTAGCCTCGAGCTAGAGGATTACAGCCTGAGCAATTGACATGCAAGTGTTCCAATAAGACCATACTCCTTGAAAAGCCCCTAATATAAGACTACAGGAAGAGGAGAGAAAGTACTCGCCAATTTTGCACCAAAGCTCAGATTCCAAATGTAGAGACTCACAGCCCCATGTTGGACACCAAATGATGAAGTTTTAGAATATAAGTGAGGTTCACTGGGATGAGGTCCAGAGCCAATGACCAAGAAAGAATTCTTGAGACATCTTTGGTGCAAAATGGTGGTTTATTAAAGCACAGGGACAGGACCTGTGGGCAGAAAGTGCCCAGGGGTTGTAGGGATGGCAGGTTATGTACCAGGGGGTTGGGGAAGGAAAAGGGAGGTTTCAGTAGAACTTTCATATGCTAAAGAGGACCTACAAGATACCAGATACCAGAGGCCTTGCCTCTGCCAAGGGCATTTTGGCCTTTAGCAAGGTATTAACATTAAGATAGTTGGGAAATTCCTAAAGAATGTCACAATATGTGCCTCCCAGGAGTAGAGGTGGGAGAAGGTTGCTATATGGCAGCTTTTGCTTTGGCCTCAGCCAGCCTTCTGTTCCCTCATCAATGGCAGTATGCTTCTTGATCAGTCTGAGCATGGGCTCCTCCTTTTTGCCTGCACTGGCCACTTTCCCTCCCTGCCTTGTGGGTGGCCTGACCTCCCAGCTAAGGAAGAAGAGTCTGATAGATAACTCAACCCCACATTGAGAAGCCCAGTCATATTGGAGGCTGAAGAACTCCAATTCATCTCCTCTCCTCTGGTTCCTAAGGCTTCTTCTCAGGAGCTTTGTCTCCAAGCAGTGATAAGTGCTGGATAGGAAAACAGAATTTGATTGTGTTGTCAGTCCAGAGAACATCTTCCTCTACCCATGTCTTACAAAAGCCTAAGATCCCCAGAGTCACACGTGTGGAAAGAGATCAGTCTGATTTACTGAATCTTAGGAATCTTGGACACTGACTTCATGACACCCACCAATATAATACCAATTATTGGTGAGGTGATGTCTCAAGCCCAGCCAAAAGGATCCCACTTACTAAAAGGGGATCATACAAATTAGGTTTCTCTCCATGGCACGTCCTTCACCTTGTCCTCTAAGTAGTTCCCCTCCATTAAGAGTAAAACTAGTTCGGGGCACCTGGGTGGATCAGTGGGTCAAAGCCTCTGCCTTTGGCTCAGGTCATGATCCCTGGGATCATGCAGTAAGCATGCAGATCAGCAGTAAGCCTGCTTCCTCCCATCTCTCTCTCTCTGCCTGCCTCTCTGTCTCCTTGTGATCTCTGTCTCTTAAATAAATAAATTTTTTTTTTTTAAAAAAGAGTAAAACTAGTTCATGTAATAAGCTGTAATCAGAAGTGGTCTGAACTTAAAAATGTAAATGAACTTTGCCACCTCAAAGGAGGTTTTTTGGGGGTGTGGGGATTGATGGCTCTTCCATACTTTGTGTAAAATATTAACCTTGCAAAATGTAACATTCACCATTACATTCTGGAAAGGTCCTGAAATAAAGATACTTAGGAATCTTGTGCTAAAAACACCACTTAGAACCACATGTGTGAACACCTGGAGCATCCATCCATCAGAAGTGAGACAAGCACAAGAAACCCTCCTAAGAAAGTAACAGAAGTGGAAGAGACAGACCTTTACAAAAGAGTTGCACTTCTGAGATTTATAGATGGCTTTTTCTACTTCTTTCTATCCCACACACATAATTCAATTTAATTAATCATTCTACATGCAAAGGCAGGTTCATTAAAAAGGAAAAAAATTCTTTTTTCCATGCACGCATTAAAAAGAAAACAAAGATACCCAGATAGAATAAATTACCCTATACCTTCAGTTTCGCCTCACGGTCCCAAGTTGGAAGCTACTAACAAACACTACTATATTTTTGCTTATGTGGAGGGATAGATATTGGGTATGATACTAATGAGAATTCTAGATGAGAATTGATGTGTTCTGGGTCCCCAATGCCATTGTTGCCTTATTTTTATGGAAAATTCATAAGGGACGGTGGTTGCCAAAGTATTATTAATAATCCAACACTCCACCCTCAGCCTTGGGTTTCAGCCTAGTGAGTGCGTCTCTCCATCCTGATCCCTAACTTCTGTTCAAATGAGCGTTCCCTATGCCCTCTCCCACAATATTGTAGATGATGGGATTTACCTTTCCTCAGGCCTTAACTTAGCCTTCTCCCTTAGGGATATAATACTAGAAATTGGAACCATTCTAGGAATAGATCATATTAACCAAATACACTACAAACCAAAATACTCTCATTATCTAAATCCTGAATATAGGGGTAACCTAATTTTTCAAGAGTAGCTGAAGGACGGAATGGAAAACACAAGAATCCATAAATTTAAGTGTGCTTTATCCTTCTAAATTTGATAATCACAAATACAACTTGAAGAACTGTCCCTTTCCTTACTCTGATGGGCTAATTAAACACTCCTAATACAAGCAATGCAGTAAAATAGCCACAACAAATGAGATCAAGGTATCACTTAAAAACACAAAGAAATAGTAGGTAAATAACTAGCCAAGAAGGCACTGTCCAGAAAAGAGAAAATAGACCAAGGACAATTAGAAATATTTCTTAGTATCAGCTCACCACCCCTTATGCTAGATACAATGTAGAGTAAGTTCAGCCCATTTCTTTGTCCATTTTGTCCACTTTGTAAAACTTAACATCAAACACAGACCTCTTCCTCCCACATTCCCACCATCATGTTGCCGTAGGGACTCTTTCGGGTATGATAGGTATTTCTGCACCAAGAATTAGCACTGAATAAAATGAAAACCTCATGCAAATGTGCCTTTATTTTAGGATTAAAATATATAGTCTCATATTGCTCTAGCTTCTGTAACTCTTCTCCTATTACTCTTTATTTTCCCTCACTTCCAACTGAGAAAATAACTATGGGGTCCAAGTTTGGCCTGGATGGAAAGTAGAAGTGTGTGGTGTGGATGGACAGATATTGTAAAAATGATTTTGGGACTTCATCAAGATCAAAAGCTTCTGCACAGCAAAGGAAACAGTCAACAAAACAAGGAGGCAACCCACGGAATGGGAGAAGATATTTGCAAATGACAGTACAGACAAAAGGTTGATATCCAAGATCTATAAAGAACTCCTCAAACTCAACACGCACAAAACAGATAATCATATCAAAAAATGGGCAGAAGATATGAACAGACACTTCTCCAATGAAGACATACAAATGGCTATCAGACACATGAAAAAATATTCATCATCACTCGCCATCAGGGAGATGCAAATTAAAACCACATTGAGACACCAGTTAGAATGGCCAAAATTAGCAAGACAGGAAACAACATGTGTTGGAGAGGATGTGGAGAAAGGGGAATCCTCTTACACTGTTGGTAGGAATGCAAGTTGGTACAGCCACTTTGGAGAACAGTGTGGAGATTCCTCAAGAAATTAAAAATAGAGCTTCCCTATGACCCTGCAATTGCACTACTGGGTATTTACCCCAAAGATACAGATGTAGTGAAAAGAAGGGTCATCTGTACCCCAATGTTTATAGCAGCAATGGCCATGGTCACCAAACTGTGGAAAGAACCAAGATGCCCTTCAATGGACAAATAGATAAGGAAGATGTGGTCCATATACACTATGGAGTATTATGCCTCCATCAGAAAGGATGAATACCCAACTTTTGTATCAACATGGATGGGACTGGAAGAGATTATGCTGAGTGAAATAAGTCAAGCAGAGAGAGTCAATTATCATATGGTTTCACTTATTTGTGGAGCATAACAAATAGCATGGAAGACAAGGGGAGATGGAGAGGAGAAGGGAGTTGGGGTAAATTGGAAGGGGAGGTGAATCATGAGAGACTATGGACTCTGAAAAACAATCTGAGGGTTTTGAAGGGGCGGGGGGGTGGGAGGTTGGGGGAAACAGGTGGTGGGTATTAGAGAGGGCACGGATTGCATGGAGCACTGGGTGTGGTGCAAAACAATGATACTGTTATGCTGAAAAGAAATAAAAAAAAATTTTTTTAATGATTTTGTATATTGGGGTAGATGGGGCCCACATGAATACTCATGAAAGTTTCTGTAGTAATTGCCTTGACCTTGTGAGACCAATTATGGTGAGGGCAGATTCATGCAGGACAAATTTCCAGGTATCTCCAGGGCTGCCAGCAAATACTTTGAGAGTTTTGTCCCATTATTGGACTCTGGATGAGAAACCAGAGGTCACAAAAAATTGGGTCACTTCTGCCATGGCAGCCCAGCTGAGATACCCAGAAGCAGCAGTTTTCCAACACAATGGTTGCTATGGATACAGCTTCTCCCCCCTCTAGCTCACATCTATAGTCTTCTAAGTTTAGAAAGAATCTGGGGTTCCACATCCCAGATACATTTAAAAAGAGTGGGGCCTGCCAGGTTAGAGATAGTACAGAAACCACCTAGAATTTTTTTCTTCCCTGAAAAGGATAATGTGCACTTTCTTTTTTCAAGGATATTGGAGAGTACAATGCAAATATTTTTCAGATGAAATATGCAATGAAAAGAATCATAATATTGGTGGAAGAATGAGGAATGATTGACCAAGAAAGGCGGAGTTCCCCCAAAAGCCTCATGAATGCCAGGGTGTAATCCAGCTGTTTTTCACCATAAGGTCTGTTCTTTTAACAACTGTGCCCTGGTCTCAGTGCAAATATCACTGTATAAAATTGTAGTCTGGACTGTTAACCTCAAATCAGTAGCAATATTGAACATGGGATTTAAAAACCCTTGGGAAATTGTCATATAACTTCCTCCAAATCTTGTGAAAAATCAGTGGGGACATCTGGGAGTCGCTATCACCAGAGACAATGGGAAGATAGATATAAGGAAGGGCTAGGTCAGTAATTCTTGTTCTCGACATTGACTGATTCGCTGTTCCCAGGCACCAGCCATGCCTTTACTTTCTGCCCCTGTCTCTTCAACATCTAGTAAGATTTGGAGGCCTACATTCTCTGCTCACTGGCTAGGTCCTTTCTGCTGGGTCACCAAACAGTATTGTGGCAAAAACATTATGGAGGCCTCAAATTTTCATATCAGCACCTTCTAACTGTTGGTGCAGTAAAATAAGAATGCTTCTCTACATTGAAAGGTGAGCATACGATGGAGGACCATAATGCAATAGAATAACTTGGAGCAGGTGTGCCCATGACATAAAGCATTGCTGCAGAAGGTCCTGTGTCTCAGTAGCACCTAGGGCTAAACCTATAAGAAGATGCCTTCTCCTACTAACTGGTGTAGAAGATGACAGTATAGGAGGTGACAGCAATGTTGCATGTTAGGTGGGCTTCTACCCACTGAGGGAGGCAGAGATAGACTTTTCTTTAGAATCCTAAGCAGTCTCGGAGTCCAGCTCTAGCCCAGAATTGGGGCCAGTGAAATGTAGTTGTTTTAGTCAATTTTCTCCCCTCGGTGGTTTCAGTGGTCAAAGCTGAATGTAGCCTTGTGCTATGAAACATTCTGAGCTATGGAAACAGGGCTTCGGCCTTCAGAGCACCAGCAGCATGGGATGCATATTCACCCCACTGTGGGACAACAGGCTGTGAAAAATGCATTTCCTTCTCCTTTCCTTGCAGCCTAGAGCAACCTCTTGGTGTCTTCCAAGACAGTAACTGCAAGAAGAGGAAACCTGGCCCCCAATGAGGTGATTCATGTGTGTGCCCGGCTTCATGGACCCTGGTGACCCGGTGGACTTAATGGGGTCAAGAGGAACAGAAGCGGAAGCTCCTTCTTGTTGTGCCACTCAGGGGGAACAGTTTGGTTTCATGAGCTGCCCTTCAGAGGACCTGGCCCAGGGTGCATTACTGAGAGAGACACATCCCACACACCAGACTTTTAGCCTGTCATTGAGATGCTAGAGCCAAACACCATCGCGAGAGAAGTTTACTGATTGAAAGGACTGAAGAGAAAAGAATGTTCATGGAGCTTTGATGCAAGAGTAATTTATGAATGCCAGGTGCCCTGCACAACCTGCATAATAGTGGGTTGATCTTGTAAACTACTATCACTCCCACCTGCATCACAGACCAGCATGACCAGCATGAACCCTGCAGAGAGGATGAGGGGAGGTAAATCCTGGCTTTACAACTTACCTTAAGTTGAGCAGCCCCTAATGTCTCTAGTCTCCAGTCTCTTCTATAAAATGTTTGTGCTAAAGTAGTTGCTCTTTCAGCCCTGTCTCATTCCACAGGTCTGTAACTCACCAGTGAATCTAACCAAGGGTAGAAACAATTATGATAAATAAAGCTATCTTTCACTTAAGATTGAGAGATCATCAACAATAGATATTATCCCATTTTAAAATATTTTGTCACTGCATTTGGAAATAGCAGATCCTCCAGATTCTGGCATTCTGCCTAAAGTCCCAGCTAAAGTCCCAGCTATGGGTCCCAGAGA
Source organism: Mustela lutreola (assembly GCF_030435805.1). Taxonomy (NCBI): domain Eukaryota; kingdom Metazoa; phylum Chordata; class Mammalia; order Carnivora; family Mustelidae; genus Mustela; species Mustela lutreola. The sequence continues at coordinate 38,963,588 of NC_081293.1, forward strand.
GCTCTCTGGAACTCTCCAGGCTTCAATTTCTGCTTCCATTGAAGGAGCTCATGGTTATTGTGAAGACTAATAGAAATACTGAACTTCAGTGACCAGCATAGAACAAGCATAAGTCCTCAACAGATCATAATGAAGCAACTTAAACAATAGAATGTATTGCAGATTTTACAGAGGATATTCAAAGGAGGTATTATTAACATTATTGTTATGTTTACTTACAAATTAATATTACTAAAAATAAAATATTTGTAAGTATGAAAATGTCGATAACTCTGCCCACCAATGATGCTCTATTAAGCATTATATTATTGATCATAATATTACACTTAGACTTTGAAGAACACTTAGGAAACATTGGCATCATCTATCAAGTGATTTCCATGGTTTATCGTAATTAATCCTCAATAAACATGAATAGGTAGATCGTATCATCTTCATTCTACAAAGGGTGAAAGTGAAGTTCACGGAGGTCCCTAAAGGAGACCCATCCTTCAGGAGTTAGAACTCAGTATTGAACTATTACTGAACTCAGGTCCTTCTGATTCAAGAACCAGGGCGCTAAACCACATTGTTATCTGCCTCTCCACGTTCTTTGATAGGCAAATAACTTAATCATGCTCCTCTAAAACCTTTGTGTTCCCTGATGTAGGTTAAACCAGCAGTGATATTGTGGAAAGAAATGCCCATGGAAATGAGGAATTGGACAACTGTCCAAGAATTCACCTTGGAGGGGTTTCCTGCCATCCAGCACCTGGGAAAGGTCCTCTTCTTTGTACACCTGCTGGCGTACTTGGCATCCATTGCAGGTAATGTGGTCATAGTCACCGTCACCTGTGCTGACTCCAGGCTCCACACACCTATGTACTTTTTCCTCAGCATCTTTTCCTTCTTGGAGTGTTGTTTCATAAGTGCCGTTATTCCCAAGTTGTTGCTCATCTTTCTCTTAGGCAAACAAACCATTTCCTTTCTGGCCTGTTTCATACAAGCATTTGTCTTTGTATTTGTGGGAGCAACAGGTTTCCTCCTCATAGCAGTGATGTCTCTGGATCGGTATGTGGCCATTTGCAAGCCTCTGCATTACCCGACCATCATGCACCTGAAGACTTGCTTCCTCCTGGTCACTGCCTGCTTGGCTTTGGCCTTCCCTCTCATCACTGGGCTGGTAGTAACAGTTTCCCAGTTATCCTTCTGTGGCCCCGATATTATCCCCCACTTTTTCTGTGACCTTGGCCCCCTGATTCATCTCTCCTGTTCTGACACCAGGTCTATTGAAATGTTGGCTTTTGTCCTCACTTCCTTTATCTTGTTGACATCCCTTATCATAACCACCATTGCATACAGCAACATAGTAGTCACAGTCCTGCGACTCCCATCAGCCAAGGAGAAACAGAAAGCTTTCTCTACCTGCTCCTCTCACCTCATAGTTCTCTCACTGATGTACGGCAGCTGTGTGTTTATATATGTGAAACCAAAGCAAACGAACAGGCTGGAGTCCAACAGGGAAGCTGCCCTTGTGAACACGGTGGTGACCCCACTGCTGAACCCTGTCATCTACACTCTGCGGAACAAGCAGGTCCACCAGGCTCTGAGGGAGACAATGTGCAGAATGAAAATAACAAGATAAAAAATTCACATGCCTTTGGAGTGGAAGGCTTCAGAGAACCATCTGTCTTCATTCTGCCAATTTAGCAGTTCACAGAGTTGTACAGCAGTGTCTCAGGCAACCGTAGCTGATCTACACATTACTAGCAAAATGAAAATCTGTTTTACAAGACACATTTTACATTGATGTGCCTAACAATCTTTCCACATATTGAAGACAATTGATTAATTGTAATACCCTTTACTGAATTTTTATTCTTATATCTGATAAAAATCCTGTGCTTGAAGTTTCTAAATTTTAGTAATATATACATTTTTATTTTACTTCTCTTTAGCTGTAAACACGGCACAACAGAATTAATAATGCTTTAAGAAAGGCATTTAGATAATTAAAATACTAGGAGGTTATATATTGCAATGTGTTTAGGAAGGAAGTAGTGGAAATAGTACAAATGCTTGGCTCCACATTTCCTCCATGCCTAGACAAAGGAAACAATGGTCATAGTACCCTTCAACCTGGAATATATTTGGTTTGTATCAGGTGTGCTCTTCAATTCTATTCTTGCCCCTTAGCTTAGCTATATCTGTATGCATCAGTCCCATGCTAGAGAGAAACAGCATTTTTCTCAGCCTTAGAGAACCAAACTATAAATAGTGGAATAACCACAGCATCCCACAGCAGACCAATACTCCTAATTCTTAAGTTATTTATTCTAGCTCCATCTCCTCAGATGCATAATGCATACTTACAATTGTTTCATTTCCTAAAACTGTTGCCATAGAATGTGTCTTTATGTCAATGGAAGGAAGCCCTTATTTCATATTTCTGTAATATTTTCCAAAATTCAAGTTCTTAAAATCTAAGTTATTTACTTATCTGCTTCATATTGCTAATGAATTATAAACAAATTGAACACATTTCCTGGTTGAGTAGTAAGGGTTTGTGTTGACAACGGTGTTGTCAACATTGTTAAGATTGCCTTCTGATTGATAACCTATTTTAAAAGCAACCTATTTGAAAAGTAGTAAGGGTTTGTGTTGACAACGATGTTGTCAACAATGTTAAGATTGTCTTCTGATTGATAACCTATTTTAAAAGCAACATTTCCTTTATCTCAATCCTTAAAATTTGAGTACTTTTCACACCTTTCCAATGGGAATATATTTACTTATTATTCAGAAGAAACATCTCTAAAAATGATTAAGATAGTTGTTAATGTTGTTTGTCTTTAACCCAAACCCTGAGGTTAGATAATCTTCAATATATTTTATGAAACACGTTCTACACCATGATTAGATCCTATTTGGCCTCGATGGTCCTATTACAAAGTTCAGATTTCATCTGATTGACATAAAGAAGTTCTAAACATGTTCTAAAACATGTTCTAAACATGTTCTAAAAAGTCACAGATGATTCACTATACACGCTGCATTAAAAGGAGTTTGGAAAAGATCAGAGTGGGAAAGTGGGTACAGACAATATTATAGAATTAGAAGAAAAAGAATGATGGCTAACGGAAGTGGCAGTGGGAATGGAATACAAAGGGACCAGAGTAGACACTGAATCATTTGTATTGGACAAGGCTGGTTCTGCCTTCAACTAACTGGTCAACTTCCAAAAACAGGTAAGTCACATTCTCCATAAGATATCGAGATTGAGCCAATAATCTCTAGGGTCCACATGAAAATACATGGACGTAGTAGTGAGATGCTGCAGGAACATGGAAATAATGTTCCACCCTGAGATTTGAATAACTGAAGAATGTATGGAAGTGGCTGAGGTTTCATAATGTAGGAATAAATGATGGAATTGTGGTCAAATTTCTGAAAAGAGGGAGTTTCCCCAAGGTTTTAGCCAGGGTTAGATAATTATTTAGTAGACGTAAACTAATTAAATGCACTTTATATTATGTTGAATTCGGCTCTGATTGAAGAGTGGGCTTGACAAACACAACATTGAAGGCCAGAAATCCAAAACTGAGTCTACAAATCCAGGCTGGTCATTACCAGCCAAAGATAGTATCAAGTAAAGGACAAATTTTCATGTGGAGGTTAATGCACTAGATTCCGATGCTATAAGATGTTTTATTGAGACAAATCCCTAAGCTAATTCTATACTGAAGATACATACAACCATATTTTTAAGACACTTTGTTGGCATGTGATTAACATATAAAAAGCTATAGATATATAATGTATACAAGTTGATGTGTTTTGAGATAAAAGTACATCCTTGAAGCCATCATCAGTATCAATGCCAGGAACCAATCACCTCCAAAAGTTTCTTCCTGATCCCTTTATTGTCAATCTTTTTTCCTTTGCAGGTAAAAGCACATACTTTTTTTTTTTTTAAAGACCTTATTTATTTACTTGGCAGACAGAGATCACAAGCAGACAGAGAGGCAGGCAGAGAGAGAGGCGGAAGCAGGCTCCCCGCTGAGCAAAGAGCCCAATACAGGGCTCGATTCCGGGATCCTGGGACCATGACCAGAGCCAAAGGCAGAGGCCTCAACCCACTGAGCCACCCAGGCACCCCAAAAGCTTATACTTTAAGATCTAGCCTCTTAAATTTTTATGTAGGCAATAAAGCATTGTTAGTCATAGGCTCAATATCACACAGATCTCCAGAATTTATTTATTATTTATAACTGAAACTTGATCAATAATCCCTATTCGCCCAGCCCTCAAACCATCATTCTATGGTCTGCTTCTACATATTAATTTAGATTCCACATAGAAGATCATGCAGTGTTTTTTCTGTTTCCAGCCTTTTCCCATAGAACAATGACCTCCAAGCATATCCACATGGTTGCAAGTGGTATGACCTGCTTCTTTGTAAAGGCTGAATGCTATTCCATAACATATACATGACACATTTTATTTATCCATGCCTCTTTACACAGATTTTTAGGTTATTTCCCCATCTTAGCTATTATAAAAAATTCTACAGTGAACATGGGAGTAGAGATATCCCTTTGACATCCATATTTCAATTACTTTGGATATATACCCAGAGGAGGAATGCTGGATCAATGGAAATCTTATTTTGAAATTTTTCAGGCAAGACTATATTATTATTATATTGTTTACACCAATTTACACTTTTTTGTTGTTGTTTGATTCAATATTTTTTTGTGGGGGTATAGTTCTTTTTTTTTTTTTTCAGTGTAACAGTATTCATTGTTTTTGCACCTTACCCAGTGCTCCATGCAATCCGTGCCCTCCTTAATACCCACCACCTGGCTCCCCAACCTACCACCCCCCGCCCCTTCAAAACCCTCAGAGTCCATAGTCTCTCATGGTTCACATCCCCTACCAATTTCCCTCAACTCCCTTCTCCTCTCCATCTTCCCATTTTACACTTTCATCAAGAGTGTACAAGGATTTCTTTTTCTCCACAACCTTGTTGACACATCTTTTCTTTTGTGGGTTTTTGGTAATACCCATCCAAATAAACTGTAAAGTGATATCTCATTGCGGTTTTTACTTGTATTTCCCTTAGTAATGTTTGCAATTCCATTAGTGATGGCAAGCATATTTCAATGTATCTGTTAGTCATTTGCATGTCTTCTCTTTGGAAAAATGTGTATTCAGTTACTCTGTCCATTTATTCCCACTTTCTTTAAGTGTTTATTTAAATTCCACTTTGTTAACATACAGTGTAATATTGGTTTTAGGTGTACAATTTAGTGGTTCAACACTTATATACAACACCCAGAGCTCATGATGACAAGTGAACTTAATCCCCACCCCCTACTTCATTCATCCCTCCAGCCACATCCCCCCTGGTTACCATCAGTTTGTTTTCTATTGTTAAAATGTTATTTCTTGATTTGCCACTCTCTTTCACTTTACACCCCATGCTCTTTTGTTCTGTTTCTTAAATTCCATGTATGACTGAAATCATGTTATTTGTCTTTCTCTGACTTTTTTCACTCGGCATAATATTCTTAAGCTCCACCTACATTTTGCAAGTGGCAAGATTTCATTCTTTTTGATGGCAGACTAATATTCCATTGTATATATATGCCACATCCTCTTAACTATTCAGCAGTCAATAGATACTTCGGCTCTTTCCATAATTTGGCTATTGTGGATAATCAGCTATAAGTATTGGGATGCATGTATTCCTTCAAATTAGTATTTTTGTATTCTTTAGGTACTAGTAGTGCAATAACTGGATCACAGGGTGGTTCTACTTTTAACTTTTTGAGGAACCTCCAAATTGTTACCCAGAGTGGTTCACCAGTTTTCATTCCTACCAACAGTGTAAGAGGGTTCCCCTTTCTCCACATCCTCAAAAACACTTGTTATTTCTTGCATTGTTGATTTTAGCCATTTTGACAGGTGTGAGGTGATATCTCATTGTAGTTTTGATTTGTATTTCCTTAGTGATGAGTGACATTGAGTATCTTTTCATGTGTCTGTTGGCCATCTGTATTTCTTCCTTGGAAAATGTCTTATCACATCTTCTGCCCACTTTTTAATAGGTTATTCATTTTTGGGGTGTGAGATTTTGCGCTTTTTATAAATTTTGGATACTAACCTTTTATCAGATATGTCATTTGCAATTATCTTCTCTCATTACATAGGTTGCTTTAACTTTGATTGTTTCCACTACTGTGCAGAAGCTTACCCAAAGCAATATTTACATTTCATGCAATCCGTATCTAAATGCCCAACAGTATTTTTCACAGAACTAAATCAAACAATCCTAAAATTTGTATATAGCCAAAAGACCCAAATAGCCAAAGCAACCTTGAAAAAGGAAAACAAAGCTAGAGGCATCATAATTATGGACTTCAAGTTATATCAAATAACTATAGCAGTCAAAACAGTAGAGTAATGGCACAAAAATAGACACATGGATCAATGGAAAAGAATTAAAAACCCAGATGTGAAACCAGAATTACATTACCAATTAGTTTTTACAGAAGAAAAAAAGAATATCTAATGGGAAAAAGATAATCTCTTCCACAAATGTTGGGAAAGCTAGACAGCTATATGCAAAAGAATAAAACTGGATCACTTTCTTAACCACACACAAAAATAAATTCAAAATGGATGAAAGACCTAAATGTGAGACATGAAACCATAAAAATCCTTGAGACAAACACAGGACGTAATCTCTTTGACATCAACTAGAGCAATTTCTTATTCAGTATGTTTCCTGAGGCAAGTGAAACAAAAGCAAAAATGACTATTGGGACTACATCAAAATACAAAATTCAGGTATGAATAAAAATGAGGGGGGGGGAAACATATTCTTAAATATAAAGAACAAACTGATAGTTACCAGAGAGTAGGTGTGTGAGGGGATGGATTATATAGGTGATGGGGATTAAGGTGTACACTGGTGATGAGCACTGGGTGTTGCATGTAAGTGTTTAATCAAAAATTGTACACCTGAAACTAATATTACATTATATGTTAACTGACTAGAATTTAAAGAAAAACTGGGGGAAAAAAGTGTGTCCCTGGTAAACAACCAAGGTCTACACACATTCCAAGCATGTGGAAAGTTTTGGAGACCCACTGAAAATAAATAGATAGATAGATGATAGATAGATAGATAGATAGATGATAGATAGATAAAATGGAACACTCATTATCCCCATTACCATTTTGTTTATATAGCTGCACCTGCACTCAATAATTCTTGGATGATGGAGGGTCTTTCAAATCAATTTCTGTTTTAGGGACTCTTTGTTTTATCTCAATAGTGTAAGTTTGTTGTTGGCCCTAAACTTATCAATTTTCTATGTCCATCTGAAAATATTCAGCCAAATACTGGTGAAATCCCAGATCTACAATTACTCATACAATTTTCTGGTCAGTTCCCTATGTAAGATTTTAGCCATTTATACAAAGAGAGGACAAGGATCCTTCCATGTCAGCCTGGAGTCCCCAAAAGAAATCGAAAGATTCTTGAAGCAGAATTCTAGATTCTTCTCTAGAGTGGATTTTTTTGGTTGTTGTTTTTTTTTTTTTTTTTTTTTTTTTTTTTTTTTTTTTTTTTTTTTTTTTTTTAATAAATGTAGCTATTCAAAAATAGCCCTACTTTTCTTTTCTTACTGTTTCTGGGCCTTGGTAGGTGTTTTCAATGATGGAATTTTTAAAACCTTTTTAACTTTCCCACATGATAGTTTTCTTTTCTTTTCTTTTCTTTTCTTTTCTTTTTTTTAATCATTCAGAGACAATTTATTGAGTGCCTGGCCTAAGATGAGCACAACAAAACCCCAGCCCAGAGGAATCATTTGAATGGGAGAGATAGATAATAGGTAAGCCAACTTAAAAAAAAAAAAAAATCGTACTGGCTTTTCTTTAATAGTGATGCATATTTGAACTAAATAAGCACATTTTAAAAAGAGCAGTGATTGAGAAGAGGTTTTTTAACTGAGTGGTCTGAAAGGGCCTCCCTGAAAAAGTATGTTTTGAACAGATTTCTGAATAATATCAGCTAGGAAGCTGTGTAAAAATCTCAGGGATGGGTGATTTTTCCAGTCAAAAAACTGTAAAGGCTCCAAAGTCACAATAGAGCTATAAGTTTCTCTAATAAAGTAACTTCTGACAAAGAATGAGAAGAAATAACTAACCCAGGTTTGAAAGAAAAGGGACAGACTTTCTATGGAATTCATATTTAATTAAAGCTCTAAAGGACAAAAATACAGTAGAGCAAAATTCTGGTCACACTGATATACCTAATGAAAGTTCATAACAAGGTGTGGGTAGCAAAGAGTGTATGGGAATGTAGGTAAGAACAGTGGGGAAGAGTCATCCCTGAACATGTTCTTAAATGAAGCAATTCTTGTGTTGTTTTAAAGGGTAAATTGGAGTTTGCCTAAGTGATTAGAGAAGGATGCCTCAGCTTATGGAAGTTCAAAGCCATAAAGATGTGATAAACTACTGCAGATATTTTCATGTATATTTGTTGTTGCTTCTAGTAATGGTGATCTAAAAACTCCTACTAAAGACAACTAAAAATCCAGACAAAATAGCTTTTAAAGTTAAAAATATCAGAATGATTATAAAAATAAGTGAGGGATTACTGGGCCAAAATATGAAATACAATGAGACCCTAGAGATATATGCCCTGAAGCCATTTAAGCTATGAGAGCATTTGAAACTGCTAAAACACACTGAGCTGTTTGTTTTTTTTTTTATAAATTTTTTATTTTTTATAAACATATATTTTTATCCCCAGGGGTACAGGTCTGTGAATCAAGAGGTTTACACACTTCACAGCACTCACCAAAGCACATACCCTCCCCAATGTCCATAATCCCACCCCCTTCTCCCAAACCCCGTCCCCCCAAAAACCCTCAGTTTGTTTTGTGAGATTAAGAGTCACTTATGGTTTGTCTCCCTCCCAATCCCATCTTGTTCCATTTATTCTTCTCCTACCCACCTAAGCCCTCATGTTGCATCACCACTTCCTCATATCAGGGAGATCATATGATAGTTGTCTTTCTCTGCTTGACTTACTTCACTAAGCATGATACGCTCTAGTTCCATCCATGTTGTCACAAATGGCAAGATTTCATTTCTTTTGATGGCTGCATAGTATTCCATTGTGTATATATACCACATCTTCTTCATCCATTCATCTGTTGATGGACATCTAGGTTCTTTCCATAGTTTGGCTATTGTGGACATTGCTGCTATAAACATTCGGGTGCACGTGCCCCTTTGGATCACTACGTTTGTATCTTTAGGGTAAATACCCAATATTGCAATTGCTGGGTCATAGGGCAGTTCTATTTTCAACATTTTGAGAAACCTCCATGCTGTTTTCCAGAGTGGCTGCACCAGCTTGCATTCCCACCAACAGTGTAGGAGGGCTCCCCTTTCTCCGCATCCTCGCCAGCATCTGTCATTTCCTGACTTCTTGATTTTAGCCATTCTGACTGGTGTGAGGTGATATCTCATTGTGGTTTTAATTTGTATTTACCTGATGCCGAGTGATATGGAGCACTTTTTCATGTGTCTGTTGGCCACCTGGATGTCTTCTTTGCAGAAATGTCTGTTCATGTCCTCTGCCCATTTCTTGATTGGATTATTTGCTCTTTGGGTGTTGAGTTTGCTAAGTTCTTTATAGATTCTGGACACTAGTCCTTTATCTGATATGTCGTTTGCAAATATCTTCTCCCATTCTGTCAGTTGTCTTTTGATTTTGTTAACTGTTTCCTTTGCTGTGCAAAAGCTTTTGATCTTGATGAAATCCCAATAGTTCATTTTTGCCCTTGCTTCCCTTGCCTTTGGCGTTGTTCCTAGGAAGATGTTGCTGTGGCTGAGGTCGAAGAGGTTGCTGCCTGTGTTCTCCTCAAGGATTTTGATGGATTCCTTTTGCACATTGAGGTCCTTCATCCATTTTGAGTCTATTTTTGTGTGTGGTGTAAGGAAATGGTCCAATTTCATTTTTCTTCATGTGGCTGTCCAATTTTCCCAGCACCATTTATTGAAGAGGCTGTCTTTTTTCCATTGGACATTCTTTCCCGCTTTGTCGAAGATTAGTTGACTGTAGAGTTGAGGGTCTATTTCTGGGCTCTCTATTCTGTTCCATTGATCTATGTGTCTGATTTTGTGCCAGTACCATGCTGTCTTGATGATGACAGCTTTGTAATAGAGCTTGAAGTCCGGAATTGTGATGCCACCAACGTTGGCTTTCTTTTTCAATATCCCTTTGGCTATTCGAGGTCTTTTCTGGTTCCATATAAATTTTAGAATTATTTGTTCCATTTCTTTGAAAAAGATGGATGGTACTTTGATAGGAATTGCATTAAATGTGTAGATTGCTTTAGGTAGCATAGACATTTTCACAATATTTATTCTTCCAATCCAGGAGCATGGAACATTTTTCCATTTCTTTGTGTCTTCCTCAATTTCTTTCATGAGTACTTTATAGTTTTCTGAGTATAGATTCTGTGCCTCTTTGGTTAGGTTTCTTCGTAGGTATCTTCTGGTTTGGGGTGCAATTGTAAATGGGATTGACTCCTTAATTTCCCTTTCTTCTATCTTGCTGTTGGTGTAGAGAAATGCAACTGATTTCTGTGCATTGATTTTATATCCTGACACTTTACTGAATTCCTGTATAAGTTCTAGCAGTTTTGGAGTGGAGTCTTTTGGGTTTTCCACATATAGTATCATATCATCTGCGAAGAGTGATAATTTGACTTCTTCTTTGCCGGTTTGGATGCCTTTAATTTCCTTTTGTTGTCTGATTGCTGAGGGTAGGACCTCTAGTACTATGTTGAATAGCAGTGGTGATAATGGACATCCCTGCCATGTTCCTGACCTTAGCGGAAAAGCTACCATTTCTTCTCCATTGAGAATGATATTTGCAGTGGGTTTTTCATAGATGGCTTTGATGATATTGAGGAATGTGCCCTCTATCCCTAAACTTTGAAGAGTTTTGATCAGGAAGGGATGCTGTACTTTGTCAAATGCTTTTTTAGCATCTATTGAGAGTATCATATAGTTCTTGTTCTTTCTTTTATTGATGTGTTGTATCACATTGACTGATTTGCGGATGTTGAACCAACCTTGCAGCCCTGGAATAAATCCCACTTGGTCGTGGTGAATAATCCTTTTAATGTACTGTTGAATCCTATTGGCTAGTATTTTGTTGAGTATTTTCGCATCTGTGTTCATCAAGGATATTGGTCTATAACTCTCTTTTTTGATGGGATCCTTGTCTGGTTTTGGGATCAAGGTGATGCTGGCCTCATAAAATGAGTTTGGAAGTTTTCCTTCCATTTCTATTTTTTTGGAACAGTTTCAGGAGAATAGGAATTAGTTCTTCTTTAAATGTTTGGTAGAATTACCCCAGGAAGCCGTCTGGCCCTGGGCTTTTGTTTGTTTGGAGATTATTAATGACTGTTTCAATCTCCTTACTGGTTATGGGTCTGTTCAGGCTTTCTATTTCTTCCTGGTTCAGTTGTGGTAATTTATATGTTTCTAGGAATGCATCCATTTCTTCCAGATTGTCAAATTTGTTGGCGTACAGTTGTTCATAGTATGTTCTTATAATAGTTTGTATTTCTTTGGTGTTAGTTGTGATCTCTCCTCTTTCATTCATGATTTTATTTATTTGGGTCCTTTCTCTTTTCTTTTTGATAAGTCTGGCCAGGGGGTTATCAATTTTATTAATTCTTTCAAAGAACCAGCTCCTAGTTTCGTTGATTTGCTCTATTGTCTTTTTGGTTTCTATTTCATTGATTTCTGCTCTGATCTTTATGATTTCTCTTCTCCTGCTTGGCTTAGGGTTTCTTTCTTGTTCTTTCTCCAGCTCCTTTAGGTGTAGGGTTAGGTTGTGTACCGGAGACCTTTCTTGTTTCGTGAGAAAGGCTTGTACCGCTATATATTTTCCTCTCAGGACTGCCTTTGTTGTGTCCCACAGAGTTTGAACCGTTGTATTTTCATTATCATTTGTTTCCATGATTTTTTTCAATTCTTCTTTAATTTCCCGGTTGGCCCATTCATTCTTTAGAAGGATGCTGTTTAGTCTCCATGTATTTGGGTTCTTTTCAAACTTCCTTTTGTGGTTGAGTTCTAGCTTTAGAGCATTGTGGTCTGAAAATATGCAGGGAATGATCCCAATCTTTTGATACCGATTGAGTCCTGACTTAGGACCGAGGATGTGATCTATTCTGGAGAATGTTCCATGTGCACTAGAGAAGAATGTGTATTCTGTTGCTTTGGGATGAAATGTTCTGAATATATCTGTGATGTCCTACTGGTCCAGTGTGTCGTTTAAGGCCTTTATTTCCTTGCTGATCTTTTGCTTGGATGATCTGTCCATTTCAGTGAGGGGAGTGTTAAAGTCCCCTACTGTTTTTGAATTATTGTTGATGTGTTTCTTTGATTTTGTTATTAATTGGTTTATACAGTTGGCTGCTCCCACGTTGGGCGCATAGATATTTAAAATTGTTAAATCTTCTTGTTGGAAGGACCCTTTGAGTATGATATAGTGTCCTTCCTCATCTCTTATTATAGTCTTTGGCTTAAAATCTAATTGATCTGATATAAGGATTGCCACTCCTCCTTTCTTCTGATGTCCATTACATGGTAAATTCTTTTCCACCCCCTCACTTTAAATCTGGAGGTGTCTTCGGGCTTAAAATGAGTTTCTTGGAGGCAACATATAGATGGGTTTTGTTTTTTTATCCATTCTGATACCCTGTGTCTTTTGACAGGGGCATTTAGCCTATTAACATTCAGGGTAACTATTGAGAGATATGAATTGAGTGCCATTGTATTGCCTGTAAGGTGACTGTTACTGTATATGGTCTCTGTTCCTTTCTAATCTACCAATTGTAGGCTCTCTCTTTGCTTAGAGGACCCCTTTCAAGATTTCCTGTAGAGCTGGTTTGGTGTTTGCAAATTCTTTCAGTTTTTGTTTGTCCTGGAAGCTTTTAATCTCTCCTTCTATTTTCAATGATAGCCTAGCTGGATATAGTATTCTTGGCTACATGTTTTTCTCATTTAGTGCTCTGAAAATATCATGCCAACTCTTTCTGGCCTGCCAGGTCTCTGTGGATAAGTCAGCTGCCAATCTAATATTTTTACCATTGTATGTTAGAGACTTCTTTTCCCGGGCTGCTTTCAGGATTTTCTCTTTGTCACTGAGACTTGTAAATTTTACTATTAGGTGACGGGGTGTGGGCCTATTCTTATTGATTTTGAGGGGCATTCTCTGAACCTCCTGAAGTTTGATGCTCGTTCCCTTTGCCATATTGGGGAAATTCTCCGCACTAATTCTCTCCAGTATACCTTCTGCTCCCCTCTCTCTTTCTTCTTCTTCTGGAATCCCAATTATTCTAATGTTGTTTCGTCTTATGGTGTCACTTATCTCTCGAATTCTCCCCTCGTGGTCCAGTAGCTGTTTGTCCCTCTTTTGCTCAGCTTCTTTATTCTCTGTCATTTGGTCTTCTATATCACTAATTCTTTCTTCTGCCTCATTTATCCTAGCAGTGAGAGCCTCCATTTTCGATTGCACCTCATTAATAGCTTTTTTGATTTCAACTTGATTAGATTTTAGTTCTTTTATTTCTCCAGAAAGGGCTTTTATATCTCGAGAGATTTTCTCTAATATCTTCCATGCCTTTTTCGAGCCCGGCTAGAACCTTGAGAATCTTCATTCTGAACTCTAGATCTGACATATTACCAATGTCTGTATTGATTAGGTCCCTAGCCTTTGGTACTGCCTCTTGTTCTTTTTTTTGTGTTGATTTTTTCCGTCTTGTCATTTTGTCCAGGCAAGAGTATATGAAGGAGCAAGGAAAATACTAAAAGGGTGGCAACAACCCCAGGAAAATATGCTTTAACCAAATTAGAAGAGATCCCAAATCGTGAACGGGGGAATGGGGATAAAAAGAGGTTCAAAAAGGAAGAAAGAGGAAAAAAAAAAAAGGAAAAAAAAGAAAAGAAAAGAATTTTAAAAAGAAAACAAATAAGAAAAATATAAAAAAGAAAAAATATATATAATAGATAAACTAGTTAAAAAACGTTAAAAAAGAAAAAGGTAAAAGTTAAAAAAAATTTTACCAGAAGGCGAGAAAAAAAAACAAAAAATGAAAAAGAAAAAAATAAAATTAACTGCAAGACTAATAAAAAATCACAGGGAAAAAGCCATGAGTTCCGTGCTTTGCTTTCTCCTCCTCTGGAATTCTGCTGCTCTCCTTGGTATTGAAACCGCACTCCTTTGTAGGTGAACTTGGTCTCGGCTGGATTTCTTGTTGATCTTCTGGGGTAGGGGCCTGGTGTAGTGATTCTCAAGTGTCTTTGCCCCAGGCGGAATTGCACCGCCTTACCAAGGGCTGGGGTGAGTAATCCGCTAGGGTTTGCTTTCAGGAGCTTTTGTTCCCTGAGCGCTTTCCATAGAGTTCTGGAGCAATACATTTGTTTCCCTTTTAAAATATTTTAACACTGTAGTTAAAAACAGGAGGGGCTCTACAATCCAGCAGATCTAGCTCAAGAACCAACTCTGTGACCTAAGCACTCTGGAACTCTCTAAGCCTCAGTTTCTGCTTCTGAGAAGAAGGAGCTCATGGTTATTTTGAAGAAAAATTGAAATACTTAGTATCAGTGATCACCATACACCATATGATGCTGATGCTGACATCTTGGACTATAAAATGTGTCACATTATTAAAGTAGATATTCAAACAGAATATTACCAACATCACTGTTATACTTACTTACAAATTAATGATATTATTAAAAACAATAAAATGTAGTATGATTACAAAAATCCCAACCCCTGCCTACTAGTGATGCTCTATTGAAGCATTATATTAATGACCATAACATTACAATTAGACTTTGAGGGACATATAGGAAACATTAACATCATATGCCAAGTGAGTTGCATGCTTTATCTTAATTAATTCTTACAAGAACATGAAGAGGTCCTTCCTATCATCTTCACTCTAAGAGGCTGAAATAGAAGTTCACAAAGGTTAACAAAGGTTCACAAAGGTTTCCTTTCCAAAGGAAACACATCCCTCAGGAGTTAGAACTCAGTATTGAACTAGTATTGAACTCAGGCTCTTCTGATTCAAGGACCAACTCCCTAAACCTCTTTGATATCAGCCTAGTCACCTTTTTGGATAGGCAGATAACTTCCATATGCTCCTCCAAAACATTTGTTCTCCTTGATGTCTTTATTGAAGGATAAGACTGGCAGGGATGCTGCTGTAGAAGGAGATGTCCATGGAAATGGGGAATGGGACAACTGTCCAAGAATTCACCTTGGAGGGGCTTCCTGCCATCCAGCACCTAGAAAAGGTCCTCTTCCTGGTGCACCTGCTGGCATACCTGGCCTCCATTGCAGGCAATGCGGTCATAGTCAACATCACCTGTGCTGACTTCTGGCTCCATACACCTATATACTTGTTCCTCAGCATTTTCTCCTTCTTTGGGTGTTGTTTCATAAGTGCTGTTATTCCTAAGTTGCTGGTCATTTTTCTCTCAGACAAGCAAACCATTTCCTTTATTGCCTGTTTCATACAAGCATTTGTCTTTTTATTTCTGGGAGCAGCGGATTCCTCCTCAAAGCAATAATGTCTCTGGATCGGTATGTGGCAATTTGCAAGCCTCTGCATTACCCGACCATCATGCACCTGAAGACTTGCTTCCTCCTGGTCACTGTCTGTTTGGCTTTGGCCTTCCCTCTCATCACTGGTCCAGTAGTAATGGTTTCCCAGTTATCTTTCTGTGGCCTCCATGTCATCCCCCGCTTCTTCTGTAACATTGGCCCCTGATTCTTCTCTCCTGTTCTGACACCAGGTCTGTTGAAATGTTGGCTTTTGTCCTTGCTTTGTTTATCCTTTTGACATCCCTTATTATAACCACCGTGTCATACAGCAATATAGTAGTCACAATTGTACAACTCCCATCTGCCAATGAGAAAAAGAAGGCTTTCTCCCCCTGTTCCTATCACCTCATAGTCCTCTCTCTGACATATGGAAGTAGTTCTTTATATATGTGAAACCAAGGCAAAAGAACAGGTTGGACTCCAACAGAGAGGCAGCCCTTGTGAACACAGTGGTGACCCCACTGCTGAACCCTGTCATCTATACTCTGTGGAACAAGCAGGTCCACTGGGCTCTGAGAGAAGCTATGTGCAAAATGAAAAGATAAAGATGGAAAAAAAATGACATGGCCTTGGAGTGGAAGGCTTCAGAAAACCATTTGTCTCCAATCTGGCCAATTTAGCAATCTACAGAGTTCTTGTGCATTGTCTCTGGTCTACCTCAGTTGAACTCTGCACACCCCTAGCAAGATGGAACTCTGTTTTACAAGCCACATTTTACATTGATGTGCATAACTATCTTCTCCCTAAATATTCCACATGTTGATGTCAATTAATCACAATATCCTTTACTGAATTTTTATTCTTCCCTCTGATAAAAACTATGTACTTCAAACTTCCAAAAGCTGGTAAATTTATACACTTTCTGTTTCACTTCTCTATTGCCATAAACATGGTCCAACAGAGTTTATAATGAGTTACCAAAAGGCATTTAGATAATTAAAATGATACAAGACTGTATCTGAAGGAAAGGATGGAAATAGTATCAATGCATGTTTCTTGATTCCCTCTATGCCTAGTGCAAAGAATCATGTTTGTCTTTCTGTTGCCAGCAGTTTTCCTTAGAATAGTGTCCTCCACATATATTCATGTGATTGCAAGTGGCAAGATCCTCTTTGAAAAGGCTGAATGATATTCCATAATGTAGATATACTGCGTTTTATTTATCCATTCTTCATTATGTGGACTTTAAGGTTATTTGCACATTGTAGCAATTGTGAAACCTGCTACAGTGAACACGGAGTACAGATATCTCTTTGAGGTCCATCTTTCAATTTCTTTGGCTATATACCCAGAGGTGGGATTGCTGAATCAAATGGTAATTCTATTTTGAAATGTTACAGAAAATACTATATTGTTTACCAGAGAAGTTCACCAATTTACATTTTCATCAACAGTGTATAAGTGTCCCTTTTTCTTCACATCCTTCCTAACTCTTCTTATCCTTTGTGGGACATTTTGGTAAAAGCTATCTAAGAAATGTGAAGTGATATCTGATTGTGGTCTTACTTGTATTTTTCCTTTAGTGACGTTTGCATTTCCATTAGTGATGGTGAGCATCTTTTCATGTACCTGTGGGCCAATTGTTTATCCTCTTTGGAACAGTGTCTATTCAGTTTCTTCTTCCATTTTTTTAATAGTTTGTGGGTTTTTGTCTCCTTATGTTTTTTAAAATTTAATTTAATTTAATTTTTTCAGTGTTCCAAGATTCATTGCTTATGAACCACACCCAGTACTCTGTGCAATACATACCCTCCTTAATACCCACCACCAGGCTCAACCAACCCCCTAATCTCCCTCCCCTCCAAAACCCTCAGTTTGTTTCTCAGAGTCCACAGTCTCTCCCTCTGGTTTCTCCCAATTTACTTTTCCTTTCCTTTTCCTAATGTCCTCCATGTTATTCCTTATGCTCCACAAGTAAGTGAAACCATATAATAATTGACTTTCTCTGCTTGACTTAATTTCACTCAGCATAATCTCCTCCAGTCGTGTCCATGCTGACACAAAAGCTGAGCATTCATCCTTTCTGATGGAGGCATAATACTGCCTTGTATATATGGGCTGTATCTTTTTTACCCATTCATCTATTGAAGGGAATCTTGTCTCTTTCCACAGTTTGGCAATTGTGGTCATTGCTTCTATGAACACTGGGGTACAGATGGCCCTTCTTCTCACTAAATCTGTATCTTTGGAGTAAATACCCAGTAGTGCAATTGCAGGGTCTTAGGGTAGCTCTATTTTTAATTTCTTAAGGAATTTCCACACTGTTTTCCAAAGTGGCTGCACCAACTTGCATTCCCACCAACAGTGTAAGAGGGTTCCCCTTTCTCCACATCTTCTCCAACACTTATTGTTTACTGTCTTGTTAATTTTGGCCATTCTAACTGGTGTAAGGTAGTATCTCAATGTGATTGTGATTTGAATCTCCCTGATGGGTAGTGATGATGAACATTTTTTCATTTGTCTGTTAGCCATTTGCATGTCTTCTTTGGAGAAGTGTCTGTTCATGTCTTCTGCCCATTTTTTGATGTTATCTTTTTTGTGTGTGTTGACTTTGTGAAGTTGTTTATAGATCTTAGATATCAGCCCTGATTTCAAGCTTTACTACAAAGCTGTGATCATCAAGACAGCATGGTACTGGCACAAAAACAGACACATAGACCAGTGGAACAGAGTCCAGAGTACAGATATGTACCCACAAGTCTATGGTTAAATAATCTTCAACAAAGCAGGAAAAAATTATACAGTGGAAAAAAGTCTCTTCAATAAATGATGCTGGGAAAATTGGACAGCTATACATAGAAGAATGAAACTCAACCATTCTCTCACACCATACACAAAGATAAACTCAAAATAGATAAAAGACCTCAATGTGAGGCAGGAATCTATCAGGATCCTGGGAGGGTGGAGGGGGGGACATAGGCAGTAACTTCTCTGACATGGGCCACAGCAACTCCTTTCAAGACATGTCTCCAAAGGCAAAGGAAACAAAAGCGAGAGAAACTTTTGGGACTTCATCAATATAAAAAGCTTCTGCACAGCAAAAGAAACAGTCAACAAAACAAAAGGGCAACCTACAGAATGAGAAAAGATACTCTATATGGTTTGAAGAAAATCAAAAGGTTATTTTGATTGTTAAACACTTGGTTTAGCAGAGAGCTAAAAGCTACTCTTTGCTCTCTCTGTTAAGTAGATCTTTCTTGATAAGTTCTTCAAAAACAAGACAGATTCAAACCCATCTCACATGTAGAGTTATGGAACTACCAGAAGGAAGAATAGTGGGAATGATTTCATTGAGCTCAAATATCTAATATCTGATTCCCATTGTATACCTGGATTATAGCTTCAAAGCAGTTGTAGGGCCAGGTAATGGTAAAAACAAATGGTATTATGGACATTGGGGAGGGTATGTGATATGGTGAGTGCTGTGAAATGTGTAAGCCTGATGATTCACAGACCTGTACCCCTGGAGCAAATAATACATTATATGTTAATAAAAATAATTAATTTTAAAAATAAATGAATACCAATGTATATTTTTTGAAGCATAAAAGCATTTATCAATAGCACATGACTACACATACACTATCACCAAACTTTCATTTTGTATATGTTTAGATCCATCAGATCAGGGACATACTAAGGCAATGATCACCTTGTCATTGTGTCTTGGCTAAGTTTAGTCTTTATTATGGGATACCATGGCAAATTAAAGTCATCTGTTGAACAGAAGGAAGACACAAGAAGTGTTGTGTATTAGAAGACACAAGAATTTTTCTATTTTAATAATGAAAATGGAGGGTATTTCAAGGGAGACAATAGCATTTGTGAAGCATGTCGCTATAAAATCATGTTTCCATATGCTTATAGGGATGGTGAGATGGAAAAGAAATAGAACAAGATGAGCTGAAGGCATAGGCAGAGTCTAAATTATCAGTGATATCAAATGCCACATGCAGGAAGAAAGTTTTTCAGTAGCTGAGTGGAAATAGATAGACATTCAGGAACCAAAATAGGAAGACTTGTGGGTGATGATTTTAGCTTATCTGAGGGCAACAGGGGATTCATTAGGGTTGAAACCCTGGTAAGCTAGGTCAGATTTCCATTAGTAAGGTCATTATGGCTTCAGTGGGGGATGTGAGTAGTTTTAAGAGTAACTGGAGTCTGCAGTTTTATTAAATGTTTTCCACAACCACACTGTGTTCTCCAACCTTCAATTCCTTGATACCATTTTCTTTGTAGCCCATGCAACCACCACTTTTAAAGGAACAATAATGGCTCTTCTTCCTTCTACATTCCAGCATCACACTATGCTTTTCACTAGTGGGATTCAATCTGGATCCTGCTGGCAAGGAGTCTCTAAAATGTAGTTACCAAAGTGCCATCGGCTGTGATCTAGAAGGTAAGGTAGAGCAGGGTGGAAACAACTGCTGCTACCTCTTCCCTCCAAACCCATAAAAAAGAAAATGAAAAACAAAATTCATCACACATTGCTCCAAGATAATATTGCATCCTTAAAACACTGCTAAGTGTTGAGGTCAACAACTAACAAAAGAAAAAGCTTTTTATAAATTAAAAGTGCAGCAGCTGAAAAAAAGAATCATCAGGATTGTTGACAAATAAGTAAATGGAGACATTTTAGGAAGTATAATACAGACAGAAAAAGAGATAGAAAAATTATAGGGAAAGCAATTTGGCCCAAAATATCCAAATTCTGTCTATTAGGGATTTTGGCATAGAACAGAGGGAAAAAATAGGGGAATAAATTATTACATAAATGGTCAAGACAAATTCCAAATTGCTTGTATGAACAGCTTAAAAATTAAAATGTTGGTATCTAGACATGCATGATACAACCTACAAACACCAAATATAAAGAAATCTTAAAATCTTTCCAGACTAAAAAATAAATAAAAATACCTCTTCTGCAAAAGACCATAGAATCCCATCTATCAACTTCTGTTGCAACTTTTGATATTAAGAGAAAGTAGGTTGAGGCATTTAGGCTTTGGGTGAATGATTCTCAGTGCAGAATCTTCGACCACTCAGCTATTGACAACATGGTAAATTATAAACATTTAGTGAGCAGCTAGGAGTTATAAAATTTGCCTCTCATGCACCATATGCTACTTAAATTCTTCATAATTTGTTCCCATGAAATAAGCAAATGATCTCTACCATCAAAAAAAAGTAAAAAGTAAAACTGCACCTTTGTTTTCTCATCTGTGAAATAAGATTAAGATTCAATAAATTAATATAAATAATGCAATTTCTGGTATGGATTTAGATGTGCGATCTACATATTTACAGTGATGAGGATAATGATGATGATGGTGATGATGGTGATGATGTCCCTAGAAATTTTAAGACCTAAAGCAGGAAAAGAATTCCAACAGTCTTAGGGAGAAAAGCAAGATCAGATTTTTTTTTTTTTTAAAAGGGCACAGGTTGTGATGAACACTGGGTGTTATATGCAACTAATGAATCACTGAACACTACATCAGAACATGGAGGACATTAGGAGAAGGAAAGGAAAACTGAATTCAGGGAAATCAGAGTGGGAAATGAAGAAAGACTGTGAACTGAGAAACAGACTGAGGGTTTTGGAAGGGAGGGTTGTAGGGGGATGGATGAGCCTGGTAGTGGGTATTAAGGAGCACACTTATTGCATGGAGCACTGGTTGTGGTGCATAAACAATCTTGGAACACTGAAAGAATAAAATAAACTTTTAAAAATTAAAAAAAAAAAAAAACACCTTTGGGATGCAGCGAAGGCAGTCTTTTTTTTTTTTCTTTTCAGTGTTCCAGAATTCATTGTTTCTGCACCACATCCAGTGCTCCATGCAAAAGCAGTCTCAAGAGGGAAGGATACAGGAAAACAGGCCTACCTGAAGAAGCAAGAAAACGCTCAAATAAATAACCTAATGTTATGCCTATAGAAGTTAGAAGAAGAAAATAAATAAACCCTAAAGTCAATAGAAAGAAGAAAATGATAAAAATTAGAGCAAAAAAAATGATATAGAAACTAAAAATAAACAATAGAACAAAAAAATGAAACCAGGAGCTGATTCTTTGAAAAAATTACTAAATTGAAAACTCTAGCCACACTTATCAAAATGAATAGAGAAAGGACCCAAATACATAAAACCAAAAAAATGAGAGAGGAAAAATAACAACCAATACCACAGAAATACAAACAATTGTAAGAGAATATTATGAATAACTATTTGCCAAAAAATTAGAAAACCTGGAAGAAAAGGAAAATTGTCTAGAAACATAGAAACTACCAAAATTGAAATAAAAGAAATAGAAAACTTGAACAGACTGATAACCAGCAAAGAAATAGAATCAGGAATAAAAAATTTCTCATCAAACAAAAGTCCAAGGCCAGATGGATTCACAGACAAATTCTACCAAACATTTAAAGAAGAGGTAATACTTATTCTTCTGAAACTGTTCCCAAAAATATAAGGAAAGTTTTCAGATTCATTCCATGAGGACAGCATTACCCTAACACCAAAACCAGACAAAGACCCCAATAAAAGAGAACTACAGGCCAAAATTCATGATGAACATGGACACAAAAGTTCTCAATAAAATAGTAACAAACCAAATCCAAGAGTACACTCACCATGAATCATTCACCATGATGAAGGGGCAGTGATTCTTGGGCTCAAGAGTGGTTCAATATTCAAAAATCAATCAACATGATACACCACATTAATAAAAGAAAGGATAAGAGCCATATGAACCTTACAATAGATGTAGAAAAAGCGTTTGACAAAGTATAACCCCCATTCATGCTAAAACCCCTGAACACCATAGGTTAGAGGGAACGTACCTCAACATCATAAAAGCCATATATGAAAAACCCACAGTGAAACCAGTCAGAATGGCTAAATTCAACAAGTCAGGAAATGACAGATGCTGGCGAGGATGTGGAGAAAGGGGAACCCCCCTACACTGTTGGTGGGAATGCAAGCTGGTGCAACCACTCTGGAAAACAGCATGGAGGTTCCTCAAAATGTTGAAAATAGAACTGCCCTATGACCCAGCAATTGCATTACTGGGTATTTACCCTAAAGATACAAACGTAGTGATCCAAAGGGGCACGTGCACCCAAGTGTTTATAGCAGCAATGTCCACAATCGCCAAACTATGGAAAGAACCTAGATGTCCATCAACAGATGAATGGATCAAGAAGATGTGGTATATATACACAATGGAATACTATGCAGCCACCAAAAGAAATGAAATCTTACCATTTGCGACAACATGGATGGAACTAGAGCGTACCATGCTTAGCGAAATAAGTCAAGCGGAGAAAGACAACTATCATATGATCTCCCTGATATGAGGAAGTGGTGATGCAACATGGGGGCTTAAGTGGGTAGAAGAAGAATCAATGAAACAAGATGGAATTGGGAGGGAGACAAACCATAAGTGACTCTTAATCTCACAAAACAAACTGAGGGTTGCTGGGGGGAGGGAGGTTGGAAGAAGGGGGTGGGATTATGGACATTGGGGAGGGTATGGGCTTTGGTGAGTTCTGTGAAGTATGTAAACCTGGTGATTCACAGACCTGTACCCCTGGGGATAAAAATATATGTTTATAAAAAATAAAAAATTAAAAAAAAATAGAACAAATAACAGCCATATTAAAAAAAAAATCTCCAGAAACAATGATAACAAGTAATTAAATGTCATTAAATACATATCTATCTTTTATTATTCAGAATGTAAATCAACTAAATGCTCCAATCAAAAGGCATAGGGTCAGAATGGAAAAAAAAAAGAGCAAGACTCATCGATCTGCTGCCTACAAGAGACCGCTTTTAGACCTAAACACATCTGCAGATTGAAAGTGAGGGGATGGAGAAACATTTTGCATGCATATCAACACCAAAAAAAGTGAAGCAACAATACTTTTGTTGGACAAACTAGACTTTAAAAACAAAGCCTGGATCAAGAGATTAAGAAGGACACTATACAATAACAAAAGGATAATCCAAAAACAAGATCTAACAACTATAAATATTAAATATTTAATATTTAATATGCACCCAACATGGGAGCACCCAAATATATGATATACTGGGTTAAAATATAAAAAATAATTAGTAACAAACATAATGGAACTCACTGATAATACAATAATAGTAGGGGGCTCTAACACCCGACTTACAGCAATTGACAGATCATCTAAACAGACAGTCAACAAGGAAACGGTGGCTTTGAATGACACACTGGACCAGATGGACTTAACAGACACATTCAGATCATTCCATCCTAAAATACCAGAATACACATTCTTTCCAAGTGTACATGACACATTCTCAAGAATAGATCACATGTTGTGTCACAAACAAGGCCTCAAAAAATACAAAAAGTTTGAGATCAACCATGCATTTCTCCTGAGCACACTACTATGAACCTGGAAGTCAAACACAAGAAAAAATTTGGAAACACCAAATATACAGGAAGGTTAAACAATATGCTACGAAAAAATGAGTGGGTCAACTAGTAAATCAAAGAAGAAATGCATGAAAACTAATGCAAATGAAAACACAATGGTCCAAAAACTTTGGGACTCAACCAAAGTGGTCCTAAGAGAGAAGATATAGGAATAGAGGCCCAACATATGAAGCAAGAAAATCTCAAATAACGTACATGTAAACCTAAAGGAACTAAAAAAAAAAAAAAAAAACAAAGCCTAAAGTCACCAGAATGAGGGAAATAATTAAGATTAGAAAACTATAGGCCAATATGCCTGATGAACATGGATGTAAAAATGTAATAACAAACCAAATCTAACAATACATTAGAATCACTCACCATGATCAAGTGGGATTTATTCCTGGGTTGCAAGTGTGGTTCAATATCCACAAATCAGTCAATGTGATACAACATATTAATTAAGAAAGGGATAAGAACCATATGATCCTTTCAATAGATGCAGAAAAATCATTGGACAAGTTAGAGCATCCATTCCTGACAAAAATCCTCAACAAAGTGACAAAGTGAGTTTAGAGGGATCATACCCCTATTTAATAAAGGCCATATATGAAAAACACACAGTTATTATCATCCTCATTGGGAAAAAAGAGAGCTTGCCTCTATGGTCAGGTACAAGAGAGGGATGTGCACACTCACAACTATTATTTAACATAGTACTGGAAGTCCTAGTCACAGAACTCATATGACTAAAAGAAACAAAAGTTTTCCAAATTCGCAAGGAAGAGGTCAAACTTTGATTATTTGCATATGACTTGATACTCTATACAGAAAACAGGAATGACCCCACCAAAAAATTGATAGAACTGATACACAAATTCATAGTCACAGGATACAAATCAATGTACAGAAATCTGTTGCATCTCTATACACCAATAATGAAGCAACAGAAAGTGAAACGAAGGAATCAATCTATTTTCAACTGCACCAAAAAACAACAGCATGCCTAGGAGTAAACCTAACCACAGAGGTTAAAGACCTATACTCTTAAAACTATATAATACTGATGAAAAAATTTAGGATGACATAAATTAATGAAAAGACATTCCATGCTCCAAGATTGGAAGAACAAATGCTGTTAAAATGTCTGTATTACCCAAAGCAATCTACACACTTAATGCAATACCTACTGAAACACCAACAGTATTTTTTCAGAGCTAGAACAAACTATCCTAAAAGAGGTATGGAATCACAAAAGGTCCCAAATAGCCAAAGCAGCCATAAAAAAGAAAAGCAAAGCTGGAGGCACCACAATTCCAGACTTCAAGTTATACTACAAAACTATAGTGATCAAAGCAGTATGGTAATGACACAAAAACAAACACATAGATGAATGGAACACATAGATGAATAGAAAATCCAGAAATGAACCCACAACTATATGGTCATATGTAAGATAATGGGTTAGTATCCAAAACATATAAAACATAACACTCAACACTCAAAAAATGAAAAATCCAATTAAAGAAAGGGCAGAAAACATGAATAGCCATTTCTCCAAAGAAGACACACAGATGACCAAGAGACACATGAAAAGATGTTCAACATCCCTCATTATCAAATAAAAGTCAAAACTACAATGCATATCCCCTCATGGCAGTAACAATAGCTAAAATCAAAAACACAGGAAACAACAGGTATTGGTGAGGAAGTGGAGAAAATGGAACCTTCTTACACTGTTTCAGGAATGCAAAATGGTTCAGCCACTCTGGAAAACAGTATGGAATTTCCTCAAAAACTGAAAAAAACAGCAATTTCCTACTAAGTATCTACTAAAAGAATACAAAACCTCTAATTCTAATGTTACATGCAGTATTATCTACAATATCCAAACTATGGAAACAGCTCAACCATACATCAATGGGTCAATATATAAGATGTGATATATATCACACCTTACATATATTATATTATATATGTGTGTGTATGTGTGTGAATATATATATATGTATACAAATATATTAAAATGGAAAAAGTTTCTTTTTTCAATGCAAGAATAAAAAGGATACAAAGACACCCAAATAAAATAAATTACCCTATGCCTTCAGCTTCCCCTCCTCATCCCAATTTGGAAACTACTAACACTACCATGCATTTCCTCCCATGGACGGATGGGTATTGGTGTGATATTAGTGAACTTCTAGATCAAAACTGATTTTGTTCTGGATCTCTACTGCCATTGTTGCCTTACTTTTATGGAAATTCCATGAGGGACAGTGGTTCTCAAAGTATGATTAGTTACCCAACAGCTCCACCCAATGCCTGAATGCTTCTCTCCATCCCCCACTTCCTCTTCAAATTAGCATTCCCTACACCTGCTCCCACAATATCATAGATGATATTTAGGACACTTGTGATCTCTGAAAGGATTTACCTTTCCTCAGGCCTTAACTTAGCCTTCTTCCTTAGAGATACAATATTAGAAATTGGAGGCATTCTAGGAATAGACCATATTAATCAGATATACTATAAGCCAAAATATCCCTACTATCTACATCCTGGGTACAGGTGTAGCCTGATTTTTCAAGAGTGGCTGAGGGACAGAATGGCAAACATAACAATATCTTGCAGAGGAGAATCCACAAACTGATATTTGCTTTATCCCTCCATGGTTTGATAACACAAATGCAACCTTAAACAATAATCCTTCACTTACTCTAACTGGATAAACACTCAAAGCACAAGGAATGCTGAAAAATAGTCAAGATAAAAGAGATCTCAAGGTTATCATTTAAAACATAAAGAAATGCTGGGTGTTGGACAGTCATGAAGACTCTACTCAGAAAAGAGAAACTAAACTAAGGACAATTCGAAACAGTTTACCACATCTGATGCTAGATGCAACGTAGAGTTAGTTCAGCCCATTTCTTTGACTATCCACTTTGTAAGCCTTTCCATCAAACTACATACCAGACTCTCTCCTCCTACCTTCCCACCATCATGTTGGCATTGGGACTTGCTAAGATGTGATAGGTATTTCTGCACCATGAAGCTGGCACTAAATGAAATTAAAATCCCATATAAATAAGACTTTACCTTAGCATTAAAATATATAGTCTCACTTTGTCCTAGCTTCTGTAACTCTTTTCCCATTATTCTTTATTTTCCTTCACTTCTAACTGAGAAAATAACCATGGGGTCCAAGCTTAGCCTGGAGGGAACGTAGAAGTACATAGAAGGACAGATGTTATAAAAATGATTTTGTCTGGTTTGGGGAAAGTGAGATTCATATGAATACTCATGAAAGTTTCTATACTAGTTGCCTTGACCTTGTAAGACCAATTATGATGAGGGCAGATTCAGGCAGAACAAATTTCCAAACAGCTACCAGATGCCCCAGGGTTGCCAGCAAATACACTTTGTGAGTTCAGTCCCCTTATCTGGCTCGGGATGGGAAACCAGAGGCCATGGAAAAATGGGTCACTATTGCAACTGTCTAGCTGAGATACCCAGGAGAAGAAGCAGATATCTAATTCAGAATCTGATATGGATACACCTTTTTTACTCTCAGGCTTACACTTCTTCCTATTCTGCATCTAGAAAGAATCTGGGAATCCAACATCCCAGATTTTTTTTCTAAAGATTTGCTTATTTATTTTGAAGAGAGAGAGAAAGCACACCACTAGGGGGAGGGGCAGAGGAAGAGAATCTTCAAACAGACTCCCCACTGAGCATGGAACCAGATGCAGGGCTTGAATCCTCTACCCCTGAGATTATGACATGAGCCCAAACCAAGAGTTAGACACCACATGCCCAGATACATTCAAAAAGAGAGGGCCTGCCAGATTAGAAATGTTACAGAAAAATCCACTTCTTCCTTGAAGAGAAAAAAATGTGTGCTTTCATTTTTCAAGGAGAAAGGGAGCACAATGAAAGCATTCTTCAGATGAGAATATGCAATGAAAAGAATCATAACATTGGTAGAAGCATGAAGAATGATTGACTAAGAAAGGTGGCGTTTCACAGTATCTTCCCAAAAGCCTCATGAAAGGAAGAGTGTGATCCCACTGTTTCTCACCATAAAATCTGTTCTTTGAACACCTATGCTCTGGCTTCAGGGCATACATCATAGTAGAAAACTGTAGTCTGGACTTCTACCACAAAGTAGTAACAATATTCACCTTGGGATTTTGAAAACCCTTGGGAAATTGTCACATCATTTCCTTCAAAAGTTTTGGCAGAGAACAGTGCAGATTCCGGGAGTCAGCATCACCAACAAAGATGGGAAGGTAAATAAAGGGTTGCCCCAGTAATTCTTGTTCTCAACATTGACTAATTAATTAGGTGTGCCCAGGCACCAGCCATGCCTTTACTATCTGCCCCATCTCTTCAGCAACTAATAAGGTTTGAGGGCCTGCACTCTCTGCTCACTGGCTGGGTCCATTCTGCTTGGTGACCATGCAATGTTGTGACAAAAAATATCACACAGGCTTCACACTTTCCTGTCAGCACCTCAGTGTCGACACAGTAAAGCAAGGATGCTTCTCCACACGGAAAGGTGAGAATATAATGGAAGAGCATAGTGCAAGAGAAAGTCTTGGAGCAGGTGCACGCATAACATGGAGCACTGCCGCGGAAGGATATTTGTCTCAGCAGCACCAAGGGTGAAACTTAGAAGTTGTTGCTCCCAGTAGCTACTATAGGAGGTGACAACATAGGAGAGGTCAGAGGAAAGTTGTGTGGTTAAGTGGGCTTCTACCTACTGAGGGAGGCAGAGCCAAACCTTTCATCAGAACCATAAGTAGTCGGGGAGTCCAGCTCTAGCCCAGAATTGAGGGCAGTGAAATGTTGGTTTAGTCTGTCTGCTCCTTTGTGAAGTTTCAGTGGTCCAGGCTACCATGTAGGCTTGTGCTGTGAAATGCTCTGGGCTATGGACACACGGCTTTGTCATTCAGAACACCAGCAGCATGGGATGCATATTCACCCCACTCTGGGCCAACAGACTGTGACAACTGAGTTTCATTCTCCTCTCCTTTCCCCTGAACCCACAGCAAACTCTTGTTCTTTGGAAGACAATAGCTGCAAGAGGAGGCAGCCCTGCCCCCTCATGAGGTGACCTCTGGTTATGCCTGGTCTCTGGGACACTGATCAACAGGAACAGAAAGAGAGGCTCCTTCAGGCTGTGTCACTGGCGTGAGCAGTTTGATTTCATGAGCTGACCTTCAGAGGACTTTGCCCACAGTGCATTAGTGAGAGGGACACTTTCACACTGCCACCTTTAGCCTATATTAATATGCTAAAGTCAAACACCATCCTGAGACAGGATGAGAGGACTCATCCTGATTGAGAAGACTGAGGAAGGAAGAATGTTCACTGAGCTTGGATGTAAGAGTGAGTGCATGAGTGTCAGGTGCCCAGCATGCCTCCCTGAACTTCTGTCACTCCCACCTTCATCACAGGACAGCAGGACCCTTTGGGGCAGGGATGAGTGAAACCTAAATTTACAATTTACCTCACGTTGTTGAGCAAACCCCCAATTTCTCTGGTCTCCAGTCTCTTCTTTAAAATGCTTCTTCTAAAAGTGATCTTCTCTAAGCACCATGTTATTTCATAGGTCAATAACACATCAGAGATATGATGTAATGAGAGATACAATTAAGATTAATAAAGCTAATCTTTCACTTAAGGTTGAGAGAACATCAACAATAGATTTGTTCCTGTTTTAAAACATTCCGTTACTGCATTTGGAAATAGCAGGTACTCCAGATTCTGGCATTCTGCCTAAAGTCCCAACTATGTGACCTAAGCTCTCTGGAACTCTCTAAGCCTCAGTTTCTGCTTCTGTAAAAGAAGCGGTTCATGGTTATTGTGAAGAGTAATAGAACTAATAATTTCAGTGACCAGCATTGAAAGCATAAATCTTCAACATATGATGATGATGACGATGAAAACTTGGACCACAAAATGTGTTGCATATTTTTAAATATTCAAGGGCAGTATCACTAATATTATTGTTATGTTTACTTACAAATTAATGTTGTTAAAAAATGTTGGGCACCTGGGTGGCTCAGATGATTAAGTGTCTACATTCAGCTCAGGTCATGATCCCACGGTCCTGGAATGGAGACCTCCATTGTGTTCCTTGCTCAGTGGGGCATCTGCTTAACCCTTTGACCCTCCCTGATCTTGTGTTTTCTCTCTCACTGTCGCTCTTAAATAAATAAATAAATAGAATATTTTAAAAACTTTTTAATAAAAAAAATGAATAACTACAATGCATTTTAACTATGACAATGTCAATAACTCTACTTATTGATGCTTTGTTTACACTATATTAATGATCATAATATTACACTTAGAATTTGAGGAACAAAGAAACATTGGCATCATATAACAAGTGAGTTACATGCTTTATCTTACTTCTCACAAGAACATGAACAGAAAGATCCTATCACCTGTATTCTAGAGAGTAAAAGTGAAGTTCACAAAGGTGAAGTACCTTTCTAAAAATGACCCGTCTATCAGGGGTTAGAACTCAGTATTGAACTAGTACTGAGCTCAGGTACTACTGATTGAAGAATCCGCTGGCTAAACTAATTAGCTATTGGTCTAGTCACCTTCATGAGCAAATAGCTTAATCCTGCTCCTCTGAAACCTTTGTGCTTGTTGATGTCGTTACTGTAGGTTAGACCAGCATTGATGATTCTGGAAAAAGATGTCCATGAAAATGGGGAATGGGACAACAGTCCAAGAATTCACCTTGTAGGGGTTTCCTGCCATCCAGCAAAAAGGAAAGGTCCCCTTCCAGGTGCACCTGCTGGCATACCTGGTGTCCATTGCAGGCAATGTGGTCATAGTCACCATCACCTGTGCTGACTCCAGGCTCCACACACCTATGTACTTGTTCCTCAGCATTTTCTCCTTCTTTGAGTGTTGTTTCATAAGTGTTGTTAATCCTAAATTGCTTGTCATCTTTCTCTCAGGCAAGCAAACCATTTCCTTTATTGCCTGTTTCTTACAAGCATCGGTCTTTGTATTTCTGGGAGCAGCAGGATTCCTCATCATAGTGGTGATGTCTCTGGATCAGTACGTGGCTGTTAGCAATCCTCTGCATTACCTGCATCATGAACCTGAAGACTTGCTTCCTCCTGGTAACTGTCTGCTTCGCTTTGGACTTCCCTCTCATCACTGGTTTGCTAGTAAAAGTCTCCCAGTTATCCTTCTGTGGTCCCCATGTCATTCCCCACTTTTTCTGTGACATTGGCTCCCTGATTCTTCTCTTCTGTTCTGACACCAGGTCTGTTGAAATGTTGGCCTTTGTTCTCACTTCCCTTATCCTGTTGACATCCCTTATCATAACCACCACTGCATACAACAACATAGTAGTCACAATCCTGCTATTTCCCCCAGCCAAGGAGAAACAGAAAGTTTCCTCCACCTGCTCCTATCACCTCCTTGTCCTCTCTCCGATGTACTGCAGCTGTGTGTTTATATATGTGAAATGAAAGCAAATGAACAGGCTGGACTCCAACGGGGGGGCTGCCCTTGTGAACATGGTGGTAACCCCACTGCTCAACCCTGTCATCTACACTCTGCAGAACAAGCAGGTACACCGGGTTCTGAGGGAGACAATGTGCAGAAAGAAAGAATTAAGATAAAAAAATCATATGACTTTGGTGTGGAAGTCCAGAAAAACATTGGTCTTCATTCTGGCCAAGCTAGCTTTCCAAAGAGTTAATCAGTGTCTCTGACAGCCACACTTGATCAACACATTTTAGCAAAATAGAAATCCATTTCTCAAGGTCTCATTTTAGTTGGGTCTGCATAATTGTCTTCTCCATAAATTTTCCACCTTTGATGACAATGATTCATTGCAAAATCCTTTACTGAATTGGTAGTTTTCCCTCTGATAAGCGATGTGCACTTAATTTCCAAAATTTAGTTATTTATATACTTTTTAATTCACTTCTTTCAAACCAATGACATGACTGAACAAAATTAATAATGATTTGACAAAAAGCATTTAGATAATTAATAGAAGGTTGTATATTATGCTGTGATACAGAGGCAAATGATGGAAATAGTACCAGTGCATTGGTCAACATTCCCTCCATGCCTGGATTAGGGAAATAATTATTATAGTACCCTTCACATTGGAATATGTATTGTTTGCATCAGGTGTGCTCTTAAATGTTGTTCTTGGACCTTAGCTTAGCTACATATGAATGCATTGTTCCCATGCTAGAGAGAAATAGAATTGCTCTCAGGTCCAGAACATTTTCTAAGGAGAGGGGAAAACCACAGCAACCCACGGTAGAGCAAAGCTCATATTTCCTAAATTATTTATTTTAGCTTCAGCATAATGCACACTTATGATTAGTACTTATCCTAAGCTCTTACCACAGAATGGTTCTGTATACCAGTTGAAGGGTGTACTTTTTAAATATTGCTATAAATTCTGCCAAAGATTTAAGTAGGTGGAACTTAAGTTACTTGCTTTTCTAATTCATATTGTTAGGGGAAAAAATTTTTTTCCTGGTTGCCTTGTATTGTCAGCTGTAAGGTTATCTTCTGTTTGACAATGTATTCTAAAATCAACATTTTCATGATCTCAATCCTTAAACCTTTGTATTTTTTACACGTACTTTTTCCAGTTAGGATTTATCTATTTATTCATCAGAAGGAAAATATCTAAAAAAGCTGAGACAATTTATTTTGTTTGTCTTTAACCCAAAAAGCAGAGGTTAGATTATCTCAAATACATTTTGTGAAACATGTTCTATGCCATAATTAGCTCCAGTTTGCCCCCCAAAAATCATAGGTGATTCACTATACACATTCTATTAAAAGGAATTTGCAAAGCCATGATCAGAGTAGGAAAGTGCATACAAACTGTTACAGGAATCAAAAGAAAGAGAGTGATGTCTTAGGGAAGAAGAAATGGAATGGTATGCAAGGAGACCTGAGTAGACCCTGAATCCCATGCACTAGATAAGCTTGCTTTTGCCTTTGACTGATCAACTTCCAAGAACAAACAAGTCACCTTCTCCATAAAATATGGAGATTGAGCCAGATGACCTCTAGGGTCCCCTTGAAAATACTCATGGACATAGTAGCAAGATGCTGCAGGAACATGGAAATAATGTTCTGCCCTGAGAGCTTACCACTGAAGAGTGTATGAAAGTGGTTGAGTTTCAGTAATGTGGGAGTAAATCTAGGAATTGTGGTCAAACTACTAAAAAGAGTGTGAACCTCCCCAACTTTTACTAATGATTGGATAATAATTTATTATACTTAAACTAATTAAATGCACTTTATAATACCTTGAGATAGAATATGGTTGAAGAGTGAGCCTGACAAACACAAAAATGAAGACTAGAAATCTAAAACTGAGTCTATAATCCAAGGTTGATTGTTACCAGCCATATATGGTACCAAGATAAGGACAAACTCTAAGGTAGAGATTAGTATACTAGATTCTGGTGCCATAAAATGTTTTATTTTATTTCATTTTTATTTTCTCAAAATTTTTATTTATTTATTTAACACAGAGAGTAAGAGAGAGATCACAAGTAGGCAGAAGCAGAGAGAGACAAGATGGCGGGGAAGTAGGAGGAGGCACCGTTTCAACCCGTACCCTAAAGTGAGCTGATTACCTACCAAAGAACTCTGATCACCCATGAAATCACCCTGAGATCAGAATTATACACATCTGGATCTCTACAGGGGCAGAAGATTCCAGTGGGCAGGTAAAGTGGAGTGGGAACATTGGACTGATATCGGAAGATAAACAAAAGGGGGAGGGAGCCACCAGAGGTGACCGATTGGAAAGTAATACCCCAATATGAGAGTACCCTGCGTCTGGGGACCAACATTAACTTGGTCCAGTTGAAAGCTCTCAAAAAAAGCAAAGGATCATGGGGGGGGGCGGGGAAACTGTGGGAATTGGGGTAGTAGGGACAGGGGCTGAAGTCCCCATAACCTGGACAGCCACCCCTGGCACTGAACTAGAGAGAATGCGGCAGAGAAACCAACTCTTGATCCCTGAGCTGCCAGCGTGCCCGAGAACTCGTGGGGACCGGCTCCCGTGAGGGGCTGGGAGCCTCGCCAGATGGCAAAATGCTGTGCCGTGCCATCAGAGCCTGAGACATGCATGCCCAACACCCTCCTCTGGGAGGAGTGTGCACAGACATCAGCCCAGTGCTCTTGGACCTGGAAAAACCAGGCACTCCAAGCCTGGGTCAGCAGGAAAATCTCAGTGTGTGTTCGCTGCTTGGAACCTCTCTGGCAGTCTGGAACTTCCCAGACAGCCACCGCAGCCATGGTTTTGGGTACAAGCAAGAGATCCTGCATCCCCAAAGACCACAACTCAGAACCTGCTTTCCAGCAGCTGAGGGGGAACTTATGTGCTCTGAAGCACCCACAGGGGAGCAGACTGAGGCTTCTCTCTGAGAGGGAGGTCAGAGTGCAGTTTGCTTTCCTCTAAACCTCCCAAAACCATCAAAAGCTGTCAAGGCAAGAGAAAACAAATGAACAAACATAAAAACCTCCAGAGAA
The DNA here is from genome assembly GCF_030435805.1 of Mustela lutreola. Taxonomy (NCBI): domain Eukaryota; kingdom Metazoa; phylum Chordata; class Mammalia; order Carnivora; family Mustelidae; genus Mustela; species Mustela lutreola. The sequence goes on from NC_081293.1 coordinate 38,998,296, forward strand.
CAAAAGCCTGAAAACCCAGTTTCCTCAGAGACCACCCACTTGAGGGGAGTGGGAGGACTTAACTCAGGGAACATCATTGACTGAAAACCCACGTGGCAGGCCCCTCCCCCAGAAAACCAACCAGGGGGGAACAAAAAAAGAAAAGAAAAAAAAAGAGACGACAAGAGAACAACCACCACTACTTCATGGATACAACCTTTATTTTTAACTCGTTCCCACTATTTTGGTTCATATTTTTAAATAGATTTTTTTAAATTTTTTTCCTCTTTTATTTATAATTCTACCTAGGAACCACAAACAGACAAGTGAAGTACAAAGCAGCGACAGATGATCATCATCTCTACCCCATCTTTTAACATTGTGAGAACTGATGAGCTCTCGCCTGATGAGGAATTGGAAAAACAGGAAGAGGAATTATTTGCCTGGTATCAAGACTTGTATATTAATAGTTGTCTGTCATGTTAGTGCATAGCTAACTGATAGAGAAACAAATTGTTTAACAATCTGCTTGTCTTGCTAATATGCATATTAAAGGAAAATGAAGTAAAAACAAGTCTTCAGGATGGTCTCTTAACCAAATGTGTGACTGATTTTTAAGCCATTTTAATATTACCACAAGTACTAATATTTTTTACTGATAGAATATTGGTCTGAATAATGATTTTATTAGATGCCCATGAACTAACTGGATACACTTTTATTCAAGAAATGATGAGTAAAGGGACCCTTGGGTGGCTCAGTAGTGAAGCGTTCTGCTTTCGGTTCAGGTCGTGATCCCAGGGTCCAGCAGGAAGCCTGCTTCTCCCTCTCCCTCCGCCCACTGCTCTGCCCACCTATGCTCTCTATCTCTATCAAATAAATAAATACAATAAAAAATTGTATCTTTAGGGGCACCTGGGTGGCTCAGTGGGTTAAAGCCTCTGCCTTCAGCTCAGGTCATGATCCCATGGTCCTGGGACTAGCCCCGCATTGGGCTTTCTGCTCAGCAGGGAGCCTGCTTCCCTTCCTCTCTCTCTGCCTGCCTCTCTGACTACTTGTGATCTCTGTCTGTCAAATAAATAAATAAAATCTTTAAAAACAATTGTATCTTTAAAGTTCAAAAAAGAATGTGCTTTAATTATCACAGTCCCTGGTAAGGTTTGATATATTCATTCCAACAGCCTAGATCACAAAAAGTATCAATAATTTGTACTGTCTCAGGAATAAAATGATCAATTCAAAAGGAGATTGGTAAACAATACTCAAACCAATTTTTATACTTGAAAAACATCTAAACACAACATTGAAACAGATGCGACATGCTGCCCCAGGTCCTTATAATCCTCCATAATGATTAGGTATGCTTATGTCATGCCTACTTTAATAACAAATTCATAATTATTTTTATTATAATTCAGAATAGGCCAATCATATAGTGCTCTGTAGAAATAACATGCCAGTTAAAGAAAAAAAGGCACTGGAAGCTGACTCAAGGGTAGCTTTTTATTCTGTGAATTCTAATATTTATGCTAAGCATGGCCTGTTCAGAAGTTTTTAAAAGTAAAGGAAAATCAGAATTGAATAAAAGTTCTAGGGACTAATTTACACATTTCTTTTTCTTTTGGGGGGATTGTATTTATTTATAGATAATTTTTTAAAATACTTATCATCACAGTGAGATGTCCAGTACATCAAATTCCATAATCTTTTAACCTGAACTTTTGATACATATATCCGTGTTTTCCTTTTGCTTTTCTATTTTTCTTAAATTTTTTAAAATTTTAGTTTAGTTTAGTCTAGTTTATTTTTTTATTTTTATTTTCTAATATTCATATAGAGTTAAACTTCAGGGTAATGCCCTTTCCCCAATCAATGCTACCCCTATAGGAAACCAATTTTTAATCCCCCTTTATCTTAGGAAAGTTGAGTCCTTTAACAAAGTTATCAAGATACATCCATGAAGAATCAAAATGACCTTCCTCGCCCACACTGAGAATTTGTAACCTATCTCCCATCTTTTTCTGTGGCCAGTGTTTCTGTGTATTTGTGTTTGTCCTGATAGTATATAAATCTTATACTTGGGGTTCTTTTTGACAAGGTTCTTCCTTTTTTGCATATATATATATTTATATATATATATATATATATATATATATATATATTTATCTCTTGTCATATAATTTGTCAGTGTTTTTGTTTGTATACTTCATAATTCTTACCTTGGGCTGAGCCTTCTCTTTTATCTTCCCTTTTCTTCCTCTCTCTCTCTCTCTTTCTCTACATCCATTCAGTCATCTCTCACCAAAATGACTAGGAGGAGGAATGCCCAACAGAAGAAAAATACAGAGAATGGGCCTTCTGCAAAAGTGCTAATAGCTATCGACATAGACAATATGTGGGAAAGGGAATTTGGGCTGACAATTATCCAGGCATAGCTAGGTTGGAGAAAGCCATGGATGACCAAATGGAATTGATTAGGGCAGAACTGAAAGCCACCAGGGATGATGTTCAAAATGTTGTCAATGAGTTCCAATCTAATCTAAATTCTCTAAAAGCTAGGGTAACTGAAACAGAAGATAGAACTAGTGATCTGGAGGACAAACGGATAGAGAGAAAGGATCAGGAGGAAGCCTGGAACAAACAGCTTAGAAGCCACAAATACAGAATCAGGGAAATAAATGATGCCATGAAACATTCAAATGTCAGAATTATTGGAATCCCTGAAGGGGAGGAGAAAGAAAGAAGTCTAGAAGATATAGTGGAACAAGTTCTCCATGAAAATTTTCTGAATCTCACGAAAGGAACCAGCGTTCATGTACTAGAAACAAAACGGATTCCCCCCAAGATTATAGATTCTCAACAGTCCTCAAGACACCTAATAGTAAGAATGAAGAATTATAATTGTAGACAGACTCTCTTGAAAGCAGCCAGGACAAAGAAGCTCCTTACGTACAGAGGAAAGTCCATCAGAATAACATCAGACCTGTCCATAGAGACCTGGCAAGCCAGAAAGGGCTGGAAAGATATATTCAGGGCACTGAATGAGAAGAACATGCAGCCAAGAATACTTTATCCAGCAAGAATGACATTCAAAATAGATGGAGAGATAAAGAGTTTCCAAGACTGGAAAGACTTAAAAGACCTTGCAACAACCAAGTCAACACTGTAGGAAATATTAAGGGGGGGTTCTATAAAAGAGAAAAAGTCCTAAAAATATCATTGAACAGAAATATAGAGACAATCAACAGAAAGAAAGACTTTAAAGGTAACACAATGTCAATAAAAACGTATCTATCAATAATCACTCTAAATGTGAATGGCCTAAATGTGCCCATAAAACTATACAGGGTTTCAGATTGGATAAAATGACAGGACCCATTCATATGTTGTCTACAAGAGACCCATTTTGAAACTAAAGATACACCCAGATTGAAAGTGAAGGGATGGAGAAGCATCTTTCATGCCTATGGGCCTCAAAAGAAGGCCAGGTAGCAATTCTCATATTAGATAAATTAGATTTTAAACTAAAGACTCTAGTCAGAGATACAGAAGGACACTACATCATTCTTAAAGGGACTATCCACCAAGAAGTTCTAACAATTGTAACTATCTAGGGCCCCCAATAAAGGAGCAGCCAATTGCATAAGAAAACTATTAATTAAGATAAAGAGTCATATTGATATGAATAAATTAATAGTAGGAGATCTTAACATGCCTCTCTCAGAAATAGCTCATTGAAGCAGAAAATCATTAAAGAAACAAGAGCATTGAATGACACATTGGAACAGATGGACCTCAAAGATATATACAGAACATTGCACCCTAAAACAACAGAATACTCATTCTTCTCAAGTGCACATGGAACCGTCTCCAGAATAGACCACATACTGGGTCACAAATCAGGACTCAACTGATACCAAAAGACTGACATTATTCGCTGCATATTCTCAGATCACAATGCTTTGAAACTGGAGCTCAATGACAAGGAAAAGTTTGGAAGGAACTCAAACACCTGAAAGCTAAAGACCACCTCGCTTAAGAATGCTTAGATCAACCAGGAGATCAAAGAAGAACTTAAACAATTCATGGAAACCATTGAGAATGAAGACCCTTCAGTCCAAAACCTGTGGAATACAGCAAAGGCGGTCCTAAGGGGGGAATACATAGCCACCCAAGCCTCCCTCAAAAAAATTGAAAAATCCAGAATACACCAGCTGTCTCTACACCTTAAAGAGCTGGAGAATCAACAACAAATCAAACCAACTCCACACATAAGAAGGGAAATAATCAAGATTAGAGCAGAGATCAATGAGGTAGTAACCAGAGATACAGTAGAACATATCAATGAAATTAGAAGCTGTTTCTTTGAAAGAATCCATAAGACTGATAGACCATTGGCCACACTAATCCAAAAGAAAAGAGAGAAAGCCCAAATTAATAAAATTATGAATAAAAAGGGAGAGATCACAAGTAACACCAAGGAAGTAGAAACAATCATCAGAAGTTATTATCAACAGTTATATGCCAATAAGCTAAGCAAACTAGATGAAATGGATGCATTCCTGGAAAACTATAAACTCCCAAAATTGACCAGGAAGAAATCGACAACCTAAATAGACTGATATCTAGTAACAAGTTTGAAGCAGTGATCAAAAACCTCCCAAAAAACAAGAGCCCAGGACCTGATGGATTCCCTTCGGAATTCTAACAAACGTTCAAAGAAGAAATAACACCTATTCTCCTGAAGCTGTTTCAGAAAATTGAAGCAGAAGGAAAACTTCCCGACTCTTTCTATGAAGCCAGCATTACCCTGATCCCCAAACCAGGCAAAGACGCTATCAAAAGGAGAATTTCAGACCAATATCACTGATGAATCCATGGATGCTAAGATCCTCAACAAGATCCTAGCAAACAGGATTCAATAGCTCATTAAAAAGATTATCCACCATGACCAGGTGGGATTCATCCCTGGATTAAAAGGATGGTTCAACTTTCGCAAATCAATGTGCTAGAACAAGTCAATAAGAGAAAAGAGAAGAACCACACAGTCCTCTCAATTGATTCAGAAAAAGCATTTGGCATTTCATTCTCCAATGAAGACATCTGACTAAGATGCTTCAAAGTATAAGGATAGAAGGAACATTCCTGAACTTCATAAAATCTATCTATGAAAGACCCACAGCAAATATCATCCTCAATGGGAAAAAGCTCGCAGTCTTTCCATGGAGATCAGGAACATGACAAGGATGCCTGTTCTCACCATTCCTGTTCAACGTAGTACTGGAAGTCCTAGCAACAGCAAGCAGATAAGAAAGAGAAATAAAAGGTATTCAACTTGGCAATGAAGAAGCCAAACTCTCTCTCTTCACAGATGGCATGATTCTTTATATGGAAAACCCAAAAGACTCCACCCCCAAACTACTGGAACTCATGCAGCAATTCAGTAACGTGGCAGGATACAAAGTCAATGTACAGAAATCAGTGGCTTTCTTCTACACTGACAATGAAAATACAGAAAGGGAAATTAGAGAATCAACTCCATTTACTATAGCACCAAGAACCATAAGATACCTGGGAATAAACCTAACCAAAGAGGTAAAGGATCTGTCCTCAAGGAACTACAGAACGCTCATGAAAGTAATTGAAGAAGACACAAAAAGATGGAAGACCATTCCATGCTCTTGGATCAGAAGAATAAACATTGTTAAAATGTCTATACTGCCTAGAGCAATCTATACTTTTAATGCCATTCCGATCAAAATTCCACCAGTATTTTTCAAAGAGTTGGAGCAAATAATCCTAAAATTTGTATGGAATCAGATGAGACCCCAAAATGCTAAGGAAATGTTGAAAAACAAAAACAAAACTGGGGGCATCACGCTACCTGATTTCAGGCTTTACTACAAAGCTGTGATCACCAAGACAACATGGTACTGGCATAAAAACAGACACATGGACCAGTGGAACAGAGTAGAGAGCCCAGATATGGACCCTCAACTCTATGGGCAAATAATCTTCGACAAAGCGGGAAAAAATATACAGTGGAAAAAAAAAGACAGTCTCTTCAATAAATGGTGCTGGGAAAACTGGACAGCTATATGTAGAAGAGTGAAACTCGACCATTCTCTTACACTGTACACAAAGATAAACTCGAAATGGTTAAAAGATCTCAATGAGAGGGCACCTGGGTGGCTCAGTGGGTTAAGCTGCTGCCTTCGGCTCAGGTCATGATCTCAGGGTCCTGGGATCGAGGCCGGAGTCGGGCTCTCTGTTCAGCAGGGAGGCTGCTTCCCTCTCTCTCTCTCTGCCTGCCTCTCTGTCTACTTGTGATCTCTCTCTGTCAAATAAATAAATACAACTAAGGGTTGCTGGGGGGAAGGAGGTTGAGAGAAGGGGATGGGACTATGGACATTGGGGAGGGTATGTGCTTTGGTGAGTGCTGTGAAGTGTGTAAACCTGGTGATTCACAGACCTGTACCCCTGGGGATAAAAATATATGTTCATAAAAAATAAAAAATTTTTTAAAAATCTTAAAAATATTTATAAAAAAGATCTCAATGAGAGACAGGAATCCATCAGAATCCTAGAGGAGAACATAGACAGTATCCTCTTTGATATCAGCCACAGCAACTTCTTTCAAGATATGTCTCCAAAGGCAAAGGAAACAAAAGTGAAAATGAACTTTTGGGACTTCATCAAGATCAAAAGCTTCTGCTCAGCAAAGGAAACCATCAACAAAACAAAGAGGCAACCCACGGAATGGGAGAAGATATTTGCAAATGACAGGACAGACAAAAGGTTGATATCCAGGATCTATAAAGAACTCCTCAAACTCAACACACACAAAACAGACAATCATATCAAAAAGTGGGCAGAAGATATGAACAGACACTTCTCCAATAAAGACGTACAAATCGCTATTAGACACATGAAAAAATGTTCATCATCACTAGCTCTCAGGGAGATTCAAATTAAAACCACATTGAGATACCACCTTACACCAGTTAGAATGGCCAAAATTAGCAAGACACAGCATGTGTTTAAGAGGATGTGGAGAAATAGGAACTCTCTTACACTCTTGGTGGGTATGCAAGTTGGTACAGCCACTGTGGAGACCAGTGTGGAGATTCCTCAAGAAATTAAAAATAGATTTTCTTTATGACCCTGCAATTGCACTCCTGGGTATTTACCCCAAAGATACAGATGTAGTGAAAAGAAGGGCCATCTGTCCCCAATGTTTATAGCAGCAATGGCCACGGTCGCCAAACTGTGGAAAGAACCAAGATGCCCTTCAACGGACGAATGGATAAGGGATGATGTGGTCCATATACACTATGGAGTAATTGTGCCTCCATCAGAAAGCGTGAATACACAACTTTTGTATCAACATGGATGGGACTGGAAGAGATTATGCTGAGTGAAATAAGTCAAGCAGAGAGAGTCAATTATCATATGGTTTCACTTATTTGTGGAGTATATCAAATAGCATGAAGGACAAGGGGAGATGGAGAGGAGAAGGGAGTTGTGGGAAATTGGAAGGGGAGGTGAACCATGAGAGACTATGGACTCTGAAACACCACCTGAGGGTTTTGAAGGGGTGGGGGGTGGGAGTTTGGGGGAACCAGGTGGTGGGTATTAGGGAGGGTACAATTGCATGGAGCACTGGGTGTGGTGCAGAAACAATGAATACTGTTACACTGAAAAGAAATTAAAAATAAAAAAAAATCAATGGGCAGAGGCAGGCAGAGAGAGAAGGGGAAGAGAGCTCCCCACTGAGCAGAGTCTGATGTGGAGCTTGATTTCAGGACCGTGAGACCATGACCTGAGCCAAAGGCAGAGGTCCCACACACTGAGCCACCCAGGCATCTCCAAAAATTACCCAATTTTAATTTCTTTCCATAGGAAAAGAAATTTGAAGCTTTTTTTTTTAAGATTTTATTTATTTATTTGACAGAGAGTCAGAGCCAAAGCAGAGGGAGAGGGAGAAGCAGACTCTGCTCTTCAACTCCGCAGGAAGCAGCCTAATGTGGGACTCTATCCCAGGACCCTTGGATCATGACCTGAGCCAAAGGCAGATGCTTAACCTAGTGAGCCACCCAGGTGCCCCCATAAAATGTTTTGAGACAAATCCCATAACCTAACTCTATGTTGAAGATACTTGCAATCATAAGTTTTAAACCACTTCATTGGTATGTGATTCATGTATAAAAAGCTATAGATATTTACTGTATACAAGTTGTTATGTTTTGAGATAAGATTACGCCTTGAAACCATCATCACTATCAAACCCAGGAACCTATCAATCACCTCCAAAAATTTCTTCCTGACCGCATGGTTGCTATCTTTTTTTTTTCCCTTATATTTCAGGTAAAAAGCACTTAAGATCTAGCCTCTTAGCAAATTTTTTTAAAATATATTATTTATTTATTTGACAGACAGAGATCACAGGCAGGCAGAGAGAGGGGGAAGCAGGCTCCCTGCTGAGCAGAGAGCCTGATGTTGGACTTGATTCCAGGACCCTGGGACCATGACCAGAGCCAAAGGCAGAGGCTTAACCCATTGAGCCACCCAGGTGCCCCTCTTAGCAAATTTTTAAGTATACAGTAAAGTATTGTTGACCATAGGCTATGTTATACAGATCTCCAGAATATATTATGTATAACTGAAATTTGATCAATACCTCCTTATTTCCATACCCTTTCCAGCCCCTGACAATACTTGTATGCTCTGCTTCCATATATTTTTTAGATTCCAAATACAGGTGAGATCATGCAAAGTTTATTTTTCTGTCTGGTCTTTTTTCCATAGAATAATGTCTTCCAGGTATACCCATGTTCTTGCAAGTGACAGGACCTTCTTTGTAAAGTCTAAATGAGATTTATATATATATATATATATATATATATATATATATATATACATATATATATGTATATATATATATATATGAATCTCATATATATATATGACGTTTTCTCTACCCATTCCTTTTTACATGGACTTTCAGTTTATTTGCCTTCCTTAGCTGTCATGATTAATGCTACAGTGAACTTGGGAGTACAGATATCTCGTTGAGACTTGTATTTCAATTTCTTTGGATGTATACGCAGAGGTGGGATTGTTGGTTCAAATGGTAATCTCATTTTGAAATGTTTCAGGAAACGCTATATTGTTTACCAGAGTGTCTGTACCATTTACATTTTCATTAATACTGTACAAGGGTTCCTTTTTTTCTACAACCTTGGAAATACTTATCCTTTATTTTTGGTTTTGTTTTGGGTTTTTTTTTGTTTGTTTGTTTGTTTGTTTGTTTTGGCTTGGATTGGGTTTTTTTGGGGGGTTTTTTGTTTTTTGTTTTAATTTTTTATTTTTTATAAACATATATTTTTATCCCCAGGGGTACAGGTCTGTGAATTACCAGGTTTACACACTTCACAACACTCACCAAAGCACATACCCTCCCCAATGTCCATAATCCCACCCCGTTCTCCCAAACCCCCTCCCCCCAGCAACCCTCAGTTTGTTTTGTGAGATTAAGAGTCACTTATGGTTTGTCTCCCTCCCAATCCCATCTTGTTTCATTGATTCTTCTCCTACCCACTTAAGCCCCCATGTTGCATCACCACTTCCTCATATCAGGGAGATCATATGATAGTTGTCTTTCTCCGCTTGACTTATTTCGCTAAGCATGGTACTCTCTAGTTCCATCCATGTTGTCGCAAATGGCAAGATTTCATTTCTTTTGATGGCTGCATAGTATTCCATTGTGTGTATATACCACATCTTCTTGAGTTTTTGTGGGGTTTTTTTTTGTAATATTCATCTAAAGAAGCATGAGGTGATATCTCATTGTCGTTTTACTTGTATTTTTTCATAGTGATGTTTGCGTTTCTATTACTGATGGTGAGCATCTTTTCATGTACCTGTTGGCCCTTTGTATACCGTCTTTGGGAAAATGTCCATTTCGTCTCTCTGCCCATTTTTTCCCACTTTTTTGAAGTTTTTGTTCAAAATTCAATTAGTTAATATACAGTGTAATATTAGTCTCAGGAGTACAATTTAGTGATTTAACACTTACAACACCCAGCGCTCTTCACAAGTGACCTCCTTAATCCACACTACCTATTTCGCCTGTGTCTCCAGCAACCTCCTTTCTGGTAACCATTATTTTGTTCTCTATGGTTAAAAGTCTGTTTCTTGGTTTGCCTCTCTCTCTTTTTTCCCCTTGTACTCCTTTTTGTTTTTTTTTTTTGCTCCTTTTTTTTCTTCTTAAATTCCACATATGAGTGAGAGGACACGGTATTTGTCTTTCTTTGACTTACTTCACTTACTGTAATAATTTTTAGCTTCATCCATCCATTCTTTCTGATGATTGAGTAATATTCCATTGTGTATATATCACATTCTCTTTATCCATTCATCAGTTAATAGATATTGGGGCTCTTTCTATAATTTGGGTATTGAGGATAATGCAGCTATAAATATTGGGGTGCATGTTTCCCTTTAAATCAGTATTTTTTAATCTATTGGGCAAATATCTAGTAGTGCAACTGCTAGATCATCAGATCGTTCTCTTTTTAACAATTTTGGAACCTTCATAGTGTTCTCCAGACTGACTGCACTAGTTTGCATTCCCACTAACAGTGCAAGAGGCTTTCCCTATCTCTGCATCCTTGCCAGCACCACTTATTTCTTGTATTGTTATTAGCTATTCCTGAGAGGTGTGAGATGGTATCCCATCATGGTTTTGATTTGTATTATCCTGATGATGACAGATGTTAAGCATCTTTTTATAAGAAAAGATGTTAGCCATCTGGATGTCTTTTTTTGAAAAGTATCTATTTGTATCTTCTGCCCATTTCTTAATTGGGTTATTTTTTGGTTTTGAGGTGTATTTGGTTTTGTTAAGTTATTTGTAGGTTTTGGATACTAACCCTTTATCAGATATGTCATTTGCAAATATCTGCTCCCATTAAACGGGCTGATTTTTAGTTTTGTGATTATTTTCTTTGCTGTACAGAAGATTTTATCTTTTTTTTTTTAATTTTCAGTGGCTAGTGATGATAAACATTTTTTCATGTGTCTGATAGCCATTTGTCTTCATTGGAGAAGTGTCTGTTGATATCTTCTGCCCATTTTTGACATGATTATCTGCTTTTTGAGTGTTGAGTTTAAGAAGTTCTTTATAGATCCTGGATATCAACCTTTTATCTGTACTGTCCTTTGCGAATATCTTCTCCCATTCCGTGGGTTGCCTCTTTGTTTTGTTGACTGTTTCCTTTGCTGAGCAGAAGCTTTTGATCTTGATGAAGTGCCAAAAGTTCATTTTCACTTTTGTTTCCTTTGCCTTTGGAGACATATCTTGAAAGAAGTTGCTGTGGCTGATATCAAAGAGGATACTGTCTATGTTCTCCTCTAGGATTATGATGGATTCCTGTCTCTCGTTGAGATCTTTTATCCATTTCGAGTTTATCTTTGTGTACAGTGTAAGAGAATGGTCGAGTTTCACTCTTCTACATATAGCTGTCCAGTTTTCCCAGCACCATTTATTGAAGAGACTGTCTTTTTTTTCCACTGTATATTTTTTCCCGCTTTGTCGAAGATTATTTGCCCATAGAGTTGAGGGTCCATATCTGGGCTCTCTACTCTGTTCCACTGGTCCATGTGTCTGTTTTTATGCCAGTACCATGTTGTCTTGGTGATCACAGCTTTGTAGTAAAGCCTGAAATCAGGTAGCGTGATGCCCCCAGTTTTGTTTTTGTTTTTCAACATTTCCTTAGCATTTTGGGGTCTCATCTGATTCCATACAAATTTTAGGATTATTTGCTCCAACTCTTTGAAAAATACTGGTGGAATTTTGATCGGAATGGCATTAAAAGTATAGATTGCTCTAGGCAGTATAGACATTTTAACAATGTTTATTCTTCTGATCCAAGAGCATGGAATGGTCTTCCATCTTTTTGTGTCTTCTTCAATTACTTTCATGAGCGTTCTGTAGTTCCTTGAGGACAGATCCTTTACCTCTTTGGTTAGGTTTATTCCCAGGTATCTTATGGTTCTTGGTGCTATAGTAAATGGAGTTGATTCTCTAATTTCCCTTTCTGTATTTTCATTGTCAGTGTAGAAGAAAGCCACTGATTTCTGTACATTGACTTTGTATCCTGCCACGTTACTGAATTGCTGCATGAGTTCCAGTAGTTTGGGGGTGGAGTCTTTTGGGTTTTCCATATAAAGAATCATGCCATCTGTGAAGAGAGAGAGTTTGGCTTCTTCATTGCCAAGTTGAATACCTTTTATTTCTCTTTCTTATCTGCTTGCTGTTGCTAGGACTTCTAATACTATGTTGAACAACAGTGGTGAGAGTAGGCATCCTTGTCGTGTTCCTGATGTCAAAGGGAAGGCTGTCAGCTTTTCCCATTGAGGATGACGTTCACTGTGGGTTTTTCATAGAATTTATGAAATTGAGGACTGTTCCCTCTAGTCCTATAGTTTGAAGCATTTTAATCAGGAATGGGTGCTGGATTTTGTCAAATGCTTTTTCTGAATCAATTGAGAGGACTTTGTGGTTCTTTTCTCTTTTCTTATTTATTTGTTATATCACATTGATTGATTTGCAAATGTTGAACTACCCCTGCAACCCACGGAGGGTAGTTCAACATTCACAGATCAATCAATAATCTTTTTAATGTGCTGTTGGTTCCTTTTAGCTAGGATCTTGTTGAGAACCTTAGCATCCATATTCATCAGGGATATTTTCTAAAAGTCTCCTTTTTGGTGGATCTTTGCCAGGTCTGGGGATCAGGGTAATGCTGGCTTCCTAAAAAGAGTTTGGAAGTTTTCCTTCTGCTTCAATATTCTAAAATAGCTTCCGGAGAATGGGTATTATTTCTTCTTTGAAAGCTTGGTAGATTTCCCCTGGGAATCCATCAGATCCTATGCTCCTGTTTTTTGGGAGGTTTTTGAACACTGCTTCATTCTCATTACTAGATATGAGTCTATTCAGGTTGTCAATTTCTTCATTCAATTTTGGAAATTTATAGTTTTCCAGGAATGCATCCAATTCAGCTAGGTTGCTTAACCTATTGACATATAACTTTTTTTTTTTTAAGATTTTATTTATTTGACAGAGAGAGATCACAAGTAGGCAGAGAGGCAGGCAGAGAGAGAGGAGGAAGCAGGCTCCCTGCTGAGCAGAGAACCCGACGCGGGACTTGATCCCAGGACCCTGAGATCATGACCTGAGCCGAAGGCAGCGGCTTAACCCACTGAGCCACCCAGGCGCCCCGGCATATAACTTTTGATAATAATTTCTGATGATTGTTTCTATTTCCTTAATGTTAATTGTAATCTCTCCTTTTTCATTCATAATTTTATTAATTTGGGCTTTCTCTCTTTTATTTTGGATGAGTTTGGCCAATGGTTTATCAATCTTGTGGATTCTTTCAAAAAATCAGCTTCTAGTTTCATTGATGCATTCTATTGTATCTCCAGTTTCTATCTCATTGATCTCTGTTCTAATCTTGATTATTTTCCTTCCTGTATGTGGGGGTGGCTTAATTTGTTGTTGATTCTCCAGCTCTTTAAGGTGTAGAGACAGCTGGTGTATTCTGGATTTTTCAATTTTTTTGAGGGAGGCTTGGATGGCTATGTATTTCCCCCTTAGGACTGCCTTTGCTGTATCTCATTGCTTTTGGACTGAAGTGTCTTCATTATCATTGGTTTCCATGAGTTTTTTTAAATTCTTCTTTGATTTCCTGGTTGGTCCAAACATTCTTAAGCAAGGTGGTCTTTAGCTTTCAGGTGTTTGAGTTCCTTCCAAACTTTTCCTTGTCATTGAGCTCCAGTTTCAAAGCATTGTAATCTGAGAATATGCAGGGAATAATCTCAATCTTTTGGTATCGTTTGAGCCCTGATTTGTGACCCAGTATGTGGTCTATTCTGGAGAAGGTTCCATGTACACTCAAGAAGAATGAGTATTCTGTTGTTTTAGGGTGGAATGTTCTGTATATATCTATGAGATCCATCTGTTCCAATGTGTCATTCAATGCTCCTGTTTCTTTATTGATTTTCTGCTTCAATGATCTATTACTGAGAGTGGCATGTTAAGATCTCCTACTATTAATGTATTCATATCAATAAGACACTTTATCTTGATTAACAGTTTTCTTACGTAATTGGCTGCTTCCATATTGGGGGATAAATATTTACAATTGTTAGATCTTCTTGGTGGATAGTCTCTTTAAGAATGATGTAGTGTGGGACGCCTGGGTGGCTCAGTTGGTTGGACGACTGCCTTCGGCTCAGGTCATGATCCCGGAGTCCCGGGATCAGGCTCCCAGCTCCATGGGGAGTCTGCTTCTCCCTCTGACCTTCTCCTCGCTCATGCTCTCTCTCACTGTCTCTCTCTCAAATAAATAAAAATAAAATCTAAAAAAAAAAAATGATGTAGTGTCCTTCTGTATCTCTGACTACAGTCCTTAGTTTAAAATCTAATTTATCTGATATGAGAATTGCTACCTAGCTTCTTTTGAGGCCCACTGGCAAGAAAGATGCTTCTCCATCCCTTCACTTTCAGTTTGAGTGTATCCTTAGGTTCTAATAGGTCTCTCATAGACAACATATGGATGGTTCCTGTCTTTTTATCCATTTTGCACCCTGTGCCATTTTATGGGTGCACTGAGTCCATTCACATTGAGAATGATTATTGAGAGATACGTTTTTATTGACATCGTGTTAACTGTGAAGTCTCTCTTTCTATAGATTGTCTCCATATATTTCTGTTCAATGATATTCTTAGGTTTTCTCCTCTTTTATAGAACCCCCCTCAATATTTCTTGCAATACTGGCTTGGTGGTCACATACTCTTTTAAACCTTTCCAGTCTTGGAAGTACTTTATCTCTCCATCCATCTTGAATCTCATTCTTGCTGAATAAAATATTCTTGGCTGCATGTTCTTCTCATTTAGTGCCCTGAATACATCTTGGCAGCCCTTTCTGGCTTGCCAGGTTTCTGTGGACAGGTCTGAAATTATTCTGATGGGATTTCCTTTGTTCTTAAGCAATCTCTTCCCCCCTAGCTGCTTTCAAGAGCTCCTGTCTAAAATTATGATTCATCACTTTCACAATCAGGTGTCTTGAGGTCTTTCTAGGTTCTAGATCTTGGGGGCAGACCTGTCTGCCTCTAGTACGTGAATGCTGGTTCCATTTGCCAGATTGGGAAAATTTTCATGAAGAATTTGTTCAACTATATCCTCTAGTCTTTTTTTCTCCTCCCTCTCAGGGATTCCAATAATTCTGACGTTGGAACATTTCATGGCGTCATTTATATCCCTCATTCTTTTTTCATGGCTTCTAAGCTGTTTATTCCAGGCTTCCTCCTAATCCTTTTTCTCTGTCAGTTTGTTCTCCAGGTCACTAATTTTATCTTCTGCCTCAGTTACCCTAGCTTTTAGAGAATTTAGATTGAACTCATTGAGAGCATTGTTAACATCATCACTGGTGGCTTTCACTTCTGCCCTATTCAATTCCATTTTGTCACCAAAGGCTTTCTCCAACCTAGCTATTGCCTAGATAATTGTTAGCCTGAACTCCTTTTATGACATACTGTTTATGTCCATATTTAATAGCTCTGATGGATAGGTCCCAGTCTCTGAATTTTTCCTTTGTTGGGCATTCTTCCTCCTGGTCATTTTGGTGAGAGATGGCTGAATGGATGTGTAGGTGAATGTATCAACCATGGTGCAGGCAAGGTGCACTCTGGGACCCTTCTGAGCAATCAAGAGTCCCCACCAAAAAGTAGAAAAAGAGAGAAAAAGAGAAGGGAGGGTAGAGAGGAGGAAAAAAAAGAAATAAAAAAAAAAAAAAGAGAGAGAAGGCCCAACCCGAATGGACCCCAAAGGTAAGATTTATAAAGTATACAAACAAAAACAAACAAACAAAAAGACCATCAAAAGTAGATGACAAGAAAAAAAAAAGTAGATGACAAGAAAAATAAGTAAATAAATAAATAAAAAGAACCTAGCCAAAATGAACCCCAAGTATAAGATTTATACACTACCAGAACAAAAACAAATACACATAAACACTGACAGAAGAAAAAGATGAGAGGGTGGTTATAAATTCTCAGTGTGGGCTAGGAAGGTTATTTTGAGTCTTCTTGGACGTATCTTGATATCTTTGTTAAAGGACTCAATTTTCTTGAGATAAAGGGGTATTAAAACTGGTTTACATATAAAGGTAGCATTGATAGGACGCCTGGGTGGCTCAGTTGGTTGAGCAGCTGCCTTCGGCTCAGGTCATGATCCCAGCGTCCTGGGATCGAGTCCCGCATCAGGCTCCTTTCTCCGCAGGGAGCATGCTTCTCCCTCTGACTCTGCCTGCCACTCTGCCTGTGCTCGCTCTCTCTCTCTGACAAATAAATAAATAAATAATCTTTTTTTTAAAAAGGTAGCATTGATTGGGGAAAGGGAATTACTTTGAAGCTTATCTCTATATGAATATTAAAAATAAAATAAAATTAAAAAATAGAAAAGCAAAAAAACCCACAGGTATATGTATCAAAAAAGTTCAGGTTAAAAGGTTATTATGGAACTTGATATACTGAACATCTCATTGTGATGGTAAATAGGTTAAAATTTATTTAAAAATGAAAAGAATGAGAATAGTGGGAATGAGTTAAAAATAAAAGTTGTATCTATGAAGTAGTGGTGGTTGTCCTCTGGTTTGTTTGTTTGTTTGTTTGTTTTTGTCTGGCTTTCTGGGGGAGGGGCCTCCCAAGTGGTTTTTCAGGGAGTCTTGCTAGAGTCCTCCTACCCCCATCAAAGTGCTGAGCTCTGAGGAAAACAGTTTTTCGGGCTTTTGTTCTCTGGAGGTGTTTTTGTTTGGTGGGCTGGTTTTTCTAACCCCTGATGGCTTTTGGTGGGGGTTAGAGGAAAGCAAACTGTACCCAGACCTCCATCTCAGAGAGAAGCCTCCGTTTGTTCCTCTCTCAGTGCTCCAGACCACAAATTCCCCCTCTGCCACTGGCAGAGCACATCCCCAGTCACAATGTCTGGGGTCACAGGAATGCCCACTTGTACCCAAAACCATGAGAAATACTAGCCGTGGCTGCCTGGGCAGGTCCAGGCCACCAGAGAGGTCCCAACCAGAGAGAGCACACTCAAATTTTCATGCTGGCCAGAGCTCAGAGTGTTCAGAACCTCCTGGTCCTAGACAGTACTGGCTAGCGCCTGCACCGACCTTTCTCAGGGGAGGGCGTGGAGCATGACTCAGACCCTGGTCACACAGCACATGTGCAGAGTGCAAAAGGCTGCAGTTCTAGAGAGCGCAGGCTTACGTCCCCACACTAGACTCCCTCATGGGCGCAGCCACCCAGATGCTCTCAGGCATGCCAGCTGCTCAGGGACCAAGACCTGGATTCTTCGCTGCACTCTCTGGTTCAGCACCAGTGGTGGCCATCCTGGGTCCATGGGCTTAAGTCCCTGTCCCTAACCGCCCAATTCCACCAATTTCCCCTTAAGATCTTTTGCTATTTTTGAATGGTTTAAAGCAGACTCCAAGTTAATGCTGGTCCCCAATCACAGTGCACTCTCATAATTGGGGATTACTTTCAAATGGGTCACATCTGTTGGCTCCCTCCCCCTTTTGTTTATCTTCTGATATCAATCCTATGTTCCCACTCCACTTTACCTGCCACTGGCCTGAATTCTAGCAATTTTTTTTTGTGTGGAATCCTTTGGGGTTTTTATGTACAATATCATGTCCCCTGTGAATAGTGAATGTCTGATTTCCCCTTTGCCCATCTGGATACTCTTTATTTTTCTTTTTGTTTTCTGATCATGTATCTGACTGTGGAAAAAGGCTCTGTTTTTCCCCATTGAGAGTGATATTACCTATGGTTCTTTCATATATGGTCTTTATGATGTTGAGGGATGTTCCATCTATCCCTACTTTGTGGAGGGTTTTTATCAGGAAAGATGCTGTACTTTCTCAAATGCTTTTTCTGCATCAATTGACAGGATCATATGGTTCTTTTCTTTTATTTACATGGTGTATCATATTGATTGTATTGCAAATATTGAACCACACCTGCAGCCCAGGAATAAATCCCACTTGACTGTGGTGAAGAACTCTATCAATGTACTGTTGAACTCTATTTGCCAGTATTTTTTTGAGAATTTTTGCCTCCATGCTCACAAGGATATGGGTCTGTAATTCTTTTCAGTGAGCTCTTTTGTCTATTTTTGGAATCAAAGTAATGCTGGCCTTGTAGAATATGTTTGGAAGTTTTCCTTCCACTTCTATTTTTTGGAACAGTTGCAAAAGAATAGGTATTAACTCTTCTTTAACTGTCAGCTAAAATTCCTCTGGGAAACCGTCCTGCCCACAACTTTTGTTTCATGAGAGATTTTGAATACAGATTCAATTTCTTTGCTTGTTATACGTCTGCTCCATTTGTTGGCCTCGATAACTGATAACATTTGGCAATTATCCCCAGTGGCAATTTTCTAATAAAAAAATTATTCATTATTATTCCAATATTTTCCCCTTCAGTGGTCCAAGGAGCAATCGCCAAACACATTTTTAACGAATAAGATTCACATCTATAGCATTATCAATGCTCTCCATATATTACTTCAATAACCTAATGACACTTCTTGGCTGACTTTTTGCAGTTTTTAACATCATATAAATTTAGATTCAACCAAAAAATAGGGTTTGTTGATGTAATA
Organism: Mustela lutreola; assembly: GCF_030435805.1. Classification (NCBI taxonomy): domain Eukaryota; kingdom Metazoa; phylum Chordata; class Mammalia; order Carnivora; family Mustelidae; genus Mustela; species Mustela lutreola. The sequence goes on from NC_081293.1 coordinate 39,017,006, forward strand.
GTTATTTCAGTATTATAAACACTCTGAAAGGTTAATTATTATGTCTTGTGATGGAAACAGAATTTTATGCTGTGCTAGAATCTAGAAAAGAATAAAGTTTGTGCTTGTGTACAAAGCATTCCTGTATATCACTGTAATCTTATTTGACTAAACAAAACTTCTTTTCATAAAAATTGTTTTCCTTACTTCAGAAAAATATTGAGGGCGCCTGGGTGGCTCAGTGGATTAAGCCGCTGCCTTCGGCTCAGGTCATGATCTCAGGGTCCTGGGATGGAGTCCCGCATCGGGTTCTCTGCTCAGCAGGGGCCTGCTTCCCTTCCTCTCTATCTGCCTGCTTCTCTGCCTACTTGTGGTCTCTGTCTGTCAAATAAATAAATAAAATCTTTAAAGAAAAAAAAATGTTGAGCAAGTGGAATATTTCCAGGAAAATATTGAAACTGATCCCAGTGATCTTGCATGGGAACTCCCATCAAAACATCATGAAAATAGGAGTACCTGGGTGGCTCAGAGGGTTAAGCCTCTGCCTTTGACTCAGGTCATGATTTCAGAGTCCAGGGATCATGCCCCATATCAGGCTCCCTGCTTGCATTCCCTCTATTACTTTGTGTCTCTCTGTCAAATAAATAAATAAAATATATTTTTTAAATTTTTTAAAAATTTATTTATTTTCAGCATAACAGTATTCATTGTTTTTGCACCACACCCAGTGCTCCATTCAATCCTTGCCCTCTCTAATACCCACCACCTGGCTCCCCCAACCTCCCACCCACCACCGCTTTAAACCCCTCAGATTGCTTTACAGAGTCCATAGTCTCTCATGGTTCACCTCCCCTTCCAATTTCCCCCAACTCCCTTCTCCTCTCTAACTCCCCTTGTCCTCCATGCTATTTGTTATGCTCCACAAATAAGTGAAATCACATGGTAATTGACAGAGTGAAATAAGTCAAGCAGAGGGAGTCAATAAAATATTTTTAAAAGATAATGAAAATAAAGAATACAAAGGCATGTTTAGTTCTTATTTTTAAAAATAGACTATAGTTCATTATCAATAAAAGACCTAGCCCTTGAAAAGGATCTCAAATATTCTTCTAAAAGTTCCTCAAAGTTATTAAATAAGAGAGGAAGTTATTTGAACACTAAAGAGTTAGAGGACATTTTTTGTCATTAACTCATAACTACTTCTGTATTCTTCTTCCCATTAGAGTTAGGAAGTTTTGTGAGAATGTGAAATTCTTTTTCACAAAAATATTAACAACTCAAAGACAATTATATGTATTATTATGTAGGATTCTATTTCTAAAGAAAAAACATTTTTATTTCAATTTTCAGTAAAGACATTACTTTTTAAAAAATATTATGTGTCTGTTCATAATTTATGTTAGAATTTCACTTTATATTTAGCATTTCTTTTCTATTTCTTACTTTTTGGAGATATATGATTTATATTTCAATTAACAGCACAATTCACAAGTTAAGGTTTGACCAATGTATACACCCATGTACCCACCATTGTAATTAAGATATGCAGCATTTCTGTGACCCCAGAAATTTCCCTTCTCTCTTTTCCCAGTATCTGAATTTAGGCTATTATGTCTTCCTCTTAAATTAATACTTTTATTATTATAAATGTGTTTTATACACAAGGTTGTATACATACAAATCTGTATACCTTTACCTCTTTTCATAGTTTTTGCTTAAAGTCTACTTTACCTAATATTCATAGAGTTACCTCACCATCCTTTGAGTTTGTATGGTATATGTTCAATTCTTATTTCTCTATCTTTTTATTCACAGGCTTTCTATGTTCTGATACCTGCGGTGTGTCTCCCTTGGGCAGCATAGTTCAATCTATTTATTTTATTTTTCTTTTCAATTTTTTATTTTTTATAAACATATGGTTTTATCCCCAGAGGTACAGGTCTGTGAATCACCAGGTTTACACACTTCACAGCACTCACCATAGCACATACCCTCCCCAACGTCCATAACCTCACCCATCTCTCCCAACACCCCTCCCCACAGCAACCCTCAGTTTGTCTTGTGAGATTAAGAGTCACTTATGGTTTGTCTCCCTCCTAATCCCATCTTGTTTCATTTATTCTTCTCCTACCCCCTTAACCCCCCAAGTTGCATCTCAACTTCCTCATATCAGGGAGATCATATGATAGTTGTCTTTCTCCGTTTGACTTATTTCACTAAGCATGATACCCTCTAGTTCCACCCACATTGTCTCAAATGGCAAGATTTCATTTCTTTTGATGGCTGCATAGTATTCCATTGTGTATATATACCACAGCTTCTTTATCCATCAAAATCCTTGAGGAGAACACAGGCAGCAACCTCTTTGACCTCAGCCACAGCAACATCTTCCTAGGAACATCGCCAAAGGCAAGCAAAGCAAGGGAAAAAATGAACTATTGGGATTATATCAAGATCAAAAGCTTTTGCACAGCAAAAGTTAGCAAAACCAAAAGACAACTGACAGAATGGGAGAAGATATTTGCAAGCGACATATCAAATAAAGGACTAGTGTCCAAAATCTATAAAGAACTTAGCAAACTCAACACCTAAAGAAGAAAGAATTCAATCAAGAAATGGGCAGAAGACATGAACAGACATTTCTGCAAAGAAGACATCCAGATGGCCAACGGACACATGAAAAAGTGCTCCACATCATTTCAGGGAAATACAAATCAAAACCACAATGAGATATCACCTCACACCAGTCAGAATGGCTAAAATTAACAAGTCAGGAAATGACAGATGCTGGCGAGGATGTGGAAAAAGGGGAACCCTCCTACACTGTTGTTGGGAATGCAAGCTGGTGCAACCACTCTGGAAAACAGTATGGAGGTTCCTCAAAATGTTGAAAATAGAACTATCCTATGACCCAGCAATTGCACTATTGGGTATTTACCCTAAAGATACAAACGTAGTGATCCAAAGGGGCACGTGCACCCAAATGTTTATAGCAGCAATGTCCACAATAGCCAAACTCTGGAAAGAACCTAGATGTAAATCTATTTTTTTAAATTTAATCTGACAATGTTTTAAATTGGGTATTTAGTTTATTTTCATTAATTTGTTACTATAAATTTGGGTTAATCCCTACCATATTACTACTTGTTTTCTTTTATTTTTTTCTTCTTTATCCTCCTTTTTAAAACCATTTGTTGTCTTGAGTTAATTAATATGGCAGAGGAGTAGGACACCCTAAGTTCATCTGGTCCCTGGAATTCATCTATTTTGATAGTTATCGAATCATTCTGAACACCTGTGAAATCAGAAATCTGAGAAAAGAAATGCTGCAATTCTACAATAGAAAAGCAATCACTTTTTGGAAGGTAAGTGGCACAGAGACATGAATCAGATGTGATTTATCAGAGGCTACAGAAGGGTAGAGAGACAGCTTCAGAAGTCCGCCACAAACTTTTGTAAGCAATGAGCACAAAATTGGAAATTGTAAGTCTGCTGAGGTGGGGGACATCCCTGGCTTAAAGGTACTCAGGTGGTGAATCAGGGCAGAATCCCAGAAGGGACAGCATGGTCTTAGGATTCCCAGGGTCACAAATAAAATGCCAGATTGCAGCAGAGTTCCCAGGCATCATAGCAGGGAAGTTGGCTGGAAACAGTCTTGGCACTGACTTTCTTCTCAGTGTGCTATAAAGTATGAACCACTGCATGGTCACATGACTGCTTTCTGGGCAAGGGCCCAGCAAAAGACAGAAACATGGGCAGATGGCCCCTTGCTCCCCCTGGAGCAACAGCACAGGTCTGGGCAGCTGGAGTGCAGAAAGTTTGGAGATTTGAAACTGGGTCACATATCTGTCATAAAAATTCTTGGTCATAGGCTAGGTGAACACAGATTTCAGACAGAAACCAGGGATACATGAGTGATGGACCACTTTTCTGTGAGACTTGGAGGTGCAAACATTCAGCTCCAGGGCTACAGTTTGGGGTGGTGCTATTTTAATCCCTTCCCAATGGTGCTGAAAGCTTTCAGGGAGCAAAACAGCACCACAGAGTGAAATCTTGAGAGAAGTACACTGAGCCTGGTTCCCTGGAGAGAGAGTTGCAATGCAATCTGGGCAAGGACACAGAATCAGGGCAACAGACCCCTCTCCCAGAAGACCAACAGGAACAACTGTCTAGCATCAAGCTTGTAGATCTTAGAGAATTGTAGAACTTCAGCTAATAGGGAAAACAGTATATAGCATTCACTTTTTTCCTTATTATTCTTCAGTCCTTCAGGTTCTATTCAGCTATTCTCTTATCATCTCAGTTCTTCCTTTATTCTTTTTTAAATTTCATATATATATATATATATATATATATATATATATATATATATATATATATTTGGTCTCCTTTCATTGTATTTTATTTCATTTTTCTACATATATAAGTTTTTCTTTCCATCCTATTTTGGCATCCAATTTCCTTTAACAAACAAACCAAAATACACCCATGATCTAGTTTATTGTTTTGATCTGTTTTACTTCTTGTTAGATTTTGTAAAATTTTGTTTTATTTCTATTTCCTTCAGGTTTGTTTTGTTTGTTCTTTTCTGCTGTTGTTGTTATTGTTGTCTTCTCTTTATTCTATTTCTTTTGGACATAATGAGGAGACAGAGAAACTCATCCCAAAAGAAATGACAGGAAGAAGTACTCACTGCCAGGGTTTTAAAAGGACAATTACAGACCAATATCCCTGATGAACATGGATGCAAAAATTCTCACCAAGATACTGGCTAATAGGATACAACAGTACATTAAAAGGATAATTTACTGCAACTAACAGGGATTTATTCCTGGGATGCAAGAGTGGTTCAACACCTACAAATCAATCAATGTGACACATCACATTAATTTAAGAAAGGATAAAAAACATAGGATTATCTCATAGATGCAGATAAAGCATTTGATAAAATACAGCATCCTTTCTTGATTAAAATAAAAAACCCTCCACTACGTAGGGAGAGAGGAAACATACCTCAACATCATAAAAGCCATATACAAAAACCCACAGTGAATATCATCCTACATGGGGAAAAACTGAGAGCTTTTCTCCACTGTGGTTCAACATAGTGCTAGAAATCCTAACATCAGCAATTGAACAACAAAAAGAAATAAAAGGCATCTGAATCTGCAAAGAAGAAGCCAAATTCTCACTCTTCACAGATGACATGACACTCTACAGAAAACCCAAAGACTTCACCCAAAAATTGCTAGAACTGATATAGGAATTCAGCAAAGTTGAAGAATATGAACACAATGCACAGACCTCAGTTGCATTCCTTTATGCTAACAACAAGGCAGAAGAAAGAGAAGTCAAGGAATTGATTCCATTTACAATTGCACCCAAAACCATAAGATACCTAGGACTTAATGTAACCAAAGAGGAAAATGGTAATTTCTGTACTCAGGAAAACTGTAAAACACTCATAAAAGAAAATGAAGAAGACACAAAGAAAAGGAAAAATATTCCACGCTTTATGGATTAGAAGAACAAATACTGTGACAGTGTCTCTGCTACCTGGAGCAATCTACACATTCAGTGCAATCCCTATCAAAATACAATCAACATGGATGGGACTGGAAGAGATTATGTGAGTGAAATAAGTCAAGCAGAGAGAGTCAATCATCATATGATTTCACTTATATGTGGAGCATAACAAATAGCATGGAGGATATGGGGAGTTAAAGAGGAGAAGGGAGTTGAGGAAAATTGGAAGGGGAGGTGAACCGTGAGAGACTATGGACTCTGAAAAACAATCTGAGGGTTTTGAAGGGTTGGGGGGTGGGAGGTTGGGTGAACCAGGTGGTGCGTATTGGAGAGGGCACGGATTGCATGGAGCACTGGGTGTGGTGCAAAAATAATGAATACTGTTATGCTAAAAATAAATTAAAAATAAATTTTAAAAAATACCATCAACATTTTCACAGAACTGGAACAAACAGTTCTAAAATTTGTATGGTACCAGGGAAGTTCCCAAGTAGCAAAAGACTGTTGAAAAAGAAAACCAAAGGTGGAGCCATCACAATTCTGGATCTCAAGTTGTGTTACAAAGCTGTAATCATCAAGACAGTTTGGTACTGTCACAAAAAGAGACACATAGATCAATGGAACAGAATAGATAACACAAAATATGTCCTTACATAGAATAACAGTCAAGTTGCGTTTTCTGCATTTGAAAGCCTACCTGATACAGCACCATCCACTTGTGTTGAAGGAATATTATCTCCTTACTGCACTAGACTGTCATCGTTATCATAAATCTAGAGATGTACATTTAATGCTAAGTCAAATTATTGAGACAGAGAAACAAAAATACTGTATGACCTCATTTTTATGGGAAATACAAAAACATGTAACCCATAGAAACTAAGTGACAGGGGCACCTGGGTGGCTCAGTGGGTTAAGCCGCTGCCTTCGGCTCAGGTCATGATCTCAGGGTCCTGGGATCGAGTCCCGCATCGGGCTCTCTGCTCAACGGGGAGCCTGCTTCCCTCTCTCACTCTCTGCCTGCCTCTCTGCCTACTTGTGATCTCTCTCTGTCAAATAAATAAATAAAATCTTTAAAAAAAAAAAAAAAAAAAACTAAGTGACATGGTGGTGGTCAGGGCCTGAGCGGTGGGGGAAATGGGAAGATGTCGGTCAAAGGGTATAAAATTTCAATTATAAAATGAGTAAGTTCTGAGGGTCTAAGGTACAGCATGGTGTCTATAGTTAACAATATTGCACTGCACACTTGAAAATTGCTAAGAGAATAGAGTTTTTCTTGACAATAGAGCTTCTAATGTTCATACTATAACAACAAAATGGTAATTATGTGATGTGAAGGATGTGTTAGTTAATCTTACTGTGGTAAACATTTCATAATATATGGGTATATCAAATCACCACTTTGTACACCTTAAATTTACACAATGTTGTATGTCAATTGTAACTCAATAAAGGCAGGGGGGAGAATATTCTCCTTTATAAAGTTTTTTAGAAATTTCATTAACTCTTTTCATTCCTTTTGAAAGACCACATAAGGTTTGTATCATTCCTCCCTTTAATGAAGCACTGAGATGTACCACAGGAAGGTGTCACAGTCACTATGGATCCTGTGTCACTGAAAAATAGAGGGATAGAAATTAAGAGTATAAAGAACACCATTTAGTAGAAGGCCATAAAGTTGCTGACATGAAGAATGTGGTTTGAGGGTCAGTGGGAGAGAATTGAAACACCCAGATGCTGAAGTTCCTAGAGTTTCCTGAGTCTTATCACTCTCCACCTTTAGTGCCCTTGACAGCCAGGCCTATTGTGACTCCTGTTCAGGTTTTCTGTGAATGAGATGCTACTTGTGAAATGAAAACCCCTCATTGACCATGATTGGCAGGATTTACATTCTTTTCAAAACAAAGGGTCAAACTAAGATGGGTATGGGGAGAAATCAGAGCTCCTCTATTTTTGGTGGCTGTATCTTTCCCCAAGAGCAGACATGATGGACAAAGGTGAGGCATGCCTCCAGAAGAAGCCAGCCTTCTGAGGAGGCAGCACGTGCTCACCCTGGCAGTATGCCTCTTGATCAGTCTGAGCATGGGCCACTATGCCTGCACTGGCCACTTTCCTTCCCTGCCTTGTGGGTAGCCTGGCCTCCAAACTAAGGAAGAAGAGGCTGATAGATACCTCAATCCCACACTCCGCAACTCAGTCATATTGGAGGCTAAAGAATTCCAATTCATTGCCTCTGGTTCCTGAGGCTTCTTCTCAGGCGCTTAGTCTCCAAGCAGTGATAAGTGCTGGATAGGAAAACAGAATTTGATTGTGTTGTCAGTCCAGAGAACATCTCCCTCTACCCATATCTTACAAATGCTCTGACTACCCTGAGATCCCCAGAGTCACACATGTGGAAAGAGATCAGTCTGGCTTACCAAATATTAAGAATCTTGGACAATGACTTCATGACACCCACCAGTATAATACCCATTATTGGTGAGGTGATGTCTCAAGCCCAGCCAAAAGGATCCCATTTACTAAAAGAGGATCATACAAATTAGTTTTCTCTCCATGGCACGTCCTTCACCTTGTCCTCTAAGTAGTTCCCCTCCATTAAGAGTAAAACTAGTTCATGTAATAAGCTGCAAGGGTTTTACCAGAAGAGGTGTAAACTTATGACGTGAACTTTGCCCTCATTTCAAATGCGTTTTTTTTGGGGGGGTGGGTGGAGGGTTTACTGAGAGCTCTTCCATACTTTGTGTACAATATTGACTTTGCAAATTGTAATATTCACCATTTCATTTTGGAAAGGCACTAAGATAAAGATACTTAAAAATCCTGTGTTAAAAACACAACTAAGAATCATACATGTTGTCCCCAATACCTGGAGCATCCACACATCTGAGGGGAGACCAGCTCAAGAAATCCCAACAGGAAACAAGTAGTAGTGGAGGATCCAGATCCTTACAAAGTAGTTTGAATTCTGAGATTTACAGATAGCTCTTCTACCTCTTTTTATCCTACCCACATAATTGAACTTAATTAATTATTTATATACATATATATACCCATATATATAAATCATTTATATACATATATGTGAATATATATATATATATATATATAGTCATTAAAAAAAGAATAAAAAAGAAAACTTAGAAGCCCAGTAGGATAAATTACTCTATACCTTCAGTTTTGCCTCACGGTTCCATGTTGGAAGCTACTAACACTACCATGCTTTTCCTCCAGATCAGAATTGATCTGTTCTGGGTCCCTGTTGGTATCATTATCTTACTTTTATGGAAATTGCATGAGGAAAAATGGTTCTCCATGTATTATTAGTATGCCAATAGCTCCAACCTCAGCCTGGGGTTTGGTCAAATGAGTGCTTCTTCCCTTCCTGATGCCCACATCCTGTTCAAATTAGCATCCCCTACTCCCTCTCCCACAACATCATAGGTGATAGGATTCACCTTTCCTTGGGCTTTAACTAAGACTTTGTCCTTAGGGATATAACCTTAGAAATTGAAACTTTTCTGGGAACAGATCATATTAAAAAGATACACTAAAACTCAAAATACTCTTATTATCTAAATCATGAATATATATGTGTATCCTATCTTGTCAAGCATAGCTGAGGGTTAGTGTGGCAAACATAATCATATCCTGCAGAGAAGAAACCACAAATTGATGTTTGCTTTATCTTTCCATGTTTGATAATCACAAATACAACTTTAAGAACTATCCCCTTCCTTAATCTAACTGGCTAACTAAAAACCCTAATCACAGGTAATGCTGGAAATGTCCAAGATAAATGAGATCTCAAGGTCATTTAAAAAAAATTAAGGGGTGCTGGGTGGCTCAGTAGGTTAAAGCCTCTGCCTTCAGCTCAGGTCATGATCCCAGGGTCCTGGGATCAAGCCCCACATCAGGGTCTCTGCTCGGCGGAGAGCCTGCTTCTCCCCTCTCTCTCTCTGCCTGCCTCTCTGCCTACTTGCGCTCTCTCTCTGTCAAATAAATAAATAAAATCTTTTAAAAAATTAAGAAATGGTGGGTATTGGAGAGGCATAAGAGACCCATCTCAGAAGAGAGAAACCATAGGCCAAGGACAATTTGAAACATTTCTTGGTGTTAGATGCAATGTAGAGTTAGCTCAGCCAATTTCTTTGAGTGTGTACTTTGTAAGCCTTTCCATCAAACCTCATTGAGTCCCTCTACTCACAAATTCCCAATATCTTGTTGGCACTGGAACTTGCTCAGGCATGACAGGTATTTCTGCACCATGAAGTTGGCACTGAATAAAATTAAGTTAGCACTGAATAAAATTAAAACCCCATGAAAATGAGACTTTATCTGGGCATTAAGATCTATAGATAGTCTCACTTTGCTCTAGCTTCTATAACTCATTTCCCATTATAGTTTATTTTCTCTCACATCCAGGTTTGGCCTGGATTGAAAGCAAAGTGGATAGATGGACAGATGTTATAAAAGTGTTTTTGTCTGGGACACCTGGGTAGCTCAGTTGTTTAAGCATCCAACTCCTGATTTCCGATCATGTCAGGTCATCATCTGAGAGTTACAGAACAAGCCTCCTGTCAGACTCATTGCCCCCCAGCACCTTCAATCACACATGCTGTCTCTTTCTCACTCTCAGAAAAAGGGGGATTTTGTCTATTTGGGAAGGTAGGACCCACATGGAAACTCATGGAAAGTTTCTATATTTGCCACATGGAAAGTGCCTATATTTGCCTTGACCCTCTAAGATCAATATTAATATGGGCATATACAAGCAGAACAAATTTCCAAACAGCTCCCATATGTACCAGGGTTGCCTACAAACACTTTGGGAGGTTAGTACTCTTCTCTGGCTTGTGATGGGAAGCAAGAAGTCACAGAAAAATGGGTCTCCCCTGCCACAGTAGCCCAGCTTAGACAACCAGTAAAAGAAGCAGCTTCCCAGGCCACTGGTTGCTATGGATACGGCTTCTCCACCCTCAGGCTCACATCTCTACCTCTTCTGGATCTAGAAAGAATCTGGGTTCCATTTCCCACATTCTTATTTTTAAAAGAGAGCCCTGCCAGGCTAGAGATGTAACAGAAACCACCTAGCATTCCCCCTTCCTCCCTGAAGAGGAAAAAGGGTATACTTTCCTTTTTCAAGAAGATTGGAGAGCACAATGAAATTTTTTTCATATGAAAATATGGAATGAAAAGAATCATAACATCGGTGAAAGCATAAAGAAAAGTTGACCAAGAAAGGCAGGCTTCCCCAGTACCTTCCTAAAAGCCTCATAAAATCTAGAATATAATCCAGCTTTTTCTCACAATAAAATCTATTCTTTTAACAACTATGCTCTGACCTCAGTGCACACAGCACATGTAGAAAATTTTAGTCTGGACTGTTACATCAAATCAGTAGCAAATTCAACTTGGAATTTTAAAAACCCTTGGGAAATTGTCATATAATTTCCTTCAAAATATTGGCAGAGAACAGTGTGGACATCTGGGAGTCAGCATCACCACACAAGGGAAGATAAATATAAGGGTTGCACCAGTAAATCTTGTCCTCAACATTGACCAATTAGCTGTCCCCAGGATACCAGCCATGCCCTTAATTTCTGCCCCTGTCTCTTCAGCATCTAAAAAGGTTTGGGAGCCTGCACTCTCTGCTCACCGGCTGGGTCCATCCTGCTTCACAATCATATATTCTGGTGGTAAAACTATCACAGAGCCCCAAACCTGCATGACAGCACCTTCTCAATGATGATGCAGTGAAACAAGGATGCTTCTCCCTATGAAAAGGTGAGGATTTGATGGAGGAACATAGTGCCTTAGAAGGAGACTTGGTGCAGGTGTACCCATGACATGAAGCCCTAAACATAAGACCCTTGCCTCAGCAACACCCAGGGCTAAACCTGTTTTAAGAAGCTACCTGTTCCTGTTAAGAGTATAGGAGGTGAGAGCAAAGTTGCATGGTAGGTGGGGTTTTACTCACTGAGGGAGCAGAGCCAGACCTTTATCAGAATGCTAAGTGGTCTGGAAGCCCAGCTCTAGTCCAGAATGGTAAGCAGTGAAATATGGTTATTTTAGTCTGTCTGCTCCTTTCTGGGGCTTCCATAGTCAAGGCTGACCATAGTTATGCTGTGCTATGAAACATCTGGGCTATGAAAAAAATACTTAGTCAGCCAGACATTGGCAGCACAGGATGTATATTCACCTCACTATGGGACAACAGGCTGTGACAAATGAATTTCCTTCACCTCTCTTTTCCCCTCAGCCCAGAGCAAGCTCTTTATTTCTTAGAACAGTATTTTCAGGGGAAGGAAACCTGATGAGGTGACTCCTGTGTGTGCACCTGGCCTTAAGGACTAGTGGCTTGATGGGCTTACTGGGGTCCACTGGCACAGAAGCAGAGGATCCCACAGGCTGTGTCACTCAGGGGTGAGGAGTTTGGTTTCATGAGCAGCCCTTCATAGGACCTGGCCAAAGGTGGGTTAGGGAGAGAGACACATGCCACAAGGCTGACTTTAAGCCTAACATTGAGATGCTACAGCCAAACAACACAGTGAGAGAAATCAGTGGCATAGAGCTCTAAAGACAGCAAACTGTTCAGTGAGCTTTGAGGTAAGAGTGAGTGCATGAGTGCCAGACACCCAGCCTATATACCTAACTGGGCTAGTTCCTCTGACCTAATGTCACTCCCACCTTCATTAGAGGACAGCATGAACCCTGGGTGGGGGTGGGGTAAATCCTGGATTTACAAGTTATGTCATGTTGCAGAGAAGCCCCCAAAGTCTCCAGTCTCCTGTTTCTTCTGTAAAATGCTTGTGTTAAGGTAGATGCTCCATAAGCCTGATGTCATTCCACAGGTCTCTAACTCATCAGGGATACTAACTAAGGGTAGAAACAATTAAAATAAATAAAGCTAATCCTTCACTTCAAGTTTAAAGATCATCAACAGTACATTTTTTTCCCTTTTCAAATATTTTGACATTGCATCTGTCAATAGCAGGGGCTCTGGATCTGGAAGATCTAGGTAAAGTGCCACCTATGTGAAGCAAATACTCTGGAACAATCTAAGCCTGAGTTCTGCTTCTCTAGAAGAAGGGGCTCATGGTTATTGTGAAGAGGAACAGAAATACTGAATTTCAGTGATCAGCATAATGCCACACATAAGTCCTCAACACATCATGGTGATCACAGTTTGGACCATAGAATGTTTTGCATTATTAAAAGGGACTTCTAAAGGGAATATTACTAATGCCATCATTATGTTTACAAACAAATTGGTAATTCTATTAAAAATAAAATGTTATATAACTAGAAAAATGTCAATACACCTGCCTACACATGTTGCTCTCCTAAGCATTATTTTAGTGATCATAACATTACAATTAGACTTTGAGGAACACCTAGGAAACATTAGCATCATATGCCAAATGAGTTACATGCTTTTCCTTACTTAGTTCTCACAGGAACATGAACAGGTAGATCCTATCATCTTCATTCTACAGAAGATGAAGGAAAGTTGACAAATGTTAACTAACTTTCCAAAAATGACCCATCTCTCATGAGTTAGAACTGAGCATTGAGCTAATATTGAACTCAGGTCCATCTGATTGAAGAACCAACTGGCTAATCCACTTTACTACCAGCCTACCCATGTTCCTGGATAGTCAAGTAACTTAATCATGCTCCTCTAAAACCTTTGTGTTCCCTGATGTCTTAAACTGTAGCTTAAGCACAGCTGTGATGCTGCTGTGGAAAGAGATGCCCATGGAAATGGGGAACGGGACAACTGTCCAAGAATTCACCTTGGAGGGGTTTCCTGCCATCCAAAACTTGGGAAAGGTCTTCTTCCTCGTGCACCTGCTGGCATACCTGACATCCATTGTAAGCAATGCGATCATAGTCACCATCACCTGTGCTGACTCCCGGCTCCACACACCTATGTACTTTTTCCTCAGCATTTTCTCCTGCTTGGAGTGTGGTATCATAAGTGCTGTTATTCCTAAATTGCTGATCATCTTTCTCTTAAACATGCAAACTATTTCCCTTTCTGCCTGTTTTATACAAGCATTTGTCACTGTATTTCTGGGATCAGCTGTTTTCTTCCTCATAGCAGTGATGTCACTGGATCGGTATGTGGCCATTTGCAAGCCTCTGCATTATCCAACCATCATGAACCCGAAGACTTGCATCCTCCTGGTCACTGCCTGCTTCACATTGCCCTTCCCCCTCATTACTGGTCTTGTAGTGAAGGTTTCCCAATTATCCTTCTGTGGCCCCCATGTCATTCCCCACTTTTTCTGTGACCTTGGCCCCCTGATTCATCTCTCCTGTTCTAATACCAGCTCCACTGAAATGTTAGCCTTTGTCCTCACTTCTTTTATTCTATTGACATCCCTTATCATAACCACCATTGCATACAGCAACATAGTAGTCACAATCCTCCGACTCCCATCTGTAAGGGAGAAACAGAAAGCTTTCTCCACTTGCTCCTCTCACCTCATAGTTCTCTCTCTAATGTATGGCAGCTGTGTGTTCATATATGTGAAACCAAAGCAAACGAACAGGCTGGACTCCAACAGGGAGGCTGCCCTTGTGAACACGGTGGTGACCCCCTTGCTCAACCCTGTCATCTACACTCTGCGGAACAAGCAGGTGCACCAGGCTCTGAGGGAAACAATGTGCAGAATGAAAATATCAAGATAAAAACAATCACACAGCTTTGGAGTGAAAGGCTTCAGAGAACCCTGTGTCCTCATCCTGGCCAGTGTAGCAGTCCACAGAGTTGTAGTGCAGAGTCTCTGACAGATCTCAATGAACCCTACACATCCCTAGCAAAATGGAAACCTGTTTCTTCAAGGCTACACTTTACCATGATGTGCATAGCTATGCTCTCCCTAAATATTCCACATACTGATGACAACTGATTAATTACAAAAGCCTTTACTGAATTTTTAGTAAATCAGTAAATTATTTATAAATCACGCACTTAAATTTCCAAAATTTTGTAAATTTTTACACTTATTATTTCATTTCATTCTCCAATAAGCATGGTTCAACAGAATTAATAATGATTTACCAACAGGTATTTAGATAATTAAAATGATAAAAGGTGATATATTACATTGTGTGTAGGAACAAAATGATAGAAATAGCATGTTTGGGTCTGCATTCTCTCCTAGCCTTGCCCAAGGAAATAATGGTCAGACTACTCTTCATCTTGCAATATATATTTTTTGCTTCGAGTGTGTTCTTAAATGCTGCTCTTGGCCCTTAGCTTAGCTACATATGTATGCATCAATCCCATGCTTTGGGGAAACTGAATTATTCTCAGGCTTAGACCATTCTCTAAGGAGAGGGAATTACCACAGCATGCCAAGACTGACCAGCTCCTAAATCCTAAATTATTATTCCAGTTCCAACCCCTCAGATTCATAATGCATGCTTATGATCGGTTCCTACCCTAAAGCTGTTACCACAAAATGTCTGTGTATATCAGTGGAAGGGCGCATTTGTTTTATAATTCTATAATTTCCTCCAAAAACTCAAGTTGGGAAAACCTAAGTTATTTGCTTATCTACTTCATTTTACTAATGAAAATCAACAAATTAAACATTTTTCCTGTTGAATTGTGTTGTCAACCATAGGTTATATTCTGACTGATAATCTACTTATTTTTATAACTGTTTTATTTATTTATTTGAGAGAAAGAGAGTAGTATAAGAGGCAGAAGGACAAGCTAACACCACACTGAGTGCAGAGTCCTATGCAGGGCCTTATTTTGGGACCATGACCTGAGCCAAAGTCAGACACTTGACTAAGCCACATAGACACCCCTGATTGATAACCTACTTTAAAACCAAAATTTTCAGTGGGGAGGAGTCATGATGGCAGAGAAGTAGCAGGCTGAGATGACATCAGGTACCAGGAGATCTGCTAGACAGCTTATCAAACCATTCAGAACAAATCCAACAGGAGATTGAAGAGAAGAAGTGCAACAATTCTAGAAACAGAAAATTGAACACTTTCTGAAAGGTAGGACCAGTGGAGAAGTCAATCCAAAGCCACAGTTAGATAGACTGTGGGGTGAGGGGTGGCTCCCAGCAAGCGGCAAAGCAATGGAGCACAAAATCAGGACTTTAGAAGTCTGCTGCACTGAAGGATATCACTACAGAGCCTAAACTGAGGAGAAGCCCACATGAGGACAGCATGGCCTCAGGTCCCACAAGGTCACAGAAGGATCAGGCGTGTCTGAGTGTCGCAGAGCTTGCAGGTATTAGAGCGGGGAAGCTGGCTGCAGAGACAGAGCCGAGGAGTGATCTCTCAACTCGGGGTTACCTTGAACTTTAATCCGTGGCACAGGCCACTATTCTGTGAGTGGGGTCCCCACAAGATCCAGGGACACCCCCCGGAAGAACACAGGGATCTGTGGGGTTCAGAGACTCCAGGCAGAGCTCTGTGCCAGAGATAGAGATGCTTGGTCACAGGCTGGGTGAGCTCGGAGCACAGCTGGAGGCCAGGGAGATGGAAGTGACTGAACGCTTTTCTCTGAGGGCACATTGGGGACTGGGGTCCCGGGCTCTTGGCTCCTCTGGGACAGAGATCGGGAGGCTGCCATTTTCATTCCCGTCCTCTGGAAATCTACGGAAAGCATTCAGGGAACAAAAGCTCCCCAAAACAAACCCAAGCGGATTACTTAGCCTCGCCCCTGGTAAGGGCGGTGCAATTCTGCCCTGGGCAAAGACACTTGAGAGTCACTACAACAGACCCCTCCTCCAGAAGATTAACAAGAAATCAAGCCAAAACCACGTTCATTTACCAAGGAGAACAGCAGAATTTCAGAGGAGGAGAAAGCAAAGCATGCTTGCATGGCTCTCTCCCCATGATTCTTAAGTTGCAAAGTTAATTAATTTTTTTAATTTAATTTTTTCTTCTGCTGAATTTTATGTAACTTTCACACTTTCCTCTTTTAATGTTTTTTTAACAAGTTAATCTTAACAATACCTTTCATTAAAAAAAATCTTTTTTGAAACTTCATTATTATAATCATATTTTATCATTCACTGTATCTAACTATATTTTTTGTATACACATAGGGATTTTTCTTCTAAAAAATTTGGGGTACAACTTCTTCTAATAGATCAAAATACCCCCTAAATCTAGCACTTGTCTTGTTCTAGTCTCCAGCCTGAACAAATTCTTTCCACTTTCTTTTTCTTTATTCTCCCAACCAACTTAACTTATCAAGTCCTTTTTCAGAAATTCAAAAGAAAATTTTTTTCATCCTTATAATCATATTCCATACCTTCATTGTGTTTACCCTTATATATGTTTTTCATTCTTTAAAATTTTGGAAGGTAGTTTCTTTTAAGAGACCAAAATACTCCCAAAATTAAGTGGGTGACCCTGTTCTATTCACCAGTCATATATATTTTTTTCTTTTTTGTATTTTTTGTTTTATTTTTTAACTTTTTTCCTGAACTTCTTTTTACCCCCTTTCTGCCCACCCCCCCACGATTTGGGATCTCTTCTAATTTGATTAAAGCACATTTTCCTAGGGTCTTTGACAGCCTTTTAGTATTTTATTTGCTCCTTCATATATTCTTATCTTGACAAAATGACACAGCAGAAAAACATCACCACAAAAAAAAAAAAAAAAAGAACAAGAGGCAGTACCAAAGGCTAGGGACCTAATCAACGTGGACATTGATAATATGCCAGACCTAGGGTTCAGAATGACAATTCTCAAGGTTCTAGCCCAGCTCGAAAAAGGCATGGAAGATCTTAGAGAAACCCTGTATGGAGAAATAAAAGCCTTTCCTGGAGAAATAAAAGAACTAAAATCTAACCAAATTGAAATTTAAAAAGCTATTAATGAGGTGCAATCAAAAATGGAGGCTCTTACTGCTAGGATAAATGAGGCAGAAGAAAGAATTTAGTGATATAGAAAACTAAATGACAGAGAATAAAGAAGCTGAGCAAAAGAGAGACAAACAACTACTGGACCACAAGGGAAGAATTTGAGAGATAAGTGATACCATAAGATGAAACAACATTAGAATAATTGGGATTCCAGAAGAAGAAGAGATAGAGGGGAGCTGAAGGTATATTGGTGTGAATTATTGTAGAGAATTTTCCTAATATGGCAAAGGGAACAAGCATCAAAATCCAGGAGGTGCAGAGAACCCCCCCACACCACATTTCCATGTCTTAGCCACAAAGAGAAAATCCTGAAAGAAGACTGGGACAAGAAGTCTCTAACATACAATGGTAAAAATATTAGATGGGCAGCACACTTATCCACAGAGACCTGGCAGGCCAGAAAGAACTGGCAGGATATATTGAGAGCACTAAATGAGAAAAACATGCAGCCAAGAATACTATATCCAGCTAGGCTACGATTGAAAATAGAAGGAGAGATAAAAAGCTTCCAGGACAAACAAAAACTAAAAGAGTTTGCAAACACCAAACAAGCTCTACAGGAAATATTGAAAGGGGTCCTCTAAGCAAAGAGAGACCATAAAAGTAGTAGATCAAAAAGGAACAGAGACAATATACAGTAACAGTCACCTTACAGGCAATACAATGGCACTAAATTCATATCTCTCAATAGTTACCTTGAATGTAAATGGGCTAATTGCCCCAATAAAAAGACACAGAGTATCAGAATGGATAAAAAAAAAAAAAAAACCAAAACCCATCAATATGCTTCCTACAAGAAACTCATTTTAGACCCAAAGACACCTCCAGATTTAAGCCGAGGGGGTTGAAAATAATTCACCATGCCAATGGACATCAAAAGAAAGCTGGGGTGGCAATCCTTATATCAGATCAATTATATTTTAAGCCGAAACCTATAATAAGAGATGAGGAAGGACACTATATCATTCTCAAAGGGTTTGTCCAACAAGAAGATCTAACAATTTTCAATATCTATGCCCCTAACATGGGAGAAGTCAACTATATAAACCAATTAATAACAAAATCAAAGAAACACATTGACAATAATACAATAATAGTAGGGGACTTTAACACTCCCCTCACTGAAATGGACAGATTATCCAAGCAAAAGGTCAACAAGGAAATAAAGGCCTTAAATGACACACTGGACCAGTTGGACATCACAGATATATTCAGAACATTCCATCCCAAAGCAACAGAATACACATTCTTCTCTAGTGCATATGGAATATTCTCCAGAATAGATCACATCCTGGGTCATAAATCAGGTCTCAGCTGACACCAAAAGATTGAGATCATTCCCTACATATTTTCAGACCACAAGGCTCTGAAGCTAGAACTCAATCACAAGAGGAAATTTGGGAAAAAACCAAATACCTGGAGACTAAAGAGCATCCTTCTAAAGAATGAATGGGTCAACCAGGAAATTAAAGAAGAACTGAAAAATCCATGGAAACAAATGATAATGAAAACAGAAAGTTTCAAAATCTGTTCGTCACAGCAAAGGCAGTCCTGAGAGGAAAATATACAGTGATACAAGCCTTTCTCAAGAAATAAGAAAGGTCTCAAATACACAACCTAACCCTACACCTAAAGGAGCTGGAGAAAGAACAAGAAAGAAACCCTAAGCCCAGCAGGAGAAGAGAAATAATAAAGATCAGAGCAGAAATAAATGAAATAGAAATCAAAAAAAAATAGAACAAATTAATGAAACTAGTAGCTGGTTCTTTGAAAAAAATAATAAGATTGATAAACCCCTGGCCAGACTTATCAAAATGAAAAGAGAAAGGACCCAAATAAATAAAATCATGAATGAAAGAGGAGAGATCACAACCAACACCAAGGAAATACAAACAATTATAAGAACATAATATGAGCAACTCTACACCAACAAATTTGATAATCTGGAAGAAAAGGATGCATTCCTAGAGACATATAAACTACCACAACTGAACCAGGAAGATATAGAAAACCTGAACAGACCCATAACAAGTAAAGAGATTGAAAGAGTCATCAAAAATTTCCAAACAAACAAAAGCCCAAAGCCAGATGGCTTCCCAGGGGAACTCTATCAAACATCTAAAGAAGAATTAATTCCTTTTCTCCTGAAACTGTTCCAAGAAATAGAAATGGAAGGAAAACCTCCAAACTCATTTTATGAGGCCAGTATCACCTTGATCCCAAAATCAGACAAGGATCCCATCAAAAAAGGGAACTACAGACCAATATCCTTAATGAACAAAGATGTTAAAATTCTCACCAAAATACTAGCTAATAGGATCCAACAGCACGTTAAAAGGATTATTCACCATGACCAAGTGTGATTTATTCCAGGGCTGCAAGGTTGGTTCCACATCTGCCAATCAACCAATGTGATATAATACATTAATAAAAGAAAAAACAAGAACCATAAGATACTCTCAAGAGATGCTGAAAAAGCATTTGTCAAAGCTTGACAGCACCCCTTCCTGATCAAAACTCTTCAAAGTGTAGGGATAGAGGGCACATACCTCAATGTTATTAAAGCAAACTATGAAACACCCACTGCAAATATCATTCTCAATGGAGAAGAAATGAGAGCTTTTCCTCTAAGGTCAGGAACACGGCAGGAATGTCCATTATTACCACGCTATTCAACATAGTACTAGAAGTCCTAGCCTCAGCAATCAGAAAACAAAAAGAAATTATAGGCATCCAAATTGTCAAAGAATAAGTCAAACTATCACTCTTTGCAGATTATATGATCCTTTATGTGGAAAACCCAAAAAGCTCTACTCCAAAACTGCTAGAACTTATACAGGAATTCAGTAAAGTGTCAGGATATAAAATCAATGCACAGAAATCAGTTGCATTTCTCTACACCAACAACAAGACAGAAGAAAGAGAAATTAAGGAGTCGATATCATTTACAATCAATTGCGCCCAAAGCCATAAGATACCTAGGAATAAACCTAAATAAAGAGACAAAGAATCTATACTCAGAAAACTATAAAGTACTCATGAAAGAAATTGAGGAAGACACAAAGAAATGGAAAAATGTTACATGCTCCTGGATTGGAAGAACAAATATTGTGAAAATGTTGAGCTACCTAAGGCAATCTACACATTTAATGCAATACCTATCAAAATCCCATCCATTTTTTTCAAAGAAATGGAACAAATAGTTCTAAAATTTATATGGAACCAGTAAAGACCTCGAATAGCCAAAGGGATATTGAAAAAGAAAGCCAAAGTCGGTGGCATCACAATTTTAGACTTCAAGCTCTATTACAAAGCTGTCATCATCAAGACAGTATGGTACTGGCACAAAAACAGACACATAGATCAATGGACCAGAATAGAGAGCCCAGAAGTAGACCCTCAACTCTATGGTCAACTAATCTTCGACAAAGCAGGAAAGAATGTCCAATGGAAAAGAGCCTCTTCAATAAATAGTGTTGGGAAAATTGGACAGCCACATGAAGAAAAATGAAATTGGACCATTTCCTTACACCACACGCGAAAATAGACTCAAAATGGATGAAGGACCTCAATGTGAGAAAGGAATCCATCAAAATCCTTGAGGAGAACACAGGCAGCAACCTCTTCAACCTCAGCCGCAGCAACATCTTCCTAGGAACATCGCCAAAGGCAAGGGAAGCAAGGGCAAAAATGAACTATTGGGATTTCATCAAGATCAAAAGCTTTTGCACAGCAAAGGAAACAGTTAACAAAATCAAAAGACAACTGACAGAATGGGAGAAGATATTTGCAAATGACATATCAGATAAAGGGCTAGTGTCCAAAATCTATAAAGAACTTAGCAAACTCAACACCCAAAGAACAAATAATCCAATCAAGAAATGGGCAAAGGACATGAACAGACATTTCTGCAAAGAAGACATCCAGATGGCCAACAGACACATGAAAAAGTGCTCCATATCACTCGGCATCAGGGAAATACAAATCAAAACTACAATGAGATACCACCTCACACCAGTCAGAATGGCTAAAATCAACAAGTCAGGAAATGACAGATGCTGGTGAGGATGCGGAGAAAGGGGAACCCTCCTACACTGTTGGTGGGAATGCAAGCTGGTGCAGCCACTCTGGAAAACAGCATGGAGGTTCCTCAAAATGTTGAAAATAGAACTGCCCTATGACCCAGCAATTGCACTATTGGGTATTTACCCTAAAGATACAAACGTAGTGATCCAAAGGGGCACGTGCACCGAATGTTTATAGCAGCAATGTGCACAATAGCCAAACTATGGTAGAACCTAGATGTCCATCAAAAGATGAATGGATGAAGAAGATGTGGTATATATACACAATGGAATACTATGCAGCCATCAAAAGAAATGAAATCTTGCCATTTGCGACAACATGGATGGAACTAGAGCGTATCATGCTTAGCGAAATAAGTCAAGCAGAGAAAGACAACTATCATATGATCTCCCTGATATGAGGAAGTAGTGATGCAACATGGGGGCTTAAGTGGGTAGGAGAAGAATAAATGAAACAAGATGGGATTGGGAGGGAGACAAACCATAAGTGATGCTTAATCTCACAAAACAAACTGAGGGTTGCTGGGGGGAGGGGGTTTGGGAGAAGGGGGTGGGATTATGGACATTGGAGAGGGTATGTGCTTTGGTGAGTGCTGTGAAGTGTGTAAACCTGGTGATTCACAGATCTGTATCCCTGGGGATAAAAATATATGTTTATAAAAAATAAAAAATTTAATTAAAAGCCTTAAAAAAAAAAAAGGAAACAAGAGGGATGTTTGCGGTGTTGGAAATGTCCAGTATCTTGACTGTGATGGTAGATACATGAACCAAGACAGTGTGATAAAATTGTGCAAGAGGTAAACACACACACATGCACAGACACAGTGACACACACACACACACACACACACACGAGTATAAGTAATATTGAGGAAATCTGAAAATGATTGGTGGATTGCATTAGTCAATATCCTGATTGTGATATTAAACTATAATTTTTCAAAATGTTATCATTGCAGGAAAATGAGCAATGTACACCTACCTTTCTATTTCTTATAACTGTATGTGAATCTTCTTTCAATAAAAATTTCAATTAAGGAAGAAAAGGATAGTTTGGGAGGGTTGAGTGATGGTGTTTCATAAAAACTAGTACAGACAAAAGGTTGATATCCAGGATCTTTAAAGAACTCCTCAAACTCAACACACACAAAACAGACAATCATATCAAAAAATGGGCAGAAGATATAAACAGACACTTCTCCAATGAAGACATACAAATGGCTATCAGACACATGAAAAAATGTTCATCATCATTAGCCCTCAGGGAGATTCAAATTAAAACCACATTGAGATATCACCTTACACCAATTAGAATGGCCAAAATTAGCAAGACAGGAAACAACATGTGTTGGAGGGGATGTGAAGAAAGGGGAACCCTCTTCCACTGTTGGTGGGAACGCAAGTTGGTGCAGCCTCTTTGGAGAACAGTGTAGAGATTCCTCAAGAAATTAAAAATAGAACTTCCCTATGACCCTGCCATTGCCTACTGGGTATTTACCCCGAAGATACTGATGTAGTGAAAAGAAGGGCCATCTGTACCCCAATGTTTATAGCAGCAATGGCCACGGTTGCCAAACTGTGGAAAGAACCAAGATGCCCTTCAACGGATGAATGGATAAGGAAGATGTGGTCCCTATACACGATGGAGTATTAGGCCTCCAATAGAAAGGACGAATACCCAACTTTTGTAGCAACATGGACGGGACTGGAAGAGATTCTGCTGAGTGAAATAAGTCAAGCAGAGAGAGTCAATTACCATATGGTTTCACTTATTTGTGGAGCATAACAAATAGCATGGAGGACATGGGGAGATAGAGAGGAGAAGGGAGTTGGGAGAAATTGGAAAGGGAGGTGAACCATGAGAGACTATGGACTCTGAAAAAAAATCTGAGGGTTTTGAAGGGGCGGGAGGTGGGAGGTCGGGGTACAAGGTGGTGGGTATTATAGAGGACACGGATTGCATGGAGCACTGGGTGTGGTACAAAAACAATGAATACTGTTATGCTGAAAATAAATTTTTAAAAATTTTTCAAATAAATAAATAAATAAATAAAAGTAGTACATTCCCTGATCTTTCAAAAAATGGACATTTAATTTCAATTGTAGTTAAATGAAAATAATAATGCTAAAGTCTCACAAAAATGCAGACACTGGGTCACTCATGCATTGTTAATGGGAATGTAAAATGGTATAATCACTCTGGTAGTTTTGTCAGATTCTTATAAAACTAAATATTTGATTACCATATAACCTAGCCATTGTGTTCTTAGGCACTTACCCCAGGAAAATGAAATCTTATATTCATACAAACACCTGTACATGAATATTCAGAGAAGCTTTATTTGTAATAGCTAAAAACTAGAAATGGGACACCAGAAAGATGGCAGGACAGAGACCTCTGATCCCCTCCCCCTTCCCACAGACACCCTGAATAAATAGCTACACGCAGATCAATTCCCTCTGAAGGATACCCAGACATGAACTGAGACACTCCTACAATTCCAGATAACTGAGAAAATAGCCACATCAAAATAGGTGGGAAAAGCTGAGGCACTCTCACCATAAACCTCACCCCAAATAACACCTTACAATCAGGTGGGAACCCCCAGCTTTTCCCAGAAGAGCAAAGGGCTTACACCACACATCTAGGGCCTCGACTTAGAGGGTTGACAACCAAAGGATTGTGCTCCTAACTTGCCTGTTTCTAGGAGCTGAGACGCCCATCATAGACTAAAATCAGAGACTGGCATTAAAGCAGCATGCAAAAGCTTTCCTCAGCTCTTCCCCATGGCTGAACATAGAGCAAGCAGGCAAAAATGGCCAGCTCTCAGTTTCTCCATAGAAGGGATTAGACTATACATCTAGTCTCAACTTGACCAGCTGCTACCTTGATGGTCGGGCTTCTAACTAGCCTGCATCTGGGAGCTGACAGACAGGAACTCACTACTTTCCTAGGAGTCTGAATAAACCATTGGCCACTTTCTGTAGCTCCTTCTCCCCTGGCTTGCTCCAGAAACAGAACCAAGTCTCCAACTAACTTGCCTGTCTCTGAGATCCAATGGCCCCCAGCTTTCATTGGGCCTTTGAGGATGACAGACAGTAAAGCAACAGTTTTAAGGAGTGTGGTCTGAATGAGAGTGTAGCCATTTCCCACAGGACCTCTACCCAAATCAGTGAACAGTGAGTAGGGGATTTACTCTCTCAGCTGCTCACTGAGGAGAGAAGGAATTGGACCATGCATGGAGTATTCCCCACTTCTCTAGCTTCTGCTAGAAAGACTAATTTCTATCCTCCCTGTCACAGGGACTAACAGAGTTTGGCATACTTTAGTCTCTTGGGGCATTCTAGAAACAAAGATAGTAGTTTGAATGAGCACAAAGGTTCAAGAAGTACCCAGAATCTCGCTGGGCTGATAGGGGAGGTTCATCTCCTTCACTAGTCTGGTTCATGAGGCCAGGCTGTGAAAATTGGCAGAGGTGGCTATTTCATCTAATGCACAAAAACCAGAAACCCTGGGAACTCCTGCTCTTAGATTAGTCTCAGAAATTACCTTCTTTGGAGAAAGAAGGGACAAAGACACAGCTATACTTAGAAGATCATAACCTCCAGGACACTTTATAATCAAACCATTCCCAGGCAAAAAAAAAAAACAAAAAAAACAAACTAAATAAGCCAATATTTTTTGACAGTCTAAAATTTCTTAAATCAGATTATGGCTTGAATATAAGTAATTCTCAAATCAAGCAGAAAGCAGTATATGTATATTTTCAGATATACATATATACAGATATACTGAAAATCAAATGCATAGCATGTGCATGCCATGTGGGATGTGATAGGAACCACTTCCCATTAGGGCCAGTTGTCTTCAGCTGGGAGCCACTACCTCCATGAACCTACAAACACAATAACTGACCCAATTTTAATCCATTTTTTTAAAATTATCAATTGCAGTCATTTTCCTTTTAAACATCTCTTCCATGTAGGGAGAAAATTTGGTAGTGGAATCACCTACCTTTCAGCAACCTATTGGGGTCAAGGATTGGCAATATCAGTTATAGGGGGAAAAAAAACTGAACAAATTTAAAAGTTCTGGGATGCCTGGGTGGCTCAGTCTGCTGAGCATCTGCCTTCAGCTCAGGTCATGATCCCAGTGTACTGGGATCAAAGTCCCACATCGGGATCCCTGCTCGGCAGAGAACCTGCTTCTCCCTCTCCTCCCAACTCATGCTCTCTCTCTCACTATTTTTGTCTCTCTCTCTCAAATAAATAAAATCCTTTTAAAACTTTTTAAAGTTTTGCACTATTTCTATTTTAAGAAAGTGTTAAAGACAATTTTGTTGATAACTTTACATACATCCTAACCACCTGGAGTTACACTGAGCTATTTATACCTCTAAAACCAATAGACCCAAAGAGAGAACCAGCTTACTGTTGGTTCATTTACATAAAAGATCCAATTAATGAAATACTATTAAGTTTCATTAGGCTATAATATTATGACTTTATATAATTTCAGAACAATTTGCTTCTAAAATTTCAAACCCTGAATACATAAAATGATGATGGTCTCTATCCTTTCTTAGTAACAGAAAACTCAAGCATAAGAATGTACCATGAATAGTAATTATTATCATCTGATTGACAATTTTTTATTCTTAAAGACTTTGTATTCTGTGATTTATGTATACTGGGCTCTCCATAAATGTTGTGTGAAATGAATTCATGAAAGACCACTGAGTAGAAAATCAAGGAAGATATTCTTCAGCATGATATAGAGAACTCAGAGGAATTTTCAGAGTGAAAAGTATTGTATTGCAAAGTAAGATTGTACCCAGCCAGATGAAAATTAGCATAAGCTGGATCACCATATGGAGAATTCTATAGAAAATATTTCTGCAATTGTGGGAAATTGAACTAGCAGACCAAGAAGTTCCACTTAACCACCAAAGCTCTGTTTCTGTAACCTCAATCTCGATAGAGCATCCCTCAGAGCCCGGTGGACCTGCTTGTTCCGCAGAGTGTAGATGACAGGGTTGAGCAGTGGGGTCACCACCGTGTTCACAAGGGCAGCCTCCCTGTTGGAGTCCAGCCTGTTCGTTTGCTTTGGTTTCACATATATAAACAAACAACTGCTGTACATCAGAGAGAGCACAAGGAGGTGAGAGGAGCAAGTGGAGAAAGCTTTCTGTTTCTCCTTGGCTGATGGGAGTCGCAGGACTGTGACTACTATGTTGCTGTATGCAATGGTGGTTATGATAAGGGATGTCAACAAGATAAAGGAAGTGAGGACAAAGGCCAACATTTCAGTGGAGCTGGTGTCAGAACAGGAGAGATGAATCAGGGGGCCAAGGTCACAGAGAAAGTGGGGGATGACATGGGGGCCACAGAAGGACAACTGGAAAACCTTCACTACCAGCCCAGTGATGAGAGGGAAGGACAAGGCAAAGCAGGCAGTGACCAGGAGGAAGCAAGTCTTCAGGTTCATGATGGTCGGGTAATGCAGAGGCTTGCAAATGGCCACATACCGATCCAGAGACATCACTGCCATGAGGAAGAAAATTATTGACCCAAAAAAGAAAAAAGAAAAGGCTTGTATGAGACAAGCAGTAAAGGAAATTGGTTGCCTTCCCAACAGGAAGATAGACAGCAGTTTAGGAATAACTGAGGTGATAAAACAGCATTCAGAGAAGGAGAACGTGCTGAGTAAAATATACATTGGTGTCCAGAGCCGATGGTCAACCCAAGTGATGATGATGATCACCACATTTCCTGAGATAGAGGCCAGGTATGCCAGCAGATGGATCAGGAAGAAGACATTCCCTAGGGCCTGGATGGCAGGAAACCCTTCCAGAATGAATTCTTGGATTGTTGTCTCATTCCTCACCTCCATAGGGATCTCCATTTCTCTATCATCAACTCTGCTGGATCTGTCAAACAGAAAATGCTACCACCAAAGAATAAAAATGTAACTGATGGCCACTATTAAAAAGCAATAAATACTACTTGCAGCTACAATTCTGAATGAGGAATCACTTTATATAATTTAAATGTTATAAATTATTTTGAAATTTGTCAATTATTAAATTGTAAAAATTGAAGGTTTATTGTTCATTTTTGAAAATAATTTTTAATGTGAAACTTCACTTTTCCTGAAAATAATATATTTGAATAATAATCCACAAGGTAAACACTGTAAAATAGAAATTATTTTCAAATAACATATAAACCCAACAGATAACAGTGAAGGCTGTCATCCCACAGAGAATATTTTTATGGGGTCCAATGTTAATTTCTATACTTCAGGTAGCATATGCAATATATAAAGGCCTCCAAAGCACTGTGGAAAAAGAAAGTGTGGGGGAGGGAGCTGTTTTCCTATTAGCATGTTCCAAACCAGTTATTTTCCTGAAGTTGGCTCATCCTGAGTTCTTTACCCAAAACTTTAAGACTGAACAAGAAATCTAGTTTATCACAGCATCTCATAACTACCCAGTCCTTGGGTTTAAGAGAAACGATGTCTAAAAATGGGAGTGAGGGATGGTTATATGACTTGGTTGTTCAGAATCAATGAGAAAACATTTAAATGTGCATCAGTTTCCCTCTCACTCTACACACCTGACAGAACAGAAGATTTTTCCTTCTGCTATTAGTCATATTACCTTTCAACATTGTTTTCTGGTAATATTTTTGTTATACTGGAAAATTTCAGTGTGGTGGAATTATGAATATATTTTCATTGCAATCACTACAGGAACATTCATTTTTTTCTTTCTTTAAAGATTTATTTATTTGAGAGAGAGAGTGAGAGAGAGCATGGGGACACAGAGAGAGAAGAAGAATCCCTGCTGAGCAGGGAGGCCAATGCGGAGATCAATCCCAAGACCCTGGGATCATGACTGAGGAGAAGGCAGACACTTAACCAACTGAGCCACCCAAGCACCCCAGGAATATTTGTTTTTAAAAAATGCCAAGGCCTAGCTAGAAGCTGAATGAATTGTCATGTAATCTTTAGGAAAGTATTCGGGCATATGTTGGAAATCAGTGCTCTAATAAGACACCATAATTTAAATTGAATTTTACTTAATTCTTTGACTTAGTTAAAACTATTACAATTACATTAACTATGCATGATCCACAGTACAAACTTAAACATTACTAGTTTCTGCTTTAAATATTTGGCTGTGCCTGGGTGGCTCAGTGGGTTAAAGCCTCTGCCTTTGGCTCAGGTCATGATCCCAGGGTCCTGGGATCAAGCCCCGTATAGGCTCTCTGCTCAACAGGTAGCCTGCTTCCCTTCCCCTCTCTCTGCCTGCCTCTCTGCCTACTTGTGATCTCTGTCAAATAAATGAAATCTTTAAAAAATAATAATAATAAAATTGACATTATATTGCAAGTTATTCCCATGGCCAAGTACTCACCAAGAAGCAGCCACAGGAAACACCTTCTTTGATAATGTGCTGCTTTTTTCTTCCAACAAACCAGGATCTTTCTTCAAAGCTAATGGAAGGGGGAGGTGAGATGACCTTTTTTTGGAACTTTTAAATCAATGAATGCCTATGTTTTAAATTAATAGGAAATTATTAAGGCTAGTTTTTTTCATGGAAGACAGAGATTTCTAAACTCTGGAAGATTAACAGTCATAGTTTTCCCCTATGGCCATTGGAATGATAAATCCTAGATCAAGACAATAGAAACTGCTGTAAATATGCACAAGAATATGCTGATGTAACCATTTAAAATTCCTGAACAAATTTATATCCATTCTATGGGATACAATGACACAGTCCATCATGAACATCAAATTTGATGGGTTGTGCATCCAAAACAGAAGAGAGTCAGGAAGTAGAAACAATAAATGTTACTTTCCTTTGGACCCTGTTGCTAGTCATTTTCTTATCAACAGTTGATAAGAATAGCTGCTTCCCACCTTTCAGAGTAGGTGAAGATCACTGAAGTCATAAATGAGAATATATTCAAGTGCCCTGATGATATAATTACGACAGGGTCATTTACCATCCCTCATGAGGACACACAGGGTCCAAAAGCACGAACCTATGGAATATTCAAGATTCATTAGAGGAGTACCAAAAAAAGGGAACACAAACTTAAATCACAACAGAGTCCCAGAGGACAATTTAATTGTTCATATTTGGAAATTAGAAATTTCAGCAGAAACATACCCAAATAACCATTTCACTGCATATGGTGGCATACTATCACCATTCTCAAGACCCTATGCAGTCCTTTGCACAAGTCCTCAAAGGTATATTTGCCATGAGTGCCCTAGCATTGCAAAATTTATAAAGTCCTGAATTACATATGTCAAAAAAGACAAGCTTAGGCATCAGAAAGAATGTTGTACAATTGCCCTTGCTTTTTTTCCTTTTTAACCTGGTATTTTCTTTAATGAGGTATAATTTATACACTGTAAAATGCATAAATTTTAATTACAAGTTGATAATTTTCTACATTTGTAAACATCTATGTAACTACTACCCAAACCATAAAAATTCCCATCTCATCACAAATGTCTTTGTGCCCAGTCAATAGCTCACACCAAGAGAAAACAACTAAAGAACAACTTTAATTTCTGTCATTGAAATTTACTTTTGCCACCTCTTGAAATTCATTTATGTTTAACCCACTGAGCCATCGAGGTGCCCCTGAAATTCATTTATATGGAACACAGCATATGTCTGGCTTTATTTTTCCTCAGATTTGTCAGAGTTATCCATGCTGTCACATGAACCAATGATTAATTCTTTTGTATTGTTTTATAGTAGGTCATTATCTATGTATATCACTATTTTCCATTCTCTCACTGAAGGACATTTATGTCCTTTCCAATTTAGGGCTACTATGGGTAAAGACATTATGAATATTCTTCTATAAGTCTTTTTGAAGACAGTATTCATTTCTCTTGAGTATATGGCTTGAAGTAAAAGTCCTGAATTAATTATAGAATAGGTCTTAGCACTATAAGAAATTGAAAAACAAGTTCCCAAATAGGATTTAGGCTCTCAATAGCAATGCATGAGAATTCAAAATGCTCCATATTATCACATTGGTCTTGTAAGTCATATTTAATTGAACACATTCTCTGTAAATTGGTTCAGCCACTATGGAGAACAATGTGGATATTCCTCAAAATACTAAAAATAAAACTACCATTTGATCCAGAAAGTCTACTCCTGAGCATATATCCAAAGGAAATGAAAACAGGATATTGAAAGATATCTGCACTACCATGTTTATCACAGCATTAGTCACAATAGCCAATATATGAAAACAGCCATTAGAGGATGAATGGGTAAAGAGGACATTATAGGTGCGTGTGTGTATAACATGTATATAGAATACATTATATATAATATAATGCAATATATAATATGTATACATATAATATGTATGCATTATACATTATGTATAATGTATACATATGTATGCATATGCATATACATATATGTATACAATATGTATACATTATGTTTAATGTAGTATATGTATACATATACATTATGTAATACATTATCTATAATGTAGCATGTGTATACATAATGTATAGTATACATTATCTATAATGTATAACATGTATACATTATACTTTATGTATACATATGTACAGTATATATGTACATATATATAATACATGCACATTATATATAATATGTGTATGTCTGTATGTATATATATGTAATGTATTATTATTAAGCCATGAGAAAGAAAGAAATCATGACATTTCTGAGTCAGAGAAAGATAAATAATATATGATATCTCTTCTTATCAGTCTTGCTAAGAGTTAAACAATTTTGTGAGTCATTTCAAAGAGTAAACTTTTTAATTTTTTGTTTTCTATTCCATTGATTTATATATATTTGCATTCATATTTGTATGAATTCACTCTTATCTGCATATTTCAGTTGTAATTTCCTTTTACATCCCTACTGTTTAAAACTGAACATCTATATGATTAATTTTATACATTTATTTCTATTATAAACATTAATGTTATGAAGTTTCCTCTAAGCATGACTTTAGGCTGCATTTCAAAAATTTATGTATGTTGTGTTAATATTTTTGCTTCCAAAATATTTTCAGATTGTTTAGTAAATTTTTCTGTAATCCAAGAGAGATATAGAGATATGTTGTTTATAGCCAAGTATTCAGGAATTTTGTAGATGAATCATTGTAATTGATTTATTTAATTCAACTGTGATTAGAGAACACATGCTGTGTATTTTCAGTCCTTTACCATGTTTATTTTTATTTTTTAATTTTTTTATTAACATATAATGTATTATTAGCTCCAGGGGTAAACGTCTGTGAATCACCAGGTTTACACACTTCATAGCACATACCTTCCCCAATGTCCATAAACCCACCACACTCTCACTCCCCTCCTCCCCCAGGCAACAGTCATTTTGTTTTGTGAGATTGAGTCTTTTATGGTTTGTCTCCCTCCGATCCCGTCTTGATTCATTTATTCTTTTCCTGCCCCCCAATCCTCCCACATTGCCTCTCAACTATCTCATATCATGGAGATCATATGATAATTGTCTTTCTCTGATTGACTTACTTTGCTAAGTATAATACCCTCTAGTTCCATCCATGTCATCACAAATGGCAAGATTTCATTTCTTTTGATGGCTGCATAGTATTCCATTGTATATATATACCACCGTTTCTTTATCCATTCATCTGTTGATGGACATCTAGGCTCTTTCCATAGTTTAGCTATTGTGGACATTGCTGCTATAATAATTCGGGTGAACGTGCCCCTTCAGATCATGTTTGTATCTTTAGGGTAAATACCCAGTAGTGTGATTACTAGGTCATAGGGGAGGTCTATTTTCAACTTTTTGAGAAAACTCCATGCTGTTTTCCAGAGTGGTAGCACCAGCTTGCATTCCCATCAACAGTGTAGGAGGGTTCCCCTTTCTCAGCACCCTCACCAGCATCTGTCATTTCCTGATTTGTTAATTTTAGCTATTCTGAGTGGCGTGAGGTGGTATCTCACTGTGGTTCTGATTTGTATTTCCTGGATGCTGAGTGATGTGGAGCACTTTTTCATGTGTCTGTTGGCCACCTGGATGCCTTCTTTGCAGAAATATCTGTTCATGTCCTCTGCCCATTTCTTGATTGGATTCTTTGTTCTTTGGGTGTTGAGTTTGGTAAGTTCTTTGTAGATTTTGGATACTAGCCCTCTATCTGATATGTCATTTGCAAATATATTCTCCTTCATTATCTTAGAAATTAATATCTTTCATTTCTTTAGATAATTTCATTATCTAATCTTCTCCAGTCTGTCAGTTGTTTTTTGGTTTTGTTGACTGTTTCCTTTGCTGTGCAAAAGCTTTTGATCTTGATGAAGTCCCAATAGTTCATTTTTGCATTTGCTTCACTTGCCGTTGTTGTTGTTCCTAGAAAGAAGTCACTGCACCTGAGGTCGAAGAGGTTGCTCCTCAAGGATTTTGATGGATTCCTTTCTCAAATTGAGGTCCTTCACCCATTTGGAGTCCTTTTTTGTGTGTGGTATAAGGAAATGGTCCAGTTTCATTTTTCTACATGTGACTGTCCAATTTTCCAAACGACATTTGTTGAACAGGCTGTCTTTTTTCCATTGGACATCCTTTCCTGCTATGTCAAAGATTAGTTGACCATAGAGTAGAGGGTCTATTTCTGGGCTCTCTATTCTGTTCCATTGATCTATGTGTCTGTTTTTGTGCCAGTACCATACTGTCTTGATGATGACAGCTTTGTAATAGAGCTTGAAGTCTAGAATTGTGATGCCACCAACTTTGGCTTTCTTTTTCAATATTCCTTTGGCTATCTGAGGTCTTTTCTGGTTCCATATAAACCTTAGGATTATTTGTTCCATTTCTTTGAAAAAAAAAAAAGATGGCATTTTGATAGGGATTGCATTAATTGTATAAATTACTTTAGGTGGCATAGACATTTTCACACTATTTGTTCTTCCAATCCAGGAGAATGGAACATTTTTCCATTTCTTTGTGTCTACCTCAATTTCATTCACAAGTACTTTATAGTTTTCTGAGTACAATTATTTGCCTCTTTGGTTAGGTTTATTCCTAGGCATCTTACGGTTTTGGGTGCAATTCTAAATGGGATTGACTCTTTAATTTCTCTTTCTTCTGTCTTGTTGTTGGTGTATATAAATGCGACTGACTTCTGTGCATTGATTTTATATCCAGACACTTTACTGAATTCCTGTACAAGTTCTAGCAGATTTGGAGTGGAATCTTTTGGGTTTTCCACATAAAGGATCATATCATCTGCAAAGAGTAATAGTTTGACTTCTTCTTTGCCAATTTGGATGCCTTTAATATCCTTTTGTTGTCTGATTGCTGAGGCTAGGACTTCTAGTACTATTTTGAATAGCAGTGGTGATAATGGACATCCCTGCCATGTTCCTGACCTTAGTGGAAAAGCTTTCAGTTTTGCTCCATTGAGAATGATATTTTCAGTGGGTTTTTCATAGATGGCGTTGATGATATTGAAGTATGTAACCTCTATCCCTACACTTCGAAGAGTTTTGATCAAGTATGGATGCTGTACTTTGTCAAATGCTTTTTCAGCATCTACTGAGAGTATCATATGGTACTTGTTCTTTCTTCTAGTATGTATTTTATCACATTGATTGATTTGCAGATGTTGAACCAACCTTACAGCCCTGGAATAAATCCCACTTGGTCGTGGTGAATAATCCTTTTAAGGTACTGTTGGATCCTATTGGCTAGTATTTTGATGAGACTTTTTTCATCTGTGTTCATCAAGGATATTGGTCTGTAATTCTCTTTATTGATGGAGTCTTTGTACGGTTTTGGGATCAAGATAATGCTGGCCTCATAAAATGAGTTTGGAAGCTTTCCTTCCATTCCTATTTTTTGGAACAGTTTCAGGAGAATATTAATTACTTTTTCTTTCAATGTTTGGTAGAATTCTCCTGGAAAGACCTCTGGCTCTGGGCTCTTGTTTGTTGGGAGATTTTTGATGACTGCTTCAATGTCTTTATTGGTTTGGGTCTGTTCAAGTTTTTTATTTCTTACTGGTTCAGCTGTGGTGTTTATATGTCTCTAGGAATGCATCCATTTCTTCCAGATTTTCAAATTTGCTGTTATATAGTTGCTCATAATATGTTCTTAAATTGTTTGTATTTCTTTTGGTGTTGGTTGTGATCTTTTTTGGTTTCTATTTCATTGATTTCTGCTCTGATCTTTATCATTTTTCTTCACCTGCTGGGGTTAGGCATTCTTTATTGTACTTTCTCCAGATCCTTTAGGTGTAGGGTTAGGTGGTGTATTTGAGACCGTTGTTATTTTTTGAGAAAGGCTTGTATCACTATATAGTTTCCTTTTGGGACTGCCTTTGCTGTGTTCCACAGATTTTCAACCGTTGTGTTTTCATTATGATTTGTTTCCATGAATTTTTTCAGTTCTTCTTTAATTTCCTGGTTGACACATTCATTCTTTAGAAGGAAGCTCTTTAGTCTCCAGGTATTTGGTTTTTTCCCAAATTTCCTCTTGTGATTGAGTTCTAGCTTCAGAGCCTTGTGGTCTGAAGATATGCAGGGAATGATCTCGATCTTTTGGTACCAGTTGAGACCTGATTTTATGACCCAGGATGTGATCTATTCTGCAGAATATTCCATGTGCACTAGAGAAGAATGTGTATTCTGTGGCTTTGGGATGGAATGTTCTGAATAGATCTGTGATGTCCATCTGGTCCAGTGTGTCATTTAAGGCCTTTATTTCCTTGTCGACCTTTTGCTTGGATAATCTGTCCATTTCAGTGAGGGGAGTATTAAAGTCCCCTACTATTATTGTATTATTGTCAATGTGTTTCTTTGATTTTGTTATTAATTGGTTTATATAGTTGGCTTCTTCCATGTTAGGGGCATAGATATTGAAAATTTTTAGATCTTCTTGTTGGACAGACCCTTTAAGTATGATATAGTATCCTTTCTCCTATTATAGTCTTTGGCTTAAAATCTAATTGATTGATATAAGGATTGCCACCCAGCTTTCCTTTGATGTCATTAGCATGGTGAATTGTGTTCCACCCCCTCAGTTTAAATCTGGAGGTGTCTTTGGGTCTAAAATGAGTTTCTTGTAGGCAGCATATTAATGGGTTTTGGTTTTTATCCCTTCTGATAGCCTGTGTCTTTTGATTGGGGCACTTAGCCTATTTACATTCAGGATAACTATTGAGAGATATGAATTTAGTGCAATTGTAATGGCTGTAAGGTGACTGTTACTGTGTATTGTCTCTGTTCCTTTCTGATCTACTACTTTTAGGGTCTCTCTTTGCTTAGAGGACCCCTTTCAATATTTCCTGTAGACCTGGTTTGGTGTTTGCAAACTCTTATAGTTTTAGTTTGTCCTAAAAGCTTTTTCTCTCTCCTTCTATTTTCTTTCTCTTTTTTTAAACTTTTTATTTTTTATAAACATACATTTTTATCCCCAGGGGCCCAGGGGTACAGGTCTGTGAATCACCAGGTTTACACCAGGTTACACAGCACTCACCAAAGCACATACTCTCCCCAATGTCCATAATCCCACCCCCTTCTCACAAAACCCCTCCCCCCAGCAACCCTCAGTTTCTTTTGTGAGATTAACAGTCACTTATGGTTTGTCTCCCTCTCAATCCCATCTTGTTTCATTGATTTTTCTCCTATCCACTTAAGCCCCCATGTAGCATCACCACTTCCTCATATCAGGGAGATCATATGATATTTGTCTTTCTCCGCTTGACTTATTTCGATAAGCATGATACACTCTAGTTCCATCCATGTTGTCGCAAATGGCAAGATTTCATTTATTTTGGTGGCTGCATAATATTCCACTGTGTATATATACCACATCTTCTTGATCCATTGATCTTTTGATGGACATCTAGGTTCTTTCCATAGTTTGGCTATTGTGCACATTGCTGCTATAAACATTCGGGTGCACGTGCCCCTTTGGATCACTACGTTTGTATCTTTAGGGTAAATACCCAATAGTGCAATTGCTGGGTCATAGGGCAGTTCTATTTTCAACATTTTGAGGAGCCTCCATGCAGTTTTCCAGAGTGGCTGCACCAGCTTGCATTCCCACCAACAGTGTAGGGGGGTTCCCCTTTCTCCGCATCCTCGCCAGCATCTGTCATTTCCTGACTTGTTGATTTTAGCCATTCTGACTGGTGTGAGGTGGTATCTCATTGTAGTTTTGATTTGTATTTCCCTGATGCCGAGTGATATGGAGCACTTTTTCATGTGTCTGTTGGCCATCTGTATGTCTTCTTTGCAGAAATGTCTGTTCATGTCCTCTGCCCATTTCTTGATTGGATTATTTGTTCTTTGGGTGTTGAGTTTGCTAAGTTCTTTATAGATTCTGGACACTAGTCCTTTATCTGATATGTCGTTTGCAAATATCTTCTCCCATTTTGTCAGTTGTCTTTTGATTTTGTTAACTGTTTCCTTTGCTGTGCAAAAGCTTTTGATCTTGATGAAATCCCAATAGTTCATTTTTGCCCTTGCGTCTCTTGCCTTTGGCGATGTTCCTAGGAAGATGTTGCTGCGGCTGAGGTCGAAGAGGTTGCTGCCTGTGTTCTCCTCAAGGATTTTGATGGATTCCTTTCTCACATTGAGGTCCTTCATCCATTTTGAGTCTATTTTTGCGTGTGGTGTAAGGAAATGGTCCAATTTCATTTTTCTTCATGTGGCTGTCCAATTTTCCCAGCACCATTTATTGAAGAGGCTGTCTTTTTTTCCATTGGACATTCTTTCCTGCTTTGTCGAAGATTAGTTAACTGTAGAGTTGAGGGTCTATTTCTGGGCTCTCTATTCTGGTCCATTGATCTATGTGTCTGTTTTTGTGCCAGTACCATGCTGTCTTGATGATGACAGCTTTGTAATAGAGCTTGAAGTCCAGAATTGTGATGCCACCAACATTGGCTTTCTTTTTCAATATCCCTTTGGCTATTCGAGGTCTTTTCTAGTTCCATATAAATTTTAGAATTATTTGTTCCATTTCTTTGAAAAAGATGGATGGTACTTTGATAGGAATTGCATTAAATGTGTAGATTGCCTTACGTAGCATAGACATTTTCACAATATTTATTCTTGCAATCCAGGAGCATGGAACATTTTTCCATTTCTTTGTGTCTTCCTCAATTTCTTTCATGAGTACTTTATAGTTTTCTGAGTATAGATTCTGTGCCTCTTTGGTTAGGTTTCTTCGTAGGTATCTTCTGGTTTGGGGTGCAATTGTAAATGGGATTGAATCCTTAATTTCTCTTTCTTCTGTCTTGCTGTTGGTGTAGAGAAATGCAACTGATTTCTGTGCATTGATTTTATATCCTGACACTTTACTGAATTCCTGTATAAGTTCTAGCAGTTTTGGAGTGGAGTCTTTTGGGTTTTCCACATATAGTATCATATCATCTGTGAAGAGTGATAATTTGACTTCTTCTTTGCCGATTTGGATGCCGTTAATTTCCTTTTGTTGTCTGATTGCTGAGGCTAGGACCTCTAGTACTGTGTTGAATAGCAGTGGTGATAATGGACATCCCTGCCGTGTTCCTGACCTTAGCGGAAAAGCTTTCATTTTTTCTCCATTGAGAATGATATTTGCGGTGGGTTTTTCATAGATGGCTTTGATGATATTGAGGTATGTGCCCTCTATCCCTACACTTTGAAGAGTTTTGATCAGGAAGGGATGCTGTACTTTGTCGAATGCTTTTTCAGCATCTATTGAGGGTATCATATGGTTCTTGTTCTTTCTTTTATTGATGTGTTGTATCACATTGACTGATTTGCGGATGTTGAACCAACCTTGCAGCCCTGGAATAAATCCCACTTGGTCGTGGTGAATAATACTTTTAATGTACTGTTGAATCCTATTGGCTAGTATTTTGTTGCGTATTTTCGCATCTGGGTTCATCAAGGATATTGGTATATAGCTCTCTTTTTTGATGGGATCCTTGTCTGGTTTTGGGATCAAGATGATGCTGGCCTCATAAAATGAGTTTGGAAGTTTTCCTTCCATTTCTATTTTTTGGAACAGTTTCAGGAAAATAGGAATTAGTTCTTCTTTAAATGTTTGGTAGAATTCCCCCGGCAAGCCGTCTGGCCCTGGGCTGTTGTGTGTTTGGAGATTTTTAATGACTGTTTCAATCTCCTTCCTGGTTATGGGTCTGTTCAGGCTTTCTATTTCTTCCTGGTTCAGTTGTGGTAGTTTATATGTTTCTAGGAATGCATCCATTTCTTCCAGATTGTCAAATTTGTTGGCGTAGAGTTGCTCATAGTATGTTCTTATAATAGTTTGTATTTCTTTGGTGTTAGTTGTGATCTCTCCTCTTTCATTCATGATTTTATTTATTTGGGTCCTTTCTCTTTTCTTTTTGATAAGTCTGGCCAGGGGTTTATCAATTTTATTAATTCTTTCAAAGAACCAGCTCCTAGTTTCATTGATTTGTTCTATTGGTTTTTTTTTTTTTTTTGGATTCTATTTCATTGATTTCTGTTCTGATCTTTATGATTTCTCTTCTCCTGCTGGGCTTAGGGTTTCTTTCTTGTTCTTTCTCCAGCTCCTTTAGGTGTAGGGTTAGGTTGTGTACCGGAGACCTTTCTTCTTTCTTGAGAAAGGCTTGTACTGCTATATATTTTCCTCTCAGGACTGCCTTTGTTGTGTCCCACAGATTTTGAACCGTTGTATTTTCATTATCATTTGTTTCCATGATATTTTCAATTCTTCTTTAATTTCCCGGTTGACCCATTCATTCTTTAGAAGGATGCTGTTTAGTCTCCATGTATTTGGGTTCTTTCCAAACTTCCTTTTGTGGTTGAGTTCTAGCTTTAGAGCATTGTGGTCTGAAAATATGCAGGGAATGATCCCAATCTTTTGATACCGGTTGAGTCCTGATTTAGGACCGAGGATGTGATCTATTCTGGAGAATGTTCCATGTGCACTAGAGAAGAATGTGTATTGTGTTGCTTTGGGATTGAATGTTCTGAATATATCTGTGAGTCCATCTGGTCCAGTGTGTCTTTTAAGGTCTTTATTTCCTTGCTGATCTTTTGCTTGGATGATCTGTCCATTTCAGTGAGGGGGAGTGTTAAAGTCCCCTACTATTATTGTATTATTGTTTATGTGTTTCTTTGATTTTGTTATTAATTGGTTTATATAGTTGGCTGCTCCCACGTTGGGGGCATAGATATTGAAAATTGTTAAATCTTCTTGTTGGACAGACCCTTTGAGTATGATATAGTGTCCTTCCTCATCTCTTATTATAGTCTCTGGCTTAAAATCTAATTGATCTGATATAAGGATTGACACTCCTGCTTTCTTCTGATATCCATTAGCATGGTAAATTCTTTTCCACCCCCTCAGTTTAAATCTGGAGGTGTCTTCGGGCTTAAAATGAGATTCTTGGAGGCAACATATAGATGGGTTTTGGTTTTTATCCATTCTGATACTCTGTGTCTTTTGACAGGGGCATTTAGCCCATTAACATTCAGGGTAACTATTGAGAGGTATGAATTTAGTGCCATTGTATTGCCTGTAAGGTGACTGTTACTGTATATGGTCTCTGTTCCTTTCTGATCTACCACTTGTAGGCTCTCTCTTTGCTTAGAGGACCCCTTTCAATATTTCCTGTAGAGCT
Organism: Mustela lutreola; assembly: GCF_030435805.1. Lineage (NCBI taxonomy): Eukaryota > Metazoa > Chordata > Mammalia > Carnivora > Mustelidae > Mustela > Mustela lutreola. The sequence goes on from NC_081293.1 coordinate 39,057,178, forward strand.
GGTTTGGTGTTTGCAAATTCTTTCAGTTTTTGTTTGTCCTGGAAGCTTTTAATCTCTCCTTCTATTTTCAATGATAGCCTAGCTGGATATAGTATTCTTGGCTACATGTTTTTCTTGTTTAGTGCTCTGAAAATATCATGCCAGCTCTTTCTGGCCTGCCAGGTCTCTGTGGATAAGTCAGCTGCCAATCTAATATTTTTACCATTGTATGTTAGAGACTTCTTTTCCCGGGCTGCTTTCAGGATTTTCTCTTTGTCACTGAGACTTGTAAATTTTACTATTAGGTGACGGGGTGTGGGCCTATTCTTATTGATTTTGAGGGGCGTTCTCTGAACCTCCTGAATTTTGATGCTCGTTCCCTTTGCCATATTGGAGAAATTCTCCCCAATAATTCTCTGCAGTATTCCTTCTGCTCCCCTCTCTCTTTCTTCTTCTTCTGGAATCCCAATTATTCTAATGCTTTTTCGTCTTATGATGTCACTTATCTCTCGAATTCTCCCCTCGTGGTCCAGTAGCTGTTTGTCCCTCTTTTGCTCAGCTTCTTTATTCTCTGTCATTTGGTCTTCTATATCACTAATTCTTTCTTCTGCCTCATTTATCCTAGCAGTGAGAGCCTCCATTTTTTATTGCACCTCATTAATAGCTTTTTTGATTTCAACTTGGTTAGATTTTAGTTCTTTTATTTCTCCAGAAAGGACTTTTATATCTCTCGAGAGGGTTTCTCTAATATCTTCCATGCCTTTTTCGAGCTCGGCTAGAACCTTGAGAATTGTCATTCTGAACTCTAGATCTGACATATTACCAATGTCTGTATTGATTAGGTCCCTAGCCTTCGGTACTGCCTCTTGTTCTTTTTTGTGTGTGTTGAGTTTTTCCATCTTGTCATTTTGTCCAGATAAGAGTATATGAAGGAGCAAGTAAAATACTAAAAGGGTGGCAAAAACCCCAGGAAAATATGCTTTAACCAAATTAGAAGAGATTCCAAATCGTGAGGAGGGAAAATGGGGATCAAAAGAGGTTCAAAAAGGAAGAAAGAAAAAAAAAGAAAAAAAGAAAAGAAAAGAATTAAAAAAAGAAAAAAAATAAGAAAAATATAAAAAAGAAAAAATATATATATTAGATAAACTAGTTAAAAAACGTTAAAAAAGAAAAAGGTAAAAGTTAAAAAAAATTTTACCAGAAGGCGAGAAAAAAAACAAAAAATGAAAAAGAAAAAATTAAATTAACTGCAAGACTAACAAAAATCACAGGGAAAAAGCCATGAGTTCCGTGCTTTGCTTTCTCCTCCTCTGGAGTTCTGCTGCTCTCCTTGGTATTGAAACCATACTCCTTGGTAGGTGAACTTGGTCTCGGCTGGATTTCTTGTTGATCTTCTGGGGGAAAAATGTTTTGAGATTTATTTTACAACCCAGCATAAAACATATCTTGAAATTCCTTTTTGTAGTTTCAACTTTTTATTTAAAGTCCAGTTAGTTAACATATAGTGTAATACTAGTTTTAGGAGAATGGTGATTCATCACTTACATCTAACACCCAGTGCTTATCAAAAGTGCCTTCCTTAATATCCATCACCCATTTACCCCATCCTCCATCCACCTACCCTCCAGTAACCCTCATTTTGTTCTCTATAGTGAAGTCTCTCTTATGTTTTGCCTCTCTTTTTTTCCTTTCCCTCTTGTTCATTTGCTCTCTTTCTTAAATTCCACATACAACTGAAAGCATATAGCATTTTTCTTTCTCTGATTGACTTATTTTGCTTAGCATCGCATATTCTAGCTCCATCCATGTCATTGCAAATGACATTCCAAGTCTAAAATGACATGACATTGCAAATTCAAAAAAAAAAAAAAAAGAATATTTCTTCTTTATGGCTGAGTAATATTCCTGTGTGTGTGTGTGTGTGTGTGTGTGTGTGTGTGTGCCACATATTCTGTATCTATTTGTTCAGCCGATGGACATTTGGCTCTCTCCATTATTTGACTATTGCTGATAATGCTGCCATAATCATCCGGGTGAATGTATCCCTTCAGATCACTATTCTTGTATCCTTTGGGTAAATACCTAGTAGTGCAACTTTCATGTGCACATGAAAATAATGTGTATTCTTCAGGTACAAAATGTAACAATGTACAATTATATGTACAATTAATGTATAATAATCCACAATTATGAATTAAGTCCACTTAGTTGATATTCATGCAAATCCTCCACACTTACTAAATTTTTTTGTCTTTTTGCTGTATTAATTATTTAAATCATGGTGTTTAAACCTCTATGATTGTGGATTTCTTTTTACTTCTCCTTATACTTCTTCCAAGTTTTCTTTTATGAACTTTAAGCTCTAATATTGTGTGCATATCCATACAGAATTATGTCTCCCTGATTATTTCATTCCTTTATCATTATAAATTTACCTCTCTATCTCTGAAATACACTTCACTTGTGAAGTCTATTTTTTAAATGTGTATTACTATAGTCACACAAGCTTTCTTTGGCTTTATGTTTGCTTAGAATTTCTTTTTTTTTAAAGATTTTATTTATTTATTTGACAGAGAGAAATCACAAGTATGCAGAGAGGCAGTCAGAGAGAGAGGGGGAAGCAGGCCCCCTGCTGAGCAGAGAGCCCGATGCGGGACTCGATCCCAGGACCCTGAGATCATGACCTGAGCCAAAGGCAGCGGCTTAACCCACTGAGCCACCCAGGCGCCCTGCTTAGAATTTCTTACTCTATGTATTTAAATGTTATTCTTATGACCAGCATGTAGTAACACTTTCCTTTTGACCTAATATGGTAATCTCTATCTGTCTCTGTCACTATGTATATGTGTGTGTGTGTGTCTCTCTCTCTTTTAATTAGAATACTTAGTCCATTTATATGAATGTCATTATTGTTAGGTTAAATTTAACTTTACCATCTTGATAGTTCCTTTTATTTGTCCCCTCTCTTAGGCATTTCTTATTCTCCTTTCCTGTCTTCTTTTGAATTAACCGAGCATTTTTAGTATTCTATTACAATCAGCTCTACAGATTTCTTGAGTTATCCCTGATATACAATGGCTATAACTAAGGTATATAATTTGATATGTTTTAACATTTAAATACTTGTGAAATCACCACTGTAATGAATATAATAAAAACCCAGTTTCCTACTGCCTGATTGTGATGATTCCATTTTATCTCTTTTTGTTGGCTTCTTAAATACTACTTTTGATTTTTATTTTAGTAGTTGCTTTAGTATTATAGTATACATCTTTAACTTGTCACTCTCTATCTCCTAGTGATAGTTTACCACTTCACATATAAGAAACTTAAAATAACATACTTCTATTTCTACCCCCTCAGCTTTTATATTGTCATACATTTTCCTTATACATGTGTTATAAATACAACAGTGCATTGTTACTATTTATGTTGCAAGAGTCAATTACCTTTCAACAACATTTAAATAATTAAAACAAAGCATCTTATATGACCATATAGTTACTATTTCTGGTGCTTTTCCTTCCTTTCCATAGATCCATATTTCCATCTGGTTTAATTTTCTTTTCCTTGGAAGGACTGACTACCTGTTATTATTCTGTAGGCTTTCTGGTGATTAATTTTTTTATCTTTTGTATGTCTCCATTTTTGAAAGACATTTTCACAGGTATAGAATTCCAGGTTGGCAGATTTTTATTCATGGTTCTTTCAAAGTCCTTGTATCATTGTATTCTCATTGTTTTTTAATTTTTTTTCAACTAACATCTTCTTTTCTTACATCTTATTTTATTTAATTCAATTAGTTAACATAGTGTAACATTAGTTTCAGATGTAGATTTCAGTTATTCATCAGTTGAATATAACACCCAGTGCTCATTACATCATGTGCCCTCCTTAATGCCCATCACCCACTTATCCCACCCCCCAACACGCCTCCCCTCCAGCAACCCTCAGTTTGTTCCCTACAGTTAAGAGTCCCTTAGAGTTTGTCTCCCTCTCTGATTTCATCTTATTTTTCCCTCCTTTCCCCTATGATCCTCTGTTTTGTTTCTTAAATTCCACACATGAGTGAAACCATATGATCATTGTCTTTCTCTGGTTGACTTATTTCACTTACCATAATACCCTCCAGTTCCATCCATGTCCTCATAAATGATAAGATTTCGTCTTTTTTGATGACTAATAATCCACTGCATGTATGTATGTACATGTACATACATACATACATGCAGTGGAATATATATACAAACGTGTATATATATATACACCCATACATACATGTGATATATATATCACATCTTCTTTATCCATTCATCTGTCAATGGACATCTTTCCAAAGAAGATTCTATGTTATCTTGATCTTTGTTCCTCAGCATGAAACATGTAATTTTTCCTTCTGGCTGCTTTTAAGATGTTCTGTTTATCACTGGTTTTGGGCAATTTATGTCCCTTAGAGTAGATTTTCATTTTATTAATGTTTGGGTTTTACTGAGATTTTTTACTCTGTTTTCATAAAATTTAGAAAATTTTGGCCATCATTTCCTTGAATCTTTTTTTGTCATCCCCCTTCACACATAAACTTCTCCTCCAGAAATTTAATTATATACATGTTGGATTACCTAAAGTCGTCCCATACTTCACTGATGCTCTTTTCAATTGTAGGTGGATTACTTTGTGTTTAAGTTTCTATATCTTCAAGTTTGCTAATCTTTCATATGTAGTGTCTAATATTCTATTCATCCCATCTATTAAAATTGTTCAGTAAAATTCTGACACAAATAAGTGCAATTTTCTTTTTTAAAACCACTTTATTCAGTTATGATTGACATACAGAAAGCTGCGCATATTTGATGTACACAACTTGATGATATTAAAGACAAGTATACACTCATTAAGCCATCCTCATAATTGAAGCTGTAAACATATACAACACCTCCAAAACCCCTTTTCTTCAACTCCTTTATTTTTCTTTTCTTTTGTGGTAAGAGCATTTAACATGAGTATGGTCTACCCTCATAACAAATTTCTAACTATACAGTCCTATAACAACAGACCCTATCTTGTACCATGGATAGGTAGAACTTATTTACCTTGCAGTACTGAAATTTGGTATATGTTGACACCTTCCCCTCTCTGTCTCACCTCAGCCCCTAGTAGCAACAACTATACTCTCTAGTCCTATGAGTTTGAATATTTTGGATTCCTCAAAAAAGTAAGGAAGATGTGGTCCATATACACTATGGAGTATTATGCCTCCATCAGAAAGGACAAATACCCAACTTTTGTAGCAACATGGATGGGACTGGAAGAGATTATGCTGAGTGAAATAAGTCAAGCAGAGAGAGTCAATTATATGGTTTCACTTATTTGTGGAGCATAACAAATAGCATGGAAGACAAGGGGGGGTGGAGAGGAGAAGGGAGTTGAGGGAAATTGGAAGGGGAGGTGAACCATGTGAGACTGGGTGTGGTGAAAAAATAATGAATACTGTTTTTCTGAAAATAAATAAATTAATAAAAAAAAATCTTGAAACCAAAAAAAAAGAAAGGTTGAATACCGAACTTTTGTAGCAACATGGACGGGACTGGAAGAGATTATGCCGAGTGAAATAAGTCAAGCAGAGAGAGTCAATTATCATATGGTTTCACTTATTTGTGGAGCATAACAAATAGCATGGAGGACATGGGGAGTTAGAGAGGAGAAGGGAGTTGGGGGAAATTGGAAGGGGAGGTGAACCATGAGAGACTATGGACTCTGAAAAACAATCTGATGGTTTTGAAAGGGTGGGGAGTGGGAGGGTGGGGGAACCAGGTGGTGGGTATTGGAGAGGGCACGGGTTGCATGGAGCACTGGGTGTGGTACAAAAATAATGAATACTGTTACACTGAAAAAAAAAGGCCTAAAAAAAAAAAAAAAGAGAGAGATCATGTAGTATTTATCTTTCTGTGTCTGACTTAGTACAAGGTCTACCAGGTTCATCCATGTTGTCACAGATTTTATGGCTTCTTTATTTAAAGGGTCAGTAATAGTCCATTTTGTATATACCACATTTCTTTATCCATTCATCCATCAATGAACACTTGTGTTGTTTCTATATCTTGGCTATAGTGAATAATGCTTCAGTGAACAAGAAAATAGCTGTTCCCAGGAAAATAAAGACAAAGGCTTGTGTGAAGCAGGCAGCAAAGGAAATTGATTGCTTCCCTGACAGAAAGATGGGCAGAAAATTTGAAATAACAGTTGTTATAAAACAGCATTCAAAAAAGGGGAAACTGCTAAGGAAGAAGTACATGGGTGTCTGGAGATGACGGTCAACCCAGTGATGGTGATTATGAGTATGTTTCCCATGATGGAGCTCAGGTATGCCAACAGATGCACCATGAAGAGAACCATCCCAGGTGCTGGATGTTAGGAAACCCCTCCAGGGTGAATTCCTGAACTTCTGTCTGGATTCTTGCATCCTCCATCACTGACTTTCCATTTCTTCAATTCTATGAGCTATGTTGTAGAGTATCATGATTAAATAATGAAGAAGTTTGTTTTATTAAACACATAAAACAGTGTAGGCAAATGGTGAAGAAAAAGTTACAGACTTCCAGTTATGGAATGAGTAAGTCACAGGAATGAAAGGTATAGCATAGGAAATAAAATCAATGGTATTGTAATAGTTTGGTATGGTGACAAAGAATCGCTATACTTGGGGGAGCATAACATAACATGAGGAGTTGTTGAATCACTAGATTGTATACCTGAAACTAATGTAACATTGTGTGTCAATGATACTTTAATCAAAAAACTTTTTTTCAGAATGGAAAAAATAAAAATAAAATAAAATAGTATGATCACGGTGACTGGATTTTTCTACTATTTTAAGCATTATATTTTATGTCTTATTGTTGCACTTAAGTAAAAATAAATTTTTATCTCTGAATATATTTATGTTAAATTACAAAAAAAGAACTGTGCATGTGGCTGTAAGTTTTCATAAAGAATAATGTAATTTTAACAGTGTTAGTCATTCTTCTATATTCTATTGAGAAACAGGAAAAAAATCCTTCTGATAGTTATATATTTAATCATTAGTGATAGGTACCACTCATATCATACATTCACATGGTAAATATTGTAAAAGGAAAAGTTGTAGCCTTAAAAAAAAAAAAAGCTTTATCATGAGTAGGTCATTCCAAAAAAAGATATTCCCCAATGATATCCTTAAGATTTGTCATCCATATTTGAAGTTATAACATGACCTGTAGGAAAATTTCCTTTGGTTCCAGGTGCTGCCCTCTAAAGTGAGAGAGCACTACAGTAGCAGATGGACACTAATTATATTGTTGGAGACACACATCAGGCCATTTTCCTATGGAGCTTGAGACTACTCAGTAAGAGAGGAGAGTTTTCCCATTCTCCTGTGTTAAGTTGTCCATCTAAGGGAGAATCTCTATCATCTGACTCTTTCAGTCCATATATTTAGGGGATACTAATGTGATGATAGAAAGAGAAATTGTATGCCTTGACTCTGGCAATTCTTTTTTTTTTTTTAAGATTTTATTTATTTATTTCACAGAGAGAGAGAGACAGTGAGAGAGGGAACACAAGCAGGGGGAATGGGAGAGGGAGAAGCAGGCTACCCATGGAACAGGGATCCCAACGAGGGGCTCTATCCCGGACCCTGGAATCATGATCTGAGCTCATGGCAGACACTTAACAACTGAGCCACCCAGGTGCCTAAGCAATTATTTTATGATTCTTTCTCTCTTCTATTGTCCACTTAAATAAAATATTCTCTGTTACCATTTAAATCCATAAACTTCTCTATATGAGCTTTGTCACTCTGGTCAACTAGTGTTCATCTCAGATCTCTAAACTGGCTGGGTGACTTAGTCAAGCCCCACTCTTTTAATGTGGTAAATCAGCTTGAAGAGGAACAGACCTTGCTTCAATTCACAATAAACAAACAGCAAAATAAGCCAATCACACTATAGCCATGTACTCACCCAAATGTACCTCAGCATAAGCAGAAATCAGTCTCCCTCTCTTTCACTCTTTCAACAAACCAAAATGCTGATCTAGGCACTTAAAAATGTGTGTGTGTGTGTGTGTGTGTGTGTGAGAGAGAGAGAGAGAGAGAGAGAGAGAAAGAGAGAGAGAGAGCACTTGCAATTGAAATGACCCTAATTTGTCCTAGAGAAATGCTCAAAATGTGCATCATGTGTCCTAAACATGCTTCTTCATACGAAATCAGAACTTACCAAAGTTGGGGGTAAATGAAAGTGAAAGTTCCATGGCAATCTGGCCTGATGAAATCCTGGAAAAGAAAGAAGAGCACATACATACAATCCCTAGTGCTCCACTGGAATCTGAGAATAAGTTAACCTGGAATTCCAAAAACCTTTTATGCCTTCCTTGCAGGCTCTAGGTTCGCCAAACTCCCATTCTGCTCCTGAATTAGCCACCACCAACAAGAGACCCTGCTTGTTGGCAAATGCTCCAGGGCATAATGGAAGGCATTAAACTCCTCATTCCATCTCCTACCTCCTAATAGTATTCTTCTTAAATGTATTCCAGGGCAGGTAAAATGCATTTCTACCTCTTGACTTCTCTAGGTTGAGTAGAATACATATGGCATTGGAAGCTGAGATAAAAGTGAAATTAATTTTCCCCATCAGATTCTTAGCATTGGACTCTCTTGACACCACTCAGAATCCACCAGGAGCACTGGGCAAACCCCAGACACACCAGACCTCATTAGAATATAGAACAAAACTACTTAGAGATCAATGTCCCTCTAGGATCCCTGGTGACAACTAATTGGGCATTGTTGGAAACAGAAAATTATAATAAAAAAATCAAATCTACCCTTTCATTACATATGCAAATACAATAATATGGACTCCCAAATGTCTATTGTCTTCCATGAAAATCTTCAAAGATAGACTGCATATAATCCTCCCAGAATTTATGAAGTCCCAACTTCATAGTGCTACTAAGGTGGAGTTGAAAGCTCAAGTGGGGGAATTAGAGCCCCACCTGTGGTAATAAAGTAAAGCTCCCCTTAATCTCCCAGAGAAGTGTCAAAGAACACCAGACAAAACACCAAGTTTACACAAGAGCTAAATGCCCAGGTTTCAGTTGATAAGAACTTGTCACACCAAGAACAAGGAAGAGTTCAACTTGAATGAAAAAAGACAATCAATGGACACCAACATCAAGATGTGAAAGATATTAGAATTATTTGATAAAGTTTGAAGTAGCCATCACAAAACACTTACAATTACAATTACAATTACAAGCATGCTTGAAACAAATTTAAAAACAGAAATTTTCAGCTAAGAAATAAAAGGCATAAAGAGGAACCAAATGGGGGGCGCCTGGGTGGCTCAGTGGGTTAGGCCTCTATCTTTGGCTCAGGTCGTGATCTCAGGGTCCTGGGATCAAGCCCTGCATCAGGCTCTCTACTCAGCAGGGAGCTTGCTTCCCCCTCTCTCTGCCTACCTCTCTGCCTACTTGTGATCTCTGTCTTTCAAATAAATAAATAAAATCTTCAAAAAATGTATTTACAAAAAAAAAAAAGAGGAACCAAATGGAAATTTTGGAACTGGAAAGTATCATAATTAATTTTTTTTTAATTCAGTGGATGGTGTCAACAACAGAATGCAGGAGATAAAAGAAAAGAATCAATGAACTGAAGAAAGAATAACAGAAATTACCCAAATGAAAAACAAAAAGAAAACAAACTGAAAAAAAAAAAAAACACAGATACAGTCTCATGTATCTGTAGAACTATAGCAAAAGATCTAACATTTGTGTCACTAGAGTCTGCAAAAGAAAAGAAAAAGAGTGGGGCTGAAAATGGACTTGGAAAAAAACAAAGGTTGAAAACTTCTCAAATTTGGCAAGCAATATAACTTACAAATCCAAAGAGCCGAATAAATTCTAAATAGTATAAATCCAAAGATATCCACATCAAGACACATGATATTCAAACTTCTGGTAATTGAAGAGAAAGAAAAAGTTTAAAAACAGCAAGACAGAAACAACACATTACCCACGGGAAAAAACAATTTAAATGACAGTAAATTTCTCAACAGAAACCATGGGGGCCAGAAAGAAGTAGCACAATATTTTTTCAAGTGCTGAAAGAAGAGTATTGCCAATATATAGAATCCTACATCCAGTAAAAATATCCTTCAGGAATGAATGGGAAATAAAGACACTCTCAGATGAAGGAAAACTTTAAGAATTTCTCACCAGCATACCTATCCTAAAAGAATGGACAGAAGTTCTCTGACCATAAAGGAAATGATATCCAGAGCAACCACTAAAACTGTTGTGCAAATACAGACACTAAAAAGCATTATGGATAAATCAAAATTTATTATTATAAAATGTTCGAGTAACCCATATGAAGGCAGGAAAAAGAAAATATGGAAATGAAAAACAAACTGTAAAATGGTGGACTAAGACATCAAAATGGTGGACATAAGACATCAAATGTGAATGGTCTAGCTACACCAATTAAAAGAAATATTGATAAAATAGATGAAAATCATAACCCAACTATATGATGCCTATAAACACTCACTTTGAATATAATAATAGAGGATGTTTTTAAGTAAGTGGATGGGAAAAGATTTTCACGTAAATATTTATCAAATGAAGGCAGGAGTGACTATATTAATATCAAACTAAGTAGACTTCAGAGCAGTAAAATTTTCCAAAATAAGAAAGGGATATTATACAATGATAAGACCATCAATCCACCAAGAAGATACAGCAACCCTAGATATGTGCACCAAACAAGAGACCTGCAAAATATGTAAAGTAAAAACTGATAGAACTGAAAGGCCAAAAAAAGACAGTCAACAATTATATTTGGATAGTTCACCATCATTCTCCCAACAATTAATAAAACAAGTAGCCAAAAAATCATTAAGATGTAGAAGAACTCAACACCATCAACTATCAGGTTGTAACCAACAATTATAGAACATTCCAAAGAATAAAATAAAAGAACAAAGAATAAAATAAAAGCTCTGAAACTATGAATGAAGTCAGGAGAAAGTCCTCTAGAATATTCAAAGGGATTTTTCTCCAGCCCAGTTGTGCAATGAGGAACATGTTGATACTGTTTTTAAAAAGATACTGGGTGTGGTGCAAAAATAATGAATACTGTTATGCTGAAAATAAAAAATAAATTTAAAAAATAAATAAATAAAAAGATCCTGAAATCTGTAAGAAGAAGCCTGAAAAAAATTCTTAGCTCTTATAATAAATACCACTTAAGGTCATCAGAAATGTCAAAAAAAATTCAGAATTATGGTCTCCTGGCTCCTTGGGCAGGGTAGGCTCTGGCCCTTTATCATCTGTCAAATGTCTGAGACAGAAATTGATGGAGTATGGCTTAGATCTATCAGAGCCTGAAGCACTCCTCCTGTAGACAATAGGAGCAGAAGCAGCAACAACATTAAAGCAAACATCCACTGAATGGAAGCCTCCATCAAAGTCCAAGTTGGGAAACAGAAACAGTATCACACAACTTTACAGAGAAGATTTAATGTAGGAACTGGTTAGACAAGTTTTGGTGGGCCATAGGGCATGAAGCAAACACTGAGGTGATACAGAGACAGCAAGTGCAGATGAAAGCTTCATCTCCTAGGACTGGAGGAACCAAGACAAAGATTAAGGCTGTTGTAACTGAGAAGCCCAGAGAAGGAACTCCACTGAGATACAGAGCTACAAGCAACAGAGACCTCTGCTGAAGGTGTGTTTCCTGGGTAGCCCTGGTCTTCATGTGGTGTGAAGAGATTCTATGGAACTAGGACTCGGGCCCCTGAGGCATAGGCAGTCCTCAGAGAGTGCAGTTTCCTCAGGATCTTGAAGGAGAGATCTTCTGCTGATCTGGGATTCAAACTTCTAAGTAGGCAAAACTTGTGACCACAGGACACTGTTTCTGTGGGGCTAATAACGGTACTCCTTTAAGTGTGAAAACTGCAGCCAACTGCTGCCCCTGGGCACAATCACTGCTGCAGAGTTAAAGAAAGAGTATTAACAGCAATGCTGACAAAAACAGGAAGCAAGTGGAACAGAAAAAGTCCTTTCTGAGCCTCTAGTAGCTCAGTCTTTCTCTAGGGCTCCCTCTGGGCAGAGACTAACAGAAATCCTTCTGCAAGGTGAAACATGGTTTGCAGAGCCCCTGGCTCAGAGTTCCAGAGCTGGGGTTGGCACTGAGATATAATAGGTTAATAATGATCCAGCTGTTGCCCAAACAACTCAAGACCTCCCCATCTAGACTAGCTCAAGGAGCTATCTCAGCACAGAGGGAAGCAGAAGAATGTACTTGTGTTTCCAGTTATGCTGTGTAGATTAATTAGCATCCCAAGGAATCTGAGTAGAGAATGGATTATAATTTGGTCACTAAGTTTTTCCACTGTCCAATACAGGAAACATGAATGACAGTTTTGTTTCAGAAAACACACATTTATGGGGCTACCCAATCACCATAATTCATTCTAATCCAGAAAAATGAAGTATTCTGATGGGTCTCATTCTTCTCATAAGCATATCATAACCTCTACAAAGCTACCATGGCCTGTACTGGAGTCACATGTTGAAAATGGCATCATGCTACCAATAGATTCATACTACTCAGCATCACACTACCAATTGATTCAGACTCAAATGTATGGGAAATCCCAGCCCACTGAAGTCCTGAGGCTTGCTTTACCACCCCCCCAAAAGAAGACAAAGCAAGAACTAATCATGACTTGGTCCTCAAATCTGACATGAAGCCAATGTAAAGAAGCACTCTCTTCAAAAGCCCAGACCCTCTCTTCATCTCAAGATTCTCTAAGAGAATGCCAGGTGTACTCTCTAGCTGAGCTGTCAACATAGTATGACCAAAATATGGTGCCTAGCTGATGATCTAAGGAGGCTACCAGGCTCACTCCAATGGGTGGTGGAAAACTAAGGACTAGCCTTGCCTCTGGGCTCGGTAGCTCCTAGACGAGGTGGGCCAAATAATCTTTTGCTTGTCTTTGATGAAAGGAACCCCTCCAAACTCCTAAGAGAAAGGAGGATCTTAGATTAAATTTAAAGAGATAACAAGAATCTGTTCCATGCAATGGGAAATCAAATGGGACAGGGATTCTGTAATTTTACATATCCCTTTCTCTGGAATAAAGGCCTGCCCCTGCCGAAGGGGCCTCTGAGAAATCACATCTGGGGAAATGGCTCAGGTCTCTCATCTCTGTTAAATAAGTAATAGACATCACCGCACCAATTCAGTATTCCTCCAAATGAGTCATTAGATAGTTTAATTTTTGCTGTTAGAAACAGTACTAAATATTCTTGTATGTATGTCATTTTTTCTTATATGTGAGTATACTACTCAGATCAGTATCTAAGAGTGGAATTGCTAGATCAAAAGGAATGCCTTTTTTTTTTTTTAAGGAATGCCCTTTTAATCGATCTATTGATCTATCTATCTTCTATTTATTTATTATGTTAGTTACCATACAGTACATCATTAGTTTTTGATGTGGTGTTCCATGATTCCTTGTTTGCATATAACACCCAGTGCTCTATGCAATATGTGCCCTTCTTTTTTTTTATTTATTTTTTATTTATTTTCAGTATAACAGTATTCATTATTTTTGCATCACACCCAGTGCTCCATGCAACACGTGCCCTCTCTAATACCCACCACCTGGTACCCCGACCTCCCACCCCTCGTCCCTTCAAAACCCTCAGATTGTTTTTCAGAGTCCATAGTCTCTCATGGCTCACCTCCCCTTCCAATTTCCCCCAAATCCCTTCTCCTCTCTAACTCCCCATGTCCTCCATGCTATTTGTTATGCTCCACAAATAAGTGAAACCATATGATAATTGACTCTCTCTGCTTGACTGATTTCACTCAACATAATCTCTTCCTGTTCCATCCATGTTGCTACAAAAGTTGGGTATTCATCCTTTCTGATGGAGGCATAATACTCCATAGTGTATATGGACCACATCTTCCTTATCCATTTGTCCATTGAAGGGCATCTTGGTTCTTTCCACAGTTTGGCAACCGTGGCCATTGTTGCTATAAACATTGGGGTACAGATGGCCCTTCTTTTCACTACATCTGTATCTTTGGGGTAAATACCTAGCAGTACTATTGCAGGGTCATAGGGAAGCTCTATTTTTAATTTCTTGAGGAATCTCTACACTATTCTGCAAAGAGGCTGCACCAACTTGCATTCCCACCAACAGTGTAAGAGGGTTCCCCTTTCTCCACATCCCCTCCAACACATGTTGTTTCCTGTCTTGCTAATTTTGGCCATTCTAATTGGTGTAAGGTGATATCTCAATGTGGCTTTAATTTGAATCTCCCTGAGGGCTAGTGATGATGAACATTTTTTCCTGTGTATGATAGCCATTTGTATGTCTTCATTGGAGAAGTGTCTGTTCATACATACAAGAATATTTAGTACTGTTTCTAAGAGCAAAAAATTAAAACATTCTAAATTCCTATCAATTAAGGACTGATTCAATTACTATATATCCATAGATTGAAATATACTACATACCTGTAATAAACGAATATCTGGGGTGCCTGGGTGGCTCAGTGGGTTAAGCCTCTGGCTTCAGCTCAGGTCATGATCTTAGGGTCCTGGGATTGAGCCCTGCATAGGGCTCTCGATTTAGCATGGAGCCTGCTTCCCCCTCTCTCTCTCTGCCTGCTGCTCTGCCTACTTGTGATCCCTCTCTTTGTCAAATAAATAAACAAAATATTTTTTCAAAAGTGAAAAAAAAAGAGTTATTAGGATCTAAATCTGTGTCCTCTGCTGAAGCCAGTTGCTCCATTTCAAAACACTTTCAAAAAGATTGCTCTTCCAAAACCACTGGTAAGACAGGAGTTGCAGCAGGTTTGCTGCATGTTAACAAACTCCCCTGTCCCAACCGTGGATAGTGGGAGAAGATGGAGTCTATGACAGGCTCTAATATGCTTTGGTGGATAAGAGCATATGCTCTGGATTCATGGAGCTTTAGCTGAAATCCTGTCTCTACCTCCCACTCATTGTAGAACTTGGGTGTATCACCTAGCCTCTTACAGTGTTCCTGGAAAACCAAAGATAAATTGTGGCAGTACTTAGTCTCAGACCTGGCACACAGAAGCTACCTTGGCTAGAAGCAGTAGTCTCTGGTGGAAGTGGCACACCAGTGACTACAAATCCCAAAAGTGAGAAAGACTGGTTGGTTGGAGCTCAGTGGTTCTCACCCAGAGACGATTTTGCTCTCTCCTCACCTCCAAGGAGATCTGGCAATGTCTAGAGACATTCTTGCCTGGAGTGTTTCTACTGACATCTAGTTGGTAGAGGCCAAGGATGCCGCTAAATTTACTATGATGTACAGGATGGCAGGTGCCATGATCAACGAGGTCAACGTTGACAAACTCTGGTATAGTGGTACCCAAAGGTCAATCCTAAACTGAAGAAAAAGGAAAGCCAATATAAAATACAAGACTAGAAGTACCTCATTGTCTGGAGCCAAAGGACAGTTCAGTTCATAAAGCAGTTCAGTTCATAAAGCAGCCTCCATAGTGGAGGATCTGGATATACCACAGGCTGTATCTTATCTCCGTCATCCAGACCTCTCATGATATGGCTGTTGGTGCTGCCGGACTAATCTGGTGGAACACTTACAGAAGTTTGGCTTGAGGGAGGCTAAAATGGTAAGTGCTTGTGGTTGGAGAAACATCTGAAGAAAGGTGAGCCTCCCTTGACTGATAGACATTATCAAAGACAAAAAGCAGAGAAATGGGTTAATTGTAAGTTTCACAGTTTCCTTCTGTGGTTCGTCAAAGAACTGATAATGTGAAGTCATATCAATCAGTCACAGAAAATGCTGCCTGCTGGATGCCTGTGGAGTCATGAGTTTGTCTACATGAAATCACAAGGACTAATTTCAAGAGATAACATCTGAGAAGCAAGAGCTGCATCTCTGTCTCAGCTAAGAAAAGCAAATCTGTTCCTGTATAAAGGAGCCACCAAAGCAAGGTGTCAGGTATCAAGTCTATTGAAGGAAAGGAAGGCATCTAGAGATGTTCTAGAGAAAGGAATGTTCTAGAGAAGAAAAACTCCAAGCAAGACAGTACTCTGGCAGGGAGAGGTGCTCTACCTGGACATAAAGGTCCCAGAGAGAAAAAACAGTTACTCACATAGAGCTCAGAAGGACAGAACCTGACACAGGGCTCCACTGAACAGGGAAGAAAAGTAATCTGAAAACTAAAATGGACTGTTTGCATTTGAAAATTTGGGGAAAAATTTTGAAGCCTGAAATATGAAAGGCTTTAGGAAACTAGGAGAGAATCCACTAAGGAAATATGGATACTCTATCAGGAACTCCATTTGGCCTTTCCTGAGCAGAGCTAGTCTCACTCATGATCTTGAGACTCGCTGAGATAAACAGGATCCACTCTATATCAAAAACCACCAGAATGGTTTTCATTTACCCATCTCAATGCTGCTTCTCACTATGTCATTCTTAGATAGCTGAATCCACTACCATGCCTGCAGTCTCTTCCTATGTTGTTGGATCATCTTAAGCCCCGCCTACCCTTTCCAGCTAGTCACCACAAACATCACCCTGAGGCAGTCAGGGGTGAGGGGCTGTGATATCCAGACTATTGGGCTGCTCCTGTCCTCAGCTCACCCACCACAACAATATCATACACTTAGACAGCACTCGATAGCATTGTCTTCAGTTCTCTTGTTCAGTCTTGACAGCACCTCTGGGCTGTTTATTTTCCTCATTACACTTAGAAGGAAACTACAGCTGAAGTGAGTTGAGTGCTCTGAAAGAGTCTGAATACGAATCCAGATCTTCTCCCCAACCAGTGCAGGGATCCTTCCACATTGCATTCATCTTTGTACAGAAACACCACACCCTGGAATGCAACACTCTTTATGTCTTTTCTTTTTATATTCACCATCATGGATACTGCTATATTCTTAAACTGAATTTTTTTAGAGGTTTTATTTATTTATTTGACAGAGAAAGACAGCCAGTGAGGGATCACAAGCAGGGGAGTGGAGAGAGAGAAGCAGGCTTCCCACTGAACAGGAAACCCCATGTGGGGCTCAATCCCAAGACCCTAGGATCATAACCTGAGCCAAAGGCAGATGCTTAACAACAGCCACCCAGGCACCCCTTAAACTGAATTTTCTAAGGATATAATCAAATGAGCATTGTTTTATCAAATAGTAATGTGTTTTTAATCCCTCAATGCTCATTAAAATTGTTTTTTTATTTTTTAAATCATTACAAAATGTAGAAAATATAAAAATTACAAGATTACAAGAAAGATGAATAACAATAATGGCTCTTAAAGTCATTAGAGAATCTATTAGTAACCACACTGAGTCATTAGTGGTAGTTTCCAAAACCTTGTTCATTGGAGAGTCTCTGAAACCACTGTGGACTTCAACATGTAGTCTCCAACGAAAGCTTCAAAAGAAGCTTTAATTAATTTCTGGAGAAGGTGAAAAGCTTCCTGAGGGCTGCCTTGACCTCCTTGTTTCTCAAAGTATAGATGAGGGGGTTGAGTGTAGGGCTCACCATAGTATACAGTACACCAGCCAACTTGCTCTTCTCTGCACTATAGCTGGAGACTGGGCTTATGTATGCATAGAAAACAGCAGTATAATACATGCATACCGCAATGAGGTGGGAGGAGCAGGTGGAAAAGGCTTTCTTCTTCCCCTCTGCAGTCCGCATCTTGAGGATGCTAGAGATGATAAAGCCATATGACACGATGGTCATCAGGAAGTTCAATATGCCATAAAACGCATCAGCCAGGACAATCATGATGCTGTTCACATAGGTGGAGCTACAGGAGAGAAGCAGCAGAGGAGGGGCCTCACAGAAAAAATGGGTAATGACATTGGGGCCACAGAAATTTAACCGTAGCATCAGTCCTGTGTTGATGGCCGCATTGAAGGCACAGAGCACCCATACACTTGTAGCCAGCTTGCAGCAGAATGCCTTGCTCATTGTGGTGCTGTAATGCAGAGGATGGCAGATGGCTGTGTACCGGTCATAGGCCATGACTGTGAGGAGCAGCAGCTCAGAGGATGCAGACCATATGAGGAAATAGAGCTGGGCCATGCAGCCCCCATAAGAGATGGAGCTGTCCTTTGACAGCAGACCCTCCAGGGCTTTGGGCATGATGGAAGAGGTGCAGATAATATCCATAGTAGCCAAGTTGCACAGAAAAAAGTACATGGGGATATGAAGCCCAGGGTTAAAGGTGATGGCCAAAATGATGAGGATATTACCTATGAGAGCCACAGAGTAGAGGGAGAGGAAACAGCTGAATAAGAGCACATGGTATTCTGGCTGTTCTGAAAAGCCCTGCAGGATAAATTCTGTTACTAGTGTCTGGTTACTCATGGTCCTTAGGCTGAGAGGGGTTTCCAGGACTATCAGGTGAATCTCTACCCACAGCTTCATGTGATTTCTGGGCTAGAGAGAGAAATGAGAGGTATTCTAAAGTAGGCTGCTATCGTTTCATTCAAACTTGACATCATGCCATGAGCAATATTATACTGATGTACTGGGATTTATTAAGGGAGAGAAACATGCCAATAGGACATTAGGCAAAGGTCATGAACATTTAGCTCATAAAAAGTAAGTATAAATGCCCAATTAAATTCATAAAGCGTCATTCAACCTCAAAGAAATGCAAGCTAAATCAACAATCCAAACTTTATGAACCATGATTTGGCAAAGTTTGAAAAGCCTGGCTTTGACGAACAATAGCATGGGTGCCAAGAGGCAGGCCTTTTAAAATTCATATTCAATATGAGCCAGAATCTCCACTTTTAGGAATTTAGCCTAAGGAAATAATTAAGAGCATCTTCAAGGTGTCATCACAGCATTATTTACAATACTGAAAATATTTATAATATTTTTATACTTATATATATTTATATTTATAATATATATATTATATATTTATATTTATAATATAATACTGAAAATATTTATAATACTGAAAATGGAAAAGCAACTATACTTTTAAAGGTCAGTATATTATGATGTATGCTCTATACCTATCAAAATGATGCTTTAGAAGGGTTTTACTGATGCTTATAAAAATAGAATGAAGAAAATTCAAAAGTAAAAAGAAAGAAAATTCTTTCTTAGAAAGAAATGAAATTCTTTCTTAGAAAGAAATGAAATCAAGTATAGTATAATAGTACTGAATGACAGTACAGAATTTAACAGTGGGGATAAATTATACTATACTTGATTTCATTTCTTTGCCTTTGCTTCTCTGTATTTTCTGATTTTTCCATTTAATAACCTTTGTAAAAGTCAAGTCTGACGAAATAAATGCCCCCAGCTTTTATCTTGGATCCACCTCCTCTCCAGACAATGTCTTCCCTCTCATCTCACTCCTCAGAGCCCAAGCTCCAGCACACCCAGGACCCCCGAGTTTGGCCAGATTTGTTCGCTTTGTTCTTGCAGGTCCCTCAGCCAGAAATATTCCCTTCCTCATGAACCAGGTCTATCATCATCTCCAACCTTTTCTAACATCCCTTCCCTAGGGATAAAGATAAAGCTCTCTCCTTTGTGACCCCTCAGGATTCTGTACTGACTTCTATGCACATCACTTCACAGTATGGTCCTCTAAGACTGAGGCATTTGCCTCATTCATTTCTGAGCACCGCTTCTTGTTCTCCAGATATGCATGTTGAAATAATAGTAAGGAACAGTCCAGTAGCAATAAAAGCAGAGTGATTTCTATTCTCAGCATCGTGCACATTCTGTATTGTTTAAGATGAAATCAGCATGGTACCACATTTGCTTTTCCCTTCTTTTCAACTCTCTATTCATTAAAAGGGTTCATTTAAGGAAGATGCTTATTTTCAATTAAGAATTCTGCTTTTTGAAGATCAACTTTTGGGACTTCAGCAAGATCAAAAGCTTCTGCACAGCAAAGGAAACAGTCAAAGAAACAAAGAGGCAACCCACAGAATGGGAGAAGATATTTGCGAATGACAGTACAGACAAAAGGTTGATACCCAGGATCTATAAAGAACCCCTCAAACTCAACACACACAAAACAGATAATCATATAAAAAAATGGGCAGAAGATATGAACAGACACTTCTCCAATGAAGACACAGAAATGGCTATCAGACACATGAAAAAATGTTCATCATCGCTAGCCATCAGGGAGAGTCAAATTAAAACCACATTGATGCCCCTATCATGTTACCTGATTTCAAGATTTATTACAAAGCTGTGATCACCAAGACAGCATGGTACTGGCATAAAAACAGATACATAGCCCAGCGGAACAGAGTAGAAAGCCCAGATATGGACCCTCAACTCTATGGTCAAATAATCTTCGACAAAACAGGAAAAAATAAATGGTGCTGGGAAGATAATGGTGCTGGGAAAACTGGACAGCTATATGTAGAAGAATGAAATTCGACCATTCCCTTACACCATACACAAAGATAAACTCAAAATGGATAAAAGACCTCAACATGAGACAGGAATCCATCAGAATCCTAGAGGAGAATATAGGCAGTAACCTCTTCGATATCAGCCACAGCAACTTCTTTCAAGATATTATAGAAGGCATGGATTGCATGGAGCACTGGGTATGGTGAAAAAAATAATGAATGCTGTTATGCTGAAAATAAATAAAAAATAAATTAAAAAGGGGGAAAAAAGACATGTCTCCAAAGGAAAAGGAAACAAAAGCGAAAATAAAATATGGGACTTCATCAAAATCAAATGCTTCTGCACAGCAAAGGAAACAGTGAAAAAAACAAAGGCAACCCATGGAATGGGAGAAGATATTTGTAAATGACAGTACAGACAAAAGGTTGATATCCAGGATCTATAATGAACTCCTCAAACTCAACACACACAAAACAGACAATGATATCAAAATGGGAGGTCGGGGTACCAGGTGGTGGGTATTATAGAGGGCACGGATTGCATGGGGCATTGGGTGTGGTGCAAAAATAATGAATACTGTTATGCTGAAAATAAAAAATAAATTAAAAAAAATTCAAGTTGGTGCAGCCTCTTTAGAGAACAGTGTGGAGATTCTTCAAAAAATTAAAAATAGAACTTCCCTATGCCCCGGCAATTGCACTCCTGGGTATTTAGATACAGATGTAGTGAAAAGAAAGGCCATCAGTACCCCAATGTTCATAGCAGCAATGGCCACAGTCGCCACACTGTGGAAAGAACCAAGATGCCCTTCAATGGACAAATGGATAAGGAAGATGTGGTCCATATACACTATGGAGTATTATGCCTCCATCAGAAAGGATGAATACCCAACTTTTGTAGCAACATGGATGGGACTGGAAGAGATTATGCTGAGTGAAATAAGTCAAGCAGAGAGAGTCAATTATCATATGGTTTCACTTATTTGTGGAGCATAATAGCATGGAGGACAAAGGGAGTTAGAGAGGAGAAGGGAGTTGCGGGAAATTGGAAGGGGAGGTGAACCATGAGAGACTATGGACTCTAAAAAACAATCTGAGGGTTTGAAGTGGCGAGGGGGGTGGGAGGTTGGGGTACCAGGTGATGGGTATTATAGAGGGCACAGATTGCATGGAGCACTAGGTGTGGTGAAAAAAATAATGAATACTGTTATGCTGAAAATAAATAAAAAATAAATTCAAAAAAAAAATTGAGATGTCACCTTACACCAGTTAGAATGGCAAAATTAGCAAGACAGGAAACAACATGTGTTGGAGGGGATGTGGAGAAAGGGGAACCCTCTTACACTGTTGGTGGGAATACAAGTTGGTGCAGCCACTTTGGAAATTCCTCAAGAAATTAAAAATAGAGCTTCCCTATGACCCTGCAATTGCACTACTGGGTATTTACTCCAAAGATACAGATGTAGTGAAAAGAAGGGCCATCTGTACCTCAATGTTTATAGCAGCAGTGGCCACGGTCGCCAAACTATGGAAAGAACCAAGATGTCCTTCAATGGATGAATGGATAAGGAGTATCCACTGTGGAGTATTATGCCTCCATCAGAAAGGATGAATACCCAACTTTTGTAGCAACATGGGTGGGACTGGAAGAAATTATGTTGAGTGAAATCAGTCAAGCAGAGAGAATCAATTATCATATGGTTTCACTTATTTGTGGAGCATAACAAATAGCAAGGAGGACAAGGGGAGATGGAGAGGAGAAGGGAGTTTAGGGAAATTGGAAGGGGAGGTGAACCATGAGAGACTGTGGACTCTGAAAAACAATCTGAGGGTTTTGAAGGGATGGGGAGTGGGAGGTTGGGGGAACCACGTGGTGGGTATTAGAGAGGGCACCGATTGCATGGAGCACTGGGTGTGGAGCAAAACTAATGAATACTGTTACACTGAAAAAATAAAAAATAAAAATTCTGCTCTTGGGGCCCTGGGTGGCTCAGTGGGTTAAAGCCTCTGCTTCGGCTCAGGTAATGATCCCAGGGCCCTGGGATTGAACCCCACATCAGGCCCTCTGCTTGGTGGAGAGCCTGCTTCCCCACTCTCTCTCTCTCTCTCTCGACCTATCTCTCTGCCTAATTGTGATCTCTGTCTGTCAAATAAATAAATAAAATCTTTTCTAAAAATTCTGCTTTTTGTCAAACTTCAGTAAATATATTTACCACTGAAGAGTTAAAAGGTTTATACAAAATGACTAAACACCTATGATCAAGTCATGTCACCATTTTGTAAGGTGAAAATGATTCTTTGAATAGAAGAGCAAAAAATTTCTCTGACTCAAAGCAATAGGCTGTTTTAGTATAAATTCTATTCAAAGGTGATGCAAATGATGGAGCGCCATCTGCATCTTCCCTGCATCAAGGTATCAGGTCAGCCCTATCACTTTGCCAGAGATAACAAATGTAATAATATTGCTTTAACTTATTTTATATTTTGGGGGGATCAAAAGTAGTGAAAATTATTTTTGTCCAACTCAGTTGGAGATCTGGAGATTTTATTTGCTCTCCTGGAACTTTACTAGCTCCTCAACATAGTCTGGTGGGTGACTCCTGTTTAACTCCAGGGACCACTGTGAGACTGAAACAGGCTGAAAAGGGACAGAGTTGGATTTGCCCCATGGATGTCTCGTTGTAAGGTCCTCCACTTACCACTGATTTCCTCCCTAGGATTCTAACCACCTGACACCCCCCAATCATCCCTCACAGTCCACTCCACCACACAGATTATAAGCCAGACACTCTTAAGGCTGTAGCCACACCTAAGAGGAGACAGACACCTCCATCACCAAACACTGAGCAGTCGATCACACTAAGGTTGATCACACAGCATAACTGGAGTACCAAAAGAACCTATTGGGAAGGAAACCTTCTATCCAACCTTTCTCTTAACTCCAGAGTGAGGACAGAAAAATAAATAACTGAAACCCAAATGGAAGTTTTGAACAGGTGCTCAGCACAAGGAAGTGTCAACAAACTGATTCACATTCAGGGAACAAATTAACCCTCAGATAACTACCCTCTCACTATAATTTCCACGGCAGGTGGACAGTCTCCTCATCCAATTGGTCAACAGGAAGATCAAAGAATTTGGAAGCCAAGATTCTTTCTGTGATAATGGCCATAAAATCTCTTTTGGACTTCATCCAGTCACTTCTTCTTCTGAAAATAACAAAAAACCTTTCTCTCCTGAGGTCCATAGGGCATTGGCTTTTATCCTCATCAAGCATTACAGAATTATTAAAAAAGGTGTGAATTGCCAAGTTTAAACATGTACATCATGACTCTCCACATGTAGGATGATAGAACAGTTAAACAGTGACAATTCTCCATGCTTACCAGACCCTTCAACACCCAAGTTTCAAAAAAATAAAAATGCATCTTGGATGATTTGATTACTTTAAAGAACCAGCACAAAGTGTCCTCAAATCCCTGAAATTTAAATGTTCATTTTACTTAGTATTTTATAAAGATAGGTTGGATTTTATATGAAATATTTTTTTTCATCTAAGTAAGCTTGTTTATTTTTTTAATTAAATTTATTTCTTTTCAGCATAAGTTTATTTCTTTTCACCACACCCAGTGCTCCATGCAATCTGTGCCCTCTATAATACCCACCACCTGGTACCCCAACCTCCCACCCCGCCCCCCCCCCCACTTCAAACCCCTCAGATTGTTTTTCAGAGTCCATAGTATCTCATGATTCACCTCCCCTTCCAATTTCCCCCAACTCCCTTCTGACTCCCCATGTCCTCCCCATGATATTTGTTATGCTCCACAAATAAGTGAAACCATATGATAATTGACTCTCTCCACTTGACTTATTTCACTCAGCATAATCTCTTCCAGTCCCGTCCATGTTGCTACAAAAGTTGGGTATTCATCCTTTCTGATGGAGGCATAATACTCCATAGTATATTTTATCTTAGCTCTAATTTATTGTTCATAATTTCAAAACTGTAGAATTATTGTTATTGTAAGGTATTCACTTAATAATGGAGAAGTTGACTACTTCTATCATTTTATCTCTAAAGAAGTTTGAGAATTTTCAGACACCATATAATTAATCCAATGTTCATCTACTACATATGAAGTTAAATATTCCTATTGCAAAAATATTTTAAGAACAGAAAAATAAAAATCAGAAAATGCCAAAATCTCAAATGTTTGGGTTTAAATCTGAAAGATGTTTTGAAGACAACCTAGTCCTACCCATTTATTGTAAAGTCACAGAGGCATCCAAGTGACTTACCCTAGTCACTCACAGTATTAGTGACAAAACTAATACCTAGTCCCAGGACTTTGGGATTCCAGGCTAGAATTCTTTGCTATGTAATTTGCTAGTTGCCCCACTGAATCTCACCTCATTGAATGTCCAAAGGAATTCAAGAAAAAAAAATCAACAAAGAATTTATATGGTTACTATTATGATTGAGGTATGAATGCAAACCCTAACTCTCCACCAGTCTTTACATCTTAGTCTATTCATTTAGTGATCAAACAGTAATAATATAATAATACAGAGTGATAAATCTATAAATGTTAATGATTGTAGGTCAGCTAAATGAAAAATATCAGGTCTTATAAATAGTTAATGATAAAAATTAAGCATACTTAGAACTATGAGCAGAATGTTTCTCATCCATTTATATCACCCAACAGAATGAGCCATCTTCACAATACTCTTAATTACCTTGAAAAAAATTCTTCACCTTTGTGAAGCTAATGGATTTCATGTATAGACATCCTTTTACCATCAGTCCTGACTGAGGTTGGAAACGTGGTGACACTGTAGCAGTATGCAATCTAGGACAAGATCAGTCTAGATAAAAAGCTTTCTTCCCCTATTTAAGCTAATCCTGCCAAGAACTTGTGACTCATCTTCAGCAAAGTTTGTCACTGCCAATGGGAGACACCTGGGGACACCTTTTCTCAGCTATTATTCTAAGTGGATCCTGAAGGAGCAATTAAGTACCAATTTGCTGGCTGCTTGGCTTCACTGATTTTCAGACAAAGGCCAGTTCACTTTTCTAATCCAAATATATATATAAAGGGTGTGAGCTTGGACACAGATGACAAAACTTTGTCCTAGTTCACAGAACCTGGGGCAGTGCAAACCCAGGTTCAGGTGCCAAGAATAATGACCTCACATATATGAACAGGGCTGGGGGGGACAGGGATATCAGGAAGGCAGCTGGCATTTCTCAACTGCCTTTCATGGAAGTCTAGAGCCATGAAGCAAATGTCCCTGTGTTCACCAGCATAAACCTTCCCTACCAACAGTGCTGGCCCCCTCACCATCTTTCACTCATACCTTAGCTCCCTTACCAAGCTATCTTCCCTTTCCCTGTCCTCATATTTTCTCTCCCTAAGTCTTATCCAGATCTAACTCTAACAGCTCAAACAAGTCTTCTTTGACTTCCTGGAGGGAAATAATTTCCCTCTGGTAAATTTCAGTCACATCCAGGGACTCCCACACCATGTTTTAGTGATAATAACATAAGCTTTGCAGTCTTTACACAACCGGGGTCAAATCCCAAGCCTGAAAGCTACTTGCTGTGTGACTTAGCACAAGTCTCTTCACCTCTCTAGACTTAATTATAATAATAAGACTTACCTCATTATTGCAGTATTTAAAACATGAAAAGTGCTTGGTAATATTCTACTTCCTCTTTCCCTAGTGTAGCACCTACTTATACATATACATGTTCTTTTGAATGAGCAGAGAACAGGCTAGAAATGTCTATAACCTTATTCCCTATAAAAAGGAACTGAATATCCCTGACAAAACATAGTTGTTGATTAAGGGACTGATTAGTTTGCTTGGAGACCTAAGTGGGTTTGTTATTAAAAGGCACTTCAAACACTTCTAATTTTAATAAGCAGTGTGAAGTACTTAGAACAAGCACTAAAGTAAATAGTTCACAAATAGCTTTGAGACCTGTTAATTAAACTAATGTAAGTCCTTTTTTAAAAGATTTATTTATTTATTTGAGAGAAAGAGAGACCACACATGCATGTGTGCATGCACAAGTGGGGAGGAGGGGCAGATGGAGAGGGAGAAGCAATCTCCCTGCTGAGCAGGGAGCCCTGTGAAGGGGCTCATTCCCAGGACCCTGAGATCATGACCTCAGTCAAAGGCAGACATGCTCAACAAACTGAGCCACCCAGGTACTCTGAATTTATAGAAGTCTTCTAATTTCTCTGAGTTCAATTTTTTAATCTATAGAATGTGAATAATAATATCTACCTTCAGGATTTTTCAGGACTCCATTTTATTTTTTATTATGGATTATTAATTTGGTTATTTTATTTAATTTATTATATATTATTAATATGGAAACAATTACACGGAAAGATTGTGCCCTGACAGAACTATACCCAATAAGGTTATATTTTTTCCAACAAAACAAAAGATACATAAACAAAAATTTCCTTCCTGGGATGTTAATGACATGTCACCATTCATGAAAAAATGTGTATTAGTGAAGTTAAAAACTCAACTGTTATAATGAACTGCTATAATGAAGAAACACAAATATACTGTGGCTTAATATTTTCTCTTTTACTCAATAATCTGACGTGTGTATGCATGGTGGGGTAGTTTCCAGATGGGATAAACTTGCCCCATCTCATTAAGGGATCCATTTCCTCCCAAGTCAATGATTCTTGATCTCCTAAGCCATTATTGTCTTCAACTTCATGAAATATTCCACAACCTCCACATTTCAGCTTTTAAAAGAAAAGTGATAGGAAGCCCTAGGAAAGCAATTTATTTCAAGCAAATGAGGCATATTTGTATACATAACTTCTGCTCACAGTCTATGGGTGAAAATTTAGTTATATTGCCTAGTAGCTACAAGGGAAATGTAGTCAAGCTGGGCAATCATATAGGAAAAATGGAGAGTAAATCTTTGGGAAAAAATAACTATTTCTATAAATATACAAGAAAAAACTAAAGATAGGAGAATTTACAATGGGAAGGTGAATCATGAGAGACTATGAACTTGGAAAAACAACCTGAGGGTTTTGAAGGGGCATGGGGTGGGAGGTTGGGGGAACCAGGTGGTGGGTATTAAGAAGGGCACATATTGCATGGAGCACTGGGGTGTGGTGCAAAAACAATGAATACTGCTAATGCCAAAAAGAAATTTAAAAAAAACTGGTAAGTCAGAGTAAAATTTATTCTACTCCTTTAAACAAAGACTCAAAAAAGGCAAGGAAAATGATCATATAGTAACACAGGAAGGAAAGGAAACTTAAAGGGAAGGTAAAGAAAGAGAGAGGCAAATGATGTACACTGAAAGTTCAAAGGAGAAAGTAAGAAAATGAATTTAAGAGTTCTAACATTCTTATATAGTATCAAGAGTCCCATAGTGGTGGGACTCAGAAAAAGTATGTGTAACCCCCCAAAGCTGCCATTTGACAGACAAGGGTACCAGCAAAGTTAAAGAATGACTGACTGAAAGAGAGTAGGGCCTGTACTGTGAGACAGAGCAGAAAGGGAAGACCTTCCAACAAGGAGATGTTTGGAAACTTGTACAAACTTAGGGATCTACAGAATGCCATGGGGAGTCCTACCTAGGCAATACCATAGTCCACTCTTCCCAGGGCCTATGTCCTAACCTCAGCTAGGACCAACTGTTAAAACTATCTAATTATTGGGGCACCTGGGTGGCTCAGTCATTAAGCATCTGCCTTTGGCTCAGGTTATGATTCCAGAGTGCTGGGATAGAGCCTTGCATTGGGCTTCCTCCTCAGCAGTAGCCTGCTTTTCCCTCTCCCACTCCCTATACTTGTGTTCCCTCTCTTGATGTGTCTCTTTCTATCAAATAAAATCTTTTTTTTAATCTACTTATTAATTTTTGGTTGATTCCATATTTACCAGCTATAGCCCTGAGTGTATTTCATACTCTTCAAATCTTTCCTTTTTTGCCTTTTTCTCATACCTACCAGCCTTGTCTCATACCTTCCTGAAAAGGGAAACACCATCCTATCAGACTTCCTTCACCTCGTTCCTTCTCATCCCAATATTTCTATATCTTTATCCTCGGTCTTTGTTTATTCATGTTCTCTGTTAAAGTTCTATGAGAAACCAGTAGAATAACCACGAACAGCTCATTTTCCCTAAAAACTGTTGAACATTATTATTTTCTTTAAGATACCTATAGAATCTTAAAATGATTCCTATGCTAGGTATAATTTGTATACAAGATATGCAGAGAAGAAGGAAAATATACTCATATTTTGTAGTGACAAAAATGAATCAAAACTCAGAAATGACAAAAATGATAAAATTAGTAGACAAGATCATTAAAGAAGATATTATAACTATATTCTAAATCTTTAGAAAACTACAGAAAAACATAATAAATGGGGACATAGAAGATTTAAAAGATTCAAATACAATTTCTGAGATGTAAACTACAATGTCTTCAATTAATAATACACTTAATGGGATTAACAGTAAATTAGACATTGCAAAAAGAAACTTGGTGAATTTGAGAAACTAGTAATACAAGCTACCCAAGTCAAACACAGAAGAAAACAAAAACCATAAGAATAGTGCAACAGTGGGCCATAAATCTACTTCAAATAGCCTAATACATGTGTGATTAAACCCCATAAGGAGATAAGGAGTGGGGTAGAATGTAAGAAATAACTAAATGAAAAAAGGCTAATTTTTTCCAAATTTAATTAAAAATATATAAACTCACAGATGAAATAAATTCAATACACTCCAAGCACAATAAAAACTGAGAAAAATCACACCAAAACACATACTTAAAACCAATGACAAAAAATCTCTATAAACAGAGTAAAAAGACACATTAAGTGCAGAGAGAAAAGACAAGAAATACAGAAGACTTTCTATAGAATCAATGCAAGAAAGAAGACTGTTAAGAAACATATTTAAAGAACAGAAGAGGGGAGGGAATGTCAGTGTAAAATCTTACATCCAGGAAAAAAATATCTTTCAAAAGAAAAGGTCAAAAATATTTCAAAATATAAAAGGAATTCATCACCGGCAAACCTATACAAGAAAAGGTAAACAAAATCTTCAGTGAAAAGGAAACTTACACCAGATGGAAATCTAGGTTTACTCAAAGGAATGAAGAATACAGGAAATGGTAATTCTAGAAAAGATGCAATATTTATTTATCATTTAAAACTATTTAAAAGGTAATAAACTACCTAAAGAAAAATCATAACAGTATTGTGGGATTTATAATATATTCAGAAGTAAGTATGACAGTGATACAAAGGCCATCTGGAAAGAAATGAAATAGTGTTATCATAGATTCTTAATACTATATGTTAAATAATGTAATACCACTTAAAATACACTATGATAAATTAAAGATGAATACTGTAAGCCCTAAAGTGACCACTAAACTTAAACCAGAGTTATAGTTAACAAAGAAGAAATCAAATTGAACCATAAAATATACCTATAGTCATGCATAAGAAAGCAGAAAATAGGAGGAGTCAAGATGGCAGAGAAGTAGCAGGCTGAGACTACTACAGCTAGCAGGAGATCAGCTAGATAGCTTATCTAAAGATTGCAAACACCTACAAATCCATCAGCAGATCAAAGAGAAGAAGAACAGCAATTCTGAAAACAGAAAAACAACCACTTTCTGAAAGGTAGGACTGGCGGAGACGTGAATCCAAAGCGACAGGAAGATAGACCCCGGGGGGGAGGGTCTGGCTCCCAGCAAGCAGCGGAGCAACGGAGCACAAAATCAGGACTTTTAAAAGTCTGTTCCGGGGCGCCTGGGTGGCTCAGTGGTTTGGGCTGCTGCCTTCGGCTCGGGTCATGATCTCAGGGTCCTGGGATCCAGCCCCGCATCGGCCTCTCTGCTCCGCAGGAAGCCTGCTTCCCTCTTTCTCTCTCTCTCTCTCTGCCTGCCTCTCTGCCTACTTCTGATCTCTGTCTGTCAAATAAATAAATAAAATCTTTAAAAAAAAAAAAAGTCTGTTCCACTGAGGGACATCGCTCCAGAGGCTAAACCGGGGCAAAGCCCACGCGGGGTCAGCATGGCCTCAGGTCCCGCAGGGTCACAGAAGGATCGGGGGTGTCTGAGTGTCGCAGAGCTTGCCGGTATTGGAACGGGGAAGCCGGCTACAGAGACAGAGCCAACAGTAAGCTCGCAGCTCGGGCTTACCTTGAACCAGCCACAGGCTCAGTGAGCTCGGAGCACAGCCGGAGGTCAGGCAGACGGGAGTAACTGGGCGCTGTTCTCTGAGGGCGCACTGAGGAGTGGGGCCCCGGGCTCTCGGTTCCTCCAGCCGGAGACCAGGAGGCCGCCATTTGTATTCCTGTCCTCCGGAACTCTACAGAAAGAGCTCAGGGAACAAAAGCTCCTGAAAACAAACCGGAGTGGATTACTCAGCCCGGGCCCTGGTAAGGGCGGTGCAATTCCGACTGAGGCAAAGACACTTGAGAATCACTACACCAGGCTCATCCCCACAGAAGATCAACAAGAAATGCAGCCACGACCAAGTTCACCTACCAAGGAGTGCGGTTTCAATACCAAGGAGAGCAGCAGAATTCCAGAGGAGGAGAAAGCAAAGCACAGAACTCATGGCTTTCTCCCTGTGATTTTTTTTAGTCTTGCAGTTAATTTAATATTTTTCCTTTTCATTTTTTTTTTCCTCACCTTTGGGTAAAATTTTTTTTTTTACTTTTACAATTTTCTTTTTTAACGTTTTTTAACTACTTTATCTAATATACATATATTTTTTCTGTTTTATATTTTTCTTTATTCGTTTTCTTTTTATTAATTCTTTTCCTTTCTTTTTTTTTTCTTTTTTTTTTCTTTCTTCCTTTTTGAACCTCTTTTTATCCCCTTTCTCCCCCCTCATGATTTGGGATCTCTTATGATTTGGTTAAAGCATATTTTCCTGGGGTTGTTACCACCCTTTCAGTATTTTACTTGCTCCTTCATATACTCTTATCTGGACAAAATGACAAGAAGGAAAAATTCACCACAAAAAAAAGAACAAGAGGCAGTACCAAAGGCTAGGGACGTAATCAATACAGACATTGGTAACATGTCAGATCTAGAGTTCAGAATGACAATTCTCAAAGATCTAGCCAGGCGTGAAAAAGGCATGGAAGATATTAGAGAAACCCTCTCGAGAGATATAACAACCCTTTCTAGAGAAATAAAAGAACTAAAATCTAACCAACTTGAAATCAAAAAAGCTATTAATGAGGTGCAATAAAAAATGGAGGCTCTCACTGCTAGGATAAATGAGGCAGAAGAAAGAATTAGTGATATAGAAGACCAAATGACAGAGAATAAAGAAGCTGAGCAAAAGAGGGACAAACAGCTACTGGACCACGAGGGGAGAATTGGAGAGATAAGTGACACCGTAAGACGAAACAACATTAGAATAGTTGGGATTCCAGAAGAAGAAGAAAGAGAGAGGGGAGCAGAAGGAATACTGCAGAGAATTATTGGGGAGAATTTCTCCAATATGGCAAAGGGAATGAGCATCAAAATTCAGGAGGTTCAGAGAATGCCCCTCAAAATCAATAAGAATAGGCCCACACCCCGTCACCTAATAGTAAAATTTACAAGTCTCAGTGACAAAGAGAAAATCCTGAAAGCAGCCCGGGAAAAGAAGTCTCTAACATACAATGGTAAAAATATTAGATTGGCAGCTGACTTATCCACAGAGACCTGGCAGGCCAGAAAGAGCTGGCATGATATTTTCAGAGCACTAAACAAGAAAAACATGTAGCCAAGAATACTATATCCAGCTAGGCTATCATTGAAAATAGAAGGAGAGATTAAAAGCTTCCAGGACAAACAAAAACTGAAAGAATTTGCAAACACCAAACCAGCTCTATAGGAAATATTGGAAGGGGTCCTCTAAGCAAAGAGAGAGCCTACAAGTGGTAGATCAGAAAGGAACAGAGACCATATACAGTAACAGTCACCTTACAGGCAATACAATGGCACTAAATACATATCTCTCAATAGTTACCCTGAATGTTAATGGGCTAAATGCCCCTGTCAAAAGACACAGGGTATCAGAATGGATAAAAAAAAAAAAACCCATCAATATGCTGCCTACAAGAAACTCATTTTAGACCCAAAGACACCTCCAGATTTAAAGTGAGGGGGTTGAAAACAATTCACCATGCTAATGGACATCAAAAGAAAGCTGGGGTGGCAATACTTATATCAGATCAATTATATTTTAAGCCAAAGCCTATAATAAGAGATGAGGAAGGACACTATATCATTCTCAAAGGGTTTGTCCAACAAGAAGATCTAACAATTTTCAATATCTATGCCCCTAACATGGGAGAAGTCAACTATATAAACCAATTAATAACAAAATCAAAGAAACACATTGACAATAATACAATAATAGTAGGGGACTTTAACACTCCCCTCACTGAAATGGACAGATTATCCAAGCAAAAGGTCAACAAGGAAATAAAGGCCTTAAATGACACACTGGACCTGATGGACATCACAGATCTATTCAGAACATTCCATCCCAAAGCAACAGAATACACATTCTTCTCTAGTGCACATGGAATATTCTCCAGAATAGATCACATCCTGGGTCATAAATCAGGTCTCAACTGACACCAAAAGATTGAGATCATTCCCTACATATTTTCAGACCACAAGACTCCGAAGCTAGAACTCAATCACAAGAGGAAATTTGGGAAAAAACCAAATACCTGGAGACTAAAGAGCATCCTTCTAAAGAATGAATGGGTAAGCCAGGAAATTAAAGAAGAACTGAAAAATCCATGGAAACAAATGATAATGAAAACACAAAGTTTAAAAATCTGTTTATCACAGCAAAGGCAGTCCTGAGAGGAAAATATACAGTGATACAAGCCTTTCTCAAGAAACAAGAAAGGTCTCAGGTACACGACCTAATCCTACACCTAAAGGATCTGGAGAAAGCACAACAAAGAAAGCCTAAACCCAGCAGGAGAAGAGAAATAATAAAGATCAGAGCAGAAATAAATGAAATAGAAATAAAAAAAACAATAGAACAAATTAATGAAACTAGTAGCTGGTTCTTTGAAAAAATTAATAAGATTGATAAAACCCTGGCCAGACTTATCAAAATGAAAAGAGAAAGGACCCAAGTAAATAAAATCATGAATGAAAGAGGAGAGATCACAACCAACACCAAAGAAATACAAACAATTATAAGAACATACTATGAGCAACTCTATGCCAACAAATTTGATAATCTGGAAGAAAAGGATGCATTCCTAGAGACATATAAACTACCACAACTGAACCAGGAAGATATGGAAAACCTGAACAGATCCATAACAAGTAAAGAGATTGAAAGAATCATCAAAAATTTCCAAACAAACAAAAGCCCAAAGCCAGATGGCTTCCCAGGGGAACTCTATCAAACATCTAAAGAAGAATTAATTCCTTTTCTCCTGAAACTGTTCCAAGAAATAGAAATGGAAGGAAAACCTCCAAACTCATTTTATGAGGCCAGTATCACCTTGATCCCAAAATCAGACAAGGATCCCATCAAAAAAGGGAACTACAGACCAATATCCTTAATGAACACAGATGCTAAAATTCTCACCAAAATACTAGCTAATAGGATCCAACTGCACGTTAAAAGGATTATTCACCATGACCAAGTGTGATTTATTCCAGGGCTGCAAGGTTGGTTCCACATCTGCCAATCAACCAATGTGATACAATATATTAATAAAAGAAAAAACAAGAACCATAAGATACTCTCAAGAGATGCTGAAAAAGCATTTGTCAAAGCTTGACAGCACACCTTCCTGACCAAAACTCTTCAAAGTGTAGGCATATAGGGCACATACCTCAATGTTATTAAAGCCAACTATGAAACACCCACTGCAAATATCATTCTCAATGGAGAAGAAATGAGAGCTTTTCCTCTAAGGTCAGGAACACGGCAGGAATGTCCATTATTACAACACTATTCAACATAGTACTAGAAGTCCTAGCCTCAGCAATCAGAAAACAAAAAGAAATTATAGGCATCCAAATTGTCAAAGAATAAGTCAAACTATCACTCTTTGCAGATTATATGATCCTTTATGTGGAAACCCCAAAAGGCTCCACTCCAAAACTGCTAGAACTTATACAGGAATTCAGTAAAGTGTCAGGATATAAAATCAATGCACAGAAATCAGTTGCATTTCTCTACACCAACAACAAGACAGAAGAAAGAGAAAATAAGGAGTCAATCTCATTTACAATCAATTGCGCCCAAAGCCATAAGATACCTAGGAATAAACCTAAACAAAGAGACAAAGAATCTATACTCAGAAAACTATAAAGTACTCATGAAAGAAATTGAGGAAGACACAAAGAAATGGAAAAATGTTCCATGCTCCTGGATTGGAAGAACAAATATTGT
Source organism: Mustela lutreola (assembly GCF_030435805.1). Lineage (NCBI taxonomy): Eukaryota > Metazoa > Chordata > Mammalia > Carnivora > Mustelidae > Mustela > Mustela lutreola. Next base: position 39,092,078 of record NC_081293.1, read on the forward strand.
GAAAATGTTGAGCTACCTAAGGCAATCTACACATTTAATGCAATACCTATCAAAATCCCATCCATTTTTTTCAAAGAAATGGAACAAATAGTTCTAAAATTTATATGGAACCAGTAAAGACCTCGAATAGCCAAAGGAATATTGAAAAAGAAAGCCAAAGTCAGTGGCATCACAATTTTAGACTTCAAGTTCTATTACAAAGCTGTCATCATCAAGACAGTATGGTACTGGCACAAAAACAGACACATAGATCAATGGACCAGAATAGAGAGCCCAGAAATAGACCCTCAACTCTACAGTCAACTAATCTTCGACAAAGCAGGAAAGAATGTCCAATGGAAAAGAGCCTCTTCAATAAATAGTGTTGGGAAAATTGGACAGCCACATGAAGAAAAATGAAATTGGACCATTTCCTTACACCACAGGCGAAAATAGACTCAAACTGGATGAAGGACCTCAATTTGCAAAGGAATCCATCAAAATCCTTGAGGAGAACACAGGCAGCAACCTCTTCAACCTCAGATGCAGCAACATCTTCCTAGGAACAACGCCAAAGGAAAGGGAAGCAAGGGCAAAAATGAACTATTGGGATTTCATCAAGATCAAAAGCTTTTGCACAGCAAAGGAAACAGTTAACAAAATCAAAAGACAACTGACAGAATGGGAGAAGATATTTGCAAATGACATATCAGATAAAGGGCTAGTGTCCAAACTCTATAAAGAACTTAGCAAACTCAACACCCAAAGAACAAATAATCCAATCAAGAAATGGGCAGAGGACATGAACAGACATTTCTGCAAAGAAGACATACAGATGGCCAACAGACACATGAAAAAGTGCTCCATATCACTCAGCATCAGGGAAATACAAATCAAAACCACAATGAGATACCACCTCACACCAGTCAGAATGGCTAAAATCACCAATCAGGAAATGACAGATGCTGGCGAGGATGCGGAGAAAGGGGAACCCCCCTACACTGTTGGTGGGAATGCAAGCTGGTGCAGCCACTCTGGAAAACTGCATGGAGTTTCCTCAAAATGTTGAAAATAGAACTGCCCTATGACCCAGCAATTGCAATATTGGGTATTTACCCTAAAGATACAAACGTAGTGATCCAAAGGGGCATGTGCACCCGAATGTTTATAGCAGCAATGTCCACAATAGCCAAACTATGGAAAGAACCTAGATGTCCATCAAAAGATCAATGGATCAAGAAGATGTGGTATATATACACAATGGAATACTATGCAGCCACCAAAAGAAATGAAATCTTGCCATTTGCGACAACATGGATGGAACTAGAGCGTATCATGCTTAGCGAAATAAGTCAAGCGGAGAAAGACAAATATCATATGATCTCCCTGATATGAGGGAGTGGTGATGCAACATGGGGGATTAAGTGGATAAGAGAAGAGTCAATGAAACAAAATGGGATTGGGAGGGAGAAAAACCGTAAGTGACTCTTAATCTCACAAAACAAACTGAGGGTTGCTGGGGGCAGGGAGGTTGGGAGAAGGGGGGTGAGGTTATGGACATGGGGGGGTGGGCTTTGGTGAGTGCTGTGGGGTGTGTGGACCTGGCAATTCACGGACCTGTACCCCTGGGGATAAAACTAAATGTTTATAAAAATAAAAAAATTTTAAAAAAGAATTTTTTTTATTATGTTCAGTTAGATGACATAGCATTTTTCCAGCTATGTTCATAGAGGATATTGGCCTATAGTTCTCTTTTTTAATGGAGTCTTTGTCTAGTTTTGGTATCGGAGTAATGTTGGCCTCATTGAATGAATTTGGATGTTTTCCTTCTTTTTTTTTGTGGAATATTTTGAGAAGAATAGGTATTAACTCTCCCTTAAATGTTTGGTAGAACTTGCCTGTCAAGCCATCTGGCCCTTAATGCCCCTAGAAAGGGTGTTGCAGGAGGCTTCAAGTCAGAACTACTATTTTTTAAAAAGAGGCTCCAAAAACAGGGGTGTGGGGGAGCATGTTTCCCTAACCAAAAAACTGGGAGAAAAATGAAATAAGAGAACTTTTGTCAATACCAACCAATACCAACTACTCCAGACAAATACCAACAGAAAAGCCATACATGCTTCTAGTGGTTGAGCAGAGATTGTATCTTGCCTACCCATTCATGATTAAAAAATAAAAATAAACTCCCAATAAGCTAGGAGTAGAGAGGAACTACCTCAACTTGATAAAGAGAATCTACTAAAGACTTAGATGTAAGACTTCTTAGAGGTAACATCATACTTAATGCCAAAAGACTGAATGTTTCCCCTCTGAGTTAAAGAACAAGACTACTTTGGAAGTTTAACCTCTGCAATAAGGCAAGAAAAAGAAATAAAATGCATGCAGATTGGAAAGGAAGATATAAAGCCATCCCTATGGGCAGATGATATAAAAATTTAGAAAATCCCAACCAAACTACAAAAGTAGTCGCAGAATTAATAAGTGATTTCAGTAAGGTCATAGGTTACAAAATCAACACCCCCCCAAAATCACATTTTTATATAGTAACTATAAACCTGTGGAAACCTAAATTAAAAATACATTACCACTTGCAGTAACAAAGGAATGCTGCTAGAGTAATTGGACATCTGCATGCAAAAATAAAAACAAGAGAGAGAGGGAAAGAAGAAGAGAACAAAAGAAAACCTCAGTCTAAATCTGACAAATAAAACAAAGCAAACAACAAAACTAACTCAAAATGGATCCCAGACAAACATAAAACACAAAACAATTTTTAGAAAAAAATAGGAAATGTGCAGGATCTAGGGCTAGGCAAAGACTTCTTAGACTTGACACTCCAGTGTGTGATCCATAAAAGAAAAATTAGAAATAAGATCACATCAAAATTTTACAAACTTTTGTTCTGTGAAAGTATATGAAAAGAGGATAAAAAGAGAAGCTAAAGACTGGGGAAAAATATTTGCAATCCATGTTCTTGACAAAAGAATTTTTATGTAATTTTTATATATTCCTTTATATATCTGGAATATATAAGGACCTCTTAAAACTCAAGAGTAAAAATATTAATAATAATAGTAAACCAATAGGAATATGGGCAAAGGACATAAACAGACATTTTACCTAAAAGGTATACAAATGCCATTTAAGCAAGTGAAAGACATTCAACATCATTAGTCATCAGGAACAGGCAAATTAAAACAATGAAATATTAGTACACACTGTACAGAGTGACTGAAAACATAGTGATAAGATCAAATATTTTTGAGGATGCAGAGAATATGGTCCACTTATATACTGCTAGTGGGAATATAAATTGGTATAAGCACTCTCAAAAATTATTTGACAGTTTCTTATAAAACTAAACATGCAACTACCCTACAACCCAGCATTTGCACATTTGGGTGCTTATCCCAAAGAAATGAAAACCTGTGTTCACACAAAAACCTGTACACAAACATGAATGTTCATGGCAGCTTTACTGGTAAAAGCCAAAAACTGAAATCAGCCCATATGTCCTTTAACAGGTGAATAGACACATCATACCATCCATACCATTGCCTACTATCCAGCAATGAAAAGGAATGCAATATTGGCATGTGCAATAGTTTAGATGAATCTCAAGGGAATCATGCAGAGTTTTTTAAAAAAGATTCAAATGTTTACATTTCATATGATTCCATTTGTATAACAGTTTTGAAATGAGAACATTTTAGAAACTGAGGAAGTGGGATGCCTGACTAGCTCAGTTGGTAGAGCATATGGCTCTTGATCTCCAGGTAGTGAGTTCAAGCCCCACATTAAGCACAGAGCTGATTTTAAAATGAAAGAAAAGAAAAAAAAAAAAAACTGAAGACATTGCTTAGAGATGGGAAGGTAAAGTAAGTGTAGCTTTTAAAAGGGAACAAGAGGGATGTTTGCGGTGTTGGAAATGTCCAGTATCTTGACTGTGATGGTAGATACATGAGCCAAGACAGTGAGATAAAATTGTGCAAGAGGTAAACACACACACACACACACACACACACACACGAGTATAAGTAATATTGAGGAAATCTGAAAATGATTGGTGGATTGCATTAGTCAATATCCTGATTGTGATATTAAACTATAATTTTTCAAAATGTTATCATTGCAGGAAAATGAGCAATGTACACCTACCTTTCTATTTCTTATAACTGTATGTGAATCTTCTTTCAATAAAAATTTCAATTAAGGAAGAAAAGGATAGTTTGGGAGGGTTGAGTGATGGTGTTTCATAAAAACTAGTACAGAAAAAAGGTTGATATCCAAGATCTTTAAAGAACTCCTCAAACTCAACACACACAAAACAGACAATCATATCAAAAAATGGGCAGAAGATATAAACAGACACTTCTCCAATGAAGACATACAAATGGCTATCAGACACATGAAAAAATGTTCATCATCATTAGCCCTCAGGGAGATTCAAATTAAAACCACATTGAGATATCACCTTACACCAGTTAAATGGCCAAAATTAGCAAGACAGGAAACAACATGTGTTGGAGGGGATGTGAAGAAAGGGAAACCCTCTTCCACTGTTGGTGGGAATGCAAGTTGGTGCAGGCTCTTTGGAGAACAGTGTGGAGATTCCTCAAGAAATTAAAAGTAGAACTTCCCTATGACCCTGCAATTGCCTACTGGGTATTTACCCTGAAGATACAGATGTCGTGAAAAGAAGGGCCATCTGTACCCCAATGTTTATAGCAGCAATGGCCACAGTTGCCAAACTGTGGAAAGAACCAAGATGCCCTTCAACGGATGAATGGATAAGGAAGATGTGGTCCCTATACACGATGGAGTATTATGCCTCCATCAGAAAGGACGAATACCCAACTTTTGGAGCAACATGGCTGAGACTGGAAGAGATTCTGCTGAGTGAAATAAGTCAAGCAGAGAGGGTCAATTATCATATGGTTTCACTTATTTGTGGAGCATAACAAATAGCATGGAGGACATGGGGAGATAGAGAGGAGAAGGGAGTTGGGAGAAATTGGAAAGGGAGGTGAACCATGAGAGACTATGGACTCTGAAAAACAATCTGGGGGTTTTGAAGGGGCAGGGGTGGGAGGTCGGGGTACAAGGTGGTGGGTATTATAGAGGACACGGATTGCATGGAGCACTGGGTGTGGTACAAAAACAATGAATACTGTTATGCTGAAAATAAATTTTTTAAAAATTTAAAAATAAATAAATAAATAAACGTAGTACATTCCCTGATCTTTCAAAAAATGGACATTTAATTTCAATTGTAGTTAAATGAAAATAATAATAATGCTAAAGTCTCACGAAAATGCAAAGACACTGGGTCACTCATGCATTGTTAATGGGAATGTAAAATGGTATAATCACTCTGGAAGTTTTGACAGATTCTTATAAAACTAAATATTTGATTTTCATACAACGTAGCCATTGTGTTCTTAGGCACTTACCCCAGGAAAATGAAATCTTATATTCATACAAACACCTGTACATGAATATTCAGAGAAGCTTTATTTGTAATAGCTAAAAACTAGAAATGGGACACCAGAAAGATGGCAGGACAGAGACCTCTGATTCTCCCCCCTCTTCCCACAGACACCCTGAATAAATAGCTACACGCAGATCAATTCCCTCTGAAGGATATCCAGAAATGAACTGAGACACTCCTACAATTCCAGGTAACTGAGAAAATAGCCACATCAAAATAGGTGGGAAAAGCTGAGGCACTCTCACCATAAACCCCACCCCACATAGCACCTTACAATCAGGTGGGAACCCCCAGCTTTTCCCAGAAGAGCAAAGGGCTTACACCACACATCTAGGGCCTCAACTTACAGGGTTGACAACCAAAGGATTGTGCTCCTAACTTGCCTGTTTCTAGGAGCTGAGACGCCCATCATAGACTAAAATCAGAGACCGGCATTAAAGCAGCATGCAAAAACTTTCCTCAGCTCTTCCCCATGGCTGAACATAGAGCAAGCAGGCAAAAATGGCCAGCTCTCAGTTTCTCCATAGAAGGGATTAGACTATACATCTAAAGTCTCAACTTGAACAGCTGCTACCTTGACGGTCGGGCTTCTAACTAGCCTACATCTGGGAGCTGACAGACAGGAAGTCACTACTTTCCTAGAAGTCTGAATAAGCCAGTGGGCACTTTCTGAAGCTCCTTCCTCCTGGCTTGCTCCAGAGACAGAACCAAGTCTCCAACTAACCTGACTGTCTCTGAGATCCAATGGCCCCCAGCTTTCATTAGGCCTTTGAGGATGACAGACAGTAAAGCAACAGTTTTAAGGAGTGTGGTCTGAATGAGAGTGTAGCCATTTCCCACAGGACCTCTACCCAAATCAGTGAACAGTGAGTAGGGGATTTACTCTCTCAGCTTCTCACTGAGGAGAGAAGGAATTGGACCATGCATCGAGCATTCCCCACTTCTCTAGCTTCTGCTAGAAAGACTAGTTTCTATCCTCCCTGTCAGAGGGACTAACAGAGTTTGGCATACTTTAGTCTCTTGGGGCATACTAGAAACAAAGATAGTGGTTTGAATGAGCACAAACGTTCAAGAAGTACCCAGAATCTCGCTGGGCTGATAGGGGAGTTTCATCTCCTTCACTAGTCTGGTTCATGAGGCCAGGCTGTGAAAATTGGCAGAGGTGGCTATTTCATCTAATGCACAGAAACCAGAAACCCTGGGAACTCCTGCTTTTAGATTAGTCTCAGAAATTACCTTATTTGGAGAAAGAAGGGACAAAGACACAGCTATACTTAGAAGATCATAACCTCCAGGACACTTTATAATCAAACCATTCCCAGGCAAAAAAAAAAAAAATCTAAATAAGCCAATATTTTTTGACAGTCTAAAATTTCTTAAATCAGATTATGCCTTGAATATAAGTAATTCTCAAATCAAGCAGAAAGCAGTATATGTGCTCAAATCAGATATACTGAAAATCAAATGCATAGCATGTGCATGCCATGTGGGATGTGATAGGAAACACTTCCCATTAGGGCCAGTTGTCTTCAGGTGGGAGCCACTTCTTCCATGAACCTACAAACACAATAACTGACCCAATTTTAATCCATTATTTTTAAATTATCAATTGCAGTCATTTTCCTTTTAAACATCTCTTCCATGTAGGGAGAAAATTTGGTAGTGGAATCACCTACCTTTCAGCAACCTATTGCGGTCAAGGCTTGGCAATATCAATTATAGGCCAAAAAAAACCTGAACAAATTTAAAAGTTCTGGGATGCCTGGGTGGCTCAGTCCGCTAAGCATCTGCCTTCAGCTCAGGTCATGATCCCAGTGTACTGGGATCAAAGTCCCACATCGGGATCCCTGATCGGCAGAGAACCTGCTTCTCCCTCTCCTCCCGACTCATGCTCTCTCTCACTATTTTTGTCTCTCTCTCTTTCTCTCAAATAAATAAAATCTTTTTAAAACTTTTTAAAGTTTTGCACTTTATTTCTATTTTAAGAAAGTGTTAAAGACAATTTTGTTGATAACTTTACATACATCCTAACCACCTGGAGTTACACTGAGCTATTTATACCTCTAAAACCAATAGACCCAAAGAGAGAACCAGCTTACTGTTGGTTCATTTACATAAAAGATCCAATTAATGAAATACTATTAAGTTTCATTAGGCTATAATATTATGACTTTATATAATTTCAGAACAATTTGCTTCTAAAATTTCAAACCCTGAATACATAAAATGGTGATGGTCTCTATCCTTTCTTAGTAACAGAAACTCAAGCATAAGACTGTACCATGAATAGTAATTATTATTATCTGATTGACAATTTTTTATTCTTAAAGACTTTGTATTCTGTGATTTATGTATACTGGGCTCTCCATAAATGTTGTGCGAAATGAATTCATGAAAGACCACTGAGTAGAAAATCAAGGAAGATATTCTTCAGCATGATATAGAGAACTCAGAGGAATTTTCAGAGTGAAAAGTATTGTATTGCAAAGTAAGATTGTGCCCAGCCAGATGAAAATTAGCAAAAGCTAGATCACCATATGTAGAATTCTATATAAAATATTTCTGTAATTGTGGAAATTGAACTAGAAGACCAAGAAGTTCCACTTAACCACCAAAGCTCTGTTTCTGTAACCTCAATCTCGATAGAGCATCCCTCAGAGCCCGGTGGACCTGCTTGTTCCGCAGAGTGTAGATGACAGGGTTGAGCAACGGGGTCACCACCGTGTTCACAAGGGTAGCCTCCCTGTTAGAGTCCAGCCTGTTCGTTTGCTTTGGTTTCACATATATAAACAAACAGCTGCTGTACATCAGAGAGAGCACAAGGAGGTGAGAGGAGCAAGTGGAGAAAGCTTTCTGTTTCTCCTTGGCTGATGGGAGTCGCAAAACTGTGACTACTATGTTGCTGTATGCAATGGTGGTTATGATAAGGGATGTCAACAAGATAAAGGAAGTGAGGACAAAGGCCAACATTTCAGTGGAGCTGGTGTCAGAACAGGAGAGATGAATCAGAGGGCCAAGGTCACAGAGAAAGTGGGGGATGACATGGGGGCCACAGAAGGACAACTGGAAAACCTTCACTACCAGCCCAGTGATGAGAGGGAAGGACAAAGCGAAGCAGGCAGTGACCAGGAGGAAGCAAGTCTTCGGGTTCATGATGGTCGGGTAATGCAGAGGCTTGCAAATGGCCACATACCGATCCAGAGACATCACTGCCATGAGGAAGAAAATTATTGACCCAAAAAATAAAAAAGAAAAGGCCTGTATGAGACAAGCAGTAAAGGAAATTGGTTGCCTTCCCAACAGGAAGATAGAGAGCAGTTTAGGAATAACTGAGGTGATAAAACAGCATTCAGAGAAGGAGAACGTGCTGAGTAAAATATACATTGGTGTCCAGAGCTGATGGTCAACCCAAGTGATGGTGATGATCACCACATTTCCTGTGATAGAGGCCAGGTATGCCAGCAGATGGATCAGGAAGAAGACATTCCCTAGGGCCTGGATGGCAGGAAACCCTTCCAGAATAAATTCTTGGATTGTTGTCTCATTCCTCACCTCCATAGTGATCTCCATTTCTCTATCATCAACTCTGCTGGATCTGTCAAACAGAAAATGCTACCACCAAAGAATAAAAATGTAACTGATGGCCACTATTAAAAAGCAAAAAATACTACTTGAAGCTACAATTCTGAATGAGGAATCACTTTATATAATTTAAATGTTATAAATTATTTTGAAATTTGTCAATTATTAAATTGTAAAAATTGAAGGTTTATTGTTCATTTTTTGAAATAATTTTTAATGTGAAACTTAACTTTTCTAGAAAACAATATATTTGAATAATAGTCCACAAGGTAAACACTGTAAAATAGAAATTATTTTCAAATAACATATAAACCCAACAGATAACAGTGAAGGCTGTAATTCCACAGAGAATATTTTTATGGGGTCACAATGTTAATTTCTATACTTCAGGTAGCATATGCAATATATAAAGGCCTCCAAAGCACTGACCTTAGCCCTGTGGAAAAAGAAAGTGTGGGGGAGGGAGCTGTTTTCCTATTAGCTTGTTCCAAACCAGTTATTTTCCTGAAGTTGGCTCATTCTTAGTTCTTTACCCAAAACTTTAAGACTGAGCAGGAAATCTAGTTTATCACAGCATCTCATAACTACCCAGTCCTTGGGTTTAAGAGAAACGATGTCTAAAAATGGGAGTGAGGGATGGTTGCTTGACTTGGTTGTTCAGACTCAATGAGAAAACATTTAAATGTGCATCAGTTTCCCTCTCACTCTACTCACCTGACAGAACAAAAGATTTTTCCTTCTGCTATTAGTCATATTACCTTTCAACGTTGTTTTCTGGGAATATTTTTGTTACACTGGAAAATTTCAATGAAGTGGAATTATGAATATATTTTCATTGCAATCACTAAAGGAACATTCATTTTTTTCTTTCTTTAAAGATTTATTTATTTGAGAGAGAGAGTGGGAGAGAGCATGGGGACACAGAGAGAGAAGAAGAATCCCTGCTGAGCAGGGAGGCCAATGCGGAGATCAATCCCAAGACCCTGGGATCATGACTGAGGAGAAGGCAGACACTTAACCAAGCACCCCAGGAATATTTGTTTTTTTAAAAATGCCAGTGCCTAGCTAGAAGCTGAATGAATTGTCATGTAATCTTTGGGAAAGTATTCGGGCATATGTTGGAAATCATTGCTCTAATAAGTCACCATAAATAAATTGTATTTTACTTAATTCTTTGACTTAGTTAAAACTATTACAATTACATTAACTATACATGATCCACAGTACAAACTTAAACATTACTAGTCTCTGCTTTAAATATTTGGCTGTGCCTGGGTGGCTCAGTGGGTTAAAGCCTCTGCCTTTGGCTCAGGTCATGATCCCAAGGTCCTGTGATCAAGCCCCGTATAGGCTCTCTGCTCAGCAGGTAGCCTGCTTCCCTTCCTCTCTCTCTGCCTGCCTCTCTGACTACTTGTGATCTCTGTCAAATAAATGAAATCTTTAAAATAATAATAATAATAATATTGACTTATTATATTGCAAGTTATTCCCATGGCCAAGTACTCACCAGGAAGCAGCCACAGGAAACACCTTCTTTGATAATGTGCTGCTTTTTTCTTCCAACAAACCAGGATCTTTCTTCAAAGCTAATGGAAGGGGGAGGTGAGATGGACTTTTTTTGGAACTTTTAAATCAATGAATGCCTATGTTTTAAATTAATAGGAAATTATTAAGGCTAATTTTTTTCATGGAAGACAGAGATTTCTAAACTCTGGAAGATTAACAGTCATGGTTTTCCCCTATGGCCATTGGAATGATAAATCCTAGATCAAGACAATAGAAACTGCTGTAAATATGCACAAGAATATGCTGATGTAACCATTTAAAATTCCTGAACAAATTTATATCCATTCTATGGGATACAGTGACACAGTCCATCATGAACATCAAATCTGATGGGTTGTGCATCCAAAACAGAAGAGAGTCAGGAAGTAGAAACAATAAATGTTACTTTCCTTTGGACCCTGTTGCTAGTCACTTTCTTATCAACAGTTGATAAGAATAGTTGCTTCCCACCTTTCAGAGTAGGTGAAGATCACTGAAGTCATAAATGAGAATATATTCAAGTGCCCTGATGATATATTTACGGCAGAGTCATTTACCATCCCTCATGAGGACACACAGGGTCCAAAAGCACGAACCTATGGAATATTCAAGATTCATTAGAGGAGTACCAATAAAAGGGAACACAAACTTAAATCACAACAGAGTCCCAGAGGACAATTTAATTGTTCATATTTGGAAATTAGAAATTTCAGCAGAAACATACCCAAATAACCATTTCACTGCATATGGTGGCATACTATCACCATTCTCAAGACCCTATGCAGTCCTTTGCACAAGTCCTCAAAGGTATATTTGCCATGAGTGCCCTAGCATTGCAAAATTTATAAAGTCCTGAATTACATATGTCAAAAAAGACAAGCTTAGGCATCAGAAAGAATGTTGTACAATTGCCCTTGCTTTTTTTCCTTTTTAACCTGGTATTTTCTTTAATGAGGTATAATTTATACACTGTAAAATGCATAAATTTTAATTACAAGTTGATAATTTTCTACATTTGTAAACATCTATGTAACTACTACCCAAACCATAAAAATTCCCATCTCATCACAAATGTCTTTGTGCCCAGTCAATAGCTCACACCAAGAGAAAACAACTAAAGAACAACTTTAATTTCTGTCATTGAAATTTACTTTTGCCACCTCTTGAAATTCATTTATGTTTAACCCACTGAGCCATCGAGGTGCCCCTGAAATTCATTTATATGGAACACAGCATATGTCTGGCTTTATTTTTCCTCAGATTTGTCAGAGTTATCCATGCTGTCACATGAACCAATGATTAATTCTTTTGTATTGTTTTATAGTAGGTCATTATCTATGTATATCACTATTTTCCATTCTCTCACTGAAGGACATTTATGTCCTTTCCAATTTAGGGCTACTATGGGTAAAGACATTATGAATATTCTTCTATAAGTCTTTTTGAAGACAGTATTCATTTCTCTTGAGTATATGGCTTGAAGTAAAAGTCCTGAATTAATTATAGAATAGGTCTTAGCACTATAAGAAATTGAAAAACAAGTTCCCAAATAGGATTTAGGCTCTCAATAGCAATGCATGAGAATTCAAAATGCTCCATATTATCACATTGGTCTTGTAAGTCATATTTAATTGAACACATTCTCTGTAAATTGGTTCAGCCACTATGGAGAACAATGTGGATATTCCTCAAAATACTAAAAATAAAACTACCATTTGATCCAGAAAGTCTACTCCTGAGCATATATCCAAAGGAAATGAAAACAGGATATTGAAAGATATCTGCACTACCATGTTTATCACAGCATTAGTCACAATAGCCAATATATGAAAACAGCCATTAGAGGATGAATGGGTAAAGAGGACATTATAGGTGTGTGTGTGTATAACATGTATATAGAATACATTATATATAATATAATGCAATATATAATATGTATACATATAATATGTATGCATTATACATTATGTATAATGTATACATATGTATGCATATGCATATACATATATGTATACAATATGTATACATTATGTTTAATGTAGTATATGTATACATATACATTATGTAATACATTATCTATAATGTAGCATGTGTATACATAATGTATAGTATACATTATCTATAATGTATAACATGTATACATTATACTTTATGTATACATATGTACAGTATATATGTACATATATATAATACATGCACATTATATATAATATGTGTATGTCTGTATGTATATATATGTAATGTATTATTATTAAGCCATGAGAAAGAAAGAAATCATGACATTTCTGAGTCAGAGAAAGATAAATAATATATGATATCTCTTCTTATCAGTCTTGCTAAGAGTTAAACAATTTTGTGAGTCATTTCAAAGAGTAAACTTTTTAATTTTTTGTTTTCTATTCCATTGATTTATATATATTTGCATTCATATTTGTATGAATTCACTCTTATCTGCATATTTCAGTTGTAATTTCCTTTTACATCCCTACTGTTTAAAACTGAACATCTATATGATTAATTTTATACATTTATTTCTATTATAAACATTAATGTTATGAAGTTTCCTCTAAGCATGACTTTAGGCTGCATTTCAAAAATTTATGTATGTTGTGTTAATATTTTTGCTTCCAAAATATTTTCAGATTGTTTAGTAAATTTTTCTGTAATCCAAGAGAGATATAGAGATATGTTGTTTATAGCCAAGTATTCAGGAATTTTGTAGATGAATCATTGTAATTGATTTATTTAATTCAACTGTGATTAGAGAACACATGCTGTGTATTTTCAGTCCTTTACCATGTTTATTTTTATTTTTTAATTTTTTTATTAACATATAATGTATTATTAGCTCCAGGGGTAAACGTCTGTGAATCACCAGGTTTACACACTTCATAGCACATACCTTCCCCAATGTCCATAAACCCACCACACTCTCACTCCCCTCCTCCCCCAGGCAACAGTCATTTTGTTTTGTGAGATTGAGTCTTTTATGGTTTGTCTCCCTCCGATCCCGTCTTGATTCATTTATTCTTTTCCTGCCCCCCAATCCTCCCACATTGCCTCTCAACTATCTCATATCATGGAGATCATATGATAATTGTCTTTCTCTGATTGACTTACTTTGCTAAGTATAATACCCTCTAGTTCCATCCATGTCATCACAAATGGCAAGATTTCATTTCTTTTGATGGCTGCATAGTATTCCATTGTATATATATACCACCGTTTCTTTATCCATTCATCTGTTGATGGACATCTAGGCTCTTTCCATAGTTTAGCTATTGTGGACATTGCTGCTATAATAATTCGGGTGAACGTGCCCCTTCAGATCATGTTTGTATCTTTAGGGTAAATACCCAGTAGTGTGATTACTAGGTCATAGGGGAGGTCTATTTTCAACTTTTTGAGAAAACTCCATGCTGTTTTCCAGAGTGGTAGCACCAGCTTGCATTCCCATCAACAGTGTAGGAGGGTTCCCCTTTCTCAGCACCCTCACCAGCATCTGTCATTTCCTGATTTGTTAATTTTAGCTATTCTGAGTGGCGTGAGGTGGTATCTCACTGTGGTTCTGATTTGTATTTCCTGGATGCTGAGTGATGTGGAGCACTTTTTCATGTGTCTGTTGGCCACCTGGATGCCTTCTTTGCAGAAATATCTGTTCATGTCCTCTGCCCATTTCTTGATTGGATTCTTTGTTCTTTGGGTGTTGAGTTTGGTAAGTTCTTTGTAGATTTTGGATACTAGCCCTCTATCTGATATGTCATTTGCAAATATATTCTCCTTCATTATCTTAGAAATTAATATCTTTCATTTCTTTAGATAATTTCATTATCTAATCTTCTCCAGTCTGTCAGTTGTTTTTTGGTTTTGTTGACTGTTTCCTTTGCTGTGCAAAAGCTTTTGATCTTGATGAAGTCCCAATAGTTCATTTTTGCATTTGCTTCACTTGCCGTTGTTGTTGTTCCTAGAAAGAAGTCACTGCACCTGAGGTCGAAGAGGTTGCTCCTCAAGGATTTTGATGGATTCCTTTCTCAAATTGAGGTCCTTCACCCATTTGGAGTCCTTTTTTGTGTGTGGTATAAGGAAATGGTCCAGTTTCATTTTTCTACATGTGACTGTCCAATTTTCCAAACGACATTTGTTGAACAGGCTGTCTTTTTTCCATTGGACATCCTTTCCTGCTATGTCAAAGATTAGTTGACCATAGAGTAGAGGGTCTATTTCTGGGCTCTCTATTCTGTTCCATTGATCTATGTGTCTGTTTTTGTGCCAGTACCATACTGTCTTGATGATGACAGCTTTGTAATAGAGCTTGAAGTCTAGAATTGTGATGCCACCAACTTTGGCTTTCTTTTTCAATATTCCTTTGGCTATCTGAGGTCTTTTCTGGTTCCATATAAACCTTAGGATTATTTGTTCCATTTCTTTGAAAAAAAAAAAAAAGATGGCATTTTGATAGGGATTGCATTAATTGTATAAATTACTTTAGGTGGCATAGACATTTTCACACTATTTGTTCTTCCAATCCAGGAGAATGGAACATTTTTCCATTTCTTTGTGTCTACCTCAATTTCATTCACAAGTACTTTATAGTTTTCTGAGTACAATTATTTGCCTCTTTGGTTAGGTTTATTCCTAGGCATCTTACGGTTTTGGGTGCAATTCTAAATGGGATTGACTCTTTAATTTCTCTTTCTTCTGTCTTGTTGTTGGTGTATATAAATGCGACTGACTTCTGTGCATTGATTTTATATCCAGACACTTTACTGAATTCCTGTACAAGTTCTAGCAGATTTGGAGTGGAATCTTTTGGGTTTTCCACATAAAGGATCATATCATCTGCAAAGAGTAATAGTTTGACTTCTTCTTTGCCAATTTGGATGCCTTTAATATCCTTTTGTTGTCTGATTGCTGAGGCTAGGACTTCTAGTACTATTTTGAATAGCAGTGGTGATAATGGACATCCCTGCCATGTTCCTGACCTTAGTGGAAAAGCTTTCAGTTTTGCTCCATTGAGAATGATATTTTCAGTGGGTTTTTCATAGATGGCGTTGATGATATTGAAGTATGTAACCTCTATCCCTACACTTCGAAGAGTTTTGATCAAGTATGGATGCTGTACTTTGTCAAATGCTTTTTCAGCATCTACTGAGAGTATCATATGGTACTTGTTCTTTCTTCTAGTATGTATTTTATCACATTGATTGATTTGCAGATGTTGAACCAACCTTACAGCCCTGGAATAAATCCCACTTGGTCGTGGTGAATAATCCTTTTAAGGTACTGTTGGATCCTATTGGCTAGTATTTTGATGAGACTTTTTTCATCTGTGTTCATCAAGGATATTGGTCTGTAATTCTCTTTATTGATGGAGTCTTTGTACGGTTTTGGGATCAAGATAATGCTGGCCTCATAAAATGAGTTTGGAAGCTTTCCTTCCATTCCTATTTTTTGGAACAGTTTCAGGAGAATATTAATTACTTCTTCTTTCAATGTTTGGTAGAATTCTCCTGGAAAGACCTCTGGCTCTGGGCTCTTGTTTGTTGGGAGATTTTTGATGACTGCTTCAATGTCTTTATTGGTTTGGGTCTGTTCAAGTTTTTTATTTCTTACTGGTTCAGCTGTGGTGTTTATATGTCTCTAGGAATGCATCCATTTCTTCCAGATTTTCAAATTTGCTGTTATATAGTTGCTCATAATATGTTCTTAAATTGTTTGTATTTCTTTTGGTGTTGGTTGTGATCTTTTTTGGTTTCTATTTCATTGATTTCTGCTCTGATCTTTATCATTTTTCTTCACCTGCTGGGGTTAGGCATTCTTTATTGTACTTTCTCCAGATCCTTTAGGTGTAGGGTTAGGTGGTATATTTGAGACCGTTGTTATTTTTTGAGAAAGGCTTGTATCACTATATAGTTTCCTTTTGGGACTGCCTTTGCTGTGTTCCACAGATTTTCAACCGTTGTGTTTTCATTATGATTTGTTTCCATGAATTTTTTCAGTTCTTCTTTAATTTCCTGGTTGACACATTCATTCTTTAGAAGGAAGCTCTTTAGTCTCCAGGTATTTGGTTTTTTCCCAAATTTCCTCTTGTGATTGAGTTCTAGCTTCAGAGCCTTGTGGTCTGAAGATATGCAGGGAATGATCTCGATCTTTTGGTACCAGTTGAGACCTGATTTTATGACCCAGGATGTGATCTATTCTGCAGAATATTCCATGTGCACTAGAGAAGAATGTGTATTCTGTGGCTTTGGGATGGAATGTTCTGAATAGATCTGTGATGTCCATCTGGTCCAGTGTGTCATTTAAGGCCTTTATTTCCTTGTCGACCTTTTGCTTGGATAATCTGTCCATTTCAGTGAGGGGAGTATTAAAGTCCCCTACTATTATTGTATTATTGTCAATGTGTTTCTTTGATTTTGTTATTAATTGGTTTATATAGTTGGCTTCTTCCATGTTAGGGGCATAGATATTGAAAATTTTTAGATCTTCTTGTTGGACAGACCCTTTAAGTATGATATAGTATCCTTTCTCCTATTATAGTCTTTGGCTTAAAATCTAATTGATTGATATAAGGATTGCCACCCAGCTTTCCTTTGATGTCATTAGCATGGTGAATTGTGTTCCACCCCCTCAGTTTAAATCTGGAGGTGTCTTTGGGTCTAAAATGAGTTTCTTGTAGGCAGCATATTAATGGGTTTTGGTTTTTATCCCTTCTGATAGCCTGTGTCTTTTGATTGGGGCACTTAGCCTATTTACATTCAGGATAACTATTGAGAGATATGAATTTAGTGCAATTGTAATGGCTGTAAGGTGACTGTTACTGTGTATTGTCTCTGTTCCTTTCTGATCTACTACTTTTAGGGTCTCTCTTTGCTTAGAGGACCCCTTTCAATATTTCCTGTAGACCTGGTTTGGTGTTTGCAAACTCTTATAGTTTTAGTTTGTCCTAAAAGCTTTTTCTCTCTCCTTCTATTTTCTTTCTCTTTTTTTAAACTTTTTATTTTTTATAAACATATATTTTTATCCCCAGGGGCCCAGGGGTACAGGTCTGTGAATCACCAGGTTTACACCAGGTTACACAGCACTCACCAAAGCACATACTCTCCCCAATGTCCATAATCCCACCCCCTTCTCACAAAACCCCTCCCCCCAGCAACCCTCAGTTTCTTTTGTGAGATTAACAGTCACTTATGGTTTGTCTCCCTCTCAATCCCATCTTGTTTCATTGATTTTTCTCCTATCCACTTAAGCCCCCATGTAGCATCACCACTTCCTCATATCAGGGAGATCATATGATATTTGTCTTTCTCCGCTTGACTTATTTCGATAAGCATGATACACTCTAGTTCCATCCATGTTGTCGCAAATGGCAAGATTTCATTTATTTTGGTGGCTGCATAATATTCCACTGTGTATATATACCACATCTTCTTGATCCATTGATCTTTTGATGGACATCTAGGTTCTTTCCATAGTTTGGCTATTGTGCACATTGCTGCTATAAACATTCGGGTGCACGTGCCCCTTTGGATCACTACGTTTGTATCTTTAGGGTAAATACCCAATAGTGCAATTGCTGGGTCATAGGGCAGTTCTATTTTCAACATTTTGAGGAGCCTCCATGCAGTTTTCCAGAGTGGCTGCACCAGCTTGCATTCCCACCAACAGTGTAGGGGGGTTCCCCTTTCTCCGCATCCTCGCCAGCATCTGTCATTTCCTGACTTGTTGATTTTAGCCATTCTGACTGGTGTGAGGTGGTATCTCATTGTAGTTTTGATTTGTATTTCCCTGATGCCGAGTGATATGGAGCACTTTTTCATGTGTCTGTTGGCCATCTGTATGTCTTCTTTGCAGAAATGTCTGTTCATGTCCTCTGCCCATTTCTTGATTGGATTATTTGTTCTTTGGGTGTTGAGTTTGCTAAGTTCTTTATAGATTCTGGACACTAGTCCTTTATCTGATATGTCGTTTGCAAATATCTTCTCCCATTTTGTCAGTTGTCTTTTGATTTTGTTAACTGTTTCCTTTGCTGTGCAAAAGCTTTTGATCTTGATGAAATCCCAATAGTTCATTTTTGCCCTTGCGTCTCTTGCCTTTGGCGATGTTCCTAGGAAGATGTTGCTGCGGCTGAGGTCGAAGAGGTTGCTGCCTGTGTTCTCCTCAAGGATTTTGATGGATTCCTTTCTCACATTGAGGTCCTTCATCCATTTTGAGTCTATTTTTGCGTGTGGTGTAAGGAAATGGTCCAATTTCATTTTTCTTCATGTGGCTGTCCAATTTTCCCAGCACCATTTATTGAAGAGGCTGTCTTTTTTTCCATTGGACATTCTTTCCTGCTTTGTCGAAGATTAGTTAACTGTAGAGTTGAGGGTCTATTTCTGGGCTCTCTATTCTGGTCCATTGATCTATGTGTCTGTTTTTGTGCCAGTACCATGCTGTCTTGATGATGACAGCTTTGTAATAGAGCTTGAAGTCCAGAATTGTGATGCCACCAACATTGGCTTTCTTTTTCAATATCCCTTTGGCTATTCGAGGTCTTTTCTAGTTCCATATAAATTTTAGAATTATTTGTTCCATTTCTTTGAAAAAGATGGATGGTACTTTGATAGGAATTGCATTAAATGTGTAGATTGCCTTACGTAGCATAGACATTTTCACAATATTTATTCTTGCAATCCAGGAGCATGGAACATTTTTCCATTTCTTTGTGTCTTCCTCAATTTCTTTCATGAGTACTTTATAGTTTTCTGAGTATAGATTCTGTGCCTCTTTGGTTAGGTTTCTTCGTAGGTATCTTCTGGTTTGGGGTGCAATTGTAAATGGGATTGAATCCTTAATTTCTCTTTCTTCTGTCTTGCTGTTGGTGTAGAGAAATGCAACTGATTTCTGTGCATTGATTTTATATCCTGACACTTTACTGAATTCCTGTATAAGTTCTAGCAGTTTTGGAGTGGAGTCTTTTGGGTTTTCCACATATAGTATCATATCATCTGTGAAGAGTGATAATTTGACTTCTTCTTTGCCGATTTGGATGCCGTTAATTTCCTTTTGTTGTCTGATTGCTGAGGCTAGGACCTCTAGTACTGTGTTGAATAGCAGTGGTGATAATGGACATCCCTGCCATGTTCCTGACCTTAGCGGAAAAGCTTTCATTTTTTCTCCATTGAGAATGATATTTGCGGTGGGTTTTTCATAGATGGCTTTGATGATATTGAGGTATGTGCCCTCTATCCCTACACTTTGAAGAGTTTTGATCAGGAAGGGATGCTGTACTTTGTCGAATGCTTTTTCAGCATCTATTGAGGGTATCATATGGTTCTTGTTCTTTCTTTTATTGATGTGTTGTATCACATTGACTGATTTGCGGATGTTGAACCAACCTTGCAGCCCTGGAATAAATCCCACTTGGTCGTGGTGAATAATACTTTTAATGTACTGTTGAATCCTATTGGCTAGTATTTTGTTGCGTATTTTCGCATCTGGGTTCATCAAGGATATTGGTATATAGCTCTCTTTTTTGATGGGATCCTTGTCTGGTTTTGGGATCAAGATGATGCTGGCCTCATAAAATGAGTTTGGAAGTTTTCCTTCCATTTCTATTTTTTGGAACAGTTTCAGGAAAATAGGAATTAGTTCTTCTTTAAATGTTTGGTAGAATTCCCCCGGCAAGCCGTCTGGCCCTGGGCTGTTGTGTGTTTGGAGATTTTTAATGACTGTTTCAATCTCCTTCCTGGTTATGGGTCTGTTCAGGCTTTCTATTTCTTCCTGGTTCAGTTGTGGTAGTTTATATGTTTCTAGGAATGCATCCATTTCTTCCAGATTGTCAAATTTGTTGGCGTAGAGTTGCTCATAGTATGTTCTTATAATAGTTTGTATTTCTTTGGTGTTAGTTGTGATCTCTCCTCTTTCATTCATGATTTTATTTATTTGGGTCCTTTCTCTTTTCTTTTTGATAAGTCTGGCCAGGGGTTTATCAATTTTATTAATTCTTTCAAAGAACCAGCTCCTAGTTTCATTGATTTGTTCTATTGGTTTTTTTTTTTTTTTTGGATTCTATTTCATTGATTTCTGTTCTGATCTTTATGATTTCTCTTCTCCTGCTGGGCTTAGGGTTTCTTTCTTGTTCTTTCTCCAGCTCCTTTAGGTGTAGGGTTAGGTTGTGTACCGGAGACCTTTCTTCTTTCTTGAGAAAGGCTTGTACTGCTATATATTTTCCTCTCAGGACTGCCTTTGTTGTGTCCCACAGATTTTGAACCGTTGTATTTTCATTATCATTTGTTTCCATGATATTTTCAATTCTTCTTTAATTTCCCGGTTGACCCATTCATTCTTTAGAAGGATGCTGTTTAGTCTCCATGTATTTGGGTTCTTTCCAAACTTCCTTTTGTGGTTGAGTTCTAGCTTTAGAGCATTGTGGTCTGAAAATATGCAGGGAATGATCCCAATCTTTTGATACCGGTTGAGTCCTGATTTAGGACCGAGGATGTGATCTATTCTGGAGAATGTTCCATGTGCACTAGAGAAGAATGTGTATTGTGTTGCTTTGGGATTGAATGTTCTGAATATATCTGTGAGTCCATCTGGTCCAGTGTGTCTTTTAAGGTCTTTATTTCCTTGCTGATCTTTTGCTTGGATGATCTGTCCATTTCAGTGAGGGGGAGTGTTAAAGTCCCCTACTATTATTGTATTATTGTTTATGTGTTTCTTTGATTTTGTTATTAATTGGTTTATATAGTTGGCTGCTCCCACGTTGGGGGCATAGATATTGAAAATTGTTAAATCTTCTTGTTGGACAGACCCTTTGAGTATGATATAGTGTCCTTCCTCATCTCTTATTATAGTCTCTGGCTTAAAATCTAATTGATCTGATATAAGGATTGACACTCCTGCTTTCTTCTGATATCCATTAGCATGGTAAATTCTTTTCCACCCCCTCAGTTTAAATCTGGAGGTGTCTTCGGGCTTAAAATGAGATTCTTGGAGGCAACATATAGATGGGTTTTGGTTTTTATCCATTCTGATACTCTGTGTCTTTTGACAGGGGCATTTAGCCCATTAACATTCAGGGTAACTATTGAGAGGTATGAATTTAGTGCCATTGTATTGCCTGTAAGGTGACTGTTACTGTATATGGTCTCTGTTCCTTTCTGATCTACCACTTGTAGGCTCTCTCTTTGCTTAGAGGACCCCTTTCAATATTTCCTGTAGAGCTGGTTTGGTGTTTGCAAATTCTTTCAGTTTTTGTTTGTCCTGGAAGCTTTTAATCTCTCCTTCTATTTTCAATGATAGCCTAGCTGGATATAGTATTCTTGGCTACATGTTTTTCTTGTTTAGTGCTCTGAAAATATCATGCCAGCTCTTTCTGGCCTGCCAGGTCTCTGTGGATAAGTCAGCTGCCAATCTAATATTTTTACCATTGTATGTTAGAGACTTCTTTTCCCGGGCTGCTTTCAGGATTTTCTCTTTGTCACTGAGACTTGTAAATTTTACTATTAGGTGACGGGGTGTGGGCCTATTCTTATTGATTTTGAGGGGCGTTCTCTGAACCTCCTGAATTTTGATGCTCGTTCCCTTTGCCATATTGGAGAAATTCTCCCCAATAATTCTCTGCAGTATTCCTTCTGCTCCCCTCTCTCTTTCTTCTTCTTCTGGAATCCCAATTATTCTAATGCTTTTTCGTCTTATGATGTCACTTATCTCTCGAATTCTCCCCTCGTGGTCCAGTAGCTGTTTGTCCCTCTTTTGCTCAGCTTCTTTATTCTCTGTCATTTGGTCTTCTATATCACTAATTCTTTCTTCTGCCTCATTTATCCTAGCAGTGAGAGCCTCCATTTTTTATTGCACCTCATTAATAGCTTTTTTGATTTCAACTTGGTTAGATTTTAGTTCTTTTATTTCTCCAGAAAGGACTTTTATATCTCTCGAGAGGGTTTCTCTAATATCTTCCATGCCTTTTTCGAGCTCGGCTAGAACCTTGAGAATTGTCATTCTGAACTCTAGATCTGACATATTACCAATGTCTGTATTGATTAGGTCCCTAGCCTTCGGTACTGCCTCTTGTTCTTTTTTTTGTGTGTTGAGTTTTTCCATCTTGTCATTTTGTCCAGATAAGAGTATATGAAGGAGCAAGTAAAATACTAAAAGGGTGGCAAAAACCCCAGGAAAATATGCTTTAACCAAATTAGAAGAGATTCCAAATCGTGAGGAGGGAAAATGGGGATCAAAAGAGGTTCAAAAAGGAAGAAAGAAAAAAAAAGAAAAAAAGAAAAGAAAAGAATTAAAAAAAGAAAAAAAATAAGAAAAATATAAAAAAGAAAAAATATATATATTAGATAAACTAGTTAAAAAACGTTAAAAAAGAAAAAGGTAAAAGTTAAAAAAAATTTTACCAGAAGGCGAGAAAAAAAACAAAAAATGAAAAAGAAAAAATTAAATTAACTGCAAGACTAACAAAAATCACAGGGAAAAAGCCATGAGTTCCGTGCTTTGCTTTCTCCTCCTCTGGAGTTCTGCTGCTCTCCTTGGTATTGAAACCATACTCCTTGGTAGGTGAACTTGGTCTCGGCTGGATTTCTTGTTGATCTTCTGGGGGAAAAATGTTTTGAGATTTATTTTACAACCCAGCATAAAACATATCTTGAAATTCCTTTTTGTAGTTTCAACTTTTTATTTAAAGTCCAGTTAGTTAACATATAGTGTAATACTAGTTTTAGGAGAATGGTGATTCATCACTTACATCTAACACCCAGTGCTTATCAAAAGTGCCTTCCTTAATATCCATCACCCATTTACCCCATCCTCCATCCACCTACCCTCCAGTAACCCTCATTTTGTTCTCTATAGTGAAGTCTCTCTTATGTTTTGCCTCTCTTTTTTTCCTTTCCCTCTTGTTCATTTGCTCTCTTTCTTAAATTCCACATACAACTGAAAGCATATAGCATTTTTCTTTCTCTGATTGACTTATTTTGCTTAGCATCGCATATTCTAGCTCCATCCATGTCATTGCAAAAGACATTCCAAGTCTAAAATGACATGACATTGCAAATTCAAAAAAAAAAAAAAGAATATTTCTTCTTTATGGCTGAGTAATATTCCTGTGTGTGTGTGTGTGTGTGTGTGTGTGTGCCACATATTCTGTATCTATTTGTTCAGCCGATGGACATTTGGCTCTCTCCATTATTTGACTATTGCTGATAATGCTGCCATAATCATCCGGGTGAATGTATCCCTTCAGATCACTATTCTTGTATCCTTTGGGTAAATACCTAGTAGTGCAACTTTCATGTGCACATGAAAATAATGTGTATTCTTCAGGTACAAAATGTAACAATGTACAATTATATGTACAATTAATGTATAATAATCCACAATTATGAATTAAGTCCACTTAGTTGATATTCATGCAAATCCTCCACACTTACTAAATTTTTTTGTCTTTTTGCTGTATTAATTATTTAAATCATGGTGTTTAAACCTCTATGATTGTGGATTTCTTTTTACTTCTCCTTATACTTCTTCCAAGTTTTCTTTTATGAACTTTAAGCTCTAATATTGTGTGCATATCCATACAGAATTATGTCTCCCTGATTATTTCATTCCTTTATCATTATAAATTTACCTCTCTATCTCTGAAATACACTTCACTTGTGAAGTCTATTTTTTAAATGTGTATTACTATAGTCACACAAGCTTTCTTTGGCTTTATGTTTGCTTAGAATTTCTTTTTTTTTAAAGATTTTATTTATTTATTTGACAGAGAGAAATCACAAGTATGCAGAGAGGCAGTCAGAGAGAGAGGGGGAAGCAGGCCCCCTGCTGAGCAGAGAGCCCGATGCGGGACTCGATCCCAGGACCCTGAGATCATGACCTGAGCCAAAGGCAGCGGCTTAACCCACTGAGCCACCCAGGCGCCCTGCTTAGAATTTCTTACTCTATGTATTTAAATGTTATTCTTATGACCAGCATGTAGTAACACTTTCCTTTTGACCTAATATGGTAATCTCTATCTGTCTCTGTCACTATGTATATGTGTGTGTGTGTGTCTCTCTCTCTTTTAATTAGAATACTTAGTCCATTTATATGAATGTCATTATTGTTAGGTTAAATTTAACTTTACCATCTTGATAGTTCCTTTTATTTGTCCCCTCTCTTAGGCATTTCTTATTCTCCTTTCCTGTCTTCTTTTGAATTAACCGAGCATTTTTAGTATTCTATTACAATCAGCTCTACAGATTTCTTGAGTTATCCCTGATATACAATGGCTATAACTAAGGTATATAATTTGATATGTTTTAACATTTAAATACTTGTGAAATCACCACTGTAATGAATATAATAAAAACCCAGTTTCCTACTGCCTGATTGTGATGATTCCATTTTATCTCTTTTTGTTGGCTTCTTAAATACTACTTTTGATTTTTATTTTAGTAGTTGCTTTAGTATTATAGTATACATCTTTAACTTGTCACTCTCTATCTCCTAGTGATAGTTTACCACTTCACATATAAGAAACTTAAAATAACATACTTCTATTTCTACCCCCTCAGCTTTTATATTGTCATACATTTTCCTTATACATGTGTTATAAATACAACAGTGCATTGTTACTATTTATGTTGCAAGAGTCAATTACCTTTCAACAACATTTAAATAATTAAAACAAAGCATCTTATATGACCATATAGTTACTATTTCTGGTGCTTTTCCTTCCTTTCCATAGATCCATATTTCCATCTGGTTTAATTTTCTTTTCCTTGGAAGGACTGACTACCTGTTATTATTCTGTAGGCTTTCTGGTGATTAATTTTTTTATCTTTTGTATGTCTCCATTTTTGAAAGACATTTTCACAGGTATAGAATTCCAGGTTGGCAGATTTTTATTCATGGTTCTTTCAAAGTCCTTGTATCATTGTATTCTCATTGTTTTTTAATTTTTTTTCAACTAACATCTTCTTTTCTTACATCTTATTTTATTTAATTCAATTAGTTAACATAGTGTAACATTAGTTTCAGATGTAGATTTCAGTTATTCATCAGTTGAATATAACACCCAGTGCTCATTACATCATGTGCCCTCCTTAATGCCCATCACCCACTTATCCCACCCCCCAACACGCCTCCCCTCCAGCAACCCTCAGTTTGTTCCCTACAGTTAAGAGTCCCTTAGAGTTTGTCTCCCTCTCTGATTTCATCTTATTTTTCCCTCCTTTCCCCTATGATCCTCTGTTTTGTTTCTTAAATTCCACACATGAGTGAAACCATATGATCATTGTCTTTCTCTGGTTGACTTATTTCACTTACCATAATACCCTCCAGTTCCATCCATGTCCTCATAAATGATAAGATTTCGTCTTTTTTGATGACTAATAATCCACTGCATGTATGTATGTACATGTACATACATACATACATGCAGTGGAATATATATACAAACGTGTATATATATATACACCCATACATACATGTGATATATATATCACATCTTCTTTATCCATTCATCTGTCAATGGACATCTTTCCAAAGAAGATTCTATGTTATCTTGATCTTTGTTCCTCAGCATGAAACATGTAATTTTTCCTTCTGGCTGCTTTTAAGATGTTCTGTTTATCACTGGTTTTGGGCAATTTATGTCCCTTAGAGTAGATTTTCATTTTATTAATGTTTGGGTTTTACTGAGATTTTTTACTCTGTTTTCATAAAATTTAGAAAATTTTGGCCATCATTTCCTTGAATCTTTTTTTGTCATCCCCCTTCACACATAAACTTCTCCTCCAGAAATTTAATTATATACATGTTGGATTACCTAAAGTCGTCCCATACTTCACTGATGCTCTTTTCAATTGTAGGTGGATTACTTTGTGTTTAAGTTTCTATATCTTCAAGTTTGCTAATCTTTCATATGTAGTGTCTAATATTCTATTCATCCCATCTATTAAAATTGTTCAGTAAAATTCTGACACAAATAAGTGCAATTTTCTTTTTTAAAACCACTTTATTCAGTTATGATTGACATACAGAAAGCTGCGCATATTTGATGTACACAACTTGATGATATTAAAGACAAGTATACACTCATTAAGCCATCCTCATAATTGAAGCTGTAAACATATACAACACCTCCAAAACCCCTTTTCTTCAACTCCTTTATTTTTCTTTTCTTTTGTGGTAAGAGCATTTAACATGAGTATGGTCTACCCTCATAACAAATTTCTAACTATACAGTCCTATAACAACAGACCTTATCTTGTACCATGGATAGGTAGAACTTATTTACCTTGCAGTACTGAAATTTGGTATATGTTGACACCTTCCCCTCTCTGTCTCACCTCAGCCCCTAGTAGCAACAACTATACTCTCTAGTCCTATGAGTTTGAATATTTTGGATTCCTCAAAAAAGTAAGGAAGATGTGGTCCATATACACTATGGAGTATTATGCCTCCATCAGAAAGGACAAATACCCAACTTTTGTAGCAACATGGATGGGACTGGAAGAGATTATGCTGAGTGAAATAAGTCAAGCAGAGAGAGTCAATTATATGGTTTCACTTATTTGTGGAGCATAACAAATAGCATGGAAGACAAGGGGGGGTGGAGAGGAGAAGGGAGTTGAGGGAAATTGGAAGGGGAGGTGAACCATGTGAGACTGGGTGTGGTGAAAAAATAATGAATACTGTTTTTCTGAAAATAAATAAATTAATAAAAAAAAATCTTGAAACCAAAAAAAAAGAAAGGTTGAATACCGAACTTTTGTAGCAACATGGACGGGACTGGAAGAGATTATGCTGAGTGAAATAAGTCAAGCAGAGAGAGTCAATTATCATATGGTTTCACTTATTTGTGGAGCATAACAAATAGCATGGAGGACATGGGGAGTTAGAGAGGAGAAGGGAGTTGGGGGAAATTGGAAGGGGAGGTGAACCATGAGAGACTATGGACTCTGAAAAACAATCTGATGGTTTTGAAAGGGTGGGAAGTGGGAGGGTGGGGGAACCAGGTGGTGGGTATTGGAGAGGGCACGGGTTGCATGGAGCACTGGGTGTGGTACAAAAATAATGAATACTGTTACACTGAAAAAAAAAGGCCTAAAAAAAAAAAAAAAGAGAGAGATCATGTAGTATTTATCTTTCTGTGTCTGACTTAGTACAAGGTCTACCAGGTTCATCCATGTTGTCACAGATTTTATGGCTTCTTTATTTAAAGGGTCAGTAATAGTCCATTTTGTATATACCACATTTCTTTATCCATTCATCCATCAATGAACACTTGTGTTGTTTCTATATCTTGGCTATAGTGAATAATGCTTCAGTGAACAAGAAAATAGCTGTTCCCAGGAAAATAAAGACAAAGGCTTGTGTGAAGCAGGCAGCAAAGGAAATTGATTGCTTCCCTGACAGAAAGATGGGCAGAAAATTTGAAATAACAGTTGTTATAAAACAGCATTCAAAAAAGGGGAAACTGCTAAGGAAGAAGTACATGGGTGTCTGGAGATGATGGTCAACCCAGTGATGGTGATTATGAGTATGTTTCCCATGATGGAGCTCAGATATGCCAACAGATGCACCATGAAGAGAACCATCCCAGGTGCTGGATGTTAGGAAACCCCTCCAGGGTGAATTCCTGAACTTCTGTCTGGATTCTTGCATCCTCCATCACTGACTTTCCATTTCTTCAATTCTATGAGCTATGTTGTAGAGTATCATGACTAAATAATGAAGAAGTTTGTTTTATTAAACACATAAAACAGTGTACGCAAATGGTGAAGTAAAAGGTACAGACTTCCAGTTATGGAATGAGTAAGTCACAGGAATGAAAGGTATAGCATAGGAAATAAAATCAATGGTATTGTAATAGTTTGGTATGGTGACAGAGAGTCGCTGTACTTGGGGGAGTATAACATAACATAAAGAGTTGTTGAATCACTAGATTGTATACCTGAAACTAATGTAACATTGTGTGTCAATGATACTTTAATGAAAAAACTTTTTTTCTAAGTGACTCTTAATCTCACAAAACAAACTGAGGGTTGCTGGGGGGAGGGGGTTTGGGAGAAGGGGGTGGGATTATGGACATTGGGGAGGGTGTGTGCTTTGGTGAGTGCTTTGGTGTGAAGTGTGTAAACGTGGTGATTCACAGACCTGTACCCCTGGGGATAAAAATATGTTTATAAAAAATAAAAAATTAAAATAAATAAATAAATAGAAGATTAAAAAAACTTTTTTTCAGAATGTAAAAAATAAAAATAAAATAAAATAGTGTGATCATGGTGACTGGATTTTTTTACTATTTTAAGCATTATATTTTATGTCTAATTGTTGCACTTAAGTAAAAATAAATTTTTATCTCTGAATATATTTATGTTAAATTACAAAAAAAGAACTGTGCATGTGGCTGTAAGTTTTCATAAAGAATAATGTAATTTTAACAGTGTTAGTCATTCTTCTATATTCTATTGAGAAACAGGAAAAAAATCCTTCTGATAGTTATATATCTGATCATTAGAGATAGGTACCACTCATATCATGCATTCACTTGGTAAATATTGTAAAAGGAAAAAATTTGTAGCCTTAAAAAAAAAAAACTTTGTCATGAGTAGGTCATTCCACAAAAAAATATTCCCCAATGATATCCTTAGGATTTGTCATCCATATTTGAAGTCATAACATGACCTGTAGGAAAATTTCCTTTGGTTCCAGGTGCTGCCCTCTAAAGTGAGAGAGCACTACAGTAGCAGATGGACACTAATTATATTGTTGGAGACACACATCAGGCCATTTTCCTATGGAGCTTGAGACTACTCAGTAAGAGAGGAGAGTTTTTCCTTTCTCCTGTGTTAAGTTGTCCATCTAAGGGAGAATCTCTATCATCTGACTCTTTCAGTCCATATATTTAGGGGATACTAATGTGATGATAGAAAGAGAAATTGTATGCCTTGACTCTGGCAATTCTTTTTTTTTTTTTTTTAAGATTTTGTTTATTTATTTGACAGAGAGAGAGACACAGTGAGAGAGGGAACACAAGCAGAGGGAGTGGGAGAAGGAGAAGCAGGCTACCCATGGAACAGGGAGCCCAATGAAGGGCTCTATCCCAGGACCCTGGAATCATGATCTGAACTGAAGGTAGACACTTAACAACTGAGCCACCCAGGTGC
Organism: Mustela lutreola; assembly: GCF_030435805.1. Lineage (NCBI taxonomy): Eukaryota > Metazoa > Chordata > Mammalia > Carnivora > Mustelidae > Mustela > Mustela lutreola. The sequence continues at coordinate 39,121,820 of NC_081293.1, forward strand.
CTAAGCAATTATTTTCTGATTCTTTCTCTCTTCTATTGTCCACTGAAATAAAATATTCTCTTTTACCATTTAAATCCATAAACTTCTCTATATAAGCCTTGTCACTCTGGTCAGCTACTGTTCATCTCAGATCTCTAAACTGGCTGGGTGACTTAGTCAAGCCCCACTCTTTTAATGTGGTAAATCAGCTTGAAGAGGAACAGACCTTGCTTCAATTCACAATAAACAAACAGCAAAATAAGCCAATCACACTATAGCCATGTACTCACCCAAATATACCTCAGCATAAGCAGAAATCAGTCTCCCTCTCTTTCACTCTTTCAACAAACCAAAATGCTGATCTAGGCACTTAAAAATGTGTGTGTGTGTGTGTGTGTGTGAGAGAGAGAGAGAGAGAGAGAGAGAGAGAGAAAGAGAGAGAGAGAGCACTTGCAATTGAAATGACCCTAATTTGTCCTAGAGAAATGCTCAAAATGTGCATCATGTGTCCTAAACATGCTTCTTCATACGAAATCAGAACTTACCAAAGTTGGGGGTAAATGAAAGTGAAAGTTCCATGGCAATCTGGCCTGATGAAATCCTGGAAAAGAAAGAAGAGCACATACATACAATCCCTAGTGCTCCACTGGAATCTGAGAATAAGTTAACCTGGAATTCCAAAAACCTTTTATGCCTTCCTTGCAGGCTCTAGGTTCGCCAAACTCCCATTCTGCTCCTGAATTAGCCACCACCAACAAGAGACCCTGCTTGTTGGCAAATGCTCCAGGGCATAATGGAAGGCATTAAACTCCTCATTCCATCTCCTACCTCCTAATAGTATTCTTCTTAAATGTATTCCAGGGCAGGTAAAATGCATTTCTACCTCTTGACTTCTCTAGGTTGAGTAGAATACATATGGCATTGGAAGCTGAGATAAAAGTGAAATTAATTTTCCCCATCAGATTCTTAGCATTGGACTCTCTTGACACCACTCAGAATCCACCAGGAGCACTGGGCAAACCCCAGACACACCAGACCTCATTAGAATATAGAACAAAACTACTTAGAGATCAATGTCCCTCTAGGATCCCTGGTGACAACTAATTGGGCATTGTTGGAAACAGAAAATTATAATAAAAAAATCAAATCTACCCTTTCATTACATATGCAAATACAATAATATGGACTCCCAAATGTCTATTGTCTTCCATGAAAATCTTCAAAGATAGACTGCATATAATCCTCCCAGAATTTATGAAGTCCCAACTTCATAGTGCTACTAAGGTGGAGTTGAAAGCTCAAGTGGGGGAATTAGAGCCCCACCTGTGGTAATAAAGTAAAGCTCCCCTTAATCTCCCAGAGAAGTGTCAAAGAACACCAGACAAAACACCAAGTTTACACAAGAGCTAAATGCCCAGGTTTCAGTTGATAAGAACTTGTCACACCAAGAACAAGGAAGAGTTCAACTTGAATGAAAAAAGACAATCAATGGACACCAACATCAAGATGTGAAAGATATTAGAATTATTTGATAAAGTTTGAAGTAGCCATCACAAAACACTTACAATTACAATTACAATTACAAGCATGCTTGAAACAAATTTAAAAACAGAAATTTTCAGCTAAGAAATAAAAGGCATAAAGAGGAACCAAATGGGGGGCGCCTGGGTGGCTCAGTGGGTTAGGCCTCTATCTTTGGCTCAGGTCGTGATCTCAGGGTCCTGGGATCAAGCCCTGCATCAGGCTCTCTACTCAGCAGGGAGCTTGCTTCCCCCTCTCTCTGCCTACCTCTCTGCCTACTTGTGATCTCTGTCTTTCAAATAAATAAATAAAATCTTCAAAAAATGTATTTACAAAAAAAAAAAGAGGAACCAAATGGAAATTTTGGAACTGGAAAGTATCATAATTAATTTTTTTTTAATTCAGTGGATGGTGTCAACAACAGAATGCAGGAGATAAAAGAAAAAAATCAATGAACTGAAGAAAGAATAACAGAAATTACCCAAATGAAAAACAAAAAGAAAACAAACTGAAAAAAAAAAAAAAACACAGATACAGTCTCATGTATCTGTAGAACTATAGCAAAAGATCTAACATTTGTGTCACTAGAGTCTGCAAAAGAAAAGAAAAAGAGTGGGGCTGAAAATGGACTTGGAAAAAAACAAAGGTTGAAAACTTCTCAAATTTGGCAAGCAATATAACTTACAAATCCAAAGAGCCGAATAAATTCTAAATAGTATAAATCCAAAGATATCCACATCAAGACACATGATATTCAAACTTCTGGTAATTGAAGAGAAAGAAAAAGTTTAAAAACAGCAAGACAGAAACAACACATTACCCACGGGAAAAAACAATTTAAATGACAGTAAATTTCTCAACAGAAACCATGGGGGCCAGAAAGAAGTAGCACAATATTTTTTCAAGTGCTGAAAGAAGAGTATTGCCAATATATAGAATCCTACATCCAGTAAAAATATCCTTCAGGAATGAATGGGAAATAAAGACACTCTCAGATGAAGGAAAACTTTAAGAATTTCTCACCAGCATACCTATCCTAAAAGAATGGACAGAAGTTCTCTGACCATAAAGGAAATGATATCCAGAGCAACCACTAAAACTGTTGTGCAAATACATACACTAAAAAGCATTATAGATAAATCAAAATTTATTATTATAAAATGTTCGAGTAACCCATATGAAGGCAGGAAAAAGAAAATATGGAAATGAAAAACAAACAGAAAACAAACTGTAAAATGGTGGACTAAGACATCAAAATGGTGGACCTAAGACATCAAATGTGAATGGTCTAGCTACACCAATTAAAAGAAATATTGATAAAATAGATGAAAATCCTAACCCAACTATATGGGTTGGGTTATATGATGCTTATATGATGCTTATAAACACTCACTTTGAATATAATAATAGAGGCTGTATGAAAGTAAATGGATGGGAAAAGATTTTCACATAAATATTTATCAAATGAAGGCAAGAGTGACTATATTAATATCAGACTAAGTAGACTTCAGAGCAGTAAAATTTACCAAAATAAAAGAGGGATATTGCACAATGATAAGAGCATCAAACCACCAAGAAGATACAGCAACCCTAGATATGTGCACCAAACAAGAGACCTGCAAAATATGTAAAGTAAAAACTGATAGAACTGAAAGGCCAAAAAAAGATAGTCAACAATTATATTTGGATAGTTCACCATCATTCTCCCAACAATTAATAAAACAAGTAGCCAAAAAATCATTAAGATGTAGAAGAACTCAACACCATCAACTATCAGGTTCTAACCAACTATTATAGAACATTGCACCCAAGAACAAAGAATAAAATAAAAGCTCTGAAACTATGAATGAGGTCAGGAGAAAGTCCTCTAGAATATTCAAAGGGATTTTTCTCCAGCCCAGGTGTGCAATGAGAAACATGTTGACCTGTTTTTAAAAAGATACTGGGTGTGGTGCAAAAATAATGAATACTGTTATGCTGAAAATAAGAAATAAATTTAAAAAATAAATAAATAAAAAGATCTTGAAATTTGTAAGAGGAATCCTGAAAAAAATTCTTAGCTCTTATAATAAATATCACTTAAGGTCATCAGAAATGTCAAAAAAATCAGAATTATGGTCTCCTGGCTCCTTGAGCAGGATAAGCTCTGGCTCTTGATCATCTGTCAAATGTCTGAGACAGAAATTGATGGAGTATGGCTTAGATCTATCAAAGCCTGAAGCACTCCTGCTGGAGACAATAGGAGCAGAAGCAGCAACAACATTAAAGCAAACATCCACTGAATGGAAGACTCCATCAATGTCCAAGTTGGGAAACAAAAACAGTATTACACAACTTTAAAAAGAAGATTTAATGTAGGAACTGGTTAGACAAGTTTTGGTGGACCATAAGGGCATGAAGCAAACACTGAGGTGATACAGAGATAGCAAGTGCAGAAGAAAGTGTCATCTCCTAGGACTGGAGGAACCAAGACAAAGATTAAGGCTGTTGTAACTGAGAAGCCCAGAGAAGGAACTCCACTGAGCTGCAGAGCTACAAGCAACAGAGACCTCTGTTGAAGGTGTGTTTCCTGGGTAGCCCTGGTCTTCATGTGATGTGAAGAGATTCTATGGAGCTAGGACTCAGGCCCCTGAGGCATAGGCAGTCCTCAGAGAGTGCTGTTTCCTCAGGATCTTGAAGGAGAGATCTCCTGCTGATCTGGGATTCAAACTTCTAAGTAGGCAAAACTTGTGACCACAGGACACTGTTTCTGTGGGGCTAATAACGGTACTCCTTTAAGTGTGAAAACTGCAGCCAACTGCTGCCCCTGGGCCCAATCACTGCTGCAGAGATAAAGAAAGAGTATTAACAGCAATGCTGACAAAAACAGGAAGCAAGTGGAACAGAAAAAGTCCTTTCTGAGCCTCTAGTAGCTCAGTCTTTCTCTAGGGCTCCCTCTGGGCAGAGACTAACAGAAATCCTTCTGCAAGGTGAAACATGGTTTGCAGAACCCCTGGCTCAGAGTTCCAGAGCTGGGGTTGGCACTGAGATATAATAGGTTAATAATGATCCAGCTGTTGCCCAAACAACTCAAGACCTCCCCGTCTAGACTAGCTCAAGGAGCTATCTCAGCACAGAGGGAAGCAGAAGAATGTACTTGTGTTTCCAGTTATGCTGTGTAGATTAATTAGCATCCCAAGGAATCTGAGTAGAGAATGGATTATAATTCGGTCACTGAGTTTTTCCACTGTCCAATACAGGAAACATGGATGAAAGTTTTGTTTCAGAAAACACACATTTATGGGGCTACCCAATCACCATAATTCATTCTAATCCAGAAAAATGAAGTATTCTGATGGGTCTCATTATTCTCATAAGCATATCATAACCTCTACAAGTCTACCATGGCCTGTACTGGAGTACACGTGTTGAAAATGGCATCATACTACCAATAGATTCATACTACTCAGCATCACACTACCAATTGATTCAGACTCAAATGTATGGGAAATCCCATCCCACTGAAGTCCTCAGGCTTGCTTTACCAACCCCCCAAAAGAAGACAAAGCAAGAACTAATCATGAGTTGGTCTTCAAATCTGACATGAATCCAATGTAAGGAAGCACTCTCTTCAAAAGCCCAGACCCTCTCTTCGTCTCAAGTTTCTCTAAGAGAATGCCAGGTGTACTCTCTAGCTGAGCTGTCAACATAGTATGACCAAAATATGGTGCCTAGTTGATGATCTAAGGAGGCTACCAGGCTCACTCCAATGGGTGGTGGAAAACTAAGGACTAGCCCTGCCTCTGGGCTCGGTAGCTCCTAGATGAGGTGGGCCAAATAATCTTTTGCTTGTCTTTGATGAAAGGAACCCCTCCAAACTCCTAAGAGAAAGGAGGATCTTAGATTAAATTTAAAAAGATAACAAGAATCTGTTCCATGCAATGGGAAATTAAATGGGACAGGGACTCTGTAATTTTACACATCGCTTTCTCTGGAATAAAGGCCTGCCCCTGCCGAAGGGGCCTCTGAGAAATCACATCTGGGGAAATGGCTCAGGTCTCTCATCTCTGTTAAGTAAGTGATAGACACCACCGCACCAATTCAGTATTCCTCCAAAAGAGTTATTAGATTGTTTTAATTTTTTGCTGTTAGAAACAGTACTAAATATTCTTGTATGTATGTCATTTTTTCTTATATGTGAGTATACTACTCAGATAAGTATCTAAGAGTGGAATTGCTAGGTCAAAAGGAATGCCTTTTTTTTTTTTTTTTTTAAGGAATGCCCTTTTAACCGATCTATTGACCTATCTATCATCTATTTATTTATTATGTTAGTCACCATACAGTACATCATTAGTTTTTGATGTGGTGTTCCATGATTCATTGTTTGCATATAACACCCAGTGCTCTATGCAATATGTGCCCTTCTTTTTTTTCTTTAATTTATTTTTTATTTATTTTCAGTATAACAGTATTCATTATTTCTGCATCACACCCAGTGCTCCATGCAACACGTGCCCTCTCTAATACCCACCACCCGGTACCCCGACTACCCACCCCTCTTCCCTTCAAAACCATCAGATTGATTTTCAGAGTCCATAGTCTCTCATGGTTCACCTCCCCTTCCAATTTCCCCCAACTCTCTTCTCCTCTCTAACTCCACATGTCCTCCATGCTATTATTTGTTATGCTCCACAAATAAGTGAAATCATATGATAATCGACTCTCTCTGCTTGACTGATTTCACTCAACATAATCTCTTCCAGTCCCATCCATGTTGCTACAAAAGTTGGGTATTCGTCCTTTCTGATGGAGGCATAATACTCCATAGTGTATATGGACCACATCTTCCTTATCCATTTGTCCATTGAAGGGCATCTTGGTTCTTTCCAAAGTTTGGCGACTGTGGCCATTGCTGCTATAAACATTGGGGTACAGATGGCCCTTCTTTTCACTACATCTGTATCTTTGGGGTAAATACCCAGCAGTATAATTTCAGAGTCAAAGGGAAGTTCTATTTTTAATTTCTTGAGGAATCTCTACACTGTTCTCCAAAGAGGCTGCACCAACTTGCATTCCCACCAACAGTGTAAGAGGGTTCCCCTTTCTCCACATCCCCTCCAACACATGTTGTTTCCTGTATTGGTAATTTTGGCCATTCTAATTGGTGTAAGGTGATATCTCAATGTGGCTTTAATTTGAATCTCCCTGAGGGCTAGTGATGATGAACATTTTTTCATGTGTCTGATAGCCATTTGTATGTCTTCATTGGAGAAGTGTCTGTTCATACATACAAGAATATTTAGTACTGTTTCTAACAGCAAAAAATTAAAACAATCTAAATTCCTATCAATTAAGAACTGATTCAATTACTACATATCCATAGAATGAAATATACTACATACCTGTAATAAATGAATATCTGGGGCGCCTGGGTGGCTCAGTGGGTTAAGCCTCTGGCTTCAGCTTAGGTCGTGATCTTAGGGTCCTGGGATCGAGCCCCGCATAGGGCTCTCTGTTTAGCATGGAGCCTGCTTCCCCCCCCCCCCCGCCTGCTGCTCTGCCTACTTGTGATCCCTCTCTTTGTCAAATAAATAAACAAAATATTTTTTCAAAAGTGAAAAAAAATGTTATTAGGATCTAAATCTGTGTCCGCTGCTGAGACCAGTTGCTCCATTTCAAAGCACTTTCAAAAAGATTGCTCTTCCAAACCCACTGGTCAGACAGGAGTTGCAGCAGGTTTGCTGCATGTTAACAAACTCCCCTGTCCCAACCGTGGACAGTGGCAGAAGGTGGAGTCTATGACAGGCTCTAATATGCTTTGGTGGATAAGAACATCTGCTCTGGATTCATGGAGCTGCAGCTGAAATCCTGCCTCCACCTCCCACTCATTGTAGAACTTGGGTGTATCACCTAGCCTCTTACAGTGTTCCTGGAAAACCAAAGATAAATTATGGCAGTACTTAGTCTCAGACCTGAAACACAGAAGCTACCTTGGCTAGAGGCAGTAGTCAATGGTGGAAGTGGCACACCAGTGACTACAAATCCCAAAAGTGAGAGAGACTGGTTGGTTGGAGCTCAGTGGTTCTCACCCAGAGATGATTTTGCTCTCTCTCCTCACCTCCAATGAGATCTGGCAATGTCTAGAGAGATTCTTGTCTGGAGTGGTTCTACTGACATCTAGTTGATAGAGTCCAAGGATGCCACTAAATTTACTATGATGTACAGGATGGCACCTTCCCTGATCAACAAGGTCAACGTTGACAAACTCTGGTATAGTGGTACCCAAAGGTCAATCCTAAACTGAAGAAAAAGGAAAGCCAATATAAAATACAAGACTAGAAGTACCTCATTGTCTGGAGCCAAAGGACAGTTCAATTCATAATGCAGTTCAGTTCATAATGCAGCCTCCATAGAGGAGGATCTGGATATACCACAGGCTTGTATCTTAGCTCCATCATCCAGACCTCTCATCATATGTCTGTTGGTGCTGCCAGATTAATCTGATGGAACACTTACAGAAGATTGGCTTGAGTCAGGGAGGCTAAAATGGTAAGTGCTTGTGGTTGGAGAAACATCTGAAGAAAGGTAAGCCTCCCTTGACTGATAGACATTATCAAAGACAAAAAGCAGAGAAATGGGTAAATTGGAAGTTTCACAGTTTCCTTCTGTGGTTCGTCAAAGAACTGATAATGTGAAGTCATATCAATCAGTCACAGAAAATGCTGCCTGCTGGATGCCTGTGGAGTCATGAGTTTGTCTACATGAAATCACAAGGACTAATTTCAAGAGATAACATCTAAGAAGCAAGAGCTGCATCTCTGTCTCAGCTAAGAAAAGCAAATCTGTTCCTGTATAAAGGAGCCACCAAAACAAGGTGTCAGGTATCAAGTCTATTGAAGGAAAGGAAGGCATCTAGAGATGTTCTAGAGAAAGGAATGTTCTAGAGAAGAAAAACTCCAAGCAAGACAGTACTCTGGCAGGGAGAGGTGCTCTACCTGGACATAGAGGTCCCAGAGAGAAAAACCAGTTACTCACATAGAGCTCAGAAGGACAGAACCTGACACAGGGCTCCACTGAATAGGGAATAAAAGTAATCTGAAAATTAAAATGGACTGTTTGCATTTGAAAATTTGGGGAAAAATTTTGAAGCCTGAAATATGAAAGGCTTTAGGAAACTAGGAGAGAATCCACTAAGGAAATATGGATACTCTATCAGGAACTCCATTTGGCCTTTCCTGAGCAGAGCTAGTCTCACTCATGATCTTGAGACTCGCTGAGATAAACAGGATCCACTCTATATCAAAAACCACCAGTCTGAGGGGTTTGAAGTGGTGGGGGGGTGGGTGGTTGGGGTACCAGGTGGTGGGTATTATAGAGGGTACGGATTGCATGGAGCACTGGGTGTGGTGAAAAAATAATGAATACTGTTATGCTGAAAATAAATAAATTTAATTTTAATAAATAAATAGATTTTTTTAAAAAGAATGGCTTTTCATTTTCCCATCTCAATGCTGCTTCTCACTATGTCATTCTTAGATAGCTGAATCCACTACCATGCCTGCTGTCTCTTCCTATGTTGTTGTATCATCTTAACCCCCACCTACCCTTTCCAACTAGTCACCACAAACATCACCCTGAGGCAGTCAGGGGTGAGGGGCTGTGATATCCAGACTATTGGGCTGCTCCTGTCCTCAGCTCACCCACCACAACAATATCATACACTTAGACAGCACTTGATAGCATTGTCTTCAGTTCTCTTGTTCAGTCTTGACAGCACCTTTGGGCTGTTTATTTTCCTCATTACACTTAGAAGGAAACTACAGCTGAAGTGAGTTGAGTGCTCTGAAAGAGTCTGAATACGAATCCAGATCTTCTCCCCAACCAGTGCAGAGATCCTTCCACATTGCATTCATCTTTGTACAGAAACACCACACCCTGGAATGCAACACTCTTTATGTCTTTTCTTTTTATATTCACTATCATGGATACTGCTATATTCTTAAACTGAATTTTTTTTTAAAGGTTTTATTTATTTATTTGACAGAGAGAGACAACCAATGAGGGATCACAAGCAGGGGAGTGGAGAGAGAGAAGCAGGCTTCCCGCTGAACAGGAAACCCAATGTGGGCTCTAACCCAGGATTCTGGGATCATGACCTGAGCCAAAGGCAGACGCTTTACAATAGCCACCCAGGCACCCCTTAAACTGAATTTTCTAAAGATATAATCAAATGAGCATTGTTTTATCAAATGAGTAATGTGTTTTTAATCACTCAATGCTCATTTAAATGTTTTTTTTAATCATTACAAAATGTAGAAAATATAAAAATTACAAGATTACAAGAAAGCAAGATGAATAACAATAATGGCTCTTCAAGTCATTAGAGAATCTATTAGTAAACACACTGAGTCATTAGTGGTAGTTTCCAAAACCTTATTCATTGGACAGTCTCTGAAACCACTGTACTTCAACATGTAGTCTCCAACAAAAGCTTCAAAAGACAGAAATTAACTTCTGGAGAAGGCGAAAAGCTTCCTGAGGGCTGCCTTGACCTCCTTGTTTCTTAAAGTATAGATGAGGGGGTTGAGTGTAGGGCTCACCATAGTATACAGTACACCAGCCAACTTGCTCTTCTCTGCACTATAGCTGGAGACTGGGCTTATGTAGGCATAGAAGACAGCAGTATAATACATGCACACCACAATAAGGTGGGAGGAGCAGGTGGAAAAGGCTTTCTTCTTCCCCTCTGCAGTCTGCATCTTGAGGATGCTAGAGATGATAAAGCCGTATGACACGATGGTCATCAGGAAGTTCAATATGCCATAAAACGCATCAGCCAGGACAATCATGATGCTGTTCACATAGGTGGAGCTACAGGAGAGAAGCAGCAGAGGAGGGGCCTCACAGAAAAAATGGGTAATGACATTAGGGCCACAGAAATTTAACCGTAGCATCAGCCCTGTGTGGATGGCCGCATTGAAGGCACAGAGCACCCATACACTTGTAGCCAGCTTGCAGCAGAATGCCTTGCTCATTGTGGTGCTGTAATGCAGAGGATGGCAGATGGCTGTGTACCGGTCATAGGCCATGACTGTGAGGAGCAGCAGCTCAGAGGATGCAGACCATATGAGGAAATAGAGTTGGGCCATGCAGCCCCCATAAGAGATGGAGCTGTCCTTTGACAGCAGACCCTCCAGGGCTTTGGGCATGATGGAAGAGGTGCAGATAATATCCATAGTAGCCAAGTTGCACAGAAAAAAATACATGGGGATATGAAGCCCAGGGTTAAAGGTGATGGCCAAAATGATGAGGATATTACCTATGAGAGCCATAGAGTAGAGGGAGAGGAAACAGCTTAATAAGAGCACATGATATTCTGGCTGTTCTGAAAATCCCTGCAGGATAAATTCTGTTACGAGCGTCTGGTTACTCATGGTCCTTAGGCTGAGAGGGATTTCCAGGACTATCAGGTGAATCTCTACCCACAGCTTCATGTGATTTCCAGGCTAGAGAGAGAAATGAGAGGTATTCTAAACTAGGCTGCTATTGCTTCATTCAAAATTGACATCATGCCATGAGCAATATTATACTGATGTACTTGGATTTATTAAGGAAGATAAACATGCCAATAGGACATTAGGCAAAGGGCATGAACATTTAGCACATAAAAAGTAAGTATAAGTGGCCAATTAAACTCATAAAGCATCATTCAACCTCAAAAAAAAAAAAATGCAAGTTAAATCAACAACCCAAACTTTATGAACCATGATTTGGCAAAGTTTGAAAAAACTGATTTTGATGAACAATAGCATGGGTGCCAAGAGGCAGGCCTTTTAAAATTCATATTCAATATGAGCCAGAATCTCCACTTTTAGGAATTTAGCCTAAGGAAATAATTAAGAGCATCTTCAAGGTGTCATCACAGCATTATTTACAATACTGAAAATGGAAAAGCAACTATACTTTTAAAGGTCAGTATATTATAATGTATTAATATAGCGTAATGCTCTATACCTATCAAAACGAAGGTAGAGGGGTTTTACTGGTGTTATAAAAATAGAATGAAGAAAATTCAAAAGTAGTGTATACAAAGGGATCTCATTTTGAGTTTAAGAAAAAAAACTTATGTTTGTATATACAACTGGAGAAAAAAACAACAGGTGATTGACAGTACAGAATTTGAATAGTGGGGATAAATTATTCTATACTTGATTTAATTTCTTTGCCTTTGCTTCTCTGTATTTTCTGATTTTTTCATTTTATAACCTTTCTAAAAGTCAGGTCTGACAGAAGAAATGCCCCCAGCTGGTACCTTGGATCCACCTCCTCTCCAGACATTTTCTTCCCTCTCATCTCACTCCTCAAAGCCCAAGCTCCAGCACACCCAGGACCCCCGAGTTTGGCCAGATTTTGTGGCTTTATTCTTGCAGCTCCCTCAGCCAGAAATATTCTCTTCCTCATGAACCAGGTCATCATCTCCAACCTTTTCTAACATCCCTTCCCTAGAGATAAAGATAAAGCTCTCTCCTTTGTGACCCCTCAGGATTCTGTACTGACTTCTATCCTAGAACCCATTGCACATCACTTCACGGTATGATCATCTAAGACTGAGGCATTTCTCTCATTCATTTCTGAGCATCGCTTCTTGTTCTCCAGATATGCATGTTGAAATAATAGTAAGGAACAGTCCAGTAACAATAAAAGCAGAGTGATTTCTATTCTCAGCACAGTGCACATTCTTTATTGTTTAAGATGAAATCAGCATGGTACCACATTTGGTTTTCCCTTTTTTTTCAACTCTCATTAAAAGGGTTCATTTAGGAAGATGCTCATTTTCAATTAAGAATTCTGTTTTTGGAAGATCAACTTTTGGGACTTCATCAAGATCAAAAGCTTCTGCACAGCAAAGGAAACAGTCAATGAAACAAAGAGGCAACCCACAGAATGGGAGAAGATATTTGCGAATGACAGTACAAACAAAAGGTTGATACCCAGGATCTATAAAGAACCCCTCAAACTCAACACACACAAAACAGATAATCATATAAAAAAAATGGGCAGAAGATATTAACAGACACTTCTCCAATGAAGACATACAAATGGCTATCAAACACATGAAAAAATGTTCATCATCACTAGCCATCAGGGAGATTCAAATTAAAACTACATTGAGATACCACCTTACACCAGTTAGAATGGCCAAATTTAGCAAGACAGGAAACAACATGTGTTGGAGAGGATGTGGAGAAAGGGGAACCCTCTTACACTGTTGGTAGGAATGCAAGTTGCTGCAGCCACTTTGGAAATTCCTCAAGAAATTAAAAATAGAGCTTCCCTATAACCCTGCAATTGCACTCCTGGGTATTTACCTCAAAGATACAGATGTAGTGAAAAGAAGGGCCATCTGTACCACAATGTTCATAGCAGCAATGGCCACGGTCTCCAAACTGTGGAAAGAAAAGATGTCCTTCAATGGATGAATGGATAAGGAGAATGTGGTCCATATACACTATGGAGTATAATGCCTCCATCAGAAACGATGAATACCCAACTTTTGTAGAAACATGGACGGGACTGGAAGAGATTATGCTGAGTGAAATAAGTCAAGCAGAAAGAGTCAATTATCATATGGTTTCACCTATTTGTGGAGCATAACAAATAACATGGAGGACAACGGGAGATGGAGAGGAGAAGGGAGTTGAGGAAAATTGGAAGGGGAGGTGAACCATGCGAGACTATGGACTCTGAAAAACAATCTGAGGGTTTTGAAGGGGCAGGGAGTGGGAGGTTGGGGGAACCAGGTGGTGGGTTTTGGAGAGGGCACAGATTGCGTGGAGCACTGGGTGTGGTACAACAATAATGAATAATGTTACGCTGAAAAAATAAAAAATAAGAATTCTACTTTTGGGGCTCTGGGTGGCTCAGTGGGTTAAGGCCTCTGCCTTTGGCTCGGGTCATGATCCCAGGGCCCTGGGACTGAACTTCACATCAGGTTCTCTGCTCAGCGGGGAGCCTGCTTCCCCACTCTCTCTCTCGACATATCTCTCTGCCTACTTGTGATCTCTGTCTGTCAAATAAATAAATAAAATCTTTAAAAAAAATTCTGCTTTTTGTCGAACGTCAATAAATATATTTACCACTGAAGATTTAAAAGGTTTATACAAAATGACTAAACACCTATGATCAAGTCATGTCACCACTTTGTAAGGTGAAGATGATTCTTTGAATAGAAGAGCATAAAATTTCTCTGACTCAGAGCAATAGGCTAATTTAGTATAAATTCTCTTCAAAGGTGATGGAAATGATGGAGCTCCATCTGCATCTTCCCAGCAGGAAGGTTTCAGGTCAGCCCTATCACTTTGCGAGAGATGACAAATGTAATATGCTTTAACTTATTTTATATTTTGGGGGGACAAAAGTAGTGAATATTATTTTTGTCCAACTCAGTTGGAGATCTGGAGATTTTATTTTCTCTCCTGGAACTTTACTAGCTCCTCAACATAGTCTGATGGGTGACTCCTGTTTAATTCCAGGGACCACTGTGAGACTGAAAAGCTGAAGCAGGCTGAAAAGGAACAGAGTTGGATTTTCCCCATGGATGTCCCCCTGTGAGGTCCTCCACTTTCCGCTGATTTCCTCCCTAGGATTCTAACCACCTGACACCCCCCAGTCATCCCTCACAGTCCACTCCGCCACACAGATTATAAGCCAGACACTCTTAAGGCTGTAGCCACACCTAAGAGGAGACAGACACCTCCATCACCAAACACTGAGCAGCAGTGAGTGGGTCAATCACACAGCATGACTGGAGTACCAAAAGCACCTATTACGAAGGAAACCTTCTATACAACCTTTCTCTTAACTCCAGAGTGAGGACAGAAAAATAAATAACTGAAACCTAAATGGAAGTTTTGAACAGGTGCTCAGCACAAGGAAGTATCAACAAACTGATTCCCATTCAGGGAACAAATTACCCCTCAGATAATTACCCTCTCACTGTAATTTCCACAGCAGGTGGACAGTCTTCTCATCCAACTGGTCAACAGGAAGATCAAAGAATTTGGAAGCTAAGATTCTTTCTGTAAGAATAATCATAAAATCTCTGTTGGACTTCAGCCAGTTACTTCCTCTTCTGAAAATAACAAAAAATCTTTCTCTCCTGAGGTCCATAGGGCATTGGCTTTTATCCTCATCAAGCATTACAGAATTATTACCAAAGATGTGAAGGAAAAGGAAAAGATTTCACGTACCAATTGCCAAGTTTAAACATGTACTACATGCAGACTTCATTACTCTCCATATGTAGGGTGATAGGACAGTTAAACAGTGATAATTTTCCATGCTTACCAGACCCTTCAACACTCAAGTCTCAAAAAATAAAAATGCATCTTGGATGATTTGATTACTTTAGAGAACCAGCATGAAGTGTCCTCAAATCCCTGAAATTAAAATTTTCATTTTACTTAGTTTTTTATAAAGATAGGTTGGATTTTATGTGAAATGTTTTATTTTTAATGAAATTTTATCTTAGCTCCAATTTATTGTTCATAATTTCAAAACTGTAGAATTATTGTTATTGTAAGGTATTCAGCTAATAATGGAGAAGTTGAATACTTCTATTATTTTATCTCTAAAGAAGTTTGAGAATTTTCAGACACCATATAATAAATCCAATGTTCATCTATTACATACGAAGATAAATATTCTTATTGCAAAAATATTTTAAGAACAGAAAAATAAAAATCAGAAAATGCCAAAATCTCAAATGTTTGGGTTTAAATCTGAAAGATGCTTTGAAGACAACCTAGTCCTACCCATTTATTGTAAAGTCACAGAGGCATCCAAGTGACTTACCCTAGTCACTCACAGTATTAGTGACAAAACTAATACCTAGTCCCAGGACTTTGGGATTCCAGGCTAGAATTCTTTGCTATGTAATTTGCTAGTTTCCCCACTAAATCTCATCTCATTGAATGTCCAAAGAAAGTCAAGAAAAAGAAAAATCGATGAAGAATTTATATGATTACTATTATGATTGAGGTATGAATTGCAAACCCTAACTCTCCACCAGTCTTTGCATCTTAGTTATTCTATTCATTTAGGGATCAAACAGTAATAATACAGAGTGATAAATCTATAAATGTTAATGGTTGTAGGTCAGCTAAGTGAAAAATATCAGGTCTTATAAATAGTTAATGATAAAAATTAAGCATACTTAGAATTATGAGCAGAATGTTTCTCATCCATTTATATCACCCAACAGAATGAGCCATCTTCACAATACTCTTAATTACCTTGAAAAAAAAACTCTTCACCTTTGTGGAGCTAATGGATTTTATGTATAGCCATCCTTTCGCCATCAGTCACGACTGAGGTTGGAAACATGGTGACACTGAAACAGTATGCAATCTAGGACAAGATCAGTCTAGATAAAAAGCTTTCTTCCCCTATTTAAGCTAATCCTGCCAAGAACTTGTGACTCATCTTCAGCAAAGTTTGTCACTGCCAATGGGAGACACCTGGGGACACCCATTCTCAGCTATTATTCTAAGTGGACCCTGAAGGAGCTATTAAGTACCACTTTGCTGGGTGCTTGGCTTCACTGATTTTCAGACAAAGGCCAGTTCACATTTCTAATCCAAATATATATAAAAGGGTGTGAGCTTGGACAGAGAGCAGGACCAAAACTTTGTCCTAGTTCACAGAACCTGGGCAGTGCAAACCCAGGTTCAGGTGCCCAGAATAATGACCTCACAGATATGGACAGGGCTGAGGGGGCAGGGATATCAGGAAGGCAGCTGGCATTTCTAGACTGCCTTTCATGGAAGTCTAGAGCCATGAAGCAAATGTCCCCATGTTCACCAGCATAAACCTTCCCTACCAACAGCGCTGGCCCCCTCACCATCTTTCACTCACACTTTGGCTCCCTTACCAAGCTATCTTCCCTTTCCTTGTCCTCATATTTTCTCTCCCTATCTAAATCCTATCCAGATCTAACTCTAAAAGCTCAAACAAGTCTTCTTTGACTTCCGCGAGGGAAATAATTACCCTCTGGTAAATTTCAGTCACATCCAGGGACTCCCACACCATGCTTTAGTGATAATAACATGAGCTTTGCAGTCTTTACAGACCCAGGGTCAAATCCCAAGCCTGAAAGCTACTTGCTGTGTAACTTAGCACAAGTCTCTTCACCTCTCTAGACTTAATTATAATAATAAGACTTACCTCATTATTGCAGTATTTAAAAATGAAAATGGCTTGGTAATATTTTACTTCCTCTTTTCCTAGTGTGGCACCTACTTATACATATACATGTTCTTCTGTATGAGCAGAGAACAGGCTAGAAATGTCTATAACCTTCTTCCCTATGAAAAGGAACTGAATATCCCTGACAATGCATAGTCGTTGATTAAGGGACTGATTAGTTTGCTTGGAGACTTAAGTGGGTTTGTTATTAAAAGACACTTCAATCACTTCTAATTTTACTAAGCACTGTGAAGTACTTAGAACAAGCTCTAAAGTAAATAGTTCACAAATGGCTTTGAGACCTGTTAATTAAACTAATGTAGTCCTTTTTAAAAATATTTATTTAATTTATTTATTTGAGAGAAAGAGAGACCACACATGCATATGTGCATGCACAAGTGGGGAGGAGGGGCAGATGGAGAGGGAGAAGCAATCTCCCTGCTGAGCAGAAGCCCTATGAAGGGTCTCATTCCCAGGACCCTGAGATCATGACCTCAGTCAAAGGCAGACATGCTCAACAAACTGAGCCACCCAGGTACCCTGAATTTATAGAAGTCTCCTACTTTCTCTGAATTCAATTTTTTAATCTATAGAATGTGAATAATAATATCTACCTTCAGGATTTTTCAGGACTCCATTTTAGTTTTTATTATGGATTATTAATTTGGTTATTTTATTTAATTTATTATATATTATTAATATGGAAATAATTACACAGAAAGATTGTGCCCTGACAGCACTATACCAAATAAGATTATATTTTTTTTAACAAAATAAAAGATACATAAACAAAAATTTCCTTCCTGGGATGTTAATGATATGTCACCGTTTATGAAAAAATGTGTATTAGTGAAGTTAAAAACTCAACTGTTATAATGAACTGCTATAATGAAGAAACACAAATATACTGTGGCTTAATATTTTCTCTTTTACTCAATAATCTGAAGTGTGTATGCGTGGTGGGATAGTTTCCAGATGGGATAAACTTGCCCCATCTCATTAAGGATCCATATCCTCCCAAGTCAATGATTCTTGATCTCCTAAGCCATTATTGTCTTCAACTTCATGAAAGATTCCACAACCTCCACATTTCAGCTTTTAGGAAGAAAAGTGATAGGAAGCCCTAGGAAAGCAATTTATTTCAAGCAAATGAGGCATATTTGTATACATAACTTCTGCTCACAGTCTATGGGTGAAAATTTAGTTATATTACCTATTTAGCTACAAGCGAAATGTAGTCTGGGAAGTCATATAGGAAAAACGGAGAGTAAATATTTGGGAAAAAAATAACTATTTCTATAGATATATAAGAAAAAACTAAAGATAGGAGAATTTACAATGGGGAAGTGAACCATGAGAGACTATGAACTTGGAAAAACAACCTGAGGGTTTTGAAGGGGCAGGAGGAGGGAGGTTGGGGGAGCCAGGTGGTGGGTATTAAGGAGGGCACATATTGCATGAAGCACTGGGGTGTGGTGCAAAAACAATGAATACTGTTATGCCAAAAAGAAATTAAAAAAAAATACTGGTAAGTCAGAATGAAATTTATTCTACTCTTTTAAACAGAGACTCAAAAAAGGAAAGAAAAATTACCATATAGTTACACAGGAAGGAAAAGAAAGTTAAAGGGAAGGTAAAAGAAAGAGAGACGCAAATGATGTACACTGAAAGTTCAAAGGAGAAAGTAAGAAAATGAATTTAAGAGTTCTAACATTCTTATATAGTATCAAGAGTCCCATAGTGGTGGGACTCAGAAAAAGTATGTGTAACCCCCCAAAGCTGCCATTTGACAGACAAGGGTACCAGGCAGAGTTAAAGAATGACTGACTGAAAGACAGTAGGGCCTGTGCTATGAGACAGAGCAGAAAGGGAAGGCTTCCAACAAGGAGATGTTTGGAAACTTGTACAAACTTAGGGATCTACAGAATGCCATGGGGAGTCCTACCTAGGCAATACCATAGTCCACTCTTCCCAGGGCCTATGACCTAACCTCAGCTAGGACCAACTTTTAAAACTATCTAATTATTGGGGCACCTGGGTGGCTCAGTCATTAAGCATCTGCCTTTGGCTCAGGTTATGATTCCAGAGTGCTGGGATAGAGCCTTGCATAGGGCTTCCTCCTCGGTGGTAGCCTTCTTTTCCCTCTCCCACTCCCTCTACTTGTGTTCCCTCTCTTGATGTGTCTCTTTCTATCAAGTAAATAAAATCTTTTTTTTATCTACTTATTAATTTTTGGTTGATTCCATACTTCCCAGCTATAGCCGTGAGTGTATTTCTTACTCTTCAAGTCTTTCCTTTTCTGCCTTTTTCTCATACCTACCAGCCTTGCCTCATACCTTCCTGAAAAGGGAAACACCATCCTATCAGACTTCCTTCACCTCGTTCCTTCTCATCTCAATCTTTCTACATCATTATCCTTGGTCTTTGTTTACTCCTGTTCTCTGTTAAAGTTCTATGAGAAACCAGTAGAATAACCATGAACAGCTCATTTTCCCTAAAAACTGTTGAACATTATTATTTTCTTTAAGATACCTATAGAATCTTAAAATGATTCTCATGCTAGGCATAATTTGTATATAAGACATGCAGAGAAGGAGGAAAATGTACTCATATTTTGTGGTGAGAAAAATGAATCAAATCTCAGAAATGACAAAAATGATAAAATTAGTAGACAAGATCATTAAAACAGATATTATAACTATAGTCTAAATCTTCAGAAAACTACAGAAAAACATAATAAATGGGGACCTGGAAGATTTAAAAGATTCAAATACAATTTCTGAGATGTAAACTACAATGTCTTCAATTAATAATACACTTAATGGGATTAAGAGTAAATTAGACATTGCAAAAAGAAAATTGGGGAATCTGAGAAACTAGTAATACAAGCTACCCAAGTCAAACACAGAAGAAAACAAAAACCATAAGAATAGTGCATCAGGGGGCGCCTGGGTGGCTCAGTGGGTTAAGCCGATGCCTTCGGCTCAGGTCATGATCTCAGAGTCCTGGGATCAAGTCCCACATCGGGCTCTCTGCTCAGCAGGGAGCCTGCTTCCTCCTCTCTCTCTGCCTGCCTCTCTGCCTAACTTGTGATCTCTCTCTCTCTGTCAAATAAATAAATAAATCTTTAAAAAAAAAAAAAAAAGAATAGTGCATCAGTGGGCCATAAATCCACTTCAAATAGCCTAATACATGTGTGGTTAAACCCCATAAGGAGATAAGGAGTGGGGTAGAATGTAAGAAATAACTAAATGAAAAAAGGCTAATTTTTTCCAAATTTAATTAAAAATATATAAACTCACAGATTAGATTAGAATTCCTACTAAGAAGCCGCAATTTCATTGAATTCATTCATAGAGGCTTTTATGCCCCAGGGCATTGCTGAAAACAATACAGCAATCATCTTGCAATTAGTGAAATTGAACAGCAGGGTATGATGGGGAAAGAGTGGAAAAGAGACCTACCATTGCCACTGTTGCACCAGGATGACTGTGGGCAAACTCAAAGCTAGGCTTCCTAAGGCTTATAGTAGATATTTCACACTGCAGGGAGGAGAGAGACCTCACTAAAATGATCCAGTTAGTCACTGAACAAATAAGCAGAGTAGGAAGTCCTGGAGTGGGGAGCCTGTCCCAAAGTTGATACAATATATTACCTAAAATGTTGAGTTCCCAACAAAAAATTACAAGTCATACCAAGAAACAGAAAAATATTACACACATACCAGAAAAAAAAAGTAGGCAACAGAAACTACCTGCAAGCACAACCATATGTTGGATTTAACAGAAAAAGATTTTCAAACACACATTATGACCATGCTCACAGGAAGAATCATCTTTATATAAGAAAGGGATGATGACAAATATTATACCAAATAGAGAATACCAATAAAGAGATAGGAATTATAAAAAAAAAAAAAAATCGTGGAAGTGATGATATGTGAAAGAGGGTAAAACTGGAAGCTCCAGGCCTTCATTTCCCCCAGGGAGACACTGAATTAACTACAACAGATAAACCAAAACACCTCAAAACCAAAATTTTGAACTAGTTTGAAACCTACAATCCCCAAGTGGATACACAGATAAGAACTGAAAGTTCACAAAAAGGGTACGTTCATAGCATTTTACTCACCTTTGCCTCTCCCCTTATCTGGCACAGAGCAATTCAAACAGAAGGAAACCTCCCAATTTTCACCCCATCACTTAGGATGGACAGAAAAGAGTGGGACTTGTGTCCAGAGTTTTGGTTTGTCACTGGGCTGCCTGAGGGACTGGTTTCTGTCTCAGCTGATAGGGAACATGAATGAGAATGGCAGCATTGATCTGTCACCATTTTAGAGGTCACTGAACACAGAGGCAGGTGCCACAGCACATTTAGAGCCACAAGGAATCTGATATTCCACAGACACGTGGCAGAGAAACAAGAGATTATGGGCAAAGGAGTAAAACAGATGCCTAGACCAAAAGCTTCCAAGAAGCAGGGAAAGTCTTAGGAAAATTAATACTGATAAAAACAAATGTGTATGTTTTGGAAGAAAGGCACATACAGAAGCCTAGAGAAGATGCATCCCCAGAAAAAAATTGAAAGTCCCAAAAACCTCTAACTGGGCTACTTGGTGAAGGTCTTCTACATAAAGAGTGGGAGAAAGCAGCTTTTCAAGTGCCCAAATCTCAAAAAAGGATCATATGGGATATAAAGAAATAGGGAAATAGGACCCAATCAAAGGACAAAAATAAATCTTCAGGAATGACCCTAAAAATAACAGATATCCATGGATTCCTGGCAAGTAATTTAAAACAATTGCTTTAAAGATGCATGATTAGCTAAAAAAGAAACACAAAGACAACTAAATGAAATCAATAAATAAAGAAAAAATGATAATATCAACAAGGAGACAGAAACTATAAAAACTACATAAATTCTGATGCTAAAGGATATAATAACAGAATTTAAAAATGCACTATGCAGGTTGGAAACTTAAAGGGCAAAAGGGAGATCCAGTAAACTTGAAGACACATCATTTGAAATTAGCAAAAAGGTTAGAGGAAAAAAAAAAAGGTTAGAGGAACAAAAACAACAAAAGAAAAAAAAGAAAGTTAAAAGAGCCTAGGGGACTAAAAAATTACCATAAAGCAGACCAATGTACACATTATGGAGTCCCAAAAAAAAAGACAAAAAAAACCAAGAGAGATAAAAAGGAACAGAGAGCACATTTTTAAAATAATAAGTGAAAATTTCCCAAGATTAAGGAAAGAAATAGACAAACAAATTCCATAAGCTCAAAAAACTTAAGGATAAATACAGAAAGATTGATACTGAGGCACATTATAATCAAACTACTTAAAGTCAAGGACCAAAAGAGAGTCTTGGAAGCAGCAAGAGAAAAGTGACTTGACATGTTCTAGGAAGCATTTATAAGATTATCAGTGGTTTTCTCAGCAGAAACCTTATGTTGGGCTAAAAAGCACTTGTATGGCACTGAAAGAAAGAGGCACTGAAAGAAAGAGCAATCAAAAAAATTATACCCAGCAAAACTATCCTTCAAAATTAAGAATAGATAAGAATTTCCCAGATGAAGAAAAACTGAAGGAGCTCATTGCCACTAGATCTGCTCTATGAGAATGCTAAAGAAATCTGCTCTATAAGGAAATGCTAAAATGTGACACCTTCAAGGTATAACAAATGGATGTTACACAGTGACATAAAGCCATGTGAAAATATAACCTTCTCCTGTAAAGGTAAATGTATGGATGTATAGCGACTTGTATCATCTATTTTTGATATGTAAATCCATGTTAAATTCTTACACAGAGTTTAAAAGGGAAGGGTATAAAAATAACCACAAAGCTATGTTAATGGATGCTCAATATATCAAGATATAATTTGTGACACATCAGTAACATAAGGTGGGGGCAGAGCTGTAAAAGAACAGAGTCTACATGCAATTGAAGTTAAGTTGTCATCAGTTTAAAACAGATAGTTAAAATTTTAAACTGTCTTACAAAAGCTCCATGATCTCTCTCATCTCCACATAGAAAATATCTATGGAAAGCACATAGGAGATGAAAAGGGAATCAAAGCATGTCACTATAAAAAAGAACCAGCAAAACACAAGATAAGAGAATAACAGAGGAAATCAGAGTCAAAAACCTATAATACATACATTAAATATACATACATTGAATTATTAAAAAGCAAGATTAAGTCCTTTCCTGTATTCATTAATACATAAATGAATTAACTCTCTAATCAAAATATATAGATTGGGAAATTGACTTAAAAATAGGATCCAACTTTATTCTGTCTACAAGAGACTCATTTTTGTGAGATTTTATTCATTTGATAGAAAGAGAGAGAGACAAACAGACTCTGCTGAGCAGGAAGCCTGACAAAGGGCTTGATCCCAGGACCCTGAGATTATAACCTGAGCTAAAGGCAGATGCCTAACCAACTAAGCCAGGAGCCCTGAATTAATGTAAGTCTTGTAATCTTCTGAATTCAATTTTTTAATCTATAGAATGTAAATAATATCTACTCTTCAGGATTTTTCAGGACTCCATTTTAGAAACCATGTTAGTTGTTATTATAGATTATTAATTTTATTTATTCATTTATTATTTATTATTTATTATTAATAAGGAAACAATTACACAGAAAGATTGTGCCCTGGCAGCACTACACCCAATAAGGTTATCTTTTTTCCAAAAAGAGCTCAACTACAACCAAAAAGTGTCAAACAAGAGTCCTATATCCAGCAAAGTGATATTTCAAAAATGAAGGTGATATACTTTACCAGATAAACAAAAACTGAGATAACTGATTGCTCTTGAACAGGTTGAAATCAAGGAACCCCCAGACAGTAATTTAAACCCACATTTTTAAAAAAGCCACTTGAAAAAATATAAAGGTAATTACATAATTATGACATAGAAATAAATTTTTTCTTGTCTTCTCTTAGATGATTTTTAAAACAATATATTTTAAAGATTTATGTATTTATTTTTAGAAAAAGAGATAGAGAGAACAAGTGGAGCAGGGCTGAAGGGAGAGAATCTTTTAAGCAGACTCCTTACACAGTGCAGAGCTCAACATGGTCTAGATCCCATGATCCATGAAGTCATGACTTGAGCTAAAACCAAAAGTAAAATGCTTAAACAATGGAACCACCCCACCTCCTGATTTTTAAAACAATTGTATAAAATTAAAAACATTATATGTCACATATTATGTTATAGATATAGCATGCATATAATGTGTTCTGTTGGACCTATAACATGTACAAATGTAATAAATTAGTATTATATTTGCTAATAGCAGCAAGGAGCAAAGCTGTTATAGGCTAAGAAAATGACTACAGATGGCAAAGTAATAATTAAAACATCATACTATTGGGTTTGTAGCACAAAGATATGTAAGATGAATAAGAATAACCACAAAAGGGGAGAGAAGTAATAGGGCTATACTCTATTATAGAGTAATGTTTCTATATTTTACTAGAATCAAGCTACTATAAATATAAGATTAATACTAACAAGTTAAATGTATATAGTAAATCTAGAGCAACCATTAAAATTTTTTCAAAAACATAATGAAAAACATCAATGAAATTAAAATGCTTTATTGGGGGAGGAGTCAAGATGGCAGAGGATTAGCAGACTGAGATGACATCAGGTAGCAGTAGATCAGCTAGATAGTTTACCAAACCATTTTGAACACCTACAAATCTAACAGGAGTTCAAAGAGAAGAAGAGCAGAAATTCTAGAAACAGAAAAACAACCACTTTCTGAAAGGTAGCACCTGCAGAGGAGTGAATCCTAAGCAACAGGAAGATAGACCACTTGGGGAGGGTCCGGCTCCCGACAAGTGGTGGATCAATGGAGCACAAAATCAAAACTTTTAAAAGTCTGCTCCACTGAGGGACATCCCTCCAGAGGCTAAGTTGGGGTGGAACCCTCACAGAGACAGCGTGGACTCAGGTACCATGGGGTCACAGAAGGATTGGGGGTGTCTGAGTGTGGCACAGCTTGCAGTTATCAGAGCGGGGAAGCTGGCTACAGAGAAGGAGCCATGGAGTGAGCTCTCAACTTGGGGTTAGCTTAAACTGTGGTCCATGGCACTGCAGTTTGAGCAGGGACCCCACAAGTGGCAGATCTGGGGAGACCCCCCCAAGAAGAGTGACAGGGATCTGCTGGGTTTAGAGATTCCAGGCAGGGCTGTATGCCAGGCACAGAGATGCTCAGTTGCAGGCCCGGTGAGCTCAGAGCAAAGCCTGAGACCAGGGAGATGGGAGTGATTGAGCGCTTTTCTCCAAGGGCACATTGAGGAATGGGGTCCAGAGCTCTTGGCTCCTCCAGGCTGGAGATTAGGAGGCTACCATTTTCATTCCTGTCCTCCAGTGCTCTACAGAAAGCATTGAGGGAACAAAAGCTCACAAGAGCAAACCTGAGCAGATTACTCAGCCTGGACCCTGACAAGGGGGGAGCAATTCAGCCTTGGGCAAAGAAACTTAAGAATCACTAAAACAGGGCCCTCTCCTTCAGAAGATCAGCAGAACATCCAGGCAATACCAAGCTCACTGACCAAGAAGGACAGCAGAATTCCAGAGGAGGAGTAAGCAAAGCATGAAATTCATGGCTTTCTCCCCATGATTCTTTATTCTTACAAAGTTAATTAATTATTTTTTCTTATTCTGATTTTTTAACTTTTACTCCTTTGTCTTTTAATTTTTATAACTATTTTCTCTTAATAATAACTTTCTTAAAAAAATCTTTTTGAACCTTCATTATTATAGTCATATTTTATCCTTCATTGGTTCTAATGCTATTTTTTGTATACACATAGGGTTTTTTATTCTAAAAAGTTTTGGGATAAAACTTCTTCTAATAGGTTAAAATATACCTAAATCTAGCACAGAGAGTTGTTCTAGTCCCCAGCCTGAGCAAATTATCTCCACTTTTGTTTTCTTTTTTCTCCCAACCAACTTATCTTATCAACTCCTTTTTTAGAATTTTTTAACATGAGGAGATGGAGAGGAGAATGGAGTTGAGGGAAACTGGAAGGGGAGGTGAACCATGAGAGACTATGTAGACTGAAAAACAACCTGAGGGTTTAGAAGGGGCAGGGAGTGGGAGGAGAAAGAGGAGAGATCACAACCAACACCAAAGAAATACAAACAATTTAAGAACATATTATGAGCAACTATATGCCAGCAAATTTGACAATCTGGAAGAAATGGATGCATTCCTAGAGATATATAAACTACCACAACTGAACCAGAAAGAAATAGAAAACCTGAATAGTCTTATAACCAGTAAGGACATTGAAGCAGTCATCAAAAATCTCCCAACAAACAAGAGCCCAGGGCCAGATGGCTTTCCAGGGGAATTCTACTAAACATTTAAAGAAGTAATTAATATTCTCCTGAAACTGTTCCAAAAAATAGGAATGAAAGGAAAGCTTCCAAACTCATTTTATGAGGCCAGCATTACCTTGATCCCCAAACCGGAAAAAGACCCTGTCAAAAAAAAGAGAATTATAGACCAATATCCTTGATGAACACAGATGCAAAAATTCTCATCAAAATACTAGCCAATAGGATCCAATAGAACATTAAAAGGACTATTCACCATGACCAAGTGGGATTTATTCCAGGGCTGCAAGGTTGGTTCAACATCTACAAATCAATCAATGTGATACAATACATACTAATACATACTAAGAAAGAACAAGAACTATATGATACTCTCCATAGATGCTGAAAAAGCATTTGACAAAGTACAGCATCCTTACTTGAT
Source organism: Mustela lutreola (assembly GCF_030435805.1). NCBI lineage: Eukaryota > Metazoa > Chordata > Mammalia > Carnivora > Mustelidae > Mustela > Mustela lutreola. Next base: position 39,148,343 of record NC_081293.1, read on the forward strand.
CAAAAGTCTTCGAAGTATAGGGATAGAGGATACATACTTCAATATCATCAAAGCCATCTATGAAAAACCCACCACGAATATCATTCTCAATGGAGAAAAACTTAGAGTCTTTCCACTAAGGTCAGGAACACGGCAGGGATGTCCATTATCACCACTGGTATTCAAAATAGTACTAGAAGTCCTAGCCTCAGCAATCAGACAACAAAAAGAAATTAAAGGCATCCAAATTAACAAAGAAGAAGTCAAACTATTACTCTTTGCAAATGATATGATCCTTTATGTGGAAAACCCAAAAGACTCCACTCCAAATCTGCTAGAACTTGTACAGGAATTCAGTAAAGAGTCAGGATATAAAATCAATGCACATAAATCAGTTGAATTTCTATACACCAACAATAGGACAAAAGAAAGAGAAATTAAGGAGTAAATCCCATTTACAATTGCACCCAAAGCCATAAGATACCTAGGAATAAACCTAACCAAAGAGGCAAAGAATCTATACTCAGGAAACTATACGATACTCATGAAAGAAATTGAGGAAGACACAAAGATATGGATAAATATTTCATGCTCATGGATTGGAAGAACAAATATTGTGAAATGTCTATGCCACCTAAAGCAATTTACACGATTAATGTAATCCCTATTAAAGTACCATCTTTTTTTTTTTTCAAAGAAATGGAACAAATAATCCTAAGGTTTATATGGAACCAGAAAAGACCTCAAATAGCCAAAGGAATATTGAAAAAGAAAGCCAAAGTTGGTGGCATCACAATTCTAGACTTCAAGCTCTATTACAAAGCTGTCATCATCAAGACAGTATGGTACTGGCACAAAAACAGACACATAGATCAATGGAACAGAATAGAGAGCCCAGAAATAGACCCTCAACTCTATGGTCAACTAATCTTCAACACACCAGGAAAGAATGTCAATGGAAAAAAGACAGTCTCTTCAACAAAGACATTGGGAAAATTGGACAGCCACATCAGAAAAATGAAACTGGACCATTTCCTTATACCACACACAAAAATAGACTCCAAATGGGTGAAGGACCTCAATGTGAGAAAGGAATCCATCAAAATCCTTAAGGAGAACACAGACAGCAACCTCTTTGACCTCAGCCAGAGTAAATTCTTTCTAGGAACATCACCAATGGCAAGGGAAGCAAGGGCAAAAATGAACTATTGGGACCTCAGCAAGATCAAATTAGAGAGGGCATGGATTTCATGGAGCACTGGGTAAGGTGCAAAAACAATGAATACTGTTACACTAAAAAGAAATAAAAAATTTAAAAAAAAATCAAAAGCTTTTGCACAGCAAAGGAAACAGTCAACAAAACCAGGGAGAAGATATTTGCAAACGACATATCAGATAAAGGACTAGTGTCCAAAATATATAAAGAACTTATCAAACTCAACACCCAAAGAACAAAGAAACCAATCAAGAAATGGGCAGAGGACATGAACAGACATTTCTGCAAAGAAGACATCCAGATGGCCAACAGACACAGGAAATAGTGCTCCATATAACTCGGCATCTGGAAAATACAAATCAAAACTACAATGAGATACCACCTCATGCCAGTCAGAATGGCTAAAATTAACAAGTCAGGAAATGACAGATGCTGGCAAGGATACAGAGAAAGGGGAACCCTCCTCAGTGTTGGTGGGAATGCAAGCTGGTGCAGCCACTCTGGAAAACAGCATGGAGTTTCCTCAAAGAGTTGAAAATAGAGCTACCCTACAACCCAGCAATCACACTACTGGGTATTTACCCTAAAGATACAAATGTAGTGATCTGAAGGGGCACATGCACCCAAATGTTTATAGCAGCAATGTCCACAATAGCCAAACTATGGAAAGAACCTAGATGTCCATCAACATATGACTGAATAAAGAAGATGTGGTATATACACACAATGGAACACTATACATCCATCAAAAGAAATGAAATCTTGCCATTTGCAATGACATGGATGGAACTAGAGAGTATCATGCTGAGTGAAATAAGTCAATGAGAGAAAGACAATTATCATATGATCTCCCTGATATGAGGAAGTTGAGAGGCAATGTAGGGGGTTGCAGGGTACAGAAGAAAAATAAATGAAACAAGATAGGGTCAGGAGAGAGCAAACCATAAGAGACACTTATCTCACAAAACAAACTGAGGGTTGCTGGGGGGAGAAAGGTAGGGAGAAGGTGGGTGGTTATGGACATTGGGGAAGGTATGTGCTTGGTGAGTTCTGTGAAGTGTGTAAACCGGGCAATTCACAGACCTGTACCCCTATGGCTAATAATACATTATATGTTAATAAAAAAATTTAAAATAAAAGACTTAGAATATTATTTTCCCAGCCGTAACATTCATTAGTTGCTTGACTGTGGGCAATTAGCTTAGGCTCTTCATGCCTACATTTTCCCATTTGTAAACAGAAATATATGTAGCTTATAGGAATATTGTGAAGCACAATTAACTTTTGTAAATTGCTTTTTAACAACTTCAATGTCATAGAAATGTAAAATAGCCTTAATTAAAATTTTGGGGGGAAAAAAGGGAACAAAGAAATCCAGACATGATAATGTACTCTATGCCTTCACTTTCCCTCCTAGACGCAAATGGAAGCTACTAACACTACCATGCTTTTCCTCACATGGATGGATAGGTAAGGCATGTGATATTAATAAACCCCCTATTTGAGAATTGATGTGTTCCAGGTCCTTATTGCCATTGTTTCCTTAGGTTTACGGAAATTCCATCAGGGACAGTGGTTCCCAGAACATTATTAGTATTCCTACAGTTCCAGCCTCGCCCTGGGTTTCTGCCTACTGAGAATTTCACTCAGTTCTAATCCCCACTTTCTGTTCATTTTAACACCCTTCATGCCCTCACTCACAATATCATAGATGATGGGATTTACCTTTCCTCAGGCCTCAACTTAGCCTTCTTCCTTAGGGATATAATACGAGAAATCGGAACAATTCTAGGAATAGATCATATTAACCAGATACACTACAAATCAAAATATAATTACTAAGTCCTGAATATAGGTGTAGCCTCTTTTTAAGAGTGACCAAAGCTCAGAATAGCTAACATAATAGTATTCTGAAGAGGAGAATCTGCAGCTGATATTTGCTTAATCTCCAAATATTTTTTTAATTTTTTTTAATTTTTGTTTATTTTCAGCATAACAGTATTCATTATTTTTTCATCACACCCAGTGCTCCATGCAATCCGTGCCCTCTATGATACCCACCACCTGGTACCCCAACCTCCCATCCCTCCGCCACTTCAAACCCCTCAGGTTGTTTTTCAGAGTCCATAGTCTCTCATCGTTCACCTCCCCTTCCAATTTCCCACAACTCCCTTCCCTTCTCTAACTCCCCATGTCCTCCATGTTATTTGTTATGCTCCACAAATAAGTGAAACCATATGATAATTGACTCTCTCTGCTTGACTTATTTCACTCAGCATAATCTCTTCCAGTCCCGTCCATGTTGCTGCAAAAGTTGGGTATTCATCCTTTCTGATGGAGGCATAATACTCCATAGTGTATATGGACCACATTTTCCTTATCCATTCATCCGTTGAAGGACATCTTGGTTCTTTCCACAGTTTGGCGACCGTGGCCATTGCTGCTATAAACACTGGGCTACAGAAGACTTCAAAGGTAACACGATGTCAATAAAAACGTATCTATCAATAATCACTCTCAATGTGAATGGCCTAAATGCACCCATAAAACGGCACAGGGTTGCAGATTGGATAAAACGACAGGACTCATCCATATGTTGTCTACAAGAGACCCATTTTGAACCTAAAGATACACCCAGACTGAAAGTGAAGGGATGGAGAAACATTTTTCATGCCAATGGGCCTCAAAAGAAGACTGGGGTAACGATTCTCGTATCAGATAAATTAGATTTTAAATTAAAGACTGTAGTCAGAGATCCAGAAGGACACTACATAATCCTTAAAGGGACTATCCACCAAGATGATCCAACAATTGTAAATATCTATGCCCCCAATATGGGAACAGCCAATTACATAAGAAAACTGTTAATCAAGATAAAGAGTCATATTGATGTGAATACACTAATAGTAGGAGATCTTAACACGCCTCTCTCAGAAATAGACAGATCATCGAAGCAGAAAATCAATAAAGAAACAAGAGCATTGAACGACACATTGGAACAGATGGACCTCATAGATATATACAGAACATTCCACCCTAAAAATCAGAATACTCATTCTTCTCAGGTGTACATGGAACCTTCTCAAGAATAGACCACATACTGGGTCACAAATCAGGACTCAGCCGATGCCAAAAGACTGAGATCATTCGCTGCATATTCTCAGATCACAATGCTTTGAAACTGGAGCTCAATCACAAGGAAAAGTTCGGAAGGAACTCAAACACCTGGAAGCTAAAGACCACCTTGCTTAAGAATGCTTGGATTAACCAGGAGATCAAAGAAGAACTGAAACAATTCATGGAAACCAATGAGAATGAAGACACTTCGGCCCAAAACCTATGGGATACAGCAAAGGCAGTCCTAAGGGGAAATACATAGCCATCCAAGCATCCCTCAAAAAAACCTGAAAAATCCAGAACACAGCAGCTGTCTCTACACCTTAAAGCACTGGAGAATCAACAACAAATCAAACCAACTCCACACATAAGAAGGGAAATAATCTCCAAATATTTTTATAATTACAAACAAAACCTTAAAAACTATTCCTCCCCTAATTCAAACTGTATACTTACACACTCAAAGCATGAGGAATGTTTGAAATGTATTTAATAAATGAGTTCTCAAGGTATCCTTTAAATACCATAAAGAATTAGTGTGTTTTGGAAAGCCAAGAAGGCACTATTCAGACAAGAGAAAGTAGACCAGGGACAATTAGAAATATTTCTTGGTATTAGCTCACCACGACTTATGCTGGATACAATATAGAGTTAGTTCAACCCATTTCTTTGAGTGTCCACTTTGTAAAACTTCCCATCAAACCCAGACCCTCTCCTCCCACATTCCCACCATTGTACTGGTATTGGGACTCACTCAGGTATGATAGGTATTTCTGCACCATGAAACTGGCACTGAATAATATTAAAACCCCTGCAAATGAGCCTTAATATGAGCATGAAAATGTATAGTCTCACATGGCTCTAGCTGATGTAACTCTTCTCCCATTATTCTTTATTCTCCCTCACCTCTAACTGAGAATATGACCATTAAGTCCAAGTTTGCCATGAACTGAGAACAGGGTGTATAGATGGACAGATGTTCTAAAAGTGATTTTGTATACTTGTGGGAAGGTGGAACCCATAGGAATACTTATGAAAGTTTCTATAATATTTTCCTTAACCTTGTAATATCAGTAATGATGAGGGCAGATTCAGGCAGAACAAATTTCCAGCTACAATATACCCCGTGATTTCCAGAAAATGCAAGAGTTTAGTCCCCTTATCAGGCTCTGGATGGGAATCCAGAGGCCATAGAAAAATGGGTCACTCCTGCCACCAATGCCCAGCTGACATACCCAGAAGGAGAAGCACCCCCCAACTCAGTAGTTGCTATGGGTACAGCTTCCCCACCCTCAGGCTCACATCTCTTACTCTTCTGCAACTAGAAAGATCTGGGGAGCCACATACCGGAAACTTTTCAAGAGAGAGGGGTCTGACTGGTTACAGATGTTACAAAAACCACCTACCACGCATGTCCCTTTCTTCCCTGAAGAGGAAAAAAATGCATGCTTTCCTTTTTCAAAAAGACTGGGGAGCACAATGAACATATTCTTCAGATGAAAATATGCAATTAAAAGAATCATAATGTCAGTGAAAGCATGAAGAAATTGTGAATAAAAAGGAGGACTTCTCCAGTATTTTCCCAAAAGTCTCATGAAAGCCAGTGTGATCCCACTGTTTCTTACCACAAAGTATCTTGTTTTAACAACTATGCTCTGGTTTCAGTGTATACATCATCAGATGTAGAAAATTGTAGTCTAGAATTTTACCTAAAATCAGGATGAATATTCAACTTGGAACTTTAAAAACCCTTGAGAAATTGTCATATAATTTCCTTGAAAAATCTTGGCAAAGAACAGTGTGGACATCTGGCAGTCAGTGCTACCACACACAAGGGAAGATAAATACAAATGTTGCATCAGTAATTCTTGTTCTCAACAGTAACCAATTGGCTGCCCGTAAGATAACAGCTGTGACTTTACTTTCTGCCCTTGTCTCTTCAGCATCTAGTAAGGCTTGGGGGTCCACACTTTCTGCTCACTGACTGGGTCCATCCTGCTTGGTGACCAAACAGTCTTGTGGTAAAACTATCAGAGCCTCAGAATTGCATGTCAGCATTGCTTCATTGTTGATGCAGTAAAACAAGGATGCTTCTCCACATGGAAAGGTGAGCATATGATGGAAGGGCATGTGCAAGAGAAGGTGTTTGGAGCAGGTGTGCCCACGACATGGAGCTCTGCTACAGAAGGATCCTTGTCTCAACAGCACCGAGGGCTAAACCAGTAAGAAGCTGTGTGCTCCCATTAACTGCTATAGGAGGTGACAGCAATATTGCATGTTAGATGGGCTTCTACATTGGGGAAGGCAGAGCCAGACCTTTCATGAGAACCCTAAGTAATCTGGGAGTCCAGCTCTAGCCCAGAATTCAGAGCAGTAAAATGTGCTTGTTTTAGTCCCTCTGCTCCTTTCTGGGGCTACAGTGGTTCAAGGTGCCACGTAGCCTTGTTTCACTTAGGAAACAGGGCGCTGGCAGTCAGAACACTGGCAGCATGGGATGCATATTCACCGCCACTCCAACCCGGGGCCCTAGGCTGTGACAAATGAGTTTCCTTCTCTCTCTCCTTTTCCTTCAGCCCAGAACAAGCTTTTGATTTCATAGACAACCATCACTGTGAAGGAAGGAAGCCCTGCTCCCCCATATGTTGACTCTTGGCTGTGTGCCTGGCCTCAGGCATGCTGGTAACTTGGTGGATTTACTGGGGTCAACAGGAACAGAAGGAGAGGCTCCTTCAGGCTGTGCCACTCAGGGGCGAGCCGCTCAGTTCCATGAGCTGCCCCCAGAACACCAGGCCCACGATGCTTTACTGAGAAGGACACATTCCTCATTGCCGACCTTCAGCACATTGTTGATAAGCAGGAACCAAACACCAACCTGACAGAAGTTACTGATGGAGAGGATTGAAGAGAGAATGTTCACCGACCTTGGATGTAAGCGTGAGTGCATGAGTGTCAGGTGCCCAGCACATCCTCATAACTGGGTTAATCCTATGAACTACTATCATACCCTCTTCTGTCACAGGCCAGCATGAACCATGTGAAGGTGGGTGATAAATCCTAGATTTACAACTTACCTCATACTATTGAGCAGCCCCTAATACCTCTGGTCTCCAACTCCTTCTATAAAATGCTTGCACTAAAGTAGATCCTCTCTAAGCCCCATATCATTCCACAGGTCTGTAACACATCAGTGCTATTGTCTGAGGAGAGAAACAATGAAGATAAATAAAGCTAATTTTTCACTTAAGGTTGACAGGACATCAAGAATACATTTGTTCCTGTTTTAAAATATTTTGTCACTGTATTTGGAAACAGCAGTTACTTCAAATTTGGGCATTCTGGCTAAAGTCCCAGCTATGTGATCTAAGATCCCTAGAACTTTCTAAGCTTTAGTTTCTGCTTTTACAAGAAAGAGCTCATGATTATTATGGTGAGTAATAGAAATACTAAATTTCAGTGATGAGCAGAGAAAAAATGTAAGTTCTCATAAAATGTGATTGTTTTATCTGTTTGCTCCTCTCTGAGGTTTCAGTGTAGATGACTTGTGCTATGAAAGGTCTGGGTTACTGAAACAGGGCTTTGTCATTCAGAACACTGGCAGCATGGGATACATATTCACCCCCACTCTGGGACAACAGGCTGTGACAAATGAGTTTCCTTATAGTTCCTCTCAGCCCAGAGCAAGCTCTTGATTTCTTAGAAGACAAGAGCTGCAAAGGAAGGAAGCTCTGCCTCCCATGTAGTGACTTCTGTTATGTGCCTGGCCTCAGACATCCTGGTAACTTGGTGGGCTTACTGGGGTCAACAGGAACAGGAGAGGCTCCTTTAGACTGTACCACTCAGGGATGAGCAGTTTGCTTTCATGAGCAGCCCTTCAAGGACCTGATCCATGGTAAGTTAATGAGAGAGACACATTCCTCACAGCTAACCTTTAGCCCAGTATTGAGATGCTAGAGCCAAAACCATCCTGAGAGAAATTACTGATTGAAGAAGAAAGAAAGAAAAAAAAAGCACTGAGCTTTGATGTAAGAGAGAATGTAAGAGTGCCAGGTGCCCAGCATATCCACCCAAGTGGGTTAATCCAGGAAGTATTAGCACTCCCACCTTCATCACTGGCCAGCATAAAACTGGAAGCTGAGTGGTAAATCCTAGATATACAGCTTAACTATTTTTGAGCAGTCCTCAATATCTCTGGTCTCCAGTCTCTTCTGTAAAATGCCTGTACTAACACAGATCCTCTCTAAGCCCCATGTCATTCCACATTTCAATAACTCATCAGTGATACTAACTAAAGATAGAAACAATTAAGATAAATAAAGTGAATCTATCTCTTAAGGTTGAAAAAACAATAACAATAGATTTGGTCCAATTTAAAATGTTTTGACACTACATTTGGAAGCACCACGGATTCTGGATCTGGCAGTCAGTCTAAAGTCAGCTATGTGACCTAAGCTATCTGGAACTCTGTAAGCCTCAGTTTCTGCTTCGATAGAAGGAACTCCTGATTATTGTTATGAGTAATAGAAATACTGAATTTCAGTGATTAGCATAGAACAAGCTCAAGCTCTCAACACATCATGATGATGACGACTTGGACCATAGAATGTGTTACATTATTAAGGGGATACTCAAAGGGAATATTACTAAACTTACTGTTATGTTTACTGAAAATTGATAATATCATTAAACACAATAAAATGATAGAACTATGAAAATGTCAATACCTCTGCCTACTGATGATGTTTATTTAAGCATTCTATTAATGACCACTATGTTAAAATTAGACCTAGAGGAACACATAGGAAACGTTGGCATATGCTAAGTGAGTTATGTGCTTTATCTTAATTCTCAGAAGAATGCAAAGAGGTAGATCCAATCATCCTTATTCTACAGAGGTTGAAAGTGAGGTCCACAAAGCTTAACTCATTTCTCAGTAGTTGGAAGTCACTACTGAACTAGTATTAAAATCTGGCCTTTCTGATTCAAGAACCAACTGCCTAAACCACTTTGCTATCAGCCTAACCACTTTCTTAAATAGGCAAACATCTTAATCGTATGCCCCACTAAAACAATTGTGCTTCCCAACGTCTTTACTGTAGATTAAAGCAGCAGTGATACTACTGTGGAAAGAGATGCTCATGGAAATGGAGAAGAGAACAACTGTTCAATAATTTACCCTGGAGCAGCCCCTGGGTGGCTCAGTGGGTTAAAGCCTCTGCCTTCGGCTCAGGTCATGATTCCAGGGTCCCAGAATCAAACCCCACATCAGACGGGCTCTCTGCTCAGCAGGGAGCCTGCTTCCTCCTCTCTCTCTGCCTGCCTCTCTGCCTACTTGGGATCTCTCTATCTCTCTCTCTGCCACATAAATAAATAAATAAATAAATAAATAAATAAATAAATATCTTTTAAAAATGAAAGAAAGGAGAGAAAGAAAGAAAGAAAGAAAGAATGAATGAATTCACCTTGGAGGGGTTTCCTGCCATCCAACACTTGGGAAAGATCCTCTTCCTGGCACCTGCTGGCATACCTGGCACCCATTGCAGGCAATGCTGTCATAATCAACGTCACACCTGCTGACCCCCAGCTCCACACACCTATGTAGTTGTTCCTCAGCATTTTCTCCTTCTTGGAGTGTGGTGTCATAAGTGTTATTAATAAGTTGCTGGTCATCTTTCTTGTAAACAAAAAAATCATTTCCTTTCTTGCTTGTTTGATAGAAGCCTTTGTCTTTTTATATATGGGAGCAGTAGGTTTCTACTTCATAGCAATGATGTCTCTGGATCGATATGTGGCCATTTGCAAGCCTCTGCATTACCCGACCATCATGAACCTGAATACTTGCTTCCTCCTGGTCACTGCCTGCTTTGCTTTGGCCTTCCCTCCCATCACTGGGCTGGTAGTGAAGGTTTCCCAGTTATCCTTCTGTGGTTCCCATGTCATCCCCCACTTCTTCTGTAAACTTGGCCCCTTGATTCATCTCTCCTGTTCTGACAGCAGGTCCACTGAAATTTTGGCCTTAGTCCGTGCTTTGGTCATTCTTTTGACATCCATTATCATAACCATCATTGCATACAGCAACATAGTAGTTACAATCATGCAACCTCCTTCAGCCAAGGAGAAACACAAAGCTTTCACCACCTGCTCCTCTTACCTCATAGTTCTCTCTCTGATGTATGGCAGCTGTGTGTTTATATATGTGAAACCAAAGCAAATGAGCAGGCTGGACTCCAACAGGGAGGCGGCCCTTATGAACATGGTGGTGACCCTGCTGCTGAACCCTTTCACCTACACTCTGAGGAACAATCAGGTCCACCAGGCTCTGAGAGAGACAATGTTCAGAATGAAAATATCAAGATAAAAAAAAAATCACATGGTCTTAGAATTGAAGACCTAGAGAACCCTCCATAAATGTAGCAGTCCACAGAGTTCTAGTGCCATGTGTCTGGCCACCATAGATGACCTCTGCACATTCCTACCAAAACAAAAATCTACTTTTCAAGGGTATATTTTACCTTGATGTGCATAACTATCTTCTTCCAAATTTTCCACACTTGAATGACAATTGATTTTTTGTGTCTTCCCTCTGATATCTATCATGTGCTTGAAGTTTCCTAAATTTAATAATTTACACACTTTCTTTTTCACTTCTCTTTAGCAATAAACATGTCTCAATAGAATTAATAATGACTTACCAAAAGGCATTTAGGTAATTCAATTGATAAATGAAGGTATATTATGTTATTGTTAGGAAGGAAAGGATGGACATAGTACCAATACTTGGGTCTACATTCCCTCTAAGACTAGCACAAGGAAATAAGGTTCACAGAACCCTTCATAATGGAATATATATACTTTGCATTAGGTGTGCTCTTAAAGGTTGTTCTTGGTCCTTAGTTTAGCTACATATGTATGCATCAATCTCATGCTGGAGAGAAAGAGAATTATTCTCAGGCTTAGACCATTTTCTAAGGAGAAGGAATAATCCCAGCATCCCAAGGCTGACCAGTTCTTCTTTCTTTAATTATCTTTTCTAGTCCCAGCCCCTTGGGTGTGCATAACATATTTATTTTAAAAGCAGTGACCAAAGAATGGTTGTATATATCAGTAGAAGAGAAGGATGCACTTATTTGGTATTTCTATAAATTCATCCAAAGATTCAAGTTGGTAGAATTTATTTACTTCTCTAATTCATTATTAATGAAAAAAAATAAACATTTTCCTGGTGGACTAGTGCTGTCAATTACAAGGTTATCTTTTCATTGATAACCTACTTTAAAACCAACATTCCCATGTTCTCATTCTTTAAACTTTGTATAATTTTCACACCTATTTTTTAGCTAGGATGTGTCTATTTTTTCTTCTGAAGAAATATTTCTAAAATTATTAAGATGAGTTTTTATTTTCTTGCTCTTTAGCCCAAACCCAGAGACTAGATTTTCTCAAATACATTGTATGGAACATGTTATACACCATGATTAGATACTATTTGTCCTTGATGTCCTTATTTCAAAGTTCTTACTTCATCTGATTGAAAATGAAGTAGAATTGGGCATCCCCTAAAAAGTCAGAGATGGTTCTCTGTACAGATTGCATTAAAAAAGAGCTTGGAAAAGCCAAGCCCAGGGTAGGAAAGTGGCTACAGACACTGTTACAGAAACTGGAAGAAAGAGAATGAGGCTTAGGGAAGGGGCAGTGGTAATGGAATACAAAAGGATCAGAGTAGACCCTGAATCATTTGCACTGGACAAGCCTGCTGTTGCCTTCAACTAAATGATCAACTTCCAAGAACACACAAGTCACCTTCTCCATAAAATATGGAGACTGAGCCAGATAATCTCTAGGGTCCACTTGAATATATTCATGGACATAACAAGATGCTGCAAGAACATGGAATGTTCCATCCTGAGTTGTTCTAAAGAAGAGTGTTGTGAAGTGGTTGAGGTTCAGTAATGTAGGAATAAATCAAGGATTGTGGCCAAACCACTGAAAAGAGTGTGAATCTCCCCATCATTTTAGTCAGGACTGGATAATAATTTCATACATAAACTAATTAATGCATTTATATTACCTTGAGGTAGACTATGATTGAAGAGTGAATATGATCAACACAAAGATGAAGAACAGAAATCCAAAACTGAGTCTGTAAATCCAGGCTAATGGTTACCATCCATAAATGGTACCCATTGAAAACAAACCCCAATGTAGAGATTAATGCACTAGATTCTGATACTGTAAAACATTTCATTGAGATAAATCTCCTAAGCTAATTCTATGTTGAAGATACTTCCAATCATAATTTTTAAACTATTTCATGGTACATGGTTGATATACAAATGGCTAACAGAAACATGAAAAAATGTTCATCATTTGTCATCAGGGAGATTCAAATCAAAACCACATTGAGATACCACCTTACACCAGTCAGAATGGCCAAAATTAACAAGACAATAAACAACAACTGCTGGAGAGGATGTGGAGAGAGGGGAACCCTCTTATACTATTGGTGGGAATACAAGTTGGTGCAGCAGCTTTAGAAAACAATGTGGAGATTCCTTAAAAATAGAGCTACCCTATGACCCTGCAATGACACTACTGGGTATTTATTCCAAAGATACAGATGTAGTGAAAAGAAGGGCCATCTGTACCCCATTGTTCATAGCAGCAATGGCCACAGTCACCAAATGGTGGAAAGAACCAAGATGCCCTTCAACAAATGAATGGATAAAGAAGATATGACCCATATATACAATGGAGTATTATGTTTCCATCAGAAAGGATGAATACCTAACTTCTATATCAACATGGACAGGACTACAGGAGATTATGCTGAGTGAAATAAGTCAAGCAGAGAGAGTCAATTATCATATGGTTTCACTTACTTGTGGAGCATAAGGAGTAACACAGAGGACATTGGGACAAGGAGAGGAGAAGTGAGTTGGGGGAAATTGGAGGGTGAGACAAACCATGAGAGACTGTGGACTCTTAGAAACAAACTGAAGGTTTTGGAGGGAAAGTGGGGTAGGGGGTTGGGTGGGCCTGGTGGTGGGTATTATGGAGGGCATATATTGCATAGAGCACTGGGTATAGTGCATAAACAATGAATGTTGGAACACTGAAAAAGAAAATAAAATTACCAAAAAAATAGGAACATGAAAACAAACAAACAAAAAAACCCACAACAACAAAAAAAGTTGTAGATATTTATTGTATTGTGTACAACTTTATGTGTTTGGAGATAAGTACATACCCTTGAAACCATCATCACTATCAATGCCAGGACCTATGCAACACCTTGAAACATTTCTTCCTGGCCATTTTTTCTGGTTAGTTGCTTTTTCTTATATGCCAAGGAAAGCATTTAAGAAATACCATCTTAGCAAATTTTTAAGTTGACAATAACATAGTGTTAATCATATGCCCTATGTCATGTAGATCTCCAGAATTCACTTAGGTATGACTGAAATTTGATCAATACCTGCCTCTTCCCCCACCCCCAGCCCTGACAACCACCATTCACTTTCTGCATCTGTGTATTTGTTTAGATTCCACATAGTGAAATCATGCAGTGTTTGTTTGCTTCTGGGTTATTTTACTTAAAATAATGTCGTTCAGGTAGATAAATACGTAGTTGCAAGTAGCAGAATAATTTTCATTGTAAAGGCTTAATGATATTCCATAATGTGTATGTGTCATATTTTCTCTATCCATTCTTTTTTTTTTAAAGCATTTTATTTATTTATGTGTCAGAGAGTGAAAGAGGGAGTGCGCACAAGCAGGCAGAGTGGCAGGCAGAGGCGGAGAAAGAAGCAGGCTACCTACGAGCAAGGAGTCCAATGCAGGACTCGATCCCAGACCTTGGGATCATGACCTGAGCTGAAGGCAGTGGCTTAACCAACTGAGCCATCCAGGCCTAGTCGTGTCCATAGTCAGTTAATGTGATCCTGAGGGTAGGATAAAGGAGGGTGGAAACAAATCTTGGTACCTCTGCCACCACTGCAAAAGAAAAAAAAAAAAAAAAAAGAAAAGAAAGAAAAGAAAAAGAAAAAAGAAAAACAAAATCCGACACAGGGTGCTTCAAGATAATACTGCATCCTTAAAACACCATTAAGTTTTATCAAAGAAAAGGCAAACAACAAAAAAGCCTTATAACTTAACAATTTATAAAACTGTATAAATTCCACAATAGTTAAAAAAAAGAGATTCAGGACTCTTAGCAGATGTGTTATGGAGAAGTTTCAGAAAGTAAAATACAGACAGAAAAGAAGGTAGAAAATTTGTGGGGAAAGTAATTTGGTCCAGAATGACAAAATTCTGTTTATTGGGTATTTTGGAAGAAAGAACAGAGAAAAAAGAGGGGAATAAATTATTAAATAGACAAAGAATGTGAAGCTTGCCAATTTCAGAGATAAAGAGAAAATCCTGAAACCAGCTTGAGACAAGAGGTTCTTAACCTACAGATGTAGAAACATTAGGCAGCCAGCACACCTATTCACAGAAATGTGGCAGGCCAGAAAGGGCTGGCATAATATATCCAGGGCACTAAGTGAGAAAAACATGAAGCCAAGAATACTCTGTTCTGCAGGGCTGTCATTCAGAATTGAAGGACAGGTATAGAGCTTACAGGACAAATAGAAACTAAAAGAATTTGTGATCTCTAATCAAAGAGGATCCTGTAATCAATGAAAGAACCCAAAAGTGACACAGACCAGAATGAAACAACAACAATATACAGAAACAGAGACATTACAGGTAATACAATGCACTAAATTCTTATCTTTCAATAGTTACTCTGAATATAAATGGACTAAATGCTCCAATCAAAAACCACAGGGTATCAGATTGGATAAAAAGCAAGAACCATCCATACGCTATTTGGATGTAAAGACACCACTGGATTGAAAGGGAGGAAGTAGAAAACCATTTCTCATGCTATTGGGTCTCAAAAGAAAGCTAGGGTAGCAATCCTGATATCAGACAAATTAGATTTTAAGCCAAAGATTGTAATAAGGGATGAAGAGAGACAGTATATCATACTTCAAAAGTTTATCCAACAAGAAGATCTCACAGTTATAAATATTTATGCTACTAACTTGGGAGCAGGCAATCATATCAACCAATTTATAACCAAATTAAAGAAACACATTTATAATAAAAATAATAGTATGGGACTTCTATGCCCCACTCACAGCAATGCACAGATCAACTAAGTAGAAAGATCAACAAGGAGGGGCACCTGGGAGGCTCAGTTAAGCCTCTGCCTTCGGCTCAGGTCATGATCTCAGGGTCCTGGGATCAAGTCCTGCATCGGGCTCTCTGCTTAGTGGGGAGCCTGCTTCCCCCGCTCCCTCTGCCTGCTGCTCTGCCCATTTGTGTTCTCTCTCTATGTCAAATAAATACATAAAATCTTAAAAAAAAAAAAAAAGAAAAGAAAGAAAGAAAGATCAACAAGGAAGCAAGCACTTTGAATGACATACTGGACCATATGGACTTCACAGATATATACAGAGTATTCCACTCTAAAAGAATAGAATACACATTTTTCTTGACTGCACATGGAACATTCTCTAGAATAGTTCATATACTGGGCTACAAATCAGGTCTCAACCAAGACAAAAGATTGGGATTATTCCCTGCATATTTTCAGACCACATGTTTGAAACTTGAATTCAATCACAAGAGGAAAGTTGGAAGGAACTCAAACACTTGGAGGTTAAAGAGCATCCTACTTAAAATGAATGGGTCAACCAGGAAATTAAAGAATATTTTTTAAAAAATTCATGGAAACAAGTGAAAGAGAAAACACAATTGTTCAAAACCTTTGGGATACAGCAAAGGCAGTCCTAAGAGGAAAGTACACAGCAATATAAGCCTTTCTCAAAAAATCAGAAAAGTCTCAAATACACAAGCTAAACTACAACCTAAAAGAGCTAGAGAAAGAACAGCAAATAAAGTCTCAATCCAGCAGAAGAAGAGAAATAATAAAGATTAGAGTAGAAATCAATAAAATAGAAAGCAGAACAGTAGAACAAATCAATGAAACTAGAAACTGGTTCTTTGAAAGAACTGATTTAGATCAATAAACCTTTAGCCACATTTGTCAAAAAGAAAAAAGAAAAGATTCAAATTAATGAACTCAGGGCATGAAAGAGGAGAGATCATGATCAATACCAAGGAAATACAATTGTAAGAACATATCATCAGCAACTATGTGCCAAAAAATTAGGGAATCTGAAAGAAATTGATGCATTCAAAACAAACAAATTACCAAAATGGAAACAGGAAGAAGTAGAAAACCTGAACAGACCCATAATCAGCAAGGAAATGGATGTAGTGATCAAAAAATCTCCCAATACACAAGAGATCAGGGCCAGATGGCATCCAGGAGAATTCTACTAAACATTTAAAGAAGAAATAATACCTATTCTTCAGAAGCTATTTCAAAAAATAGAAATGGAAGGAAAACTTTCAAACTCATTCAAAACTTTCAAACATTACCTTGATCCCAGGATCAAAAAAAGACTGCACCAAAATGGCCCCTAAATTCTATGGTCAACCAGTCTTCAACAAAGCAGGAAAGAATATCGAAATGGGGGAGTGGGGGAAGGCAATCTATGCAATAAATGGTGTTGGGAAAATTGGACAGACATATCCAGAAGAATGAAACTGGACATTTTCTTACACAATACACAAAGATACACTCAAATGAGATGAAAAACCTAAATGTGAGACAGGAATCCATCAAAATCCAAGAGTAGAGCACAGGCAGCAACCCCTTTGACCTCAGCCACCGGAAATTCTTCCTAGACACGTCTCTAAAGACAAGGGAAACAAAAGCAAAACTGAACTGTTAGGACTTCATCAAGATCAAAACCATCTAGTCAACACAACTAAAAGGCAACCTAGAGATTGGGAGAAGATATTTGCAAATGGCATATCAGATAAATGTAGTATCCAAGATCAGTAAAGAACTTATCAAACTCAACACCCCAAAACCAAATAATCCAGACAAGGAATAAGGAGAAGACATGAATGGACATCTCTCCAAAGAAGACAAACACATGGCCAAAAGACTTAAGAAAAAAATGGCCCACATCACTTGGCATCAGAGAAATACAAATCAAAACCACATTGAGATACCCCCTCACACCAATCAGAGCAGCTATAATTAACAAGACAGGAAACAAAAATATTGGTGAGCATGTGGAGAAAGGGGAACCCTCTCACACTGTTGGTGGGAATGCAAACTGGCACAGCCACTCTGGAAAACAGTAGGGATGTTCATCAAGAAGTTAAAGATAGAGCTACCCTATGACCCAACAATCATACTATGAGGTATTTACCCTCAAGATACAAATGTAGTGATCTAAAGGAGCACCTGCAGCCCAATGTTCATAGTAGCAATGTCCACAATAGCCAAACTGTGGAAAGAGCTGAAATACCCAACAACAGAGAAATGGATAAACAAAGAATGAATACTTAACACTGGCATCACTGTGAATGAAATTTGAGCGTATTATGCTGAGCTAAATAAGTCAATCAGAGAAATACAATTATCATATAGCTTCAGTAATATGTGGATTTTTTTTTTTTAAGTGCAGGGGAAGGGAGGGAAAACTGAATGAGATGTCACCAGACAGGGAGAAAAACCATGAGAGACTCTTAACTATAGGAAACATACTGAGAGTTGCTAAAGGATAGGTGGGGGAAATGGAGTAATTATTTGATGGGCATTAAGGAGGGCACATGATGTGATGAGCACTCGGTGTTATGTGCAACTGATAAATCATTGAACACATAGCTGATATTAAAGATGTATTATATGATGGCTAATTGAATTTAAATTTAAAAAATAATAAACAAACAAACAAGACAATCTCCAAATTGCCTTTATGAACAGTTCAATAAATTAAAAAGGCTGGTATCTAGACATGACATGATACAATTTACAAATGCCAAATATAAATAAATCTTTATTTTTTTAATTAATTAATTTTTTATTTTTTATAAACATATATTTTTATCCCCAGGGGTACAGGTCTGTGAATCACCAGGTTTACACACTTCACAGCACTCACCAAAGCACATACCCTCCCCAATGTCCATAATCCCACCCCCTTCTCCCAAACCCCCTCCCCCCAGCAACCCTCAGTTTGTTTTGTGAGATTAAGAGTCACTTATGGTTTGTCTCCCTCCCAATCCCATCTTGTTTCATTTATTCTTCTCCTACCCACTTAAGCCCCCATGTTGCATCACCACTTCCTCATATCAGGGAGATCATATGATAGTTGTCTTTCTCTGCTTGACTTATTTCGCTAAGCATGATACGCTCTAGTTCCATCCATGTTGTCGCAAATGGCAAGATTTCATTTCTTTTGATGGCTGCATAGTATTCCATTGTGTATATATACCACATCTTCTTGATCCATTCATCTGTTGATCTTTAAATCTCTACAGATTAAAAATAAAATAAAAATACCTTTTCTACAAAGGAACACAGAATTCCATATATCAATTTCTTTCCCACTTCTGATATTGGAATAAAGTAGGATGAGGCTGTTAAGCTTTGGGTAAATTATTTTCAGTGTAGAGTCTTTTAGTCATTCAGCTACTGTCAAATATTAAAATAAATTATAAACTTTTAAGGTGACTAGGAATCATAAAATTTGCTTTTCATGCACCATTTCCTAGGTAAATTCCTGACAGTTTGTTCCCATGAAATAAGCAAACAATCTACCCCCTCAAAAGAAGTAAAAACTGCACCTTTGTTTCCTCATCTGTGAAATAAGATGTGGATTGAGGAAATTAAGACAAATAATGCAATTTCAAAGTTGTTTACGATTTAGCAATGCAATCTACTTAACTGTGGTGGTAGTTCTGGTGGTGGTAGTGATGATGATGATAACGATGATGATGATGATGATAATGATGGGCCCAGAAATGCCCAGAACTAAAGCAGAAATAGAATTACAAAAACATTAGGGAGAACACCATATCCGATTTAAAAATGAAAAGGAAATAAAGAATAAAATCAAAGCCATGATGAAAGGGAAGGGTCATTAGAAATTCTAGGAGGTTAAAACCCTGGTTAAATTAAAGTGTTTCATATTCTATAGTCATGACTTCAGTAGCTCTTTGACGTTATATAGGAAGGTTTTTTATTGCCACAAAAAGTATTGATTATAAAACTACTATTGATTTCTAGTTCTTGTACATTTTGAATAGGGAATATGAACTCTACAATATCTGTTTTAAAAGTTATTTTTACATTATTGATATCTTCTTTAATCTGTAATGTGGATCATGGACATATGCAAGCAAGGAGTCTTCTCCTCATAGGGCAAAGACTTCCTTCTGTAAAAGTCTCTGTGGTTTCATCTCATCAGTGTCTGTAGAAATGTAAATTTTCCTCTACATTTTTCTGGATATTTCCTTTCATGCTATTTGCTGAATGTTACTGAGGCAGTCTCTGATGGATGAAAACATACCATAAAATATGTGTTAATTAACAGAGAACCCAGTCCAATACAAGAAGCAGTTGTGGTGACAGGTGTGAACATACATCCATTAAGCCAAACTTCCATATCTACACTGCAGAACATTTTTCAGGTACAAAAATCCCCTGGTATTAGCACGTACACTTCAGAGAACATAATTAACTCTCAGTAAAATTTGCCAACCAATGTTTATGTAAGAAATATTACTATTTGTAATAAACTCAATATGACATGAAAACAAATTATATGCAAAAAATACAAACCCAATTACAAAGATGAATGGTGGAAAAGCCACAGAATGTCAACAAAGTGGTAGGTATCATGTGGTACTAAGAACCAGGGTACTAGGCACTCATGTGGCATCATGTGGTACTAAGTACAGGCACATTTATATGTAGAAAGCAATGGTTTTCCAAGAATCATATTAGTTTCTTAGAATGTAGGACCAATGGCAACAGCAGGGACTATAGCTCACCCACTTACCCTTCTGCTATCATTCAGGTTTTTACTTTAAAAAATCTGACCAACCACTAAACTGAAGGTTGAGTAATAAAACAGGGTGAACTTAAGGTGGTGGGCAAGTAACTCCAATTAGTATAAAGGGTGGACTGAAAAAGACACTGTTAGACCCCACCCATATTACCTTGGTATTCAACTTGTCAGGCAACCTGGAGAGTGTTTACTGAAACTCCTGAAAACTCTGGCAGAGAACTATTTTATGGGCCTGGGAGCACATTTTTCCATGCACAAGATATGCCAAAAGTTCTAGGAATGAACGCTCCCACAAGCAACCCTCAGTGAATGATGGGTAGAGAATTGTTATACACACATCCCATCTTCTTTTCTTTTGGGTTTGAAAAATTTGAAGAGTGTTCTACATGGGTATACAGAATTCCACAGTGACACTGGGCTCCAATTTTCCAGAAGGGTAACTGGCTTGATAATACACAATTCTTTTTACTATATCACATTCCCTCCTCCCTACTGGTCTTCCCTGGAACCAATTCTTCAATAAACTACTTATCTTAAATTCCTTGCCTCTGGATCAGCTTCTGAGATAACTCAACTAAGACATTGAGCTTTATTCTGTTACTTATATTTCTCCATAAATTCACACCTTCTGTGAAAATTATATACAGAGTAATAATATGAAGACTTTCCTTTGAATTCATCCTTATCTCAATTTTCATGGGCTGCCATATGAAGAATGTTTCACAAAGAAATGCCATTCATCCAAAATAAATTTGATTTCAAGGAGCTCATTAATGACTCCCTGTTCCACCAAGTAGGAATAGCCCCGTTTTTCCCAGGTCTTCCCTCTTTAAATTTAAATATCCTGGATGGTGGTGGGGAGTGAGGTGAAAAGATAGTGGGGGAGTAAGTTTAATCAAGGCTCATCTTGTCTCATAAACACAGCTACTTAACTATGAAATCATCCTGAATACCCAGAAATCAACCTGAAAACTGACAGAACAAACTCCACAACAAAAGACACAGAAGAGACCACATCAAAGAAAGTAGGAAGTGTGATTTAGCGGAGAAATGATCATATGTGTTGCAGAGGGGAGAGAGCCATAGTCGTGGAGAAGAACAAAGGAGTGTAGAACACACAAGGGGAACAAAGGAGTGTAGAACACACAAGGGGAATACAAGTTATTGATGGGGGGAATAAGGAGGGCTGATTTTCATGAGCTCTTGCAACCAGCAGGGTTTACAGCCTGAGGTTTAAAGGAGAGCAGGCTTGGCTAAGATAGATCCCAGAGGGCACTGCTCTACACCTGGATGGAGGACAGACAAATGTCCTAGGGGGGAAGGGTGTGGAAATAGTGTTGTGAAGAATCGCAGGGACACACAGAAGGGAATTACTCACTCTTCTTAGAGTGCATTCCCGAGAAGCAGCATTCCCAGAGACACTTCTCCGGAAACCAAGGAGTTGGCCAGTGCCATTTCCCATCCCATACCCCTGAATAAACACAAGAGCCACCTGCAGGAAGCAGCAAAGCACTGGCAATGGCAGCCTAACTAGCTTACATCAAGTCCCATGCTCCTGCACTCTGGGGGGACTGCCCTTCTCAGTGAAGCTGTCCCAGACTCTACTTTGCAGACCTCTACCCAGATCAGCCCAAGCCTTAGCCCACACCATGTCTCCCAGCCAGACAGTTTTGCGGAGCTTCAGTTCTAATAGAAGCAAATCATGTCTCATTTCACAGCAGACCAGAGCACACCAAGTTGAAACTCAACACATTTTGGCTAAGGAACAAACACTGCCCACTACAGGCAAGGAGAGCCTCTGCAGATAAACACATATACAGCACACACCACAGACACTCCTTGAAGTGCTAGGCCCTGGACACCTAGACCTCTTCTTCATTGTGATTACTCTCAGGAGGAAGAAACAGAGCTGGCTTTTTCAACACACAGAAGAAAGCAGAAACTTAGACAAAATGCCAACACAGAGGAATTCATCTGAATTGAAAGAACAAGATAAGGCCATAGCCAGAGATCTAAGTGAAGCAATATGCCTGATGGAGAATGTAAAGCAATGATCACAAGAATACTTGATGGGCTTGACAAAGGAATGGAAGACTTCAGGGAGACTTTGACCAAAATTCAAAAGCCTTTGATAAAAGAGCTGAAAAAGTATCGTCAGAAATGAAGAGTGCCATAACTGAGATTGGAAACAGGATTGATGCAATGAATAGCAAGCTGGAAGAAGCAGAGAATGAATTAGTCAATTAGAAGACAAAATAATGGGGGGCACCAAGGTGACTCAGTGGGTTAAGCCTCTGACTTCAGCTCAGGTCATAATCTCAGGGTCCTGGGATTGAGCCCTGCACCCGGCTCTCTGCTCAGCAGGGAGCCTGCTTCCCCCTCTTTCTGCCTGCCTCTCTACCTACTTGTCTCTCTCTCTCTGTCAAATAATTTTTTAAAAATCTTTTAAAAAAAGAATACAAAACAATGAAAAATAAAGAAGCTGAGTAAAAGAGAGAAAAAAGAATTATACAACACGAGAATAGACATAGGGAACTCTGTGACTCCATCAAAAGTAACAACATTCATAGTCTGGGGTCCCAGAAGTGGGGTAGAGGGTGGAGAGGGGGATAAATTATTTGAGGAAATACTAGCTGAAAACTTCCCTAATCTGGGAGAGGAAAGAGACATCCAGTCCCAGGCGGCACAAAGAACTCATATCAAAATCACAAGAGCAGGCCAACATTAAGACATATTATAATTAAATTTGCAAACTACAGTGATAAAGAAAAAACATCCTAAAAGCAACAATACAAAAGAAGTCCTTAACTCTCAAGGGAAGATCCATAAGTCTAGCTGCAGATTTTTCAACAGACACTTGGCAAGTCAAAAGAAAGTGGCTCAATGTGCTAAATGAGAAAAAGAGACAGCCAAGAATACTTTATCCAGCAAGACTGTCATTCAGAATACAAGGAGAGATGGAGAATTTCACAGACAAACCAAAACTACAGGAGTTTGTGACCACTAATTCAGCCCTGCAAGAAATAATAAAGGTGACTCTTAAAGCATAATGAAACACTAAAATTGAAAAGGACAAGAAAGGATCTCCAGAAACAATAACAGTAATGAAATGTCATTAAATACATATCTATATTTAAATACTCAGAATGTAAATTAATTAAATGCTCCAATCAAAAGGCATAGGGTGTCAGAATGGCAAAAAAAGCAAAACCCTCTATCTGTTGCCTATAAGACACTCCTTTTAGACATAAACACACCTATAGATTGAAACTGAGGAGATGAAGAAACATTTTGGCAAATCAACACCAAAAAAAAAGTGGAGCAACAATACTTATATTGGACAAACTAGACTTAAAAAACAAAGCCTGTATCAAGAGTTTAAGAAGGATACTGTACCATAACAAAGGGGATAATCCAAAAACAAGATCTAACAACTGTAAATATTTATGCACCCAACATGGGAGCACCTAAATATATGATATACTGGATTACAAATATAAAAAATAATTAATAACAAACATAGTGGAACCCACTGATGATATAATAATAGTAGGGGACTCTAACACCCCACTTACAGCAACTGATATATCTAAACAGAAAGACAACAAGGAAACAGTGGCTTTGAATGACACACCGAACTAGATGGACTTAACAATCTTTTTAATGTACTGTTGAATCCTATTGGCTAGTATTTTGTTGAGTATTTTCGCATCTGTGTTCATCAAGGATATCGGTCTATAGCTCTCTTTTTTGGTGGGATCCTTGTCTGGTTTTGGGATCAAGGTGATGCTGGCCTCATAAAATGAGTTTGGAAGTTTTCCTTCCATTTCTATTTTTTGGAACAGTTTTAGGAGAATAGGAATTAGTTCTTCTTTAAATGTTTGGTAGAATTCCCCCGGGAAGCCGTCTGGCCCTGGGCTTTTGTTTGTTTGGAGATTTTTAATGACTGTTTCAATCTCCTTACTGGTTATGGGTCTGTTCAGGCTTTCTATTTCTTCATGGTTCAGTTGTGGTAGTTTATATGTTTCTAGGAATGCATCCATTTCTTCCAGATTGTCAAATTTATTGCCGTAGAGTTGCTCATAGTATGTTCTTATAATAGTTTGTATTTCTTTGGTGTTAGTTGTGATCTCTCCTCTTTCATTCATGATTTTATTTATTTGGGTCCTTTCTCTTTTCTTTTTGATAAGTCGGGCCAGGGGTTTATCAATTTTATTAATTCTTTCAAAGAACCAGCTCCTAGTTTCGTTGATTTGTTCTATTGTTTTTTTGGTTTCTATTTCATTGATTTCTGCTCTGATCTTTATGATTTCTCTTCTCCTGCTGGGCTTAGGGTTTCTTTCTTGTTCTTTCTCCAGCTCCTTTAGGTGTAGGGTTAGGTTGTGTACCTGAGACCTTTCTTGTTTCTTGAGAAAGGCTTGTACCGCTATATATTTTCCTCTCAGGACTGCCTTTGTTGTGTCCCACAGATTTTGAACCGTTGTATTTTCATTATCATTTGTTTCCATGATTTTTTTCAATTCTTCTTTAATTTCCCGGTTGACCCATTCATTCTTTAGAAGGATACTGTTAGGTCTCCATGTATTTGGGTTCTTTCCAAACTTCCTTTTGTGGTTGAGTTCTAGCTTTAGAGCATTGTGGTCTGAAAATATGCAGGGAATGATCCCAATCTTTTGATACCGGTTGAGTCCTGATTTAGGACCGAGGATGTGATCTATTCTGGAGAATGTTCCATGTGCACTAGAGAAGAATGTGTATTCTGTTGCTTTGGGATGAAATATTCTGAATATATCTGTGATGTCCATCTGGTCCAGTGTGTCATTTAAGGCCTTTATTTCCTTGCTGATCTTTTGCTTGGATGACCTGTCCATTTCAGTGAGGGGAGTGTTAAAGTCCCCTACTATTATTGTATTATTGTTGATGTGTTTCTTTGATTTTGTTATTAATTGGTTTATATAGTTGGCTGCTCCCACATTGGGGGCATAGATATTTAAAATTGTTAAATCTTCTTGTTGGACAGACCCTTTGAGTATGATATAGTGTCCTTCCTCATCTCTTATTATAGTCTTTGGCTTAAAATCTAATTGATCTGATATAAGGATTGCCACTCCTGCTTTCTTCTGATGTCCATTAGCATGGTAAATTCTTTTCCACCCCCTCAGTTTAAATCTGGAGGTGTCTTCGGGCTTAAAATGAGATTCTTGGAGGCAACATATAGATGGGTTTTGTTTTTTTATCCATTCTGATACCCTGTGTCTTTTGACAGGGGCATTTAGCCCATTCACATTCAGGGTAACTATTGAGAGATATGAATTTAGTGCCATTGTATTGCCTGTAAGGTGACTGTTACTGTATATGGTCTCTGTTCCTTTCTGATCTACCACTTGTAGGCTCTCTCTTTGCTTAGAGGACCCCTTTCAATATTTCCTGTAGAGCTGGTTTGGTATTTGCAAATTCTTTCAGTTGTTGTTTGTCCTGGAAGCTTTTAATCTCTCCTTCTATTTTCAATGATAGCCTAGCTGGATATAGTATTCTTGGCTGCATGTTTTTCTCGTTTAGTGCTCTGAAAATATCATGCCAGCTCTTTCTGGCCTGCCAGGTCTCTGTGGATAAGTCAGCTGCCAATCTAATATTTTTACCATTGTATGTTACAGACTTCTTTTCCCGGGCTGCTTTCAGGATTTTCTCTTTGTCATTGAGATTTGTAAATTTTACTATTAGGTGACGGGGTGTGGGCCTATTCTTATTGATTTTGAGGGGCATTCTCTGAACCTCCTGAATTTTTTTTTTTTTTTTTATTTTTTATTTTTTATTTTTTATAAACATATATTTTTTATATACATATATTTTTATCCCCAGGTCTGTGAATCACCAGGTTTACACACTTCACAGCACTCACCAAATCACATACCCTCCCCAATGTCCATAATCCCACCCCCTTCTCCCCAACCCCCTCCCCCCGGCAACCCTCAGTTTGTTTTGTGAGATTAAGAGTCACTTATGGTTTGTCTCCCTCCCAATCCCATCTTGTTTCATTTATTCTTCTACCCACTTAAGCCTCCATGTTGCATCACCACTTCCTCATATCAGGGAGATCATATGATAGTTGTCTTTCTCTGCTTGACTTATTTCGCTAAGCATGATACGCTCTAGTTCCATCCATGTTGTTGCAAATGGCAAGATTTCATTTCTTTTGATGGCTGCATAGTATTCCATTGTGTATATATACCACATCTTCTTGATCCATTCATCTGTTGATGGACATCTAGGTTCTTTCCATAGTTTGGCTATTGTGGACATTGCTGCTATAAACATTCGGGTGCATGTGTCCCTTTGGATCACTACATTTGTATCTTTAGGGTAAATACCCAATAGTGCAATTGCTGGGTCATAGGGCAGTTCTATTTTCAACATTTTGAGGAACCTCCATGCTGTTTTCCAGAGTGGCTGCACCAGCTTGCATTCCCACCAACAGTGTAGGAGGGTTCCCCTTTCTCCGCATCCTCGCCAGCATCTGTCATTTCCTGACTTGTTGATTTTAGCCATTCTGACTGGTGCGAGGTGATATCTCATTGTGGTTTTGATTTGTATTTCCCTGATGCCAAGTGATATGGAGCACTTTTTCATGTGTCTGTTGGCCATCTGGATGTCTTCTTTGCAGAAATGTCTGTTCATGTCTTCTGCCCATTTCTTGATTGGATTATTTTGAACCTCCTGAATTTTGATGCTCGTTCCCTTTGACTTAACAGACACATTCAGATCATTCCATCCTAAAATAGCAGAATACACATTCTTTCCAAGTACACATGGGATATTCTCAAGAATAGATCACATATTGTGTCACAAACAGGGCCTTAAAAAAATACAAAAAGGTTGAGATCAACCCTGCATTTTTTCTGAGCACAACACTAGGAACCTGGAAGTCAACCACAAGAAAAAATTTGGAAACACCAAATATACAGGGAGGTTAAACAACATGCTACTAAAAAATGAGTGGGTCAGCTAGTAAATCAAAGAAGAAATACATGAAAACTAATGCAAATGAAAACACAATGGTCCAAAAACACTGGAACTCAACCAAAGTGGTCCTAAGAGAGAAGTATATAGGAATAGAGGTCCACATTATGAAGCAAGAAAAATCCCATAAACCTAAAGGAACTAAAGAAAGAATAAACAAAGCCTAAAGTCATCAGGATGAAGGAAATAATAAAGATTAGAACAGAAATAAATTATATAGAAACTAGCAAAAAAATTAATGAAACCAGGAACTGGTTTTTCAGGAAAAAAATTAATAAAATTGATAAACCTCTAGCCACACTTACCAAAAAGAAAAGAGAAAGGAACCCCCCCCAAAATAAAATCACAAATAAGAGAAGAGAGATAAAAACCAAACCCACAGAAAAACAAATAATTGTAAGAGAATATTCTGAGAAACAATATGGCAACAAATTGGACAACCTGGAAGAAATGGAAAAATGACTAGAAACATAGAAACTACCAAAACTGAAACAGACAGAAATAGAAAACCTGAATGGACTGATAACCAGCAGTGAACTTGAATCAACAATCACGAATCTCCCAACAAACAAAAGTCCAGGCCCAGATGGATTCACGGGCAACTTCTACCAAACATTTAAAGAACAGTTAAACTCACTTCTGAAACTATCCCAAAGAAACAGAAAAACAAGGAAAACTTTCCAATCATTCAATGAAGCCACCATACCCTAAAACCAAAACCAAAGACTCTTCTGAAAAAGAAAACTATAGGCCAATATGCCTAATGAACATGGATGCAAAAAAGTAATAGCAAATCAAATCCAAAAATACATTAGAATCATTTACCACGATCAAGTGGGATTTATTCCTGGGTTGCAAGTGTGGTTCAATACCCACAGATCAGTTAATGTGATACAGCATATTAATAAAAAATGGATAAGAACCATATGATCCTTTCAATAGATGCAGAAAAATCAATTGACAAGTTAGAGCATCCATTCCTGACAAAAACCCTCAACAAAGTAAGTTTAGAGGGAACATATCCCTGTATAATAAAGACCATATATGAAAAACACACAGTTATTATCATCCTCATTGGGAAAAAAGAGAGCTTGCCGCTATGGTCAGGTACAAGAGAGGGATGGGCACACTCACAACTATTATTTAACATAGTACTAGAAGTCCTAGTCACAGCAATCATATGACTAAAAGAAACAAAAGTTTTCTAAATTGGCAAGGAAGAAGTCAAACTTTGACTATTTGCATATGATTTGATACTCTATACAGAAAACAGGAATGACCCCATCAAAAAATTGGTAGAACTGATACACAAATTCATAGTCACAGGATACAAAATCAATGTACAGAAATCTGTTGCATCTCTATACACCAATAATAAAGCAGCAGAAAGAGAAATGAAGGAATCAATCTATTTACAACTGCACCAAAAAACAACAGCATGCCTAGGAGTAAACCTAACCACAGAGGTTAAAGACCTATACTCTTAAAACTATAAAATACTGATGAAGAAATTGAGGATGACATAAACCAATGAAAAGACATTCCATGCTCCAGGATTGGAAGAACAAATATTTAAAATATCTATATTACCCAAAACAATCTACACATTTAATACAATCCCTACCGAAACACCAACAGTATTTTCAAAGAGCTAGAACAAACTATCCTAAAATATGTATGGAATGACAAAAGGTCCCAAATAGCCAAAGCAGCCATAAAAAAGAAAACAAAGCTGGAGGCACCACAATTCCAGACTTCAAGTTATATTACAAAGCTATAGTGATCAAAGCAGTATGGTAATGACACAAAAACAAACACATGGATGAATGGAACAGAATAGAAAACCCAGAAATGAACCTACAACTATATGGTGATATATATGATAATGGGTTAGTATCCAAAATAGATAAAACATAACACTCAACACTCAAAAAAATGAAAAATCCAATGAAAGAATAGGCAGAAAACATGAATAGCCATTTCTCCAAATGTCTCCAAAGAAGACACACAGATAACCAAAAGACACATGAAAAAATGTTCAACATTCCTCATCATCAAATAAAAATCAAAACTACAATGACATATGCCCTCATGCCAGTCAGAATAGCTAAAATCAACAGTACAGGAAACAATAGGCATTGGTGAGGAAGTAGAGAAAAGGGAATCTTCTTACACTGTTTGAGGGAATGCAAACTGGTTCAGCCACTCTGGAAAACAGTATGGAATTTCCTCAAAAGTGAAAAATAGACTACCCTATTATCCAGCAATTGTACTACTGAGTATCTACCAAAAGAATACAAAACTACTAATTCAAATGGTACATGCAGTATTATCTACAATATTCCAATTATGGAAACAGCTCAACTGCATCAATGGGTCAATATATAAAATGTGATATATGTCACATCTTATATATTTATATTATATATAATACATATATAAAACATATGTGTGTGAATATATATGTATACATATATATATATATATATATATGTATAAAAATGGAAAAGGTTTCTTTTTTCAATGCAAGAATAAAAAAGATACAAAGACACCCAAATAAAATAAATTACCCTATGCCTTCAGCTTCCCCTCCTTGTCCCAAGTTGGAAGCTACTAACATTACGATGCTATTCCTCACATGGATGGATGGGTATTGGTGTAATATTAGTGAACTTCTAGATCAGAACTGATGTGTTCTGGATCTCTGTTGCCATTGCTGCCTTATGTTTATGTAAATACCATGAGGGACAGTGGGTCTCAAAGTATGATTAGTTACGCAACAGCTCCACCCCATGCCTGAGTGCTACTCTCCATCCCCCACTTCCTCTTCAAATTAGCATCCCCTACACCCTATCCCACAATATCGTAGATGATATTTAGGACACTTGTGATCTCTGAAAGGATTTACCCCTAAAATCAGCATGCACAAAGGTTTTAGAGGAGCATGACTAAGTTATTTGATTATTCAAAAGGGTGGCTAGGCTGAGAGTAAAGTCGTTTAGTTGTAAAGTTAGTTGGTGATTGAGTCAATAGAACCTGAGTTCAATACCAGGTCAATACTGCGTTTTAACTCCTGAGAGATGGGGTTTCCTTGGAAAGTTAGTTGCCTTTGTGAACTTCAAGACTTCAAGTTATATTACAAAGCTATAGTGATCAAAGAAGTATGGTGATGACACAAAAACAAACACATGGATGAATGTTTCACCCTCTGGAGAATAAAGATGATGGGATCTACCTGTTCATGTTCTTGTTAGAATAAGATAAAGCATGTAACTCATATGGCATATGATGCCAGTGTTTCCTATGTGTTCCTCAAAGCCTAATTGTAATGTTATGATCATTAATGTAATGCTTATATAGGGTATCATCAGTAGGCAGGGTTGTTGATATTTTCATAGTTATACAACATTTCTGGTTTTTAATAATACTATCAATTTCTAAGTAAGCATAATAGTAACACTAGTAATATTTCTTTTGAATAATCCCAACTGGAATGTTGCTAATGATTCAAGGTAAAAGTCCAGACTACAATTTTCTCTAAGTGATGTATGCACTGACATCAGAGCATAGTTGTTGAAAGAACAAATATTTACGTTTAAAAAAGCTGGATTAGATCTTGGCTTTCATGAGGCCCTGGAGAAAATATTGAGGAAGTCCACCTTTCTTGGTCAATCATTCTTCATGCCTCCACCAAGGTTATAATTCTTTCATTGCATACTTGTATGTGAAGCATGTTTTCTTTGTGATCCCAAATCTCTTTGAAAAAGAAAAGCACAAATGTTTTTCTTCTGAATGGAGTAAACAGGAATGCTAGGTGGTTTCTGTAATATCAATAACCAGGACAGCGCCTCTCTTTTTAAATGAACCTGGGAAGTGGATCCCCAGATTTTTTCTAGATGCAGAAAAGAGTAAGATGTGGAGAAGCTGTGTCCTTAGCAACCACTGGCTTGAAAAGTTTATCATTCTCCTCGGCATATCTGCTGGGCTTCTGTGGCAGGAGTGAGCCACTATTCTGTGGTCTGGCTTCCACTCAAATCCAGAGAAGGGGACTAAACTCCTAAGTGTATTTGTAGGCAACCCTGAGGCACATGGTAGCTGGAAATTTGTTTTTGCCTGAATCTGCCCTCATCAGAATTGATATTACATTAAGGTCAACACAAATATTATAGAAAATTTCACAAGTATTTATATGGGTCCTACCTTCTAACAAATAGACTAAATCATTTTTATAACATTTGTCCTTCTACTACTGTGCTTTCTGTCCAGGCCAAACCTGGCCCTCATGGTCATATTCTCAGTTGAAGTGAGGGAAAATAAAGAATAATGGTAGCTGAGTTACAGAAGCTATAGCAACGTGAGACTACACATTTTAATGCTCAAATAAAAACTCATCTGCATGGGTTTTAATTTTATTCAGTGCTAGCTTCATGGAGCAGAAATACCTGAGTGTCACACCTGAGTGAGTCCCAATGCCAAGTTCATGGTGGGAAGGTGGGAGGAGAGGGGCTCCATGTGGTTTGATGGAAAGGCTTACAAAGTGGACACTCAAAGAAATGGGCTGAAGTAACTCTACACTGCATCTACCATAAGCAGTGGTGAGCACCAAGACATGCTTCAAATTCTCCTTGGCCTATAGTTTCTCTTTCTTGGATAGTGTCTTCATGGTTTGCCAATGGATTTCTTCGTTCGTTTGTTTTGTTTTTTTCCTGTGGTTGTAATTGTTTATTTTTGCTTTTGTTCCTTTGCCACAGAGACATATCTAGAAAGAAATTGCTATGGTCAATGTCTAAGAAGGTACTGCCTATGCTCTCCTGGGATTGCGTTGCTTTCTTGTCTCATACTCAGGTTTTTCAACCCTTTTGAATTTATTTTTGTGTATGGTGAAATAAAGTGGTCTGGTTTCATTCTTTTCATGTTGCTTCCCAATCTTCCCAACACCATTTGTTGAAGGGACTGTCTTTTCCCTTTGGATATTCTTTCCTGCTTTGTTGGAGATTAATTGACCATACAGCTGTGGGTTCATTTCTGGGTTTTCTATTCTGTTCCCTTCATCTAGGTCTCTACTTTTGTGCCAGTACCACACTGTTTTAATCCCTACAGCTTTGTAATAGGACTCAAAGTTCAGAATTCTGATGGCTCCAGCTTTGCTTTGCATTTTCATGATTGCTTTGGCCATTTGGGGTCTTTTGTGTTTCCATACAAATTTTAGGATTATTTGTTCTAGCTCTATGAAAAATGCTGTTGGTATTTTAATAGGGATTGCATTTAATGTGTAGATTTCTTTAGGTAATATAGACATTTTAAGAACACTTGTTCTTCTGATTCATGAGCATGGAATGTCTTTCCATTTCTTTGTATCTTCTTCAATTTCTTTCATCAGTGCTTTGTAGTTTTCAGAGTACAAGTCTTTCACTTCTTTGGTTAGGATTATTCCTAGATATCTTATTGGTTTGGGCAAAGCTGTAAATGGGATTGGTTCTTTGGTATCTCTTTTCTGCTTATTATTGGTGTCTAGAAATTTCTTGACATTGACTTTTGCATTCTATGACTTAACTGAAATTGTGTATCCATTCTAGCAATTTTGGGGGTGGGGTCTTCTGGGTTTTCTATATAGAATATCATGTCACTTGCAAATAATGACAGTTTTACTTTCTTGTCAATATGGAATGTCTTTTATTTCTTTTTGTTGTCTGATTGCTGAGGACTTCCAGTACTATGTTAAGTAACAATAGTGAGAGTGGACATGCTTGTCGAGTTCCTGACCATAGAGGAAAATCTGTCATTTTTTCTTCATTGAGGATGATACTAGCTGTTGGTTTTTTATATGTGGACTTTAAAACGTTGATATATATTCCCCCTCTAAATCAACACCTTGAGAATTTTTATTATAAAAATTGTATTATAAAAATTTTATTATAAAAATTGTACATTTTCAATGCTTTTTCTGCATCTATTCAGAGGATCATATAATTCTTATCCTTTCTTTTATTAATTTGGTGTATCACATTGATTGATTTCTTTTAAAGATTTTATTTATTTATGTGACAGATAGATCACAAGTAGGCAGAGAGGCAGGCAGAGAGAGAGAAGGGGAAGCAGGCTCCGCGCTGAGAAGAGAGCCTGATGCAGGACTTGATCCCAGGACCCTGGGACCATGACCTGAGCCAAAGGCTGAGGCTTTAACCCACTGAGCCACCCAGGAACCCCACAATGATTGATTTTTAAATATTGAACCACCCCTGCAACCCCGGAATAATTGCCACTTCATCATGGTGAATGCTTCTTTTAAACTACTATTAGATTTGGTTTGCAGTATTTTATTAAGAATTTTTTTATTATGTTCAGTTAGCTGACATAGTATTTTTACATCTATGTTCATAGAGGATATTGGCCTATAGTTCTCTTTTTTAATGGGGAGTTTGTCTGGTTTTGGCATTAGGGTAATGTTGGCCTCATGGAATGAATTTGGATGTTTTCCTTCTATTTTTTTAATAGTTGGAGAAGAATAGGTATTAATTCTTTAAATGTTTGGTAGAGGGATGCGTGGGTGGCCCACTGGGTTAAGCCTCTGCTGTCAGCTTAGGTCATGGTCTCAGGGTCCTGGGATCTCTCTGCTCAGTGGGGAGCGTGCTTCCCCCTCTCTCTCTGCCTGCTACTCTGCCTACTTGTGATCTCTCTGTCAAATAGACAAATAAAATCTTTTAAAAAATAAAATAAAAAATAAATGTTTGGTAGAATTTGCCTGTCAAACCATCAGGCCCTTATTGGCCTTCATAGATCCCAGAAAGAATGCTTTAAGAGGCTCCAACTCAGAACCACCAGATTCTTAAAAATAGCCCCAGAAGAGGGGAGGGGAGCCTGTTCCCCTAACCAAAAAAAAAACTAGGAGATGACCTAATAACACAATTTTTGTCAATACCAACACTACTCCAGACAAACACCAACAGAAAAGCCATACCTTCTTCTAGTGGTTGAGCAGGGATTTTATCTTCCCTACCCATGCATGACAAAAAATAAAAATAAACTCTCAATAAACTAGGAGTAGAGGGGAACTACCTCAACTTGATAAAGAGTATCTACAAAAGACTTAGAGGTAAGTCTTCTTTCTTTTATTTTTTTATGTTTTTTAAGATTTTATTTATTTATTTGACAGAAAGATCACAAGTAGGCAGAGAGGCAGA
This sequence comes from Mustela lutreola, assembly GCF_030435805.1. NCBI lineage: Eukaryota > Metazoa > Chordata > Mammalia > Carnivora > Mustelidae > Mustela > Mustela lutreola. The sequence continues at coordinate 39,182,836 of NC_081293.1, forward strand.
CGGGCTGGGGGGCGATGAAGTATCCCCGCTGAGCAGAGAGCCCGATGTGGGACTTGATCCCAGGACCCTGGGATCATGACCTGAGCTGAAGGCAGAGGCTTAACCCACTGAGCCACCCAGGCATCCCTCTACCAAACACTTAAAGAATTAATACCTATTCTTCTCAAACTATTAAAAAAAATAGAAGGAAAACATCCAAGGCACCCTAGAGGTAAGTCTTTTTAGAGGTAACATCATACTTAATGCCAAAAGACTGAATGCTTCCCCTCTAAGATAAAGAAAAAGATAACTCTGGAAGTTTAGCCTCTGCAATAAGGCAAGAAAAGGAAAAGAAATGCATGCATATTGGAAAGGAAGATATAAAACCATCCTTATTGGCAGATGATATAAAAATTTAGAAAACCCCAAATAAACTACAAAAGTAGTCCTAAATTAATAAGTGATTTCAGTAAGGCCAAAGGTTAAAAAATCAACACCCCAAAAATCACGTTTTTATCTACTAACTATAAACCTCTGAAAACTTAAATTAAAAATATTACTACTTGCAGTAACTCCAAAGGAATGGTGCTAGAGCAATTGGACATCTACATGCAAAAATAAAAACAAGAGAGAAAGGCAGAGAAGGAGAACAAAAGAAAAACTCAATCTAAGTCTAACAACTTAAAATAAAACAAACAACAAAACTAACTCAAAATGGATCCCAGACAAACATAAACCACAAAACTATTAACAGTTTTAGAAAAAAAAAAATGGGAAATCTGCAGGATCTAGGGCTAGACAAAGACTTCTTACACTTGACACCAAAAGTATGATCCATAAAAGGAAAAATTGGAAATCAGACCACATCAAGATTTTAAAAACTTTTGTTCTCTGAAAGTATATGAAAAGAGGATAAAAAGAGAAGCTACAGACTGGGGAAAAAATATTTGCAATTCACATTTTTGACAAGAGACTTATATCATCTGAGATATGTAAAGACCTCTTAAAACTCAACAGTAAAAATATTAATATTAATAGTAACCCAATAGGAATATGGGCAAAGGACATAAACAGACATTTCACCTAAAAGGTATACAAATGCCATTAGAGCAAGTGAAAGACATTCAACATCATTAGTCATCAAGGACATGCAAATTAAAACAACGAAATGTTAGTACACACTTCACAGAATGGTTGAAAACATAGTGATAAGACCAAATATTTTTGAGGATGCAGAAAAACTGGTCCACTTATACACTGCTAGTGGGAGTGCAAGCAATCTCAAAAATTATTTGACATTTTCTTATAAAACTAAACAAGAAATACCACACAACCCAGCAATTGCACATATGGGAACTTATCCCAAGAGATGAAAACCTGTATTCACACAAAAACCTGTACACAAGCATAAATATTCATGGCAGCTTTTTAAAATATTTTTTATTGGTATATAATGATTATTAGCCCCAGGGGTCATGGCAGCTTTACAAATAAAAGCCAAAAACTGAAATCAGCCGATGTGTCCTTTAACAGGTGAATAAACATATCATACCATCCTCACCATTGCCTACTATTCAACAATAAAAAGGAATGCAATATTGGCATGTGCAATAGTTTAGATGAATCTCAAGGGAATCATGCAGAGTTTATAAAAAGATTCAAAAGCTTCCATATCACATGACTCCATTTGTAGAACAGTTTTGAAATGAGAACATTTTAGAAACTGAGGATGTGGGATGTCTGGTTAGCTCAGTTGGAAGAGCATGTGGCTCTTGATCTCCAGGTAGTGAGTTCAAGCCCCACATTAAGAACAGAACTTACTTAAAAAGAAAAGAAAAGAAAAGAAACCGAAGACATTGCTTAAGGGTAGCTTTTAAAAGGCAACAGGAGGGATGTTTGTGGTGTTGGAAATGTCCAGTATCTGGACTGTGCTAGTAGATATATGAACCAAGACAATGTAATAAAATTGTACAAGAGGTAAACACACACACACACACACACACGTATAAATAATATTGGAGAAATCTGAAAAAGATTAGTGGATTGTACTAGTCAATATCCCGATTGTGATAATAAACTATAATTTTGCAAAATGTTATCATTGCAGGAAAATGAGCAGTGTACACAAATCTTCCTATTTCTTAAAACTGCATGTGAATCTATAGTTATTCCAATAAGATTTTCAATTAAGAAAAGGATGGTTTGGGAGGTTTGAGTGATGGTGTTTCATAAAAAGTAGCATATTCATCTTTTCTGATGGAGGCATAATACTCCATAGTGTATATGGACCACATCTTCCTTATTCATTCATCCGTTGAAGGGCATCTTGGTTCTTTCCACAGTTTGGCGACCGTGACCATTGCTGCTATAAACATTGGGGTACAGATGGCCCTTCTTTTCACGACATCTGTATCTTTGGGGTAAATACCCAGGAGTGCAATGTCAGGGTCATAGGGAAGCTCTATTTTTAATTTCTTGCGGAATCTCCACACTGTTCTCCAAAGAGGCTGCACCAACTTGCATTCCCACCAACAGTGGAAGAGGGTCCCCCTTTTTCCACATCCTCTCCAACACATGTTGTTTCCTGTCTTGCTAATTTTGGCCATTCTAACTGGTGTAAGGTGATATCTCAATGTAGTTTTAATTTGAATCTCCCTGAGGGCTAGTGATGGTGAACATTTTTTCATGTGTCTGATAGCCATTTGTATGTCTTTATTGGAGAAGTGTCTGTCCATATCTTCTGCCCATTTTTTGATATGATTGTCTGTTTTGTGTGTGTTGAGTTTGAGGAGTTCATTATAGATCCTGGATATCAACCTTTTGTCTGTCCTGTCATTTGCAAATATCTTCTCCCCCACTTATTTGTGGAGCATAACAAAAAGCATGGAGGACATGGGGAGTTAGAGAGAAGGGAGTTGGGGGAAATTGGAAGGGGAGGTGAATCATGAGAGACTATGGACTCTGAAAAACAATCTGAGGAGTTTGAAGTGGCGGGGGGTGGGAGGTTGGGGTACCAGGTGGTGGGTATTACAGAGGGCACGGATTGCATGGAGCACTGGGTGTGGTGAAAAAATAATGATACTGTTATGCTGAAAATAAATAAATTAAAAATATATATTTTTTTAAAAAAACAAAAAAAGTAGCATATTCTCTGATTTTTTCAAAAAATGGATATTTAATTTCTAATTGTAGTGAAACAAAAATAGTAATGCTAAAGGCTCATGAAAATGCAAAGACACTGGGTCACTCATGCATTGCTAATGGGAATGTAAAATGGTATAATCACTCTGGAAAACAGTTTGTCAGATTCTTGTAAAACTAAATGTGCGATTACCATACAACCCAGCCATTGTGTTCTTAGGCACTTAACCCAGGAAAATGAAATCTTATATTCATACAAACACCTATACATGAATTTTCAGAGAAGCTTTATTTGTAACAGCTAAAAGCTAGAAATGGGACACCAGGAAAATGGCAGGATAGGAGACTCCTGATTCTGCTCCCTTTGCCCATAGACACCCTGAATAAACAGCTACACGCAGATCAATTCCCTCTGAAAGATACAGAAACTAGCTGAGACACTCCTACAATACAAGGCAACTGAGAAAATAGCCACATCAAAATAGGTGGGAAAAGCTGAGACACTCTCACCATAAACCTTACCCCACATAGCACCTTACAATCAGGTGAGAACTTTTTTAACACCAGCTTTTCCCAGAAGAACAAAGGGCTTACACCACACATCTAGGGCCTCAACCTATAGGGTTGACAACCAAAGGATTGGCTCCTAACTTGCCTGCTTCGAGGAGCTGAAACGCCCATGATAGACTAAAATCAGAGACCAGCATTAAAGCAGCATGCAAAAACTTTCCTCAGCTCTTGCCCTGGGTCAACATAGAGCAAGCAGGCAAAAATGGCCAGCTCTCAGTTTCTCCATAGAAGGGATTAGACTATACATCTAAAGTCTCAACTTGACCAGCTGCTACCTGACAGTCTGGCTTTTAACTAGCCTGCATATGGGAGCTGACAGACAGGAACTCACTACACTTCTAGGAGTCTGAATAAACCAGTGGCCACTTTCTGTAGCTCCTTCTCCCCCTGGTTTGCTCCAGAGACAGAACCAAGTCTCCAACTAACCTGACTGTCTCTGAGATCCAATGGCCCCCAGCTTTCATTAGGCCTTTGAGGATGACAGACAGTAAAGCAGCAGTTTTAAAAGAGTGTGGTCTGAATGAGAGTGCAGCCATTTCCCCACAGGGCCTCTACCCAGCTTAGCGAATAGTGAGTAGGGGATTCACTCTCTAAGCTGCTCACTGAGGAGAGAAGGAATTGGACCGTGCATCTAGCGTTCCCCACTTCTCTAGCTTCTTCTAAAAAGACTAGTTTCTATCCTCCTTGTCACAGGGACCAACAGGGTTTGGCATACTTTAGTCTCCTGGGGCATACTAGAAACAAAGATAATGGTTTGGATGAGCACAAAGGTTCAAGAAGTACCCAGAATCTCCCTGGGCTGATAGGGGAGGTTCATCTCCTACACTAGTCTGATTCATGAGGCCAGGCTGTGAAAATTGGCAGAGGTGGCTATTTCATCTAATGCACAGAAACCAGAACCCCTGAGAACTCCTGCTTTTAGATTAGGTTCAGAAATTACCTTCTTTGGAGAAAGAAGGGACAAAGACATAGCTGTCCTTGGAAGATCATAACCCCCAGGGCACTTTATAATCAAAACATTCCCAGGCCAAAAAAAAAAAAAAAAAAATCTAAATCAGCCAATATTTTTTGAAGTCTAAAATTCTTCCCAATCAGATTATGCCTTGAGTATAAGTAATTCTCAAATCAAGCAGGAAGGAGTGTATGTGCTCAAATCAGACATAGTGAAAATCAAATGCATAGTATGCAAATGCCATGTGGGATGTGACAGGAACCATTTTCCATTAGGGCCAGTTGTCTTCAGGTGGGAGCCACTTCCTCCATGGACCTACAAACACAATAACTGACCCAATTTTAATCCATTTTTTTAAAAATTAGCAATTGCACTCATTTTCCTTTTAAACTTTCCTAATTATGAGTTTTGTTAGCTTTTGCTGCATACAGGGTCAACCATAATTTAGCTTAACCTGACAGACAGCAGCAGCTCCCATACCCAAAGTCACATTAGGAGAAAACATCTCTTCCATGTAGGGAGAAACTTTGGTAGTGGGGTAACCTACCTTTCAGCAACCTACAGGGATCAAGGCTTAGCAACATCAATTACAGGGAAATAAACCAGAACAAATCTAAAGGTTCTGGGATGCCTGGGTGGCTCAGTCAGCTAAGCATCTGCCTTCAGCTCAGGTCATGATCCCAGCATTCGGGGATGAAGTCCCGCATTGGGATCCCTACTTGGCGGAGAGCCTGCTTCTCCCTCCACTTCTAACTCATGCTCTCTCTCAATATTTCTGTCTTTCTCTCTCAAATAAATAAATAAAATCTTTTTAAAACTTTTTAAAGTTTTGCATTTTATTTCTATTTTAAGAAAGAGTTAAAAGCAATTTTGTTGATAATATTAGATACATCCTAACCACCTGGAGTTACACTGAGCTATTTACACCTCTAAAACCAATAGACCCGAAGAGAGAACCAGCTTACTGTTGGTTCATTTACATAAAATATCCAATTAATGAAATACCTTATTTTTCACTTGGCTATAGTTTTATGACTTTATATAATTTCAGAACAATTTGCTTCTAAAATTTCAAACCCTGAATACATAAAATGGTTACGGTTTCTATCCTTTCTTAGTATCAGAAAACTCAAACATAAGAATGTACCATGAATAGTGATTATTATTATCTGATTGACAACTTATTTATTCTTAAAGACTTTGTATTATGTGACTTATGTATACTGGGCTCTCCAAAAATGTTGTGTGAATTGAATTCATGAAAGACCACTGAGTAGAAAATCAAGGAAGATATTCTTCAGCATGACAGAGAGAACTAAAAGAAATTTTCAAAGAGTGCAAAGTATTGTATTGCAAAGTGATATAGTACCCAGATAGATGAAAATTAGTATAAACTAGATCACCATATGGAGAATTCTATAGAAAATATTTCTGCAATTGTGGGAAATTGAACTAGAAGACCAAGAAGTTCCACTTAACCACCAAAGCTCTGTTTCTGTAACCTCAATCTCGATAGAGCATCCCTCAGAGCCCGATGGACCTGCTTGTTCCGCAGAGTGTAGATGACAGGGTTGAGCAGTGGGGTCACCACTGTGTTCACAAGGGCAGCCTCCCTGTTGGAGTCCAGCCTGTTCGTTTGCTTTGGTTTCACATATATGAACACACAGCTGCCGTACATCAGAAAGAGAACCATGAGGTGAGAGGAGCAGGTGGAGAGAGCTTTCTGTTTCTCCTTGGCTGATGGGAGTCGCAGGACTGTGACTACTATGTTGCTGTATGCAATGGTGGTTATGATAAGAGATGTTATAAGGATAAACAAGGCGAGGACAAAGGTCAACATTTCAGTATGTCTGGTGTCAGAGCAGGAGAGATGAATCAGAGGGCCAAGGTCACAGAGAAAGTGGGGGATGACATGGGGGCCACAGAAGGACAACTGGAAAACCTTCACTACCAGCCCAGTGATGAGAGGGAAGGACAAGGCAAAGCAGGCAGTGACCAGGAGGAAGCAAGTCTTCGGGTTCATGATGGTCGGGTAATGCAGAGGCTTGCAAATGGCCACATACCGATCCAGAGACATCACTGCCATGAGGAAGAAAATTATTGACCCAAAAAAGAAAAAAGAAAAGGCTTGTATGAGACAAGCAGTAAAGGAAATTGGTTGCCTTCCCAACAGGAAGATAGACAGCAGTTTAGGAATAACTGAGGTGATAAAACAGCATTCAGAGAAGGAGAACGTGCTGAGTAAAATATACATTGGTGTCCAGAGCCGATGGTCAACCCAAGTGATGGTGATGATCACCACATTTCCTGTGATAGAGGCCAGGTATGCCAGCAGATGGATCAGGAAGAAGACATTCCCTAGGGCCTGGATGGCAGGAAACCCTTCCAGAATGAATTCTTGGATTGTTGTCTCATTCCTCACCTCCATAGGGATCTCCATTTCTCTATCATCAACTCTGCTGGATCTTTCAAATAGAAAATGTCACCACCAAAGAATAAAAATTTAATTGATGGCCACTATTAAAAAGCAATAAATACTACTTGCAGCTACAATTCTGAATGAGGAATCACTTTATATAATTTAAATGTTATATTATAAATTATTTTGAAATTTGTCAATTATTTAATTGTAAAAATTGAATGTTTATTGTTCATTTTTGAAAATAATTTTTAATGTACAACTTAATTTTTCTAGAATATATTTTAATAGTAGTCCATAAGGTAAACAATGTAAAATAAAAATTATTTGCAAATAACATATAAAAACAACAGATAACAGTGAAGGCTGTCATCCAACAGAGAATATTTTTATGGGGTCACAATGTTAATTTCTATACTTCAGGTAGCATATGCAATATATAAAGGCCTCCAAAGCACTGACTTTAGCCCTGTAGAAAAAGAAAGTGTGGGGGAGGGAGCCATTTTCCTATTAGCATGTTCCAAACCAGTTATTTTCCTGAAGTTGGCTCATTCTTAGTTCTTTACCCAAAACTTTAAGACTGAGCAGGAAATCTAGTTTATCACAGCATCTCATAACTACCCAGTCCTTGGGTTTAAGAGAAACTATGTCTAAAAATGGGAGTGAGGGATGGTTGCTTGACTTGGTTGTTCAGAATCAATGAGAAAACATTTAAATGTGCATCAGTTTCCCTCTCACTTTTACACACCTGGCAGAACAGATTTTCTGCTATTAGTCATATTACCTTTTAACGTTGTTTTCTGGGAATATTTTTGTTACACTGGAAAATTTCAGTGTGGTGGAATTATAAATATATTCTTATTGTGATCACTATAGGAACATTCATTTTTTTCCTTTTTTAAAAGATTTATTTATTTATTTGAGAGAGAGAATAAGAGAGCATGGGGGCACAGAGAAAGAAGAAGAATCCCTGCTGATCAGGGAGCCCAATGCGGGGATCAATCCCAAGATCGGGATCATGACCTGAGTTGAAGTCAGACACTTAACCAACTGAGCCACCCAGGCACCCGAGGAACATTTGTTTTTTTAAAAATGCCAGTGCCTAGCTGGAAGCCAAATGAATTGTCACGTAATCTTTGGGAAAGGATTCAGGCATATGTTGGAAATCAGTGCTCTAGTAAGTCACCATAAATAAATTGTGTTTTACTTAATTCTTTGACTTAGTTAAAACTACTACATTAAATATAGATGATCCGCAATACAAACTTAAACATAACCAGTCTCTGCTTTAAATACTTGACTTGTTAGATTGCAAGTTATTCCCATGGTCATGTACTCACCAAGACGCAGCTCACGGGAAACAGCTTCTTTGACAACGTGCTGCTTTTTTCTTCCAACAAACCAGGATCTTTCTTCAAAGCTAATGGAAAGGGGAGGTGAACTTTTGGGAACTTTTAAAGAAACTGATGAATGCCTATGTCTTAAATTAATAGGAAATTATTAAAGCATGTTTTCTCATGGAAGACAGAGATTTCTAAACTCTGGAAGATTAACAGTTATAGTTTTCCCCTATGGCCAATGGAATGATAAATCCTAGATCAAGACCATAGAAACTGCTGTAAAGATGCACAAGAATATGCTGATGTAACCATTTAAAATTCCTGAACAAATTTATATCCATTCTATGGGATACAATGACACAGTCCATCTTGAACATCAAATCTGGTGGGTTGTGCATCCAAAACAGAAGAGAGTCAGGAAATAGAAACAATAAATGTTACTTTCCTTTGGACCCTGTTGCTAGTCACTTTCTTATCAACTAGTTGCTTCCCACCTTTCAGAGTAGGTGAAGATCATTGAGGTCATAAATGAGAATATATTCAAGTGCCCTGATGATATATTTACCAAAGAATTATTTACCATCCCTCATGAGGACACACAGGGTTCAAAAGGACAAACTTCTGGAATATTCAAGATTCATTAGAGGAGTACCGAAAAAGGGGAGCACAAACTTAAATCACAACAGAGTCCCAGAGGACATTTAATTGTTCATATTTGGAAATTAGAAATTTCAACAGAAACATACCCTAATTACCATTTCACTGCATATGGTGGCATACTATCACCATTCTCAGGACCCTATGCAGTCCTTTGTACAAGCCCTTAAAGGTATATTTGCCGTGAGTGCCTTAGTGTTACAAAATTTACAAAGTCTTAAATTACATATGTCAAAAAAGACAAGCTTAGGCATCAGAAAGAATGTTTTACAATTGCCTTCACTTCTTTTCCTTTTTAATCTGGTATTTTCTTTAATGAGGTATAATTTATACACTGTAAAATGGACAAATTTTAATTTTAAGTTAATGATTTTCTACATATGTAAACATCCAAGTAACCACTGCCCAAACCATAGAACATTCCCACCTCATCACAAGTGTCCTTGTGCCCCGTCCCAGTCAATAGTCCCCATCAAGAGAAAACAACTAAAGAACTACTTGTATTTCTGTCATCGAAATTTACTTTTGCCACCTCTTGAAATTCATTTAAATGGAACACAGCACATGTCTGGCTTTATTTTTCCTCGGATTCCTCAGAGTTTTCCATGCTGTCACATGAACCAATGATTAATTCTTTTGTATTGCTTTGTAGTAGGTCATTATCTATGTATATCACCTTTTTCCATTCTCCCACTGAAAGACATTTATGTCCTTTCCAGTTTAGGGCAACTATGAATAAAAACATTATGAATATTCTTCTACAAGTCTTTTTGAAGACAACATTCATTTCTCTTGAGTATATGACTTGGAGTAAAGGTACTGAATTAATTATAGAATAGGTCTTAGCACTATAAGAAATCACAAAACAAGTTCCCAAATTGGATTTAGGCTCTCAATAGCAATACATGAGAATTTTAAATGCTCCATATTATCACATTGGTCTTTTAAGTCATTTTTAATTGAACACATTCTCTGTAAATTGGTTTAGTCACTATGGAAAACAATATGGAGGTTCCTCAAAAAATTAAAAATAGAGCTACCATATGATCCAGAAACTCTACTTCCGATCATATATCCAAAGGTAATGAAAACAGGACATTGAAGGATATCTGCACTACCATGTTTATCACAGCATTAGTCACAATAGCCAATATATAAAAACAGCCATCAGTGGATGAATGGGTAAAAAGTACATTATGTGTGTGTGTGTGTGTGTATAACACGTATATATGCTTACATTATATATAATATGTATACATTATACATTATGTATACATATATACTGTGTATATGTAATAAATATATAATACATGCACATTATATATAACACAATATGTGTATGTGTATATATGTAAATAATGTGTTATTAAGCCATGAGAAAGAAGGAAATCCTGACATTTCTGACAACATGGATGGTCCTAGAGGACATTATGCAAAGTTAAATAAATCGGAGAAAGATAAATAATAATAGTCCATTATGTATATACCGCATTTTCTTTATCCATTCACCCATCAGTGGACACTTGTGTTGTTTCTGTATCTTGGCTATAGTGAATAACGCTGCAGTGAATGTAGAAGTACAGATATCTCTTCAATATCTTCACTTCCAACTCCTTTGGATATATATCCAGAAATAGGACTGTTGGATCGTATGGTAGTTTTATTTTTTTATATCTAACTTTTAAACCGTTTTTTTAGTCAAATATAATTTTATACAGTGTTGTATTAGTTTCAGGTATACAGTATAGTGATTCAATAATTCTATACATCACTCAGTGCTTGTCATGAAAATGTACTCTTAATCCCCGTCACCTATTTCACCAATCCCCCCACCTACCTCCGCACCAGCAATCACCAGTTTGTTCTCCATATTTAAAAGTCTGGTTTTTTGTCTCTTTGTTCATTTGTTTTGTTTCTTAAATTCCACATATAAATGAAATCATATGGTATCTATCTTTCTTTGAATGACTCATTTCACTTAGCATTATACCTCCCCCATAACTGGGTGATGGGCACTAAGGAGGGCACTTGATGATGAACACTGGGTGTTATATGCAACTGATGAATCACTAAATTCTACCCCCTACCTCATCCCTGCTGCCTCAAATGACAAGATTTCAATCTTTTTTTGTGGCTGAGTATTCCATTATGTGTATATATATATACATTTGTGGTATGTGAGATATATATATATAGCCATATAGAGAGAGATATATATCTCTCTACATATGTGATATATAGATATATAGAGATATATATATATCTATATCACATCTTCCTCTTCTTCTTTTTTTATATCACATCTTCTTTTTCCATTCATCTATAGATGGACACTTGGGTTGTTTTCCTATTTTAATTCTTTGAGGAAATTGTTTTCCATATTGTTTTCCACAATGACTGCATCAGTTTCGATTCTCATCAACAATGTACAAAAGTTCCCTTTTTTCCACATCTTCACCAATACTTCTTACCCTTTAATTTTTTGGATAATAGCCATTCTAACCTAAGCGTGAGATAATATCTCATGGTTTTGAGTATTTATCTGATGATTAATGATGCTGAAAATCTTTTCATATACCTATTGGCTATTTGTATGTCTTTGGAAAAAAATGTCTATTCAAGTCATTTGCCCATTATTTTATTTAGATTGTGTTTTTTATTATTGGTTTGTATCAGTTCTTTATGTAGTTTGGATTAGCTGTATGTGGCCCCAGATTTGGCCCTGACTCCTGTCACTAGCTTGTACCACTGGGCTCACCTTCAGGCCGCCCCCATAGCTGTGCACCCGCAGGCCAGAGCCCAACTGCCATCACCAGTTTCCATCGCCATGTACACTCCTATAGGGAGACCCTGCTGCCAAGAACCACACTATTCATTGTTCATTCTGGGAAAAATCATTGACAATGTGATAACTTGAGCAAAGGGAATATCCCAGATGTCAGAAAAAGAGATAAGCCTACATAAAAAAAAAATACATGGAAATCTTTATATATGCACAATGTTCTGTTAGTGGAGTAAAATATATTCTTCAAATTCTTACATAATTGCATGTCAGAATTCATAACACAGTCAATTATTATCCTTGCAATCACAGAATAATCAGACCAAACTATCAGAGTGGCCATTAAGCAACCCATGTCAACAAACACCAGTACCAGGATTTTTCTTACAGTATTTTGTATCCAAATCTATCCTTTCCTATGAAAATCTTGAATAACTAAATTACAGTTGTAATTCTCCCACTAAAATATCCCACTAAATATTCCACTAAAATATCATTTGCACAATGAAGGAAACCATTAACAAACAAAAAGGCAACCTACTGAGTAGAAGATGTTCACAAATACCTATCTAATATATCTAATAAAGGGTTAATATCCAAAATTTAAAAAAAAAAAAAAAAAAACCTTAGGGGTGCTTGGGTGGCTTAGTGGGTTAAGCCTCTGCCTTCGGCTCAGGTCATGATCTCAGGGTCCTGGGATCAAGTTCTGCATCGGGCTCTCTGCTCGGCAGGGAGCCTACTTCCTCCCCTCTCTCTCTCTCTCTCTCTCTCTGCCTGCCTCTGCCTACTTGTGATCTCTGTCTGTCAAATAAATAAATAAAATCTTTAAAAAAAAATCTTAAACATCCAAAAAATTCAAATAATCTGATTTTAATATTCATGACCTGTATAAACAATTTTCCAAGGAAGACATATACATGACCAACAAACACATGAAAGAGAGAGAGGCAAACCATAAGAGACTCTCACTACAGGAGAAAAAACTGAGGGTTGCAGGAGGGGAGGTGGGTCGGGGATGGGGTAATTGGATGATGGGCATTAAGGAGGGCACTTGATGTACTGAGCACTGCGTGTTATAGTGAACTGATGAATCACTAAAGTCCACTCCTGAAACTAATAATACACTATGTGTTAACTAACTTGAATTTAAGTTTTAAAAAATGCCATGTGTGAACACACTCAAAATTTTAAAAAGGACTAAAACAAACAAACAAAAACATCTTATCATGTTCTCTCTTCTAGGCTCAAATTCTATTTCTGTTACAGTGTGTCTCCATGTCATGTTTGGCAGCAATAGAGTTATTTCACACTAGTACTAACAATGGTCACTCAGAGATTATCACATCAAACTTCTCATTCCACAAATAAAGATACTTATTTATAGATTTATTTGGAAAGACTCTACAGCCACCATTAGACTCCTTTCTACCTATGAATAGATTCATCCCATTTCCTTTAAATTTCCTATAGTAGAGAGACAATCTTAACTACTCAATTTCTTGTCCTAGAATTAATAATGCTTCCTTTCCTGTGGTACTCGTCATCAGGTCTTTAGTACTGATATCAACCTGGCAAACCAGTAAAACCAGTGGGAACTTTTGATTTCAACCAGAGACACTTATGTGTCTTCATTATTGTGGGAACTAGAATCATAAAGATTTATATTCTATTTATATAAAAACTGTGCACCAGGGTGCCTGAGTGGCTCAGTGGGTTAAAGCCTCTGTCTTTGGCTCAGGTCATGATCCCAGGGTCCTGGGATTGAGCCCTACATCGGGCTCTCTGCTCAGCAGGGAGCCTGCTTCTCCATCTCTCTCTACCTGCCTCTCTGCTACTTGCGATCTCTGTCTGTCAAATGAATAAATAAAATTGTTAAAAAAAAAAAAAAAAACTATGCACCATTGAAAACAATTGCATTGAGTCATTTTGAGTAATGTTTTAATATCATGACAGATACATATACATATATGTCCTTCAAAAATCATTATAGTGAGACCATTTGCATCTATCCTTGAACCAATTTGATAATCTTAATTCTTGTGAATTCATTTTTCATCTCCATGCACTTACCGCAAGTAGACACTTGAAAACACACCTTTCCAACTTTGAGATTCCACATGCATCAAACAGAATCATGTATATGAAGCTTCTCATTAAAATTTGTTTAATCCTATTGAGCTAAAACTAGTGAACAGATCTGAGAAGATAATTTCATTCAACATAAAAAAAGAATGTTAGAGTTTTCAAGCAGGGGAGTATATTGGATTACAAGATAAATTGGTCCCTATTCTAAGAATAAACAAGTAGAACCTCTAAAAACACATTTTCAAGTCTATATAGGAGATACCAGAAATAGGAGGGAGATTGAATTCGATGGAGAAAAGACATTCTCCTCTGACAGTCTCCTGTTCTATTTTTGCAATCTAACCCTGGACAGAGCATTCCTCAGAGCCTGGTGGACCTGCTTGTTCCGCAGAGTATAGATGACAGGGTTGAGCAATGGGGTCACCACCGTGTTCACAAGGGCAGCCTCTCTGTTGGAGTTCAGCCTGTTCGTTTGCTTTGGTTTCACATATATAAACACACAGCTGCCATACATCAGAAAGAGAACCATGAGGTGAGAGGAACAGGTAGAGAAAGCTTTCTGCTGCTCCTTGGCTGATGGTAGTCGCATAATTGTCACTACTATGTTGCTGTATGCAATGATGGTTATGATAAGAGATGTCAAAAGGATAACCAAAGCAAGGACAAAGGCCAACAATTCAGTAGATCTGGTATCAGAACAAGAGAGATGAACCAGGGGCCCAAAATCACAGAAGAAGTGAGGGATGACATGGGGGCCACAGAAGGATGACTGGGAAAGCATTATAACTGGAACCACCATGAGGACAAAGCCCAAAGCTAAACAGGCCATGACTAGAAGGAAACACATCCTTGGGTTCATGATGGTTGGGTAATACAGAGGTTTGCAAATGGCCAAGTACCGATCGAGGGATAATACAGCCATAAGGAAGAAAACAGTTGTTCCCAGGAAAAGAAAGACAAAGGCTTGTGTGAAGCAGGCAGAAAAGGAAATTGATTGCTTCCCTGACAGAAAGATGGCCAGCAATTTTGGAATAACAGTGGTTATAAAACAGCATTCAAAAAAGGAGAAACTGCTAAGGAAGAAGTACATGGGTGTCTGGAGACGATGGTCAACCCAGGTGATGGTGATTATGAGTATGTTTCCCATGATGGAGGTCAGGTATGCCAACAGATGCACCATGAAGAGAACCATCCCAAGGTGCTGGACATTAGGAAAGCCCTCCAGGATGAATTCCTGAACTTCTGTCTGGTTTCTTGCATGCTCCATCATTGACTTTCCATTTCTTCAATTCTATGAGCTATGTTGTAGAGTTTCATGACTAAAGAATGAAGAACTTTATTTTATTAAACACATAAAACAGTGTAGGCAAATGGTGGAGGGCAGGTACAGGCTTCCAGTTATGGCATGAATAAGTCACAGGAATGAAAGGTATAGCATAGAAAATACAATCAATGGTATTTTAATAGTGTTGTATGGTGACAGACGTTGCTATACTTGTGGAGAGCATAGCATAACATATAGAGTTGTTGAATCACTAGATTGTATACCTGAAACTAATGTAACATTTTGTGTCAACTATACTTTAATCAAAAAACTTTTTTTCAGAATATAAAAAATAAAAATAAAATAAAAGAGTATAATTGCAGTGACTGGATTTTTCTACTATTTTAAGCATTACATTTTATGTCTAATTGTTGCACTTAAGTAAAAGTAAATTTTTATCTCTGAATATATTTATGTTAAATTACAAAAAAGGACTGTGCGTGTGGCTGCAAGTTTTCATAAAGAATAATGTAATTTTAAAAGTGTTAGTCATTCTTCTACAGTCTATTGACAAGCAGAAAAAAAATCCTTCTTTTAGTAATATATCTGATCATTCATTATAAGGTACCATTCATATCATGCATTCACAGGGTAAATATTGTAAAAGGAAAATCATAGCTTTAAAAAAAAACAAAAACTTGTCATGAGTAGGTCATTCCACAAAAAAATATTCCCCAATGTTATCCTTAGGATTTGTCATCCATATTTGAAGTCATATCACCTGTAGGAAAACTTCCTTTGGTTCTAGGTGCTGCCCTCTAAAGTGAGAGAGCACTACAATAGCAAAGGGACACTAATTATATTGTTGGAGACACACATCAGCCATTTTCCCACAGAGCTTGAGACTAGTCAGTAAGAGAGGAGAGTTTTCCCTTCCTCCTGTGTTAAGTCGTCCATCTAAGGTAGAATATCTTCTGACTCTTTCAGTCCATACATTTAGGAGATAATAGCCTGGTGATAGAAAGAGAAATTGCATGCCTTGATTCTGGCAATTCTTTTTTTTTTTTTTTTGAGATTTTATTTATTTCTTTGACAGAGAGAGAGACAGGCAGAGAGGGAACACAAACAGAGGGAGTGAAGAAGGGAGAAGAAGGCTACCTGTGGAGCCAGGAGCCTGACAAGGGGCTCCATCCCAGGACCCTAGAATCATGACCTGAGCTGAAGGCAGACACTTAACAACTGAGCCACCCAGGTGCCCCAGCAATTATTTTCTGATTCATTCTCTCTTATATTGTCCACTTAAATAAAATATTCTCTGTTACCATTTAAATCCATAAACTTCTCCGTGTGAGCTTTTGTCACTCTGGTCAACTAGTGTTCATCTCAGATCTCTAAACTGGCTGGGTGACTTAGTCAACCCCCACTCTTTTAAGTATGTTAAATCAGCTTGAAGAGGAACAGACTCTGCTTCAAATCACAATAAACGAACAGCAAAATAAGCCAATCACACTACAGTCATGTACTCACCCAAACATAGCTCACAATAAGCAGAACTCAGTCTCCCTCTCTTTTACTCTTTTAATAAACCAAAATGCTGATCTAGGCACTTAGAAATGTGTGTGTTGGGGGGGGGGGGTCAAGGAGAGCACTTGCATTTGAAATGACCCTAATTTGTCCTAGAGAAATGTTCAAAATGTGCATCATGTGTCCCAAACATGCTTCTTCATATGAAATCAGAATTTTCCAAAATTGGGGTAAAATGAAAGTTCCATGGCAATCTGGCCTGATGAAATCCTGGAAATCCTCGAAAAGAAAGGATTACATACATACATATAGTCCCTAGTGCTCTACTGGAATCTAAGAGTAAGTTAATCTGGAATTCCAAAAAACTTTTATACCTTCCTTGCAGGCTCTAGGTTCCCCAAACTCCCATTCTGCTCCTGCATTAGCCACCACCAGCAAGAGACCCTGCTTGTTGGCAAATGCTCCAGGGCATAGTGGAAGACATTAACCTCCTCACTCAAGTTGGTCCCTTCTAATAGTACGCTTCTTAAATGCATTCCAGGGTAGTTATAATGCATTTTCACTTCCTGACTTCTCTAGGTTGAGGAGAATATGCATGTCATTGGAAGCTGAGATAAAAGTGAAATTAATTCTGCCCATCATATTCTTAGCATAGGAGTCTCTTGACACCACTCAGGATCCACCAGGACCAGTGGGCAAACCCCAGACACACAAGACCTCATTAGAATATAGAACATAGCTAGTTAGAGATCAATGTCCCTCTAGGATCCCCAGGGGCTACTAATTGGGCATTGTTGGAAACAGAAAATTGTAATACAAAAATCATACCTACCTTTTCATTATATATGCAAACACAATAATATGGACTCCCAAATGTCTATTGCCCTCCATAAAAGTCTTCAAAAATAGACTGCATATAATCCTCCCAGATTTTATAAAGTCCCAACTTCATAGTGCTACTAAGGTGGAGTTGAAACTCAAGTGGGGTAATTTAGAGCCCTGCCTCTGGTAATAAAGTAAAGCTCTCCCTTAATCTCCAAAAGCAGTGTCAAAGAACACCAGACAAAACACCAAGTTTAAAAAAGAGCTAAATGCCCAGGTTTCAGTTGATAAGAACCTTTCACACCAAGAGTAAGGAAGAGTTCAACTTGAATGAAAAAAAGACAATCAATGGACACCAACATCAAGATGCAAGAGATATTACAATTATTGAACAGAGTTTGAAGGAGCCATCACAAAATGCTTCAATGACCAATTACAAGCATGCTAGGAACAAATTTAAAAATAGAAATTCCAGCTAAGAAATAAAAGGCATAAAGAAGAACCACATGGAAATTTTGGAACTAAAAATATCATAATTAACTTTTTCCTTAAATTCAATGGATGGGGTCAACAGCAGAATGCAGGAGATAAAAGAAAAAAATTAATGAACTGAAGAAAGAATAACAGAAATTACCCAAATGAAAAACAGAAAGAAAACAAACTGGAAAAAAAAAAAAAACAGATACAGCCTCCTGGATCTGTGGAACTATAACAAAAGATCTAACATTTGTGTCACTAGAGTCTGAAAAAGAAAAGAAAAAGAGTGGGGCTAAAAAGGGACTTGGAAGAAACAAAGGCTGAAAACTTCTCAAATTTGGCAAGCAATATAACTTACAAATCCAAGGAGCTGAATAAATTCTAAATAGTATAAATCCAAAGATATCCACATCAAGACACATATTCAAACTTCTGGTAATTGAAGAGAAAGAAAAAGTTTAGAGCAGCAAGAAAGAAACAACACATAACCCATGGGAAAGAACAATTCAAATGACAGTAAATTTCTCATCAGAGACCATGGGGGCCAGAAAGAAGTAGCACAATATTTTTTCAAGCGCTGAAAGAAGAGTATTGCCAATATATAGAATCCTACATCCAGTAAAAATATCCTTCAGGAATGAATGGGAAATAAAGACACTCTCAGATGAAGGAAAACTGTAAGAATTTCTCACCAGCATACCTATCCTAAAAGAATGGACAGAAGTTCTCTGAACATAAAGGAAATGATATCCAGAGCAACCACTAAAACTACTGTGCAAATACACTTAAAAGCATTATGGATAAATCAAAATTGAATTATTGTACAATGTTCAAGTAACCCATATGAAGGCAGGAAAAAGAAAATATGGAAATGAAAAACAAACAGAAAACAAAATGTAAAATGGTGGACTTAACCCCTAAAACATCAAAATGTGAATCGTCTAGCTATACCAATTGAAAGAAATATAGATAAAATAGACTGAAAATCACAACCCAACTATATGATGTCCATAAACACTCACTTTGAATATAACGATAGAGGCTGTTTGAAAGTAAGTAGATGGGAAAAGATTTTCACACAAATATTTATCAAATGAAGGCTAAGTAGACTTCAGAGCAATAAAAATAACCAAAATCAGAAAGGGACATTACACAATGATGAGAGCATCAATCTACCAAGATAGAGTGATCCAAGATATGTGCACCAAACAAGAGACCTGCAAAATATGTAAAGTAAAAACTGATAGAACTGAAAGGCAAAAAAAAAAAAAGATAGTCAACAATTACATTTGGATGCTTCACCATCCCTCTCTCAACAATTAATAAAACAAAGCCAAAAAAAATCACTAAGATGTAGAAGAGCTACCATCAACTATCAGGTTCTAACCAACAATTATAGAACACTCCACCAAGAACAAAGAATAAAATAAAA
Source organism: Mustela lutreola (assembly GCF_030435805.1). Classification (NCBI taxonomy): domain Eukaryota; kingdom Metazoa; phylum Chordata; class Mammalia; order Carnivora; family Mustelidae; genus Mustela; species Mustela lutreola. The sequence goes on from NC_081293.1 coordinate 39,202,280, forward strand.
GCTCTGAAAGCTTTTATTAAATAAAAGCTATTTTATTTTATTAAATAAAAGCTTTTATTAAAATAAAAGCTATGAATGAGGTCAGGAGAAAGTCCTCTAGAGCATTCAAAGAGATTTCTCTCCAGCCCAGTTGTGCAATGAGGAACATGTTGACTTTTTTTTAAAAAGATCCTTAGATCTGTAAGAGGAATCCTGAAAAATTCTTAACTCTTATAATAAATACCACCTAAGATCATCAGAAATGTCAACAAAATCAGAATTACGGTTTCCTAGCTCCTGGGGCAGGATGGGCTCTGGCTCTTGATCATCTATCAAATGTCTGAGACAGAAATTGATGGAGTATGGCTTAGATCTGTCAGGGTCTGAAGCATTCCTGTGAGCATAGGAGCAGCAGCAGCAACAACATTAAAGTAAACATCCACTGAATGGAAGCCTCCATCAATGTCCAAGTTGGGGAATAGAAACAGTATCAGACAACTTTACAGAGAAGATTTAATGTAGGAACTGGTTAGACAAGTTTTGGTGGACCATAAGGGCATGAAGCAAACACTGAGGTGATACAGAGACAGCAAGTGCAGAAGAAAGCTTCATCTCCTAGGACTGGAGGAACCAAGACAAAGATTAAGGCTGTTGTAACTGAGAAGCCCAGAGAAGGAATTCCAGTGAGCTAGGTCAGAGATCTCTGTTGGGTGTGTGTTTCCTGGGTAGCCCTCGTCTTCCTGTGGTGTGAAGAGATTCTATAGAGCTAGGTCTCAGGCCCGTGAGGAATAGGCACCTCTCAGAGAGTGCTGCTTCCTCAGGATCTTGAAGGAGAGAGCTCCTGCTGAGCTGGGATTCAAACCTCTAAGTAGGCAAAACTTGTGACCACAGGACACTGTTTTTGTGAGGCTATACTCCTGCAAGTGTGAAAACTGCAGCCAGCTGCTGCCCCGGGGCCCAATCACTGCTGCAGAGTTCAAGAAAGAGTATTACAGCAATGCTGTAATAAAACAGGAAGCAAATGGAACAGAACAAGTCCTTTCTGCCTCTAGCAGCTCAGTCTTTCTCTAGGGCTCCCTCTGGGCAGAGACTAACAGAAATCCTTCTGCAAAGGTGAAACATGGTTTGCAGAACCCCTGGCTCAGAGTTCCAGAGCTGGGGTTGGCACTGAGAGATAATTGGTTAATAATGAGCCAGTTGTTGCCCAAGCAACTCAAGACCTCCCCATCTAGACTAGTTCAAGCAGCTATCCCAGCACAGTGGGAAGCAGAAGAATGTGGTTGTGTTTCCTGGCATGTAGACCCACACAAAAGTTATGCTGTGTAGATTAATTAGTATCCCAAGGAATCTGAGTGGAGAATGGATTATAATTCGGTCTCTGAGTTTTTCCACTATCCAATACAGGAAACATGGATGACAGTTTTGTTTTAAAAAACACACATTTATGGGGCTACCCAATCACCATAATTCATTCTAATCCAGAAAAATGAAGTATTCTGATGGGTCTCATTCTTCTCATAAGCATATCATAACCTGTACAAGTCTACCATGGCCTGTCCAAGAGTACAAGTGTTGAAGGTGGAAAAGGCAACATGTGGGAGCACATGACAGTAGATCAACTCAGCATCACACTACCAATAGATTCAGACGCACATGTTTGGGAAATCCCAGCCCACTGAAGTCCTGAGGTTTGCTTTATCCGCCCCCCAAAAGAAGACAAAGCAAGAACTAATCATGACTTGGTCCTCAAATCTGACATGAATCCAATGTAAAGAAGCACTCTCTTCAAAAACCCAGATCCTCTCTTCATCTCATGTTTCTCTAGGAGAATGCCAGGTGTACTCTCTAGCTGAGCTGTCAACATAGTATGACCAAAATATGGTGCCTAGATGATGATCTAAGGAGGCTACTGGGCTCACTCCAATGGGTGGTGGAAAACTAAGGACTAGCCCTGCCTCTGGCCTCTGTAGCTCCCAGATGAGGTGGGCCAAATAACCTTTTGCTTGTCTTTGATGAAAGCAACCCCTCCAAACTCCTAAGAGAAAGGAGGATCTTAGATTAAATTTAAAAATATAACATAAGAATCTGTTCCATGCAATGGGAAATTAAATGGGACAGGGCTTCTGTAATCTTACGCATCCCTTTCTCCAGAATAAATGCCTGCCCCTGCCAAACGGGCCCCTGAGAAATCACATCTGGGGAAACGGCTCAGGTCTCTCATCTCTGTTAAGTGATAGACATCACCACACCAATTCAGTATGCCTGAAAAAAAAGTTATTAGGATCTAAATCTGTGTCCGCTGCTGAGACCAGTTGCTCCATTTCAAAACACTTTCAAAAAGATTGCTCTTCCAAACCCACTGGTCAGACAGGAGTTGCCGCAGGTTTGCTGCTTGTTAACAAAGTCCCTTGTCCCAACCATGGACAGTGGCAGAAGGTGGAGTCCATGACAGGTTCTAATACACTTTGGTGAATAAGAGCATCTGCTCTAGATTCATGGAGCTGTAGCTGAAATCCTATCTCCACCTCCCACTCGTTGTAGAACTTGGGTGTATCACCTAACCTCTTACAGTGTTCCTGGAAAACCAAAGATAAATTATGGCAGTACTTAGTCTCAGACCTGACACACAGAAGCTACCTTGGCTAGAGGCAGTAGTCAGTGGTGGAAGTGGCACATCAGTGACTACAAATCCCAAAAGTGAGAGAGACTGGTTGGTTGGAGCTCAGTGGTTCTCACCCAGAGATGATTTTGCTCTCTCCTCACCTCCAAGGAGATCTGGCAATGTCTAGAGACATTCTTGTCTGGAGTGGTTCTACTGACATCTAGTTGGTAGAGTCCAAGGATGCCGCTAAATTTACTATGATGTACAGGATGGCACCTGCCATGATCAACAAGTTCAAAGTTGACAAACTCTGGTATAGTGGTACCCAAAGGTCAATCCTAAACTGAAGAAAAAGGAAAGCCAATATAAAATACAAGACTAGAAGTACCTCATTGTCTGGAGCCAAAGGACAGGAATGTGGCTAAGACTTCAGTTCATAAAGCAGCCTCCAGGGGTACCTGAGTGGCTCAGAGGGTTAAACCTCTGCCTTCAGCTCAGGTCATGATCTCAAGGTCCTGGGATCAAGCCCTGCATCAGGCTCTCTGCTGAGCAGGGAGCCTGCTTCCCCCCCTCCTCTCTCTGCCTGCTGCTCTGCCTGTTTGTGATCTCTCTCTCTGAAAAATGAATAAGTAAAATCTTTAAAAATAAATAAATAAAGCAGCCTCCATGGAGGGAGAGCTGGATGGATCACAGCCCGTATCTTACCTCCATGATACAGACCCTTTATCAAAATATGGCTTTTGGTGCTGGTGAACTAATCTGGTGTAACACTTACAGAAGATCTGCTTGAGTCAGGGAGGCTAAAGGGGTAAGGGCTTGTGGTTGGAGAAACATCTGAAGAAAGGATGAGCCTCCCTTGAATGATAGACACTATCAAATACAAAAAGCAGAGAAATGGGTAAATCAGAAGTTCTAACAGTTCCCCTTCTGTGGCTCACCAAAGAACTGATAATGTGAAGTTATATCAGCCGATCATAGAAAATGCTGCCTGCTGGATACCTGTGGCATCATGAGTTTGTCTACACGAAATCACAAGGACTAATTTTAAGAGATAACATCTGAGAAGCAAGAGCTGCATCTCTGTATCAGCTAAGAAAAGCAAATTTGCTGCTGTAAAAAGGAGCCACCAAAAAAATTGTCAGGTAGGACAGGAAGGCATCTAGAGATGTTCTAGAGAAAGGATGATCTAGAGAAGATAAACTCCAAGCAAGACAGTACTCTGGCAGGGAGAGGTGCTGACCTGGACGTAGAGTTCACAGAGAGAAGGACCAATTACTCACATAGGGCTGAGAGGGACAGAACCTGACACAGGGCTCCACTGAACAGGGAAGAAAGTAGTCTGAAAACTAAAATGGACTGTTTGCATTTGAAAATTTGGGGAAAATTTGGGGCCTGAAATATGAAAGGCTTTAGGAAGCTGGGAGAGAATCCACTAAGGAAATGTGGATGATCTATGAGGAGCTCCATCTGGCCTTTCCTGAGAATATCTGGTCTCACTCATGACCTGAGGCTCCCTAAGATAAACAAGATCCACTCTACATCAGATACCACCAGAATGGCTTTTTTCATTTACCCTTCTCAATGCTGCTTCTCACTGAGTCTTAGCTGAATCCACTGTCATCCCTGCAGCCTCTTCCTGTGTGGTTGGATCATCTTAACCCCCACCTACCCTTTCCAGCTAGCCACCACAAACATCACCCTGAGGCAGGCAGGGGTGAGGGGCTGTGACACCCAGACCTCCTGGGCTGCTCCTGCCCTCAGCAATAACCCACCACAATAAAATCTTACACTTAGACAGCACTTGACAGCATTGTCTTCAGTTCTCTTGTTTGGTCTTGACAGCACCTCTGGGTTATTTATTTTCCTCATTACACTTAGAAGGAAACTACAGCTGAAGTGAGTTGAGTGCTCTGAAAGTCTGAATACGAATCCAGATCTTCTCCCCAACCAGTGCAGGGCTCCTTCCACATTGCATTCATTTTTGTACATCCACACCACACCTTGGAATGCAACACTCTTTATGTCTTTTCTTTTTATAGTCACCATCATGGATACTGCTATATTCTTAAATTGATTTTTTTTAAGATTTTATTATATTATCTCCCTGATATGAGGAAGTTGAGAGACAATGTGGTGGGGTTTGGTGGGTAAGAAAAGAATAAAAGAAACAAGATGGGATCGGGAGGAAGACAAGCCACAAGAGACAATCTCACAAAACAAACTGAGGGTTACTTGGGGGAGGTGGGTAGGGACAGGGTGGTGGGGTTAAGGACATTGGGGAAGGTATGTACTATGGTGAAGTTTGTAAACCTGGCCATTCACAGACCTATACCCCTGGGGCTAATAATACATTATATGTTAATTTAAAACTTATTAAAATTAGAAAAATATTTTTTTTATTTATTTGACAGAGAGAGACATCAGAGAGAGAATTCAAGCAGGGGGGAGTAGAGAGGGAGAAGCAGGCTTCCTGTCAATCAGGGAGCCCGATGTGGGGATCAATCCCAGGACCCTGGGATCATGACCTGAGCCAAACACAGACGCTTAACGACTGAGCCACCCAGGCGCCACTTAAACTCAATTTTCTGAGTATACAGATCAAATGAGCTTTGTTTTATCAAATGAGTAATGTGTTTTTAATCACTCAATGATCATTTAAATGTTTTTTTAATCATTACAAAATGTAGAAAATATAAAAATTACAAGATTACAAGAAAGCAAGATGAATAACAATAATGGCTCTTCAAGTCTTTAGAGAATCTATTAGTAACCACACTGAGTCATTAGTGGTAGTTTCCAAAACCTTATTCACTGGAGAGTCGCTGAAACCACTGTGGACTTCAACATGTAGTCTCCAACAAAAGCTTCAGAAGACAGCAGTTAATTTCTGGAGAAGGCAAAAAGCTTCCTGAGGGCTGCCTTGACCTCCTTGTTTCTCAAAGTATAGATGAGGGGGTTGAGTGTAGGGCTCACCATAGTATACAGTACACCAGCCAACTTGCTCTTCTCTGCACTATAGCTGGAGACTGGGCTTATGTAGGCATAGAAGACAGCAGTATAATACATGCACACCACAATGAGGTGGGAGGAGCAGGTGGAAAAGGCTTTCTTCTTCCCCTCTGCAGTCCGCATCTTGAGGATGCTAGAGATGATAAAGCCGTATGACACGATGGTCATCAGGAAGTTCAATATGCCATAAAATGCATCAGCCAGGACAATCATGATGCTGTTCACATAGGTGGAGCTACAGGAGAGAAGCAGCAGAGGAGGGACCTCACAGAAAAAATGGGTAATGACATTGGGGCCACAAAAATTTAACCGTAGCATCAGCCCCGTATGGATGGCTGTGTTGAAGGCACAGAGCACCCATACACCTATAGCCAGCTTGCAGCAGAATGCCTTGCTCATTGTGGTGCTATAATGCAGAGGATGGCAGATGGCTGCGTACCGGTCATAGGCCATGACCGTGAGGAGCAGCAGCTCAGAGGATGCAGACCATGTGAGGAAATAGAGCTGGGCCATGCAGCCCCCGTAAGAGATGGAGCTGTCCTTTGACAGCAGACCCTCCAGGGCTTTGGGCATGATGGAAGAGGTGCAGATAATATCCATAGTAGCCAAGTTGAAGAGAAAAAAGTACATGGGGGTATGAAGCCCAGGGTTGAAGGTGATGGCCAAAATGATGAGAATATTACCTATGAGAGCCACAGAGTAGAGGGAGAGGAAACAGCTGAATAAGAGCACATGGTATTCTGGGTGCTCTGAAAAGCCCTGCAGGATAAATTCTGTTACTAGTGTCTGGTTATTCATGGTTCTTGGGCTGAGAGAGGTTTCCAGGACTATCAGGTGAATCTCTACCCACAGCTTCATGTGATTTCCAGGCTAAAGAGAGAAATGAGAGGTATTCTAAAGCAGGCTGCTATCATTTGATTCATACCTGACACCATGCCATGAGAAATATTAGACAGATGTACTGGGATTTATAAAGGAAGAGAAATGTGCCAATAGGACATTAGGCAAAGGGCATGAACATTTAGCTCATAAAAAGTAAGTATAAATGACCAATTAAATTCATAAAGTGTCATTCAACCTCAAAGAAATGCAAGTTAAATCAACAATCCAATCTTTATGAACCATGATTTGGCAAAGTTTGAAAAGCCTAATTTTGACGAACAATAGCATGGGTGCCAAGAGGCAGGCCTTTTAAAATTCATACTCAATATGAGCCAGAACCTCCACTTCTAGGAATTTAGCCTAAGGAAATAATTAAGAGCATCTTCAAGGTGTCATCACAGCATTATTTATAATACTGAAAATATTTATAATATATTTATATTTATATATATTTATCTTTATAATATATACTTATATTTATAATATAATACTGAAAATATTTATAATACTGAAAATGCAAAAGCAACTATACTTTTAAAGGTCAGTATATTATGATGTATTAATATAGCGTAATGCTCTATACCTATCAAAATGATGCTTTAGAAGGGTTTTACTGATGCTTATAAAAATAGAAAGAAAAAATTTCAAAAGTAAAAAGAAAGAAAACTTAAAAGTAGTGTATACAAAGGGATCTCATTTTGAGTTTAAGAAAAAAATCTTATGTTTGTATATACACCTGGAGCAAAAAACAACAGGTGAATGGCAGTACAGAATTTGAATAGTGGGGATAAATTGTACTTGATTTCATTTCTTTGCCTTTGCTTCTCTGTATTTTCTGATTTTTCCATTTAATAACCTTTCTAAAAGTCAGGGCTGACAAAACAAATGCCCCCAGCTGGTATCTTCGATCCACCTCCTCTCCAGACATTATCTTCCCTCTCATCTCACTCCTCAGAGCCCAAGCTCCAGCACACCCAGGAACCCCCCCGGCTGGCCAGATTTTGTGGCTTTGTTCTTGCAGCTCCCTCAGCCAGAAATGCTCTCTTCCTCATGAACCAGGTCTATCATCATCTCTCACCTTTTCTAACATCCCTTCCCTAGAAATAAAGATAAATCTCTCTCCTTTGTGACCCCTCAGGATTCTGTACTGACTTCTATCCTAGAACCCATTGCACATCACTTCACAGTATGGTCCTCTAAGACTGAGGCATTTTCCTCATGCATCTCCGAGCACCACTTCTTGTTCTCCAGATATGTTTGTTGAAATAATAGTAAGAAACAGTCCAGTAGTAATAAAAGCAGAGTGATTTCTATTCTCAGCACAGTGCATATTCTGTTTAAGATGAAATCAGCATGGTACCACATTTGCTTTTCCCTTCTTTTCAACTCTCTATTCATTAAAAGGGTTCATTTAAGGAAGATGCTCATTTTCAATTAAGAATTCTGTTTGGTTTTTTTTGTCAAACTTCAATAAATATATTTGCCACTGAAGTGTTAAAAGGTTTATACAAGATGTCCATCAACAGATGAATGGATCAAGAAGATGTGGTATATATACACAATGGAATACTATGCAGCCATCAAAAGAAATGAAATCTTGCCATTTGCAACAACGTGGATGGAACTAGAGCGTATCATGCTTAGCGAAATAAGTCAAGCAGAGAAAGACAACTATCATATGATCTCCCTGATATGAGGAAGTGGTGATGCAACATGGAGGCTTAAATGGGTAGAAGAATAAATGAAACAAGATGGGATTGGGAGGGAGACAAACCATAAGTGACTCTTAATCTCACAAAACAAACTGAGGGTTGCCGGGGGGAGGGGGTTGGGGAGAAGGGGGTGGGATTATGGACATTGGGGAGGGTATGTGATTTGGTGAGTGCTGTGAAGTGTGTAAACCTGGTGATTCACAGACCTGGGGATAAAAATATATGTTTATAAAAAATATATGTTTATAAAAAATAAAAAATTTTAAAAAAAATAAAAAAATAAAAAAAAAAACTTCAATAAATATATTTGCCACTGAAGTGTTAAAAGGTTTATACAAGATGACTAAATACCTATGATCGAGTCATGTCATCACTTTGTAGGGTGAAAATTATTCTTTGAATAGAAGAGCATAAAATTTCTCTGACTCAGAGCAATAGGCTGTTTTAGTACAAATTCTGGTCAAAGCTGATGCAAATGACAGAACTCCATCTGCGTCTTCACAGCAGCAAGGTATCAGGTCAACCCCATCACATTGCCGGAGATAACAAATGCAATATGTTTTAACTTATTTCATATTTGTTTGGGACAAAAGTAGTGAATGTTATTTTTGTACAGTCAGGTTGGAGATCTGGAGATTTTATTTTCTCTCCTGGAACTTTACTGGCTCCTCAACATAGTCTGGTGGGTGATTCCTGTTTAACTCCAGGGACCATTGTGAGACTGAAAAGCTGAAGCAGGCTGAAAAGGGACAGTGTTGGATTTGCCCCATGGATGTCCCCCTGTAAGGTTTCTCCGCTTACCACTGATTGCCTCCCTAGGATTCTAACCACCTGACATCCCCCAGTCATCCCTCACAGACCACTCTGCCACACAGATTATAAGCCAGACATTCTTAAGGCTGTAGGCACACCTAAGAGGAGACAGACACCTCCATCACCAAACACTGAGCAGCAGTGTGTGGGTCGATCACACAGCCTGACTGGAGTACCAAAAGAACCTATTGGGAAGGAAACCTTATATCCAACCTTTCTCTTAACTCCAGAGTGAGGACAGAAAAATAAATAACTGAAACCTAAATGGAAGTTTTGAACAGGTGCTCAGCACAAGGAAGTGTCAACAAACTGATTCACATTCAGGGAACAAATTACCCCAGATAATTACCCTCTCACTATAATTTCCACGGCAGGTGGACAGTCTCCTCATCCAATTGGTCAACAGGAAGATCAAAGAATTTGGAAGCCAAGATTCTTTCTGTGAGAATGGCCATAAAATCTCTGTTGGACTTCAGCCAGTCACTTCCTCTTCTGAAAATAACAAAAAACCTTTCTCTCTTGAGGTCCATAGGGCATTGGCTTTTATCCTCATCAAGCATTACAGAATTATTACCAAAGATGTGAAGGAAAAGGAAAAGATTTCACGTACCAATTGCCAAGTTTAAGCATGTACTACATGCAGACTTCATGACTCTCCACATGTAGGGTGATAGGACAGTTAAACAGTGATAATTTTCCATGCTTACCAGACCCTCCAGCTTCAAAAAAAAAGTTTCAAAAAAAAATAAAAATGCATCTTGGATGACTTGATTACTTTAAAGAAACAGCACAAAGTGTCCTCAAATCCCTGAAATTAAAATGTTCACTTCACTTCATTTTTCATAAAAATAGGTTGGATTTTTGTGAAAGACGATTTTTAGTGAAATTTTGTGTTAGTTCCAATTTATTGTTCATAATTCCAAAAGTGAAGAATTGTTGCTATTGTAAGGTATTCAATTAATAATGGGAAAGTTGATTACTTCTATTAATTTTATCTCTAAAGAAGTTTGAGAATTTTCAGACACCATATAATAAATCCAATGTTCATCTATTACATATGAATACTCCTATTACAAAAATATTTTAAGAACAGAAAAATAAAAATCAGAAAATGCCAAAATATTAGATGTTTGGGCTTAAATCTGAAAGATGCTTTGAAGACAACCCAGTCCAACCCATTTTTTGTAAAATCACAGAGGCATCCAAGTGATTTAAAAAATCACAGAGGCATCCAAGTGATTTACCCTAATCACACAGACTATTAGTGACAAAGCTAGTGTCTAGTCCCAGGACTTTGGGATTCCAGCCTAGAATTCTTTGCCCCGTAATTTGCTGGTTGTCCCACTAAATCTCACTTTATTGAATGTCCAAAAAAAGTCAAGAAAAAGAGAAATCAACAAAGAATTTATATGGTTACTATTATGATTGAGGTATGAATGCAAACCCTAACTCTCAGGCAGTCTTTGCATCTTAGTTAGTCTATTCATTTAATGATCAAACAGTCCATTATCATATGGTTTCACTTATTTGTGGAGCATAACAAATAGCATGGAGGACAAGGGGAGATGGAGAGGAGAAGGGAGTTGAGGCAAATTGGAAGGGGAGGTGAACCATGAGAGACTATGGATTCTGAAAAACAATCTGAGGGTTTTGAAGGGCGGGGGAGGTTGGAGGAACCAGGTGGTGGGTATTAGAGAGGGCACGGATTGCATGGAGCACTGGGTGTGGTGCAAAAACAATGAATATTGTTACGCTGAAAAGAAATTTAAAAAAAATGTTTTTAGGCAAAAAAAAAACAATAATAATACAGAGTGATAAATCTATAAATGTTAATGGTTGTAGGTCAGCTAAATGAAAAATATCAGGTCTTATAAATAGTTAATGATAAAAATTAAGCATACTTAGAACTATGAGCAGAATGTTTCTCATCCATTTATATCACCCAACAGAATGAGCCATCTTCACAATACTCTTAATTACCTTGAAAAAAATTCTTCACCTTTGTGGAGCTAATGGATTTTATGTATAGCCATCCTTTCGCCATCAGTCATTACTGAGGTTGGAAACATGGTGACACGGAAGCAGTATGCAATCTAGGACAAGATCAGTCTAGATAAAAAGCTTTCTTCCCCTATTTAAGCTAATTCTGCCAAGAACTTGTGACTCATCTTCAGCAAAGTTTGTCACTGCCAATGGGAGACACCTGGGGACACCTTTTCTCAGCTATTATTCTAAGTGGACCCTGAAGGAGCAATTAAGTACCATCTTGCTGGGTGCCTGGCTGTCACTGGTGTTCAGACAAAGGCCAGTTCAGATTTCTGATCCAAATGTATATAAAAGGGTGTGAGTTTAGACAGAGAGCAGGACCAAAACTTTGTCTTAGTTCACGGAACCTGGGCAGTCCAAACCCAGGTTCAGGTGCCCAGAATAATGACCTCACAGATATGGACTGGGCTGGGGAAGGGAAGGGTATCAAGAAGGCAGCTGTCATTTCTAGACTGCCTTCATGGAAGTCTAGAGCCATGAAGCAAATGTCCCCATGTTCGCCAGCATAAACCTTCCCTACCAACAGCGCTGGCCCACTCACCATCTTTCACTCACATCTTGGCTCCCTTACCAAGCTATCTTCCCTTTCCCTGTCTTCATATTTTCTCTCCCTATCTAAATCCCAACCAGATCTAACTCTAACAACTCTACCAAGGCTTCTTTGACTTCCTGGAGGAAAATAATTACCCTCTGGTAAACTTCAGTCACATCTAGGAAATCCCCCACAAGCTTTAGTGATAATAAAATGAGTTTTTGGAGTCTTCACAGACCTAGGGTCAAATCCCAAGCCTGAAAGCTACTGGTTGTGTGACTTGGCGCAAGTCTCTTAACCTCTCCAGGACTTACAATTATAATAATAAGACTTACCTCATTATTGCAGTATCTAAAACATAAAAAGGGCTTGGTCATATTGTACTTCCTCTTTCCCCAGTGTGGCACCTGTTTATATATACATGTTCTTCTGCATGAGCAGAGAACAGGCTAGAAAGGACTATTACCTTCTTCCCTATGAAAAGGTCCTGAATATCGCTGACAATGCATAGTTGTTGATTAAGTGACAGATTAGTTTGGGTGGAGACTTAAATGGGTTTGTTATTTTTCTTTTAAGTAATCCCTTTTTATTATTTATTTATTTATTTTTAATTTTTAAATTAACATATAATGTATTATTAGTTCCAGAGGTGCAGGTATATGAATTGCCAGGATTCCACTTCACAGCACTCACTATAGCACATACATTCCCCAATGTCCATAACCCCACCTAGCCCCCTACCCCCAGGACCCTCAGTTTTTTTGTGAGATTAAGAGTCTCTTATGGTTTGTCTCCCTCCTGATCCCATCTTGTTTCATTTATTCCTTTCCTAGCCCCAAGCCCCCAACGTTGCCTCTCAACTTCCTCATATCAGGGAGATCATATCATAATTGTCTTTCTCTCATTGACTTATTTTGCTCAGCATAATACCCTCTAATTCCATCCACATCACCGCCAATGGCAAGATTTCATTTCTTTTGATGGCTGCATAGTATTCCATTGTATACATATACCAGATCTTCTTTGTCCATTCATCTGTTGATGGACATCTAGGTTCTTTCCATAGTTTGGCTATTGTGGACATTGCTGCTATAAACATTCGGGTGCATGTGCCCCTTCGGATCACTACATTTGTATCTTTAGGGTAAATACCCAGTAGTGAAATTGCTGGGTTGTAGGGTAGCTCTATTTTCAACTTTTTGAGGAACCTCCATGCTGTTTTCCAGAGTGTTGCACCAGCTTGCATTTAAGGTACTTCAATCACTTCTAATTTTACTAAGCAGTGTGAAGTACTTAGAATAAACACTAAAGTAAATAGTTCGCAAATGGCTTTGAGACCTGTTACTTGAGTAGTTGTGTAAATTAATGTAAGTCTTTTTTAAAAAGATTTATTTATTTATTTATTTATTTAAGAGAAAGAAAGACCATGCTAGCACGTGTGCATGCACAAGTGGGGACGCAGTGCAGAGGGAGAGGAAGAAGCAAACTCCCTGCTAAGCAGGGAGCCCAATGAGGGGGTTTAATTCCAGGACCCTGAGATCATGACCTCATGATCCAAAGGCAGACATGCTCAACAAACTGAGCCACCCAGGTACCCTGAATTTATGTAAGTCTTCTAATCTCTCTGAATTCAATCTTTTAATCTATGGAATGTGAATAATAATATCTACCTTCAGGATTTTTCAGGACTCCATTTTTGTTGTTTTTATGGATTATTAATTTGGTTATTTTATTTAATTTATTATTATTAATATGGAAACAATTACACAATATGGAAACAATTAAACAGGGCACAAGATTGTGCCCTGACAGCACTACACTACACCCAATAAGGTTATACTTTTTCCAACAAAATAAAAGATACATAAACAAAAATTTCCTTCCTGGGATATTATGTATGTTAATGATATGCCACCATTCATGAATAAATATGTTAAAGTTAAATTAAATGTGTTAAATTTAGTTAAATTAAAGACTCAACTCTTATAATTAACTGCTATAATAAAGAAACCCAAATATATGGTGGCTTAATATTTTCTTTTTTCTCAATAATCTGAAATGTGTATGAGTGGTGGGGTAGTTTCCAGACTGATGGGGTAAACTTGCCCCATCTCATTAAGGAATCCAGTTCCTTCCAAGTCAATTATTCTTGATTTCCTAGGCCATTATTGTCTTCAACTTCATGAAAGATTCCACAATCTCCATATTTCAGCTTTTAGGAAGAAAAATGACAGGAAGCCTTAGGAAAGCAATTTATTTCAAGCAAGTGAGGCATATTTGCACACATAACATCTGCTCACAGTCTATGGGCAAAAATTTAATTATATTGCCTATTTAGCTACAAGGGAAATGTAGTCAAGCTGGGAAGTCATATAGGAAAAAGGGAGAGTAAATCTTTGGGGAAAAAATAACTATTTCCATAGACATACAAGAAGAAATAGGACAATTTACAAAAAAAAGACTGGCAAGTCAGAGTGAAATTTATTCTACTCCTTTAAACAGAGACTCAAAAAAGGAAAGGAGAATACAGCAAGGAAAGGAAAGGTAAATGGAAGGTAAAAGAAACAGCCAAATGATCTACACTGAAAGTTCAAAGAAGAAAGTAAGAAAGTGAATTTAGGAGTTCTAACATTCTTACATAGTATCAAGAGTCCCAGAGTGTAGGACTGAAAAATTATGTGTAATCACCAAGAGCTGCCATCTGACAGACAAGAGTACCAGACAGAGTTGAAGAATGACTGACTGAAAGATAGTAAGGGCTGTGTTGTGAGACAGAGCAGAAGGGGAGGCCTTTCAGCAAGGAGATGTTTGGAAAATTGTAGTAAACTTAGGGATCTACTGAATGCCATGGGGAGTCCTGCCTAGGCAATACCATAACCCAGTCTTCCCAGGCCCTATGCCCTAACCTCAGCTAGGACCAACTGTTAAAACAATCTAATTACTAATTTTTGGTTGAGTCCTTATTTCCCAGCTGTAGCCCTGAATGTACTTCATACTCTTCAAGCCCTTCCTTTTCTGCCTAACTTTCTCATACGTACCAGCCTTGCCTCATACCTTCCTGAAAAGGGAAACACCATCCTATCAGACTTCCTTCACCTCGTTCCTTCTCATCTCAATCTTTCTACATCTTTATCCTCAGTCTTTTTTGACTCCTGTCCTCTGTTAAAGTTCTATGAGAAACCAGTAGAATAACCAAGAACAGCTCATTTTCCCTAAAAACTGTTGAACATTATTATTTTCTTTAAGATACCTATAGAATCTTAAAATGATTCCCATGCTAGGCATAATTTGTATACTAGACATGCAAAAAAAGTAGGAAATATACTCATATTTTGCGGTGAGAAAAATGGGTTAAAACTCAGAAATGACAAAAATGATAAAATTAGACAAGATCATTAAAACAGGTATTATAACTATATTCTAAATCTTCAGAAAACTATAGAAAAACATAATAAATGGGGACATAGAAGATTTAAAAGATTCAAATACAATTTCTGAGATGTAAACTACAATGTCTTCAATTAATAATACACTTAATGAGACTAACAGTAAATTAGACATTGCAAGAAGAAAATTGGTGAATTTGAGAAACTAGCAATACAACCTACCCAAGTCAAACACAGAAGAAAACAAAAACCATAAGAATAGTGCAACAGTGGGCCATAAATCCACTTCAGATAGCTTAATACATGTGTGATTAAACCCCATAAGGAGATAAGGAGTGGGGTAGAATGTAAGAAATAACTAAATGAAAAAAGGCTAATTTTTTCTAAATTTAATTTAAAAAAATAAACTCAGATGAAATAAATTCAATACACTCCAAGCACAATAAAAACTGAGAAAATCACACCAAGACACATGCTTAAAACCAATGACAGAAAATCTCTAAAAACAGAGTAAAAAAGACACATTAAGTGCAGAGAGAAAAGACAAATAAAGAAGACCTTCTATAGAATCAATGCAAGAAAGAAGACTGTTAAGAAACATACTTAAAGAACAGAAAAGAGGGGAGGGAATGTCAGTGTAGAAACTTACATCCAGGAAAAAAATATCTCTCAAAAGAAAAGGTGAAAAATATTTCAGAAATATAAAAGGAATTCATCACCAGCAAACCTACATAAGAAAAGTTAAACGAAATCTTCAGTGAAAAGGAAAATTATACCAGAGGGAAATCTAGGTTTACTCAAAGGAATGAAAAACACCGGAAATGGTAATTCTAGAAAAGGTGCAATATTTATTTATCATTTAAAACTATTTAAAAGATAATAAACTACCTAAAGAAAAATCATAACAATATTGTGGGATTTATAATATAATTCAGAAGTAAAGGATGACAGTGACACAAAGGCCATCTGGGAAATGAAATAATGTTACCATAGATTCTTAAAACTATATATTAAATTATATAATACCACTTAAAATACACTGTGATAAATTAAAGATGAATACTATAAACCCTAAAGCGACCACTAAACTTAAACACAGAGTTATAGTTAACAAAGCAGAAATCAAATTGAATCATAAAATATACCTATAGTCATGCATAAGAAAGCAGAAAATAAGAATAACAGGTACAAAAAGCTGATGAGGTAAAGTAAAAGCAAATAGAATACAGTAAATTTAAGTATGAAGTTCAAGTGTAGAACACCCTTAAGAACAGTGGAGGTTGTGGGGAAAGACTTTCCACCTTTAGAATCATGGAGCAAATGAAGATACAGCCTAGACTTAGCAGCTAGTTCACAGGGGAGAACCCAGGAGTAAAATAGCTGGAAGAAACTATCCAGGCTAAGAACAAATATCAGACACTAACCTCATATAATGGATTATTATTCAGCCATCAAAAAGAATGGAATCTCACCATTTGCAATGATGTGGATAGAGCTAGAATGTATTATGCTAAGTGAAATAAGTCTGTCAGAGAATAACAAATATCATACAATCTTATGCATATGCAGAATTTAAGAAAGAAAACAGACAAACATATGGGAAGAGAAACAGAAAAAAGGGAGAGGATGAAACAAGCCATAAGAGACTATTAATGATAGAGAACAAACTGAGGGTTGATGGAGGGAGCAGGGTGGGGGATGGGCTAGATGGGTGATGGGTAGTAAAGTGGGCACTGGTGATGAGCCCTGGTGTTGTATGTAAATGATGAATCACTGAATTCTACTCCAGAAACCAATATCGCACTGTATGGTAAATTAAAAAATGTTAATTTTTTTAAAAAAGAAATTATTTCTACTAAGAAGCCACAATTTCATTGAATTCATGAATTTTATGCCCCAGGGCATTGTTGAAAACAGTACAGCAATCATCTTGCAATTAGTGAAATTGAACAGCTGGGTATGATGGGGAAAGAGTGGAAAAGAGACCTACCATTGCCACTGTCACTTCAGGATGACTATGGGCATACTCAAAGCTAGGCTTCCTAAAGCTTATATTAGATATTTCATCATACTAGGGGGAGGAGAGAGACCTCACTAAATGATCCAGACAGTCACTGAACAAATAAACAAACAAAGAATAGGAGGTCCTGGGGTGGGGAGTCTGTCCCAAAGTTGATACAATATATTACCTAAAATGTTGAGTTCCCAACAAAAAAATTATAAGTCATACCAAAAAAAACAGAAAAATGACACGCATACCAGAAAAAGTAGGCAACAGAAACTACCTGCAAGTGCAACCAGATGTCAGATTTAACAGAAAAAGATTTCCAAACAGACATTACGACTATGGTCACAGGAAAAAACATCTTCATATAAGAAAGGGATGATGAGGGGCGCCTGGGTGACTCATAGGGTTGGGCCTCTGCCTTCAGCTCAGGTCATGGTCTCAGGGTCCTGGGATCTAGCCTCACTTTGGGCTCTCTGCTCAGTGGGGCACCTGCTTCCCCCCTCTCTCTCTGCCTGCCTCTCTGCCTACTTGTGATCTCTCTCTCTCTCTGTGTCAGATGGATGAATAAAATCTTTAAAAAAAAAAAAAAAGAAAGAAAAGAAAGAAAGAAAAAGATGATGACAATGTTATACCAAATAGAGAATACCAATAAAGAGATAGGAATTTTAAAAAATTTAATAGAAGTTGTAAGGGCCTGCTTAGCCAGAGTGAGCCATTTTGTTGTTTATGCAGTAAACTTAGATTGACCCTGCCCCCCCAGAGGAACTTACTTAGAAACAAGTCTGGGAAACCAGAAAAAATATGACTGACCAGCCCCTGATAACAGAGCCCATATACCAGGACGTGCCAGGTCAGGGGGAGGTAACAGAGACCAAAATACAAGGATGAGCCAAGCCAGGTAGAGACATCCAATCAGAAAAGCACCTCCCTAACCACCTAAGAATGTGGGTCCTGCCTTCTGGGTGCCAATTCTGACCAGAGAGATAGGCTGGTTCAAATAACTACTATAGGGTGAATTGTAATTCAATTGGCCACCTGTGTGTGGCCAGACTCAACCACATGTCCTTTACTCTATAAAAGTTAGTCTGTGAGGCTGGGAGGGGTCGCCTCGTTGCAAGAGACGGCCCTGCCCGGTCAGTTTGATTCTCGATGCTTGGCGCGGAATAAAGCTTTGCTTGACATTCGCTTTGTATCAGTCTCGCTCCTTTGACCATGGACCCAACAAAGTGATTATATCTGAAAGAGAGTGAACTGGAAGCTCCAGGCCTTCATTTACCCCAGGGAGACACTGAATTAACAACATATAAACCAAAATACCTCTATGAGAACTTCAGGAACTAGTTCAAAACCTACAGTCCCCAAGTGAATGCACAGTCAAGAAATGAAAGCTCATAAAAGGGTAGGTTCATAGCATTTTGCTCACCTTTGCCTCCCCCCTTATCTGGTACAGAGCAATTCAAACAGGAGGAAACCTCCTAATTTTCACCCCAACAGTTAGGATGGACAGAAAAGAGTGGGACTCATGTCCAGAGTTTCGGTTTGTCGGTGGGATGCCTGAGGGACTAGTTTCTGTCTCAGCTGATAGGGAACATGAATGAGAATGGCAGCATCGATTTGTCACCATTTTAGAGGTCACTGAAAACAGAGGCAGGTGCCACAGCACATTTAGAGCCAAAAGGAATCTGATGTTCCACAGACAGGTGGTAGGGAAGCAAGAGATTATGGGCAGAGGAGTAAAACAGATGCCAAGACCAAGAGCTTCCAAGAAGCAGGGAATGTCTTAGGAAAATTAAGACTGATAAAAACTATATAGGTGTGGAAGAAAACCACACACAAAAGCCTAGAGAAGATGCATCCCCAGAAAAAAGACTGAAAGGTCCAAAAACCTCTAACTGGGCTACCTGGTAGAGGTCTTCTACATAAACAATGGGAGAAAGCAGTTTTCAAATGCCCAAATCTCAACAAAAGATCACAAGGGATATAAAGAAATAGGTAAATAGGACCCAATCAAAGGACCAAAATAAATCTTCTGGACCTGACCCTAAAATAACAGATATCCATGGATTACCTGGCAAGTAATTTAAAACAATTGTCTTAAAGACACATGATTAGCTAAAAAGAAACACAAAGGCAACTAAATGAAATCAAAAAACAAAGAAAAAATGATAATATCAACAAGGAGACAGAAACTTTAAAAACTAAATAAATTCTGAGGCTAAAGGATATAATAATTGAATTGAAAAATTCACGATGCAGGTTGGAAATTTAAAGGGCAGAAGGAAGAACCAGTAAACTTGAAGACAAGTCATTTGAAATTAGCAAGTTAGAGGAACAAAAACAACAAAAGAAAGAAAACAAAGTAAAGAGAGCCTTACGGACTAAAAGATCACCATAAAGCAGACCAACATACACATTATGGAGTCCCAAAACAGGAGAGAGAAAAAGGGGCAGAGAGCACATTTTTTAAATAGTGAATGAAAATTTCCCAAGGTTAAGGAAAGAAATGGACATACAAATTCCAGAAGCTCAAATAACTTAAGGACAAATGCAGAAAAACTCGTACTGAGACACATTATAATCAAACTGCTTAAAGTCAAAGACCAAAAAAGAGTCTTAGAAGCAGCAAGAGAAAAGTGACCTGTGATATTCTAGGAAACATCTGTAAGATTATCAGTGGCTTTCTCAGCAGAAACCTTATATAGGGCTAAGAGGCACTTGTATGATATCTTCTCAGTACTGAAAGAAAGAGCAATCAAAAAAATATTATATTCAGCAAAACTTCCCTTCAAAATTAAGAATAGATAAGAATTTCCTAGATGAAGAAAAACTGAAGGAGTTCATTGCCACTAGATCTGCTCTATGAGAAATGCTAAAGAAATCTGCTCTATAAGGAAATGCTAAAATGTTACACCCTCAAGGTTAACAAATGGATGCTACACAGTGACATGAAGCCATGTGAAAATATAACATTCTCCCATAAAGATAAATATATGAATGTGTAGAGACTGAAATCATGTAATTTTGGTATTTTTAAATTCACTTTCAATTCTTACACAGTGTTTAAAAGGGAAGGGTATAAAGATAACAACAAAGCTACATTAATGGATGCTTAATATATCAAGATATAATTTGTGACACATCAGTAACATAAGGTGGGGACAGAGCTGTAAAGGAATAGATTCTACATGCAATTGAAGTTAAGTTGTTATCAGTTTAAAACAGTTAAAATTTTAAACTGTCTTACATAAGCTCCATGATCTCTCTCATCTCCACATAGAAAATATCTATACAAAGTACACAGGAGATGAAAAGGGAAATAAAGCATGTCACTACAAAAAAGAACCAGCAAAACACAAAATAAGAGAATAACAGAGGAAATCAGAATCAAAAACCTATAAGACATACAGAAAATTATTAAAAGGCAAGAGTATTTTGGGGTTTGTAGCACAAAGATATGTAAGATGAATAACAGTGACCACAAAAGGGGAGAGAAGTTATAGAGCTATACTCTATTATAGAGTAACATTTCTATATTTTACTAGAATTAAGCTCCTATAAATATGAAATTAATACTAATAAGTTAAATGTATATAGTAAATCTAGAGCAACCCATTAAAAAATTTTCAAAAACATAATGGAAAACATCATCAATGAAATTAAAATGCTATATTAAAAATATTCACTTGGGGCACCTGGGTGACTCAGTAGGTTAAAGCCTCTGCCTTCGGCTCAGGTCATGATCCCAGGGTCCTGGAATTGAGCCCCACATCAGGCTCTCTGCTCAGCAGGGGGCCTGCTTCCCTTCCTCTCTCTGCCTGCCTCTCTGCCTACTTGTGATCTCTCTCTGTCAAATAAATAAATAAAATCTTTTTAAAAAAATATTCACTCAATGTTAACGAAAGAAGTAAAGGAATGGAGGAACACAAAAAGACACATATACAGACATATATATACATATAAAGACATATATATAGTGTATATATATACACACATATATATATAAAATAAGATGGTAGAAATAAATGCAGTAATAATAAAGATAACATTAAATGTGAGTGAAACAGGGACACCTGCATGGTTCCTTTGATTAAGCACCTGCTTCTGGCTCAGGTCATGATCCTGGGAGACTGGGATCCTGGGATCAAGCCCCGCATCCAGCTCCCTACTCAGCAGGGAGTCTGCTCCTCTCTCTCTCCCTCTGCCTCTCCCTGCTGCTCATGCCCTCTCTCTTGCTTGCTCTATCTCTCAGGTAAGTAAGTAATATCTTTTAAAAATTTTTAGTTTAAATGTGAGTGAACTAAACTATCAAAAAAGAGATGCTGGATTGGATAGGAAAACATGATCCAATCATATGTTGCCTACAGAAGACACCCTTTAATTTCAAAGACAGAAATAGGTTGAAAGTGAAAGGATGGTAAAAGATTACACAAATAGTAACCACAGGGAAGTTCGAGTGGTTATACTGATATCAGGCAAAATAAACTTTAAAACAAAAGATGGTACTAGAGACAAGAAGAAACTTGTATAATGACAAAAAGAATCAATCCATTAGGAAGATACAATGGTTATAAATTAATATGAACCAGTAACAGCACCAAAGTAATGAAGCAAAAACTGACCAAAATGAAAGGAGAAATAAACAAGCCAACAAGCCATCATAGAGACTTCAATACTCCATTTTCAATAATGGATAGGATGACAGAAGATTAACAAAGAAATAGGGAACTTGAACATTATAAACCAAATATACCTAAAACATACCATAGAACACTCCTCTCAACAATAACAGAATATACATTCATCTCAAGGACACCTGGGACATTATAGAGGATAGACAATATACTAGGTCATGAAACAACTAAACAAATTTTAAATAATATAAAGTATGTTCTCTGACCAAAATAGAATGAAACTAGAAATCAGTAACAGGAAAAAATGTGGAAATGTAAAAACACATGCTAAAACAACCCACAAGTTAAAGAAGAAATCAAAGGAAATTATACATACTTTGAGATGAATACTAATGAATACATAATGTATCAAAACATGAGATGCAGCTGAAGAAAGGCCTGGAGTGAAATTAATATCTATAAATACCTATATTAAGAAAGAAGAAAGATCACAAATCAATAACCTAACATTCTACCTTAAGATACTGAAAAAAGATCACAGTAAAGTAAGCAGAAGAAAGGAAATAGTAAACATTACAGCAAAAATTAATGAAATCAAGACTAAAAACAACAGGTAAATCAATGAATCCAAAAGCCAATTATTTGAAAAAGTCAGCAAAGTTGATAAATCTTTATCTAGTTTCATCAAATGAAAGGAGTCAAATTATAGAACCTAAAATGAAAGAAGGGACATTACTACTGACCTTACTCAAAAAAAAAAAAAAAAA
This sequence comes from Mustela lutreola, assembly GCF_030435805.1. Lineage (NCBI taxonomy): Eukaryota > Metazoa > Chordata > Mammalia > Carnivora > Mustelidae > Mustela > Mustela lutreola. The sequence continues at coordinate 39,224,647 of NC_081293.1, forward strand.
AGAATTATGAAAGAATACTATAAACAACCATATACCAAAAACTGGATAATCCATATGAAGTAGACAAGTTTCTAGAAAGATGCAACTATCAAAACTTACTCAAGAAGAAATAGACTGGACTTGGATGGGAAGATGGTAGTGGAGTAGGAAAAGCCTAGGCTCATCTCATCCCACAAATACAATCAATAACTATCAAATCATCCTAAATACTCCAGAAATCAACCTGAACACTGGCAGGGTAAATTAAACAGCTAAAGTTAAAGAAGAGGCCACAGTGAAGAAATCAAGAAGTCTGGAGAGACAGATTGAGAGAGAAATGGATTATGGTAGAGAGGAAGCCACAATTGGTATGGATTATGGTAGAGAGGAAGCCACAATTGCAGAGAAGGGTGAGAGCAAGCCTAGGACACAGGAGTGTGCATGGGGGAAACAAATCCCCATACAATTGGCTTGGAAATTGAAAGGAGCTGAATTTCATGAGTTCTTGTAACCAGCAGGACTTAAAGCCTGGAGTTTTAAGTCAGCAGGCTTAAAGAGCCCAGAAGCAGTAGGGCTGCTCTTGGACAGAAGGCAAGGCAAGCCCATGGATATACAGCATGAAGACAGTGATCTGAAGAACACTTGGGGCACACAGTGAGGAGACTATTTGCTCATCTAAGAATGTGTCTCAGAGAGGCAACATTCATGGAGGGACCAATATAAAAACACAAGAACTGGCAGGTGCCATTTCCTTCCCCTACCCCTCAAGATACACAGAGCCACCGGTAGGAGCCGGCACAGCACCAACATTTGCTATCTAACTTGCTTACACCAAGCTGTGCCTTCCTATGCTTCAATGGAACTGCCCTTCCCTGTCACACTTGCCTCAGTCCCAGCATAGTGGGTCCCCTCCCCCTGAAGACCTGCCCACACTAAATCTCCAAACCCATGAGTTTTACAGGGCCTTGGTTCTGATGGCAGTGGCAACAGGTCTCATTTCACAAGCAGATGAGAGCACATCTGTTGAAACATTCAGGTCAGGGACCAACACTGTCCACAAAAAGCAAAGAGAGCCTCTGCAGATGACTGGTCTAAAGGACAAAGCAGCCAGATGATAATAGCAGAGCACATAGAGCACACACTGCAGACACTCCTGGAAGTGCCAGGCCCTGGGGACACTACACTACAGAGCACTACTGGACCTCTTCATAAGTCCATTACCCTCAAGAACAGAAAAGTAGTTAGCCTTCCTAACACAGAGAAGCAGGCACAGAGATTTAGACAAGATGAGAAGAGAGAGGACTGTGTCCCAAATGAAAAAAAAAAAAAAAAAAAAAACAGGACAAAGCTATGACAAAGCTAAGTAACAGGGCTGATAGAGAATTTAAAGTAATGATCACAAAGATACTCACTGGAATACAAGAAAGAGTGGAAGACATCAGTGAGAACTTTAACAGAGATAAGGAATAGCATAGCAGAGATAAAAGGCTCAGTAAATGAAATGAGAAACATGCTGGATGGAATGAACAGCAGTCTGGAAGAAGAAGAGGAACAAATTAATGACACAGAAGATGAAGTAATAGAAAGTAATCAAACTGAACAAAAGAGATAAAAAAGAATTATGCAAAGCAAGAGGAGACTTGAGGAACTCAGTGACTGCATCAAACGTAATAACCCTCAAATTATAGGAGTCCCAGGGCGCCTGGGTGGCTCAGTCGTTAAGTGTCTGCCTTCGGCTCAGGTCATGATTCCAGGGTCCTGGGATCGAGCCCCGCATCGGGCTCCCTGCTCAGCAGAGGGCCTGCTTCTCCCTCTGCCTGCTGCTCCCCCTACTTGTGTGTGTGCTCTCTCTCTCTTTCTCACTATCAAACAAATCAATAAAATATTTTTAAAAAAAATTATAGGAGTCCCAGAAAAAGAAGAGAGTGAATAGGGGGCAGTGAATTTATTTGAAGAGGTAATAGCTAAAAACTTCTGTAATCTGGGTAATGAAACAAATATCCATTTCCAGGAGGCACAGTGAATTCTCCCCCAAAAATCAACAAAAACAGGCCCATACCAAGATATATTATAATTAAAATGGCAAAATATAGTGATAAAGAAAAAGATTTTAAAGCAGCAATACAAAAGAAAACAGTTACATACAAGGGAAACATCATAAGGCTATCAGGGGATTTTTCAGCAGAAATTTTTCCAAGACAGAAGAGAGTGGCATCATATATTCAAAGTGCTGAATGGGAAAAATCTGCAGCCAAAAGTACTCTATCCAGCAAGGCTATCATTCAGTATAGAAGAAGAGATAAAGACCTTCCCAAACAAAGGAAAACTAAAAGAGTTCATGACCACTAAACCAGCCCTACAAAAAATATTGAAGGGAGTTTTTTTAGTGGAAAGGAAAGATCAAAAGTGACAACATGAAGGTAGGCAACATAAAATCCAAAAAAATGAGTATTTTTGTAAAATACGCATTAAGGAACTCACAAAAGAAAAGGATGTGAAGTATGACACCATATATATAAAACATGGGAAGGAGAGAAGCAAAGAATGGATTCAAACTTAAATGACCATCCACTTAATATAGACAGTTATATATAGAAGTTATATACAAACCTAATGGTAACCACAAATCAAAACCACTAATAAATATGCAATGAATAAAAAGAAAAAAATCCAAATGTATCATCAAACAAAACCAGCAAACCATGAAAGAGAAAAACAAAATAGGATCAGAGAAAATCCTCAAAAACAACCATAAAACAGGTAATAAAAACACTCTCAATCATAGAGAACAAACTGATGGTTACCAGAGGGGAGGGGAGAGTAAGGGGAATAAGTGAAATAGGTGATGGAGATTAAGGAGTGCCCTTGTCATGATGAGCACTGGGTGATGTATGGAATTACAGGATCACTATATCATACACCTAAAACTAATACAACACTGTATATTAACTAACTGGAATTTAAAAAAAAAAAAAGACTACGAAAATTTGAACAGGTGAGGAATTGCTTCTTATGGATGAACAAAAAAAAATGGTTTCTTGAGAATGGAATGGAATATACTCCTGGTGAAAATGCTGTGAAGTTTTCTGAAAAGACAACAGGGGATAAAGAATATCACATAGACTTAGTGACAAGATTGACTCCAATTTTGAAAGAAATTCTACTAGGAGTAAAGTCCTATCAAACAGCATCACATGCTAGAGAAATCATTTGTGAAAGCATAAGTAGATCAAGACAACAAACATCATTCTTGTCTAATTTGAATAAATTGCCACAGCTAGCCCAACTTTCCTCAACCACTGGCCTGGTGAGTCAGGATCTATCAGATCAAGGCTATACCTTCCACCAGCAGAAAGATTACAACTCACTGAAAATAAGGATGATGATTATCATCTCTTAGCCGGGCATTGGGCTCTCTGCTCAGTGGTGAGCCTGCTTCCTCCTCCCTTTCTGCCTGCTTCTCTGCCTACTTGTGATCTCTGTCAAATGAATAAATAAAATCTAAAAAAAAAAAAAAAAAAAAAGTAAAAGTGTAGAAAAAGTCATATCATGCTAAAACTGATCAAAAGAAATCTAGATTAGCTTTATTAATAGCAAAGTAGATTTCAGGGCAGAAAATATTATCAGGGATAAAGCAGTTATTTCATAGTGTTAAAGCGCTCATTTAATCAAAAGGGCATAACAATTCTAAACATTTAGGTACATAATAAAAGAGCTTCAAAATACATGAAGCAAAACTGATAGAACTGCAAGGATAAATACAGAAATTCAAATGACGGTCAACGATTTCAACAACCTTCTCTGAGCAATTGATAAAACGTGTAGAGAAAATAAAGGTAAACATTACTGTGACCAAACTTGATCTACCTGAAATTTTCACTCCAAGCAAAAATAGCAAAATAAACCTTGTTTTAAAGTGCACGTGTTTACCAAGACAGTTCAGAGTCTAGTCTTCAAAACAAGTCTCAAAAATGTCTTCAAATCCAATATACAAGTAGGTTATTGGAACACAATGAAATTAAATTAGAAATCAGTTAAAAGATGTCTGAAATATACTCAAATATTTGGAAGTGAAATAATAAAATTTTAAATAATAACACAATGAACAAAGAAAAAATTAGAAGAAACAGATTCTTACTATAGAGAAAAAACTGATGGCTGCCAGAGGAGAAATGGGTGGGTGGTTGGGGGAAATAGGTGTGAGGATTAAGGAGCACCCTTGTACTAATGAGCACCGTGTTGTATGGAAGTGTCGAATCACTAAACTGTACCCTGAAACTAATACTACATTGTAAGTTAACTGACTGGAATTTAGATGCTTGTTCCCTTTGTCATATTAGGGAAATTCTCTACAATAATTCTCTCCGATATACCTTCTGCTCCCCTCTCTCTTTCTTCTTCTGGAATCCCAATTATTCTAATGCTGTTTCATCTTATGGTAACACTTATCTCTCGAATTCTCCCCTTATGGTCCAGTAGTTGTTCATCTCTCTTTTGTTCAGCTTCTTTATTCTCTGTCATTTGGTCTTCTATATCACTAATTCTCTCTTCTGCCTCATTTATCCTGGCAGTAAGAGCCTCCATTTTTTTATTGCACCTCATTAATAGCTTTTTTAATTTCAAACTTGGTTGGATTTTAGTTCTTTTATTTCTCCAGAAAGAGCTTTTATTTCTCCAGACAGCGTTTCTCTAATATCTTCCATGCCTTTTTTGAGCCTGGCTAGCACCTTGAGAATCGTCATTCTGAACTCTAGATCTGATATATTGCCAGTGTTCATATTGATTAGGCCCCTGGCCTTCGGTACTGCCTCTTATTCTTTTTTTTGTGTAAGTTTTTCTGTCTTGTCATTTTATCCAGATAATATATGAAGGAGCAAATAAAATACTAAAAGGGTGGCAAAGACCCCAGTAAAATGTGCTTTAACCAAATCAGAAGAGACCCCAAATCATGGGGGGAAGAAAGGGGATAAAAAGAAGTTCAGGGAAAAAAAATTTTAAGAAAATATATATATTAGACTGGTGAATAGAACAGGGTCACCCACTTAATTTGGGGAGTATTTTGATCTCTTAGAAGACCTCCCAAAACTTTAAAGAATAAAAAACATATATAAGTGTAAACACAATGAAGGGTGGAATATGACTATAAAGATGAATTTTTTTTTAACTTCTAAAAAAGTAATTGATAAGATAAGTGGGTTGGGAGAATAAAGAAAAAGAAAGTGGAGAGAATTTGCTCAGGCTAGAGACTAGAACAAAGCCCTGTGCTAGATTTAGGGTATATTTTGATCTATTAGAAGAAGTTGTATCCCGAATTTTTTTAGAAGAAAAAACCCTATGTGTATACAAAAAATAAAGTTAGATACAATGAAGGATAAAATATGACTATGGGGCGCCTGGGTGGCTCAGTGGGTTAAAGCCTCTGCATTCAGCTCAGGTCATGATCCCAGGGTCCTCGGATCGAGCCCCACGTCGGGCTCTCTGCTCAGCAGGGAGCCTGCTTCCCTTCCTCTCTCTCTGCCTGCCTCTCCGTCTACTTGTGATTTCTCTCTGTCAAATAAATAAATAAAATCTTTATTAAAAAAAAGATTTTTTTGAAAGGTGTTAAGATAAACTAGTTTAAAAATGTTAAAACTTTTGGGGTGCCTGGGTGGCTCAGTGGGTTAAAGCCTCTGCCTTCGGCTCAGTTCATGATCCCAGGATCCTGGGATCGGGCCCTGCATCAGGTTCTCTGCTCGGCGGGGTGCCTCCTTCCTCCTCTCTCTCTCTCTGCCTGCCTCTCTGCCTATTTGTGATCTCTGTCTGTCAAATAAATAAATAAAATATTTTTTTTAAAAAAGTTAAAACTTTTTTAAAAATTAGCAGAAGAAAAAATAAAATTAAAAAAATAATAATTAACTTTTGCAAGAATCATGGAGAGACAGCCATGAATTCCATGCTTTGATTTTTCCTCCTCTGGAATTCTGCTGTTCTCCTTGGTAAGTGAACTGGGTCGTGACAGGATTTCTTGCTGATCTTCTTGGGGAGGGTCCTGTTGTTATGATTCTCAAGTGTCTTTGCCCAAGGCAGAATTGCACCACCCTTACCAGGGGCCAGGCTAAGTAATTCGCTTGGGTTCCTTTTGGGAGCTTTTGTTTTCTTAACACTTTCCTAGAGTTTGGAGGACGGAGGATGGGAATGAAAATGGCAGCTTCCCAACCTCCAGCCCTGAGGAGCAGAGAGCTCAGACCCCACTCCTCAGAGCACCCTTGGAGAAAAGTGCTCAGTCCCTCCTGTCTCCTTGGCCTCTGGCCACGCTCTGAGCTCATCTAGCCTGTGGGCAAGCAAACTAACTGGAATTTAAATAAAAACTTTTTTAAAAGGGAATTTCTAACTAAATGAATATGAAATAAACTATATCAAAATTGTGAAATGCAAATTCAAGCTATATTTAAAGGAACATTTTTTATTAAATATATTTTATTATTTTTATTAACATATAATGTATTATTAGTCCCAGGGGTACAGGTCTGTGAATCGTCAGACTTACATACGTCACAGCACTCACCATAGCATATAACCTCCCCAATGACAATAATCCAACCAGCCTCTCCCCACACCCCTCCCCCCAGCAACCCTCAGTTTGTTTCGTGAGATTAAGAGTCTCTTATGGTTTGTCTCCCTCATCCCATCTTGTTTCGTTTTTTCCTTCCCTAGCTTCTTAACCTCCACTTTGCCTCTCAACTTCCTCATATCAGGGAGATCATATGATAACTGTGCTTCTCTGATTGACTTATGTCATTCACATAATACCCTCTAGTTCCATTTACATCATTGCAAATGGCAGGATTTCATTTCTTTTGATGGCTGCATAGTATTCCAATATATATATATATATATATATATATATATATATATATATATAAATTTCTTTATTTAAAGGAACATTTCTAATACTACCTGCACATTTTATAAAAGAAGAAATGTCTCAAATCATTATCTGTCTCATTTTTTTAGAACTAGCAAAAGGAGGAAATTAAACCCAAAGTAAACAGAAGAAGAAATATTAAAGAGCAGAGAGGAAAAAATTCATAAAATCAAAAACAAATCAGAAAAACCTATTAAATAAAAAGTCTGATATGAAAGTCAATAAAATTGATAATTCCTTACCCAAATTAATTAGGGGAAAAGAGACAAATTGCCCATATCAGGAATGAAAGAGAGGTTTCAATACAAGCTCTAAAGACATTAAAAAGATAATGAAGGAATAGTGTGGAAATGGTATGCAAATAAATTCCATGACCTAGCTGAAAAGGACAAACTCCTTGAGACACCTCCAAAGTGCACTCAAGAAGAAATAGATAAGCTAAACAGTCCTATATATAATTTAAAAATTGAATTTGAGGGGTGCCTGGGTGGCTCAGTGGTTAAGCCGCTGCCTTTGGCTCAGGTCATGATCTCAGGGTCCTGGGATCGAGTCCCGCATCGGGCTCTCTGCTCAGCAGGGAGCCTGCTTTCCTCTCTCTCTCTGCCTGCCTCTCTGCCTACTTGTGATTTCTCTCTGTCAAATAAATAAATAAAATCTTTTAAAAAAAAATTGAATTTGAGATTTACAACTTTGCCCTCAAAAACACTCTAGACCCAGGAGTCTTTACTGATAAGTTTACCAAACATTTTTTTTAAATAATGCCAATTCAATACAACTCTTCTGGGACATTGAGGATGAGGAAATATTTTCTAACTTATTGTATGAGACCAAAGTTACCCTAGCACCAAAATCAGATAAAGTAATTACAAAAAATAAAAAATTATAGACCATTATCCTTCATGATCATAGATACAAAAATTCTAAATAAAAGTTCAGTCAATCAAACCCTACCAATATATAAAAAAGATAATATACCACAATCAGTTGGGTTTTATCCTAGCAATGCAGGGTGGCTCTAACATATGAAAATTAACCAATGTCATTCATTAAACAAATTAAAAAGAGAAAAACCATAAAATCATCTCAACAGACAGAGAGAAAAAAATTTACAAAATCCAACATTCAATGTCCATTCATGATAAAAATCATCAGAAAACCAGGAATTGAAGGAAACATCCTCATCCCAAAAAAATGGCTTCTGTGAACCCTACAGCTAACATCATACTTAATGGTGAAAGACCGAATGCTTTTTTCTGAAGATCAGGAAAAAGACAAGGATATATGGGTTTTCACAGTGTGTTTATAGAAGCCAACAAACCTTTGGATTCTAAAACAAAAACAAAGAGAAAACAAGCTGCTAGAACAAATAAGTGAGTTTAGTAGGAGTGCTGTAGGTACAAGATCAATATATAAAAATCACTTGTGGGATGCCTGGGTTGGTTAAGCAGCTGCCTTCAGCTCAGGTCATGATACCAGCATCCTGGGATCGAGTCCCACCCACATTGGGCTCCTTGCTCGGCAGGGAGCCTGCTTCTCCCTCTGCCTCTGCCTGCCATTCTGTCTGCCTGTGCTCGCTCTCTCTCTCTCTCTCTCTGATAAATAAATAAAATCTTTTTTAAAAAATCACTTGTATTTCTATGTGCTAGTAATGAATGGCTAGAAATTAAAATTACCAACTTATTACTAAATATATAAAATATCAGTATTTATATAGAGAGATAAATCTAATAAAAGACATGTAATATATGTACACTGAAAATTACAAAATATTGCTAAAAGAAATAAATAGGATATAATGAAATGAGGAGATACACTATGTTTGTGGATTCAAAAATTCAATTGTCTCCAAATTGACCTGTGGATTTAAAACAATCCCAATCAAAAGTCCAGCAGATTTTTTTATAGGTCTTGCTAAACTAGGTCTCAAATGTATATGAATATGCAAAGGATCTAGAATTGACAAAATAACTTCGAAAAAGGACAAAGTTGGAGAACTACCTACCACCACCTTACTTTAAGACTTACTTTGGTGAGGGCGCCTGGGTGGCTCAGTGGGTTAAGCCGCTGCCTTCAGCTCAGGTCATGATCTCAGGGTCCTGGGATCGAGTCCCGCATCAGGCTCTCTGTTCAGCAGGGAGCCTGCTTCCTCCTCTCTCTCTCTGCCTGCCTCTCTGCCTACTTGTGATCTCTCTGTGTCAAATAAATAAATAAAATCTTAAAAAAAAAATTTAAAAAAAAAGACTTACTTTGGTGAAAAGATAATACATAAGTAAATGGAAAGGAATAGTTAGCCTATAAGTAGATCTATATACACACAGCCAATTAATTTTGGAAAAATGTGCAAAGACAATTTCATAGAAAAAGGTCTTTTTCAAGCAAATGAAGCTAGAAAAATGGGACATCTACAAAGAAATGAACTTTGATTTATACCATATATTAGATACAAAAACTGACTCAAACTGACTCATAGGTTTAAATGAACAGAAACCTGAAACTACATGATTTTTAGAAGAAAAGATAGAAAATGGGGTTTTTTGATCAGTTAGGCAAAAATTCCCCTCATGCAATACCAAAAGCACAATCCATGAAATAGAAAATCTAATAAATTGTATTTCATCAAAATTTTGAAGTCCTGCTCCTCAAAATAAGCTGTTAAAAACAAATCCATGATTTATATAAAATATGTGCAAATCAAATACCTGATACAGGACTTACATGTAGAATAAAAAAGAACACTTAAATCTCAACAATAAAAAAGGAAACAATCCAGTTCAAAAAAACTGGTCAAGGGATTTGATCAGATAGTTCGCCCAGAAAAATATGAAAGACACAAAGAAGCACATGAAAATGTGCAAATGCCACTAGTTATTAGGGAAATGCAGACTAAAACCACAATGAGATATTAGTGTAAGCCTAAATGGTTAGCATTGAAACAACACACTTCACACTGACAACAAATGGCACATCTGGAACTCTCATACACTGCTGGTAAGAATGTAAATTATATAAACACTTTGGAAGACAGCTTGTCAGTTTCTTAAATGGACACTTACCCATCTTACCCAGCCCTTCTACTCCTGGATATTTATTTACCTTACAAAAACGAAAATGTATGTCCTTATAAAGACCTGTATGTAAATGTTGATATGGCTTTATTTCAATAGCCAACTGGAAAGAAAAATAACCAGCTGAACAAAAAATGAATTGTTCATCAACAGGTGAATGGATAAACAGCAATATACTCATACAATTGAATATTTCTCAATGATTTAAAACAATGAAAAACTAATACAATACAGTCACATTGATGAATTTCAAAGTATCCATACTGAGTGAAGAAAAAAAAAAAATCCAGAAGGAAAAGGGTACACACGGTAGGATTCCATTTATGTAAAAATTCTATAAAATGTATACTGATCTGTTGTGACACAAAACAGATCAGTGGTTGCATAGGTAAGGCACAGGGAGTGATTCCAAAAAAGCACGAGGAAACTTGGGGTACCTGGGTGGCTCAGTGGGTTAAAGCCTCTGCCTACGGCTCAGGTATGATCTCAGGGTCCTGGGAGTGAGTCCCCATATCAGGCTCTCTGCTCACTGCTCAGCAGGGAGCCTGCTTCTTCCTCTCTCTCTCTGCCTGCCTCTCTGCCTACTTGAGATCTGTCAAATAAGTAAAATCTTTAAACAACAAAAAAAAGGGCATGTGGAAACTCTTCAGAGTGATGAATACCAATTTTCATTATCATGGTGACTTCAGATGTGCTCAAACTTCAAATTGTACACGTGAAGTAGGTAAAGTTTGTTGTATGTCACTGACAGTAAATTGCAGTCACTTAAGAATCAAAAAAAAAGGACTCAGAATGGAGAGGCTGTGGTTCAAAAGAAAAAGAAAAAAAACTAATGGTAAGCATCAGACCCATTTAAATATGGACCCAGCACTAAGCAACTATGGAATTCATGGCTACAGGACACAATAAATAATAAACACAGTAATATAATTGTCTAGCACTGAAATTACTGTGACAAGGGATTTTGATAGATGTTGCCTAAATTGCCAACCAAGGGAATATTTTCACAACTATACCCATAATATTTTGGTATTTCATCTTTGCTAAGTGAGAAATATATTTTATTACTTTAACTGAAGGTTGAACAGCTTTTCATATGTATTAAAATTACACGGTTATTTTTTTTCTGTAATTTGCATGGGCTCTCGATATGTTAAGAAATCACCCTTTCATCTACCAGACATTACAAATAGCTTTTGTTTAATGTGTGTATCTATATGCATGCCTGTGGGTGCATAAATTTTGAATATTTTATGTAGTCAAATCAGTAAATGTTTCTTACTGTGAATTTTGTCTTTCCTGTCTTACTAAGAAAAGCTTTCTTTACTTTAGCATGTTAAAGATATCTAGTATTTTTCCTTGGTAATTTTAAGGCCTAATATTTTATACCTAAAATTATGAATCAGCAATTCCTCAAAAATTTAACATAGAATTATTATATAACTCAGCAATTACACTTCTGGGCATACACTCAAAAGAATCAAAGCAGGCATTTGAACAGATATTTACACACAAATGCTCAGAGCAGTATTATTCACAGGAGCCAAAAGATGAAAGCATTCCAAGTGTCCATTGATAGACGAATGGATAGATATTTGGTGTATACATACAATGCAATTTTATTTGGGTTTAAAAATGAAGGAAGATTCTGGCACATGCTACAATACGGAGGAACCTTAAATACACTTAAATACACTTCCCAAAGAGAGAAGGGAAAATTGTGGCTGTCAAGTTCTGTGAGGAGGGGGAAATGTACCTACAAAGTGCAGATCCCAATGTTGAGCACTATGGTTGGCAGTGGAGTCAGTTCTCAAAAGGCAGGATGCCTTGAAGACATTTCTGATACCTCCAAGAGGGATCTGGCTTAGTGAGGAAAGCAGGTGGCCCATGACATCCTAAATGTACCCACCATACTCTGTCCCTTTTGCTACCACCACTTGGGGGCATACTATTGAGATGAAAATCAGGAGGTTTTGTCTCCTGAATCATGCCTAACCACCCCCTTCAAGCTCATTCTGGAGCAGCTCTTAATTTTGCCAGCCAGCCCAGCTCTACAGGGCCCTTCAAAGACCAAAGATGTAAAGTGTTTGCCCCAGGGCTGGGTGAGGAAAAGGGTATGCCCCTGCTTTTCCTTCCATGCCAGGATTCCTTCTTTCACTCCCCAAGAATCCTTAGACTTGCCCCTGGGGAGCTGGCATCTTGTGTGAATGCCACCAGCCTCCAGTAATGGATAGGTGAGAAGATGAATGAGAACCATTGTGGTCACTCCATAACACATACTTACTGGACAAGTCACTTCACCTTCCGGGGCTTCTCTTTCCCAACTGTTGGCTGAGAATAACCACTAAAACTCACCTCGTCTGCCTCTCAAAGCTATCATGGGAGCACAATGAAGTCCATGCAAGAAAATGCTTTGTGCTGGGCAAGGAGATATGTAAGGGGTAACTGACACTATCATCATTGGTCTCACAGATCAAAAAGACTTAAACTCTAAAAGGTGAGGTTTTTAAATTCATTTTACTGATTGCACCTCCCTTCTCCCCTACAACTTTGATGAAAAGCTGGGACCCTAAAGTTAGCCCACTGAGAGTCACCACTTACTGGTCTGCCACTTAACTGGGGACGCAGCCTTGGGAATGTAACTTAGTTCCTCTTCCCCTCAGTTTCCCTATTTGTAAAATGAGGGTGAGAATAGTATGTGCCCAAATAAGAGTCAGGTCAGTTCCTGGCAGCATGGAGCCTCCAATAAAGGTTAGTCAACATCACACACATAATTGACATTTTGGGGTACTGGGTTTTAATCACACGAGACTATTTTGCTTTCTAAAGAGTTTTTCACTCTAAGAAGCACTTTCTTGGATGCTGATTGCTGTCCTCACCTACTTGAGACATTTAAACACATACACACACACACACACACACACACACACACACACACACACATATACACACAATGCCATTCGGGAGATATTTAAACTCAGGTTCCCTTCTCTGTAAAACTGAGTAATGATATTTACTTCCTGGGGGGTGTTATGAGAACAAATGAGATAGAGTATGCAAAATTTCTTAGCCCATAGTGCCTGAAAAATTCCTAGCTTCCTTTCTCCCCACCTACGTGTGACCACAAATCTTTGTGGTAGGAATCACACACTGAAAGTGAACAGAACTGGAAGATCTCGTGGTGCTCAGCCTCCAGTAGAAGACACAGACAATCAACTAGGAAAGACATACCACAGAGTCAGCCAGCCATAAGTGCAGTCATTATCAGTAAGAGCCACCCTGAACTCAGGAAGCTCCTAGAAGCTTCTGCCTAGCTACCAATTTTATGTTTTCAAAACTAACAAATGGCTGTAAACGGGAAAGAAACATTTTGAGTATGACCCCCAGGATGATGCCTGGGCAGATGAAATCATAAAGTGACCAAAAGTTAAGCCAGGTTCATTATATTATTAAAATCCCCATCCTGGGAGGGGCATAAGCTTCATTAACATAACACACTATGTATGCATAGGTATATTTTCTGAATGGGCATATGCTTCTTTATGCCTGCCCATGATGTGCGATGATGGGACCTCCCCTTCTGAATATTCATCCCAAACCCTAATAAAAGGAACCTGCTTAACCCTGTTTGAGGAGTCAAGGCTTTGGAAACCATTCCCCATGATCTCCTTGTTTGCTGCAAATACAGACGACTTTGTGAGGCAACTCCACCTGGTGGAGGCTCTGTCTGTAACTCACCCAGGAGCAGACCCACACTGGCTCAGTGAAAACAGTTCACATGGCATGAAGGGAGTGGTCTTTTCAGACAGGAGGTTAGGGCAGGCCTCTCTGGGGAGAGGCGACGATGCTCAGTCCCCCTGGAGTGAATTAGTCCTCTTGTGCTTGTTCCGTTAGGGTTCATAGAGATAATCTCTTGTGATTATCTGATGTTGGGATGAAAAATATCACATAGGTTTCAGCCTGAGTATGAGAATTATTCTTCATTTTGAAAAAATACACTAATCACAAATATAACAAGTGTATTTGAATCTCGTCCTTCATGGATCAGAAAGTATCTCTATACTCGGTGGTTAAGTTCCAAAGGGAAGAATGTCCACTAGGTTTGTCTTCCTAAGCAAAATAGTTGAACTGGACCACAGAGGGTAAACCTACCTGGGTCTTAGGAGAGTATAAAACAAGGTAAGGTAGTATGGGGTGCCCCATCCCACTTCTTATATATAACAGCCTTGCAGATTAGGAGAGGGAGCAACCAGCAAAGGCCTGATCTTGTTCTGAAATGCACAAAATGGGAGAAAGTGGGGGTTTGGGGGAGTACTCATTCAAAAGGGCCTGAACTCTGACCACAGACTGAAGAAGGAGCAACAGGCTTTTTCATCATTATCCTTTCAGGATCTTACAAGGAGTCACTCTCACAACTCAGTCTTATTCTTCTTATTCTACCTGGGAAAGCCTCAAACAATGGGGCTGGAGAAGCAGGTGACATCCCCCTGAGGGGAACTCATCCAGGACTAGGAGGTCATCTATCCAATGGCAGGGGTGGGGAGGTGGGGTTCTGGACAATATTTTTTCTTTTTCCTTTTTTTTCTTAATTCCCGGTGAATGAGCGTTAGTCAGTGCTTAATTCTGATTAACTATGCAAATGAACTGGAAGAAACTGAAATGAGCTACAAATGTTTGGGGATCACCCAAAGAAGGTGTGGTCCAGGTGACAGATGGTAACCACACTTATTATGGTCATGGGCATATCGTCATGTATGAAATATCAAAATCACTATGTAGTATACATGAAACTAATGTCATACATATGCCAACCGTACCTCCATTTAAAATGTTTAATGAGAAAGAAAAGAAAGTGTGTATCTATGAAACAGTCTCCAGAGGGAAATGACTACTCAGAAGGACCTGTTGACAGTCACATCCCCTGGCCAGCCAGGGCACCAGAACCACGCTGTCCAGTGGCAGTCATTAGTGCCATGGCTACAGGGCTTCCTGTATGCATGCCACGAGTTCCACTCCGTGACTCAGGACATCATGAGACCCACTAGAGGGGAAGTTAGAGCTGCTCTCTGGAACTTGGGCTCAGGCTGCCTGTCTGCTGTGCCTGCCACAAAAACCAGACTTTCCTAGCAAGTTTCAGGTTCTCCAGTTACTCAACCTACCACGGATCTACTTATAGCTTCTCTGTGCCTGACATCATGCAGGAGACCAAGAGATGAAGAAGCTACTCTCTCTGCCCTCACATACTTCAGGATATGTTGAGGGAGATAGAGACAGAAGCAAGTGCCCATGGGACAGAGGGTCAATGTGCCAAAATATGGGCAGGAGCAAAAGTTGTGGGAGCTCAGAAGACATGCAACTAGCTCTGCCAAGGAGAGTTCCACAGAAGAAGCAACACTGGTGTCATTTCTTGGAGGAGGAAATCAAGAAGCCAGGAGTACTTCAGACAAAGGAAGGAAATATGCCAAGGCTTCAAGGGGTGAGAAGAAGTAGTGCTCAGGAAAGAGCAGAATAGTTGAAATGTAGCATGAGGTCAGTTTTCTCTGTCAGTGTGGCTAGGCTATACGACCCAGTCATCCAAACAAACACTAACCTAGGTGTTACTGTAAGATATTCTGTAGATGTGCTTAATATCTCTAACCTTTTGACTTTATGTAAATAGAGACTATCCTGGATTATCTGGGTGGGCCTGATCCAATCAGTTGAAAGGCTTTAAGAACACAACTAAGTTTTCTCTGAAGAAGAACAAATTCCTCCTGTGGATAGCTGCTTGGCCTTAGAGCTCCCAACCTGCCCTTCTGGATACCCTGACCTATAGATTTCAGACTTGTTTACCCAACACCCCCAGTCACATAAGCCAATTCTTACAATAAAGCTCTTCCTGTATACACATATGCTTCTGATCCTATGTCTCTGATGGAACCCTGACCAAAACACATGGGAAGGATGGAAGAGTGAGTGAACCCGTGCCCTTGCAGGGAGGCAAGACTGTGAAGGACCAGTGCATAGAGTGAGTGCTTCACCCTAAAGGCAAATGATCCTTAAAAATGTTCCCACTTGTATCAAGGGCTTGGAGGATAGCAATGAGAGGTGAAAAGCCAATCAATCAGCATTTCCAATCCCTGCATTATTTCACTTTATGTTCAACCAGAGCATCTCTGCTTTTACCTGCTTTCGTGTAGGATTCCTTTTGAAAAAAGGATTCACTCTTCAGGTTGGAAAGCAAGGATGCAAGAAGCATTTCCAAAATGATGGCACGAGGAGCTCCGCAGACATTCTCCAGAGTGAAGCCACCATAACTGGTGAGAATCAAAAACAAAACAGAACAAAAAATATGAAAGTGAGGAGATATTGTCCTAAAGTCATACAGAAAATGAAGAAACACTTATTCAAGAAAAGCTGCTGACCTCAGTAAGAGTATTGAGAATCTGTGGCATTTTAGCCTTGACCCACTCCCTTTCTTCCATCCACACAGCCCTATAAAACAGATACTTTACTCTGGGGACGTCCAGCAAAGAAGATAAGGCTCCCTCATCCCTCAGCCCAGCCTATAGTGGTTATAGTGCTTTCCAGGAGGCAAAGACCACCACAATTTTTCATCTCATCTGGCTCTATGTTACAAAAGCTGTATTCTAGCCAAGCTTGGCCAAGAGGTTGAAAGCTCCTCTCTGGCTCCCAGTCCCTACCCTTAGGGCATGAGCTCTCTCTGAGGCCCAGCAGGCCAAGAATACTGTGGTCTGAATGTCCTTACCCCCAGGTTACTCATAATTGGGGAATGCCATGCCACGAGAGGAGATTCCATGCCACGAAAGGCAGAAAAACAGGGACTACTGCCCCACTCATAAAGAAGGGAAATCATCTGAAAAAAGTATGCCATTTTCTCCAACCTACCTCCAGAGCAGGGGCATGGTACTGCCCAGAGAGAGAGGCAGATCATAAGAAAGTCTCCCTAAGAGGACTGACTTTATTTGGAAGAGAGCATGGGGAGGTTCAATCTAAGGATGCTATCAAAAACAGTAGAGATTTTGGCAGGAAGCGATTAAGAGGAGACACCGGCTTACCGGGAGCAATAATCCAAAGTATAAACCAACTAGAAGGATACAATAGAAACCAAGAAAGGAGACCACCATGAAAAGTTTTCATGGTTGAAATGCTGAAACAGGTTGAAACAAACTTCAAATACAAGTCTCAGAGACTACTGCTGTAAAGGCTCCAAATTTATTTGGATCTTACCATGAAGCAATTTATTCCCCAGGGAACTGTCAAGAACAACTGCAATCAGTCAGCAATTAAAATAGGATTAATAGTAGGATGTGGTACCAAAAGAGGCAAAAAACTTAGCGGACAGGGAGAGACACAGAGAAAGAAGTGCTAAGAACAATACAAAACAAAACAAAGAAAAAAAAAAAAAACACATTGTCATCCCGCTTGAGAATACACGTGCCCAAGTCTGCATCCTGTGGAGTGACAGCAGAGCCCCCCATACTGCAGAGGAAACAGACTTCACTGTACCGACCAGTCAAGTCAATAAAAAATAAACAATCAAATGAGAGCAACACACACATCGACCAACTGAATAGAACAGAGAGTCCAGAAACAAACCCATATACGTGGCCAACTAAACTATAACAAGTGTGCCAAAAATACACAATGGGGAGGTGTGCCTGGGTGGCTCAGGTCATGATCCCTTAAGGGAGCCTGCTTCTCCCTCTCCCTCTGCCCCTTCCCCTGCTTGCACTCTTTCTATCTAATAAATAAATAAAATCTCAAAAACAAAAAAGAATACATAATAGGAAAAGAATAGTCTCTTCCATAAATGATGTTGGAAAAGCTGGATATTCACAAGCAAAATGATGAAAACAAGCTCTTACCTTACACCATATACAAAATTGACTCAAAATAGATTAAAGACTTAAATGTAAGGCCTGAAACAGTAACACTCCTAGAAGAAAACATAAGGAAAAAGTACTTTGACATTGTTCTTGGCAATCTTATTTGGATATGATACCCAAAGCACAGAGCAACAAAAGCAAAAATAAATAAGTTAGACTACATCAAACTAAAATTCTTCTGCATAGCAAAGGAAACAATGAATAAAGTGAAAAAAACAACCATTCAATGGAAGAAAATATTTGCAAACAATATACCTGATAAGAATTTAATCTCTAAGGGAAGCAAGGGCAAAATGAACTATTGGAACTTCATCAAGATCAAAACCTTTTGCACAGCAAAGGAATCAGTCAACAAAACCAAAAGACAACTGACAGAATGGGAGAAGATATTTGCAAACAACATATCAGATAAAGGGCTAGTATCCAAAATCTACAAAGAACTTATCAAACTCAACACCCAAAGAACAAATAATCCAATCAAGAAATGGGCAGAGGACATAAACAGACATTTCTGCAAAGAAGACATCCAGGTGGCCAACAGACACATGAAAAAGTGCTCCACATCACTTGGCATGAGGGAAATACAAATCAAAACCACAATGAGATACCACCTCACACCAGTCAGAATGGCTAAAATTAACAAGTCAGGAAATGACAGATGCTGGTGAGGATGTGGAGAAAGGGGAACCCTCCTACACTGTTGGTGGGAATGCAAGCTGGTGCAACCACTCTGGAAAACAGCATGGAGTTTCCTCAAAAAGTTAAAAATAGAGCTACCCTACGACCCAGCAATTGCACTACTGGAAAGATACAAACGTAGTGATCTGAAGGGACATGCACACCTGAAGTTTATAGCAGGAATGTCCACAATAGCCAAACTATGGAAAGAACCTAGATGTTCATCAACAGATGAATGGATAAAGAAAAGGTGGTATATATATACAACGGAATACTATGCAGCCATCAAAAGAAATGAAATCTTCCCATTTGTGATGACATGGATGGTTAGTGAAATAAGTCGATCGGAGAAACACAACTATCATATGATCTCCCTTATATGAGGAAGTGGAGATGCAACATGCGGGGTTTGGGGGGTAGGAAAAGAATAAATGAAACAAGATGGGATCAGGAGAGAGACAAACCATAAGAGACTCTTACTGTCACAAAACAAACTGAGGATGGCCTGAAGGAGAGGGGTAGGGAGAGGGTGGTGGGGTTATGGACATTGGGGAGGGTATGTGCTATGGTGAGTGCTGTGAAGTGTGTAAACCTGATGATTCACAGACCTATACTCCTGGGGCTAATAATACATTATGCATTTATAAAAAAAAGTTATTAAAAAGTATGAAAAGAAGATAGAATAATTTAATCTCTAAAATATATAAGGAACTCCTACAACTCAATTGCAAAGAAACAACTCAGTTAAAAACTGACAAATGATCTGAATAAACATTTTTTTCAAAGACATACAAATGACCAACAGGTGCATGAAAAGATATTCAACATTATTCATCAGACAAATGCAAATCAAAACGACAGTGAGGTACCACCTCACACTTATTAGGATGGCTACTAACAAAAAGACAATAGATAACAAGTGTTCACAGTGTGGAGAAAAGGGAACCCTTGTGCCCTCTTGGTGGGAATGTAAATTGATGCAGGAACTATGAAAACCAGTATGGAGATTCCTCAAAAAATTAAAACAGAAGTACCATATGATCCAGCAATCCTACTTCTGGGTATAGATCCAAAGGAAATGAAATGGGGGTCTGAAAGAGGTATCTGACTCGCATGTGCATTGTAGCATTATTCACAATGGCTAAGATACGGAAACAACTAAGTGTTTGTCAATATATATATATATGCATATGTGTATGTATGTATATGTATGTATAGTATATGTATGTGTATATACATATATGCACACAATGGAATACTATTCACCCATATAAAAGGAATTTTTGTCATTTGCAACAACACAGGTGACCCTGGAACACATCATTGTAAGTGAAATAAGCAAGACACAGAAAGCAAATACTGTATGATCTCACTTATATGTAGAATATAAAATGCCAAACTCAGAACCAGAGAAGAGAGCAGTGGTCCCCAGGGTCAGGGGTGCAGAGATATTGGTCAAAGGGTATAAACTTCCAGCTATAAGATAAATAAGTTTTGGATATCTATTGTACAGCATGATGACTACAGTCCATAACATTATATTGCATACTTGAAACTTGCTAATAGATCTTAAGTGTCCTCCCCACACCAAAAAAGCAAACAAACAAAAAACAAACAACTATGTGAAGTGATGGATGTCTTAATGGTTTGATTGTGGTAATCATGTCACGGTGTATCCATATCAAAACCTCACACTGTATACCTTAAATATATACAATTTCTATTTGTCAATTATACCTTAATAAAGCAGGGGAGAGGGAGGGACAAAAATAAATTGCATTCCTTCAAAAAAAAAAGGTAAAATATTCAGGAATAAATTCAATAACAAAAAAGCACACTGAAAACTATAAAACATTACTGAAATAAATTAGAAAAGATTTAAATAATTTGAAACATATCCCACATACCTCATTCAGAAGACTTAATATTAAGATAGCAATAGTTCCCAAATTGACCTATAGCTTCGATGTGATCCCAATCAAAATCCCACCTTATTTTTTTTTCTTTTTTGTAGAATTGAGAAGTTGATCCTATAATTTGTAAGAAAAAGCCAAGGACACAAAATAGCCAAAATGCTCTCAAAAAATAAAGAACAAGTGTGAATTCACACTTCCCAATTTCAAAACTAGCCATAAAGTTATAGTAATCAAGACAGTGTGGCACTGACATATACACATACTGGTCAAAGGTACAAAATTGAAAGTCCAGAAATAAATCCCTACACTTACAGTGAATTAAGGTACAAAGACAATTCAAGGGAGACTCATCAACAAATGATGCCACAACAACTGGATATTCACATGCAAAAGAAGAATTTGGATCGTTATATCACACCGCTCATGAAAACTGGCAAAACGGATTATAGGTCTAAATGAAGAACTGTAAGTATAAAATTCTATGAAGAAAACACAGGAGTCAATTTCTGTGAACTTAGTATAGGCAACAGTCTCCTAGATGTGGTATTAAAACCTCAACAACAAAAGAAGAATATATGTAAATTGGGCTTACTCGAAATTAAAACTATATTGCTTCAAATAGAACCATCAAAAAAGTGAAAAGGCAAACACAGAAGCAACAAAACACATATAGATAATATTGTTACATCCTATCCAGTATGTATGAACACTTACAGCTCAATAATAAAATAATAAAAAGTAAATAAGCTAATTTCATAAATGGGTCAAGAGCTGAAAATACATTTCTTTAAGGAGATATAGAAATGGGCAAAAAGTGTTGCTCAACATCATTAGCCATGAGGGAAATCCAATAAGATATTTGCAAATGACAGTACAGACAAAAGGTTGATATCCAGGATCTATAAAGAATTCCTCAAACTCAACACACACAAAACAGACAATCATATAAAAAAAAAAAATGGGCAGAAGATAGGAACAGACACTTCTCCAAAGAAGACATACAAATGGCTATTAGACACATGAAAAAATGTTCATCATCACTAGCCATCAGGGAGATTCAAATTAAAACCACATTGAGATACCACCTTACACCAGTTAGAATGGCCACAATTAGCAAGACAGGAGACAACATGTGTTAGAGAGGATGTGGAGAAAGGGGAACCCTCTTACATGGTTGGTGGGAATGCAAGTTGGTGCAGCCACTTTGGAAAACAGTTGGAGAGTCCTCAAGAAAATAAAAATAGAGCTTCCCTATGACCTGCAATGGCACTACTGGATATTTACCCCAAAGATACAGATGTAGTGAAAAGAAGGGCCATCTGTACCCCAATGTTTATAGCAGCAATGGCCACGGTCGCCAAACTGGAAAGAACCAAGATGCCCTTCAACAGACGAACGGATAAGGAAGATGTGGTCCATATACACTATGGAGTATTATGCCACCATCAGAAAGGATGAATACCCAACTTTCGTAGCAACATGGACGGGACTGGAAGAGATTATGCTGAGTGAAATAAGTCAAGCAGAGAGAGTCAGTTACCATACGGTTTCACTTATTTGTGGAGCATAACAAATAGCATGGAGGACAAGCGGTGTTAGAGAGGAGAAGGGAGTTGGGGGAAATTGGAAGGGGAGGTGCATCATGAGAGACTATGGACTCTGAAAAACAATCTGAGGGGTCTGAAGTGGCGGGGGTGGGTGGGAGGTTGGGGTACCAGGTGGTGGGTATTATAGAGGGCACGGATTGCATGGAGCACTGGGTGTGGTGAAAAAATAATGAATACTGTTTTTCTGAAAATAAATAAATTAATTTAAAAAAATTTTTTTTAAAAAGAGAGCATTATGTCTTAAACTCTGTTAGCAATCAAATATCACACACAAAAAATGGGTCAAACACTTTATCACATAAATCTTACAGGATATTAAATTGTTCAAATCAAGATAATTAATTTCTCTGCATTTCAATAAAATAAATTACTTTTGGCTGCTTAAAAAAAAAAAAAGATACCACTTCACAGAGAATATAATGTGTTGAAAAGGATGTGGAGAAAATGGAACCTTACAGATTGCTTATGAAAATGTAAAATAGTGCAGCCACTTTAGAAAACAATCTACATGTCTGCAAAATGAAGTTACCATATGATTCCCCAATTCACTTCTAATGATCTCCCGAAAAGAAATGAAAACATATGCCTATACAAAAATTTATACATGAATATTCATGGCATTATTATTCACAATAGCCCCAAAGTGCAAACAACTTAAATTTCCATCATCTGATGAATGCGTAAACACATTGTGACACATCCATATCCATAAAATGGAATATCATTTAACCACAAAAAAGAATAACTTACTAATGCAAGCTATAACATGCATCAATCTTGAAAACATTATGGTAAGTGAAAGAAGCCAGCCACAAAAGGTCACATATTGTATGATTCTACTCCTAGGAAATGTACAGAATTGGCAAATCTATAGACAAAAAGTAAATTAGTGCTTCCCTTTGCGGGAAAGATGAGGGGGGCAAAGGAAAGTGACTGCTAATGAGGTGGCAGAAATGTTCTAAAATTGATTGTAGTGATGGTCTCACAATTCTCTGAATACTACTAAACACCATTACTTTAAATGAGTGAATTGTATAGTATACAAATTACATCTCAATAAAGCTGGGTGGAAGGAAGAGAGAGAGGGAGGGTGGGAGGAAGGAAGGAAGGAATGCAAGCAAGCAATGATGGACTGTAAGTCAGGTAGTGAGATTATCCCATCTACGCTACAGGGAAACTACTCCGGTTAGAGAATCGGAGGGAGGGGGGCAGCTAGGCTAAAGACAGAGAGATGAGGTAGGAAGCCATTGTTATAGTCTGTGTAGGAGATCCTGAAAGCCTTAACCAGGACAGAGACAATAGGGACAAGATCTAGGGATATTTTAGAAACTACCCCACGATGCCAAAATTTCTATGAAAGCAACATTCCATGTTATACATTACAGTAAGTGGCATAAGTATAAATTACTACAGTCCTTGGAAAAGTAGCTTAATAACATGTTACAAAGGTCTCAGAATATTCATACTCTCTGGTCCGTTTCTAAATCCCTATCTTAAAACTTTTTAAAAATGTTTTAAGCACCGGGGTACCTGGGTGGCTAAGTGGGTTAAAGCCTCTGCCTTCGGCTCCGGTCATGGTCCCGGGGTCCTGGGATCGAGCCCAGCACTGGGCTCTCTGCTTGGCGGGGAGTCAGCTTCCTCCTCTCTCTGCCTGCTTCTCCGCCTGCTTGTGATCTCTGCCTGTCAAATGAATAGATAAAATATATTTTTTTAATGTTTTAAGCACCAAATATGTACTATAGCAATTAATGAGGGAAAGCAACATAAATGACGGGTAATAGTGGACTAATGAAAAGAAAGTGGTATATCCATATAATTGATTATACAGTTGTCAAAATATTTAAAAAGTAAAATTATGTAGGAAAATGCATGTTACAATACTAAGGAACATAGACATACAAAAAAATTACACACAATAGTGTGGTCCTAATGGTGTAAAAATGCCTAATAAGGAATATTTACTAACCACTTTTTCTACATGTTATGAATTTTGTTTATATATCCACTTTTCTCTAATTTCTACAATGACAATTTATTACTTTTGTCCAAAAAAAATATTGCACTTACTTTTTAAAGAAAAACAACAGCCATCTCACATTCTTAGATGTGAAGTCCAATTCCACAGCCATCCTTCACTACCCCCCTCACCGGGGGTTCCTGGAGCCTATCTCCTGCCTGGCAGGGATTGGGTTCCAATTCTGAGATATCTTCACCTGTGCATCTCAGCTATGACCATTCCTCCGTGTCTTATTTGATGCTCAGAGAACCCCTTCAGTGCCTATCTTTCCATGAATAAAGCCAGTCCGGCTGAAAACTGTCCTCATCTCAGACTGTAGAAAGTGGATCAGCAGGTTCCCTCTCTGCTTTGAGTGGTGGTCCTGCCAAGACATTGGAGGAAGCAGGATTTGCCACAAGGTGGAGCCCCGCATCCCAGAATGGGGAGCCAGTCTCAGGCCTGCCTTTTTGCACCTCCCAAACAGTGAGTGTACAAAGCCAGGGACTTGATGCACCCACCCGACATGGAACGAACTTATATTTTAATTCAGTTCAGCTCATTATCGAATGCGCACCACAGTCAGACCCAGTTCTTAAGTTGGGGGAGGAGGGGGGCGTGGCGCGGCGCGGCGCTGCGAGCCAAGAAAATGGAAAAGAAAGTTGGGGTAGGTGCAGGCGAACACAGAAGACATATCAGATTAGGTCACAGCAGTAGGAAGGCTGACCACCGATGGGAAGCTTCCTTCTAGGGCACAAAGCCTTCTACAAACATCTCTTTCAGGCCTTAGTCCACCACCTGTTGAAATCCGACCAATTTACTGGGCCAGGCAGCCTGCTCCCCAACTCCCAGCCATAACGTCTGGAACATGCTTGCTGTGGAGTCCACATCTTTCCCAGGACTTCCAGCCAGTGGTCCCCCTGCCCCCCGAAAAGCTATCACTAAGGAAGCCTAACTCCTTCCCCAGCCTCCCGCTTCCCCCAAAGTCCACTGACCTTCTCCAGACAACACCCCGGTGTTCAGACTTGTGTTTTCTTGTCCTGGCCCGCTCTGGCTGCCCCGCCTCCCGCAGTACACCGGCAATCCCTAGTCCGAGAGCGGCTGGCATCTGACTCACCTGGGTGCCCACGTGCAGCTTGCCCAGGTGACACTCAGCCAAGCCTGTGAAGAACCCAGAGCTGCCCGAAGTCTGTGTTCCAGATACCACTCTCAGCTCCGGTGTAGCCTCCTCCAAGAAGCCTCTCTGGTGTCCCCAGGTGAGTCCCCCTTTCCCCTGTAGACTCCCAGAGCACCCCTAGTCTAAGAAACCATGGCATGGGCAATCGCCTCAGGCACAACCAGAACCTGGTGAGAGTAGACATGACTCTCATTTTAAGGGGTCGTCTAGGGGCTTCCGGGAGCGTGGCGCTGAGGCAGGAAGGAAGGATGCAGGGTGAGAACAATGAATGGGAGGCTGAGTGAGTGAATGAACGGATGCAGGGGTGAGGGGACGGCAGCTGAGGTGTCCCCAGTCCCCAGGCGGCTAAAACAGACACCAGGCCCATGGGGTGAAAAGCAGGAACGCGCGACCCCTACCACGTCCGCAGCAAGTCCGAGCCCTCAGAGCGGCAGGGGCGGGGCGGGGAGGGGAGGGGTCCGGGCGGGGGCGGGGCCGGGCTTGCGGGGTCCCGGGAGGGTTGGGTCTGGCCTGGCGGAGGGCGGGGGAAGAGGCAGCTGCTGTGCGGACGCGCGTGGACCAGCAGCACCGAGGCTCCTGGAGTTCGCGTCCTCTGCCATGCCGTCCTACACCGTCACCGTGGCCACCGGCAGCCAGTGGTTCGCTGGCACCGACGACTACATCTACCTCAGCCTCGTGGGTTCTGCGGGCTGCAGCGAGAAGCACCTCCTGGACAAGCCCTTCTACAACGACTTTGAGCGCGGCGCGGTAGGGGCGCGAGGCTGGGACCGACCGGGCTGGGGACACCCGCGGCCCCGTCGGGGCGGCACAGAACGAGCCGGGGGAGCCCCGGGACCCGCTGGAGTGGTTAGGGACCGGGCTAAGGGAGTGTCCGGGACCACGTCCGGGGCGGCTGGGACCCAAATTCCGGGGCGGGAGGCTTGCAGGGTGAGGTCTGCAGCGCGCGGAGCTTCTCCCCCAGGAGAAGGTGCAAGGTCTGCTCTCCAGTTCACAGACAGGATTCCGAGGCTCTGAAAGGTCCCTTAACTGGGCAAGTGCTGTGGGCATGCTTGTGCCCCATTTCATAGGGCTCCTTCCACAGGTTGTGGTGTGTGGGGGTCTGGGGGGTTGTGCGGTCCTTGCCCTGCTGTGAAGCACAGATGGCACCTCGGAGCAGCCTCGAGCTTTGGGGAGAAGGCACAGGTCTGGAAGTTCAGAGACCTGGGTTGAATTAGGGCACCACTGCTAGTTCACTCTGCCTCATCACTGGACCTCAGTTTCCCCAAATGTAAAATGAAAGTGATGACTTCAAGCTGGTCCAGGAATCTGCGTGAGCCTAAGCGGGGCTGCTGGTCCAGAGTGGTATTTGTAGGTGTCTTCACACCCGGGTCCCTGGCATTCTCAGACAGGTCCCCAGCGGAATTTAGAGGGTAAGAACGAGAAAACTCAAGCAAGAAGCCTTTTGCAACCTGGAGATATCTGACTCCCCACAGAGTATTCTCCAGGGAATACTTGAGCCCCAGGTGTGAGGGCTCAGCGGAGCAAGAAGAGGAAGGAGGGCTTCCTTGTCACTAGATACTCTGGAGCTGGGGGAGTCCAGGGAGCAAAGGGAGCCAGTGTTTACTGTACCGCTAATCTGTGCTGCCAAGTACTATATAAGGCCATGCACAGGTGGCCACATTTATAAGTGAGCTCCTGATGCTGACCTGGGCAGGAATTCCAGCCCCGTGGCTTTCTCAGTGAGCATGGCAGCTCATGGTCTTTACCGAGCATTTAGTGACTTGCCCAGTCCACTGCCAAGTGCATAGGAAGTGCTCATTGTATGATTATTCTGACGGTCCCAACACTCTTTAGGTAGGTGTGCAGGGAATGTTCCCATCTGTCACCCCCCAGCTCCAGAACTGGGCCAGAAAGATTTAGACTTCACTAAATGTTCTTTTCGCCAATTAGTTGATTATTGGGTTGAACCATATGAAATTGCTCAGAGTTGACAATTTTTGATAAACAAAACCAGGAATTTCATATGGTTCAACTGAATTCTTCTCGGATAAAATTTGAGAAGTAGGTTTTAGGTAGAGGCTGCAGTAAGTAAATAATAGTTCACTCCTTTCCCCATTTCCAAACTTGGAGTGGGTTTGATTCCTTCCCCTAAGAGCTTCAGAACCATGTTATTAGCCAACTTGGCAATTAGCTAAGTTCGGCATGTTAGCCCAGCTCAAGCTCCCTTCAGGAAGAGCGAGGTGTTGAGTATAAATACAACCATTTGTTGTCTGGGTTCCCCCATTAGGGAACTGGGCCTGAGGACAGTGGGGTAGGAGGGAGGGCAATGAGACGTCCACTTGGGAAGATGACACCTTCTGCCATTTCTGAAGCACCTTCATTTACTTCCATTCTTTCATGGTTTTCCCAACATCTCAGGGAGGAAGACTGAGTGCAGACTACTTTCCCTTCATAAGGGGGCCATGGTGGGCCTCATTATCCTCTAAACACACCAGTGTGCTCATGCTGTGCAGCGCAGAGTGCCCCATATGCAGAGTCTACCCAAAGAAGACACTGCGGTGTGGCCATAACAGGGTCATTAGAAGAGGGCTGAAAGCACCGTTCTGTTCATTATTTCCCCTTGAGATTTCATTCAAATGACACTATGACTAAACACCTCAGTGAGCGCCCCAGAAGCAAATTTCAGGAGAGGTTTGCATGTCACATTTCCATGAGGGTGAGAGAGGGCGAGTTAGGAAGGCTGCTAGGCTGCAGAGGAATCAGCTGGGTCCTAAAGGCTCTGATAAAAATCCACTTTTGAGAAAGTTCCTGTTGGTACAAAGTTACTCCACACTTTGTCTTGCACAGCCCAGTGTTACTTCCCCATTCTCCAGCCAGTGGCTCTTTAAGGACAGTCTGTCCCTGTTGGGTAAAGGTGAAAAAGAACCCTTAGAGAAGATACTTGGTCTAGAGGAATTGGCTATCCCGTTTTACTTGGAAAAGTGTCCGAATCATTATGGTTAACAACAGTTACAGTCACAACAATAAGGACTGTTACCAGCTAGTTCAGTCATTTCTAGGTCTTTGGCACATCAACACCCACATACCTCTGTGCAGAATTCTGTCAAACAGTAGGACTGATTTCTTCTCCACAATTTGAGTTACAGAGCCCCACTTATCCTCATCAGAGTTCCACATACTGATTTGGGTCAGGACTAGGAATAGTTCTCCAAAGGTGAGACGCTCCTGTAAATGGTCTCTCCCTCAGGAGCTCCCCACTGCCTGCTTGGGAATGCCCAGACCATGGACCCAGACAGCTTAGAGACTGGCCTGAGGCTGGGCAAATTTGGAAAATTGATTTGTTTCCTTACTTCTTTTACCTGAAAGCTGTTCAAGGCAGATGGGATGACTTTTCTTGATCCAAAGATCTCGGGGAAGTCACTTGAGCCACTTTCATTCCAAGACAGCACTCTTAGGAAAGCTAGGGACAATACAGAAGTGTTTAATATATTGTCCTTGAATATATTCAGTGAGTATAGACAAGTCTTACAACTCTATGTACCCCTCATATATTCAGGGAATGTTAACCTTATTAATTTCTATGAAAACACTCTAGGATAACTCTTCCTCAATAATAAGAATTACTGATTAGTGAAGAATAAACATTTCCTTATGAACTTCCATCTATATTCCCCGTCTTCCCTCTCTGTCCTCTCTTCCTAGATTCTGCCTCCTGTTCCTCCTTTTCTTCCTTCCTCTACTCCCTAGTCCCCACCATGCCCCAGTGTCCCCCATTTCTCTCTTCTTTTCTGCTGCAATTTCTCACTCTCGCTCTGTCTTCCAGTACCCCCCACCACCCCGAGTTCCCTCTTCTCTTCTTCACAACATCCCCCTCTCCCTGCTCAGCCCCTCATTAGCTTCCACCAAGAAAAGCATCCCAGGCTGGGCCTCAGGTCTCTCTTCTGTCTCTGCTTGAGCAGAGAGATCCCTCTTCTTGTCCCAGCAACAACAGGGATCTGGGACAGAAACAAAACCTTTCTAAAAATGCTCATATAAAGATGAAATTAAAAAGTGACCAGCTAACACATGGATGAAATATTCAAAAGCCTTAAAACCATATAACCAATAAAGCATTGAAAGTAACAAGTGAAATCAGAAAACGGCCCTTCTGTGAGATAAGGCTGGGGAATTGCATGTTTCCCTGACTTCACGTCCGTCTTTAGCATCTGAGCACCTCTGGCCCAAGGAGCTCCAGGCTCTAACCTCCTCCTTCTAAATATGCATTCCCCACCTAAGGAGTCTTGCTCTCTGTTCTCTACAGATAAATGCCTTGCCCATTCCTTCCCCTCGCCATTGACCTCACCTCCGAAACCTTACCACTTGGCCTACTGATGCCTCCGCTCAGGGGTCTCCATTCTCTCCCACACCAGAAGTCACCCCGGAAGAGCTGTGTCTTTCCTTTCCTCTTCTCCTCCCAGCTCCTTGGGTCCTCCAGCCCTTTACTGGGACTCCTGCACCCTGGGGCTTCCTGGCTTCTTCCCAAGGGATTAGCACCCTGCAGTACAGATAAACTACTCAGCTGAAGTCCCGCAGCCTGGGGGTCAGTGCTGTCTGTGACCTCACCTATGCATTCTGCTCTCCCACTGACACACTGTGGGAAAGAAGGGTTCTTTCACTTTGCAGGAGGGTGCATTCTGGCAGCACAGATATGCTTGTGCACCTGTTAGGGACCAAGAAATGTCACCCCAGCACAGAGGACTGGCTCCTTGGTCCTCAGAAACATTCTGAGGACCCAGGCCCAGACCACAGGGCACAGGGAAGAGACTTCCACTTTCTGACCACAAGTGTCTGGCATCTTCAGTAACCGCAGCATGCGAGCTGCTCACTGCACTCAGAGCCAAGAGGTTTGCTAAAAATACCCAACTTCCCATTCCTCTTAGGAAGTCCTCCCTGGGGTTCCTCTGGCAGCTTGGTGGGAGAAGTTTGGAGACAGAGACCATGGGATCACATGCAGGATGAATCCCTCGGCCCTCCATTTACTTCACTATCACACTGAGAACTCTAGGTTCTGCCACCAATGAAAAAGCTCAAGGACTGGTGAAATCCGGCTTAGAAAGTACCTTGGCGGGGGGTGGGGGGGTACCGAGTGCAGGGCTTCCCAAACCTGCTAGTATATAGAACACCCGATGTAATGCTTGAGCTCTCTTGCTTCCTTTTCCTCTGCCACCAAGAGTTGCAGACACACAGATCACCCCAGAGCCTTGGAAGGGTTGCCTGCCCATCTCCCAGAGTCAGGAGCCTGGCAGCACAAAGCACTGAGCAGCTCAGGGACCTGTTGGGCCGTCTGCACAGGGCCTACGGTGGCACCTTCTAGCAGCAAGACCAACCTCAGCCCACCACTCCCACAGATCTCATGGGTACCGCTTATCTGATTTTCTTAACCCTTCAGTGGCTCAGTGACAGAGGATGCCCTAGGATGATGTGTATCTGTGCAACCTCTCTTATACCTGAGGCTCTTCATTTTCGCTCAGTTATTTGCTCCCCAGAGAACAAGGGAGACACGGAGTAGCTGTACTGGAAAGGTCTAGACTAGAACTCCATCTCTGCCAATGAGTAGCTGAAGTGGGACTTAGTAAGCCTCAATATCTTCGTCTGTGACACAGTCATGACTGCCCCTCATCCTCACGTCATTGTAGGGGTCCATAGCAATTGTCAGTAAGCCTTTTGTAAGATGTAAAGGGCCTCCAAGCATGCAAGGACTAGTTTGCCCTCTCCAGCCTGCAGGGCGGGAAGGCCAGCTGCCCCCCTGCCCTCATTGTGAGCAGGGGCAGCTGCAGGGGACTCTTACCAAGCACAGCCTAGCAGAGGGCATCCCTCCCTGGAGTCTCCCCTCTTCCAGCCCGAACCATGTGCAGACAGAAGAATGTCCCACTCTGAATGTGATGAATGTCCCCATCTATCCCTCACTAAACCTCTGTCTCCGTAAAGGCGGAGCCAGGATTTGTCCCCGTGTGTCTCCCAGGTGCAGCATGGAGCCTTGCCAAGGGCAGGCATTCAGACAGTGTCTTAGCTAAATGAACTAAGAGGTGATACAAAGACTCAGGAAACCCCCAAACAATCTGATTTGCCTTTTTCTCCTCTCAGGTTGATTCCTATGATGTGACAGTGGACGAAGAACTGGGCGAAATCCAGCTGGTCAAGATCGAGAAGCGCAAATACTGGCTCCACGATGACTGGTACCTGAAGTACATCACGCTGAAGACGCCCTACGGAGATTACATCGAGTTCCCATGCTACCGCTGGATCACCGGCGAGGGCGAGATCGTCCTGAGAGACGGACGCGGTGAGTGTCCACTCCGGAGCTTCCCAGGGACGGATGGACCTCGCAGGCCCTCCTTCCTCCAAGAACTGTATTCAGGGGAATAGCAACACTGCTGCTCTGAGCCTCCATGCACCGGCAGGTGGTGTGACCTTCCTCGGGGTACTAACAAGCCCCACACGCAGAGGGTGGAGGGAGAGGCCCCTGGCCGCGTGCTCAGCTGTCTTCCATTTGTGCTGCTGTCCTTCAGGGGCAAGCTTATGACTCCCTTTTTGCCGGAGGGTCCTTCATAGCACATGCCTGCAGGACATCTCCCTAGATGGGCAGTTTCCAGGGGAATTCTCCAGTTTTCCTCTTTGGGGGTCATAGTGGGGCTTGGGCTCCAGGGCATCCCACACAGGTCTGGGAGGGGAGGAGGTTGATAGGAGTGTCCCAAGTGCCAGCCTGGAGGGGCCATGGCCAGACCCGGCAGTCATTGTCACCAGTTGTTAAACCAGAAGTCCTACATTTTGCTAAAAAAGAACCTAAAATCTACCCTCTTAAGCAAGATCCTCCAGTGTACAGACCCCAACCCAGCACTTCCTTGGAAGAGCATTCCTCATAAGAGATAGGGAGTTGGCCTGCTGTGGAGGAACAGAGAGAGGGATGGATGGCAATGGTCAGCTAAGGCCACTCGCCCTCTGAATGACTCCCCCCTCCACACTAGCCTCTTAGCGTATGGGAGTCAAACCCATGCCTTGGCAAAATTCTATCTGACTTCAAGTCATGGCCCTTCAGTTTTCTCACACTCTAAAACCCGAATGAGAAATCTTCAAAGCTGTGTACCACTACAATAATAAGGAAGAAGACAGATGTTTTACCCATAAAATGTTTACTACTTCCTAGTCGAAAGCGCATTCCTATCACTAGATCATTAATTCTTCACAGAAGGTGAAGGTAAAATGGAAATGATTACTACCCCCATTTTTTATCTAAGAAAACTGAGACAGAGGAGGAAGTTCTTTTCTACTTCATGTTCTTAAACTATCAGGCCACATCCCCTTGCTTCTCACATGGAATTTAAGAAACCAAATTTTAAAAATATTTCCAAACTGAGTGAGTGGAGCTAGAAAGCTTTTTTTATTTTTGTCTCCTGGCCTCATGACAAAAAAAAAAAAAAAAAAAAAAAAAAAAAAAAAAAAAATCACAAAATTCACTCTGTCTTGTGGTGGCCAGAATATGAACAGTGGTAGACAAGGTTCTTCTCTTTCTCTAGTATTTGAAAAACACTAGCTCCTGGTCTCCTTCCTGCCACTCCCACCCAGGGTCTTGGTAGGACGGTCCCTCTTCCCGCATACCCTAAATCCCTTCCCAGCAAAAAAAGTATGGCCCATTCAAATGAGGGTGTTTAGAAAGACCAGTGTGCAGGGGAGCACACCAGTGTGGAAGCCATTGGCACTGCTAGTCCTGGTAGTGTGAGGGGAGAGAAGGAAAGCCAGATTAATCCAAGAAGGGAAGTGTCCTCGAGACGGTGCTCCCTTGGGAGTAGCTATGGCTCCCAGCAGAGATGCAGACACTGCATCACCGGTGCAGACACTGGGGAAGTTCTGAGAGAGGATCTGGGGAATTATGTCCTCTCCTCATTCTCCCACACCCTCCTCTCCCTGGTCAGGGTTCCCAGTGGCTAACCCAGTATGAAGCCCATCAGTGCAGTTCATTCCCATCAAGGACAAGATGAGGGTCTTCAGGGACAAGACAAGGTAGATCTGGAGGGACACCTAGGAGCTATCCATCCAGTTTGTTCCACTTATCGATTGCTGTGTAACAGTCTGGAGGCTTTAAATGGCCATTTTCTTCTGTGCATTATCTTATGGGTTAGAAATCTCAGTTTATCTGTGAGCCATGAAGCATTAGCTAAGGGGGAAGGACTAGAAGGCTCACTTTTAAGATGGTTCTTCCCACACATGCCTAGTGCCTCAGGGCTCCCTGGCCTCTCTTTCCACCTGGAATCTCATTCTTGAAGCTTTCTCTATGGCATTGGGCTTCTCATAGTTTGGCGGTCACAGGATAGTTGCACTTCTTATGCAGTGGCCGGCTTCCAAGAGCAAGTACTCCAAGAGACAGGAGGTGGAAACTGACAGTCTCTTCCTGCCCAAGCCTGGAAACTGGTGGAGGGTAACTTCCACCATATTCTATTGGTCCAAGCGATAGAATAGATCACAGAACATACCCAGACTCAAAGGGGACATTCCCCACCTCCTAATGGAAAGAATGTCAAGGAATTTATGGCCATCTTTAATCCATGACATAGCACAACAACCAACCTTGGGACAACTTGGAAATGAAGGGGCCCAGCCCATGAGTGACATGGTAACCTCTGCCATCTAATACTTTCCCATGGCACCTGGGGTGAACGTAATGGTCAGAGGCCCATCACTGTGGTCCTGGGTATCCAGAACACCTATGTGGAAAGATAGCTTCAGTAAGGCACTCATATCAGTGTTTTGGCATCAACCCCCACTCCCGAGCTTTGGGGCATTTAGTCTAGGTCTTGTCACCTAGTCACCTGCTATGTTCCCCAAAGTTCCATCAGTCACTGCAGTAAATGTCCAACACCCTCAGGGCCAGGAGAAATGGAGCTTACACCTTTTGAAACTTGGCACGTGCAGTTTCACATGTTCTGACTTACTCATACCACTGGAACTGAAGAGACCAAATTTCTCAGAGCCAGGTGCCAGAGAAAGAGGTGTATTAGAAATGATAAATGTCGAG
This sequence comes from Mustela lutreola, assembly GCF_030435805.1. NCBI lineage: Eukaryota > Metazoa > Chordata > Mammalia > Carnivora > Mustelidae > Mustela > Mustela lutreola. Next base: position 39,258,883 of record NC_081293.1, read on the forward strand.
TCCCCACGACAGTGTCTCCTACAGCCAGGGACAGCTATTGTTACAATTAATACTTATCTCGCCTTCACTGGCCTTTCACTCAGGCTGCACCTACTGGATGACTTTCCATCCCCACTGGAGAACAAAGAGGTGCCCTATTGATCTTCCTCTGTAGGCCCCAGTTCCAGCCCTGGACTGGATCTGCCTCAGCCAGAAGGGGTTCTGAGTGTGGGCTAAGAACTGGTGGGTGTTGGTCTTTAATGAGATAAGTACAGAGACTGAAAGTAGGCATTTACAAGCTTTTATAGTAACTTGCAAGGATTATCCTGTGACTGTTGCATCTTATAATAAAGACCGGGCTTTGTTTTAAATGTCCTTGGCTTGTTTTTTATTTCATTTTTCCCGTAGTTAATTTTTATTGCATTTTACAAAAATATCAGTCTGTGATGGAATGGACATTTTTAAAAACCACAGAGCTGGTGAAGCACTATTATAGGCCCCCTTTTCAGGAGATGTTCTGAAATCCTGCTAGTCTGGGCTCCCACTAACTGTTCACTGGATTTACCTTAAATATATAATATTTATATATATATAAGTAATATATATATATTTATATATGTATGTATGTATAAAGGGTAATCAGTAATGAGCCTCTCCTGCTCTAAAGGCCCTGAGCAGCTTGACCTTGCCCTTAAGCTACTTGCCCCACTCCTGAAATGAGAACCAAGACACCTTTGAATCTGGGCTAGAGGGAGGAAGAAGCAGCTCAGGTCCATCATGATTATAAGGACAATAATAATAATTATTGTGCCCACTTCCTGGGTGCCAAGCACTGTGTGAAGTACTCCCAAAATCCCCATCATGACCCCCAAAATAGGCATTATTATCTCCATTTTACATGTGAGGAAGCTAAGACAACTTGCTATATACCCAGTGCTTGCGGGAGAGAGGCAGCAGATCAACGGCCTGCCCCCATAACACCTGATAACCAAGCCCGGGGCTGGATGTGATTCTCAGGGCCCCGAGTGCCCCCAGCTTAATGAGTGAGCAGGCAGAAAGAGGGGCAACTGGATTTGTCTTTTACAATGGGAGTGGCTAAGAGCACAGGTTTTGAATCTTGTGTTGAAAATCTACTAATTAGGTATATGACCTTGGGCAAAGTTCAAAGGCAAAGCTGTTCAAACTCCCTAAGTCCCAGTGTCCTCAGTATGAATAGGGGAGGGTATTCTGAGGCAGGTAAAGATGGCACACAGGCAGGGGATGTGAGGGAAACCCAAGTACTGAACGTTGTTACCCTTCTTCTTGTGGCTCTTCTCACAGTCCTGCCCTTTCCTCACAGCAAAGTTGGCCTGCGATGACCAAATTCACATTCTCAAGCAGCACAGACGTAAAGAGCTGGAAACACGGCAGAAACAGTATCGGTGAGTTACGACAAATGGCTATAAAAAAAACTGTGCCCACAGGTTATGGCCGACCACTGCTGACAAATAATGGCCAAGCCACCAGTTCCCTGGAGGGCTCCCCAATCCTCAAGCTACCCCTGACCACCACTCCAGGCAGAGATGGTAAAGAACATTATGGAGAAAAGTTGAGGTCAACCATTTCAGCATTTAGGAGGAACTGGGCAGCAAAAGCTTGGATTTACATTAATGTTCTTTCCCCTCCCAAACATGGCTTCCATAGAGTTTGGAATTACATTGTTTAGGGAGAGTTATATAGCAGTGGAACAATAAATAATAACAAGGAAATGATTCTCATAAAAGGGAGAATGGTGAGTGGGAAGCAGGTGCAGTGTGGGGGTGCCAGTAACATTCTGATTCTCCATCCAGATGTTGGTTATATAGATGCGTGCATTTTTCTGCATGCATCTGTACATATATATACATATACACGTACACATATTCATATATTCAATTTCATAATAAAATGTTTATATAAAACTTTTATGGCTTTATATCAGGTAACGGAAGGTAATCAGATTATATGAGTACTGTTAAGATTTATGAATTTGTGATTTAAGACATTTGTGTGTGAGCTTCTCAGCTCAGACACCATATGGATGTGTACTGAGACTTGTGTATTTGGCACAGTGCACAGGGCATTGTCTGGGAGCTCTCCACCACCATTCCCATCTTAAAGGATTGTTATTTCTATTTTTTTTTCTGAAGTAATTTTTTTAAATTTTTTCCCATTTTTAAAAATTTTTTAAATTTAGATTAATGAACATATAAGGTATTATTGGTTTCAGAGGTAGAAATCAGAGATTCATCAGTCTTATGTAATATCCAGTGCTCATTATATCACATGCCCTCCTTAATGTCCATCACCCAGTTACCCCATCCTTCCACCTCCATCCCCTCCAGTTGTTTCCTATGATTAAGGGTCTCTTATGGTTTGTCTCCTTTTCTGGTTTCATCTTGTTTTATTTTTTCCTCTCTTCCCCTATGCTTCTCTGTTTTGTTTCTGAAATTCCACATATGAGTGAGATCACATGATAATTATCTTTCTCTGATTGACTTACTTTGCTTAGCACAATACCCTCTAGTTCCATCCACATCATAGCAAATGGCAAGATTGCATTTTTGATGGCTGAGTAGTATTCCATTGTGTGTATATACCACATTTTCTCTAACTATTCACCTATCGATGGACATCTGGGCTCTTTCCATAGTTTGGCTATTATGGACATTGCTGCTATAAACATTTGGTTTTCCCTTCAGATCTCTACATTTGTATCTTTGGGGTAAATACCCCATAGTGCAATTGCTGGGTTGTAGGGTAGCTCTATTTTCAACTTTTTGAGAGTTGTTATTTCTACATTCTTTCCTCAGCTTTCCTCCCCACTTCGACCACCCCTGCCAAAACCCCTACAGTGAGTACTTCATGTACTTTTGGCCCTGTGGGAAGAGGGAATCTTAGACTGTGGTGATGCTAACCAACTTTCAGAGAATCGGGCTAGTTTGTATCCTGTTAGGTGAGTGGACAAGTTTTATCAGTTCCACTGTAACTCAGACTAAGATGTTACCAGCTGATAAATTAGTCTTACAGGCACGTTGTCTTAACTCAGTATTTTCCAAAGTGTGCTCTGGAGCACTGTCCCAGAACTTTGTCCTCAAGATAAGACAGGTTCAAGAAATCCCATGCCCTTCCTGGAGGTTTCCAGGGCACATAAGCATGAGAATTCTGAAAAGTTCTGTGCTAGTGGACTGTGCTTAATTTTTTTTAGTCCAGTGTTTCCCGAGAGAATCTGACATATAATTCTTAGCCTCCAGCAGAACAAGTCCTTCGTGGAACACCCTTTGGAAAATGCCCCTTTCCTAAGGAGTGGTCAGTCCAGGGGTGTGTTTGTTTCACAGTGATAGGGCTGTGACTAGGAAAATGGGGCCAAGAACTTTCTGGGGAAACAGTTTTCCCCTTTCTTAGATCTAATCGTCGTTTTTTTCTTCCTCCTTCCACTCATCTGTCCTTTTCAGACGCATTCCTCTCCTTCCGTTCAGGAAACACTGAACTTTGCATCGTCTGCATAATCTAGGGGTTCCTCTTTCTCTTGAACTCTCGGGGTTCCAGATGAGAGTTTGGAAGTGAAGTAAGAACCGTCTCCCGTCTGTCAGCAAGCTGCAGGTCCAGCTGGCCCTCGGCCCTCAGTGAGCCAGGCAGGCCGTTGGAGAAGCCCACACAGCTCATCACGCACTGCTCTTTTCTTACTGTGACTGCACAGATGTAGATGGTGCACTCAGACAGAGCAGCGTGTAGTGTAATGGTTTGTGATTTATAACACATAATCTCTTCATGGCTTGCTTTTTTCACCCATTATTCTGTTTTGAGGGCAGCCAGTTGACACAGATAGGTGCCATCCATCTGTTAGGCATCTGGACAGTGCACCATGGTAGGAGCAAACCACCAGGCTCGCCCACTCTCCGGCGGAGGGACAGGTGGGCCGTCGTTCATTCCTGGCTGTCGCAAGCCACACCTCAGGCAGCTTCCTCGTACGTCTCGTGGTGCTGTCATGGAAGAGTTTCTTTAGGGGCTATTCCTACGGATAGACGTGCAGGATTGCAGGCCACATTTTAAGTTTTCTAGATATTGCCAGTTGTCTCCCAAAGAGGTTCTGCCAGCTTTCACCCCTAGCAGCTGTTTCTGAGGGTTGCAATTTCCCTGCATTGTTGACATACTTTTCATCTTGAGACATTCTTGTTCAGGTCAGTCTAATGTCCTGAAATTGTATCTCCTGGATTTCCTCATTCTTAAATTGCCACATATTTCTAGCTGTGTGTGAATTCAACCATTCCCCTACTGATGGACATTCAGCTTTGTTTTCATCTGTCTGTCCATCTGTCTCTGGCATCACCCACAGTGCTGCAGGACGCAGCCTTCCACAAGCAGCTGGATGTCCTGGTGCTTTCTTCACTGTCCATTAAGTTCCAGAACTCACACTCCTGGGTCAAAGTAGCAGTTTCATTTTGAGAAATACTAACAAAAGTCCTTTCCCACAATTTTATGCTAATTTTTGGTGCATTTTCCAGTTGCATGTGTATACCTATGGCATACCTGGCCATGCCGATCTTTTATATTTTTAACAATCTAAAAATCCATAAGTTGGACCCCATTGTTGTTTTAATCTGCATTCCCCTCACCACTGGTGAGTTTCACCTCTGTGGAGGGCCTCTTCTTTGAATTGCCTATGTGTAGGCTTTATTTTTCTCCCTTCCTTACGATTAATCCAAAGGAGCCCTCTATATATCAGGCTAGTATCCTTCCGTTATAAGTATAGAACATGTCATTTGTCTTCTGTTGCTTTTGTCACGGAAGATTTTAGTTCTTTGTTTTCTTAACTACATGTATTGGTTTTCCTCTATTGCTTCTGGGTTTCCTGCTTTGCGTAAGAAGACCCTCCCCACCCCAGTGTTACATAAATACACCTTTACTTTTGTCTAATACTTTTGCGATTTAGCCTTTAACATTTGGCTTTTAATTCGCCTGCCCTGTATTTTTATACACGATGTGAAGCAGGGGTCCAGCACCCCCAATATCACTTATTATGGATTATATTCCTCCCTCCTGCCTGGAGCAGACCCCCACCGTGCAGAGCCAGCCTAGGACAGTGGTTATGAATGGGCGTGGGCTCTGAAGCCTGCTTCCAAGCTCAGCTCACTCTATGTCCTGCAAAAGTTGCTTAGTCTTTGTGTGCCCCACCCCCTCAATCTAGAAGATGGGTAAAAGAATAGTACTACCTGACCAGGTTTTGAGAGAATTAAATTGATTAAACCATGAAAACACATAGACTAGTATTTGGCATCTAGAAAGCCCTGGATAAGTGTTAGCTAGTTTTCTGTCACATTTACGTATTTTCTTGGAGCTCTTTCTGGACTTCACATGTTAGTCCACGTTTCCACTCTGCAGCCCAGTGCCATGTTTTGATTATTTAACTTTCTTTTTTTTATTATTATTGAACTTTCTAATATATGTTAATAGCTCTGACATTCTCTCACTGTTTGTTCTCTTTTAAGATTTTCATGATGAGGATTGCTTTGAATTACATATAAATGTGTATGTACTGACATGCTGATGACATTCAGTCCTCCCCACCCCCGTGGAGACCTAGAACACAGTGTGCCTTCCCCCACCTAGATCTTGTGTAATGACCTTTTGTAGAGTTTCTAATTTTCTTCTTGCAGGTCTTTCTCCTCTGTGGGTACTTTAGACAAAAGAAAGTATAGCTTGTACCATTCTGAGTGGCCTATTCTTCTGTTTGTAAATAAATATTGCTGGGATAAAGATAAATTAGTTATTTTTTAAAATATTTTCCTTGTATTGACATCTTACGAAGCTCTTTTATTGGCACTAATCTTTTCTGTTAATGAGTCTTTTTAGTTAGTCAGTCATACTATCTAAATGATGATAATTTTGTCTGTTATTTTCCATTATTTACATCGCTGTATTTTTTTCTTATTTCACAGCTGGAATTTCCAAAACAAGTAATAGCAGCAATGATGGTCTTGATTTCTGAAAAAAATACCTTTGATATGTTTATTTACAATTATACTTGCTATTGTTTTTTGATGAATACTCTTTACTACATTTTAGAACTTCTTGGTTCATTCTAATTTTTTGGCTGAACATCTTCAGTTAATTTCCTCAGAAGAGGTTTGGGGGTAATATAATATCTGAGTCAGTGCTTGTCCCCACCCCCCAAAAATTCTCCCACCCTCACCAATTACTTGATGATATAAGAGGCTTAGAGGATGACCTAAAAAGAAGTCTGTAAACACTTGACACCATCTCCCCATTTTCAGTATAAAATGAAAAACCTAATGATAATTCTATTATTTTTCTTTTCCTGGAAATTCATGAGCTTATGAGAGCATCTCTCTTCTCTCCCCAGTCCCCCTCTCCTCTTCCCTCCCTCCCACACCCTCCCCTTACCCCCTCCTTTCCCTCTCTCCCTCCCTTTCTCTTTCTTCCCCCCCAACACACACACACACACACACACACACACACACACACACACACACACTCGGTCTTCTCTCTCTTTGGCAGTATATATCTAAACATGCCCTTTTTCCTTTTCTTTCCTGCCTAGGACTTACTCGGAAAATTGAAGTCTTTTCAACTTAAGAAAGTTTTTCTCTTATTTCTTGATTTTTTTACTTCTCCATATATTTCCTCTCTCTCCTTTTGGACCTCTTAGTCTCTGTATGTTAAATCTTCTATATCTGCCTTTCATGTCTCCTGTGGTTTTTTTCTTTAAGTTTTTATTTTAATCCCAGGTAGTTAACATACAGCATCATACTAGTTTCATACATAATAGTACACTATTCAACACTTCCATACAACACTCGGTGCTCATCACAGGTACACTCCTTAATCCCCATCGTTGTTTCCTTTTCTCTGTGGTTTTGCTCTGCATTTGTGTTACATTCTCTTCCATTTTGCACAGAGCAGCGCCTGGCCCATGACAAGTTCTCAATAATTATTTATTGAATGAACAAATTTTGTCCAGGAGACAAATTAGATCTCTCATTGACTGTTCTCTTTTCCCATTTCTCTGTTGAATTTTCAATTCAGAAATCATGTTTTGCTGTTGAAGAAAGTCTTTTAACATTCTACTTATATCTCTTTAACACTTCTCCTTTTTTAAAATAAATGTCTTTTTTGCTTCTTTCCTTCCTTCGGCCTGGTTGTTCAACTTGGCCTTCCTCAGTGGAGTGTGATTTTATTTTTATTTGCATATTATCAGTGGGCACGAAGTCCTTTGACCCCTGTGCAGGTCAGCCTCTTAGGTGTCTGAGACAGCAGTGGCCTGCAGTAGGAGGGACACCAACGTTTTTAGTGGTGAGCTTACGAACTGTGCTGTCTCCATGCACTAAGTGGCCCTAGTCTCCTGGCTACCCTGATGGGGCACGTCCATCTCTCAGTGCTGCCACCCTCAGGAGCCCTGGGGAACAGCAGCGGGAGGCCGGGAGTTTAAGGAAATGAATCATTTTCTAAAACAAAGGGGAAAAAATCAGTAGATTAGTTGACGTACATGCGTCTACATTTTATCCTGTTAATGTACCAGCAGTGATGCTAATACATATACAACAAATATGGAAGATTAAAGTCCAGAAAAACAGAATATTGTAAGTAAGCCAACAGTGAGAAGTGACAGTACTGCATGACAGAAAATGCTTTTCAAAATGCATCTGCTCTGACTGAGCGTATCCAGTTCCTGTTCACCTCTGGTGGTCCTATTGGGAGTCTTACTGGGCCGACAGGACAGCATGAAAAACCATAGGGACTTTCATGACAGTAAAAGGACAAGATGATACTAAAGGGATGCCAGAGTTTTTTATGACCTCAACTCTTAGTGCTTTAGTTTGCTGTCATAAGAGAGATTTTATTAAAGGAGAATTAGGAATACAAAAGGAAAAGCTCTTTACTCAGAATGTAAATTTTGGTTTTTAAACAAATATAAGATCATTCTCCCTGAGCTAAAGAAACAATCTTGATTAGTTTGAGTTTTGTGGTAAGCAAAGAAAAAAAAAATAAAGCTTTTTTTTGTTTGTTTTTAAGTAAAATTTAAGGGGCACCTGGTGGCTCAGACTGTTAAGTGTCCAACCCCTGATTTCAGCTCAGGCCATGATCTCAGGGTTGTGGGAACCCCACTTCAGGCTCTGTGCTCAGTGGGGAGTCTGCTTGAGATTCTCTTTCTCCTTCTGCCTCTGCCCCTCCCCACCATGCTTGCAGGTGCTCTTTCTCTAAAATAAATAAGTCTTTAAAAAAAATAAATTAAAAACAAAAACAAAATGTATGTGCCCAGTGCCGCAGGAGAAGTTTCAAGACACCAGGATTGGAAAATTTGGGCTGGACAGAGTGCATGGCCCATGCTTGGGGAGAATTATTTTGATTATAACAGTCACTAAGCTGGCCACGGACAGCGTCTGTGCCTAAAGCCCCGCATCCAATCACCCTGCTGTCCTGGGCACCCTACTGGGAAGGAGTGACTGCCATCCCCACTCCCCAGCCACCACTCAGAGTGCAGGGGCATGTTGACTGAACTGGAGGGATACTGGCTGCCCAGGTCAGCCTGGAAGTGGGGGAGCCTTACCCACTTCTACCTCCGGTGACCAGCAGGGCTGCTCTCTGCCAGGGGAGAGATGGCGGTTGAGTGTCCCATCAAATCAGTGAGGTCTTCGGCTGCTTCCTTTCAACTTCTTTTTATGCACTGGTAGGTGCACACCTACCATTCTCTACCCCTCTGCCAGGAACCCAGTTTCAAGTTCAGAGGACCTTGGGCCTCCTACTGTGATGCTCCGGGCACAGGGAAGCAGACTACCATCAGCCCCTGGGAGGGGTCCCTGTACCTCTCGGGCTGCACACTCAGCTGTCGGAGGATACCCCCTCAGACCACATGGGCAGCCTTTCGCCCGAGGGGCCAACCCAAAGGTGACCATTTGATAAAATTTTCTTCTTATTATTCATTCTCAGGTGGATGGAGTGGAACCCTGGCTTCCCTTTGAGTATTGATGCCAAATGTCACAAGGATTTACCCCGAGACATCCAGTTTGATAGTGAGAAGGGTGTGGACTTTGTTCTGAACTACTCCAGAGCGTGAGTTTCCAAGAGCTTAAGGATGCTGGGCAGGCCCTCCATGGGTCAGGGCGTGGGTGGGACCCTCACTCCTTTCTCTGTAGGGGCTTGGGGCTGGGGGGTGGCTCATCTGGGCGCCTCTTCCCACATCATTTGACTGGATCCTCAGTGCACAGCCACAGGGTGGCCTGTATCTAAACCAAGTTACCACCATGATGACTCCAGACACCAGACATAGCTCTGTCATCAGCCCAGAGTCTAGGTCTTTCCTTGAAGTGCATCATCCCCATCCATGTCTCATCCCCCCTGGGCCAGTTCAAGGATGGACAGAGTCCAGCCTGTCACCTAGGTAGCCGGGCTCTGCAGTGAGAATGGCCACCGTGGCTGTGCTGGTCGCTGACACCCATCCCTGGCTGTCCATCCCAGCAGCCCCATGAGACAGGCACGGTTGTGATCCTCACCTTATCTTTGGAGAATCTGAAGACGAATGAAGTCACATACCTTGTTCAGTGGCCTCTGCTGATAAGCAGCAGAGATGTGAGTTCTGTGCTCCTTCTTTATGACTGAATTCCCACAGGGCTTCTACTGAGCCTGCTTGGGGGCTCCTGAAACGTATGGAGCCCCAGCACCATCCCAGGGCCAGTTGGGGAGCCCCGAGATGCGCCTTGACACTTTAAGGAATTCTCACAATCATACACATCTAGAAAACTCTACATCCATGATTCTGCCACCCGACTGAGCTTCAGCACCCGCTGGTTTCAGGCCAACTCCACAGCCAGAAGGAGAGTCTCTGCGGTGGGGCCCTGGCCTCCTGTACACATATCCAGGAGGCAGACAGGTAGAGAGCCACTAACCCAGTCAGCTTCGATGGTAGCATCTGCCTAGAGCAGAGCTGCTCCCCTCGAGAAGGGCCCCGCATCTGGTTGGACACACTCAGGCCTCTGCCAAAGTCTTCCTCCTCCTATGCACATTTAGGAAGAACTCTACATGCAAACACAGCTTTACAATCAACCTCCACAGGGGACCCCCTCTATGGAAAGGGAAAGACCATGGGCATTCATCTCCCTCAGGTTGCACCTACCTTGGGGGGATGAGGTGGTAGGGGCCTAACACTCATCACACCTCTGCTGAGTGCCAGGCTCATAAGTGTGGGTGTTTTCTAGTAGAATCATCTATTTTAACCTTCACAGCCATCCTGGGAGGTAGACACTGTTCTTGAATGTTTCCAGGTAAATAAACTGATGTTCTGCTGGATCCAGGCCATGGAATTTGTCTAAGGACATTTAGGCAGAGATAGGCACAATCAGAATTTGAATTCAGATCTATTTGGGTCCAAAGCTGGGGATATTTTTTACCCTGCTACAACTGAGATCAACTAGGAGAAAAACTAAAACCAAACATCTACATTAGTAATGTAGTGTAGTACCCAACATCTGGCTTCCTGGAAACACCAGGGCAATTAAATGTCTCATGCCCCACCCAGAGATTCCCAAAGTCATGTGGGTTTTAGGGCAAAGCCCTGACCAGGATGGTCCGAGCAGGAAAGAAGGCCTTTGTGGGGGGCAGACTGGAGAGGAAATGATAAGGATGGAGAGGCAGCAAGATCAGAGGAGATGATACTGCTTTGTGGAATAGGAGCACCTCTTCTTAGTAATGGAGAAGGTATAGATGACAGAGGGATAGTGGACGATGGATGGATGGGTAAATGGTGGATAGACAGATGGAAGAGGGATGGATGGATGATGAAGGGGCAGTGGACGATGGATGGATGGGTAGATGGTGGATAGATGGATGGTAGAGGGGTGGATGGATGGTGGATGGGTAGTGGATGATGGATGGATGGGTAGATGGTGGATAGACAGATGGTAGAAGGATGGATGGATGGATGGATGGATGATAGAGGGATAGTGGATGATGGGTGGATGGGTAGATGATAGAGAGATGGATGGATGGATGTTGGGTGGAGGAATGGAGGGAGCAAAGGAAGGTGGATGGCTGGTAAAAGAATATGTGGATAGATGGATGGAGGGTGAGTAGATGGACAGTGGAGTGAAGGCCAGATTTTGCCTTTCTTATGTCTGCTCAGTGTTCATGAAATTAATTGCCATCTTTGTATCTCAGGAGCCTAACTCAGCAGCTTCCACAGAGTAGGTGCTCAGTAAACTCTATCGTAAGGAATGGAGTATGACCCAGGTGGCCTCTCAAAGGCCTTTGTTATCACCTCTTGGGTACTTCACACACCCACACTCACTCTCTGTCTTATTCTCTTTCCATCTCTCTCTCTGCCACACGCACACACGCACACGCACAATCACCTTTCTCCTCTCATGTACCCCCAACACGGCTGACAGCCTCTTCGCTGTACTCTCTCTGCAAGCTCGCCCCGCCCGGCCATGCCCAGACTGCTAACCCAGCCTCCGTGACGCCATTTCTACATATGTTCTCGGAGTCCCCTGGGGGATTCCAGTGTATAGTCAGGGCTGGAACCACTGGCCTCCATGCCTCCCTTGGCCTCATCCTCCACCCAGTTGCCTGTGGGGTCATGTCTATCCCCTGGGATCTCAGGATGTATGTCCTTCCCTCCCAGCTCTGTCATCTCTCCCTGGGACATTCAGGAATACCCTTCTACCTGTTTCCCTAGGATCCATCCAACACAGCAATTGGAAGTTCATTCTCAAGTGCCCATATAGTTTGTTGGAAGCTCCTTCTACAAAGGCAAATATAATTCTTTTACTTCCCCATAAAAGCCTCACTGATAACCCTAGCTCCAGGAGAGAGCCTGCACATCTCTGCCGGGCTCCTCTGCCTTCTCTCCTGCCCCCAGATACAGAGGACATCCCAGCCATATATACATCCAGAACTAGTTAGCAAGGCATCTTCATGCCCTTTGTCTTTGCCTGTGCCATTCCCTGCAACTCAGATACCATTCTGCCCTTCTCGGCCTAAACTCATCATTTTTCAGGACCTTCTCCCAGAAGCTTCTAGAAGCCCCTGGGCCTGAGTGAGTTCTCCTCCCTTGTGCTCCCCAGTACTGGCCGCACAGGCCACCACTTCTCCAATGACATCACAGCCCATCTTCAGCCCATCTTTCTCCACATCTGCTGTATAACTTGGTCCCTTGAACTGTGGACTATTTGGCAGAAACAAGCAAAGAAATCTTGAAGTGGGCACTCAGCCCCTCTTGCTACAGCACAGCTTGCAGGGTGGGGGGGTCAGCTAAGCCCTGCCTCTGCTGGCTGAGCACCATGAGGTTCTAAGAAGGAAACTAGAGATGTGCCCCCTGCCTTTGAGGAGGTTGCAGCCTGAATGAAGGGAACTGGACGTCAAGGAGATAGCTCAGAGTACCCCCCACCCTAAGAAGATGAGGGGCACATGGGAGAGGCCTCTGGGCCAGTGGAGGGTGATGTTAGGGAAGCTAACTTCTCTGAGCCTCAGAGTCTCATCTGAAGAATGAGACCACAGCTCCTGCTCAGGGCTGTTGTGTGAATATAATAAGGCCACATATGTCAACCCTGCACAGAGAAGATGATCCCTAAAAACAGTATTAGTTTCCATCCATTCTTGGTAATGGGGTCAGGTCAACAGGACTCAGGTCTCCATCATCACACACCCACTGAACACCTGCCTCCTCAGATTGACTTCCGCCCTCAAGGACTCACAGAGGACCCCTCAGTCTGTCTGGTGTTGTCTTCTTATGGGGACCATGAAGTCTGCACAGCAGGAAGGCATCTGGCCTGGCCTTGCAGTGAGCAGGCAAACATAGGCAGGGGCCTGGAGGAATGGGACAAGGATGCTCTGGCAGAGAGGGCACCTTAGGCCAAGGTCAGCTGTGGCAGGGCCTGTTCATAGAACCAAGTACATTGTAACATTTCCTGGTGGCATCAAAGGAGGAACAACTTGTGCGTTTACTGACCGCTCACTGTTTGCAGACTAGAGCTTGATTGCAGGCATTGGTGGGCTGATAAGGGAATATCCCTTTAAAGGAAATTGAGAAAGAGAGCTTCCTTCCTAGTAAGGTAGAACACTGCAGAAATAGGACTGAGTTCTAGAAGAGGTGACCAACCTCGTGCCAAGACCAGGTGGCTTGGACCCTCATGCCCTGGGCATTTACCATCAGATGGGATCCAATGGAGGCAGCTCCCTGAAGGGGCACCCTTCTCCATGAGGTCCCAGGGGCACCTCACTGTGACCACAGATGGCTTCCTGGGAGGGAGGCCTTAGAAGAGCTGCCACAGCCTGCACAGACTGTTCCGGGCCTGCGTTTGCGGGGTTCGGTGACAGACGGGGAACTCTGAGAGTGATCATTGCTGCATTGCAGAAGCTCGGCCTGGCTGCTTTCAGGGGTCAGAGGAGAGAGTCTAGAGCTGGTGAAGAGGGGAAGCAGGAGAGTAGGGAAGATTGTGGGATGTGGTATGGATGGACCTGGGATCTGGTTGGAATTCAGGCATAATGGAGAGACTGAGGGGAGACCCCCAGGCTTCCTTGGCCTGCGGATCCGTCTGTCAGGAAAATAGAGTGATCCTTACAAAGCGGAGCTGGGGAAGGAAAGGGGGAGATGAGTGCCAGTTGGGAGCATTGATGAGGTTGAGAACCCCAGGCAGCCTCTGGTGGTGTGAGCAGGCTCAGGAACAAAGGCCAGAACTTGCAACAGATAGGATTTGGAACTTGTCTGCTTGTCCCCCAGAATGCCAGTGCTTAAGGCTGTAGACGTTAATATTAATAATGAGGAACTATTAGGGCACTACTTGCTAATGTTTGTTGAACTCTTTTTATGAACTATGGCTTTCTGTACATTAGGTCAGCCCTGTGAGGCAGGGACAGTCATTGTGCCCATTTCACAGGTGAGAAAACTGAGATGCAGCAAGATTAGGGACTTGCCCAAGGCCGCATGGCTGGAGAGTGATGGGGCTGAGATCTTAGGCCAGGCCTTTAACACCTGGTGCAGAGCAGCCCCATTTCAGCTGTCATCACTCAGGGACTCCCAGCCCCATCCAGACTGCGTCCAGACCCCAGCACTTGGGTCTGGGGCTCCAAGACCCCTTGGTGCAGCCCCCTAGAGGTCTGACGGAATGTCCTTGAGGAAGAGACATCAAGTGCCTGGCATCCCGCTCTGCATGGACAGAACCCACAAAGCCAGCGCCTAGCTAGCCTGTGTCCCTGCAGCCCACGCTGGAGCGTGCCACTCTGCCCATGATTAAATCAAGTCCTGCTGTGGGAAACAAACTTGTGGCTGAGGTCACCAGAGAGACCTTCTCCATTGAATCTCTGGCTTTGGGCAGTTCAGCCTCCACACCACTTGTGAGTAATTCCGGGGACTTGTCTCTTCTGAGCCACCTGCTCTGCCTGGCATGAGGCAGCCATCCTGTGCAGGTGCTGCCCCCCCCTCTCCAAACAGCAAAACTATGAAGTGGAAACTGGAGATGCTGTTAGAAGGAAAGGGGCAGGGGAAGCTGAGGAGACCAGACCTGTCCTCTCTCCTGGCACAGAGCAAGCAGCCCAGTGCATGTTGGTGCTGGCTGTGTGACCCTGAATGAACCAGTTGCCCTCTTTGGGATGCAAGTTCCTCTTTGTGCAGGAACAGGTCATTGGAGTCCCAACAGTCCAGTTGTCTGTAAGCATGTAGAAATATTTGGCCTTGAGGACATGCAAATGTTTTCCTCCTAATTCCACTTCTTCCTGAATCTGTGGCTTCCTCTGGGTACCAGGCCACCCCACCCTGTGTTCAGTGCCAGCCTTTTGTTTTGAAGTCAAAGACACCCAGCTGGGGAGACGATGAGCCAAGGGCTGTGACTCACTCCCGGTTCCCCACAAGATCCTCAGACTCACGACCTCTTTCCTGGGCACCATCTGGCATGTGCTGGGGCTCCTGGGCCTGCAGAGACCTGGGAAGGCCTGTCTTCTCCCAGAAACGTGTCCTTTTCCATACCCAGCCTCCAGTGGATGTCACAGTGCAGTTTACTCTCAGTTAACGCTGCTGTCTGCCCCAGGAGGCTGAGCGGCTGAGGAAGGGGTAGCGATGCTGATAGCAGCTTAGCGGGGCCTGCCTAGCCGTGGTGAGGCTCCAAAGCGTGTGTGCAAAATAAGAGTGCGTGTAAGAGCCCCTCCCTCCTGGGGAGGGGCTAGAATAAAGTGTTGAAGAGACCAGTCCAGTTCATTCTCTCATTCTCCAGCCCCGGGGTGTGGAGCGCAGGCTGTGCGCATGGCACAGCCCAGGCTGCACCCCAGCACCTTCCCAGCACTGCAGCCTCTCCAGAAGCCTCAGGCAGCTGGGTCATCCAGCTCAGAGAAGGCGAGGCCCATAGAAGTGACCAGCCTCATGGCTCCTGGACCCACTCTGGGCAGTGTGGCCTCCTCCTAGGGGTCCCAGGGCAGCTGGTGCAGAGGAGAAGCATTTGCTAGATTAAGCAGGGGGATCAGAAGGGGAGTCGTAAAGGTGTGCCGTGTTCTGCCTCACGTGCCTTTCCCACATCTGGCAGGGCTGCTTTCCTGCATTCGGCCACTCAGACTTGCTGTCCTCGTGCATGCTTCCTGGTAGCTCCCCTGGGATGAGACAGCCATCTGTCCCCATCAGCCAGGGTCACTCTGGACAAAACACCCAAATCTCAGTCCTTTGATGCTGCTCGGAAAGGTGTGAGGTGGCTTTGGAACTCCCACGCTGTCCGGCAACTGTGCTCAGGCCCCAGCCAGCACCAACCCTATCCCCTCCCACCCACTCCCCACCAAGGAGCGGGTCTAAGGAGGGCCCCTGGCCTGCACAGGTTGGGCTGCTGCTTCGGGGGGGCATTGACTCTGCTGCTCATGCCTGAGAGGTGGGTGGATGGGAAGGGGGTTCCCCAGGAGGAGCACTGGTCAGCATGGTCCCCTGCCTGGGTATATACACTGTCTCTCTCAGTCAGTGATCAGGGCTGCCAGAGTCACTGGAGAGCCTGGAGTCCCCGGCTCCGCATGGAGCAGTGCAGATGCACCCTTGTCCTCCTGGTGCTGCAGGCAGAAGCAGGGCTCAGCATCGCTGAGACAGCATCATGGGGCGGCCTGGGCTGGGGAAGGGGAGCTCCCCTGAGATCAGAGGAGGTGTGGGGGTTCTCGAGGCCAGCCCTCCAGATACACTCACCCCATAGACCCAGGAGGAGAAGAAAAAGGGCACTTGAGGCAGAGGAACGGCACATGCGAAGGCCCCAAGTGAGGATATAGAAAAGGCAGTGCAGGCGGGAGGCTTGAACTCTGGAGTGGGCAGTGAGCGTTGACAGTGGGGAGGAACAGGGTGACTGCCTGGTACCCTTAGCTATGGGTGTTCCAGAGAGAGAAACTGAGGCAGAATGCATCACATGAGCACTGAACAGAAGGCCCTAACCTCAGTCCTGCACCTTGCTTGAGTTAGTAGGGAAGTCTGGGAGACCTCTCTCTCTCTCCCCCACCATTCCCAGGCCTGTTCCAGAGTTCCCTCCTCCGGTAAGCCCCTGGGATCGCTCAGACCACTCAGATCTCACTCCTGAGTGTGTGCAGCCTGCTTTTGGGATTTATGAAGCTCCTGTCCTGGCTTATTTGGCCGTCCTGTGTAAGGAGCATTTGGAAAACTCGCTCTCTCTTGGTACCAGGCACAGAGCCAGAGTTAGGCAGAAAGTAAGTAAGGGATGAACTCAATCAAACTGCTCATGCCCTAAAACTCCAGGTGGCTGGCTGGAGTAGCTGTGTAGGAACTAGGGTGCTCTGTGCCTGGGAGCTGGTCCCTGGTGAGGGCAGCAGAACTTTACTGAATGACTGAAGGCGTGGGTGAAAGCCGGAGTGGAGGGGATTGGAGGCACTGTGGGCTGTTCTTGAAGGCGGTGGCAACTTTCCTTTCCAGGGGAGATGCAGTTGAGAGAGCATCGGCATCGGTGCTGGTTCCTGTCCTGGTTCCACCAGGCCGACCAGCTGTCCTCTCAGAGCGGCCCTGGGTTCAGTTCTTTGCTACCCAGGAGGCCACAGTGTGAAGGGGCTGTGTGGAGTGGGGCAAGGCCAGAGTGAGTGCGAGTGGGGAACGCTGTCTCCTGGTCTGCAGGATGGAGAACCTGTTCATCAACCGCTTCATGCACATGTTCCAGTCTTCCTGGAGTGACTTTGCCGATTTCGAGAAAATCTTTGTCAAGATCAGCAACACTATTTCTGGTGAGTGTACACACCCCTTTCCCGGGGTCTCTCATGGGGCTGGGGAGATTTGCCTGGGACCAGGAAAGGGCCGCCCCACCCCTGCTCCTACATGGCAGCTGGCTCCTCCCCATCGGCCAGGCCCGCACCCCTGCCACAGCCCCCGCAGTTTCCCAGTGGTCCCCCTCCCGCCCAGAGCTTTCCCTTCCTTGGGCACTCAGGGCTAAGCACCCTCAACCTCACTTTGTCATCAAAGGTCTCAGAAGTGTCAAACTTTGTATTTACGTGAATCGGTCATTTATGGTATATCTGAACAGAGTAAAAGCAGAACTTAGCTTGCTGTTGTTTTTTTTTAAGATTTTTTTTATTTATTTGTCAGAATGAGAGAGAGGGAGAGAGCGAACACAGGCAGACAGAATGGCAGGCAGAGGCAGAGGGAGAAGCAGACTCTCTGCCGAGCAAGGAGCCTGATGTGGGACTCGATCCCAGGACTCTGGGATCATGACCCGAGCCGAAGGCAGCTGCTTAACCAACTGAGCCACCCAGGCGTCCCTTAGCTTGTTTTTTAAGCATTTACAGAAAAGTAACCTTGGGTTTGCTTGGACTCGGATATGTTTGGTAGGTGTTGACTTGCAATAGCAACATAATTATCAGGGATGGTCCAGGAAGGAAAAACAGAAAAGATAAGGAAACAGGAGTGATGGGTGAAGAATGAACGTTGAAATAAGCACCTGGGAAGACCCTGCGCAGACTTCTCCCCAGGAGGCCCCTCTGCTCCCCCTTCTCCCTCCTTCTCCCCTCCTTCTCCCTTCAACTTAGGTGGAAGGTCTGGAGTCCCCCTCTCCCCTAGAGGCACAATGTTATACAGCAGATCTCTAGAACATACTCATCTTGCTTAACTGAAACTTCTTGGTCATTGGGTAGTAACTCCGCATTTCCCCTCCCGCAGCTCCTGGCAACCACCATTCTGACTTTAGGAGTGTGACTGTTAACAACCACGTGTCAGTGGCATCGTATAGTATTTGTCTCCCCATGACTGGCGGGTTTCCTTAGCATCATGTCCTCTGCGTTCACCCACGCAGGCAAACTGCAGGGTGTCCTTCCTTTCTTAGGGCTGTTTCCACACCTCGGCTGTTAGGAAGTGTGCTGCAGTGATCATGGGAGTGCAGATATCTATTCCAGGTCCTGATTTAAGTTCTTTGGGATAAATGCCCAGAAGTGGGATCGCTGGCTCATACAGTAGTTCTACTTTTAATTTTGGGGGACCCCACCCTACTGTTATCCATAGTGACCACACATTTTGCATTCCCACCAGCAGTGCACAAGGTTCCAGTTTCTCCACACCTTCTCCAACCCCTGCTTTCTTGTTCTTATGATAGCCATCTGGACAGGTGCAAAGCGGTACCCCACTGTGGTTCTCACTTGCACTTCCCTGATGATTAGTGACATTAAGCAATTTTTCATATACCTGCCGGCCATTTGTACATCTTCTTCGGAAAAATGTCTGTTCCAGTCTTTTGTCCATTTGTTAATCAGTTTATTAGTTTTTTTGCTATTGAGTTATGGGGTTCTTTATATATTTTGGAGATGAACCATTTATCAGATGTTCAGTTCACATGTGTCTGCTGCTCTATAGGTTCTTTTCACTCTGTTGACTGTTCCTTTGCTGTGCAGAAACTTTTTTTTTAAGATTTTATTTATTTATTTGACAGAGATCACAAGTAGGCAGAGAGGTAGGCAGAGAGAGGAAGGGAAGCAGGTTCCCTGCTGAGCAGAGAGCCCAATGTGGGGGCTTGATTCCAGAAACTTTTTAATTTGGTGCAATCCTTTTGTCCATTTTTGGTGGTGTTTTTGAGAATGAAATTCCCCAGGAACCTTCTGAGCCACCAGGGACAGCTCAGAGAGAACAGGGTAGCGCCATGTCCTGAGCCAGGGGTCAAGCAATAGGGCACAGCCAGCGGGATTATGGTTGACCAGCTGGTCGGCAAACACGTGGGGAATGGGACCCAGCAGGGACTCTGGTCCTCAGCCAGGGTCTGAAGGGCTGCAGCCCGGATTGCCGCTACTCAGAGCTTGGGCAAGGCCACCGTTTTCTCCCCTTTAGAGCGGGTCATGAACCACTGGCAGGAAGACCTCATGTTTGGCTACCAGTTCCTGAATGGCTGCAACCCAGTGTTGATCCGGCGCT
Organism: Mustela lutreola; assembly: GCF_030435805.1. Taxonomy (NCBI): domain Eukaryota; kingdom Metazoa; phylum Chordata; class Mammalia; order Carnivora; family Mustelidae; genus Mustela; species Mustela lutreola. The sequence continues at coordinate 39,278,243 of NC_081293.1, forward strand.
GCACGAAACTGCCCAAGAAGCTCCCTGTGACCACAGAGATGGTGGAGTGCAGCCTGGAGCGGCAGCTCACCTTGCAGCAGGAGGTTGAGGTAGGACCTGGTTGTTGGATGACTTCAGCTGTGGCCAGCTCAGATGGCTAGGTCATGCTTTGTGGGGCAGAAAGCACTTTCTGCCGGCTGGTGCTCACGAACCTGTCTCCAGGCGCCTCTGCCAGGGCAGGAGGAGATCAGCTGCCCTCGGTGAGGAGGTCTCCTCCTTTCCCTGGGCACTTATGGAAAATGTCTTGTCCAGTGTGGGATGGTGGTAATTCTCAGTGCTCAGGGCTGGGAGCATGCCTGTATTTTCAACATCAGTGTCACTAATTAAAAGAGCTCCCCCTCAGTAGGGGCTAGTTGTGGGCCAGGCTTTGGGACAGAAGCTTTACACACATGGCTGTTGGGTTGTCACCAACCTTGCAAAGGTAAGGAAACTGGAGAAAGCCACAAGCCTTGTAATAGCACAAGGAAAAGAGAGAAAATGGGTGGAATTTTTAACTTTCTAATTAAAAATGTTGGTGTCTTCGGCTTCTGCCCTCACCTTCCTCCTAACCCTCCTTCTGGCTCACCTGCAGGGAGCTGAGGCCCAGAGATGGTCCTGGCTCTCTAGTTCGTTGGCCTCTCCCACCAGAGCCAGCACAACAGTACCCTGCCCCCAGGTGTCTAGGTGGCCTTCTGTTTCTGGCCACATGTCTTTTTTGCTCAGCTTGCCTTGGGGCCCCAGTGAGGGAAGGGTGGTCTATGCCATCTGTGGAGATCCACCTTCTGCCCACCTGGCTCTAGAGGGCTACCTGCCCAGCTGACCCTGTCTGTCAAATAAATAAATAAAATCTTTTAAAAAAGAAAAAGAAAGGAGCACTCACAGCTCTCAGGTTGGGCTCCCTGTAGAAGACTGATCTATAGTCCGTGAAGAGTGGCTTTCTCCCTTCCCTACATCCCAGACACATGGCTTTTTTTTTTTTTTTTTTTTTTTTTTATAACAACCCCAGAAAAAGAGCCCGAATCAGGAGTGTCAGCAAGATCAATGAATTTTCACCGAGTTACCCCACCTTGCCACCAGCCTCAGACCAGGCTGCAGAACACACGAGGGACACAATCCCTCTTGACCCCAAAGAGTGTACCCTCCTCCAAGGCCTAAGGACCCCCCCCCAGGACCCTGAAGACCCCTGCCCCTGCAGATGCCCCTGCAGAACCTTCCACCCCCGAAGACCCGGCCCCATTTCTTCTCCCAAGGGTGACATGTCGTGACACCATGTAAGTGCAGGCCGGCGGCGGTGCTCTGCAGAATTTGCATTCTTGTCTATCTAGTCTGCACCCTCTCTGCTTCCTTATGATGCTGCCGCTCTGGGGCATCGTCCAGCATCTTGCATGAAGGCAACACAGCTTCCAGGGACAACACATGCAGACCAGGCCCCTGCCATTCCTTCACATCACCAGAAAACCGCCACAACCTCTGAATACTCTGGATGCGAATCAGCCCAGAGTCAGAAAACAAAACTGTCCATTTGGAGCTCTGATCAGATGTTAGGGGTCTCTAAAGCCACCTCTCCCTCCCCCTGGGCCTGGTTCTTGGGTCCATCTCTGTCTGAGGCTGATGCGGCCATATTTCCTCTTGCCTCCTGCAGCAAGGGAACATCTTCATCGTGGACTTTGAGCTGCTGGATGGCATTGATGCCAACAAAACAGACCCCTGCACCCTGCAGTTCCTGGCAGCGCCCATCTGCTTGCTGTACAAGAATCTGGCCAACAAGATTGTCCCCATTGCCATCCAGGTAGGCCATCACCCTGCTCCTTTCCTGGACAGCTCTGCCCTCAGCAGCAAGGGCTTGGCAGGGAGTTTCCTGGGTGTCTCCACCTGAACCTCCAGGAGAAGGTAACCACTTTGCTTCACATCTCCTAGGGTGGGTGCAGAAAGCTGAAGGCTGTGCCAGGTAGATAGGAAAAACAAGAACTTAGGGCTTCCTGCCAGCGGTGGGAAGAGCTGGTCCCAAGCAGCAGGAAGGGCTCCCCTCCCCAAAATACAATTGACAGATTCCTGCTGAGCACCTTCCCTGGGATAACATACCACCCACCTTGCTCCCTCCCAGAATCCTGACCAGGGGCCCCAAGTCAGAACATCAAAAGGGGTCTGGCAGGTGAGGCTGTGAGATGAGCTATAGACTGAGGCCACCAGGGAACACCATGGAGGCTAGGGTCAGGAAGGGGCCAATGCTGCAATGCTGCCTTCTAGCGCCCAGGGTTTCTTGTTTCTACCAAAGAAGATGGAAGAGAAAGAGGAGCAGTTCGGGTGAATGGAGGCAGGGGCAGAGCATCCTCTCTCCCACTCCCGGCTGCTGCTTCCTCAGAGCACCAAGCACTCTGTGACCACTGGTGTGCAGACAGTGGGAAGGCAGCACCCAGTACAGGACCAGGTGTAGGTCTGTGAAGAGGGCTGCTGCCTAGGGGCCCATGTGGGGGACAGATGGACAAGCCATCTGCAGACTTGACTTTGAGCCAGCTGTGAACTGGACGTTGAGTGCTATGGGCATAAGAGCCACTGGTTTGCCCTCTGCTAACCCCATGACAAGACTGTCCCAAAGGTTAGCCTGCACAGTCCACAATCCCTTACCCTCAATTCTGAAATCTAAGAAGTCCTAAAACTGCTAGGTTTTTCAAAAGTGTGCACCAAATTCATTGGCAGCAAAACTTGCTCTGAACCAAAAGGAAAGACTGTTTAGAAGCTTCGCTGCACCCAGTGTGGTATGCATGTGCATCAGAGAGAAGTACTGATGCATTTGATTGTAAAATAGTGTGTTGCCCCAGACCCGGTGTAGGGGGAGAAAGGTGTCACCAAATGAAGTATATGCACTGCTAAAATCCTAAAACTTCTGGATTCTGAGACACATGGTCATCAGGGTTCCGGACTAGGACCTGGCTCAAGTTATATCATTGTCATGACAAGGCTCCGAAGTCAGGGACTACTGCCATGAGTCATGTCCAGCAGAATAGAGGACAGACACAGGTGCACAATCAGCATAGTGGGGCTTAGTGCCAGGCTGTCTGGCTCCAGAGTTCATGCTCTCCCAGGCTCCTGGTCTCGGGCACATCTTCCCCCAGAGGAATTCCTAGCCTAGCAGAGAGAAGCCCTGTGCTTAAGAAACTGAAGCTAAAGGTAAAGGGACATGAGATGGGGAAAAAAGCAAAGAGGACTTAGAGACCTAAGGAAAGGAGACGTTTACCAGTGGCAGGCACCCTGAAGCAGCCTGTCCTCCAGAGAATTCTTGGAGTGGCCTGGAGTCAGGGGCCTGGCTTCAGTCCCAGCTCTGTCACTTGCTAGCAGACGTGGGACCTTGGGCAAGTCACAATGCTCCTGAATCTCTTCCCTCTGTTAAAAATGCAACATTTGCAAACTATGAAGAACCATGAAAATAAAACCAAAAGAATAATAAATCCAAACTTTGGTTCTTTGAAAGGTTCAAGAAAATCGAAAGAAAAAAACAAAAATACGTAAGATTAGGAATAAGACATAATCACAAGGGTGTTTGTTTTCTTTAAAAGTAATAGCATGGCATCACATTTTTAAATTGGAAGCAATGGGTAAAAACCTGGCAAAATATAAATTATGAGAAGAAATTGTAGAAAATAGGCCAATATCCATATAAGCACCTGGGAAGCTGACTGAACATCTAGTGGGGTGAGGGGCCTGGGAACTGAGCAGCTGAGCTCCAGCCAGCGTTTACCCAGCAGATACTTGCCGAGCTGTTTCACAAGATTCAGCTCCGGATCTCGTTCTGGGAAGCCAGCATAACCTTCATGCCGAGCACCCCAACAGGCAGACTCCCAAAGAAAGCTGAAGACCAATCCAAGTTACAAACACAGATTTTATTTTATTTTTTAAAGATTTTATTTATTTGACAGAGAGACAGCAAGTGAGGGAACACAAGTAGAGGGAGTGGGAGAGGGAGAAGCAGGCTTCCCAGCAGGCAGGGAAGCCAGGGTGATGGGGCTCAGGGCCAGGACTGAGCACCCGCATCACAGAACAGGTGTCCCCCAGCTGGAGGAGCACAGAGTGGGACACTCTCTCCTAGAACAGCCCTTCCGGGCCCAGCAGCCTGTCCTCTAGCGCCCGGTCCACAGAGACCATAGAGATGCAAGCCCTCACAGGGCATCACAAGCATCGCTCATGGCAGGAAAACAAACAAAAGACCATTTGAAGGCAGCAGAGGGTTGATTGAATGAAATCTCTTATGTCCAGACAATGAGCTGTTGCACCACCTTTAAAAGGAATGAACTTGATGTATCGCAGCAGACCTGAAGGGTTTCCACAGTGAGCTAACAAAGCAGAAGAAAGGACATCGGGCAGAGATCATCGCATCTCCTCTGTGCAAACGAAATTTAGGAAGCGGCACACCATTGACAAGACAGTACTTGCGGGAGTGGGGAGGTGCAGAAGGACATAGCCTCACCAGTGGAGAGCACTGGGATGGACTGGCTGGGGCACAGGTGAGCAAGAGACAGAAGGGAGAGGCATTTATTATAGCAGTGTTCGACTTATGGAACATTGAACAGGTTAATATGCACATACACCAAGAGCTGGATTATGAGATTATTTATTAATACGCTCTTCTGAAGTGACCAAAATTGTTTTTTCTAATCAGAAACAAAAAACTACTTTGTTAACCAAAACACAAATTTAAAAAACAAAAACAAGTTGTCCAGGGTACATTCTGGACTCCCACAGTGTCCCTGAGCCTGGACAGAAGTGGGGGGGACGGGACGATGGGTAGGAGAGGGGAAGGCCCAAGCCGGCATGGGCATGGCCTTCGAGGCCGTGGAGAGTTCCAGGAGGAAAGCAAGGGAGAGTCTGGACTAGGCAGTGAGAGTTGAAGAGAAGGGCTGAAGGCAGTGCCCAGGCCCCATCCCAGCTCAGATGTTTACCCACTGTTGTGGCTTGGGAGACCTGTGCAACCACTCAGAGCCTCAGTTTCCCCCTATGTAAAATGGACAGGAATACCTGCCTTGCAGGGTGCTGGTGAGGATTAAAAGAGACAGTACAGGCAGGGCCCCTCACAGCAGAGGGTGTCCTCAGCCACAGGGCCATGTTCCAGAGCATGACAGGCCACCCATGTGTTCTGGAGACCAGGTGCCCAGGCAGGTGTCTATGGGGCCAGGCAATTAGTAAAGAATGAATGAAGCTCCATGGAGCGGAGCTGACTCTGGGAGGGGAGGGACAGAGTGGAGGGGGGCAGCCGTGGTGGGGGGGCAGCCAGAGAGCGGAGCTAGTGGAAGAGAAGGGAGCTGCAGGGCAGGGAGTGTGGGAGGGGTGTGACCACAGGGAGGGGCGGGGGCAGAGGGGCAGAGTGGGCACTGTTTAAAAAAAGGCATGAGTATTTTCTGGGAGAATGTTCAGAGTTCACAGACTTAGTTTTTGAAGAAAACCTGGTAATCCCAATTTTTATGTGAAATTCTCTGATAATTAAAAGTTGGCAACTAAATCTCATTAATAAACAAGCAAACATGAATAGTGTGAAAGTCAGACTGCTCTATCATGGGTGAGCGGGACAGAACCGAGTCTCGAGCTGCTGGACACCCAGGGTCATAGAGCACTTGAGATGTGGTTAATCCAACTTCTGTAAGTGCAAAATACATGCCTGATTTCAAAGGCCTAGAATGAGAGAAAAATATGTTAAAATATCTCATTAATAATTTTATATTATTTTCATGTTGAAATATTTTCAAAATATTGGGTAAAACAAAATTACCAGAAGGTTCACCTGTTTCTTTTTACTTTTATTACTGCAGCCACCTGAACATTTTAAATTCCATATGGAGAGACAGGGAAATTACCTTCCAAAATACTTACCATGACCTTAAGGAGTCCACTGGATTTGGCCCCTCCCCACGGTCCCGGACAGCTGTCCTCCTCAGTTGGTCACTGTGCAGCTACACTGGTCTCCAAAGAGCCTAAGGGGCAGCCCAGCTCCTGCCCACCTCAGCCCACCCCAGCCTACATTTCCTCCAGCCCAAATGCTGCTCCTCCACTCCAGATAATTCCTTCTCATCCTAAATGTTCACCCCTCCAAGGCTCCCTGTCTTCCTCCAAAAGAGGAGGTAATGACAGCGCTCGCAAGACCTCACACTGTCGAGTCCAGAAGCTATGCAGGCTAATGGCTGTTGTCATGGGCAAAGCTAGGGACCAAGGAATTGGTGGGCAGGGAGGGCCAAACGTAGGGCTACTTCTGCAGAGACGACAGCGGCCAGATCATGGACTTTGGGGGCTTTCTTTTCTGGCATTAAGAAGTGACTGGTTTCAAAGAGGAGATTGACATAACATGATTTGCATTCAGGGAAAAAAAAAAAAGTCACCTTGGCCCCAATGTGGAGTTGAAACTGGAAAGGCAAAGGCAAGCTTTGTTTCTCCGACAGGAAGCAGCTGGCTACAAGACTGGGCTCAAGTGACAGGGACCTAGGTCACTGCATCCTGAGGATCTTAGAGCCCTGGAACTGGAGGAGCTACCGAGGGCAAGAAGGGAAGACAGGTGCACCAGCCCAAGCCTGGGGAACAGCAACACTAAGGGAACAAGGGCGGAAGGGAACGTATGTGGACAAGCAGCAGTCAGAGCAGTGGGAAGAATCCAGGAGGGAGAGAGCAGGCAAGGGAGGCGAGAAAGATGGGGGCAGGAGTGGAAGAGCAGAGCAACACACTCTAAGCACCTAAGCTGGTCATCTTAGTCACTTTGTCATCTTAGTCACTTGCCGTCACTCTGGGAGGTAAGTAAAAAGTGTGGCCGATGGTGGAACCAGAGCTCAGAGAGGCTCAGGTGCCCAGTGTCCTACAGCTAGTAGGTGTCGTCACTGGGGTGGGAAATGCAAACCCTAGACCCTCTGCCCTCCTCCATGATCCGTTCATGACTCCAAGACCACTGTTTAGGAAATCTGGACTCTTCTGGAATTTCCTGAGATGCCAGGCTTTCATATATTGAACAAAATATTACCACGTATTTTTCTTTCTCCAATGTTATCAGCTCAACCAAATCCCAGGAGATGAAAACCCGATTTTCCTCCCTTCGGATGCAAAATATGACTGGCTTCTGGCCAAAATCTGGGTGCGCTCCAGTGACTTCCACGTCCACCAGACCATCACCCACCTTCTGCGCACACACCTGGTATCTGAAGTTTTCGGCATTGCCCTGTACCGCCAGCTGCCCGCCGTTCACCCCATTTTCAAGGTACGGCAAGCTACCAGTGCCCTCAGCAGGTGAAGGAGGGCATTGGCACATGGTGGGGGGTGGCAGAGGGAGGGGGGCGGGGCCCTGACACCCCCACAGGGCTGGGGCCAGGAGTAGCCGGCAGAGAGGGGCCCTTAGGGATGCTCAGGTGGTGGTACTACAGCTCTGAGGCTGCTGGTTCCTGAGGACACGAGGCCTGGGCCTGACAGGGCCTCACTGGCCTGGGAGCAGAGGTTGAAGAGGCAGATGACGTCCATGTGACCCTGGTCTGATCCCAGGTGCCACCATCACTGCCCTTCTCTTCCTGAACCTCGCTGGCACTGACTCCTGGGACACAGCAGGCTCTGGGCCTGTTTCCCCATCCATGCAGCAGGCATTGAAGAGGACACCTGCCTCATAGGATTCCCGTCAGAACCAAGAGTTAACAAATTCCAGAGCTGAAAATACTACCTGGCACATAGTTCAGCTCTATACAAGGCCTGGCTGTTATCATTTTCATCATTATCAGGTCGCTAAGCGTCAAAGTGGCGGTCCCCAGGCCCCCCAGCAGCTCACCTGACCTGCACCTCCTCCTTAGCCCTGGCATCACCCCTCCTCAGCGGACTGGGGTGCAGGGTGCTGGGGGTCTCTGGGGCACGCGGGGGGTGCAGCCCTGGTCAGGAGGCCTGGCCAGGCCTTCTCTGAGGCCTCCTCCTGCTCCTCCCCGCAGCTTCTGGTGGCACACGTGCGGTTCACCATCGCCATCAACACCAAGGCCCGCGAGCAGCTCATCTGCGAGTATGGCCTCTTTGACAAGGTGGGCACCTCTCGTCCACCTCTGTGCATGGCCCTGCCTCTCCAAACCTCCACCGCCAGCCCAGGTTTCCTCTCAGGAGTCAGGCATCTGGGCACCAGGGTGGCGGTGGGTGCCTGAGAAGGGTGGGGGTCTGGAGGTGCTCAGAGTGAAGGCTCCCCAGGTCCTCTGGCCAGTCTGGCCCTTCTCTACGGGTGACCTGCCCCCTCCCCATCCATGCACTGTCTGCTTCTCTGCACTTCCTCACATGGCCTGTGTCACCCCTGTACCCTCCTCCTCCCCCGTCCTCTGGCTTATGCTTGTGGATTCTGCCTTCCAGCCCCCACTCCTCCCCTCCTGCTCTGCTTCCCCATGGAGCACTACCACCCACCCTCTGCACTTCTGGGCTCACACTCCTACCCTCCCCTCAGCTGGGTCTAACCCCTACCCATCCCTCAAGTACTCCCAGGCAGCTCTTTGCCCTTTCTGACCCCTGAGGCCTTGCTAAGCCCGGAGCCTCCAGGCAGCCATTGCCCTGCCCTTCCTCCTCTCCCAGCGCCGTTAGTGAGACAGCCCGCTCATCAGTAAGGCTGAGCCCCCTCGTGGGCTGCAGATAACCAAGCCCAAGTCAAACAAGCTGAAGCTGGCAAAGAAGTGTATTCTCTCAAAACCCAGAACATAACAGAGGTGAGGGGCTTCCAACCCCTCCCAAAATGGACTCAGGGACTCAAATAATGGCCCCAGGGGACAAATGCACTGGCTGGCACTCTCTTCTACTCTTTAAACTGTGCGGACCCCATTCCCCCAGTCAGGCTCTGCGGACAGGCTTTCCCCCACGGGAGGGGAATGGGACCTCATCCCAGGGAGCGCCAGGCTCATGTCCCCACGCAGGGACCATCCTCTCCCATCCAAACAAAGTCCAGGGAGCAACTCCCATCACTCCAGCTTGGGTCATACGACCCTGTGGACCAACCTGTGGCATTCCAGTACCCAAGTCATCCTTTACAAGGTCCTGTGGCCTGAATGCTCAGCCACCGTGTGTGCTGGGATGGGGACCAGGATGCCTCCTGTGCATCTCTCCCACCCTCACCTAAGCAAACACAGGCCCTCAACAGTTGTGTGGCCCTCGGGGCTGCTATCTGCCCCTTTCTTGAGCCCAAAGCTCAGATCACTGCAGTGCTTGCACTCCAGGCAGCCTGTACTCAGAACATGAGCCCTGCCCTCCCACAGTCCCTGCACACACCCTTCGGCTATAACCCCTCGCATTAGATGGGGCCTCCCTAACATCTTCTGTGGGCTGCTGTTTAGGGAACTAAACAGCCCTCCTACCCCACCTGCTCAACCCCCAGGACATGGGCTTGCCTGTCCGTGTTCCCGGCTACCCAGGCATCCTCTCACAGTTTCTCATGGTGAGCTCTGGGTGAGAAGGCTGACCAGGGACGGCCAGCTTCAGCTCATGCTCTCTCCCCTCCCACTCAAGGCCAACGCCACAGGGGGCGGAGGGCACGTGCAGATGGTGCAGAAGGCCATGCAGGACCTGACCTACACCTCCCTGTGCTTCCCTGAGGCCATCAAAGCTCGGGGAATGGACAGCGCAGAGGATATTCCCAACTACTTCTATCGGGATGACGGGCTTCTGGTGTGGGAGGCCATCAAGACGTGAGTGCCTTCTGGGGCCAAGGGACCCACTCTGCAAAATGAGTAGAGGTCCTGCAGGAGGAGAGGACCAGGGCATTGACTGGCAGGCCAGACCAGGGGCCTGGACCACTGACTTAGCGGGCCAGGGCATGGCTCCGTTGTCAGGGCCCTGAGACAGAGGAAGGTATGTGGGTGGGGGCAGGAATGAGTGACCCAGGTCTGGACATTAAGGAGTAAGTCACAGGGTCACCAGTGGAACCCTTCCCTGGGGCCCAGGGGCCCGGCTCTGCAGATCCTGGCCAGGTCACCCACTCCTAGCTGGGCCCCTCCTCCTGAGCCAGGTTCACAGCCGAGGTGGTAGGCATCTACTATGAGAGTGACCAGGTGGTGGCAGAGGACCAGGAGCTGCAGGACTTCGTGAATGATGTGTACGTGTACGGCATGCGGGGCAAGAAGACCTCAGGTACAGACCGCCTCCACTCTCCTCCTGGCAGGCTCTGCTCTTCCGTGCACCTCTGACTTTCCTTGGGCAGCACTGGCCCAAGGCATCCACCTTAGCACCTGGTGCTGGGGCCAGAGCTCCCAAGAGACCCCTGCCCACCAGTATATGTCTCATGGGACTTTCTGTAGCCAGAAGTCAGGGACTTTCTGTAGCCACTGAGAACCAGGGCCGGAAATTTCAGGAACACTGGGCTATTGTCCCCTTCCAGTGTCTTGCCTGTGCATGGGCCCCCAAAGTCTTCATATGGGAGAACTCAGGGACTGGGGGAAGGGTGGGGGGAGGGTATCTGTGGGTCATCGGTCCACTGCACCCTCTGTCCCCCCGGGGTCGGGGCCTCAGCAAGCCCCTGGCTCTGCCCTAGGTTTCCCCAAGTCCATCAAGACCAGAGAGAAGCTGTCGGAGTACCTAACGGTAGTGATCTTCACAGCCTCAGCCCAGCATGCAGCAGTCAACTTTGGCCAGGTGGGCTAAGGCAGGGCGGGTCCTCAGGGCGGGACATTGCCAGAGTCACCTTACCTTGACTGCTGCTGATGGGCCCAGACAGAGCCGCCCCTCTTTCTAGTCTTCTGGGGCTCGTCTTGGTGATGGGAAGGAGGGTGGAAAGTGTCTGGGTGGTTGCTCCCTCTGTGGGGCAGGTAGAGGATGGCCTGCTGTGGGGGCGGGGGGTGGCAGCTGGCTGACCAGGGGCCCAACCATGTCTGCGGCTGCCCCTGCAGTATGACTGGTGCTCCTGGATTCCCAATGCCCCCCCAACCATGCGGGCCCCACCACCAACAGCCAAAGGTGTGGTCACCATCGAACAGATTGTGGATACTCTGCCAGACCGTGGCCGCTCCTGCTGGCATCTGGGTGCAGTGTGGGCACTAAGCCAGTTCCAAGAAAATGAGGTGAGCAGGGGAGACATTCTGCCCCCTCTAAGGGGCGGGGTGCCCAGATTTAACCCATTCCTCCCTCTCAGGCCTTTGCGATTAAGGGCTTAGGCTAGACACCTGTTCTGACTTCCAAGGCTGGGGGTGCCTAGGGGGTCCCAGGCCTGTGCTTGGATGGAGCTCGGGGTGGGGGAGGGGCAGGAGAGCACAGGGATTCTGCTCCACTGGTGACCACCCAGAGGGGACAACTGGGTATCCTGCCAGACACTCCCATGCACATACACCTTACTGAACCTAGGGTCAAAGCTGGGCATCTCAGATGCAACCCCATGGCATTAGCTCAGTGTCACACAGAATGACTGCCAGTTCAACCAGCCCCAGACCCATGGGCATTTTAGGGGGTGTTGAGGTTGCTTTGGGGACTTTGCTAATGTCCCCACTGACTCACTAACATCTTTGTATATGTGTCTTTGCACAAGTGTTCAGGAGGGCCAGATGACGTGCTCCTCGCAGAGGAATTTCTGGGTCAGAGACCATTGAGACCGATGTGTCCACAAACTAATCCCGAATCCCAGCCTTGCTAGCCCTGGCTATGAAACTTTCCAGTTTTAACAATCCCATAGTTTTGAAAAAACAGATCTAGTTTTGATTTGGAGACATCTGTGTGAGTGTGGAAATGGGCACAGCACCACAACAGGGCCCGGCGGGGGCTGCCCCAGGCTGGAGAGGCTAGCGCTGGCCCCCGTGCTCCCGCTGCCCAGAGCCCAGACAGGAAGGCGGGAGCACTTCGGAGGACAGGGCCCAGCAGGAGCGGACCGCCACCCACCCACATGCCATAGCCCCCCTGCGCCTGCACCATCCCACACAGGGCAGCTGTTTCTCCCATTTATCTGAGACCCCAGACTGGGGGCATTCTTGGGGTACTCTCAGCAGGGGGTGGAGAAGGAGAAATGAGCACATGCTTCCTCACTTCCCCAGGGATGGTCTCTGGGGGTGAGACAAGGCCTGTCAGTTTGCATCACCTCGGCAAAGATTAACCTGTCTATGTTTCGGCCCTTAGCTGTTCCTGGGCATGTACCCAGAAGAGCATTTCATCGAGAAGCCTGTAAAAGAGGCCATGGCCCGATTCCGCAAGAACCTTGACACCATCGTCAGTGTGATCGCCGAGCGCAACAAGAAGAAGAAGCTGCCGTATTACTACTTGTCCCCAGACCGGATTCCCAATAGTGTAGCCATCTAAGTGGCCACCCGAGCCAGGCTCATGTGCAAATGGCCAGCTGCTCGAAGCTGAGCTCAGCACCCAGACTCCAGGCTGCCCAGGTAGGCAGGCCCACAGGTGGCCCCCAGGGCAGACCTCCTGGCCGCTTGCTCTCCAGAGACTGCCCCTGCTCTTCAGGGCCCAGGATGACTGGCTTCAAACCAAAGACTTCCAGGTTGGGCCATGTTATGCCTCAGCTTCAGTGCATTTTCCAGTTTGTTCCTCAATCTTTAGTGAATCCCATACTTTGACCACAGTGGGCACACGGCAGGGATCTGTCCTATTCAGAGCAGGACAATGTCGCTTCCTGCCCTAGGCCTCGCTCAGCACTTCTCCACTGGGAGCGGTGAGAAGTCAGGACCAATCTGCTCTTGCTGGGGGGCGTGGAATGATTCTCTTTGATTTATGCTTCATCCAATTTCCTGCATATAGTAGATGCCCAAATAAATCCTTATTGAATGAATGAACTGGTTATCCTAAAAGTAAAGGAGCACATTTAAAACAAACATCTGCCTGCATGTTATGTTCCAGGCACCCCAAACAGCTCACATCCCCACTCACGACCGAAAGAAAAAAAAAAAAATACCATAATCACTGTGATTCCATCTCGGCAAAAGCTCCACCCACCAACCCCACAAAGCCCAGTCTAGACAGAAGGTGGTTCTTCCTCTTCGTTCCTCAGAAAGCTCCTACATTTTCTTCAGAACACATCCTTAATATCGTCCAGCCTGGGGAGGCATCTTTGATTCTCATATCTACCCACCACCACCCCTCCAGGCCCAGGGCTTTGTCCGAACCTCTGTTGTTTTCTTCCCACATCGTCTCTCCCTTGGGCCCAAAGCCCACGAAGGACAAGGAACTCACCTTACTTGTGGCACGAGGCACCAGCCTGCTGCTCTCCCATTTCCCTCCTACAAGGCACCTGGCAGGTTCTAGGCACTATATGGGAGCTGCAAGAGAGGACTTAAACTGACTTGTAAAGTGCGTTTCTTTCCCCACACCCAAGAAGCAGAGCCAGCCCTGAGCCTGGGCATGACGATCCGTTATGTCCTCCTGTACACACTTACCCAACCTATATCCCCAGCTCCTGGCTTCAGAATCAGATCACCAGGGTCTCCAGAATTTCTGGAAGATGTACCCAACGTGCTAGGTCAGACACTCAAAGTCTAGGACACAGACTTCCACTAGGGCCCATAAAGCATGGGAGAGGTCATGCAGGAGAAGGCTCCTGAAGCCACAAGTCCCTCTGAGGAAACTTGAGCACTGGGGTGGGGACTAGAGAGAGTGAGGCCTGGACATTTACTGCCCCGGACTCCCTACCATCCCTCTGAGAACTGCCCACACTGATAAGTGACCTTGGTGGTGGACTCCATAATCTTACAGTCGTGGTAAAGTCACTCATTCAGCTCCATGTTCCTGCGAGGCCTGTGAGCAAAGGAAGGAAGAGGAGCAGGCAGGAGTGATGATGCAGGCCTGATCCTGTGGGTACAACCAGGAAGGGAAGGAAGGTCTGGGTAGACTCCAGACCACAGGGCACCTCGATGAAAGCCTCACTCAGCTAATGTGGAGTCCTCAAACAAAAGTGGCCCATTACAGAAATCTTGCATCAGGCAGGAAGGACAAAAATGGTCTTGGCATGAAGGTCACAACAGATCCAAAGCTGTGGCAGCTGGAGCTATTGGTTAATTATGTTCTCTGCAGCTGGCCCTTGGCCTTGCCCATTCCCCCGCAGCTGGGTATTTAGTAGCACACCCCAGCATGGCTAAAGACAGGGAAAACCCCACTTCTGTGCACAAACTCTGTCTAAACCTCTGGCTGACCCCTAAGCCAAGCATGCATGTGGCCAGCTGCAAATAGCTCAACTGAGGATCAAACCACTAAAGCAAGATTTGTTAAACAGTTTTCAGTCTCAGCTCAACCAAGTTAACTGTTTGCTTAAAAAAAAAGTCCTCTTCAGAGGAATGGAAGAGAACTCAGAATCTCTACAAAATGATATTCACAATACCCAGGGCACAATCCAACATTATTCAACATAGAAGGAAAATGTGACCTACTCTCAAGGGAAAAGGTAACCAAGAGAAACTGATCGTATATGATATCACAGATACTGGAATCAATAGATAATGATTTCAATGAAGCTTTTATACCTGTGCTTTGTGGGTTAAAAGAAATATATTACCAATTCATGAAAGGATAGGAAATCTTAGCAGAGAACTATACATGGTAAAAAAAGAAGAAGAAGAAGAAGAGAGCGAAGAGGAAGAAAAAGAATCATCATCAGATGGAAATTCTCTAACTAAAAATATCTGGAAAAAAATAATCTAGCAGAACAGAAGACAAGAGAGCAAGGAATCAGTGAACTTGAAAACAGATCAATAGAAATGATCTAATCTGAAGCAAAAAAAGATTTTTTTTTTACATGAACATCAGAGATCTATGGGACAATATCAAAAGGTTTTACCTCCATGTCACTGGGAGTCCTAGAAGGAGAGGGGAGGTAAAAGACGATGGGGCAGAGCAAATATCTGAAGAAATAAAGGCCAAAAATCTCCCAAATTTGGTGAGATACAAATTTATAGCTTCAAGAAGCTCAGCCAAACCTAAGCCCACGCAGAATAAATACAAAGAAAACCATACTTCAGAGACAAAGAATGAAAGAGCTACACAGAATTCTATAACCAGCAAAAATATTTCTCAAGTATGATAACGAAATGAAGAAATTTCCAGGTACAATAAAATAAAGAGAATCTATTGCCAGCAGATCTACAAGAAATGCTCCCATGGAAACTCAGATCCTCAGGAAGGACAGGGCAGTATCAGATTGGTAGATATTTGGTAAATGTAAGAGACTTTCTCCCCTCCTCCTTCCTTTAAAATAAATATCATTATTTGAAGCAAATATTATAACACTGTCATGTGGTATTTATAATACATGTAAACACAACAGGAAGATAGCATCAAAGACAATGGGTGTTAAAAGACTATTTCAGGCACATGGTTTCTACATCTTCTATCAAGGGGTACAATATTAATTCTAAGTAGTTTGTGAAATTGTAAGTAGGTAGATTATAACCTCTAGAGCAACCACTAAAATAATATAAATAAGTATAGCTAAAAACTGAGACGACTTAAAATGGAATTCTAAAAATCTACAAATAATTTAAAAGAAAGGAAAAAAAAAAAAAAAGAGGAACAGAGAAACAAAAACACAGAGGACAAATCAAATAATAAAATGCCAGGCACAGAACCAACCATATCAGTAATTACATCAAATACTTTAAGGATTAAAAAATCCAACTAAAAGCAAAGATGACCAGGATAATTTAAAAATCAATACCCAACTACATGCAATATACAAGACACAGACTCAAATCCATAGCAGCGTCAAGCAAATATTTTAGGTTTGGTAGGCCGCATACAGTCTGCTGCACTTTTAATTGTTTTTAATTTTTTTGAGATTTTACTATTTTTTTGGCAGAGACACAGCAAGAGAGTGAAGGCATATGATTAACTAAGCCATCCAGGTGCCTCTGTTTTACAACTTTAAAAGGTTGTTTTAAAAATGCAGGTGGCACCTGGGTGGCTCAGTGATTAAATGTCTGCCTTTGGCTCAAGTCATGATCCCAGGGTCCTGGCCCCACATCAGGCTCCCTGCTCATCAGGGAGTCTGCTTCTCCCTTAGCCTCTGCCTCTGCTCCTTCCCCCACTAGTGCTCACACTCTCACTCTCTCTCTCTTAAATAAAATCTTCTAAAAATTAAATGAATTAAATAAAATTATAAAACACTAACTCAAGAACTTTACGAAAATTTGCCATGGGCTGGATTTGGCCAGTGGATTATAGTCTGTCAGTCCTGGTATGAAAAGATAGATAAGCGGGCGCCTGGGAGGCTCAGTCAGTTAAGCATCTGCCCTCAGTTCAGGTCATGATCCCAGGGTCCTGCTCAACTGGGAGCTCAATCCTTCTGCCTCTTCCCCTGCTTGTGCTCTCTCTCTCAAATAAAAAAATCTGTTCAAGATATGTCCCCAAAGGCAAAGGAAACGAAAACGAAAATGAACTTTTGGGACTTCATCAAGATCAAAAGCGTCTGCACAGCAAAGGAAACAGTCAACAAAACAAGGAGGAAACCCAGAGAATGGGAGAAGATAGTTGCAAATGACAGTACAGACAAAAGGTTGATATCCAGGATCTATAAAGAAAAACTCAAACGCAACACACACAAAACAGATAATCATATCAAAAAATAGGCAGAAGATATGAACAGACATTTCTCCAATGAAGACATACAAATGGCTATCAGACACATGAAAAAAATGTTCATCATCTCTAACCATCAGGGAGATTCAAATTAAAACTACATTGAGATACCACCTTATACTAGTTAGAATGGCCAAAATTAGCAAGACAGGAAACAACATGTGTTGGAGAGGATGTGGAGAAAGGGGAACCCTCTTACACTGTTGGTAGGAATGCAAGTTGGTGCAGCCACTTTGGAAAACAGTGTGGAGATTCCTCAAGAAATTAAAAATAGAGCTTCCCTATGACCCTGCAATTGCACTCCTGGGTATTTACCCCAAAGATACAGATGTAGTGAAAAGAAGGGCCATCTGTACCCCAATGTTTATGGCAGCCATGGCCACGGTCGCCAAACTGTGGAAAGAACCAAGATGCCCTTCAGCAGATGAATGGGTAAGGAAGATGTGGTCCATATACACTATGGAGTATTATGCCTCCATCAGAAAGGATGAATACCCAACTTTTGTAGCAACATGGACGGGACTGGAAGAGATTATGCTGAGGTGAAATAAGTCAAGCAGAGAGAGTCAATTATCATATGGTTTCACTTATTTGTGGAGCATAACAAATAGCATGGAGGACATGGGGAGATAGAGAGGAGAAGGGAGTTGAGGGAAATTGGAAGGGGAGGTGAACCATGCGAGACTATGGACTCTGAAAAACAACCTGAGGGTTTTGAAGGGGTGTGGGGTGGGAGGTTGGGGGAGCCAGGTGGTGGGTATTATAGAGGGCACATATTGCATGGAGCACTGGGTGTAGTGCAAAAACAATGAATTCTGTTACGCTGTAAAGAAATTTTTTAAAAATTTTAAAAATATATATTTCTATAAAAAATATAAAGAAGATGTGTGAATGGCAAGCACATGACAAGAAGCACACAAAAAGACACTCAACATCATTAGTCACTGGGAAAATGCAAATGCAAATTAAAAGCAAATTACAACTACGTATCTATGTGAACAGCTAAAATTCTTACATTTTAGGTTAGTGACTGACAACACCAAATGTTGCAAGGGTCTGAAGTAACTGGAAGCCTCCCACCTTGTTGGTGGGGATGTAAAATGGTACACCTGCTTTGTGAAAATGTTTTCTTTAGTTTCTTATAAAACTAAACATCTCTACCCTCTCTGAACCAGCATTTTATGCCTAGATATTTACCCAAGAGAAATGCAAATGTGTCCACAAAGATAATCTTAACAGTTCTATTCATAATGGCCAAAAACTAGAAAGAGCTCAAGTCTCCAACCATAAGAAAATGAAGAGACTGGTGGAATATTATTCAACACAAAACAGGAATGTGCTGATACGGAGCATAGACAAAACTCAAAAACACTGTGCTGACTTCAAGAATGCTTACACAAGAGTGTGAGCTCCATGACTTCACTAAAATTAAGCTCCAGGACAAGCTAAAACCAAAAATCAAAACTACGATTTTGCTTCGGAAGGTATGGGGACAGGGGTGGCCGGGGAAAGGGTATCGCGATTTTCAGGACTGAGATAATGTTCTGTATTTTAACACAGAACCTATGGTTTGGGGTTTCACAAGTATATACATCTGCCAGACTCATCAGATGGTACACTTAAGGTTTATACATTTCACTGTATGTAAATTTTTCCTAAGAACAAAAAGAACCATAAACACATGTTGAATTGTAGCTAACGATATACAATACAAATTGAGGTGGGGGAAAGTATACACTTCCGGTTGCAGTCCACTCTGAAAGGCACTCAAAAAGCAAGGTGATGGAAGGACAGGGTAATGAACAGATGGAAATATATGGTAAAGCTTATACAGCAAAATGCTAACTGTAGAATCTAGGGTACATGAAATCTCACTAGGCAATTACTTAAAATTTTGTATTAAAATTTTTCGTAATAAAATGGAGAAAAAAATAAAGAGCCAGTAACATCAAACCAGAGTTAATGTTCTTTGACCAGAAAAAGCACCTATGATTTAACGTAAAACATACCCAAAAAAACCCAAGAGAAATGGCCAAGGCATGGAAATTCACTCAAGCAGACACATACAGTAAACAAAAGACACTCAATCTCATTTATCCAAGAATGCAAAGTAAAATATCAATGATAAGAGAGAAGACAATCATTTTAGTAGCAATTTAAAAAATACCTCCATGATACAATGTAAGGAGAGACCAATTTTTTTAAGTGAGCCATTCTGGGGGGTGCTTTTGGAACTTAAGTACCTTTACCCTTTTCTGTCCTTCTAGGAATTTGTCTTTCAAACCACTCCCCACCGCCACACACACATGTGCGTGCACATACAAAGATAAATGTCATGGATGTGGACTTCAGCCTTGTTTCTAATATCAAAATTCAATTAAACATCCTTATCATTGCAGTCATGTGACTGCCGTAAGCAACACGCATTTCCCAGATCTTTCAGACACGTGGAGATTATGTGACGCCTCTACCGCCTGACTATGGCCCAGACCCCTGCCTTCCTGGGACCCAGTGCTGGGCTCCTGCTCAAGGCCTTTCCCTGAAAAGGGGCTGTTTGATGTTCTGCCTTTTTTTTTTTTTTTTTAAAACCCATGCTGACCACTTTGCTTGTTGCATGCCTGCCCCTCCCCTTGGAATGATTAGTCAGACATTTCATCTTTTCCAAAGGGACCAGCCACTCCTGGTCATCTAGGTAGTTCTACTACCTAGCACCAGGCTCACCCTCCTCCCACCAGCCTGACACCCCAAATGATGAGCAGTAAGTATGTCACTATGCCACTGAATGGGGCTATAAGTCTGTTAAGGTTTCTTACAAAACAGGAGGCTGGCCTGCGTGTAGTCTGCCCCCCTGGAAATGTGCCAGGCCGCAGCCTCACCCCATCACTGTGGCTGCTGTTAAAGGGCAGAAAGGCCTGGGGACAGCAAGGTCAAGCCTGTGTGCAACAAGACCCCACTGGGCATCTCTTTGGCCACCCTCACCAAATTTGGTGGATCCCCAAAGCAGAGAGGCTCCCCTCGGGGAGCACCCCCCACCTCACCTTTTCACCCATGATTCCTCTTTCAGCTCCACTCTCCTCACCCCTCCAAACACTAGTCAAGCACTCCCTCCCTCCCATGGGCACATACCTGTTCAGCTCCTCCGTGGTCACTACCTCCTCCACAGGCCTCAGCAGCTCCCGAAGTCAGGCAAGGACACTTGGCAGAGTATCCTCCCGCTTAGTTCCCAAGTCTCCTGGCAGTCACTCCATTACCCTTAACTGGTGACGATTCTCTGGGCTCACCTAGAGAACAGTACGTACAGGGCAATCCTGGCCTCCGTTTTCAACTTGGGCACACAGATAAAGGCAGGTGCCTGCCCTCGGCACACACAGCCCTGTCAACGGTTTTCAGTCTCAAGGCAGAAGGACCTATGACACCACCATGACTCAGGGAGGCCCCATCAGAGACTGGGAGATACAGCCAGGCTGAGCTATGGCCAGAACCTCCCTGATTCTCCTTACTGAGGCGCTGGCTCAGTAAGTTTTCCAACAGACAAGGGGAATTGGGCAATAATCACCTGCTCCATGGTCCCATCGCCAGACACACCCTGAACTTGAATCTGGCTTCTCGCAGGGCACAGAGTCCAAGTAGAGCCTGGATGTTTGAAGCAAGCACAGCTGTGTGAGCTACTTCTGTCTTCACTCCCGTGCCCGCACACTCTCTGGAACCCAACCCCTCCCCACCAACCAACCACCAGTGTCTGGGGGAGCCATCCCCCCTGCCTAGGAAAACAGATACCTCCAGAGGTTGCATGATTTTCTTCCCCAACGTGCAAGTCAGAGGACCAGGGAAAGGGGAGTGAGAACCACTGCAATGCCCGCCGACGTTCCCAGCCTTCTTGCAGGAAAACACTTGCATGGCAAAAATCCCTTTGTAAAGAGATGCTTTATTGCTGCAATTAGACCCCCATGTATAACACAAACAAGCCCCCTAGAGAATGATTCAAGTAATACTGAGAAACAGTGAACATACACAAAAGGATACAAAACCAGACATTCAGATAACTAGAAACTTCACAAGTTAAGAAAATCTTCCAATGTGAAGTGTCTTTTAGAAACTACACCACACATGCCAGTGTAAATTTGGTTTTTATTAACAATCAGCTTTCTATAAACATTGCCTGTAAATAGGTGAAGAGCTGCACAACTTAATTATGTCCAAAACAAAGATAAATGCTTTTACTTCCCTATGTTCCCATCCTTCCTTGGGCTGGAGAGGGAAGCTGCATATTTCAAATCAGATTCAAAAGGGAAAGTATTCAGAAAGTGTCTTTGCTTCGGGCCAAATGCACAGCATCACGGCTCCTGGCCCTGTGGGTTCCCAGGGCCCCTCCAGCCCTGCAGCCAACCCACCGGGCAGCAGCAGCAGCCCCAGCTGTGCAGGCCCTACCTGAGGCTCTGGAACTGGCCCACTGCCTGTGGCCTGCATGTCTGCAATCAGGTGGGGCACACCAGCAAGGCTGAAGAGCAGACCCATAAGACTGAAAAGAGTGGAATGAGGCAGAAAAGGAGGAGATGGAAGAGGCCTTTGATAGTTTCTAGAATTTCTTAAAATCCACTCTGGCGCAAAAACTAAGTTCCTGCTGGCAGCCAAAGTTGGAAGTGCTCAGGCCAACTTTTGAGGGAACAGAGGCCAAATCAGAGAGGGCTGACTGGCAACACCCAGGAAGCCACTTCCTTCTCCTCCTGGCCTGGCCCCCCAAGTACCAGCCTCCAGGCCCTGAGACCACCAGCTCATCCCACATTTCTGGTTCAGCCAACTGTTGTCTGCCCACCAAAGCCACGTGCAGAATAAGGGGAAACTGGGGAATAAATACCCCCCCCCCCAAAAAAAAACTCGAAGGCAAGGTGCTACGACTAAAGGAACCCCCGGCAGATCCGCTGCGCCCACTAGATGGCAGCAGAGCACCACCTTTCCAGAGCTTGGGCCTCCAGGGTCCACCTCTGGGGGTTAGTGATTAGAGCAGAGACTGAGAATGGAGTCAGAGGTGCTCAACTAGAACCTACGAGAAAAGAAAAAGGCAAGGGAGCATGTGTGTGCCATCCCAGGCGAGGAAAGAAAGATGTGGGATGGACCGTCCCCAGGCAGAAGGCTTTTTTTTAGGACCTTGGTGGAGGTGATAAGATGGTATTAGGCCTTCCTGAAAAGAAGTGAGGGTTTCACATGAGAATTTGGTCAGGCACGGGAGCAACACAGCAGTCATGGGTTATAAAGGCACCTCTGCCATAGTGGGTGCCAGCCATGACAGGTGGGCTGCCCAGAGGCTGTCCCTACCTAAGCACACTTTCCTCTCTGCGAGAAATCTAGTGACTTTCAAGTTCAGTGCAAGGGGTTCCATCAGGGACAGGAGAAGGAATCCCACTTAAAAATCAATCCCAGTCTTCACAGGACTGCTCATCTGCTGTAAGAGGGCAGGGACAAGGGGCCTTCCCTGGGCAGCTCCTAAGGGGCACAGGTAGGGCCAGCCCAGGACTCAGCTCCCCTGAGTGGAGATACTGTGTAGCTACCGGCCATCCCCAGGCTGAGACGGGGTGTGGGTAATTGCACTTTGGGGCACAGTGAACACGGGCACGGACTGGACGCGGCCTGGGAGGCGGAGAGAGCGAGCAGGCTGACCTATTTTTCAGGGGATGGCCAGAGGAAGGCCACAATGGGGCAGCTCCTTAGACCAGGGTCCGTGATGCCAACAAATGACACACAGGATGGGAAGAGAGGCAGGACAAAGCTACCCTCCCCCAGAGCTTAGTTGCACTTCAGCCTCCTCCAGGCTTTCAAAACAAACCAGAGCACTTCCACTCTGAAAGGCAAAGGGATCGTCTTGTGTTTGCTTCATCCTCTTAGCAGGACAGCAGAGTCAGCTAAGGTTCAGGGGACTGAGGGCAGGGCCCCCGGGCACTCTTCCCCTCAGAGGAGGCTTACACATGCAGAGTCGCCCGGAGAGTAAGTACCCGGGCACGCTTGTGTTACACTGCAGACCCTCCTGGCCTGTTTTCCTGGAGTTGACTCCTATTTTCCTGGTGAAGTGAAACTCATTTTTTAAAAACAGAATTTTAAGCAGACTTTTTAAAGGGACAAAGGCCATTTGATGGTAGTGATTTTGGTTTTGTCTTATGAAAATGGTACAGGAAATAATCCCTGACGACAGAACGAACTGATCACAAGAATCCTCTCTGTGCAGTCCAGTTAAGGCGATAAATAGGTAGAGGTATGGCTGGGGGCAGTGACCATGGGCCAATGGCAGTTTGCTGCTCACTCCTGGCCTTCGTCCCAGAGCCAGCCCGTCTGTCTCTCTGCCTGGGCCAGCGATCCACAGAACCTCCCCCGAAGCAGAAGCCGTCCAAGGTGGCAGGCACCCAAGGAGCACCCCCTGGGGCCATGCCCCAGACCAGGGCAGTGCACACTTACTCATTCAGTGAAGTCTCACAAACTGGAGAGGTTTGTCTGGAAAGGAGTCGTTTCTAAATATTCAGTTTTGTTCTAATTACTCACTTGCTTCCTTTTGTTTAGATCTCACAAAACCTTCTTTTTCAAAGTTGACCAAAAAGAAATGTTTGGGGAAGGCCAGTGACATAAACACTTGTCATAAAATAGGCTTGAAACCACAAGAATTAGGCTCAAATTGCCATGCGGCATCCACTAATTCCCATGAAATGTCAGGAAAAAGCCTCCGATCTGTTTGTCCTTGCTTTAGAGCCACAAGTCCCTTTTATGGACACAGAGTAGATGTCAGTTTTCTTAGAATATATAAGGCAAAGAGGGTTTTAGATCTATTATTATAATGTAAAAGAGATAATGAAAGGAAGGCTTCTAAATGAGATGTTCTTTTAAATGTCAATCCCACTGGGCACACATATTACAAAATAAAGATTCTCTTTTTGTAAAGTGCTGTTTGCTTAGTGAATCACTCGCCACCATGCAGAGAGCACTATAACCCCATCTGCTCAGGAAAACGGTCAGTGGCAGCCCTGGCAGAGGTGCTCAGCTCCCCACGCTCTTCTCAGGGAGGAGGGAAATCCTCTCATCATGGCTAGACATTCCCAAACACTCTGTGCCCGGGTAGGGACTGCTGCCAACCGGGAGAGGCCAGGCTTCGAGGCCAGGGTGCCACCCTGCTCCTGCTCTTCCCTTGGGTTTGGCATTTTATTCTCTCATTCTGCTCATGGGCCAGAACAGCCAGCAACCCATCATAGAGCATCACAGGGACCTCCCTTCCCATGCAAATGCTGGCAGAAGTGGAACCCGGCCATGCACAGCCAACGTGAGGGCTTTCCAGAAGATTCACTAAGGAGGGTTTAGAAAAAGAGAAGCCATTAAAACAGTCACCTGCCCGGTCTATGCTATTAAAGGACATAAGAAAAGGTACACAATTGGCAGTAAACAATTTCCTTCAGCTTTTCTTTGATGCCTAGGAAAACTACTCCTCCACAAAATCAGACATGAACGATTTCTGTTCCAGTGTCTTCAGGTTCTGTCCAACAAGAAGAGTTTGTGTCAGAATGACAGATTCCACGTCCATCTTTATTTTCAAAGTTGGCTTCTGCTAGCGCAGACTTTTCAAAAATATTCTTTTTGCTTGTTTCTGGACAGTTCTGAACATAGATTACTCTGTTATAAGCCTTGAGTCTCTTCCATAATTGCACGTACACTTTGCACTGAACGTACATAAAAAGAAGTCCGCCGGTAAAGCCGATGGCCACAACCACCAGTTTAGTCCAAAAGGGCCACTCTAGGATTCCTGAAAGGGGAAAAACCTGGTTAGCCTATCCACAGACCTAATTTAAGACCTGAAATAAATAAAACACAACTTCTGACCTTCACATAACCAATGGAATCTTTACTCATCAAATCCTGTTTCATCTTAAGTGGGGAGGCAGAGGGTGTCCATTCTCTTATCCTGCTGCTCTTCCAGGAGACTCTCTCTTTCTCTTCTCCCTGATTGATCTCTTCTGACTGGGTTTTTAAAGAAGTGCTCACCACAGCAAGAGAAACATCCAAAAAGGATGCTTGGTGCCTCTTAACTGATGCCCCCACTCCAGAATTCCAGATATTTGAAGCCTGACTTAAAAACCGATCTGGAACGATGCCCCAATCTTAGAACCCCTGTGTGTTATCCAGGATGTCTACGCTGCCCTCATCTTTCACCCTGAGCACATACATACCTGTTGCCTGTCCGTGTTTGATCTCCTCGGTGGTACGGTCAATGAGCACATACAAGGACCAGACCACGCAGGTGATGGCGATGACATGGAACGTCACCGAGCACATGATCTTCCTGCGCTCACTGGCCGTCATCTGCAACCTCTCCCACTGGAAAGACCACACACAGAGCATGAGGTGCAGGACCCCAATGGAAAGGGCAACAATGGGGGTGAGAGCATTGTAGATGGGTAAGATTGGCTTTCTTGCCCCTCCCCTTTCCCCAGACTTCATGAATTTTCCCAAATACCAAATGTAATTCTCCTTAAACCAACCAGGTACCAGGCACTGGTATTCTGTCGACAGCCAACTTTTCATGCAATGAAAAGAAGCTGGGATCAAGATGAGCTATGAACCATAACCAGGTATCAATCCTCCTGTCTGCTTATTCTTGCAGGCAGACAGCCCATGGCTAGCTGAAGGCCTCTATGGTTTCAATCCTGATGAAAACAGCATGTTGGCCCCTGACCCAGGTGGCACACACGAGACCTCCCTGCCTCGCTGACTGGTGTGGGCAAGGGGAGGAGGGCTGATGACACCACGACACACTAGCAGATGGGTCATACTACATCGTGAAGGTGATGGCGGGAGGCGCTCACTCTTTGGTCTGAAAGACCCCTCTCCCAGATAGACCCCTCCCCTAGTAGATAGATAGGATAACTAACTGCTTGTTTGCTTTTCTGTAAACCGCTGGCTTTTAGGTATGAAATTAGGTTAGGTTATCAATTGTGTGAATTGTTCTCTTACCTTTCTCTAGCCGCGTGGCTCATAGAAATAATAGAGACGCCATGATGGCACTCCTCCCTTCCCCCTTCTTGCTCCCATTCCCCACCTCTCCTTTCGCGTGGCTCACTCCCCCCTCCCCGCCGCTCTCTTCGCGCGCGCGGGTTCCTGGAGCCAACCCGCAAACTCCAAGTTTGCCTTTTTCAAAAGTTCAAACTGTCCACCAATCAATTGCGCCCCACCCAAAACTCGTTTGTACTTTCCTATAAAAGACCCTGCTTCACTCCGGTCGGGGTGCTCGGTTAGCTGGAGCTGCCGACCACCCGCCGGTACCTGCGCGACAATAAACCTCTTGCTGTTTGCATCCAGTGGCAGTGTTGGATTCTTGGGTAAGGGGATCCGCGGGTCTTTCAGGTCCTTTGCTACTTTGGCAGCAACAGCTTGAAACCAATGCTAAGAGTTCCTGGTATAAGCAGGCTCTGCCAGTCCCATCTCCTCTAGGAGCTCATTAACTTACTCCAAAGAGCCAGATTTTCTTTTTCATTTACTGCTTTCCAAATCAGAAGAAAACACATAAGGGTAGAGAAAAAGAACAAAGTGTGAACACTCTACATATCCTTGGCCAGCCCTAGTCATTGCATCTTTCCAGAGAGATCTGTGCAGGACAAGCTGAGAACAGAGTCTCATGGATTATCTACATCGGTCAAAGTGCTACAGGCCCATTTGAGAGGCCAGCGCAGAGTAGGTACCCAATAAATCACATGGTCTCCATGGGGCAAAACATTCTTCAAGTAGTTTACATCTGCCTTCTCCAACAGCGTGAATGCTTTCTGCTATGGTTTTATATAGTATCTTCTTTTGGCTTTCCTCCTCAAATCCCTCCTGCTCCCTGATCTCCTACTATTTCCTAAGATACACTCAGTCCAAGCCTTCCACACTGCCCCGCAATGCTCACACACACTGTTTTGGTGTATGCTTCTCTACACAACCGGACCTCTCTAAACTCCTTTCACTTAACTCCAAATCCTACTGATCCTTCAGAAACGGCTTTAACACCCAAACATTCTGTGACACAACCACCATTCCACCTCCCCAAGGCTCCAGCCTATAGCCTGTACTTCCTCCTCTGAATGTCTGACATGCTCTGTGCCACTTAATCTAGCCTTCACTTGGCTATGTCATGTGTTGTGATTTGACTGTGTGACTGTCCTTGAATACACATTCCAAAATCCTGAGATAAGAACAAGTCTTACTCTTCCAAATAAAACCTCACGTGCTGGGCATATAAACAAACACATTAAACCATTTTCACAGGAGGCACAAGTCAAACGAGGCTCCGTGCAGAGGGAGCCATGACATGGGGCCCAGAGAGAGTCGCGTTGCCCCTAAGGCCTGCGGTTCCTTTCTTTTCCCACCCACCCTCCCCTTACTGACTGGCAAATACTTATCACAGGTACCGAACAAGTAACTATGTGCTCTGCACAGAAGAGAGATACTAATGTTTAGTAATATACAGTCCTAATCAGAGACAAGACACGAACAGTTAATACATATAAAATTAAATGCTAAGATGTCACAAAACAGTCTGTGATCAACGGCCACATGACTGACACAGACAAGAAAGCAGTCTTAGTTTGACGGAAAAACACCTTAGGACCGAAGGGTTAGAAAGAGCTTCTTCCCAAGAGGAAGGAGCAGGAAAGAAGACCTGGAAAGGATGACGCCCGTAGCAGGAATGCACGCGCCAGCACCCACTTCCGACAGAGGAGTCCAAGGCTTCGCCTCCGCCGAGGTGCTGACTCTGCCCGGGCCCTCATTTCAGTGAGGCAAGGGCACTTCCAAAGGTGTCCTGCCGTGTACCTTTCTCAGAGGCTTCAGCTTGACCTCCATGATGAACTCGTACTTGCAGAGCTCACAGCAGCGCGTGTCCGAGCTCTTGATCCACTGCTGCAGGCACGTCTGATGCACGAAGTGCAGGCTCCCCGTGCAGCGGCAGGGGGTGATCAGAGGGCTCTCGTCGTCCCCCTCACAGTGGCAGATCCTGCGGGGAGAGGAGAGCCAGGCGTTACCAGGAGACCCGCGTGCCAGAGAAGAGGACGCTCCAGGGGAGGGTTGGTCCCCTAGTGAAAACTTTCAACAACAAACATCACAGGACCACAGGCACAAAACACACAAACACGGATGTGGACAGTGACTACAAACTAGAAACTTCTAGCTTACCGCACCAATATGGAAAGTCTGGATGGCATTTGACATCAGAGAGGGAAAAACAATATAAAAAATGACAAAGCAGTCATTTTTGGTAAGATTTAAGAACTTCACCGAAAGCCAAATTTAAGGCAACATGGAAGCATCCTTCACAACATGTTAAAACAATTAGAAGAAAAATTTCCATGTAAAAGGGAACCAGCACTCTACTTTCCAAAAATACCAATGACTTAAATAGATGATGAATTTGTTTTTTGGCGGTAATCACAGACGTCACCTTCGCACACCACACTACACGTCTCCGGCCTCCCACAGACAGTACACAGCAAAAACACAGGACCTCTCCTGGACCTATAAACCCCATTAGAAGGTGCCATTTCTTTTTTGAAGACACAAGAATTTAAAATCATTTTTGAGGACGTGAGAATTTTAAATCATTCATGATTTCTAAGAGTGCATGCAAGAGGACATAGCACTAACCTCAAGGAACTTAAGAGACTTTTGAGACACAGAAGGGTCTGTTCCAGCTGCTGAAGAACAGGTAGGGATAGGTGGCCTGACAGGAGCTGGGCCCCAGCCATGGCCATGCTCGCAGCTCTCTGTTTCTGTGAGAGGAGTTTCTGATCCAACTGTTAGAAATGGTTAACAGCTGGCCCGGAAGGGGCGCCCAAGGAAAGGTTGGAAGAGGGAAAGCATGAGCGTGGTGACCAAAAGCAGATTCTTAAAGATTCTAGAGGCCAGACAAGGATGCGGCACACAGGAAGACAAAGGTGGGAAGTGGAAGCAGGACCCAGGCAGAGGTGGCCACATCCGAGTTAAAAAGAAGGAAGGAAGGTACTGCAGAAGGCTGGCCTCTTCCCATTCACACTGTGTCGCAATTGGAACAAAGGGTAAAAATGAGGTTGGAAGGGGCAGCCAGTGCTTAACAACTAGATCCTCGAGCTGGCAAACTGGAAATAACTATTTTCTCTCTTCCTTAAGCAAAGTCTACTTATTTTTGGTTGAGAAGAGTCAGCTTGGCCTTTAATATGTGTAGCTTCTTCCTCTTTTGTCATCTGTGAAACTATTTGGGACCCAGCTCATAAAAATTTGTCAAATGACACCAATACTCCACTCTTCTGGAGGAAGCTAGCAACCCACAATCGTCTACCTACCGCCCATAACTTCATTTTCCTGAAACTTCACATATTAAAGCAAGATGAGGCCACCGAGGTATGGGGAGCAGAGCTGGCCAGAACACTGGTTCTTGGCAAACCAA
Organism: Mustela lutreola; assembly: GCF_030435805.1. Lineage (NCBI taxonomy): Eukaryota > Metazoa > Chordata > Mammalia > Carnivora > Mustelidae > Mustela > Mustela lutreola. The sequence goes on from NC_081293.1 coordinate 39,307,206, forward strand.
CCTGCAGGCATCCCCTGACGTGGACACAGGAGAGATGGGGGGGCATTTTTCAGAGGGGGGAGAAGGACAATCCAGGTCACTGTCCTTCTCCACTGAGCAGAGGGGCGCCCGCAGGACCTTGCTCTTCCATTTTGCAGATGTGCTGTCCTCAAAGACATCGTCGTCTCCCATTTCATCAGAGTAGAAGCCCGTGCTCCCTGCCAGCCCGCTAGAGGACTTGGTGGTGTGCAGGTGGGCGGCACAGCTCTCCAGCTCCTGGAACCTGTGCAGGCTGCTGGCACTCGAGCCGTGTGAGAGCGAGAACAGGTACTGGAGCAGTCGCCGGCCCCGGGACACAGCATCGCCATCCGCTTTCTCTTCCAAAAGAGGGACATGCATGCCCCCCTTGCCAGCGTCCACCTCTGAGGCAGTTGACCGATGGGCAGAAAGGGAGGAAACACAAGAATGTTTGGAATTGCCAAGAGGTTTGTGATGCAGTGCTCTTTTTTCCTTCTGATGGAACCTATTAATTCTCAGACCCGGATCTGGAGGGAGGATCAATTTCCCTTCGGAGCAAGTTCTCTCCACGTAGTCAAAACTTTCCACAGTATCCTGGGCCTTCTCACCCACATCGTTTAGGGATTTTGAGAACTTTAGCGTTCTTCTGGCTTTGGTATTGTCAGCAGGCTTCAAGGCCTGGGCCCATTCGGAACCACAGGAATTTCTCTTAGACAATGTGTCTTTACAGATAACTGTCACAGTGAGCCCTTGTGTCAGAGAACTCGGGCCTGGAGGAGCTTTCAAGACAACAGCAGACTGCACGGGACTGTGGTGACAACACTCAGAACACACTGCCCTGGAACTGCATGCAGAGAACAGTGGAATAAAAGCACAGAAAGTAAAAACAATCTTAAAGGAGAACAGACATCGAAGGGAAGAAATGAGACTTGGGTGGGAACCTGGGGAGCAAACAGCACAGAAAACTGAGCCAACTGTTTACAGCAAAGGTATACTGACCGAGCAAATGGAAAATCGAGAACCTGCAGACACTAATGCTTATTTCCGGGATGTCACATGAACCACTCCAGCATGTGAAGCAGAGTGTTACCTGCAGATGTCCTGATTGGACGGCGTGACAGAAGAGCGAGGGAAGGTGGACACCGGAGCCGACGCCAACGAAGAACCCCCAGCCTGCAACGACACACCCCCGGTCAATTTCAGAGGAAAGAGCAAAGGGGACGGTGAACACCACCTCCTTCTGCAGGGCAATGGACAGAGAATCTAAGAACACCTGCTATTTCCAACTGCTTGCTGAGTAATACATATTTAAGGTCCTGATGTGCGGAGGTGAGACAAATCAAACAGGACTCTTTTGTTCTGTGTGGGTTAAAGCGTAGCCAAGAACTATCTGAGACTCTAAAGTGGCAACACCAACCTCCTGCAGATTCAGTGATCCTTATTTACTGAGCATCTAAATTTAATTAGTTCATACATAGTCAAGATATCAAGTACTAGACAGGGGGGCGATATCTGGCTGGCTCAGTCGGAAGAGCGTGCAACTCTTGATCTCAGGGTCAGGTCCTCTAAGTTCAAGCCCCACACCGGAAGCCTACAAGAAGCAAAGAAGGAAGGAAGGAAGGGGAAGGGGAAGGGAAGGGAAAGGAGGAAGGAAGAAAGGAGGAAACCAAGTACGAGACGGTATGTGCAAATGCAAAAGAAATACGAGGGGCCATCCCTGCCAGCGCTTACCTTCCCCACCTGGCACTCTTTAACCTGGTTCCGGGGGTAATCCTAATCAGGGTGGCTGGTTACTACTACTACTCACCTCACACTGGGTCCAGGAAACCTTGCTACCCACCGGATCTCTTTACACAGAAGGGAAACTAGTTGATCACAGGGCCATCAATCCGTACGTAACTCAACCTGGGGCCCAGGATGGGGGTGAGCACAGAAGGTTCCCCAGAGTTCTAATCATGGGATTGGGAGTTAAGAAAAAGAACCAAGAAAATTTAAATTTGAAAGAATGTGTCACGACCTAGAGCAAGGGCCCTGAGGGTTGATAAACAAGCCAAAATGAGAAAGGAGCTCTAGGAGGGTGAAGGAGCACCACAGTGGAAAGAAACAGGAAGAGTGTACCTGAGCCTCCCTCTGCAGACTCCTTGCTAATAAGCCTTCTCTAGAGCACATTCCTGAGTTCCCACGGCCCTCGGAGCACCCTGTGCATTCACATAAATGCATTCCTCCCTCCTAACACAGTCAGCCTATCTGCCCCATACAACGTGAACAGCCGCATGAAATCAGTACTAAGAGCAAGCCCACATTACCTCCCTACCTTCCCCACCCTACCTTCCCCAGGCCTCCCCAAGTGGCCTTCGGCCTTTCTCCTTCATTCGAAGGAGCTCCACAATTCCCCCGCTGAGGAAAACACCCCAGTCTCACTAAGCGCCATCCCCCAGGGCCACACCCTCATCCTGGCACTGAAGCTACAGGACCCCTGCCATGGACCAGCCACCAAGCCAGCAGCACCACTGTCCAGAAGCTCTCTCCATCGGCCCTCCCCAGTAAATGCACCCACGTCGGGAAAGAGCCAGGCCTGGCAGTCAGATTGAGGGCTTCAGTGGACCACTCTTCCCGTTCCCCAGCAGAAGAACTAAACATCACTTTAAATCCAGCTCAACCTGAAACTTGGCCCAAGAAGTTACATGATATCACACTGCATGTGTGTGCTAAAACCATGCAGTAGTACTCAACTAGCACAGCTGCTGAGTCACCAAAGAACCTACATGTTCTAACTGAATGTGGAAAATATTCAGTGTCCTGGGAGGAGGCAGGTCTCAGATGGGAAGCTGAAATCAAAAGAAAATGGCTTCTCACTCCTGTCCTGAGTTCAAGTGACCCAGGTCAAAAAGGGAAGTCTGGGATTGTGAGAACATCATCACGGGCCCCAAAACAAGGGAGTGCTTAGAGGCAGGAGGGAAGAGCCTCAGGGCAGAACAAAGCCTGCACTGAGGAAGCAGGGAGATGATCCACACCCACAGCAGGAGCTGGGATCACTTCCCCATGGATTCCATGTCTCAGGTGGACCCCTGGGAACCCGCACAGTCACCTGTGTACTTGCAGCAAAGCATCATGCCTGTGAATTGGTGGCAGCAGTCCTAAGTCCATGATCTGCTTATTCAGGAAAAAGGAATAGTCTCAGCATCCTCTCTCTGTGTCCCCGTCCTCATTTCATGCTATCTAATCCCACAAAAATACCACGAGACACCTTCAACAGGTAATGTCCAAGCCTCAACAAGCCTCCCAGTTATAGAGAAAAATTTTCTCTTCTCATTAGATCACGAGGTTTCAAGAAAATTTTAAAAATCTATTTTCTGTTGTTTGATATAAACACAAACCAACAAGGGCACCTGGGTGTCTCAGTAAAGCATCTGCCTTCAGCTCAGGTCATGATCCCAGGGTCCTGGGATCAAATTCCACATGGGGCTCCCTGCTTAGCAGGGAGTCTGCATCTCCTTCTACCCCTCCCCCCCGCTCATATCTCTCTCTCTCTCTCTCCCATTATCTCAATAAATGAAATCTTTATAAATAAATAAATGCAGACAGACAGACACACAAACCAAGAAATTTCTTACCCTGGCAGACTCCTTCTCCAATAAGAATGAGAAAACAAGCAAGATTTGTGGGGCCATCACAGATCTCATAAGAGGCTCCTGCTGTTTCCAGTTAAAGAGGAGCCCATGTTGAAGTTCAGAACCAGTCTACATGTCAAATGATCACCAAAGCACAGCATGAACAATTTTAAAGAGCTTAACTTGCTGCTGGTACCAAGTTGAGTAAAATCTATCAACCTACCGATGAGGATTTAAAAGACTGGATTGATCGTTAACAGCAAGAACAAAATGTAGCCTAGATATACAGTTCAAATACAGTGCCAGGGTCCAACTGGGGAGGTCAAGATAGGTCAGGGAACACTAGGCCCCTCTCAGAGGCCTGAAGCACTAAACAGCTCTCCCGCTCATCCTGAGGAGAGCAGCCGGGTGGCATGGGGGAGGCTATGAGTCAGCAGGTAGTTGCCTTAAGCAGTCTGCCTTAAGGGAAAAGGAGAGAACCCTCTCTCTTCTACAAGATCAGATCACACAGGAATGTTGCTGATAAAAGTAAGTGTAAATGTTCATAATGAGAACATTCCCATGTGTCGAAAGAACTAAAGCCCTGTGTTCCAGAAGCTCTTCGTTGGTTCTCAAACAAGAGATTTTCTGGTCCTGTAAAGGAATGTAAAGCAATCTCAATACAAAAAAATTTTCGTAAAAATCCCCTCTTCTTAAGATGTCGTAATCAATTATGCAAACAAACCTCTGGATTGCATCTAGGCCTAAACCCAGTTGATTGTATTTCTTAGGAATGACAATTTTAGACAATCGTCAGTACTCAAGTCACTTGAGGGTCGTCCTTCCTATCAGACTCATTGTTTTAAATTCTTTTACTAATGCTGCCAAAAACAACCAAAGGAAAACTTTCCATATAGCTTTAGTAGAAGCTGGCATTTCCTTTTGCGAGAGCTTGCTGCCACAGAACGGGCTATCATGACAGACTCATGAAGTAATTTCTCCGTTCATGCCGGGAACTTAACAATTTCACATCAGAGGGACTTTCTCACTGCAGGACACCAGCCGGACCTTCTCCAGCTCTCTTCTTGCATCATGTCCTTTCCCTGCTCCTTCCAGTAGGTTACTTCCCAACCTCCCTCTCTCTACCAACCGTTCCCTCCTTCTCTGCTGTAAACCCTCAGTGGGTCTTCTTTTCCTTTACTGACAAAGCTACTTTTAAACATCTGGGGCTCAGGCCCCCAACAAAAGTGAATTCACCCATCTGATTTACATCAACAGGTATCGGGGCCACAAGAAATGGTCTGGTTGGGTTCATTTGCTTTTAAGCCAGGTGCAGTTTGAAGAGCGACTGGATAAGGAGGGTAAGAGATAAGTGGGGCTCCTGTTTACAAGTAACCTCAAACTCAACAGAAAAAATGGGAAAGGAAAAGGATTTCCCAATTCAGATGGCTCTCCAAACATAAGATGCTTAGCCTCTCTTACAATGAGAACTACAAATTAAAACTACAATGAGATATACCATCAGCAACAACAAGAAAAAAGCCTGTTTTTTTCTTTTTATATCACCTGATACCTGTGTTGGCAAAATGTGGGAAAACATCCATCCTTCTACACTACTGGTGTGAAAGCAAACTGCTCAATTCCATAAGATGGCAATCTGGCAATTACTAAACTACAAATGCACATTCACTTTGCCCTGGCAACTCTTCTTTCAGAATTCATCCTCACACATATGCACAAACAGGTTTGCTCAGAAAGCACTGTTTGGGGGAGCAATCGCCTGGCATAACCCCAGTGCCCGTGGGCCCAGAGCTGACTGAGTCAATACACTGAGAGAAAGGAACACGAGGTGGTCATACAGCGAAGCAGTATGTTCTGCCCAGTGCTGGGGACACAGAGGGACAGGCAGAGGGGACAGCCATGCCCTGGGTGCTGGCCCATGCAAACTACTCATCAACAGAAGGGTACACACTGCAAGGCTCCTAACAGCGGTTTCCTCTGAAACGTGGAAGGAGACCAGGGCCCCTGGGCATGAGGAACAAGGACTTCAGTGGAGATCCTTCCCAACCATTACACCCTTTTTACCATGAACACATATTTCCTAACCACAAATTCATTATTTAAATAACATGTGATCAAAAGTTTAAGAAGTACAATAAAACTACAGAAGCATAGCCAACTGTACTGATTTTCCAACTCTGGAAAAGCCAGTGAACAAACTGAGTTAGTGAGTCATGAGCTACAATTTTTAAAAATGAAATAAAATAGAAGATGTCAGAATGCATCTGACATCCTAAGGATTAAGTCTCCTGGAGGAATTTGTTTTTCTTTCAGTTGTGTTTCTGAGTAAATGGAGTTTCAATGTAAAAAATGTTTTGTACTAACAATCATGGTCAAAATAATTTGGAAGTCACTACACTATTCTATTTCTACAAATACAAAACACCAAAAGAAGAAGAAGAAGAAGATGGCACAGTCTAGAGAGCAGGCGGCACCGCCGGCAGAGGTTTCAGAGGTGGGAGCTCTGGCTGTGCCCGAGAGGGAAGGCCTTTCCTCCACAAGGACAGCATTTCCACCCAGATGACATTTCTAACGCTGGCTAACAAAGTGCCACCCACTTAGTGGCTTAAAATCACACCAACACTGAATCAGACACATAGTGTGATGGGGTCCTCTGCTCAGGGTCTCCCTCCGTTCTGGAGGCTCTGGGGAAGAACACACTTCCACATTCATTCAGCTCGGCGGCAGGATGTGGTACCCTGCAGGACGTCAGTCAGGAGCCACCTGCCTTCCCCATGGATCCCTCCTCATTCACAGGTCCACTCTTACTTCTGGTCTCTCATGTCCTTTTCTAACAGCAGCCAGAGAAAGTGCTCTGCTTTTAAGAGCTCAAGGGATTCCATTCATTACAACACAATATCCTGGGAATGACGCCTCATCACATACAGGCGTCACATAGGCACAGGGTCTGGGTGTCGGGGTGGGGCATTTTAGAAGCAGTGCTTACCAGGCTACCTGACACTCCCTCACTGCTCAGTACTTCCTAAACACTGCTGCCGTCCTCGCGCCCTCCCAAACTGGGAGATAATCATCTGGTCCTTATTGCCAGCTCAGCAGGCCTGCCTTCATATAAATAGAGCCAAATAAAGTCTAACTTGGTGTTTAGACACTGCAATACAAACTGCTGACTGCATTTCAGCAAACTTGCCGCTTAGTACAGAAGTTGCTCTGTGAAAACAAATGCTTCCTTATAAACAGAGCCCCTGGTTTCTATAAATACCCAGTTGTATTCAACTTCGAAAATGAGCTACAATTGAAGGAGAGGCCAGTTCTATGGCTGCTCTGATAAACACATGTTGACTCTTGATGAAGGGCTGTGCCAAGAACAAGCTTTCACAATGGCAGTTAACTAAAACTGACCATTAAGAAAGTAAATATAGAATATATACAATATAGGATTCATGGAGGAGAGTGTACAATAAAACTACTGAATCCTCAAATGAGTTCCATTATAAATGGCTCTCCTTATTGCCTAGCAAGTAGTGCTAACATTGAACTCTGTTCTATGGTGGCCTTTTAGAGACACAATCACAGGAATAATAATACATCCCCAGCACAACGAGGGCCACATATCACAGCACTGTTAGAGGCAAAGCAACAACTGAAGGGACTTTCTCATGGCTCATCTTCCAAAGTAGGCTTTCAGCTATTGCTGGGAACATTACAATGATAGCTGGTTTTCAATAAATTACATTGAAGGCAATGATTTCTGAGCAAAGATAGCTTCACATTCCCAGAAAATACAAGTGTAACCATAAAAAGATCCAAAATCATGGTGTTGGGTCACCCAGCACTGCACACCCCCTCGCTCTTCCTAGGGATGCTCCATGCCCCATCCAGTAGGACCAGCCGCTCCTTAGATTTCTCTTCAAAAGGGGCTTTTCACTGTCCTTGTAACCCCATTCTTTTCTTTCACAGCACTTGTGAAGGTTTACCAAAAGATCTTTCTGGAATAATATGCTGACTCAGAAGTCATGGTTTAGCCTAGCATAGTGCCTGGCACACAGTAGGTGTTCAAGAACACTTCTGAATGAATTAAACAAGTACACTCTGAAGTGACTGCCTGTTCATAGGTGTAAAACAGGTTCTCAAACATGTGGGTCTCATGAGGGACCCCTTTATGCTATCAAAAATCATTGAGTCTCCCAAAAAGCTTGTGTTTATGAGGGTTACATCAATCAATCTTTACTCTATCAGAAAACATTAAAACAAAAGGGGCTCCTGGGTGCTACGTCAGTAAGTGTCCAACTCTTGATTTCAGCTCAAGTCATGACCTCCGGGTCGTGAGCCTGAGCCCCAAGTGTGGCTCCTTCCTGGGCATGGAGCCTGATTCAGAGTCACTCTTTCCTCTCTTTCTGCCCCTCCCTCTCCTCTCTCTTTCTAAAAAGAAAAGAGAACTTTAAAACTCTAGGCCACCAGCACATGCCCCACTAGTGCCAGAGAGAAGATGCCGTCTCACAGGCTACACAGCCCCGGGCAGCTCCTCTGTACACTCATGAGAGACTAAGAGCGAAAAAGGCAATTAAATAATATGCAGTTATGACACTGGTTTTAACCTTGCCCCTTCTCCCTGAGAAGATGCAGAACCAAGTGTTGAAAACCGCTCGTCTAAAGCTTTAGCCAAAAATGAAACTGCAAGCAGTCAGAAGGAAAAAAAAAATACATGAAAATATGGTCAATCTCTACAAAAGGTGAGCCACACAGCAAAACAGTGCCCGTGGCCCTCCGTCAGCATCCCAAGTGAGACCACATCGTGCTGGTGAGGCCACTCAGCTCCTCCACGTCACTTCCCTGTTCCTGCCACAGCAAAGTACGTATCTCATCCTTAGGACTGATGTTTTCTTCAATACAAATTAAGAAAGGTATAGTTTGGCCTATACTTAATCTGTAAGTCTGAGCAACCTAAGTCTGTCACTCATCAGCTCTGTCTTTAGAAACAGAGAAGCAGACACTGGTCTTGACAAAAATACCACAGCCCATGACCTCCCTCCTAAGGCTGCATTTACATCTACACATGACATTCTACTATAACTCATTCCTATCTAACAGCAGCGATAACAAAAAAATATTCAAGACATCTGGGAAAGCCAATGCTTTCACTCAGATCTGCTTGCCAAACAATAGAACAGCGGTAATTTTAGGTGCTCTTTCAACAGGTCTGGTTGGACTTGTCCCCAGGAATATCTGATTAACCAGAGACACATAAGGCTCATGGTATCTGAATAAAATTATGCAGGAGCTCTAAAATATTCTACTAGGTACCAGCCTTTAGCAAATGTTAGAGCCTAGAAGGACTAACTGCCTGAGTGCAGAAAGGATAGGACCCATGCTCCAGTTTTCATGATGTATGTCTAGCTCACCTCACCACTACCATCTCCTTTTATGTGCTACCAACCATGAATTTGCTCGAAAAAAATGGTGTCACCTGGACCAAGTCCAATTCTCAGGGTCAAATGAGAATGCTTCCCTCATGATAAACTAATGCCATGTCTATGTGCTACGAGAGGTTGGAGGAAAGTCTCTAGTCCGGCCCCTACAATGAGCCAAGCCTAAGCAAAATCCTGGTGCCTGAAAGAACTCCAGTGGGACTGAGTAAGTTCAAGCATTTCCAGGGAATTCCAACCTTCCTCTGAAGAATTTTAAGCCGAAGTACGGTTGTCCTCACTGGAATGCCCCCAGCCAACACGGTCAGCAGGCACCGTGCAACTGGGCAGTTAGGACAGTCTTCACTCCCGCTATACAGCTGCCTTTCATTTCTACCTATTGTTTTGGATTTCTCAAAGTTGTCACCACAACCAGTTTTCTACAGTTTAATCCCACCCTGGCTGGCTCCTTTTCACGTTTTATGGTTTTATGTCCTGCTTTAGGAGCCCCTCCTCAGCCACACCTTTCCCAAGCAGCCCTTCTAAACTCCATTCCTTTCTTTCCCTACCTCAGCCCCTGTCTTTTACCTTCATAATAATTCTCTCCAGCTTTCCGCATTTTCTGGAGGTCTGCTTACTCATCTCCTCTGGCTGGTTCAGAGTTCGGAGTACAATGGTTGGCATAGAGTTAAGTTGTGAGACCAAATCTGACCTCACATAATCCTCAATACATGCTGCACTGGGCCCCCTCGTCTTGTCTATGTTACAGATGATGATACTTCACACCGGGGTGATGAGAGAGGCTTTAGGTGAGAGGCAACTGTGGTATGTTCCCCTGGACAGGGAAGCATACCACCTCAATCTGATGTGGCAGGCCTGCCACAAGCGGTCATCTGAGGCCACCCTGAGGCTCTGCTCAGTACCTCACTGCACTCCCTCCACCAGCTCAAGCTCCAAATGACCCTGGGAGTGATGGCCACTGAAGCCACACACCACACTCCTGCAGCAGAGAGACCCCATTGAGCCCTCCCCTCTCTCTACCACACAGCCTCCCAAATCTCCTTGTCTGTCAGTTCACAAAGGGCAGAATCAGGAGCAGTGGTGGGTGACAGGGCATGTGTTTAAGTGACATACTGAAGAACACATTTTTTAATATCTTTGTTTTAATTTCACATCAGAAAACTAGCAAATCAAAAATGTGATTTCAGATACCACAGAGGGATAAAAATTCTCACAGCAAACAAGTTTAATTAGAGTAAGACAGTTAAAAGAAAACAATGAAGCAAACACAGCAGCACAGGTAGTGCGTGGGGTGAGGGTGGGGTGTAGACGGCTCCTGCCTGGGGAACACTGCTGAACCACATAATCAAGGTCCCGTCGGCAATGCAAAGGTCAAGGCCAGGCTGCATGGAGAGCTGCATTCAAGTGCCCCCCTTCCACAAGCATGCCTCCAGTGGGACTCATCACACCTCAACTTCTATAGGCACTGAGTCAACAGAACAGATCTTTTCCCAGGGGGCAATTCTGCTGCTTCTTCAAAAAAATAATTAACAGGGGCACCTGAGTGGCTCAGTGGGTTAAAGCCTCTACCTTCAGCTCGGCTCATGATCCCTTGATCCTGGGATCAAGCCCCACATCAGGCTCTCAGTGGTGAGCCTGCTTTCTACCCGCCCTGCCCGCCACCTGCCTCTCTGCCTACTTGTGATCTCTGTCAAATAAATAAATAAATAAATAAATAAATCTTTTAAAATAAATAAATAAATAAATAAATAAAGGCTTAGCCGCATATTGCTACAGTATCATTACAAACTACAGTAAGTGATTCAAATGGATGAGTGTGCATGGGGCTGGGACCGGATCACCTCAGATCTGGCACATGAAGGTAGAGAGTTTGAATCTTATTCTAAATGCAGTAAGAACCCACTGAAGGCTTATATGAGAACCAGTGGGATTCTGTTTACCTGGTTGCTGGGGTGGAGGCTGATTTGGAAGGTTGCAAGAATGTAGGCAGATTCTTAGAAAGCTACTGCGGTAGTCCAGTGAACTTGGGCCTGGGATGTAGCGGTGACAATGGACAGAGCAGGGGGCTAGATGTCAAGGGTCTATCACAGCACTATGCACACATTCATCCAACAAACATGTACTGAGCTGCTCCCAAGCTACTGTCTATCCTTGGCTCTGAAGATTTATGGGTAAACAAAACACAATCTTAGCGTCATGGAACTTACTTGTTGGGCAAAGGGGCAAAAGAAAAAAAATCAATAAAAACTCAGGGAATGATAGGTGTTCTCTTGAAAATAAAATTGGAAAAGATACCTAGGGGACCACTTAAGTGATTAGGATGGGCCACTAGGAGGAAGTGACCAATTTCATGAAAACTTGCACTTGTAACAGAGCCTCAATAAGTGATACCCACTTAACATCATTACCATTAATACAAAACAAAGTACTCGGTGTAGACTTTGCAGTCAAAACTGCTTGAAAGTCCCAATATTCTTCCTTAAATTAATTAGTTCTCTAAGAGGATCACACCTGGATGCCCATTTTAAAGCCAGAGGAGCCATCTAGCAGCCTCTCACACAGCCCATCTAATCTGCCTGTTTTCTTCTTTGAAAGGGGTGCATGGTTTCTGAGGCTTTAGCAAAACATGGGGAGCCTCCAACAAACACTGAATGAGACACCCCATTACTCTGTAACAAGATCTAGCTGGAACACTAGGAGAGAGATGGAAGGTTTATTTTCACCTGTGCTCAACCTCTAACTTCAGGTACCTTCAGTTACCAGTAAGAGGTACACCACGGCAGCATCATGCACACAGCAGATGACTGACTAACACGGACACCAGCCAGCACTGAACTTGGCCAGAGGCTGAGTCAGCGAGAGACAATGGAGATTTCAGGTTGCATAAGCCATGTCTGTGTTTTAACCTTTTTTTCTATCTTCTGTATCAAGAGTATGAGGCATCGCCCTAAGTATGTCTGCTATATTGAAAATAGAGTTTTATGTGGCCTAAAGTGGCCTCAGACAACAGGCTCATTTTATAAATATTGCAAGAAAGAACTGCATTCTCAAAAACAAAGTTCTCTTTCACAGCAGTCCTGCCCACCTCCCAGCCCCATGTAACTGGTTCGTCGTGTCTAACGACTCCACATTATACAACTTTCTTATTTCAGAGGGGTACATTTTGCAACGAAATTTCATGCTGATAGTTCACTGGGAAATAATGTGTGCACAACACACCACTCCTGAGATTTCCCTCTGACGCCAGTTCAGTGTGCAGGAACTCCTGCTTTGAAAATGGAAGGGGCCCACAGCTTCTTGGCCCTACTCTGTGGCAGAAAGCTGTTACCCCGTTTCTAAAACAAAGTGTGGATCTAAAATTGCTTTTTAAGAAAACCCCAATCCTGCCCATAGGAAAGTGCTACGTCAGTGCCCATGTTTGTTTCCCTCATCATTTTATGCCTATACCCAGCTTAGTGCCTGGCACAAAGAACACATAATAAAAATGTATGCAAGAAGGAAGAAAGAAAAGGCCAGAGTTTTTATTAGATTTAATTTCCACCCCAGTTGGTATTTATTTTAAAGTACGTAGTCCTGCCTTTGATCAGTAATAAAATAGTAACAGCTATCATCAAGGACCAGCATGCCCCAATCCACCTAAGATCACCAGGGTTCAACAAAGGTTGACTACAGTAAGTTCACTGATTCACTGCAATGAGGGAGCTGCCCTAGGTTCCTTGCAAACATTATCCCCAAGACTCACAGCAACACTGAAAGTTATATTATTTCCTGATTTTACTCATCAGGAAATTAAAATTCAAGGAAGTATCTTTCCTCACAGTCTCATGGCTAGTAAATTCCTGTCCATCAAACTCACAGAGTTTGGGTGAAAACTATCACAGAGCAACTCAGAATATCACAACCCAGTCTGCACCAAGCTCATAAGATGTTCCTACAGACCATGTAAGCCAGTGGTTTACAATGTTTTGTTTTGGTTTGGTTTTTTAACTGCAGGAGGAAACTTCCCTCCAAATAAAATCTTACTAAAACCATAAATAGACATATATTTGAGGCACAGGATGTTGCCATCTTTCAAAACTGCCCTAGCCATTGGGGCAAGGCAATGAGTGCTAATATATACTTTTAAAATGTTTAATGCAACGTAACCAGACAGGCCATCTGGATCTACATCTTCTCACTCTTCTCGATTCTCAAATGTTGGACAGCTCCTTCAAAGGGGGTAGGACAAAACTGGGCATTTAACGCAGACATCAAAGACCTACCACTGCATAGTTCCATTAACTCCCAAGGTCCCAGGTGAACAAACAGCAAAAGAAAAGAAATGGAGGTTGGAAGAAGAGGGATTATTTGTTGAAAGGTATTTATTTGAGATGGCCAAGGCCTATGCCTTGAAACATTGTTCTGGGGGTAGGGGGAGGAGGAGAGGTCAAGTCAGGAATGTACCAAGGAGCACTCTAAAAGACCTTTGGTATCAAACTGAGCACAATCGACTTTTCTTTTTCTTTCTTTTTTTTTTTTTTACTTTTAATTTTTTATTTTTTATAGACATATATTTTTATCCCCAGGGGTACAGGTCTGTGAATCACCAGGTTTACACACTTCACAGCACTCACCAAAGCACATACCCTCCCCAATGTCCATAATCCCACCCCCTTCGACTTTTCTTTTTACACAAAACTAAGCGGATGGATGATATGGTGAGATCTGAAATATGTCTAAGAACAGACTGATCATCTCAAAGGATTTGCTAGATTCTACTTCTCAGTTAAAAAATAAAATAGGGTGCCACAATCAAAGTATCTGTATAGTTTTTAAATTAAAATGGCATATAACATGGATATTTATTTCTGAGTACTCAGGAGGTCCGAGACAGCAGGTCAGGTTTCATCACACTGTTCAGACCTTCCTGTCAGGATCTGTGTCGGTGTCTGGCTGACTGACACAAACATGAGGAGAAGGCCCATCTCTGCAAGGAACCTACACAGACACACTGCATGGATGACACTGGCCGGAGCCCGTGTCTGGGCTGGGAACTGAGCAGTGCCTACAAACAAGTTTGCCTGCTGGCTCCTGGGTCACCCGTAGCAGCTAATATGCTCCTGACAGGCTAGTCAAGTGACTACACCACAGGTGTGTCAGGTGCTTTCGGATGGCCACGTTTCCTAGCCACTTCAGCGGCAGGCAGCTCTGTGATCCAGTTCTGGCGGGTGAAATGTAAGCAGAAGTCAGGCAGCTGGGTGGGGCGTCTGGGAAAGCTTCTGGCCTTCCTGCTGAAAAGGGTTGCTCTCAGCTGACAAACCCCTCCATCCTTCATCATTCTTCTTAGTCCAACCAAGGCCACGGCCATGATACCTGGAGTTCCAACTCCCGTCTTGAAATAATGAGGTATTAAAGCAGGAGGATGACAGTGTGCTAAGGAAAGTGGCAGAGAGAGGACAGAAAATGCCCGGGTCCCTGACAACACCTGGGAGCAACTGCATCAGCCTTGACTCCAAACACACTTCGTCATCAGGACCACATAAACCCATAATTACTGAGGGCACCCGAGTTGGCTTTTTGTTACTGTCAGTCAAATGCACTCCTGAGGGGACAGATTCTCTGGTGACTCCCTGACATCTTTTTTAACCTGAGAGTAAATGACTTCCACTGGAAGAAATACAGGGTTTTCTCCTATTAGTCACTAACTTCAACACACATTTGGAACTGCCTCGCTAGAATAACAGCCATATACCTCACTGTATGGTCCTAAAGAAGATTAAAGAAATGTGTTGATAACTTCGCATAATGAAAAGTAAAAAGTACAAACACCTGCAAGATAGAAGAAACCAAACCCCAAACTACAAAAATAACATATTTCATTGGCACTCTACCTTAGAAATGTTACTTGAATGACTCATGGAATGTCCCAAAGTCTTCTCATTCTGCAAGAAAATAAAACAGGTGTTAAGCATCAAGAAAATGAAACAGGTAATTAAAATGTGCAGAAAATAAGTAATTTACTCCTAACAATCCTCCTGACAATCATTTCCTCAACTAAATGTGCTAAGCACAAACTATTATGTACTAGCAAAAATGAATGAAACAGGAGTCCTTGCCTTAAAGGAACTTAAGAACAGGAATTTAGAATTAACTAAAAATAAAAGAGAAGTGTCTTAAGACACATTCAAATGGAGGTTCAGAGGCAAGAAACTGCAGGTTGTTTTATCTGATGTTGCCAATACTGTGAGGAGCCACTGTAGGATCAGGAAGAAAGTGGGATAACTGACCCCACCCAGGTCATTTGGCTGTCCAAGTGGTGGGTACTCAACAGGGACATCGCACACCTCACATCTGTTCCCTTAAGCCTGTTTCTCCTCCTGGATTAGAAAAATCTGAGAGTCATGCTAGAATCCTCCACCTTTAGTAACAAAGTCTTGTATCAAAATCTTCCTGTTTAAGGTGTTGGCAAGGACGCAGAGAAAGGGGAATCCTCCTACACTGTTGGTGGGAGGCAAGCTGGTGCAGCCACTCTGGAAAACAGCATGGAGGTGTCTCCAGAAGTTGAAAATAGAGCTACCCTATTATCCAGCTATTGCACTACTGGGTATTTACCCTAAAGATACAAATGTAGTGATCCAAAGGGGCACATGCACCCAAATGTTTATAGCAGCAATGTTCACAATAGCCAAACTATGGAAAGAGCCTAGATGTTCATCGACAGATGAATGAAAAAAGAAGATGTGATACACACACACACACACACACACACACACACAACACACAAATATTATTCAGCCATCAAAAAAAAAATCTTGCCATTTGCAACAACATGAATGGAACTAGATGCTATTATGCTAAGCGAAATAAGTTTATCAGAGAAAGACAATTACCATATGATCTCACTGATGTGAGGAATTTGAGAAACAAGACAGAGGATCATAGGTGAAGGGAGGAAAAATGATACAAGATGAACTCAGAGAGGGAGACAAACTGTAAGAGACTCATAATCTCAGGAAACAAACTGAGGATTGCTGGGGGGTGGGGGGGAGTGATAGAGTGGCTGGGTTATGGACACTGGGGAAGGTATGCACTATGGTGAGTGCTGTGAATTGTGTAAGACTGATGATTCACAGACCTGTACCTCTGAAGCAAATAATACATTATATGTTAATAAGTTTAAAAAAAGAAAGAAAGAAAAACTGCACAATCAAAAAAAAAAAAATCTTCCTGTTTAATGTCTCTCAATCTTGAATCTCTACCCCCTACCCCCACCCACAAGCTCGATCAGACTTTAGTGAGCAAGCAAGCAACACAACACCCCCAGAAGAGGCTGGAGCCACTTAAACCAAACACCACCCCCCAGGGCTGGCAAGGGCATCTTTAGTAGGGAAGGTCTGACTTGTGAGCCACCAGTGTAGTGGGCCTCTCCGGCCGAGGACCAACACAGGCCCCCTGCGGTACCAAGGCTACTGATCATACCATGCTCAAAGCGTTGGCTTCAGTTCTGGTGGAAAGAGGACCAAGCATTTTCTTTTTTCATTAGAATCAAGCTTACAGTTTTTTGTTTGTTTTTTGTTTCCTTTCCTCATTTTTTGGATCAGACTTTATTTTTTCTTTGTTTTTCTTTGGAATCAGACTTATAGTTTTTTTGTCTGTCTGCTGGCATTTTTGTTTTCCTTTTGTCTTGGATCAGGCTTTCTCTTTTTTCTTTTCCAGGCTTATTTTAACAAAGAAATCAAAGCACGCTTAGTTAAAGGTCCAAATTCTCCCCACTGAAAGCAAGCCTCCTTGCTTTCAGTCCTCTGCAGAGGACTGACCTGTGGGAAAGAGTAGCCAAAACACCACAGTGGAGTGCACACAGCATACACCAGAAACACTTCCTGAAGCACCAGGCCATGGACAGTGTATGACCCGCTTCTTAATATAGCATTACTCTCAGAAGCAGAAAACAGAACAAGATTTTATAACATGCAAAAGAAACCTGGACAAAATGACAAAACAGAAATTTTCCCCAAAAGAAAGATCAAGAAGAAATCACAGCCAGGGATTTGTTCAAAACAGATATAAGCAGTATGTCTGAACAAGAATTTAGAACAACAGTCATGACTACTAGCTGGGCTTGAAAAAAGCACTGAAGATACCAGAGAAACCCTGATTCTGCAGAGATAAAAGACCTAAAAACTAGTTAGGCCGAAATAAAAAATGCTGTAACTGAGATGCAAAACCAACTGGATGTAATCACAATAAGGAAGAAGCAGAGGAATAAATAGGTGATATAGAAGATAAAATTATGGAAAACAATGAAACTGAAAAGAAGAGGGGAGAAAACAATTAGGTCACAAATAAGACTCAGGGAACTCAGTGATTCCATAAAGCACAACAATATCCATATCATAGGTGTCCTAGAAGAGGAATGAGAAAACAGGGCAGCAGGTTTATTTGAACAAATTATAGTGGAGAACTTCCCTAATATGGGGAAGGAAACAAGGATTCAAATCTAAAAGGCAGCGAGAACTCCTCTCAAATTCAACGAAAACAGTTCAACACCAAGACAGATCAGAGTGAAACTTGCAAAATAACAAAAGTAAAGAGAAATTTGAAAGCAGCTTGGAACAAAAAGTCCTTAATCAAAAAGGGCAGATATATAAGGTTAGCAGCATATCTGTCCACAGAAGTTTGACAGCCCAGAAGAAAGTGGCATGATATATTCAACATATTAAATGGGAAAAATACACAACCAAGAATACTTTAGCCAGCAACCCTGTCTTTCAGACTAGAAGGAGAGATAAAGAGTTTTCAAAACAAGCAAAAACTGAAGGAGTTCATGAACACTAAACCAGCTCTGCAAGAAATATTAAAAGAGACCCTCTGAGCAGGAAAGACAGACCAAAAGTAACATAGAAAGGAATGGAGACACTCTACAGAAACAGTGACTTTACAGATTATACATTAGCACTAAATTCATATCTATCAATAAATACATTGAATGTCAATGAACTAAATATGCCAATCAAAAGACACATGGTAACCAAATGGATAAAAATAATAAGACCCATGGATATGCTGCTTACAAGTGACTCTTTCTAGACCCAAAGACACCTACAGATTGAAAGTAGAGGGGTGAAGAACAATTTATCATGCTAATCTCCAATCTCATTTATAGTTCTACTATCAATGCCTTAGATTTAGGTTCTCTTCATTTTTCACTTGAAATTCTTGAATAACTTCCTATCTTATCATCTTTCTACTTTGAAAGTGACCTCCCTGATACATAATTGCTATGGACTGCATTGTGTCCTCCCAAATTTGTATGTTAAGTTCTAGCCCCTAGTATTCAGAATGTGACGATATTTGGAGACAGGGTCTATAAAAAGGTCATTATGTTTAAATGAAGTCGTTGGGGTGGGACTTGACCCAATATGAATAGTGTTCTTATAAGAAGATGAACTTAAGACATAGGCACACACAGAGGGAATAATATCATGTGAAGACACAGGAAGAAGTCAAGGGAAGCTATCTAGGAGCCAAAGAAAGAGTCCTCAAATGAAACCAAACCTGCTGACATCTTAATCTTAGAATTCTAGCCTCTAGAACTGTGAGAAAATTATTTCCTGTTGCCTAAGTACCCATTGCCTCATTATTTTGTGATGGCAGCACCAGCAAATAATACAAGAATCTTCCACACTATAACTTTCTTTAAAAAAAAAAAAAAATGAATGTTCAAACTTGTAAATCTGATTTTCTAAAAATAAGAAAGTAACTCTCCCTGAATCTAATATTCTTACTCTAAACCCAAATGAGTAAAAAAACAAAAACAGAAACTATTACCTATGGAAAAATCATGTATTTTTAAGATTGTCATATTCTCTTTTCATTTCACATGCTTTGCAATAATCATGGGGAAGACCAGAGAAGGTTGAGATGTAATTAGCAGGTAAAATTCCTTTGGTCAAAAGTACAAAGGAGCTACTGGATCATTTTAAAACTGCTTGGAGAAGAGTTGATTCCATTCCATCAAGCTTCTCCTTAAAGAGAACCAGCAATCAAGAAAATTTTAACTTTCCCCTTCCCCAAAACCCACTAAATGACATACTGCCTTGACTTTGGTACAGTTGGCTTTTGAATACTCAACACTCCTAAAATGTTAGTAAAGAAACATTTCAAGAGCTCCCAAGTGGCCTGCCAGCTGGCACTTGTTTCAACAATATTGTCTTTACAGCAATGTGTCTGTACAATTCTTTTGAGTATTTTCATTATATTCTCTTATTTTATAAATCTGAGTGAAAACAGAAGTTCAAATCTCTTTTAAGTATAATACAATATACACACTGCTATTAAATGTTTTTCCATCATTGGAATGTTTCTTAGTTTTAAGCTAGTCAATTAGCTTTAAGAAAAGAACAAAATTATAAAGTATGCTCTAAGTATTAACAATGTCAGCAAAGACTATTTCTAAAAGACAAGAAGAATCAAATTTCATTCATTCATCTTATTCATGCATTCACTCATTGGGAGTAGAGAGTCTCTCTGTCCAAAGCACAGGTAAATCTGTAACCAGTCAAGTGTCGTTCATGAGTCAAGAATGTACTATGGACAAACACAGGGCACTGCTGTGAATCCAAGCTTTAAGGTTCATTTACCAGCAATTTACTACTAAATTTTAAGTTAGCTTACTAAATTAAAAAGCAAAGGTTCCATATGCCCTGGAATATCTGTACAGAAAATCATTATAACCACTATGACATTTACCCACTACCTTAAAGGAAACAGCCAGTTTAACACCACCTGGAAATGTACAAATAAGTTCTGAGGTACAAAAGAAGCAGTAATTTCTATCCTTGACTTTTTTTTGACATTTATTATTCCACAGAGAAGGGTTACTGGGGTGGGGAGAGGTCTAGGTGTTAAGCTAGGTAACATTATAAATCCAGACTGAGATGCTCTTTACCTTATGAACTTGAGAAATAAATTTAATGATGCCTGTATCCTGTTTTCCTTCTTAGAATAAGTCAGTATTTTACTTTGGTAAAAATCAAACAAATTATCTAGCCCCAGAACATACAGATGCTTTAAAGCCTGAAACCTGTCAACATTTAGAATTGTTTCTTCCACTTGGCAGGAAATTAATAATTCAGTTCCAAAAGACCATTTTTTTCCCCTCCAATATTAGTACATTTATTTGGACTTACTGAAAAAAATCTAAGAAGTTCAGAACCATAACCAGACCTATTTTTCAGGAAGCAAATCCCAGGATTCATTCAAACCAGTGACTCACTCATTCCATACGTATTTACTATTTGACTAACACATGCAAGCAAACGTATTAGGCACAAAACATGGGCAAAAATAAATCTCACTTCTCAGCTTGTTCTAATGATGATGTTAACCACAGAACTTCTTTGAAATAGTGTTTCAATGAGAAATATATAACCAGGGAATCAAATAAATAAAAAAAATTTTTTAAACATTAAAAAAGCACAAACATGAATTATATCAGGATACAGTGGGTGACACCATTCTTTCCTACAGTAAAACTCGCATGTTTCGGAATGAAAAGGACAGGTTACCAAAGATCAAGGTCGAGAACTGGAATTAGGCATTCTGAAGAGAAAAAGAGTTCCATTCCAGTTCAAGCCAAAATTAAGTTCCAATGCCCAAGTGATACAAACCTTAGCAAATCATTTTCATAAATCTTTAATATACTTAGTCACTGCTTACTGAGTCCACCATCTTATTATCCTGGGTGAGATAAAAGCCTCACTGCTGGTAGCAAAAGCTGTTACTTTCTCTTATTGGAGAAGGTACCAGGAGATGCCCACTCTGATAGCACAAACTCCCCTCGCTTGCTCTCACCTCCATGTGTCTTTGGTGGGCTTCTGTCTACATTTTTAAAAAGAGGAGCTCCTCAGAACACAGTTCCATGCCCTCTTCTCATTTGTTGTCTCCCTCAGACCAGTGCTTCTGAAACTTTGTGCATTTCAATCATTTAAGGACCTTCATAAAATGTAGACTATGATTTGTTAGGTCTGAGGTGGGTTGAGATTCTGCATTTCTGTTAAGCACCTAGGTGACTCCCGTGCTGCTGGTCCCCAGACTATACTTTAAGATGCAAGTTTCATTCCAAATCCTGGGCGAGAATAATCCATAAAGGCTATGATTCATTTTTCCAATTGAGGTATAACTGAATATGACTCATATTTTAAATAGCAAGTCATGACTACTGTAAAAGTAAATTTCTGCATAAAAGATGGTAGTGAGCTCACAACCGAGTTAATACAAATAAATCAATCAGGAAACAGACTGATACATACACTGGGAAAGACTGAGTCTGAGGGTGTGAGAAAGAAAAGTCTTATTAATGTTAAGAAGTTACCAAATCACAAAGATAAAGAGAAGCTCTGTTGAAGAATAAGGGACATTTCACAATTTACTCAGTCCAGTCAGTGGTGTTTTGCAAGTCCATGTGTGGCTCCAACAGAATGTACCTTGAGGGTAGAACTGAGATGCAGAGCGCACAGAGACCAAACACGCCCTGGGAAGTAGAAGCCAAGAATTAAAGAGAAGACAATGAGGTGAGATGCCCAAGCAAGTTTTGAGGATTTTGTATAAAGGAGTCAAACAATAAAACTTCACGTGGGAGTCTCCCTGAAACTCTGACCAGGAACAGTCTTTTTTTTTTTTTTTTTTTTTAAGGTTTTATTTATTTATTTGACAGAGGTGGTGTGGGGAAGCAGGCCCCCTCCTGAGCAGAGACCCCGATGGGGGCTTGATCCCAGGACCCTGGGATCATGACCTGAGCCGAAGGCAGAGGCTTTAACCCACTGAGCCACCCAGGCGCCCCAGGAACAGTCATTTAAACACACACACATACACACACAAACACACACACACACCCCAAAAACCAAAAAATAAGCAAACAAGCAAAAAACCAAAACAAACAAACAAACAAAAATCTGTGTAACAGATATGCTATCTACCCAATCTCCATCCCTACATACAACAAATTTGTTCTGAGCAGCAATGGGCCCAAGTAAAAGTTCTCACTTTCTCACTCTATTTTGCAATTGTAAGTAAATATGTAAGAAAGTTCTCGCCAAACACATTAAACTTGAAGTTTTCTGGAAGAACATTCTGCTACAGCCACTGCTCCTTTCTCCAGCATTTCTTCTTTCCTGAGTCACCCTGGAATATAGATGTCATGCCAGGAGGTACAGCAGTCACCTTGAAACCATGAGGAAAAAAAATATACACAGAGGTCTCCAACTTTTTGTTTCAGGACACCTTTACAAGTATATTACTGAGGACTCCTCAAACCTCCTATTTACGTGGATTATATATAATTGATATTTGCCATATTAGAAATTAAAACAATTTTTAAAATATGAATCTCTTAATTCAATTAGAATAAACCCAGTTAATATAAATAACATTTCTATGAAAAACAACGATTTTTCTGAAAAAAATTAAGTGAGCAGAGTAACATAGTTTTATATTTTTGTAAATCTTGTTATTGTTTAGTTAACAGAACATCGCTGAATTCTCTTATCTGTTTGTACATTCAATCTCCTCTGTTGTTCTGACTGAAATAAATGAAGAAAATTTGGCCTTCTACAGTTATGTATTTATAAACGGAGTGTGTATTTAACAGCCATTTGAGATAACTGGATATTCTTTTTACTACACAAAAACTCAACAAGTAATTAGGGGTGATGTACACTCTGAAATGGTATTAATAAATTTTTAATACTCCATTAAAATCAACTGGTCCATCTTCTACTTTGAATTGATCTCTTCTTAATCATGTATGACTTTATAATATCACACTAAATTGGTCATTTAGAAATTACTGGTTCACTGGGTTATGCAAATCGTCCAAGACTGACACATTTCATAATGCAAAATGAAAAAAATCACACTTGTTAATATGACCATAATTATAGGAAAGCTATCAAAAGAAAAAAGAAAAAGAAAAGTTATCAAGCTCACAGTGGTGGATAAAAGTTTTCCAAAATCCTAATTTTTGCTTAGAGACTTCAAAAATTTTTTTGGCAACAAAAACTGCTACTTTAAAGATTGGCTCATTCATTCAATTTAGAGAAAATGTCTACCAAATATTCAAGTCAGAATAAGCTAGAGTTTGACTGCCAGTAATTCTTTCAAGTAAAAATTGTACTCCGGGGCACCTGGGTGGCTCAGCGGGTTAAAGCCTCTGCCTTCGGCTCAGGTCATGATCCCAGGGTCTTGGGATCGAGCCCCGCATTGGGCTCTCTGCTCAGTGGGGAGCCTGCTTCCTCCTCTCTCTGTCTCTGCCTGCCTCTCTGTCTACTTGTCCGTCAAATAAATAAATAAAATCTTTTAAAGAAAGAATTGTATTCCACTAAAACTGACTAGTTAACTTAGCAACTCAATCACAGGCATGCTTTACTCTGAGTCAAACAATGCACTTTGGTATTCAGTGGAAATGATTTATATCAGATATGCAAAAATGGAATAAAACATATAATCTAAATGGAGAATAGTCAAGAGTGGCAATAGTTAAGAGTGGCATACATATTAAAATGAGCAGAAAATGAATCAAAGTATTATTATAATTGTCTTCAAAATGTTCCCAAAGTTAAAGAGACATTAAGATACAAGAAATATATCAAACTTCTAAAGATAAACACTAAAAGAGATAAAGAGATACACTCATCAACACCACACATAAAACAAAAAGAAATTCTTAAAAGAGTTCAAGTAGCCTACATGATGGTAAGAAAAAGAGAAGGAAGAAAGAGAGATGGGGAGAGAGAGAAGAGAACAAACAGAAAATAAAAAGTAAAATGGCACCCTTACTTCCTAAGATGTCAGAAACTATCCTAAGGGCATGTGGCAAATAGAGAAAAATTTATTCAAGAAAGCTGAGTACACTTTGGTATGAACAGTAGGAATCTGTGGTATTTGAAGCATAACCCAGTCCATCTTCAGGCTAGAAGCTCCACTCTGGAAGGGTGCAGCCAAGAAAAAATACCGACCTTTCTACCCAGCTCCCAAAGAACAGAAAAGCATCTCGAGAGGGGCAGACTCCAAGCATGACACATTCTACTCTACCAACTCTATGTTCCGGAAGTCATGTTCCAAGCAAAAGTGATTTAGAAGTAGGTCTGGGCTCCTTTCCACACAGTGGCCACTACCAGAGAAGAAGCTTCTACTTTGCATGTCGAACTGGGTATAATGCAGCCCAGGACTGATAGGTGGTAGTTGCAAGGACTGATAGGTGGAAGCTGCACACCAAGAAAGGCAAGCCAAGAGAGACACAGGCTACTGTCCTACATAAAGCAGGTTTGTCACTCCAAAAGATGTGGTCTACAAGCTTAGACTTTGAAAAGGTGGAAAGGCAGGCCAAAATAACAGAGAGCTCATAAGCTATCTCCAAGGAAACAAACATTAACTGGAATAGAAAAAGTAGAAATTCCAGCCTAATGCTACTGGCAAAAATGATGGCATTTTAGGTGGCTGCTAGCTCTAAGAGAGCAACAAGAAAAACCATAAAAGTATACCACAGAAAACCAGGGATAGAGACAACTAAGAAGGTACTCCAGGAAGAAACCTCAAATACTGCTGTCAAAAACAGCTATAGCAAAAGAATCTGCATTTACATAGATCGGACATGAAGAATGCCCCCAGGGCATTGTCCAAAATAGCAGTGCCATCAGCCAGCAGTTAACGGAACTAAAAACTGAGTGTGAAATCAACAGAGACAAGAAAACATAAGAGGTCAGGGAGACAATCAGTCAAAAACCACTGCTCCCAACAGTCATGCCAACTTGAGAAAGCACACACCCAAGGCTTACCCCTCTGAGAAGCAAAATCAAAGACTACATATTGTGAGGAAAACAGATTTTGCTGTAAAAACCAGCCAAGTTACTAAACAAAGAACAACCCACAGGAGGTGGAGGGAGGTAAAAGAATTTTAATTCAAAGATGCTAAAAAGTATTATCTAAAATATACAGCATTGAGTACAGAAATTACAAGATATGCAGAGAAAGAGGAAAGCATGACCCAAATGGGAAAAAAGGGAAGTAACAGAAAAGGCCCTACAGAGAGCCCACAAACTGTCTTTAGTATACAAAGGCTTCAAAGTAACTATGATAAATATGTTCACAGAACTAAATGAAACCATACTTAGAGACAAAGGAAGATATGGTGCCAGTATCTTATCCAACTGATGAAAGCAATAAAGGAATAGAAATGATAAAAAGTGAACATGGAAAATGCAGAACTGAAAAGTACAATAACTGAAATGAAAAGTTCATCACAGTCATTCAACAGCAGATCTGACCTGGCAGAGGAAAGAATCTGTAAACATGAAGATGAATCCTCAGATTATGCAATCTGAAGAATAGAGATCAAAAAGAATAAAGAAAACTAAATTCAGCCTTAGAGAAACAGGGAACATGATTAAGTACACCAATATATCCATAATATACAAGGGAGAAAGAAGAGAGAGGAGGAGAAAAAAATTCAAAGAAATAATGGCTGCATAATCCTAAAATTTAGTAAAAACATCATTCTCCACACCAAGAAGCTAAATTAAATTGTAGCAGGATAAAAGCAAAGGGACCCACATCCAAACACAACAAATTAACATGCTGAAAGACAAAGAGAAAGCTTTGAAATCAGCAAGGGAAAAATAACTAATTATATACAGCAACCACCCCCCCTCCAATTAATAGCTGATTTCTCATCATTTGAAACCATGGAGGACACAAGACTGGGGGAGGAGGGAGGGTGACACATTTATAGAGAACTGAAAGAAAAAGAATTTTAATCAAGAATATTATTCCAGGGGTGCCTGGGTGGCTCAGTGGGTTAAAGCCTCTGCCTTCAGCTCGGGTCATGATCCCGGGGTCCTGGGATCGAGCCCCGCATCGGGCTCTCTGCTCGGCAGGGAGCCTGCTTCCTCCTCTCTCTCTGCCTGCCTGTCTGCCTACTTGTGATCTCTGTCTGTCAAATAAATAAATAAAATCTTTAAAAAAAAAAAAGAATATTATTCCAGCAAACCTATCTTCAATAATGAAGGTGAAATAAAGATATCAAGAAATTATCAAGAATGACAAAAACCGAGAGAATGCAACAGTAGTAGACACACGTTAAAAGGAATATTAGAGAGAAGTTCTTCAGGCTGAGAACAAGTAACACCAAGCAATAATTAGAAACTATGTGAAAAAAAAAAAAAGAATGCCAGAAAAACTAATTACATGAAAATAAAAGACAGTATACACATATATATTTCTTGTCCTTTTATCTCTTAAGTGATTGTAAAAGGAATTATACAAAAACATGTATATATTGTATTTTTGGACCTATAACAAAAAGAAATGTTAACATACTTGATAATAACAAACAAAAGAGATGAGTGGGTACAAAACTGTATTGGCAAAGGAAGCATTACCAGATGACAACACAAATCCACAGGAATAAATAAGAATGAGAAATGTTAAATAATTTTGAAAGAACAAACTCTGTAAATGCTCTTTTTTTACTTATTTAAATGACAAATTAATAACTGCAACAATGTATTATTAAGTTTGGAACATACATAGTGTAATGTATAACAATAAGCAAGAAAGGGAAAGAAGAAATAGAGGTATACAGGAAGCATGATTTTATATCTTATGGAATTTAATTAATATGATGAAGTTAGAGTGTGTTAAAAGAATGTATACATTAAACCCTGGAGCCGACACGATGTTGATAACTTTAATCACTTAATGCAACACAAAGTAGTAAAGGAGAAATAGAGAAAAAAGACGTAAGATATATAAAAAACAAAAAGTGAAATGACTAACAAATCAACCATATTAATAGCAATAAGTATTAACAATCCAATCAAAATGAGTTTATCAAAGTAGACAAAAATGCAAAATGCAAGGGCACACGGTCTAGAGAAAACACACTTTACACTGAAAATTACGAATAGGATTAAAATTAAAAGAAGGAAAAAGATAAAATTGCAAAAAACAATAACCATAAGAAAGTTGAAAAGACTATACCAGTATCAGACAAAACAAAATTAAGAAAATTATACTAGAGATAAAGAGGGATGTTCATTATAAGACAGTCAATCCATCATGAAAATGTAACAATTATAAACATATATGTACCTCATAAGAGACCCAAAAATTGCTCATAAGAGAGCAAAAACTGACAGAACTGAGTGAACACCAGATAATTCAACAATATTGGCAGACCTCAATACCATATATTCAACAGTGGACAGAACAACTAGGTAGAATACAACTAACAAAAAAGAACTAAACAGTGCTATAAACCAGATAGACCTAACAGACCTCTACAGGACACTAAACCCAACAACAGAATACACATTCTTCTCAAGTGTACATAAAACATTCTCCAGGACAGACTACAAGGTAGACCATAAAACAAGCCTAAATAAATTCAAAAGAATTGAAATAATACAAAGTATGATTTCTCACAACAAAGTTAAATTAGGTATCAAGAACAGAAAAGTAAGAGATTCACAGATACATGGAAATTAAACAATAAAATCAGAAACAACCAATTGGGTCAAAGAATTCACAGGGAAAATTAGAAAATGTGAAATTAATAAAAATGAAAACACAAAATACCAAACTTATCCAATGCAGCTAAGACAGTGCTTAGAGAAATAGTTACAGCTGTTAAGTGCTGATAAATATAAAGAATAAGCTCAAATAAATTACTTCCACAATAAGACACTCGAAAGAAAAGAGCAAAGCACACCTAAATTAGATAACAAAGGGAAAGATTACAAGGAGATGTTAATAAGGACTAGAAGATTGATGGAGAAAAAGCAACAAAACCAAAAGTTGGCTCTTTGAAACAAGATTTTTTTTTAAGTCAAAAAATTTATGTAGCTTCACTAAGTAAAAAATGAAATATAACTCAAATTATTAAAATTAAGAATAAAAGAGCATGTCCTATCAACCTTACAGAAATATAAAGGATTATAAAAGAATACTGTGAATAATTTTATATCAAAAAAATAGAAAAGTAAAAGAGGAAATTCCTAGGGCCACCTGGGTGGCTCAGACCATTAAGCATCTGCCTTTGGCTCAGGTCAAGATCTCCAGGTCCAGGGATCGAGTCTCACATCGGGATCCCAGCTCAGCAGGGAGTCTACTTATCTGTGCTCTGTCTCTCTCTCTTTCAAATAAATTAGTAAAATCTTAAAAAAAAAAAAAAAGAGGAAATTCCTGCAGAGATAGACACAAACTACCAAAAGTGACTTAAGAAGAAATTAAAAATCTGGGGGTGCCTGGCTGGCTCACCTGGTATAGTGTGTGACTCTTGCTCTTAGGGTCATGAGCTCAAGCCTCACAATGGGCATGGGGCCTAGTTAAAGTCAAGCAGAGAGAGTCAATTATCACATGGTTTCACTTATTTGTGAAGCATAACAAATATCATGGAGGATAAGGGGTGTTAGAGAGGAGAAGGGAGTTGGGGTAAATTGGAAGGGGAGGTGAATCACGAGAGACTATGGACTCTGAAAAACAATCTGAGGGGTTTGAAGTGGCGGCAGGGTGGGAGGTTGGGGTACCAGGTGGTGGGTATTATAGAGGATACGGATTGCATGGAGCACTGGGTGTGGTGAAAAAATAATGAATACTGTTTTTCTGAAAATAAATAAATTAATTTAAAAAAAAAGAAATAAAAGAAATTTTAAAAATCCGAATAAACCAGATTAAATTAGTTTTCTAAAAACTTCCCACAAATAAGGGCACCTGGGTGGTTCAGGCAGTTGAGTGGCCAACTCTTGATTTCAGTGAAGGTCATTATCCCGGGGCCCTGGATTCAGGCCCTGCATTGGGCTCTGCACTCTCTCCCTCTCCCCCTCTCCCCTGCTCATTCTCTCTTTCTCTCAAATAAATAAATAAATCTTTTTTTTTTTTAAAGATCAAAGATATC
Source organism: Mustela lutreola (assembly GCF_030435805.1). Classification (NCBI taxonomy): domain Eukaryota; kingdom Metazoa; phylum Chordata; class Mammalia; order Carnivora; family Mustelidae; genus Mustela; species Mustela lutreola. The sequence goes on from NC_081293.1 coordinate 39,336,167, forward strand.
ACAAGAATAGAAAATTGCACACCAATATTCCTTATGAATACAGACTCAAGAATTCTCAACAAAATACTAGCAAACCAAATCCAGCAAAAGATAAAAAGGATATACACTATGACTAGGTAGCATTTATACTAGGAATGCAACACTGAAATAGCTAAATCTCAACATAAGACATATGATCAAAAACTGCGTAAAATATACTATAAACATTTGACAAAATCTAACACCTTTCCTGATAAAAACACTCAACAAAAGGGGAGTGTACCTGATAAAGTGTATCTATAATAAATCCACAGTAGTTAATATCACACTTAATGATCAAAGAATGGTTTTACACTAAGACTAGGAACAGGACAAACTGTTCACTCTTTTTTTTTTTTTTTAAGAATTTTTTTTTAGGGACGCCTGGGTGGCACAGTTGGTTAAGCAGCTGCCTTCGGCTCAGGTCATGATCCCAGCGTCCTGGGATCGAGTCCCGCATTGGGCTCCTTGCTCGGCAGGGAGCCTGCTTCTCCCTCTGCCTCTGCCTGCCATTCTGTCTGCCTGTGCTCGCTCTCTCCCCCTCTCTCTCTCTGATAAATAAAAAAAATCTTTAAAAAAAAAAAAAGAATTTTTTTTAATTTTTTTTTCAGCATAACAGTATTCATTATTTTTGCACCACACCCAGTGCTCCATGCAATCCGTGCCCTCTATAATACCCACCACCTGGTACCCTGACCTCCCACCCCCCGCCCCTTCAAAACCCTCAGATTGTTTTTCAGAGTCCATAGTCTCTCATGGTTCACCTCCCCTTCCAATTTCCCCCAACTCCCTTCTCCTCTCTAACTCCCCATGTCCTCCATGCTATTTGTTATGCTCCACAAATGAGTGAATCTGTTCACTCTTTCATCTTCTATTCAACATTGTAGTGAGAACTCTAGGCAGGATAATTTGGAAAGAGAAAGAAAGAAAAAAGACATCCAGCTTGGAAAGGAAGAAGTAAAAGTAACTTCGTCCCCGAATGACATGATCTTGTATACAGAAAATCCTGAGGATGAAAATAATATACAAAAATAACTTGCATTTCTATATATGGTAAATGAACAACCCAAAAACAAAATTTGGAAAACTCTTTTACAATACTGTCAAAAAAGGTAATATATTTAGGAATAACACTAACAGGATAAATGCAAAGTTCATACTCTGAAACTACAAAGTATTTTTGAAAGAAATCAAAGACCTAAATAAATGGAACATTAAGTTATTTGCTGTTGTTGAGTTGTAGGGAGTTCTATATATATTCTGAATATTAACCCCTCATCAGATATACGATTTGCAAATGCTTTCTCCAGTCCAAAGACTGTCTTTTCATTCTGTTGATGCAGTTTTTAATGTTGATATAGTCCAGTGTATTTGTTTTTATGTTGCTGCCTGTGCTTCTAGTGTCAATAAATCCTTGCCAATCCAATGTCATGAAGATTTTCCTCCTGTATTTTCTTCTTCCAAGAGTTTTTACATAGTTCATGTTTAGTTAGGACTTTGACATATTTTGAGTTAACTTTTGTATGCAGTGTAAGAAACCCACTTCATTCTTTAGCATGTGGGTATTTAGTTTTTCCCAGCACCATTTGTTGAAAAGACTACCCTTTCCCTACTGATCCTCTTAGCACTCCTAAATCATTTAGCACTCGAAAATTATTTGAGATCTATGTGAGGGTTTATTTCTAGGCTTCCTACTCTATATCACTGGTCTAAATGTCTATCTTTTTTTAATTAATTAATTTATTTTTTATTTATTTCCAGCATAACAGTATTCATTATTTTTGTACCACACCCAGTGCTCCATGCAATCCATGCCCTCTCTAATATCCACCACCTGGTTCCCCCAACCTCCCACCCCCCGCCTCTTCAAACCTCTCAGACTGTTTTTTAGAGTCCATAGTCTCTCATGGTTGGTTCACCCCCCCCTTCCAATTTCCCCCAACTCCCTTCTCCTCTAAATGTCTATCTTTATGCCAATACCATGCTGTTTTGATTACTGTAGCTTCTGAAATCAGGAAGTATGAGGCTTCTAACCCTGTCCTTTTTTCATAATATCATTTTGCTATTTTGGGTCCCCTGAGATTCCATATGAATTTTAGGATGGATGTTTTACTTTGGTTACTGCTGACCTTTTAACAATAGTAAATTTTCCAGGGGCACCTGGCTGGCTCAGTGGGTTAAGCCTGTCTTCAGCTCAGGTCAGGTCCTGGGATCCAGCCCTGCATTGGGCTCTCTGCTCAGCCGGGAGCCTATTTCCCCCTCTCTCTCTGCCTGCCTCTCTGTCTATTTGTGATCTCTAGCTCTCTCTCTCTCTGTCAAATAAATAAATAAAAATCTTTAAAAAATAAAAATTAAAAAAACAGTCTTCTAATACACGAACATAGGATGCCTTTACATTTACCTATATCTGCTTTGATTTCTTTCAGCAGTGTTTTACAATTTTCAGGGTAGGTATCTTTCATCTCCTTGGTTAATCAACAAAAAACTCCTAAAATAAGTAAGTTCAGCAAAGTAAAAGGCACAAAATAAACACAAAAAACTTAACTGCATTTGTCTATATATCAATCAACAAAAGGACATGAAAATTATTATTTACAGTGCAAATCTAACAAGACTCGAATGCTAAAACTAAAACACTGATGAAAGAAATACAGAAGATCTAAATGAACAGATATACTGTGTTTATGGATTAGAAGACTCAATATAGGAAAGTTGTCAACTCTTCCCCAAACTGATATACAGTTTTAATTCAATTTCTATCAAAACCCCAGCAACTACTTTGTAGATACAGAGAAACTATTCTAAAATTTATATGGAGAGGTAATAGAATTAGAATACCTAAAACAACTGCATAAAAGAAGATTAAGGTGGGAATAAGAAGTTTATATGATTTCAAGACCTATGAAATAGCTACAGTAAGTAAAACTGTGTGGTGTTGGCAGAGGAAACAGACACACTGACCAATGGAACAAGACTGAGAATTCAGAAACAGATCCACACAATGGGCCAAACTGACTTTGGAGAAAGAATTTTCAGGAAATGGTGCTGGCGTCATCAGACAATAAGCAACAAAACAAGACAAAAACCTGTAAAACTTCTAGAAAAAAACAAAAACAAATCTTTAGAATTAGGTAAAGAGTTCTTATACTTGATGTCTAAAATATGACTGACACAGGGGCACCTGGGTGGCTCAGTGGGTTAAAGCCTCTGCCTTCAGCTCAGGTCATGATCTCAGGGTCCTGGGATCAAGCCCCACATTGGGCTCTCTGCTTAGCGGGGAGACTGCTTCCTCCCTTCTCTCTCTATGCCTGACTCTCTGCCTACCTGGGATCTGTCTGTCAAATAAATAAATAAAATCTTTTAAAATTAATTAATTAATTAATTAATTGAAATATGACTGATGCAGAAAAGAAAAAAAATGGTAAATCAAACTAAAATTTAAAACTTTTTCTCCATTAAGAGGATGAAAATAAAAGCTACAGACTGAGAGAAAATATCTGAAAACGACATATCCAACTAAAGACTAGTATCTAGAATATATATAAATTCTGAAAATTCAACAGCACTAAAAATTTGATTAGAAAATGGGCAAAAGACATGTAAAGACATTCGAATAAGAAGATATGCGGATGGCAAATAATCATAGGAAAACACGTTCAACATCATTAGCCATTAGGGAAATAGAAATTAAACCATAATGCGATACCACTACACATCTATCAGAATGACTAAAATAGAAAATAGTAACATCACCAAATTCTGGCAGAGGATACAGAGAATCTGGATCATGTGTATATTGCTTGCAGGAATATAAACATATTTACTGTGGAAAAACACTGGAAGTTTCTCTAAAAATTAAACATGCAAATACCACATGAAATAGCCATTGTTCTTCTGGGCATTTATCCCAGAGAAGTGAAAACATATGTTCATATAAAAACTTGTACCTGGAGGACGCCTGGGTGGCTCAGTTGGTTGGCATTTGACACTTGATTTCGGCTCTAATCGTGATCTCGGGATCATGGGATTGAGCCCGGGAATCAGGCTATCCATTGAACTCTGCCTGCCCCTCTCCCTCCCCCTCTGCCCCTCTCCCTGCCCATGTAGGCTCTCTCTCAAATAAAATATTTTTTAAAAAAAAGCCTTGTACATTGGTGTTTACAGCAGCTTCGTTCAAACAAAGTCTTTCAAGAGGTGAATACTTGAACGCTCTGCTATATTGATACCATGGAACACCATTCAGCAGTAGGCAGGAAATCTCAAGAGAATTATACATAATTTAAAAAGCCACTCTCAAAAGTTCACAAATATGATTCCATTTATATAACATTATTTAGTTGACAAAACTACAGAAAAAAGAATAGATTAACGGTTGTCAGTGGTTACGGAGGGAAGTAAATATGGCTATAAAGGGCAACTGAAGGATCCTTGTGGTGATGGAAATATTCTAGATCTTGACTATATCAATGTCAGCATCCTGATTGTGACATTTCACTAGAGCTCTGTAAGATGTTACCATTGGGTGACAGTAGGTAAGGGTACATGAGAGTCTCTGTAACATTTTTTTACAACTTTGTATGTGCGATTTTATGATTTATAAGAAATGTATATTTGGTCATTCAGATGACCAAAATCTATTTCTCATATATATTTGGTTTTCATCCATAGTTTGCCGCTCACAGTTCCCAAAACCCTTGGAATTTCCTAAGCTGAGAGTGGTAAGGGTGTCGTTGGTTACGTTAATGAATGACTTAAGGATGGGGGGCCATGTGATTACAGAGTTGGAACTTTTACAGTAAAGGGGGTGAAGGCTATCAATTGCCAATGGCTAATGATTTAATCAACCAATCATACCTTATGTAATGAAGCCTCCATAAAAACCCAAAGGACAGAGTTTGAAAGGCTTTGGGGTTGGTGAACATGCAGGGATGTAGGTAAAGTGGTGCTCCTGCAGAGGACATGGGGGCTCTATGCCCTTTCCCTATACCCTGCCCTTATGCAACATTTCCAACTATCAGGTTGTCCCTAAATTGTATCTTTTTACAATAAACTGGTGATCTACTAAGTTAAACATTTCTCTGAGATTTGTAGCAGATTAATCAAACCCAAGTAGGGCAGGCATTGTGAGAACCCCTGATTTATAGCTGGTAGGGCAAAAGTACAGGTAACAACCTACACTTGTGACTGGTATCTGAAGTCCAAAGAAGGGGTCATGAGAACCTCCAATCTGCAGCCAGTTGGTCAGAAGCACAGGTAACAGCCCAGGTTTGTGACTGGCATCAGAAGGGAATGGTGGAGGTAAGGGGGGAAGTCTGGAAGAACTGAACTCATAATCTCTAGATCAGATGCTATCACCAAGTAGACAGTATCAGAATTGAGCTGAATTCTCAGACACTCTGCTGGTGTTCTGATAATTGCCTGGTGCTATGTAGGAAGCCCCTCTCCTCGTATTGGAATCAGTACCAGAACCAATATGTATGTATGTATGTATATATGTATGTATGTATCTGTGTGTTTGCGGTATACATGAATTAAACACCATAACTAAAACACAGAAGTTTTCGATTTGGAGATAAAAGCAAGATACAACTACATGCTACATACAAGAAAAATACTTTACATATATAAATACAAACAGGTTAAAAATAAAGCCAGGGACACCAATAACAAAATTACACTAATAGTAAGATGTAGTAAGATGACAGAGGTGTTGAAACTATCTGGCAAAGACTGCAGCTCAAATGACCATTTACAATTCTTAAAACATAAAATGGACTCAAAAGTAAAGAAATAAAAGAAGAAAAAAAAATCAATGACAGAAAAAGTATTCAATCTTACACAACAGAGAGAAAAAAAAAAGATTTAAAAAATATGGACAAAATCTCAGGGACCTGTGAAGCAAAACCAAATGGTTTAACAGTCCTATCACTGAAATCTAAAAAGGAGAACGAATACAGTGCTGAAAAATACTTGAACAAAAATTTGCTGAAATGCTCCCAAGTTCATAGAAAGACATAAACCTACAGCTTAAAGAAGGCGAGTGAACTACAAATAGGATAGACAAACAAAAAACTTACTAGAAATCTTGCTTTAAAAAATAATCACCTTCGGGGCGCCTGGGTGGCTCAGTGGATTGGGGCCTCTGCCTTCGGCTCCGGTCATGATCCCAGGGTCCTGGGATTGAGCCCCACATCGGGCTCTCTTGCTTAGCAGGGAGCCTACTTCCCTTCCTCTCTCTCTGCCTGCCTCTCTGCCTACTTGGGATCTCTGTCTGTCAAATAAGTAAATAAAAAAATTTTAAAAAAATAATAATCGCCTTGGTCAAAGCTCTGGATTGAACTTGCCGCCACCCAAGTTCCTATGTTGAAGCCCTAACACCCAAAGTGACTGTATTTGGAGATGGGGCTTAAAGAGGTACATAGAGTTAAATCGGTCATAAGTGGCCCTCACCCAACAGGTCTGGTGGCCTTATGAGAAGAGGAAGAGAAAGAGACATCTCTGTCTCCAAACTCGTACTATTTTGTTACAGCTGCCCAAGCAGTCTAATATAATTGGCAAAAAGAAATATTACGAAGTAATCTACACCTATCTCAAAAATAAAAGCAAAACTCAGATAGTTTTAAGGAATAACAAAAAATGGCACATACTTTATAAGAAGTTCAAATCTGAAATAAAATATAGAGCACAACTTGAGTCATTACAATTATAACCCAGGAAAAAAACAATTGTATCACAAAATTTGGTGGGGGGAGCTTATAAAATTGTATTTCAACACACGGACTACGCAATTTATTTAAAGTTATACAAAATGCATCAATAGCTGTCTTCAGTAAAACAGTTCAAATTTACAGTAATGTGACTATCCACTTCACTTTTTTTTAGCTTTAACACAATAATGAAGTAACAAGAAACTAGAAAGCATGAGACCATAACAGTAACCATTTTTTCTTGGCCATTCATCTGTACTCTCTGGACTTCAGTTTTGCCCTTTATAAAGAGGGCTTGTATGGAAGGGGGTGGGTCAGAGAAGTTAACAAAGAGGACCCCTTTGGTTAGTCTGAGCTCCCAAATGTGATATATCTAGGGAGAAAATATGTTGCCCTATTTAGTTCTACTCAGCACCACACATACTACAGTTTTCAAATCAGCCCTGAAGATATGAATAAATGGGTTTATAGTTCCAAAAACCCTTCTGACATAGACTAATTAATATTTTTTTAAATGTTAAATGTAACTGCATGAGTAGAGTGATAATCTTCCTAGTAATGTATTGATGAATACAAACTTTTTCAAATGAGTTTTCCATTAATTTTCATTTTTATTTTTTGAACATGAAATAGTTATGCTGAAAAAAATTCAATGTCTTTGTATTCCTTATTCATATTTTAAAAACTTAATTATACAAACAGTAAAGCAGATTTTTAATTTCTGTCATTTAAAAACTCTATATATCCAATAAATTCATAGACCCTTGAGGTTAGCTGAAAAATCTTTATCAATACAAATCAGAATACATTAGCTATAAAAGTTATTATAGAAACTATAGCACTGAAAATACTTCCCACAGTGCTGCATAAGTAACCGTTATAGAAAGAGTGTTCAATTTCTTTAATATAGAATGCATTCATTCAGGGAACACATTCATTGACCACCAACTATGTGTCAGGTACCACTCTAAGTCCTTGAGAATGATGAATGAACAAAACAAAACAAAAATTCCTACACTTGGGGAGCCTAGGTGGCTCTGCTGGATGGGTGTCTGACTCTTGGTTTTGGCTCTGGTCATGACTTCAGAGTCGGGGGATTCAAGCTTTGTGCTTGGCTAGGAGTCTGCTAGAGTTTATCTCCTCTCCCTCTGCTCTTCCCCCTGCTCATGCTCTCTAAGATAAATAGGTAAAATCTTTAAAAAAATAATAAATAAATAAAAATAAAGATTCCTACTATTGTAGAGCTTGAGAAAATGGTGCAGAAGGAGACTGTTCTTCTTTCCTGATTGTCTCAGAGCTCAGAGTGATGTCTGTTCACTGAAGAGTTTCAAAACTGTAAGTGGTATTTCATGGTGAAATACATACATCCAGTTTGGCCCAGATGCCACGAGGCTCTGATTCCTTTCATCTCCACTATCTTTGTCCCTTATAGGTCAAGAGCATCTCATAGTCTTAGCAAAGTTAACGGAGATAGATAGCATCCATACAAAATCAGACAGACATGCAAATGGCAACATTAGAATGTCCCTGACAAATGAAATTACATGTCTGGTTTAGATACACACAAACACACACACACACGGTATTACCAACAAACAGAACTAAGAGCCATTGTTACTGTTCCGTCTTTATGCATTTTCTATCCTGTAAGAAGCTAAAATAAATCTTCCCAGAATAAATGCTCCAGTGAAAGAACCAAGCAAGGAGCCTTCTGAAAACAAAACTTCCTCAGGAAAATGCAAGGGAGCCTGCAGCTGTGCTCATTCCAATTAAAAACTAAGTTTTCTCTTTCAGAATCTTTCCAAAGCCATAATTCCCTGATTTAAATTTATATGGGCAGTATCACATAAAAAAAAAACAAAAAAGATACTTTTTACACTAGCAGGAGAATACCATTAAAAGAAATCTGCTATAATTTATACACTTAAATGCTCATTTGGCTTAAGAATACTTTTCACAATTTCAAGGAACAGTTTTGTTACAAAGCACACCCTTGAAAATGGAATTAAATCCCTAAGCTTCTCTGGTTGAGAACCTCAACAGTGAGGCGTCCTTGAACAATTCTGGTTCTCTCTGTATTTACTCCATAAGGCCTAATGCATCCCTAAAATCAATGAGAAATCCGGCCACTGCTGATAGGGCACATCTCCTACCTGAAGCTTCATTTTCCAGCAAGATGCATCAGGGAGTCCTCAGTGCAGCTCTCCCCAGCAGCATGTTCCTGGGTTCCTCTGCACGGCAGCTGCCGCCCTACAGCAGCCAGCAGACGCACATCTGCGCAGCTGGACTTGTAAAGGCTTGCTGGAGCCCTTGGCATACCACTGCTGTGATCAAATTGGACTAACTACTTCCTCCAGCTGATTTCCAAGGAACTAGATAGTGAATGAATAATTCATGACAAGTCCATTCCAGCAAACCATTTCTGCTCTACGGTCTACTCCCCACAGCAATTTGCAATGTAAAGATTCTAAAGCCTATACTTGCTGGCAAAGAATGAAAGTTCACTTTCCTAGTCAATGACAGTAAATGTTAGTAGATCTGTTTGCTCTTCTTTCGTGCTAACCTATCACCCAGACTTACTTAAGAGATTTTTTAAAATGTAGGAAAGGTAAATGATTAACCACAGATATTGGACATATGCACACAAAGAATTTTTTCTCCATAAAACCTGTCCTACACAGTGGTTTCTGGTGGTAGGAAAAGCAGCAAAGTGCTTGCTCTAAGATCAGCAGGTCAGTACTTACATTTAGCAAAAGACCAGTTCCAGCAGAGCACAGGAAATCATCACATGGTAGGGGAGGGGAGTTTCAGTATCAATGCCAGGAAACAAATTGCTTCAAAGGGGAATTTTCCTGGTCTCTCAGGCTATAAATATAACTTTCATCTCATTGGTATTCTTCTAGGAAGAACATGAACATTCATTTTCACCAATTTGTCCGTGTTTACATATTTCCAAATGAGTGATATCTAAAGTAGTCAAATCTCTGCAACCAAATACATGATGCCAAGAGGAATGTGAACAACAAAAAAGAACTCCTTCTAGCTCAGATCCATATCCAGGAAATCCAATCCTACACCTATCATTTTTACCTGCTTCAGCCTTTCTTTCCTTTTCTTCTGCACTCACTAGAGCTGTCTCAAGCTCGTGCCCTGTCAGTAAGTTCATTTTCCAGATATGACTACTCTGTTCCTAGCTACTTCTAATGTATTTGTTCTGCAAACTGGTTCTCATGTGACTCCTTGGCTTTGTATTCTTCCCTTTTCACCTCATTCTGCCATTTTATTATTTTTTTCATTCTTTTATTATAGCATTTTATCCAACCCAGGTCCTTAGCAGCTTACTCCTTAATAGCTTACTCGGGAATTCTCTTCATTCTGAAGGGAAATGAGTATTTCTTCAAGAATAGACTCTGCATCCTTCTTCTATACATCCTATGCTTGTGCCTTTCCCTCCTTCCTGCCATGTATTCAGAGGGCTTGTGATGTCTTCTTGTTGGCTCAAGCTTCACGAGGATGTTGTGCAGAGCACATGACCTTCTTTTATATGAGTTAGTGAAGTTTTCATTGTTTAAGTCAGGTTGGGTTGGTTGTTCTGTTACTTAGAGCTTAAAGCATCCTCCTTGGACTATCTGTTTACATCATTAAACCCTCTTTTGTTAGCCTTTATATTTTTAAAATTAACACAGAACCTCAAACTGATTATTAAGACTCAAGTATGGCTGAGGATGCTAAAAAAAAATCAAAATCAGTGATTCTCAGAATGAACAGAGACAAAAGTCATCTATTCCAACCCAACACAGAACCTGAATCCTTGTATAATACTGAAGCTCTGGCTGTTTCTCCTCAACACTCCCAGGAACAAAGAGTTCTCCAGCCACCTCCCAAGGCAACCGATTTGCTTCAATCTGCTGATAAATGAATCCTTGTTACTGTCAGGCTCATCATCCTTTGGCCTGAGGGGTCTACTGGAACACTGGGTTTTAAGAGCAAATTAAAAAGAGGGCGAGCAGTTTGACACAATACTGGCAGCAGCAGCACAGCGATGGCATGAACAAGGCACGCTATGGACACCAATTTTCCCAAGAATTATCAGTTAGTTGGCAGAACTGTGGCTCCATTAGCATTTAACCAGATTATGAAAACTCTTTCTCAGGATGGACTACACACATATAGAATTCTATGCTGCATTTTAGGGCCTCTTTCCACTCCTCACTATAAGAATAAAAACGTGAGAGGTGCCTGGGTGATCAGTTGATTAAACATCTGCCTTAGGCTGAGGTCAGGATCCTAGGGTCCTGAAATTGAGTCCTGTATTGGGCTCCCTGCTCAGCAGGGAGTCCGCTTCTCCTTCTACCCTCTGCTTGTGCTCTGTCCCTCTCTCCCCAAATAAATAAATAAATAAATAAATAAATAAATAAATGAAATCTTTTTTAAAAAGAATGATGAGGGTGCCTGGGTGGCTCAGTGGGTTAAGCCGCTGCCTTCGGCTCAAGTCATGATCTCAGGGTCCTGGGATCGAGTCCTGCATCAGGCTCTCTGCTCAGCAGCGAGCCTGTTCCCTCTCCCTCTCTCTGCCTGCCTCTCCATCTACTTGTGATTTCTCTCTGTCAGATAAATAAATAAAATCTTTTAAAAAATAAAATAAAAAAGAATGATGATCTGAGTATCATGTAAAAAGGAGAACCTCTGCTATAAGAACGACCTATAGGGGTGCCTGGGTGGTTTGGTTGGTTAACCGGCCAACTCTTGATTTTGGCTCAGGTCATGATCTCAGGGGTCTTGAGAGTGACCCATGCACTGAGGTCCACCTCCGTGGGGAGTCTGCTTGAGGATGCTCTCTCCCTCTCTCCCTCTGCCCCTTCCCCACTCATGTGCACTCTCTCTCTCGCTCACTAATAAATGAATCTTTTAGAAAAGGGCCTATCAGTTTTATAAGAAACTAAAGCTACAAGAGAAGATTCTGGAACCTAGAATCATTCAAGTTTTCTTCTATTTTCCATGTCCTCTTCAGCAGACTAAAGTTTGGGTAAACACATCCTAAATATCATAGGTAAGGTTTTCAACATTTTTCTATGACAAACCATGAGAAAAACATAAAAGACTGCTGGATAATATATTAATTCTGCATGATAAACTAATTCTGCAATTTTGAGATACTCATCGTTTTAGTCACAATCTACTGGATTTTTTGTATACTCTAAAATATAACAAATTTTTTGAGTTATTATTCTATTTCTTCCTTTTGTCTCTCAACTACTGTCATCTATTCCTTATCTCAACTTCCTCTTTTCAAGTATCTTATGGCTGGGTTTAAAACTCTCACTGAAAGAAACATTCTTCAAGATTTTAAAACATACATATTTTCTGGTAAAGGTTTTTTTCTCCAAAGATCATTTCATCTGGCAGCTGAAACAACAGATGATGAACTCACAGCATATTCCAAGCATCTCATGAAGAACTGATTCCTTTGGGGTGTCTGAGGTGAAAGGCCTGATTATGGAGGGCCTGGCCTTCATTAAAAAAAAAAAAAAATGAAGTAGGGCAAGATGGTGTTGGTCAGGCAAACCATTTCAACTTTCATAAAAACTCTACATCAGGAGCACTTGTCTGCCTTTGGCTCAGGTCATGATCCCAAGGTCCTGGGATCAAGCCCCACATCAGGCCCTCTGCTCAGCAGGGAGCCTGCTTCTCCCTCTAACCCTTGCTCCGTGTGCTCTCCCTTATCCTCTCTCTTTCAAGTAAATAAAATCTTAACAACAACAACAACAACAACAACAAAAACTCTACATCAAAGTTGGACTTCCCCGGAGTATTTTCAGTCTATATTACAATGCCACATGAAATGCAGGATAGAAAGCCTTAGGTGAGACAGAATACAGAGGTTGCGGCTTAATTACAGTACACATGTACTCTCCCCCACCACTGATGACATTCCAATGAAGACCTTCAAGTTCTTAAGACCATTACAATGACATGTCCCTAAAGCAGCAGAAAATATGAAAGGAAAGTAGCCATTACCCTACCTGCCTGTATCAACAATCACTCATGGATTTTCTCTGTCAGTGCCACTGTTCTGAGGACCCTGATGATGAAGTCTTGGCTCATCAGCTCTTAAACATTCTTAAATGCTCCTTCAAATTTTGCCCAATACCCTGGACAAGCTATCTGGTTTGCTCTAACCTCTACTATACGTTTATTTGAGTCTTTCAGAAGGACTGGTCTTCCTTGGTTACTAAAGTTACCCAAGAGAGCATACTGTGTGAGAACTTAGTAGATCTTTTCTACATTATCTCTAGAATGCCAGTCCTAGCCTGGCCTACTGATAACAGCTCAGCAGCAAACTGTGCCCTCAGACATCGGTACAGTTTTCTACCTGGAGCCTTCTTCTCATTTATCTGCCACATACAAGAACATTCTTGAAGCTACCACTCTCTTATCATTGCTCTACACCACAATGTTTCTAATAAAGCACGCATTATATACTTATTGAAACAATTTAGCTTTCAAACCACTGTAGTTGTCGGAGGACTGGGGGCCTTACCAGTTTTAGAGCAGACATACTGAAAATCCCACAGCTACAGAAACTCTAACAGATGTGCTGGGAAGAAGTCTACACAAGAAAATCTTTCCCAGGGGCACCTGGGTGGCTCAGTGGGTTAAAGCCTCTGCCTTCGGCTCAGGTCATGATCCCGGGGTCCTGGGATCGAGTCCCGCACTGGGCTCTCTGCTCAGCAGGGAGCCTGCTTTTCCCTCTCTCTCTGCCTGCCTCTCTGCCTACTTGTGATCTCTGTCTGTGAAATAAATAAATAAAATCTTTTTTAAAAAAACATGAATTAAAAAAAAAAAGAAAGAAAGAAAATCTTTCCCAGATTTTTCCAAATGCCACTGCATACTTTTTTTTTTTAAACATACTCTTAAAATGAAAATTCAAGTATTTGAGTAGAATTACAATTACCATTTACAAAAGGTTGAGTATATCTTCATTCAAAGCTGGATAGCTGTATGTTACAAGGGATTTCTGTTGATGACTAAAATATCATCCATTCTCAGGACCCTTGTACCTGGTGCTAGAATGCAGCTTGGCTCCCCAGGAGTTCCCAGAACCCTCTGCTCCACATGCCCTCAGTCCTAGTACTGCCTCCAAAGCTGAAGGTCCATTCCACTTGCACTCCCCTATCACGTCTGGGGGCCTCATGGTTTCCAGGTATTTCCCTCCTTTGTGGGTCCTCTCTGTATTTCCCTCCTTTCCCCAATTAAAGTTCTAGCCTGGGGGGGGGGGAGATCATCCCAACCAGTAAGGAATTCATACTCTATTATGGGGATATAAACACAGGACTACAGGTAACAATCATGTAGTAGAATTTTTTAAATGCCACATCAAATAAACAGATGCTAATTTCTCTTTTTCTCTTTTACATATCTACCCATTACAACCCATTCATGGAAGAAGAGAATGGAGGATGGGGTGAAAGAATGGAGTCCCTAATAGGCATATGAATGAGAGAATTTATAAATACTTTATACAGGCCTATAGAAAAAAACAGAGTATTCACAGTAACAAACATCGAAGCAATTCTTGAATACTTGATATAATATACAGTATATTATCAAATTTATAATTTAACAAACTCAATTATATCAGATTAAATTCCTTCAATGCTAGAAAAAATTAATGCTAAATATATACCAGGGGGAAAAAAGTACAAATGAAGATTTGTGCGGTTTGGATAAAGCAAAATCAGACTTTGGATTCAGAAAGGGAGTAGGATCTGAAATAGGTATTAAGTAGGATTCAGACTTGTGCCAGTCACCCAACTGCATGCTTTTGTTACGTTCTAAAGACTGATGTAGTCTATGAATTCCTTTCCACCACAAAAGAGAGGATGTGGAGAAAATATCAAGGTGAGATTACTAAAACCTACTGCAATTACTGTACTGCTAAAAACAAATTAGCCTGGCAGCAAGAATATAATTTCATTTTTTATTAATAGGAGGTAGAAAATAGAAAATACAAAATATTTTGAAAATTAAATATAACTAGAATATTTCATGATAAAATTCAATAAAGAGGCATTAACTTTGTTGAATGGTACACATTTTATCTGAAAGAAACTACAAAATATTTTTATCCTTACATTTTACCTGAAATAACCTGAAACACTGTGTAGTCCCAGAAAATATTCTAGTCACATTTAAAACAATCAGCTTCACTAACAAGTACTGCTTCAGCTGTTCAAATATGCATTACTCCATCGTTATGACCATCATAGCAACCGAGAACTGAGAATAGCTGAAATATTAGCTTATCTTTAAATATGTTATCTTAAAAAAAATTTCTATCACTTGAAACTTACTTTGCTCTGCTCTCAAAGGTTTCTCCCTCAAAAGCTCTTGACTAAAGAACAGTAATTGGGAGCAGAAGAGATGAAATCACTTTCATGAAGCTATCTATGCTATGAGTTCAAAATATGCAATCACAGGGCAATATAGCCTAGCTCTGAGGCCTCAGAAATATAGTTCGTATAAGACAGAAAAAGATAAATGGCCTAGGTATTATAACGAAGTAATGTGATTACTTATTAAAATATTTCCCCAAATCAGTAATTCCACTTGTCCCCCCGATGGCCTGAGACGTTTATTTCCTAGGAATGGCAGCAGAGTTAAGTAAACGGATGTGTCCTCCTTCTTCCGAGGAGGGAATAGCTGCTGGGAGAGGAGGTGCAGGTGAGCAGTCCCAGGCTCCAGTGTACATGGAAGGGGAAAATCTGAAGATGGATGCCCTTAAGCCCACCCACACTTGTGCATCCTCTGGAAAGTCACACTTTCCTCCCAGAAATGGGTATGCCAGACTGAAGAATATTCTTAAATACATCAGAGAAAAAAGGTTAATCAGAAAGAGTGAGCCACTCTTTCTCATTTGAGAACACTGAAAGTACAGATATTTGATAGCACAACTTGCAAAAACCTAAACAAAGGAAGAAAATTCTCCTAAAATACAACACAGAGAAAATCTACAGCTAGTCACAACTTTATTTTAGATATTCTACTAATGTGATAGGTGAGGAATATCACTACTGGTCAGCAATAACCACATTTTAAAAACAGAACTCTCTATTCTGAGCATAAACATCAACCAATGTCTACATAATCCTAAAATATAAAAAAATTAGAATAAGATTTTAAAATATATGAGCATCTAGGAAGCATCTCATTAGATAACTTACCCACTTAGCCTTAAAATTGTTATTGTTTACTGTTTTTTCATTGTTTACTGCAATCCGAGCTTTATCTTATATCTGACAACAGCATAGTCTTTTATTTCCCAAAACTTTTTATTTTGAAAATTTTTTCATTTCCACAGAGGTTGAAGAATAATATGATACCCTATATCTTTCAACTAGATGCATTAACTAATATAAAATTTGCCACATTTGCTTTCTGATACACACATGCGCGCGCACACACACACACACACATTTTTTTTTCTCTTGTTATTTTTCTTTTTCTGGCAGAACCATTTGAAAGTTAGTTGCAGGGATCCCTGGGTGATTCAATCAGTTAAACATCAGACTCTTGGTTTCAGCTCAGGACAAGCTCTCATGAATGGTGAGATTAAGCCCTTTGCTGGGCTCCACAGTCAGCAGTCAGTCTCTCTCTCTTTCTCTCAAAATAAATAAATCTTTCTAAAAAATTAAAAAATAAAAAAAAACTTTTAAAAAAGAAAGTAAGTTGAACACATTATGTACCTTACCACTGAATATTTCTGTATGCATTTTCTAAGAAAAAGGATATTCTCCTATACAACCACAGTCCCATTTTTATGTCTAATAAAATTAACCATAAGTCTATACTTAACTTATCAACTAATACATACACACTATTCGAATGTCCCAGTTGTCTCAACATAGTTTATAGCAGCTAATTCTATCAAACAGGTTCCATTAAGGTTTACACATTACATTTGGTTGTTAAGCCCCTTTAAATCTAAAACAGTGCCCCCATATTTTTGTTTTTCATAATAATTTTTTAAAGTGAAGAGCTCAAAGTTTAAATTTTTCTCAGAAAAACTCTCAGTATTATCTTGAGCTTAATGGAATTTTTTCAAAGTTATGAAAGTGCACTTATTGGAAGACTCTGTTTAGTCTCTGTTATTAGTTACATCCGCGATAACAACTGCTATGGGTACACTGGCTATGGGAGGGCCACTGAGGCCAAGAAAGGAGGACAGTGATTCTCAATGAGTGATGAAAAGAACTATTCCAATAAGTAGAGGCTCATCCAAGTTCAGCAGAATCCTAGGTCACACAGTGTATTTAAAGAGAAGACCTCTGTTCTCAGGGAATAGCCGTCAATGAATCTTGGGGTACAGTACGAATCACTTGAGCATGTTTTTCACAGTGTGACTCAGCTTAGAAGAGCTAATCACACGGCTGATAATACTTAAGCATTATGCCTCAATTGGCCCAAGCCTAATTCAAAAACAATGCCCCAGGGTAAAAGACATTAAGACTTTCTTGTAATGCAACCACTACTAGTTATTCACATATCACCCAAATACCCTGAATCTGACAGCAGTCTCCTGCTATTTAAGAAAAGACATTTTGAAATGTGGTAAATTGAGTTCTTTATAAGCAAACACAAAAAAAAAAAAAACACACAAACTCAGCATAAGGAAGACTGAACAAAAGGCGCACTATTTCATGGCCTGAGCAAAAGTGGCATGGAAGAAAGATAAAATATTCTCAAACACAGCAAGCACCAGAAGCCACCTGAGGTGCTTGCTGCTGTGATAAGGAATGTCTCTGAGACAGTGACTCCAGATGGTGCCTCCCCTTCCTCAGTGTCCTGTCCCCCCTTTTTCTTCTCACAATTCATTCTGACAATTTTATCTCTTCCTAGGGCCTTCTTTACCATCTATATGCTACCCAACTTCAAAATTTCTCTCTTTCTAGCTCTTGCTTCAATAGATTTCTCTCTAAAGACTGAGACACAACTGAATTCTGGACATCTTCAGGTGACCCACCCACACTTGCATGTTCACCATCAAATTAACCATCCAATTTCCCCATCTTTCTGATTAACCTGCTGCCCTTCCTCCATCAAAGTGAATGTCTTGACGAGACCTCACCTCCCCAAGACCACCACAATCCATTAGCCACTAGCACTGTTATCAGTCCCGCCTCCTGTCCATCTCCTGTGATCTGCTCACTTCTCCTCCCTGATGGCACCTCCCTGGTTTAGGCCGTCATCACACGGAGCATAGCATTAGCTTTCTGAGTGCTCTCCTCCCCCATCCCCTTCACCAAACCACAGTTACGTTACTAAAATAGAGCTCTACTCCTCACGGTTTCAGTTCCCTTAGCTCCACTGTGGCTATTCCCACCTCGTCTCACTGCTCCCCCACCTGATACGTCAAGCTCCAGCACAATGAGTTTTTCTCAATACTACGAATGTACCGTTCTTCTCTTCTCTACGAATTTTTGCTCCATACTGTACTGAACACTCTTCTCCTCAATCTTCAACCAGCTCTTACTTTTCAAGACTCATCTCTGACATCTCTTCTTCCAGAGAAGCCTCCCTGTCACCACAAGACTAGGTCGGGGTGCTTCTCTAGACCATGGCACTTACCACACCAAACTGGGCAACTGCCTATTTTCCCAGGCAGCAGTATGCAGAGCAGGAAGAGGGAGGCCGAAGTACAGAGACCAACATGTGGGTTGCTGCAGCAGGAGAGCCGACCAGGACCTGGACTACAGCCGAGGCGTGGCTTACAGAAGCATAAGACCTGGGAGATTCGGGCAGCAGTGAGGGCGTCTCTGTGTTACACAGCACTTATGCCCACCATCTGATGGCAAGTGCCATGAAACAGGTACTTAATATGGATCTGTTCAAAAAATGAACAGATCAATGAAGACAAGATAAAGACATAAGGAAGCAAACAGAAAAACACTGACTCGAGCTCAGTATAGACTCACTGAGTGCTGGGAGACTGAAGACACAGAGCAAGCGAAGCTAGGCGAGTTTCATCAGGAGGGACATGTGGTTTGGAGAGATAAAGACCAGTGGCTGGCAGAGCAGCATGCAAAAGGCAAGTGAATGAAGAGCGTAAGTGTGGAGGTTGGGTGTGAATACCAATTCTGATACTCGCCAACCGCCAACGGGGGAACCCTAGGCAACTCATCCAGCTGTTCTGTGCCTCACCTAGAAGATGAGGGTGACAATGGATGACAATGATAATGCCTAATGGTACTTGGATGAGGATCAAACGAATCCACTGAGTTAATGTTTGTAGAGTCCTTAGAAGAACTACGCCTTGTACAGAATAATCATGAAGTATGTTAAATTAAACAAATCCTTAGTAGAATCTCAACCTATTTCGATGCAGTAAAAATGGCCACCTGTGAAGTGAATAATTAATTAATGGTATATGCATACCTCTACTTATTGGAAGGAGATGTATCAACCATATTTACTGTAAAATGTGAAGAATTTTCTCAACCAGAGTTTTAGGTAACAGAACTGTTTTTACACATATACACACAATTCACAGTACAATGGGGAAACTGGAACTTCTGAGCTACACTAAAAAAATACAAAACTCTATTCCCATCTCCAATCACATACAAATCCTGGGAAAATACAGCAAAATAATTTTTAAAGGTTTTTTTATTTATTTGACATAGAGATACAGAGTATAAGTAGGCAGACCAGCAGGCAGAGGGAGAGAGAGAAGCAAACTCTCCACTGAGCAAGGAGCATGATGTGGGGCTCAATCCCAGGACCCTGACATCATGACCTGAGATGAAGGCAGCTGCTTAACCAATTGAGCCACCCAGGCACCCCAGCAAAATAACTTTTAGTACACAGCCGAGATCAAAAGCAAGAAGAAAAAAATTCCCAGAGGCCAAGAGCAAGGAAAAAAATTTAATGTCAGAGCATTAAACAAGAGGCTAAAGCTAAAGGAAAAAAACTAATTACAGGTTCACAGAGATAAAAAATTCAAAAAACATTATGCGAAGACAAAGGAAATTATTTTTTAAAATCATGAAATAAAAACATGGAGACATTGAAATTATGATCACGATAGCAGAACTAGACCTGGCTAAGGAGAGGGTTAGTGAACACAAAGAGAATGCTGAAGAAATCACAGCTCAGCACACAGACAAAGCATGGCAGAAGACAGTGAGCTTTACTCCCAGAGAGGCAAAATGAAGAGAATGGGGGAGAGGCACTATTTGAGGAAATAATGAGTGAGTGCTTTCCAAAAGTGAAGAAAGACCTAGGTCCTCAACTTCAAAAACTGAAAAAGCACACCTACATTCCAAACAGAAATGGGATAAACAAAAACAAAAGCATAACAAGCTACATCACAGATCAAAAGACCTCCAGTTACAATACACTGGAGAAGCTGCCATCAGAGCATTCACCACATTCTCTGACTTGGCTCTTCACATCTCCCTGCTACATTATAGGCTCCTCGAGTGCAGGGTACTTTCCAGCACATAATACACTGTTAGTATCTGCTTGATGCATGAATGAAAGTATAAATGTGTTCAGTGAATTCATATTCATGGAAAAGCATTTTTTTTAAGATTTTATTTATTTATTTATTTGACAGAGAGAAATCACAAGCCGGCAGAGAGGCAGGCAGAGAGAGACAGAGGGAAGCAGGCTCCCCGCTGAGCAGAGAGCCCGATGCGGGACTCGATCCCAGCACCCTGAGACCATGACCCGAGCCGAAGGCAGCGGCCCAACCCACTGAGCCACCCAGGCGCCCCGGAAAAGCATTTTTTAAAAAGACTTTATTTATTTACTTGACAGAGATCACAAGTAGGCAGAGAGGCAGGCAGAGAGAGAGGAGGAAGCAGGCTCCCTGCTGAAAGTATATTTTAAAGATGTATATTCATCTCTTCATTTAAACACACTCATATGAAGAAGCCAAGAATGGTCTGAAAGAGAACAATCAGAATGCTGAGAGATTCAATTTTGTGATACATAGAACAATGGATTTTTATGTTGCAGAAAAAGTTAAGACTGAGGTGCCTGGGTGGCTCAGTCAGTTAAGCATCTGCCTTTGGCTCAGGTCATGATCTCAGAGTCCTGGGACTGAGCCCTGAGTCAGACGCTCCCTCAGCGGGGAGTGTACTCCCTCTTACTCTCCCTCTCTCTCTCAAATAAATAAAATCTTAAAAAAATAATAATAAAGAAAAATAAAAAAGAATGCCAATAAAATAAAGTTACAGAGAATTTGTTCTTATAGTGGATCTCAAATTTCTGGTCACCTAAAAAAGAACAAAACAATCAGGGCCATGAGAGATGCCCTAATGGTGCCCCAAGAACAAGCCAGCCACAATGATACAGAGCAGGTTCAAGCATTAACTTGGGAGGTGGGCTAGATTCTGGTATGTCAGCAACTTCTTTCAAGATATGTCTCCAAAGGCAAAGGAAACAAAAGCTAAAATAAACTTTTGGGACTTCATCAAGATCAAAAGCTTCTGCACAGCAAAGAAAACAGTAAAAAAAACAAAGAGGCAACCCACGGAATGGGAGAAGATATTTGCAAATGACAGTACAGACATAAGGTTGATATCCAGGATCTATAATGAACTCCTCAACTCAACACACACTAAACAGGCAAACATATCAAAAAATGGGCAGAAGATATGAACAGACACTTCTCCAATCAAGACATACAAATGGCTATCAGACACATGAAAAAATGTTCATCATCATTAGCCCTCAGGGAGATTCAAATTAAAACCACATTGAGATATCACCTTACACCAGTTAGAATGGCCAAAATTAACAAAACAGGAAACAACATGCGTTGGAGAGGATGTGGAGAAAGGGGAACCCTCTTACACTGTTGGTGGGAATGCAAGTTGGTGCAACCTCTTTGGAGAACAGTGTGGAGATTCCTCAAGAAATTAAAAATAGAGCTTCCCTATGACCCTGACATTGCACTCCTGGGTATTTACCCCGAGGATACAGATGTCGTGAAAAGAAGGGCCATCTGTACACCAATGTTTATAGCAGCAATGGCCACGGTCGCCAAACTATGGAAAGAACCAAGATGCCCTTCAACGGATGAATGGATAAGGAAGATGTGGTCCATATACACTATGGAGTATTATGCCTCCATCAGAAAGGATGAATACCCAACTTTTGTAGCAATATGGACGGGACTGGAAGAGATTATGCTGAGGTGAAATAAGTCAAGCAGAGAGAGTCAGTTACCATATGGTTTCACTTATTTGTGGAGCATAACAAATATCATGGAGGACAAGGGGTGTTAGAGAGGAGAAGGGAGTTGGGATAAATTGGAAGGGGAGGTGAATCACGAGACTATGGACTCTGAAAAACAATCTGAGGGGTTTGAAGTGGCGGGGGGGGTTGGGAGGTTGGGGTACCAGGTGGTGGGGATTATAGAGGGCACAGATTGCATGGAGCACTGGGTGTGGTGAAAAAATAATGAATACTGTTTTTCTGAAAATAAATAAATTTAAAAAAATTTTAAAAAACACAGATTTTATGATTTAAAAAGGGAATAATTTATCAACTAGAAAAAACTAAATAATTTTTAATTATCTTTTTTTTTTTTTTTTAAAGATTTTATTTATTTATTTGACAGACAGAGCTCACAAGTAGGCAGAGAGGCAGGCAGAGAGAGAGGGGAAAGCAGGCTCCCTGCTGAGCAAAGAGCCTGATGTGAGGCTCGATCCCAGGACCTGAGACCATGACCTGAGCCGAAGGCAGAGGCTTAATCCACTGAGCCACCCAGGCGCCCCTTTAATTATCTTTTAATTATTTAATTTTTAATTATTTTAATTAATTGATTTAATTATTTAATTAAAAATTAAATAAATTTTATAGAATTAAATTATTAAATAATTTTATAAAATTAATTTAAATTATTAAATTGTTAAATTATTAAATAATTAAAAAGTAAATATGTAGTGATTATGCCTCAAAATACTGTTCTCAATTGAAAGGCCATCTTTTCAGGAAATGTCAGGTAAAGATGAGTACAGTAATAGCTGCCAGCATTCATATATTCTTATAGCAAATATAAATCTGGTTAGATGATTATCACCCTATAAGTGCATATAAACTTAAGTGTAAAAGCATATGAAATAGCTATGTGCTTAACACACTGAAACTACAGAACATATAAACCATCTTTCCAGTAACAACTTATTTCACGAAGATACAAGTATTTGTAAATGTATGTGGCAAAGCATTAAAAAAAAAAAAAAAGATCATCATCCTGATGCTTCATGGTAAAATCAGAAGCAAGACAGTGAGGCCAAAGGGGTCAGCAAAGTAACTGTTCATAAAAATACAAAAGAAAATAGTACTTTCTTTCCCTACTGTTTCAATGTAAGCTATTCACTGAATTACCTTTGTTTGCCCTTTTCCAAAACTACCATAAGGTGGGCCAGTTCATTCAGTATCCATACACATCTCATCTCAAAACAATATAAAGCAGAAAATTTAAAACTGTATTTTCTGAACAATCTTGCAATATGGGTCCAGGCATAATCGGATTGTGCTTATTCAATGCACTCACACTCAGTGTTTTGGCTGGGAGATGATATGTGGGGGTGAAAAACAGAGGGTAGAGCATCCACTTTGCCCATCCAGATCATGGCAAAAGTGAGTGGCTCTAGAGCCAGCAGCTTCTTCCCACTTCAGCAAAGTCTGTAGCAATGTGGCAGCTATTCCAACTATGGTTAAGGTAGTGATTTCTTCACCAGAAATGGCAATAACAACTTTAATTTGCCAGCTGATCTCTGCAGAACAGTCCCAAGAGTGCAGGGATTAGCTGTTCCTGGAAAACCAGCCTGCTCCTCCAGCCATTCAATTATTTTGTAAGCATATAATACTTCGCTATATTAAATCCCTCTCCTTAAACTGATTAGAAATAATGCTGTTGCTTACAGTGGACCTGTCAGTAACAGGGTAAAATGGACATCATTCTGGAAAATAATTTACACATATTGTCAAGTGAAATGTGCATTTCTAAACATAGATTTGGTGGCCAAGTACAAAATTTGTCTTTTAGACTTTTAAGAGTACATGTTAAAAATCCTACTTAAATGAACAGAAGGGTATTTTATTTTATTTTATTTTTTTTAAGATTTTGTTTATTTATTTATTTGACAGAGATCACAAGTAGGCAGAGAGGCAGGCAGAGAGAGAGGAGGAAGCAGGCTCTCTGCCGAGCAGAGAGCCCGATGTGGGGCTCGATCCCAGGACTCCGGGACCATGACCCGAGCCGAAGGCAGAGGCTTTAACCCACTGAGCCACCCAGGCGCCCCAGAAGGGTATTTTAAAATAGGTCTAAGTGGGGCACTTGTGTGGCTCAGCCAGTTAAGGGTCTGCCTTCAGCTCAGGTCATATCACAGGATCCTGGAATCAAGACCCTTATCAGGGTTCCTGCTCAGCCAGGAGCCTGCTCCACCCTCTGCCTGCCATTTCCCCTGCTTGTGTGTGACATATGTGAGCTCTGTCAAATAATAAATAATATATTTTTTTAATTTTATTTTATTATTTTTTTCAGTGTTCCAAGATTTATTGTTTATGCACCACACCCAGTGTTCCATGCAATATGTGCCCTCCTTAATATCCACCACCGGGCTCACCCAACCTCCCATTCCCCTCTCCTCCAAAACCCCCAGTTTGTTTCTCAGAGTCCACAGTCTCTCATATCTTTCAAAAACAAAATAAAGTATGCCCAAGGATAGGAAAAAGATCAAATAATGGGGAAAGGAGACAAAAGAATGAGAAAAACATGGATTTTTTTTTAAACGGTGAAATGGTGTGAAAAAGAGACCTGATAATGAAATATAGAAAAATCTCAGTTAATCAAGTAGATACCCCAAGTACGCTAAAATTAGAGAAAGAAAAAAGTCTACAAAGATATCCATCACTTGGTATCTTAAGTCAGTTTTATTCTTAAATAAATTTTTTAAAGTTCAATTTGGATCACATGATCAAAAAATTTAACAGAGATATGGAAGATATGAAGAAAGAATCCAAACTAAACTTCTAGAGACAATAACGATACCATGAGATGAAAAATACACTAAAAAGATTAACAGATTAGACGTGGAAAAAGATTAATAAACTCAAACACAGCAATTAGAATGATCCAAAATAAAACACAGAAAGAAAACATAAAATTTTTTAAAATGTAAGCATTAACACTGGACATCTTCCAAGAGTTAATGTGTGAAACGGAGTCCCAAAAGAAGGGAGAGAGAAGAATACTTGAAAAAATTTCAAATTAATGGAAACCATGAACTCACAGATCCACAAAGTTCAACAAGCCCTAGATACAAGATACGAAGGGAATAGGGGACGCCTGGGTTGTTCAGTCAGTTGAGCATCCACCTCTTGGTTTCAGCTCAGGTCATGATCATGATCTGATCATGGGATGTGCTATCAAGCCCCAGATCAGGCTCCATGCTCAGTAGAAAGTCTGCTTGAAGATTCTCTCCCTCTACCCCTGTCCTTACCATCTCTCTCTAAAATAAATAAATAAATCTTAAAAAGAAAATGAGGAAAACAAAAAAAGAGGGAAAAAAGCTGAAAAATTCTTTACCAGCCAACTCACACTATAAGAATGTTAAAGTCCTTCCCAAAGAGATAGTGAACAACAGAAATGGTATTTATGAGAGTAAACAGATATTTTTCTTACTATATTAATCTCTTTAAAAATGTTTTACAATGATACTGGGATTTATAGCATATACATAAGAAAGATGTATGACAACAATACCATAAAAAGGAGAGAAACACACAGTATACTTGAGGTAATATAATATCACTTGAAGGCAGACTGTGACAAGTTAAAAATGTACACTATTACAAACCTTGAAAAAAATTTTTATTTAAAAAACCATTAAAGTAAAGAGTTATAGCTTATAAGCCAACCAAGAATTTATAAAGGCCAAAAGGGATGAGAAGGGGAACAAAGGCAGATGAGACAAACAGAAAACAAACAGGAAGACTTAACCCAACTGCAGCAATAATGTCTTTAGATATAAATGGTCCAAACACCTAAATAAAGAGTAGAGATTGTCAGACTAGATTTTTAAAAAAGACCCAACAATATGCTGCTTATATAAAGACCACTTTAAATATAAAGACACAAATGAGTTAAAAGTGGAAAGACAGAAAAGATGATGCTTTGCTAACACTTACCAAAAGAAAGATGCAGTGCCTATAGTATTACCAAAGTAGCTTTCAGACCAACGATTATTATCGCCATGATAAAGATAGTCATTTCATAATAGTAAAGGATTAATTTATCAAGAAGACCAAACAACCCTAAATGTTTATACACCTAACAGCAGAGCATCAAAAACATGTAGCAAAATTGGGAAAAATAAGACAAACAAAGCTAGAATTATAGTCAGCAACTTCACTGCCACTCTTTCAACTAACAGAGCAACTAGACTCTAGGATACAGTAGACTTGGAAAACATTACCAAACAACTTGACCTGAATGACATTCCCAGAACACACCATCCAACAAGAGAGAAATATACATTCGTCTAAAGTTAGTACACTGCACATTTACAAAAAGAGACCGTGTTCTGTGCCATGGAACAAGCTTCAATAAATTTAAAGGATTTAACTTATTCAAAATATGCTTACAGACCAAAATGGAATCAAATTATAAATAAATAAGAGCAAGATATCTGGAAAGTCCAGAAATTTTGAAAATTAAGTAACACTTAAAGACACCCATGGATCAAAGAAGAAATCGAAGGGAAATTAGAAAGTATTTGAACCAAATAAAAATGAAACTCAAAAACCAAAATGTGCCAGATGCCACAAAAGCAGAAATTGGGAAATTTATAATCTCTAAATACCTAGCTTAGAAAATAAGAAAGTTCTCAAAAAAAAAAAAAAAAAAAAAAAAAAAAGGGAAATAAGGAAGGTTTCAAATAAATAACCTTGGCTTATACCTTAATTAGTTAGAAAAAGAAGAGCCAATTAAACTAAAAAAAAATAGAGGGGAAAAAATGAAAAAACAGAAAACAACAACGGAGAAAATCTATGAAACTGAAAGAATTCTTTGAAATCACTTTAATAAACTTGTGACCAGATGATCAAGAAAAAAGGATAATCAGTGCCATAGATGAATGTCTGTGTCTCTCCCAAAATTCATATTCATATGTTGAAATTCTAATGCCCATGTGATTATACTAAGAAGTGGGGACTTTGCATGAGAGCAGAGCTCTCATGAATGGAAAGAGGCCTCAGAGATATCCCTCACCTCTTCTGCCACATGAGGCTATCATAAGATGTCTGCAACCCAGAAGGCTCTCACCCTGGATCATGCTGGCACCTTGATCTGGGACTATAGAACTATGAGAAATGAATTTCTACTGTTTATAAACCATAAAGTCTGTGGTATTTTTTATTATAACAGTGCAGAATGGACTAAGACAACAAGGGAACATTATAAGCAATTTTATGTCAATAAATTCAACAATGAAACTGACCAATTCCATAAAAGGCACAAATTATCAAAGTATATGGGAAAAGAAACAGATAACCTAAATGACCTTCTATTAAAAATATTGAGACTTTAGTTTAAAATTTGCTCACAAAAAATTTCAAGGAGCACCTGGGTGACTCAGTCAGTTGACTATCTGACTCTTGATATTTCGGCTCAGGTCATGATCTCAGGGTCATGAGACCGAGCTCCACACTGGGCTCTGCACTCTCCGAGGAGCCTGCTTGAGATTCTCTTTCTCTGCCCCTCCCCATCCTTTACACACATGTGCTCTCTCCAAAATAAATAAATAAATCTTTTTAAAAAAAATTTTCCAGAGCCAGATGGCTTCACTGGTTATTTCTACCAAATCTTAAATTAGAAATAATAATACCAATTCTATTTAAACTCTTCTAAAATACTCAAGAGGAGGAAACAATTCCTTAATCATTGAATGAGGCCAGTATTGTCCTTATGACAAAATCAGACAAAGACATTACAATCAAAGAAAACTATAGACCAATATCCCTTTCGAACATAGATGCAAAAATTCTAGACAAGAATTCTAGCAATTCAAATCCAACCATATATAAAAAAGTTAATACAATACAGGGCGCCTGGGTGGCTCAGTGATTAAGCATCTGCCTCTGGCTGAAGTCAGTCTCCAGGTCCCGAGCGTGCTTTTCCCTCTTCCTCTACCCCTCCCCCCTGCTTGTGTTCTTTCTCTCTCTGTCAAATAAACAAATAAAATCTTTTTTTTTTTTTTATTTAAGATTTTTTATTTATTTATTCGACAGAGAGAAATCACAAGTAGGCAGAGAGGCAGGCAGAGAGAGAGAGAGGAGGAAGCAGGCTCCCTGCTGAGCAGAGAGCCCGATGCGGGACTCGATCCCAGGACCCCGAGATCATGACCTGAGCCGAAGGCAGCGGCTTAACCACTGAGCCACCCAGGCGCCCAATAAAATCTTTTTTTAAAGAAAGTTCATACAGTATAAACAAGTGTGGTTTATACCAGAAACGTAGGGTTGGTTTAACATTAAAAAAAAAAAAACCACTAACCAGTATACTTTGCAATATTAACAAACTGTGATGGTTATTTTTATGTGTCAACTTGACCATGCTAAGGAATGCCCAGATAGCTGGTAAAACATTTTTTCTGGATGCATCTATAGGAGCAGTTCCAGAAGATATTAACATTTGAATGACCCCAAAGCAGGTGGGCATTATCCAAATCCACTGAGGGACTGAATAAAATAAAAGGCAGAGGAAGGGAGTAAGTGCTGTTTGCTTGAGCTACCAAGTCCATCTTATTCCGCCCTTGGATATCAGCACACCTGCTTCTCAGGCCTTCGGACTCCAGCTCTGTAATCAAACTGAGACTCTAACATTTGTTTCCCTGGTTCTGAGGCCTTTGGATTTGGACTAAATGACACCATCAAACTTCCTGGTTCTCCAGTTTACAGACTGCAGGTGGAAGGATTTTTCAGGCTCCATAATCATGTGAGCCAAGTCCTATAATAAATCTCATATCTATATATCTATAGATAAAGATATCTTTTTTTAAAGTTTTTTTCAAGGTTTTATTTATTTATTTGACAGAGAGAGAGATCACAAGTAGGCAGAGAGGCTGAGAGAGAGGGAGAAGCAGGCTCTCCGCTGAGTGGACAGCCCGATGTGGGGCTCGATCCAAGGACCCTGAGATCATGACCTGAGCCGAAAGCAGAGGCTTAACCCACTGAGCCACCCAGACACCCCTAGATAAATATATCTTATTGGTTCTGTCTCTCTGAACAACCTTGATGAATATACAAAATAAAAAAATAGAGGGTGCCGGGGTAGCTCAGTTGGTTGGGCCGCTGCCTTCGGCTCAGGTCATGATCCCAGACTTCCAGGATCGAGTCCCTCATCGGGCTCCCAGCTCCTTGGGGAGTCCGTTTCTCCTTCTGACCTTCTCCTCTCTCATGCTCTCTCTCACTCATTCTCTCTCAAATAAATAAATAAAATCTTAAAAAAAAAAATAGAAACCATATGATCACCTCAGTAGACAGAACGGCAAGTATCCTTTGGTACATCTGACTCCATCCAAAACCCTGCACTAAGAGACTTGAACAAACACTAACTAGCATCACTTTTAACTTCTCATGGCCATGTCCCTAGAATGATGATTAAACAACCCTCTTAAGTTCCTGCCTGGAAAAACTCAAAGGTTGCCAAAAACATTTAGTGTTTGTTCCAGCCAACAACCTGAAGATAGAACCCCTGTATCCCAATCTCTATAGGAGAGTACAAGCCTAAACTGAGTAAGCACCAGGTAGCAAACCCAGATGATTTAATCACCCCAACCAGCTCCTTTCCAACTTTTTGTAAATTTCAACATCCCTGACACTGTTCAAGTCCCCACTCCCCATTTTTTCCTCCTCCCTACATCCTCATTCTCTTTTTAAAATATTCTAGTCACCTCCACACAAAAAGAAGTTGAGTTCTGCTCACACTGGACTCTCCTCCCCACTGTAATATTTATTACTGAATAAAATCTGCCCTTACTGCTTTATCTAGAATACAGCTTTTTATTTGGTAAGACACAGAAAAAGCATTTGACAAAACCCATGATCCATTTCTGACCAAAACTCTCAGCAAACTAGAAATGGAAGAGAACTTCAACCTGATGGTATCTACAAAAAACATACAGCTTACATCATACTTAATATTGAAAGAATAAATGTTTTCCCCCTAAGATCAGGAACAACACAAGGACTACACATGTTCACTAGGACAAAAAGGAAGGAGGCAGGCATCCACATAAAAAAAAGACAATGTAAAACACTATTCATAGATGACACAATTACCTACATAGAAAATTTAATGAAAGCTACCATAGCTCAAAAGTGAGTTTGCTAAAATGTCAAACAAGATAGAAGATAGAAGATCAATACAAGAACATCAGTTTTATTTCTAAATATTAGTAATGAGCAATAGATGTTAAAAATTTTTTTAAAAATAGTACGATTTACAAAGGCAGCAAAAGTACAAAGTAAATAGGGATAAAACTGACAAAAAAAAAAAAAAGACTGACCTACACACTGAAATCTATACAACATTACTAAGAGAAATTAGGTAAGACTTAAAGAGAAGACATCTTGTTCATGGGTCAAGACTCAATACTGCTAAATGTCACTTCTCCCACAAATTGAACTTCAAATTCAATAATCCCAATAAAAAGCTCAGTAGACTTTTGTGTAGGAACTGACAACCTGATTCTTAAAATTCATATGGAAGTGCAAAAAAACAAATAGGCAAAACACGTTTGAGAAAGAACACTACTGACTTTCAAGATTTATTATAAAGCCGGAGTGTTTATGACAGTGTGATATTGGCGTAAAGACATTAAATAGATCAATGAAACAGAAAAGAGTCAAGACAACTGACACAATGGGAGAAGATATTTGCAAATGATATTATCAGATAAAGGGCTAGTATCCAAAATCTATAAAGAACTTATCAAACTCAACACCCAAAGAACAAATAATCCAATCAAGACATGGGCAGAAGACATGAACAGACATTCTCCAAAGAAGACATACAAATGGTCAAGAGACACACAAAACAGTGCTCAACATCACTTGGCATCAAGGAAATACAAATCAAAACCGCAGTGAGGTATCAACTCACATCAGTCCAAATGGCTAAAATTAACAAGTAAGGAAATAACATGGAGTAAACAGTATGGAGGTTCCTCAAAAAGTTGAAAATAGAACTACCCTATGACCCAGCAATTGCACTACTGGGTATTTACCTTAAAGATAGAAATGTACTGATCTGAAGGGGCACATGTACCCCAATGTTTATAGCAGCAATGTCCACAATAGCCTATCTATGGAAACAGCCTAGATGTCCATCAACAGGTGAATGGATAAAGATGATGTGATACACACACACACACACACACACACACACACACAGTGGAATACTATGCAGCCATCAAAAAACAAAATCCTGCCATTTACAGGATGGAACTAGAGGCTATTATGCTAAGCAAAATAAGCCTATCAGAGGCCATTACCATATGATCTCACTGATATGAGGAATCTGAGAAACGAGACAGGATCATAGGGGAAGGGAGGGAGAAATGAAACCAGAGAGGGAGACAAACCATAAGAGATTCTTAATCTCAGGAAACAAACTGAGGGTTTCTAGAGGGGAGAAGGGTGGGAGGGATGGGGTAGGTGGATGATGGACAGTGGAGGGTATGTGCTATGAAGAGCTCTGTGAATTGTGTTAAGACTGATGAATCACAGACCTTTACTCCTGAAACAAATAATACATCTTATGTTAATAAAAATAAATGAATAAATAACATTACAAAAATAGCTAAAAATTGAGACCCAAGGCTTAAACTAATATGGAAATTTTTTAAAAGATTTTATTTATTTGACAGACAGATAGAAGAACACACATAGACAAAGAGGCCGGCAGAGGGAGAGGGAGAAGCAGGCTCTCTGCTGAGGAGTGAGCCCAATTTGGGGCTCGATTCAGAACCCTGGGATCATGACCTGAGCAGAGGGCAGCCGCTCAACCGACTGAGCCACCCAGGCACCCACCCCCAATATGGAAATGTTTACAAGCATAAAGGAAAAGTCCTCTATTTGGATTCACAAATTAAATTACATAATGTGTAATTACAGGTTTGACACATGTGATAAGGATTCCTGTGACCCAAAGTTTAAACTAAGCCAGTAATGTTTTAACCTGCAAAACCTAACATATATTTTAGAAACTGTACATGCATTATGAATGCTCTTAGCCTTCATCGTACAGCATACCCAGAGTACATGCTCACTTCCCAACTTGCTAATTAAATGTATTCAATAAACCACGATGAGTCCAATTAATCACAACCAAAGAAGCATGGTAATTATACATCATACAATGTTGGGGGCACCTGACACCCATCAAGCACTTAGGGAAAAAAGAAAAGAGTCAAGAAATAAGCACATACATATTTGGGAAACTGATTAAGGTACTGTGATGGAGAAAAGACAGTCCATTCTACTCAAAGAATGTTACTGGAGCAACTGGATATTTACAAAAAAAAAACTATATTGGATATATACTCCATATAATAAACAAAAATTAATTCAAAATAGATTCCAGACATATGGGTAAAACCAAAACTATAAGTGTTCTAAGATACTATTTGCACCTTTGGGTTAAGTAAAGCTTTCTTTTTTTATTTTAAGATTTATTTATTTGACAGAGAGAGAGAGAGATAACAAGTAGGCAGAGAGGCAGGCAGAGAGATGGGGGGGAAGCAGGCTCCCCACTGAGCAAAGAGCCCAATGCGGGGCTCAATCCCAGGACCCTGAGACCATGACCTGAGCTGAAGGCAAAGGCTTAACCCACTGAGCCACCCAGGTGTCCCAAGTAAAGCTTTCTTAATAGAACACCAAAAGTACAATAAATACAAGGGAAAAAGGATAAATTTGACTTCACCAAAATTTAAAAAGTTAAAACCAAACTTTACTCTTCAAAAGACACTGGCAGGAACATTAAAAGACAATCCAGTCCCTGGGAGAAAACATCTGTAAAGCATTTATCTGATAAAGGACTTGTATCTAGAATACATACAGAATGCTCAAAATGAAGGGGTGCCTGGGTGGCTCAGTGGGTTAAGCCGCTGCCTTCGGCTCAGGTCATGATCCCAGGGTCCTGGGATCGAGCCCCACATTGGGCTCTCTGCTCACCAGGGAGCCTGCTTCCTCTTCTCTCTCTCTCTGCCTGCCTCTCTGCCTACCTGTGATCTCTATCTGTCAAATAAATAAAATCTTTAAAAAAAAAAAAAAGAATGCTCAAAATCAGACAAAAGAAAAATGGCCACCAATTTTTTAAGTGGACAAAAGATTTAAAGAGGCTCTTCACCAAAAAGACATAAGGATGAAAAGATGTTCCACATCATTATTCATGAGGGAAATGCAAATTAAAACCACAATGAGATGCCAGTATATACCTATTAGATGTTAAAATTAAAAAGACAGACCATATCAAGTGTTGGCAGAGATGTAGAAGAATTGGAACTCCCCTCCTTCTGGCAGGAATGTAAAAGGGTACAATCATTTTGGAAAACAGTTTGTCCGTACCTTAAAAAGTTAAACATATATCTACCATATGTTTCCACTACTAGGTATTTACCCAAGGGAAAGGAAATATATGTCCATACAAAGGGCTTATATGAATGTTAAGAGTAGCCTTAATCATAACAACCCAAAATAGGAAACAACCCAGATGTCCATCAACAGGAGAATGAATAAACAAATTATGATAGATCCATACAATGAATACTACTCAGCAAGAAAAGGACACAACTTTGTACACACACACACACATAAACACACACATAGGAATATAACTCAACCATCAAAAAGAATGAAATCTTGCCATTTGCAATGACATGGATGGAACTAGAGGATATTATACTAAGCGAAATTAAGTCAGTCAGAGAAAGACAAATATATGATTGCATTCAAATGTGGAGTTTAAGAAACAAAACAGATACACATAGGGGAAGGGAAGGAAAAATAACAGGAAACAGACTAGGAAAAACTGCAAGAGACTCTTTAACTATAGGAAAGAAGCTGAAAGTTGCTAGAGGGGAGGTGGGTAAGGGGATGTAGTAACTGGGTGATGGGCATTAAGGAGGGCACCTGATATAATGAGTAATGGGTGCTCATGCAACTGATGAATCACTAAATTACCTCTGAAACTAATAATATACTATATATTAATTAAATTTAATTTTTAAAAATGTAAATAAGTAAGAAAAGGACATAACTATTGATACACACAACTTGGATGAATCTCAAAAGAATCTCTGAAAAAAACTAAATTTAAAAAAGTACATAATATGTAACTCCATCCCTATAAAACCCTAGAAAATGCAAACTAATCTACAGTGAAAGAAAGCAGATCAATGACTGCTTGAGTAGAGGTATGAGGAAACTTACGAGTGATGGATATGTTCACAATCTTGCTTGAGAAGATGCTGTACATTTTAAATATGTTACTGCATGTCAATTATAATGTAATAAGGCTATTTAAAAATGAAATAAAGCAAAAAAAATCTTAAAAAATGTAACAGGACCTATCAAACCACGAGACAGATTTAGTTTTGATAAGAAATTAACGACTCTCTAAACTATAAGAAAAAATATTTTCCAAAAAAACTATGAAGAATATATTCCTTATAGATGGAGTGCAAATAACCTCCATATCAGGTTTCTAAATGCAGACCAGAGTCCGGAAGGTGACAGATTGATACTTATAAAACACTAAGAAGGGGCGCCTGGGTGGCTCAGTGGGATAAGCCACTGCCTTTGGCTCAGGTCATGATCTCGGGGTCCTGGGATCGAGTCCCGCATCAGGCTCTCTGATCAGCAGGGAGCCTGCTTCCTCCTCTCTCTCTCTCTCTGCCTGCCTCTCTGCCTACTTGTGATCTCTCTCTGTCAAATAAATAAATAAAATCTTTAAAACACTAAGAAAAAAAAATTCTCAAGAAACATCTACCCAGTTCATAAGCAAGAGTAGCAGAAATCTTTTTATTATAAAACATTCCTCTTAATTCCACAGTGGTCCCCATACCATTAAAACTAAATTCATTCATTCATTCATTCAACTGTATTGACTGCTCTGTAAGTCATTATCTGTTTTTGGAACTGTATAGATATGGGCTCATGCAATGGATGCTATAAAATCATGTACCTGATAAATCTAAGTAAAACTGTCAACATTAAGAGTTATATTATTTGATTCCGGGTAAACTGCAAGGCTCCTCCTCCTTACAAGATTCAGAAGGAATAAAACTATTATTGATGTAATGAACTGTCTCATGTTATCCCAGAAACTGTGAGATTAAGTTCAACCTTTGCAGCTCTGAGAACAGTGGGTAATGAGCAGGAAGGAAGGAGTGTCTCCTCCCCTCCTCTCCAAACACAGAGGATCAGAAATCATACCAAAGAAATCTGCTGTGAACTCACTGGGCCAGGGAAACTGGATAAAGGAAAACAGACTCCAATGGACAAAATGTGCCTTCCAAATCAATTCTGATACCACACTGCAAAACCTAGACACCCACAAAAATCATCTTCAGCAACGTGCCAGCTGCTGCCGAAACTTCAAGCTCCTGTCTGGGCTGCAACCCCACTGCCTGCAGCCTCACATTGGCACCTTGATTCCCCGAACTCTCACAATGCCATCAGGTGTCCAAACTACTCCCCACACTAAAGTGGCACAGAATGGTGCCTCTTCTCAATACCGATTAAAATCCCAACTCCATGAACATAGTCATTAGTGCTACTTATTTAAACCTTAAAATCCCCATCCAATAGATCAATTCACTAAGTATTTACTAAATACCCACTGCAACAAATCTGCAATAGGGTTTTACATCCAAATGAATCTCCCTTCCTGGCCTAAAATGTTGGACTTCTTCCTTTTTTCCAAACAAGTCTTTTTACATATATATATATATATATATATATATTTTTTTTTTTTTTTTTTTTGAGATAGATAGATAGATGGATAGAGATCTCAAAAAATCCTGCCATCTGGTGTCCAAATTTGACACTGCACTGAATAGGGACCGAGCAACCTCTATGTGGTATAGGCAAGCACCCTAGAACTAAAAAATGTTCCATGTGGGGGTATTTAAAAATCCATTTGGGGGCGCCTGGGTGGCTCAGTGGGTTAAGCCTCTGCCTTTGGCTCAGGTCATGATCTCAGGGTCCTGGGATCGAGCCCCGCGTCGGGCTCTCTGCTCAGCGGTGGGCCTGCTTCCCCTTCTCTCTCTGCCTGCCTCTCTGCCTACTTGTGATCTCTCTCTCTGTCAAATAAATAAATAAAATCTTTTTTAAAAAATCCATTTGGACTAAAGAGTTACAAGAAAAGACCATTAATTTAAATGAATCTTAAATGAAGTCTATTAATTAACTTAAATGAAAACTGAAAGAATATGGGAAAACAGGCCTTCTCCCATCTCCAGCAAATCAAGGAAAAACTGAAGCTGAAAATGAAATATCCAAAACCCATCTACACCAGCACCACTCCTGGTCAGCCTTTCAATCAATGCTGGCCACACTCCTAAGAGCTCAGCAAAATAGAAAGGGTGCAGACTGACCACACAAACATCTGAAAAAAGGAAAACACAAACTAAGAATATAGAGACCTATTTTATGTTATATGGTACCTTTTCATTTTCCATAGTCCATGTACTTCAAGAACTATGATATGATAAATTCAGGGTTGGGTTTTTTTTTTTCATTATTTATGTAATAAGGCAAAAAGTGGTGTCCCATCAGCTATAATGACTCAACTTCAAACAAGATATTACTTCTTGACTTGACAAGGATTGTTTAGAGTCTTCAGCAAAGATTTACTACAAAATAGGAAGGGTATCAGAACTAATGAGCATGTGTCTACACAGCACATGGTAAAGGCGAGGAGAAAGTAGGAGGAATCAGGGATGACTCCCTATCTCACCCCACATGCAATTACCAAGCTCAGTGGATGAATAAACTAAGTATCTCTCTATCCCCACTGCCCTACCCTAGACAAAGTCACCATCACCTTTTCCTTAGACCAGGAACTGGCAAACTACAGCCTACAGGCCACATCTGGCCTGTCACCTGTTTTTGCAAGTAAAGTTTTATTGGCGCACAGTCATGACCACTCATTTATATATTATCTTTGGCTATTTTCATGCTACAATGACAGAATTAGGGAGATGTGACTGGCCTACCAAGTCTAAAACATTTACCATCTGCCTCTTTACAGAGAAAGTTTGCCAAACTTGGCCTAAGTAGGCTATTAAATAAACCTCTAACTAGTCTCTCTACCACTCAGTTAATTCCCTCTCTAACCCAGTCTGAGTGAAAAGTTTTAAGAACACAAATTTGATCATTCATTCTGCAAATATAAACCCAAATTCCTTATAAGGAATATCTATCTATTCCTTATTCCTCTTCCAACCTCCCATCCTGCCACTACCCGTTATGTTCCAGTAATTCTATCTTAATCTCTCCAAACCCACCTTGCTTTAGCCTCTGAGCTTTCAGCATATGATATTTCTTCCAACTGGGATACTCTACCTTTCTTTAGCTAACTCCAGGTCACCCTTCAGGTTCTCTATGTAAATGTCATTTTCTCTAGGAAGCCATTCCTGACCCCTTGGGCTGGAATTTGGTGGTCCTGCATTCCTCCATCACTGACCTTGTTTTTAGACTCTAATGCTTTTTAACTGTCAGACCAGATCAAGAGCCATATAAGGGCAGAGACAGGCTCTGTGCTGTTAACTACGATACTCTTGCAGGAAACAGGGACTAGTACATATGAGGTATTTATAAAGTCTTTGTTCAAATTAATTTACCCTTTGCATCATGTTCTGAGAATTAAAGAACTTGTTCTCAGAGATTTATCAGAAATAATCATACCACTGTAGGCAATGAAGATAAATAAGTCGTGTATAACCATAGCAGAATATGTTGATACCAAAATCTGAAACCTAGAAACCTATAGAGAAAGCTTCTGAACCCAACGATTTACACCTTTTTAGTGTAATTTTTAGTATATTACTGGAGAAATATACTATATTTTAGTATATTACTGGAGAAAACCTTGATCGTCAGAGCTTATCATTCCAGACCACACATAATAAAAATGATGAAACTGAAAAAACATTCTCCTAATACCTGCTCTTCCCTCTCCTTTTCTTTGGTCTTACTTCTGTAGACTCTAGCAGAGGCGACATCCTGGGTTGGAATGGCAGATATCTGATGCAGTGGCATGCTCATCCCAGCCTCCTGTCTGGTTGTCGTCTTTACTGAAGAGAGTCTCCAGTGGTAGAGTCATTTTGGGCCATCGACGTCAAGCTGAGAGGGAGGATACAAGACATAAATGAGCTAAAACACTTCAAATTTCCAACAGTGAGATTAGCATTTTATATTTACACTCTTACATTCGTATTTGAATCAGTTACAATATCTGACATAAATACTTGGTATCCAAAAACAACAGAAGATAAACGTTTTACGGGGGAAATTTTAACATTTTTCTCATATAATAAGATGGAAACACCTGAAAGAGGCTGTGGGTCAGGTACAGGTATAATGAGATATTACTTTTCCATTGTCCATTAGGTTTTAACCAGCAGTGTCATTCTTTAAGAGTATTTCTGAAATCAAATTTTTTTCTTGAAAAGGCATTCATTCTGACTAAAGTAGTCATCTTTCCTTAAAACCACTGCCCTAGAAAATCCACATAATGATAGGATTAAAGGTTAAAAACTCTAGAATAAATTTAAAAGGTCTATGATCTCTGCTTAACCTTCTGAAAGTCTAGACTGTTTAGACAGTTGTCGGCAAACTTTTCCTACAAAGGACCAGAGAGTAAATACTTTGGGCATTGTGGGCCATATGTTTTTTTCTTAATTACTCAGTTCTGCTGTTGTAGCATGAAAGCAGCCACAGTAAGTGTGTAAATGAATGGGAATGGTTATGTTCCAGTAAAACTTTACTTATAAAAACAAATGGCTGGTTAGATTTGGCCCATAGCCTACAGTGCTAATCCTGTTCTAAGGAATTTTCCAGGGAAGAAGAATGTCATCAGGAATATTCCTGGGATCTTGAAAAGGCTGCCCTTAGGTAAAATAATAGTTTCTAAGTCCAATGATTCCAGGCACACCTGTCTTTTTTCTGGTTCTCTTTTACATTCCTCCAAAGTACCTGGTAACTGAATTGTATGTTTTCCATCCCAACACTGTCCCCACTGAAATTTATCAAACTCTGTATATAAAACCAATTATATATCCAAATTATCCATTAACTTTAATGTAGTAACGTTTCATGCTATTTGAATTTTAACAAAGGATGGAAGCATTAAACCAAACAATGAATCTCTGATTTAGGGATTTTCACTTAACTAACCATGCATTGGAGGGTGGGACAACAGGCAGGGAGCGTAAACAACAGGGCTTGACAAGTCTGAGGTCATATTTGATGAGTGGCCATTTATTCTACCCAACCCTAAGGTCACATCTGAAGGGCAGCCAATTATTCTACCTCTCCCCAAACTCTGTTCTGTGTTTGTGTGGCTGATCCCATCCTTGACAGAGTTACTAACCAAACCAATGAACAACAGAACTCACAGAATTAATTTCTTTCACCAGATTCTCTGATTAACAAGCCACAAGAAGGAATAAAAACTGGAAGGGATCAACACTATGAGAAAATGAACAAAAAGAATATTGTTCTTAAAAGTCTAGTGTTGGGGTGCCTGGGTGGCTCAGTGGGTTAAAGCCTCTGCCTTCGGCTCAGGTCATGA
Organism: Mustela lutreola; assembly: GCF_030435805.1. Classification (NCBI taxonomy): domain Eukaryota; kingdom Metazoa; phylum Chordata; class Mammalia; order Carnivora; family Mustelidae; genus Mustela; species Mustela lutreola. Next base: position 39,375,770 of record NC_081293.1, read on the forward strand.
TCCCAGGGTCCTAGGATTGAGCCCCATATCGGGCTCTCTGCTTAGCGGGAAGCCTGCTTCCTCCTCTCTCTCTGCCTGCCTCTCTCTGTCTACTTGAGATCTCTGTCAAATAAATAAAATCTTCCCCAAAAAAGCCCACTTTAAAAGTCTAGTGTTATAATAGGTGGGCGATCACTGATAACCAATAAAACAGGGAAATACAGGTGATATTAATGTCTACATATTACAATCAATAATTAATAAAATGTTAGTATCCACATACTATACATTACCTACTCTATCATAAGCCTTTGATGAGGCTGACTAAAGATGGAACACTGTGCCCAGCAAATGGTCTGGATATTTATGTTCGCATCACACAAAATAAGAGGCACTTACTGCTGAGTTGTCTTATGCTGTCTGGGTGGTCACAACAGTCACTGGAGAACAGTTTTTTCATCACTCATGCATCAGAGTTCTCTGTCACAGATGGCAAACTCCATGTGGCCTCTTGGAATACTTACACAAAATAACCATGTCCACAGTCCTTACTACATATCATATCTATAGCTGCCTTTGGTGCTTCTAGTATAATAATCATTATTACATCATTGTACATGATCATGACAAGCCTGAAGAGGACTATTTATGCCAGAGAGACACAAATGTGAGAATAGGTTTTAAATACTTTGCAGAATTTTGAAGGTTCTCCCCTCCTTACAGTCATTTAAGCTACTCTTTTGATATGAGCCCCTATCTCCAAGTAACAGTCCTGAAAGTCTGCCTGAAGCAATTCCTCTCCTATGCCGTATTTAGGACAAAAGTGATAATGGTAAGGGGCGCCTGAGTGGCTCAGTGGGTTAAGCCTCTGCCTTCAGTTCAGGTCATAATCCCAGAGACCTGAGATCAGTCCTGAGCCCCACATCAGGGAGCCTGCTTTCCCCCTGCCCTGTCTGCCTCCCTGCCTACTTGTGATCTATCTCACTGTCAAATAAATAAATAAGTAAATCTTTATTTTAAAAATGTAATGTTAAAAACCAAAATGCAGAACAGACCATGCCACTTTCTGTGTGAAGGTTCATGTGAAAAGCATAAAGCAGGTATTACTTGTACTACTTTCTTTGCATGATTACCAAATACCCATTTTAAATCAATTCATCTGTAATGAAGAGCAATAATTAAACCTCTACACTATGCCTGACAATCCAGGCATGAGGACTTCAATTTCTACTGCTAAAAATATAGCACAACTGATACAAACATCCATATCTAGAAGAAATGGACAAACTGGGTATTTAAGAATATGGAAACGGGGGCACCTGGCTGGTTCAGTTGGTGGAGTATGCAACTCTTAATCTTGAGGTCATGAGTTTGAGCCCCATGTTGCATCTAGTGATTAGTTTTTTAAAAATCTTTAAAAAATTGAGGGAGTATATAGAAAGAAATGGATATTCCATGTCACCAGAACAGAAGACTTACTATTATGAAGGTGGCAATTCTCCCAAAACTGATATTATACAAATAAAGCAACCCTTATCAAAAATCCAGCAGACTTCTAGGCAGAAATTAGACAAGCTGATCCTAGAATTCGTATAGAAAGTAGAGGAACCCAGGATACTCAAACAATCTTGAAGAACAAAGTTGGATAACTCACACTTCCCAATTTCAAAACTTAACTACAAAGGAATAGTAACCAAGACAGCATCAAATCGGAATATGGGTAGATATATAGATTAACAGAAGAGTCAACAAATAAGCCCATGTATCTATATCTATGGTCAACTGGTTTTTCAACGAGGGTTCCAAGACTATTCAATGGGGGGAAAGAACAGTCCATTCCATATGCAAATAAATGAATTTAGATTCCTATCTCAGGGGTGCCTGGGTGGCTCAGTGGGTTAAAGCCCCTGCCTTCGGTTCAGGTCATGATCCCAGAGTCCTGGGATCGAGCCCCACATCGGGCTCTCTGCTCGGCAGGGAGCCTGCTTCCACCTCTCTCTCTGCCTGCCTCTCTGCCTACTTGGGATCTCTGTCTGTCAAATAAATAAATAAACAAAATCTTAAAAAAAAAAAAAAAAAGATTCCTATCTCACACAAACAAAAAATAAACTAAACATTGCCCAAATAAAAATGTTTGTGCTTCAACAGACACCATCAAGAAAGTGAAAAGACAGGGGCACCTGGGTGGCTCAGTGGGTTAAGCCTCTGCTTTCAGCTCAGGTCATGATCCCAGGGTCCCGGGATCGAGCCCTGCATCGGGCTCTCTGCTGAGCAGAGAGCCTGCTTCCCCCTCTCTCTCTGCCTACTTATGATCTCTGTCAAATAAATAAATAAAATCTTTTAAAAAAAGAAAGAAAGAAAGTGAAAAGACAACCATAGAACACAAAAAATCATTTTGCAAAACATACAATAAGGGTCTTGTGTGTTGAATATATGAAAAGGGCTGTCACAACTCAACAATAAATAGACAAATAACCCAAAGAAAAATGCGTTGTTCAAGAGACTCTTAATTATACAGATTACTAGAGGAGAGGGAGGTGGGAGGATGGGGTCAAATAGGTGACAGGGATTAAGGAGTGCACTTGTGGAGATGAGCACAGGGTGATGCATCGAAGTGTTGAATTACTGTATTATAAAACTGAAACTAAGATAACACTGTTAACCAACTAAAATTAAAATAAAAACTTTTTTTTTTTTTTTTTTTTTTTTAATTTATTTGTCAGAGAGAGAGCGAGCGAGAGCAAGCATAGGCAGACAGAGTGGAAGGCAGAGTCAGAGGGAGAAGCAGGCTCCCTGCGGAGCAAGGAGCCCGATGTGGGACTCGATCCCAGGACGCTGGGATCATGACCTGAGCTGAAGGCAGTTGCTTAACCAACTGAGCCACCCAGGCGTCCCTAAAATAAAAACTTTTAAAAAGCAAAAATGGGTTGATTAACATCATTAGCCAACAGGAGAATGCAAATCAAAACCATGAGATATATTTCAATTATGACTATATTTAAAGACAGATCAGTGTTGGCAAGGATGTGGAGAAACTGAGGTCCTCATAAAATGCTGGTGGAACTACATGCAGCTGCTTTGGAAAACAGTTTGGATCTTCCTTAAAATGTGGAAATAACACAAATGTCCATAAATTAATAAATGGATAAATAAAGCATGTTATCTACAGAATGGAATACTATTTAGCAATAAAAAGGAATGACATATGAATACATGCTACAACATGGATGAAACTTGAAAGCATTTTACAAAGTGAAAGAACAAAATATTTTATGATTACATTTTTATGAAATTGTCCAGAGTAGGCAAATCATAGAAACAGAAAGTAGATTACTGATTGCCAAGGACTAGGGTAGGGCTCAGGAATGGGAGCTGATGGCTAAAAGGGTTTCTTTTTAGAGTAATAAATATGTTCTAAAATTTATTATGGTCATGTTGCATAATTTCTAAAGATACCTAAAAGCCAGAGAATTATAGAATTTAAATGGGTGGATTGTAACAAATGTGAATTATATCTCAATAAAGCTGCTTTTAAAAAGAATATATAAGTAATTACTATGAATTAAGATAGATAAACTGACCCTCAACTGTGTGGTCAACTAATCTTTGACAAAGCAATGTGAGTTTTTCCCAATGGAAAAAAGACAGTCTCTTCAACAAATAGTGGTGGGAAAACTGGACAGCCACATGCAGAAGAATGAAACTGGACCATTTCCTTATACCATACACAAAAATAGACTCAAAGTTGATGAAAGATCTAAATGTGAGATGGGAATCCATCAAAATCCTAGAGGAAAAGACAGGCAGCAACCTCTGTGACCTTGGCCACAGCAACTTCTTTCTAGATAAGTCTCTAAAGGCAAGGGAAACAAGGCAAAAATAAACTACTGGGACTTGGTCAAGATAAAAGCCTTCTGCAAAGGAAACAGTCAACAAAACCAAAAGATGACCAACAATGGGAGAAGATATTTTCAAATGATATTATCAAATAAAGGGGTAGTATCCAAAATCTATAAAGAACTTATCAGGGGCGCCTGGGTGGCTCAGTGGATTAAGCCGCTGCCTTCGGCTCAGGTCATGATCTCAGGGTCTTGGGATCGAGTCCCGCATCGGGCTCTCTGCTCAGCAGGGAGCCTGCTTCCCTCTCTCTCTCTCTCTGGCTGCCTCTCTGTCTACTTGTGATTTCTCTCTGTCAAATAAATAAATCTTTAAAAAAAAAAAAAAAGAACTTATCAAACTCAACACCCAAGGAACAAATAATCCAATCAAGACATGGGCAGAAGACATGAACAGACATTCTCCAAAGAAGACATACAAATGGCCAACAGACACATGAAAAAGCGCTCAACATCACTCGGCATCAGGGAAATACAAATCAAAACCAAAGTGAGATACCACCGCACACCAGTCTGAATGGCTAAAATCAACAAGTCAGGAAACGACACATGTTGGCGAGGAAACAGAGAAAGGGGAACCCTCCGACACTGTTGGTGGGAATGCAAGCTGGTGCAGTTACTCTGGAAAACAGTATGGAGGTTCCTTCAAAAGTTGAAAATAGACTACCCTATGACCCAGCAATTGCACTACTGGGTATTTACTATAAAGACACAAATGCAGTAATCCAAAGGGGTACGTGCACCCAAACGTTTATAGCAGCAATGTCCACAATAGCCAAACTATGGAAACAGCTTAGATATTCACAACAGATGAGTGGATAAAGAAGATGTTGTACATATATACAGTGGAATATTATGCGGCCATCAAAAAACTGAAATTTTGAAAAAAGCATGGAGGTTCCTCAAAATGTTGAAAATAGAACTGCCCTATGACCCAGCAATTGCACTACTGGGTATTTATACAAACATAGTGATCCAAAGGGGCACGTGCACCCAAATGTTTATAGCAGCAATGTCCACAATAGCCAAACTGTGAAAAGAACCTAGATGTCCATCAACAGATGAATGGATCAAGAAGATGTGGTATATATACACAATGGAATACTATGCAGCCATCAAAAGAAATGAAATCTTGCCATTTGCAACAACATGGATGGAACTAGAGCGTATCATGCTTAGCGAAATAAGTCAAGCAGAGAAAGACAACTATCATATGATCTCCCTGATATGAGGAAGTGGTGATGCAACATGGGGGCTTAAGTGGGTAGGAGAAGAATCAATGAAACAAGATGGGATTGGGAGGGAGACAAACCATAAGTGACTCTTAATCTCACAAAACAAACTGAGGGTTGCTGGGGGGAGGGGGGTTGGGAGAAGGGGGGTGGTGTTATGGACACTGGGGAGGGTATGTGCTTTGGTGAGTGCTGTGAAGTGTGTAAACCTGGCGATTCACAGACCTGTACCCCTGGAGATAAAAATATATGTTTATAAAAAATAAAAAATTTTAAAAAAATAAAATTTAAAATAAAAACTGAAATTTTGCCATTTGCGATGACATGGATGGAACTAGAAGCTATCATGCTAAGGAAAATAAGTCTATCAGAGAAAGACAATTATCATATGATCTCACCGATACGAGGAATTTGAGAAACATGACAGAGGATCATAGAGGAAGAGAAAAAAAAATAAAATAAGATGAAATCAGAGAACCATAAGAGACATCATAGGAAACAAACAGAGGGTTGCTGGAGGGAAGGGGGTTGGGGGGATGGGATAACTGGTGTGGTAATGAGCACTGGGTATTTATATAAGACTGACGAATGGTTAGATGATTAGTGGACCTCTACCCCTGAAACTAATAATATATTACATGTTAATTAATTGATTTTTTTTTAAAAAGATAGATAAAACTGTTTTTCTTCATGGTATCCCTATGTCATTTATCTGATGACATTATCCGATGACACAAGATACCACTGTTACCCACTCTTCTGTTTTGAGAAAGGTACAGGAAGAGTGTAAAATCAGCAATCATAAATCTAAGTTCAAGCCTTGACTCTTGAATACTGTGTGATGTTGGACAAACTAAGGAATTTCAAAGACTCCCTTTCCATCATCTGTAAAACAGAAAGGTTAATAATCTCTACTCCATTCACAGGGTGATTGTAAAGACCAAAGACGACTGTGAATGTGAGGGTTGAATGTAAGGGTTCTTAACGTCAGCACATTTTCCAGCCTGCTTTTTCAGGCATCTGCAGTGATCCCCCTCACTGCCTTACAATGGCCAGTTTGTTTCCTTTGTCTTTCCAGTACTATTTTCCATCTTCCTACATCTCATTCTTATGCAAGATTTACACAACTGGGAACTTCAAATCCTTTCTGACATTTATTTAGGACCTCTAGCAGCATGACTCTGAGGGGAAGCAAGGCTGACAATGCTATCCCTACAGGGGCAGAGGTAGGAAGGCCTGACCGTAAAGATGATCAGCGTGGTGTAACAATCACACTATTCTATGTGCTTTCCAAATGGTCAAAATAAACGAAAGAGTCTACCCATTCCAACGATGATGTTCAGGACAAATACAGACAACAAAGAAGCAGCCAGGAGAAGACAAAGATGCCAGTCGCAGCTTCCCTGAGGGACAGTCATCACAGGTCTGCGTGCCTCCCTGCACCCCTCCCTACAGGGTGCCAGGCTCCAGGAGCAGCCTGCTCCTACCCTTTGTGTGGTGTTGAACTGTAACATCCTGAATGGCACTCAGAATAAACAACTTTAAGTTAAACCTGTTTTTATCAGAAGCACATTTCATACAGAAAATGAAAAGCCTGGGTACAGCAGCTAACAAATACAAAGAAAAAAAAAGCAGTAAGAGAAAGGAGACCAGCTGTAATACTAATGAATGATCAAAGCAGGACTTAACACAGTGAATGTGGATGGAGGGAAGAGAGAGATGATTTGAAAAGGAGTACGAACATAATCTAGTGAGGGGACTAAAGCATACCCCGGTCTCTCACTGTACATTCAGAAGACCAGGATGCACAGAGGAGTGGGGGATAAAGAGAAGTTCACTGAGAGCACATTGAGCTTGACATGCCTGTGGGAAACCCTAGATATGTACACAGTGTACACTGGGAATCACCAACACGCCACAACACCTGAACAGGTGTTAAAGATAGAACAGAATTAAAGGAAAACCTGCAGAATCAGTAGTTTACATTAGATGCTATAAACAGATGATAAAACACAATTATCAATACAGAATTTTTAGATAGCAAAGAAGTATTCCCAACTTTGAAAAACACCCATCTCAACCAAAATTTAACTTTACAAACAGCAAAATTCCTAGAGATGTTCTAATTAAGCCAAGAGGCAAAATAAGCACATTACCACTACTGTATTTAATATATAGATTTTTTTCTGCTAATGTGATAATAAGACTTAAAAAGAGAACTTTATAGGGGCGCCTGGGTGGCTCAATCGCTTATCTTTTTTTTTTTCCATTTTATTTTATTTTATTTTCAGTGTTCCAGAATTCGCTGTTTATGTACCACACCCAATGCTCCATGCAATCTGTGCCCTCCTTAATCCCCACCACCAGGCTCACCCATCCCTTCACCCGCTCCCTTCCAAAACCCTCAGTCTCTCATGGTTTGTTTCCCGCTCTGATTTCCCCCAACCCACTTCTCCTCACCATTTCCCAATGACCAAATGGTTATCTTGATCTCAACTCAAGTCTTGGTCTCGGGGTCATGAGTTGAGGCCCTGTGTTGTGCTCCACACTGCACACGGAGCCCACTTAAAAAAGGGGGGGGGGACTTTATAGTACAATAAAAGAGCTAAAATCCAAAGGAATTTTCTAAAAACTACTAGAATCAGTTAAAAACATAAACACTTGGGCACCTGGGTGGCTCAGTTGGTTAACCAAATGCTTTTGGCTCAGGTCATGATCACGAAGTCCCAGGGTCAAGTCTTGCACTGGGCTCTCTGCTTAGCAGAGAGTCTGCTTCTCCCTCTGACCTTCCCCTTCTCATGCAGGCAAACTCACTCACTCTTTCAAATAAACTTAAAAAAAAAAAAATCTTAAAAAAAAAGCTCTTTAAAAAATAAAAACATTTGTGTAAAATCAGTAATGTATTCTAGTGTAAAAGAAAAAATACATAAATATATAATGTCACCACATGCCTTTTATGCATGCCCTTCTTCTCAGCTCAGGGCCAATCCTTTTCCATTTCCCTCAGGAGCTATAAAAAACAGATGGTCAGGGGCACCTGGGTGGCTCAGTGGGTTAAGCCTCTGCCTTCGGCTCAGGTCATGGTCTCAGGGTCCTGGGATCGAGCCTCACATCGGGCTCTCTGCTCAGCAGGGAGCCTGCTTTCCTCCTCTCTCTCTGCCTGCCTCTCTGCCTACTTGTGATCTCTGTCTGTCAAATAAATAAATAAAATCTTTTTAAAAAAATTAAAAAAAAAAACAACAGATGGTCACATCATCTTCTTGAATTTGTCAATGAATCACACAAAACCAACAGTGTTTTTCTAGAGGGATAATACAAAGTGACATATCTCAGTGTGCTCTGCACATGGAAACTTACCAGGAAAAAAAATACACAATATCGCCAACATTCCTTTACACCAAAATAACAAAAAACATGAAACAGAGATGAATGATACAAAATCTACTTAAGAATTTTTAATGAAAAATATTCAGTGATTTTAGAGTATATTTGAAAACTATAATAATAGTTTGTTGTAATAATAATTTTTATTTTTCCCAAATAAAGCATACGTATAAAATGTAATTCCAAGGAGTCTAAGTAAGATTTTTCCATTTTACAAAATGATTCTAAAATTATGCATAAGAATTAATGAGAAGATCAAATAAAAATGTTGAGAAAGAAGCAACAGAGAAATCCTCTTGGAATATAAACATAAAAAAGCAATAATTATTATTAAAACAGCAAGATACAGAAAACTGAAAAGACAGTCCAGAAACTGAAATAATTATACAGAAGAGTAAAATAGCAGCCCAAAATTATAGGAAAGGGACGTTACTCCTTAACTGATGTTGGGATAACTGGATAAGAATTTGGAAGGGAGGGCGCCTGGGTGGCTCAGTGGGTTAAGCCGCTGCCTTCGGCTCAGGTCATGATCTCAGGGTCCTGGGATCGAGTCCCACATCGGGCTCTCTGCTCAGCAGGGAGCCTCTCTCTCTCTCTGCCTGCCTCTCCATCTACTTGTGATTTCTCTCTGTCAAATAAATAAATAAAATCTTAAAAAAAAAAAAAAGAATTTGGAAGGGAAAAGAGTATCAATTAGGTCTCACATTTCATTCACTAAAATAAATTCTGATGAACATAAAAGTTAAATGTTTAAAAAGACCACATAAAAACATAAAATGTAATTATGAATGAATATATTAAGGAACTAAAGGATGACTAACTTCCTAAGTCTCAAATTAATGGGAAAAAAGTTACAAAAGAAAATGATTTATAGATATGACCCTATAATTAAAAATAAAGATAAACAGGCAAAAAAAAAAGACTAGAAAACATTTGTAGAATATAGGAGACAAAATCAGTATCTTTTACATATAAGAAGTTAATACAAATAACTTTTCAAAAACATTAAAATTCTCACAGATAAAATCGGCTTAGGAACAACTGGTTCACAAATGAGGACACAGCATAGGTCCTCACTTAACATTTTAATATTCAGGGAAAGCAACAGTTCAAAGAACCTATTTTTCAGGCACCTGGGTGGCTCAGTGGGTTAAAGCCTCTGCTTTCAGCTCAGGTCATGATCTCAGGGTCCTGGAAGAGAGCCCCACATTGGGCTCTCTCCTCAGCGGGGAGCCTGCTTCTCCCCCTACCTCTGCCTGCCTCTCTGCCTACTTGTGATCTCTGTATGTCAAATAAATAAATAAAATCTTAAAATTAAATAAATAAATTAAAGAACCATTTTTCCCCTTCACAAAATTCTACAAAAAATATGGCAAAACCTACCATTGACCAGTAAGTGCCAAGCCTATGTTCTATCATCCTCCAGAAGAATAATAAAAACTCAGAATGTCTATCAGGAAAAATGCTGAGCAACAGGGCTGAGAAACTGTGGAAGAGGATGCCTTTGGGAAGCTTAGCCTGAGGAAATACATAAAAATCTACGAGCCCCAAGATTTTCACCATTACACTATTTACAGCAGAGAAAAACACACAGTTCCCTTAATTTTGCCAAACTGGGGAAAAGCTAATTAAATTACAGTGCTAGAACAATTAAAGGAAGGTTATGCAGGCATTAGAAGCAAGAGAAACATGGGTTTGATAAAAAGCACACACTGTAATTACAACTATGTTAATATATACACAAGCAAAAATACTAGGAGGGAAATTCATTAAAAATGCTAAAAGCAGTGGGGCGCTTGGGAGGCGCACTCAGTTAAGAGTCCAAGTTCTGGTTTCAGCTCAGGTCATGATCTCAGGGTTGTGAGATAGAGCCCTGAGTCAGGCTCCATGCTCAGTGTGGAGTGTCTGCTTGAGTTTCTCTCTCCCTCTGCCTCTGCCCCTTCCCCTTCCCCTAATCTCCATGTACTCATGCTTTCTCTCTAAAATAAATCTTTTTTTAAAAAATGCTACCAGCAGTTTAATGATGTACCAATATAAGTGGTTTTTCATTTCTCTATATTTTAAAACCTTAGTTTTGATATATTACTTTACAGGTTAAATATTTAAAGAATCAAAATTAAAAGTTCGGGGCGCCTGGGTGGCTCAGTGGTTTGGGCTGCTGCCTTCGGCTCAGGTCATGATCTCAGGGTCCTGGGATCGAGCCCCACGGTGGGCTCTCTGCTCGGCGGGAAGCCTGCTTCCCTCTCTCTCTCTCTCTCTCTCTCTCTCTCTCTGCCTACTTGTGATCTCTGTCTGTCAAATAAATAAATAAAATCTTTAAAAAAAAAATGAAAAGTTCAAGTTATTCCACCTAGGTTGGCAACAATCAGAATTTTAGATTGTCAATGACCATATACAAACATAAAAGGTAGTACATTTCTGAGGACCTCACAAAATTCAAGCTTAATCTTTTTTTTTTTTAAGATTTTATTTATTTGTTAGAGAGAGAGAGAGCACGAGCGGGGGGGGGGGGGCAGGCAGGGGGAGAAATGGGTTCCCTGCTGAGCAAGGAGGCTGATGTGTTTTAGACTATTTTAGAACTGCAGTCCCTATCTTAAACTATTATAACTATATGTTAGATTACATAATGTTATAACATATCCTTAAACTATTACAGCTATATAAAACTTAGAGTCATATCTTTAAACGATTCCAGTAGATTACTCAAGAAGAGGGACAGAGTGGACTCCAGGTATGCCCAACAATGCTGCCCCATGGGAGGAGAATGGGCCCCTAAGGAAAACTGATGGAACTTTGGTACTAAATTCTTGCCCAAAACAAGAGGTGGGTGGGGCGGGTGCCTGCCAGGCTCAGCTGACAGAGTGTGAAGCTCTTGATCTCAGCATCATGAGTTCAAGCCCCATGCTGGGTGTAGAGAGTCCTTAAATAAACTTTTTTTTTTTTTTTTTAATGGTGGGCAAGAGAGAGGAGATGTGCTGCAGACTTAAAGGCCAGTATGTATAATTTAGAATCTCAAGCAGCAGAGCAACACAGCAAGTAAGGGAGAAAACAATGTGGGGCAGATGGGACTCAGCTCAAAGCAGTGCATACCATCTTCTCCAATGACCCTGGGAGACCTCAGTAGAACCACTCCACCATTACTGGGTAAAGGATGTGGACTAACATCCAGATTTTCCAAGAGTCTGAACCCTAGGAAAGTTAAGGAGGAATACTCCTGGGCATTCCCTTGCTCACAGGACAAATACAAGAATACTGAAAACACTCAGTTAACAAAAGGGAAAGAGCTCTGTTGGGGTTCTTTCAGCATTTCACTTCTGAGAAGGAAGTGTGAGTCTGACTGACGTTAGAGATAGAAAACGCTTCCAATGAAGTACAGAAATAGTCAACTTCCTCTAGTTCCTCCAAATGTTCTTCAATTCCTGTCCTACGGAGAGTAGTGCCTGATCCTTAGAGTGGAGGAAAGAGGGACAGAGAAGAGATCAAGGCCACAGCAGCCCAGAGCCCTTCCTGGGCATTTACCACACTGTAACAAAGTGACCTACTTATATTTCTGCTTTCCTCACTGGACTCTGGGAAACTTGAGGGTTCAGTAATGGAACCATGACTAGAATACAGAGATAGATTCTAGCCATTTATCATAGGATGTTTCTGTTTGCTATTGCTGGGAAACAGACAACCCAAAACTTAGTTGCTTAAACAGCAATGATTTCCTATTTCTCACAATTCCATGGGTTGGCTTCTGCTGCCTTTATCTGACTTAGTCATGCTGCAGCATTGGGTCAAGGTCAGCCAGGGACTAGGCTCAGTGGGGAAGGCTGAGCCTCCCTTTCCATGTGGACTTCCTCCTAAGCTTCTTTCTGTAGTAGCAAGCAGCACTCGAGAGGCGAGGCTTGAGAGGGGCGGCTCACTGCACACGGTGCCTCTGACTGCATCATGCCTGCTGATGTCCCACTGGCCAGTTCAAGTCACATTTGAAAGCCCAGCATCAGGGGTGAAGAAACAGACTTTACCACTTGATGGAAGAAACAAGCAGATTCATATTGTGAAGAGAAAGAGAGATGGACAGAGAGGCGGTTCATCAGGGGCCATTTTGTGCCAAACTACCAAATACTATTTGTGCTATTTTCCTCTCTGATAGCAATTGTTATTTTTATTGGTAAAGGGGTTTTTAATACCACAAGGTATTTTTATACCTATTACATTTAAAAAATTATTTAGGTCATTTAATTTTTGATATTAAAAAAAAGTAACTGGGCTCTATTTCTATTTCAGAATAATGGATCCAGAAGTATTTCAAGGCTTTGAGACTGGAATTACTTCTGGCAGCAATTCACGTATGAAGTTATCATGTTTCTTCACAAACACATGGATCTTTTTGAAGATCTTTTTTTAATTTTTTTTTAAGATTTTATTTATTTATTTGACACAGAGAGATCACAAGCAGGCAGAGAGGCAGGCAGAGAGAGAGGAGGAAGCAGGCTCCCCGCTGAGCAAAGAGCCCGATGCGGGGCTCGATCCCAGGACCCTGAGATCATGACCTGAGCCGAAGGCAGCGGCTTAACCCACTGAGCCACCCAGGTGCCCCTCTTTTGAAGATCTTTATTAAGTTGATAGAGGAACACATTTTATAACAAAAAAAATCTAAGGCAATTAAATTTTGTTTGAAACGCTTCTTGCAAAGGAATTCTCTTCACATCGTATAATACAGCAGATAATGCTGGCCATGCAGACAGCCCTGCACCAGTCAGCTGTCACCTCAGGCTGGAGCAAGCACCTTCTCTACTTACTGCAGTGAAGTGGAGAAACCAGGGTGGGCCTTCCCTCACCTCTTCAGTCTTACCTCCCTCACCTTCTAAGATAGGTCTGTCCATCCAGGACAAATCTCAAGGACTCCTATACATGCCACAGTCAACTCTAGCCTTGTTCATTCTCATCTACCCTCTTGGGATGCTCTCCATACTATGTACACTGGGCCATAAACTCCTTGGCCTTCAGAACACATTCTGAAGCTTGTCTCCTCTACAAGAAATAAACAGCAAAACTAATTCCCCCTCCCCTTTAATACCACCCACTGCACTTATCCATTATTCTTTATGGTGTGAACAAAATGGCCCTTCAATATTTGCAATGGCTAATTTTTTTTTAAGATTTTATTTATTTATTTATTTTGACAAAGACAGAGATCACAAGTAGGCAGAGAGGCAGGCAGAGAGAGGAGGAAGAAGGCTCCCTGCTGAGCAGAGAGACTGATGCGGGGCTCGATCCCAGCACCCTGGGATCATGACCGGAGCCGAAGGCAGAAGCTTTAACCCGCTGAGCCACCCAGGTGCCCCTGCAATGGCTAATTTTATGTCCACTTGACTAGGCAATGTACCCAGATATTTGTTCAAACATTATTCTAGACGTTTCTGTGAAGGTATATTTTCAGATATGATTAACCTTTAACTCAGCAGAATTTGTATAAAGGAGATTACTTTCCATAACATGGGTAGGCCTCATCTAATTACTTGAAGGCCTTAATTTTAAAGGACCAACCTCCCCTGGAAGAAGAGAGAATTCTGCCAACAGAATACCTTCAGACTTGAATTCCAGAATCAATTCTTCTCTGGATTCCCAGCCTGTCAGCTTCCACAGCACATGAACCAACTTCTCAAAAATCAAACAAAATCTCAATCTCAAATCTTTTTCAGTGTCTCTGTCTCTCTTTGTCTCTCTCAGTTTCTCTTTATACACACACACACACACACACACACACATATATACATATGTGTACATATATTTTAAAAGTACCAATAGAATATATTATATATACTTAAATATATATTATATGCCTATATAATATATAGATTTGGAGATATAAATATAAATATATAAATATATATATATATATATGTTTGGAGAACCCTAACATACTACATACTTCTAGATCATTATTTCCATGCATATAAAGCTTAGCTTACTTAAATGGCTGAATTCTCTCTGGAACATTATATTCCTCTACCACTCCCTACACTGTCCTGGATCATCATATATTTCTTTAGCATTCTCTACAGTGTTCTATATAGAACAGTGGTGAAACACTTCTGCAATTTTAATTGGTGTTTCCTTATGACTAAACTTTGAATCCTTTCATTTCCTAACCTTTTGCCCCAACTGACTATGACATGCCTGTAAATGCATGACAAAACAAAAGCTGAAAGAAAGAAAAGTAACCCTGGTCCTGTTTTCTTAAGGAAAATACCAAAAGGTGGCTAAGGTCAATTAAGAATTGGTAAATTTAATATTAATTTGCGTATGGGTGGTTAAATATTAAGAACTTAGTTATGCTATATTTTTCATGATCCTGGAGCTCATTCTTTTTAGTTTTCTCCCTCTAGATAGCATTTTCTAGTGAAAAAACTATAGTTACAGAAAAAATATTTCAGTCAATCATCAAAATAATAACCCCAATCCTAATTTAAAAGTAATATAAACCAGGCAATAGTTATTTGCTATTTTTTTAATTTTTAATTTTTAATTAACATATAATGTAATATATGACCCAGGGGTACAGGTCTGTGAATGGCCAGGTTTACACACTTCACAGCACTCACCACAGCACATACCTTCCCCAATGTCCATAACCCAACCATCCTCTCCCTCCCCCCAGCAACCCTGAGTTTGTTTTGTAAGATTAAGAGTCTCATATTTTGTCTCCCTCCCGATCTCAATCTTGTTTCATTTTTTCCTTCCCTACCCCCCAAATCCCCCACTTTGCCTCTCAACTTCCTCATATCAGGGAGATCGTAATTATCTTTCTCTCATTGACTTACTTCGCTCAACATAATAGTTGAGCGAAGTTCCTAGTTCCATCCTAGTTCCATCCACATCGTCACAAATGGCAAGATTTCATTTCTTTTGATAACTGCATAGTATTCCATTGTGTATATATACCACATATTCTTTATCCATTCATCTGTTGATGGACATCTAGGTTCTTTCCATAGTTTGGCTGTTGTGAACATTGCTGCTATAAACACTCGGGGGCACATGCCCCTTCAGCTCACTACATTTGTATCTTCAGGGTAAATACTCAAGTCGTGCAATTGCTGGGTCATAGGGTAGCTCTATTTTCAACTATTTGAGGAACCTCTATGCTGTTTTCCAGAGTGGCTGCACCAGCTTGCATTCCCACCAACAGTGTAGGAAGGTTCCCCTTTCTCTGCATCCTTGCCAGCATCTGTCATTTCCTGACTTGTTCATTTTACCCATTCTGACTGGCGTGAGGTAGTAATTTGTTTTTAAAATCAACTATCAATTCTCAGAGGTTTTCACTTCATTACAAATGCCTTCTTTTTGGGAAGACATGAAATATCTGAATCAATTAAACTAATCAAACAAAAGGAGAAACATGGGGCGCCTGGGTGGCTCAGTGGGTTAAGCCGCTGCCTTCGGCTCAGGTCATGATCTCAGGGTCCTGGGATCGAGTCCCGCATGGGGCTCTCTGCTCAGCAGGGAGCCTGCTTCCTCCTCTCTCTCTCTGCCTACTTGTGATCTCTCTCTGTCAAATAAATAAATAAAATCTTTAAAAAAAAAAAAAAGAAGGAGAAACATGTATTTTCACAGGAATAAGAAAGCTAGTCTGGCCCAAACACTAAAATGGCTCATCAACATTTTCTGAGCACCTTCTAAGTGGCAGGATCCTATGGGGAACTGAGAAATGTTAGAATGGGACTGATTCTAGCCATCCCCTCCCTAAAATATACTGGCTAATACCCAGAACATACAGACTACTCACATTTAATAAGCAAATCTCAGTGAATGTGCACATTTCTGCTCCCATCAATTATGTGCATATCCAAAATCTACCATTTATACCTGCTAAAATAACCAGATTACACCCAAAAAGGAATCCCTCAAAATAAGTCCTAAGTCAACAAACCAAAACTTAACTAAATCTCTATGTTCATCTCTTCCAGAAAAGGAAAGTCTAGGTTAACCAGTCAGCAACTGTCTGCTCAGCACAAACTACCTGACCTGGCTCCAAGACTTCCCTCTCCTCCATATAAGGAAAGTAACCATAATCCTGCTCTGACCAATGAGCAAACGGCCAGTGTAACTTCCTTAATTCACTTTGATCTATACACATCTTATAGAGTGCTTTTGATCTGCTAGGTTGGATGCTGCCAATTCATAAATCGCTGAATGAAAGCTAACTAGATCCGTAAACTGACTGGAAATTTTCTTCTAACATATCCAAACCTATTTATGTCAGCTGTTCTGATCACAACTGTATAATTTAATATTATATAAACTAATCCCAAAGGAGGAAAAATGTGGCTACAAAAATAAGAAATTACTCTTCTCATAAAAACTAAGTTGACTACTTTGGAAATTACTGATAAAGGCATATTATTTCCCTTAAAATCTTCTAACAAATGGGTTTAAGACAAACAACTACAAGAGACTAGGAAAAAATACTCTGAAACACTAGAATTCTGTGCTCAGATTGCTTCAAAAATTTCTGAAGTCTCAATCTATTTTAAAGAAACTAAAACTAGAAAATACAAGTTACCAGCTGGATGTAGTTTATATAACAATAATGATGTGGGACGCCTGGATGGCTCAGCCAGTAAAGCATCTGCCTTCAGTCTGCCTTTGGCTCAGGTCATGATCCGAGGATCCTGGAAAGGAGCCCCACACTGGGCTCCCTGCTCAGTGGGGAGCCTGCTTCTCCCTCTGCCTGCCACTCGCCCTGCTTATTCTCTGCCTCTCTGACAAATAAATAAATTAAATCTTGAAAAAAAAAATGATCTGGAACTCCAATCAGTGGAAGCATACTCTAGGTCAAAAAATTGGCCTCCTTATTCCCCACTGATATCAGAACAATCTATCAGTGGCAGTACCCTTACATCTGAATACTTCCCACAGTTATTCTACTTAAATTTCCCTCGAGGGTGGTAAAAATTCAGAAACTGTATAGATATACCAGTTATTCACTATAGCACTATTTGTAACAGCAAGAGACTAAAGACAAAATATCCATTAATAATGGACTGGGTGAATAAACCTCATCACATTCACACAAGGGAATACAATATAGCTGCAAAGAAGACAAAGAATACTCTCTATATACTTGCACTGTATGATCTCCAAGAAATAACATGAAGAATAAAAGCAAGGAGAGAAAATTATATATAGTATGTTATCATTCATCTAAGACGAGGTTGAGAAGCCGAGATAAATACATACATGTGAATGCGCAACTGCACGCACACACATATGCCTACATGTTTTAAGTAAAATGACAGGGAGAGAAGACCAGAACAGAGCGGACGAGGATCAGAGCTAGGCTTTTCTGATGCTGCCCTGTTCTGTCGACTTGGCTCTGGGACCATGTATATGTTTTCTGTAATTATTAAGCAAAAACACAAAAAAAACAAAAAACATTTTAATTCCTAAAATTCAAAAGCAAAATGAAACAAACCTGAATATTTAAACAAGCAGTAGTATAACTATACAAAAAGGAATTATTTCAAATGACTGTAAACACAATTTCACCATACATCCCTTGAGGATATTATCTTAAGAATAGAAAAAAGAGGGGCGCCTGGGTGGCTCAGTGGGTAAAGCCGCTGCCTTCGGCTCAGGTCATGATCTCAGGGTCCTGGGATCGAGTCCCGCATGGGGCTCTCTGCTTGGCAGGGAGCCTGCTTCCTCCTCTCTCTCTCTCTCTCTCTCTCTCTCTCTGCCTGCCTCTCTGCCTACTTGTGATCTCTCTCTCTGTCAAATAAATAAATAAATAAATCTTTAAAAAAAAAAAAAAGAATAGAAAAAAGAATCAGAGAAAAATGTTTTTTAATTCTTAAACCATTTTTAGTAATCATATTGTTAGTAGTAAAATTTATAAATATAAATATCAAAGGAGTTCATGTCAAAAAGACCCAGGAGCCAATCTGAATGAAGCTGCTCTCACTGGCCAAAGATGGGACCATATGATCAATAAGAATAACTGTGATGGACTGAAAAAATAATCAAATATGTTAAAATTCATGTGTTCATAATGATGTGTTTTAAAATGAAGAAAAAATCATTTACCATCTTTGGAGATATTAAGAATCCTCCAAAAGTTAAAAATAAAGAGAAAAAAACATTCATTTAACTTGTTTCCTCTGTATGAACTGTTACCTCTGAGTAACCAATACTTAACAAAGAGAAACCTCTCTAAGGATGTATTAAAGCTAATAAATGAAGGAATGCTGAAATTAGAATAGAAACATCTTGGGGCGCCTGAGTGACTCAGTGGGTTAAGCTCTGCCTTCGGCTCAGGTCATGATCTCAGGGTCCTGGGATGGAGCCTGCTTCGGGCTCTCTGCTCAGCAGGGAGTCGGCTTCCCTTCCTCTCTCTCTGCCTGCCTGTGTTCTCTCTGTAAAAAAAAAAAAAAAAAAATCGCAACATCTTGCAAGCCTCTGATTAAATAATGGATCTATGCAAATTATAAGTGGCCATTAACATCACAAAGGAAAAACAATCAGGCATGAAATGCTGTTGGAAACCACCCTCTATGAAATATTCTTGCAATAAAAACAAGCCTAAATCAAATCAAATCTCTAAAATTCACATTCAGTTTACAGGAAAAATGGGGTAGGGAGAGAAACATATTAAATGACACCACTGGGATGCATTCTGCAAAATTCATAGTATGGACAACTCTAAGATAAAATGACAGGATTTCTTCAGCAAATATGTTTCAAGAACAAAGAAAATAAATAAGAAGGGGAACCTGTATGTTAACAGATAGTTAAAGAAAATGTACCAACTAAATGTAACATGTGGATGAACCAGGCTTAGATTCAAACAAACAAACTGCAAAAAAGTATGAAATAGATGTGTCCTGGGTGGCTCGGTGGGTTAAGCATCTGCTTTTGGCTCAGGTCATGATCCAGGGTCCAAGGATGGAGCCCCTGAGTGGGACTCCCTGCTCAGTGTGGAGTCCGCTTGTCCCTCCCCCTCCACCCCACCACTCATGCGTGCTCAAGAGCTTGCTCTCTTTCACTCTCTCAAATAAATATTTTTTTAAAAGGTATTGAAATAATTGTGGGAAAACTGTGGTATTGCAGTTAATTCTAAGAAAATGGCCCTTCTCTCTCGGTAAGAGTACCGAAATATTTAGATGAAATGATATTATAACTAGAATTTCTTCAAAGATGCAGGGGGGTGGGTGTAAGGAAACAAAAGGAACTAGGAGGGGATGCCAGAGCATACTATATTATTCCTCTACTTTCGTGTATATCTGAAATTTTCCATAATTAAGTTTTGAAAATTTGATGAATGAGCAAATATATACTTTAAATTACTAATAAAATGTTCACGGTGTATACAATTCTCCTCTTCTGTAATTCAGTTTAAGTGGCAATGCTTGTACTGTGTCACCTATCTGTCCTCTAGGGCATATGCCTCTTAGATCTCTAAATTATAAACCAAAAACACAGAGCCTACTATACTAGAGGTGCTCGATAAATGTTAAATGAGTATATTCTGTTTGTTGTACGTCTGCTCTGCTCTGGTAAACCTTCCAATAATTCTAATTTGTCAATACAAGTTTGTGATAAAGGATGAATAAATAGAACCAAGTAAAAAATAAAAAGTTTTAAAATCCCAAATACTGTACTTAACTTTTTCAATCTACATCCCACAAAAGATACTCATTCTTCTTTTATTGTGGTTAAAAAAATGTATGAAATTTATTAAATTAACCATTTAGGTGTACAGTTCCATAGTGTTAAATTTATTCATACTGTTTTGAAAAGGTCTCCAGAACTTCTTCAACTTGCAAAACTTAAAAACTTCCATACCTATTAAACAAAAGATGCTTCTTCTGAATACTTCCAACCCACTATTTTATCCTATACATGCCTCTAACTACAACAGCCTTTGAAACATAATTCTTCTAACAATAAAAATTATGGATCACTAGCACAATAGCAGATTTTAAAAAAAGAAAAAAGAAACACCTTAGTCCTTAAAGGAAATGGGAGAAGTCAGAAGTAGGACTACGAACAGAAGATCCATATGAGCGCCTTGTGCAGAGAGGAGGACAGGGCTGAAGAGTGGCTTCAGAGTTCCTCTGAAGGGGCATGAGGGGCCAGAAGCAGTGGGCCCAACACTAAGAGAAGTCCTGTGAGTCAGCACCCCAACAGAAGCAGCAGGCCTCTCACAGGTGCCCTCAACAGGGCTTACCGCGCCCCCAAAAGCCCCACAACAGTGATGGCAATACAGCTGACAAGAACACACCGCAAATCTACCAGACACCTTGGATCGGTACCTAGAAATGCTCTGTGCCGAGATTCACTCAACACTTTCAGTTAAGTATGCCTTTTCAGGCATACAGTAATAATAATGGCAGCTACAAATCTGGGAATAATTATCTACCACAGTGTATCTAACAAATATGTAAGAAGAAGGATCACTGATACTTTTTTGCCTCTTATTACAGTTCCAGTTAACTTTGGTTATTTCTATCCTAGAAAGATGAACCCTGGGGTACCTAGGTGGCTCAGTGGGTTAAGCATCTGCCTTCAGCTCAGGACATGACTCTGGAGTCCTGGGATCAAGCCCCAGGTCGGGCTCATTGCTCAGCAGGGAGGCGGCTTCTCCCTCTCCCTGTCACTCCCCTGCTTCTGTTCTCTCTCTCTCTCTGAAATAAATAAATAAAATCTTTTTAAAAATCACTCCATACAATTTTATTCCTCCAAAGCACAACTCTCAGCTGAGCCTATACTAGGACCACTCTAGGAAAGACAGATTTTTCACAGGAATGAGGACACTGGCAGGGCCAGACCAGCCAAAGGCCTGTTTACAAAAGGCACCAAGAGGACTAAGAAATCTCTATGGGTGGGCTGCAGGGAGGGGAGAAAGGAACAACAATTCACAATTAAACTGGGTTTAATCCAAATAAGGCGACGGAGCATGAGAACAGAGTTGTGGTCTGGAAGACCAACATGGCGTGCGTCACTCACACTACGCTGCACAAAATAAGGGAGCTGTAGATAGAGACACTTCTCAACAAGGCTCTGTAGAACAATAAAATCTCAAGGAGTTGACAGGACAAGAAGAAGCATCTGTTAGCCAGAAAACTAATAGCAGCAGGGATAATGACCATCCTGGTGCCCTAGCCGCAATGGTGTCCTGTCAACACAACATTTGCAACAGTAACAGTGGCTCTACTGACATTGTGGGGCATAAGGTGAGAGCTCTCAGTTCTGCCTCTAGTACCAGAAGGTTGTATGTGGGCATGTGTGTATGCACAAACACACATATGTACAGGTGTGTGTAATATCCAACTATTAACAGTGTAACTGGAAAGCATCCAGAAGGAGAATGTGAGTGGCATCACAAGGGAACTTTCTCTTTTGTTATACTGAGTGGTTTTTTTTTTTTTTTAACAATTATGTTGTAGTACAAATAAACATATTTTAGAGAAATAATGTCTACAAAAAGTAGAACATTTCGAGGCCTAAAGGGAAAAAAATATGTAGTAAAATCAGCAAAATTTAATACAGAATTTACAAAAGAGCCCCAGTCATACTTTGACAATTCTTGCCCTTTTATTAATTTTTTGAGAAAAAGAATGAAAGAGAGTACAGGGAGCAGGCACAGAAAGAGAGGAAGAGGGAGAAGTAGACTCCCTGCAGATCAGGGAGCCTGAACGCAGGGGCTTGATCCCAGGACCCTGGAATCATGACCTGAGCTGAAGGCAGACACGTAAGCAACTAAGCCACCCAGGTGCCCCAATTCTTGCCTTCTTATCTAAGTGAATGTATCTTTAAAAAGAAAAAGTGTGGTTTAAAAATTAATAATTTCTAGCAATATCAATTATTCAGGAAGAACATAAATTTTAGGAAAGGAATAAATAAATGTAGCCTCTAATCATATGTACACTAAAAGTTGATAAACAGATCATAAACTTAATAGGCCATCAGAAAAAACACAATATAAAAGTATAAGATTCAGAGTCAGGGAACCTGGTCTGAGTTCTGGGTCTGCCAACAGGGTTAGTGACCTGCACCAGAACAAATATTAACAGAGCATTTACTGCACCACAGGCCAGCTCCACATACTTTACATATACTAAATACAGCAATCCTCACAACCCTATGAGACAGATCCTACTATTATATCCATTTTACCCATGCGGAAACTAAGACACAGAGAAATGGACTGGCATGCTGAGGGTCCTTCATCTAGTAAGAGCTAGCCCAGATGGCCAGCAGCAAGCCTAGTCTCAGAGCGTGTGTGTAACATCCAACTATTTAAAAACTATTATAAATATTGTATTATTGTATTATTATATGTATAACTATTATAAATATTTATAACTATTATAAATATGTATAACTATTATAAATCCTCATTAGCACAGCTCCCTACTTCCTGGCATAATTCATAATCAGTGGCCTCTTAGTGAAAATATCTTAAGGGGGGTACATGGATGGCTCGCTCGGTTAGTTGAGCATCCAGCTCTTGGGTTTGGTTCAGGTCATGATCTCAGGGTCATAAGAGAGAACGTCACATCAGGCCCTGCATTCAGCAGGGAGTCTGCTTAAGATTCTCTCCTTCTCCCTCTCTCTCTGCCCCTCTCCCTGTTCATGCACTCTCTCTCTCTAAAATAAATAAATCTTTTTTTTAATTGCTCAAAAAAAAAAAGAGATAGAATATATCTTCAACTGAGGCTCTTTGGACTCTAACAGACTAAGTCTGAAAAAATAAATATAAGCTCAAAATCAAATTTTGCCACACACATGAATATGTCTCTATGAGTGAAAGAGCAGAAAGAACAAATACCAGAAACAATACTTGAAGTGATAAAAGCTGAGAATTTTCACAAGCATATGAAAGACTTGGACCAAGAATAAAGAAAAACAATATATACTAAGTAGTATAAATAAGAACTCAACACCTAGATACACTGCAGAAAACTGCAAAATGAAAGACTTTAAAATAACCAGACAAAAAAACTGATTACTACAATTAGATCTGACTAAAGCATGCTGACCAGCAACAACAAAAATCAAAAAATAGCAGATTATCTTCAAAGTACAGAGAAAATGTAATGTCATCAAACACTGTATGCTCAAGAAAACTATCCTTCAAGAATAAAGATGAAATAAAAATATTTCCAACTAAATAACAGTTTATAACCAGCAGATCTTCAGCAAAGAAATTTTGAAAGAATATAATGCAGAAAAATGGAAAATTATCTCAGAAAACAGATCTGAGATAAAAGAAGCAATGATATAGTAATTATGGGTAAACATGCAAGAAAATGTAAACAAACATTTTTCCATGCTATAAGTAGCAATAGTTTGCAATTGTGGCTTTAAACAGAAGAGAGGAAATAAAAATCTGAAAAACTAAAGTGTTTAAGTTAAGGCATATAGATGGGAAGAGAGTACTATCTCAAGAATAAAAACCAGGGAAAAACTCCCAAAACAATACAGAGGGGAAAACATCATAAGAAAAAAACAAGAGAGGGGCGCCTGGGTGGCTCAGTGGGTTAAGGCCTCTGCCTTCAGCTTAGGTCATGATCTCAGTGTCCTGGGATCAAGCCCCACATCGGGCTCTCTGCTCAGCAGGGAGCCTGCTTCCTCCCTGCCTCTCTGCCTACTCATGATCTCTCTCTCTGTCAAATAAATAAACAAAATATTTTTTTTAAAAAAGAGCAAAAAAATCTTATCTTTTTAAAAACAAGAGCAAAAAAGAAAAAAGAATCATAGAAAAGTGCAAATAAAAAGTGCAAAGTAAAACAGCAGGGATAACAAATATATCGACAATCAATATACATAAGTGAATTAAAATTGCCAATTAAAAACAGATTATAATGTTATTTTATAAAATAGAAATAGCTTATATATTGTTTATATGTTGTTACATATTGTTTTCACAAGACATACCCAATAAACAAAAACTAAAAGTTGAAAGTAAAAGGATTAAAAATTTTAAGTTAAATATTAAGAGAAGATGGGAATAGGTATAATAATATCAGAAAAAAATACACTTATATCAGCTGTTACCCACTGTAAGCGAAAAAAAATAAGAAAATGTGGTCTTAATTTGTAGAAATCTCAACTGAGAACGAAAATGAAGAAATGAAACCAAACAGAAGTCCTAGAAGTAAAGAAAATTAAAATTAAAAACTCAATAGATAATCTTAACAGTGGACTGGAGAGGATAAGAGAGTCAGTGAACTGGAAAACAGACCAACAGAAATTATCCAAGCTGAAAAATGGGAGGAAAAATTGGAAGGAAAAAAAAAAAAAAAGAACTCTCACAAATCTGTGATACAATATCAAGAAGTATAACATACATATAATTGGAGACACAGATGAGGAAGACTGTGAAAGTGGAGCAGACATGATAGCCAAAAATTTCCTAAATTTGATGAAAAACACTGACCTGTAAATCCAAGAAACTCAGTAGATACTAAGTAAGATCAAGAAAAGAGAATTATACAAGAGCATATAATAAACTACTGCAAACCAAAAACTTTATTTTACTTATTTACTTAATTTTACTTATCTTGAAAGTGCCTAGAAAGAAATGACAATAACAGTAACAGCAATATGAATGATAGCTGACTTTATCATTTAAAAAGAAGCCAAAACACAATGAAACAACATCTATAATGCTGAAAAACTGTCAGCCCATACTTCCATATGCAACAAAAATATCCTTCAACAATGAAAGACAGGGCACCTGACTAGCTCAGTCAGTAGAGCATGTGACTCTTCATCTCAGAGTTGGGAGTTCAAGCCCCAAGGTGGCTATACAGATTACTCAAAAAAATAAAATCTTAAAAACAATGAAGGACAAAGATCTCCATATAAGCAAAAACTAAGGAAATTTAGCCCTAGCAAATGACACCTGATAAAAACTAGGATCTACAAAAAAGAATTTATCAGAAATAGTAAGTATGTGGTAAACATTAAAAAATATCTTTCATTTTCTCCTCTTAATTTCTTTAGAAGACACTGGCTATTTAATCAACATATATAACACCAGGGCTTATTATGTAGGTATATGACAATAATAGTACAGTGAATGGGGCGAGAACAGAATTATATTTTTATAAGGTCCTTATATTTTACAGGAATTGTATAATATTAACTCTAAGACTAAGATAGCCTAGGGTAAGTTAAGGATGCATATTGTAATTACAAATGCAACCACTAAATAAAGTTCTTAAATAGAATACTTTTTTTTTTTAAGATTTTATTTATTTATTTGACAGCGAGAGAGATCACAAGTAGGCAGAGAGGCAGGCAGACAGAGAGGAGGAAGCAGGCTCCCTGCTGAGCAGAGAGCCTGATGCGGGCGGGGCTCAATCCCAGGACCCTGAGATCATGACCTGAGCCAAAAGCAGAGGCTTAACCCAATGAGCCATCCAGGCGCCCCAACAGAATACTTTTTAAAAAAACAGTCGATTTGCCCTAAAAATAAGGAAAAAGAAAAAAGAGATTTAAGCCCAAATACAGTCAATTCTCATTATGTGAAGCAGTTATATACTTAAACTAGCCGTGAATATTGAATTAACAAATACAGAACTATTGTTCCTAGGGGAAATCTAGGGCTGGGTTCCTGTGAGCCTTTGTTAACACTTTGGTCATCCAATCAATATGCAACCTTGTTTTAGGTTTGTTTCTGTTTGAAACCACCTTATTTAGCAAATATATATTGCTGATTCAATAATACAAAACTTAAGACCAATAGCACTATAACTCATGCCTAAAGAGAAGTTTTATCTAACATGTCTGTATTCTTTGTAAGGCACATCACTGCCTTCTTGCACTAAGGAACACTAGACAGCACCTCACATTATATTTAGGAATTCAGAACTTATTTTTTTCACAAAAATATTTTTTTACTTGTAGCATACTTCAAAAAACACGGTTCTAAAAGATATATATAATACATTCCATCCAAGAAAAACACAACACACATTTTCTGTTAAGATATATTTATTTATTTTAGAGAGAGTGACAGTGTATGCAGGGGATCAGGATGAAGGAGGAGAGACGGAGAGGGAGAGAGAATCTCAAGCAGACTTGGAGCTGAGCTAAGAGCCCGACAGGGGCAGGAGGGCGGGGGAGTCTCAACCTCACGACCCTAAGATCACGACCTGAGCCAAAACCAAGAGTCAGATGCTTAACCAACTGTGCCACCCAGGTATCCCCACATTTTCTTCAAGCACACAAGAAGAATCCCCTGGTTATATTACATAAAAAAGATGTAACAGAAGTGCCTGGGTAGCTTAGTCTGTTAACCATCTGACTTAGACTCAGAGGTCATGATCTTGGGGTCCTGGGATCTGGCCCAGGGCAGGCTCTGCCATGCTCAGCAGGGTGTCTGGTTCTCCCTTACCCTCCGCCCTTCCCCTGCTCCTGTGCTCTCTGTCAAATAAATAAAATATTTTTAAAAAGAGAGAGACATAACCAATATTACAAATTTAGGAAGACTGAAATCATACCAAGTGTATTTTCCAACCACAATAGTAGAAAACCAAAGATCAGCAATAAACAAAGCTGGAAAATCTACAATGTAAATATTTAATATGTCAATATTAAACAACACACTACTGCACAAGCAATGGACCAAGTAAGAAATCAAATGGCAAATCAAAGTATGTCCCAGAACAAAAACGAACATGGCATGTGGAAAAGCACTGGATAGATGGCAAAAACGACACATGTTTTTAGTAAGAAAGCTGAAATAAGAAAGCAGAATATAACTTTTTCAACCTCAGCTGAGAACATGAATGTCAGATGACTCAAATTTTTCACTGCCATGTGCATGTCCATCTTTTTTTTTTTTATATTTTATTTATTTATTTGACAGAGATCACAACTAGGCAGGGAGGCAGGCAGAGAGAGAGAGAGAGGAGGAAGCAAGCTCCCTGCAGAGCAGAGAGCCCGATGTGGGGCTCGATCCCAGGACCCTGGGATCATGACCTGAACTGAAGCCAGAGGCTTTAACCCACTGAGCCACCCAGGCGCCCTGTGCATGTCCATCTTGAGAGGACTGCCGAGTATTGATTTTGGGGTTAAAATAAATTTTAGCAAGCGGACAAATCTGCAGATAGAGAATCCATCAATAATGAGGATCAACTGTGTATCAATAAATACATTAAATAAAAAGGGATGAAATACTCCAATTAAGAGGTAGAAAATGTCCAACTGGGAAAAAGAGAAAAATCAAGTAAACAAGGCCCCATATACTATGTCTACAAGAAATACACTTTGACTATAAAGACAAAGGTTAAAAGTAAGAGGATGGAAAAAAATCTACCACAATGATAAGAAAAACACAACTTACCACAACTGACACAGGATGAAATTTTAAAAATCTGAATAGCCATTACCTATTAAATAAATAAATGAATAAATAAATAAAACTACCTTAAAATTAACTGAATTGGTTAGCCAACCCTTTTGCAAAAAGAAACTCAAAGCTCAAATGTTTCACTACTGAATTCTATCAAACATATAAGGTAGACAATTAAGGAGGAAAGACTTCCCAAGTCCTTTTAGATGGTTTGCCTAAATCTATTAGCAAAACCTAAAAAAAATTATAAAACAACTACAAACCATGAACATAGGTTATAAATACAGATGAAAACACTCTTGGCAAACTAAGGGAAAATCAAAATCAGTAACTTAAAGAAGGATAATATATCATGATCAAGTGGGGTTTATCACAGGAATATAAAGTTGGATTAACATTTGAAAGCCATTATCTTTCAATATAATAACAGATAAAACACAAGCATTTGACAAAAATCAATACCCTTTCTAAGTTTAAAAAAAAGCCTCAGCACATTACAAGGAGAAATTTCCTTTATAATATAAAACCTATGGCAAATAATATAATAATGAAATCCTCAGAATTTTCCCTCTATGGTGGCAACAAGTCAAGTATGCCCACTTTTACTTCTTCTATTCAACAATAAAGAGAAAGTCCTACTCAGTATAATCTGGCAAGAAAAAGAATTATATGGTATAAAAATTGGGAAGAATGATGTAAACCTGTCTCTCTTCCCAGATGACATAATGTTAACAAATTCCTAAGAAATCTAAGTCAGGAGCGCCTGTGTGGCTCAGTGGGTTAAGCCGCTGCCTTCGGCTCAGGTCATGATCTCAGGGTCCTGGGATCGAGTCCCGCGTCGGGCTCTCTGCTCAGCAGGGAGCCTGATTCCTCTCTCTCTCTGCCTGCCTCACTGCCTACTTGTAATCTCTCTCTGTCAAATGAATAAATAAAATCTTTAAAAAAAAAAAAGAAATCTAAGTCAGTTTAACAAGATTAATCAAGGTCAATTCAGCAAGTTTGCAAGATGCAAGGTCAATAAACAAAATTCAAGTGAATTTCTATATACTAGCAACAAAAAAATGTTAAAAATTCATCTTAAAATAACGTCAAAAGCTGAGTAATTATGAAACATTTTAACAAAAGCCATGAATTCCCTATATACTGAGAAATTATAATTTAAAAAAAAACCTCCTGAGAGAAGTTAAATATCTAAGTATCTAAGTAGAGACGTACATCTTGTTTGTAATTTGGAAGATTCAGTGCTATAAAGATACTGATTCTGCCCAAATAAGAATTATATTCATATTCCTACCAGGCATTTTTATAGAAACTGGCCATTTGATTCTAAAATTTATATGGAGAAGAAAAGACTCTGGAACAGCGAAAACAATCTTAAAAAGAATGAAGCTGAAGGACTTACACTTCAAGACTTACTATAAAGTTCAGTAATCCCCAAACTATGGTCCAGGCCTAAAGACAAAAAGATCACACCAGGAATAAATGCACACGCACAAGGCCAACTGATTTCAAAAGAGGCAGGGAATCAATTCAATTGATAAACTTCACTCTCTGTCTCACACCATAAGCAAAAAATAATCTGAGATCATAAATCATAAACTAAAAGCTAAAACTATTAGATTCCTAAAAATAAACATAGTAGAGTATCTTTTCACCATTAGTGTAAGCAAGATGCAACAGCATTTGAAAAATTCAATATATGCAGGGACACTGGAATGTATTTCCATGGTGTTGGATAACATTAGTAGTATCTCTATGAAATCAGGTGTTTTGTTTTGTTTTGTTTTGTTTTGTTTTGTTTTGAGAGACAGAGAGTGCTTGCAAGCAGGAAAAAGGAGCAGAAGGAGAGAATCACAAGCAGACCGCACCCTCAGTGTGAAGCTGGACACAGGGCTCAGTCTCACCACCCTGAGATCATGACCTGAGCTGAAATCAAGAGTCAGATGTTGAACCCCGGCATCCCTGAAATCATTTTTAATATATATACATGTGTATACACACATGTATAAGTAAAAAATACAGATATTATGTGACTATGCATCTGCATACACACACACAAACATATGCTGGCTCTGTCCCCTAAGAGGACTAGATAGTAACAACACACTAGCTGCAGTAAGTATATCATGCACCCAGATCTTGTTCCCCACTTTTCCGAGGAAAAAAGTTTACTTGAGGGCTGAGGCACATAAAATGAGCCCAGAGTGTCCTGTTGTACCAGAAAGCAAATAAATTCTCAAAGAACTGCAGACATACTAAAAGGACAGAGGAGTCAACTTGAGAAGGTTCACATGGACCAAATCTGGAACAATTAGAGTACTCAAATAATTATAGGTCACTAAGTTATAATAAATTATTGGTCACTAAATAATATACCTATGAATCATTCAAATAAGTAAGTAACAAATAAATGAGGGGTGGAAGGAGGAAGGAAGCTCTTTTTCACAACAGAACGCCAATTAATAAACACAGAAGGAAAATGGAGCTGAAAGATCACAGGATGCTAAAACTAGTGGATGAAGGGCACTTGGGTGGCTCAGTGGGTTAAGCCGCTGCCTTCGGCTCAGGTCATAATCTCAGGGTCCTGGGATCAAGTCCCGCATCAGGCTCTCTGCTCAGCAGGGAGCCTGCTTCCCTCTCACTCTCTCTCTCTGCCTGCCTCTCTGCCTACTTGTGATCTCTGTCAAATAAATAAATAAAATCTTTTAAAAAAAAACTAGTGGATGAAGAATACAATATTTATATAGTGTCAATAATAACCTCAAAGGGAAAAACCATATCCTGACAGTGGAGAACTCTAACAGACAGCAACTTAATCAAGTGTTAAATTATTGGTGGTTTTATCACCAATATTGGAACTTCCTATCATCTGGAAGCTCCTAATATGTTTCACTGAAAAAATTTAAAACCACTTTTGTATTCTCCCCATCTAAAATGTATAATCTGAATCTAACCACGAGCAAACTTCAGATAAGCACAAATTGAGGGATACTCTAGAAAATATCTGGTCTGTACTCTCCAAAAATGTCAGTATCAAGAATGACAAAGACAGGTTGAGGAAATACTCCAGATTAAAGGAGACTATAGAAACCTGAGCTCCCCATGCCTGTTATCCACCAACCCACTTTCCAGCAATGTCAGTAACTCAGCTGTCTCACAGTGTTTCATTCAAGCAGCTTGAATTATTAACTATCATTTACATCACAGCTCACTTTATGGACTATACCAACTTGGTATTTTTATATCATCTATGTGGGGACAGCATGTGTCCATTCTGTAAGGACAAAAATTTGCAACCTTCCACCCATTTCCAAATGGCTGTGTTAGTTTTGGCATACGGTCAAATAATTTTTGGCAAAGGCAATAAAGTGATACACGCAGATTAAAAAAAAATTCAGTGTGATTCTGGATTGCATACTGGACAGGGAAAACAAAAGATCAATAAAGAACATTACAGGGACAATTGTTAAAAATGCAATATGAGGAGAAGGGAGTTGGGGGAAATTGGAAGGGGAGGTGAATCATGAGAGACTATGGACTCTGAAAAACAATCTGAGGGGTTTGAAGTGGCGGGGGGGTGGGGGGTTGGGGTATCAGGTGGTGGGTATGATAGAGGGCACGGATTGCATGGAGCACTGAGTGTGGTGAAAAAATAATGAATACCGTTATATTGAAAATAAATAAGTTTATTTTTTAAAATGCAATATGAATTTTGAATTAGGTAATAGTACTATACCTAATCATTTAATTTCCTGACACACATTTTACTGTGGTTCTATAAGAGAATGCCCTGGTTCTTGGGAAACACACAAATTAGACTCAAATTAATCAGAAAAACGTGCATTTAAATATACGCACAGAGAGAGCATGATAAAGCTAATGGGTAAAATAAATAACCAGTGAATCTTGGTAAAAGATATGTGAAAATTCTTTGTATTCTTCTTATACTTCTCTAAGTTTGAAAGAATATCAAAATAAAAAGTGACACATAAAAAAAAAAATAAAAAAAAAAAAAAAAAAAAAAAAAAAAAAAAAAAAGTGACACATAACACAAAAGACATAATTGGAAAACTTTTGACAAATATGACAAGCGAAAAGTTACTTCCTTTAACAAAGAAACTGTACAAAATAATCAGGAAAAAAGTAACACCTCAAAAGATTAATGGGAAAAGGGTATGTATTATTTCTAAGAGAAATTAATAAACTTGTAAAGGAAAAACAACAAAATCAGCTTCACTAATAATTTAAATAGGCAAAGAAAGACGAGATGTTTTCCATCTCTTAAATCAGTTGGCAAACATGCCCTAAAATGGCCGCTCAAAACCCTGTAGGTGAGAGTGTTAATTATAACCTCAAAAAAGAAAAGAAAAAAGAACCTTTCAGTAAAGCTTCATAAATATAAATCAAAAGCCTTAAAAATATCCACACCACCTTACTCAATGATTCTAGTTCATAATACTACCCTAAAGAAATCATCTGAACTATGTATTTAAAATTATGCCCCAGGTAACCAGGGTGACTCAGTCAGTTAAGCATCTGCCTTTGGTGCAGGTCATGAGCCTGGAGTCCCAGGATCAAGCCCGGCACCAGGCTCCTAGCTCAGCAGACAGTTTCCTTCTCCCTCTGCCCTTGACCCCCCTCATGTTCTATCTCTCTCTCTCTCTCTCTCAAATAAATAAAATCTTTAAAAAAAAAAAAAAGAAAAGACTTTACAAAATGAATGCCCAAAGATATTCATTAAAGGATATTAACTAGCAAAATTCTTTAAAGCAAGCTATACATTCAACAATAGGGAAATGGGTAAGTAGATCAGGATATAATCACAAATACAACAGGCAATCATTAAAAGTTATTAAAAATGGGGACTATTAAGAAATAAATGTTAAGAAAATAAAGTTTATAAAAACAGGTATTCAAGGATGACCCTGACTAGGTAAAAAAAAAAAAAAAAATCCATGAAACACAGAAGAAAAGTACTAATAACAAACACTGATCATTTGACTATAAACAAGGACTGTGAACACCTGTTCCAATTCTCAAGTTATCTGTAAGAGCTCTCCTTGTCCACCCCTTAGCATATGCCCCCACCTAAGAGAGAGCTATGGCCCCTTACATGGTGGCATCATTCCAAGTTACCTGCCTCGCTCTTCAGGACTCAGTCTTTCTTGAAGGTATGGCACTAAGCCCAGCTGCACTCATCAAACATTTGCTGCTTTATATTTACAAATTCTCCTACCTCGTTTCATATATGTTAAAAAAAAAAAAAAGCCTGTTAACAGTATCTAGCTATTTAAGTCACCTCAACAACAAAATCAAAATTGAACATGGAAGTTCATCAAGAAGCAGTCTATCTCCTCTTTGTTTCTTTCAAATAAAAACATTTAAGAGAGAACATCCCTGGAGCTTTCTTTCAAAACCGCAGACTCCCAAGGCAGACTTCAGACAGCGTGAAGACATCACTTACCTGATGAGCATGAAACCACTGTCACTGTCAGCTCACTTTCACGTCAAGAAACATTTGTTTTTAAGTCTAACCATTAGCTGCCACCAAAAAACACCCATCTGTGCGTTGCAGGGATCATCCCCTACCCAGAGCCACACCTTACACCAGCTCTGTCCTATTCCCCATTGATTTCACTATCTCTGCCCTATTCCCCACCTACTCCTTGGGAACTTTCCACCTAATTAGCTGAGCACAGCACAGTCACAGGGAGGAAGCCATGAGCAAGACCAGTAACATGGAGAAACCAGATGGGAGCAGGATGACAGAGGGCTGGCAGAGAAGCATCCGTAAGTCAGTGGTTCTCAACTGGAACGATTCTGCCACCCACAGGACTTTTCTCCAAAAGTCCTAACTGATTGCCCTAACTGTGGGGTGCTACTGGAATCCAGTAAGAAAACACCAGGGATACTACTAAATATCCTATAATGTACGTGACAGCCTCCCACAATGAAGAATTATCTGGCCCCAAATCCCAATAGTGCAAACACTGAAAACCTGCTATAAAATGATTTATCTACTAGCACAGTGCAATCTAGTCCCAACTCAGAAGGAAGAGGACACCCAGTGGGTAAAGGGGATCTGAGGTAGTTTAGGAAATGCACATACACACACACAACCTCCTCAACAAGACGCTAAGTCAGGGTGAGACAACTGTTCCTCTGATGACCAAATTCTACCGCACTAAGTAGGAAAAGGAGCATTATAATTCAATAAAAGGATTAAGAATAACTTTTTCCCCAAGGGTGTGCTCCCCCACATATATTCCTTCAAAGACTGCTTCAGAGCAGAAACTATAAGATTGTACTACCAAAATTTTCCGCCTGGACCCGTAAACATCTCCAAAGAAGCTGGCAATGTACTCACAAAGTCAATGACAAATTTAGCTAGTATGTCAACAAAACCCAAGAACCCAAATTCACAGTTCCCAGCTTAGCTTAAAAGAAAAGTGCCAAACATTCACACATCAGTCAAAACAAAGAAAATAACAGTGCTGCTTTTCCCAGATGAATCACCAAAACTACACAAGACTCAGGAGGAGCAACATTTTCAAAACCAAGAACAAGTAACAGTCTAACACTACCATGGAAAGAAAGGCAGAAAGAAACAAAGAAACAAAAACAGAAATGAATTTTGAATACGAATGTCATTGTTACAATTCAGTTAAAGTCCGACTTTGCCAACTACAATATGGCTTTCTTTTATTGATTATTTTAACAACTTTATCATGTCATGATTTCCACCCATGAGAGGCCAGAAGGTTTCTAGAAGTCATCCAGCACCACCTGGCTGAGGCAGAAATAACTGGTCTGACTCTGAAGCATCACTTGCCAGTCTGGCCTTGGCCTTTATCCTCCCAGTGTGAGGAGGCACTTAACGTGGCCCATTTCAATGGAGTATCTGTTAGAAATGCATCCATCATGCCGAATCAAGAGCCCTTCCCTTCCAACTACATTCTTCCCTAGGTTAGAATCCGTGAAATAAACCTAACTATCAATGTATCAGTCCTTACTGTTTTCTGTAAGCCCATACTGTTTCTCCCGACTCCAAGCTTTTTTTTTTTTTCTCTCTCTTTCTTCGCCAGGATGTAAAATATGCTCTCCTCATGAACTGTGTTATAGCTAGATCAAATATGATTCAGTGGGAGACAAAAAACCAGAATGGAAAAACTGGAAGGACTCTTGGAGATCAACCAGTTCAAACCCAAGCCCAGTTTTTTTTTTTTTTTTTTAAGATTTTATTTATTTGGGAGGAGTCAAGATGGCGGAGAAGTAGCAAGCTGAGACTGCTTCAGCTAGCCGGAGATCAGCTAGATAGCTTATCTAAAGATTGCAAACACCTGAAAATCCATCGGCAGATCGAAGAGAAGAAGAACAGCAATTCTGGAAACAGAAAATCAACCACTTTCTGAAAGGTAGGACCGGCGGAGAAGTGAATCCAAAGCGACGGGAAGATAGACCCCGGGGGGAGGGGCCGGCTCCCAGCAAGCGGCGGAGCAACCGCGCACAAAATCAGGACTTTTAAAAGTCTGTTCTGCTGAGAGACATCGCTCCAGAGGCTAAACCGGGGCGAAGCCCACGCGGGGTCAGCGTGGCCTCAGGTCCCGCAGGGTCACAGAAGGATCGGGGGTGTCTGAGTGTCGCATAGCTTGCGGGTATTGGAACGGGAAAGCCGGCTGCAGAGACAGAGCCGACAGTAAGCTCACAGCTCGGTGTTACCTTGAACCGGTCACAGGCTCGGTGAGCTCGGAGCGCGGCCGGAGGTCAGGCAGACGGGAGTAACTGGGCGCTGTTCTCTGAGGGCGCACTGAGGAGTGGGGCCCTGGGCTCTCGGCTCCTCCGGCCCGAGACCAGGAGGCCGCCATTTGTATTCCCGTCCTCTGGAACTCTACGGAAAGCGCTCAGGGAACGAAAGCTCCTGAAAGCAAACCGGAGCGGATTACTCACCCCGGCCCCGGGTAAGGGCGGTGTAATTCCGCCTGGGGCAAAGACACTTGAGAATCACTACAACAGGCCCCTCCCCCAGAAGATCAACAAGAAATCCAGCCGAGACCAAGTTCACCTACCAAGGAGTGCGGTTTCAATACCAAGGAGAGCAGCAGAATTCTAGAGGAGGAGAAAGCCAAGCACGGAACTCATGGCTTTTTTCCTGTGATTTTTTTATTAGTCTTGCAGTTAATTTAATTTTTTCTTTTTCATTTTTTTTTTTTCTTCTCGCCTTCGGGTAAATTTTTTTTTTAACTGTTACCTTTTTCTTTTTTAACGATTTTTTACTAGTTTATCTAATATATATATTTTTCCTTTTTTACATTTTTCTTAGGTGTTTTCTTTTTTAAAAAAATTCTTTTCTTTTCTTTTCTTTTTTTTCTTTTTCATTTTTCTTTTTTTTTCTTTCTTCCTTTTTGAACCTCTTTTTATCCCCTTTCTCCCCACTCACGATTTTGGATCTCTTCTAATTTGGTTAAAGCATATTTTCCTGGGGTTGTTGCCACCCTTTTAGTATTTTACTTGCCCCTTCATTTACTCTTATCTGGACAAAATGACAAGACGTAAAAATTCAACACAAAAAAAAGAACAAGAGGCAGTACCGAAGGCTAGGGACCTAATCAATACAGACATCGGTAATATGTCAGATCTAGAGTTCAGAATGACAGTTCTCAAGGTTCTAGCCGGGCTCGAAAAAGGCATGGAAGATATTAGAGAAACCCTCTCGAGAGATATAACAACCCTTTCTAGAGAAATAAAAGAACTAAAATCTAACCAAGTTGAAATCAAAAAAGCTATTAATGAGGTGCAATCAAAAATGGAGGCTCTCACTGCTAGGATAAATGAGGCAGAAGAAAGAATTAGTGATATAGAAGACCAAATGACAGAGAATAAAGAAGCTGAGCAAAAGAGAGACAAACAGCTACTGGACCACGAGGGGAGAATTCGAGAGATAAGTGACACCATAAGACGAAACAACATTAGAATAATTGGAATTCCAGAAGAAGAAGAAAGAGAGAAGGGAGCAGAAGGTATACTGGAGAGAATTATTGGGGAGAATTTCCCCAATATGGCAAAGGGAATGAGCATCAAAATTCAGGAGGTTCAGAGAACGCCCCTCAAAATCAATAAGAATAGGCCCACACCCCGTCACCTAATAGTAAAATTTACAAGTCTCAGTGACAAAGAGAAAATCCTGAAAGCAGCCCGGGAAAAGAGGTCTGTAACATACAATGGTAAAAATATTAGATTGGCAGCTGACTTATCCACAGAGACCTGGCAGGCCAGAAAGAGCTGGCATGATATTTTCAGAGCACTAAACGAGAAAAACATGCAGCCCAGAATACTATATCCAGCTAGGCTATCATTGAAAATAGAAGGAGAGATTAAAAGCTTCCAGGACAAACAACAACTGAAAGAATTTGCAAATACCAAACCAGCTCTACAGGAAATATTGAAAGGGGTCCTCTAAGCAAAGAGAGAGCCTACAAGTGGTAGATCAGAAAGGAACAGAGACCATATACAGTAACAGTCACCTTACAGGCAATACAATGGCACTAAATTCATATCTCTCAATAGTTACCCTGAATGTGAATGGGCTAAATGCCCCTGTCAAAAGACGCAGGGTATCAGAATGGATAAAAAAACAAAACCCATCTATATGTTGCCTCCAAGAAACTCATTTTAAGCCCGAAGACACCTCCAGATTTAAAGTGAGGGGGTGGAAAAGAATTTACCATGCTAATGGACATCAGAAGAAAGCAGGAGTGGCAATCCTTATATCAGATCAATTAGATTTTAAGCCAAAGACAATAAGAGATGAGGAAGGACACTATATCATACTCAAAGGGTCTGTTCAACAAGAAGATTTAACAATTTTAAATATCTATGCCCCCAACGTGGGAGCAGCCAACTATATAAACCAATTAATAACAAAATCAAAGAAACACATCAACAATAATACAATAATAGTAGGGGACTTTAACACTCCCCTCACTGAAATGGACAGGTCATCCAAGCAAAAGATCAGCAAGGAAATAAAGGCCTTAAACGACACACTGGACCAGATGGACATCACGGATATATTCAGAATATTTCATCCCAAAGCAACAGAATACACATTCTTCTCTAGTGCACATGGAACATTCTCCAGAATAGATCACATCCTTGGTCCTAAATCAGGACTCAACCGGTATCAAAAGATTGGGATCATTCCCTGCATATTTTCAGACCACAATGCTCTAAAGCTAGAACTCAACCACAAAAGGAAGTTTGGAAAGAACCCAAATACATGGAGACTAAATAGTATCCTTCTAAAGAATGAATGGGTCAACCGGGAAATTAAAGAAGAATTGAAAAAAATCATGGAAACAAATGATAATGAAAATACAACGGTTCAAAATCTGTGGGATACAACAAAGGCAGTCCTGAGAGGAAAATATATAGCGGTACAAGCCTTTCTCAAGAAACAAGAAAGGTCTCAGGTACACAACCTAACCCTACACCTAAAGGAGCTGGAGAAAGAACAAGAAAGAAACCCTAAGCCCAGCAGGAGAAGAGAAATCATAAAGATCAGAGCAGAAATCAATGAAATAGAAACCAAAAAAACAATAGAACAAATCAACGAAACTAGGAGCTGGTTCTTTGAAAGAATTAATAAAATTGATAAACCCCTGGCCTGACTTATCAAAAAGAAGAGAAAGGACCCAAATAAATAAAATCATGAATGAAAGAGGAGAGATCACAACTAACACCAAAGAAATACAAACTATTATAAGAACATACTATGAGCAACTCTACGGCAATAAATTTGACAATCTGGAAGAAATGGATGCATTCCTAGAAACATATAAACTACCACAACTGAACCAGGAAGAAATAGAAAGCCTGAACAGACCCATAACCAGTAAGGAGATTGAAACAGTCATTAAAAATCTCCAAACAAACAAAAGCCCAGGGCCAGACGGCTTCCCGGGGGAATTCTACCAAACATTTAAAGAAGAACTAATTCCTATTCTCCTGAAACTGTTCCAAAAAATAGAAATGGAAGGAAAACTTCCAAACTCATTTTATGAGGCCAGCATCACCTTGATCCCAAAACCAGACAAGGATCCCACCAAAAAAGAGAGCTATAGACCGATATCCTTGATGAACACAGATGCGAAAATACTCAACAAAATACTAGCCAATAGGATTCAACAATACATTAAAAAGATCATTCACCACGACCAAGTGGGATTTATTCCAGGGCTGCAAGGTTGGTTCAACATCCGCAAATCAGTCAATGTGATACAACACATCAATAAAAGAAAGAACAAGAACCATATGATACTCTCAATAGATGCTGAAAAAGCATTTGACAAAGTACAGCATCCCTTCCTGATCAAAACTCTTCAAAGTGTAGGGATAGAGGGCACATACCTCAATATCATCAAAGCCATCTATGAAAAACCCACCGCAAATATCATTCTCAATGGAGAAAAAATGAAAGCTTTTCCGCTAAGGTCAGGAACACGGCAGGGATGTCCATTATCACCACTGCTATTCAACATTGTACTAGAGGTCCTAGCCTCAGCAATCAGACAACAAAAGGAAATTAAAGGCATCCAAATCGGCAAGGAAGAAGTCAAACTATCACTCTTCGCAGATGATATGATACTATATGTGGAAAACCCAAAAGACTCCACTCCAAAACTGCTAGAACTTATACAGGAATTCAGTAAAGTGTCAGGATATAAAATCAATGCACAAAAATCAGTTGCATTTCTCTACACCAACAGCAAGACAGAAGAAAGAGAAATTAAGGAGTCAATCCCATTTACAATTGCATCCAAAACCATAAGATACCTAGGAATAAACCTAACCAAAGAGACACAGAATCTATACTCAGAAAACTATAAAGTACTCATGAAAGAAATTGAGGAAGACACAAAGAAATGGAAAAATGTTCCATGCTCCTGGATTGGAAGAATAAATATTGTGAAAATGTCTATGCTACCTAAAGCAATCTACACATTTAATGCAATTCCTATCAAAGTACCATCCATCTTTTTCAAAGAAATGGAACAAATAATGCTAAAATTTATATGGAACCAGAAAAGACCTCGAATAGCCAAAGGGATATTGAAAAAGAAAGCCAACGTTGGTGGCATCACAATTCCGGATTTCAAGCTCTATTACAAAGCTGTCATCATCAAGACAGCATGGTACTGGCACAAAAACAGACACATAGATCAATGGAACAGAATAGAGAGCCCAGAAATAGACCCTCAAATCTATGGTCAACTATTCTTCGACAAAGCAGGAAAGAATGTTCAATGGAAAAAAGACAGCCTCTTCAATAAATGGTGCTGGGAAAATTGGACAGCCACATGCAGAAAAATGAAATTGGACCATTTCCTTACACCACACACAAAAATAGACTCAAAATGGATGAAGGACCTCAATGTGCGAAAGGAATCCATCAAAATCCTGGAGGAGAACACGGGCAGCAACCTCTTCGACCTCTGCCGCAGCAACATCTTCCTAGGAACAACACAAAAGGCAAGGGAAGCAAAGGAAAAAATGAACTATTGGGATTTCATCAAGATCAAAAGCTTTTGCACAGCAAAGGAAACAGTTAACAAAATCAAAAGACAACTGACAGAATGGGAGAAGATATTTGCAAACGACATATCAGATAAAGGACTAGTGTCCAGAATCTATAAAGAACTTAGCAAACTCAACACCCAAAGAATAAATAATCCAATCAAGAAATGGGCAGAGGACATGAACAGACATTTCTGCAAAGAAGACATCCAGATGGCCAACAGACACATGAAAAAGTGCTCCATATCACTCGGCATCAGGGAAATACAAATCAAAACCACAATGAGATATCACCTCACACCAGTCAGAATGGCTAAAATAAACAAGTCAGGAAATGACAGATGCTGGCGAGGATGCGGAGAAAGGGGAACCCTCCTACACTGTTGGTGGGAATGCAAGCTGGTGCAACCTCTCTGGAAAACAGCATGGAGGTTCCTCAAAATGTTGAGAATAGAACTGCCCTATGACCCAGCAATTGCACTATTGGGTATTTACCCTAAAGATACAAATGTAGTGATCCAAAGGGGCACATGCACCCGAATGTTTATATCAGCAATGTCTACAATAGCCAAACTATGGAAAGAACCTAGATGTCCATCAACAGATGAATGGATCAAGAAGATGTGGTATATATACACAATGGAATACTATGCAGCCATCAAAAGAAATGAAATCTTGCCATTTGCGACAACATGGATGGAACTAGAGCGTATCATGCTTAGCGAAATAAGTCAAGCAGAGAAAGACAACTATCATATGATCTCCCTGATATGAGGAAGTGGTGATGCAACATGGGGGCTTACGTGGGTAGGAGAAGAATAAATGAAACAAGATGGGATCGGGAGGGAGACAAACCATAAGTGACTCTTAATCTCACAAAACAAACTGAGGGTTGCTGGGGGGAGGGGGTTAGGGAGAAGGGGGTGGGATTATGGACATTGGGGAGGGTATGTGCTTTGGTGAGTGCTGTGAAGTGTGTAAACCTGGTGATTCACAGACCTGTACCCCTGGGCATAAAAATATATGTTTATAAAAAAAAAAAAAAGATTTTATTTATTTGACAGAGAGAGACCACAAGTAGACAGAGAGGCTGGCAGAGAAAGAGAGAGGGGGTTAGCAGGCTCTGTGCTGAGCAGAGAGCCCAATGCGGGACCCAATCCCAGGACCCCGAGATCATGACCCAAGCTGAAGGCAGAGGCCCAACGCAATGACCCACCCAGCCGCCTCCCAAGCCCACTTTTATAAATGAGTAAAGTAAGGCAGAGAGAGAAAGCAAGTTTGCTTGCTTACCAGAGTCAAGTGGCTACTCAGGAAAGCAGGAAGTGGAACTCAGGTTTCCTAACTCACAAGCCTAATGCTCTCAGAACTATACCAAACTGTAGAATATCCTGTGTATGTAACAGAATTGACATATTTTCTTTAAAGTTCTATCATTTAAAAAAAATAAATTTCAGTCTTAACAAGTTAAAAAAAAAACAGATTTCATGTTGTCACAACCACCCTATGAAATAGTAGAACTGTTATCATCTCCACTATATGGATGGTAAACCTCCGCTCAAGTCCATACAATAAGAACTGAAGCTGGCTCCAGGGCCCATATCCTTAACTACTATGTTACCTGGGTAAGTACTAGAACATTCCTAACAGTATCTCAACTGAATTAACAAACTTAAGACTTCCAATAATTCTTGAAAATATTAATGCTTAGACAGAATCTAATATAAAAGTTATCCTTCCTGAGAATATAGTTAAATTATTTTTTAACAAATCAAGATAAATGCAAAAGATTATAGCATAAGAATTATAATTTATAAACTATAAATTTAAAGGATATATTATGCCAGTATTCCTGGCAAAAAATGTCATTTTAACCTAAAAATCAGGTTATGGTATTAAAGTATCATCTTCTACATCAGCTACCCTCAAGAAATTCACCTAAAAGCAAACTAATCTTTCTAGGAGTAACACAGAAGGGATTCATTTATAGAATGGAGGTTTTTGAAAAATCTTAGTAAAGCAGAGTTTCATGCTCTCAATCATTTCTCAAAGGCCTTCCCACATACTGTGTGCCATGTACAAAACAAGCACTGAGCAAACAAAATAGGTAATCTCCCTAATTCATACAAATGCACTAAAACATTAATAAGTAATAAAAGTATGGATTAAACATAAGTTTAATTCTTCTTCCACCAAAACTATTAAAATGATGGTAAAATTACTTTTAAAAATGAAATGCTTATGTTTCTGGGAAGATGGAGTAAACATATTTTTCCTTGTCTCACTAAGTACAGCTAAAAACTGCAGACATTATATATAAAGACTCTGAAAGGCAGATAAGAAGGCAGATCAGCTAGGGACCTCAGGCTTTAAAGAACAATACAGTATCGAGGTTCCTTGTGTTTTGTTTATATAACCCAAACTTATAGATGAAGAACTGGCAATTCAGAAACATCAAGAAGTACAGACTGAAAAAAAAAAAAAACTTCAAGAAAAGCCAACTCTTTCTACTCAACAAGCAGAAAAGGGTCAGCCCAGAAAGACAAAAAAAGTTTAAGACAGTAAAACTTTTAGACACCTTACTCCAGCCAGACACCACAGAAAAAAACTGCAGCTACAACCCCACCCAGTCCAGCAACTACAGAAGATAAACTAGACTTTAACTCCCACCAAGATGTAACAAAGCATCCCAATATTCTCATCAGGACGGTATTAGAGAAAGCTTAATAACAGCAGGGATTTTCATCCCCATTACAGCTGTGTCTTGGTAAACAAACAAACAAACAAAAAACAAAGTCTCAGCAAGGAAATACAGGATACAAAGAAGAACCAAAAGGCGATTTCAGAACTGAAAAATATAATTATCAAAATGTAAAAATCAAGAAATGGGTTCAATATCAGAAAAGAGTCAGTGAACCAGAAGACAGAAGAGAAACTACCCAATCTGAATGAGAGAAAGAAAACTTAAAAAAAGAAGAAAGAAAAAAAAAGAGAGAGAGAGAGAATGTTTCAGGGACCTATGGGACTGTAACTAAAGAGCCAATATTCATGTCATCACAGAGGACTGAGTTGAAAAAGCATTTGAAATAATGGCTGAAAATTCCCAAATTTCATAGAAGGTAATTTATACACTAACAGACTTAAGACTCTGAGTAAACTCCAAACAGGATAAACTTAAAGAACTCCTTACCAAGACATGTCATAGTCATACTTCTGAACACCTCAAAGA
The DNA here is from genome assembly GCF_030435805.1 of Mustela lutreola. Taxonomy (NCBI): domain Eukaryota; kingdom Metazoa; phylum Chordata; class Mammalia; order Carnivora; family Mustelidae; genus Mustela; species Mustela lutreola. The sequence continues at coordinate 39,419,420 of NC_081293.1, forward strand.
AAACATCATGAAAGCAGTGAGAGAGCAACAACACCTTACCTACAAGGGAAAAATCATTTAAATGACAGCAAGTATTTAATCAGAACCCAAAGAGACCATTAAGAAGAGACACAGTACTTTTCAAGGACTGAAAGAAAATAATTATCTAACTATATCACCTCAGAAATGTACATCCAACAAAAATATCCTTTCAGAAAGGAAAGGGAAATCAAGACATTCTGAGATAAAAGTAAATTAAGAGAAAGTATCACTAGCGCACATACTCTAAAAGAATGAAATGGCTACATAATGTTCTCTCAACAGAAAAGAAAAAGAGAACTTTAACAAAGTATTCACAAACAGAATTTAGCAAATATAAAAAGAAACCATGACCAAATGAACTTTATTCTAAGGATATAAGATCTGTCCATTTTTGAAATCTATAATGTTAATCTACAATGTTAAAAAGCTAATAAATAAAATTGAATGTTCCTATCAATGAATGCAGATAAAACATTTGATGAAATTCAACAACCATTTATGATAAACTCAGAAAAATAAGAAAAAGGAATTTCCTTAATTTGATAAAAAGCATCTACCAAAAAACAAACACCTACACCTTTTTGCTTTCCCCACTAAGACTGGGGAAAAGGCAACTCTTATTTAATATGGTGCTGGTGGTGCTAACCAGTGCAATAAGACAAGAAAAGGAAATAAGAGGCATGCAGATTGGAAATTAAGAAATAAAACTGCACCTATTTGCAGCTGGCATGGCTGTCTATATAAAAATTCCCAAGGAGTCTACCAAAACACTCCCAGAATAAGGGAGTTCAGCAATGTGCAGGATATAAGAGAAGCTTACTAAAATTAGTTGTACTTGTATATACTATCAATTAAAACAAGGACACAAATTATAAATACAACACAATCATTAAAAAATTATATACTTAGGTATAAAACAAAGATCTTTTATGCTGAAAAGCACAGAATGCTGGTGAAAGAAATCAGAGAACTAATAATATAAAGACACATAGTGTATTCACGGACTGGAGTTCAACAAAGTAAAGATGTCTATTCTTTCCTAACTGATATGCAAGCTTAACATAATTCCTATCAAAATCTCATCAATATTTTTTTGTATACATAGACAAGATTATTTTTGGTCACCTAGGTGGCTCAGTCAGTCAAGCTTCCGACTTTTGATCTCAGTGTTGTGCAAAAGAGAGAAGGAAAAGAAAAAAAAAGACAAGATTATTTTTAAATGTATATGGAAAACCAAAGAATCCCACAATAGCCAAAATACCTTTGAAAGAAAAAAACAGAATGGGATAAATCAGTCTACTGATTATAAGACTTTAATTACAGAGTTACCATAATCAAGACTGTGTGGTATTGCCAGAGAGACAGACATAGAGTTTAATGGAACAGAATAGAGAACCCATAGATACATCCACACAAATATGTCCAGAAAATTTTTTATAAAGCCATTCAATGGAAGAAAGACAGCTTCTCAATAAATGGTGCCAACGCAACAGGAAAAAAAATGAGCCTTGACCTAAGTTTCATACATAATACAAACATTAATTCAATACATGTATAATATAAAGCTATAAAACTTTTAGGGAGAAAAAAATTATAGAAGAAAGTCTCTGGGATTTAGGGCTAGACAAAGAACTCTGAAACTTGACACCAGAGTCATGATCCCCAAGAGGACAATTTATAGATTTCATAAATATAAAAAATTTTGCTCTGTGAAGGGTGAAAAAAAATACTACAGACCGAGAGAAAATATTTACAAAGCACATATCTGACAAAAAACTAGTAAAAAATAAAGAAAAAAGGTATAAATAAGAAGGCTACAAATAGAGAGGTCAGCCAAGGAGTGGGTTTTTTGTTTTTTGAAGGAAGAAAATATGGAAACATTAATAATTAAATTAATATAAAAATATTAATAATTAAATTAATTAATGCTAAATTGATGATTTAGCAAGGTGAAGAAGGCCACAATGTAAAATACATGAAATGATGGATAAAGATACAAAATGAACTAATTCAGGGCACCTGGGTGGCTCAGTCAGTTAACCAGCTACCTTTAGCTGAGGTCACGAACCCAGGCTTCTGGGATGAAGCCCCACATCAGGATCCCTGCCCACCCCACTTGTGATCTCTTGTATATGCACTCTCTCTCAAAACAAATTTTTTTAAAAAATGAACTAACTGGGGCACCTGGGTGGCTCAGTGGGTTAAAGCCTCTGCCTTCGGCTCAGGTCATGATTCCAGGGTCCTGGGATCAAGCCCCACATTGGGCTCTCTGCTCAGCAAAGAGGGAGCCTGCTTCCTCCTCCTCTCTCTCTCTCTCTCTCTGCCTGCTTCTCTGCCTACTTGTGGTTTCTGTCTGTCAAATAAATAAATAAAATCTTTTTAAAAAAATAAAATAAATAAATAAATAAATAATGAACTAACTTAACTATTTAAAAGAAAAAACCACCACAGGGCTCAGGCTTCAGGTTACAAATGGAAACAATCTAATGGCTAAGAGACAGAGATCCGATAAAAGTCTATAAATAAAACAATTTGTCCCTGACCACCTCCCCACCCGGAAACTTCTACCAGAAGTAGGGTGCTATCGTAACAAAAACCTAAATAAGTTGTATTTATTTAGTCATCACTTTGTACGCAATGAGGAACTTCATATAGAAGAATGGGATGATGATGATCCATGTCATGAAAGGCAAAATATTTAGAAACTCTGCTGATGGCTCTAATTCAGAAAACAAACCACACACCTGGTGAACTTTAACCTCTATGGGTCTTGAAAAAGCTAGAAGTTGAAAATGATGGTGTGTTGGTTACTACCAGCTATTTCTATCAGGATATTACAAGAAAAAAATTGCCCCAGAGAAAATCAGATTATAGTGTGACATTACAGATGGCTTCCACTGAAACAAGACAGAGGACTCGAAGCAAGAAAGCAGAAAAATAGAATAGACTTCAGAACTATGTCTCAAAAACAAATTTGATTATTGGCACTGTGATTAACTAGAAGCAAATGAATAATGAGTCTGCTAAATTTCTAAGGGAAACACACTGGCAGAAAACTGTAAAACAGATTTGGAAAGTGTGACTGTTCAAGACCTAACAGCAATCTCTGGTAGTCCAACCTTCTACAAAAAGACTAAACTCACAATACCCAAGAAGTGCAAGCTCCAAACATCAAACTTGGATATGGGATGTGGCCAAATAAGACAAGCGGGTGGGGTGAGAACCTTCTAGAGGATGGTGCCTGGAGCCATAAAGAAAAAAGAATGTGAGAGTTCGTCCCTGGGAACAAAATCAGAATCTACTTAAATATCCTTTCCTTCCATGGATGGGAATCTTCCTTTATAACGTCCATCCGTAAGGATTAAGGAACTGTTACAGAAGAGTAACTTCTGTCTCTCTATGCTTCACCTTCCAAATGGGATTGATTACTAATCATGTTGTATTCTTACTATAATACATTTGAGGGGGGGGGTAGGGAGTAAATAGGTCACTTTAGTTCACTTTAACAAGAAAAGCTGATGTGGACTTGACAGCCAGTCATAGAGATCCTGTACTTTGAACCAAAGGCAATCACTGGTTGGATAGGGGATTAGTGCGCTCTATGTGTGGGGAAAAGAATGAAACAGTTTGGGAACCAGAATGACCTACCGAAACAGTGTCAATGCTTTCTGTTCCCAGGCAAACCAGAGACTACATTTTCCACTCTCTCTTGCAATTATGTGAGAGGCCATGTGACAGATTCCCAGCCAATATAATATGGGGAGAATAATATTTGTCACTTCTAGTCCCTTAAAAATATTCACTGAGATCCTCCAGCCAGATCTCTCTTCAACTGCCATCCTGGAGGCAGATGGCATAGTTACAGATGGAAGAGTTACAGCCACCTTGAGTTAAATTTTGCATAACAATATTTTGTTGTTCCTATTGTTACTGTTACCGCACTATAGCACAGCCCCGGGCTTTCAAATTTTTCAGATTTTTCAACACATACAAATCATCTTGTTGCAGATCTGGGATGCAGCCTGAGATTCTGTAATTTCCTAACAAGCTCTAAGATGATACTTAATGTGGCTGGTTTATGGAATACATTTTGAGGAGCAAGGGTTTAAATTACCAAGACTAATAGACAATGAGAAAACAGATGATTCTCTGGAGAAACTGGCCAGGATAGAGGTCTCCACACAGTGACTGAACAGGAAGCCCAGAGAATTCAGGTTCATATTAAATCAGGATTATGGAAGGCTCTAGGAGCAAAGACCTCCAGAATATTAGAGATTAACAGAAGAGATATAATAGATGATATAGAAGAGCATCTCGTAAAAATTAAGAACGTGTATATGAAAAGTTGTGTCACTAAAAAAATGAGGTAACGGGGCGCCTGGGTGGCTCAGTGGGTTAAAGCCTCTGCCTTCAGCTCAGGTCATGATCCCATCCTGGGATCAGTCCCACATCGGGCTCTCGGCTCAGCATGGAGCCTGCTTCCTCCTCTCTCTCTGCCTGCCTCTCTGCCCGCTTGTGATCTCTGCCTGTCAAATAAATAAATAAAATCTTTAAAAAAAATGAGGTAACTTTAAAAAGATACGTAAGAAAGAAAAAGTAGCCACAGACTATTACTTGGTTCTATAGAAAAAAAGTTAAGTGGTCACTGACTGTTATTTCAACAAAAATAGGGTTATAACCATAGCTGGAATGCAGAAGAGGAAAGTAAAAAATTTAAGATTCCCAAATCCATGTAACAGGAAGGCAATGTATAATCTAAAGCTGGTAAGTATGTATATGCATTATAATGTGTTTGTATAATATGCATAAGCATATAATATGCATTTGTAATGCATAAGCATTACGAAACATGGAGGTAACTACCTAGAAATGAGAAAACAGAAATTGCCTCTGTGTTCATTATGAGCCCTTTGTATTCATTATTTTTAAACAATATCCAAGTATTTTGATGAAAACTTAAACATTAATTTTAAAATACAGAAAAATATAGAGATGGGTAACAGATAATATGCGCAAGGGAGTGGAAAAAATGTACCTACACATTATTAGGGGGAAATACAGAGTGAAAAAAAATTGGGGCAACAACTGCCACTACACAATTTAAATCTCATTTGGCCACACAATACCACTTTAGGACTCTATACTATACTAATACTTCAATGAATGTTCAAAGACATACATATGATAATAGGCACTTCAACACCGACAAATGAGAAAAAATCAGGGATGCTGGGGTAGCTCAGTCAATTATGTGTCCAACTCTTGATCTCAGCTCAGATCTTGATCTCAGGGTCATGATTTCAAGGCCCACCATGGGTGTAAAGATTACCAAAATCTAATAAATAAACTTTAAAAAATTTCACATAACTACTGCTCATAACAGGAAAAAAATTAACAACCCAATTATTCACCAAGAGTACAAAGATCAAATTAGGGAATACTCATATAATGTAATGCAATACAACAATTACATATCAGTGCACTACAACCACATACAGAAATAAGGGTGTCTCTCTCAAGTCTCGTATTATGTGGGATAAAAAAGCAAGTGATGAAAGTATACACGCAGTTTGATTCTAGTTACTAAGTTCAACAGTGTGAAGACTGAAAGAACACAGCTTAGGGAGGCAAATGTGATACAGCTATTAAAAATAACAAGGAAATAATAAACACAAATTTAGGGCATCAGTTATGTCTGTGGAGAGGTAAAAAAAAAATGGGTGAGAGGAGGACCAAGGGGCATCAAAGATAACGGAAGGCTTTGTTCCTAATCAGGGGTGATTAAAGAATAAAAGTATTTAAGATCTAAACATATTTCATAATTATTATAGTGCTTATTCAATATTTAAAAGATGAAAACATCAAGGAATAAAACTTCCAGATAACAAAAAAAAAGAAATATTTTGCTTTTGTTAAGACATGTTCCTTGAAAAAAATATAGGAAATATTATAAATAATATAGGAAATCATATAGGAAATGTCCAAATAATATAGGAAATATTATGGGAAATAATATAGGAAAGTCCAATCATTCTTTTAAAACACCTAAAATTTCACCATCTAGACATAATCAGCAACAATTTGCTGAACATCCTTTCAAACATTTCCTATGCATGTGTGTACACATACATTTAAAAATTTTACACAGAATTACTCTATATAAAACATCTGTGCTTATTATATAAATGCTATTTACACCCTTGCGGTTTTTTTTTATTTTTATTTATTTATTTGATAGACAGAGAACACAAGTAGGCAGAGAGGCAGGCAGAGAGAGAGGAGGAAGCAGGCTCCCTCCTGAGCAGAGAGCCCGATGCGGGGCTCCATCCCAGGACCCTGGCATCATGACCTGAGCCGAAGGCAGAGGTTAACCCACTGAGCCACCCAGGCACCCCACACCCTTGATTTTTTAAATCAACTGTATTGAGTCACAATTTACATAAAATACCCATGTAATGTTGGAAGTTTTGACAAAAACACAGTGTAGCGACTAACCAATTAAAATTCAAACAGAACATTTCTATTACTGCAAAAAATTCCCTCTTGCTCCTCTGTAGTCAATTCCTCCCACTCTGGCCCAAGGCAATCACTAATCTGCTTTATTATAGATTAGTTTTGTTGGCTCTAAGATGAATTGAATGGAATTATACGGTATGTACTCTTTTGTGTCTGGCTTCTTTTGCTCAGCAAAATGTTTTCTCGATTACGTGCCGTGATAGTATCAGCAGTTCCTTTTTTCCTGTGGAATAGTGTTCCAATGTGCAATTACTGATGGACATTTGGGCTATTTTTGATCTCTGAACATTTCGGTGTAAATCATTTGTGATGTAATGTTTTATTTTATAACTAGGAGTGGAATCGCTGGATCATCCCGTAAACGCAGGTTCAAGCTAACAGGAAACTGCCACGCTGTTTTCCACACTGTCTGTTATCATCATACACTCCTACTAGCAATTCATGTAAGTTCTGGTTGTTCTACATTTTCACCAGCCCTTAATAAAGTCAATCTCTTCAATTGTAATCACTCTTATAGCCAAAGAGTTCTTTATAATTTTGATTTGCTTTGCATTTCCCTAAATTACTGAATATATTGAGAATTTTAAATGTGCTTCTGTGAATTCAAATATCTTCTTTTGTGAAGTGTCTATCGAAATCTTTTACCAATTTTATAATTTGGGTTGTCTGCCTTTTAATGATTTATAGAGGTTCCTTATAAATATTGGGTAAAAGTCCTTTGTCAGATATATGAATTGCAAATATTTGTTCTCATTCAAAGCAGTCTTTTGGGCACCTGGATGGCTTAGTGGGTTAAAGCCTCTGCCTTCAGCTCAGGTCATGATCCCAGAGTCCTGGGATCGAGTGCTGCATTGGGCTCTCTGCTCAGCAGGGAGCCTGCTTCCCTTCCTCTCCTTTTGCCTGCCTCTCTGCCTACTTGTGATCTCTGTCAAATAAATAAATAAAATCTTTTTTTAAAAAAGGCAGTCTTTTAAAGTGCAGAAGTTTTTAATTTTTATTAAGTCTAATTTAACATTTGAAAATGTTTATATTTAGTACTTACTGTATCATTCTTAAGACTCAATCCTTTCTCCCTCAGACTGAGAATAACACATGATTGTCTGCTTTCCACTTCTATCATAATGTTGGATTTGAGTTGTTAGCCAATGCAGTAGGTCAAAGAAAGAAATTAAGAAGGAAAAAAAGAAGGCAGGCAGGCAGGAAGGAAGAAATGGCATCCTGACTGGAAAGGAAGAAATAAAACTGTCTTTATTCAATGATCACATTACGTAGAAAATTCTTAAAACGTAACCAAAAGATTACTAGCAGTAGCACGGGAATTTAGAAAGGCTACCAGATACTAAGGGAATACAAAAAACTGTACTTCTACATATGAGCAATGAATAAGTAGGAAATGATTTTTAATCCCATTTGTAACATCAAAAACCATAAAATATTAAGATACAAACTTGACAAAATATGTCCATGACATGTACACTACAAAATTAAAAACAGTTCTTGAAACAGATCTTTGAAAATAAAGAACAAAGGTAAAGAATTCATACTAACCAATTTCAAACTACACATAAAGCTACAGTAAGAAAGGCAGTATGGTACTGACATAGGGACAGACTTATAAACCAACAGAAGAGTGAGTCCAGAAATAGATCCACATATATCTCACCCGTTGACTCCCAACATAAAATGGCAAGGTAATGCAATGGGCAAGGAATAAAGGACAACAAATGCAATATGGAAAGGATAATCTTTTCAACTAATGATACCAAATCAACTGTGTATTCATCAAGGAACCTAGATCCCTATCTCATACATATACTATTAACCCCTAAAAATAGATTACAGACCTAAATATATAAACTATAAAACTTCTAGGAGAAAACTTCTATGGCCTGCTTTTCTTCATATAACAACACTTTACTGATATCTTTGTATATTAATAAATATACATCTTTTATACTTTTTAAAAGATAGAAAAAATAAAGGACAAAGAGAATCCTTAAAACCTTTTTAAACATGTCTTCATTTTAAAAATCAAATTTCAAAACCCACAAGTTTCTTATCCACAGAGTCAATCTTTCTTCAACTGAAATACAGAAATATTCAAAGGCAAAGAAAAGAAAACTTTACCTTCCTTTCATATGGTTTCAATAGAATGAGGCTGTAGGGAACTGTGGTTTTTCCCTCAGTAACTATTTTCTAAGTGCTATGCTAAAGTCATAAATAATAAAATAAATCTGCCTAAAATATATTAATACCATCCATAACTTCTAAATATAAAAGAGTTACCAGAAGATCATGAAAATATGAGAAATAGTCTGTACTGCTATATGGTCTGGAAGTGGCCTGCCGTGGCTGATAAAGATTCATAATGCAGCACATAGGATTATAAAATTTTTAAATTATAATAAAACAAATTGAAAATATTCTAAGCATAAATTCTCTTCACCCCCAATAATTTAGAGAATATCTCAAGAAATATATTACTAACTCTTGGTCATGAGTCGTGGTTAACAAAATGATAAATAAAACGAAGAGTCAATTATAGTATATTAATTTAACCATCATGGCTTTCCATAACACCAAATGAAAGGCAACCCATAATGCAATGCTACTGCCCATGTATTATTTGTTGTGCATAACAAATTACCTCAAGACTCATTTAAAACAATGACCATTTACTATCTAACAATTATTATGGGTCAGCAATCTAGACAGCTAAAATGGGTACCTCTGGCTCATGGTCTGTCACAAGGCTGCAGTCAAAACTGCTGGCGGGGTTATGGGATCATCTAAAGGCTTGGCTCTGTATAAAAGGGAGGAAGAAGGAATTTGCTTCTAAGCTCACTCAGATGGCTATGGGAAAGTCTTGCTCCCTCACCACACAGGTCTCTGCATAGGGCTGCTCACAACATAGCAACCTTTTGTGTGTTTTGTTTTGTTTTAATATCCTCCCTTCTCTTAGGTGTTCAGTTCAAAGGTTTTTCACATATTCACAGAATTGTGCAACCACCAGCACAATCAATTTTAGGACATTTCATCATCCTAAAAAGAAACAATACTGATTATCAAATCTCCCATCTACCCTCAACCCAACTCCCAGCTCTAGACAATCACTGACATATTTTCTCACTGTATACATTTGTGTATTCTGGAAATTTTGTATAAATGTAACCATATAATATGTGGCCTTTTGTGACTTTTATCATTTAGCATCATGTTTTCAAGGTTCATCTATTTATGTTGTAGCATGAATCTGTACTTTATTCCTTCTATGGCTGAGTAATATTTCCCTGTATATACAAACCACATTTTATTTATCCATTTATCAACTGGCATACATTTGTTTCTATTTTTTGGCTATTATGAATATTGACACTGAACATCTGCGTACAAGTTTTGGTGTGAATATATATTTGAATTTTTCTTTGGGTATAAACCTAGGAGTATAGTTGCTCTGCCACTTGCAATCCCTATGTTCAGCCGTTTGAGGAAGTACCAGACTGTTTCCCAAAGTAGTTCCATCACCTTGCATTCCTCATAACACTGCATGAAGACTCTCATTTCTCCACTAACTCCTCAACACTTGCTATTATCTTTTTGACTACATCCATCCCTGTGGGTATGACATGGTTATTTCATTGTGGTATTCATTTGCATTTCCCTGGTGGCTAATGAAATCAAGCTTCTTTTCAGGTGCTTATGGGCCATTTGTACATCTTGTCTGAAGAAATGTCCATTCAAATCCTTTGTTTTTAAAATGAGTTCCTGTTCCTTTTATTGTTGAGCTGTAAGTCTTCTTTACATGCTCTAGATACTAGACTTTTCTTATTAGGTATATGATTTGCTCATACCAAATAAAAGACAGCATATAGACAGGAGAGCAACAGGAACTCTCATACACTGAAGGGAGGAAACTAAAACAGCACAACCACAACAGAAAGTAACTTGGCAATATTTAGGAAATTACAGATACCCATACCCTACAAGCAGCAACCCCAATCCTAGCTGTTTACCTCAGTGAAATCCTTAAACTTCGTAAAAACAGGGGTGGAACGTTAGTGGGGGAAAAACATGAATGAAACATTGTAACCTAAGTGGAAAAGTCTCAAAAAAATACACATAGTATGATCCCATTTATATAAGGTTCAAAAACATATAAAAGTAAACAATGTTTGGGGGAGTAGTATACACATAAAATAAGTTTATGAAGAAAAGCAAAGAAATGATAGAATTCAGTACATGCTTACTTCCAAAGGAAAGGAAAAGGGGTGTCTAATCAGGTTTCAATGGTGTGATAATATTCTATTTTTAAGCTTTATATATGCAAATTACACATTTTGGTATGTGTAACATATTTCATAAATATTTTTTCAGAGAGCTACACTGACATCTGAAGATCTCTCTAATATACACACTGAAGAAATTTCATTCCAATATACTTAATGCAGATGAAGAGTATTAGTGAACCAAAAACTACATATAAACAATATTATCAATTACTTTTAACCCAAAAAAGTGTATGCTTTGTGTAAATGAGAATATGGATCCCCTGCCTTTTCCTGCTTCTTCATACCTTTCTGTAAGCTTGTCTTCCTGACCCAACATTTATCACAATGATCTAGATTACATACCACCTTCTCTAGGATGTTCTGCCATTCAATCTTTCAACTGATGGGTTCTCATTCTCCTCTCAATTTCCACGGTATTTGTATTAATTCAAGGCCCTCATCACATTATCCCTAGAATGCATGTGATTTAACTCCTCTGTCAAAGATAAGCACCTGAAGATCTGTAACACTGATTACAAGAGCCTGGCTCATAAAAGACACTCAATTTTTTGTTGACTATTGAATGAATGAATGAATTTTAAAATTCGGGAATTTCGGAGAGACGTGAGTAAAAGATTTGGCCTAGTTTTCTTTAAAACTCTCAAAAATTATAAAAAATTAAAAACTATACCCCTTGGAAAGGAATTTCAATACTGAAATTCTTCAAGATATAGCAAATACAAGATGAACAGTGGTCGGTTAAAATAGAAAATGTTTAGGGGTGCCTGGGTGGCTCAGTGGGTTAAAGCCTCTGCCTTCGGCTCAGGTCATTATCTCAGGGTTCTGGGATGGAGCCCCGCAGTGGGCTCTCTGCTCAGCAGGGAGCCTGCTTCCTTCTCTCTCTCTGCCTGCCTCTCTGCCTACTTGTGATCTCTGTATGTCAAATAAATAAACAAATAATCTTAAAATATATATATCAGCATGCACTAGGAGTTTAAAAAATAGTAAAATAAAATATAAAATGTTTATACTGCATACATTGATTATTTTCCATATTCACATGGGACCAAATCATAGGTATAACAACTTCGTGAAAGATTATTTACCATTAGAACAGTCAACTACCTTAGAACATATCTTAAAGTCAATAATATAACTGGAGGACAGGTAGAGTTTCATCTTCTATAGAAAAAAAAATAGTACATACCATTTCCTGACCCAAATTTGTTACTTTTAGAAATTTAAGCAACTTTTTTTTTTCTTTCAGGTATTTAAATTGTTTACCAGGGAACCTTGGTGGCACAGATGGTTGAGCAACTGACTCCCAGTTTCCGCTCAGGTCACGGTCTCAGGGTCATGAGATGGAGTCCCTAGTCAGACTCCAGGCTCAGCATGGACACTCAGCAGACACTCTCTCCCTCTACCTCTGCCCCACCCTCCTCCTGTGCTTGCTCAAGTTCTCTCTAAAATAAATAAATAAATCTTTTTTTAATTTAAAAATTTTAAAAAATAGTTTACCACCAAAAGTACAAACCTAAACATTATGTGCCTATGGTAGAAAAGGAATTGCTTCATGGTGCAACCACAAATGAAACAGAGCTGTTCTTCAAGAAGTAGACACTACTGCTGGTAATAGGGTGTCTTGAGTGAATAAATTCCTTCCTGTCTATGCATCTATAATTCCTTCCTAAAGCTAATTTAAAGACAAAAATGTTGAAGTAGGGTCACCAGATTCAGCAAATAAAAATACAGTAAGCCCAGTTAAACTTGAATTTCAGATAAACAATGGATATTTTTTACTAATGCATGCCTTATGCAATATTTATACTAAAAACTTTTTCACTATTCATCTAAAATTCAAATTTAAACTAGGTTATCTGTATTTTATCTAGTAACCTAAAGCCAAAAAACTGAGTAGTAATCAATCCAATTTCCTCACTTTGTAGCAGAAACTGAGATGTAAAGAAAATATGTGACTTACCTAAACCTACACCAAAGATTAAGGAAGTAAGTCTACTTTGAACAGAGAAAAGGAGGTACCTGGGTGGCTCAGTTGTTAAGTGGCTACCTCCAGGTCTGGTCATGATCCCAGGGTCCTGGGGTAAAGGCCCGCATTGGGATCCCTGCTCAGAGGGAAGACTGCTTCTCCCTCTCCTACTCCTTCCTCCCTGTTTGTGTTCCCTCTCTGGTCTCTCGGTCAAATAAATAAAATCTTAAAAAAAAAAAAAAAAGGAAAAGAAAAGAGAAAACATATTCCATAGATCTCCTTGGGTTCCATTCATAGTACTTTCAACCTCCAATCCTGGCTCACCTCACAGAAGCACCAAGTGGACAAGCTGCAAAAAACTATGGTTTTCTCTTTCAATATCAAACTTCAAGTTTCAGTAAATCTCTTATCAACCCTAATCTTCAAAAACAACCAGGAAACTAAGCAATTTCTCTTAACTTAAAAAAAAATCATCCTAATAATTTTTGGTCTACAGACCACAATATGAAACAGGACGTCCTCTTCACCTAAACCCAGTTCTCTCAAAATCCAGAATTTCAAAATTTGTAGTATGTTCATGTTATTACACGACTCTATCGATGTAAGTCATGTATTCTTACTTATATATTACTTACTTATATATTTTTCAGAGTTAATGTCCTAATCCATTCAGTTGGGCCTAAATAAAAGTCTTACAAAAAGTCTTCCATCCTGTTCCATACCTGAGCGAGTAGATTAATAAGGAGCACTAGGTCTATTATAAGCATACACTTACACCCCTTGGGCCGGGAACGCAAGCAAAGATGGAAAACAGAAAGGTCCATCGGAAATTTGGGGGCCTTTCCCACGTCTATATGCGAAATATACCAATTGTCTAACTATACGACGCACGGCCGAACAAAATTGAAGGAAAAATAATAGAAAACTCCACATAAGCAAAAGATTCATCTTCCAGAGCCTATTAAATCTAACAAACACAGAACACTTCCTCAACAGTGTAACAGTGCTTTTCAACCTGTGATCCCTGGGGGCCCTTTGGGGTATTGCAGTGGAACAGGAAGACAGAGAGGCAGACAAAGGTTTCCAGTTTCTTTCTTTTTTTTTTTTTTTCTAACTAACTGGGCTTCAGAAGAGGTTCTAAGAAAGGTTTCGTTGCATCAGAAAAACCTGGGGGCGGGGGGAGCAGCAGCATAAACCATTATGACTTTGTATAGTAAGTTTTCTATTAGAAACTTCACCCACGTGAACAAGAAGCCAGATCGTGTCAGATGAAAAATTTAAAAACAGGAACTTAGCAATTAAAAGACAGGTATCTACCTAAACTTTCCCTCTGGCAGTTTCCAAAGTATGCAGGTCTTTCTCAAGACCGCACACGTCAGAAGTGGAAGCTCCTCACAGATCACCTAGCCCGACGTTCGTTACAGATGTGGAAACTCAGGCCTGGGCCAGGGCCAGGGCCACGGCTGAGGCTGACTTGCCCAAGGTCTCACAGCCCGCGTGGGCCGGCCACTTCAACCGAGACTCCACGCTGGCAGCCCCACACCCTAAGCGCCCGACGGATCCTGCAGCCCCGGGCTCGGCCCGTTCCCAGGGGCAGCCTCGAGCAGCCGGAACAGAAGGGCCCATAACCCGGGGTCGATGCCGCCTTTCCGCCGACTCCACGCCAGAGCCGCGACCCAAGGCGCTGCAGAGCCCTGGCCTCGGCGGCCGCCCCCGCCCACCCCACCTGTCGCAGGCGGCACAGCCGGCAGCCACACCCCCTGCCGGGGCCGGGGGCTCTCTCGGCCCGGTCGGCGGCGGGCAGCAACTCCTGCAAGCGGCGTGAGGTACGCCCGTTCCGAGGCCGCAGGGGTTACCTCAGGTGGGCGCTGAGCTCGCGGCTGGGCCGTCCGGGCCCGCCCGAAGCATGCCGGACACCAGGATGCAGCAGGCCCGCAGCTCGGCCGCCACTGGGCCTGTTTACACCCCTCCGCGGGAGGACGCCATGGCCCCATCACGTGACATGCGCGTCACGTGTTCTCCCGCGGGCGGAGGTTGTGGAGGTGTTGCCTGGCAACGACGGGCAAGCTAAGGGGTCGAAGAGGAGCCGCGGAGGCTGTGGTGGCTGCAGCAGCTTCTGCTTCCCTGGTCTTGGCGAGGCCCGCGGGGCGTACGCGGTCAGGACGCGGAAGGGGAGACACCGTTCCTGTTTCCCACCGTCCCTTTGTGAGCCCTGGGCTCGACCGCTTATATTATTAGTGCTTTGAAAGGAGAAGGGAATTCGGTCAGGTATTCTGATGTTGAACTTGGAGAAAAAAAAATGGAAATACTTCTTAACCTAAGACTAGCAAACGAAGACGGAGTGTTTGTTTACCTTAAGGAATATTTGTTTCCTTTCACTCCCTAATCTGGAATGAATGGCTATGCCACAGCCTACCCCATCCTGACCCCCATCCTAGAATGGGTGTGAAAAAGGCTTATGGGACTTCCAACTTCTATTTTAAATTATATTTTATTATCATTTTCATGAGAATTAGTTTTTGCATCTGTAAATACAAACATACCTAAATAAATATTTGATTCAGGGGGCACCTGAGTGTCTCAGTGGGTTAAAGCGTCTGCCTTCAGCTCGGGTCATGGTCCCGGGGTCTGGATGGAGCCCCGCGCCTGGCTCTCTGCTTAGCGGGGAGCCTGCTTTCTGCTCCTCTCTCTGTCTGTCTGCCTCTCTGCCTGCTTGTGATCTCTGTCAGTCAAATGAATAAATAAAATCTTTAAAAAATATATTTGATTCAGCATTCAGGTTTTGTTCACATCAAACTTTACTTATTATAGCCGACACTTGTTTTTAGTAACTATTTCTAACAAGTCATTTTCCTCCATCAGACTTTACAGAAGTAAAGTTTCAGCCACTGCCAATTTCTCCCATAATAGTCATTATAAATTGCATAAAAACCTGATAATATGTACTATTTTTTGCAAATTAATAAGAATTGTGACCCAATTCCTTCAAATATTCCAGAATTGTTCAGGAATGATCTATTGCATAATTAATTCTTTCATACAATCCTGATCATGTTGCATACATGGCTAAGAGCAAACTGACAGAGTCAAAACAGTGGGCTTAAAATATCCTTCCAGTCAATGCAAAGTCAATCATCCTCTTCATTAACACACCTAAAATGCAACACTACAAAGAGAAGAAAATAGTGATTTTTCTCCATACTCATCTTTTACTATAGAAAATAGGTTACAAGGCTAGTTGCCACAACCTGCTTGACTTTTTCTGCTGCTCCTGGCAGCAGATGTTCCATGAAGGCAGGGAGAGTATCTTTCACTGCTATACCTTATGCCTCGACCATGCCTGAGAAGCAAAAAAGTTGGCTTATCTATGGCTTGTGGATCTGTAAGAAGTGGAAAAGTCCCTTTAGATATCTAGAGGGATCTGTAAGTTAGGCTGTACTCATGGAGACAATGCTAGGATGAGTCCTGGCTCAGCCATTTCTATCTAGGCAATTTACTTCACATTTCTGAATCTCTTCATCCACCTAAAAGAAAGATAGTAGCTACTGAATAGTTTCAAGATGAAATGAAATAATGCTGGCCTAGCACTTTAAAGTGCCCAATACATACAGTGCTCAATAAATATTAACCATATATGACCTTTAGCAAGAGGTAGTGATATAGGAGGTCAGTGTCCTGAGGGAAACGCAACTGACAGCTTGAATGGGTTCAGGACCCGGGTCTGGACTCTTGCCACCTGGACTGGAGTTGAGCATTGCCAGCAAGGAAACTTAGCACAGCCACAAAAAAATCTTTGCATTTCGAATGGAAGGCTACCAATAAGGGAATTTCTCACGGATGACCAGGTCTTCACTCCAAGGCGAGTATTGGCCATATGGCAGCAGGTTAATTCCGCATTATGTTTGTGGTGATGGCGACTCCTAGTATACTACCTGTCCACTGCCTCAGCCCACATAGGAAAATTGCCTGCCCTCTCCTAGTGTTTGTGGGAAAGAAAGAAGTCACCACCAAATGGCTGAACATATCTAGTTTTTCAGTTAGGGTTTCACTGCAAACAAAATGCATTGGTAAGTAGGACAAGATATACTATAATTATTGCTATAATTACATATGACTCTATAACAGCATATCATCCAACACAGTGCGTATACTAGAGTTCTCCCTAGAGTGATGAACACAAGGAATAACAGGACACTTGCAAACAGAGAAAGAGGTGAATAATCACCTCTTAACCAATCATCATAACAAAGCTATGATGTGGTAAAGCCAGCCTCGTATTTACATCTCCTGACTAAACATCTTTTCCTTTTTATTGATAACCATCAAAATGTGGTTTCACTATATCTGTTTATTCTCTTGATTTTGGCCTTCCTATGCTATGCTAAATGACACTCTTGCTTCACTTAGTATTTTTCATATTTCAAAAGTAGAGCCAATAGGATATTCAGATTGATTAGAGGTATTTGTTAAAGGAGTGAAGGATGACTCTAAGGTTTTTGGCCTGTACAACCAAAGGAATGGACTGTCATTTACTTAGATGGAGAAGGGTGTGAAAATTAATAAAGGGAAACCTCACTAAAATGGAGTTGGGATGGGGCACCTGGGTGGCTCAGTGGGTTAAGCCTCTGCCTTTGGATCAGGTCATGATCTCAGGGTCCTGGAATGGAGCCCCACATGGGGCTCTCTGCTCATCCCAGAGCCTACTTCCCCCCACCCCAGCCTCTCTGCCTACCTGTGATCTCTGTCAAATAAATAAATTTAAAAAAAAAAAAAAAAAAAATCTTTAAAATGGAGTTGGGAGGCCAGAAGAGGGAGCTCTTGTGCCATACCACTCATCAATAACTGGAAGAATTACCTATTACCCTGACAGAAAAACACGTAACAGGAAAGAATTATCAATTACAGGTCCCAATAGGAAAAGATGTACAGCATATCTCCTATATGAAACTATGCCAACAATTCAGCCAATAAGAAACCCTCATCACTGGGGTGCTTGGGTGGCTCAGTGGGTCAAAGCCTCTGCTTTCTGCTCAGGTCAAGATCTCAGGGTCCTTTGAGCCCTGCACCAGCTCTCTGCTCAGCAGGGAGTGTGCTTCCCCACCTCTCTCTACCTGCCTCTCTGCTTACTTGTGATCTCTGTCTGTCAAATAAATAAATAAATAAAATCTTGGTGTCGGGGTGGGGGACCTCATCGCCCTGAATTCTTGCTTTTCTCCAATGGACTTCTGTTTAAAAAAAAAAAAAAAAAAAAAAAAAACCCACTTCCTCCTTCATCTCCATAAAATAATGTTCCTCTTTTCTAAGACGAGCCTAAAGTTTTTGCTAAACCTTGTTTCTCCTGAATTGCAATTCTCTGCTATTCCCAAATAAATTCACTTTTGTGGTAAAATAACTGACTTACATTTTTAAAGTCAAAAAAGGGTATGTGCAGGCTGGCAGGAAAAAAAAAATCAAGAATTTGATTTTGGACATGCTAAATTTGACATGCCTATTAGCCGTCCAAATAGAGGTGTACAGTTAGCAACTGCACAGAAGACACTAGAATTCTGAGGAGAGCTACAGAGACATGAATTGATTGGTCGGTAGTATCTAGGGCTACAAGATTGGATGACATCACACAGAAAAGCAACTTTCATACCTTCTGATGTCAACCCAGGATACAAAATACATTTTTCATACTGAACAAACACATGTCGATAACTTAAAAGTTTCAAAAAGCAAATCTACGATGACTTAAAAGTTTCAAAAAGCAAACCTACCCTCTATAATTCACTATTTCCTTTCCTTTCCACTTTATTCTGTTCTATTTTTTTAAAACTTCTCCCAACTCAACTGATTTGACAGAGTAACAGAACAGTATGGTATTACAGTTTGAAAATCACTGAAAGTTGCTGACCAAGGACATGAATTGCATAATTGCAGGGGAAATTAAAGATCCAAAGGCTGCTCATGTAGCACTTTGGAGATGGGGAGACTAGCCAAGAAAACAGCAGTAACAGCTTAAGTTAAGAGGAGAAAAATGAAATAGAGTTCTAAAGGCTAAGTGAAGAAAACTTTCTAGGGAGAAGGAAGTGCCTCAGTGTGTCATTTCATTTGCTGCTGAGAAGTTGAGTAAAATGAGAAGTGACCTTTGGATTTAGCAATTGAGAGATCTTTGAGAACTTGAGAACAGAGCAATTAAGATAAAGTGGTAGGGATACAAGCCATATTGCAGAGATAGAATATGGTGACAGGAAGCAGATTTCCTTTTGCTGCAAAGACAAACAGGGGAAGGGAACAACAGCAGGCCAGAGATGTGGGGGTTAGGTATTTTGTTTAAATATTTATACACTAATATAGAAGTGGTTCAGTGATGAGAAAATATCAATGCAGGAGAGTGACAAACATAGGAAGGAAATCCTTGAGTTAGCTGGAAGGGTCATCCATAGATAGATGAGCAAGGGGAGTGGAAAGGCACAGATACAGTTTGGTATGTTTGTTGTTAGATGCATATAGAATTTCTTTTCCAGGGTGCCTGGGTCACTCGATCAGTTAAGCATCTGACTCAATTTCAGCTCCGGTCATGATCTCAGAGTCCTGGGATTGGGGCCCCATGTGGGGTTTTTCACTCAGTATGGAGTCAGTATAGAGTTGACTCACTATGGAGTCAAAAAAAATTTTTTTCTTTTCCAATTGTTCCCAGTTTAATAAAATAAGAAGTTGAGAGTGAAGACAGGGAGCGGGGTGTTGGTGGTTTGAGAAGAGGATAAAAACCATCCAGGAGTGCCACATCCCAGCCCAGCCTTATGAATTCCTATGAATGATGATATGATGATAATGATGATGATTATCTGCCTCCTGGTTTTCATCGTTGCCTCCTCCAATGTTTTTCTACACAGTCACCAAACTGATTTTTTAAAACTTAAGTCCAATTATGTAAACCTCCAATATCATCCCAATTCAGATTAAATCCAAAGTTCATACCTATCAAGTCTTTCATAATGTAGTTCCTTATTTCCTGTTTTCCCCCTTACTTGCTTTGTTCTAGCTGCCAGACTTCCTTGCTATTTCTTGGTTTCCTCAGGCTTAGAACACTTCCCCCATTTCCTCTCTTCCTTTGTGACTTTACATAAATGTAACTTTCTCATAGTGGAGGTCTCAGACCACCCTTTCTAAAACAGCTCCTATCTGTGTCACTCTATTGTGTTTGGCTTTTGTTCTTAGCCCTTAATACCATTTGTGGCAGACATTCACAACTCATTGAATATCCATTCCCCACCACCCCCCTAACTCTGGCAATTGGGTAAAGCCATATGACTAGCTCTAACCAATGGGTTGTGAGCAGAATGTATATACACTTCTACACAAAGTCAATGAAAAGACAATGGGCAACCCTCTAGCCCTCTCTCCCCTGCTGCAGCAACCCTAAAGAATACACGTTACATTGGCAAAATCATACAATGGAATTAGCCTGAATTGCCTCATCAGGTAGCTACCCTGGGAAGTTGCTTGGCTCACTGAATTTTGCATGGATGAGGAATAAAAGTTAATCTGTTAGTTACCACAGCAATATATAGAATCTATTATGGTCTGAATTGTGTCTCCCCAAAATTTATACATTGAACCCCTAACCTCTGGAGGCCAATGTGAGGTGGTCCTGGCCAGCTATCAGGAAGTTAGAGACTTGTCCTGGCAGCACTCCGCAAGAAGCCAGATCAAACCAGACAGATCCAAGATGGAGGATACCGTGACAGGAAACCTCTGACCAAATTAGGAAGAAAAAGCACAAAACTCAGCTTCTTGCCCCCAAGTAATAACTATTCTGCTCCCTAGTTAACAACCATCTATAAAAGATAGAAACCCAAGACACAAAATAATGGAAAAAACATTCCATGCTCATAGATTGGAAGAATAAACATTGTTAAAATGTCTATGCTGCCCAGAGCAATCTACACTTTCGATGCCATCCTGATCAAAATACTATCGGCATTTTTCAAAGTGCTGAAACAAACAATCCTAAAATTTGTATGGAACCAGAAAAGACCCCGAATCACTAAGGAAATGTTGAAAAAGAAAAAACTGGGGGCATCATGTTGCCTGATTTCAAGCTATATTACAAAGCTATGATCTCCAAGATAGCATGGTACTGGCACAAACACAGAGACATAGATCAGTGGAACAGAGTAGAGAGTCCAAATATGGACCTGCAACTCTGTGGTCAAATAATCTTCGACAAAGCAGGAAAAAATATACAGTGGGAAAAAAGACAGTCTCTTCAATAATTGTTGCTGGGAAAATTGGACAGCCACATTCAGATGAATGAAACTGACCATTCTCTTAAACCATACACAAAGATAAACTCAAAATGGATGAAAGACCTCAGTGTGAGACAGGAATCCATCAAAATCCTAGGAGAACATAGGCAGTAACCTCTTTTGACATCGGTCTCAGGAACTTCTTTCCAGACATGTCTCCAAAAGCATGGGAAACAAAAGTGAAAATGAACTTTTGGGACTTCATCAAGATAAAAAGCTTTTGCACAGCAAAGGAAGCAGTCAACAAGACAAAGAGGCAACCTATGGAATGGGAGAAGATATTTGTAAATGACACTACAGACAAAAGGCTGACATACAAGATCTATAAAGAACTTCTCAAACTCAACACCCAAAAAACAGATAATCAAGTCAAAAAATGGACAGAAGGGGTGCCTGGGTGGCTCAGTTGGTTAAGTGGCTGCCTTCGGTCATGATCCCAGCGTCCTGGAATCAAGTCCCACATCCGGCTCCTTGCTCGGCAAGGAAGCTGCTTCTCCCTCTGCCTCTGCCTGCCTCTTGGCCTACTTGTGATCTCTCTCTCTCTCTGAAAAATAAATAAATAAAATTTTTTAAAAAAGTGGACAGAAGACATGAACACACACTTCTCCAATGCATACAAATGGCGAGCAAACACATGAAAAAAATGTTCATCATTAGCCATCATGGAAATTCAAATCAAAACCACATTGAGATACCACCTTACACCAGTTAGAATGGCAAAAATTAACAAGGCAAGAAACAACAAATGTTGGAGAGGATGTGGAGAAAGGGGAACTCTCTTACACTGTTGGTGGGAATGCAAGTTGGAGCAGCCACTTTGGGAAGCAGTGTGGAGGTTCCTCAAAAAATTAAAAATAGAGCTACTCTATGACCTAGAAATTGCACTACTGGGTATTTACCCCAAAGATACAGATATAGTGAAAAGAAGGGTCATATGTGTACCCCAATGACATAGCAGAAATGTCCACAAAGCCAAACTGCGGAAAGAGCCAAGATGCCCTTCAGCAGACAAATGGATAAAGAAGATATGGTCCATATATACAATGGAGTGTTACTCAGCCATCAGAAAAGATGAATACCCAACTTTTGGATCAACATGGATGGAACTGGAGGAGATTAGGAGACTTTCAAGCAGAGAAAGTCAATTATCATATGGTTTCACTTATTTGTGGAACATAAGAGATTGCACGGAGGACATTAGGAGAAGGAAGGGGGAAATTAAAGGGGTAGGCTCAGAGAGGAAGACAAACCATGAGAGACTATGGACTCCGGGAAACAAATTGAGGGTTTTAGAGGAGAAGCGGGTAGGGGATGGGTTAGCCTGGCAATGGGTATTAAGGAGGACATGTATTACATAGAGCACTGAATCATGGAACACTACATCAAAAACTAATGATATACTGTATGGTAACTAACATAATAAAGAGAGAGAGAGAGAGCTTGGGGGGGAGGGGCAGAAGAAGAGGGAACGAGAGTCACAAGCAGACTCTGAATCCCAATGCAAGGCTGGATCTTACAATCTTGAGATTAGGACCTGAGCTGAAATCAAGAGTCAGATGCTTAACTGACTGTGCCACCCAGGAGCTCCTGCTTTCAATTTTTAAGTCAACCCAAATACAAGGCAAAAAAGGCAATAATATCACTTAATATTACTAGGTCACTAAAAAGACTTAGCACATCCTTAAAGTTTTTTTTTTTAATCATTCAACAAATACTAAGGGCTTCTCTCTGCAATGCTTGGGAACAAGGATAGACAGACAGGAGGGCAATTCCTACTCTGATGGACTTGCCATCTTATGCAATTCAAATGATCACAGAAATATCAAAATAATATTGTGGTACATACCATGAAAGAAATGTATATGGTAGGAAGAGGAATGGTACTGACTTAGACAAGAATACATCAGGGAAGGCTTCTTTCAGGAAGTAATGACGAAGTACGCATCTGAAAAACCACTGGGTATTAAGGAGAAAGAAACAGGCTGGGAATACTAAAAGAAAGTCAATGTGAGCAAATTTCAGAAAGCAGGGGGAAACCATGCAATTTGAGACTGGAGAAATTGGTGGGGGCTAAATCACAGGGGCCTTACTAGGAAGAATTATTAAGAATTTGGGTCTTGGGCGCCTGGGTGGCTCAGTGGGTTAAGCCGCTGCCTTCGGCTCAGGTCATGGTCTCAGGGTCCTGGGATCGAGTCCCGCATCGGGCTCTCTGCTCAGCAGGGAGCCTGCTTCCTCCTCTCTCTCTCTGCCTGCCTCTCTGCCTACTTGTAATCTCTCTGTGTCAAACAAATAAATAAATAAATCTTTAAAAAAAAAAAAAAAAGAATTTGGGTCTTTATTCTAAGAACATAGAAGTCACTAATATATTTCAGGCACTGATGTGCTCAATTTTTGGTTCTCGAGTTCACAAGTGTAGAAAATGGGGTTATATAAAGGACACAGAAGTAACTCAAGAATCCCAGCTAGGGACATGGGGAGTTAGAGAGGAGAAGGGAGTTGGGGGAAATTGGAAGGGGAGGTGAACCATGAGAGACTATGGACTCTGAAAAACAATCTGAGGGTTTTGAAGGGGCAGGGGGTGGGAGGTCGGGGTACCAGGTGGTGGGTATTATAGAGGGCACGGATTGCATGGAGCACTGGGTGTGGTGCAAAAATAATGAATACTGTTATGCTGAAAATAAATAAAAAATAAATTAAAAAAAAAAAAAAAGAATCCCAGCTAGGAAGCTTAAGCAGTTACAACAGCTCAGGTGAAAGCTATGGTGATAGGGACAAGAGTAACTGCAGAGGAGTGAGTTAATTTGACATAAATACTCTAACTATAAAGAATTGACCAGTATGGACTAAATATATGTGTGTCCTTCAAATTGTTAAACCCTACCTGGTGTGGCTGTTTCTGGATTAAGGAAGTAACTGAGATGAAGTGAGGTCATAGAGTAGGGCCCTGGTCCCATAGGATTAGTGCTCTTGTAAAATAAGACACTGGAGAGTTCCATGTATGCACACACTGAAGAAAGGCCATGAGGATACAATGAGAAGGCAGCTCTCTGAAAGCCAGGGTAAGAGATCTTACCAGAAAACCACCCTGCTGGACAGACCTTGATCTGGGACTGCTAGCCTCCAGAACCATGGAAAATTAATTTCTGTTGTTTAAGCCACCCAGTCTATGGTATTTTGTTACAGCAACCTCAGCAGACTAATACACTAATAAAAATTGGGGAGTACAGAGGTAATGAGTTATCAGGTTAAATTCCTGATCTGTAATAATGGGGTGTCAAAAAATTATGTCTAAATATATTGGCTAGTGTTATGATAGTAACTACCAGAAAAACTAAAACAGAAACTTTTAAGAGGTGGGGGGAGGAGGTTGTCCATGGTGAAATTTCAACTTTGGTTTTTTATCCTTATGTATTTTTTAAAAAATCTTTAAAAATAATAAAAATCATTTTTCAAAAATCACTTTCATCAACCATTCTTAAAGTCTAACATAGTTTTCAAAGAAACATGAGATACCTTTATTCCTAAATTTCAGTCATTCACATCTACTGTTACGATGTTATACATACTCTTGCTTGTCAATTTTCAATCAACTTTTTTTTTAATATTTTAATGCAATGTCTTTTTTTTTTAAGATTTTATTTATTTATTTGACAGAGAGAAATCACAAGTAGATGGAGAGGCAGGCAGAGAGAGAGAGAGGGAAGCAGGCTCCCTGCTGAGCAGACAGCTGGATACAGGGCTCAATTCTAGGACCCTGAGATCATGACCTGAGCCGAAGGCAGCGGCTTAACCCACTGAGCCACCCAGGCGCCCCTCAACTTTTTTTTTGTATCAATTTATTTTCAACTTAAGCTACTTGAGTCATTTCATGATAAACATTAAAAGTATATAAATATTTTTTAAAATTTCATTCATGTGTCACTTAAAATCTTGTGTTTCAAGATAGGTACAGAGTTCATACTTTGGAAAACCCCACTAGAAAGGAGATTGGATTCTCTATCCTGATGGCTTAAAACCACATTAAACATACATCAGGAAATCAATTCCTGTATTCTGTTATAATTAAATCCTTCCACAGGTGAGAACACATGAAATTTTAAAACATCTAAGTATATAGTTGAAATTCTCATGTTAGAATGATTAAAAAGCACTAAACTTAACTTGAAAAATATTTATTAAACATTTTAACTTTTAATATTGCTAAAACCAAATACTTACTGTTTAAAAATAAAATTCAGAGAGGGTTCCTGGGTAGCTCAGTGGTTAAGCATTCAAATCTTAACTTCAGCTCAGGTCATGATCTCAGGGTCAAGAGGGAGCCCTGTGTAGGGCTCTAGGCTGGGTGTGGAGCCTGCTTGAGATTCTCTCTCTCCCTCTGCCCACCCCCTCAAAAAAAATAAAATCCAGAAACTGAATTTTATCACATAAAATTAGTTTAGTTATATAAAACAATATGAACACCTTGATTTTTGGTCACAATTAAGCTGTTCCATATAATTAATTTATTTAACTAATGTTTAATCTGGGTCTACATGCAAAGCACTCTGATAATTACTGGGGTTGGAAAGACAGATCTAAGATCTGCAAAATTATGATAACCTCTTTGTAAGAATTTAAAGCATAAAGAAATGCTTTCCAATGATATTATTTCTGGAACTTGACTGGTTTCTCTCTCAGTGACTTAAAAACTAGTATGACAAGGACCAAAAACTCACTTTTAACCATAATCTTTGATGGACTTAAAACAAGACTTATTTCTACATGGTCTTAGTTTAAAAAGCATAGTGCACTGGGGCGCCTGGGGTGGCTCAGTCATTGAGCGTCTGCCTTTGGCTCGGGTCGTGATCCCGGGGTCCTGGGATCGAGCCCCGCGTCGGGCTCTCTGCTCGGCGGGAAGCCTGCTTCTCCCATTCCCGCTCCACCTGCTTGCATTTCCTTTCTCGCTGTGTCTCTATCAAATAAATAAATAAAATCTTTTAAAAAAAAAAAAAAAAAGCATAGTGCACTGAGCATATATCAATACCCTAACCATTCATATTTATTGTAGAATATGTTTTGTCCTTTTACAGAAGCCTATCCATGCAATAGATTTTAAATGTCTAAAGTACATGTTGTCTTGTTAAGTGGGGGAGGAAAACTGAATTACTCAACACAAATGTAAGTATTTTCATTAGTTTGTATAGCTTGCCCTAAAAACCATCACCATCGGGGCATCTGGGTGGCTCAGTGGGTTAAGCCTCTGCCTTCAGCTCAGGTCATGATCCCAGGGTCCCGGGATCGAGCCCTACATCGGGGGCTCTGTTCAGCAGGGAGCCTGCTTCCTCCTCTCTCTCCCTGCCTGCCTCTCTGCCTACTTGTGATCTCTCTGTCAAATAAATAAATAAAATCTTAAAAACAAACAAACAAACAAACCATCATCATCAACCCCTAATTGTATCACTCCTCCACTAGTATCTTTCCCACTTGTAAATGTATTTCCTTCCTGACCAGGAGCATCTTGAAATGTCTTCAGAAGGATGAAGGCTCTTTATCCATTTAACATTCTATCTCTTTTTAAGAAGTAGCAGGAAGAGTAGAACTCTCCAGTTCATTCACCCCTTTGTGGAGAAAGAGACCCTGCAGAGCACCTAAATTAGCCTCAGGTACCATTGTAGATCCAACTTGGGTGGGGCTAGAGTTGCAAAATCTATTTGGGTTGCCTGCCACCTGTTTACCAGGGATCAGGATCTGATTCAACTAAGCTTTCATGAAAGGAATGAACTCTCAAAAGCTTATATTGGTTATATTGCTTACATCTGGGGAACAGGGCCCTTATATCCTAGAAGAATACCTTTATACGGATGGTCATTTTTTCCAATTAGAATAAACTAATGATTTATTTAATGAAATCATTGAGGGTATTATGCCAAGCAAAATCAGTCAATCAGAGAAAGACAAATATAGGATTTCACTCATGTAGAATTTAAGAAACAAAACAGATGAACATAGAAGAAGGGAAGGAAAAATAAGATAAAAACAGAGAGGGAGGCAAACCATAAGAGATGCTTAACTATAAACTATATATAAACTATTTATAAACTATAAACTGAGGGTTGCTGGAAGGGAGGTCATTGGGGGTTTGGGGTAACTGGGTGATGGGCATTAAGGAGGGCACGTGATGTGATAAGCACTGGGTATTACATGCAACTGATGATCACTAAATTCTACCTCTGAAACTAATAATATAGTATACATTAACTAAATTGAATTTAAATAAAAAAAATTTTTTTAAGTTATAAAAGAAAAATTTTGTAAATAATCAAATAATCAAACTTATAATGAAAATGAATATTTATTTGAATTTCTCCTGGTAATAGCACTCAACTTATAAGAAAAACAAATCAAGTTGTAAGATTTTGTTTTAAATGTAGCCATTTTTCAAAAAGTGAAAAGTTGGATTCCGTATTTAATGGCAACAACTGAGATCCTTTGTATTGTAAAACTACTCAAAAATACTACTCAAAAAGTAGTATTTTAAGAAATATATAGTATGATTAACATGATGTGTTTTATAGAATGGATACATATCTGAATGCCAATCTGAATATGGAAGAAATATACATGTGTTAAAATCACACTGAGAAACAAAATGTTCTTTTTTTATAAAAAGTAGCTTGAAATAAAAAGGAACTTGCTGGCAAACTCAATAAATTTTCACACATGGGATTTAAAAAAAAAAAAAAAAATCCCCACCCCCCGCCCCACACCCCTCAAAAAAGTGGTGGATGTGAGTAGAGCCGCTGCATGGCGGCACATTTCTGTACAATGTGGAAGCTGGTTACATGGTCAGTGATAACTTCCTAAAGTGCATCTTTTGAAGACTTGTCTATGAAATTGCAATATCAAATATAAAATAGTTAACACAAGACATGCAATAACAAAGCTAAATCATTATAAAGTTTTTAAAACTACTTTTTAAAACTTTCGATTCACCAAAGGATAAAGATGTCAAATACAGTAGTATTCTTTCTCCAACAGTATGCATTGTATGGTTTTGTCATTTGGCAAATCTTTTAGAGTCGAACAAAAATAATGCAGTCTGAACAATACTTCTTCTGTCATTGTAATACAATTCCTAGGCGCAGAGCAAGAGCTAGATTTTTGGAAGTTTGGGTGCATTAACCACAGGATTTGCCTCCTGTAAGTATCTCCTCCCTGCACTCTTGTAATCATAGGTGCAGCCGTGAGTTTCTGCATAGCGATGAGATGCACAGAAGTTGTTTCCACATCTAAAGCACAAAGAAAGTCCATGTGAATGGTCACATTTCTATAGAGGCTCATCTCTTTGGAAGATCAGAGCTTGATTTCAGGTATCCAACAGGAGCCCTCTGATTCTCTTAGCAATTTCCATCACTGACATTTCCCTTGTGTTCATAAACCAGCACAAGTACCCCAAAAAGAAAAAGTTAACTGTCCATGAATATGAGTTTGTAATAAAGAACCTATTATGAAATGAAACCGGATACAGATCTTTATGAAGCAGTAAAACTGCAAAAGCTGGCAAATATGTCTATCATTTCTCTTATCTAGTAAACCTGGGAGAACTGAATTTGTGAGAAATTCAGTCTCAAAAGAAAATCACATAAAACCTAATTATTAAAGGACTTTTAAATATTTCTAACAAATAAGATGAGCTATTTCTATTTGAATAAAAAGTACTCTGTAAAGTAGCAGCTCATTTTAATGCCTGCACTCAAACTAAGGGCAGATACTATCCTCAGAGCATATTAATCAATGCTAATGAGATAATTATGAGAAAACTCATTAATTTTTGTGAATGTATTATTCATGTTTTCAAATTAAACTGTACCATATAATAGTTAAATTAACAGTACAATAAATTTAGTCCCTTTTGTGTTCAATTTCAAATAGAATCTTGGAGGATGGGTTCTTCCAAAGTTATATTAAAAAAAAAAACAAGCATATCTATCATGTGACAAAGAAAGTCTATTCTCCCATTGATTTAAATCTCCTAACTTGAAGTAACAGGAGAGGATCTCATGATTTATAAACTCAGGAGCTGTCTACTTACTCTTCAGCCAATTAGGAGCTGAACTGAGGACTGCTATTTGAATATCATCTTAATGATGTTAATGAATAGCCAGTTTAAAGAGTGTTTTATACTGTATCCCTACACTGGGTCACCACAAAGAAAGCATCTCAGCTTTTCCAGCCAGCCAACCTGCCTGCATTCGTAGCTAGTAGCCAGTCCAGTTTTCTTCCCACAAAGGAAACAATGCTTTGTTGCTTTCTTCTTTGTCTGAATGGGGGCATTCACAGGTGGGAGGTGATGAGTACATTCTCCTGTTTAAAGAAAGGATACCCTGATTAATACAGGCACAGGATTTTAAATGTGAAATAGTATTAGGCAAAACATGAAACACATCCCTGTCACAGGAAACTTCCTTGCCATAAGAAATTAATTTGTGTTATTTTTATATACAAAATTATCTATAGAATCTACAAGTGAAGATCCAATAGAACTGTTATAGGTTTCTTCTGACTGAGACTTGTATTTTCAGGACTTCTGTACACACTGGCACGTTTCTGATTACTTCCAACGACAATTGGTAATTGTAAAGTATATCAAACTTTGACAGAGAATCAAAAGAAAATGTCTGGGTCAAAATCATCTTTATGAGGCCTCTGAAACAATGTAACCCTATTCTTTTACACCAAGAAGGAACATCAGAGTATCATGAAACTGGTCTTTTAGTCCTGATTACCATTGAAATTATATTCATCAAACTACAAGTAAGTTATTTATTCTTTTTTTTTTTTAAAGGTTTTATTCATCTGAGAGAGAAAGACAGGGAGAGCACAAGCAGAAGGAGAGGCGGCACAGAGAAGCAGACTCCCCGGACTCCCCAGTCTCCTGGCTGAGCTGGCAGGTTAATGGGCTTGATCGCAGGACCTGGAGATCACAATCTGAGCCAAAGGCAGTTGCTTAACCATCTAAGCCACCCAGGCGCCCCTATTTATTCTTTCAAAACTTCAATTTATTCATTTTTAAGACAATGTAACATGTATTTTTCTCCCTTAGGTTTCTAGGTGTTTTAAGGTCAACTCAGTTCTCACACGTAAAAAACATTCTGAAAAATTTTAATGTTATAATTATATTAAATATCCCATAATCAACAGTGATTAATATGGTACACTGCTCAATTTCACAGTACTACTACCTTCCCAAAAAATATTTACTAAATTTTGTACTATTGTAACAACTTGATTTTTTAAAAAAGATTTTATTTATTTATTTGACAGAGAGAAACACAGCGAGAGGGGAAACACAAGTAGGGGGAGTGGGAGATGGAGAAGCAGTCTTCCCACCAGGTAGGGAGCCTAGTGTGGAGTTCGATCCCAGGACTCTGGGATCAGGATCTGAGCCGAAGGCAGATGCTTAATGACTGAGCCACCCAGGTGCCCCATAACTTGATTTTTTAACTTAAAAAAAAACAAAAAACAAAAAACAATTGCATTGATGTGGATGGAACTGGAGGGGATTCTGCTAAGTGAAATAAGTCAAGCAGGGAAAGACAATTATCATATGGTTTCATGTAGAACATAAGGAATAGTGTGGATGACCACAGGGGAAGGGAGGGATAACTGAATGGGAAGAAATCAGAGAGGGAGATAAACCATAGGAGACTCTGAACTCCGGGAAACGAACTGAGGGTTACAGAAGGGACAGGGGTTGGGGGAAGAGGTAACAGGGTAATGGTATTGAGAAGGGCATGTGTGGTGATGGGCACTGGGTGTTATACACAACTAATGAACCACAGAACACTATACCAAAAGCTAATGATGTATTGTATGTCGGCTAATTGAACATAATTTTTAAAAAAGCACATGTCATCACATAAGAAATAATTAAATCAGGGGTGTCTGGGTGGATCAGTTGGTTAAGCCTTTGACTCAGGTCATGATCTCAGTGTCCTGGGATCAAGTCCCACATCAGGATCTCTGCTCAATGTGGAGTCTGCTTCAAATTCTTTCTCCCTCCCCACCTGTCCCACCGTCCCTTCTCTCATTGTCTCCAAAATAAATAAATATAATCTTTAAAAAGAAATAAAAAGAAAAGAAAAGAAATAATTAAATCTTTATTTTTAACTTTCATTTTTTCAGTGTTCCAAGATTGTTTATGCATCACATCCAGTGCTCCATGCAATACGTGCCCTCCTTAATACCCACCACCAGGCTCACCCAACCCTCCAACCCTTTCCTTCCAAAACCTGTTTGTTTCTCAGTGTCCACAGTCTCTCATCGTTCGTCTCCCCCACTGATTTCCCCCAACGCCCTTCTCTCCATCTCCCAATGTCCTCCATATTATTCCTTATATTCCACAAGTGAAACCATGAGATAACTGACTCTCTCTGCTTGACTTATTTCACTCAGCATAATCTCCTCCAGTCCCGTCCATGTTGATGCAAAAGTTGGGTATTCATCCTTTCTGATGGAGGCAAAATACTCCATTGAATATATGGACCATATCTTCTTTATCCATTTGCCTGTTGAAGGGCATCTTGGCTCTTTCCACAGTTTGGTGACTGTGGCCGTTGCTGCTATGAACACTGGCCCTTCTTTTTACTACATCTGTATCGTTGGAGTAAATACCCAGTAGTGCAATTGCAGAGTGCTAGGGTAGCTCTATTTTTAATTTCTTTCTTTTATTTTATTTTTAATTTCTTAAGGAACTTCCACACTGTTTTCCAAAGTGGCTGCACCAACTTGCATTCAATTTCTTTTCATTACTAAGTGAAATACTCTTACAACTGAGCAAAATTCCAACAAACCTGACTCAAGCATACAGGCTCAAAGTCACTGCCCACAGTTGTTAACAATAGCAGTACAAGCACACTGTGCCTTGTGGCACTAAAAGGCCAAGAAGCAAGAAACAAACAAAGAAAACAAAAACAAGGGGGAAAGGGGCGCCTGGGTGGCTCAGTGGGTTGGGCCGCTGCCTTCGGCTCAGGTCATGATCTCAGAGTCCTGGGATCGAGTCCCGCATCGGGCTCTCTGCTCGGCAGAGAGCCTGCTTCCCTCTCTCTCTCTCTGGCTGCCTCTCTGTCTACTTGTGATTTCTCTCTGTCAAATTAATAAATAAAATCTTTAAAAAAAAAAAAAACAAGGGGGAAAGAATGA
The DNA here is from genome assembly GCF_030435805.1 of Mustela lutreola. Lineage (NCBI taxonomy): Eukaryota > Metazoa > Chordata > Mammalia > Carnivora > Mustelidae > Mustela > Mustela lutreola. The sequence goes on from NC_081293.1 coordinate 39,451,687, forward strand.
GAAGAAAAATGATAGTCTCAATGGTACTGGTACCTATTCACTACTGAAGGAGGTTTGGAAGGCCTGGGCTAAATGTTTATATGGCATTGAAAATCCTTCAAGCGTTCAAAAAATTGTAATTACAATGAATTGGTGCTATACCTTTTGCCACCCAGATTGGGGACTGGATATATAAACCCAGGAAAATTAAGTCAGCTTTATTACCAGCCTGAAATACTTTCCTAGATCTTGCCTAAAATTATACACAAAATTGGACACTAACTGAATGACTCCTTATGGTAGAAACAAAACTGAAAACAAAGTGAATGGCTCCCAATAGTGCCATGATGCTAACTCAGCTAATAAACACTTTCTTCTTCAAGTACACTTAGAGTTATTATCAAGAAGAAGGTGATGGGGTACTTTCCACTTCTTAAAAAATGAAAGTAAGATAAGCATTTGCAAAGGACACACAGAAGAGGCATATAGTACCAGATAGCCTCTGAAACTTATCTAATTGCAATTATCTTTGAAATTCAGGTTTAGAATATCCTTCTAATAATTTAGATAATAATTTGGTTCAGTGTAGTCGTATTTTCATTTTTTTTCTTTCCTTGGAATTGCTTTACTTAATGTTTCCCAAACTGTTTTCATTCAAGAACTTTTGTGAATGTGCAGAAACATACAACACAGTAGTGACAAGAATGAGTTTGCAGGAACACAAATGCAGTCTTCTTCTATGAGAGTAGTTTCCATATATGCTTCTATCTTTTTACATAAATAAAACTTTTTAAATAAATCTTTTATTTTAAAAAATATTTTATTTATTTATTTTTCAAAGAGAGAGAGAGCACTATTTTTCAGAGAGAGAGCAAGCACAAGCGGGGGCCAGAGGCAGGGAGAGGGAGAAGCAGAGAGAAGTCCCTGATACAGTACTCGATCCCAGGGCCCAGGGATCACGACCTGAGCCAAAGGCAGACACTTAGTTGACTGGGCCATCAGGCATCCTTAAATAAATGTTCTAAATAAAACAATTTATAAGTCATCTATTCCATGACAGGATTGATCACTAGTATACATGTTTCCTACTATTTTTTACAGTGCCATCCAGTATGATATCCAGTGATATCCAGTATGATATCTTTCTGACTTCCAGAGCCATTTTCTGTCATTTACCACATCATACCCACTCTTCAATGAAGCACCAGACCCACTCATAGGTGAAATCTCTTCTAAAATACTCGATTCCACCTTGTCAACCCAGAAAAACTCCACTCATCTTGTAAGAACATATCATCAATTATCAATTCCTCTCTGAAGCCTTCTCTCATGTGCATTGGACATATGAATAAAGAAAATAGAGTAATATAGTAATTCCAATGTGAAAAGTTGCTTTTCAAAACAAGGTTAAAGTTATTTAGAATAACTCACTTGTTTGGTATTTCCTAGCCTAATAACTGATCTAAGACAATGATCTATAAAAATTTACCCAACAGAAAAGATAGCCAACAAAGTAATAAGAGTAGTGTTCTGGATGCCAGTTCTGGATGCTAGTAGGCAGTAATCTCTGCCTAAAAATGATGACTACACGGTGGATAAGATTTCCAAGGGAGACCCTGTAAGTTAAAAGCAAAGAAAACCAATGGAAGAACTTAGCAAATCAATTAAATAAAACTTATATCAAACTCTCACAGACTCAAGGAAATTCAGGATGATACAGTTATTACTGAAATGAAATGGCAGTAAGTTACACAGCTCTGTTCAGGTGATGATAACTGCAGGTAGCAGTTGATGGCTTGACTTAAATGAAATCAACCAAAAGAGTATATACCTGGAGATAAGCAAAAGGCTGGTAAAACAAGTCAAAAAAGAAACTCAGGTTTAAAAAAATGAAACAGGGACGCCTGGGTGGCTCAGTTGGTTAAGCAGCTGCCTTCGGCTCAGGTCATGATCCCAGCGTCCTGGGATCGAGTCCCACATCGGGCTCCTTGCTCGGCAGGGAGCCTGCTTCTCCCTCTGCCTCTAGCCTGCCACTCTGTCTGCCTGTGCTTGCACTCTGTATCTCTCTCTCTCTCTAACAAATAAATAAAAAAAAAAAAAAAAAAAAAAAATCTTTAAAAAAAAAAAAAAAATGAAACAAAACAAAAATCTACAACAATACGATAGCCCAGAATTAAAAAAAGAAGAAGAAATTTTAAAAAAGAGAAACAAAGGAAAAGAAACAAACTATTTCAAGAAGGGGGGCCACAACAATCAAACAAGATAAGGATACAGAAGTATCCACTGGATTTGAAACTGTGGACATCTTTGGTGACCTCAGCAACAGCAACTTCAGAAGAAGAGTGAGAAGAAAAGAGAAGTACCACCAAAGGCCAAATTAGAATTAAACATAGATATATTACACATTGTGGTACTGCATAAATAAAGGCAATAAAGAACCCAGAAAAAAAAAAAAAAAAAAGAACCCAGAAAGAAACCTTCACATATAGAGTCAAATGATTTTTGACAAGAACTCCGATGGCCATTCAATGGGGAGAGTATGGTCTTTTTAATAAATGTCACTGGAAAAACTGGATATACACATGAGAAAGAATAAAGCTGGACCCTGACATTACACCATATACAAAAATATATACATTAAGGAGTTAATTCAAAGTGTATCAAAGACCGACCTATAAGACCTAAAACTATAAAACTCCTAGAAAATATAGGGGGAAAGCTTCATAACAGTGAATTTGGCAATAATTTATTTTTTATTTTATTTTTTAGATTTTATTTGACACAGAGAGAGAGAAGGAGAGAAAGAGAGAACGCACAGAAGCAGGGAGAGTCACAGGCAGAGAGACAGGGAGAAGCAGGCTCTCCGCTGAGCAGAGTCCGAGGTGGGGATTGGTCTCAGGACTCTGGGATCTGAGCTGAAGGCAGGTGCTTAACTGACTGAGCCACCCAAGCACCCCTAATTTGTCAATGAGTTACTGGACACAACATCTAAGTCAGAGGCACCAAAGGGGAAAAAAAAAAACAGTAAAGCCGGACTTCATGAAGATTAAAAACTATTGTCCATCAAAAGACACTGTCAGGGGGGCGCCTAGGTGGCTCAGTGGGATAAAGCCTCTGCCTTCGGCTCAGGTCATGATCCCAGGGACCTGGGATCGAGCCCCACATCTGGCTCTCTGCTCTGCGGGGAGCCTGCTTCCTCCTCTCTCTCTCTCTCTCTCTCTCTCTGCCTGCCTCTCTGCCTACTTGTGATCTCTGTCTGTCAAATAAATAAATAAAATCTTAAAAAAAAAAAAAAAAGACACTGTCAGGGACACCTGGGTGGCTCAGTCAGTTAAGCACCTGCCTTTGGCTCAGGTCATGATCCCAGAATACCAGGATGGAGCTGGGCTTCGGGCACCCTGCTCAGTAGGGAGTCTGCTTCTCCGTCTCCCTCTGCCCTTCACCCTGCTCACACTCTCTCTTTCTCACTCTTTCTTTCAAATAAATAAATAAATAAATAAAATCTTAAAATAAGAAAAAAAGACACTGTCAGAGTAAAATGGCAACCTACAGAACAGAAGAAAATCTTTGCCAATTATATATCTGATAAGGGATCGGTATCCAGAATATATGAAGAATATCTAAAACTCAGCAACAACAAAAAATCCCTAAAACAACCCAATTTAAAATTGGGCAAAACATCTGACAGACATTTCCCCAAAGATGTACAAATAGCTAAGCTCAAAAAAATATATACCTAACGTCACTAATCATCAGGGATGTGAAAAACCACAAGGAGATACTACCTTATACCTACTAGGAGGTCCATTATCGAAAAACACACACACAAACAAAAATCCAGAAGATAAGAAGTGTTCTTATGAATATGGAGAAACTGGAATTTGCACACTGTTAGTGGTAATGTAAAATAGTGCAGCCACGATGGAAAACTGTATGGCAATTCCTCAAAAAATTAAAAATGCAATCACCATATGAGCCAGCAATTCTACTTCCAAGTACATACTCAAAAGAATTAAAAAGAGGGTCTCAAAGATGCCCTTCAATGGACGAATGGATAACGAAGATGTGGTCCATATACACTATGGAGTATTATGCCTCCATTAGAAAGGATGAATACACAACTTTCGTATCAACATGGACAGAAATGGAAGAGATTATGCTGAGTGAGATAAGTCAAACAGAGAGTCAATTATCATATGGTTTCACTTATTTGTGGAGCATAACAAATATCATGGAGGACAAGGGGTGTTAGAGAGGAGAAGGGAGTTGGGGTAAATTGGAAGGGGAGGTGAACCATAAGAGACTATGGACTCTGAAAAACAACCTGAGGGGTTTGAAGGGGCGGGGGGTGGGGGGAGGTTGGGGGAGCCAGGTGGTGGGTATTGGAGAGGGCACGGATTGCATGGAGCACTGGGTGTGGTGCAAAACCAATAAATTGTTACACTGAAAAGAAATTAAAAAAAAAAAAAAGAAATTATGTTTGCTTCATTGTATTGCCTTTGCTCCTTTGTCTAAGATCAGGGGAAAAAAAAGGAGGGTCTCAAAGACATCTATGGGCAACCATGTTCGTAACAGCCTTCTTCACAAGAGCTAAAATGTGGAAGCAACACAGGTCTCCAGCAACACAGGTCTCCATCTAGAGATACACGGATAAGCAAAATGCTGTATATATACACACAATGGAGTATTATTTGCCTTAAAATGTATGGAAATTCTAACACACACTACAACACAGATGAACCCTGCTAAATGAAGTAAGCCAGACACAAAAAGACAAATGCTATATGGTTCCACTTATATTAGACGCTTAAAGCAATTAAAATTATTCAGAGAGAAAGTAGAATGGTGGCTACTAGAGGCTGGGGTGAGGGGAAAACGAGAAGTTAGTGTTCAATGGATACAGAGTTTCAGTTTTTTCAAGATAAAGAGTTCTGGAAATGGATTCTCCAACAATGTGAATGTGTGACTGTACTTAACGTCACTGGGTTATATGCTTAAAAATGGTTAAGATGGGGGCGCCTGGGTGGCTCAGTGGGTTAAGCCGCTGCCTTCGGCTCAGGTCATGATCTCAGGGTCCTGGGATCGAGTCCCACATCGGGCTCTCTGCTCAGCAGGGAGCCTGTTTCCTCCTCTCTCTCTCTGCCTGCCTCTCTGCCTACTTGTGATCTCTCTCTGTCAAATAAATAAATAAAATCTTTAAAAAAAAAAATAATATAAAAAAAAATGGTTAAGATGGTAAATTTTATGTTATGTATATCTTACCACAATGCAAAATTGAAAAAAGTATATATATTAAGACTTTAAAACTTTGGGTCTCACACAGCAGTGAAAAACAAACCCTAAGTATCTCTTTAAAGGCATAAAACTCATGTGATAACCATAATATATATTATATTGGTTGTCAGATCTGTTTTACAGACTTTTATAAAGTATCCTTGAGAACTCCTCAAGGGACTACAAAAGTGGTACATCTTTGGTAATGAGTTCCCACCTCTAGTCTGGGTATTAAACCATAAAAGATGAGAAAACAACAGCTGCCCTGGAAATAAGGATGGGCCAGTGCACTTTTTTTTAAATTTATTTTTTATTTTCAGCATAACAGTATTCATTATTTTTGCACCACACCCAGTGCTCCATGCAATCCGTGCCCTCTATAATACCCACCAGGTGGGCCAGTGCACTTTTAAGGTGTTCCTGAAAGAAGGAAGTGCTAATGTTATAGTCACTTCTGCTACTGTGCTTTGGAAAGGGCTGGCTCAAGGACTGTCCTTTCCTTTTACCCAGAAATAATCTGATTCATGAAAAGGAGATCTTAATAAAGCCATCCTTGATATTGGATCATGATATTAAGACACACCTCTCTAGGATACTTTCACAAAACCCACCCAGCAGCCCAGAATGGCTGTAGAGTGGCCAGTAACTGAGAGGGCTGGGAACTACATGTTAGTTCTTCATTCTTCTTGTCTTTTCACATGGACCATATTTTTTCCCAGGCAACAGAGAACTCAATTCCAATTTTTGCCTTATTCTTCAAATATGTCCTACAGTGAGTTTTCATAAGCATTTTCTTAAGTGGAAAAAAGTTTAGGGAGAGTTTACTCCATACATACCACAAAGAATGTTCTTCTTTTCTTATTTCTCTCTGAAAATACAACAGCATGCATAATGAAATCATTGTTAGGCTTATATTTTCAGAATTATCAGCAGCTTACCTACTCTTTTCCCTGCTGCTGTGTTATTTCCATTCATTCCAATACCACGGGGAGACTATAATTAAAACACAAAACATCTACAGTGGTAAGTTAATGAACAGAAGAAAAGATCACTAAACATGAAATACTTGTATTTTTTTAAGACTTTATTTAAATTCATGTTAGTTAACACTTAGTGTATTATTAGTTTCAGGGGTAGAATTTAGTGACTCATCAGTTGCATGTAACACCCAGTGCTCATTACATCCCGTGCCCTCCTTAATGTAGGGCACTTAATTACCCCATGCCCCTCCCATCTCCCTCTCCAGCAGTTTAAAGACTCCTCAGTTTAAAGACTCTTGTGGTTTTATTTTATCATGGAAATGCTATTAGGCTTTCATTTAATTAACATTTTAATTAAATTAATTTGGACTCTGTTTCTCCAATCGAGCAATATTGTACTTACTATTTTTCCTTAAGAGAATGAAATCTGATGGTATAAATAAAAGTTCTTATTTGGGAAAAATTAATAAAAATATTCAGCATAAACATATGTCATAAATTGTTTACACAGAATTATTTTCAAATTACAGCTCTCAATTTAGGACTAAAACATTTAAAATTCAAGTCAAATATATTTTCTACAAACTAGATAAACATTGTGAAAGAAACTTATGAAAAGAATTCATCCTTACACTTCCTTACTTACGTAAGCAAAAAAACAAATTTTAAATATGTTGAATGACTATAAAGATAACGAGTAGAACATACTGAAAGGCAAATACTTACTAGAAAAAAATCTGTAGGTTCTACCTGGGGAGAACTTTTCCTAAGATTTTCCTCCTGAAAATGCTGGAGGCTTGTAGACAGCCCGATTCCAGAGGTCCGAAGCCTGCCTGCTCCACGTGTGCTCTGTAAGCTATCTCTGCTTGCGCTCCGGGCCAGTGAAGCAAGAAAACCTATATTATTTACACAACCAACAGGCTCTTTGGAAGCCTTGTTAGCCATTTCTGTGATATCCCGAGCCTCAACTTTAGAAATAACATCAGATCTTTTCCCGGGTGAATCAACTTTAACAGCTCGAAAGCGAGTAGTCCTAGAGAAAGAAGAATCAGTTACATTTCGAACATCCAATGACCGAAGCACGTTTTGTGATGCAGAAGACTGGAGATTCCCAGACTCAAAACATTTGGACTGTCTCTGTGATTTCACCAGAGAATTATGGAGTGACATTGGTGTAGAACAGCGAAGAGGTGACAAGAGTCTATTCTTGTGAGGACTTAATTCACGGTGGTTGAGAACTGTAGTTTCTACTGATTCACCACTCAACATTCTTGCAACATGTTTAAGATGCTGCTCTGCAGCTTTCAACCCTTTATCATCATTAGTGAGTAAGAACTCTGGATTTACCTTCTGTGTGACTTCTAAGCCACTGCTCTGTTCATCAATGTTTCCTTCTCTAAATGTAGCAAATGAGCCCACTTCAGGCAGAAGTGATTCTTCAGTTACACCTTCTTCTGAAGTTGAAAATAAAACAGTGTCATCTTCATTATTAGATGACAAATTTCCTGAAAAGTGTTTTGTCCGCCTAGGCAGGGATGATCCAAGGTGGAGAACAGAATCAGCAAGCTCTTTGTCATTTTCCAATTCCATGTGGGGTATCTGAGGTGATAGTTTGATGCTACTATTGGAATGAGACAGTGTCTTACTCTCCCAGTTGTCATCTTCCTTAAGAAAATCACTAGTGATAGATGATAGGGGTCTATCGGCAAGGGGCAAAGTTGCCAAACTTGAAACTGCATTGTTGGAAGTTTCAGGTAGACATGCATTCCGAGGAGAAGGTAAACAAGACTGCCCAATGTGGGGGAGAACCCTTAACAATCTGTGGCGAGCAGCTGCCGTGGAACTACTAGAAGGTCGAGGAGCTATAGGTGGACGAGGTTTTACCTTGACAGCTTTTTTAGGCTAAAAAAAAGAGTGAATATATAATTTCTCACAGTCATTTTGTCTACCTATTAACAAAAACTAATGAAGGAAGAAAATGTTATTTATGCAACACTGGCATTTTGATAACCATAATTTGTCTTAAAAGATTAAAATTTTAAGCTTAGGACAGAAGAAATTTGCTCTCTTTCTTCACTGAGGAATGATTTCTTGAGAATGGTAAAGAAAACGAATTTTGTTTTATTTTCCTCACTACTGATTATTTGTCAGAGTTTTGCTGAGAAAAAAACTTACTGATTTATAGGAGATAGGATATCACCAATCTATTTTAGATCCCCAACAATTTTTCCTAGTAAGATGAACAGGTGTTGACTATATAGGCACTACAGAAAAGAGGTAACAGGTCTAAACTGCTATCCTCACAAAGGCCTGCTTGCAAGGTTGGCCCTTGGCTAGCTTCTAGGAACTTGTATTTCAAGAGCGTTCCCACCACCCTCACTGAAAAGTGCCTAACCTGTTGGTATAAGCAATATCATTTTTGCTAAATACCAGCTTTCCTTCTGGGAGTCTGGAATTTTGGTACATGTTAAGCAGAGGCTGTCTATATCAATGGCCCCTGATAAAACCCCTGGGCACAGAGTCTCTAATAGATAATATTCTACAGATGTGCTGAGACAACTCATTGATAGAGGAATAAAGCATACCCCATGAGACTCTTCTAGGAAAGGATTCTGGAAAGCTTGTCCTTGGTTTCCTCCAGATTTGAGTCATGAGCCTTTTCCCTTTGAAGATTTTACTTCATACCGTTTTGCTGCAATAAATCTTAACCATGAATGCAACTATATGCTAGTACTGTGAGTCTTCATAGCAAATGCTAGAACTGGGGAGTGGTCTAGAGGTCCTCCATACACTAAGTTCTAATGCAAGTATCATGACAATTCATGATGTTATGGATAAACTTAAAAATCAAGGATATCAAGCCTCAAGATATTGGCTGAAATGTGCATCAGGAAAGGATGGAACACCTGATGACCTAAACAACACTCCCAACCTAAAAATACAAGAAAAGCCAGATACTTCAGTGGACACCAGTTAAGGCAAGAAACAGAGGATCTAAAACTATAAAGAAAGAAGAACCTTGGAAAGAGATGCTGGCTCCTGCAGCTGCTTATACTCTAGGGGCACTGTCTTATCAAACTACAATTCTCTACTCAACAAAAATATGTTTCAGAAATAAAGGTGATGACTTCTGGGCTGTTGAGATTAATGGGTGGTTGCCTAAATCTGAATTTCTCCATGTGTCCTCCAAAAAACAATACAAATCAACAAGCAAATAAGCAAATAAAACAACCCATAACTCATGCCTTCATCAAAACCAGGTGACAGATAAAATTAACTTCAAATTACTTATAAGGAGAAAAATATCCAAATCTAGGAGACTCGTCTGCAAAGCTTATGCCTGTGCTGAGAGACAAGAAAATATGTTGAGCCAGAAAAGAAGGAAGAAAGGGAGTAAGACAGAGAGGGACAGAGGAAGGGAGAAAAGAGGGAGAGAAAGAGAGGGTGAGAGGAAGGAAAAGAAGAATGGAAGAAAAAGAGAGGTGTAGATAACCCAGGGCTGATGGAACAGCCATAAAATAAACCCTTAAAAGAGAAAATCCCACTTGATTATGAAAACACTGAAAAGAGGTTTAAGATCTAGGATATTAATATTTATTTATTTATTTATTTATTGTCAGAGAGAGTGAGAGAGGGAAGGAGGATGGGCAAGCACGAACAGGGGGAGCAGCAGGCAGAGGGAGAAGCAGGATCTTCACTAAGCAAGGAGCCCAATATGGCACTCCACCCCAGGACCCAGGGATCATGACCTGAGCCAAAGGCAGACGCTTAACTGACTGATCCACCCAGGCATCCCAAGATCTAGGATATTAAAACATGAGCTGCTGGGAAACCAAAGGCAAGTGACCTGAAACTGTTCAGAAATAAGGAGATAGCTTCAAGAAGACATGACTTCTGGGGGAAGTAGGGGTAAACTCAAAGTTCTCCATTGAGAACTTGTTAGCGAAGATAAAGAAGGCAGTAAAAAAAATAAAAGTAAGGATCCATAGACACAAAAGGGAGTTACCAAATCAGAAAACACAACAACCCAACCCTCCAATGAAAGAGTACTATTGATTTTTTAAAAACTGCATTTCACTATACCAAGAAAAGACGGTGCTCTTGAAATAAGAAACTTACTTTGCCCCACAAAAGCCTCAGTTTTGTCTATACACAATGATTAATATTCCTTTGGGTAAATAAAAATTATAGGCATATCTCATTTTATTATACTTTGCTTTAATGAACTTCACAGATATTGCACTCTTTACAAATTGAAGGTTTGTGGCAACCCCACATCAAGGAAGTCTATTGAAGACATTTTTCCAACAGCACTTGCTCATTTTATTTCTCTGGGTCACATTTTGATGATTCTCACAATATTTTAAACTTTTCCGTTATTATATTTATCGTGGCTATCTGTGATCAGTGATCTCTGATGTTACTGTAATTGTTTTAGGGTGCCACGAATCCCGCCCATACAAGATGGCAAACTTCACTGATGAATGTTGTGTGTGTTCTGACTGCTCCACCAACAGACCATTCCCCCAACTCTCCTCCACTCCTTAGGCCTCCCTATTCCCTGAGAAACAATAATACTGAAATTAGAACTACAATAGCCTTGAAGTGCTCAAGTGAAGGAAACAATTGTGCATCTCTCACTTTAAATCAAAAGCTAGAAATGATTAAGCTTAGTGAGGAAAGCATGTTGAAAGCTGAAAGAGGCTGAAAGCTAGGACTCTTACAAACAGCCAGACTGTAAATGTAAAGAAAAATTTCTTGAAGGAAACAAAAAGTGCTCTTCTAGTGGACTCAAATATGATAAGAAAGTGAAACAACCTTACTGCAAAAATGGAGAAAGTTTTAGTAGCCTGGATGGAAAATCAAACCAGCCACAAGATTCCCTTAAGCCAGAGTCTAATCCAAAGCAAGGCCCTAACTCTCTTCAAATCTATGATGGTTCAGAGGTAATGACAGTGCAGAAGGAAAGTCTGAAGCTAGTAGAGGTTTAAAGAAGCAGCTGTCTCCATAATATAAAAGTGCAAGGTGAAGCTGCAGTGCCGATGTAGAAGCGGCAGCAAGTTATCCAGCGATCTAACGAGAATACTTGCTGAAGGTGGCTAACCGAAACAGATTGGCAATGGAGACGAAGCAGCCTCATATGGAAGAAGATACCATCTAGGACTTTCATAGCTAGACACAGTTCTGTATAAAAGGAGACCAAGAAAACATTACAGCTAGATGCAATGCATGGTTCTTGACTGGATCCCAGATTGAAAATAGCAAAAAATCAAAACAAATAAAATCAAGTGCATTACTTGGACACTGAGGAACAGGAATGTAGCTGACATAATGTGTACCAAGGATAAATCATGTGTATGATAACTGAATTGTGGTTAGGCAAAAGACCCTTGTTCTTAAGCGAGAAATGCAAAATGAAGTACTTACAGGGAAATGATATCGGCAACTAACTCCCAGATAAATCAGGTGAAGAAACAAGGACAGAAAGCAATGTGTAAAAATGGTAATTGGTGAATCGAGGTACAGGTACATGGGTGTCTGCAGTACTGGTCCTATAACATTTCAGAAAGACTGAACATTTTTCAAAATACAAAAGATAAAATAGTTTTCTGACAAAAGTTGAAAGAATCCATTGTTAGGAACCCTAAATGAAAAAGACCTACTAAGAGAAATGATTCAGACAGAAGTAAAATAATCCTTGAAGGAAGCACATAATTGCAGAAAAGAGTAAAGAGCAACAGAAAAGCTTAATATGGGCGCCTGGGTGGCTCAGTGGGTTAGGCCGCTGCCTTCGGCTCAGGTCATGATCTCAGGGTCCTGGGATCGAGTCCCACATCGGGCTCTCTGCTCAGCAGGGAGCCTGCTTCCTCCTCTCTCTCTCTGCCTGCCTCTCTGCCTACTTGTGATCTCTCTCTGTCAAATAAATAAATAAATCTTTAAAAAAAAAAAAAAAAAAAAAAAGAAAAGCTTAATATGTGGGTAAATATGAGTAAAATATTGGCAATATAAAACAATTTGAGAAGTTCAAAATTTTTGTAAAATTAATATATGATAACAATGACACAAAAGATATTTGAATATATAAGTAGAGTTAGACTCCTAGAATTCTGTCATTAACAAGAAAGCAATAAACATCATTTTTATTGGAATTTAATAGTCAAGGTTGCACATTTTAAAGGATATATTTTTTTTAAATTTTTATTTATTTATTTGACAGAGAGAGATCGCAAGTAGGCAGAGAGGCAGGCAGAGAGAGAGAGGAGGAAGCAGGCTCCCTGCCGAGCAGAGAGCCGATGCGGGACTCGATCCCAGGACCCCGAGATCATGACCTGAGCCGAAGGCAGCGGCTTAACCCACTGAGCCACCTAGGCGCCCCGAGGTTGCACATTTTAATCTCCAGAGTAATCACCTGGAAAACCAGTGTTTAAGGATCCATAACCAAGAAAGTAATGCAGAACAAAAACCAAATAAGGAAAAAATAAACTAATCCAAAAAAGGACAAGAAGGAAAGAAAAAGAAACAAAACAGCTGATTAAGCAAAAACAAAGGTGATAAAAATCAAAATATATCAGTAATTACACTAAACTTTAAGTAAAATAAAAGTCTTAAGTTTGTCAGTTTAGGTTAAAAAGATAATATATTGTATGTCTACTATACTTCAATAAAAGATAAAATTAAAAAATAATAAAACTAACCACATACCAGTTAGAAGAAACAAATCCTAAATATAGGGACATGAAGAGATTGAAAGTAAGAGAAGAGAAAGAATATACAATAGAAACACCAACGGAAAGAAAGCTAGGATAGCTATGTTACTAGTGACAAAGTAGATTTTAGTAAAAGTGCATTACTAGAGATAAAACATTTTATAATAATACAAATGTTAGATACTACAATTCCTTGATATCACACAAATCTGTATTAGATCAAATGACAGTTTCAAAATACGCAAAATAAAAATAAAAGGAGACACACAAAGCTATAACAAAATAGGGAGACATTTTAAATAAACCTCTCTCAAAAATGGAGAGAAAACAGACCCCCTACAAAAACATTAGAAAGGATACAGAAGATCTGAACAACACAATAAACTTGATCTAATACATACATACAGAATATTACATATAGTGACTCATTACATAGTCTTTTCAAGGACACAAGTGGCACCAATATGCTTTGTCACAAATCAAACCTTAACTAATATCAAAGGCTTGAAATCATTAAGAGTATGTTCTCTGATGACAGTGAAAGTAAATGACAATAACAAAAATGTATAAATATTCCACATGTTGGAAACTAAGGCGGCCACTTATAAATAAGCCATAAGTCAAAAGTAATACAAAGATTTAATGTAATCTCTATCAAAATCCCAACTACATTTTTTTTTAAAGATTTTATTTATTTATTTGACAGAGAGAGATTACAAGCAGGCAGAGAGGCAGGTAGAGAGAGAGAGGAGGAAGCAGGCTCCCTGCTGAGCAGAGAGCCCGATGCGGGACTCGATCCCAGGACCCTGAGATCATGACCTGAGCCGAAGGCAGTGGCTTAACCCACTGAGCCACCCAGGCGCCCCCAACTACATTTTTTTCAAAACTAGAAAAATCTATGCTAAAACTCATATGGAACCTCAGGGAACGCCAAATAGCCATAACAAACTTAACAAAATTGTAGGTTTCTCACTTCCTGATTTCAAACTCATTACAAAGCAACACAGTAATCAAGAGTGTGCTACTCTCAAAAAATGAAACTAGACCAGTACCTTACACCATATACAAAAATAAATTCAAAATGAGGACTCCTGGATGGCTCTGTTGGTTAAGTACCTGTCTTCCGCTCTGGTCATGATTCCAGGGTCTCAGGATCAAGTCCCACATCAGGATCCTTGCTAGGCAAGAAGCCTGCTTCTCCCTCTGCCTGCTACTCCCTCTGCTTGTGCTCTCTCTTTCTCTCTCTGACAAATAAATAAAATTTTTAAAAATAAATAAGTAAATAATGGATTCAAACTTGAATTTAAGACCTGAAATTATAAAACTCCTAGAAGAAAACATAGGAAATAAGCTATTTGACAATGGTCTTAGCAATATTTTGGGGGGCCAGTCTCCTTAGGCAAGGGCAACAAAAGATAAAACAAACAAATGGGATTACATCAAACTAAAAAGCTTTTTTTACACAGTGAAGGAAAGCAACAAAACAAAAAGGCAACCTACTGAATGTGGAAAGATATTTGCAAATCATATATCTGATAGAGGTTAATATCTAAAATATGTAAAGAACTTACATAACTTAATATCGAACAACCAACCATCACATTAAAACATGGACAGAGGACTGGAATATACATTCTTCTGAAGAAGACAGACAGATGGCCAACAGGCACATGAGAAGATGCTCAGTATCACTAATCTTCGGGGAAAGGCAAATCCAGACTACAATGAGATGTCATTTCGTATCTGTCAAATTGGTTATTACCAGGAAAATTAAAATAACAAAGATTAGCAAGGATATACAGAAAAACGAACCCTCATATGTTTGGTGGGAATGCCAATTGGTACAGCCACTCTGGAAAACAGTAAGGAGGTTTCTCAAAAAATTAAAAATAGGAGACCCTGGGTGACTCATTTGCTTAAGTGTCTGACTCTTGATTTTGGCTCAGGTTATGATCTTGGGGTGAGCCCTCAACTGGGTTCTACACTCTGCCCCTCCCTCCACTCATGCTCTCTCTCAAGCAAATAAATAAATCTTTTAAAAAATTAAAAACAGAACTACCATACAGTACATCAAAATTCTACTTCTGGATATTGACCTGAAGAAAATAGAAACATCAAGAGAGAGAGATGTTTGCTCCTATGTTCAGTGTCACATTATTTACAAAAGCTAAGATATGGAAGAAACCAAGATGTGGTATATATATGCAATGAAATATTAGCCAAAAAAAGAATGAAATCTTGCCATTTGTAACAACATGTATAGACCTTGAAGGTATTAGCTTAAGTGGAATAAATCAGACAGAGAAAGACCACTTCCATATGATTTCACTTATACATGAAATCTAAAAAACAAAACAATCCAACAAAAGCAAATGGAGACAAACTCAAAGATAAAGGAAACAAACTGCTGGTTATCAGAATGGGGCAGGGCTGGGTGGGACAAAACAGGTAAAGAGGATTAAGAGATACAAACTTCCAGTTATAAAAGAAATGTCATGGTGATGTAATGTACAGCATAGGAAATATAGTTAATAATATTGTAATAACTTTGTGTGGTGACAGATGGTAACTAGTTGTATTCTGGGGATTATTTCATAATATATAAAAAGACTGAATCACTATGATGTATACCTAAAATTAACAGGATACTGTATGTCAATTATATTTCAATAGAAAAATAAAGTGTAGTATTTGCACAAAGACAGACACATCGACCAATGGAATGGAGTAGATAACCCAGAAATAAACCTTCACATATATGGTCAAATGACTTCCATCAAGACCACCAGGGGAAAAGACTGTTTCTTCAACAAATGGAACAGGGAAAACTGGATATCCACATACAAAAGAATGAAGCTGGAGTCTTACCTTATACCACATATAAAAAATAAGCTAAAATGTACCAAAGATCTAAATATAAGACTTAAATTTATAGAACTTTTAGGAAAAAATAGAAGGAAAAGCTTCATGACATTGGATTTGGCAATGATTTTTTGAATATGAAACCAAAGAAGTATGGGCAACAAAAGTAAAAATAGATAAACTGGACCACATCGAAATTTAAATTTTGGTGTATCAAAGGATACCACCATCAGAGTAAAAAGGCAACCTACAGGAGAAAATATTTGCAAATCATGTGTCTCCTAAGACTTTAATATCCAGAATATGTTTCTAAAGAATTCTTAAACCTCAATGACAAAAACAAATATCCTAATTCAAAAATGGACCAGAGACTTCAATAGACATCTCTCCAAAGAAGATATACAAATGGTCAACTAGCACATGAAAGGATGCTCAACATCACTAATTTTTAGAAAAATGCAAATCACCTGCAATGAGATATCAGTTCACACTAATCAGGATGACTACTCTTTAAAAATTAACAAAATAGCATCAAGTGTTGGTGTGAATATGGAAAAACTGAAAACTTGGTGTACCATCAGCAGATTGTAAGATGGCGCATACAACTACTTTAGAAAACAATATGGCAATTCCTCATAAAATTAACAATAGAATTACCATATGATCTTGCAATTCTGGGTATATATTTAAAGGATTGCTCCCAAAGAGATATTTATATACCCATGTTGCTAGCAGCAACATATGTGGTATAAGGTAAGACTTCCCAACAGACAGAAGGTGGAAGCAACACAAATCTCCATCAAGAGATGCATGGGTAGGGGCACCTGGGTGGCTCAGTGGGATAAGCCGCTGCCTTCGGCTCAGGTCATGATCTCGGGGTCCCGGGATCGAGTCCCGCATCGGGCTCTCTGCTCAGCAGGGAGCCTGCTTCCTCCTCTCTCTCTGCCTGCCTCTCTGCCTACTTGTGATCTCTCTCTGTCAAATAAATAAATAAAATCTTTAAAAAAAAAAAAAAAAAAAAAAGAGATGCATGGGTAAATAAAATATTATATATTTTTATACATACACACACACACACACACACACACACACACACACACACTCAACCTTAAAAATATGGAAATTATGGCATGTAACAACATGGATGAATTCTGAGAACATTACTAAATGAAATCATTCACAAAACAACAACAACAAAAAAACCATGATTCCATTTTATAGAAGGTATCTAGAGAGTCAAACTTAGAGAAACAGAAAGCAAAACTGTGGTTGCCAGGGACTGCAGGGGGAGCAGGGAAATGGGGAATTGTTTAATGAGTACAGAGTTTCAGTATGCATGATGAAAAAGTTCTAAAGATTGATTGTGAAACAGTATGAATGTACTTAACACCCTTTACATGTAAACTTAAAAATGATTAAGACAGTAAATTTTATGTACATTTTACCATAACTAAAAACAATTGTTAAAAAATGTTAATTATAAAATCTAGGTGGTAGATAAATGGGTATTCACTGTAAAATTCTTTCAATTTTGCTGTATGTTAGAAAAAAAAATTACAGACCAGTATCTTTGATAAACAAAAGTCCTAAATATAATATTAGCAAATAAAATATAAAGATATAAAAAGGAAAATTTGTCACAACTAGGAGTGGTTCATTCTAAGAACATAATAATGATTTCATACTAAAAAAGGTAATTCACATTATCAGAACATTTCTGTTCCATGCAAAATGATTTTTAATTTCTCTTTGGATTTCTTTGACCCACTGATTACTGAAAGTATGTTATTTCCAAAATATTAAACTTTCCATATATCTGTTACTGATTCTTAACTTTATCTCATTATAATAAGAGAGACTTCTTATATGATTTTAATCTTTTCAAATTTACTGGGACTCATTTAATAGCAAACAATATGATTTATCTTAGTAAATGTTCTGAGTGCCTGTAATGAGAATGTACATTCTGCTGTTTTCAGGTAGAGCATTCTGTAAATGTCAATTAGAACAAGTAGGTTGATAAGAGTTATTCATGTCTTCTTACATCCTTTCTGACTCACCAGCTTTTTCTATCAATTTTTTCAGAGTGTAAATGTAGAATAATTCTAAAATAACTGGATTTGTCAATTTCTCTTTGTCACCTTTGCTTTGTGTTTTATTAGATGCATAAACATTTAGATTGTGGGGAAAGAAATTTTTTTCAATAGAGCTAGGTCAATTGTTCTCCACTTGAAATTCTCTTTACCCTACTTCACATTACACTTTTTTAAGTTTTTTTTTTTTTTTTTAGAGGGGTTATAAATCTAAATGAGAAAGGAAAATTACAGAGCTTCCGCAAAACTGTCTGGCATAGTGACTAAAGCTACACATAAACCTACCTATGACACGTCCATTCCTAGGCTTATGCCCCAAAGAAAAGAGTGCATATGTCCACCAAAAACATATATAAGAAGGTTGAAAGCATCTTTACTGATGAAAGCCAAAGACTACAAACAACAGAACCTATCAAAAGGAGAGAAACAAACAGAAGGATCATCATACAATGCAATAGTACCTAGCAGTAAAAAAGAATGAAGTGATCCCCACAAAATGGATGATTTACAAAAGCATGATGTTGGGCAAAAGAGATCAGACCAAAAAAAAAAAAAAATAAGATATTTATTTATACAAAGTTCAACAAGTGGCAAAACTAATTTTTGGTGACAAGTGTAAGAATAGTAGTTATTTCTGGGAGTAGGGAAAGGTTATAAGGAAACCTGGTCCTATTTTAATCTGGGTTGTACCTACATGAGTGTATATAAAGGTAAAAATTCATCAAGCTGTACATTAAAGATCTATGAACCTTACTATATGTATATATTATATTTTAAGAAAGAAAAAGGGATTAATTATTAATAGAGTGAAAAGCAAAGTAACAGAGTAGTGTGTGTGTGTGTGTGTGTGTGTGTGTGTGTGTGTGTATGATAAAAAAATTTATATCCAGAATATAGGAAGACCAAAAAAAATCAATAAGCAAAAAACATACCACTGAAGAGAAAAATGCCCAAGAGATCTGAACAGGCATTTCACCCAATAAATACGAGAAAGGTGCTCAACCTCATCAGTCAGAGGAATTAAAACCACAATGTGAGGCCACTACACATCAACCAGATTGAGAAAAACAAGAAAGAAGAATCATACCAAATGCTGGTAAGACTATGTGAAAACCCTCTCTCATTCATTACTGGACGGAATGTAAACTGGTTCAATTACTTTGGAATCACTTTGGACAACTGACAGTATCTAGTACAGCTACACATAGGTATATTCCTTTCAAAGCCCAAATAGAGGAGATATCCATAATAAGCAAATATTAACAGAGCATTTTAAAAAGTAACTATTGAAAGATAAAGATTAGGTTATTTTTTATGATCTTTCTTACTAGAGCTATGAAATTTAAAAAAAACAATGAATTATTTTAAGTGCAGCATATCACAGTAAATAGTGGTGGCCTAAAAAAAAAAACAATTCATCGCCTTTAATATCTCAATAAATAACTGAGGCCAGAAACTTGAAATGAACAATATTTTATAAATAATCTGTTTGCACAGTTACCAATGCTGTAAGCCCTGCAGGGACAAAGTAGAGAAAAGCCTGGCCAAATGCCAACAGCTTCACCTTTTTGCTGAGATTCATGTTCTCCATCTTAGCCTTCAGCAGCTTCATCTTATTCATAGTTATTGAATTTTCAATTATCTGTTGTCCAGAAGGAGAAGGCTCAATTTCTTCATCTTCATCCATATACAAATTATACACAGAACCACCACTGCAAAGAAAGTAGTAATTACTGCTGAGATGCTTCTGAAACCTGCTCAATGACAAAATATTTATGTGCAGATGCTGCTAATGATAAAAGAATAAATCTTGCCAATGTAAATTCAAGGCAAATGTATTTCAAAAAATATATTTCTTAAAAGAAAAAAATCAATATGGACCAATAGCATGATGTAGCATTACTGACAATCTAGCACAGCTAAGCTTTTCTGAAGTCAGTGCACCACCACGGAAGGTCTTATGCCACCTACTACCTCACTCCCACAGAAGCAAAATCCATCTTCACAAAAATGCCCTGATTTCATTTTATCAGCCATGGCTGATAATTGTGAGACCTAGACCTAGGCTGATCAGAATTCCATTTAACATAATAAAAAATAAATTGACACAGAAGCCAGATTTTCATTCATCCTGAGAGGATTTTCACTAAAAGAGAACTTGCACAGGTATCATCAGAACATTATCTGTTCTTAAGAAACAAACAAAAAATAAAATAAAAATAACAAGATTTTTTTTCAGTGTTTGGAAACATAACCCCCTAGAACAGCATGTATTTTAAAATGAAAAAAGAAACCCCAGTCATGACACAAATTATTATATATGTAAAACATCTGAATTACTGATCAGTCTCCATGACATTTATTGATACCTTAACAGAATTCTTTGGAGCACCTTGTCTTTGACTTCATAATATAATGGCATTTATCACACTATCCTCATATTTAGATTTATACGTCTATCTTCCTTCCCACTCCCCCATATGTAAACAAGGTGAAAACGGATATTGGGCCTTACTCATATTCTTGTTCTCAGAGCCTGGCACAGTGCTTGATACATAGCCAATAAATATTTCTTGAACTGAATATAAACATGAATGAAGTTTCACTCCGCTTTTTCAGTAATAGTAAAAGGTAAAATGTTTGGGAAAAACATAAGTTCAACACATTTGTAGAATGACAAAGATTTTACATAGAGCAGACTAAGTATAAGACACCATATCTGATTAACTTACAGAAGAACTAAAGCATGTATCTCTGCTAAAGTATGAGGGTTGACAAAATTTCCTGTTTTACATGATTGTAGGAAATGGAAACAATGTAGGGTAACCTTAAATAATAAGGGTGTATTCCATAACACTTCTGAAGTGTGTACTACCACCACACAAAGGCAATGTGTGGACAGCCCCATTCTTAAAACTTTACATGGTGAAATGATGACATTTTGAAATCACAGATTACCTATTATAGCAGGTATGGGCATCAGAAGGAGTGATAGCAGGAACATGTCTCCATAATCAATTTAGTCCCTAGTGTTCGACTTGTGACCATCACCACTTCTACCTACTGTAGATGCCCTCCACAGTATGGAAATTGACACAATGGGAACAACACTAATATTGTTATCACTTACTGAATGCTACTCTGCCAGATTCTTTTTACATGCTATTTCTAATTCTCACAAAAACTATATAGGTGATATTCATTTTATAAATGAAGAAACTACAAATGAGAGAGGTTTTACTAAGCCTGTAAACATGGACTTAAGATTCACATCCCTGCTTCCAAAGCCTATTCTTTGTGCTAATTCCTGCCGCTCCCTCAGACACTGAACAGATTTTACTGCCTTATGCCTGTGAACCCAAGTAAGTGCCAGAACTTAAGAGTATGTAGGGGCAATTGTCTTGAAGTTAACTACACCTGAAAAGGAGGGATGAGTGATTTTTGCCAGTTCACCCTTGGAGTTGGAAGGAATGACTCAAGTATTTTCTATCCTTAGTCAACTTGCAGTATTTTAAGTACTTCTCTCAACATCTTATGGTTACTTTAACTTAAAATACCCACACTGAATACTGAAAGAGGTTTCTGATTCAACTTTCCTGTCATAAAAATTGGTTCTTTAAAGTTTTCCCATGGAAAACAGTGTGTCTGTGTGCCTGGGCTTGCATGCACACATGTATGTATGTATATACATATATTTGTAAAAGTATAATCATGACAACTATTTTAATGGATGCATTTTGGAGGGTAAAAACACTTTTAGATTCACTTAATGTTTTCAAAGAACCACATTACCGTGTTTTCTCACAGAACAGATTTAGGAGTCGGTTAAAAACCAATCAATTTTTTTCAAAATGGAAAAATGTAACTAGACTAGGATAACATAGTAATTTATAAACTTAATCCATAAGTATCTTTTTTGTATTTAAATGTTCTAAATATTTTCTTAAGTTTCTAGATAATTTCTTGAATGCTATATTTAACTTTTTCTGAATCTTTTAATCTAATAATGTGATTAAATACAAGAGATGGGCAAATGAATATTTATTCCAACATGAATATTGTTCATCCAGAAGCCACATACTCACATGACTGTCACAGACAACTTACCATGTAATTAAAACTGCCTTGAATTGCCTCTTTTAATTTCTTCCCACTTAACAAAGCAATAAGGAGGCATGATTAACTATAAAGTTTCAAGGTTAAAAAATGACTGATACTAGATTTTGTATTAGAATGAGCTTCCTGTCTTCCTGTTTCCTCCCTAGAGCAGGAGTTGGTAAACTATGGCCACAGGCCAAGTTCATTCTATCACTTATTTTTGTGTGGTCCATAAGA
The DNA here is from genome assembly GCF_030435805.1 of Mustela lutreola. Classification (NCBI taxonomy): domain Eukaryota; kingdom Metazoa; phylum Chordata; class Mammalia; order Carnivora; family Mustelidae; genus Mustela; species Mustela lutreola. The sequence continues at coordinate 39,473,917 of NC_081293.1, forward strand.
ATGGTTTTGACACTTTGAAATAGTTGAAAAAATCAAAATAATATTTCATAATGTTAAATTATATCAAATTCACATTTGTGTCCATAAATAAAAAGTTTAATTGAAACATTGCCACACTCACTGGATCACATATTGCAGATGGCTGCTTTTACATTACAATGATAGAGATGAGTAGCCCCATTAGAATTTTATGTGGCTGTCTCACTGCTTTGCACTGTGGCTTGGCACACTACAAAGCAGAGTGGCACAATCATAATTCAACAGCATTTAAAAAAAAAGATTTTATTTATTTATTTGATAGAGAGAAATCACAATTAGGCAGAGAGGCAGGCAGAGAGAGAGGAGGAAGCAGGCTCACCGCTGAGCAGAGCGCCGGATGCTGATGCCGGGCTCGAACCCAGGACCCTGAGATCATGACCTGAGCCGAATGAGCCCAGGACCCTGATATCATGACCTGAGCCGAAGGCAGAGGCCTTAACCCACTGAGCCACCCAGGCACCCCAATTCAACAGCATTTTGAGTGCCATGTGTATCACTGTACCATGACACTGACACACACACCCAACATGTCAACAAGAAGAGGACTTTGAATGCTTTAGTTAAAAAGACAAAAAACAAAAACAAGATGAATGCCACAGTTTTAAGGCACAATAGAAAGTGGACTACTTTATTGTCAATTACATGGCAAAGCATTATGTTCATTATGCAATGACACTATAGCTACGCTAAAGAAAAACAAATTATTTGGACGTTACCAGAATGAGAATTCATCACACTATTCCCAAGTTGCAGGGAAGTGTCAGGAAAATTGCAAAAATTTAAAATGGAATATCTCATCAAAGTAGAATTTCTTTGCAAAAAGAAAAAATAAAAATGAGACTGCAACCAAAATAATCTTCCAAACGGCTAACTTACTGGCTAGCAAGAAAACCTGTTTGCCAACAGTGAATTAATTAAACTATGCTTGAACACAGCAATCGAAGAACTATGTCCAGAGAAAACAAACTTGTTTAAATAAAGACTACCCCTTTGGCAAGAACAATTTCTTAAAAAACTGATAACAATGGAAGCAACAACAATAGTCAACTAAACAAGGCAATGATTTGGAATTCTGTTCCTTGGCTTTTGATGAGTAAACATAAGTTACTAGTACTGTTCAGTTGTTTTTGTTTATCAGGGCATCAATACCAACTTTGAAGTTATGGAAGAACAAAGGCCCTATCAATAGTCTACATAAAACAACTAGAGGTAAGATTTTCAAGAGTTGCTAAAACACTAATGCAGTACAACTTGAAGTGAAATCTCCTACAAGTGATGGAGTAAAAATATGTGTGAACAGTAAAAAAAACAAGGTGGACGAATTTACAATGCTAATGAAAACCTAAAATATTAAAAGGCTATGGTTATTCGCTGTATCATGCATTAGCAGGTATTGGGGGTAAACATCTGAATCTATTATGTATTCCTGAACAACAGTAAACTTTTGGTTCATGGACTTAGCCATCTGTTCAATGTCGTGACTGTAATAGTTTTATTATGATTATTTAAAGCTCAGGGCTAACATCGAATTTTTCTGAACACAAAGAATCACCTTCACTTAAATGCTTCTGAAAATTAGTTTTTGCTGTGGACTTAATGTTTCTTACTGAATTCCAACTGAAATAAAAACCAGAATAGTGCCCCTATAAAAAACTTATACTGAAGTAATATCATTCTGATGACATCGATATTACTTTGAATCACATGTAATAGCATGCTTTCAAAAGTTAAAAAAACAAAAGAACATTCCCACACAAATTTATAGAGGGCATGCTTTGTAAATTTCCAGCAGTGATTTCACACCTCATTGTAAGTTAAAGGAAATTTCCATATTTCAAAATCCATGTAAATGTGCAACAGAGCTCCACAGATCTTTTTTTTTTTTTTTAAGATTTCATTTATTTATTTGACAGACAGAGATCACAAGTAGGCAGAGAGGCAGGCAGAGAGAGAGGAGAAAGCAGGTTCCCCACTGAGCAAAGAGCCCGATGCATGGCTCGATCCCAGGACCCGGGATCATGACCTGAGTCCAAGGCAGAGGCTTTAACCCACTGAGCCACTCAGGCACCCCAGAGCTCCACCTATCTTGAAGTGATTCATATGCAATGTAATGCCATGCTAAAGGCAAACAGCAAGAGGACACTGTATTGGAATTCTATAAATGCCTTCCAAGCAATGAATATGTTCAATTAAAATCATAAGCTTATGGACTGGTATCAGTACTTTGGCAACGTCTGTGTGAAAAACATTTTTCAAAGGTAAAATACATAAGATCTCATTACAGATCCATATTAAAGGATGAATTTTTACAATTGATTTTCCAAGTCTAATGGGCAACACTAGCCTGCAACCTCAATTAAGTAAAATATTACCCCCCCAAAAGCATTCAATTCTCCTCTTTCATGGATTCAAATCATAAACACACACAAGTACTCAATTATCAATTTTTAAAATTTTTTTAAGAGAGAGTGCGTGTGAGGGAGGGGCAGAGGGTGAGGAAGAGAGAGAACCTTAAGGAAGCTCCATGCCCAGGCTGAATCTCAAAATCCTGAGATCATGACCTGAGCCCAAATCAAGAGCTGGGCACTTAACCAATTGAGCCACCCAGGTGCCCATCAATTATTATTATTAAATTTTTAATTTTATCAGTAAAAATTATGTGGAAATTCTTCTCTATTGTTATGTAAGTACTGACACAGTACCCTTGATTCTATCCCTTGGTCTGAAAATCCTAGAATAGTTACTATTTTAAGGACTTATTAAGCCAGAGGCTTCCATCAAGGTTAAACAATAACCTTGTTGTTTAACCCTTAAACTGTCCCTGCTCCCTTCCCCTAGGGGACTTACTTAAAAACAAGTCCCGGAAACCAGCCCCAGGTAACAAAGTTCAGATACAAGGGTGGGTCAGGCCAGGTGAAGACATCGATTAGTGGGGGGATGCATACTGTCTCCCTAGCTACCAAAGAGTATGGGCCCCATCCTTTGGGAGACTTTTGGGGGCCAATTCTAACCAAGGTGATAGGCTAGGTCAAATGTCTACTATAGGGTAAACTGTAATCCAATTGGTCACTTATGTGTGATCTAACATGACTGGAGTTTCCTCTGTGTGTCATAATCTCACTGGCCACCTGTGCATGGCCAGGTCCAACCACATGGCCTTTCCCCTTAAAAGCTAGTCTGTAAAACAGAGAAGGGTCGCCCTCTCTTGTAAGAGGTGCGGCCCTGAACGTTCGGTTTGATTCTTGATGCTTGGCACGAAATAAAGCTTTGCTTGACTTTCACTTTATATCAGTCTCGCTCCTTTAATCACGGACCCATTATTGGGGGGGGGGGGGCATATCACTATTTGGCCCTTAACAAAAAAATTTTGCTGCCTCCCTGCTACAGAGTAAGAAAGCCTCTCCTACAATAGTCAAGATAAATGTCATTCAAAGTATGGACAGAAAAAATGTTTTCTACTCTCCTTTCTCACCCATCCTTATCCCTTGTCCAATTCTGGGAGGTGAAAAGAACAGAAGAGAAAAGTTAAAAAAAAAATCTGGGGAGGAAAACTATAATTTCAATTGAAATCCTCGGCAACATCTGAGCTATGTCTTAAACACAAACAGAAGCTGGCTGAGGAGAAACTGAGGTAAAAGGAGAAAATGACATTTCAAGCAAAAGGTAATGGCACAATGAACGGGAGCTGGAAAATGGATGAGGACAGGTTGTAAAAGGCCTTACAGGAAAAACTAAGGAGCTTAGATTTTTTCCTTCAGAAAAGGGAGCCAGAAGAGGATGTTCAAAGGAAGGAAATCAAAACAACAGTGAGCTAGCACATAGGGAGACTGGCATGAAAAAATTCTATTTGTGGTCCAAGTAGGAGGCACTGGATTAAGGCTGTAGCCCTCATCCCTCTTCTCTACTTCTGGACTACATGGTTGTGGTTACTGTGTGGTTACTACTATACTTTGTAGTAACCAGATCCTAATAAGTTAGTCAGCAGTCAACACCCACTTGTCACACTCAGCTCTCAAAGAATGAGTCTAATCCTTCTTCCACATAATTTGTGGTGGGCAGAATGTAAAGGAATCCACATGATTCTCAATCCCTGGTGCCCATATCCTGTATACTCCCCTACACTTGAGTGAAAAATGACCTAGGACTTGTTTGCAGTCAACACAATATGGCAAAAGGGATTTTTCAGATGTTATTTAGGTCCCAAATCTGTTGATTTGAGTTAATCAAAAGGGAGCTGAGGGCAGCCTCTAGGCAAAAGCCAGGGCCCTCAGTCATACAAGTGCCAGGAAATGAATTATGCCAAGAACATCATTAAGCTTGAAGTAGATTTCACCAGGGCCTCCATATAAGAATGCATCTTTGCCAATGCCTTGACTGTAACTTTGGTAGACCCAGAGCAGAGCACCCAGCTAACCTGTGACTAGACTCCTGAGCCACAGAAACTGTTCTCTAGACTACAAGTTCTTTTTTCTATATTTTTTTTCTATTAGCTTTATATACTGTGGGACTGAATTTAGGCACTTGTATCACCAAAGGATCCCCCAAATAGCCAAAGCATTATTAAGAAAGAAGAACAAAGCTGGAGGTATTACAGTCTCAGATGTCAAGATATACTACAAAGCCATAATAATCAAAGCAGTATGGTAAGTTACACAGAAATAGACACATAGATCAATGGAATAGAACAGAGAGCCCAAAAGTAAACCCATGCTTATAGAGTCAAGTAATCTACAACAAAGAAGGCAAAAATAAATCATGGGGGAAAAGACAGTCTCTTCAATAAGGACAACTACAAGAAAGAAAGAAAAGAAAAGCAAGCAAGCGAGAGAGAGAGAGAAACTAGATACTTTCTTATAGTCTACACCAAAATAAACTCAAAATGAGTTAAAGACCTAAATGTGAGACTTGGAACTATGAAATTCCTAGAAAACACAGGCAGTAATTTTTTTGGCATCACCCTTAACAAAATTTTTCTAAATATGTCTCTTCTGGCAAGGGAAACAAAAGCAAAAATAAACTACTGGAACTATACTAAAATAAAAAGCTTTTGTACAGTAAAGGAACCCTTCAACAAAATGAAAAGGCAATCTACTGAATGGGAGAAGATATCTGCAAATGATATAACCAATGAGGGGTTAGTAACCAAAAATATAAAAAGAACTTATACTATTCAACACCAAAAAACCTCACAATTAATCTGATTAAACTTAGTTATCTATAATACTTTTCCTTCCTTGGTCTGCTTGGAAAATTCCTACTCCCTTTTTAAGTTCCCTTCTTCTCAGAGTTTGTCCCTAACTCCCCACCTTTCAGGCAAAATGAAGGCCTTCTTATCCGGTTTTCCAGAGATGTTGATATCTTTTTGTAACAATTGGTTAAGAATATATTATAGATATAGCTACAGCAGACTGCATGCTCCACAAAGGGAGGGACAGTCATCTTCATAAGCCAGTACTTGTGTACAGACTGGCTAAAAAGTTCATTAAGTGTTTAGTGGCTTAAAGTGAAAGGCAATAAAGAATCAAAGTAAGACAGAGTACACAGAAACTTACAGATGACCTTTTCTTATTTCCTAATTGTTCTATTGCCTAGTTAAGTACCTTTAAAGTTTAGAATCTAAAGCTAAGTATGTTGGAGTTTTAAATCAATTTAACAACTCCTCTTCCTTTTACAGAGCAGGAAAACAAGACCGGAGAAGTAGAGAGATTTATCTGCCTCTAAGCAGCAGAGTTGCTAAATTTTGAATTAAACAAAACAAAACAAAACAAAACAAAACAGCAACTCTAGGTTCAACCCTATTATGTCTAGGCTATATAATAACAATAACACACTATTATACCAAGACTCTGTAATCAAGTCAGCATCTTACAGTTTCATAACTCTTGTTAAGAAATAAGTCTTAATAAATATATAGTTTTGGGGCACCTGGGTGGCTCAGTGGGTTAAGCCTCTGCCTTCGGCTCAGGTCATGATCTCAGGGTCCTGGGATCAAGCCCTGCATTGGGCTCTCTGTTCAGCTAGGAGCCTACTTTCCTCTCTCTCTCTGCCTGCCTCTCTACTTGTACTCTCTCTCTCTCTGTGTCAAATAAATAAATAAAATCTTAATATATATATAGTTTAATAAGTAATATACTAATAAATATATTATTTTTACTATTAATAAATATACTTCAATATAAGTAAATAAGTATAAAAATTCTACTCCATAAAGAAATTTCAGTTTTATTTTTTTTTAATTTTTTTTAAGATTTTATTTATTTATTTGACAGACAAGAGATTACAAGTAAGCAGAGAGACAGGCAGAAAGAGAGGAGGAAGCAGGCTCCCTGCTGAGCAGAGAGCCCGATGTGGGGCTCGATCCCAGGACGCTGGGATCATGACCTGAGCCGAAGGCAGAGGCTTTAACCCACTGAGCCACCCAGGCGCCCGAAATTTCAGTTTTATAAATTACTCTCCAAATATCAATCATATGAAGGACAACTTCAGAATTAAACAGTTGGGCCAGGGATTGGGGAGAATGCATGAAATTTAGTTAGTCTTATGAATATAAGATTATTCTGAAAACACAAAATAAACATTAAGATTTATAGAGTATATCACACAGTGTTCTCCTTTTCAAATTGAGACATGCAAATGAAAACCTATTTACCTTAAAGATTCAGATAATGGTGTTAAAGTGCCATCTCCCCTATCTACTACACGAAAGAAATTCAATTGATCTCCTTCTCGGTATACCAAAAATGTAACTTGTTTGTTGCAGGAGGTCTTCTCCCAGACCTCATCTCGACTGGAATCCATGTACTCAGCCATCTCCCTAAGTGGATCTTCCATAGGAACTACAAATGGAAAAATTGATAAACAAGTCTTGAATTTATATCAGGTTTTATGCATCTTGGTACAGTGACAGGATATAATGTGCTGAATTAGAACAACATATACATGATGGTCTTTAAAGAAGTTTCTCGCCTTTTTTTTTGCAATGTTTTATTTTTTTTAATTTTTTTTTTAATTTCTTCTCAGTGTTCCAGAATTGTTTATGCACCACACCCAGTGCTCCATGCAATACGTGCCCTCCATAATACCCACCACCAGGCTCACCCAGCCTCCCAGCCCCCACCCCTCCAAAACCTTCAGATTGTTTTTCAGAGTCCACAGTCTCTCATGATTCATCTCCCCCTCCAATTCCCCCCACTCCCTTCTCCTCTCCATCTCCCCATGTCCTCCGTGTTATTTCTTGTGCTCCACAAATAAGCGAAACTATATAATAATTGACTCTCTCTGCTTGACTTATTTCACTCAGCATAATCTCTTCTTATAGTTAATACAGCATTCCCTATGTCGTACTAACATGAAAGAAACAAAACGCATTATTATGTTATTACATACAAAGACAGGGCTTAACTAAATACATTAGTATCTTCCTGTGCCACTAGAGTCTGTGTAGTTGCTGATTCTATGACATAATTACCCAAGACTATTTTCACTTCACATGTCTACTTCCTATATTTTCCAATATTGTTACATCAATAATTTAAAAGCAATATAAATTCCACTTACTTAAGATTTTAAAAAAAGGACACATACACATAACTAGGAAACATTATGTTGGAAATTAGAAGGAAATGAATCTCCTTTTTTCTTTCTGGTTTTGGATTCTTCTTTGATTTTGGTTTTACATTCTTCTTAGAGCTGTTTCTTGACATGAAGTTAAGTAATTAAAAGTATACAATAATTTAGAACACAAAGGGGCCCGTGAGTGTACTGAAACGGGCATGTGTATAATGGGTAGCACATTGTTTCTTGAAAGCATCCTCCCAGGACTCCAACTGTCCTGAAGTGTACCCATGTGTCTAGTCAGAGCACAAGAACTGGGACAAAGCCCTGTACTACTATAGGCTATTCTGGCCTCAAGTCATCCTCTGGTTGATATTACAGGCATCATTACAACCTGCTCGTGTCCACAGTAGCCACAGATTCTGCTCCTGTGGGCGGAAGGGCCTCAAAGATTGCTGGCTCATAGGTTTAATGTTCGAAAAGACTCTGACCCCAGACTTAAGTAATGATTACAGGAAAAAAGTTGACTCCCAGAAACTCTCATGTCAAACTGCAGAAACATTTGTTCTTTCCTAAAAGATGCAACAACTTCTCAAATTCCCTAACTTTGATTCAAGTAGCTTATTTATTAACAGAATCACAGTACTGTGCTAACCTTTTAAAAACTTACAGCAATAAGAAATACAAAACTGGGAAAGTAACAAAGTAGAAACATTAAAGATGTCCCCAAATGCTAATCCAATACCACCATCACTAAAAGAGAAAAAGTAGAAATATAGTAAGATTTAGCTTATTTTGTAAAAATATTTGGATGTTTTGACCAACTCTTTCATAGGCACAAAATGTGCAAATATTAAAAGACATGCTTAAAATAAGTTCTTGCCATTTTTTAGATAATGTTACACGTTCCACATTACCTTAAAAAGAAATAAAATCTATTTTGCTGCCACTACTAAAGCCGCGCAAAGGCTTTACCTAAATCAACATGGTGTGTCCTATATAAGGAGGCTCTGGGATTGAGTACGTGCACCACCTATGTGGTATATGCACACACCTTATCATAACAGAAAAACCAGTCTGATTTCACCAGGTATAACACACTGTATATGTACTATAAGATAAAATTTAGTTTTAGAAAGGATTTTCTATGCTGTTTGATATTTTTAAAACTAAGTATTACTAAACTCATGGTATTTTCTAAACCATAACTTTCAAGTAAGCCAAAAGGGGTGCCTGGGTGGCTCAGTCATTAAGCAACTGCCTTTAGCTCAGGTCACGATCCCAGGGTCCTGGGACTGAGTCCCACATTGGGCTCCCTGTTCAGCAGGAAGCCTGCTTCTTCCTCTCCCACTGCTTGTGTTCCCTCTCTGTCAAATAAATAAACAAAATCTTGGGGGAGAAAAAAAAGACTAAATAGCCAAAAAGTATGGTTTCTCAAATACAACGTGAAAAAGTTGTAGATCTGGGTATCATTTTTAATCTTCACAAAGTTTTCAATGATACATGGAGACAACAGCAAGCTTTTAAAGAAGATGATTCAATAAATTACAAAACACAGAGATAAAATTTGACTTGTGGAAGAAATAAAGCAGGGCGGAATCAATAATTAAAATATGACACCCTTCCCCAAATGAGGCCCACAGGAGCAAGACTTCTCTGAGCAGTCTAAGGGTCCCTCTTCTTTGTGGGGATTCATGTGAATCAGGAACCCATGCAAATACTCCCAGTTTTTCCAATGCTTAGAGCTCTCTTGTTAATCAAGTCTCTGCTCACATCATCTCTTCGAAGGCCCTTTCACAATCATCCTCCTAGAATCCTACTTTCACAGACACTGTCCCAACTCCCTTATTTCCTCCACAGCACCTGCAACTGCCTGATATGACATTGAATCTTTACATCTTTATTGTGGGCACTGTCAGTAAGCAGAAACTTTTTCTTCCATGGAACACAGCATTGAACATCTAGTAGATACATAAAATAAATTTGTTAAATGAATGAAAGACCTCCAGGGACTGCCTTGTTTTTCCCTATTTATAGGGCTGTAATTTTAATATGGAACATATGGTGAGGTCTTTTTTTTTTCCATGTTCCTTTTCTTTTTTTTTTAAATAGATGTACACTTTTAAAATTAAAATTCAATTAATTAACAAATAATGTATTATTAGTTTCAGAGGTAGAGGTCAGTGATTCATCAGTCTTATATAATACACTGTGCTCATTACATTACATCCTCTCCTTAATGTCCACCACCCACGTTCTGAAAAAAGATTCAACAGGGCTGCAATAATATCTATAAACCCAAATGCATCACAAACCAGGCTAACAGGCAACTTTAGAATTGGCTAACAGGCAACTTTAGAATTTTCTGTAAAAATCATTACATCCAGAGGTGAAGACTCAGTGGGTAAAAAAAAAAGAAAAAAAGCAACAAATTGGTATGAACTTATACAATGATAACAACATATTCACACAATACTATTCATTTTCTTTCCCTCTCCTGGTGACGTTTATTTTTAAATATCCCTGGATTGAATCAGGAAATTTTTCTGAAACCTGAGGTTCTTCTGCACATATATGCTTTACAGAACAATGCTTAGAAAAACAAATGCTGTTCTAAGACCTAATAGCAGAAAGAGAACCTGATTAAAACCCGAGACTATAAAAATACCAACCCGCTTGAATTATTATTGTCAAACTTTAATGTACATGATTCTAATTAATGCTTACCTCTTCTAGTATTTATAGGTCCACCACGCATAGCCAATACCAGCTTCAAGGTACAACCTTCTGATATGCTGTTAACAGAAAAACAAACCATCGTTATCAAAGCACATTTGGTGTTAGACATAGACATAATTAAGTACTAGTGTATCAGGCATCATACTCACTCTCTATAATATAAAAAAGATACAGCAATATGCATAAATATAAAATGTTAACTTAATTACTTGTATAAGTAATGAAAAAGTATATTCTCATAAGCTAAACATGACATGACACCTCAGTTTAGCATCTTCATTTCACATATAAAGAAAAAGAGGCCGTAAGAAGTTTTCCAAGACCCAAAGTGTTAGAAAACAGATCTATTTAGTATAAGAGAAAATAGAAAAACAGCAAATCTACAATATCTACAAGCGCTCCCAAATCCCAGTGCTCTTCCAGATATTTCACATCGCCTCTGACTCTTCTGTTCTTAAGAGTGAAGAAAACTATGGAAAGAACCTAGAGGTCCATCAACAGATAAATGGATGAAGAAGATGTGGAATGGAATTCTACGCAGCCATCAAAAGAAATGAAATCTTGCCATTTGCAATGACGCTGATGAAACTAGAGGGTATTAGGCTGAGTGAAATCAATCATGATCACTGTGATATGAGGAATTTGAGAGGCAGGGCAGGGGGCTGTAGGGGGAAGGGAAGGAAAAAAATGAAGCAAGATGGGATCAGGAGGGAGACAAACCAAGAGAGACTCTAAATCTCACAAAACAAACTAAGGGCTGCTGGGGAGTGGTGGGGGGTAGGGATAGGATGGTGGGGTTATGAACATTGTGGAGGGTATGGGCTATGGTGAGTGCTATGAAATGTGTAAGCCTATTGATTCATAGACCTATACCCCGGGGCAAATAATACATTACATGCTAATAAAAAATAATTTAATAAAGGAAAAAAGAGTGAAGAAGTGCATGAAAGAAGGGAGAAAGGAAGACAAAAGTCAAATAATATATCTACAATCACTGGTGCAAATACAGTGTCACTTAGTAATAGAAGGAGGGCTTGATGAAAAATGAAGGACTTGGTGAAGAGCAAAACTCTCTTATCCAATACTCTTTTTTTATCTTTATCAAGTGTGCTTTATGTTTTGTTTTATTATTTTTAATTCTGATTCCAGTATAGTCAACAGTGTTATATTAGTTTCAGGTGACAATATAATGATTCAACAATTCTACTGATTACTCAGTGCTCGTCATGATAAGTGTCCTCTGAATCCCCTCCACCTAATTCGCCTATCCCCCCGGCCCAACTCCTCTCTTTTTTTTTTTTTTTTTTTAAAGATTTTATTTATTTATCAGAGGGCGGGGGGAGAGCGAGCACAGGCAGACAGAATGGTAGGCAGAGGCAGAGGGAGAAGCAGGCTCCCTGACGAGCAAGGAGCCCGATGTGGGACTCGATCCCAGGACGCTGGGATCATGACCTGAGCTGAAGGCAGCTGCTTAACCAACTGAGCCACCCAGGCGTCCCCCAACTCCTCTCTGATTAACCATCAATTTGTACTCTATAGTTAAGAGTCCATTTCTTGGTTTTTCTCTTTTTTCTTCTGCTCATTTTTTTGGTCCTCAAATTCCACATATTAGTGAAACTATATGGCTCTTGTTTTGCTCTGACTTATTTCACTTAGGATTATACTCTCTAGCTCCATCCATGTCATTGTAAATGGCAAGATTTCATTCTTTTATGGCTGGATAATATTCCATTGTATATATGGCACATCTTCTTTATCCATTCATCTACCAATGGACACTTGGGGTGCTTCCATAATATGGCTATTGTAGATAATGCCACTATAAATATAGGGGCACATGTATCCCTTTGAATTAGTGTTTTTGTATTTCTTGGATAAATACCCAGTAGTGCAATTATTGGGTTGTAGGGTAGTTCTATTTTTAATTTTTTGAAGACCCTCCAAACTGTCTTCCACAGTGGCTGTACCAATATGCATTCCCACCAACAGTGCAGGAGGATTCCTTTTCTTTCCACACCCTCACCAACACCCACTGTCTCTTTGTTATTAATTTTAGCCATTCTAACAGGTGTAAGGTGACATCTCACTAGAGTTTTGATTTGCATTTCCCTGATAATGAGTGATTCTGAGCATTTTTTCCTAAGTCTGTTGGCCATCTGGATGTCGTCTTTGGAGAAATACCTATTCTTTAATTGAATCATTAGGTTTTGGCGTGCTGAGTTGTGAAGGTTTTTATATATTTTGGATACTAACTCTATTGGATATGTCATTTGCAAACACCTCCCATTCAGTAAGTTGCTTTTAGTTTCATTGATTATTTCCTTCACTGTGCAGAAGCTTTTTGTTTTGGTGTAGTCCCAAGAGTTTATTTTAGCTTTTATTTCCCCTGCCTCAGGAGACATACCTTAGAAAAATGTTGCCACAGCTAATGTCAGAAAAATTACTGCCTGTGCTCTTTCCTAGGATTTTTATTCTTACCCAATTCTTTTATAAAAATGAAAAAAAAAGGAAAGTAGTCAAGTGGGAATGGGCCAATATCAAAAGAAAAGAGCACAAGGCAAGTTCAAAAGAGAGGGATCTAAAAAGGCAGGATATATATAACTTGGTGTGAATAATGAAAAGATAAAACAAATAGTCAAAGGAAAGGATCAGGTAGTTGGCGTACTGAGCCAACATATCTTAAGGTGCAGGATTTACACTTAAATCTAGGGGTCACAACTATTCAGAAGAGACATGATACAAGGATTTCCCAAGAAAAACACTGATACATGGAGTTGTAATACTGAGCATATATAAAACAGCTAATATGTAATTACACTCACTTGTAATCATTCAAGCAATAATCATCTTCAAGTTCCATGTTATTCCAAATTAAGTGCTGCTGACAGATGGGAATACCTTAGGGGAAGGTTATAAAAATATGGTTATAAATTCAATAGAATCTTCAAAAGAGTATGATACAAAGCTCTTCTATTAAAAGACTACTACTAATGATAAACATACTTCTAAACTGAATGCTAAGTGCTTAGCTAAAATTCACAGAATTACAGATAAAAGCTATGGTTAAAAGTAGATGGAATCCAGTCCACTAACTTTAGAACAGTGTTTTAGTAACTCTCTATTCTTGAAGCCAAGTATAACATTAGGGAGCACTTTAAAGGATAAGTATCATGAAATCAGCCCTGAAGCATTTAAGATTTAAGGTCTATAAGACTGTTCTCAATGCTACAAAGTACACTCTTCATTCAGTTATATGCAGTTTGTTAAAAGTATATTGTAAGTAGCAGTGGAGATGAAATTGGTTAAGGTTGTTAAAATATACAAAATTCTCTTGGGGCGCCTGGGTGGCTCAGTGGGTTAAGGCCTCTGCCTTCAGTTCAGGTCATGATCCTAGGGTCCTGGTATCAAGCACCGCATTGGGCCTTCTGCTCAGTGAGAAGCCTGTTACCCGACTCTCTCTACCTGCCTCTCCGCCTACTTGTGATCTCTGTCAAATAAATAAATAAATAAAATCTTTATTAAAAAATATATAAAACTCTCACTATAAGATAATTAGGTCATAAAATAAAGTATAACATGGGACTATAGTTAATAATATTGTATACCTGAAAGGTGCTATGAGACTAGATCTTAAAAGTTTCTATCACAAGAAAAAAATTTTATAACTATGTATGGTGATGGATGTTAACAAGATTCATTATCCTGATCACTTATCAATAAATACAAATTTTGAATCATTATGTTGTACATCTGAAACTAGTATGTCAATTACGTCTAAGTTTAACTAGTATTTCAATTATATCTAAGCTTAAAAATATAGAACATTTAATTTAGTTTACTGTCCTTTTGGGGAGGTGTATTCCTAAAATGTGTTCTCAAGTAACATTATTTAGTGATTAACATGTCATCTTTCATAATGCTTCTGAATGGAAGTCATTAATCTTGAAAAGGGCAGAAAATTAATTTCCAAAATAAACATTAATGTACTAGAAAATTCTTCCACCTTAGCATTTGTATGTGACTGTACTTTAACATGTTCTTTTGTAGAGTCTGAACACTAATTATAGAATAATTCAATATTTGAAAAAAAACTATGTTATAATTTTCAATACTGGAAATTATAGTCTATAAGAGAGTTTATTTGTATTTCTGTGATGTTAAAGAAATATTAAAAAGACTCCATACACTAGCATAATTAACCTTTTTCACTTGTTTTTTTTTGTTTGTTTTTTTGGGTTTTTTTGCAAAGTACACATTAGACTTCCCAAAGAATATTTGGACTATACTAGTCAGAGAGTGTTATCTACTCAACAGGACATTTAATGGATACTGATACTGATGAAAATCTTTTTTGAATATCTCATATACTGTCTTCTCAAATTACTTTTTCTTATGATACTAAAACTTGACTAGAATAATAACAGTGGTGGGGCCTCTGGATGGCTCAGCCAGTTAAGCATCTGCCTCTTGACTTTAGCTTAGGTCATCATCTCAGGGTCCTGAGATCAAGCCCCTCATCTGGCTCTGTGCTCAGCATAGAGTCTGCTTGTCCCTCTCCCTCTGCTCCTCCTGATGCTTACACTCTCTTTCCTTCTCTCTAATAAATAAATGAAATCTTTAAAAAACAAAAATAACAGTGGTATGTATGCTAGTCTGCATTATTATAAGCCAAGCACTGTTAAAAGTGCTTGACTTCTATTATCATACTTTAACTGCAACCACAATCTTGTGAAGTGTGCATCAATATTATGTTCACTTCACAGATAATAAAACTGAATGAAGTACTGAGGAGCATGTAGGTGGCTCTGCCAAATAAGCATCCAATTCTTGATTTCAGTTCAGGTCATGCTCTCAGGGTTGTGAGATCGGGCCCTGTATGGGGCTCCATGCTGAGCATGGAGACTAGTTGAGATTCTCTCTCTCTCCCTCTGTCCCTCTCACTTCCCTTCTTTAAAAAAATGAATAAATAAAACTGAATACTGACAGACTGACACACAGAGTAGGCGGATTTGAGATGTGAAGCCCCCACAGGCCAACTCCAGTTATCAGACTGGAAATGTTAAAATAACTATGATTATTTTGCTAAAAGCTCTAACAGGTAAAGGAGATAGCAAGCAAGATTAGTTGGGCAATGTAAGCAGAGAGATGGAAATTCTAAGAAAGAAAAGGAAATGCTGGAGAGATCAAGAACACCATAACAGAAAGGAATAATGCTTTTAATGGGCTCATCAGTAGACTGGACACAGCTAAGGAAAGTATATATGAGCTTGAGAATAATAAAAAACATGAACAACTCCATGCTCACAAATTTGATGATCTAGATGAAAAGGGCCAATTCTTCCCACACAAAACACACAAAAAAGAGATAATGTGAATATTCCTTTATCTATTAAACATAAATGGAGTCAGTAAGTAATGACCTTGAACAAAAAGCACTGAGGCCAGATTGTTTCACTGGTGAATTCTACCAGATATTTAAGAAAGAAATTATCCAATTCTCTACAACGGATTCCAGAGGCAGATTGGATACATCCTAATTCATTCTATGAAGCCACATTACCCCAATACCAAAACCAGATGAAGACATTACAAGAAAACTACAGACCAATATCTCTCATGAACATAGATGACAAAAAAACAACAAAATATTAGCAAATGAAATTCAACAGTGTATAAAAAAGAATTATGCAAGCCTTGTTGATCATTCAAAAATCAATGTAGTCCATCACCTCAAAGGGCTGAAGAAGAAAAATCCCATGATTATATGAATAAATGGAGAAAAAGCAAATCCAAAAGTCATCCATGATAAAAATCCTCAGCAAACTAGAAATAGAGGGGAAATCCAACTTGACAAAAACCCTATATATGTAATGGCTTAAAATTTAAAGTTTTCCCACTAAGACTGTGGAAAAGGCAAGGATGTCCCCTTCTTACTAATGCTTTTGAATACTGTACTGGAAGTCCTAGCTAATGCCAGGATTAGCTAAAAATAATAAAAGGAAATAAAAGGTATACTGATAAGGAAGAAATAAAACCATCTTTGCAGATGACATGATTGTGCAGAAAATCTAAAAGAAACAATAACAAAAACTATTAGAACTAATAAGCAGTTATAGCAAAATTACAGGACACAACCTTAATATACTAAAGTTAATCACTTTTTTATATACCAGTAATTACCAAGTAGAATTTGAAATTTATAATATATTGGTGTGGTGCAAAAATAATTAATACTGTTATGCTGAAAATAAATAAAAAATAAATTTTAAAAAATACCTATATCTTAAAAATATATATGTAGATTACCATCTACATTAGCACCTAATAAAAACAGGTATAAATCTAACAAAATATGTATAAGATCCATATGCAGAGGAGGAGGAGCAAGATGGCAAAGAAGTAAGAGACCTAAATTTAGTCTGGTCCCAGAAATTCAGCTAGATAGTTATCAAACCATTTTAAACACCTACAAACTCAACAGGAGATTGAAGAGAAGAATAGCAGCAACTCTATGAATAGAAAAGCGACCACATTCTGGAAGACAGGATGTGCAGAGAAATGAATCTGAGGTGATATATGGGAAGATAGACCCAGGGGGGAGGGGCTGGCTCCTGGCAAGCAGCAGAGCAGTGGAACACAAAATTGGAACTTTTAGAAGTCTGCTCCATGGGCTCCATAGGGCGCCTGGGTGTCTCAGTCGTTAAGCATCTGCTTTTGGCTCAGGTCATGATCCCAGTGCCCTGGGACTGTGCCCCACACTGGGATCCCTGCTGAGGAGGAAGTCTTCTTCTCTCTCTCCACCCCCCTGCTTGTGTTTAAAATCTTAAAAAAAAAAAAAAAGAAGAAGAAGAAAAAGAAGTCTGTTCCATTGAGGGACCTCGCTCCAGAGGCTAAGTGGGGCTGGAGCCCTCAATGGGACAGTGTGGTCTCAGGACCTGCAGGGCCACAAAAAGACCAGTGGTGTCTTAGTATGGCAGAGCTCCCAGGTATCAGAGCAGGGAAGCCAGCTGCAAAGACAAAGCTGAGAAAGGGGCTTTCAGTTCAGAGTTACCTTAAATCATGATCTGAGGCACAGTCATGCAACTATTCTTTGAGCAGGGACCCCACAAGTAGCAGATCTGGGGAGAACACCCCCACTTACTCCACCAGAAGGAGCAGCATGGGAGCACACTGCAGGAATCTGCTGGGCTTGAAGACTCAAAGGAAATAAAAGGTATACCGAATCTGCTGGGTTTGGGGACTCCAAAAGGGGCAGTGTGCCAGCGACAGAAATGCTTGGTCACAGGCCAGGTGAGCTTGGAGTGCAGTCGGAAGCCAGGGAGACAGGATTGACTGCTCTTCTCTGAGGGCTCACTGAAGAGGGAGGCCCTGAGCTCTCCACTCCTCCAGGGCTAGAGATTAGGGAGCCGCCATTTTCATTATTGTACTCCAACGCTGTACAGAAAGCATTCAGGGAAGAAAAGCAACTAAAAGCAAATGCAAGCAGATTGCTTAGCCTGGTCCCTGGCAAGGGCAGTGCAAATCCGCCTCCTACAAAGACATTTTAGTAACAGGCCACTCCCCCAGAAGATCAGCAAGAACATCCAGCCAAGACCAAGTTTAACAATGAGAACTGCAAACCACCAGTGCTGCGGGAATACAACACATAAAATTTATGGCCTTTTCCCCATGATTCTTTAGTCTTTCAAAGCTAAATCTCTTAAATTTTCCTTATTTTTTTTCTTCTTCTATCTTTTTAAATGTTTCCATTTTCCTATTTTAACCAATTTTAACTTATCAATACCTTTTTTTTAAAATTTATTGTTTATTTTCAGCATAACGGTATTCATTATTTTTGCACGACACCCAGTGCTTCATGCAATCTGTGCCCTCTGTAATACCCACCACCTGGTACCCCGACCTCCCACCACCCACCCCTTCAAAAAACTTCTTTTTAATTTTCATTTTTATACTTATAGTCTATCCCTTCATTCTGTATAACCTTATTTTTCTTATACATATAAGTTTTTCTTTCCTTAAAATTTTGGGATGCAGACTCTTTTAACAGACCAAAATACACCCTAAATCCACCATATGGCTTTGTTCTACTCCCCAACCTGATGACATTCCTTCCCTTTTTGTTCCCCAACAACTTATCACCTCAATTCCTTTTTTAAAATCTTTTAAAATTTTCATCTTTATAGTCATATTCCATCCCATCGTTGTGTTTACCCATATATATACATATATATATATATGTATATATATATGTATATATATAGAAGTTTTTCTTTCTTTAAAATTTTGGGAGGCAGTTTTGTCTAACAGACCAAAATATACCCCATATCAAGTGTGTGGCTCTGTTCTCTTCACCAGCTAAATAATTTTTTTCCCTTCTTCTCCCCCTGGTTTCGGGTCTCTTCTGATTTGGTTAGTGTATATTTTTCTAGGGTCAATGTTAACCTTTTAACATTTTGTTCTCTCATTCATCTACTCGTCTCTGAATAAAATATTCTTCTCTGGATTAAAGGCAGAAAAATTCACCTCAAAAAAAGAACAAGAGGCAGTACCGACTGCTGGAGATCCAATCAATACAGATATAGTAAGATTTCAGAACCAGAGTTCAGAATGATGATTATAAAGATGCTATCCAGGCTTGAAAAAAGCATAGAAGATACTAGAGAATCCCTTTCTGGAGAAATAAAAACTAAAATCTAACCAAGTTGAAATTTAAAACAATATATTAATGAGGTGCAATAAAAAATGGAGGCTCTTACTGCTAGGAAAAATGAGGCAGAAGAGAGAATAAGTGATATAGAAGACAAATGACAGAGAATGAAGAAGCTGAGGAAAAGATAAACAACTATCTGGATCACAAGCGGAGAATTCAAGAGATAAATCATACCATAAGACAGAATGGTATTAGAATAATTGGAATCCCAGAAGAAGAAAGAGAGATGGGCAGAAGGTATACTGAAGCAAATTATAGCAGAGAACTTCCCTAATTTGGGAAAGGAAACAAGCTTCAAAACTCAGGAGGCACATAAAAACTCCCCTCAAAAACAATAAAAATAGGTCAAAACCCCATCCTCTTATTAGTCTTAGTGACACAGAGGAAATCCTGAAAGAAGCTTGGGACAAGAAGTCTGTAACATACAATGGCAGAAATCTTAGACTGGCAGCAGACTTATCCACAGAGACCTGTCAGGGAAGAAGAGACTGGCAGGATATATTCAGAGCACTAAACGAGAAAAAAATTCAGCCAAGAATACTATATCCAGCTAGGCTGTCACTGAAAATAGAGAGATAAAAAGTTTCCAGGACCAACAAAAACTAAAAGAATTGGCAAACACCAAACCAGCCCTAGAGGAAATATTGAAAGGGGTCCTCTAAGCAAAGAGAGAGCCTAAAAGTAACAGAACAGAAAGGAACAGAGACAACATACAGTAACAGTCACCTTACAGGTAATAAAATGGAACTAAATTCGTATCTTTCAATAGTTACCGTGAATGTAAATGGACTAAATGCTCCAATCAAAACACACAGGATATCAGAATGGACAAAAAAAAGACCCATCAATATGCTATCTGAAAGAAACTCCTTTTAGACCCAAAGACACCTCCAGATTTAAACTGGGGGGGTAGAAAACCATTTACCATACTAATGGACATCAAAAGGAAGCCAGGGTGGCAATCCTTATATCAGACTAATTGATTTTAAACCAAAGCCTATAATAAGAGAGGAGGAAGGACACTATATCATACTGAAAGGGTCTGTCCAACAAGAAGATCTAACAATTTAAAAAATCTATGCCCCTAACATGGGAGCAGCCAACTGTATAAACCAATTACTAATAAAATCAAAGAAACACATCGACAATAATACAATAATACTAGAGGACTTTAACACTCCCCTCACTGAAATGGACAGATCAGCTAAGCAAAAGATCAACAAGTACAAAAAGGCTTTAAAGGACACACTAGACCAGATGGACATCACAGATATATTCAGAATATTCCATCCCAAAGCAACAGAATGCACATTCTTCTCTAGTGCACATGGAACAGTCTCCAGAACAGATCATATCCTGGGTCACAAATCAGGTCTCAACAAGTACCAAAAGACTGGGATCATTCCCTGCATATTTTCAGACCACAATGCTTTGAAACTAGAACTCAACCACAAGAGGAAGGTTGGAAAGAACTCAAATACATGGAGGCTAAAGAACACCTTACTAAAGAATGAATGGAAAAAATAAAAATTAAAAAAATTTAAAAATAAATGTCTCAACTAGGAAATTAAAGAATTGAAAAAATTCATGGAAACAAATGAAAATGAAAACACAACTGTTTTTGAGATGCAGCAAAGGTAGTCCTGAGAGGAAAGTATATAGATTTAAAAACCTTTCTCAAGAAACATGGAAGGTCTCAAATACACAACCTAAGCCTCCACCTAAAGGACCTGCAGAAAGAACAGCATATAAAACCCAGCAGAAGGGAAAAAATAAGGATAAGAGAAGAAATCAATGAAATAGGAACCAAAAGAACAGTAGAACAGATCAACAAAATTAGGAGCTGGTTCTCTTAAAGAATTAATAAGATTGATAAACCCCTGGCCAGACTTAGCAAAAAGAAAAAAGAAAGGACCCAAATTAATAAAATTATGAATGAAAGGGGAGAAATCACAACAAACACCAAAGAAAAACAATTATAAAAACATACTATGAGCAACTATATGCCAGCATATTTGACAATCTGAAAGAAATAGATGCATTCTTAGAGACATATAACTACAAAAACTGGAAAGGAAGAAATAGAAAACCGGAACAGATCCAAAACCAGTAAGGAGATTGAAGCAGTCATCAGAAATCTCCCAAATAACAAGAGCCCAGTGCCAGAAGGCTTCCCAGAGGAATTATACCAAACATTTGAAGAATAATTAATACCGATTTTCCTGAAACTGTTCCAAAAAATAGAAATGGAAGGAAAACTTCCAAACTCATTTCACAAGCATTAGCTTGATCCCAAAGACAGGCAAAGACCCCATCAAAAAGAAGAATTACAGACCAATATCCCTGATGAACACAGATGCAAAAATTCTCACCAAAATACTAGCCAGGAGGATCCAACAGTACATTAAGGGATTAGTCACCATGACCAAGTGGGATTTATTCCTGGGCTGCAAAGTTGGTTCAACATCCACAAATCAAACAATGTGATACAATACACTAATAAAAGAAAAAACAAGAAACATATGATACTCTCAATAGATGCTGAAAATCCATTTGACAAAGTACAATATCCTTTCTTAATCAAAACTCTTCACAGTATAGGAATAGAGGGTACATACCCCAATACCATCAAAGCCATCTATGAAAAACCCACAGCAAATATCATTCTCAATGAGGGAAAACTGAGAGCTTTTCCACTAAGGTCAGGAACACAGTAGGGATGTCCACTTTCACCACTGCTATTCAACATAGTACTAGAAGTCCTAGTCTCAGCAATCAGACAACAAAAAGAAATAAAAGATATCTGAACATGCAAAGAAGAAGCCAAACTCTCACTCTGCAGATGATACGATACTTTATGTGGAAAACCCAAAAGACTCCACTCAAAAACTGCGAGAACTCATATAGGAATTCAGTAATGTGTCAGGATATAAAATCAATGCACAGAAATGTTGTATTTCTATATACCAACAAGACAGAAGAAGAAATTAAGGAATCAATCCTATTTACAATTGCACCCAAAACCATAAGATACCTAGGAATAAATCTAACCAAAGAGGTAAAGAATCTGTACTCAGAAAACCATAGAGTGCTCATGAAAGAAACTGAGGAAGACACAAAGAAATGGAAAAACATTTTATGCTCTTGGATTGGAAGAACAAAATTGTGAAAATGTTTATGCTACCTAGAGCAATCTACACATTTAATGCAATCCCTATCAAAAATGCCATCAACTTTTTTCAAAGAAATGGAACAAATAATTCTAAAATTTATATGGAACCAGAAAAGACCTCAAATAGAGGAATGTTGAAAAAGAAAAACAAGTTGTTGGTATCACAATTCCAGACTTCAAGCTCTATTACAAAGCTGTCATCATCAAGACAGTATGGTACTGGCACAAAAACAGACACATAGATCAGTGGAACAGAATAGAGAGCCCAGAAATGGACCCTCAACTCTATGGTCAGCTAATCTTCGACAAAGCAGGAAAGAATGTCCAATGGAAAAAAGACAGTCTCTTCAACAAACGGTGTTGGGAAAATTGGAAGGCAACATGCAGAAGAATGAAAGTGGACTATTTCCTTACACCACACACAAAAATAGACTCCAAATAGATGAAAGACCTCAATGTGAGACAGGAATCCATCAAAATCCTTGAGGAGAACACAGGCAGCAACCTCTTTGACCTCAGCCACAACAACTTCTTCCTAGAAACACTGTCAAAGGCAAGGGAAGCAAGAGCAAAAAAATGAACTATTTGGACTTCAAGATAAAAAACATTTGCATAGCAAAGGAAACAGTCAACAAAACCAAAAGACAACTGACAGATATTTGCAAATGACATTATCAAATAAAGGGCTAGTGTCCAAAATCTACAAAGAACTTATAAACTCAACACCCAAAGAACAAAGAATCCAATCAAGAAATGGGCAGAAGACATGAACAGACATTTCTGCAAAGAAGACATCCAGATGGCCAACAGACACATGAAAAAATGCTCCACATCACTTGGCATTAGGGAAATACAAATCAAAACCACAGTGAGATACCATCTCACACCAGTCAGAATGGCTAAAATTAACCAGTCAGGAAATGGCAGGCATTGGCGAGGACACAGAGAAATGGGAACCCTCCTACACTGTTGGTGGGAATGCAAGCTGATGCAGACACTCTGGAAAACAGAATGGTGGTTCCTCAAAAAGTTGAAAATAGAGCTACCCCTTTGACCCAGCAATTGCATTACTGGGTATTTACCCTAAAGATACAAATGTTCTGATCCGAAGGGGCAGTTTATAGCAGCAATGTCCACAATAGCCAAGTTATGGAAAGAGCCTAGATGTCCAATGTCCATCAACAGATGAATGGATAAAGAAGGTGTGGTGTGTGTGTGTGTATGTGTGTATGTGTATCTGCAATGATGTGGAGGTAACTAGAGGGGATTATGCTAAGCAAAATAAGTCCATCAGAGAAAGACAATTATCATATGATCTCACTGATATGAGGAATTTGAGAAACAAGACAGAGTATCACAGGGGAAGGGAGGGACAAATGAAACAAGATGAAACCAGAGAGGGAGACAAAACATAAAAGAGTCTCTTAATCTCAGGAAACAAACTGAGGCTTGCTGGAGGGGAGGGGGTGTGGAAGGGATGGTTTGGAAGATGGACAGTGGGGAGGATATGTGCTATGGTGAGGAATAAGTTAATTTAAAAATCCGTATGCAGAAAACCATAAAATTCTCAGGAAAGATTTCAAAGAAGAACTAAACAAATGGAGAGAGATTTCGTTTCGATGGATAGTGGGATTCAATATTGTCAAATGTAGGTTCAAAACAATCTTAATGAAAATTTCAGCAAATTATTTTGTGGATATCAACAAAATTGTAAGGTTTATATGGAGAAGCAAAAAGTCCAGAATAGGCAACTCAATACAGAAGAACAGAGATGGAAGACTAACACTACCTGATTTCAAGACTTGCTATAAAGTTACAGTAATCAATACAATGTGGTAATTATTAAAAAACAAATAAACCAACAGAACAGAATACAGAGCCCAGAAGTAAACTCACATAAATACAGTCAACTAATCTTTGATAAAGGAGCAAAGTCAATATAATGGAGCAAAAGCAGTCTTTCCCACAAATGGTACTGTAACAACCAAACATCCACATTAAAAAAAAAAATGAATTTATTCACGTATCTTAGTTACACCCCTCACAGAAATTAATTTAAAATATACTGGGGACATAAATGCAAAATGCTAACTATAAAACCTTAACATGCTAAAAAACCTAGTTGACCCTGGGTAGGATGACGACTTTTTAATTTATTTTCCAAAGCTAATATTTTCCCTTTTTTAAAAGATTTTATTTATTTTAGGGGCACCTGGGTGGCTCAGTGGGTTAAGCCTCTGCCTTCAGCTCAGGTCATGATCTCAGGGTCCTGGAATCAAGCCCCGCATCAGGCTCTGCTCAGCAGGTAGCCTGCTTCCCTTCCTCTCTCTCTGCCTGCCTCTCTACCTGCTTGTGATCTCTCTCTCTCTCTCTCAAATAAATAAATGACTTTTTTTTTAAGATTTTATTTGAGAGAGAGAGAGGAAGAGAGAGAGGAGTATGATTTGGGGGGAGGAGCAGAAAGAGAGAGAATCTCAAGCAGACTCTCCACTGAGCATTGGAACCTGATGCAGGGTTCAATTCCATGACCCTGTGATCATGACCTGAGCCAAAACCAAGAGTCAGACACTTAACTGACTGAGCCACCCAGATGCCCCAATGATAACTTTTTAGATACAATACCAAAAGCATCATCCATGAAAGAAATAATTGATAAACTAGACTCCATTAAAATTAAAAACTTATGCTCTGTGAAAGATAATGTTGAAGAATGAGAAGACAAACCACAGACTGGGAGAAAATACTTCCAAGAGACCTATCTGACAGAGGACAATTATTCAAATTATACAAAGAACTCTTAAAATGCAACAACAAGGAAACACACAAAATCACTGGAATCATACAGTATGTAGGGTTTTTTTCCCAGTTAAAGACTTGACAAAACACTTTATCAAAGAAGATATAGATAGCAAGCATCTGAAAAAAATGTTCAACTTATATCACTAGTGAAATGCAAACTGAAGCAAGATACGACTACAAAGCTATTAGAACGGCCAAAATCCAAAACACTGACTTCATCCAATGCTGACAAGGATATGTAGCAACAGAAACCCTCATACATTGCTGGTGGAGAACACAAAATGGTACAGCCACTTTGGTAGTTTCTTACAAAACTAAACATACACTTACCATATGATCCAGCAATCAGTCACTCTCTTGGTGTCTGCCCCCAAAAGTTAAAAACTTATGCCCACATAAAAGCCTTCACCTGAATATTTATAGCATCTTTATTCATAATCTTCTGAACCTGGAGCAACCAAGATGTCCTTCACTAGGTGAATGGATAAACTATGGTACACACAGACATGGAATATTATAGAGTGCTATAAAGAAATGAACTATCTAGTCATGAAAAGACATGGAGGAAACTTAAATGCCCATTTTTAGGGGAAAGAATCCAATCTGAAATGTCTACATATTGTATGATTCCAACCATACAACATTCTGGAAAAGGCAAAACTATGGAATAGGTAGTAAAAAGACTGGTTGCAAAAAAAATTTTAAAAACTGGTTGCCAGTGGGTTGTTGTGGGGAGGAAAGAATAAATAGGCAGAGCACTAAGGACTTTTAGGGCACTGAAATGATTCTATCTGATAATGGAATGGTGGACACACATCATTACACATTTGTGAAAACCCAAAGAATGTAAACATGCAAGAGTGAATTCTAATATAAACTACATGCTTTGGGTGGAAAATGATGTGTCAGTGTAGGTTCATCAACTGTAACAAATGCACTACTCTGGTGTGGAATATTGATAATGGGAGAGGTAGGAGGGGAGTGGTTGTATTTGGAAACTCTAAATTGCTCTAACAAAATATATATATATTTTTAAAGATTTTATTTATTTATTTGACAGACAGAGATCACAAGTAGGCAGAGAGGCAGGCAGAGAGAGAGAGAGAGAGAGAGAGGGAAGCAGGCTTCCTGCGGAGCAGGGAGCCCGATGCGGGGCTTGATCCCAGGACCCTGAGATCATGACCCGAGCCGAAGGCAGCAGCCCAAACCACTGAGCCACCCAGGCGCCCCCAAAATATATTAATTAAAAAAAAAAAACAACTTATTTTTTGGGGGTGCCTCGCTGGCTCAGTGGGTTAAAGCTACTGCCTTTGGCTCAGGTCATGATCCCAGGGTCTTGGGATAGAGCCCCACATCAGGTTCTCTGCTCAGCAGGGAGCCTGCTTCCTCCTCTCTCTCTGCCTGCCTCTCTGCCTACTTGTGATCTCTATCAAATAAATAAATTTTTTTAAAAACTTATTTTTAAGTGGAAAAAAATCAATGCAGTTAAAATTATTTCTATTTCCAATTTCTTGTCAATACTGAATGTGTACATCTATTCAATACTAATAATTACAACTTTAATTCTTAAGGTTACATTATGTTATAAGTATACATATAGCGTGCAAACTTTAAAACAAAGATCTTGAAAGTAAATTTGAAAACTGTAGGGAATGCAGTCATTTCAGAAAAAGCAAAAAATAGTAGAAAAAAGATTGTGAGAATGAACTAGAGAAGGGAGTGGTATAAACATATAAAGGATTGCATATTTTAATTTCATAAACAGGAAAATAATCTACACCAGAAGATCACATTTTAATTAGATACAGTTAAGAAATATTAAGCATCACTCTGGATTGCCTTCACTCATTCATTTTTCAAATATTTGAATGCCTATTCTATATCAGACATTATTCTCTGAGCTGAAATATAACAGTGAACAATAAGAAAGACAATGCCCACTGGGCTTTGGATTAGGCAGTGGCTTCTTGAAAATTACCACAGTTTCTCGTGACTTTTCCAGATCTTTGTATTTCATGTCCTGTGGCAGTCCCACTTGCTAACCCACATTAACAGAGAAGTTCACTTTTGGTTCTGGTTCAAGATGGTTATATAAGGAGGCTCAACTCCCCTAAAGAACACACCAAATCTATTAGATGCATAAGGAACAATTCCCTCTGAAAGAAATTCAGAAACTAGCTGAGCATCAAATGAACAAGAAAAAAAAAAACATATTTAAATAGGTTGGACAGGCTGAGGAACAACCTCACCATAAACCCCATCTCTGGTACAACAACATGCAACTAAGAGGAAACTCACAATTCCTAACTTCTCCTTAAGGATCAAAGAGTTTAGATCTTGCACTGGGCATCTCCACCAGAGAGAGAGGACCTCAAAATATGTTGCTTTTTGAAACATGAGACTGACAAGGCTGAGACAGTTCTTAAAGGATTAATGTAGACTCTATCTGAGGTGGGCTAACCACCACCTCAGGCCCAACATAGAAGCAGCAAACAGAAATGCCCAGACTTTCTGTGAAAGAGATAGGTTTTCTTAAGCTGGAGCCTGAGAGGCATGCTTCTAATTCAACACACATCAAGGGGTTAACTAAAATAGTCTCCAGAAACCAAGGAAACCAACAGGTGCCATCTTTGTACTTTCTCTCTCTGCATTGCTCCAGGCCTCT
The DNA here is from genome assembly GCF_030435805.1 of Mustela lutreola. NCBI lineage: Eukaryota > Metazoa > Chordata > Mammalia > Carnivora > Mustelidae > Mustela > Mustela lutreola. The sequence continues at coordinate 39,501,595 of NC_081293.1, forward strand.
CTTACCTCCAGAAAGAAGCTTACACACATACTTGTCACTCTGGTTTTTGTGGGTGATGAAAAACAGAGAAACAATTCTTGCAGCAGATGGGTGGCTCAGTTTGTTGAGCATCTGACTCTTGGTTTTGGCTCAGGTCATGATCTTAGGGTTCTGGAACCAAGTCCCAATCAGGCTCCGAGTTCAGCAGGGAGTCTGAGATTCTTTCTCTCCCTCCCTCTCTGCCCCTCTCACCGCTTGTGCACTCTATCTCTCTCTGTGTCTCTAATATAAATAAATAAACTTTTTTCTTTAAAGAAAATAACATAGAAATATTTCTTAACTGGATAACTACAGTACAGTGCAGAAGAGGCAGATGGAAACACCCATCTACGAGTCTTTCCCTAAAAGAAGTAAAACTGAATACTTGAAAAGCTGTAGCCTAAGGGTCCAGCTTCCAAACAGCCTGCATCTACAGGCTGAGATCTTCCCCTTTGGGACACCCACAGTCTTGGCAAATCCTCAACTACTGCAAGCCACAAAGAACAGACTGTTTGGACAATCACAAAGGTCTGAGACACAATGAAGAACTACGGCAGGGTTGAATGATAAGGTTTATCTCCTACATGAGACCACTACATCAAGACTGGGAGAAGTGGCTGTTTTATCTAAAGCATAGAAACCAACACAGAGAGTCAAGAAAAGTGAAGGAAGAGGCAAATACATTCCAAACAAAAGAGCAAGATAAAAACTCAGAAAAAGACCTTAATGAAATGATACCTAATAACAAGTTCAAAATAATGGTTGTAAAGATATTTGCCAAAGTCGGGAGAACAATGCATGAACAAAATGAGAATTTCAACAAAGAGACAGAAAATGTACAAAAGCATCAGATAAATCAAGAGCTAAAGAATAAAATAACTCAATTGAAAAATTCAATATAGGGGTAATCAGCCAACTAGATGAAGCAAAAGAAAAGACCAGCAAACTGAAAAGAAAAAATCAGCAAACAGTGTAATTCATCTAATCAGAGGAGCAAAGAGAAAAAAAGGGAAAAGATTAATGGGCTTATGGAACAATATTAAGACCAATATTTGCATTATAGAGGTCCCAGAAGGTGAAAGTACAGAAAAACAGACATAAAACTTAGATGAATCTATGGAGACCCACATCAAGACACATTATAATTTAACTGTTTTAAGTTAAAGACAAGGAGAGCATTTAGAAAAGTAACGCGGCAAGAGAAAAACAACTTCTCTTTTTTTAAAGAGTTTATTTATTTATTTGACAAAGATCACAAGTAGAAAGGCAGGCAGAGAGAGAGGAGGAAGCAGGCTCCCTGCCGAGCAGAGAGGCTGATGTGGGGCTCAATCCCAGGACACTAAGATCATGACCCGAGCTGAAGGCAGAGGCTTTAACCCACTGAGCCACCCAGGTGCCCTAGAAAAAATTCTTAAGAACAAGGAAACCACCATAAAACTATAGGAAGACTTTCCAGCAAAAAAATCTCCAGGTCACAAGAAAGTGTTACAACATATTCAAAGTGCTGAAAGGGAAAAAACAACAACAACAACAACAACAAACCTGCCAACTAAGAATACTCTATCTACCAGAGCTGTCTTTCAGAATTACAGATAAGATAAAGTTTTCCAAAAAAAGTAAAAGCTGAAGGAGTTCAGCAACAACAGACAAGAATTATGAGAAATGTCAAAGGGACTTCTTTAAACTGAAATGAAAGAATACTATAACTAGTAACTGAATACACCTGAAAGTATAAATCTCACTGTTAAAAGTAATGGTTAAATTCAGAGTAATCTAATGCAATGGTGGTGGGCTAATCACTCATAAATCAAGTGTGAAAGTCATAGGACAAAAGTAGTAATAACAACTGTAACTACAAGAATTTGTTAATGAATACAAGATAAATTAGGACACCAAAATGTAAAACATAGGAGGAGGAAGAATAATGCAGAGCTTTAGAGTGCATTTAAAATTAAGTTTTTATGGGCGCCTGGGTGGCTCAGTGGGTTAAGCTGCTGCCTTCGGCTCGGGTCATGATCTCAGGGTCCTGGGATCGAGTCCCACATCGGGCTCTCTGCTCGGCAGGGAGCCTGCTTCCCTCTCTCTCTCTCTCTCTCTCTCTCTGCCTGCCTCTCCATCTACTTGTGATTTCTGTCAAGTAAATAAATAAAATCTTTAAAAAAAAAAAAAAAAAAATTAAGTTTTTATGAGCTTAAAATAAACTGTATAAAAAGATGTTTTATGTAAGCTTCCAGGTTTTAACCACAAAGCAAAAAACTATAGTAGATATGCAAAAGATAAACAGAAAAAAATCTAAGCATACCACTACAGAAAATCATCAAATCACAAAAGGGCAAAAGAAAAGGGAAACAAAAGAATTACAGAACAGTAAGAAAACAATTAATATAAATGGAAATAATGCCCATACCATAACAATAATTACTTTAAATGTAAATGGACTAAATTCTCCAAGCAAAGAGAGTGTACCTAAATGGGCCAATGATAATAATCATAAGACCTAACTATATTCTGCTTAGAAGACTCACTTCAGCTTTAAGAACACACCAGAAAGGGATTGAAAAATGCATTCCATGTCAAAAGAAACCAAAAGAAAATCTGGAGCAACTGTATCAGACAATATGAATTTCAAGAAAAGGACTATAAAAATAAAGACAAAAAATGTAATTATAGAATGATAAAGGTGGGTGGCTATAATATCCCACAGAGGATATTTTATTTATAAATATCTATGCACCTAAATATATAAAACAAATATCAACAGACAGCAATATAATATAGTAGGGTACTTCAATATCCCACTTTCACCAATAGATCATCAAGATAGAAAATCTATAAACAAACATCAGATTTAAATTACCTGATACACCAGCTGGATTTTTTTTTATTTAAATTCAATTAGCCAAGGTATAGTACATCATTAGTTTTTGATATAACGTTCAATGATTTACTGGTTGGTTTTAACAAACATTTACAGAACATCCCATCCAAAAATAGCAGGGTGCATACTCTTCTCAAGCACAAATGAACATACTCCAAGATAGATCATATGTCAGGTCACAAAACAAGTCTTAATAAACTGAAGAAGACTGAAATCATATCAAGTCTCTTTTCCAACCATAATGTTATAAAACTAGATATCAATTACAAAAAGAAAACTATAAAATTCACAAATGCATGAAGATTACACAACATGCTGTTGAATAAATAATGGGTCAAAGAAGAAATCAAAGAAGGAAATTGAAAAATACCTGGAGACAAATGAAAATGGAAATACAACATACCAAAACTTAAGAGATGAAGCAGAAGTAGTTCTAAGAGAGGCATTCACAGCTATAAACAATTACATTAAGACACAAGAAAGATTCCAAATAATCCAACTTTACAACTCAAGGAACAATGAAAAAAAGAACAAACTAAACCTAAAGTTTGTAGAAGGAACAAAATAACAAAGATCCAGGCAGAAATAAATGAAATAAAGACTAAAAAAGCAATAGAAAAGATCAAAGAGTCTGGAAGTTTTCCTTCTGCTTCAATTTTCTGAAACAGCTTCAGGAGAATAGGTGTTATCTCTTCTTTGAAAGTTTGGTAGAATCCCCCAGGGAATCCATCAGGTCCTGGGCTCTTGTTTTTTGGCAGGTTTTTGATCATTGCTTCAATCTCATTACTAGATATCGGTCTATTCAGGTTGTCAATTTCTTCATGGTTCAATTTTGGGAGTTTATGGTTTTCCAGGAATGAATCCATTTCATCTAGGTTGCTTAGCTTATTGGCATATAACTGCTGATAATAACTTCTGATGATTGTTTCTACTTCCTTGGTGTTAGTTGTGATCTCTCCCTTTTCATTCATAATTTTATGAATTTGGGCTTTATCTCTTTTCTTTTGTATTAGTGTGGCCAATGGTTTATCGATCTTATCGATTCTTTCAAAAAACCAGTTTCTAGTTTCACTGATACATTCTACTATATCTCTGGTTTCTACCTCATTGATCTCTGCTCTAATCTTGATTATCTCCCTTCCTATGTGTGGAGTTGGATTGATTTGTTGTTGATTCTCCAGCTCTTTAAGGTGTAGAGACAGCTGGTGTATTCTGGATTTTTCAATTTTTTTGAGGGAGGCTTGGATGGCTATGTATTTCCCCCTTAGGACCGCCTTTGCTGTATCCCATAGGATTTGGACCGAAGTGTCTTCATTCTCATTGGTTTCCATGAATTGTTTCAGTTCTTCTTTGATCTCCTGGTTGATCCAAGCATTCTTAAGCAAGGTGGTCTTTAGCTTCCAGGTGTTTGAGTTCCTTCCGAACTTTTCCTTGTGACCAAGCTCCAGTTTCAAAGCATTGTGATCTGAGAATATGCAGGAAATAATCTCAGTCTTTTGGTATCAGTTGAGTCCTGATTTGTGACCCAGCACGTGGTCTATTCCTGAGAAGGTTCCATGTGCACTTGAGAAGAATGAGTATTCTGTTGTTTTAGGGTGGAATTTTCTGTATATATCTATGAGGTCCATCTGGTCCAATGTGTCATTCAATGCTCTTGTTTCTTTATTGATTTTCTGCTTCGATGATCTATTTCTGAGAGAGGCGTGTTAAGATCTCCTACTATTAATGTATTCATATCAATATGACTCTTTATCTTGATTAACAGTTTTCTTATGTAATTGGCTGCTCCCATATTGGGGGCATAGATATTTACAATTGTAAGATCATCTTGGTGGATTGTCCCTTGAAGAATTATGTAGTGTCCTTCTGTATCTCTGACAACAGTCTTTAGTTTAAAATATAATTTATCTGATATAAGAATCACTATCCCGGCCTTCTTTTGAGGCCCACTGGCATGAAAGATGCATCTCCATCCCTTCACTTTCAGTCTGGGTATATCTTTAGGTTCAAAATGGGTCTCTTGCAGACAACATATGGATGGGTCCTGTCATTTTATCATATCTGCAACCCTGTGTCATTTTATGGGCACATTTAGGCCATTCACATTGAGAGGGATTATTGATAGATACGTTTTTATTGACATCATGTTACCTTTTAAGTCTGTCTTTCTGTAGATTGTCTCTATATTTCTGTTCAATGCTATTCTTACAATTTTTCCTCTTTTGTAGAACCCCCCTTAATATTTCTTGCAGTGTCAGCTTGGTGGTTGCATAGTCTTTTAAGCCTTGCCGGTCTTAGAAACTCTTTATCTCTCCATCCATTTTGAATGTCAGTCTTGCTGGATAAAGTATTCTTGGCTGCATGTTCTTCTCATTTAGTGCCCTGAATATATCTTGCCAGCATTTTCTGGCTTGCCAGGTCTCTGTGGACAGGTCTGACATCATTCTGATGGCTTTCCTCTGTACCTAAGGAGCTTCTTTGTCCTAGCTGCTTTCAAGAAAGTCTGCCTACAATTATAATTCTTCATTCTTTTTTTTTAAAGATTTTATTTATTTATTTGACAGAGAGAGATCATAAGTAGGCAGAGAGGCAGAGAGAGAGGAAGGGAAGCAGGCCGCCTGCTGAGCAGAGAGCCCAATATGGGACTCAATCCCAGGACCCCGAGATCATGACCTGAGCCGAAGGCAGCGGCTTAACCCACTGAGCCACCCAGGCACCCATAATTCTTCATTCTTACTATTAGGTGTCTCGATCACCAAGACAGCATGGTACTGGCATAAAAACAGACATAGACCAGTGGAACAGAGTAGAGAGCCCAGATACGGACCCTCAACTCTATGGCCAAATAATCTTCGACAAAACAGGAAAAGATATACAGTGGAAAAGTCTCTTCAATAAATGGTGCTGGTCATCAAAAGAAATGAAATCTTGCCATTTGCGATAACATGGATGGAACTAGAGCGTATCATGCTTAGCGAAATAAGTCAAGCAGAGAAAGACAACTATCATATGGTCTCCCTGATATGAGGAAGTGGTGATGCAACATGGGGGCTTAACTGGGTAGAAGAATCCATGAAACAAGATAAGATTGGGAGGGAGACAAACCATAGTGACTCTTAATCTCACAAAACAAACTGAGGGTTGCTGGGGGGGGGGGTTGGGAGAAGGGGGGTGGGTTATGGACATGGGGGAGGGTATGTGCTTTGGTGAGTGCTGTGAAGTGTGTAAACCTGGCGATTCACAGACCTGTACCCCTGGGGATAAAAATATATGTTTATGAAAAATAAAAAATTAAAAAAAAATGGTGCTGGGAAGACTGGACAGCTATATGTAGAAGAATTTAACTCAACCATTCTCTTACTCCGTACACAAAGATAAACTCAAATGGATAAAAGACCTCAACGTGAGACAGGAATCCATCAGAACCCTAGAGGAGAACATAAGCAGTAACCTCTTTGTTATCAGCCACAGCAACTTCTTTCAAGATATGTCTCTAAATTCAAAGGAAACCAAAGCAAAGATGAACTTTTGACTTCAAGATGAAAAGCTTCTGCACAGCAAAGGAAACAGTCAAAAAAACAAAGAGGCAACCCACGGAATGGGAGAAGATATTTGCAAATGACAGTACAGACAAAAGATTGATATCCAGGACCTATAAAGAACTCCTCAAACTCAACACATACAAAACAGACAATCATATAAAAAAATGGGCAGAAGATATAAACAAACTTTTCTCCAATGAAGACATGCAAATGGCTATTAGACACATGAAAAAATGTTCATCATCACTAGCCATCAGGGAGATTCAAATTAAAACCACATTGAGAGGGGTGCCTGGGTGGCTCAGTGGGTTAAGCCGCTGCCTTCGGCTCAGGTCATGATCTCAGGGTCCTGGGATCGAGTCTCACATTAGGCTCTCTGCTCAGCAGGGAGCCTGCTTCTCTCTCTCTCTCTCTCTCTGCCTGCCTCTCTGTCTACTTGTGATCTCTCTCAGTCAAACAAATAAATCTTTAAAAAAAGGTTTATCTCACACATTGAGATACCATCTTACCAGTTAGAATGGCCAAAATAAGCAAAACAGGAAACAACATGTGTTGGAGAGAATGTGGAGAAACCCTCTTACACTGTTGGTAGAATGCAAGTTGGTACAGCCACTTTGGAGAACAGTGTGGAGATTCCTCAAGAAATTAAAAATAGAGCTTCCCTATGCCCCTGCAATGGCACTACTGGGTATTTACTCCAATGATACAGATGTAGTAAAAAGAAGGGCCATCTGTACCCCAACGTTTATAGCAGCAGTGTCCATGGTTGCCAAACTGTGGAAAGAACCAAGATGCCCTTCAACAGATAAATGGATAAGGAAGATGTGGTCCATATACACTATAGAGTATTATGCCTCCATCAGAAAGGATGAATACCCAACTTTTGTAGCAACATGGATGGAACTGGAAGAGATTATGCTGAGTGAAATAAGTTAAGCAGAGAGTCAATTATCATATGGTTTCACTTATTTTTGGAGCATAGCAAATAGCATGGAGGACAAGGGGAGATGGAGAGGAGAAAGGAGTTGAGGGAAATTGGAAGGGGTGGTGACCCATGAGAGACTATGGACTATGAAAAACAATCTGAGGGTTTTGAAGGGGCGGGGGGTGGGAGTTGGGGGAACCAGGTAGTGGGTATTAGAGAGGGCATGGACTGCATGGAGCACTGGGTGTGGTGCAAAAACAATGAATACTGTTACGCTGAAAATAAATTTTTTAAAAAATCCAAAAAAAAGAAAAAAAAAAGAAAAGATCAAAGAAACTAAGAGCTAATTTCTTTGAAAAGATAAAACATATAAATCTTCAGCCACTCACCAGGAACAGAGGGGACTCAAATAAATAAAATGAGAAATCAAAAAGAAGCTGCAATTGATACCACAGAAATACAAAAGATTAGAGACTACTATGAAGAATTACAAGCCAAAATATGGGACCATGTAGAAAAAAATAGAATAAATAAATATATAATATAATAATATAATAATAAATAAATACATAGAATAAATCTCTAGAAACACACAACATACTAAGACTGAATCATGAAGAAAGAAAAAATCAAACAGACCAGTTCTAGTAAGGAGAATTAATCAGCAATCAAAAATCTACCAACATACAAAAGCCCAGGATCAAATGGCTTCACTTGCGAATTCCAGGAAACATTTAAAGAACAGTGAATACTAATCCTTCTCAAACTCTTCCAAAAAATAGTAAGAGGGAACATTTCCAGAACTCATTTTACCAGTCTACAATTACCCTAACACCAAAACCAGACAAGAATACTACAAGAAAATTACAGGATCATATTCCTGATAAACAGAGATGCAAAAATCCTCATAAAATATTAGCAAACCACATTCAACAATACATTAAAAGGATCATATACCATGATTTATTCCAGAATGCAGGGATGGTTCAATACCCATAAATCAATGTGATATACACCATTAAAAATTGAATGATTAAAAAAAGGATAAAAATATGATCATTTCAACAGATGCAGAGAAAGCATTTAACAAAATTCAACATCCATTCATATTACTGTCAACAAAGTGGGTCTGCAGAAAATATACCTCAACATCATGAAGAACACATATAACAAGCTCACAATGATCATCATACCAAATGGTGAAAAATGGAAGAATTTTACTCTAAGGTCAGTAACAAGACAAAGATGCCCACTCTTGCCACTTCTATTCAACATAGTACTGAAATTCTGAGTGAGAGCAATTAGGCAAGAAAAAAGAAAAGGTATCCAATTTAGAATGAAAGAAGTATAACTGTTCCTATTTGCAGATGACATATTATGTATTAAAAAACTCTAAAGATGCCACCAAAAAAAAAAAACCCTGTTAGAATAAAACAAATTCAGTAAACTTGTGGGATACAAAATCAATCAAAAATAACAGTTCTGTTTCCATACACTAATAATGAACTATCAGAAAGAGAAAATTTTAAAAACCCAATTTACAGGGGCACCTGGGTTGCTTAGTCAGTTAAGTGTCTGCCTTTGGCTCAGGTCACGATCTCAGAGGGGTGGGATCAAGTCCTGGTCCGGCTCTCTGCTCTGCACGTTGTCTATTTCTCCCTCTCCTTCTGTGTTCTCTCTCAAATAAATAAATAAAATCTTTTAAAAAGTTAAACAAAATAAAAACCCAATTTACAATTTCATCAAAAAAGAATAAAATACCTAGGGTTGTGTGGGTGGCTGTCAGTTAAGCATTTGCCTTTGGCCCAGGTCATGATCCCAGAGTCCTGGAATTAAGCCCTACATTGGGCTCCCTGCCCCAGGGGGAGCCTGCTTCTTCCTTTCCCTCTGCCTTCAGTTCTCCCTGCTTGTGCACACTCTCTCTTTCTCTTTCTCTATTAAATAAATAAATAAAATATTTTTTAAAAATGAATGAAATATCTAGAAATAAATTTAACTTTGAAGGTTAAAGACCTACACACTGGGGCCCCTGGCTGGCTCAATGGGACTCTTTATCTCAGGGTTGTGAGTTTGAACCCCAGATTGGGTACAGAGATTACTTAAGAATAAAAGCTTTAAAAAAAAAAAGACCTGTACACTGAAAACAATAAGACACTGATGAAAGAAACTGGAAAACAAATAAATGGAAAGATATTATGCACACATGGATTTGAAGAATTGTTAAAAAGTTCACTAGATGTTACATGCAACTAATGAATCATTGAAAACCACAACAAAAACTTATGTACTATATTCTGGCTAACTGAGCATAAAAAAAAAGTTCATACTATCCAAGGCAATCTATAGACTTAATGCAATCTCTATGAAATTCCAATCGCATTTTTTTACACGGAAATGAACAATCCTAATTTTTTTTTTTTACAGATTCTATTTATTTATTTGAGAGAGAGAGTGCATGAGCAGGGGGAGGGACAGAGGGAGAGGAAAAGGGAAAAGCAGACTCCTTGCTGAGCACAGAGCCCAACACGGGGCTTTGATCCCAGGACCCCAAGATCACGACTTGAGCCAAAGTCGGGAGCTTAACCACCTGAGCCACCCAGGGACTCCAACAATCTTAAAATTTTTATGAAACCACAATAGACCAGGAATAGCCAAAACAAATCTTGAGAAAGAAGAATAAAGCTGGACACATCAAGCATCCTGAATTCAAATTATAGTACAAAGCTATAGTATTCAAAATAGTATGGTACTGGCATAAAAACTGACACATAAAACAAGAGCATAAAGAGCCCAGATTTTGGCAGCTACTCTTAGTTGGAGCCCACACCTAACGCAGGAAGACAGGAAGATGGTGGCAGCAAAGAAGACAAAAAAGTCTCTGGAGTCGATCAACTCTAGGCTCCAGGTCATTATGAAAGGTGGAAAGTAGGTGCTGGGGTACAAGCAGACTCTGAAAATGATTAGACATGGCAAAGAGAAACTGGTCATCCTCGCCAACAACTGCCCAGCCTTGAGGAAATCTGAAACAGAATACTACACCATGTTGGCCAAAACTGGTGTCCACTACTACAGTGGCAATAATATCAAATTGGGCACAGCATGTGGGAAATACTACAGAGTATGCAGGCTGGCTCTCATTGATCCAGGTGATTCTGATAGCATTAGAAGCATGCCAGAACAGACTGGTGAAAAGTAAACCACGCAGAATTTTTCTTTAATAAAACTGGCCACAGCTTGTTTAAAAAAAAGAGAGAGAGAAAGAGAGAGAATAAAGAGCCCCCAAATAACTCATACACAAAAGGTGAATTAACTTGTAAGAAAGGAGCCAAGAATATGCAACCGGGAAAAAAGTCTTTTCAATAAATGGTGCTGGGAACACTGAACGGCCATATGCCAAAAAATGAAATTGGACCACTATCTTATGAACATAAAATGTGCATCTCTCATAAATAAACATCAACTCAAACTGGATTAAAGACTTGAATATAAGAACTGAAACCATAAAGCTCTTTTTCTTTAAAGACTTTATTTATTTCAGACAGAGAGAGAGAGAGAGAGAGAGAGAGAGAAAGCACCAGGAGGTGGGGCAGACAGAGAGAGAAGCAGGCTCCCAGCTGAGCAGGGAGTCCAATGCAGGATTTGATCCCAGGACCCTGGCATCATGACCTAAGCAGACATTTAACCAACTGAGCCACCCAGACGCTCCTGAAACCATAAAACTCTTAGAAAACATAGTGGGTAAGATCTTTAACAACTGTCTTGGTGATGATTTCTTGGATTTGACACCAAAAGCAAAAATGAATAAATGAGACCACATCAAGCTAAAAAGCTTCTTACACCAAAAGAACCATCAACAAAATGAAAAGGCAACAAAATGAATGGGAGAAAACAATTGCAAATCATATATAAAGGATTAAGATCCAAATATATGTTAAAAATTCATAAAACTCAATAGCAAGAAACCAATTTAATATATGGGCAGAGGGTCTAAATAGAAATTTTTCCAAAGAAGAAATTTAGATAGCCAATAAGTACATGAAAAGGTGCCTGATATCATTAATCATCAGAGGAATGGACATCAAAACCATAGTGAGATATCACCTCACATCTATTAGAATGGCTAGTTATCAAAAAGATAAGAAGTTAAGTGTTGGCAAAACTATGGAGAAAAGGAGACCCTTGTGCACTGTTGGTGGGAATGTAAATTGGTGCAGCCACTATGGAAAAAAGTGTGAAGTTTCCTCAAAAAAATAAAACTAGAAAGAACTACCATATGATCCAGCAATTTCACTTCTCGGTATTTATCAAAAGAAAATGAAACCACTGGGGTGACTGGGTGGCTCCGTGGGTTGGGCCTCTGCTTTCAGCTCGGGTCATGATCTCAGGGTCCTGGGATTGAGCCCCCGCATCTAGCTCTCTGCTCAGTGGTGAGACTGCTTCTCCTTCCTCCTCTTTCTCTCTCTCTGCCTGCCTCTCTAGTTATGTGATCCCTCTCTCTGTCAAATAAACAAATAAAATCTTAAAAAAAAAAAGAAAAGAAAAGAGAAAGTGAAACCACTATCTCAAAAAGGCACCTGCACCCGCATGTTCACTGAAGCATTAGTAGCCAAGGCATGAAAACAACCTAAATGTCCAAGGATGGATAAATATATAAAGAAAATGTGCTATGGAGGACATGGGGAGTTAGAGAGGAGAAGGGAGTTGGGGGAAATTGGAAGGGGAGGTGAACCATGAGAGACTATGGACTCTGAAACACAATCAGGGTTTTGAAGGGGCGGGAGGTGGGAGGTCGGGGTACCAGGTGGTGGGTATTATAGAGGGCACGGATTGCATGGAGCACTGGGTGTGGTGCAAAAATAATGAATACTGTTATGCTGAAAATAAAAAATAAATTAGAAAAAAAAGAAAATGTGCTATGTATTATAAAATACCTATTATTTAGCCATAAAAAAAGGAATTCCTAATATTTGTGACAAGACTGATTAACCTCAAGAGCATTATACTAAGTGAAATAAGTCAGAGAAAAACAAATCATGTACAGTATTACTTGTGGAATTTTTAGAAAACCAAACTTAAAGATACAGAAAACAGATGGATATTTTCCAGAGACTTTGTCTAAGGAGTATGCAAAATGGGTGAAAGTGGTCAAAAGCACTTTTGAGAAGTCCAGTGTACTTACATAATGTACAGTATCGTGGCTATAGTTAACCATACTGTATTGTATACTTGAAAGCTGTTCAGAGAATATCTTTTTTTTAAGAGAGAATATCTTGGGGCGCTTGTGTGGCTCAGTCGTTAAGCGTCTGTCTTTGTCTCAGGTCATGATCCTAGGGTCCTAGAATGGAGCCCCACATCAGGCTCTCCGCTCAGTGGGAAGCCTGCTTCTCACTATCCCACTCCCTCTGCTTGTGTTCCCTCTCTCGCTGTATCTCTCTCTGTCAAATAAGTAAGTAAAATATTCAAAAATAAAGAAAGAACATCTTAAGAGCTCTTATCAGAAGAAAAAATATTGTAACTATGTATGGTGATGGATATTAAGTAAATTTTACTGTGGTACTCATCTTGTAATATATACATATATTAAATTTTAAATTACTGTTATACATCTAAAATTAATACAATGTGATACGTCAATTAAATTTCAATTAGCAATTATTTTTTTAAATGACAGCAAAAGCACAAGCAACAAAAGAAGAAAACCTAAGTTGGACTTCATGAAATTAAAAGTTTTTATTTTTTTAAATGACAGCAAAAGCACAAGCAACAAAAGAAGAAAACCTAAGTTGGACTTCATGAAATTAAAAGTTTTGAACATCAAAGGCATTAAAAGGAGGGCCCGTGATGTGATGACCACTAGCTGTTAATACGCAGCTAATGAATCACTGACTGCCACATCAAAAACTAGTGATGAACTGTATGTTGGGTAACTGAATTTAAATTTTTTTTAAAAGCCTGCAATAAATAAATAAATACATAAAGGATGTCATCAAGAAAAGTAAGAAGAAAATCCACAAAAGCAAATATTTTCTCCTGTTCTGTGGTTTGTCTTTTCATGAAGGTTTAGCATCTAAAATATATAACCAACTATTGTAACAATACGACAAAAGAACATGTAATTCAACTTAAAGATATGCAAAGGATTTGGCTAAAGCTTCCCCAAGATGATGGGCAATAAACACAAAAGACACCTACTTAACATCTTTAGTCATCAGAGAAATGCAAATCAAAACCACAATGAGGTATCACTAGTTATAATAAAAATTTGGAAAATAAAAGGCATTGTTGAGGATATGGAAAGAGAAATTCTCACCCACTGCTGCTGACAATGTAAAATGGTGCAGCCACTATGAAAAAGCTCAGCAGTTCCTCCAGTTGTTAAAGATAAAACTATCATATGATCTAGTAACTCCGCTCTTAGGCTTATACCCAAGTGAACAGAAAACATATGTTCACATATAGATTTGTACATAACTGTACATTACAGCATTAATTCATAATAGCCAAAACTTAGAAATCAATTAAATATCTACCAACTGATAAAATGTTTAAAATGTATAGTATATGATGACATACAAGTGAGACATTAAAAAGGAATAAAGTACAACTTGGATGCACCCTGAAAACATGCTAAGTGAAAGAAGCCACATACGGTGTAATTCCATTTATAGAAATGTCCTGAATGGGCAGATCCACACAGACAGGCAGATTAGCAGATGCCAGGGTGGGCTGAGTATAGAGGTAAACTGGAAAGTAAGAGGCTACTTTTTTTGAGAGTGATAGAAATTTTCTGAAATCAGGGAGTGGTGATTAATGCAAAATATTGTGAATGTTAAAACAGTGCATTATACACATCAAAATGGTGAATTTTATGTTACATGAGTTTTACCTCAACTTTCAAATGTAAAAAAGTGAAATACAAACATCTCAGACATACAGGGGGGCCTGGGTGGCTCAGTGAGTTAAGCCTCTGCCTTGGGCTCGGGTCACAATCTCAGGGTCCTAGGATCAGGCCTTGTGTTGGGCTCTCTGCTTAACAGGGAGCCCGCTTCCCCCTCTCTCTCTGCCTGCCTCTCTGCCTACTTGTGATCTCTCTCTCTCTGTTAAATAAATAAATAAAATCTTTAAATAAAAAAAATCTCAGACATACAAAAGCAGAAAAATTCATTACCAGCAAACCTACACTAAAACAAATGTTAAAGAAGTCCTTAAGGAAAAAGAAAAATACTACATTAAAATTTGGATCCACGTAAAGGAATAACAAGCATCATAAACAGTAACTCAGTATTTTTGCTTATTTTTTAAACATTTTTAAAAATAATTTTTCAAGTGTAAGTACCAATGTATTGTGGGATTTATAACTTTCATAAAAGATGCATGACAACAATAGCATCAAGGCCAGGATGAGAGAAGTGGAAGTATTATATTGTAAGGTTTGTATAAGACATGTAAAATGGCATAATAACACTCAAAGAATGATAAGTTAAAGATGTATACTACAGAACACCAAGCAACACCTAAAATATCAAGATAAAGTATTATAGCTGATATGCCAACAAAGGGGAATAAAATGAAATTATAACAAATAATCCAGAACAAAGATGGAAAAAAGGAGTAAAGAACAGATTTAACAATAGAAGCCAATAAAATGACAAAGTAAAACCTAAGCACATCTATAAACATTTTAAATGATCTAAAAACTGCACTTTAAAGGCAGGGGTAGATTGGATTAATCAATAATAATAAAAGAAAAACAAGATTCAATTACATGTTGCCTATAAGGAATAGCCACCTTGAATATAAAGACACAAATAGATTAAAAGTAAAAGAACAAAAAAAAAAGATATTTTTTGTTGGCCACAAATCAAAAGAAATCTGGGGTAGATTTCAGGGCATACACAATTACCAAGAATAAAGGAGGTAAGTCATTTCATAATGATGGGAGTCAATGAAATAAGAAGGACATAAAATCCTAAAGTATATGTACCTAATAACAGTTTCAAAATACATAATGCAAAAGCTGAAAGAATTGGAAGGAGAAAAAGACAAAGCCACAATTATAGTTGGGAGTTTTATATACCTCTCTCCCAAATGGCTGCCAGAACAAGTAGATAGATAATTAATAAGAACATAGTAAAACAGAACACTATCACCAATACTGAACTGATTGAAATTTACAAAAGACTCCACCAATCAAAAGAATATTCATTTTTCTTCTCAAGTGCACAATAACATTTACCAAGACAGACCATACTAAGGACCATAAAACAAGTTTCTACAAATTTAAAAGAATTCATGTTTTGTAGTGGAATTAATTTATTAATCAGTAACAAAGATTTCTAAATATTCTCCAAATTTTTAGAAACTGAACAACATATTTCTAAATAACCCACAGATTTAAAAAAATCAAAGGAGAATTAAAAAAGAATTTGAACTGAATGGAAATACAATATAACAAAATATATGGGAGGACAATAAGGCACTACTTGGAAAGTTAAGACACTAAATTCTGGTATTTTTTTTTTTTAAGATTTGATTTATTTATTTGAGAGAGAGAGAAAGTGCACACACGTGAACAGAGGGAGGGGTGGAGAGAGAGGGAAAGAGAGAATCCCAAGCAGACTTTACTAAGTGCAGAGTCCAGTGGTGGGCTGGATCCCAAGACTTGGAGATCATGACCTGAGCTGAAACCAAGAGTTGGATGCTCAACCAACTGAACCACTCAGAAGCCCCATAAATATCAATATTTCATAAAAAATGTTTCATAACAACGATCTCATTCTCTTTATTAGAAAAAGCAAATTAAACCCAAAGTAAGCATAAACATAATAAAAATCAAAACAGAAATAGATGAAATAGGAAACAAAAAAAATCAATGCAAGTAAAATCCAATTTTTTTAAGTAGGCTCTAGTTTTTTAAGTAGGCCCCCAGTGTGGAGCCTGAACTCACCACCCCAAGACCAAGAGTCACATGCACCACCAACTGACCCAGCCAGGTGCCCCAAATATCTCTTGAAGAAATTGATTAAGATTGATAAAAAATGGTTTTTAAGGGCACCTGGGTGGCTCAGTCATTTAGGTGGCTGATTCGATTTTGGCTCAGGTCATGGTCTTGGGGGCCCAGATCAAGCCCCAAGTCAGGCCCCATACTCAGTGGGGAGTCTGCTGAAGGATTCTCTCTGCCCCTCCCCACACTTTTTCTCTCTAAAATAAATAAGTAAATCTTTTTTAAAAACTTGATTTTTAGAAAGAGAATATACAAATAACCAGTATTAGGAATGAGAATGGTGACATCACTACAGATTCTACAACTACTGAAAGGAAATAAGGGAGTATTATAAACCCTATGCCAATAAAATTCAACAGGTGAGCAAAATCCTTTAAAGATTCAAGCTACCCGAGCTCACTCAAGAATGTAAAGAACTTGAAAAACCCTTTGTTTATTAAAGAGATGGCCTCAAAAAAAAAAAAAAAAAAAATGGGGTATGGTGCTTGGCTAGCTCAGTTGGTAGAGCACGTGACTCTTGGAGTTTGTGTTCAAGCCCCACATTTCATGTAGAGATTACTTAAAAAAAAAAAAAAAAAAAAAAAAACTTGAAAAGAAAAAAAGGGCACCTGGGTGGCTCAGTAGGTTAAGCATCTAACTCTTGATTTCCCCTCAAGTCATGCTCTCAAGGTACTGGGATTGATCCCTGACAGGCTCCACACTCAGCAGGGAGTCTGCTTGAGGATTCTCTCTCTCCCTCTCACTCTGCCCCTACCCCTGCTCACGTGCACTCCACTCCCTCCTCCTCCCTCTCACTCTCGCTCTAAAATAAATAAATCTTTTTTTTTTATTTTTCTTTATTTATTTGACAGACAGAGATCACAAGTAGGCAGAGAGGCAGGCAGAGAGAGAGGAAGCAGGCTCCCTGCTGAGCAGAGAGTCCCATGTGGGGCTGGATCCCAGAACCCTGAGATCATGACCTGAAGGAAGGCAGAGGCTTAAGCCACTGAGCCACCCAGGTGCCCCAAATCTTTTTTTTTTTTTAAAGAAAAAGAGAGATGGCCTCACAGGTATGGATACGATACCAATTCTACTTTCGTTGAAAACACTGCAAGGGAGAGGAACAGTCCCATTTCATCACATGAGGACAGTATTTCCCTGATCCCAAACCAGAAAACCAGACAAAAACATTACAAGATAAAACAAATAGCCTTCATGAACACAGATACAAATATTCTACACAAAGTTTTAGCAAACAAAATTCAATACATTACTGTTATACATTATTATCAAAGATAATACAACATAATCAAAAAGGTTAATTCCAGGGATGCTGATTTAATACTAAAAAAAAATCAATGAGGGGTGCCTAGGTGGCCAGTCTGTTAAACGTCAGACTCTTGGTTTCAGCTCAGGTCATGATCTCAGGGTGGTAAGACTGAGTTCCATGTTGAGCTCCACACTCAGCATGGAATCTGCCTGAAATTCTTTCCCCCTCCCTTCACCCTCTCTCTCTGCTCTTCCCCCGCTCTCTCTCTAAAATAAATAAATAAAATATTTTTAAAAATTAATGTAATTGAACTTTTAGAGAAAAAATTCTATGACCTCAGAGGAGATAAAGATTTTTTAGATACGACATCTATATCAATGAAAAAAACTGTCTTGAAAAACTGGAACTTCAGCAAAATTAAAATGTCTGCTCTTCAAAAGACACTGTTAAGAGAATAAAACGATAAACCACAGCTGGGGAGGAAAATCTCAGCAATTATCTAATTAAAACAAAATCTAATTAAATATCTATATTCAGAATATATGAAGAATTTCCAAAATTCAACAGTAAAAAAAAAAAAAACAACCTGATTAAAAAAAAATAGGTGCAATAGTTGAATAGACACCTCAACAAAAACAAAACAAACAAACAAAAATATACATATAAGGATGGCAAACATGCTCATAAAGATGCTCAATATCATTAGTCATTTGGTGAATACAAATTGAAACCACAATGAAATATCACTACATGACTATTAGAATGACTGAAATTAAAAAGATCAGCCAAGGGCGCCTGGGTGGCTCAGTGGGTTAAGCCGCTGCCTTCGGCTCAGGTCATGATCTCAGGGTCCTGAGATCGAGGCCCACATCGGGCTCTCTGCTCAGCAGGGAGCCTGCTTCCTCCTCTCTCTCTGCCTGCCTCTCTGCCTGCTTGCGATCTCTCTCTGTCAAATAAATAAATAAAATCTTTAAAAAAAAAATAAAAAATAAAAAATAAAAAGATCAGCCAAACCAAGTACTGATGAAGATATGGAGAAAAAATCCTCTTCCATACTCCTCTCCAACTACATTCTACCCCCTATCCAGGGGTAATCACCATTGCAAACTTGGTGTGAATTATTCCTCTGATTTTTGTTATTCCTTTACTTCAGTGTGTAGTATGGTTTCTTTTGCCCCTTTTTTTAGCTTTATATAAGTAGAATCATAGTGTATTTGTTTCTCCAAGATTTGCTTTTTTAATTCAGCATTGTTTTTAATTTATCCATGTCAGGCATGAAGCTATTATTCCAATCATTTTCCTTGTTGTAATTCTATTCCACAGAATTCTATTCCAATATATAATATTTACATATATCACAATTTATTCATTAATTAGTATACTCTTTATACTTCATTATTAGTATACTCTTCTGAGTGTTTCCACAATTTTAAAATTATCAACAATACTACTATAAACATAGCTATATGATTTGTTCACATGTTTCACTTTAAATATATTTTACATAATTATTAATACAGAAACACCAGCTTTCTTCAGGATAATATTTGCCTAGTGAATCT
The DNA here is from genome assembly GCF_030435805.1 of Mustela lutreola. NCBI lineage: Eukaryota > Metazoa > Chordata > Mammalia > Carnivora > Mustelidae > Mustela > Mustela lutreola. The sequence goes on from NC_081293.1 coordinate 39,520,773, forward strand.
TTTTCAGTCCTTTCAACATTTTGAGGTTCTTACACTTTACATTAAGTCTCTTGTGAAGAGAATTTCACAGGCTTTTTAACTAATCCATCAATTGTGGTCATTCAATGAGAGACTTTTTTTAATACACTTTACATTATTGGTATTACTGATATATTCTTTTTTAATTTTACCCTCTTATTTTGTGCTTTCTACTTGCTCTGGTTTAACTGCCTGCCTCCTTTATGAATTAATTTAGACAAATAGAAGAAGGTAAGGTACTTCTACCATTTGGAAATCAGATAACTCCATTTCTAATCTCTAATGATTACTCTGGAAATTTAAATGATCATATTTGATAAAATTTAGAGCTAATCACATCTTTACCCTCTTCATGAACAATGCTAGCAGCTTTAGCACTGTTATTACAAACAACTCTTTCTTCACTTATGTCATTGTTACCAGCACTTTAATTCTATTTTTTCAAACCTTCATACATTATTATTTTATTAAGAAATGTTTATTTAGATTTACCCACAAGTTGTCATTTTCATAATCATTCCATCCTGCACCAACTTCCTTTAGAGATCATTTGTCTTCTAAGATATTTCCTTTAGCAGTTCCTTTTGCAAGAGTTTGTTGTTTGGAAATTCAAGTTTTGTTTTTTCTGGAAATATCTTTACTTTGTCATCATCCTAGAAAGACAAACTCAATTCTAGAGATTGTTATTTTTCTCAGCCTTGTAAAGATAATATTCCACTGTCTTCTGGTTTCTATTATTGTGGCTGAAAAGTCAGTTGTCATGCCCAAATCTTGGTTTCTAAGACTACTCCAATAAAAGGAATCAGGACTCCTTGAAGAAGTGGCTGATTCTAAGACAGTACAGTACGTATACAAGATGATCCAAAAGCATCTTGCAGTACCAGAAAGTAGGTGGCAAAACAAAACAAAAACATGGTGGTTGTAGAATTTGAGGAACAGATTTATCTCTTGAGCCAACTTCTCACTGTACTGAAATACCAGATTTTCTCTCTTTTCCCCTTTGCTTCCAGGCACAGGAGGATTTTGGTGGGGTTCTTGATTGTGGTGACAGTTACAAGACAGTAATGTTTGCCAATAACAATAAAATTATACACTACATATGGGTTTTCTTGTGTCTCCCAAAAGTTCATATATTGAAGTCTTTTTTTTTTTTAAAGATTTTATTTATTTGACAGAGAGAGCTCACAAGTAGACAGAGAGGAAGGCAGAGAGAGAGAGGAGGGAAGCAGGCTCCCTGCTGAGCAGAGAGCCCGATACGGGGCTCGATCCCGGGACCCCGGGAACATGACCTGAGCCAAAAGCAGAGGGTTTAACCCACTGAGCCACCCAGGCACCCCCATATATTGAAGTCTTAACCCTAACCCTCAAGACCTCAACATGTGACCTCATTCAGAAATAGGGTCTTGATAGATGTAGTTACCTTAAAAACAATATTGAGACTTCCAGTTTCAGATACTACATGTAATATCTTAAAAGAGCTTAAAAGTTGCCACTCCCAAACTTAAAACAAAACAAAAAAGCTAAACAAATTGAAAACCAACAACCCTTCTTCAATTCATTAGAGACATAGGGAGGAGGATAAATCATCACCCCAAAATCTACAGAGATATGAAAATCCTGAGAGTTACAGCTACAATCTGTTTACCTGAAGAAACACTGAAATGGCAAGTTCAATGAACTGGTGAAGGCTGTAGATGGACTAGCATAAGATTGAGGAATTCCTGGAGGCCACAGTTTGGGGAGGGCTTCCATACAATTAAGAGTTTTATCTCTAAGAGTCCCACCTGGTTCTCCCTGTGAAGAGTCAAGAAAGATCGTCTTGTAGCCCAGGCAGAGGGAGTAGAAACAAACATTAAGAAAAAGTTCAGGGGGTGCCTGGGTAGCTCAGGTGGTTGGGCGACTGCTTTAGGCTCAGGTCATGGGCCCCGGATCCTGGGATCACCCCTTGACAGGCTCCTTGCTCAGCGGGGGGCCTGCTTCTCCTCTTCCCTCTCCCTGCTGCTCTGCCTGCTTGTGTTCTCTCCCTGTCAAATAAATAAATAAAATTTTAAAAAGAAAAGAAAAGAAAAAGTTCAGAGCAGTCTCCATAATAAAGGTCTATACTCACTTTATCAGAACTTTATCTCATCTGGGGTAAGGATATTTCACTGATTCCAGACCCATCTAGCCTTCTTATTGCACCTAAGTAATAACAGGGTGGGGGGAGGGGAGATACTAACAAACACATTGAAGGTCATGGCCCAGGAACACAGGTCCAGCAGAAGAATGAGACTGAATAAGATTAGAGATGTTTTCCCTTCCCCAATACTTTACCACCATACTAACAAAGATCTAACATAATAACAGTGGTTTATACGTAAGTTACAAGACAAATTCTTTTGAAGCAGGAATTCTTACAGAAACCCATAGACAGCAAGGGAGACAAAACAAGGAAACTAGAGGAATCTGAAGCCGCTGGCACTTACAGCTACAACAAACATTAACCAAAGCCCAACTCCTGGCTAGTTTAATATAAAAGCTATTTAATTCAGTTATTATTACCTAATAACATCACATCTGGCTCTCAAAAAAAAAAAAAAAATTACAAGGCATGCTCAAGGAAATCACAGTATGAAGAAATAAAGTAAACATCAGAACCAGACTCAGATATGACAGATTTTGTAATTATCAGATAGGGAGATTAAAATAACTATGATAAATGTGTTAAGAAATCTAATGAAAAAGTAGACAACATGAAAAAACAGACTGAAAGTATACAAAAGAATTAAAACTAAATACTGGAAGTAAAAAACAATGGCATATTTTAAAAACCCAGTAGACTGGATATGTCAACGACAGACTCAGTGAGCTTAAAGAAATGTTGATGGAAACTTCGCAAATTGAAATACTAAGAAAAAAAAAAAAAGAAATCCAAATCCACAGCCAAGAACTATGGAAAAATTTTAAAAGGTGTAACTGGAATGCTAGAAGAAAGAGAAAATAGAACAGATGAAATATTTTAAGTAATAATGACCCAGAATTTTCCAAAATTAACAAGATATACCAAAGCAGAGAAGAGGAAACTCAGAGAACACCAAACAGGATAAAAATTTTAAAGCTACACCTAGGCATGTCATACCAAACTGCAGAAAAGCAAAGGAGAGGTAAAAACTAGACAATAATTATAGAGAACTTTTCATTACAAATCCTGTAAGCAAGAAGAGAGTTTTTTTTGTTTGTTTGTTTTTTTGTTTTTAAGATTTATTTATTTGAGAGAGAGAGAGAGCACACACACACAAACAGCGGAAGCTGCAGGCAGAGGCAGAGGGAGAAGCAGGCTCTGCCGGAATAAGGAGTAAGAAGAGAGCCTTTAATTAAAACCACAAAAGGCAGAAAAGAGTGGAAATGAAGTAACAAAGAACCAGGAGGATGAACAGAAAGTAATAACACAGTAGTCATTAAGCCAACAATATAAAAAATAATTTTAAACATCAGTTTTATCTCTTAGAGATAAAACTCTTTAAACATAGAGATCGTCAGACTTGATCAAAACTGAAGACTCAACTATATATTGTCTATAAGAAATGCACTTTAAACATAAAGATATATATAGATTGAAAGCATAGGGATGCCTGGGTGGCTCAGATGGTTAACGGCCTGCCTTTGGCTCAGGTCATGATCCCAGGGTCTTGAGATCAAGCCCCATATCAGCCTCCCTACTCAGTGCAGAGCCTGCTTCTCTCTCTCCCTTGTCCTACAGCTCCCCTTGCTTGTGCGCTCTCTCTCTGTCAAATAAATAAAATCTTTAAAAATAGATAATTAATTAAATTTAATTTAATCAAAATAAATTAAAAAGTTGGAGTTGCTGTATCAATTGCAGACAAAGTAGACTTCAGTGGAAGGAAAGATCAGGGATAAAGAGAGGCATTACATAATGATAAATGGGTCAACTCTCTAAAAAAAAAAAATTATTTATTATTAGAAAGAGAGAGAATGAGAGAGAAAGGGCACGACAGTGGGGAGGGTCAGAGGGGAACCATAAAGTAGGTTATGCTGAACACCCCCCAACAACCCCAGAGATGTTAGTGGCTTAAAACAAAAACTGATTTCTTGCTCATGTTACATGTCCATAGCATATCAGCAAGGGTTTTCTGTTCACTACAGTTATTCAGGACTCAGGCTGAGAAAGACTTCTTTTCATAGCTCACTGACCAGAACTAATAACAGGGTCCCACCCACTCATATGAAGGCCAGGGAAAAAACCCTATCCCATGCACAGAAGAGAAATCTTTACAGGCAGTAGTAGTGCCAAGGACTAGATGTGTGAGAAATCCACTGCCCGTGGCAATCATGAACCAAATGACAATAATCCCTTATATTTCTTGGCACACGTTCTCTTTCCAAATTCCACTGGATTATTTCTCATATCCTCCTAGTATGCATTCTCCTTTGCAGACCATTGTTCTAGGTAATAAGCTCTGAAAATTTCGCCTTCTCTGAAAAACTAAGAGAGCTAAATTACATTTCCTCCCAAGGACATAGTTCTCATATCCGTGGGTACATACTGCACACTCTCTACAGAGTAACCATTTTCCCCTGATAAAGAACACGGATGCTCTGCTAAATGTTTTATATTTATTAACTAGGAATCCTAACAACTTTTTGTGACTGGTACTATTATTATTCCTACTTTGAATTAGCACAGCTGAGGTAATTAGAGGTTAAATAATCGGCTCAGCTAGAAATATGAAATCAGGCAGTCTGGCTCCCATACTCCTGTCTCTTCAAGGACCATTGAAAGTTCCCTTGCAGATTCTGCTTCCTTCCTGCTACAGCCCTGTCATTCCTACCAGCACATTCTTGGGTATAAAGAGAAAGACCACGGGTCCTTGGGTGACACAGTCAGTTAAGCATCCGACTCGTGATTTCGGCTCAGGTCATGATCTCAGGGTTGTGAGATCAAGCCCTGCACCTGGCTCTGTGCTGGGTGTGGAGCCTGCTTAGGATTCTTTCTCTCCCTCTGCCTCTCTACGACCCTTCACACTCAGTCTCTCTTAAAAAAAAAAGAAAAGAAAGAAAGGAAAAGGAAAGAAAAGAAATAGACCACCCAGGAAAAAATCAAAATTCATTTTTCTTTTTTTTTTTTTTAAGATTTTATTTATTTCTTTGACAGGCAGAGACCACAAGTAGACAGAGAGGCAGGCAGAGAAAGAGAAGAGGAAGCAGGCTCCCCGCTGAGCAGAGAGCCCGATGCGGGGCTCGATCCCAGGACCCTGGGATCATGACCTGAGCCGAAGGCAGAGGCTTTAACCCACTGAGCCACCCAGGCACCCCCCAAATTTATTTTTCATGAAAGATGCCTTCTTGAAGCCTCCTGAAGAACAGAATGATTATCAGTGCCCATGGGCTGCAGAAAGTTACAAGAAAGTATGGAGAACAGGAGAAAAGAAACACATGAGGGATATAAGGATCAGGAAGGGGAAAAGGAATTAAGATCTACTGACAGCTTATGGTAGGTGCTATGGACTGAACTGTGTCCTTATCCTCAATTTTTATTTTGAGGCCCAAACTCCAGTGTAATGGTATTTAGAGTCATGATCTCTGGGAGATAATTAGGCTTAAATGAGGTTTAGAATAAGGCCCTCATGGTGGGATCAGTGCCCTTAAAAGAGATGTCAGAGCACATGTGCGCTCTCTCTCCTGCCATGATATGAGGACACAGCAAGAAAAAGGCAGTTTGTAAGTCAGAAAGAAAGCCCTTAGTAGAATCTGACCATGCTAGTACCCTGATCTCAGACTTTCAAGCTCCAGAACTATAAGACAATAAATGCCTGTTGTTTAAGCTACCTAGTCTATGGTATTTTGTTATGACAGCAAGATTTGTATTTACTATTTTATTTTACCTCATTGAATTTACCAGTAACTATTTGCTTTATAAACATCTATATTAATATTCAACTGTCTAAGAATAAATCAACAAAACTAGGACCTGTTTCTTTGAAAGAATTAATAAGATTGATAAACCTTTGGCCAGACTTATCAAAAAGAAGAGAAAGGACCCAAGTAAGTAAAATCATAAATGAAAGAGGAGAGATCACAACCAACACCAAAGAAATACAAACAATTATAAGAACCTATAAGAGGCTGATATCCAGGATCTATAAAGAACTCCTCAAACTCAACACACACAAATCAGATAATTGTATCAAAAAATGGGCAGAAGACGTGAACAGACACTTCTCAAATGAAGATATACAAATGGCTATCAGACACATGAAAAAATGTTCATCATCACTAGCCATCAGGGAGATTCAAATTAAAACCACATTGAGATACCACCTTACACCAGTTAGAATAACCAAAATTAGCAAGACAGGAAACACATGTGTTAGAAAAAAGGGGAACCCTCTTACACTATTGGTGGGAATGCAAGTTGGTGCAGCCACTTTGGAGAAGAGTGTGGAGATTCCTCAAGAAATTAAAAATAGAACTTCGCTATGACCCTGAAATTGCAATACTGGGTATTTACCCCAAAGATATAAATGTAGTAAAAAGAAGGGCCATCTGTACCCCAATGTTTATAGCAGCAATGGCCACAGTCGCCAAACTGTGGAAGGAACCAAGATGCCCTTCAACGGACAAATGGATAAGAAAGATGTGGTCCATATACACTATGGAGTATTATGCATCTATCAGAAAGGACAAATACCCAACTTTTGTAGCAACATGGACGGGACTGGAAGAGATTATGCTGAGTGAAGTAAGTCAAGCAGAAAGAGTCAATCATCATATGGTTTCACTTATTTGTGGAGCATAACAAATAACATGGAGGATATGGGGAGATGGAGAGGAGAAGGGAGTTGAGGGAAACTGGAAGGGGAGGTGAAAAATGAGAGCCTACAGACTCTGAAAAACAATCTGAGGGTCTTGAGGGGGTGGGAGGTGGGAAGTTAGGGGAACAAGGTGGTGGGTATTAGGGAGGGCACGGATTGCATGGAGCACTGGGTGTGGTGCAAAAACAATGAATATTGTTACGCTGAAAAGAAATTAAAAATTAATTTTAAAAAAGTATTAAAAGAGGCAAGAGTAAAATTAAAAATATTAGAATAAGGAAAAAATAAAATTAAAAAAAATTCTAAAGAAAGAATCTATGAGCAACTATATGCCAGCAAATTTGACAATCTGGAAGAAAAGGATGCATTCCTAGAGACATATAAACTACCACAACTGAACCTGGATGAAATAGAAAACTTGAACAGACCCATAACCAGTAAGGAGATTGAAGTAGTCATCAAGAATCTCCCAAGAAACAAGAGCACAGGGCCAGATGGCTTCTCAGGGGAATTCTACCAAACGTTTAAAGAAGAATTAATTTCTGAAACTCTTCCAAAAAATAGAAATGGAAGGAAAACTTCCAGACTCATTTTATGAGGCCAGCATTACCTTGATCCCAAAACCAGACAAAGACTCCATCAAAAAAGAGAACTACAGACCAATATCCTTGATGAACACAGATGCAAAAATTCTCACCAAAATACTAGCCAATAGGATCCAACAGTACATTAAAAAAATTATTCACCATGACCAAGTGGGATTTATTCCAGAGCTGCAAGGTTGGTTCAACATCCGCCAATGAATCAATATGATACAATACATTAATAAAAGAAAGAACAAGAACCATATGATACTCTCAATAGATGCTGAAAAAGTATTTGACAAAGTACAGCATCCCTTCCTGATCAAAACTCTCTGAAGTGTAGGGATAGAGGGCACATACCTCAATATTATCAAAGCCATCTCGGAAAAACCCACTGCAAATATCATTCTCAATGGAGCAAAACTAAAAGCTTTTCCGCTAAGGTCAGGAACATAGCAGGGATGTCCTTTATCACCACTGCTATTCAACATAGTACTAGAAGTCCTAGCCTCAGTAATCAGACAACAAAAAGAAATTAAAGGTATCCAAATTGGCAAAGAAGAAGTCAAACTATCACTCTTTGCAGATCATATGATCCTTTAGGTGGAAAACCCAAAAGACTCCACTCCAAAACTGCTAGAACTTGTACAGGAATTCAGTAAAGTGTCAGGATATAAAATCAATGTACAGAAATCAGTTGCATTTCTTTATACCAACAATAGAGAGAAGACAGAGAAATTAAGGAGTCAATCCCATTTACAATTGCACCCAAAATCATAAGATACCTAGAAATAAACCTAACGAAAGAGGCCAAGAATCTTATACTCAGAAAAGTATAAAGTACTCAAGGAAGAAACTGAGGAAGACACAAAGATATGGAAAAATGTTCCACGCTCATGAATTGGAAGAACAAATATTGTGAGAAGGTCTATGCTACCTAAAGCAATCTACACATTTAAGGCAATCCTTATCAAAACCCCATCCATTTTTTTCAAAGAAATGAAACAAATAATCCTAAAATTTATATGGAACCAGAAAAGACCTTGAATAGCCAAAGGAATATTGAAAAAGAAAGCCAAAGTTGGTGGCATCACAATTCCGGACTTCAGGCTCTATTACAAAGCTGTCATCATCAAGACAGTACGGTACTGGCACAAAAACAGACACATAGATCAATGAAACAGAATAGAGAGCCCAGAAGTAGACCCTCAACTCTATGGTCAACGAATCTTCGACAAAGCAGGAAAGAATGTCCAATGGAAAAAAGACAGCCTCTTCAACAAATGGTGCTGGGAAAATTGGGACAGCCACATGCAGAAAAATGAAATTGGACCATTTCCTTACACCACACATGGAAATGGACTCAAAATGGATGAAGGACCTCAATGTGCGAAAGGAATCCATCAAAATCCTTGAGGAGAACACAGGCAGCAACCTCTTCGACCTCACCTGCAGCAACTTCTTCTTAGGAACATCGCCAAAGGCAAGCGAAGCAAGAGCAAAAATGAACTATTGGGACTTCATCAAGATCAAAAGCTTTTACACAGCAAAGGAAACAGTTAACAAAACCAAAAGGCAACTGACAGAATAGAAGAAGATATTTGCAAATGACCTATCAGATAAAGGGCTAATATCCAAAATATATGAAGAGCTTATCAGACTCAACACCCAAAGAACAAATAATCCAATCAAGAAATTTGGGGTGCCTAGGTGGCTCAGTGGTTTAAGGCCTCTGCCTTTGGCTCAGGACATGATCCCAGGGTCCTGGGATCGAGCCCCGCATCGGGCTCTCTGCTCAGTGGGGAGCCTGCTTCCTCCTCTCTCTCTCTGCCTGCCTCTCTCACTACTTATGATCTCTCTGTCCTGTCAAGTAAATAAATAAATAAAATCTTTTTTAAAAAAATTTAAAAAAAAAGAAATTGGCAGAGGACATGAACAGACATTTCTGCAAAGACATCCAGATGGCCAACAGACACATGAAAAAGTACTCCACATCACTCGGCATCAGGGAAATACAAATCAAAACCACAATGAGATACCACCTCACACCAGTCAGAATGGCTAAAATCAACAAGTCAGGAAATGACAGATGCTGGCGAGGATGCGGAGAAAGGGGAACCCTCCTACACTGTTGGTGGGAATGCAAGCTGGTGCAACCACTCTGGAAAACAGCATGGAGGTTCCTCAAAATGTTGAAAATAGAGCTACCCTACAACCCAGCAATTGCACTACTAGGTATTTACCCTAAAGTTACAAACGTAGTGATCCGAAGGGGCACATGCACCCAAATGTTTATAGCAGCAATGTCCACAATAGCCAAACTATGGAAAGAACCTAGATGTCCATCAACAGACGAATGGATAAAGAAGATGTGGTATATATATACAATGGAATACTATGCAGCCACCAAAAGAAATGAAATCTTGCCATTTGCGACAATGTGGATGGAACTAGAGGGTATTATGCTTAGCAAAATAAGTCAATCAGAGAAAGACAACTATCATATGATCTCCCTGATATGAGGAAGTGGAGATGCAACATGTGGGGTTTGGGGGTAGGAAAAGAATAAATGAAACAAGATGGGTTCAGGAGGGAGACAAACCGTAAGGACTCTCAATCTTACAAAACAAACTGAGGGTTGCTGTGGGGAGGGGAGTTGGGAGAGGGTGGTGGGGTTATGGGCACTGGGGAGGGTATGTGCTATGGTGAGTGCTGTGAAGTGTGTAAACCTGGCGATTCACAGACCTGTACCCCTGGGGCTAATAATATATTATATGTGTTTATAAAAAAATTTTTAAATTAAAAAAAAAAAAATCAACTGTCCAGTAACTACAAAGCCACTGCTTCTACACTAATGAAGCCTACTCCTACAGAGGACAGGAAGTTCCCATCTTGGCTCTGAAACCAACTCTGTCAGCAATTAAACATTTCCCTTGGATGAGGCCCCAGTCTTCTGTAAACTCAAGTTTACTAGACACTAAGATACCTAAGCAAGGGGTGCCTGGGTGGCTCAGTCAGTTAAGCGTCTGCCTTTGGCTCAGGTCATGATCCCAGGGCCCTGAGACTGAACCCCATGTCAGGCTCTTGGCTCACCGGCGAGTCTACTTCTCCCTCTGCCTCTCTCTCTGCCTGCTGCTTGCCTTGCTTATGTGCGCGCACATGCGCGCGCGCATTCTCTCTCTGTCAAATAAATAAATAAAATAATATTAAAAAGGGGGGGTGTTGCCAGGTGGCTCAGTCATTAGGTATCTTCCTTTGGCTCAGGTCATGAGCCCAAGGTCCTGGGATCAAGCCCCACATCAGGAACCCTGCTTCTCCCTCTCCCATTCCCCCTGCTATGTTCCCTCTTTTGCTCTCTCTGTCAAATAAGTAAGTAAAATATTTTAAAAATAAAATAAAATAAATTTAAAAATTAAAGAAAAAAAAAGATACTAAGCAAGATACTCTCTAAAATGCTTTTGCTGCCGATGATTATCCAAAATCCTTGAAAGGGGGGAAATACAGAAATTTAAACACAAGAGGGTTTTATCTTCCTGCTCCTAAAAAGATATCACTATGCCATCATATTAATAACGAAGCAGAACAATGCCAAAATAACCTATGCTGACTTCATGTCTCAGCAAATCACTTGAGGGAAAAGATGTTTCGTGTGCCATTACTCTATATACTAATGTGTTCACTGGACTCAGCTGGCCACTAACTTAATAGAAGTTAGTTGGAAGAGAACAGCAAATATTTAGAAGCTTAGCCACCAGGATCCTTGACTTTACAAAAACAAAAGATTCCAACCCTAATCATCCTACAATTCAGAACTTAAACTGGACAGGGGGCAATGCTAGTTATTACTTCTAAATTACAGCAAGACCCACTTACTGTTATAGAGACAATTAATTTTCAAGTACATACTGGGTTCTAACAACTACAATGGCAAATACCACTTATTTCTGAAATCCACAAAATACAAAGAAAAAGACTCTAATTTTAACACAAATTAATTTATGATACCTGTCACAAACATGTTAACCAGAGGGACACTGCACAATATTCAGCATCCCTGCTATACTGAGGAAACTTCAAATATATGTAAATGTAAACCAAAACTTTTAGAAAACCTCCACACTAAAAGAAGAAAAGTGCTCACTTTGGCAGCACATATACTAAAATTGGAACAATACAGAGAAGATTAGCCCATGTGCTAGGATGACATGCAAATTCGTGAAGCATTCCGTATTTTAAATAAATACATAAATAATAAAAGTAAAAAAAAAAGAAAGGTATTTGCAAAGTAGTATAAATAGGTAAAGAAGGTCGCTAAAAGGGAACTCAATTATGATTTTCCACTGAAAGTAACTGTAAGGTACTTATGGCATATTTTGCATGTCATGATAACCTGTTGAAAATTATTTTAAAATATTATTTCACACACTATTACCACAATGCCAGGGATTTCCTTCAAAAGAATCTGGTAGAAGTGGAAGTTATTTCAGAATAACTGCTGAAACTGAGTAAGGAGTATACGGGGTATATTATCTTATTTTTCTTAATTCCATATAGGTTTGACATTTTATCTATAAGGAAAGTTAGAATTACTATACATTCTTGATGAATAAATTTAATCCTAAATTTTACCCTAAAATCAAAGAGAAATACCTTCCAATCTTTGAATTTTTGCTTTCACAGAAATAACAGCTTCAAAGGGTGAAACTCTCAGCTCAAAACATGTTCCAGTCAATGTTTCAATGAAGAGCTCCATGGTATCATAGAAAGGAAGTTTGTAGTAAAATGGTCCCACGTTATCTTCATTGAAGAATGGAGGATCTTTTCTGTTATCCATTACTTTGAGTTTTCTAATTCCTCTGGAATATGTTGTAGGCAACCGTATTCCAGTTCTAGCCAAATCAGCTTTAAACATTGGTAATATATATTGTTGTTCATGTTTTGAATTTTGTACCTAAAAAAAAAAGAATATTTTTTTAATGAGACTATCTGGAAGTCTTATTCTGCTATAATGATTTTCTGAATAAGGGCACCTGGGTGGCTCAGTGGGTTAAGCCTCTGCCTTCAGCTCAGGTCATGATCCCACAGTTCTGGGATCAAGCCCCACGTCGGGTTTTCTACTCAGTGGGGAGCCTGTTTCCCGCTCTCTCTGTCTACTTGTGATCTCTCTAGCTCTGTCAAATAAATAAATAAAATCTAAAAAAAAAAGACTTTCTGAATAACTCTGGCCCATATCAATATGCCAGACAGCCCCAGAACTCTTTTTAGTACTTAATTTATCTTTGAAGTTTATCTCCAAAACCACTCTCCCAATCAGACTGTAAGATTACCGAAAACAGGGATATTTACAATAATTCCTGTATCCTTCTAGAGCTCAGCACATTTACTTATAGTACATATTTAACAAATATATATATATATACACATATATATATTTTTTATTTTCAGCATAACAGTATTCCTTGTTTTTTGCACCACACAACAGTGCTCCATGCAATCCGTGCCCTAATACCCACCACCTGGTTCCCCCAACCTCCCATCCACCCCCGCAGCTTCAAAACCCCTCAGATTGTTTTTCAGAGTCAATATATTTTTGTTGTTAATGACATTTAAAACAATGAACTCAACACAGAGATACATATTTGCAAGATTTGGGGAATTTTATGTATATCCTATACTAAACCATGTAAATTATGTTTTCTTACCCATACAAAATATAATTTTATAACCATGGTATATCTAAATCACTCTGAATAAAAGAACAGTCCTTAAAAATAGGACTCATTAAATAATCAATAAGCATTCTAGAAGTTATCTAACAGTACAGCACTGAAATGATACCAATATTGATAACAGACATTAGACATAATCGCTACACACAAACATGCAATGAGTAATGAACAAGAGAGGCAAGCACACCAAACAGAAGTCCTAAAAGTGTATAATTAAGATAATAGGAATAATCAAATTGATAAATTGTTATTTATCAGTGAAAACTTTGTAAAGGGAATGTCTTGAATTTATACTAGGACAGGTGATACACATCTTCTTGGAGGGGTAGGTAGCTTTACTGGTCAATTATGAGTTTTACTGAAACCTTACTGAAGTTTATGATAACTTTACTGAAATATAATTTATATAACATAAAATTCACCTACTTAAAAAAGTCTAAAATTGACTGGTTTTCATTACATTCACAGGATTGTACAACCATCACAATCATCTTTAGAACATTTTTATCAACCCAAAAAGGAACCCCATACACTTTAAATATCTCTCAAATTCTCCTTTTCCCTCTCAGCCCTAGGTACCCCTTAATCAACTTTCTGTCATTTTGCCTATTGTGGTAATTTCACAGTCATATAATATGTTATCTTTTGTGAATAGCTTCTTTCACTTAGCATAACATTTCAAAGTTCATCCATGATTCTAAGATGCATCAGTATTATTGCTAAATAATAATCCATTGTATGGATATACCACTTATTGTTTATGGAGTTGCCAAATGATGGGTGTGTTGGGTTGTCTCCAGTTTGGGGGGATTATGAATAATGCTATGAGAACATCTGATTATAGGTTTCTGTGTGGACATGTGTTTTCCTTTCTCTTCCATATATATCTAGGATTGGAATTACTGGGTTAGGGGGTAACTCCACATTTAGCAATCTGTGTTACTACCAAGTGTATTCCATCTTACCTTCCCACCAACAATGAAAAGAGGATGCTGATTTCTCCACATCCTTGAAATACTTTTTATTTCCTTTTTTTTTTTTTAAAGATTTTATTTATTTATTTGACAGATAGAGATCACAGAGAAGCAAGCAGAGAGAGAGAGAGGAAGGGAAACAGGCTCCCTGCTAAGCGAGAGCCCGAAGCGGGGCTCGATCCCAGGACCCTGAGACCATGACCTGAGCCGAAGGCAGAGACTTAACCCACTGAGCCACCCAGGCGCCCCTTTATTTTCTTTTTGATTAAAGCCAACCTAGAGTGTGTGAAGTAGTATTTTAATGTGGTTGTAAATTTTCTTTCTCTAAAGACTAATGATGTTGAGCAACTGGCTATTTGTGTATCTTCTTTACAGAAATATCAATTCAGAAAAATATACTCATATCCTTTGTCTATTTTTACTTCAGTTGTCTTATTACTGAGTTGTAAAAGGGATTTTTAATGTTTTTTTAGATACAAGCCTCTTAAAGATACATGATTCTCAAATATTTTCTCCAGTGTTACGGGCTGCCTTTCAACTTTCTTGATGGTGTTCTTCAAAGTAAAAAAGTATTCTTTAATGATCTCCAATTTGGATTTAATGATCAACAACTTTCTTTTGTTGCCTGTACTTTCAGAAACACGTTTTATTTTTATTTTTTTAAAGATTTTATTTATTTAACAAACAAAGATCACAAGTAGGCAGAGAGGCAGTCAGAGAGAGAGGAAGGGAAGCAGGCTCCCTGCTGAGCAGAGAGCCCCGATGTGGGGCTCGATCCCAGGACCCTGGGATCATGACCTGAGCCGAAGGCAGAGAGGCTTTAACCCCTGAGCCACCCAGGCACCCCCAGAAACACATTTTAAATGCTTGACCTAATCCAAAGTAATAAGATTATTCACACATAGTTTTCTAAGAATTGTATAGTTTTAGCCTTATATGTAGGTCCATCCATTTTGAATTTATTTTGTGGATGGTGTGAAAGCAGGGTCCAGCTTTATACTTTTCCAAGAAAAAAAAAACAACAATTGTCCAAGCAGCATTTGTTGGAAAAACTATTCTATTCCCTTTGAATTGTCTTGGCACCCTTGTCAAAAAACCACCAACCATAAATATGAGGGTTTAATCCCAATCCCTCAATTCTATGACATTGATCTACATGTCTATCCTTGTAACAGTACCACAATGTCTTTTTACCTTTGTAGTAAGTTTTGAAATCAGAAAGTGTGAGTTCTCTAATTTGTTTTTCTCTTTCATGATTCTTGAATTATTCTGGGTCCTTTGAATTTCCACATGAGTTTTAGGATCAGATTGTCTCTTTTGCAAAAACACCAGTTGGGCTTTTGAACAAGGACTGTGTTGAGTATGCAGATTAATTTGGAGAAAATTACCATCTTGACAATATTGTCTTATAATCCATGAACATGCAATGCCATTAGTTTATTTACAACTTCTTAATGGTGCTTGAGTGGCTCAATCGGTTAAGCGTCTGCCTTCGGCTAGGGTCATGATCCCAGAATTCTGGGATCAAGCCCCACATGGCTCTCCCTGCTCAGCGGGGAGTCTGTTTCTCCCTCTGCTACTGCTCCCCATGCTTGTGCTCTCTCTCTGTCTCATTCTACATCAAATAAATAAAATCTTTTTTTAAAAACTTCATAAGTCGCTTTCAACAATGTTTTATAGTTTTTAGAGTACAAGTTTTGTTTTAAAAACAGTATTCTTAAGAATATTCTTTTTGATACTACTATAAATGAAATTATTGTGTCCTATTCAATTTGTTCATTGCTAGTGTAGAGAAATACAATTGATTTTAATATATTGATCTTGTACATTGCAATCCTGCAATTCATCCATTAGTTCTAGTAGTTTTTCAGTGGATTCTTTAGGATTTTCTTCATCAAAGATCATGTCATCTGCAAATGGAGATTTTTACTTCTTCATCTCCAATCTTCAACATTCCAATAAGATGCTCTTTATTTCCTTTTCTTATTTAATTACCCTGCCTAAATCTCCAACACAAGGTTGAGTACTGGTGGTAGGAGCCAACATTCTTCTCTTATTCCTGACTATAGGGGAAAAGCATTCAGTCTTTCATCACAAAGTACAGATTTGGACTAGGGGGTTTTCCATACATAATCTGTATCACAATGAGGGTGTTCCTTTCTACTCCTACTCTAAGGCCTTTTTTTTTTTTTTGGTAAATCAGAAAGGTATTAAATTTTGTCAGATGCTTTTCTGTCCAGTGTCTATTGGGATAATCATGTGGTTTTTGTCTCTTATTCTATGAATACGGTGTTTAAAAGAACACTGATGGTGGGGCGCCTAGGTGGCTCAGTTAGTTAAGCATCCGACTCTTTATTTCAGCTTAGGTCTTGATCTCAGCATCATGAGACCAAGCTTTATATTGGGCTCCCCACTCAGCAGGGAGTCTACATGAGATTCTCCCTCTCCTCTCTCTCTGCCCCTCCCCACTCCTGTGTGCTTTCTCTCTAAATAAATAAAAATTTTTTAAAAACCCACTGATCTTGTTTTCTTTATATGCCTTTGTCTGGTTTTGGTATCGAGGTAATATGGGTCTCACAGAATACACTGGGAACAAAATTTACAGAGTTTCCATATTACTCCCTGCCCCCACACATGTACAAACTTCCCCTCTGTCAACATCCTACACCAGAGCAGTGTGTGTGTTACAACTAAAACTGCAGTGATATCCCATTATCACCCAACACCCAAAATTTATAGTTTAATCTTGGTGTTTTCTATTTTACTGGTTTTTACAAACATATACTGGCATGTAACCACCATTACACTATCACACAGAACTGTCCCCCTGCCCTAAAAATCCTTTGTGGTTCACCTATTCATCCCACCTGCCTTCCCAAATCCCTGGCAATCACTGATATTTTACCATCCTCATAGTTTTACCTTTTCCAGAATATCATGTAGTTGCAATTATACAGTATGTAGCCTTTTCAGATTGTCTTCCTTCATTTACTAATATGCATTTAAGTTTCTTCCATGTCTTTTCAAGGGCTGACAGCTCATTTCTTTTTGACACTGAAGAATATTCTATTGTTTAAATGTCCCACAATTTATCCATTTACCTACTGAAGGACATATCTTGCTTGCTTCCAAGTTTGGGCAATTATGAATATAACTGCTATAAACATCTGTGTATAGGTTTTTGTGTGGACATGTTTTTAGCACCCCTGGGTAAAAGCCAATGAGTGTGACTCCTGGATCTTACAACGTGTTTAGTTTTATAACAAACTGCCAAAGTGTCTCCTAAGTGGCTGTACCATTTTGTATTTACACCAGCAAAGAGTAAGAGTTCTTATTGTTCCACATCCTTATCAGCATTTGATATTGTCGGTATTCTAGATTTTGGCCATTCTAGTAGGGGTGTAGTGGTAACTCAGAGTTTTAGTTGGCATTTGCCTAACAACTTATGGTAGGGAGCACACCTATCTTATTAAAAGGTAGAACCAATCATGTATTTCTTAGCTCCAGGCCCTATGATGGCTTCCACAGAATAGAATGCCTGTAGAATAAAATCACGGAATTAAATTCACTACCTAGAGAATAAAATTCAGACTCCAGAGAAACGCCCTGAGGTCATGCATCTCACCTTCCAGCCTCATTTTATTTAGACACATACATCATCTCACCCTGCAACACCTCTAGTACACCTGTCTTCTAATGGTTTCTGCCTGCAGCTTCAGAATACATCAGCTCTATCTCATTTCTCCTACTTGACTCTACCCACTGCCATCCCCACACCTGGCTACCCGACAAGCACCTAATCATCTTTCCAGACGCAGCTCAAACAGCAACTATTCCAAAAGCCTTTTATGTGTCTCTCCTTCGTCCCCTGACGCCCTCCAACATATATTGCACCCATTACAATCCATTTCATTGTTTACATGACTTTCTTATTCTCCTAAATAAACTGTAAGCTACTTAAGAGAGAAACCACAACTGATTTTCTGCCCTATCACCCACCACAATGTTTTGTGTATACTAGTACTCATTAAAGGTTTGTTCAATAAAACAGTAAATAAATATTCACTCCTTCAACTGATCCTTGGAACAAACCTGTGATAAATATATATGGTATTACCCTTGTCCCAGAGATGAAGAAATATCTGGTCATGCTCTAAAAGTCATGGGAATATTGCTTTCCCATGAGAATTATGTTATGATTCACTCCAAAGTTCTTTGCAAAGTTTGTCTAATTTATAACATACATGCACATGCATGGATTTCTGCTACAGTGTGAATTTTTATATCATCATCCAGAAGTAGGATTAATTAGGCAAGCTGAATGGCAGAATAAAGACTGCTAATGGTCCTACAGAGAAGGCACTTCAGGAAGAAAAGTTGTTGCTGGCACCACAGCTGCTTTGAGTGCTATAATACTAGTTATCAAAACAATGAGTAAGTAAACATAACAATACAAAGCACTATGCTAATACTACTGCTGGTGATAGTGGTAAAAGGTCATTACTCTTAAATATAAGCCAAATAAATGGCTGTTTTGCTCAGGTTTTGTTTTTTATACCTTTAAAACACTGAAATGGCTACAATAAAATGAATTTTTATGAACCTAATCCCTAACCTCTTTTTCCCCCTCACTGAAACAACTGCTTTTGTAATATGACTTTGGGTAACGTGTGGAATTTTTAAAAGCATACTTATGCTCCATCAAATAAGAATGTACTAAAGAATTATCAGTGTCTGTTTCCCCACAACCAACAGCAATCCCACCTACACAGGGCAATCCCACCTACACAGCGGCAGCTCTAGCAATAGAAGTCAGGGATGGGATCCATAATGCTGAAATAAAGGCACGGGTTACCAGTGCCTGCCCCAGGAAGGTAGAGACAGAAGATAGAAGGATCATTTCCTTCACTACAGTACCCTTCTACAACAATACCCGGAATACAATAAACATGCGGAGACGGGAGAGGGTAACAGATTTGGAAGTTCTTCACCCATAAGGAGAGAATGGATAAAGTAACTACGGGCCAAAAGAAAAACTGCAACTGCGGGCATCGCTAAATTGCATTGGAACACCCACCAAAAGTCTGGCACCGAGAATCAATGAAGTAATCTTCAAATCCAGAAAGGAGCAAGGCTGGTAACCAAATTCAAAACTGAAATGTATGCCTCTAAAAAATAATTACACTTCTCCTCGGTAGAAAACACAGTGAGAGAGGACAAAATGAGACTGTGAAATCTGGTAAGCCAGACTGGAGGACTAGATGATGGCAGAGAAGACAGCCAGCCGAAGACCTAGTCAGTATTAAAACCCGGGCCCAATGACAGCTTCTTAACGTGGTGTGTGGTCATTCTCCACTAAGCACATTATGGAACCGTATATAATGCTGGAAAAGGAGGGCAATGAAGACTCAAAGACAGGATGGGGAATGTTGTATGATCATTAACAGCTAAATTATACAAAAGCAAGAGCAAAGAAAGAGGCAGGTAGAGAAAAGATATACTTCCAGAATTTTTATCAGTAATTTAAAAAACCTACTTAGCTATTAAGAGGAATGGCATCAAGAAAACATTCCTAGGGCGTCTCAGTGTTAAGCCTCTGCCTTAGGCTTAGATCATGATCTCAGGGTCCTGGGATCGAGCCCCCTCATCCGGCTCCCTGCTCAGCCGGGAGCATGCTCCCTTCCCCCACTCAACACACCCCACGCCTGCCTCTCTGCCTACTTGTGATCTGTCGAATAAATAAATATTTTTTAAAATGTGATTTAAAAAATTCCTAAATCAATCCTCCCAAAACCTTACTTTCTTCTGCAAGAGTTCTAAAAATACACAAAGAGGAGAGAGAAATTAAAGACAGGTAAAGCAGTAAGAGCGCTAAGTAATTTCACTAGAAATAGAGTTTATCCTGTTGGAAAGAACATTAGCCACACAGGGCAGTTAGCTATCTTTTAAACTTTTCCCCCAATATGAAGAGACCCAGAAGGTTATGCAACCATTAAAAAATACTGCCTTTTAATGAAGTTTTTACTAATTATGTGAAAACATTCCAGTTTTAAACACAAGCTACATGAGTCTGCCCACCACTTCGTGCATATGTACCCTAAACTCTCGCCTAGCCTCAATCTTCTAGCGGCTCTGGGAAAACCCTGAAGCCAAGTCCGTCTACCCGAGCCTACAATGTACACGCTCGAAGCCCGCCGGGTCACCTGCGCTGCCCGTGCTCCTCCGGGAGACTCCGGCTACCCACACGCTCGGGCCCGATCTGGAGGGCAGTGCTCAGGCTCCGCGTCAGAACCGGCGACTGGCAGATCAGCACCCGTCGGACCCGGCGGGGCGGTCCGGCGGAAAGTGCAGGCGGCGTCCTCGCGGAATGCGTCGCGCCGCGCCGGTCTTAGGGAAGCCGCGGCCGAGGGGGCGGGGCTTGGCTGCCCCGCGCCGAGCGGCCGGCGCTCCTCTCCCGCCCGCGGAGGACGGCGGCGGCAGCGCGGTCCGGTGCAGCGGTCCGCAGCCCCGGGCGCCCTCCCGGCTGTCTCGTTCACTCGTTCGCCTGCCCGCAGGCCTAGAGAGAGGCGCGGCCCCGCGAGCAACGCCAGGGCAGGCACGGACCAGCAACACTCGGCAGCCGCCGCGCCCCGCCCCTTTGTGACACCGCGTACCAATCGCTCGCCAGCGCTCGCGTCGCCCTCCAATCAGCGAGGGTGCGGGCGGGGGCGGGGCCTGTCCGCCCGACGCCGGCGGTTGCTCGGGAGCCCGAGCTTCCTCTGCGTTCGGTGTTGGGTGTCGGTTAGAGGAGGCCCGGATGTTGGCCTTTTCTTAGCAGCAGTGGGCACCTGCCTGAGACCCAGTTGGGTTGGAGACCCGCCGCACGGTCTGCTGGAAGCGGCGGGAGTAAGCCCCTGGCCGGACGACGGTGTGGACTGCACCTTACCAGAGGCCACCCAAGGTTGCTCTTAGAGGCGCCCCAAGGGCTGGTGTGAGGAGGGTAACACGAGCAGCCGGCCTCCAGTGGGTCCCTTCCAGAACCCGCTCATTCCTAGTGCTTTCAGGGCCGTCCTGCCTTTAACAGATACACCCTTCCAGTGCTTCACTGTTTCCTAACGTTAAGGCCTCAACGGTCTCATCTTAAAGGGGGCCACTACTATACCAAGTTGAAAACAAGGGCAAAAGCAAATTACCTCTCTTGGTCTCTATTTATGCCTCATCCGCTTTACCATCTGAGAAATGTAGGTCAGGTACTAGAGTGGGCACCTTGGGTTATTGAATCTCAGAGTTGGGTAAACCTAGCTACACTTTTTTCCCACTCTAATTCCCAAGGTGCTGAACTCAAGTGTTTACGATGACAATATAAACCCTCCAACCTGAAATGGGCCCTCACTCCTTTTCCTCTCCATTCCCCACACATGTTCTAAATCCAACCTTTACAGATTTTCCAACCAAAGAGGCCTATTTCACTAGGTGGGTTACCAAAATGACAATGAACAGTAATCCCCCTCCCAATCTAGCTTCATCATCCTCATCTTTAGTCAGAGGAATGTATCTAAAATGAACCCCAGCATCTAATCTATCCTTTCTCACAGCTCCTCTGAGACCCCACCCACCAATTAATCTCCACAATCCAACACTGAGCATACACTGGGGTTTATGATGAGATATAACTTCAGGCTCTCAATCCTGATTCCTCCTTAAACTTCAATACTGAATTGACTGGAGCTTCTTAAGGACAGAGATATTATCATCTTTGTATACAGATTCTAAAATAGTACCTGTGATGAAGGGAATCATACTGAATCAAAACTTTGGTCTTTCAACCTGCCTCCTCACTTCAGCCAGGGAGAACTAAGATCACAGCTGTTATGTTGGCCAAATCATTCTTTCTCATCATCATCATCATTTACTGTTTTTAAAATGCTGTGTGGTCAACAAAGGTCATTGCATATTCTCTCCCATCACAATCCTACAAAGTTGGTACTGAACAGTTGACAAAGTTGACAAAGGAGACAGAAGCTAGAAAGGTAAAATACTTTGCCTACTCTCAAACACCTCTAGAACCAGATTCTCACTACAAAAAACCAAAATTTTTCCACAATTGTACTCTGCTTCCAGATTTTATCCTCATCTGTAAAATGAGGACATTACCTATATGGACTTACGGAGACTGGATAAAAGACCATTGAAAGTGCTGACCATAGGGCCAATAAGTATAAATTCCCTCCCCCTTTCAAACCTCTCAAAATAGAAATTTGCATTTGTTCTAACTCTAATTTCTCATGAATTCCCTAATCTGTCCTAATGATGACTCAGTAGAGCGATCATTCCCAAAAGAAAACAACATGTTTAACAAATGCCTACTGAGGGGCCCCTGGGTGGCTCAGTGGGTTAAAGCCTCTGCCTTTAGTTCAGGTCATGATCCCGGGGTCCTGAGATTGAGCCCCGAATCAGGCTCACTGCCCAGGAGGGAGCCTGCTTCCTCCTCTCTCTCTGCCTACTTGTGATCTCTGTCTGTCAAATAAATAAATAAAATCTTTAGAAAAAAAAAAAAATGCCTACTGAGTCAGACACAGGGGCAGGTAACTATATACACAAGTAACCTAAGAAACAAAAGGTATAAGCACCCTCTTTTGCCATCAAGTCACTCTCAGAGCAGAGCACCACAAACAGCTGATCTATGAGAGCTGTATAAAATCTCCTGACTCAGGCTCAGCAATTCCAAGTTCAATCTTAAAAAGTGCCGAAAGGGGGCGCCTGGGTTGCTCAGTGGGTTAAGCCTCTGCCTCCAGCTCAGGTCATGATCTCAGGGTCCTGGGATCATCAGGTTCTCTGCTCAACAGGAAGCCTGCTTCCCCCCTCCTTCTCTCTGCCTACTTGTGATTTCTCTCCCTCTGTCAAATAAATAAATTAAAAAAAAAAAATATATATATATATATATTTTTTTTTTTTTAAGTGCCAAAGGAAGAAGTTAGTGGTTTTGGGACTGGTAAAACCAACTGGGCCTGCCTGTAAGACTGTGCTATGGTTACAGTTTGAATACTTAGCACCAAGTCTGCACAGCACAAGAAAACACAAGGAGGGGTCAGGTATCCATGAGACTAGCAGCTACCACACTGGACAACATAGTTATAGAGTATTCCCATTAGTGCAGAGTTCTAAGGCACAGTGCCGCTCCACAGAAAGACATCTCCATCCTCAGTACTTTTCCTTCCATTATCTGGGTTCATTCTGCCTCATTCACAAAATAATGAAAAGCTCCAAAGGAATGGAAATGGATGCCTCAGAGCAAGGTTCAGAATACTGTTTATGTAAAGGGTCTGAAAGAAGATATCTTGGGCTTTGTGGGCCATCCAGTCTGTCACAACTACTGAACTCTGGCATTGTAGAAGGGTGAAAACAGCCACGGACAATATGTAAATGAATGGGTATGGTTGTGTTCCAATAAAACTTTATTTACAAAAACAGACAACGGAGGGCCATAATTTGCCAAACAAACCTATAGAGGCATTTTCAGAATTCAGTGGACTCAGAGGAAACCTACTCTCCTACTGCAGAGAGTCATGAAGTATACAATCTCTCATCCCCTTCCTCTATCACCTGCATAGGCCCTGAGGTAGGGCTTCTATCCATGAATGGAATATTCCTGGTCATCTGCCTGGCACTGCTTCCTCTGGAATTCCCTGCCCATTCATGAAAGGCACATAGAAGTTTTTTCTCCAACATGCCCAAAATCATACTGTGGCCCCATCAAGGCAATTAAATGGAAATATAGTTAAAAAAAAAAAAAAAAAAACACTGTGAAATATTTATTTTTGTTCTGTCACATTAAGCATGATTAAAACTGGGGCATAAAAATACTAAGTATGTTGGGTGAGAAAGAGGTGAGCTAGCTGCTTCAGTATTTGCTTTTTCTAATTCAATTAAGACAATGAGTACACAAGACAGCATTAACTCAAGGATGTAGCTGAAGGGTGAGATGTGATACTCTGTATGCTCTACTGGCCTCCAAAGGCGTTCAAGGGATCATCAAAAATGTTGGACACTTTCTGTTCGGATCTGGATTCAGGTGCTGCCTGTGAAGATCGACTTTTTGGTTTGGTTGTCTTAGCCTGGATACCAGAGGAGAAGATATCATCTTTAAAAAGAAAAAAGAAAAAGAAAATAATGCTGATTAGGCAAGAAAACAGACACTTTTAAGACAAATCTACATAAATCACCAAACATCCAAGTCTGGTAACAGTACATGATACCAAAAACATTAAGAGTCAAGCCCTTTAGATTCTGGTCCTGGCTTTGCTACTAATTTTTATAATCACATAAAGTCACAGGTTCTCTCTGACCACAATTTTCTCAGCTACAAGGTACGTGTATACACATGGAAGAGAAGAAAAAGGGAAGGATAACCAAACTCCAATCCTGCCCCCGACTTTACTATCTGCGACTTATCTACTTTTACATTCTCTTCCCACTGGATTTTAAAAGGAAAGAGCAATACAAACAAGCAATGGGAAATCCAGCATAGGAGTACCCCTCGCTCAGAATAAATGCACCTATCTGAGGTACATCAATGCCAAAATTCTAAGTCTTTATGACCACATTCATGTTTAGTTGTTTCGCTGCTTCCAGTGTTTCATGAGTCATCTTACTCACCTGAAGCATTACTGCTGGGATTCTATCCTACATTTTAGCATGTGTACACAAAGATATGTATATATAAATATTAAAGACCATGGCATTATTTTTTTAATTTTTATTTATTTATTATTTTTTAAATTAACATATAATGTATTATTAGCCCCAGGGGTACAGGTCTATGAATCACCAGGTTTAAATACTTCACAGCACTCACCATAGCACATTACCCGCCCCCCATTGTCCATAACTCCCCATGGCATTATTTTCAATTAAAAAAAAGTGGCAACAATTTAGATCACCTTCAATAAGCTAATGGCTGAATACAAAGGAATACTATACAACCACTAAAAACAAGGAAGTAGATAGATCTCTATACTGACATGGGAAGACATCAAGTGACTAATAGGAACAGCAGAACAGATAAAATATATTCATATTTTGGAAAAAATAAGTATACATTTCTATGTATACAAAGCTCTATTAACATCACTCAATCTGATGTTTGAGTGATGGTTACCTCCAGGGCTTGTTTTTCACATTTTACACTTATCAAATAGTAGTCACCTATTACAACAGGTATGTGTTACTTTTGTTGTAATTAAAAAAAACAAAACAAAGTCTCTTCTGCATCCCCTGTGGTGGGAAGCAGGTGGAGACAAAGCACATGGCTTACTCCAGGAATAGGCCCCATGTGGCACTGCAGCAGCTGCTTTCTTCCAGTTAACCCCAAGGTGTAGATCTGGGAGGGAGGAGAAAGTATGTCTTTGGCTTCAGCTCAAGTCCTATCCACCAACACAGGACATGAAAGAAGTGCCATATTTAAGATCAGGCAGTCGGCTTGCCCATTGATAAAGGAGATGTTATGCCATGGGGCGGGTGGGGGGAGTGGAATGAGCATGTTTACAAACGCAGAAGATCTCTGGTTAGACATTAAGTCTGAGTTATAAGCTGCTTTCATAGATAATCCTGCTCTGCTCTTGCACTCCCCCACCTCCACCCTCTGAACTCCTGACGCTCAATCCCCATTTAGAACTGACTCGAACAATTGCACCATGCCCGAGGAAGCCATCGGGGCCTCCTTCAGCCTACAGGCGAGTTTCTGACCCCCCTTTCATAACATCAGAATGTTCAGAGTTATCACAGATTATTGGTGGGGGGGCTTACTAAAATAAAAGTTAAATTATAATTAAAGGTCAAATTCTGGGCTTTTTCAAATTCCTTGATGACCATCAGGACAAAAAATTGTCTCACTGAAATAACTAGTCCATTTATTGATCTATCCTCAGCCTACCTCCAGATTATACAGCAAGCCAAAGGAAACCCACTGGGGAATATTTTCCAAGAAAGGGCCCACACAAAGGTAGAGAAATAACAGTCACTGAATGGTAATCACTCTCTGTGTCATATATAGAAAATCACTTACCCAGGGCACCTGGGTGGCTTAGAGGGTTAAGCCTCTGCCTTCGCCTCAGGTCATGATCCCAGCGTCCTGGGATCGAGCCCCGCATCAGGTTCTCTGCTCAGCCAGGAGCCTACTACACTTCCCCTCTCTCTGCCTGCCTCTCTGCCTACTTGTGATATCTCTCTCTCTCTCTCTCTCTCTGTATTAAATAAATAAATAAAATCTTAAAAAAAAGAACCACTTTGCTAACTTAAAAAAAAAAAGAAAATCACTTACCCATATCATCATCAAATATAGACTTAGCTTCCACCTTTTTTTTGGACTTCTCTTTTGGTTTTACAGTTAGGTCAGCAAAGATATCAATGTTATCATCAAACAAGTTGGATTCAAATGTTCTTTCCTTGTCTCTTGTTTTTTGTGTGGGTTTGATTGCTTCTGTAGCAAATATATCATCCTTGTTGAGCCAAAAAAACAGATGAAACAATTTTAAATCAAGTTGCAGAAATGCAAACTGCCACCATATTCTGGGACAGCCAGGTGACCTGTTCTCTCTGCTTAGAATGCCCTACTCCGTCCAGATTCCTGCCTGGCCTACCCTTGGTCTTTCTTCTAGTCCTAGCTCAAGTGCCAGCTCTGTAGAGAGGCTTTCTCTACCAATCCTACCTGAAGGAGTGGTTCCTGCCCCCATCCATTACTCTGTACCACTGCCTTGAGGTGTTTTCTTTATGGTACTCAACATTATCTGAAAATAGTTTATTTATATGTTGCTCTGTCTGTATCCAAAGCCTCTAACATACTGGGCCTAGCTCACTTTGTGCCTCCAGTACCTGGATGCTCAACAAACATGTGTCCAGAGAGTGGCACTGAAGGCTTTCCTGCCAGCACTAAGTCGTCAGCTTCAGCCAGGGCCCTGTTTCCCCAAGAACCACAGGCTAAACCCTTAAGCTGTACTGAAGCTGCTTTATGTATGTGTCACAGAGCGACAGGCCAAGGACACTGACTACAGCAACATGCTGGTAATAACTATACAAATGAAGATTTGTATCAGTAACTATGGCTGGCCAAGAACCACCCCCACGTGAAACAAAACAAAAAACGACTTCTGAGTAAATTTCAAAATTATTAATAAAAGGAGCTAACCTTACGTACTAAGTAGATAGCAAGCAGCAATGAAACAAGATTATTATAATGTATGGCTCAATGAGCCAATCCAGCATCGTTTTAATATAAAATCAGGCCCAAAAAAGGTACTGTTATGTCCTGTTACCTCAAAAATATCTTGTGCTTTTGAGATGACATCCTGCTGACTGTTGGATTTTGACTCATTCTTCTTGGCTTTCTGATCTGTAAAGATATCATCCTCATCTTCCAAGAGGGGGAAAGGATTCGTTTTCTTTGCTGGTTTTGGTTTAACAGACTGGAACAGATCATCATCACTGCCTGCCTCCCCTAGAGCAGGAAACATGGAGCTCTTTTCTTTACTTCCCCCTGGTGGGTTGGCGACGCCCTCTGCTGCCTTTGCCTTGGCTTTTCTTCTCCCAGTGGACTGAGATCCAGTACCCTTGGAGAAGATATCTCCAGAATCAAAAAGGTCATCCTCAAGAGGCTGACCCAGAGATTTCACCAAGGGGCTTCTGTCCACTTCAGACATAGGACCACCTGCCCAAGCTGGAGCAGCAGCAGCCACGACCTCATCAGAACTGTCTTGTCCGCCAGTTGCCCTGGACTGTGGCTGAGGATCACCTGGTGAAATGTCTCCATCTGTGAAGTGTGCAATGGACCTTCTGGGGACACTCACATCCTCAGTCTCAGTGGATTCCTGGGCAGCCAACCTCCGAGCTGCACGGGTCTGTGGTCTACGCTTCCCTCTCACTTTGACCCGGCTCTGCAAGGGCAAAAAACCACATGTTGATCTAACGATTTAAAAAGAAAAATCTCTCCCCTCATGCTGTCTCTCTCTCTATCTCAAATAAAATCTAAAAACAAATTCTTTAAAAAAAAAAAAAAAAGCATTCAAAGCTAACATAACAAGTAATCAGTGACTCAAAATATTCTAAGATTGTCTGATCTACCTCAATCAAGATCTTATCTTATCTAAGACACAGAAGAGATTATTTCCTAAAGATTTCCAAAGACATTTAATGGCTGCTCCAAGATTGCATTACTCTGAATCTTTTAATGTTCCCCACTCTTGAGTCTTGGAGGGCAATATCAGTTGTTTCATACAAAAGGCTTCATTTACTCCTGGAACCCTGCAGAGCAGGCATGTTGGTACACTTGTGTTCTATGCCCTAACTGGCCCTTACTCTGCCCTTGGCTTATATGTGAGTATCTTTCAAAACAAGAATCAGGGGGAATTCTAAGAGTAACCTTTATCAGGGGCTAGCCTAAAGCCAGGCTCCAAAACCAGGAAGATAAAAGACAATAAAGAAAGAGAGGCAATCTGAAGTGTTCTTTTCTTCAAGTCAACAAACACTAAATTCAAATGCTAAATATTTTATACAAAAAACCTGGTTTAGAAATCAGAACTTTTAAAATAACCACAAAATATGAGCTATTAATTAGCAATAATGCAGTATTTGTGATATTTTCCAAAATATACAATCACGTAGTTTTAAGAAGGTACAAGCTCCTTTGGCCAAAGTATTTGGTTGTGTGTGCCTATTTCAAGAAAATATCACAAACAGTCATAAAGAGTAGCCAATGTAAACTCACCCTTCCCCTCTCCAAAGGCTGACCAAAAAACAAAAGGAAGGATATTTTTTAAAAGGAAAACAGGTTTGGAAATACTTAAAATGAATATATTTGCCAGGGTTATCTGAGGTACTGTTGCTTACTCAGATTAGCCAAGATTTCCTAGAGAAGGAAAGCTGGATAGAAGAGAACCAACTAAAATGAAAGCAAAACCTCAAAGAGTTCAGTCTATCGAGCATACATCCACAGTCCTGTGGGCCAGGGTGACAGAACCATACCACTGGGAAATAAGTGCCCTGGGATCGCAGAGAAGGGAGCCCAGGACAAGAAGGCAGGAGGGGAAACATCATAGAAGCAGAGAAGTCTGAGCAGACTGTCCATGTGCAAGAGAGCATTCCTGACAGAGGAAGCAGCCCAAGCTGTTGGCAGCTGTTGGGAGTGTGTGTGTTCATGGAACGGTGCCTGGTTGGACTGGAGTTTAGGCTGACAGTGTGGTTGGTAAGCAAGTTGGAAGCTTTGCTTAGCATGTTTGTAAAAGGCTTTAACACCAAACCAAGGAGCTTGAATGTCCTCCTCCCCTCAGCACAGAGGCCAGAAAAAGGAGGGACGTGCTCTGCTCTGTGTTTAAAAGACCTCCAGGGAGCAATGAAGGAGAGCCTGGAGGAAGTGGGACTTTATGTGGCTACTGAGCAGAATATACATTTAACAAACAGAGGCAGAGGAAGGCAGAATTAGGAAGGCGTAAGGGAGATGGAAAGACTGAAGGAAGGAAGATGTGTCTCCTTCATCTGGGGAATGGGAGGCAGCCTATGATGTGTAACTGATGGACTAGAAAGAAATATACAAGTTATTCGGGCTTAAAAAAAAAAAAAAGGCAAGCGAGCAAGCAAGCAAAGCGAAGGTGGTTTCATCACCTTGTTTGCACTGTGTAACGTGTCTGCCTGAGCTGGAAGGTCGAAACTCACACCGGCCTCCCCACTACTGAGAAGAGTGGGCGTACGTTCCAGATTGTGGGTCCTCTCAGGCTCAGATGAAGGAAAAGCCAGTTCTGGCGAAACGGGCTTTATTCCAGAGATCTGGGGAACCGCTGCAGGCAGCAAGGCTGCTGGGTTAATCGCTAAATTGGCCTAAAAAAGAAAAAATGAAATTTACTCTGTATGTTTTCTTAAACGCAGCAGTCTATTATCACTACTGTGACACATGACAAGAGACATGGTATATGTAATGTTTAATGTGATAAGAGAAAGAAAAATGCAGGGAGGTCTCCTGATCTAGACTTAGAATTAAAACAGAGTAAGATTATATACCTGTGCCCACCACTTGGACCAAAGAAAAGATGTTACAGACGCAGCACACAAGAAGCAACAACTAGAGGATGGGAAAGAAGTAGGAAAATGCCAGGCAGCAGCTGACAAAAGTAAATATCCAAAAAAGTTTATAGATGCCACAAGGCAGGCAGTGCAGATTCCAGACATATTATAATTACTTGTATTTTCCAGATCCGAGGGGATGGCTCTTTGGTTTTAAATGGAGCGGGACCTGGTGAGTCCTGTGTGAAATTACATTCAGTTAAAAATCCATTGGGGAGATAGAAAAAAAAGGATCTCTTGGATTATACTCATGCCCATTAAATTTGATGGAGCAAAGCTGTCCCTTTCTGTAATTCTATAATGGGAAAGGCATTCAAATCTCTCCTGGGGCCTTGAAACCTTTCACTAACATTATTTCACTTCTGCCTCCTCATCCGTTGTGTAGGTGCAATGCTGTCAGACCATATAGGAAGTAAAGGCCCACAAAGATCATGGATTAAGATTCCTAAGAATCACAGTGTATCCGAGCACCAAAACCTGACCAGTTGGCAAAATTACCATGCTGGTTCCCCCACACAGCAAATACCACAGGGCACACCAAAATTCATACACAACCTAATGCACTGAGGTTCTAGAAGCAAGGGAAGCTGAAATTTGGGGCACGTCAATGCAAACGTGTTCTCCCTAGTGCCTAATTTTCACAGCTCAGGACACTGAAGCCTCAGGGAAACATCCAGAGACAGCTGTAAGCCAGAACCAGATCTCACTCCCCAGTTCTGGTCTGTTTCCAGAACAAGCTCCAGAGAGAAGAGGGCTGAGGGCAGAGACCTATCAGCAGTAACCTCAGGAGAGGTAACCAAGAAAATGGGGTAACCAAGGAATACTGGTTACAATTTACATTTAATTGTTTATTATTTAATTCTAATGTAATTCTACTCCACCATAGCCCAAAGGGAGAAATTGGGGTTCTAACAGGAAAAATATTCTTCACCCTAGATCAACTCTATTTTGGAACTGAATTTCAAAGTTCTTTAAAAACAGTAATCATTAAGTATAGCTTCGTGGAACTGGGCTGTAGACAGAAAAGAGACGCAGTAGGGAGGCGTGTTTTTAAAACAAACACACACACACAGGAGGGGCGCCTGGCTGGCTCAGTCAGTCTTAGAGCATGAAATTCTTGATCTCTGGGTTATGAGTTCAAGGGCCATACTGGGTGTAGAAATTCTTGATCTCCAGGTTATGAGTTCAAGGGCCATACTGGGTGTAGAGCTTTATTTTTTAAAAAATGTTTAAATTGGAATTTAAAAACTTTTTTTAATTTAAAACACACACACACACACACACACACACACACACACACACACACGCACACGCACATACGCCCAGTTAAGAAAGAGAGACAGTCCTACTTGCTGTTTCCTCCCTAATCAAGAGAACTCTGAATAGCCTCGGGTCTGCGCAATGGAGTACCTCTGTCCAGATACGCAAATGAGAGCTGAAAGTCCTTATAAGCAGATCTCACCTGAGGTGTTTCTGGTTTCAATGTACTTTTCTCTTTGATACCCTGAGTGGATTCAGGATGTTTCTGGTTCTTCAAAGAGGATACCGAGTGGTCTTTTTTCACTACTCTCTTCTTTTCTGGTATCTTCAAAAGAAAAAGAATACCAAACACCTATCATGTATCTGAGAAATTTTAAAGTAAAGTCATAACTCATAAAAGTAATCTGGCTTTTGAGTTTTGAGTCATTTCTCAAATGAGGGTTGAAGACAAAGGTAGCATTTCAGAAATGGCATTCTAAAGCCTGTGACCTTCTCAGGAGTCTTCACTATGCCAACAGAAAATAGAGAGTACCCAGGGATGCCTGGGTGGCTCAGTCAGTTAAGTGTCTGCCTTTGGCTCGGGTCACAATGTCAGGGTCCTCAGCTAGAGCCCCGTGTTCAATGGCGAGGCTGCTTCTCCTGCTTCCTTCACCCCTCCCCTGCCGCTCATGCGCACTCTCTCTCTCTCAAATAAATAAATAAATACTTTTTTTTTTAATTAAAAAAAAAAAAAGAGTATCTAACAAAATCTACTGGGGTGGGGAAAAATGACACAAACAGGTAAACACTCAGATTTAAAGCTTTGCACCTGAAAAGCTAGAATATTTAGTCACCACGTTGCATGCACTGGTCTTTCAACAAACAACCTAAAAGTCAAACAAATCTGGGAACACCTGGGTGGCTCGGTCGGTTAAGAGTCCGACTCTTGAGTTCGGCTAAGGTCAAGATCTCAGGGCTGTGAGTTCAAGCACCATGTCAGGGATCCTTGCTGAGCACTGAGACTGCTTAAGATTTTCTCTCTCCCTTTGCCTCTGCCTCTCCCTCCCTGTGCTCTCACACTCCCTCAAAAAATAAAAAAATCTTAAAAAAAAAAAAAAATCAAACAGGGACACCTGGGTTGCTCAGTCAGTTAAGCATCTGCCTTCAGCTCAGGTCATGATCCCAGGGTCCTGGGATCAAGTCCCAAGTTGGGCTCCCTGCTCAACAAGAAACCTGTTTCTCCCTCTGCCTCCCGCTGCTTGTACTCTCTCTCTCTCCCTCCCTCTCCCTTTTCCTCTCTCTCTCTGCCAAATAAATAAATAAAATATTTAAAAGTAAATCAAATCTGTAATGCAGTAAGAACCTGGGTTGGTTAACACTCTAATGTCAGTTAGGAAACATTAGACGGGGACACCACAAGCACTGTCATCAGCATGCTATTTGCCATTCTTTTACTAGTAAGCACCACAATTCTCTGTGGATTTTCCCTACTCTTTTTTCTAAAGATTTTTTTTTTTTTTTATTTGGGACAGTGGGGGAAGAGAAAGAGAGAGCACAAGGGCGGAGTGGGAGGGGTTGAGGGAGAAGCAGACTCCCCACTGAGCAAGGAGCCCGACATGGGGCTTGATCCCAGGGTCCTGGGGTCATGACACTTAACTAAGTGAGCCACATAAGCACCCCCATGTTTTCCTTACTCCTATAAATATATGTTAACTTCCTTCCCAGAACCCTTCCCCCACACCCTAGTATTGAAAATAAAAGGCTTATACCAAAGACCGTGACTTGACAGGACTGAAAAGATCATCATCATCATCATCCCCAAATAGGCTCCCAACACTTGGCTCCAATAACTGGAATAGACAAAACTCTAATTCAATATTCATAACAAAAGCCATTTACAAAGAAAATTAGGTAAGCTACTGACACGGTATCTAATACAATAACAGCATCATGATGTGAAGAACCTTTTGAAACTGACCCTGGTTTTCTTGGTGCCAGAGAAAAGGTCAACATCGGGGTCATTGTCCTTCTGGAGCTTGTGACTAAAAAGGAGCTCTTCATCCTGAAAGACACCTGTGCTCTTTGGGCGGGCATCAGGATCAGGACTCTGGAAAAAAGAGGGATGTTCTAAGGATTTATGCCAAGGAAATCGCAGCTGCAAATATGGAAATACAAACATATTCCCTGCAGCTATTTACACATGGTTAAGGGCTGGGTACAGCCCAAGTGGCAATCGAAAAGGGAAGGACACATTCATGTAACAGAAGCTACCAAAAACAGTGGAAAATCTATTTGTAAATACAGATCATATATATACAATCTGGAAAGATCACCTTCCACAGCCTGTGTGTAATAAATGTCTTAACTTTTTATTCAAAAAACAATCCATTAGTTCCCAAAACAAGAAACATTTTAAGGGTGAAAACATACAAAAATCAATAAGTGCCCTCCATCTCATTCACAAAGGGACGAAGAGAACTCAGCTGACTTAATACCAGAACTACAGAGTGGTCAAGCACA
Organism: Mustela lutreola; assembly: GCF_030435805.1. NCBI lineage: Eukaryota > Metazoa > Chordata > Mammalia > Carnivora > Mustelidae > Mustela > Mustela lutreola. The sequence goes on from NC_081293.1 coordinate 39,554,735, forward strand.
TATCCCTAATCGGTCAGCATCCGACCCCAACCTTCCCCTATGCCCATTCACCTTCCACCCCACCATCTTCGGATTCCAAACAAGTTCTTTTTATTTGGTAGAGTATCGGACATTTCAAAGTTATTATTCACATTACTTGTTTTGACACTCTAATACCCCCGACTTGACATTCTAAAATACTCCCGTAGTTTTTTTTTTAACGTTAGATAGATGCTACCATAACAGAGCAGTGGAAGGCAGAGTCCCAAGTCCTTGAGAGGAATTACAGAGACAAGAGCAGGAGGCAAGAGCGATATAAATAAGCACGACAGCCTGACCTTGTGACTTCCAAGACCTTGGGGCTGGCAGACCAAAGAGCCAAAACTATGGAACACAAGCTCTCCTCTCTCATCTCTGCCCCACGGTAATCCCTAGGCCCATTATAATGCATTTGCATTGAAGGTACCCCCCACCACCACCACCAAAACCCAAGGAAAAAGGCTGCCAAGACCTTTGGGTAACAAACCTCGCCATGTCAAGAACTCCCCCTCCCAACCTGTGGGAGGAGCTTCCCAAATGACTGGAAGCAGCCTCCATTACAGACCACCCCACCTCTCAGCCCAGAGAGACCCACAAATAACCAATTCCAAAACAACCACTCTCCCACCATGAGAGTGTACTTTCGCTTTAATAAACTGCTGTGGTTACTACTTTCCTTCTGGCTGTCTTTATTCCGTTGACAATCCTCATGGAAAGCTCCTAAGGAATCCAAGGACTGAGACCTTCTTTCACACAATATAGACTTTCTTGCCCATAACATTTAGTATCACAACCACAGAGTAAACAAAAAAACTCACAACTGAGGAGAGGTGTCACATTAAAAATTAACTAATTATTATTACTGATTATACATAAAACCCCAGTGTAACACAGTAACTAAGTTTCACAACCATGAAATCTATACAAAATCACACAGTAAAAGAAATAAAATATATTTGAAAAAAAGAATATAGCAAATAATTCATATTCACTATGCATAGCTCCCATTTATAAGCAGGGATATACTACCGGTATAATAAAAAATAAAACATTTTTTATAGAAATCAACATGGACCATGTCCTCAGTTTGGTTTACAAAAAAGCACTGGCAATATGCCACCTTACAGGTTTTTTTTCAACATCCCTACTGAGATAAAATTCACATTCTATAAAATTCACCTAGAGTATGATTCTGTGATTCTTAGTATATTCACAGAGTTATGCAAACACCACCACTGTGCAGAAGTTTAGAACACTCCCATCAACCCAAAAGAAACCCCAGTCCCTCTCCCTTCTCATCTACCCCACTCCCCCAGACCCAACCAACCACTCATCTACTTTCTAGCTCTATGGATTGGTCAAATCAAGACATTTCAAATAAATGGGATCATAAAGTTCGTAGTCTTTCGTCACCGGCTTCCTTCTTTCAGAATGTTTTCAAGGCTCATCCACGTTGTAGCACGAATCAGTAACCCATTCTTTTTACTGTCAAATAATATTCCATTTTGAATAGATACGTTACACTGTTTACCCATCCATCAGCTGATGGATTTTTGAGTTCTCTCCATCTTTGGACTATAATAAATAATGCTGCTGGGAACATTACATTCTAGTTTTGTGTGACTGTATGTTTTCATAACTCTTAGATACATACCTAGGGGTGGAATTGCTAGGTCTCGGTGGTGACTCATGTTTACCAATTTCAGGAACTATGCAATTTTCTTCAGAAGTGGCTGCACTAACTTATACTCCCAATAACAACACAGGAGGTTCCAGTTTCCCTGCACCCTGACCAACACTGGGCTACTACAGAAAAAGTCAACAAGCATTGATGGAGACGTAGAGAAAACAGAACCTTCAATTCTTCAGTAATTCACATGACAGAATGGACACCATAAAATGAGATTCTTTTATCCTTTCAAAAACCTGAAATTAATAACTTGACTGATTTTTGCTCACCTTTCCAACTTCTTTCTTTGGAGCTTGGATACTGTTTTGATCTTCTGTTTTATCCTCTTCCTCATCAAACAAACTAAGAACAGTTTTGGTTCTACCTTTGGTTCCTTTCTCCACGGGGGATGATGAAGAAAATAAATCAGAATGCTTGACTGCTTCCTGAGCAGATACAGTCAAAGGGCCTCCCTGAAAATGGAAACAACAAAAAAATAAAAAAACACGGAGAAATACAAGCCCCACTGTGGGATGCCCCCCCCACAACTCCTCAAAAATTCGGTAACGGGGGGCGCCTGGGTGGCTCAGTGGGTTAAAGCCTCTGCCTTCGGCTCAGGTCATGATTCCAGGGTCCTGGGATCGAGCCCCACATCGGGCTCTCTGCTCAGTGGGGAGCCTGCTTCCTCCTCTCTCCCTCTGCCTGCCTCTCTGCCTACTTGTGATCTCTGTCAAATAAATAAATAAAATCTTTTAAAAAAAAAAAATTCGGTAACGGCGACATCTGCATGTTTCCAGGTGCTGTGGCTAATCACATCTACTCCAAAGTATCAAAATACCGAGGCCAACTCTCCACTGACTGCTTCAACAGACTCCTGTGCAGGTCGTTCACAGCCAAAGATAATTTCCCCAACTAGTTTAAAGTCATGGCTCCCTTCCTCCTACCAAGAGATTTATGTATCAGTTATAACCCTGATCCACACAGGTTGCTCATGAGCTATCAGCTTAGTCATAGAGAAAACACAAATGCCAATCACCAGGAGTGGATCATGTATTTCCTAGTATTCCATTAATACTTCAGACCCAAGGAAAAACCTTACTGACAAAATCAGACGCTTAAACTATGGAGGACCCACACCACATTATACAATTAGAAGAATCACTAAAATAGCCTAAAATGTAGCATTTATTCGTTCAATAAGTTCCACATTTCAAGTAAGAGACCACTGATTCTAAGAACCACTATTACTGTATGAACCACTAAGAAAAAAACAACTCCCAATTGAACATGCCACTGATTGTGAAGCACATCCTAGTATCTATCTGAGTGATTAAATTGCGGAAAATACGCTTCTCTGAAGAAACAGGTAATTTCAAAGTGCCTGCTAGGTGGGAGGTAATCTGCTAAGAACTACAGATGTCACAGTGAGCCAAAGAAACCTGGCCCCGGTCCTCAAGGAGCATGTACTTGAGCCAGAGCCGGCAGTGCAACAAGCAACTAGACCTCCAGCTTACTGGGGTAACTCAGGGGGCTACAAGAGCACAGAAAATGTCCACACAGAAACTACAGGTAGGGAATATCCCACAATGTTTCAGGTACAAATAAAATATTTGTATCATTACAGCTCTAAGGGCCTCAACAGGAAAAGTATATGTGATATTCTTCACATAGGCCCTGAAAAAGAGATTAGATGTGAACAGCTGAACATGCAGAGAACTAGAAAAGTTAGAGGAAAATAAGAAAAAGTAGGGGCATCTGCATGGCTCAGTCGGTTAAGCATCTGCCTTCAGCTCAGGTCATGGTCCCAGGATCCTGGCATCAAGCCCCACATTGGGTTCCCTGCTCGGCAGGAAGTCTGCTTCTCCCTCTCCCGCTCATTCTCTTTCTCTCTCAAATAAATAAATAAATAAATAAATAAATAATCTTTAAAGAAAAAAAGAGAGAGAGGAAAGAAAAGAAATAAAAAGAAAAAGGTATACAGACACTGAAGGCCATTAGTAACCCCCAGGTGCAGCCAGCAACCTTGTCCACAGGCTCCTGATGACAGACCACCCAGGAGAAGTCAGCAAACATTTTAGAAGACAAGAGATTTCACTTTACTCTCTAATTAACAGCCAACATCAACTAATGCAAGAACAGGAAATTTAGATCTTCTTAAAACGGTCATTTTAATTGAAGTACAGGTAGAAGCAGAAGAGAACTTGGTGTGGGGGTGGGGGGACAGAAACACTACAAAAGACACATGACCCAGAGCAGACATGCAGAGAAAACCGAAATGAAAAGCAAGCTGTGGGAGAACACCTTGGTGAGAGAAAGGACACACACAAGATGTGTCCATGTGTCTCTTTGTAGAGAGTGTAAAATGGGAGCAAGGTACAGCACTGTGTGCACCTGCGCCTACGAAAGAGACTGAGCAGCAAGAACAATGGTGAAGATTTCCCTCAATGGTGGCACCAGATTTTCTTCTTCAGGCTTTGCAGTTTTTTCAAAATTTTCAACAAATTTGCCATCTGTTTTCTGTGGTAGAAAACGGTAAGGGTGTGTGTGTGTGTGTATGTGTGTGTGTGTGTGTGTGTGTGTGTGTGTGTGTGTGTTCATTACAAGACACAAGAAACAAACACAACAGAATGGACACGCCCAAAAAAGGCTACCTTCTCTGACTCCTCCACCACGAGAGTGGGCCCCAGTTCGGACGGCTCTTTGGCGCCCTCAACCTTCTTATCCACGGGTTTCACTCCGAATGGTGCCTCCTTCTCTTCTTCATCACTGAACAGCAAAGGTGGAACCTCAGGGACGGGCTCTTTTTTCTAGCAAAAGAAAAGTAGATGACATCCTTAAAAACAAAAGTTTGCTTACCCAGCGTGACAACCTAAAGAACAAGGTGAAACCACAGTCCTCGAGTGAGCAAAATGTGACGGCAGGAGAGAAAGGGCGTGACAGTGAAGGACGCACAAACAGGGCGAAGGAAAAAACACCACCCCAGACACAATGCTTCATACCTTTGGCTACAACACGCGCACCTGTCTCCACGTGTCCATCCCCTTCACAGACACTGCCATCACCTAGACCCTAACCTCTGCCACCCAGACAGCTACTAGTCTCCTGCTTCCCTCCTCCCTTTCCAGCTCAGTGACATCATCCAGAGGGCTCTGCTAAAATAAAATGCCCCCCAGATTACTTCATCTCCCACCCCATGCCTGCTCTATTTGTGTTAAGCAAATGCTAAACAGGATAATCAACTGACACTTCATTTTCTCCTTTTATCCATCTGTGCCCTATCAACCCTCACTACTCCCTACACCTACCGTAAACTTTCACACTTCCGTGCTTGCTCCTCACTGGAGAAGCAAACCCTCATCTTTCAAGCGCAGCCCAGCTCAAGGTCACCCACGAAGGTTTCCCGGTTCTCTTTCTACCTAGTAAGTATCGCTGCTACGCTGGTAAGATTATCCCTCTTCTGAGCCTTTACTTCACTTGCTTCCTAGTGTACATTAATAGCAATCATACATCTGTCCGTTCACTGAAAGGATCATATATCGCCACAGCCAGTCATGGTGTCTTATACCAAGCAGGTGGTCAACACAAGTTTGCAAGCACTTTGTCTCATCTCCCCTCTGTTGCTTACGTGGGAGGCAGGAAATTCAGAGATTAGAAAACTGAGGTTATGTGCCTTGTCTAAAATTACTGGCATCCTTCAGGAAAAGGATTGATCAAAATTCTTGAGGAAAAAAACTGTAACTCTGTCATATCAGCTAGAGTAGGTGTTATGAGGAAGTACGCTCCGAAGCAGTATCTAAATCAAGTCAGGAAGACAGATTTGGGAAATCAAAGAACCCTACTAACTATGAGAGAAAAAATTACAAAGGAAGTAAAAATAGGGTAAGATGATTGAGTATTGTTAAGAAGAGGTCCTTAAAACGTATAATCATTTGAACCTGAAATAAAAGACTGGAAATCCAAAGAAACAGTTTCAGAAGAGATCCGGCAATACTGAAACAATTAAAGGAAGAAACTTTTGTGGAATGCGCTGGTCTCGCTGAGAACTACATACTACTTCAATGCAAAGTCAGTCTGGGTAAGAAACAAGATTTCAATACGGTCTCTTAAATCAAGAAAAATGCCACCCAAACTTTTGGTTGTAAATGTTTCTAAAGATAAGCTGTATTTATCTTGATCATGAAATTAATTTCACTGATAGGTTGATAACTGAGTCACATCTAACTTTAAAATATTCTAAGATCTCTGAACAAGAACAAAAAATCTTTTCTATACTGTTCTCCAGAGGCGTTTATATTTCACAAACGATACAATTCTGTGTGCAGTTTGTTCAGCTACTTAAGATGCTGATCTCTGACTTTTGTCTCATTTAATAATCACTATTACTACAGGTAGAAAGAAGTTTTCCATTTCCAGAACCTTTAGTATTTATTAAATTATTGCTCATTTATCCAGAGTAGAAGTTTTTATTTATAATCTACAGAAGAAAACCACTCAGATCTGACTCTTTTAACCACCTGATGTCTTCTTTAGGGAGATCCAAGGATGGGTGATTCAAGGCGAAGAGGACAAGAACCTCAGAAGTAGCAGCAGGGAAGGCAGCACGCTCCTCCCCACGCTGAAAGCTTCTGGTACAATTCCACTTACTGGGAATGTGGTGGGAAAAAAAAAAAAATTCCTAAATCATCAACTGACATGTGCCCGGTCTGGCAAGTTTTCACAGGACAAGTTAATGTTTGTCCTATGTCTGAAAATATGAAGACTATTTCCAGATCGAGGAGAAAATAAGGACCCCTGGAGTATTGTGAGACAGGGTGAGTCACCTAGAGCACATGGCAAGTGAGGGTGGAAAAGAGGAGTGCCTCTTGAATAAGATTACAGGCGGCATGGGAGGCTCAGCTGAAGTATTTGTGACAAGGACAAGAGAGGACTGGGTTGTATTTACGAACAGAACCAGGGCAACGGCAAGGAGAGCAGAGGAAGAAAGGAAGAAGCAATCACGGAGAAGTCAGATATAAAATTATCTCAAGTCAAGGCTAAATATGATAAGGCAGTAAGGATGGGAAGAAACATCCCTAATAAACTAGAAGGAAACGGTGACGGTTACTCCATCTAAGCCAAAGTCAGTCACACATGTCCCAATACAGTTACAGGGAATACTGAGAGTGGGGAAAAAGAACAAGCTCAAGCTTATGAAAATGAAAAACATTCTGCAGGATGAGAAAAAAGATGCATAAAAATGTATAACATGATCTCACTTAAATAAAACAGACATGGGGTGCCAGGGAGCAGGCCTGAAAGAGCTGACAACACATAGTTACTGATGACTCCTCCGGGAGGAGAGTAAGGACTTTGCATTCTCTATGCACTTTCTAAACCTTTTTAAAGGATGCACCTGGGAAGAGGCCCAGACGCTCTACCTTCTTCTCTGTCATGTGGGTCTTTTTGCCTCTATCACATACCAAATCTGAAGGGCCTGAAGTTGGGACTGAAGGCCTGATGGCAGGCTGTGACGTGACTTGATTCTTGGCCTTTTAGGCTAACAGAGCCAGAGGAAGGTTATCTCCATGCAGTCTACCCTAAAAAGTTTTACGCTCCCCTTTGGGGCTGTTAGCAATTGCCAGCTGGTAGTAAACCAGCGCTTGGCCTCACTTTGTTCTATGTGCACACGCTCACATATACCCACTAAGGGAAGGAGATGGGGAGAGATGAATGGCAGGCCAGAGCAGGATTCCAGTACTCCTGGGTTCCCTGAACTATTATCATAATCCCACCTTCCTCTCGTTCCTTAATACTCCTTTTTGATGTAACTATCATCACGACTGGCTAAATTTTTTAGCTTAGGTGACTGTGGTAGTGACATCACGTAGATGTAGTTACCAGAATCATTTACACTGGATAGCCACCGATTGACTTTTTCTTATCACATCCTTTTAACTACAAAAAAAAAATTTTTTTTACTCTCTTTAAAAAACATAAAATTGACCATCTTAACCATATATATGGTTCAGTAGTGCTAAGAATATTTACACTGTTAGGCAACCAACCTCCAGAATTTTTCCATCTTGCAAAACTGAAACTCTGTACTCATTAAAAGACTCCCCATTTCCCTCTTCCTCCAGCCCCTAGAAACCACAATTCTACTTTCGGTTTCTTGAAAGTTGACTCCTCCAGGTACCTCGTCTAAGTGGAACATATACTATATTTTTCTGACTGCCTTATTTCACTCAGTATGAAGTCCTCAAGGTCCATCCATGCTGTAGCACATGCCAGAATTTCCTTCCCTTTCCCTGGCTGGCTACTGACAGTAGTAAAAAGTGTTAGTACTTGAAATGTGCTCCTAAAAGGAATAACAAGTGCCTTTCTGGCCTGGTCTAACCTTAGCAGGAGTCCACACGGCTGCGGCTGAGCCTGGCGACCCCCACCAGGACTGCAGCAGCGCTCTCCCCTGAGACTCCAGATCCCTACCCCTGATGCTGAAGGGGGTGCACGACATGGAGGAAACCTTTCCTCCACGCTTTGTGCTTATGTTTCATCTATAAAATACCACTAATAGAAGACCTCTTTCTAAAACTAGGCAAATGGGATTTTCCATTAGACTCAGCCTCCGAGATGGGTTTTAGGGGCTGATTCAGGGAAGTATCACTCTTCATGTGACATCGCCTCAAGGGTATTTCCTGGACCTAGGAAGCTACGAATACCGAATACCGTTGTTGTAGGAGGAACAGATGCAGGAGGAGAGCCAAAGAGAGAGCTTCCACTGTCAGCATCATCTTCAAAGAGAAGTGACACTCTCTGGGTCTTCTTTTGGCTGTACAATCAAACAAAAGGTCAAATAAGCCAAACGTGATTAAAAAAATACATACAGTATTCCCTCTAGGCCATACTCATAGGAACCCCCCTACAACTAAAACACCCAAGTCATTGCTGACCTTACATAATTAAAAAGAAACCAGAAAAACCTTTAAAATGGGTGCAATTTGTGTCTAACATATCATCAGCCTCTGCTCTCACCCATATGTAGAAGTTTGAGGGCCCCTTCATCTTTCCCTTTGACTCACTATAGGTGTACTAGTAGTTAGCTTGGCCAAGTATTTAAAAGCATGTTTGGTGATGCTGGGAAGAAAGGTAGGGTTGGAGTAAAAATGGTGTAAAGATTTGAATTATTAGATTTTAAAGCAACTGCTAGCTTTCTAGAATTCTTGAGAAGTACAGAAACTAGGGATCTCTAGCATCTGTTTTTAATAAAAAATATACTGGAGAGGGGAAGGGGGTACCTGGCTGGCTAAGTTGGTGGAGCATGCAACCCTTGCTCCTAGGGTCATGTGTTCAAGCCCCATGTTGGGTGTGGAGCCTACTTTAAAACAAAAAAGCAGAATGAAGTTAAAATATTAGAAAAAAAAGGGAGAGGAGGCTGGGGGAGCGCACGCCTGGGTGGCTCAGTCAGTCAAGGATCTGCCTTCAGTTCGCGTCGTGACCCCAAGGTCCTAGGATCAAGTACTATGTCGGGCTCTCTGCTCAGCAGGAGTCTGCATCTCCCTCTCACTCTCCTTGTATGCTCTCTCTCTCTCTAATAAATAAATAAAACATCTTTAAAAAAAAGGAAAGAAGGAGTAAAAGCATACTGGGCTCTTTCAGCCACAGCTCTCCTCACCACCTTCCTCTAGCCTATCTTTACCTACCTCGTCGCCTAGGATTCTGCCCTGGCCCCTACAGAGAAGGTGACCAGTAAACACCTGCCAGAACAAATACTGGTCAGGACTTTTAATGGACAGGAATACAACAGTGGAGAATCACACGGAGGCTTAGCACTAGACATGGGGAATCCAGAACAGAAAATGAACTGAAAGGTCAAGTTCCAGTTTTCACTATGTGATAAAGAGTCATCCAATTAGCACACTACACAATTACCAATGTAACAAAAACTTTAAATTCAATTTTAGGGGCACCTGTGGCTCAACTGTTAAGCATCTTCCTTCGGCTCAGGTCATGATCCCAGGGTGCTAGGATCGAGCCCTGCATTGGGCTCCCTGCTCAGTGAGAAGCCTGCTTCCCCCTCTCCCACTCCCCCTGCTTGTGTTCACTTTCTCACGGTTTCTCTCTGTCAAATAAATAAATCTTTTTTTAAATAAAAATAAAACAAATTCAATTTTAGCTAAGTAAAAATGATACTAACACATCATTTCAGTAAATTGTTCTCAATCTACATCTACATACATTAGGACATAATTAATATATATACACAAGTATACATATCAAAAATCAAAAATCTTTTTCATATGTTTAATTACTAGCAAGGCACAGTCTATGTAGCTTATTCATTAGTTTAATATTGACTTCTGCCTATCTTAAAAAAATTTTTAAAAACCTAAGCATCACAGACTAGAGAACACAAGTAACCAAACCCTTGAGTGTACATAGTTAGACATATATACCGAAGAAGGTTAAACATTAAGGCTGTACCTTGAAGAAGTTATAAAAGCAAAAAGCCATAGTACGGTAATATTTAACAAGCCTTTATGGATATATACCACTAAAAATTTACACAAATTATAACCAAAATATTTCACTACTTGGTGATGAGTGATCACAAAATATTTACAACTAAGTCGGATGCCAGAATACCAGAAACTGGTATTCTACAGCAGGAAAACACCTTAGGCATGATTTTCTGAACAATTTCTAAAAACAAAACAGAACACCAAACCAACCCACAAAAAGTACATGATGACAGATTCTGAAGGTAAGATACAGAAAATGAGTTAGCTCTCTGGACAGAGCTACAACAGAAAACAAAAGACTCAGCAACTACTGGTTAAATTGGGGCCTCCCATAGAGCTCTGTCCTCAGAAGAAAAATATGCTGCTCAGTGAACTAGGGTATTTCTCACTGTAAATAACAGGTTGCATATTTTGATTTATTTGAAAGGTGCAGACATCAGTAAACAAGAAGATAACCAGAGCCGATGGCCTAAAACAAGACATTTCTGAGAATGACAGGGAAATTAACAACAATCATGCTGGAATGACGGGCACAAACCGGGGCTGTCCCGACAAGCGAGGACGTGTGAGTGCCCTGCTCACAAGGCAGTATTTCACAACTTGTTAGAGTCACAGCTCTTCATTTTTTCAGAAGGGTTTTGAGATATAATTTACATGCCATAAAATTTACCCTTTTATAATATAGTATGAAATTCACTGGTTTTTAGTACAGAGTTGTATAACTAACACCACCATCTAACTTCACAATATTTCCATCAGCCCAGAATGAAACCCCATGCCTGTTAATAATCACTCCCAATTCTCCTTGCACCTCAGTCCCAGGCAAACACTAATTTACTTTCTGTCTCTATAGATTTATCTCTTTGGGATTATTATACACAAATGGAACCATACATGTGATCGGTCCTGTGACTGGCTGCTTTCAATTAACACAATATTTAAGGTTCATCCATGCTGTAGCATGTATCAATATTTTATTCCTTGTTATTGCTGAGTTAAGAGTCCACTGTATGGATATAACGCATTTTCTTTATCCTATCATCTATTGATAAAATGTTTGGCTTGTTTCCACTTTTTGGCTACTATGAATAAGGTTGTAACAAACACTCACATACAAGTTTTTGGCTGGACGTATTTTCATTTCCCTTGAGCATCTACCTAAGAGTGAAATGTAAGTCCTACGGTAACCACATTTAACTTTTTAAGGAACTGCTCGACTGTTTTCTAAAGTGAAACCATCTGACATTGCCACCAGCATTGTGGGAGGGCAACAATTCTTCCACATGCTCCCCTACACTTGCTACTCCCTGTGAAAGCAGCATGGTACACCGCCAACAGGGCCCATGCGCAGTCTACAAAACATTCCACGGGCTTTAGTCCAAGTATCCACGTGGAGAGCAGCCAGAGCAGTGAAGAATCACCAGCCACTGGACTGACACCAGCCACTGGGCTGACACTGCACAGCTCTGCAGAGAACCAACCTTCAAACAATGTTTTTCGATGCTTAGTAGATTTTCATTCAAATGGGAAACTTAAGTACTCAGACCAAACTTTACTTTCTATAGGGTATCCCAGAAGAAAACAAAAAAGATAAACTGCACTTGAATCCCTAGCAAAGAAAAATAATGTTTAGGGGTTAAAAAAATAATAAGTAGAAGAAATTAGATAAATCCACTATGAAAAACATTTCCCTGCAATGAGGAGAAAATACCTACACGTGAAAATCAAAGATGTTCTCCCTTGTATGACTACTAAGTAATGAATGATAATCACGGCACCCCAAGTAACTGACATCTTGTGAATCAAATACCTTTACTTATTACCACAGACATTGGATAAACAATTTCTTACAATGACTATCTCACCTGTCCTTAGCAACAGCAAAGAGATCATCTTCATCATCCTCGTCAAAGAGACTGGTCTTTTTCACAGCCTTGGCCTCCTGCTCCTGAGTGGCACCAGAGTCCCGAAGTTTAGACCTGTTGTCAGATGCTGAGTTTGTCTGTGAATCAGCAATATTCCACTGGTCCTTAAAATATAAAATATATATTAAAATCCTGTGGCAATTCAGACTAAGGAATCTGGAAGTAAAATAAAACTTACATTCATTAAACTAAATTGTATTTAAACTAACTATTAAACTAAGTATATCATTCTTTTTTTTTTTTTTAAGATTTTATTTATTTATTTGACAGAGAGAGATCACAGTAGACAGAGAGGCAGGCAGAGAGAGAGGGAAGCAGGCTCCCCGGCCGAGCAGAGAGCCCGATGCGGGACTCAATCCCAGGACCCCGAGATCATGACCTGAGCCGAAGGCAGCGGCTTAACCCACTGAGCCACCCAGGGGCCCTTAAGTATATCATTCTTGAAGAAAGTCACATCTGGGGCTTTTCTTTGAACTCAAGTCTAGACATCTGGGTTCTTTAACCTCCAGTTCTGACCTTATGCCTTCCTCTATCACCACATGTTTCTTCCCTCTATGGTTTTGTTCTGGGTTAGGACAGGGGAAGTTGTCTACCTTAGCAGATTCAAACTTATGTATAGAGGGGGATGAGAAGAAAGAGGAATATTAAAAAAAAAAAAATCGAGAACATGCAACTTTTGAGGAAAATGATACTTTAAAGATCTTAAAGCAGACTGGAAAAAAATGTATGAAAAGCTCACACAATGCACATCTAAACAAGACACAATGAAAGTGCTAGTGGGAGACCTGGATGGCTCAGTTAAGTCTTCAGGCTCGGGTCATGACCCCAGGGTCCTGGAATGGAGCCCTGCGTGCATGGGGCTCCCTGCTCAGTGGGGAGCCTGCTTCTCTGTCTGCCTCTGCTGCTCCCCTTGCTTGTGCTTGCTTGCTCTCTCTCTGTCAAATAAATTAATTCTTAAAAAGCAAAAAAGGAAGAAAGCTGCTAGTGACCCTTTCACCACAAAAGCCTAAATCTTAGACCTTTAGAAAACATTAAGGGAATCCCACCTGGCTATGCTCTCAAACACAGGAATTCCTGAACACTTCCTTAAGTGGTCCTTTGGTCTCTAGAATCTAGAGTTTTGCAAAGCAAAGTGGGGTTCACAAGCAGCGGCATATGTTATACAGACTTCTGGTTCCAGCCCAGACTTTCTAAATTAGAGTGCATTCATAATAAGATGCCCAGGTGATTTCTTGACATGTCATGGTTTGAGAAGTGCTCCTCTAGTGTAGCGAGGCTCTCCCAGGAGAGCTTTAGAACATTCCAGTGGCAGGCCACATACCAAACCACTCAGAATCTACAGGAGTGCAATTAAGTAAAAGTACTCTTTTAATTTTCTCCAGATAACTCCAATGGGTAGCCAAGGTGGGGAGAGTAACTGTTCTAGAACCTTGATTATCTTTACTGAGCAAGTACTGTTACTCCCAGCTTTAGCTAACAGGATTGACCCTTCAACATGGGTTTGAACTGCATGTGGATTTTTTCAATAAATCTATGTACAGTATTGTAAATGTATTTTCCCTTCCTTATGATCTTAACAATTTTTCTCTAGCTTGCTTTATTCTAAGAATACAACGCATAATCCATATATACATGTAACATATAAAACTAAGTGTGTTAACCAATTACTCATGTTATTGGTAAGGCTTCTGGTCAACAGAAGGGTATTGGTAGTTAAGTTTTTGGAGAGTCCAAAGCTACATGACAATTTTCAACTGTACAGGGGGTCAATACCCCTAATTCTCACATTGTTCAAAAGTCAATTGTATTTTTATTTTCCCTGAACCACTTTAATACTGTGTAGGAAAAATTCCAGATAGTTGGCCATTACTATAGGGAGAACAACTGAAAACAATGCTAGAGAGAAAAAAAAATGGAAAACCCATCATAATATTTGTATGTTTGAGTAGAAAAAGCAAATTATGTTTTATCATTTTAAGTTGCTTCCAATAAAACACATTACTATGTCTATAATTTCTCCATCCACATCATGCCTTCATAACTTGCCTATACTGTTAAAATAAAAAATAATTATTTTAATGCAAAAAGATTTTTAATGCTCAGGATCTGTAATGTCATTATATTTAAGGTCTTTTCCTATACAATTAAATCAGCAACTAAACCATATTCACTACTAGCTCTGCTAATCTGTACCTAGACAGCAAATAAAAATATTGTTAAGACTTACAAAAAAGGAGTTAAACTTGCAGAGGATATTCCTACCACGTCTAGCTACAGTTCTTGATTCATGAAACATAATAATCATTTAACAATATAAAATAGTCCTAACTCATCTGAATTGGCATATAATTTAAGACGCATACTTCTTTTATTCTGAACTGTTCTCTGAAAACATTAATTTTTACGTTAATATACTATACTAAATATCCTTCTTCCAGAAAAAAAAATGAGACAGTTTTATGAACAAAATCTTTGGTGACTAAGCTTCACTGGATATAAAATAGATAGCAAAAAAGAAAATGTTCAGGATAGTTGTAACTCTTAAACCCCATCAAACAACCCCTTGCTCTTCTCCAAGAGAAACTTTCCACCCACCTCCTCATCACTGCTGAACAACAAAGCAGATGCTTTCTTTCTGGAGGGCTCAGATGGTTTTGCTTTTTCTTGGCTCTGAGTTAGAAGAGATGATGACTGCTTCTTAGCAGCTGTTGCTGCAAAAAGATTATCCTAGAAAAACAAATGGCAGAAGAGTATGGTAACTTTATAGACATAAAGCAAAAAATAGACAATTTTCCATGTCAAACTGTTGAAGAATAAGTCTCTAATCAAGTACAGCATACATATAATACCTTAAGGGGGAAAACACAAAATGCCAGTAAATCCCACTTTTCTCCTACAGATAACCCTAAAACAACAGTCTATAATCTTCTCTAACTGTATTCTCCATCCACAGAGGGAACAGACCATATGGAACTCAAAGGCAAAACACTTGGGAGGTAGTGGGAAGAGGCCAAGGTCACAGAGATAGGAGGAAACCTGGCCCCACTCAGGCCAGCTATATGTGGGCCCTCTATGCTCATCAGTGAGAGCAGTCCAGACTGTGTGACAGGCAACAGCTTGCACACCTTTCTATGACTTAGAAACCAGAGCAATGAATTATAGAGAGAAACTGGGAGCTTTCTCCACTCTCTCACCTACAAAAGACACATACCTGGGACAGTGGGAAGGAATGACTTGTGTTTTCTGGTTAATTTTAAAGAGACGATACAAACATAAGAAACAGTTTACCAAATAAAATCACTGGCCTACTAAAGAGCTGATTCTCCAGTTCAATGGCATTTACCAATTTTTGTACAGTCAAGCATTCCAAAAGTATCTATTATTTTCATTAAGGTAATAGAAACAAAATCATCAGAGCGCCTGAACCCAAGTTAGACAAAAAAATACTCTTAACAATATACCACAGCGGATGAATAGCCCTAAAAACCTAAAGATTTGATAAAGGGAAGCTTTAAGCAAAGTGTGGGAAGGTAGGAAGGCCAAATGAACTGCTATCCGATAGAGATTCTAAAGACAACAGTGAACACTTCCCATGCACTTACTATGTGCCAGGCACAGTGCCAAGAGCTGTACATGAGCTGTTCCAGCTGCCACAATGACTCCACACACTATTAAGCCATGTAAGATTTGGGAAGTTTAAGTTACTTGCCTAATGTCCCTGATTTACAGGTGAATGCAGGGGTCTGGTGCCAAAGCCCATGAGCTTGACCACTGCACAGTACTGCATAAGAAAGAAGATTTGATTCGTCTTCCCTCTTATTTACTTCCCCCACTTCGCCCTCTCATCCAGGATAGAAAAGGAAAACAGGTGAGGACATGGCTGTCTTCTATTTGCGCTTTATCCAAGACATTCTCATAGGTCATTGGGTATAGTAAAGACATCCCCTGAAAGGTATTTTCTTAAAGACAGATTTTTAAAATGAAATATACAAAGCCTTCCATTAAAAGCTGGGTCAAGAATCTAATGTCCAGGGGTGCCTGGGTGGCTCAGTGGGTTGAGCCGCTGCCTTCGGCTCAGGTCATGATCTCAGAGTTCCGGGATCGAGTCCCGCATCGGGCTCTCTGCTCGGCAGAAAGCCTGCTTCCCTCTCTCTCTCTCTGGCTGCCTCTCCGTCTACTTGTGATTTCTCTCTGTCAAATTAATAAATAAAATCTTTAAAAAAAAATAATAAAAATAAATAAATAAATAAATAAATAAAAAAGAATCTAATGTCCATAGGGCACCCAGGTGGCTCAGTTGGTTAAGTGTCTGCCTTCAGGTCAGGTCATGACCCCCAGAGTCCTGGGATCCAGCCCTGCAGCAGGATCTCTGTTCAGCGGGGAGCCTGCCTCTCCCTCTCCTTCTGCCTGCTGCTCCCCCTGCTTGTGCTCTCTCTCAAATAAATAAAATCATTAAAAAAATAATAATCTAATGTCCTGCCCATTGTACAGCTAGGAGTCAAGGAAGAAGGCAGAGACAAAAACTAAAATATTTTTGTTATATAAGCCTCAGATTATTTCACTGCCTCTCATCCTCTTGTTTTACTGTATGAACCTCCAACTATAAAGCTACATCAGCAACGATTTTCTCATCAAAAACTTATTTATCTTGCATTGCAATAATACCATTTACCTCTTCATCTTCGTCATCAAAAAGCGAGACTGACGTGGGGAGTTTGCTAGGCTGGAGAGATGCATCTTTTGACTTACTCACATTTTGAGAAGAAAACAAATCCTGTTGGACCAAGATTAAAGTTCCTGGTTAACAAGGCAGATCAGCTTTTAAAGTATCAGTTAAATATAAAACACTGAAGACTATGGCATGATGGCTGCGTGAGTCTAGGTCTCTCCGTGAGAGGGAAGCTGGCTGAGAAGACACGTCAGTTTGTCCTGGCGGGTGCAGCACAGACGCCCGACGCCCGTGTGTGAGAAGGAAGAGGCCCACATGGAACTCCAGGTGGCCTCACTGGAACTCTGGGGTTTCTAAACTCCCACATGGACATCATTTCCCAACTGATCTCTTATCCTGCTAAAAAAGTAACAATGACTTCCTTTTTTTGCCCAGAGAATTGGAGCAATTAAACAGATTCAATAACGGAAGTAGAGGCTAGATTCCCAAATTACTGCATCTATGACTCTGTTGTATTTACTAACACTCTCCTCTCCCCTTATAAAAGTATGATACTATTTCCTCCACATATATACAAATCCAGATTTTATTTTAAAATGTTTGGTATTCTACTTGAACTATAGATAACAGATGCTGCTACTAGATCTACTGGATCTACTAGACCCTGAAGAAACTTCATGTGGTAGATCTACTAGATCTACTGGATCTACTAGACCCTGAAGAAACTTCATGTGGTATGTGTCAGCCTATGATGCAAACTGAGCTGCGTGAACTAGAAACATAAAAATAGGATAGCTATTCCCTTAGGACAGAAACATCAATAGCCAAGAGCCAGACAATTAAATAAGATGAGAACATAGTTTCTGAGAGCTCTCTGGGTATTTCTTTTTATTACGGCATCAATGCCTCCTCTCAAACACAGACCTGATGAATTCATTAACTGAGAAGAGCTCTTCTCAGCCCAGTGGATTCACCTGGACCCCATGGAGACCCACGAGTCTGTTGAGGTAAAGAGACCACATGGGCGGAGCGACAGCCTCTCCTGCATTTTACACATTGGCAAGATTTCACTTACAGAAAGATTTCTTTGTCTCACTTTTCCTTGCATAAGTACCCCGACAGCATCCAGTAATAACAATCTATGACAATGCACACGGGACAAAGCCTTCGGTGGTGGTAGTGAAACCTGTCTGCAAATTCTTATACACTCCTACCACCAACAAGTAGAGTCTGCATCGCCTCACCTGGAATCTCGGTGGGTCTCTGTGACTATCTCGACCATGCTGACCTCCAAGGCCAGGTTACAAAGAGTAATATGGCCTCTGCACTGCTCTCTGGGCAATCTCACTTTGAAGCCCTGTGCTACCACTTAAGAACCCGCCTTCCCTGCAGCTGCCATGCCAGGAGACCACAGAAAGATGGAGAAGGGTGCCCCCAGAGCCCCAGCTGTCTGAGTCTTTCTGCCCAGATACTGGACACAGGAGTGAGAGGATTCTCAGCCCAGCCACCTTCAGACTAGAACCACATGAGAGACCCTAACTGACAAGTGCCTGGCTGAACCCAGTCCAGTTCTAGAACCAGAGGAGATAATAAAACTTACTGGTGTTTGATACCACTAAGTTTGGGAATGATTTATTTCACAGTTAATAGGGAACCGGAACACATTTTAAGTCACTGAAATTGCTCACATTTGGTTTTTTCATGTAGTCAACAACTCTTAAATTGGCTTACCAAAGGCCGAGCACTAGCCTAAGTGTTAGAGGTACAGGAAGAGACAAAAAGGCCTGCCCTCATGGAGCTTATTCTAGTTGGGACTGAGGTAATGAACAAGCACACATGAAATGTCACACAGCAACACATATCGTGGGGAACAACAGAGCAGAAGAGAAGGCAAGGAGTGCGGTGTGGCAAGTGCTGGCGGGCTTGCAATCATGCAAAGGATCGTCAGAGGAGGCCTCAAAAAAAAAAAAAAAAAAAAAAAACCTGTAAGAAGGAAGGAAGCAAGGCATCCAGATTCTAGGACAAGCACTCCCAGAGAGCAGGAGTCAGTGCAGGTGTGCTCTAGGATGAGGAAGCCGGGAGCGTGGGATGCGACTGGAGTGCGAGGCCCCACCATGCTGTGCTCATGTGTCAGGAGTTTGGCTTAACTGGAGTCTGGTTAGTTCCTATCTTCTGTACACTGGCCGTCAATGAAATATAAGCCTCATGGGTTTTATTTACATCAATGGCAATCACTCCACTTCCAAAGAGTTGTACGTCCATCCTGGCTGTTAGTGCAAAGTAACCACAAATGCTTAATCCAGAGTTCACAATTTAGTGACATTACATGTAAATTTCTGCCATGTCCATATATTTTTCTGTAAAGGGGACTTACAATGCCCATTACATTTTCAGATAGGTCTCTGATCCCCTGAGCCCCATACTGGGTGTAAAGATAACTAAATAAATAAATAGGGACGCCTGGGTGGCTCAGTCCATTAAGCATCTAACTCTTGATTGAGGCATGAAATCAGATCTAAAAGGACCTAGGCCTGTGAGAGACACTTGTGAGAGGGTTGCTGTTCCACTGGAAAGATGCTTCCAGATGGGAACCTTCAAGAACTGAGGCTGTCTGCAAACACTGCCAGCCCACAAACCATTATTGGTCACAAGATAAAAGCCTATGCCAGAATACATACCACACGGCACTACGCCCGTTACTCAATGAGACTACTGAAAAAAGAAACAGCATGTTGATTTCTGTTCTGGTAAAGGCACCTCACCGCACCATGGATCAACAAAGAGCCTGAGAGCTGAGCATCCTCAAGAGAGTATTTTTCTCCCAGGAGATGCATTGGATTCAAACCCAACAGTGAAAAGTATTACTACACATACTGCTTTCTAAACACCATGTGTTCTCAAAACATGAATTTCAAAAAAAAGAAGTATTTAATAAAAGGTCTTGTACCTCTACTAAAAAATCCTGATTTAGAAATATTTTGTCATATCCAAAGACTAGTTCCCTAGAACTAAGAACGAGAATTCCTTACCTCAGAGTCCTCTTCATCTGAAAATAAGCCTTTTTGAGTCTTTGTTTCTGGCAAGAGCTTGGGATTTTTGCTGGAAGGAAGAGTAACCTTGTGGGGGGCGGGGGAGAAAACCAAAAACCTAAAGGTTAACAAACAAGATAAATAGAAATGAGGGTTTATTCAAACATTCATTTGGAATACAGACTGGGTCTCTGCTCGGGTAAGGCACCAGGCCATATGCCACGGGAATAAGATGCAGACCTTAAACACGTATGAAGAATTAATACAAAAGAAGAATCACGAGAATTTAAAAATCGGTGTAAGTTAGGAAAGAAGAAAAAAATAGTTCCTCAATAAAGTAAATTTCTCAGGACAAAGCCTAAACACAGGAGATAGTACAAGCGAGGACAGGCCAGGCAGAGGGAACTGCAAGAGAAGAGAAAAACAAGTTAAGCCAGAGGGTACAACTGGTGGATCTGGGTATTCAATACCCAAATGGGACATGTATAGTTGGAGCCAGCAGAGAAAGGCAGGTTACCCCTAGGAGCCTGCCAGACCTGAATGCTAAGGCACAGGTGGTCAGCAGTGGGAAGGTCTGGGTTTCACAGAAAGGACACACAAGAGGTGCTTTAGAAAGAGGATGATCAGGACACCTAGCTGGCTCGACTGGAAGAACATGCAACTCTTGATCTCAAGGTCATGAGTTCGAGCCCCATACTGGGTATAAAGATTACTAAATAAGTAAATAGGGGCACTTGGGTGGCTCAGTCTGTTAAGCATCCAACTCTTGATTTGAGGCTCAGGTCATGATCTCAGGGTACTGGGATCAATTCCTGTGTCAGGCTCCATGCATAGGAGGAGTCTGCTTGAGATTCTCTCTCCCCCTCTCCCTCTGCTCCACCCCCTCATGCACATGTGTGCACACGCTCTCTCTGTAAAATAAATAATCATTAAATAAACAAAGTTAAAGTAGAGAGAGAGAAAGAAAAAGGATGGATCAAGCTATGTAGGATACCAAGGAAAGGGACAACAGCCAGAAGAGTTTAAAGGCTGATGGGGATGCATCCTGTTACCCAAACACAGGTTCATTTAAAACAAACAAACAAAAACAATGATGCTAATGGTTTATAACAGGTTGAAGAGAGAATCCATAATCCTATAGTGACAACTTAAAAATCAGGAAAGAAAGTTCTTCAGTTCTGTTTGGAAAAATGTTAGCTAATACAGAAGAATTGGAAAAACGTTCTTTTGTAACCCTTAACATGATAACCGGTTTAGGAACAGATCATCCATGGAGGTACAACCCACTAAGCAAGGCAAAATCCCAACAATTCTACAGTCTAGGTGGTAGGTATTCGGATGTCAGTGCTCAGTGTTCTTTCACCTTGTGGTATGATTCAAGTCCTTCACCATACACCTGAAAGGAAACACCACTTCCCTCTAGGTTCCAGACGGACTCACAAGATGCCCCAAATCAACACTTAACAAGACTTCACTATGTTACGTTTCCCTCCTGCTCACCTTTTTCTCTGCCCTTGCTTTATTTTCCTCTGTCCGAGTCACAGTGGCTTCTGGCAAAGCAGCTGCTTTTTCTTGGAACAGATCTCCTTCCTCATCATCAAAGATACTGGCAGTGGATTTGACTTTGTCTTTAAAACAGATACCACAGCAGAAAATTACACTCAAGTCAAAACTCCCACCACTAAATTCACAGACTAAAAATTCTTCCCTCCCAAGGAGTAACTAGAAGAGTATTATTCTTTGATTAGTTATGAAACAGTATTAAGTTGGAATTTTTCAAAGTACACAAGAGCAGCTCAAATGAAACACAGGACCCGTGGTTTAACCACCTGGCTCACATACTCATCCAAGCAGTGGAGTCCTAAGTTTAGCCTAGCTTGGACTGCCATTAAAGGTAAACAGAGACCTAAAGAAAGAAAGATCATTTAAGAAGCAACCACCTTAGGAATCTGAGAAGTGAGGGTTGGGTCTTCCTTTTAAAAAGTCAAACTACTGGACACCTGGGTGGCTCAGTAGGTTAAGCAACTGCCTTTGGCTCAAGTCATGATCCTGAAGTCCCGGGATCGAGTCCTACTTCGGGGGTGAGGGGTGCATGCTTGGTGGGGGATCTGCTTCTCCCTCTGACCCTCCCCCCACATTCTCTCTCTCTCTCTCTCTCTCAAATAAATAAGTAAAATCTTTAAATAAATAATTAAATAAATATATAAAAAGTCAAACTACTGGAGTACATGGCTGGCTCAGTCAGCAGAGCATGTGACTCCTGATCTCAGGGTTGTGAGTTCAAGCCCAATGTTGGGGGGTACAGATTACTTAAAAATAAAAATCTTTTTAAACAGTAATAAATAAATAAATAAAAATTAAAAGTCAAACTACAAAGGCACACAAAAACAAATACTGAAATCTCCCGCATAACTCCACCTGCCCACCCAAACAAAACTGCCATCAGGAATAGTTTATATACACATACCTAATTCCTCCAAAGGATATACTGACATACTCATTTCAGTGACTCACAAATAAAGCTATAAATGATAACATAACTCTAATAATATTTCTTATGATTTGTTTTTCACTTAATGTACCTACAGAATCTTTCTCGTGTCAACATACAGACTTTATCCTTTGTAACACCTCACCAAATCCCACTGAACAGGAGACCACTGTTGACCCTAAGGGTGAGAACCAGGGCAATCTCCAGCCTTTCACTACCAAGAGCACTCTTGTATGGAACAAGGTATGTGTCACTGCAATGAGGACACTGACTGCAGCAACTGTCAACTTCTCTGTAATTTTAAATCAGTTCTCAACAATCCCCATTAGGCGAGAGACCTTCCAGGCCAAGAGAGGCACCACGACCTTTATTCACTGCCATTTTAGTCGGCCTAGATCTGAGTGTTTTATGCATCTGTTTGCACGCTTTCTAAAATAACTAGGTGATCATTTCTCTTGGGTTTCTGTTTCTATCCTTACTTCTCACGCTCACCACTGGAAAAGGAGTTACGTCCAGAGAATGTGTTTCCCACTGAATCCTGGTTCACCTTGTCTTCAAAATAACAGTCTTCTCATGTTGCTGGAAACTGTACACCTAGTAGTATCCTTCTTTTCTGGAAAAACACTTGATGTTTCCCACCAGGGAGGCTGTCAGAAATGCAGAAATCACAGGCCTCACCCCAAACCTACTGAATCTGAACGTGAATCTGCATTCTGATGAAAGTCCCAGAAGACTCATTTGCACAGAAACAACTGATTTAAGAAGAGCGACTTCGTGACCATATGGGCTTGAATTTGAGGAGAGAAGAAAGGAGAGTGCCAAAGTGCCCAAGGGGCTGAAAACCCTGCCATATAAGAAAGGCTAAGGTTAGGTGCGCTTCCTAGCACAGGGACAAGAAGCTGGGAACTGAATAGCTAACACGTGGCATTCTGCTCATATAATTTACTACGTGCTGCCAGAAGAAAGCATCGTTAAAACTTCCTCTGTAACTCCAAGGGTCACAACCAGAAATCTTCAGAAGGTACTACAGGGGAACAGATTTTAGCTCTCCATAGGGCAGATAATCCTAGTAATTATTTTCCAAAGCAGGAAAGATTAGTTCGGGAAACAGAGACCTCTAAGGCACCATGACTAAGGAAAGCGAGATAATACTCTATAGCAGGAATGCTTGAGGAACACTCTATGGCAGGACTGCTTCCGTTACTGGAAGACATAAAGAACTTGACAAGCTTTGTCAACATTCTCTCCCTGGCTCAATTTCCAGAAAAAGATGCTGGAAGAGGTACCTGTTTTGGAAGGTTTGCTGCAGGATGCCGTAAAAAAGTCATCGTCGTCATCATCATCATCAAAGAGGCCAGCTGGTGCAGGAGGGTACAGGCTTTTCCCTGGAGTCGGCTGCTCAGGCTTCTGGGGCTCCTTGGCCTTCTGAGGCTCCTTCAGAGAAGGAACAGAGGTGGCACCAAACACATCAGTGTCCCCTGTGGGTGGAGGGACAGGACAGCCACAGCAGTGAGCCAGAGTGGGTAGGTCTCTTGATTTTACAGGGGGTAAAAAAAAGGACCACCCACCAAGAACAATCAGTTTCCGCTCATACACAAAACACATTAACAGGACCCAACAAACCCCATTCTTTACTGCTACAGAACATCCCATGACGCCAATCACCTGGTCACTAAAACATAAGGAAGTCCAAGGCCATTGCCTTCTGCAAGAATATGAGCTAACACCAATGAATGAGCTCTTCCTGCAGGCTATCCGTTGCCCTCTGAAGCTCCTCCTACTCTCTAGATGGCACTTGGATGACAATTTAAAAAATGACAAAACAGTACTTAGGTGGTTTTTAAAAAACAAACCCTAGGTCATGATACCTAAAAATACAGAAACAGCTCCTGCTGGGATTTTCTTTCCAGGTTTGGAGGACGAAGACACTAAAAATGAGAAAGAAAAAAATTACCACTTCAGGAAAGATGAATTTTCTTGTTAAAGGCACCTTACTGAAATATGTACAACACAATACAGAGCTAATGGGAGACCTTTGAAAACTAATTTTTCCTAAAAGAGCCATTTTAAAACTCCTTAGCTTTAGTTCACTCTTCTCTCCACCCCAGTACTTTTTTCTTGGTACTAATAAAATCCAAGCTTTGATTCCCAGGGAGGATCACTCTGAGTCTGGTCAAACAATAGCACTGGGTGGCCGAGGGGCCAAGGAAGGAGAAAGGCCCAAAGGGAAGGCAGAGGCAGAGCAAACAGGCCTCCTTAACAGTTTTGGCTCTATGCATTCCAACTGGAGAACAAACAAGTCAAAGAGAACAGCAAAAATTGTGAAATATCAACAACAACAAATAAATGAAGACAGTAACAATAAGAAGGGGAAACCAGCATTCACTGATGCCAAGAAGTAGAGAACAGGAACAGCAGGACATCAAACCAACAGCATCACAGCAAGACCAAAATCTGATGGCTGGTGACCCAAGGAGACCATTTGCTTCAATTAATTAATTCCCAAATCCCAAGAACTACCACATATGGAATGAATAAAATTTGCCAAGTTTTTTCTTTTTCATGTGTGCTCCACAGACAATTCTGATGAACACCGGACAATGGAATTACTGACCTCCAAATTATATGCAGAATTCTAGAAATGCTCCTTTGAATTAAACATGATTAAATTAAAATATCATCAACACTGCTACAGTCAAACTTTCCCAGTTTGACTTTTTATGACTTCTCTATTAAGAAAGAGATAAAGGAGGGCATGTGCTATAATGAATACTGGGTGTTATAGAAGACTGACAAATCGTAGGCCTGTACCTCTAAAATCAAGAATATACTATATGTTAATTAACTGGATTTAAATTTTTAAAATGTTAAAAAACACAAAATTTTAAAAAGAGACAAAACTATGATGTGGATTTAATTTACAAGACATGAATTAGAGAAAATCAGAAGCTCTTAACTAGACCAAGGCTATAAAACAGCTTCCTGCCTAACGAGCGAGGCTTGGGGAACAACTGTAGGGGTTCCTCTTCCTACTGAGAAATTAAGTTCTGGAATTCTGTTCACGAATAAGAAGAGCCAGCCTCAATGCAAGCTTACCTGCATTAACAGAGGTTTGAGCTTCCCGATCCTGAGGGGCTTCTGTGAAGAGGTCACTCTGCTTGCATGAAAGTACGGGACATGAAATTAAAAAAAAAAAAAAAAAAGGAAAATGCAGCTGCGTTTGAGGATTTCTAAAGAAAAGTACCTTGTAAAGTTTAAAGAAACATATTTATTGCTCTGCCAGAATTTAGTTTCAAAGTTAAAACTACGGCAAAATCAGAGTCTTAAAGAGTGTAGGTCTATCCAGGAATTAAATATAATGGAAGAAAATAACAAATGACCATGTGATCGAGTATTCACTATAAACGCTCTAACAACCTCTCTCCACCTAACAAAGGGCATCAGGATACAGTATTTTCTCATTTTGTGATCCTTAGTTCAAAATATGAGAAAGTACAACTTGGATCTAAGAAGCCGTTTCTTCCCTACTGAGTGTGAACCCAGGACACCACGAGGGGGAGCTTCATTGATTACCAAGGACTCACCTCATCTTCCTCATCATCGAAAAGTCCTTTCCCTCCACTGAACAGGCCACCTCGGGAGCCAAATGGGGAGAAGTCTTCATCAGTCAGCTTGGGGGGTCCGAATAAGTTGTCCTCTTCATCTAACAAGCAGAAAGGGAAATGTTTTGTGGGGGGAGAGTTAAAAGATGGGTTTGGAACTCAAATTTCCAGGGTTAGTCTTTACCACAAATCCGAGACTGGCATGGAGTGTAACATACATAACAGCAGTCTGAGGAATTTCAAACAAAATTCATTCAACAGTCCAATGAATCCCTTAAAAGGCTCTCTGGGTTCCTACCCTTAACTCTATACATGTCTGAAGCAAGATGAATTCCACAGGCAACCCTTTTCACCTAGATTTGTTTCTCTGGAAGCAAGTAGCTGGTTCAATTGCCTTGAAGACCTACCCCACCAAGAATTTGGGAGGAAGGCAGACCGAACAAAGATCTGTAGATCGACACAGTCACAAGTAGGAATGTAATGGATGTTACTGTTAAATATGAAAGGCTCTGATATATTCTTTATTGAAAATAAATGCTAAAAAAAAAAAAATGCTAGGGATCCCTAGTTTCTCTACATCCAGAGAATTCTAGAAAGACAGCTGATGATAGCTTTAAAACTTAGTAATTCAAATCTTTACAGCATTCTGATGCACATACAAATCTCCTCCCAGGACCCCAAAGCACACTTTTAAATGGTTTAGAAATGAGTAGAGAGACAGACCCCATTTGTCGGCATTTAAAGCGGAATTCTATGAATTACAAAAGTGATATTCCTGAATCAGGAGCCTCCTACCGTAACAGAATTGAGGGGAAAGGCTTACCATCTGAGGGAGTTTTCTTCTCCTTCTTCTCCTTCAATGTCTTCCGAGGTTTTGCTTCTCCTGGAGATAAGGCTTGAAGAGTATTTCACAGTTTTAAGCATACACAGTCTACCCTTAGTATTTATAGACTGACTTTTTACCCTTATTTCTGTCAGCTGTGGGGCTCCAAAGCTAAGAGCAGGACGTTCAACTTTGTGTCTCAGCTCTACCTTAGAACTACAGTCAGTACCCTCAACCTGAAAGAATTATTCTGACATCATTCCATCCTGCTCAGACTAGAATATATGAGATAGTACATTCGTGTTTAGTCAAATATAGGAGTAAATATTGAGTAAGAGAACCCTAATCTGGAGCCTGTGATAAATGATTAGGGCAGCTATTAAGCCTCTGAAACTCCATATAAAATATTATACACATTTGTATACATGCATTGTTCTTAGGGGTTCCACAATGTTCAATTATGAAAGAGTCTATAACCAAAAAAAAAAGAATAAGCCTCTCATACCTCAGTAAAATTAAACAGGGAAATATGCTCTTAGTGAAGCACAGCAGAGGATTCTGCACTCCCTCCCTGACCCGTCAACTCCTCTCAGTGACGTACCTGTTCGCTCCTCTTCCACCTGGCCTGTAGCCTCCCCTTTGATTCGAGCCGCCAGCTCATCAGCAAACGATGTAGGTCTACTTTTTTTCTACAGGCAGAGAAGATGAAAAGTATCACCTTTCTCGGTAACACACAAACTACTATAGTTTCTTTTGATGCCTAACAAAATTACGTAAACAAAGGCAAAGGAATTGAACTGATTAAAAATTTAACTAAATGAATGTAAGCATATGTACCCTATCCAGATCATGTGAGAAAGAGAACTCCCTTCATAGGGAGAGGCTCCTTATTTGCTTATTTTATTTCAATATTTCACTTTAATCCTGGAAGAGTCAGATTAAGAAAGCTTCCATGAGGAACTGAGGGTGAGAAGAGGAGTAGGGTCTTCAAACTCTAGAACTGAATAGACTTGAACGATCTGACTTGTAAAACTGTAACAACTGGAAGAGAAAGTGATCCTTGTAAGGCCAACTAGTGATGCTCCACCATTATTTTCAAAAGTGTAAATGTACAAAATATAATGC
Source organism: Mustela lutreola (assembly GCF_030435805.1). Classification (NCBI taxonomy): domain Eukaryota; kingdom Metazoa; phylum Chordata; class Mammalia; order Carnivora; family Mustelidae; genus Mustela; species Mustela lutreola. Next base: position 39,582,584 of record NC_081293.1, read on the forward strand.
AAAATGAGATAGTTATGAACATAAATGACAAAAGTAACAAGTCCTCATTTCTAAAACCTTGTCAAGAGAGTTAACTGTAGTCTTTCTTACAGGTCTAGTATTTTCTTCAATGTCCTCAATATCTTCCTCTTCCTTCTCAGAGTCAGCAAAAATGTCACAGCCATCATCATCCTCTTCTTCATCACTCATTTGTGCAGTGTGCTAAGAGCATAAACCTCGAGATTAGAACTAGGAGATAAGGTCATCCAACTGAAAGAGATACTGCCACTTAGCCTATCGGCAAAACACTCACAGCTTGTCAAACAAGGGGCATGATGGTGGGGATGCAGCGGAAGTTCCAAAGCAATAAATATGCTACAACAAATAACACGTAAGATGTATTTTCAGTGCAAATACTAGACAGAATAATAAACACTGAAATGTGTAAAATGTCCATCACTGGAGAAATGATAACCTAAATAAGCAGAATCTCATCTTGCTAAGAATACGAACAATTAAAAGGAATCAGATGTAACAACTGCAGAGGCATCAAAGGCATCAAGTGAAAGAAATGCTGAATGAGAAACTGAGCATGATTCCCTGCCCCCCACTCAAACACCTATTTCACTTCTAGGGACACAGATACATTTGAAAAAGCAAAGAAAGCACTTACACCCCCAATCATAACATCTGTTACCTCTGAAAGAGTGTAGAATAATGAAGATTGGAGGGCCCAAACTAAGCTTTATCTGTGAAGTTCTAATCTTTATAAAAGCAGCCACTGGTAGGTATCATTTGTATAAACTGTGTGAGGTACTAAGCTAAAAGCACTTTATAAGCTACTTTAATCCTTGGAATCCTGAGGCTCGCTGGAGCACAGAAAACCAGTCTGCCTTTACCAATAAAATAAATGGTTAGGTCAATGTTTTTAACCACTATATTGTATTATATAAAAGTCTGAAGTTATCAATCTTAATAGTAAGTTCCATAGATATAAGTATCTTCTACAGACCGATTATTAAATCGCCTCTGTGAATACAACCGGGAAAATACAAGTACTAACCAAAAAGTATGAAATCCTTTACTTGGTAGCTGAAAATTTTTGCGAAAAAATATTTCCCAATTAGGAAATTGAAATGCAAATTGGGACTATCTCAATATACCACTGTACGTATATTACGGTAGCAAAAATCATAATCCCAGTGCTGATGAGATTATATGAAACTCATTATGCATGATCTGTAATGAGACAATAATATCAAGAGCCTTTATTCTAATTCTATACCATCTCATTCCTAAGGAAATTGTTCATATAAGCAGATTTTTGTGTACGGAAATAACATAATACAGCACTGACTAAAAAATAAAATCCTGGAAATAAACTACTTCCCATATAAATTTAGAAATGATGAAAGTATCATTATATTATTATACTTAAAATATGGAGTTCATAAAGCAAATATAAACAATTCAAAAATAAGAAAATATTTTAATATGTTAACATAAAAGAGCAGAAAAGATATACATATTAAGGAAAGAATACATCCTTAGAAGGTCATGCAAAAATTAAGACTGCTATGTTAACAGAGTAGGATTAGATTTGCACGTTCTGAGTGTCCCTTAACCTTACTGCTGTATTATCTCAAATTTTAAAACAGGGGAAGGGGATTCATGTGAAATCTTCCGCTTGAGTAACTGGGCCTTCTTTTAGAGACTCTGTTTCTCAATTTTGTTTTCACTTCTTTGTTTTCTAAGAAAAATGAAGGTAAAATACAAAGCAAAATGAAACAAACAAACAAACAAACAAAAAACCCAAGGTGATAACTTAAAAACATGAAATGCTTGAAGGAAAATTAGCAGTAAAAATAAGGAATAAATCCTTACTTTCCCTTAAGTCATTCTAAGTAATTTTTTATTTGATTTTTTTTAATTCCAATATAATTAACATACAATACTATATTAGTTTCAGGTGTACAATAGTGATTCAACAATTCTGTATGTTACTCAGCACAATCCCCTTCACCTATTTCACCCATCCCCCCCCACCCAACTCTCCTCAAAAGTAATTTCAGCATACATTTAGTAATACATGCTATGCTTCAGTTAAAATTTAAAAGCAGGGACGCCTGGGTGGCTCAGTTGGTTGAGCAGCTGCCTTCGGCTCAGGTCATGATCCCAGGGTCCTGGGATCGAGTCCCACATCGGGCTCCTTGCTCCGCAGGGAGCCTGCTTCTCCCTCTGCCTCTGCCTTCCACTCTGTCTGCCTGTGCTCGCTCTCACTCTCTCTCTCTCTGACAAATAAATAAATAAAATCTTTAAAAAAATAAATAAATAAAAATAAAATTTAAAAGCAAAGTCACTTTAGTACATGAGACTCACCCGGTTTTGATCGTTGTCACTATGATTAGCAAAATCTTCATCTGACTCCTTTAGGGGAAAAAAAAAGCTTTGTTGTTAATACAGGATTTACTCACAAGCAGAGAAATGACTTCAGGTCTAAGACTCTGGGGCACATCTATACTCAGTCTCTTTGTACTGCTTACTGGTCACTTGGAGTATCAAGGTGCAGATAAAGTGGGGAGTTGGCAGTAGCACCAAGAGCCATTCAGGCTAACATGTAATTTTTGTGGTTAATTTAAACATCTCTAACAATTTGCTCATACCTATCTGCACTATCATTGCTAACCTCTGAAGTTAAAGTAATATTTGTACATTTAATTAAACTATCACAACTTGGTTTGTGTGATGTTACATTTTAGACTCCACTCTCTATATTCCCTCTAAGATAACTACTACATCAGGCCCAAGAGGGGGAGCATCAGTGTTTCCTAACAGCAATCAAATGCTAAAAGCAAAGGATTCAGCTAATGAACATCAGTTAGAGCCAGTTTATTTAGGAAAAGTTTATTCCTACTGTTAGGGGCTATATTTGGAGGGCCAGCAGGAGGGCAGGGGAGGCCGACTGCAGAAAGAGGGAAGGAGGAGAAGAGAGGAGCATACATATAATACCATCTCCTTTTAGGAATCTACACTCATGAACTATCCTTCACACATTAGTAACAAATATTCTGTCTCAAGGAACAACCCCAGATACAACAATGGTCAAGGTCCACAGAGGTCAAGGCCCTAGAGCAGGGAGTCAGATCATGTTCTGTAGATATGAAGATACTAGAGCCAGCAGCAAAATGAAAATGTAAGTGAATGCTTCAAGCCTTCTTCTGGATTAGGATTTATAGTATAAACAAGTTTTAAATATGGACTTTTTCCCTAAAATTATTCCAAAATAGAAACTCAAAGACTGCACTATAGGTAGATTGTTCCAAAATATCTAAGCTGCCCCCCTCAAAATATACTGGTAAGAGAAGGGCTTGATGGGGAGGTGAGAGGGAGGGGAATGGTAAAAAAGGGATTAAATGGGACGCCTGGGTGGCTCAGTCAGTTAAGTGTCTGCCTTGGGGTCAGGTCATGATCTCCGGATCCCAGCCCCCTCACAGGGCTCCCCGCTCAGCAGAGCAGTCTGCTTCTCCCTCTCCCCCTGCTCTTCTCCTTCTGCTCATGCTCTGTCTCTGGCTTTCTCTCTCCAATAAATATATAAAATCTTTTTTTAAAAAGGGGGGGGGGTAAAAAAGCAGTTTCCTTGCTTTTGTACACAAGACAAAAGGTAAACTCAGTAGCAAAGAAAAAATAAAAAACCTCAGATTATGGCTGCTATTACTATTAAAAAAATTTGTGAAAAGAGATTGTTAATTGACAAATACTTATTTAGCTTGCTAAACACACCCTTAGGTTCCTGCCCACCATGACCTGGAGACACCAAACAGCCCTTACCTCTTCTTCATTCTCTTCACTGTCTGCAATACTGCCACGATCACTGCCTACTGACCCCTCTGGTTAGAAGAAAGAAAAAGCATTATCGCCAATATTCATAATAAAACATCCTACACCTGAGCATCACAGAGATTTTGATAAAAGCATGTACACACATTAACTGGAACTGGAAGTATCTTCACTGTAGTGAGGAATAAAACATTTACATAGCCTTAAAGGATCTCCCCATAAGGTACTTACTAGCTACAAAAAAAGTTAATTACCAAGGGAAAAAAACTGGCCGGCATGCTTCAAAAATGTGAAATCTATAAAAACCAAAGAAAAGCTGAGAGATTATATCAGACTAAAAGGAGATCAGAGATCTGACAACTAAATGCAGAGGGTGATCCCACACTGGAGCTTAGACCAGAAGGAAAAGAGCCCGTAAAGGACATAAGTGGGACAACTGGCAAAATCTGAAATATGACTGAGGATTAGCTAGTAGAATTATGGCAGTAAAATTTCCTGACTTTGATAATAGACCCTGGATACATTTAAGACTGTCCTTGATCTTAGAAAACACACACAGAGATATTTTGGAGTAATAAGGCATGATGTCTGCCTCTCTCAAACAGATTCAGAAAAAAATATTACATATAAATAATCGAAAAAACCAAACAAATGTGATAGAATGTTAACAACTGGTAAACCTGAAGGAAGGGTACAGAGGAGTTCTCTGCAATATTCTAATAACATTAAGGTAAAGACAAATTATTTTAAAATAAAAAGATATAAATGATCAAAGTAACAAAAATATATGGCTCAAAAGAATAAAAGAATACCTTCACTAGACAGCTCTCCAAGACCTACATCTTCCTGTTCCATGAAGAGCTTTGACCCAATTAAATAAGGTAAAGGACGATCAATGTATAGATCCTGTAAAGAATGAAAGATAATAGCCATGAAATATTCAGGTTGAAAAATAAGTTTCCAGGGCCTCTGGGTGGCACAGTCATTAAACATCTGCTTGAGCTCAGGTCACGATACTAGGGTCTTGCAATCAAGACCCGCATCAGACTCACTGCTTGGTGGGAAGCCTGCTTCCCCCTCACCCCCTCCCCCTGCTTGTATTCTCTCTCTTGCTGTATCTCTCTCTGTCAAATAAATAAACAAATAAAATCTTTTTTTTTAAAAATGACAAGAAAAATAAGTTTCCCATTTGACATCTTGTTGCATCTGACTACCCCAAACAAGTTACATAATGAGAGTGAAGAATAAGAAACAGCAGGATGCAAAGTACAAAAAAAAAAAAAAAATCACTGACTTTTTAAAAAGTTAAATCTTTACGTAAAAAATAGCCAAGAGATGTTAAATCACTTTTCAAGGGCCTCATTATACTCAAAATAGCAAAGGAATGCACAAAATTTACCAGCAGTAACCAAATAAGGGTCACAACTTCATAGTAACATGTTCAAGAGGAGGACCAAGTAAAGAAACTGAAAGCTCTGGCCAGCTCTGCCTTCCTCCCCTAAAATGCAGTGCTGCTGAGCAAAAATCAACCACTCAAACAATCAGTCTTGAGAATCATCAATCATCATCCTAAATTTGCAAAGAAGCACACTGAGGAAATAACCCAGATGCTTTTTTAGGACTGTGGGAGGCAGGGTGTGTCCAGGTTTGGGAGTGGGAAAAGGTGGGGACCAACAGCCGATTCCTGAACACTGCACTAGAGCGAAGAGAAGTCTGGAGAGGGCACATACAGCATGGGCTAGATAAGAGGAAAACAGAGAGCCACTACGCAAGTATCTATGGTCAACAAAATGAACTAAAGGCACATGACAACTGATGAGAACCTACCTGGGAGAAAAAAATGACCCAAAGAAGGAAAAAGAATAATATCCCCCAGCAGCACCCACTGTATAATTTAGAAAAATGAAGTTGGTAAAATAAAACCAGATTATAAAACAACAGAATAAAATGAAGGACACTGTATGTAAGAGAAAACCTGCTGGACACCCTTCCATTCCCATCTTCTAAGTCCCACCCAACACACGTGTATTAAAAATTTAAGTTCAAGAAAGCACTTCACCACAGGAAAACCTCTCACCTCCATAGAAAAAAACTGATTTGTCCTTTGCAAAGTAGGGCATTTGGCCAACACCTCTCTTCTGTACGGGAAAGACCGTAGGGGTGCAGGAGGAAACAATTCTGATGCTTAACCCAAGAGAGAATTTGGGAAGGTTAATGTAAAGGTTAAAGACACCACAGCAACTGGGGCGCCTGGCTGGCTCAGTTGGTAGAGTGTGCAACTCTCGATCTCAAGGTCGTTAAGTCTGAGCCCCACGCAGGGTGTGGAGATTACGTGAAAAAATAAAAACTTAAAAAACAAAAAGATACAACAGTGCAAACAAAAAAGTACTAACTGGGCTAACCGTGACTTAGAAGGCCTTCCCACTAGAAAAGAAAGCAGTGTAGGACCTGGAACTAACAAGTGTGGCCCAGGCAATACTCCTGCCCAGGTCCACAGTTGACTGATAATCTCTACAGTGGGAAGGCAAGCTAGCAAGTGTACCAGTGCAAAAGGAATGGCTCCGACACCGTACAACACTGGAAGCTTAAACTAAAAGAAGTGTGCAGCAGAATGAATGACCAGAAGAGATTGGCTCTGTGGTATGTTTCTTTTTCTGTTTTTTTTTTTTTTTTTAAGATTTTATTTATTTGTCACAGAGCGAGAAAGACAGAGGGAGCACAGAAGCAGGAGGAGTGGCAGGCAGAGGGAGAAGCAAGCTCCCCACTGAGCAAGAAGCCTGATGAGGAACTCAATCCCAGGACCCTGGGATCATCACCTGAGCTGAGGGCAGACGCTTAACCCATTGGACCGCCCAGGAACCCCTGTGGCATGTTTCAATTCGTAACACACTTGTGTGTCACAAGGACTCTCTCTCAAAATCAATACGGCAACCTTTTGTGTTAACTTCCGAGTGGCTGTGCTGTCCCAGATGTCTGCTCTGCAGATCTGAAAGTAATAGTAAAGCAGTACCTAATTTCAAGGCTAACAGTCTATTCATGAGCACTCATAATGGCTTTACTCATCCTAGCCCAAACCTGAAATCAACCCAAATGTCTTTCAACGCTTTTTTTTTTTTTAAGATTTTATTTATTTATTTGACAGAGAGAGATCACAAGTAGGCAGAGAGGCAGGCAGAGAGAGAGAGGAGCAGAGAGAGCTCAGGCTTCCCGCTGAGCAGAGAGCCCAATGCAGGACTTGATCCCAGGACCCTGAGATCATGACCTGAGCCGAAGGCATCAGCTTAACCCACTGAGCCACCCAGGTGCCCCTCAACGCTTTTTTTTTTTAACTCTTTCAATACTTCTGCAGTCTCCCTTAGCAAGCTACAGAGAACTTCAGGTTCTCAACAATCTGCCCCTCTCATGAGCCTTCCCATACTTGGAAACACAATCGAAGTTTCCTCTGTACCCTCATTTTCCAGCTAGAAGTCAGTTCTCTCTCAGAACACTTACGATCAGGACTCATATAAATGCCTCCTCTCTCCCACCAGCTGGTAATGCTGTAAGAAGCATTGTGAGAGTAGGAACCATGCCCCACACCCTTGTACTCTCCTACCCAGGCATGCTGCCTTGTATCAATGTTCAGGTAAACCAAGTCTTTCCAGAAGAAGCAATGTGAAGTTGATAAGTGCCACGCCTGCTTCCTCAAAGTCAAGTCCATGTCTTACTGATTCTGTCCCCAAGTAAAGCACCCAAACACAAGTATAAAAATAAATATATGAACTGAATGTCTTTACCTTGGGTTCAAGGATCAGTTCCACCCGTTCATTAGCATCTTCTTCTTCAGAGTCTGAGTTTCCCGCTTTTATATCCAGTTGCTCAAATGCACTGTCCAGTACTTGCAAACCATAGTTCACAGCCTCCTGAACTTTAGGAATCAGATCTACTTCTTTCTGTTCCCGGGTCTTCTCCTACAAAAAAATACTGTTCAGCATGGATCTCCAAAATATTGATACCACCCTAATAAAACACAATAAAACAAATCAATTAAAAATGTTAACAGAAGTCAGATTCTGCTGAATGTCTCAAGAGACCTTGAAGTAGGTTTTAAAACCCAAATTTGTCACTTTCCAGACATGGATCGAACTACCTAAGATCCCGAAGTTCCCAGTTCACCACCTACAGAAACAAAAGCACAACTCTGGTACAAGGGTTCAGCTAAGTAACCTATGCAAAAATCCCCTGCCCATGAATGGTACATCACTCCCCTGCCACTGAAGGAATGAAGGGCCTAGATTTTCAGGTTCGTAATAACTGCATCCCATGAACTCTGGTTAATGTGTCTTTGGACAATTCAGAAGTTAAGACTTTAGAAATACTCCAGCCAGAGATGTCATTTTTCAACTAGTTAAAATACAAAAACCAAAACCTAGTAATTATGGCTATTTTATAAATCTGTTTCAAACCAAGAGAGAGTCAGTTCCATCTCGGACTTATCCTGTACAAGATCCTAAAACAACGCCCCCAATGAATGTCTGTACGTATAACCAAGCTGCTGAAAATACTCCACAGGCCTCCATTTTCTACCACAGCAGTTCTCAGTGACAGTCCCCTCACTCATCAACTGTGTCTTCAGTTGTGAGAAATATTGAAAAAAAAAATTCATGTCATTTCCCCTCTTCATAAATATTCTAGAAGCTGATATAAATTATAGAAAGAATCAAACCATACAATGCTGTTATGAGGGTCAAAGGGAAAACCTATGAGTCTCTTACACTTTTATCTCAAGTATGGAAGTCTTCCTTTTTTTTTTTTTTTAAGATTTTATTTATTTATTTGATAGAGATTACAAATAGCCAGAGAGGCAGGTAGAGAGAGAGAGGAGGAAGCAGGCTCCCCACTGAGCAGAAAGCCCGATGCGGGGCTCCATCCCAGGACCTTGGGATCACAACCTGAGCTGAAGGCAAAGGCTTTAACCCACTGAGCCTCCCAGGTGCCCCATGGAAGTCTTTCTAATGGGGCTTTTTTGTTCTGGCTGCATCTTTTTTCCACTCTGGTATCCTTGGTTCCAGTTAAATAGCTAACAGTGCACTATCTGTGTGAAAACGTGTTTGTTTAGTAAATATAAAGTAACTTTTTAAAAATAATGCACTACACACTCATCACTTCACAATGAACCAGATCTGGTGTAACCATATCCATTGCATTCAAATTTAAATGGTTAGCAAATTGTTTGAGAATCATTAAAAGTAACTTTTTTAAAAGCTGAGAATAGGCAGAAGTATGGGTGGTGTCTGACATCCTATCTTAACTGTTTCATCTGAGCAACAGTTACTCACAGAATACCAACTTTTTCAAGTGATGTGTATTTTCTCAGTAAATTAGAGCTGAGCCGAGGCTACTCCCAGTATAATCTGATATTCCAGGGCTTTCCTAAGTGGAAGGTACAGCTTATGCCAAGGGACTAGAAAGCCCAGAATGTCTTAACTATGCTCTGGCCCATGGTGTGGCAACAGCCAGGGATAGCCCTCCAGTACCCACCCCTCACTCCCTTTTCCTTCTTCCTGCCTAGCCACCAGTATCTTCCATTAACATAGTCCATAAAATACCAACACATACCCCAACACTGAACTTCAGCTGCTGGCATTCTCTCTCACTGAAATGGCCTTAAAATCTGGCCCTTCTTCCTTCACCTAGCTAACATCATATCCTTGTAGGTTTTCCCTGCTTATATCACTCAGCCCTTCTCATCTGAACTTTGAGAACAGTTAGCACTTCTGACATGTTATTCCCTAGTGCCTCAACCAAGACCATAAGCTCCTGAGGATTAAGCCTTTAAGTCACCAGCTCCCTGCAATCTTAGGCGAGTCAATACATGCTCTCTGAGCATTCCATGCCTTCTACTAACACATCCTGTGGCGAGCTGGAGGCACTCAAATGTGTGTGGATTAAACTAGCATTCGTCTCACTGTCATTTCCAACTGGTAGGAATCCAGGCTGTCATGAAAGAACAGGGAAACATGGTCTTCAAAGAACTCACAACCTACAGACCAGTCTGTGGCCTGCTTTTGTATAGCCCTCAAGGTAAGAATGTTTTCATATATTTTTTTAAGATTTTATTTATTTATTTGACAGAGAGAGAGACAGCAAGAGAGGGAACACAAGAAGAGGGAGTAGGTGAGGAAAAAGCAGGCTTCCTGCCAAGCAGGGAGCCCGATGCAGGGCTTGATCCCAGAACCCCGGGATCATGACCTGAGCCGAAGGCAGAGGCTTAACGACAGAGCCACCCAGGCGCCCCATGGTTTTTACATTTTCTAAGGGTGTGAGAGGAAGGAGGAGAAAGAGAAGAAGGGAAAGAAGGGAAAGCGACAGATGTAGCCAGACAAACCTAAAACATTTACTATCTGGTCTTTTACAAAAAATCTCCATTGACCTGTGCTCTGCTCTGAAGCCAGAATTTAGAAACTTTATATATTTCTTACTATACAAAATTTCAGAAACAAACCAAAAAATTTAACCCCTGGGCTATCAGGAGCAGCCTTTGCATTTCCCCTAGTGACCATCCTCTTGCCCACAATCCCCCACCAGCCACGTTACAAAGTTGCACCACTTTCTTTCCCTAAGTCAAGACTCAACAGAAGAGAGATTTAGTGCCAGTACCTGTTCTGCTTTTTCTGTCTCAGCCTTGAGCACCGGTTCCTCCACCTCTTCATCATATACACGCTACATGTGGAAGCAAATTCACTGTTAAACAGTCAAAATATTTGCAACACCATGCAATATACAATATACAAATTCAACACTCAATATAAAAAGTCAAAGACAGAGGAGAAACGATCATTCAACAAATGACTGAGGCCATCAGCCAAAGACAAAAGTCAAAAAGCAGCAGTTAATGCACCAAATACTAAACTTAAAAAGATACAAAAGATAAAAAGACTAAGAAACATGAAAAAAAGTTCAATCTCATGGCTGGTTGATGAAAGAGTCACAAAAACAATTAAGATACCATTTTCATACCTTTTGATGTAACCTAATACCTAATGCTGACAAGTGCAATGATACAGGTACTTAAACATGAGGCTACTGGAAATGCCAACTGGTAGAACTTACCTACTAGGTAACAAGAGTTTTAACACTTTGAGCAATGGAAATGGTAAAAGTTGTTTTTCATCCTGTTGCATAAAATTGTTGATAAACTTTTATTATCCCGATTATATGAAAGCAGGTAAGCCAAGCCCACCAAATATTTGCCAGAAGGCCAGGCGTTTGATTGACCTGTACAGCACGCGCAGGCAGGCATCTCTTTTCCAAGAGAGCTATGGCTCCAGTAACTCACTGTGATGTCTTTTACTTTTTAACTACTTAACTATTAAAATGAAGACATGGGAATGTGTCCTAGTAAGACTTATTCGAAATCCACAGTATTTAATATTGGGAGACTGGCATAGAGATAATCATAATAAAATACAGAGGCAAGAAACTGATCCATAATTACATGTAAGGCTCATTTTACATTCACAAAACACAAATGTATATATACATACTTCCATACACATGAGTCAGTGAGGAAAAGAACTTAAAGCTTACCCATACAGGGGAAAAAAACAAAGTAACATTGCTATTTCTTACTACATCTAGTAACACTCCTACACATCCATGCAGATATATACTTTCCAGGTAAGAATAAAAATACAGATATACAAAGAGAGGCCCTCACCCAAAATATCTCGAGTTCAGGTAAAAAATGAAAAGTTGGTGCCTTTGAAACAAATATGGAAAAATATTAAAGTCTGCTAATGCAAAGTGGTGCATATTACTAGCATTTGTGGTTACTATCTGTTCTGTTCTAGAAATTTGAAAGATTCCATTAAAATAGTTATGAAATAATAAACTAATATTAAGAAAAATGCAGCCTGCAAATATATACATACAGAAAGTTTAAAAAAAAACTAGAAAGAAATATGGCAAAATGTTCAATGGCTGGTTAATTTGGGGAGGTGGAATTATAGTTGATTTTTTGTGGTCTTAATTTTTTCACTTTAGTACTTTTTATCTATTCCAATCTCTTCTACAAGTGTTCATTAATTTTGTTAACAGGAAAGAAAAAACTTAAAGGCCAATGTCAGCATGGGAAATGGACTTAGAATGCATATATGTCAGAACACTGAGAGGCCCCCTCCACCATCTGAAATTTCAGATGCTGCTTCATCTTCCATACTTTTAAAAAATAACTATTCTATAAGGACAAGAAATTTGGGGGGGCGGTTAATCTTCAGAGACAGAAACAGAAAAGTAAATAAATCTCAAAACTAAGGCTTTCAGACAGGACAGCTACCAGGGTAACTTCATATTTTAAATAGCAAGACCATTTAACCTAAAAGGTTGAGCTTCACGCTCAAGTCTGAACAGCACCGACATCTTACTTTTTCCCCTGCTTGTCATTAAAAACTACTTCATAAGATACTAGTAGACTGCAGCTGGTAGGCCAAACTTGACCTCTAAGAAACCAACCAGCAAATACATAAAACCTGTGGATCTTCCTAGAGTGAAAAGAACGATGTATCTCAAGTCCTCAGCATGCAGCAGATAATCAATGCTAACTTCCTTCACTCTCAACAGGCTACCCTCATAGCTTCATGTGTTTCTTGATAATTTTTAAATCAGGTAGCTATTCCCAGATTGTTATGAAATAACAATCTTTTGTATTTGCCCTCAAAGGATCTTTTCTTCATTTGGGGAGATGGGGCCAGAGATATGGTGGTAAACTGGAGAAAAGGAACCAGGGGCTGAGGACATCTTAACAGATCATAAACAGCCCCAATCCTTTTATGTGTTCTCTTGTTCATTCATTCAAACATTCTCTAGGGTCCTACAAACCAGGGACGTGCTGGGCCCAAAGAATACAGTATTTAGAACAAATGTGGGGCCTGATTTAGTAGGGTAGATTGACACAACAAATTATATCAATAAATATAATTTATTTATTAAATTATAATTATATTATATTTATAATTATATTATATAATTATAGATATAATTATAATTATATTATATTTATATTAAATATAAATCTTACAGTCATAAGAAGTGCACTAAAGAAGTCACTTCTTGGGTGCCTGGCTAGTTCAGTCAGAAGAAAATGCAACTCTTGGGGCGCCTTGGTGGTTCAGTGGGTTGACCCTCTGCCTTCACCTTGGGTCATGATCTCAGGGTCCTGGGATTGAGCCCTGCGTTGGGCTCTCTGCTCAGCAGGGAGTGTGTTGCACGCCCCTGCCCGCCTGCCTCTCTGCCTACTTGTGATCTCTGTTAAATAAATAAATAAAATCTTGAATAAAAAAAAAAAGAAGAAGAAGAGCACGCGACTCGTGACCCTGGGATCATGAGTTCAAGCTCCACTTTGGGTGCAGAGATTATTTAAAAAATTAAGTTAAAAAAAAAAAAAGTCATCTCTACGTCACTTAATGTTTCAGGACAAAATTCTTAAATTAATAGGTTAATGAAATCTTAAGAATTCTGTTCCCTTCTGATAACATGCCACTGTTAATTAGTCTATCTCCTCCTTCAGAGTCCCCTCTTGGGCTTTTACTAAAGGTACTAATTTCTCTTGTCCTAGAAAGTTTTGATTGCTCTTTAATTTCACTAATTCTGTAATGCATTTTTCAACCTGGGTACCTGCTCCTGAGGTTAACTACTAAAACCCAGAAATGTATCTGTGATTTTGAATAACTTTCTAATAAACTACCGAGAAACTAAATGGCACCATCATGCAAGCCAGAATTGTAATACATGAGCACCAGTGTCAGGGTTTGAAAAAAACATATAAAAAGCCAAATCACTGCAAAATGTCTTAACATACATAGATTTTTTTTTCACAGTTTTTTTTTTTTTAATTATTTATTTACTTGACAGACAGAGATCACAAGTAGGCAGAGAAGCAGGCAGAGAGAGAGGAGGAAGCAGGCTCCCTGCTGAGCAGAGAGCCTGATTCGGGGCTCGATCCCAGGACCCTGGGATCATGACTTGAGCCGAAGGCAGAGGCTTTAACCCACTGAGACACCCAGGCACCCCAGTTTTATTAAGCATCAGCTGCACTCTTCACATCTTTATGTTCTGTCACGAATAAGAAGACCATGTAACACGTGGCATTACAGGGAGGTATGAGAAGCAGTAGAACAAGCAAACTGAGCAGAGAATTCTGGCTGCAGAATGGAAGGGGAAGAAGCTTAAGGACTAAGGCAATGGAAAAACGTATGGAAAAAAGGGCACCCAAGAAGTGAACAGAAATAAAGAACTACTACAAAAAAAAAATCAACAAGAACAAAAAAACCTGCTAGATCAAGGAAAACTCAAAACCTGAAAAAATCTGGCCGGAAAGTAACAGCGAAATGAAAGATAAGTATGACATGAAGACTGTGATTCAGAAAAAATAGTTTATGATGCCCACCCCTACTCCACAAAATTCAACTGTGTACCAATTTAGTGGTACAGGCACATTGGGTACAAGGGGACCCTTCCAATTCAACTCCTTGCTCATTGTAGGGCTCCAGCACTGACTGCAGAGAAGAGCCAAACACCTGACCCAGCAAGAAAGGTGCAAAATGAGGGCAAACAAGTATACTTAAAAGGAGACTATATGTGGCTTGATGAAAATGAAACGGGGCTGCATACACCTGTAAACTGCATCTGCCAGTGAGAAAGATGCTCAGAACCAAGCATGCATGTTCTACACAGATCACCAAAAGCTGACTACAGATTTTACTAGAACACTTGCCATATCTTAAACTTACTGGCAAAGAGATCTCGAACTCCTTCACTAAATCCTTATTTTATACAGTTTCCCAAAAATGGTAATGGCTATTCAACATGAATTACTTAAAAAAAAAAAAAAAACATCACTACGTGGCATAAGATACCTGCATGACAGTATTTGGCTCTCTCATCACAATCCTGAATCTCAGGCTTTTATAATTTTGCAATTTTCAAAATCCTTCCTAATACTTTACATCTAACAATCTCGGGAAATAGGCTACTTTAATAATCCTCTTTTGGCAGATTACTTAAGGCTGACACTCAGGAAGTTAACCTCCTGATGGACTCAGAAATGTGCTTAACTAAGCTTCCTCTCCATTCTCATCTCTTAACAGTCTCCCCTTCACTCACTGGGCTCTAGCCACATTTGTTTTCTTTCTATTCGGGAATTACACTATTACAGAATATTGTTGTATTCTGCAAAGAGAGTTCTAGCTAATTTACCTATGTATTCCTAGGACCTAGCACTCAGAAAGTCAATACATATATAGTGAAAAATCACACATGGTTCAAAGCTCAGTACTCTGTTTAGAGCTGACTCCATATCACAGATTCAGCCATTGAAACAAAACGTTAATCAATACTATAAAAAAAAAAGACTATTTCAAGTAGGTACATGCATGCCTTTAATATAACTTATCAGAACGTGATGGACAGAGTCAATATTGCAGCCATATTTTGGTGCCCAGATGATCAGACTAGGTGTAAAGCTCTCCTTACAGAACATGTCCACAAAAAGGCTTGTTGGAATGCCACCCAAGTCAGCAGTACTACAACTAAAAACGGATGAAAAAACTAGGAGTAAGAAAACTGTATCACTAGATTTTTTTTTAAAGCTTCAAAAAATAAACTTTACTAATTTAAGAAAAGTGATTAATCCTAGAGGAAGAAGCTTCAATTCCCAAGAACCCCTACATTCATCAAAATTGAATAGGGTACCTAATAAAAAACCACTAAGTATCACAACAGAACTCTCGCTTCTCCAACAAGCATTATTTATAAGTCTGATACAACTAGGTAACTCACGTTCTCAATGAACTGGGTATTAGACAGCATAAGGAAGTCATTGAAGACATTGTGAAGACGACAATCTGTGGCTTTAGTTTCCCGGATTAGTCCATCCACTTGTTTCTTGATTTCATGGGTCCTGGAGATAGTCTTCTGTGAGAATTCCTGTAGAAACTGTAGCAGCTATTTAAAAAAAAAAAAAAATACAGCAATATCAGCATCACATGTGTCTGCTCTGTGGGTCAAAAGAAAAAAGAACCCATTTTCTTTTCAACTTTGAGTGTGCGTGCTGGAATGCAACGGATGCTGCTTTTGACAGTACCCAAGACCAAGCAGCACGGAAAAACATTAAAGCAGCTCATCACAGGGATGCCTGGGTGGCTCAGTTGGTTAAGCAGCTGCCTTCGGCTCAGGTCATGATCCCGGCGTCCTGGAATCGAGTCCCGCATCGGGCTCCTTGCTCAGCGGGGAGCCTGCTTCTCCCTCTGCCTCTGCCTGCCATTCTGTCTGCCTGTGATCGCTCTCTCCCCTTCTCTCTCTCTGATAAATAAATAAAATCTTTAAAAAAAAAAAAGCAGCTCATCATAACAGTGACAAGGAGTGAATGGACACTTGCTATCTCGTATCTGGAGAAATTTTAAAGTCTTGTTTGGTTATCATTCTTCAGAAATCCCAGACGAAGAGCGAAATAACAAACCACTACTATTATTTTTTTTTAATGTATTCATATGGGACTTCAGAATCACAGTTCCGAGCTTCTAGGTCCCGAGGCCTTCAAAGTCCCACTGCAGGAGATGCACACAGCGGCTTGTCTATCTCCCCATACAGTCCGGGTCCCAACGTGGAATGGCCTCATGATGCCCTAGCAATCCCGGGCGCAGAGAAAATCCATCTGCCTCGCTCAAGATGGAGGCGGGTGCACCGCTGGAAAACCCAAACAAGGAACAGAACCCCGCGTCTGGGCTGCAGTCCGAGTGGGGGCACTCAGCCAGCTAAGGACGACAGGCCCGCCCCCGCCCAGGTGCCTAGGGTCCGCCACCGTGGCGTTTGTGATATAGAGAAGGGGCGTGTTATTAAAAATAACAGAGACAGCGGGATAGACCGGGTGAAGTATTCGGGGCTCCCATCCTTCTGCTAGCAAGCTACGCGTCACCCCTGGCGCCCCCCCCTCCACTCCCGTCCCTGGGGTCCGCCTCTCACGCCCGCATCAGCCGCCAGCGACCAACTCTGGCTGCTCCTGCGGATCTCCTCCACCGACCAGGGTCGCTCCCACACTGGCTCCGACGCCGGCGCCCGCTCCTGGTCGGGGGTCGTCCGGTTCATCTGCAGCGGGAAGGATGAAAAGAAGGGCTGAGCTTTGGGGAGACGGCGGCCCCGGCCCGGCCGCGACCCAATCCTGCCCGCTGCACGCCGCCCTCCGCCCTCACCATCCCGGCGGTGCAGTTCGGCGAGCTGCTGGGTAGCCACCACGGTATTCGCTGAGGCCCGCAGGGCTGCGGAAGCCGAGACCCGAACTCTGAAGCCCCGGCACGTGACCGGCTGTCACGTGACCGGGCTCGCACGTGACCGGATGTGCCGCGCCGGCGGGGGAAAAAAAAAAAAGTGGCCAAGGATTTGGAGTTGAGTCACAAGGCCTGCGGCTGGGCTAAGATGGAAGCGGGAAGAAAGAGAGGGTGCGGACGCCTGGGGGCACTAGTGGTCGGGTTGCTGTGGAGCCGGAGGGCGTAGGCGGTGGCTGTGGGGCGCGCTGCGAGAAGGGAACCCTGAAAGGAACCTGTGAAACAACCCGTCTAGGGACTCTGGCCTTCGTGGGAGGAAGCAAAGCTTTCCCAACTGCGTGTCTTCCTGGTTGCAACTCTGCTGCCCTTCGCTGGGTCCGCGCCTCGGCGCTCAGTAAGTGGAGGAGGAATGTTTTATGATTTACAAGATTTTATTTTTCACATAGTGGAAACAATGGCATATTCTTGTCTTTACTTTTCAGTGAATGACTATAATGTGGATATTGCACAAAGTCAGGGACAGGTCTAACAATTTTCTTGAAGACATAAACTTCTGAGCATTCTATAATCCAATATAATATTATTTCCTAATAATTTAATGGATTGTTCATTAATATTAGAGGATTTAATAAGAGAAAAGTCACTGACAAAATCTGCTTTACAACCAAAATCCAGGGGTGCCTGGGTACTCAATCAGTTAAGTGACCAACTTTTGATTTCAGTTCAGGTCATGACCTCAGGGTCATGAGATCAAGTCCTGGGTCAGCTCTGTGCTAGGCTTAGAGCCTTCTGAAGATTCTCTTTCTCTCCCACTGCTCCTTCCCCTCCCCACCCCCTGCATGCACTCTTTCTTTCTATCTCTAAACAAACAAACAAACAAACAAAAATCCAAACAACTGAAAACCCAGCATTTTCAAAGCTGCAGAACTGTTCGCTGTTAAGACACAGTTTCACAAAGTCATTGCTGAAGCTGCAAATACCAATGGAAAAAGTAATAACAATAATACTAATTTTAAAAGCCTCAATTTATCCAAATTCTTTATCATTGATATAATTCATATAAGCAGTGTTAAATATCACATGTTTTACATTACAGTGTGAGGCAAGACATAAGATCTGGGCCATAGCTTCAGTATTTAATATATGTAAATGAATTTGGACGCATAACTAAAAGTGCTTAAATCCAGCTGGTTTTCTAAGTAATGCGTGATACAAATGGTGTAACTATAGCATGAGAATTTGGGATTGTTACCAACAATCTCTAATGAAGCCCCCAGTTCCTGTGCATGTATTGATACCACTCTGTGGTTTGATTATTCTAGAGGACTTGTGAGTTTTGTTTTATGAGAGCCCACAAACCTAAGAATCCAGTAATATAGTTCTGACCCAATTTAATAAGTCTACTAACTGTAAATTATATGCTTTTTTAAAGAAATGGTAGTTATGATTTTTTTAAGATTTTATTTATTCATTTGAGAGAGAGAACACAAACAGGGGAGGGGCAAAGGAAGAGAGAGAAACAGACTTCCCACAGAGCAGGGAGCCTGATGCAAGAATCAATCTCAGGACCCCAAGATCATGACCTGAGCCGAAAGCAGACACTTAACCAACTGAGCCATTCAGGTGCCCCAGTTACGATTATTTTTAAAGTATTATTTTAGTACTTAATTAATTTAGTACTTAATTAATTAATTTAGTACTTTATTAATTATATCTCTGGTAGTGTGGCCAAATTGAAGCCAAATTACCACCACTATTATCATTTTGCATTAGTATATGAAGTGTGAGCAGCAAATGTGTGCAACTATATTCCAACAGTGTCAAATTCTATAACTCTTCAAGTTAGATTTCTTAGCTACAAGATATATTTTACCAATCACCCCCTGACCAAATTCTTTTTTCCTTTCTTCTTTTTTTTTTTAAGATTTAGTTATTTTAGAGAGAGAGAACGGGTGGGAGGGGCAGAGGGAGAGAGAGAGAATCTCAGGCAGCCTCTGCAATGAGCACAGAGCCTGATGCAATGCTTGATCTCATGACCCTAAGATCACGACCTGAGCTGAAACCAAGAGTGCGACGCTTAACCAATTTTGCCACCCAGGCACCCCACCAAATTCTTTTTTATTTCCCACCTGTTTCTTTTTAACAAGACTCACAAAATTATTTATGACATTGTTCGTTCTCTCTGGTGAAACCCCTGGTTTAGTTCAACAAACTACTGCCTGCAAGGTGAGTTTACAGCTCTTAAAATGTACATGTAATTATTCTGGGTAGCCTTTATCTGAAATATTTTTTAAATACTAATGATCACAAAAATCTCCTTTCATTTTATAACAGTTTCTAACTTAATTCAACGTATACGCAATAGTGTAAACCACTAGCTGCTTGCCTTCTCAATAAAGGAGTTCAAAGGTATTAAATAATGTGTAATGTTTTCTATAGTATTATTAATTTTATATCTTTAGGGCATTACAGGCGGAGAAAGTTGGCAAAAAAAAAAAAAAGAGTACATGGTTTTATGCTTTTATAATGCATAGCTCTCAGATTTCACGCTGAACTACCCCCAGTTTTAAAATACCCATGGTTGGGGCACCTGGGTGGCTCAGTGGGTTGGGCCTGTGCCTTCAACTCAGGTCAAGATCCTGGGATCGAGCCCCGCATCATGCTCTCTGCTCAGTGGGCAACCTGCTTCCCCTTCTCTCTCTCCCCTGCCCCTCTGCCTACTTGTGATTTCTCTCAGTCAAATAAATTTTTAAAAATTTTTTTAAATATCCTTGGTTGAGGTTGACCATCAAATATGTTATACGTAAGAATTGATTCTCTAACTCTGCTTTCTTGAAAATAAAGTCTAGCCAACCTGCTTTATTTTACAGAGGCCCCTCCAGTGAGCAAGCAAGCCATGGTTCTTCTAACAGTCATTTAAAGTGCCTGAGAGATTTTCTCCAAGAACATGCAATTCAGAGGCTCCACGAGAGGTGAGTCAGAAATGCTTTCCAGTCAGAAAACCCAGACACCATGCACCCCACAGTAAGTACAACATATTCCTCTAAGAGATCCCTGCTCTCTGACCTGGGCAGAAAAGCTGATCCACATACAGAGTGACAGAGGCTGATGAGTTATGGGAATCAAGTGGCTTTGCTTACTGATACTAAACTCTGACTTTATATGTCAACAAGCAGCACTTTCTCGGTGGTCAGGAATGCATTTCTACCATAGCATTTCTCCCTGCCTCTGTTAATCATTGAGCTCTTTTTTTCTGAATTTGAGAGTGAGTCAAGGCTTTAACTCTAGGACAGCCTGATAAAGATTCAAGAGTTGGAATTTTAAATCAGCTGCAAACCTTTGAGTATTGGTGGAGGGTCATCTCAAGCCACTGGGGCAAAATTTGACTTTCTAAAAAATAGTGCTGAAACAACTGGGTAACCATTTGGGAAGAGGTCAAAGTAGAACCATACCTAACACTTCACATAAAAATAAATTCCTACTGGATTAGGAATCTAAATGCAAAAACCAAAACCATGCAGTACTAATAGACAACATGAATGATTTCCTCTTTAGCTTCAGTGTAGAGAAAGCCTTACTATGACTTGAAATCCAGAGTGATAAAGAAAAATTAATAAATTTGAATACATAAACATAAAACATTTTTCATGGTTAAAAGCCATCATAAAAAGTCAATGAACAATTGACAAACCACGAGACAATATTTGCAGCATATATAACAGACAAATGGTTAGTATCACTAATATATTAAGAGAATATTAAAGGGTTCTCAAAAATTAAGTAGCAAGACAGCAAGAGAGAGAGAGAGAGTGCTACCTTCCAGTATCTCTGATGAATGTAGATGCAAAAATCCTCAACAAAATATTAACAATTTGAATCCAACAGTACAATAAAAAAAAAAATTAATTCACCATGATCAAGAGGGATGTATTCCCAGGATGTAAGAGTGTTTCAGTATCCAAAAGTCAATCAGTGTGATATATCATATCAATAAGAGAAAGAGAAAGAATAAAACCCATATGATCATCTCAGTAAGTGCAGAAAAAGTTTTGACAAAGTACAACATCCATTCATGATAAAATCCCTCAACAAGGTATACCTAGAGGGAATATACCTCAACATAATAAAGGCCATATATGAAAAATCCCAAGCTAACATCATACTCAGTGGGGAAAAACTGGGAGCTTTTCTTCTAAGGTCAGGAACAAGACAAGGACACTCTCATCACTTTACTTCAACACAGTACTGGAAGTCCTAGCGACAGCAATTGGACAACAAAAAGAAAGAAAAGGCATCCAAATTGATAAGTAAGACTTTCACTATTTGCCGATGACATGATACTATATATAGAAAACTTGAAGGACTCCATCAAAAATCTACTAAAACTGATAAATGAAATCATAAAGTTGCAGGATACAAAATCAATGTACAGAAATCTCTTGCATTTCTATTTACTAGTAATGAAGCAGCAGAAAGAAATTAAGAAAACAATCTCATTTACAAGTGCAAAAAAATAATAAAATACCTAGGAATAAACTTCAGCAAAGTGGTAAAAGCCCTGTATTCTGAAAACTATAAAATACCAATGAAAGAAATTAAAGACAACAAAAAGAAATGGAAAGACAGTCCATGTTCATGGGTTGGAAGAACAAATATTGTTTTTGTTTTTGTTTTTTTTTAAATTTTTTTTAATTTATTTATTTGACAGAGAGAAATCACAAGTAGATGGAGAGGAAGGCAGAGAGAGAGAGAGAGAGGGAAGCAGGCTCCCTGTCGAGCAGAGAGCCCGATGCGGGACTCGATCCCAGGACCCTGAGATTATGACCTGAGCCGAAGGCAGTGGCTTAACCCACTGAGCCACCCAGGCGCCCCGGAAGAACAAATATTGTTAAACTGTCTATACTACCCAATGCAATCTACAGATTCAATGCAATCCCTATCAAACTCTCAACAGCATTTTGCACAGAACTAGAACAATACTAGAATTTGTATGGAACCACAGAAGACCCTGAAGAACCAAAGCAATGAGAAAGAAAAACAAAACTGAATATAGCACATTCCAGAATTCACGTTATGTTACAAAGCTGTATTATTCAAGACAGTATGTTGCTGGCATAAAAATAGACACGTGGATCAAGGGAAGAGAATAGAAAACCCAGAAATAAACCCACAATTATATGGTGAACTAATCTTTTACAAAGGAGGCAGGAATATGCAATGGGAAACAGTCTCTTCAACAAATGGTGTTGGGAAACCTGGCCAGCCACATGCAAAAGAATGAAACTGGACCACTTTCTTACCACCACACACACACACACACACACCCTCAAAATGTGAGACCTGAAACCATGAAAATCCTAAAATAGAGCACTGGCAATAATTTCTCTGACATTGTTGTAGCAACATCCTTCCACATCTGTCTCCTGAGGCAAGGGAAACAAAAGCAAAAATAAAGTACCAGGACTACATCAAACAAAATGAAAAGCTTCTGCACAGCAAAGGCAACAACCAACAAAACTAAAAAGACAACCTACTGGAAGGGAGAAAATATTTTCAAATGGCATATCTGATAAAGGGTTAGTATCCAAAGTATCTAAAGAACTGATTCAACTTGGGGGTGCCTGGGTGGCTCAGTCATTAAGCGTTTGCCTTCAGCTCAGGTCATGATCTCAGGGTCCTGAGATTGAGTCCCACATGGGGCTCTCTGCTCAGCAGGGAATCTGCTTCTCCCTCTCCTTCTCCCACTTGTGCTCTCTCTCTCAAATAAATAAATAAATAAAATCTTAAAAAAAAAAAAAAAAAAAGAACTGATTCAACTCAACACACAGAAAACCAAATAATCTGATTTAAAAATGGACAGGAGACATACACAAACATTTCTCCAAAGAGGACATTCAGAAAGCCAATGGACACCTGAAAAGATGTTCAAAAGCACTCATTATCAGGGAAATGCAAATCAAAACCACAATGTGGTGGGGCACCTGGGAGGCTCAGTGGGTTAAAGCCTCTGCCTTCGGCTCAGGTCATGATTCCAGGGTCCTGGGATCGAGCCCCACATCGGGCTCTCTGCTTGGCAGGGAGCCTGCTTCCCTTCCTTCTCTCTCTGCCTGCCTCTGCCTACTTGTGATCTCTGTCAAATAAATAAATAAAATATTTAAAAACAAAAACAAACAAAACTACAATGGGGGGCACCTGGGTGGCTCAGTGGGTTAAGCCTCTGCCTTCGGCCAGGTCATGATCCCAGGGTCCTAGGATCGAGCCCAGTGTCGGGCTCTCTGCTCAGCGGGGAGCCTGCTTCCCTTCCTCTCTCTCTGCCTGCCTCTCTGCCTATTTGTGATTTCTGTCTGTCAAATAAATAAATAAAATCTAAAAAAAAAAAAAACCACAACTACAATGGGATATCACCTCACACCTGTCAGAGAGGCTAAAATAAAAAACTCAAGGGACACCTGGCTGGCTCAGTTGGTGGAGCATGTGACTCTTAATCTCAGGTTTGTGAGTTTGAGCCCCAAGTTGGGTGTAGAGATTGCTTAAAAATAAAATCTAAAAAAAACAAAAAACAAAAGAACTAAAAAAGCAACAAGTGTTGATAAGAATGTGGAGAAAAAGGAACCCTTCTGAACTGTTGGTGGGAATCCAAACTGGTGCAGCCACTGTGAAAGACAGTTCCTCAAAGGGAGGTTCCTCAAAAAGTTAAAAATAGAACTATCCAGCCATCTAGTAATTGCACTACTGGATATTTACTGAAAGAATACAAAAACATTAATATAAAAGGATACATGCGCCCCTATGTATGTTGTAGCATTATTTACAATAACCAAACTATGGAAGCACCCAAGTGTCCATCAACAGACAATGGTCAAAGACATCTCTCTCTCTCTCTCCTCTCTCTCTCTCTCTCTCTCTCTCTCACACACACACACACACACACACACACAAACAGTGGAATAGTATTCAGCCATAAAAAAGAATGTAGCCTTGCCATCTGAGACAACAATGAGAGTATAATGCTAAGCAAAATAGGCTGATCAGGCAAAGACAAATATATGATTTTTCTCATATATGGAATGTAAGAAACAAAACAAACAAAGGGGAAACAACAGAGAGATAAACCAAAGAACAGATTCTTAACTATAGAGAACAGAGGGGAGGCTACCCTGTGGTTACCAGAGGGGAGGTGGGAGGGTGGGTGGGTGAAATAGGTAGAAGAGATTGGGAGTGCACTCGTGATGCACACTGGGTAAGTATGGAACTGTTGAATCACTATATTGTACACTTGAAACTAATATAGCTCTGTATGTTAACTGCCCTGGAATTTAAATAAATAGCCTGATGACAATGGCACTTCACATTTGTGACAATTAGATCATGTAGGTTACTGGGACCAACGTTGACCCTACATCTTTAAACCACACCCGCCATCCTTCTTCGTACATCACCACCACCACTCCCAATAAAGGAAAGCCCTAAATAGCCCAGGGTCCTTTTTTTTTTTAAGATTTTATTTATTTATTTGAGAGAGACAGTGAGAGAGAGCATGAGCGAGGAGAAGGTCAGAGGGAGAAGCAGACTCCCTATGGAGGTGGGAGCCCGATGCGGGACTCGATCCTGGGACTTCGGGATCATGACCTGAGCTTAAGGCAGTCGTCCAACCAACTGAGCCACCCAGGCGTCCCCCAGGGTCCTTTAAGACTGTTACTTGGGGCTTTCCTCACTTCTTGCCCAGCCTACTCCAGTTCTTCTCCAATTGTATCAGCTACCAATCATGAATTGCATCTCTGAGTTTGCAACCAGTTTGAAGGCCCCCGAACTTGGTATGATATTTGATTCTTTGTCTTTGACCATTGGCAAAGATTTTGACTCAGATTCTCTGCTCTGATTTTTCTCTCATGTGGTCACTCCAAATAGTAATTTGAGCCATATGAAACTGCTGTTTTTATATGACAAAAACACAAATATTTTGTATGGTTCAACGTAAAAGGTTACCCAAAACCTGGCCTGAACCTATTGACCAGCACAGCAGCAACGCTGTGTTCCCAACTTAGAGTATGTTGTATTTCAGTTTTGCTTTCCCAAACGTTTAATTATTTTATTATAGTCTCTTTTGATGCCTGCTAAGTCCCTTTCCATTCTTTTTTAGAATTATTCAGTGTGCTGTTGCCTATCTCATCATTTCTTTGCATATCTCATTTCTTACTGAAAACCTGGCTTTTTAAATAATATAACTTGGCAACTCTGTAAGTCAGATACATACCTTCCAGGATTTATTTTATTTATTTTATTTTTATTTTTTTAAGATTTTTTATTTTATTTTATTTATTTGACAGAGAGAGATCACAAGTAGGCAGAGAGGCAGGCAGAGAGAGAGAGAGGAGGAAGCAGGCTCCCTGCTGAGCAGAGAGCCCAACACGGGACTCGATCCCAGGACCCTGAGATCATGACCTGAGCTGAAGGCAGCGGCTTAACCCACTGAGCCACCCAGGCGCCCCTTCCAGGATTTATTTTAGTTAATTTTTCTTACAGTTGTTGTTGTTGTTGTTGTTGTGTGTTTATTTAGTGACTTTCCTGTACTACTTTTGTAGCCTGTTTTCTTTGTCATGTATGGCCACTAAAGTCTCTGTTCACTTAACTTAGGGGTTAACCAGTGACTGGACAGAGATTCCCTGTATGCCTGGTACCAGTAAGTCTCCCAGCTTTTGCCAAGGGGTCTGTGTCTGTATGTTAGGGTAAACCTTAAATCTGGCAGTTTACAACTCAGGCTTAGCCTTCAGTTCCTGCTTACATGGAGTCTCAACACTAACCAGAGGTGAAAGATTAGGGCCTTCTCCTGGGCATGTGAACTGGCTTGTACATCAAATGGCCTCTAGGCCCCAGGAATGCATTGGCACTTTTCAAAGTCTATCTCATTCCCCAAACTTCCTTTTCAGTTTTTGGGCAGTCTCTTCTTTATTCCACAACTGTTAACCTTCATGTACCTACAATGTTAAACAGTCACTACTGATTTTCTTTTTTTAAACAGATGTTCCAGGAAAAGGCTTTCACAGTGAGTAAGCTCTGAATGAGGTCAAGTAAAGATAATCCCTGTGAGTGGGAATTTCCAGGAGCCTCTAAAAAGGTCAAACTGTGTAATTCTCTAGGAGTGGGGCTTTTTCAGGAGTCCCAAACTTTTCTGTTCTCTCCACTGGTTGCTAGGTGGCTGGGTTGCACAGCTACCATGTTGTGAGGCTGTAGGTTTTCAAAGCTACAAGAGAGCTGGGAAGAAGGGGATCAGAATAGGGCAAGTTATAATTCTGAAAAGCTCCCTTTCCTTACTGGGACTCAGCCATTTTTCTTGAATAAATGTTCTTTGGATTGTTGCAAGCCTTTGGTTTATCTTCAGAGTTCTGAAAAAGTTGATTTAAAATTTTTTTGCCAGAGTTCTCATTGTTTTTATGGGGAGTGGATGAAGGTTCTTAGTCTGCCATTCCATTCTCTGGTGGAATCTTGAAGTTTCCTTTCTTTTCTTTTAAATTTTATTTATTTGAGAGAGAGAGAGTATGAGAGCGAGAGCGAGCGAGAGAGAGAGAGCATGAGCAGGGAGTAGGGGCACAAGGAGAGGGAGAAGCCACCTCTCAGCTGATCAGGGAGACTGATATGGAACTCGATCCTAGGACTCTGGGATCATGACCTGGGCCAAAGGCAGATGCTTAAACAACTGAGCCACCCAGGTGCCCTGAAGTTTCCTTTCTATAGATATTATACATTTCTGAAGTTTATTCCTAGGGTATTTTTGTTGCTATTTTAAATACATTTTCTTCCACTATATTTTCTAATTGGTTTTGTCTTTATTTAGGAAACCTCTTTTTTAAAAAATTCTAGTGTAATTGATGTACAACATTATATTAGTTTCAGGTATACAATATAATAATTCAACAATTCCATACATTACTCAGTGCTCATCATGATAAGTGTCCTCTTTATCCCTTTTACCTATTTTACCTGTTCTCCCACCCACCTTCCCTCTGGTAACCATCTGTTTGTTCTCTTGTTGAGTCTGGGTTTTTTTGGTTCATCTCTTAGTTTTCCTTTGTTTCTTAAATTCCACATATAAGTGAAATCATACGGTATTTGTCTTTCTCTGACTGACTTATTTCACTTAGCATTATACTTTCTAGATCCATCCATATTATTGCAAATGGGAAAGTTATATTCTTTTTTATGGCTGAGTAACATTCCATTGCATATATACACCACATCTTCTTTATTCATTCATCTATCAAGGGATACTTGGGTTGCTTCCATATCTTAGCTATTATAAATAATGCAATAAATTCAATAAAAGCCAACATTCAATAAATAAATAAATAATGCGATAAATATAGGGTGCATACAACCCTTTGAATTAGTGTTTTCAAATTCTTTGGGTAACTATCTAGCAGTGGCATTATTGGGTCATATGGTGATTCTGTTTGTAATTTTTTGAGGAACCTCCACACTGTTTTCTACACTAGCTGCACCAGCTTGCTTTCCCACCAGCAGTGTAGGAGGCTTCTCTTTTCTTACATCCTCACCAACACTTGTAGTTTCTTGTGTTTTTTATTTTAGCCCTTCTGACAGGTGTGAGGTGATATCTCATTGTGGCTTTGATTTGCATTTCCCTGATCATGGGTGATGTTGAGCATCTTATCACGTGTCAGTTGGCGATCGGAATGTCGTCTTTGGAGAAAGGTTTGTGTGTGTCCTCTGCCCATTTTTAAATTGGGTTATTTGGTCTTCTGTGTGTTGAGTTGTATCTTTAGATACTTTATTTTTTTAAAAGATTTTATTTATTTACTTGACAGAGAGAGATGGCAAAGAGGCAGGCAGAGAGAGAGGAGGAAGCAGGCTCCCTGCCGAGCAGAGAGCCCGATGTGGGGCTCCATCCCAGGACCCTGAGATCATGACCCGAGCCAAAGGCAGCGGCCCAACCCACTGAGCCACCCAGGTGCCCCTCTTTAGATACTTTAAATCTAACCCCTTATCAGATATACCACTGTCAAATATTTTCTCCCATCCAGTAGGTTGTCTTATTTAGGAAACCTCTTGATCATTACATATTAATTTTGTATACAATGGATTTTGTTGAATTGTTGTATTGCTTATAATAGTTTTATTGTTGTTGGTTCTAAATTTTCAGGTAAACGAATAATGATACTTTTGCCATCTTTTTTCCCTCCAATGTTAAACCTCTTTTTCTTATTTAAATACATTTGTTAATACCTCCAAAGCCAAGTTAACAGTAGTAAGAATGAGCATCCTTGCATTGTTCCTGACTCAAGTGGATATTCTTTCACTATTTTACCATTAAACTTGGTGTGTTTTTTTTTTTTCAATCATCTTCATAGTTTTTAAATACATGCCAATGACTATTCTCTCTGCCTGACTATTCTTCATCGTGGCTTCATTTCAAGGCAATCTATTCCAGCCCTTCCTTGTCTAGCCTGGACTCCTTCTAGTCATAACACTCTTCCGTATCTCCCCCTGTAGGAGAGCAACCAGGATTTCATCCTCTGGAGAAATACCGCAAACAGAGAAGTATGGCACAGAGATGATGATAGCAGTAATAACATATCAGAGGGGAATCTTTGAGAATATTAAAGCAAATATTTTTAATTTGTATTAGCAAACAGAATCCAGAAGCACATGAAAGTAACAATAGGCCAGTAATGTGTCTCTTTTCCCAAGCATGCAACAGTCTTCCAATAAAAGGGACTTTGATAATATAAGTTGCCATTTTATTTTTTTTTTAAGTTGCCATTTTAAAGGTCAAAGAAGATGATCTACTGTCTTATACTAGACACAAAAATTAACTCAAAATGGATTAAAGACACAAAAATAAAGGCAACAGAAGCAAATATAAACAAGTGAGACTGTATCAAACTAAAAAGCATCTGCACAGGAAGGAAAACATTAGTGGAATGAAAAGGCAACCTATGGGATGGGGAAAATTTGCAAAACTGACATATATCTGATAAGAGATTAATATCTGAAATATATAAAGAACTCACACAACTCAATAGCAAAAAACCCCAAAACAATCCAAGTAAAAAGCAGACAGATATAAACAGACATTTTTCCAAAGATATATAGATAGCCAGTGGGGTGTATGACAAGGTGCTCAATATCTGTAATCACCAGGAAAATGCAATGAGATCACCTCACCTGTTTTAAAACACACACACACACACACATAGACACACACACACATACACACGAAGCAGCAAGGGCAGATGAGAACAGAGAGAATTGGGAACTGTTGTGCACTACTGGTTGGAATGTAAATTGGTGCAGTCACTATGGAAGACAGTTGGAGTTTCCTCAAAAATCAAAAATAGAACTACCATATCCAGCAATTCCACATCTCAGTATTTATCTGAAGGAAATGTGAACACTAATATGGTCATTGTGTCACCAGCTAGACCCCAAGACCTGATCTTTGCTACCCACTTGCGTATTCTTACTGACCTTTGCCCACATTATTCCTTAAGTTCTTTCCAGCTTATCTTTTAACTCAGGCTAATGGAAACCAAAGCACCCTCAAGCAGTAGTGACTACCCAGACAGGAGACCTCCTGCTGGCACAGACCACCCAGACCAGTTTAAGCATGACTCCACTGATCTGGAGTCACTCCACTGACCTGGGGTCATTCCACTGACCTTTGCAGGATATAATTCAGAAACAGCCAGATAGAAGAGATGCATATGGAGAAGTATGTGGGAAAGGGCGTGGAGTTGTCATGCCTTCTCTGGGTGCTACTCTCCCTGCACCTCCCAGTGTTCACCAACCCAGAAGCTTTCAGAACCCCACCCTTCTGGGCTTTTATGGACGCTTCGTTATTACATAGGCATAGTTGGTTAAATCATGGCCATTGGTGATTGATTCAGCCTCCAGCCCTTACCTTCCCCTGAGGTCAAGCCTATCTGATAACAAGGTTGGTTCCCCCTAGCAATCAGTCCCCACACTTTGGGGCTTTCAAAAGTTACCTCATTAACACAAATATAGATGTAGTGTAAGGGGGCTTGATAGGAATCACAAAAGACACCTTCATTGGTCTTATCGTTTAGGAAATCCCTGGGGTTTTAGGAACTCTGTGCTAGGAGTGGGAATAAAGACCTAATATATATTTCTTATTACAAAGCACAATATTACAGTGCCCAAATCAGGATCAAAAGAAATGGCATCTTGTTAACTTTGCAGGCATCAACTTAACTTTTATTTCAAGCCCCCATCCCATTGGGAAGGTAGATAATTTCACCTCAGCCCTTTTGGGGAATTTTTGCCTATACTTCAGGGCATGCCTAGGTTATAGGGATTATACACAGTCAAGGTTTTGGAGGGGGTGCCCAAGTGGTTTTCAAACTCCTGTCTCCTCATGTTTTGTCTCTGGCCATGTGATCTCTTTGGATCTATAGCTGGTACATGGGGTGCAAGAGCACCTGTCCCAGAGGGTCCCAAACAAACCAGGGTCAGCCATTAGTGCTGACAAAATCCACAGGCAGAAAGACAAGCATTGGGGTGCCTGGGTGGCTCAGTGGGTTAAGCCTCTGCCTTCGGCTCAGGTCATGATCTCAGGGTCCTAGGATCAAATCTCACATCAGGCTCTCTGCTCAGCAGGGAGCCTGCTTCCCTCTCTCTCTTTGCCTGCCTCTCTGTCTGCTTGTGATCTCTGTCTGTCAAATAAATAAATAAAATCTTAAAAAAAAAAAAAAAAGAAAGAAAGAAAGACAAGCATCAGTGAAACAAGAATGGAGTTTATTTCAGTGAGGCCAACACCAGGAAGACAACAGACTAGCATCTCAAAGACTGTCTCCAAAGTGCTGAATATACTTTCAGGTTTATATAAGTTAAAGGTGGGGCAAAGGTCAGTGGGTACATGCATCTGGGCAGTCAAGGTCAAATTGGTCAGTTTTTCTTGGGGTCAATCAAGCAGGATCTTGTTAGCTCAGGACCATCCTTATTGCCTGAGTGGGTAGTTTGAGTTCCATCTGGGGATGCTTTGCCCACAGGGCCTTTTGTCTAAGTTAAGAGATAAGCTGGAGAGAACTTAATGAATTAGAAAGTACTGACTGAGGTCAAAATGGAGTTAGTTGGAGTCCTCTTTTAATACATCATTATTTTTATTGCTTAATAATATGCCATTATAGGGGTGCCTGGGTGGCTCAGTGTTAAGCCTCTGCCTTCGGCTCAGGTCACGATCCAGGGTCCTGGGATTGAGCCTCACATTGGGCTCTCTACTCAACAGGGAGCCTGCTTCACCCCCACCCGACCCCGCTCCCCGCCTGCCTTTCTGCCTGCTTGTGATCTCTGTCAAATAAATAAATAAATAAAATTGTTTAAAATAATATACCATTGTATGGATAGACCACATTTTGTTTATCCATTCATCCAGTACATACATTTGACTTGTTTTTACCTGTTTTTTTTAAAACTATTGGCTCTTGTGAATATTGCTATAAACATTAATTTACAAGTATATATCTGAGTACCTGTTTTCAGTGGTCTTGCGTATATACCTAGAAGCGGAATTGCTAGGTTAAATGGTAACTCTGTTTTTGACTTTTTAAGGAATCGCATCCAGTTTCTATATTTCCTTATTCCTGGCAACACTTGCTTCTGTCTGTCTTTGTTTATTATAGCCATCCTAGTGCGTATGAAGTGGTATCTCACCGTGGCTTTGATTTACGTTTCTCTAATGACTAAAGATGTTGAGCATCTTTTTATGTGCTTACTGACCATTACAGTGGAACTTTTTAAAACTTTTAATTTTGATTTAGTTTCACATTTACAGAAAAGTTCCAGAATAGTAAAAAGGAAAAAAATATATCCTGTATGCCTTTTACACAGAATTACCAACTGTTAACATTATGTCCCCATTCAAGTTATTTCCTCTGTCTCTGAGCACTCCAAGAGTAATGCACATTCATCATGCCCCTTTTCCCCTGCATAGCTGTGTGAATTTCCTGAGAACAATGGCTTGTTTCTTAAACATGACCTCAGTACATTTATCAAAATCCTGAAACTTTTTTTTTAAATTTTAAGTAATCTCTATACCCAAATTGGAGCTCAAACTTACTACCCTGAGATCAAGAGTCACATGCTCCACTGTCTGAGCCAGCCAGGTATTCCAAAATCCTGAAAATTTAACATTAATAAAATAATTATCTAATCCACTATATATTTGAACTTCTCCAGTTGTCCATATATTCTAGTTTTGAGTCCAGGATCCAATCCAAGATCCCATTTATATAGGTGCCTTTAATCAAAGACAGCTCCCCAGCATTTCTTCATCTTTCATGGCCTTGATATTTTGAAGAGTATGGGCGAGCTATTGTGTAAAATATGTTCACATGATGTTTCCTTGTGATTAGATAAAAATATGCATTTTGGGCAGGAATTCCACAAAGGAATGTCCTCAGGGCCTCATAGCAGGAGGCTCATTTTAACCCAACCTTGGCGGTTAGAGTTGATTCTTTGGTTAGGTAGTATCACTTGGCCTCCATTGAAATTGCTCTTTTTTCTTTTGTAATTAAAAAGCAGTATGGAGGAGTTACTTTGATTTGATATAATATTCTGTTCCTCATTAAATTTTTACTCACTAGTTTCAGCATACTATGCCTTTATAAAAAATCAGTTCTAAGGTATGCCTCAGTGGCTTAATTGGTTAAGCATCTAACTCTTGATTTAGGCTCAGGTCATGATCTCAGGGTCTGTCTCTCCAAAGGAATAATGTGAGACAATAGATAGAAACCCAGACATGTGCTATCCCTAATCTTAAAGAACTTTGAAACTCTTTCTGAACCAGGCCTTACCTTCAAGCTCATTGTCTTGGTAGGAACTCAAAACATTTTATCCCTGACTCTTTGGGTGGGAGGGAAGCCACAAGGCAACAGGTCATACAGAGCATGAAAACATATTAGAAGTCTTTCCAGAAATATCCCTCCATGACTAGGGGTTCTGTTTGTCTTCATTGCAAGGTTCTTGCAAGCCTGATGTCCTCCCAGAGGCCACAAGAGCACAGATGTGTTCCCTCACCACCCTTGGGGCCTAGGAGACATGGCAGCTGTTGCCCCATAGTGCTGTTGTCACCACGTGCAGTGGTGTGGGGACACTTGAAGACGTGGCTTGCTTTCCCTGGTCCCCACAAGAATTGAGGACAACTTTCCTTTCCTGCTCAAAGACTCTCCCACTTACCTGAGGGTTCTGTGGCCCACACTCTTTTCTGGGCTGCCTGGGTAATGAATAGTATAAGAGCTTCCTTTCAGGGACCTCATCAGTGACTCGTCTGTTGCTCCCTCTCCAACTCTCTCTTTTCCCAAAGCTATGTCATCTTCATCTAATCTGCCTGGTATTAGGTATTTTTCTATGCCTAGTGCTCAGGCTAAGAATTGGATTGTTAATGCCCCCAAAGCCTTTTTCTCCTAAGCTGTTATTTCTACCATGGGCTCTGAAGGTCTACTTTGAAATTAATAGTTGAGCATTGAATCACTTCTCTCTGAATTGCTGTAGGAAGTACTACTCTACCATCAGCCTTGGGTAACAGGAAGTAGAGTCGGGTAGGAGGAAGGGGCAAGCCTCTGGCTAATACATGTCCATACCGTGCCATTATTGTGCAATTGATTTGAGGTAAATAAACACAGGCCTTCATGTTTATCTACCTTAAATATTATCATTATGTATCTACCTTAACTTCTGTTCCTTTTAACTTCAGGACAAGCCAGATAAGGAAGTCTCTCTGTTCACTGTTCATTTTTCTTTTCTGGTAGTGTATCAGGTAGGAAGGAAGATAAAGGTAGAGTAAAGATGACTGGAGAAAGCAATAAAGGATTAGATCCTGTAATGGGATGTGAGTTTGGGCTTTGTGGAACAGAGCACCTGGGCCTGAAGGAAAAGAGAGGCACCTTTCCAAGCATTTGAGAAGATGGCACATGTCCTGACCAACCAGTGTGAAGGGAACGGAGAAGGAAAGGGGGCCATGTCCTCCAGTATCATCTCAACCTAGGTATGTTTATTGTGCAATAAATAAGATATATTTGTAAATACTTAGTATATCTAATACCATTTTCACTTCTCCCAGAATTTTATGGACAGTGTACTTATTGTTAATTACTTCAAGCATGAATGGAACTTCATAATGAACTTACTGTTTTTCTTCCTATTGTATTAGTCACTTGGGCTGCCAAAACAAAATACCACACACTGGGTGGCTTAAGCAATAGAGATTTATTTTTCACAGTTCTAGGGGCTGGGAAGTTCAAGATCAAGGTGCTAGCAGGATGGATTTTATACCTGTGAGGGCGCAAGAATTCCTGTCCCCTTCAAAGGTCCTTCTAGCTGGACTAAGAATCAAATTGACACAAGACAGATTAATAGGAGAAAATTAACAGCATATCTATAGGAAATCTACATAGACATGGAAATTCCAAAGATAGGCAGGCAAAATGCCAATAGGTAATTCTGAACTAAGGAGAAAGGGGTAGGGGTCTGGGACTTCAGAGGAAAGAAATACAATTTACAGGACAGTAAGAAAAAGAGCAGATGTTTGGTAATTAGTTGTTTGGTCTGCTATACAAGTGGGTCACTTGGACAAAATTTATCTTTGCTAATAACCCTTACTCTAGGAAAGAACCAATTTAGATTCTTCTGTGTAGTTAAGGGAAGGACAGAATTTTCTCCTCAGCCCACAAGGTTTCTATTGCCTTCAGCTCAAAATAATCCACGTGCCAAAATATCCCGTCTTGGGGAAGCCTGCCCTTGGCCTCCATAATTCCAAGCCCTCTCCTCTTGGCTTGCAGACAGCAGCCTTTTTTCTATGTGCTCACATGATCTCTTTTTTGTGTGCTTGTTCGAAAAGAGGGGGAACTCTCTGGTGTCCCTTCTATAAAGGCATTAAACCCACCTTGGAATTCCCATCCTCATGACTTCATTCAATCTTAATTACTTCCACAAAGGGCCTATGTCCAAATACAGATATATATGAGGATAGGAGTTCATTATGTATTGGAGGAGGAGGGGAGACACAAATACTCAGTTCATAACATCTGTCTAAAACTGGCCCTTTTGTTTTCTAATAGCGTACCCTCCCCCAGCTCTGATTTACCAGTATTTCCAAAAAGTCGTGGTCATGTGTAGGCCTCCTTCTACAGGAGTTTACAATGAGCTTTAAAAAATTAAAATGCTTTTGGCCATCTCAGTAGCAAAAGACAGTGGGAAGCTTTAATTATGCCTTGACACTATTTTCACACTCTCATATCTAGTGCCCCAAACACTTATATAGACACCAGTATTCTAATCTTAAGAAGTTCTGCATAAAGGGTGCCTGGGTGGCTCCGTGGGTTAAGCCTCTGCCTTAGGCTCAGGTGGTGATTTCAGAGTCCTGAGATCGAGCCCCGAATCAGGCTCTCTGCTGAGCAGAGAGCCTGCTTCCCCCTCTCTCTCTGCCTACTTGTGATCTCTCTTTCTGTCAAATAAATAAATAAAATCTTAAAAAAAAAAAAAAAGGAGTTCTGCATAAAGAACTTTGTTTGGGGGTACCTGGGTGGCTTAGTGGGTTAAAGTCTGTCTCTGCGTTTGGCTCGGGTCATGATCCCGGGGTCCTGGGATCAGGCCCCGCATCGGGGTCTTTGCTCAGCAGGGAGCCTGCTTCTCCCCCCTCCAACCCTGTCTGACTCTGCCTACTTATGATTTCTGTCAAATAAACAAATAAAATCTTTTTTTAAAAAAAGAACTTTGTTGGAAAGACAGAAAACAGCATTTACTTATTTACTTTTTAAGTAGGCTCTATGCCCATTGTGGGCTCAAATTCATGACCCCGAGATTAAGAGTCATATGCTCTACTGACTGAGTCAGCCAGGTGCCCTCAGAAGGCAGAGAGTAGGACTGCAGGCCCTACTATCCCATTTTTAAAAATACTGTTTATTAACATTCTTAAAAGTATAGAAATATGCAAAGAAAATAATTTAGTCCCAAATCCCACTTCCCATTAATCTCTATTTTTGTTTTTTAAAGATTTTATTTATTTATCTGACAATTAGAGATCACAAGTAGGCAGAGAGGCAGGCAGAGAGAGAGAAATGGGGAAGCAGGATCCCTGCTGAGCAGAGAGCCCAATGCGGGGCTGGATGTGGGGCTTAGTGTGGGGCTCGATACGGGGCTCAATCCCAAAACCCTGAGATCATGACCTGAGCAGAAGGCAGAGGCTTTAACCCACTGAGCCACCCAGGCGCCCCTATCGGTTTTTTTTTTTTTTTTTTTTTTAATTAATCTCATGGTGCTCAAGCTCATGACCCCAAGATCGAGAGTCCCACACTCTACCAACTGAACCAGCCAGGTGCCCCCAATATTTTTAAAGAGTAATGTATTCAAGAGATTAGAAAAATTCAGATAGTACAGAAAGTGTAAAATGAAAAGTCAACCTTCCATCCTTCACTGTTCCAACACTTTACCCCAAAAGTAGCCTGTTAATATTCATTCATTAATTCATTGACTTAAAATAGTTGTTGAGGGGCAGCTGGGTGGCTTAGTCCATTAAGCATCCAACTCTTGATTTGGGCTCGGGTCATGATCTCAGGGTCATGAGATCAAACCCCAAGTCAGGGTGGCTCTGCACTCAGTGGGGAGTCTGTTTCAGATTCTCTCTCTCCCTCTCTACCCCTCCCCACCAATACATAAATCTTAAAAAACAAACAAACAAACAAACAAAAACCCTTGTTGAGTACCTGCTATGTGCTGAGCACTGTTCTGGGTGCTGGGATTACAGTGGTGAGCAAGATATGTCCAGTTTATACCTTGTGGCACTTGCACTTGTTTACTTCAACATGGACAAGGGAGGTGATAGACAAACACATAAAATAGTGTCAGCTGGTGGTAAATGCTGTGAATAAAAAGCAGTGTGGGTGGGTGGGGGGATGGGTTAACTGGGTGATGGGCATTAAGGAGGACATGTGATATGATGAGCACAAGGTGTTACGGAAAACAGATGAATCTTTGAACACTACATCAGAAACTAATGATGTACTATGTTGAATAATTGAATTTTAAAATGTTTAAAGATTTTATTTATTCAACAGAGAAAGAGAGAAATCACAAGTAGACAGAGAGGCAGGCAGAGAGAGAGGAGGAAGCAGGCTCCCTGCTGTGCAGAGAGCCTGATGCGGGGCTCAATCCCAGGACCCTGAGATCACGACCTGAGCCAAAGGTGGAGGCTTAACCCACTGAGCCCCTTGGCACCCCTAATTGAATTTAAATTAAAAAAATGCAAAAAACAATATGGAAGAGAGTATTGCAAGAGGAGGACTATTCTGAGCTATGACCTGCAGTGAGGGATTAAGCCTCTGAAGATCTGGGGAAAGAACATTCTAGAAAGAGAGAGCCTAAGTGCACAATCCAGGGTTGAGAGTTTTCTTCCTGGGCCAGCACAAGGTCCACCATCCCTGTTGTTTTTGGAATCTGTGCTGAGTGTCAGCAGGCACTTACCATTACATTCGTCCAGTTCCCCTCTTGCAGTAAAAACTGAAAATTAAGGGAAACCTTCCAAAATGGAGCCAGGAGACCAGAAGGGGGAGCTCTCCAGCCCACTCTGCATGAGTTACTGGAAAAACTGTCAATTCAGACCCCAGCAGAAGAATTGTCAACAGGAAAGAATCATCAGTTATAAGCACCAACGGGAGAAATGTATATTACATCTCCTACTTCAGCAACAAAGCCAATGAAAAACCGTCATCATCCTGCACTCTTGATTTACTCCATGGGACTTTCCTTCAAAACAACCCCTTCCAACTTCCTCTTCCTTCTCCAGAAAATAACATTGCTTTCCTTTGTTGGACTAGCCTATGGTTTTTGCCATAGCTTATTTGTCCCACAATGCAATTCTCTTCTATTCTTGAATAAACCCATTTTTGCTGCTAAAATAACTTTTATTTTTAAGGTCATTGAAAATGCATGTCTTATACATATGTCTCTGTCGAAATTGAGATAAAATGAAATAGACTAGAGGCAATATCCACTTAAAGAAAAATGAGAGAAAGCAAATTTGCTTGGGGATGTGGTCTCTTCTTCACTTTTTATGTTACCTGTCTGGTTCCTATAAGCATTTGAGCTTGCCACCCCAATAGAGAGCAGACTCCCTCATTTGCCAAAGAGGAATCTGGGACTATAACAGCATTCTAACCAGGAGTTAAAGGTTAAACTGTTTCAAGCTTCTGTACTCCCTGCTTGCTGACCTAAGTTTCTTGGTCTATAGTCCAACTAACCGGGCACCTGGGTGGCTCAGTGGGTTAAGCCGCTGCCTTCGGCTCAGGTCATGATCTCAGGGTCCTGGGATTGAGTCCCGCATCGGGCTCTCTGCTCAGCAGGGAGCCTGCTTCCTCCTCTCTCTCTCTGCCTGCCTCTCTGCCTACTTGTGATCTCTCTCTGTCAAATAAATAAATAAAATCTTAAAAAAAAAAAAAAAAAAAACTTTATAGTCCAACTAACCTACTTTCCTTGAGATTTGCAGGCCACTGGCCTTGAGGAGTGAAGGCCCAGACTTTCCCAGAGGGTAAGGCCTGACCACCATTGAAAACACCTACCTCTGATGCTGGCCAGTCCGTTCAGCATCATGTCCAAATGTGACTAACTGCCTGGCCACTGCTTCTCCTGCATAGAGGCCCCTACACCTGCCCTTCCCCATTTCCTGCACCTGTCCCCTTTAAAACCCTTCAGCTTCAGGGGCGCCTGGGTGGCTCACTGGGTTACGCCTCTGTCTTTAGCTCAGGTCAAGTCCTGGGATTGAGCCCCACATCAAG
Source organism: Mustela lutreola (assembly GCF_030435805.1). Taxonomy (NCBI): domain Eukaryota; kingdom Metazoa; phylum Chordata; class Mammalia; order Carnivora; family Mustelidae; genus Mustela; species Mustela lutreola. Next base: position 39,621,498 of record NC_081293.1, read on the forward strand.
CTCTCTGCTCAGCGGGGAGCCTCTTCCCCCTCCCCCTCTGCCTGCCTCTCTGCCTACTTGTGATCTTTCTCTCTGTCAAATAAATAAATAAAATCTTAAAACAAACAAAAACAATCTTCAGCTTCGCCTAGATGGGGAAGATGGTCTTGGAGATGTTAGTCCACCATCTTCCCAGGTTGCCAGCTTCCCGAATAAAGCAATGTTTCCTTTCCCAATATCATTTATCTCTTGAGTATTAATTTCCAAGTGGCAAACAGCAGAGCCTGAGTTCAGAACCATTCTCCACCTGGTAACAAGACCTGGGGAGGGTGGGCGACTTGCCCAGGTCTTTCACCAATTTAGCAGTACGCTCCTTTTTACCTTGTCTGCCCCCACCCCGACCATGGCAAAGATTAGTAACTATATGACAGGCATTTATTTTCCTACTGAACACCTATTAAAGGAGGGTGGTTTGAAAAATAAAACTGAAAACAGGTGGGCTGTGCCCTAAAGTTATTAGGCTGGTTGGCTTTCTGCTGAAATTCCCTAATGCCAAAGGTCATGGGAGGTTCACACACATTGTCAAGAGAGAAGTAGGGCAGTAGACAGCCTGGCCTGAAGGCCCTATCCAGTTGGTAATGGCATTCTGGTTTGGTTTTTTTTAGAGTATTTATTTATTTGACAGACAGAGATCACAAGTAGGCAGAAAGGCAGGCAGAGAGAGAGGAGGAAGCAGGCTCCCCACCGAGCAGAAAGCCCGATGCGGGACTCGAACCCAGGACCCTGGGATCACAACCTGAGCCAAAGGCAGAAGCTTTAACCCACTGAGCCACCCAGGTGCCCCTGGTAATGCCATGCTGGTGCTCCAGCTCCATAGTGCTTTTGTTCTTTTCACTCAAATCTAGCTATCGCAGGCCCTTCAGGCAGGTGCGTGTGGGATACAGAATCAGGCTGTAGAAGGAGCACAGGCTCTGAGTTAACAGGCCTAGGTTCAAACGTTGCCTCTTTCTCACCAGCAGGAAAACCTAGAGAGATTTCTTCGCCCTTCTAAACCTCAATTATCCCACCTATAGAACGGGTGTGAAAATGCCTATTTTGCAATGTTGCCATGAAAAGGAGGCGATGCATGCAGGCAGTTGTAAGAGGCCTGGTATGTTGGTTCTGCTCTACTCCTACCTCTTAGGCCTCTGTGCTGAGGGGATTCCAAACAGCATGACTCATAGGGAGACTGCAAAGGCTGCTGATGACTTTTTTCTCTCTCATGCTGGTGGCCATATTTACTTTGCAGGTGCTCCTTGACAAGAGACCATCAGGGCTGGTGATGCTGGTGTGCAGCAGTTCAGACCTGCTGGGGGATAAAAGGCCACTTCCCTAAGTCCCTTAAGCGCCTCCACTCCCCATGGAGAATATCTTGGCCCCTCCACACCTCAGCAGACCTGGAAACAGAAGAGGTAACACCTGGCCCAGCGGGGTCCCTCACACAGACTGCTGGCAAATGTACCAGTGGCTCAGTGTTTGAGTCACACTGGTTGTTCAACATTTTGACTAGCACCCATGAAGAGCAAGCTCTCTGTCACCAAAGCCTTATTGTCACCACCTGGTCTTCAGTAGAAGGCAAGGACCAACTTCGCAAAGGGTGCTGTCAGGGAGGCAGTGGCTCCTAACGTCTTTGTGTAGTTGCTCTAAATTGGAAACACATGATCCTTGACTAAATAGCCTTTAATCCACTTGCCAAACAAGAGTTCTGAGGCTTTGAGGGAATGCCTGCGCCACCCCCTCTGTCTGGAACAAAGCCTGGTTTTGTTTCTTGGTAATCCCAGACCTGTTTGCTTCAGCATTTTATCTGTTGTTTTCACCCTTCTCTGATAAACTTTCTAATTGCTTTACAGGGAAAAGAAAAAGATTTACCAGCATTTTTTTTTTGGTCTTCAGCTCCTTAGCTTTAAATATTCTTCTGATACCTGCGCACAGTACACATTGCTCATGGTGTTTAGTGTCCCCAGATACCCACAGCTGTGACAGTTCTTGCTATTCTTCTGGTGGCTTCACAGTCACACTGTGAGGTTCCCTTGGAACTACAGAATCTCTGTCCCAGAATCTCTGGCCATCCTTCCCCATTGTAGAGAGAATTCACCCTACAACATTCCCTATACTGTAAAATACCCTTTTATTGCAACTTTGGGCACAGGGAAGTGAATTTGTGTTATTGCCCTTATTGCCCTGTAGAAGTCAATGGAAATATTCATTTTTGCATAAATAAACACACAGAATAGGGCCAGCCTCCATCTTTCTGGTTTCTGGAGAGTGAAAACTATAAGGTCTGACACAGTCTCAGATCCTATTTCCAGAAGCCTATTCACCTCTGGATTGAACACTTGAAACCAAAACATTTCCATTTGCCAATGCTCATTTGAGTCCATTTTTCTAACACAGCTGACGAGATCCTGACTTTGTGCAGAAATTGGTCTTGCCATAGGCTATTGTCGCAGACTCTAGAATGATAAACTGATGGGGTTTGGTGGCCCTTCAGAGAGGATTGCTCTTTCCTGGCTGGAAACTTGACAGTTCTCACATACTGGGTATTTTTCCATCTGCCCCATCAAGCCCACCTGTCATGAGGGAGGCTTGAGGAAGCCCCTGGGAAGGTGTGTAGAGGTGAATGGAATTCAAGATAGCGTCTCTGATAGAACCAGGAAGCTGGAGGGAGAGCTGAAGGAATAGACGGGTGGGACGGTTCTCATCTCCCTTCTTTGCGAAGTAAGAAGCAAGGTTATCTTCTGGGTGTCAAGGAGGCACAGATGGATGGGAGGTTTGGGAGAAGTGATAACAATCTGGGAAGGCGCTAGAAAAGGATGGAGGGTGACTGACAGGAAACAAGTACTCAATTTGGAGACTGATGGAGAGGGGTTCCACTAATCCTAGGAACCCAGTCTGACACAGCTTCAGTCCAAGGGAGGGCCAGCTGGCCAACTGTGGCTCTCTGGATGCTGAGCAGCTCTGTGGGGCAGAGCTGGGCAGCAACTGATGGGCTGATGGACAGGCAGGGATAGTGTGGATGCAGTGGAAGATGGGTGCAGAGGAGCTCACACTCAGGCTGACATCCCATTGGAGTCCACCCTCCTTTGAATGACAAACTGCACCTCTTCCCACGGTAGCCCAAATTCCGAGAAACAGCAACTGAGAAGATAGGCATACACCTGAGGCATGGGGTAGGGGGATGTGCCTTGACCATTCTTGTCTGGCATTATAGTCTCCATGAGAAATTGTCCATAGGAAAAGTGTCCATTACAAAGATTCCATTTCAAAGCCTGGCTTGTAAAGGCCAACCTAAAATAGCTTTTAGGTTTTAGGTGGTTGAGAGAGGACAGCATATTTTCTCCATTGCCACCTGATCAATCAAATTCAACAAAACTGAGCCTCCGCTGGCAAAACAGTATTTCCTATTCCAAAGACAGCTCATCCCAAGAGATTAAAAATTAGACCAATAGTTGTCCACTAGAAAACTCCTGAACAGTCCTTATTATAATTATAGCAAGGAATAGAAAGCCTCGTTTATAGGGTGTTTTATGTTCATTCTTTGTCATCTGTTACTTCCCTGAGTCTTCACAATGGCCCTGGTAGGTAAACAGACTTATCCCACTCTTTCTATACTTGGGATGATGATGTGAGGTGCCCCATGCTCATTCTTCCTCCTTTGCCCTGCTCTCTGAGACTAAAGGCATTTCCCTCTGACAGTGTATGGAAGTCTACAATTTACTAGTTAGTCACCGGATTTCCCTCCACCACCACCACCACCCTGCCCAGTCTCGAGCCTTGCTCACTGCTGCTTAAAAGCCATAATACAATTTGTTACAATAAACGTTTCAAAGGCTCACTTGTAAAATGGACTTGGCAAAAAGGTGAAGGGCCAAGCAGTATTTTTTCTGTATCATTTGCCTCCCATGGGAGGGATGAATCTATGTTAATTAAATTAATTAAATTGCAAGACCAGCTATCTGTCAATTTGGCAAACATGAATTTCTCTGGGTTACTATAAGGGAAGTTGTGTTTCTGAAAATAAAATAATCCTGGATTGGTACTTGAAAGGAAGGAGTTGTTGTGCAATCAGAAGGCACCAAATGGGCACTCGATGAATATTTATCAAATCAATGCATCAAAACTCCTGCATGTGCCAATACATTGCACCTTTTCTCAAAGGCCTATCTGTGAACTACAGGGAAGCAATGTTTGGGGATCAAGAGGAAAGATATTTACCCAGTAGATATGACAAGATGTCACATGGTATCTCCTAAAATGTGAAATTGAAGCTACTTCTAAGAGGAAATTATAAAGTAAAAACATACATGTACCAAGATCATCCACTTATAGAAGGCAGCTGCCCCACCTCCCCTCTTCCCCAGAAGCACCAGCTGCAGACAGATCTCATGATGGAGAGGGTGTGTTTCCAGTGAAGTATGGCCTCGTGCTTGTGGCTTTTGGCACTGTCCCCAGTGTGAAAGCAAATGGCACATCACAGAGACAAAATCCAGCAGAGAATTGCCAACACTGCCCAGAGTAGAGGAGACTTGGGCTACAAGACTCAGTGGAGGGAGGGTGGGCGGCAGTGTGGGGGCGGGGGGGCGGATGCAACAAGACACTGTTGCTTGCCATTACCCGCCCTATCAAAATGATGACATCACCCTTTATCAGGCCCTGGGCTGAATCTTTAGAACAGTATGTCATTTATTTTTCATGCCAATCCTTTGAGAACTTGGATTAGAACATACTTTTGTCGGCCTGTGCACAAACCTTGCTCTGATTCTGCATTCACCCGGCTCCTCAGGCAGTGTTTTCTAAAGGAGAAGACTGTGGTCGACAGAGACCATGAGACCCAGCTGAAAGTGAATGCTGGGAGCTAGCAGATCAGAGTTCTGATTCAGATACTCTCGTTTGTGAGCTGGGGATAGTGAAAGGGTCTTCTCTTTCCTCATCATTCTCTTTCTGCAAGTGAGAAGATTTGGTGACCTCACAGGGAAAATCTCTTTGCTGCTATAGGGAAGCCCCTCCATATGTGTTCTCCCTTTCCTCATTCCCCTTATCAGTGTGATAAAGGGAACTTGGTAGGTCAACATTCATTTATGGGTTTCTTGGGAGTTTGGTACAATCCCGTGGATTCACAGACCAAAGCAAGTAGTGGATTTGTCTGTAAACTCAGATGCTGATTATTGCAGGCCAGCACTCCCCATAAAGACCCGGCTGCCGAGCAAGCCCACTTCCCAGGAGAGTTCTTTTTAACTGCACTGATATTAAATATATTGGCACAACACTGCTTGTGGCCTTGAAAGTCCATTTCAAAGGAGAGTAATAGAATATTTTTTCTCCCAGCAGTTGGAGCCTGGGAGGGCATAGCAAATGTCCTGGGGGCAGCAGTGATTAGAAGATTCTGGCTTAGAGAGAGGGTCTTGGGTCAAGTGCAGACGGTGTATTCTCCTTCCCAAGCATTTGCATCTGGTGGGACAGAACACAGAGCACAAACTTTACATCCTGTCAGGGCCAAACTCTTCTTCTTGGAGTTACTCTGTTATAGCCTATGAGCTCTGTTGAGTACTAGAGTCTGGTCCCCAAAATGAACCAAGTCTCCAGGTTATCACCAAACATCCTTGTGATAATAATTCTCACCCCTATTTGCATGGCACTTTATAGTTTCTATCACCCCTTCCACATACATGGCTGGATTCAAATCTCACTGCAAGCCTGGTGCTTGTTATCACTGGTCTCAGTTTCTGCAACAGCAGCAGTGAAGCTGTGGCTCCCATTTCCAGTGCACATGTTGCGTGTCAGGAACTGTGCTAAGCACTTTTTGGTCATTCATTCAGTCATTCAACAAGTATTTGTTAAGCCCCTACTATGTGCCCGGTTCTTTTCTGAATGTTGGGAATAAAACTATGAGCAAAAGTGTCGAAATACCTGCTGTAAGGGAGCTGAGAGTCTAGCTGAGGGGAGGCAGACAATGACAAATGAACAGGTAGGTCACTGTATCTTAGGTGGGGGAAGATCTGTGCTTTGGAGAACAAAGCAGGGGAAGTGAGGAAGAAGGTAGTGTGTGGGGGCTGACCTGTGGGTGGGATGTTGTGTAATTGCTCAGGAAAGGGTCTACCAAGAGGGTGATATTTGAGCATCTGTCTGGAGGTGTCTGCAGCCAGCAAGGATGGTGGGGGCAGTTGGGATGGAATGCGTGAGGGTGAGGGGGTCTTGGAAGGGCTGACAAGCCAGGGAAGGACTCCAGCTTGGACTCCGAGTGAGTTGAGCGACTGTTGGAGGAGACACCTGATCGCACTTGACTTTTAGCACGTTTTATTTCATTTAATTTGCAGAACAACTCCACAGAGTAGGCTATTATAATCCAAATTTTAGGTGAATAATTAGGCACAGGGAGGTTAAGTCATTTGCCCAAGATCTTATGGTAAACATTTTAGAACCAGGATTTGAGCCCAGGTTTGTCTGCCTGCGTAGCCTGCAATCCTAAGTCCTCCCTAAGTGATACTAACTTTCAGGCACAAGCAAACTAGTGCCACACATATCCAGGAAGCCATGGGCTAGTTGGCCAATTTGAAATCATTTTCGCTTGCACCGATGTCTTGTATTTGTTTATATTTCATTATTTCCACCTCTATGGGAAAAGGTATGGGAAAAATAGGTAAAATATTTTCCAATGTACCAATCTTAGATTTTTTCCTACCCCCCTTAGATTCCTACTACTTAGATTTTTCCTGACTCCAGATTGAACACACACACACACACACACACACAAAGAAATAAAATGAAAGTGTATCAGGGACCTTGATAAAAGTCACCTAATGAAGGTCATCAATTGTGAAAAGATTAGGAGATGTCTGATGCTACTTTGGGCAAGTGACAGAGCCAGTGTGATATGTCACATGGCTCTCGACTTACCCTACCCTGTAACATGGTGGAGAAGGCCCAGATAGCCAAGTGGGATGGTGTTAAATGGGACCCGGGCACACCAGAAAGCACCTATAAAAACTTCCGAAATCAGAATTAATTTTATAGTTTAAGTTATACTATTACACAACTGTGCCAATGTCAAGTTTTTGGGTTTTGAAAATGTGTTATGATTATTTAAGAGAGTATCACTAGGAGAAGCTGGGGAATGGTACACAGGAACCCGCTGTACAGTTTTTGCAACTGCTTGTGAGACCTAAATTATTTCAAGAGAAAAAGTTATTTAAGAAGTGGGAATATGGGGCCCTTGGCTGGCTCCGTCAGAAGATCATGTGACTCTTGATCTGGGGGTCTTAAGTTGGAACCCCACATTGGGTGTAGAGATTACTTAAATAAAGCTTTAAAAAAGTAAGAATAGGGCTCAAAGGCATGTAAACACAAAAAGAACAGAGCACTAAGAGAAGAAAGTAAGATGCAGAAAGAACAATGTGCAAATGCCCTGTGAACTGGGTTCCACAAAGTATGCACATACCCATGGATGTACAGACCAGCAAGGCTGAATCAGTGACAGCCACGAGTTCAATCTAGAGGAGTGGACAGACTGGGAGACAAGTGGAAGAGAGGCACATGTGTGTGTATCTAAAATAAATTTTAAAACAAAGAGGAAAATAAAGCCCATTCAGTCTATAAAGAGGAAAGTTGAAATTGGAGCAAACATTGAAAATCAATCCGGCAGGTTTGGGTAGAGCGGGCTGCAAGACATCTGGGGAGGGCTGCTCCTTTTGTTTTCCTTTCTCCCCGCTCTCTGTGAGCAGCCCTCACCTCTGCTCACAACATTCTTTCCCTAGTACTCAGGCTTCTGGGGGTGGAAGGGCAGCGAGTGAGGGGGTGGGAAAGCAGAATCACCTTCCTGCCAGCACCTGCTGAGTAGCAGATAAGCTCTTTCTAACCACAGCACAGATCTTTCTCCTGCTCTGAACACCTGCATTAACCCAGCTGCGATTCTATCCTGTGTGGCTGCTCTCTGCCAGGCTTTGTGCCAGTCAGGGGGAAGGACATCAACAGAAATAAGTTATGCTCACTGATTCACAGAGTTCTCAGCTATAAACAACAGAACCTCTTCCAGTCTATGAGCAGGAAAGGAATTTATTAAAGATAATGGGAAACTCACAGGCTTTGTGGAAGGCTAGAGATGCAGTCTTGGCTCATCCAATAAATACCCCAAACCCCTGTCCAGTGGCTCCAGAAAGACCTCACTGTCACTAGTCCCAGTCACTGCACATTGGCCTCTAGAAACCCTTGTCCTAGGAGCTACCTAGCCACCTTTGTTCCTAGGTAAGTGGTTCCCCCGCATGCTCTTTGAGGGAGTCCTGCTCGGTGGGTCTGATTGTGGAACCAAGGTAACGTGTTTGTGACAAGGATACTAGCACAGCAAGTCCTAGCCTCTACCTATCTGTAATGGGACTCAGATCCTAGGAAATTCTTCAAACTTGGTGTTTCAAAAGAAACCGAGGGGGTACAAACCATGAAAAATATGCCCTTGACTTCCAGGAACTGAGAGTTGATATGGTTTAAACATACACAGGCAAAAGCAGAAGTGTGCGGGGGCCTGTGGTCTCCTAGTGAGTGGGGAGGCAGGCCTTCGAGGAAGCAAGAGAGTACACCAAGCAGTGTCGGTGGGTGGTAAGACTGACATTCGAGTTGGTAGAGGATAGCACCGGAGAGGATCATTGTGGTCTGCTCTGAAGATCCCAGAGAGCCAACTGGTTAAGAGGCCTGTGCTCTCCTCTGTGGGTAGAGGAAAACCGAGGGTGGAATTTGAGGCACTGTAGCAAGCTGTGGAGGGGGAGCAATTAGGGACAAAATGGTGTGGTGGGTTGAATTGTGTTCAACCCAAAATTCATATGTTGAAGTCCTAAGCCATAATACCTCAGAATGTGACTCTATTGAAGATAGGGTCTTTATTTATTTTTTAAAAGATTTATTTATTTATTTGAGAGAGCAAGAGAAAGCATGTACATAGCGGGGGAAGGTTCAGAGGGAGAGAGAGAACCTCAAGCAGACTTACCACAAGCATGGAGCCCAAAGCCCCAAGCCCGAAGCCCCGTCTCAGTACCCTGAGATCATGACTTGAGCCGAAATGAAGAGTCGGAGGCTTAACAGAGCCACCCAGGCACCCCTGGGTATAGGGTCTTTAAAGAGGTGTTTGAGGGTAGAACAAGGATGAGCCCTAATCTAAGCTGACTGGTGTCCTTTTGAGGAGAGTAGGAAGCAGATGGCCAGAAAGCAAAGAGCTTGTGAAAACTCAGGGAGCAGAAGACCGTCTGCGAACCAAGGAGAGAACCTCAGAAGGAACCAATCACGCCGACACCTGGATCTCAGACTTCTGGCCTCCAGAACTGAAAAAATAAATTTCTGTTGTTTCAGCCCCCCAGTCTGGGATATTTGGTTATGGCAGCCTGAGCAAACCCATGCATATGGTAAGCCCCTCAAAAATACCAGGAGGCTCTGCTTGTTGCTGCCCCTTAAAAGCCATCCTGGGCATTGTGGGAGCAAGCAGGGTTTTTTGGAAGATCATTGGTCTACAAAGGGAAGGAAGGCTTGCTTGATGCTTGGTGCTTGAAGGCTTGCTTCTCAAGATTCAAGAAGAGTTCTAGGAAGTTCGAGCTGTGCAGGCTGGGTTTGGGACATTCCCACTCTCTCAGAATAGACTCCAAGAAGAGTGCGCTGGTGGCTGTGCTGAGCTGACCCACTGAGCTATTCTTACGCCTTCCTGAAGTCCAGCTTGGACAGGCTGCGTGACTGGCATCTGTGAGTCATGTGCCCAGCCATCTACACAGCACAGGATAAAAGCTCAGGAAAGCAGTTCTCTTCTCTGCTCTTTCAAATCAAGAGCAAATGAGGGGTGTCATGACAAAAGTAAATGTATAATTGGGGTGGAGACCTTGTTCATGAACAATGAAAGCATCTAAAAACATAGTTTCTTGTTGGTAGTCAACCTTCTGTAAACACTGAATGTGTTCTTGGTGAGTTGTCTTTCTGAGTAGTGTCTTGTGTAAGTTTGGGTGCATGGCCTGTACTTCCTGGGTGCATGGCCTGTAAAGATTCCTGCTCATCACGACGGCAGGTAAACTGATGTATCCTGCCGTGTTTCATTTCATGATACATAGTGATCATTTGCTCATGGCATTGCTCATTCTTTTACCTCTTTGGTTTATTAGGTTTTTGTTTGTTTTGTTTTATTTTGTTTTGTTTTCTTGAATTAGCATGTTCTCAACTAGCCCTGTTCTTGGGCATTTGTGTTGGTTGTTTGGTTCATTTTACATTTTCCCACTGCAGTGGGTGTCATTGAGGATACCATACCCCTTCACTATACCGTCCTTCTTAGAATCAAGTCCTCGAGGTGAAAAGGTGAAGTCAAATGTTGTAAACAGTTTTAAAAGGTTGGAGATGCACTATCGCATCCCTCTCTAATTGCTCTAACATACACCATCCTTGTGCATTTCACTTCCCATACATACCTCTATTTCCCTCTGGGTATTAGAACTTAGATAATTATTCTTGTTATTTCATTATGGTTCTGTTTTATCAATGTACTTAACCTTTTTTGTGTTATCGGTAAGTTGAACTTTTTCATGTGTTCACTCATCATTTCTATTTGGGTCCATGCATGTGCATGAAATGCCCCTTTATTTCCTTTGTCATTTTTCTACTAGGATGTTTTTCTTTTTCTCACTGATATTTAGAAATAAAGTCTTCATATAATGAAATTGTTCTCCAAATTTGGTCATTGCTTTTTAATTTTGTTAACAGACTCACGACTTTCACATATTCAAACTTATTTCTTTTATTTTTCTTTTCTACTCAGAATAAGACAAATATTTACCTGTATTTTCTGTGATGAATTCATGATCTTACTGTAAAAATTTAGCCTTTGGATCCTTTTAGAATTTATTTCATTGTGGGAACTAAAGTAGAAGGTTAGTTTTGTTTCTTCCCAAACAGTCTACCACTTGTTGTAATACCATTTATTGAATGATCAATCTGTACAGATTTCTAAGACTAGATTTATTTTATGTAATCTTTTATATATACTTATATTTTCTGGGTTTTCTATTTCTGTTCCTGTGTCTTTCTATCCTTATATCAGTAGCACACTACTTCAAGAAGTATTCATAATTAATTTTAGACATCTTACAGAATAAGCATCCTCAGCCCATCTTCCTTTTCAAAAGGTTCCTGTAAATTCTTACATTAAAGTCTGTTTGTCTAGCTTGCTCATCTCAAAATGTTGACAAAAGCAATTTGATGCTTTTCTTTGTCCTACAGATCCAGTATCAGCCTAGATGAACTGATATATACATGCAACCCTCAAGATGCCTTAATCATCTGGAAGTGAGGTTCTTTGCCTCATGGTCCAGGAACTTGGACTAACCCAGTTACCCCATCAAGGCTCCTATTGTGTTTTCTTTGTCTCTGTATCTTTATCAGTGTTTTATCATCTTCCTGAAAGTTCCTTTACTGCCTTCTTTCTTTTTTTAAAGATTTTATTTATTTATTTGTGATAGGGCGAGTGAGAGAGAGTATGAGCAGGGGGGCAGGGGAGAGGGAGAAGCAGAGTCCCTGCTGAGCAGGGAGTCCAAAGCAGAACTTGATCCCATGACCCTGGGATCATGACTCAAGTGGAAGGCAGACGCTCAACTGACTGACCAACCCAGGTGCACCACTGCCTCATTTCTATCCTTTAAATTATACGTACTGTGAAAAAGCAGCTAAAAATCACCTATCCACAAGGTTTCTAGAATATCCTCTGTAATAAAATAGCACACTCTCATTGCTCTGTGACTTGGGACTCACATTTAGCTCTTTTCCCAGTTCATTTCAAATATTATGTGTAGGTCTTGTTCGTTTGCTAGATTACCTAAGGGAAGAAGGTCTACCTTTAATCCATCTGCCTCAGTCCATCAGGGATCCTGGTACAGGATTTTCACTCAGTGATTACCATCTGAATTCATTCTCAGCCTTGCTTACCATTACATAATGTTCTGGGCAGCCTCTGGGTTTTGGCCTCGTTTGTGATTTTATGCAGTGCTCAGTGCTCTACCTAATAAGAATGCTCCATGTGATTTATCTAATGATAGGTCCTGCTTCTCAGTTTGTTATATTATTGCATCCTGATAGATGTAACTTGTTGGCAGATGAAGGCCTTTGCATCTGCATGAGAAGGAGGGTTAGGGCAGATATAGGAATGGAGTAAAATGAGGAACTTGGATATTCCATTATATAAGACATTATTTCTCAACCCTTGCTGTTTAAGAATTACGTGGAGAAAAAAAAAAAAAAAAAAGAATTTTGTGGAGGGTTTTTGAAACTTAGCAATGCCTAGGCCCCATCCCAGACCAGGTAAATCAGAATCTCTGGGGTAGGAGCTGCATGCACATTTAATAGCTTCGTGATCAACTCCTACATGCAGCCAGGGTTGAAAACCATCCATGAGTCCAAAGCAGTACTTCTCAAACTTTAGTGTGTATGCAGACCTGGGAATCTTGTTAAAATACAGGTTCTTATTCTGTGGGGGCCTGGAGTGGAAGTGATGTCCCAGATGGCCTCAAGGGGGTGCTGATGCTCCTACTTTTTCTAGCACACTTGGATCACTAAGGATCTAATCTCACCCTTGGTTGAATATTTGAACCACTTGGGGAGTTTTCTGAAAATATGACAGGCTGGACCCTATGCTCAGAGATTCCAATTTCACTGTTCTGGGGTGAGACCTAGGTGTAAATTTGAAAATACTCAAAATGTTTTACATGTGCATTTGGGGTTCAGAACCAAAGCAAAGTCAAGAAATGAAGCATTTCTCCAGTGATAATCCAACAGAAAAAAACAAAAAGCAAACAAACAAACAAACAAAAAACAGAACAAAAAACTTGGCCCCAGGCACCCATCAGCTCCTAACAGCTATCTGATTAAAGAGGAAGGCCTTATTTTTTCTTGAAATGTCTGTTCTGAAATAAAACTTGGAAGGATTTAAGCTTGTTTTAAGAAAGTATGATCAGGGATGCCTGGGTGGCTCAGTTGGTTGAGCGGCTGCCTTCAGCTCAGGTCATGATCCCAGCGTCCTGGGATCGAGTCCTGCATCGGGCTCCTTGCTCGGTGGGGAGCCTGCTTCTCCCTCTGCCTCTGCCTGCCTCTCTGTCTGCCTGTGCTCACTCGCTCGCTCTCCCTCTATGCCTGACAAATAAATAAATAATATCTTTAAAAAAAAAAAAAAAGTATGATCAGTGGTATGAACTGGACATTACCTGAATTTAGCTGTGGGTGAACTCGGAAGCATTTTCTTAGACACCTTTTATATTGATGAGATGGCTCTTCTCTGAGAGAGAAGGAGATGGTAAGGGCTGTCCTATGTTGCATGACTTGGGGACTCCACTGACCTTGTCACAATGCCGCATGTATTGTTTTAGAATGCAAGGATTTCGGTGGAGTGGAATACTAAGGTTTGTGAGGAGTGTTTTTGTGGCCGAGATGGAATTAACTGTTGCTACAAGGAAGTCTCAAGCTAGTAGGATTAGTAGGGGGTTTCAGCTCTGTTGGGCTGCTCTCTGAGGAGTAGCTACTCCCTTCTTTAAAATTCCCATCCTGAAGGGGGTTTAATTTTTCAATGGTATTTCTTTCTTTTTTTAAATTTGTGGTAAAATATATAAAACATAAAATTTACCATTTTAACCATTTTTAGATGTAAAATTCGGTGGCATTAAGTACATTCACATTGCTATTTAACCATCTCCAGAACTTTTTCATCTTCCCAAACTGAAACCCTGTACTCATTAAACAACTGTCTGTTCCCTCCTCATCCAGTCTCTAGCGACCGCCACTCTACTCTGTCTTTATGAATTTGACAACCTTAGGTACCTCATATAGGTGCTATCTTACAGTATTTGTCCTTTTGTGACTGGCTCATTTCAAGGTCATGTCCTCAAGAATCATGTGTTAGAGCATGCCTCAGAATTTCCTTCCTTTTTGAGGCTGAATACTGTTCCATACATTTGGGTTGCTTCTACCCCAGGCTGACTTCCTTTATGTAGATTTTGAAACTTGATAAATATTTTATTATTAAATGCCTATATCCATATGGGTTGTGCTCAGGATAGGAAATCATACCCAATCATCTTAAGGTATTCTAGAAGCTAGCCAGTGTCACTTCAGCTTTGGCTTGTGGCCATTTGCAAGAACAGAAGCGGTGGTGAGCACAGTGGAAGGATTGGATGTGAAGGTACAGAGGATGTCTGTAGTGTGCTTTACACTCTAAACTCTGGTTGCTTCACTGCTCAGTTTAATTCAAGTCAGCACAAAAGTTGTGTAGATGTTTTCTGCTGGATTACTGTGGACACCAAAGGTCTAGTGCTTGGGGTGATAAAACGGAGTGTACTCAAATGGTGGCCCTAATTGCTCTGTTTCCTCAGTGGCTATGTCCATAAGAGCGACTTTCCACCCCCCTCCCCCACCCAAGTCCATGTGTCATCTTCATGACAGTCTTGGCCTACAGCGTTTTGCAGGAACAGGAGCTGCTCTGATGACAGAAGCATTGGCACAAATAGCATTTCCCAAACTTGCTCGATCACAGACAGAGCTGGGAGATTTGATGAAATACAAATTTCTGGGGCACATCCCAAAGCCTACTGAATCAGAATCTTTGGGGCAAAGAAATGGAATTTTAACAAATGCCTCAGAGAGACTTATGGCACTACCAGTGAGTAGAGGGATGGAGCACTTAAACACCTGAGTGCTACAGATTTTAAGTGTCGGGAATATTCCAAAAATATGTATTGGATGTGCCCCCATGCTAAGTGCTTAACGGGACAAGAAGGATAATGGATTGGGAGGCTGGCTGGCTGGCTGGTGGAAACAGGTTTCCAGGTATTGCCTTGGTGGGGCCACCACCTATTCCAGTTGAAACTTGGTTTTGTGGTTCCAGAAATCTGACATTGTCTTTGTATAAAGTGTCAGTGTGGCTCTGGGGTGCGATTTTTTGGACCAAATTAAGGGCTTGTGAAATGTTCCTCTCTGATCTAAGAGTGCATCTCCAAAGAGGCCAATGCATCCATGTCCCCTGGATTTGTCACTCCCCCACCCTGGTCAGTGCCACATCATCACAGCTATGTCAACATAACCCTCCTTCAGGGTTCCCGTGGATCTAGTATAGAAAAGAGTGAAGTGAGAAGAGCCCCGATGCTCGAGTCACAGTAACTGGGTCTGATTCTCCATTCTCTTTTATACCAGTTGTGTGACCCTGATAAATTTCTTAAGCTCTCTGAGTTTTGGTTTACTCACTATAAAATAAGGATAATCAGGTGAATATAAAAACTAAATGAGATTTTAAATATAAATTAATTAACTCAAATATGTAATGCCTTCTCTCTGCTAGTTTGGAACCCGAGTCAGTAACTGACATTTAGTCTGGGCTCACGGTGCCCCTCCCCCTTTCCTGCCACATTGCCTGTCCATCCCATTTAGCACACTGCTCCACACAGAGGAAATACGTGCACTTCTCCCTACTGTTCAGAGCCAACTCCTTTGCCCTGTAATTGTTTCACAGCCTACTGGGTTTTTCTCATAAACATTAAAAAAAAATTTATTTTATTTTTTGCCATAGCAAAATAGAGGGTTTGATTACATTTTGTCTGGGAGAATTTTTTGACTTGTTACATTTTCTGTCCGGATCTCAAGCTGCCCAGTGGTAGTCCAGCCTGAGGTTGGAGGCCCAGGCTCAGACTGCCCTGGTTTCCACACTGCCCAGGACACCCACCCCAGGAGCCCTGGGAAATCTTTTTTCATTTCTCATTATGGTTTCTACTCTTTGGGGAGAGTATTGAAATGTCCTCTTTTGTTAAAATAAATCAAGGGCCACATTTTGGAAGGAAACATTATCACAAAGGACCCTGGAGATAGCTGTTTCTATGTATACTTCAGGGAAGGGCAATTTAAATCTGGGGTTTATGGGTGTTTCTGGAGGGCGATGAGCCCTAAAATGGTTTGCACCCTTGAATGTGTGGGTGGACTTTTCCAGGGAGATGATCCTCATGTAACAGCACTCCAACCTGTCTTGAGGGTGACTTGCTTCAAGCTTAGGCACTCCTTGCTTGCTGACCTAAGCCCCTTGGTTGTAGCAGAACTAACCTACCTTCCTTGAGATTTTGCAGACCATTGACTGGCCTTGAGGAATGAAGGACCAGACTTTCCCAGGAGATAAGTCCTGACTACATTTGAAAACAGCTGCCACTGATGGCAGTAAGTCTGTTCAGCATCATATTAATGTATGACAAACCAACTGAGCCCTGGCTTCTCCTCTCATTGTTTCCCTGTTTTCCTGTTTACTACTCTCTGGCTTCACGTGGATGGGGAAGATGGTCTTTAGGACGTTAGTCCACCATCTTCCCCGGTGGCCAGCTTCTTGAATAAAGCAACCTTTCCTTTCCCACCATCACTTGTTTCTTGAGTATTTCGGAACAGTTAAACCTGAGTTCGGAGTTGGTTCTCTGTCTGATAACATCTAGTTTTCATCAGTTTCTTTCTGAGCTTCATGCACCTGGAGTGATTTTTTTAATTAAAAAAAAATAATTTGAGAGAATGAGCACACACATGCAAGATAGAGGAGGAGCAGGGGGGAGGGCAGGGGCTGAGTAGGGGAAGGAAGGGAAGGAGAGGAAGAAACAGATTTCCTGCTGAGCAGAGAGCCCTGTGAGACAACGTGGGGGCTTGGTCCCAAGATCCTGGGATCATGAGCCAAAGGCAGAGCCACTTAGGTGCCCCCCACCTGGTGATTCTTTGTTCCTCTTGGCTGATCTAGCTCCTGTCCTAACTGGCCTCCATGCCAGGAAGAGTTCCCTTCACATATTCAAGCAGCAGTACCGCTGGCAAATCCTGAGTAGGGAGGGCAAGAAGAGTCAGGCTGGAACAAGCTGACAGGCCCCACAGGAGCCCAGATCTGCTTCTGGGCCTGTCAGAACTTACTGCTGCCTTTCTGTGGATGCAGGGCAGGGTGGAATTTTGGAGTGATGCCAGGGATGGTCTATATGTTGATAGTTCAAGTTCTGTATGTTCAGGTCCAGGTTCCTGAAGGTGGCACTTCAGTGTTTCCAGCCAAAGAGTGATCTTAAGATGGTGAGGGTCAGGGCTCCAGGGTGGCTCAGTGGGTTAAAGCCTCTGCCTTTGGCTCAGGTCATGATCCCAGGGTCCTGGGATCGAGCCCTGCATCGGGCTCTCTCCTCTGCAGGGAGCCTGCTTCCTCCTCTCTCTCTCTCTCTCTGCCTGCCTCTGCCTCTCTGCCTACTTGTGATCTCTGTCTGTCAAATAAATAAATAAAAATAAATTCTTTAAAAAAAAAAAAAAAGGATGGTGAGAGTCACCCCAGACAGCTGGAGTGTAGGCTGCTTCCATCACAGAGCCAGTCCTGGGGAGGCCAGGCATTCTATGCCTTCTAACAGGCCTCGCTCTCATCTCAATGACAGCCCTGCTACACCTGTGTGCTAATGACAAAAACCAAGTGCCAGAAAATCTTCAGGAGGAGACCTGCAGCCATAAGGTGGCAGAACAGAATCACCCAGAAAGGACTTGTATTGTCAGTTGAATAGGTAATGTAATGTGCTTGTTATGGGCCCAGGGCTCCCAGCCTGAGAGGGCCCAGGCTTTCCCAGGCCAGGCCTCGTTCCTCTTTGGTCTCTAACAATCCATGATTGTGTAACCCTACCTACCAATAAAAAAGTTTTTGAACAAACACTTAAATCTGTGTATGCTTTTAGTTTATAAATTATTATGCATCAGTTTATAAATGTGTATGTGTTATAAATCATGCAAACACTGAAAGGAGACAAAAATAAATACGAATAAAAGTTATAATGGTTTTATAATGTATACTGCAGTAGATCATTGTATGTCTCCTACTTAGGGAACCACTGCTGCTTCTGTCATTTCTAATGTCTGCAGTCTTCTGCCCTGGTGTCCAGCTATCTGGAGAACAATCCAAAAAAAGCATGTGTCTTCAAGATGAAATCAGATCCCTCATTTTCTTTGAGGTTTCCATGTTTATTCTTCCTTCCTTTTCTTCAGAAAGCATCCTCCATACTGTGTCCCACATATACCCTTGTGTTTGCTTGAGGTTAGGACAGGGTTTTTGTTGTTGTTGTTGTTGTTGGTTTGGTTTTGTTTTCCTAAGTAAGCTCTAGACACAATGTGGGGCTTGATCTCATGACCCCAAGAGCAGGAGTCCCATATTCTATCAACTGAGCCTGCTAGACACCCTAAAGTTAGGGCAGTTTAGATCTGATGGCCTGGGAGAAGCACCTCCAAGACCACACACATCCTGATGGGGTATTAAAAAGCCAGGGATTCTGCCTTGTAGATGGAAATGGCTTGGGTGCAGGGCTCTAGTATAGTTTGCTGCATACAGACCATCCCAAAATGTCGGAACTTACGGAACTTAACGTTTTGTGACAGTGACAGTGTTAATCACCTCTGGCTGTTTCTGTGTTAGAGAATATTTGTTCACTCAACAGCTTTTTACTGAGTGCTTGGGCTAGATAGTGATCAGAGCCTGGGGCTAAGCAATGCACCAGAGAAACAATGTCTCTGCTGTCCTGGGGTTTAGAGTCCAATGTGTATGTGACAGATCACAAACAAGCAAACAGTCCTCTTTTGAACAATCTGCAGGCAATCGGTGAAGAGTTATATTTTTCCTCTGCCCCTGAACCCAACCTGTTTAAACATGCTATGTAGACTAGTTGAGCAATCTAGGCAGGCCCTATAGTGTTTTGATCCTAAGATTAAAAAGTGCTTTGGTTACTTTTAGTCACACAAAAGTATCAGTTCAGAGTCTGTATCTGAACTGGAGAGGGGGATGAGAAAATTAAGGGTCAGGTACGTCTTGGCTTCTTCTGCCAGTGGCAGTGTTTAGGATGATTTTCTTCCTTTTGAGGCTTTTGTAGACTTCTCCAACATGCCTTGCTGTTCCTTCTTCTCAGCACCCCTTCCACTACATGCTCTGATTGCCTTTTAGCATCTGTATTTAAACCCATGCTTCCCATTGCCTTCTGCAGAGATTGCTTTGCCCCTTGCCACTCTTGGGTGGGTCCTACTTAGATGGTCTTTCACCTTGCTGGGAAACATGGAGAGCAGATAGCTGAGTACTGGGGACCTCTGTCAAAGTTGAGACAGAAAGATTCCTGTATGAATATCTGGTCACAAATAAACAAAAAAGTGCTGATGTGGGTAATGTCACACTGTGAAAATTTTGAGAAAAGGTACAGAGTGGTGAAATGTGGAGAATGGTACAATGTGGTGCAAATGAACATATGCTTTGGAGTCAGATGATGAGGCTTGGAATCTGGACTCTGAAATTTGTTTACTAAAATTAAAAGAAGAAAGTTGTAGCCCGAATATACAGGATGTAAATTTTGCCACTTTAATCATTTTTAAAGTTTACAGTTGAGTGGAATTACATCCACATTGTTGTGCAACCATCACTACGTCCATCTCCAGAACTCTCCATTATCGCAAACTGAAAGTTTATACTCATTTTACAATAATTCCTCTCTCCCAACCTGTGGCAACCACCAACGTGTTTCCTGTCTCTATAAATCTGACTTGCTCTAGGTACCCTCTGTAAGTGGAATCATACATGATTTGTCATTTTTGAGTCTTCTGACATTTATTTTTGCAAGCATAGGTTAAAGCTAAAATCTATCTTATGAGGACATTTCTTGTGAGAGAATCACTTAGGATAATCCTTGGCACAGAGTGTGCCTGCAACACTTTTTTGCTTCACTTCATCTGATTTATTTAGAAACGGTGGAAAAGGACACGGATATCGGACGCCTGAAAGAGTGCGCGCCTGCGCTCTGTGCTCTCTAGAGGGCGGACAAGGGCTTTGCGCTGACCCGAGCGAATATCTCGCGAGACTGTCAGACGTGTGGCGTGAGGCGTGGGAGGAAGGTTGTGCTCTCGCGAGAACTCTTCCTTTCGGCTCCTTACTTGATCCGGCCGGTCTCTCTCCCACGAAGCTTCCACTCCGATCGCCAGGGGCGGCCACTTGGAGCTGGTAAGAACCGCAGGTCGAGGGCTGGTCCGGGGTGCCATGACCGCTTGTTCGCCGGGCATGGGCCTGCGCTTCCCGGCGGGTCTTTACCTCAACTCGTCCGCCCCTCGGAGTAGGGTGGACTGTTGGCTGCTCTGAGCCTGTCCCTCCCCAGCGCTTGACACGAGCTCTGCCAGGGGATCACCACCTTCTGCCCGCCCGCCTTCTCCCGGCCCCGGGAGTGACAGCAGCAAGGTTTAGCGTGCCCTCGCCAGGGCCTCATGGATGCGAAGAGGTCCCCGTTTTCCAGAACGGGCGCAGAGCATATCCATTCCCAAACTGTTGGGTGAAAACGCGAGGAAGATGATGTTTTTTCGGCCGTCTGTGTGCCAACACAGCGTTACCTACCCTCTCATGTAATACTCCCCACAATCCGAGAGGTAGCTTGATTCTCTCCTTTTTTACAGAGAAGAGCACGTTTGCTCATTCCTTGATTCATCCCACCAGCGATCATTTATTCATTGCCTACGTGTTCAGCCTTTGTTGAGGCCACAGCAATGGGGGGGGGGGGGCACAACGCTTATTTTCGTTAAAGTAAATTCCTGTGGCGGGTAACAGTAATATAAAACAGTCTTAGTGCCATGTGATGTAAGATGGGATGATGCGATCCAGAATGACAGCGGTCAAAGCTGTCTGTCAGATGGAAAAAGCAGCTTTTTCACAATACCTTTTTCCGGTGTTTTCTAATCAGGATAAGGTTCACCATCGCATAACAGTATTTTGGATAGGTTTATCTTTCCACCGCCAGCTTGGTGATCTGGAAATGTGGTTGTAAGGACTCTCGAGTTTTTTCCTGGGGTGAGGATGAGACAGGTAATCATGGTTGCCTCATTTTTGTACTGGGGTCCTAGCGTGACATTTCTGAACTTTAAAGACTGTCAGACCCTCTAAGGAAGACTTACGCAAATGCTACCGTGGTGGGGCTGGGGGTGCATGTGCCTTGCGGCTTACGGAAATTACTTGGTTTGCTCTTTGGAATGTTTGCTAGCTTGCCTCTTTGTTAAGAGAAGTGAGATAATATATTTAAGTTCTAGCCCAGTAATATTCCTCACATTTTATTTTTCCTTCCCCCTCTTCTACGGGACTTTTGTCCTTGGGTGGGCAGGGAAAATCCTAGGGGTTTAAAGTTTTGTGATATTTTGTGTCTAAATAAACCTCTACAATTACATTACTACTGTTGGACAGGTAGGTATTTAAAAAGTGGAAAAGCACAGTGAGCTGTGTAAGGGAAGGAAAATGTGATTCTCAGAGGGGGAGGAGATATCCTATCTAGAATTACATAGGACACGCCTAGCCACCCGATTTAAATCAGCTTAGCTGTGCCAGAATTTCAGGAACCTGTGGAGGGGCTTCAGAAAACTGCAGGATATTCTGATACATCCCTACCCCCATCTAAAAATCTCTTGGCTCATGTTTTATAATACTTTCCTTCTGAGAGTAATGGTTAGCATACTGGAAAAAATTCAGAAACAGTCATCATTGCTGCTGGTGTATTTTTAACTCTCAGTGTCTTATTTCAAAGAATTAGTATGTTCTGCTGAATTTTTGGTGAATCAGTGGCACAAATTCTCCTCTAGGTAGGAAGTTCACCATTGTGCTCAGGGACTGTCATAAGTATATGTCAGTGTAGTCACTCAGTAAATATTTGTTGAGTAAATACATAAACTCTTAGTATTGAAGTGATCCCTTTAACATATATTGTGTGGCTAAAGACTTTAGACTCAGACCTGAGATTAAATCTTAGTTCCTCTACCTGGAAGCTTGTGATTATAGGTGATACATATTTAACTTCATCAAGCCTTACGATCTTTATTTTTATTTTCTTTTTAAAGATTTTATTTATTTATCTGACAGAGAGACAGATAACACGTAGGCAAAGAGGCAGGCAGAGAGGCAGACAGAGAGAGAGGAGGAAGCAGGTTCCCCTCGGAGCAGAGAGCCCCATGCTGTGCTTGATCCCAGGACCTTAGAATCATGACCTGAGCGGAAGACAGAGGCTTTAACCCACTGAGCCACCCAGGTGCCCCTAGACTCTTTATTTTTAATGAATTGTGGTGATAATATGTACTTTAAATGTTTGTGGGGACTAAATGGAAAGTTTAAAAAAAGAAACCCTTGGCACATAGATGTATTAAATACTTACTGAATTCATTCAGAAAATATTTATTGAATACCTACTATATAACAGTGTACAAAAAGACAAAGTTCCTTCCTGGGTAGAACTTACCTTCCTAATGTGTTTTCTGAAGTGGGGTCAGAAAATAAATGGTTTCTACATGTCAGATTATCATAAATACTGTAGAATATATTAAGGGGGAGTGTATGGAAGAAAGATTTATTTTGTATAGGATAGTGAGGAATGGCTTCACTGCAAAGACAGCCTAAGTAAGTAGTAGTCAGACACCCTAAGGAAGTGAAGGAGTGGGCATATGGATATCTGGAGGAAAGTGCAAGGGCCCTGAGGCAGAAGTATCCTTGGTATGCTGGAGGAGCAGCAAGGAGGCATTTGTGGCTGGACTGAGTAAGCAAAGAGGTGAGGAGAGAGGAGTAGGGAGCAGTCATGAGGTTTCTGTAGGGATACTGGAGAGATACAATGGTGACTTATTAAGTTGATGAGCTACATAATAAAATGTGTTATTATCATTCTACCATCATTTAACTCTCACCAGAAGTAATAAAAATAGCTACCTATTATACTAATATAGGTATCCTCTGGTTTTTTAAAGCTTGCATTATGCCACTTTGCTTTATGAAAGACCTGCATTTGTGTCTGTTTTCGATAAGTGAAAGAAATCCAAAGAGGATTTTGCGTTTTATAAAAAAGGGCAAAAACCCAAAAATGATGTTCAGCATTTGTTTTGTTGAGGCAGTATGCAGTATGCGCCCCAGCAGCTAGAGTGGCACTGCCAAGCTCCTTCCCTGGGAGTTACACTCAGCATCTCAACATCAGGCCACCACAGCTTTGAACTGTGTCTCTGAGGACCAGTGCTTTATCTCAATTAATTTTGTGCATCTGACTTTTTCAGTAGCCGGAGCCTCAGACAATAAAGATTTATCACTGTGCATGATACACAATAGAACGTGCTCCTGGTTCAGAGAGCACTTTTTTAGGCATTGCTGAAACCAGTGAATTTAGTACTTTTGTTTGCATACCAGGTAGGTTGCAAGTCTAAAGTGATTATAATCAGGTATGTATGTATGGATTGTATGTATTGGATTAAGTTCAGTTTGATGGAGGCACTATAGATGTCCATGGCATTTTTGTTACTATTCCTGCTACTTTCTTAAAGCTTTTATCTACAACTTAGATTTTGGCTTTGTTTTCATTATGGATATGTCTGAATGCTTTGTTTCAGCATAGAACACACGAACAAGGTGAGTGGCCTAGGTGATATGGGGGCCAAGATGAGCACTTTTACTTGAGTAGCTTTAGATAGTGTCTCTAAATAGTGTGCTTGTCAGAGGAGCTGCTGCTGTATAGTTCTTCTCACCTTGTCTTTGCTTGTTAAATTTTAATATTTGCTATAATTTATAAAAATCACATCAAGTCTACAATACCTCAGAGCCTGACATGGTAATCATCCTCTTTGAATTAGGTAGATTCACTGGCAAGAGAATAAAATAGTTATTTTTTTAAAACAGTGTTTCAACGTTTTTTTTTAATTAAGATTTTATTTATTTGGGGGCATCTGGGTGGCTTAGTGGGTTAAGCCGCTGCCTTCAGCTCAGGTCACCATCTCAGGGTTCTGGGATCGAGCCCCACAGGAGGCTCTCTGCTCAGCAGGGAGCCTGCTCTTCACCCCCACCCCCCGCCTGCCTCTCTGCCTGCTTGTGATCTCCGTCTGTCAAATAAATAAATCTTTAAGAAAAAAGGATTTTATTTATTTGACAGAGAGAGAGAGTGCGCGCATGAGTGTGCACCTATGAGGGAGAAGCAGGCTTCCTGCTGAGCAGACCTCTATGTGCAGCTCTATCCCAGGAGCCTGAAATAATGACCTGAGCCTAAGGCAGATGCTTAACCTACTGAGCCATCCAGGCATCCCTAAAATAGTTATTTTGAAGCCGTTCTTTTTGATTCTGATGTGAATGATTCATTCTAATTCTCTTAGCCATTCTTATCCCAAGTCATCATCCCTGATTTTTGCCTGGCTTGATTATTCACTGGAATCAAGATGTTATTCTCTGGTGGTAGAAGTATGTCTGGGGACACTTGAGACGTACTATTCCTCTTACCCAGTGCCTAGAGTACTCTACAGATGTGACAGTTTGGTTCAATGAAGGAGTGAACTGACCATATAGGTTAAAAGGTTTTTGATTGCCAGTTTAGTTGCAGATAAGAAATTAAGTCTTTTAATACAAGTACTGATTTCATAAGAACATAATCTTAGGTGTATTTTGAATTTAATTTTGACATTATTGCTAGTCCCCTGGGCTTGAAAGAAAAAAATTATTACTTGTTCACTTCCTGTTGGAAAAAACCACAAGATATTTATCATACAATTAGGGATAAAATGGTATTATTGCTGTGATGGTAGATGTTTTCCTATCCTTGATTGTATTATGGGCAGAAGTTTCAAGTTGAAAATAGGGCCCCAGTTCTGAAAGCCAACCAAACTGTTGTGGTGTCAGCTAGAATTTCTGTGGTACTGCAAAAATCTTAGGAAAAAAAAATCCTGAGTTGGCTCAAGTACTTAACTGTGCTGAAGTACAGTTAATATTTCCCCCTTTAACTCACAGACTTCCTGATGTTTGTGAGTCTCTATAGCTGAACTTTGGCAGGTCTGGACTGAGGAAAGATGCTTTATCTCAGTGCCTGTTCTGGGATCATGGTGTCAGTGGCAATACCCTTGCTAGTTTTGTCTTGTTTCAGAGAAAACTAAAAGTAGCATTACACTAGAAACATTTCCACTTCTGAAAAACCTTCCTGAATTAATGTAGGCCTTAAGTGTGACATCAAGTTAGTTATCTATGTTTAATGAAGAACTATACTTAATCTGGCTAGTCTGAACTTGAACATTTGCTTATCATTTATTCATCTATCCATTTATCAAACATAAGTTAAGTCTTTGTTAAATTTAGGGTCATAGCACTGTACAACTTCAGGGACACCATTCTCTTTATGTCAGTGCAATAGAGCATGTAAAGTGAAGAGGGTTGGTAATGCCAAGACACCCTTATCAGGCTATCTGTTCAGCATTAGGGTGTACAAAGCCAAATAAAACATGATACCTTCTCCTGGAGGTCTCAAGCTAAGGAGGCAGACATGTAACATGTAATTAGAGTAACATGTTATAGGTGTCATGCTGGAAACCTGTCCTGATTAGAGTGGGTCCAGAGGAAGGAGCATATAACTCTGTTGGCCCAAACTAGTGAGGAGTGGGGTTGCTGGGTCAGGAAAGGCGTCAAAGTGGTGGGACTTGAGCATAGTTAGAAAAGCATACAGGTAGGGAGAAGGGAACTGATATTGCTGGTGGAGAGCACTGGGAGAGCCAAGCTGGACAAGGTGAACCAGCCTGGATGATTGTGGATAGAATAGCTGTGTAGCAGGTCACAGTGTGGGGCTGCCCTGAGGAGATAGCAGAAGAATCATGTTGGAGCAAAAAAATAGAGAACTTTATTAACTTTGTAAGAAATTTGGACTTTATGGGAGCCTGGGTGGCTCAGTGGGTTAAGCCTCTGCCTTTGGCTCAGGTCATGATCCCAGGGTTCTGGGATCGAGCCCCGCATCGGGCTCTCTGCTCAGTGGGGAGCTTGCTTCCTCCTCTCTCTCTCTCTCTCTCTCTGCCTGCCTCTCTGCCTACTTGTGATCTCTCTCTGTCAAATAAATAAATAAAATCTTAAAAAAAATTTGGACTTTATCCTATAGGCAAGTAGGGAGTCATTGGAGAGTTATAGTTTATGTTATCTCTAAATGAGATGATCTGCTAGGAGTGGATGGTTCTCTTGTTCTGAGACAGCATAGAAATCTTGAAGCAGAAGAGAGGTAAAATAGAAACATTTTATAAGGATGTAAGGGCAAATAATGAAGTTTAAGGGCCTTCAAAGTAGTTTGAATGCAGAATTCTAGATTTCTTTTTTTTAAGATTTTTTTATTTATTCTGGGCGCCTGGGTGGCTCAGTGGGTTAAAGCCTCTGTCTTCAGCTCAGGTCATGATCCCAGGGTCCTGGGATCAAGCCCCACATTGGGCTTTCTGCTTAGCAGGGGGCCTGCTTCCTCCTCTCACTCTCTCTCTCTGTCTGCCTCTCTGCCTACTTGTGATCTCCGTCAAATAAAAAAATAAAATCTTTTAAAAAAAGATTTTTTTATTTATTCACTTGAGAAAGAAGCAAGAGCATGAGCTGGGAGGAGGAGCAGAGGAAGAAGCACACTCCCCACTGAGCAGGGAGCACTACCGAGGCTTGATCCTAGGACCCTGTGATCATGTCCTGAGCTGAGAGCAGACATGTAACCACTGAGAAACCCAGGCACCCCTGGAATTCTTCTGGATTTTTATGATTTTTTCCTCCACAGTCTTTATGTTTATATAAAATTGAATAAATCACATCATTTAATAACAACTAAAGCTGGCATAAGCTGACAGAACAAACACTAACTCTCAGTTACTGTAACTCAGGAATTCAAGTGAGGAAGAGCTGGTGCATTTAGTGTGTGGAGGCGCTGGTCAGGATCTTTTAGAGAGGGTGTAGAGGCTACCGGTTATGTAGGTGATAGCACAGTTTCTACTGTATTTACACTGTATTTTATAGGGGCATCTAAAAGATGAAAGTTCTTGACATCAGTTATATTTTAATTGAGAATTCCTCCCTTCTAGCCATTTGACTTCAAGTACAAAAGGCCAGAAAATTTAAACTTTAATCATTTAGAAGTATGTCTAATTTTTCATCTTTACAAAATGTGTTATCCAATGAAGAAGAAATTGTTTTCTCCTTATTTCTGGTAATTAATATCTGAAACGGGATCCCAGAAACTTTGTGCATCATAGATAAAACAGAGCCTCCACAAAGTCTGTTCATCTGAAATCTGAGGGTTTCCTAATTGAAGGTGATGGCCATTAGTGTTTCCTTTGTCTTTTTTCATATGGTTTTGCTTTACTCTTACTATTTACAAAAATAAAACTATTTTTGTGTATGCACATGAAACCATAAGCATAGACAAGAGCAAATTTTTTACATTAATAAAATGGATTGAAAGGGAATGACTAGTGCTGTCTAGATTTTGTCTTCTGGCCTGATTGGATATACAGGCTGTAAGGGTTGTTTTTGGAGAAAAGGACACCAAATTAGTCGTACTATGAGCATGATAATCAAACAGGAATACTGTATGCCAGGTACTGTCGTAAACATTTTACATATAATTCATGTAATTCTCATTGAGTTGGCGACAGTAATAATGGACACCTGGAACAAAAGGCGAGGGCTGAACTCCAGCTGTGCTGACAGTGGTTATCTCGGAGGCATAAACTACTGGGCAGGGACATGCCAAGAATAACTCGGTAAGCCTTCAGAAGACCCACGGTTGTTATTTCTCTGTAGTGAAGAGCAGCAAAATCCTTAAGCCGTAGACGCCTTGACGACTTGGAGCGCGGAGCGGGGTGGACAGAGGCTACGAGCTGGAGCATCTGGGTCTAGGGGAGTTTGGAGAGCGGCCCCTGGGAACCGACTTCCGGAAGCGGCGGGGCGGGGAGGGAGGAGCCACGCCCGAGCTTTGCCAGCTGCTGCGGGGGCCTGGGGTTGTCGGGGGAGGGGAGGTGCCCGAGTGGGCGGAGCCTCTCTGCTCGTCCCCGGCGCCGACGTGCGCGCTCCCAGCCGCCGAAGTCTGCGGCCAGTATCAGGCGGGGTGGGACGTGGCTCGTGGCCTCGGGAACCTTCGGCACTCCAGTCGTGGTCAAAGCGGCTCCGGTTCGGCAGGCTGGTCGCGCGGCGGAGACCCGCCTGTGAGGTTCGTTGGGTAGTCCAGGGGCGCTGCCGGAGCGCTTGGAGACTCTTACCACGCTGGGGTGGGGAAGGGGGCTCTGCGGCCCCGGCTGTGCGCATGCGTGCTGAGCGGTGACCCCTGAGGGCTGCGGGTTCCAGGGACCGTACCGCGGCTTCGTAGGGCTACTGTGCTCTTAGAAAGTGTTGGGGAACCTGGAAAGTTGCATGAATCATTGTTGCTTTTAACTAGAAAAGTCTTACTTGGCATTAGGTGGGGAATTTTGTAGTCGGTTTGCAGTTACTGCTTCGGAAAGATGATGTGCTCGGTTGCTGTAGTTAACAAGTATACAGCGAAGTAAACTCTGAAGTGTAAATCTTAAAATATGCTATCGTGATTTCGTGGTTACTTATTTTGTGTAAGTCTCTTCAGGTATTAACCTTTATTTGCGAGGTGTAAAAAAAGTTACGGAGAATCAGATCCTGAATTTCAAAAATACTTGTGTTCGTAAAGAATTAAAAGTGGGCTGAGGCTAGGGTAGGACATACATAGCATTTGAGTGAATGAACTGTGAAATAAAAAAATAACCTTTTTTAAACAATAACGTGTGATGAAGAAATGTCTCAAGGTAATGTGGAATATTAATTACTTCATAATTAATAATTTTTTTTCCGGAAAATTCTAATCTATATTGTCTCATCAAAGATAACCAAATTGGCAGTATTTCAGATTTAGTAATCCATACAACACAGATGTATGCTGTGGATTGCTTTTTCAGGGCGTGGGCTTCTAGCAATGATTTGGATGCCAGGAAAATAAAAAGTGGAAAATTTTTTTTGGAGAGGAGGGGCAGGTGGAAAGGGTGACAGACAGTGAGAGCTAGAAGGTGCAGTTAGAGATGACCTGGCCTAAGCCTTCAGATAGACAAATGGAACTTCGATTGTGATACAGATGAGGGATCAGAATCAAGGTCGCTTGCTGTGCCCTTCATACTTGGCACTGGTATTTGGCAGTGTTTTGATTATTCCGAAACTATCATGACATGCACAGGTACTATTTGTTAGCATTATCCAAGGAAGAAGTTCTAAATATAGTCATAATTTCATTGGGGAGGGTATGTACTATGGTGGGTGCTGTGAATTGTGTAAGACTGATGAATCACAGAGCTGTACCCCTGAAACAGGTAATACATTATATGTTAATGTCATAATTGTCATAATTTATTGAGGATTATGAAAATGGACAGAATCTTGGTGGAAGTTACTCCAGTAGCATGCCAATGGAATGTTCATTCTTGGTTTTTTTTTTTTGGGGAATGTTAATTTCAAACTTCAGTATTGGCAAATAAAAGTAATTTGTGGGTGATAAGACACTAAAGGAAGAACAAGCTGGTCAGAGAGCATCCAGGACTAGACCTTAGGAACTTTAGTTCTGAACTCAAGCCTGTGGTCTTTAGATGGGTTGTTTAAATTGTCTGGGCCTTAGTGGCTTCATCTGTAAAATGAGAACAGTCTACAAAAGAGATGGCTAAGAGATTTTCAGCTTCAAAGTGTGGTTTGTGCTGGTCACTAGAGGGTTATAGCTTTTTGGAAATTTTATGGTTAAACCGCATGATAATGATTTAGCTTCATTTGTGGTTGGTTGCTCAATCCTGGTTTCATGATCTTTGGGTTTCATAATTAGATTTGTGCAAATATAGCATGTATAGTTTGTAGAACTCTTTGGGGAGAGCTCTAGGTTTTTCTGGAGCTTTCTTTATTTGAGGGGTGCGTGTATCTCTCCCTTCTCCTTCCTCCTCCCCTCCAAACCTAGTAGGACATGAATCCTAGAGGCAGGAAAGTTTTAGAAGCACTTAAACTTTTGACTTTGTCTAAAAAAATGTACATTTAAGACAGTCCTCTGTTGAAGGTGGTGGGGCAGTGACAGATGGGCTCTAAAGACCCTTATTAACAAGATGACTGCGTTGAAGGATAACATGCATAAACATGTGATAAATATGTGGGGAAAATCAGTTTTGTAACTTAAATCTCATCCTGCCTTCTGTTCATAGCTGATAAAAGAGAAAACCCAGTTTGTGTACTTTTGCCATTTTTTGTTCCTATTGAATAGTTTTTATAGTACTTGTAATTGAATTCAGAAGACCTACTTTAGGGATCTAGTAATAATAGCACTTTTATGCATTTGACTTTGCCACCTGTGTGATCTAGAGCTCGGGTTTGGCATTGTGAAGTACATTTTAATTTATTATTTATATACTTATTTTTTAAAAAAGATTTTGGGTTTTTTTTTTTTTTGGTCAGAGGGAGCGTGAGTGCACACAAGCAGGGGGAGCAGCAGGTAGAGGGAGATGCAGGCTCCTCGCTGAGCAAGGAGCCTGATGTGGGACTTGATCCTAGGACTCTGAGATCGTGACCTGAGCCAGAGGCAAACACTTAACCGACTGAGCCACCCAAGTGTCCCAGTACATCTTAATTTAATTTTATTGATTGCATTTTACACTGTGCCAGGCATTATGGCATTCCATACAAATGATGAAGACCTAAGAATGGGAAATTTGGCACAAGAGAAAGTTGGTTAATAATTGGAAAGACAGCTAAATATGCCTTGCATGTAACTTTTAAGTGCAAAGTGAAGCAACTTTTGGTAATGAGGTGACACTAGCTCTCCACATATGAGCCAGCAGTTCAGTTGTGTTGCACAGGTATTGTTCAGGGTCTCGACAGTGTGCACTAAGTGTACACTAATGCCTGTGCTTAAAACAGGTCAGTTTTACAGTGTGAAAAAGAAGTTAGCAAAATAGTTACAGCTGGCCTTTTGAGGGTTAAAAAAAAATTCCACAAAGATTTCTGTCAAATTTAGTTATGGAGGCCCTTCCTTTTTAGAGGTCATTATGGGGAAACAGATTGAGATAGCGAAATAACAGGGAAGTTACAAAGTTTCCTGAATCTTTCAGTTTCTTAGAGGATCTCTAGTTCCTCAGTATGTATCTTTCCCTGAGATTCTCAAAAGAAAGCCTATTAGGTTTCTTCTTCCCATCATTTTATTTAAGGATGGGGGTCATACCACTTTTGTCCCTTCCCAGCTTTTAGCTAGCTATGTGGTCCTGAACCCTAGGCTTGCAGGTACAGTCTAGGCCAGAAGTCACTTGCTTTCAGATGAAGAGTCAGCCTTTTGGGGGACTCTACACTGGGTAGGCTGCCATTCAGCCAAAAACTGGCTTCTTTGAGAAGGTCTCTGCCTTCAGAACTGACAGGAGGTTCTTTCACATGTTCCCTCAGATGTCTCCTGGTAATCCTCCTCTACTCCCTTTGGGTGATTCTGAACAAATCTAAGTCTTTTCAAGCGGTCACCAAGTATTTGAGTGTTGTAATCAAGTCCTCCCAGAGACTTATCTAGGCTAAACAGCTTCCCTTCCTGGAGAAATTTTTCATGGTTTGAAGGTCCCTTTGCCTGTTAAACTGTGTTAATCAGAAAGAAATTTTAAATTTAGTTTAATAAACATGGAACAGCTTAGTCCTGTGACAACCACTATACTGTTGGTAAATGCAAATGGTGTGTTTTCTCTCGGACCCAGCACAGTGCTAACTCATATAGAGGTTATTTTCAATTAAAAATCTTCATCCTTTTAAAAAACATTTTATTCTCTTCCACTTTGTCCTCCCCCATTCAAGTTTTAAAAATTTACATTTAGTTTTATCAAATTTAACAGCTGTGTAGAGATTGTTGTGGAATCTTTTTATCAAAGTCACTTGTTAACTGCAACTGTAATATCTGCTTTCTGTTTTGTTTTTTTTTTAAAAAATCCATGTAATTAGGGAAAACAGGGGAGTTTGGGGGAAAACATACCTCTAAAAACTTTATAGACTGGCTTCATTCAGTCTTCTATCCTTTTGAGTTGTTTGTAAAAAATAATCTTAGGATTCCATTTAGTTGTACCTGTTTATCTCATATTCACTTGTCCCCAGAGATAGGATATCACCTTGACACAGGACATACTGTTGAGCATCCAGATAGAGTGTGGCTGCAAGACTACATTGAGTGGCTGGTTTAGTAGAATTGTCTGAGAAGGAGATAACTTTGATGTCATCGGGCTTAGTGAACACCTGCTGAGTTACATTGATTACTGCTTTTCTCTAAGTGTTTAGAAACTATCTCTGATTCTAGATCTATCTACGATAGACACCACACTTCTTCCAGTGGTTTTTGTCAAACTTTTGCTTCATTGTTTTTCCAACCATCTCTGTCTCAGTCTCTTATCATTTTATCATTGCTTGTGTGCTGTTCTTTCCACTTCTGTTTCTTATCACTTGTAAACCCAAGATGATTAGAAAACTCTGTAATTTCTCATACCAGTGCCTGTAAGCACCTCCCTTATATCAGAATCCTTTGAAATTACTTTGTTAGATTTACATTCTTTTTTTTTTTTTTAATTTTTTTTTTTTTTTTAAGATTTTATTTATTTATTTGACAGAGAGAAATCACAAGTAGATGGAGAGGGAGGCAGAGAGAGAGAGAGGGAAGCAGGCTCTCCGCTGAGCAGAGAGCCCGATGCGGGACTCGATCCCAGGACTCTGAGATCATGACCTGAGCCGAAGGCAGCGGCTTAACCCACTGAGCCACCCAGGCGCCCCTAGATTTACATTCTTGAGAGCATCCTACCTATGAAATCATTCCTAAAGCCTTTCTAAATTAAAAAAAAAAAGTCCCACCTTAAAGAAAATAATTTAAAATTTACATTTTCCTAATCAATTTAGGTAAGTGCCAGATCCAAACAATGTTCTTAATTCTCCTTACCAAGTTAGTAGTTTTTAGTTGCTTTTCAAAGTAATTACGAATCCTTCTAGACCTTTCAGAACAAGAACATGTGCTCCCTATGTGTGTTATAAATAGAAACTTGCACCGTAGTGTTCTTTTAACTTCCTGGAGGCCATTTGCCATATCAGTTCAGGAAAATTAGTGCCTTTTTTTTTTAGGAATAATCTGTTCACCTTTAAAATGTCACTCAAGTACATGCATAGAATTGTAGGGTAGGAATGCAGTAGTGGTGGGCAGGGAAGAAGAGGCAGTATTTATTAAGGGTATACTATGTGTCAGGTCTGTGTTGGAGGTAATCTAAGTAAGTTAGTAATTGGGAGCTGGTTGGAATGATCATTTGGGGGATGATTGAAAGGTGGTTTTTGGTTGTAATTACAGTACAATTTAGATTGTTCTTTTTTTTTTTTTTTCTTCCAAAGGAACAGTGAGCAGAATGAGTACCTCACAGGACCAGAGTGGCTGCTCCAGTACTAGAGAGCCCCTTTTGAGGTGTTGTGATGCACGGAGGGACTTGGAGCTTGCTATTGGTGGAGTTCTCCGGGCTGAACAGCAAATTAAAGATAACCTGCAAGAGGTGTGACATGTGCTTTTTTCTTCCCTTGTCTGGACTCTCAGCACAGGGCTAGTTAGAGTATGGCTAAGGGCTTGGCTTCTCTGTGCCAACCAAAAAGTTTCACCTGATGCCTTGCATGGTATGCCTGAAATGTTGGTACCTTTGATTCCTAAGTGAAATTAAGCAGATGGTAGAAGAGTCTGAAAAACCTTGTACTACCTTAAAGAGTTCAGTTCAGCATGCATTTTTAAATTGTTCCTCTGTGTGGTCCCTGTGCCAGATACTGCCCTCAGTAAAAAATAACAAAATGAATGAGTACCATACTTCCCAGCTGTGTGTCCTTGATGCATGAAGGGTGGTACTTCATCATGTCCCCTGCCATCTTTTAACTTAGTGGTGGCATGGTTTTGGTGGTGGCATGGTTCTGTAAATAACTTTATCTGTTAGATCAAGCCAGAATGAAATCTCTTTGTTCCATTGACCTAATATTATTCTATTGGTGAGTGGGAAGACCATGTATTACATGATTTTGAAATACAACTTTATTATACAGAAAAAAATTGTTTTAAAATAGTTTCTTATGTGAATTCTCATGGATAATTTATAGCTGTTCTGATTTCTGTCCTTCGGATTTTTATATTTGTTCTTTTTTGAATTGCTGTTTATGCTTCCAGAAACACTTAGTTTATAGGTTTACTTAAACTGTCTGTCCTTGTGGTCTTCTGTCTGTTCACATGTAGTCGCACATCTCTTTACTGAATTGGCCTCTGTAAATAGATGGCTCATTCATAGAATGAGAAAAGGGATAAGGGCTAGCTATTAAAACTCCTGTCTTACTCCACTGGCAAATTTGTAAGACTTTAGGTTTTCAACTTGTATGGAAAACTGAGGGCCATCAGCATTACATGATCTGTCCTTTTATTTTCTCTTGATTGCTTTAGGTCATCCAAATAAACCTGCTAGTCTTTGGAGAGAGGGAGTATTGAAGGAGGATTTTAGAGCTTATGAATGCTTTTATGGCTGGAATTCTTAAACTGGGTCCATGGTTTTGCTTTGGGGACCATAAATTCCAGAATTAACGGGCAAAATTTTGAGTATATAATATGTATTTTCTGGGGAGATGCTCCATAGATATGATTGGATGACGAAAAGGATTTGTGATCCCCCCCATAAGCTTAAGAAACTCACCATTCTGTGGGAAACACCATTCTTTGAGCTTTTTAACAGCAGTGAGGCTAATAGGTACATGTTTCCTAGGTCAAAGCCCAGATTCACAGCTGCATAAGCCGTCACCTGGAATGCCTTCGAAGCCGTGAGGTGTGGCTGTATGAGCAGGTAGATCTCCTCTATCAGCTTAAAGAGGAGACACTTCAGCAGCAGACCCAACAGCTCTACTGGGTAAGGAGGCTGCAGGGCAGTAATCAGTTTGAGTATGGTTTCTGGTTTCCAAAGAATGTCTTTCCTATAATGTAGCATTAATAAAGATCAGGTATAAGTTTAATTTCAAGTGCTGTTTGTTAACTTGGATATATTTGGTGCTTTTAGTATCACTGGCTACATGGATCCATTTTTCTTACAGTTACTGGGCCAGTTCAATTGTCTTATTCATCAGCTAGAGTGCACCCAAAACAAAGATCTAGCCAATCAAGTTTCTGTGTGCCTGGAGAGGTAAAAATATTTTTTACTTGTTTTGACTTTTGGCTCTTTGATTTGATGTATGTATGTTATTTTTAAAAAGATTTTATTTATTTACTTGAGAGCGATATCAAGAGAGAGCAGGAGTGGGGGGCAGTTGGAGCGGGTGGGGAGAGGGAGGAAACAGGCTCTCCGCTGAGCAGGGAGCCTGATATGGGGTTTGATTCTAAAAGCCCCAATTATAACCTGAGCCTGAGGCAGATGGTTGACCAACGGAAGCACCCAGCTGCCCCAACTTCGATGTATTTAAAAAACAAGTCAATTTTGTGTCTTATTGTATATCTTGGATTTAACCTGACTTCTCTTTTCCTGTGATAAGATCATCTGACTTTATATACTTAATATTATACCTGATGGTACATAGTGAAGTCATCTGCCTTTGATGAGTTTCTTAGAAAAGTAAAGTACAGTCATTTCAAATCATTCACACTTTGGCTTTTGTTTTAGATTAAAATCATTATTCCTTAAAAATAGATTTTATTTTTTCTCTAGACTGGGCAATTTGACCCTCAAACCCGAAGATTCGACTGTCCTGCTGTTTGAAGCAGACACAACTGCTCTGCGTCAGGCCATCACCACGTTTGGATCCCTCAAGACCATTGTGAGTAGTGTTGATCTCTGATAATTCATAGAGCACTTCTCAGATCTGTGGACTCACAGATGGTCTTGAAAATTTTTGCTATGAATAGTGGCTTTCTTGAGCATTTGCTATGCTTCAGAAGTTTCATGTTCTGATTAAGTTGATAGAGCATTAGGCTGGTAGTTCTTGGAATGTGGAACTGACTCACTTAAAATCTCCAGAATTCATCTTGTATCCTTTTACATAACTTTTGACATTTTTCTTATAAAATCTATGACTTGAATGGTCTTTAAAATAAAAAACCAAACGGTCTCATTTGAGTCTTGTAAAAGCGGTAATACTACCAGTTCTGGTGAAGAATTCTCTTGTATAGTGAGTTATGTAGTAGAGAATTCTCAGATTTCATAACTACTTGTGTAGGGCATTGAATTTAGTGTAAAGAATATTCTAGTGAAATGATAATGCTTTGCTTATTACTTTTGAAATTGAGGAATTACAGTTTCACCTTTTTGGGATGAAAGCATAACGTTAATAAATGTGATTAATTTCCTTTCATTTTATAGCAAATTCCTGAGCACCTGATTGCTCACGCTAATTCATCGAATATTGGGCCTTTCCTGGAGAAAAGAGGTTATATCCCATTGCCAGAACAGGTAAAATGTCATTTTTGTTTCTGGTAACTAAGTTATTACTTGGCTTATTTGTCTTTTGGCTTTTGAGTAAATCACTTTTATTTATTTACTTTTTGGTACCATTTATTTGCAAAATGGCACCAGTGGAAATGAGTTAATTTATTCAATTAAACACTCCCTTTGAGACTGAATGTCAGATAGAAATTTAGAGATTTTATAGGTGTTACGAGAAAAAGGCAATTGTTGTCAATTAGTTCATAAGACATATTATGATTAGCTCTCTGATTGGGGTAGTTCTCTCTTAGGGAACCTTCTCTTTATAATTCTTAAGGCAATGTGAATAGGAATGCTAGATATTTTGAATTGAGAGCAACCCTGGAGATGATGAGCTATACTTCTTGTTTTTCTCCAACAATTTTATAATTGTTAAGATGGAGGGTTAGGGAAGTCATGTGATATGTGCGGGGTCAGTGGGAAGCCAAAATTAGAAAGTGTGGATCTCCTGCTTTTCTGGTGAACCTTCCATGGCATTTGGCATTGCCTTGTTAAACAGCAGAGTATTATGTGATTAGCAGAAGTCAGCATCCAGCACCACGGCTGTCTCTCTCAGTGACTGGCTCCTTGGAAGCAAACCTGCCAGTGGTCGTCAGGCTCCTTACATCCCCAGCACCAACCTCCAGGACTGGCTCACCCAAAAGCAGACCTTGGAGAACAGTCAGGTGTGTTGCTGCCTTTATTGTTTCTGAGGTAGATGCAGTAGTAGTAGATGGTTTTAGTTTTTCACTTATGGTTTATGTCTTTGTTTTTTAGTTCTAAGCTGAAAATATTTTTACAACTCTTTATTACAACAGTAATACCTCTTCACTACAGATAGAAAGCTTAGAAAACGGAACCATAAGGAAATACAAACTCATAATCCCAAAATTCAGAGCTAATTACTGTAACACTTGTTTATATACTTCCATTTTTCTATGTGTACATATACTTCAGAAACATGATTCTGTAAATCCTGTTTTGACTGGATTTTTTCCACTAAGAGAGCACAAAGATGTTTCTCTTTAATTTCTTTCATAAAATCCTTAATAGCATATAATATTTTATTGATTGGCTCTAACTTAAACTCTAGTTTTCTAGGTATAAACAGAGTTCCCCTAAGCAGCCAGGAGTTCGTTTGTGCACATTCTTGATTAGTAAAATCCTAGAAATTGCATTTCCAGATTATAATTCTGCATACCCTTCAAGACTTTGGATACATATTGCCAGTTTGACTTTCCAGGAAGTTGGTACCAATTTATATTCAGAAGAACACGCAGCAGAATATTGAGGGTGCTTCCTTCCCTGAAACTTCTTGAATAGTGACAGTCATATTTATAAGTTCCTTTTTTCTCCAAATTTGATACAAAAGTAACAATTTTACTTGTTTTGAAGTTTCTTTGCTTATGGAGGTTGAATATTTTTCATGTTTATTAGCCTTCCTGGATGAGTTGCCTAATCATATCCTTTGTTCATTTTTGTCTTCTTTATTCATAAAGATTTTTTAAAAAAATATTTTATTTATTTGACAGAGAGGGAGAGATCACAAGTAGGCAGAGAGAGAGGGGAAGCAGGCTTCCTGCTGAGCAGAGAACCTGATGTGGGACTCCATCCCAGAACCCTGAGATCATGACCTGAGCCGAAGGCAGAGGCTTAACCCACTGAGCCATCCAGGCGCCCTATTCATAAAGATTTATTATGTAGAACTACCAGACTCTTTTCTATCAAATATGCTACAAGTACTCTTTCCTACTTTATCTTTACTATTTTATTTACTTTTTTTAAAACTGCAGAAAATTATTTTTTTTTTGTTATTCACGTATGTAAATATTGCAGTAGAGAAATCCTGTGTCTCTTGGCCTTATCTATGTAAATTTAGAAACACTGGGCAGTGTAATAAATGTGCAGATAGAACTCTTATCATTGAATTCCAAAGCAGCCATAATGTTCTTTTGAACTAATATTGTGTACTTCTTGTGTAGACTTCTGCCAGAGCCTGCAATTTCTTCAGTAATGTCTGGGGCAACGTAAAGGGCTTAGAAAACTGGCTCTACAAGAGTCAGCAACAAGAGGTTCCTGAAAAACCAACTTCCCAAAAGTGTAACAGCCATTCTACCACCAGTTCTTACTCTGTTGAAATTGAAAAGGTTGGAGACCTGGACCTTCTTGATCAAGATGAGATGGACCTTTCTGATTGGCTGGTGACTCCTCAGGAATCCCTGGAGAAGCCTGGGAATGGCAGCTGTGAAACCAGTGAGAAGTTGAAGCTCCTGTTGCACGTGTTCCAGGAGCCCTACAGTGTGAATGATTGGCTTGTCAAGCCCGATTCCTGTACCAATTGTCGGGGCAACCAGCCCAAGGGTGTAGAGATCGAAAACCTAGGCAATCTGAAGTGCCTGAATGACCATTCTGAGGCCAAGAAACCCTTGTCTACTCTGAGCCTGATTACGGAGGATTGGCTTGTTCAGAACCATCAGGACCCATATAAAGTAGAGGAGGTATGCAAGGCCAACGAGCCCTGTACAAGCTTTGCAGAGTGTGTGTGTGATGAGAACTGTGAGAAGGAAGCTCTGTGTAAATGGCTTCTGAAGAAAGAAGGAAAAGACAAAAATGGTATGCCTGTGGAACCAAATCCTGAGCCTGAGAAGTGTACAGATTCCCTGAGTATGTGGCTCTGTCCTTCCAGAAAAGAGGCAACACAACAAGCTAAGATGTCAAAGGCAGTGGCTCCTTCTAGAATTGCTGATTCCTTCCAAGTCATAAGGAACAGTCCTTTGTCAGAGTGGCTCATCACACCCTCATGCAAAGAAGGTTGTCCCAAAGAAGTGCCTAGTATTGAAGATAGAGCTGGCAAGCAAAAGCTTATGAACCCGGCGGCCACTTCGTGGTGTCCCTTAAACACAGCTGACTGGGTCTTGCCAGGAAAGAAAATGGGAAACCTCAGCCAGTTAACTTCAAGAGAAGACAAGTGGCTACTTCGAAAGAAGGCCAAGGTGAGCACACATCAAAATAACACCCTTTGATCTATAGTTAGTAGATTTGTACTTTTTTTTTCTTTTAAAAAGGAAAATTTTACTTGACAGAGAGTGAGAACAGGAACACAAGCAGGGGAAGTGGGAGAGGGAAAGCAGGCTTCCCTTGGGGCAGAGAGCCTGTTGTGGTGCTCGATCCTAGGACCCTGGGATCACGACCTGAGCTGAAAGCAGATGCTTAACCATCTGAGCCACCCAGGGGCCCTGATTTATACTTTAGTCATGAATCTTGTAAAAGGGCCAGATCCTTAAATATGTTAAATGTTATTTGGCCTATTAATTTTGATGGAAGATTAGTGATTCACACTGAAATTTTGGTGTATTTTCCAGACCCCCAATTCCCATCCTGCAGGAAACAATAAAAGGAAAACAAAACAAAACCCAGACTGTTATTGGCTGTTTATGGAAAAGCCATAAACTGTTGTACCATTGCTCTTGCTTATTAGAATGGCCAACATTTACAACATTATTACAACATCGCAAAATATTCCTTACAGACACTACACTATTTGGAAGATGAGTTAGGTTGGGTCTCTTGCCTCCCAGCTGTCATGTAGCAACGCACCCTTATTGTCTTCTTGCAGGAAGTATTACTTAACTCACCCCTACAGGAGGAACATAACTTTCCCCAAGACCGTTACGGCCTCCCAGCAGTTTGTGACCTCTTTGCCTGTATGCAGCTTAAAGTTGACAAAGAAAAGTGGTTATATCGAACTCCTCTACAGGTGTGTACATTCCATTAGTGTTAAAAAAGCGAGATTTTAGCTGTTCGTAAATGTTTTGTCTTCACTGGGAATTAACAGGACCCATTGAACTATATTCCTGTTAATGGCATGTATGCTAGGCAAGTGAGAGTGGCTGGGGTGGGGGTGGGGATCATAACAGTTTTTCAGGTATTTCAGTTGAACTTGCTTTATGAAATAACTCGGACATACTTGAAAGTGACCCTTCAAGATGATAAAACTGTTGGGAATTTTCAGAGCCTGTGTGGATTTTATCAGCCTATTTAGAAATAAATCAGCTCTAAGGAAGGCTGTGGGAGAGATGTGCTTTTATCCTATAGTGAAGTGACTCTAATCTTTGAACTTTTCTTTATAGATGTGAAAGAGTGGAACACGAATCAAACAGCTTTTCTGCAAATTTACACATCCATGGGCCGAGTGACTGTGTGGCTTACCAAATCATTGTGTTTCTGGGTCTGACCAGTCAGCTTAGTTCCTTTCCTGTCTAATTTTTAGCTAGTGAAGAGAAATAAGTCATCAAATTATGAGTTACTGTGTAAAAGAAAAAGGCTGTTTGTTGATGCTAAGGTGATTCAGTTCCTTCTTACAGAAGTATTAACTCAGCCCTTACACTAGAAATAGCATCTTGGTGGATAGGTCTTTTTCATAAGCCTCTACAGCTCCTTAGATTGGATTGTTACTAGAAGTACACTAAAACACTGTAGTTTTTAAAATGAAATAGTTGTATAATCAAGGCGTGTTGATGTATTGGAAAGCCTAGTAAGCTTCCCTAAACTTTTGTCCTCCTTTAGATGCTTCCCTTGCTGTGGGTTTTCTTCCATTGGTGGTGGAAATGATTCTTCTGTTTAATATATAGTGTATTTCACACAAATAGTTAACCTTGCCAATGTAGTGATTTTTTTTTTTTTCTTACCAAAATGTGTGTTAACAATCTTGGCCATTTTGGACATTAATTACAAAACATTTTAACTTACATGTCCAATTCTACATTATTTTTCTCTTTTGAAAGATTCAGCTACTGCAAAATTTTGTCTTTTTCCCTTTTCTAAATATTATTAAAGTATCTAGTGAGCTCTAAAAGAGCTCCATTATTGCTTCAAGACTGTATTTAGGGTAGTCCTAGCCACTTTCAAAATATTCTGAACTACAGGTCAGAGAGCCCTAGTGCTGACTAATCAAAGAACAAAAGGCAAGACATGTTGGAAATTTACTACTTGAACTATTTGCTATCCTAAGGGTTATTGGTGCATCCTGTGTAAGGGGAAGCTGAGCTTGACACCTGGTGCTTTTAACTAGGAATAAATTAAATGTCCTCTCACTGCAAGCATAGCAAATCTATACCTCTGAAAGTATTAGAATGCAGTGACATTTTAGTGAACAGGCCATTTTGAACACTTGTGCCTTGGGGGTGTTTACTGAAGCTTTATGAAAACTTGATGTCTTCTCAGTATCCTTAAAAGTCATGTCCATGCTTTAAAAGGTTTCTCTGTAGGAAATGCGATTTATAATGTTTTTAAATTCTCTAAGGTGAGATACATA
Source organism: Mustela lutreola (assembly GCF_030435805.1). Classification (NCBI taxonomy): domain Eukaryota; kingdom Metazoa; phylum Chordata; class Mammalia; order Carnivora; family Mustelidae; genus Mustela; species Mustela lutreola. The sequence goes on from NC_081293.1 coordinate 39,663,082, forward strand.
GCTGCTTTCCAGGCTTTTAAACTATTAAGCCACTCAGCTTGCCTCTGTGTTATTGTTAATACTTTCCAGGTTTGTGATATGGTTTAAAAACCCTTCTGGGGAAACTTCATAGTCCCACAGTCCTTGCCATACAGCTTCATTAGACTTCTTGAAACACAGCAGAAAAGAACCTTCTATTTTTTTTTTTGCCCCCCACCCATACCACTTAGAACTTTATTAATAAAGATGGCAGGTAAAAATTTAAGGAGCCTTTTCCATTATCTTAGGTTGCAGGAAACTTCGTAGTTTTTTGAGGTTTAAGGATGTATTTCTAATTTTACATTCATCACCATGCTAATGAATATGTAAAACATTCTTTTGCATTGATGCATTTTGTACCCACTCCATTAAAAGCATTAACAGCCATAGTTGTTGTGTGTATTTGTAAGACTACCTTATCACAAAATGTTCTACCACGTTAATCCTTGGGTAGGAGTACAGCTTAGAAACTTGAACATAAATTGTTTTTATATTCACTTATATATATCAATATATTTTATGAATCTTAAATTAGTAAAAGGTATATTACTAACTTCATTTTGAGTCTTTTCCTGCAGACTTCAGACCTGCTATTCTAATTTTTAACCTGCTTTTTATGAAATATATTAAACTCATTTTTAAAAAGAACTAGAGGCCTTTAGCTAAGGTTCAGAGCTTTCCTATCAAGACTCCTTAGTAGGTGCATGCCAAAGGCCCTACTTTTCTTCTTTCCCTTCATAATAATCACCAGTTGTTTAGTATTACATATTATGTATAACCTGCAGTGCAGTTTTATTTAACTTTATTTCATAGGTGAGAAAACAAACTCAGAAATTAAGTACCTTGCCCTTACCTCCCTTAGCTTTCCCGAGACCACCTTAAACCCTTGTAGCTTGTCCCTTTCCTCTGATTATGTTTCTAATTACCCTCCATGAGATGATGACTCAATGAGTAGAGTTAAGCATGATGGTTGGACAGACTAACAACACTACTCTAAGGGCATAATGGTTAATCTCAAGTATCTTGAGGGAGTTTTGTGTCAACTCTGTTAAAGAAAAATTGTAACCTAGCTGTTAATGGTGCCAAGAAGCCCTTCATTTCAGCACAACCAAGAAAACATGTATTGGCCGAGTCTGGGCAGACAAAAATGCTAAGAGTAACTTTCACTTTATACCCAGAAAAATGCTTTTAAATGGAGACTCACCTTGTGTTTACACTTTGGTTCTATTTTCACCTTTTATTGGGAATACAAGGCAACATTACAGTTTCAGATCATTAAATAAACAAATGTGGTGATACCGTATTAACAATCATGACCTGAATTCTGTGAGTAAGCAGTTTTCCAGTTCAGGGAGTAGGGGAGAACCACATTACTCAGCCTCCAGAGGGTTCTGGCTTCAACTCTGGGTAGAAGGAATGCCAGTCCTGGTCAACCATCCATGATCTTCACCACAGCAAACTGGAATCTCCAATTTTTGAAACTAATTGTAGGAAGAAAGAGTAACTCCAGACTGACATAAAAATTGATTGGGATGACTACTAAAGTGTCCTCCACTCCTAAGGTGGCAAAATCTTCAGAGTGACTGTTGGAGTAAGGAGCCTTTCATGTGCTCCCAGTTATTATACAGTGCATAGAGGCTGGTAAGCGTTAGTCCTGCTAGACCACCTCGTGCTACCCCTCGAAGACCACCTGGAAAACAGAACAGGGGGAACAGCCTTGTATTATACAGTGTCCTGGCATCAAAGGATTAAGTAACGTTATCATGAAATTGAGACACACAATTCATGTTTATAAATATTCCACCTCAAACAATAAAAGTCCTAAAGTAATATAAGAAACCAAGACCTTTCAAGTGAGAAATTCCCTTAAATCACTTGGTTACTACATATACTGTATTCTCATTCACAACCTTTCCCATTTACTTTTAATTCATAATTATAGGTAAGATAATAAGCATTAGTAATTTGATTTTTCTCAATCTTACTTGTTCCTGTAACACTTCAGATAAGATCTTATGCCTATTATTGAAGTCCCAAACAGATCAATAATCTCCTCCTAGTCCTACTGTTTAGAACCTCATAGGCATTGCCAGTTGATTTAAGGCTGTAATATAAACAAGGTGACACCCTCTTTGGGAAGAAATATTAACAAACTTTGGACTCTGGACAGGTCTTCTGTTAACTCTGAAGACTCAAGAAGTAGTGGTGATAAGATGGCTATATCAAGCTTTGAGTTAAGTAATGAGAAAGCACCACCTGCCACCGCCACCCCCACTCCTACACTGACGCATCACAGTCTTCGACAGCTCATGAGCAATGAGGCACTTAGCATCATCACATTCACTGAAAAACACTGAAGGATTAGACTTAGAACTATTTTTGCATAATGATAGTTTTTCATGTGAAAAAAGATTAGCAATATATATTTCACTTGAAATGAAATATAAAAACAATGCTTTAATCATTGCCTGAAAACCAACCCAAGTTAACATGAGGGCTAGGGGGTACCCAAATAAGCTTTTAAGAAATAACCTAATGCTCTCTTACAGTTTTACAAACAAGTGGATAACATAAACTTAAGGTAGCCTATGCTATACTTATGGATTGTTCATTCCAAGTCATGTGTTAGGAAGGCAAAGGTTGAATGGAGCTGTGGTTCAGTGATTACCTTACCAGAGGTCCTTTGGCTATGAGCCAGTAAATTCTGTGAAATTCAGTGACACTGCCAAGTTACAACACTTCAGACTAACCATTTCTGCAATGAATGTTCTGCCAGATGCCTTCAACTGATAGATTAAAAGGCCAACCCCTCCAGGAGCCTCTCCAGTCTGAAGATGTATGATAGCTGACCTATGTAGGTTTCCACCATGAAGTGCCCTAATTATCTCTCTTAAACACACTGAAACAAACTGCAGGCATCATCTAAAAACAGCTGTCAAATATGTGGGAGGGAATCAGAAACAAAAAATTCAATGGAAGATCTCTCCTTGAAGCTCACATCATCTCTTTGTATCATCTTGCTATATTTAGACTGGGTATGGCAGCTGAATTTGCGGTTGAAAAATGTACACTCAACGGGCTAACTTAAAACAACCTGCCCAATTTAGTAATGATCTACCTCATATCTTTAACTAGTAAGTCAATAAAAAGTTTTAGGGGCTGGCTGAAGGTGAACTATAATTAGACCAATTACTAAAATGGAAAAACAAAACTCTGAAGCACAGGAGAATAAATGCTACAACACTGTAATGAGGGTTCTTTGAACAAGGAGGTTACAAGCATACAGTCCCCCATTCTGAGTCAACACAAAAAAAAGGAAAGGTGGCCTCACTGCTGTTTATTAGCAGAAAAATGATGGAGGGCTAGTAAATGAAAGCACACTAGGTTTGCAGATGTTTTCCTGGGACCAAACACTCAACTTTAGACTAACTCCCCCAGGTCGATTACAGATCCACAGGGCTCTGAACACTACCCTCTGGTTTGGAAATAGCTGTAACCTGTTCCAATTGGTCCTTTGCTTTGAGTGTCCCAAACATGTAGTTCCTGCTCAACCTTTTTAGAAGGATTTTCACATTAGTTTTAGGCTATCAAATAGCAAGCCTCCCTGAGAAGAGGCACTGGGGTAACATAATGAAACCGGGAACTGCAAGACTAAGATCTTGGGGACACCACTGGCATATTAACTGTCCCTTGAGAACAATTTATCCCCTAGAATGCTTTTTATTTTGACCAAAATGAAAGAAACTCTTTTTTGAAGGTTAGAAAACACTTATTTCCAGCAAGCAGACACACAGGCAGCATTTGATTTACCTTGATCAGCACAGCTGATCCTGATTCAAGGGCAGCCTCTTATCATAACCCATGTTTTAGTTTTTTTTTTTTTTTTAAAGATTTTAATTGTTATTGGACAGAGATCACAAGGAGGCAGAGAGGTAGGCAGAGAGAGAGGAGGAAGCAGGCTCCCCACTGAGCAGAAAGCCCGATGCGGGGCTCAATCCCAGCACCCTGGGACCACGACCTGAGCCAAAGGCAGAGGCCCAACCCACTGAGCCACCCAGGCGCCCCCCCCCCCATGTTTTAGTTTTAACTTTGCATTAATTCCAGCATTTCCCAACTGGTTGTGTTAAACGTTTGAAGGCCTTGGCTTAAGGCTTTCTGTAACCAATTTATGCCCAACTAAGCACAGGAAGTTGATTAGCAAACATTCCTGCTTTGTACCCAGTAACCAAGTAAGGCCAACGGTCAATCTGTATAAAGGAAAACAAACACAAGACGTGTGTTTCAGTTTTACCTTCTATCTTTTGGTCCTTACACAACTACTCCAGAAAGGGCAAGTATTATCTCTTCTCAACATAGGAAAACAAGGCCCAGATTATTAAAGGACCTTGTTTGTGGGGTACAGAGTTGGTTAGTGGCAGAACTAACATACTGAACTGACAATTACATTACAAATGGGACCAGCAAATTTTTCTTAAAGTAGCCAGAAAGTAGACATTTTAGGCTTTCAGGGCCAAAAGGCTATTATGTAGATAGTTACATAACCACTTAAAAAGTAACTACAATTGACCCTTGAACAGTGTAGAGTTAGGGGTGCCAACGTCCCACACAGTCAAAAATCCATGTACGTCTTCTGATACTCCAAAAACTAATACCCTACTGTTCACTGGAAGCCTTCCTGAATATATACACAATTGATGAACACGTATTTTGTGTGTTCACAATTATTTATTCTTTATTTATTGCATTCTTACTTACTGCATTCTTAAAGCAAGCTAGAGAAAAGATTACTACAAAAATCATAAAAAAAACAGAACTATACTGAACGAAGAAAAATCATGTATAAGTTGACTCCTGCAGTTCAACCTCATGTTGTTCAAGGGTCAACTGTATTTAAAAATACAAAACACGTTCTCAGCCTCCAGGCAGTAAACAGATAGGCATCTGTCTGGCCAGCAGAAGTTGCTGGCCTCCTCTGCAGCCTTAACCTACACACTCACATGGTTACTACAGAATACATCCACATTTTTTTTGCACTATTTAAATTTAAATTTTGTTAAATTTATTTTAAAAATTGAGGTAAAAGACACATAAAATTGACCATTTTTAACTGTACAGCTCAATAGTATTAAGTATATTGGCATTGTGCTGCCACCCCCCCAAACCATCTCCAGAGAATTTCATGTTGCAAAACTGAAACTATGTATCCATTAAACAGTAACTCCCCACTCCCCCTTCCAATCAATGCCTAATTTTTATTATGTTGATAAATAGATATTTGCTCACTTAATTATTAATATTTTTTAAAAATTATTTACTTAATTATTTGAGAGAGAGAGAATGAGAGAGAGCATGAGAGGAGGAAGGTCAGAGGGAGAAGCAGACTCCCTGCTGAGCAGGAAGCCCAATATGAGACTCGATCCCAAGACCCTGGGATCACGACTTGAGCTCAAGAAATCCCTTATCCAACTGAGCCACTCGGGCGCCCTCACTTTTTTAATTTTAGTAAAGTAGTTCACAAGTTCACAGGCATAATTTTAAGTCAAAATAGTACTAAAAGATTTTAGTGATGCACAATGTGGCACACGAACCATCCTGTTAATTCCTAGTTCCCAAAGGCAACTACTTTCATTCTTCGCTCTTTACTTCCATGGTTTTAAATAACACAACTACCTTGCTATTTCTTGATTTTTCCATCTGAAATTTTATCTGACTTCCTACCAGGAAAACTGTGTTAAGCCTTGTAAGAACCATATGAAATGTGCTTATGGTGGGATTTAAGTCACTTACTTTCTATAGGTTATCCCATTTACAAGTCAGTGAGGGGAAAATATAGGTTGCCCTCATATAACAAAGTGAAATTCAGACAAGTTCCTCTCTGCATGTAGTGGTTTAGGGATCTAGTGGTAGTCGAGTCAAACCCAGTCTGATTCCAAAGCCCTTAGTCGTTTCACCACATTGAACTGCCTCCAGGATAGATTAAAAACAAAACAAAACAAAACAAAACTATCTATTAAAAGGGATAATAACAGTTGAGTTGTGCCTTATGGATGGACTGGATTTCAAATTTATGTGTTTGGTCATATGATATATATAAGGAAGTTATGGGGAAAAGCCTGAAAACATAGGATAGGATTAGAGCATGGAAGGCTGGGGTGAAAAATTTAAGTTGAAAAGCATTATGTCACCATCAAAGGTTTTTGGACAGTGAGTACTAGAATTAGAACCATACCTGAGGAAGATTAAGCCAGAAATAGTGAACAGATAAGACAAACTGAAGGTAGAAACCTAAAATCAAAATGGCCAATGAAAAAGTTCTGCTACGGAAGTTTAGACTTGTGAGAAAAGGCAAATCAGGTGATGGATGGTGAACCTTATGAATGATGCAATGAGGGGATGATGAAGGAAAGGCGGAAACCAAAGGTGACTGAAGCTCTACAACAGGGGCTGTCTCCTGCCTTTTTTTCCTTTGCTCTCTCTGTTCAAAAGTGGAAGCAGGGCGTGTGGCTCCGGGCAGCAGAGCAGCGGGCTTTCGGGCTTCCCTCACGGCCGCTCCACCAGTCCTCTCCCAGCACTCCCAGTTCTCCCAAGCAAGACAACACTTATTACATGATCTTACATCATCGCAGCTGTTTATGGCTGCCTAAATGACTGTTCTCATTGGACTCCTTTTTTCACCAGATTCTTAGTCATTTTGGTGGTTGCTTTCCTGTGGTGGTATGGTGGCCCAGATCCCTTTGAGAATCTTAGGTTAAGTTTTAGAGGATTTATAAACCCTGACTTAACTAACATCTCCTGTGTAACCTGTACCCAGAACAACAGTGAAAGCTTACCTCTCTGTTATGATAAACAAGGCTTCCAAGTAAATGGAAATGCTTGTATTCAGAATGTACAACTTAAAGCCTAGTGAAGTCAAATTCTTTACAGTAGCCTATGAAGTTCCATCTTCTATCTGATTTGGGCCCTTGCCACTTTTATATCTCTAGATTCTACTACTCTCTCCTTCCCCCACTGCCTTTTTTTTTTTTTAATATTTTATTTATTTATTTGAGAGAGAGAGAGAGAGAGAGATCACAAGTAGGCAGAGAGGCAGGCGGGGGGCGGGGCGGGGCGAAGGCTTCCTGCTGAGCAGAGAGCCCCATGTGGGGCTTGATCCAAGGACCCAGGACCCTGAGATCATGACCTGAGCAGAGGCAGGCTTAACCCACCGAGCCACCCAGCGCCCCCCCCCCCACTGCCTTTTAACCACCACTTCAGGGTCTTCATTCTGTTAGGCTTTACCTACATCACTGCTTCCAGATGTCCACCTTACGTGCTTCCTCATCTGTCTCTGTTCAAATATTCCCTCTCCTCGAAGCCAGTCTTAAACACATTGGTATAAGCAGTTTTGGGTGTATGCCATAGTTTGCTGTAGGTTAAATTCTTGAAAGATTACCTGAGCAAAGGATCTACGTATTTAAAACAGTAATAACTAATGCCAGTTGCTTGTTTACCTTTGCCAATATGCAGTGTCACCTACCATCACTTTTTTCTTTAAGTTTTTATTTTAATCACCTGGTGCTCATCACCAGTTCACTCCTCACTCCCCGTCACCAATTTAGCTGTTTCACCCACTCCCCAACCCACCTCAGGTCGGTAACCATCAGCTACTTATCATCACTTTTTAATTTATTTGACAGAGAAACACAGTGAGAAAGGGAATGCAAGCAGGGGGAATAGGAGAGGGAGAAGCAGGATTCCTGTTGAGCAGGGAACTGGATGCGGGGCTCGATCCCAGGACCCTGGGATCATGACCTGAGCCAAGGCAGACGTCTAATGACTGACCCACCCAGGCACCCCCTACCATCACTTTTTATTTTTTATAAGACACAGGCTTGCACTGAGTTTTAATTGCAAACATTAAAAAAATTTAACCACTCAGTGAATTATAAAACTTTTGACAGTTAAATTGTACTTTCATTTACGAGGCATTTATTCATTATTTTGATAGACCTGAAAGAAACTTTGCATACTTGTGTTTTCTGTTCTCATTTCAGAGGAATATTATGAAGAGGAGGTCTGAAGTATTTATAAATCAACAGCCAGCAAAGCTGGAAGTGAAATATAAAGAGAACAAAGTCTATATGCAGCTGTGCTGAAAGAGCAGCAGTGGGTTTTAGCTCATGTTTTAGGTATGAAAACTGAGCTCTTCTCAAACAAAATGAAAACAGGTGCAAGAGTAAAGCTAAATCATGAAAAACCTAATTAGTTATTTTTAGCATGCCTCTTAATTTTCCTTTCCCCTGGTTTCTTGTCTTCTGAGCCTGAGTCTTGAACAGGTAACCTACTTGAGGGGGTGCCGGCGGTAAATGGGCCATGGAGGAAGTGTCAAGAAACATGAAAAAGCAAATCCGGCCATAACTATATAGACAGTCTACCCAAACTGTTCAGCCACGTACCTACAGATAAATCCAACTATTGCAGAAAAAGAAAAATTCCCTGAAACATCTGTTTAGCTCTGGCCCTCGTAATCCATTTGTGTGGGCAGCGAGCTCAGATGCTCCAACATGACTGGCTGAGAAGGCTGGCGGCAGGGACTCGGGGACCGCATGCACCAGTATTTGATACCAGGGGCAGCTCGCAGAGCTGAGCAATGGGATGGCTGTGGGCCCCTACCATCACTTTTTAAAAAACAGATGGTGAAAAATATTATCTTATCTTATTTTGCTTTACCCTGGTTGCTTGTGAAACTGAATGACTTCTACTGTTTAGTGGTGATTTGTATTTTTCCCTGAAGCACTCTGTCAACTCTACTCCATTTTTTAATTAAATTACTGGTTTAAGTGATCTGTCAAAATATTTCGTATATTATAGCAGCTAGCCCTTTGCCTGTTACATATGTTTTGTGCATTTTCATTTTTGGGAAGAATACTGCTGCCAGAAATAGAAATAAAGAAGTTGTTAAGGAAGTCCTTTTAGCACATACAGTTTCATTCTGAAGGCCTGGCATTCACTGATACACATACCTATTAACAATAACTCTGACAGTATTTGCTTAATATGAAGAAATGTCTCTGTATATCCTTTTACTTTTATTTAGTTTGCTGTTCTAAGACTACCTTCTTAGGGAAGGCACAGAATGAATAGGCAGGGACTTTTTGTGAGGGAACAGGGAGTACCCATATCTTTTGGTCTCTGATGCCCTGTTCCTGATATCAGATAAATGACCTTTAAAGCCTTTAAAACATTAGTCTTAAGTTTATGAATGATAGTGAAACTAGAGCTGTTCATGTTTCGGTAGAATACTGGTCATTACTATTTTTTCAAGGTATTATTTGAGAGAGAGAACACAAGTAGGGGGAAGGGCAGAGAGGGAGAAGCAAACTCCCCACTGAGCATGCAGCCCAATGCAGGACTCGATCCCAGGACCCTGGGATCATGACCCGAGCTGAGGGCAGACACCTGAACCACACAGAAGCCCCAACACTGATCATTATTAAACAGATTTTCATATGCCACAGAAAAGCAAATAATTTTTCATACCCTTTGAAAATATTTACATAGATCCATTAAACACGTATTAGGTATGAACTAAAATCACCTCCACAGAATTATTCCTTTTTTGGTCTGACAACTATCCATTTTCTCATGTATTTTTCCTCATGACTTTCTTTCCACTAAAGTAGCTCCATACCTACGTTGAGTCATACTACTTTAATTTTAAACCTTTTTAAAACTTTAGTTTCTATTGTTAAAAAATACACTGGGGATTGGAAATGTTTTAGGTTGGCAGTAATCAGCCATTCCCTAAATGTAACTTCTGTCCTTAGGAGTTTATGCCGGCTCTAGTCCAAGAGTGCCTGAACTCTACTCCAAAGCCCTGAATGTACAAGTTGGAAGTTGGATTTGTATTTCTGCCATATAAAATTTGTAATTCTGTGCTGTCTTATTAAGTTCACTCTAAACCAGAAATCAGTAAAACACACTGATCTGCCTTTGTAGACTGATTTTGATGTGTTGAGCTAAATTTAAATTGTTCAGCTAGGAAAGATGAGTCAACATTGGAATTCTAAGTCAGCAGTTATTAACTTCTCCTCTGCTTCATAATTGCAATGGAAGATGAAATCTACTGTCACCTGACACAGAATTAAGGGATAGTCTTTGCTTTTTCTTTACTGAACCAAGACCTTTCTCTTTTATAATTTATGTGGCAGGTGTGTCAGACTGTGTTACAAATGCCATTACTGCAGGGAAGTTTTTGACACAGAAAGCTGGTCTCCCATTTCCTTCAAAATCAATCATTTGGCCTTTTCCTTTCTATCTTTTAAATATATATAGTATGTCCCAAGATGATAATCCAGTACATTCTTATACCCCGGGCTGCCCTCAGCACAGGAAATGCCACAGTGGCTTGCCCTGAAGAAGACAGGGACTAGCGGGATGAGCTAAAACTTCAGTGCCCATCCAACTAGTACAGACACAGCTGCCACTCAGCCCCAGGCATTTTCCAATGTGAATAATGTAAGCTTGGTGTTTTCCATTTATTTAAAAGAAACTGGAATTCCAGATTTTTATGTGAAATCTTGTCTTTAAATATATATATATATATATATATTTTTTTTTTTTAAAATATTTTATTTATTTTATTTGACAGACAGAGGTTACAAGTAGGCAGAGAGGCAGGCAGAGAGAGAGAGAGGAGGAAGCAGGCTCCCCACTGAGCAGAGAGCCCGATGCGGGGCTCGATCCTAGGACCCTGGGATCATGACCTGAGCCGAAGGCAGAGGCTTTAACCCACTGAGCCACCCAGGTGCCTAGTTTAAGCTATTTAATGCAGAAATGTGATGAAAAATTTGGGCCTGTCCCTACTTATATGACCTTTGAAAAAAAGGTCATCTTAATACTGTGCTCATCTATTAAACTGGGGTGTAATGATTATCATTTCAAAGTTTTGTTTTTTTTTTTAAATTATTTATTTATTTATTTGTCAGAGACAGAGGAGAGAGAGCGAGCGAGCACAGGCAGACAGAGAGGCAGGCAGAGAGGCAGGCAGAAGCAGAGGGAGAAGCAGGCTCCCCGCCAAGCAAGGAACCTGATGTGGGACTCGATCCCAGGATCCTGGGATCATGACCTGAGCCGAAGGCAGCCGCTTAACCAACTGAGCCACCCAGGCGTCCCTCATTTCAAAGTTTTAAATAAGTTATAGTAAGTGCTTATAGAAGTATAATCATAAGTCAGTGAATGTTAGTTTGTTTTCCATCCCAGAGGAGATATTTGATCTCCATGCAGGTCATTTTGGTTCAACTCTTAGGGTTCTGATTATTTTTTCAAAGTTGAGTTGTATTTAGTTCGCCCATCATTGAGGCATTATTCACAGTGGTCAAAAGTGAAAGCAATCCAACTATCCACTGACAGACGAATAGATAAACAAAATGGGGTAAATACATACAATGGAGTTTTATTCAGCCTTGAAAAGGAAATACTGAAGATGCTACAACATGGATGAACTTGAGGATATAATGCTACATGTGAAAAGACAGTCATAAGAAGACAAATACTGTATGATTTTCCTTACAAAGCTAAAGTACCTCAGAGTTCAGATTTATAGTTAGAAAGCAGGACGGTGGTTGCCAAGGGCTAAAGGAAGGGGAAAATGAGGAGTTTCTGTTTAATGGTTATAGAGTTTCAGTTTCGTAAGATGAAGAGAATTTCTGGAGTTAGATGGTGGTGATATTTCACAATGTATATATTAACTTAACATTTCTGAACTTACACTTAAAAAATAGTTCAGATGGTCAATATTATGTTTTGTATATTTTATCAAAATAAAAAAACCAAAATAAAACCCCAAACCCAAAACAACTATTAGGTTTTAGACAACACTCCATTCCACTGCAAAAAACGTGTCAAGTAACCTTTAAAAACTGTGGATACCTAGTTTTTAAAGCATACTTCAAAGTATATTGAGAGAGAGAGAGCGCCTTCATTCAGTAGTACCTACCTGTACATTTATACAACATGCCTGTCATGGTTCCAGCTGCTATGGTGTTAAGGTCATCTTCTGCACCTCGTGTTTTCTCAATGATGACACCAAATGCACTATAGAGCAAAGCTACAGGGAAAATGGAACTGATCAGTAATAAGAGATTAAATGTCAGTACAGCAATTATATTTAGAGAAATATATCTTATAGACATTATATAAACATAAAGAATATACATATTCTTTATATACACACACACACACACAATTTGTAACAGGAAAAGCCTGGCACCAAATAAAATGCCCACCAAAGGGCACAGACTAAGAAATGGACTTTCCATATAATGAAATACTGCATACTCAAAAAAAAGGAAAAAAAAGGCAAGAAAAACTACATTCACTAGCATGTAAAGCAGGGACATGTGTGTACAACTTGGGAAATGCAAAGAAAATCTTTGGATTTTCTTCCAAAGAAGAAGAAGAAGAAGAAGAAGAAGAAGCAGCAGCAGCAGCTGCAGCAGCCTTTCTTCAGAAGGCTTCCGAAGAAACATGAATGGTAGCTAATTATAAAAAGTACCACTGGGGAGTCCCAGGAGAAATATTTTTAATCTTCACTTATATTTTATTCATAATAGCTATACTTTGGATTTAGAAACAAAAACACATACGTTTCTACTGTAAGAAAAATGTTAACTTAAAAAAATTGAGGTATGGTTCCAGCCCATGTAAAAAACTAACACTAGCACTATTTAGTTTTAACAAAATGTTCCCCAGAACTACCTTTCTCCCACACCTGAGGTTCCAGCCCATGTAAAAAATTAACACCAGCACTATTTAGTTTTAACAAAATGTTCCCCAGAACTACCTTTCTCCCACACCTGTAAAGATTCCTAGTAATCCTTTTCCTTATATTTTCTCAAAATTATACCATGTTTGACCCATCAATATTACACCAAACTCTGCCTTACAAATCCTGTGTGATGTTCTTATACTTCTATAAAAGGCTCTTACCAGTTCAACTTCTTTAACTGAAACTGAACTTGAGCAGAACATTGTGATTGATCATATTACACTGGGAACACACAAGGCAACTGGCCATCCCAATTCACCCACGACTGAGAGTTTCCTGGAGCACGAGATCTGCAGTGCTAAACGAAGACAGCCCCTGGACAGACCAGGATGGCTGACTAGGTATATAAGCATCCAAACAGAAATAAAGAAGGGTGACACTGTATGGGGTGGGAGCAAAGGTGACATGAACAGGATATGGAAGCAGTCATTTCCTAGGAAAAATGTACTGCTTCTAAATCCTGTGGCAAAGCTGGGATATTATTCTCTCACAACAGATGCCTCTTCTATTTTTTCAGTAAGATGCTTGTATTTTCTTTTACTTAATCTGCCACCAATAAAAGATTTTCAGACTTTCAACTAATTTACAAAAACACAGCTGTTAGTGTAGGCACCACAGGTAGTATAATTTTTAAAAGCCATGAGTCATCAAAAGAGTCAATCATTCATAAACAATATAATATGAAATACTTTGGTCCTAAGTCCTACTAAATGACCCTTTAATTAGAACTACAAACGTCTTTCTTATCTACAAAGGCCCTATTGCAACTCTGGAAATTAGGTCTGGGAAATCTCCGAGGTAAAGAGAATGCTGAAGGGGTTATTAGGAAAACATACAAAGAGGGATGAATTAATCATATCTTACTACAGAACCTCTGAACCTTTCCTAACATACAAAGGCATATGACTTGGACCTAAATTATCTGGATTTTCTATCTACTTAAAACATGATTTGGTAACTTGCTTGGACAGGAGAGTACGTAATATTGAAAAAGACTTTTAAAACATTGAGAAATGGTATTAGTATTACTTTGTTATATTGTTCATTGTCTTTTCCTAAGTATTTATCTACACTATTCATTACAATAGATTTAACGAAAATTTTTAATATCCTGAGGCAAGAATTTTGATTAAATTGTTCATGATAAATATACATTCTTTCTTCGCATCAATGATTTATTATTAAGTGAGATTTCTACTTACCCAGAGAACCTAGAGTATTAGACCAAAGTGCCCCTTGCCTAGTCACCATGTTCAAAATCCTACCAGGGCAGAAAGAGAAAGAATTTGTGCTTAGAATCACCATTTCTCTAATGTGAAAAATCATAACCATAGCTATTTACAATGTATTAATCCAACAGCCAAAGTTTTCTTAATTTTATTTATTTTTATTTTTAAAAGATTTTATTTATTGGGGCGCTTGGGTAACTCAGTCACTAAGTGTCTGCCTTTGGCTCGGGTCGTGATCCTGGGATCCTGGGACTGAGCTTCTCCCTCTCCCACTCCCCCTGCTTGTGTTCCCTCTCTGTGTCTCTGTCAAAAAAAGGAAAAAATCTTAAAAAGAATTTATTTATTTGAGAGACACAGAGAGAGAGGAAGAGAGAGCACAAGCAGCAGAAAGGGGAGAGGCAGATAGCCTGATGGGGGCTTGATTCTGGGACCCTGGGATCATGACCTTATCCGAAGGCAGACGCTTAACAGGCCGAGCTACTCAGGTGCCCATAGTTATTTTTAAAAAGATTTACTGACTTATTTTAGAGAGACAGCAGGAGCAGGGGGGAGGGGCAGAGGGAGATGGAGAGCAGCAGACACCCCACTGAGGCAGAGCTTGATCCCAAGACACCTTGATCATGACCTGAGCTGAAATCAAGACTCAGATGCCCAACCAACTGAGCAACCCAGGTGCCCTCCAAAGTTCTATTAATTTAATTTTATTTTTAAGATTTGTACTTATTTGACAGAGGCAGTGAGAGAGGGAACACAAGCAGGGGGACTGGGAAAGGGAGAAACAGATTCCCCTTCGGGCAGGGAGCCCAATGTGGGGCTTGATCCCAGGACCCCGGGATTATAACCTGAGCTGAAGGCAGACACTTAATGACTGAGCCACCCAGGTGCCCCCAGTTTTCTTTTTCTTTCCTTTTTTTTTTTTTTTTTAAGATTATTTATTTGACAGAGAGAGATCATAAGAAGGTAGAGAAGCAGGCAGACAGAGACGGGGAGGCAGGTTCCCCGCAGAGCAGAGAGCCTGACCCGGGGCCCGATCCCAGGACCCTGAGACCATGACCCAAGCCGAAGGCAGAGGCCCAACCCACTGAGCCACCGAGGCGCCCCCAATTTTCTTAACTCAGTATCTCCTCAGAATTTATTAAGGATGATTATATAAATATAAATAAAGGTTAAACCTCAAACATTTTCAGGCAGTGAGTAAAGAAATTTATTATTTTTAAATATAAGGCAAATATAGAAAGGCTCTGAATGACAACCTAGAATGTATTTTATAAAAAAGCTTATAGTAATTGATTTACATTAAAAATACCATTATAACGGACAAATTAGCTTACAATTAAGTTTTTTAGGGAAGAATATACTTTGGATGTTAACTGGGATCAAAGCGTGGGATACTGTAGAATATAAAGCAGAATTAAAGGGAAATACTCAAAGAGAAGGGAAAAGCTGTCCAACTAGAATGCATGGAGAAAGCATCCTGTGTCTGCTCCCAGGCTAGAGCGAAGCGGCCAGAGTGAACGCTCAGCACACTCTCAAGGAAGCACAGTTCTGCCTTGCACCAGTGCCAGCTGTCACCAGAACAGTGACAGAGGCAACTGGAGGAAGAAGACAGGACATTCCTCTCCCAGCAGTGTAACACCATCACAGGAATGGGTCTATCCGGACAGCTGACTACTGCTGGAAATTATGGAATTACAGTAAGACTGAAAAAACTTATTTAATGCAATTAAAACTCACTTAAATTAATGCCCAAATAACAAAAATTTGTATTATTTCTAAAAGGCTTTTAAAAAATATTAGTAATGAAGTATATTGTTTCTAATTAATTCTGTTACATATTTCCCAACATTTTAAGTTCAGCATATCGTCCTATGTAACACTTTTGTAAAACTAGTAATTTTCATTAATGCACTGCTGGAAGCACTGCAAACTGGTGAAATTGTTTGGCGTATGACTGGGCAATGCATCTCCACATACTGGGCCCTTATTAATTAAATTACTTTAATCACCTCTCAATAACTCTTCAAGGCCGAAAGCAGAAAAAACTTACCTAAGATCACAAAACAGTAAGTAATTAAACTAGGCTTTAAAGCTACATAGATCTGTCTGGCCCCAAACCTTATCTTCTTTCCATTTTTAGAGGCTGTCTCCTATTTTATTAATTTTATTTTTCGAAGACTTTATTTACTTATTTGAGGGAGAATGCAAGAGAGCACAAGAGGGGATGAGGTATAGAGGTGGGTAGGGAGAAGTAGACTCCTCTTTGTACAGGGAGCCCAAAGCAGGGGTCATTCCCAGGACCCTGAGATCATAAACTGAGCCAAAGGCAGCAACTTAACTAACTGAGCCACCCAGGTGCTCCAGCTGTCTCCTATTTTAAACACTTCCTATTTAGTAAGATCAGAATTGTTATATAAAATGATATATTTAAAAAATAAAAAATCTTATCTAAAAAATACAAACCAATTTGACTCTCTCCAAAAATTACTATCACTGTTTTAAGAAACAAAATTTATCTTTCCCAGGAGACCTTCCACTTTCTTTCCTTTTTTTTTTTCCTTAAGATTTTATTTATTTGACCAAGAGAGACAGCGAGAGAGGTTAACACAAGCAGGGGGAATGGAAGAGGGAGAAGCAGGCTTCCTGCTGAGCAGGGTGCCCAACAGGGGGCTTGATCTCAGGACCCTGGGACCGTGAACTGAGATGAAGGCAAATGCTTAAGGACTGAGCCACCCAGGTGCCCGGACCATCCACTTTCATATTTAATATGATGTTAGGGACTTGCTTTAAAGTAGTATGGGAGAGAAGAATGAGATGGAGCACAATTGGTCCCAATCCTGGTTGACTGTTGAGGATGGATTATGGTTCATGGGTCTTAAACTGTACTATTCTGTCTACTTTGGTATATTTAAAAAAATTTTCTATAACACAAAAAAGTCAAAAATAAAATGTACTAGAATAAGGGACAAATATATTTTTAAAAGATTTTATTTACTTATTTGACAGTGAGAGGGAGAACAAGAGTGAAAGCACCTGAGAGCATAGGCAGGGGAGTGGCAGGCAGAGGAAAAAGGAGAAGCAGGCTCCCCCATGAGCAGGGAACCTATTATGGGGCTCAATCCTAGGGCCCTGGGATCATGACCTTAGCCGAAGGTAGACACTTAACTGACTGTGCCACCCAGGTGCCCCGGAGTAAGGGACAAATATTAATATAAAAGTAAAAATATTCAAGGATGTGGCTTAGTAAAGCCAAGATCTACATCCTAACAGGAATATGAGAAACTTGACAAGCCTTCAGGATTCCCAACATCTAATTTAGCAAACCTGCTGCCACCTGCTGGCTAAATAACATACAAAGAAAATGGAGCTTAATATGTCCTAAAGCAAAACCAGAAGCCATAAAGTTATGTAAAACTAAACATCGAATTATTTAGAGAGTATCTACATGGACTGGTCATGTTTATTTCTTAGGCAGGGTGAAGACATCTGTACTTTCCCTTTCTTTAGCCTTCTTTCAGAAACGGGGTGTGAACTCAGTAAGTAGTTCAATTCAAATGACAGCATATCCAGCAACCACTCTTACATGCTTATTTTTTTACTACCAAGTCCTGTGGTTTTTGCATGCCCTCGAATAATCCAAATAATGAAGCAACTCAACAACTTGAAAAGAATCCCATATAGGCCTACAGAATGAAAAGGTAGGTAAGTTAGGTTGGGGTAGCACCAGCTAATTGAGGGACACAGACCAAAAATCACTCCTTTTAAAATGTTAGCCTCATTTTGGCTCAATGGTTTAAGCATCTGCCTTCGGCTCAGGTCATGATCCTGGGGTCCTGCATTGGGTTCCTGGCTCAGTGGAGAGCCTGATTCTCCCTTTACCCTTTCTCCCTGCTTGTGGTATCTTTCACTCTCACTTAAATAAATAAATAAAATCTTTTTAAAAAAAACCAAACAAAACAAACCTTAGCCTCAGTAACCTGATTCCTTAGTTTCTTTTATTTTGATTAATTAAAAAAATCGATCAAAATGGATGTCAATCCTCTAAACATGTGTAATCTCAAGATTGTGTTCATCAGGTCAACAAAGTAGAGGTTAATATTCAAACACCACTACATGAGATGATTACATAAGACTTACTGTACGTTTCTCGGTTTGGACCAGGACATGTTCTGGGTTTCCTTCAATCCTAGCCGTAGACCATTCATTGCTCCAAATGCAGCCCCTAGTGAATCATAGTAAAAAACAACTGCACTTCAGATTCTTTTTTACTTTTATTTAATAGGAAAAAATAAAAAATGTAAATAATGATCATTTACTTATTTACTATTATTAAAAATTCTACTTTTAAGTAATCTACACATCTAACATGAAACATGAACTTAAAACCCCAAGATCAAGAGTCACATGGTCCACTGAGTCAGCCAGGTGGCCCTCAATAATGATTTTTTAAAACCCTGAAACCAGTACTTGAATTGCTTTTGATTTTAAGAACTTTTGCCTACTTGGATTGAGGACAGTGAAAAAAATTATCATACCCACCTGTCATACAGCATCCTCCAATGGTAAAGAAGGCCAGCTCAAATCTGCCCCGGGTCTTATTAGCTCCAGTCGGTAAAATAAACTCATCTGTATCCTAAAGGGGCAATAACAAAAAACAAGCTGAGCTCCCCTCAAAACCCAGTACTTGAAAAGTGTTTTTTAATTTGTCAAATTAACAAAAGTAAAACCTGAGATTAACTAAACCTCAACTATACTTAGTCAAGCATAAATTAAAACTTTCTGCAACAGCAATACCTAAATCAAAGTGAAGTGAAATGAACTACACATACAGTTACACTCATTAGTTTTTAGGAGGCATTCTCATCAGAACTTTGCTTTTGAATTAAGTTTGACCAATTGTATGTAATTTGTCCTACTTAATGATAAATATGATGTAACATGCAAGAGAGTTTAGGAAGACCAGCTCTAGAGAAAGGTAAACGGAAAGGTAAGAGAAGTAACGGTTTATTCGATTGAGATACCACTGTGGAAAAAGAACTCTCATTCTATAGCTACTATTTATCAAGCACAATTTTACTATTATCATAAAAAATGAGCAGAAACTATAAAAGCATAACAGATTAGATCAATTATGCAAGGGCAAAACTACCTTAATTCTTTTTTTTTTTTTTTTAAGATTTATTTATTTATTTATTAGACAGAGAGAGATCACAAGCAGGCAGAGAGGCAGGCAGAGAGAGAAAGAGGAGGAAGCAGGCTCTCTGCTGAGCAGAGAGCCCGATGCGGGACTTGATCCCAGGACCCTGAGATCATGACCTGAGCCAAAGGCAGCGGCTTAACCCACTGAGCCACCCAGGCGCCCTACCTTCTTAATTCTTAACAGTTTGGGGAAGCATCTATTTTAATAATCTTAAAACAGCTATAATCTTTCTAGTAAATGCATATACAAATTTGGTATGAAACCCATGAAGGCTACTTAAGAATTTTAGGTTGAAAATGCTACTGTAAGTGCACAATATGATTGATTCTATAATACAATACACTCATACAGAACACATTCAATACAGGTTTGCCAAGCTTTCTATACAAAAATGGTTAAAATAGGCCATAAGCACACACGGCTGGCAATTTGCTAACAAGTAAACATCACTTTACCAAATATGGAACTTCAGTAAATGCATTCCTGATTAGGAAAACTGCAGCTATGCACTGGTTTTTGATTTCTGGCTTATGCATACATTCTCACCAAAAAGTGCACAAATAAGCAAGCACATCTACTTTCATCACATAAAAACAGTCTGTTGGGCAATAATAAGCCAACTCTGAAGAGATCCCATATCATGATATACATGGTTTCTCAAAAGTTTTGGACCTTTAAAGATTTTATTTATTTATTTGACAGACAGAAATCACAAGCAGGCAGAGGCAGGCAGAGAGAGCAGGAAGCAGGCTCCCTGCTGAGCAGACAGCTGGATGTGGGGCTCGATCCCAGGACCCTGGGATCATGACCTGAGCCGAAGGCAGAGGCTTTAACCCACTGAAGCCACCTGGGTGCCCCAGTTTTGGACCTTTAAATTAATCACTTAATTTTAAACTGTACTTCTGGCTTGGAAGTTTTAGAAATGCTATATTTAATGAGGTATATAATTCTTCAACCTAGAAATGGATCGCTAATTACAAATAGAAATTTTTTTTTAAAAGGTCCTGATGAAGATTAATAAGCAAAGTGCATGTTATCACCAACTCAACTCTTTGCTAGGGTCAACCATAATAAAAGTACTAAAAGGACGAAGGCAAATGTACATCAGTTCACACACAGAGCCTCTTGAAAACAATTTCATGGTTAGCTGTCATTGGGGCTTAATCTTTTAAATGCAATTAGAATGCACTGTTTCAGTCCTTAATTTTTTAAAAAGATTTTATTTCTTTACTTGACAGAGACAGAGATAGTGAAAGAACATGAGTGGTGGTGGGGGATGGGGTGGTGGGGAGAGGGAGAAGTAGGCTCCCTTCCGAGCAGGGAGCTGGATGCATAGCAGGAATGGATCCCAGGACCCTGGGATCATGACCTGAGCTGAAGGAAGATGTTTAACTGAATGAGCCACCCAAGAGCTCCTTAAATGTACTGCTTCACGTAAAAAAAAATGTGCAAAGACGTTTTTGAGGGAGGGGACCCTGGACAAATTACATTAATCCTGGGAGAAAATCAAAAGGCTTTTGGCTTTCTATAAAAATGTGATTAACAGCTTTTAATGTTATGAAAAAAACTTCTGCAAGCCAAATTTGAACTGCAAGAAATAAGCACTTAACAGGTTGCTCTTGAAGTAAAGATAACACATGGATGTAGGGAAGATACACTGAAACGTTCTTGTGCTGAGGACACAGTGTAACAATCACCAGTACCACTGTTTGCCACACAGAAGAGAAATGCATCCAAGGATGGGAACCACTGTACCTGATAAAATAGTCGGAAGGCCAAGATTATGTGAAATATTTATATTTCAACTGGAGATACTGGATGTTAGAAATATTCAAATTGATCTTGTTTTTATATTGGATGTTCATCTGGCCTAAAAAGCGGAAGATTATCTACCAAATGTAATTTTTAATTTATCAGTGATGATGCAAAGGTGGGGACAACACAAAGCAATAGTAAGAGAAACCACAAATAGTGCCTCAGATAAAAGTTGTTGACAAAAACCAGTAGATGGTGAGTACACCTGTAGTACTTAAGATGTCTCTGTACTTCAGAAGTATGGAAAACTGTTCCATAAAATTCAGTTTTAACTAAGGTAACCTTTAAATTTAGGCTTTCCATAGTTTTTATAATGAAATGAGAAAAACTTTTCAATTCTGAAACCCCTTTGCATTTGAATGGAAAAGGTCACTACAAATGTTTGTGATTAAGCAAGAATCCCAAGCCCCACCTAGCACTGCAGGGTCACAGTGTTATGTATTTATTTATTTATTATTTTTTATTAGCATATAATGTATTATTAGCCCCAGGGGTACAGGTCTGTGAATTGCCAGGTTATACACTTCACAGCATTCATCATATTTTTAAATGGAGCTACAGTACAACCTTTAAGCCTACATTCAACATTGAAGCAAAACACGTGACTAGTTTTGAAATTTTGAGTAAAATACTGAGAGAGATACTCTTGAAATAAAATCAATAAACATACACTACAGATATTTGACAAACATTTCCTGCAAAAACAAACAAGTATTAAGTCCCAAATCAACTTGCTTCTATTGAAACACACTGAACAAGAAATGCAGCCAATTACTGTCAGTGATTCAACTTGAAACAAAAAAGTCCCAACCACTACTCTTAAAAAACCACCCCAAAACCCATCCTATTTACTAATATGTAATTCAAATACTATATTATTCACCTATTTAAAGTGTATAATTCAATGGTTCAGTATTATACAACAAAGACTACCATCTTTAGAGCATTTTCACTATCCCAAAAAGAACCCCATACCTGTTAGCAGTCGTCGTTCCCCATTTCTCCCCTACCCTGGGCAGCTACTAATCAGTCTGCTTTCTGTCTCTTTGTATTTGCCAATTCTGGACATTTCATGTACATAGAATCATACAATATACGGTCTTTTATGACTGGCTTCTTTCATGTAATAAGTTTACAGGGCTCAACCATGTTCCATCCAGCATGTTATCATCACTTCTTCCTTTTTTCCTGCTAAATATCTCATTGCATGGAGATGCCACATTTTGTTTATTTTTAAGTTGACAGACATTTGGGTTGTGTCTACCTCCTGGCTATTCAGAATAAACCTGATAAGAGCATTCGTGCACAACCTCTTGTGTGGACATGTTTCCAATTCTCTTGGATATATATCTGAGTAGATTACTGGGTCATATGGTAACTCTATTTTTCATATTTTGAGAAACTGTCCAATTCTTTTGGGTATAAATCTATTGAGGAGAATTAGTGGGTCAAATGGTAACTCTATTTTTAATATTTTGAGAAATTATCGGACTGTTTCCAAAGCAGCTGTTTCAATTTACATTTCCACCAGCAGTGCATGAAGGTCCAATTTCTCCATATCCTCACCAACATCAGTTATTGCATGTTTTTGATAATACCTATAGCAGTGGTAAAGGAGTATCTCATGTCAGTTTTGTGATTTGCATTTCCCTAGTAAGTGACATTAAATATCTTTTATGATTATTGAACATTTCTATATCTTTTTGGGGAAACATATACTCAAATCCTCTACTCTTTTTTATTTTTAATTTTTAAAGATTTTATTTATTTATTTGTCAGAGAGAGAGAGAGAACACAAGCAGGGGGAGTGGAAGACAGAGGGAGAGGCAGGGTCCTTGCTGAGCAAGGAGCCTGATGCAGCATTTGATCCCAAGACCCTGGGATCATGACCTGAGCTGAAGGCAGATGCTTAAGCTTAACTGACAGAGCCACCCAGGCGTCCCTAAAGCTATAAATTATTGACATTAACAACTGAGAGGAGGAGTACACACCTGTTAAAGAGGAAGTGTTTTTGCATGTTATGGAAGTTAAACTGGTAAAAATTAGATTTATAATATAATAAACCTATATAATATATGATATATATTCTATACATATAATATATAATAAAAACTAGATTTATAATTTTACGATGTTAAATTTTAGGATGTTAAATCCCCCAGTAACTAAAAGGAATATAACTACAGAACATACACAAAAGAAAATGAGAGATTTAAACATTTCACTGCAAAAAATAAATCAACTAAACACAAAAGACAGTAATTCAAGAAACGAAGGACAAAAAAGCTAGAAGACATATAAAAAACAAACAGCAAAATGATAGAAATTCCTCCTTATCAGTAATCATTTTAAATATAAGTGGATCAAACTCTCTAACCAAAAGACATTAAGACTGGCACAATAGATAAAATACCAGGATCCAACTACACTGGGAGTTACTTTCATTCCAAAGACACAAAAAGATTCAAACTGAAGTGATAGAGAAAGATATTCTATGCAAATAAAATCCAAGACAGCAGGATGGCCATACTAATTTCAGAAAATATAGACTTTAAATAAATGAAAGGTTACAAAGAAAGAGAATATTAATAAAAGGTCCAATACAACAAAAAGATTCAATTATAAACATTTATACACCTAATAACAGGCCATTAAAATATATTAAATATAAAACAGTCGAATGAAAGGGAGAAATAGAAATTTCTACAGTAATAATTGGAGACTTCAATACTCTATTCTCAATAATAATAATCATAACCATACAGAAAATAAGGATATATGAGCACTTAACACCATAAATCAAAGAACAAACAGATCTAACAAACATCTACAAAACACTCTACCTATCAATAATATAATAGCATAGACATTTTCCTCAAGTGTATGTGGGACATTTTCCAGGACAGATAATATATTAGGACACAAATTAAGTCTCAATGGATTTTAAAATATACTATACAGACTATCTTCTCCAACCACAATAGTATACATTAGAAATCAGTAATAGAAATAAAATTAAAAATTCACAAATTCATGGAAATTAAATAATATACCCATAAACCACCAACAGATCAAAGAAGAAATCATAAGGGAAATTAGAAAATACTTAAGAGATCAATAAAAAAAGAAAACACAACATATCAAAACTTATGAGATCCAGTGAAAGTAGTGCTAAGGGGAAAATTCAGAGCTATAAATGCTTATTAAAAATATCAGAAAGATCTCAAATATACAACCTAACTTTGCAACTTAAGGAAACTTGAGGAACTAGAAAAAGAAATGAGAGAGTACTATAAAAAAACTGCATGCCAACAAATTGGATAACCTTGATGAAATATACAAATTCCTAGAGACATAAAACTCACCAAGAAACAGGAAATCCGAACAGGCCTATAATTAGTGAGAAGTGTGAAATCAGGAATAAAAAATGTCACACCAGGGACACCAGTGTGGTTCAGTTGGTTAAGGGTCCAACTTTTGATTTCAGCTCAGGTCATGATCTCAGGGTTGTGAGATAGAGCCCAACATCGGGCTCTGAGCTAGGCATGGAGCCTGCTAAAATTTCTCTTTCTCCTTCTCCCTCTGCCCCTGCCCCCTTTAACTCCATGTTCTCTCTCTAACACAAAACACAAGTCACAACCAAGAAAAGCCCTGGACCTAATGACTTCACTCGTGAAATCTATCCAACATTTAATGAAGAACTAATGCCAATTCTTTTCAAACTTTTCCAAAAAAATTGAAGTGGAAGTAATATTTGGTATAAGGCCAAGATTACCCTCATACCAAAGCCAGACAAAGACACTACAAGAAAACTACAGACCAATATCCCCTATGAACACTGACGCAAAATCCTCAACAAAATACTAGGAAAACAAACTCAGCAGCATATTAAAAGGATTACACACCATGACCAAGTGGGACTTATTTATGTAATGCAGGATGGCCCAATATATTAAAACTGATCAACATAATACACCACATTAAAAGAAAGAGGGGAAAAAAACCCACGATCACCTCAACTACTGCAAAAAAAAGCATTTCACAAAATCCAACATACTTTTAAGGTAAGAAGAATTCAACAAACTAGGAATAGAAGGAAACTACCTCAACATATGAAAATCCTACACTGAACATTATATTAAAAGGTAAAAGATAAAAGTTTTCCCTCCAAAATCAGAAAAAGGTAAGGATACCCATTTCTGCCACTCTTCTTTCGACACAGCACGAATCCCCTGATATCTTTAAGTAGAATATTCCTATGAAACCTCCTGTAAGTCAAAATGTCATAAAGCAAAGAAGCAATTATCATCAACTTACATGGAAAAATGTTTTGAGTACTCCTAGACCCAAAATAAAACCTCTCTCAGTGTTTTCTGATACTTTAGAACACAGCTTGCTATCAAACACACAAAATAAATCAAGATAAAGCACAGATGCTCACAGATAAGCTGCGATGGCTTGATGCTGAGATGCTGAGTGCAGATGCCCAGGAAGGAGCTCGATGGTGCCACTATAACCGCTCACTGCAAAACAAATGCTGAATGCTATTTTTGCTTTTTTGGCAAAAGCAAAAATTCTCTTCTGATTTCTTCTGTTCAGCGTAAACAGGTACTACATACACACCTACATAATATAGATCTCTCATGAAGGTGAAATGGAACAATGAGAGCTTTGAAAAAGCAGAGGATATTTGTATTAGATGTTCTAGCAACAGCAATTAGAGAAGAAGAAATAAAAGGTATCCAAATTGAAAAGGAAGAAGCTAAATTTTCTTTGTTTGCAGATAAAACAATCTTATATGTAGAAAATCCTACATATTGCACAAGGAAACCTATTAGATCTAATAGACAAATTCAGCAAAGTAGCAGGATACAAAGTCAACACAAAAAATTAAAAGGATTTCCATATGCTAGTGATGGACAATTTGAAAAGTAACTAAAAAAAGCAATTCCACTTATAATAGCATCAAAAAGAGTAGGGGTGTCTGGGTCACTCAGTTGGTTAAGTGTCTGCCTTCAGCTCAGTTCATGATCCCAGGATCCTGGGATCAAGCCCCAAAACGGGCTCCTTGCTCCACAGGGAGCCTGCTTCTCCCTCTTCCTCTTCCTACTGCTCCCCCGGTTGTGCTCTCCCTCTCATCCCCTCCCCCTCTGTTAAATAAAGAAATAAAAAAACCATATCTTTAAGTTAAAAAAGAATAATACTTAGGAATGAACTTAACTGATGAGGAAAAATTCCTACACAATGAAAACCATAAAATGTAAACAAAGAAGAAAGGGAAACATAACCCATGTGTGTGGGTTGGAAGACTTAATACTGTTAAGATATCAATACCATCTGGGACGCCTGGGTGGCTCAGTTGGTTAAGCAGCTGCCTTCGGCTCAGGTCATGATCCCAGCGTCCTGGGATCGAGTCCCACATCGGGCTCCTTGCTCAGCAGGGAGCCTGCTTCTCCCTCTGCCTCTGCCTGCCATTCTGTCTGCCTGTGCTCGCTCTCCCCCCCCCCTCTCTCTGATAAATAAATAAAATCTTAAAAAAAAAAAAAAAAAAAAAGATATCAATACCATCCAAAAGAATCTATAGATTCAATGTAATCCCTATCAAAATACCATGTTTTTGCAAATGGAAAAATCTATCCTCTAATTAATATGGTATCTCAATGAGACCCAAGCAGCCAAAACAATCTTGAAAAAGAACAATAATCGGGATGCTTAGGTGACTCAGTTGGTTAAGTGTCTGCTTTTGGCTCAGGTCATGATCCCAGGGTCCTGGGAATGAGTCCCACATCAGGCTCCTCACTCAGCGGGGAGCTTGCTTCTCCCTCTACCTGCTGCTCCTTCTGCTTGTGCTCTCTCTCTGACAAATAAATTAAAAAAAAGAAAGAAAGAAAGAAAGAACAATAATCACATTTCCTGATTTTAAAACTTACTACAAGGATACTGTAATCAAAAGAGTGTGATACTGACAAAGACAGACAAATAGACCAATGAAACAGAATAGTGAACCTGGAAATAAACCCTCACATATAGTCAAATGATTCTGAACAAGATTGCCAAGACCATTCCATGAGGGAAAAACTCTTAACAAATGAGGCTCTGAAAACCAGATATCCACATGAACAAGTAAAGTTGGATCCTTACCTAACACCTAATAAAAAAAAAAATTAAACACCTAATAAAAAAATTGAATGGATCTAAATATAAGACCTAAAATCAAAAAACTCTTAGAAGAAAACATGGGAGAAGAGCATGACAGTGGATTTGACAATGACTTCTTGTTTTTGACACCAAAGCACAGGAAACAACAACAAAAAGAAAAATAGGGGGCTCCTAGGTGGCTCAGTGGGTAAAGCCTCTGCCTTTGGCTCAGGTCACAATCTCAGGGTCCTGGAAATGAGCCCCACATTGGGCTCTCTGCTCGGTGGGAAGCCTGCTTCCCCTCCTCTCTCTGCCTACTTGTGATCTCTCTCCCTCTGTCAAGTGAAAAAATAAAATCTTAAAAAAGAAAAATAAGAGCTGGCCTTTGTGAAAATTTAAAAATACTGTGACTCAAAAGATAGTAATCAGCATAGTAAAAAGGCAACCCACAGAATGTGAGAAAATATTTGCAAATCATGTTACCTGTTCAGGGGTTAATATTCAGAATATATAGAGAACTTAAATTCAACAAAAAATAAAGACTCAATTCAAAAATAAGCATTTCTCCAAAGGTATGGCAATGGGCATAAAATGGGCAAAAATCATTATGAAAAGGTGTTCAACATCACTAATCATTAGGGTCATGTAACTCAAAACTACAAGGAGCACCATCTCATACTCATTAGAATAGCTAAATCAAAAAACTGCAGAAAATAACAACTGTTGGTGAGGATGTAGAGAAACTGCAAACCTTGTGCAATTCTTGGGAATGTAAAATGGTATAGTGCTACAGAACACAGTATGGCATTCCTCAGATAAATAATAATAAAATTTCCATTAAGATCCAGTAATTTCACTTCTGAATATATAACTGAAATTTAAAAAAAGGTTCAGGAAGAGACATTTGTACACTAATGTCCAGAACAACACTACCCCCAATAGCTAAAATATGAAAGCAATCCAAGCGTCCAGGGACAGATGGAAAAGCAGAATGGAATATTATTCAATTAAATATTAGTCAGCCTAAAAGGAAGGAAATTCTGACACATGCTATAGCATAAGTGAAACTTGAGAATATTATGTTAAATGAAATAAGCCAATCACAAAAAGACAGATACTATAATTCTATTTATTTGAGGTACTTAAGAGTATCAAAACCAGAAACAAAAAGCAAAACAGTGGTTGCCATGGGATAGGTGGGTGGAATGAAGTTATTTTTCAATGGGTATAGTTTGTTTTACAGGATGAAAAGAGTTACAGATATGGCAGGTGGTAATTGTTGCACAATATTATAAACATAGTTAATACTACTTGACAGTACACTTAAAAATGGGTAAGATAGTAAATTTAATGTTAGTACATTTCACAATTTAAATGGTAAAGGGGAAAAAAACCCAAAACACCTCAAACCCCAAAAACCCTTTAAAGGGAATTAGTTAATTAGTAACAGAGAGATAAAAGTCAAATCCTGGAGTTTCTGAGAAAAGAAAAAGAAAAAGAAAAGAAAAGAAAAAGGAGTTGGTGCCTCTAGAAATATGTATCACAGATCTAGTTAGCATAAGAACCTGGATTTTTTTTTTAAAGCAGTAAGATAAATCACCAAACTAATAAATTCATAAAAGGACTAGTCTTAATTTTACCTGAACGAGATATCGTGGATCCACATTTAAATACGGAGACAGAGGATTCATACCAGTCACTAGAGAGAAAACATCACATTGCAATGAAATTTTAAAAAGTTATTTCATTCAGTGTTAATTACGCTGTTCCGGATGTTTTTCAATTTTGATATACAGGCTTACTGAAAATGAAATTTTCTCCTTTTCTCCTTATCCTGTCTGGCAGTTTGTGGCTGTCTCCTCCTGAGGTCCTGAATTTCAAACCAAGTCCTGCACTAGTGGCTCAGGCTCTCATACCAAGAAGATATTGGCAATAATGTGGATCAAATAATCAAAGTAGCAGGAAGCATAGCCGAAGTCAATTATAAAGCTAATTTCCTCTACTTTGCTACAAGCATGCTTGACATCTATACAAATTGCAAAATAAGACTGACAATAGACAAGTGAATTTCATGGGAAAACCAGTGCTTGGGTTATGAGTTATATATATTTTAAGGCCGTTCCTTCAAATCTTAGTATTGACAGTTGCTGACAAAGGTGAGTTGCTGTGGCAGTGTAGTACATTCTTGGGTCATCACCACAGGAATGGGAGTCAGGACAAAAGAAAATGGAAACTCTCAGAGAGCCAGACTTGAATCCCACTAACTTTGACAATGGGAAAAAAATCTATCAAGGAATATCAACTTTCTCATATTCTGAATTTAATCCTTGAATCCTTTGGATGTTCACAAATCTAAGAAATACCCAGGACTCCAGTCCTTTCATCAACTGAAAGTCCTATTAATTCTATATTCAATATTCATCTTGAACTATTACTTACCACCATCCTTACTGCTACCATCTTAGTCCAACCATTACATCTCACCCAGACTACAGTAATAATCTCCTACCTAAATGAACTCCTTAATCTGCTCTAGTCCCTTCAATTCACTTCCTATATAGTAACTCAAGTGACTTTTTTTTTAAGGAAAAGGAAATCAGCCTTAATGGCTTCCATTCGCAATTTTAATCAAATCCAAACTCCTTACCATGGCTTATAAAACAATGCATTAGTGGCATTACTTGCTCTCCTGATCTCATTATCTCCTACTGCTCCAACTCGCTCTCAACTTTATAGACACACTGGCCCATCAGATGTTCTTTAAACATGTCAGGTCTGTCCCCCCTCATCCCAGGGCACTTGGACTAACTAATCATTTTCCCTTGTGTACCTCCATGTGCCTATGCGCCCCCACATTTGTATTGTATTCAAGTCACAGGTCAAATGTAAACACCCTCTGGTTGCTTTCCCTGACCTATTTATTCTAAAACAATGACCTGCTCCCATCCCCTGATCCTGTTTTGATGCCTTTACATACACTTATTCACTGAAATGTGTTTGTGTTACTTGGCACACTAGGATGTAAACTCCATGAAAGCAGCAATCATCTCTTTTGACCACTGGTAGTCCTGCACCCAGAAAAGTCGTTGGCCCATTCCAGGTGTTCAGTGAATGGTGGTCACCCTCGACTTCTCAATTTACCTTCAAACCTTAATCAGATTAGTGTAACAATGCTTTGTCTTATTAAGGCAGTGCCCTTTGTGCTCCAAAACTCAAACCTCGGAAGGCTTATTATATGTAAAAGGTGTTCCAGATTCAGTTTTGACATAAGTGACACTAGGACTCTTTTGCTCTTGACCAAAGAAGACCTGGAGAAGTAGAACAAGTTATATTCATCCAGCTGAATACCCACAAAGTCCCAAACATCTGGACGACATTCACAGGATTGAGAGGGCACAGACAGGTAGTATTCATATTTCTGCACTTTTGGCCTTGCGTATTTCGTTTCCTAAAATTCTTACCTGGCTTCTTTTTTCAAGTCCATAAATGGCCTATAAAGTGCAGTTCACTTCTTGGCTCCTCCCCCGGCCCGACTCAGATTTCTTTCTTGCCTACATTTAATATTAAGTGTTCTGCCCTGAAGGCTACATCGCAGTTTCGAAACACTGACTTAGAGCTTAAAAGTTATTTATAGCCTATTTAGAATGTATTTACTTGCAGAGGTAGGCTCTTCTCTTAATCTAGAGTCAAACACACAGCTCAAAGCACAAGAAATGTGTGGTAGGAAAGATAAGGCAGCACACTCGTCTATAAAGGGAAGAAAACACGCAGCATCCCGCGTCCACGTCACCCGGACAGAACTTCTCGGGGATCCATGGCTCCAAAAACTCGAGCGGCAGCGCCAACACCCTAACCCCATTACTGGTACTGAAGATTGTAAAAGCCAGCCGAAAAAAACCCCACACTAAACACACTATATGTCTGGCGGGGTCGCCAAGAACCACTGAGAAATGTTCACAAGGCAGGCCTGATACTTACGCGGGACGCCGGCCAAATCCGCGTGCGAGTAACCTGCACCGCCGGCTCCAAAAAAGCCGGCCAACCCCCCTGTGGTTTTGTTCCCGCTTCCCCCGCCGCTCTCCATGGTGTCGCAGCAAACTGCTCGTCTGCTTCTCACCGCCGCCTCAGGCCAGGTTCGTCTGTTCTGCCGTTGCTCCCCAGAAACAGCGGGGAGACCCGCGTTCCCACCGCCTCCTTCACACGGTGACCTTCCGGGAGCCGGTACCCGCTAATCCTTATACTTCCGTTTTGCGACATTATACGTCCCGGAAAACGGAAGCGCCTGACGGCAGCCTTCCGGTGGTGGGAAAGTGAACCAAGCCAGAATCAAAGCGGCGCATTCTGAGGCAGGTGGGGGTGCCTGTGGAAGAGGGAAGGCAGGCGACTGGCTAGGGCTTGGCTCGGGAGGCCGGCGGAGCAGCAACTGCAGAGAGAGGCAGCGGCAAAGAGGGAATGGTGCCGGGAGGCGCCGAGGAGGAGGCGCAGTCCGTCCCTCTCAGGGTTAGTGAATGAGGCTCTCCGCCCGGGCCGGCCCGGGGACTCTGCGCTGCGGGTCCCAAGCATGAGTGCGGGCCCCGGCTGTGAGCCCTGCACCAAGCGACCCCGCTGGGGCGCCGCTGCAACTTCTCCGCCGGCCGCCTCGGACGCCCGGAGCTTCCCCAGCAGGCAGAGGCGCGTCCTCGATTCCAAGGACGCTCCCGTGCAGTTCAGGGTCCCACCGTCCTCGTCAGGCTGCGTCCCGGGGCGGGCGGTACCGCACAGAGGCAGCTCCACCTCGCTTGGTACGTGGGGAAATAAAGATCTTTGTCCTTCGCTTTGGCCCGAACCTTTCGGTCTCTGTCTGGGGACCCAGGGACTCCAGTCACCCCTTTCTGGTGTCTTATGTGCACCACTCTGAGGCCCTCTTGCTGAACCAATGAGGTCGCTAGTAGGGGAATGTGGCCGAATTTTCTCCTTTGGGATTGGTGGTGTGAGAAACCCTGGTGAGCAGTCACTCTCAGGGGGGAAAATGGCAGTAGACTCCACCTGTTTGCTTTCTCGGGTTTGACTGAGAAATTGCATTAGTTGTTAAGAAAGTCTAATTGTGTATGTGAAGCTCCAGCCTTTAGATGGAAAAAAGGTACAAAGAAGGTCACAACTTCTTTTGGTTCAGATTTTATATGGGGTGGCGGTGGTGCAGAGCTGTTAGTATTAGCTGGCATTGCGCTTGTTTCTGGAATACAGGATTGAACAAGTGTAACTTGGGCACTGTCTTCAGATCCTAAAATCTATCAGGAGAGATAAACAATTACAAAGTCCACAGGCTGACAGGTGAGAGACATACATCGTTATGGTAGGAGTCAGGAATCTTAATCCACTCTGTGGGATCAGAGATAATCTCCCAGAAGATGAGGTGCCTATTCTGAGGGCTAAAAAAGAATGAAGAGTTAGCTAGAAAAGAGGAAGTAAGGAAATGTTCCTGAAGTTCAACTGGTGCATACCGTCAACAGAAGAGAGTAGAGAGAGATGGAGCTGCAGGGAGGTAGGAAAGGATCAGATCATACTGGGAAATAATAGGCAGTCCTGAGGGTTTTGAACTTTACCTCTAAGGGCAGTGAGAAGCTTTTAATGCGTTTTCAGTAGGGAAGCAACTAAGTATGTGTATGCACCCACATCTTTTTTTTTTTTTAAAGGTCTCTGGCTGGTGTGTAGAAAATGAAGAATGGATTGAAAGAGAGAAGTAGTACAGGCCCAAGACTAAAGGAGTTAGTCTAGGTGGGAGATAATGATGGTTTATACTTGGTTGTGTACAGTAGAGAGGGAGAGAAGTGAATGGAATCAGAGAATGGGATCTGTGGGTTTGTACCTCTTAATCTGTACTGGAAATAAAGATTTGGGGATTCTTGGCATAAACGTGATAATTGGTGCTTTGGACATAGATTCGATCATATAAAGCATATAGAGAAAATAAAGGTGACCTAGGAAAGAAACTTTAGGAACACCATCATTTAAGAGTAGACTGAAGAGAAGCAGCCAGAAGAGTAGAGTGAAAGCCTGACTTTTGTTGTGTCATGCAGGAAAGAACATTTCAAAAAGGATGCAGTTGTCAACAGTGTAGAAGGCTAGCCAGAGGTCCGTCTTTGGGTGAGTGGTGTAAACTTAGTTCTCTCAGGACTTAGAGGCAGTGGGGAGTAGATCTCAACTATAAATTGAAGGATGAGCAGGATTTTCTGTATAGATCAAGGAGAGAAAGAAATACGCAGAGGGAATGGTATGTGCAAAGGTGGTAGGACTGGAGCATAAAATGACAGGAGTGACAGGACTTAAGGCCAGGAAGAAGGACAGAACGTACTATGGACAAATTCTAGTGCCATTTCAAGGAATTTGGACTTTATTCTCTAGTTAGTAGGAAGCCACTGAAAGCTTTTAAAGAGAGAGATAACATTTGCTTAATATTTTGGAAAAGATGGTTTAGTGGCCTTTGCACTTCTCTACCTATAGTCCACTGTATAAATTCAGCCACTACACAGAGTTAGAAATCTTTGAACTGGGTAAATATGCCATATTTATTGCAAACATGTTTCGTGAAATAATGCCTATTATGTAGGACGCATTCTCACGTTGTTTGTATTTCACTATAAAAAGTTAGTCCTTTAAATATTACTCAGCCATCAGAAAGAATGAAATCTTTTCTTTTGCAATGCTGTCAGATGGAGCTAGAGTGTATTATAAGAGAAAGACAAATGCCATATGATTCCACTCATAAGTGGAAGAAACAAAACATGAACCTAAAGGGTAAGGAGTAAAAAAGGCGGGGGAGGCAAATCATAAGAGACTTTTTGAAAAGATTTTATCTGTTTATTTGAGAGCATGAGCAGGGATTGTGGGTGCTGAGGGAGAGGGAGAGGCAAACTCCCCCCTGATCAGGGAGCCAGACATGGGGCTCAGTCCCGGCAATCTGGGATCATGACCTGAGTGGAAGGCAGACGCATAACTAACGGAGCCACCCAGGCGTCCCAGAAGACTCTCAGAGAACAAACTGAGGGTTGTTGGAGGGGAGCTGGGTGGGGAATGGTCTAAATGGGTGTTGAGTACTAAGGAGGGCACTTGTTGGGATGAGCACTGGGTGTTATATGTAAGTGATAAATCACGAAATTCTACTCCTGAAGCCAATATTACACTATATGTTTAACTAACTAGAATTTAAATAAAGACTTTTTAAAAAAGTTAGTCCTTTATGTTAACACTGGTATAGAGATAGCCAAGACTAGACAAGGAGATCAGTTGCAGGAAGTAAATGCAGTTGTCCAAAAAGTACCTATTCTTTTGTTATTGGTGCTGTTTTGAAGATGGAGAGGAAGAAATGGATTTAAGATTTAGGCTGTAGATTTCAGAGAACTTAGTGAAGGAGAGTGGAAGAGAGGGACGAATAAGAGTCACCTCCAAGTACAGTATCTGACTTCTGCGAGAAGCTAATTTGTAGACCTATTAACTTTATTTGCATATAAAGGTGGAAGAGTTCGTTGCTACTGGAGGAGGGCAGTCAGTCCTCATGGTTGGATCTTATTTTCTGCAGATTTCTGCAGAAGAGGAACCAAGTTAATACTTGGGCTGTACTTCATATGTGTAAATATTTTTGTATACTGGGCACAGCACAGGACACAAATTAACAAAATGTGCAAAGTCCAAACAAAAACTGTTGTTTCAAATTTGAAATTCTTTTAGGAACTTGGTATTAAAACTTTTAGTATATAGTTTTCTTAGGAGAATAGGTGAGAAAAGGAAATGGATATTCATTCAACATCTTTAAATATGGTATTATTTACCTCCCTGGGCATATTATATTAGTTGAAATCTGCAGATCTGCATATAGGCAGAACTCAGTGCTACTCTTTTCTGCCTTTTATAACTACCTGGAGTTTGTCTCCCTGCTCCAGGCATGGTCTAAGTGTAGATCAGTGGGGGCGATGGTGGTAGCAGTTGGTAAGGGGGCAAGTAACTGGACCCAGCTTGTCCCCCTTTCTCCATGTCTTTCCTTCAGCCTTAGTGCTGTCAAAAGCATCTTCTGACCTCTTTCTTCATCTCAAAACTCCACTGTCCATTACTTTGGTCTCACCATACCCGTCCTTCTCATACTTTATCCTGCTCCTACTGGAAGAAGGGGACTTTTTGTGGAGGTGGGTTGTTCCTTTGAAATGCAGGTTAGTTTCAAAGCTGTGTCTTCCGCCTGTGTTGGTGGCAGGAAGTAATTGATTTGCTCAGTGAACTTTGAAATAAATACACTGGTCACTGAGTGATGTTACTAAGGAGATTAAGTGTAAATGGTGTGAAATTAGAATAGAGTTGGAGAACTGCTGATTTCATTGAAAAAGAGATTGGGTGGGAGTGTTGCAAGAGAAGACATTTGTTGAATTTCTGCTTTGTGAGACTAGACACTTATTTTCTCTCATTAATCTACATAAACCTTTAGGTAGATATTTACTGCTAACCCCGTATTATAGTTGAGGAAATAATAGAAGCTCAAAGAAGTGAAGTGAAGTACTAGTAAGTGAGCAAGGATCTCAGTCCAAGATCTTGTTTGACTCCAGATCTTGTATCTTTTTCATCACCTACCACTGCCCTCCTTTTTGTTTGCTGTGATTATTCCTAGTAAAAAGACAAAAGTTACCAGATAATGTGGAAAGCATAATTTTATCCTCAATTCAGGAATTAAGGGGTAAAATTCTGAAGCAGTCCTGTGGCATGTTGCAAAAGAAACCTTTGAAAGCCAAGAAGTAGTGGCAATGGAAAGAAGTAGGCCTCTCAGAAGGACTGAGGAGTATCTTATTATCAGGAAATACTGGTTCCGCAGCTCCTGCTCCTCCTTTATCCTTTTCACAGGCTTCAGGAATTATAGTAGGAAACTTGAAGCTGAAGAGAGGACACGTTCTCAGTGTCAGACCTGCAGGAAAACACTTCATAGTTTTTTTTTTTTTTTTAAAGCTTTTATTTATTAATTTGACAGAGAGAAATCACAAGTAGACGGAGAGGCAGCCAGAGAGAGAGAAATAGGGAAGCAGGCTCCCTGCTGAGCAGAGAGCCTGATGCGGGACTTGATCCCAGGACCCTGAGATCATGACCTGAGCCGAAGGCAGCGGCTTAACCCACTGAGCCACCCAGGCGCCCCACTTCATAGTTTTTTATGAAATAATGTTGGATGCAGTCTTTCAATTCTGTAGACTTGCCCTCATAGTGCTAGGCATACCATTTAATCCTTATATTTATGGAGAAAGGTGTTTTAAACTCCACATTGGCACAAAACGTGAATTTTAGGCTCCTTGCTAGTTTGTAATTTGAGGATTTTCTACACTTGTGTTTGATGTAATGAAATTAAATGGATGAAAAAAAATGAAACTACAGAAGAAGTCTTGGAATCAAGTGGTTCATCCTTTTCTGATTGAAGCTATTTTTTTTCTTGAAGCCTGATTTTCTGTAGAAGTACTAACTTAGTAAATTCATGGAAATGTGGTGTTTAATAAGAAAATCGAATATAATTACTTTGTTGTGATAGAAACTATTTTTAAAATGCTAATCAAAGATTTTTACTGGTTGGAATGTTAGTATTTTTTGTAAGGCATGTAAGGAATGAATTATATGGGACTCAAATACAGTGATAAAGCTGTTGATTTTCATGTGTTTGGGACAGCATCTGTTATGAGACTTGTTATGCTCATGTTATAGTGTTTGAGGAGAGACATAAGCAAATAAGAATGAGTCTGTGTCTTAAGGGGCTCAGATTCTTACATTGCAGTTTGGGGAATAGTTGAGAATATTTATCATCTTATACTTTCTTATACTAAGGTATTATATACATTTAATCCATAGGCAATGCAGTTAATTTTGAAAGCATGCTTATTTTTAATGCTTATGTAAATTGTGGTTTGCATTTATTTATGTTGTATCTTCCTCTACTGAGCCATAAATTCTACTTTGCTATTGTCTGCTGGTCATTTCTATCTGTTTATTTCTGGCATCTCAATTTTAGTATGTTCACAATTGATGTAATCATATTTTCCCCAAAATCCAGTTGTCTTTTTTTTTTCTTTTTTTAAATTAAAGGGGCAGGGATATAGACTGCACGCCTTACAGGGAAGAGTGGCAAAGCCCTCCCCCCTTTTTTTTAGAGAGAGTGCACAAGCAGGGGGCAGGGGGGCAGCAGGCAGAGGGAGAAGCAAAGCTCCCCACTGAGTAAGGAGCAGGACTCCATCGCAGGACCTTGGGATCATGACCTGAGCCAAAAGCAGACGCTTAAATTGATTGACACCCAGGAGTCCTGGAGAAGCAGACTTCCTGCTGAGCAGGGAGCCCCACATGAGGCTTGATCCCAGGACCCTGGGATCATGACCTGAGCCAAAGACAAATGCTCAACTGACTGAGCCACCCAGGTGTCCCTCCAGTTGTCTTATAGTCTACATTTTAACTTAATGCTGTAACCATCTTTCAAGTCTATAAGACTTAAAGCTTAGTATCACTTTTAACTTAAATCATTGTGAAATCTGTGATGATTCATTTCTCAACTTTTATTCTCTCTTCTCACAATGACTAGTTTTGGTTCTTCGCCATTAGTTCTCCAACCTAGCTAATGATCATCAGAGTCACTTTTTGAAAAAAAAATACAGAGTCCAGCTTCCCTCCTGACTCCATCATCATACAAAGAGTGATTCAGTAGGTCTGGGGCCTGGTCCCAGGATCCATTAATTACCAGTCCCTGATGATTCAGAAGGTTTGGGAGCTACTGACCTAGACCAATAGCTTCATTTCTACCAATAGGCTCTTCCTTCTGGCCCCTTTAGATTTGCCCTCAAGGATATGTATCGTGCATGACTGGGCACCTCCGAGATTTGAGTTTCGAAATTATAGCTCTGAGTATATGCTTTTTTTAAAAAAAAATAAAGGATTTTATTTATTTATTTGACAGAGAGGGTGAAAGAGCACGAGCAGGGGGAACAGTAGAGGGAGAAGCAGGCTCCCTGCTGAGCAGGGAGGCTGGCAGGACCCTGGGTCAGGACCGAAGTTGAAGACCGACAGTTAACCATCTGGGCTACCCAGGTGCCCCCATTTGTATCTGTTTTTGTGGGTCATTTAGGAACCTCTCTGATATGGTCCTAGTTGACTTTCCAGTCATATTTTCTGTTGCTTTCTTTTTACGTTCTTTATATTTCCCTGGCATTGGTGCCTTTGCTTATGATTTTCCCTTTATGCGAGTATACGTTTATTCTTCAAGGAACAATTCAAGCCCTACTTATCAAATTGTCCCATTTACTCCAGTTCCCTAAAGTAGTTTCTTTGGTGGCCAGAAGCCACCAGAAGTGCACCTTAATTCTTTATCAGGATCTCTTTTAATACTAAAGGTAGTTAAGAACCAACATTTACTGAGCATGTACCAGATTGTGCCTTAAACTTAACATGCATGTGTTATTTAATTTAAACCTCATAATAAGTCCAGGGGAAATACTATTAATTTGCAATTTTACAAATGAAAAATCAGAGACAGAAAAATGATCCCTCACAAAGACACATAAGGAATCCAATGGGAGTACTAGGATTTGAATCCAGGTGATTTGATTTCAGAGCCTGTACTCTCATTCATTAGGCCCTCCCAGCTCTTTCATAAGCCTTTCTTTCTGCTCAAAGCCAAATGCACTTATATTTATATTTCTGTCTTATCTCCCATTGCTTGAGTGTGGAAGGAATGATTAATCTCTGTTTAAATCACAGAACCTAGCACAGTGCCTTACATGTATAAATGGCGCCATAGGTATTTTATCTTTTTGGTGTGTGTCTTTTCTTTTTTTTACAGTTTTCAAACAAAAGACTATTACCAGTTGGATGGACACTAAAGGAAACAAGACAACTGAATCAGAAAGGTATAGAAACATGCCTATATAGAAGAATATGTGACATGATATATGAATGTTTTATCTTGGTTCATGTCACTTTCTCCTTGCTTTCCCATTTTTTTATATGTTTATTTATTTACTTTTTCACTTACAAATACTAATTTTTAGAGTCCTTCATGTGCTAGGGTCTATACTTGACATACAGAGATGAAAAAGGAGTGTAGTCTGTGTGTTTAAGATATAGTACACTGGTGGCAGTTGCAAAAACACATGATTATTACATAGTGTGATAAATAGAACAGAAAGGTATAAACAGAGAACAGTGGTGGTTAGCATATAGAACCAAGAATTAGCTTTATCTTTGCAGGAAGGCCTGCCAGGAGGGGAGTGAAGTTTAACATTTAAAGGAACGGCAGGTATTTCCCAGGCATAGAGTTGGGGAAAGGGCGCTTTAGGCATATGTGCAGTCATGGAGTCATGAAAGAGCACGCTCTGTGTTTAGGATATCACCAGTAATTTAATTACTGCTGTGACACGGGGAGTGTGGTTGGATAAGTGATTTTTTATACCATAAATTCTTTTTATTGTATCGTAATTTCTGTTGTCTCATTAGTTCTTTTTATTCTGTTGTAGTTTGCATAGTAAAGAAAACAACAATACAAGAGTAGAATCCATGATGAGTTCTGTACAAAAAGATAACTTTTACCAACATAATGTGGAAAAATTAGAAAATGTTTCTCAGCTAAGTCTTGATAAATCACCTGTTGAGAAAAGTACACAATATTTGAATCAGCATCAGACTGTAGCTATGTGTAAGTGGCAAAATGAAGGGAAGCATACAGAGAGGCTTTTAGAAAGTGAACCTTCGTCAGTAACTCTGGTACCAGAGCGATTCAGTAATGCTAACGTTGATCAGTCATCCCGAAATGATGATCACAGTGACACAGATAGTGAGGGAAGTAGAGATAACCAACAATTTTTGACACCTGTAAAGTTAACAAATAAAAAGCAGACCACAGAAGGTGAACAGGCCAGAGAAGCCAGAAGCCACCAGAAGTGCAGCAAGTCTTGCCGTCCTGGAGAAGACTGTGCGGGTTGTCAGCAGGAAGAGGTAGATGTGGTGCCAGAGAGTCCCTTGTCAGATGTCGGCTCTGAGGATGTTGGTACTGAACTGAAAAATGCCAACAAACTGAGTAGACAAGAGAGTAGTTTAGGAAATTCTCCTCCCTTTGAGAAAGAAAGTGAACCTGAGTCACCAATGGACGTGGATAATTCCAAAAATAGTTGTCAGGACTCAGAAGCAGATGAAGAGACAAGTCCAGGTTTTGATGAACAAGAAGATAGCAATTCCTCCCAAACAGCAAGTAAACTTTCAAGGTTCCAAGCAAGAGAAGCCAACACTGAATTGAGGAAACGGTCCTCTTCTAAAGAAGGTGAAATTCGATTACATTTTCAATTTGAAGGAGGAGAGACTCGGAGTGGAATGAATGATTTAAATGCCAGACCACCTGGAAGCAATTCTGGCCTGAATGTAGAATGTAGAAATTCAAAGCAACATGGGAAAAAGGATTCTAAAATCACAGATCATTTCATGAGAATGCCCAAAGCAGAGGACAAAAGGTAATTTTTTTCAACAAGACTGTCTCCAATAGTGTAATACCTTTTATAATTTTGCAAGGGGGTTTAACAAAGTTATGGTTTACACTAAAGCGAAGAAATAGTTGTGTTTCCTGTTAATTACTTATGGTAAATTTAAACCTAGATTCAAAAAGACCAAAACAGATAACCAGAAGCAAATGAATATTATTAATGGGAATTTTTTG
The DNA here is from genome assembly GCF_030435805.1 of Mustela lutreola. Lineage (NCBI taxonomy): Eukaryota > Metazoa > Chordata > Mammalia > Carnivora > Mustelidae > Mustela > Mustela lutreola. The sequence continues at coordinate 39,703,968 of NC_081293.1, forward strand.
GTTTCATGATTTTCCTTCTGGAATTTATGGGGATTATCAGAATATAAAAATACTAGGTTGATAGTAGCTTCTGTTTATGTATCAATTTTTCTAAGTTTTTGTATACTACATTTTCTCTAATGCTCTAATGGGTAGGCAGGCGATATTGTACTCACTTCGCTAATGAGAAAACTGAAATTTGAATTAGAGAATTCACTGAAATTTTAACTTGTGGGTGGTAATGCTGGACCTTAAATCAGTCTGTCTGATTATAAAGCTTACAGTTATCCCATATGGAATCTTCAAGCTTGCTCTCCATAATTTCTGTGATATTTTCTGTCACATGTGCCACAGTAAGTTCACTTTGTTGAAAATTATTCTAGAAACCTGAGAAGTAGCTGATGCTATAAACCATGACTCATTTGGCAGTGTGCATATTCTTACCTGGTCTTTTTTGGGAAGGTGATTTCCTCTGTTTAGAAATTCTTAACACAGACTTGAAAATAAGCTCTTCAGTTTTACTCTAAGGTTTATAATTTTTTCTTTTGATTATAAGTACCTAGGGGAGAGAGCAAGCCTGGCACACTTTTTTTAAAAAAAGATTTTATTTATTTATGTGAGAGAGAGTGTGTGTGCACTCAAGCTAGAGTCGGGGACAGGCACAGGGGGAGGAATAAACAGACTCCCTGCTGAGCAGGGAGCTCAACGCAGGGCTTAGTCCTGGATCCTGGGATTATGACCTCAACTGAAGACAGACGACTGACTGAGCCACCCAGGCACCCCTTGGCATGTTTTAAACAATAACATTCTGGGTAAGTTTTGTACTTGTTTATCCAACAAAAACTAGCAGTGAGTGATTGTGACTGAATACATTTGTTTTGACCTTAGAAAAGAACAGTGTGAAATCAAGCATCAAAGAACAGAAAGGAAGATACCTAAATACATTCCACCTCACCTTTCTCCAGATAAGAAATGGCTTGGAACTCCTATTGAGGAGATGAGAAGACTGCCTAGATGTGGGATCCGGCTGCCTCTCTTGAGACCATCTGCTAATCACACAGTAACTATTCGGGTAGGTATTACTTCTTACCGAAAAAGAGAGGAGACTCTTAAATCTTGATTTATTATGGTACTTACTAATGTGAAAAAGAGACCAAGTCATAGAAACTGCTTCTCTTTTCTGGATATATAAAATACTAAGAAGTCTGTAGAGAGATATAATGATAGCTTATTTGATAATAGTACTTAATACACACATAAGATGAATCATTTTCAGCTGATAAGGAAATTGACTTTCTCAGTTTTCTTTTGGGAGAGGGAGAAGCAGGCTCCCTGCTGAGCAAGGAGCTTGATGTGGTACTCTATCCCAGGATCCTGGGATCATGACTTAAACTGAAGGTAGACAGACACTTAACCAACTAAGCCACCCAGGCGCCCCACCACAGTCCAATTTTTAAAATTTTATTTTATTTTATTTTGTTTGATTATTTTAGATTATACTGATTTATGAGAGAGAGAGAGCATGAATAAGGGAGACAGGGAGAGGAGGCTCCCCACTGAGCAGGGAGTCCAATGCAGGGCTAGATCCCATTGGGATCATTACCTGAGCCAAAGGCACATCCTTAACTGACTGAGCCATCCACGTGCCCCAAGATTTCGTTTTTTTAAAGTAATCTCTACACTCAACATGGGGCTTGAACTCATGACCAAGATCAAGAGCCTTGTGCTCCACTGACTGAAATAGCCAGGTACCCCTCTTAATCCAATTTTAGGTTTCTGTCACTCATTGGGTAGTTTTAGAATTTTTTTGTCTCTGTATTAGATTTCACAGGAACTACTTTAAAAAAAATCCCTTTTATTATATAGCTTAGTCTGGGGTTGATTAGATATTTTGAAGTATAGAATTTATCATGGTTAGAGGTAGAAGCAACATTGAATGAGGTAGGGTTTGAGCTGAGCTCTAAAAGATGAGCACAGGAGTGCCTGGATGGTTGAGTAGGTTAAGCATCTGACTCTTGATTTTGTCTTAAGTCATGATCTCAGGGTCATGGTATGGAGCCCTGCATTGGGCTCTGTGCTTAGTATGGAGTCTGCTTGAGATTCTCTCTCTTCCTCCCCACATCCATGCTCACTCATTCTTTCTCAAATAAATAACTAAATCTTAAAAAAAAAAAAAAGAGGCAGAAATTTCTGATGGAGAATTAATAAGAGAATTCCAAGACACATACATAATCCTTAGAAGAAGAGGCTTTGTAGTTGAAAAACTATTTGCTTTAGACATGGAAAATAATTACTAGAGCTTAGAATTTGGATGGAAGATGGTGGAAGACAAGTCTTGAAAAGTGGATTAGGTCCATATTATAAAGGGCTTTAGGTATCAGGAATTGGACTTGAGTCTGTAGGTATTGGAAATTGTTAAAATGTCTGTCCATACAATAGTTATGCTAAAGCAGGATTAATCAGACAGTTGTGTGGAAGGAAGGTCGAAGTGAGATACATTGAAAACAGAATTGTAATGTAAGAGCTCAGATAAGAGATGAAAAATACGCAAACAATAATTATCAAATTGTGTTGCATGGAAGTGGATCATGGTTTCTTAGGAAATTTGACTCATCTGTTACTTCTGAAGTATATTTTTAACTGTGAAAAGCCTGTAATAAAGGAACTAACATACTCAAATATGAAAATGCTTAATATATTTTACTCAGCAGATTTTACCAAGAGAACTCATTTTAGTGCAGACCATACCATTGATGTTCCCTTATCACTGCTGTTTAACTGAAGATTTTCCTTAAGCCTCAGAGTAACAGTTTGAAAACCTTACTGTCCATCGATAGATGAATGGACAAAGAAGAAGTGGTATATATACACAATGCAATATTACTCAGCCCTCAAAAAGAATGAAATCTTCCCATTCACAATGATGTGGGTGGAACTCGAAGGTATTATGCTAAGCAAAATAAGTCAGTCAGAGGGACAAATGCCATATGATTTCACTCATGTGGAATTTAAGAAACAAAACAGTTGAATATGAGGGAAGGAAAAATAAAATAAGATGAAAATCAAGAGGGAGGCAAATCATAAGAGATGCTAAACTCTAGGAAATAGAATTGGGGGAGGGTTGGGGGAAGGGGTAATTGGGTGATGGGTATTAAGGAGGATGTAGTGAGCGCTGGGTATTATATGCAGCTGATGAATCATTAGACTCCGCCTCTGAAACTATAAAAACAAAAACATCATTTGCAATTATTTAGGCATAGCAGTAGGATTTTCTTAATACTGTGTAAGAGATATAAATGTAAATTAAGTAGAAGGTTGATACAAGCTTTAGCTGTCATCCCTAATTTTGTATTTTGTATTTCCTTGTCATTTATTGATGTTGGAACAAGTAAAGGTTACTGTAAAAATTATATTTATAAAAATAGTTTTATTTTGTTTATATATGATTTCATATGAGATTACTTAGGTGAAGAAAGGGATATGGTATTTAAAAGAATTTGCAAATCACTGAGATAGGGTAATGTGGAAATAAAAAGAGCATGTAGATGGTTGCTTTGTTTTGGGGTAAAATTGATAGGATGTGGTGAATATTCTTAAATACAGGGTAAGGGAAAAGGAGGCACTGATAATGAAGGGAGAAATAAGAAAAGGCTGGATGACTGAGAAAATGTTAATGGTCAGGATTCGGAGAGAAGATTAATTGGGGAGAGAAGTGGTATTTTGAGTTAACTGCCTTTCTTTGTCTCCGTGTCTGTAAGTAAAACCGAAAGCATCCTATACCATCATTACTTAATCTCTGAAATTACTGTTTACTTATTTTTAGATATAACCTGTGAATTTTAAGTCTTTTTTATTAAAAGATCTTTCTCTTATTACAAGAGTAATGCAGGGTCATTGTAAACAAACAAAAGGCAGCTATTATATGAAAGTATGTAGCTCAAAACCCATGTCTTTCTTAGTCCTATTTCCAGAGTTTAGCAGTTTGGTGTATTTTCTTCTAGATTCCTTTTTATGAATACAATAATATATACATGTAGTTAATAATTATTGGATAAACCTAGTTACATTTCTAAGATGCCACATATTAATAGTTACACATTTTAGAGTAATAAAATAAAGCTGATACTGTTAGAAATGTAGTGCAGGGACATGTTATTTGGTGTTTGTTTATCTTTAAAGACATGATAAAAACATGTAGAACCACATTCAGATACAAACACACAAAGCCTACTTTTATATATATCATGTGTTCCCATGTGTGTGAACCTGGACTGGTACCTGTTCTGTCACCTCTGATCACATGGAATATTTTTACAAAATCACCTTTGGGGCCTCCAGCTGAGGTTGAAAACACTTTTAGCATAGTTGTTGACTCTTGACTCTTCTTTCTTCCTCAAAATATTCTTGTCCCTTGGCTTCTATGATAGCATATAATCCTAGTTTTCTTCCTACCTCCTTAGCCATGTCTTATGTTCCTTTAGTTTTTCTGGCATATGTGGCCATTAAATCTTGTTAGAGTTTCTCAAGGCTTTTCCATAGGTCCTGTTTTTTTCTCACTTTCTTTCTATGGGTGGTCTCTTCCACAATGAGGGTTTTAACAGCCACCTGTATAGATGGCCTACAACTTTATTTCTCTGGAGTTGCAGACATTCTTTTTCCTTTTTCTTTTCTTTCTTTCTTTTTTTTTTTTTTTTTCCTTTTCTGGGACTGGGGGAGCAGAGGGAGAGAGAGAATCCTAGACAGTCTCCACACCCAGAGCAGAGTCTGACTCAGGGCTTGATCTTAAAGCCCTGAGATCATGACATGAGCTGAAATCAAGAATTGGATGCTTGACTGACTGAGCCACCCAGGTGCTTCTTGAGTTACAGACTTTTTATGAGCTGTGTATTGGACAGTCTTCCTTTCCATAAGCTATTCCCTTTTTGAGGAACGAGCTTCATGTCTTCCTTTTCATAGTGAACTTTATTCTTTTTTTTTAAAAAGATTTTATTTATTTATTTGACAGAGAGAGATCACAGTAGACAGAGAGGCAGGCAGAGAGAGAGAGAGGGAAGCAGGCTCCCTGCTGAGCAGGGAGCCCTATGCGGGACTCGATCCCAGGACCCTGAGATCATGACCCGAGCCGAAGGCAGCGGCCCAACCCACTGAGCCACCCAGGTGCCCCCATAGTGAACTTTATTCTTAAGAGTTCAGCTCAATTGCCACTTCCTCAAGGAAGCCTTCTCTAAGCTCACCAGGTGAGTTGGAATTGTCTAGAGTAGGTTCTCATAAAACCATGAAGCTCTCATTCATAACATATTACGGTTCAAATTTTACATTTATGTGATTGTTTATTTGCAGTGAAGAACTAATTCGTGCTACAGCATGGATGAACCTTAAAAACATTACATTTAAAAAGAGACCAGACACAAAAGGCCACATACTGTATGATTCCATTTATAGGAAATCTCCAGAATAGGCAAAATGTAAACCTTTCATGTTTCAAATATTCTTTTCCTCTGGGACGCCTGGGTGGCTCAGTTGGTTAAGCAGCTGCCTTCGGCTCAGGTCATGATCCCGGCGTCCTGGGATCGAGTCCCACATCGGGCTCCTTGCTCAGCAGGGAGCCTGCTTCTCCCTCTGCCTCTGCCTGCCATTCTGTCTGCCTGTGCTCGCTCTCTCCCCCTCTCTCTCTCTGATAAATAAATAAAATCTTTAAAAAAAAAAAAAAAAAAAAAAAAAAACAAATATTCTTTTCCTCAAACATTTGTTTAATGCTTATTATAAGTAGCATATGTGTATGTGTACACATACATATGTATTTGCATATATATGTATCTATGTACACATACAAAAACGTATAAACCAGGCTCTGTCATAAATATTTAGAGTCCACAGTTAATATGGTTACTATTCTCAAGAAATTTAGAGTCCAGTGGGGGAAGGAAAAACAGATGTTTTCTGGTGTGATAATGATCTATTAAAACAAGAGGGAAGAAACTAATTGACCTTAAGTTTTTGAAGATTTCTTAGAGGAAATGAAATTTGAATTGCGTGTTGAAGTTCAGAATAGATGTTTAACCAGGTAGTGTGAGTAAGAGGATGTTAAAAATTGAGAACATCATTTGTATCACTATAGGTAGAGGGGAGCCATTATAAGATTAGGAGCCTGAGAATACTTTAGAAAGATTGAGTTTGTTCTCAAGTAAGGAGTTTATGGAGGGTGAATATCTGGGGGCAGTGGGAGTTAGGGGAGGGATAGAAGGGAAGCAATAATGAGGAACAAGGGCCTAGATGGGATGGAGATGGAATGAGCAAACATGATGAGTTGGAAACTGATCAACTGGAAATAAGGAGCAGGAACAGCTGGAGAGGACTTCTGAGATTTCTTACTGAGGAGCTGGTCTGCATTTTATAGCATTTGCTTTGGCTGCTTTCTTTGGATTATTTTGTAGAAGGTATGCCTCGTTTCGATGCACTTATAGTTTCCTTGTTTCCCTCTTTTTCAGGTAGACCTTTTGCGAGCAGGAGAAGTTCCTAAACCTTTCCCAACACATTTTAAAGATTTGTGGGACAACAAGCATGTTAAGATGCCTTGTTCAGAACAAAACTTGTACCCTGTGGAAGATGAAGTAAGCACAAAACAGATGTTCTTTTATTCTCTGAAAGACAATTTTGTATGTGCTTATTTGACTTCTGATTCTTTGACCTAAAAGAACTTAGAATAATTTCATTTATTTCTTTTCCTTAAAGAATGGTGAGCGAACTGCAGGGAGCCGGTGGGAGCTCATTCAGACTGCACTTCTCAACAAATTCACAAGACCCCAAAACCTGAAGGTAGTTGCTTTTGCTATTGTTCTTAGAGATAGGTCTTGTGTCTCCCTCAAAGGCATTTTTTGATCTTTGATAGACTCTTAAAGGGGAAAGAAGAGTCAAGAGTCAACAACTATGGTAAAAGTATTTTCAGCCTTAGCTGGAGGCCCCAAAGGTGATTTTGTAAAAATATTCCATGTGATCAGAGGTGACAGAGGTAACAGCCTGTTTGTTTGCAAATTGCTTAGTTCTTGAGGAACTATCTTAAGAGACATTTTGGGTTTCCACTCCATCACTAGTAAATGAGTAGAAGAATCTAGAGTTGTAAATGACTTGCCTGGAGACACACAGAATAATTTGGAGAACCAGAAATAAGACCTTTGTTTCTTGATTCCCCATCCAGTTTCCTTCAGACAAAGCTTCTCTTTTATTTTTGAAAATTATCATGTTTCTGAAATGTCCTTAAAAATAAGTCAGGAAAGAATTATGACTTTAACAATATTTGCCAAAAGGGAAATATCATTTCCTAATGATTAAAGTACACATTAAACATTCTCTTTTGTATTGCTGTTAGTATAGCCTTCTAGCAATCTAATTATTTATTAATTTTACATTTTGGCAATAATTTAGTTTTTGATTTTTTTAAATATTTCACTTAAGACTGTAAGAGCAACGATTAGATTCTTTTTCTAATACCTAAAATATGGGTGAGTATAAGTGTTTTTTGGCGTTGTAGCCATGTAAGCTTTTGGAGTTTTTATAACTATTAACAATAACAGATTTTTCTATGTTTGTGTGAAAAGGGTTTTTTTTGTTGTTTTTTTTTCAAGGTTTTATTTATTTATTTGACAGCAATAGAGGGAGCGCAAGCAGGGGGAATGGGAGAGGGAGAAGTAGGTTTCCCACCGTGCAGGGAGCCTGATGCAGGGCTCAATCCCAGGACCCTGGGACCATGACCTGAGCTGAAGGTAGATGCTTAATGACTAAGGCACCCAGGCACCCCAGGGTTTCATTTTCTTTGAGAGACTTTGTTGTGTACAGTTTCCTCAGGTTTTATAGTGTTTCTCCATTTATATTCAACAAATTTTTCTTAAACTTTCTATACCTTTCTATAGCTCCTGTTTGTCTTTTTTCTCTACATGGAAAACATTGGATGTTGTACCATAATGTATTTTGAAAATTTCATTTCTCTAGATTTAATTTATTTAATTGACAGAGATCACAAGTAGGCAGAGAGGAAGGCAGGGAGAGAGAGCGGAGGAAGCAGGCTCCCCTCTGAACAGAGAGCTCGATCCCAGGACCCTGGGATCATGACCTGAGCTGAAGACAGAGACTTTAACCCACTGAGCCACCCAGGGGTCCCCAATTTCACTCCTTAAGGACAGTGTTTCTCAATCTTATAATGTACTCCCTTAAAATGGAAGAAACTCTGAGGGCCCCCCAGAGTTTACTTATTTTTAGTATAATGTTAATTACATATGTGCAAGCATCAAACATTAAACATAAACTCTTTATGCTTATAGTAACAGCTATATCCATTTGTTGTTTTTTTTTTTTTTTTTTTTTTTGGCATTTTAAGCTTTATGAACCATCATTTGAGTTGTGTTCATTATCACAGTGATAATTTATACTCAGTATCCCCTTTTTGCACAAAAGTTTTTTTTTTCAAGATTTTATTTATCTGACACAGAGAGAGTAAAAGTGTGCAGTAGAGGGAGAGGGAGAAGCAGACTCCCAGCTGAGCAGGAAGACCTATGCGGGACTCAATCCCAGGACCCTGGGATCATGACCTCAGCCAAAGGCAGACAGCTAACTAACTGAGCCACCCAGGTGCCCTGCACAAAAGTTTTTTAACCACTGATCTGAACCTCAAAATAGTATGCTGAGAACTTTAAAAAATACTTTATAAAGAAAAAAATTGTTCACTTTGTTTTTACTATTTACAATCACAAACAGTTAGTGGATGTCAGTAGATGCAAAGATGGCATTTGTATGGAGAACATGAGCTTGCAGATAAATACGATAGTGAGCACTTTGGTCCAGGTTCTGTAGAATTTGACAGTTCTGTACTGCTGTATTTCTTAGGATGGCTCAAAATTTTCACCATTTTTATCTGGTTAAAATACTTGCCTTCATTCTTACAATGTGTTATCTTTTGCCCTTTGTATTCCAAAACCATGAAAGCAGGCCACCCAAGAATACTATTTATACTCTATTTAAGAAACACTGTCTTAGGTCCTACGGCCTTATAAGCAGGATTATTTAAATTTTTCATGTTTCTTTAAGCATAAACACAATAATCATAGTGTTCTAAATTACCTTGTCTGCTCACCTCTTTAGCAATTCCTTAGTGCACCAGTGATTACTTTAAGAAGAGGTAATTGCTTTATTCTGAATTTCCCTTTCTTGTTTATTTTATGGTTGATTCAGCAGAACAGAGTAATTCATAGAGATTTTTCTTCTGTCTGCTTATGGTAATTGTTTCTTTTGCTGAAAGAACACTATGGGGGAAGGGAACATTAAGTCCCTCTTACTGAGTATAATAATCTTCTGCTTTTTTTTGATGTTGACTTAAGCAGGATTAGAAATGTAAAAAGTTTAAAAAAGGAATAGCGTCTTCAGAAGTCAGTTTACACAATAATATTCTTATAATGTATCTGATAATTTTCAAAGAATGGATGTCTTTGTGCTTTAATTGTGTGTATTATGAACTATGAATTAAAGGAAATCTTAGTAGTTGGTAGCTAAGAGTACAGGATAGTGTCCAGTTTTTCTAATGATAGGAGACCTTGTGGTAGACTACTTTTGAGACTTGAAGACTAAAGTAAAACTAAATATTAGTTAGGAATTAATGCTAATTATAAAATCATATTAAAAAATTAGAGTATAAAAGTTAGAATGTAAAATGTTTTTCCTTAACTAACTTTGAGGAATAATTTACATATAAGAACATGCATGCTTTTAAAGTATGTAATTTGATGATGTTTGACATTTGCATATAGCCATGAAACCCCCCTCTACAATCAAGGTATAGAACATTTCTGTCACCTTCAAAGATTCCTCTTATTCCTATAGTTTAATTCCTCTTTCTGCACTGTCTCCAGGCAGCTGTTGATTTGCTCTTTTACTTTTTCTTTTTTCTCTTCTCTTCTCTTTTCTTTTTATTTTTCTTTCTTTTTAACCATAGATTAGTTTACATTTTATATGAATGGAATCACATAGTATGTATGCTAGTGTGTCTGGCTTCCTTCACTTAGAATGAAAATCTTCAAGATTTGTCTGTTTTGTTGAGTTTATCAGCAATTTGTTGCAGTGTATGCATTGTTTGTCCTTTTACCTGTTGATAGAAATTGCTATTTAAGACTGTATGAGGTTCTGAAATCAGATGGTAATTAGAAAAAAAAAATCCTTAAAATCTTCTCTTAATGGAAAATTTTGTATGCAGCTGTAAGAAAAAGAAACACTTTTTCTTACCATATTATTTTATGATTGATGGTTTTCCTTTTTGAAGGAGCTTGGATATCCCTTGATTCCAAGTAAATATACATTGTTGGTTTACTTTTTAATCTCATTGCTTGGTAATTGTTTATATGGCATGAAGTGTTTTTCACGCAGCTCCTTGACAGAGTATTTTTAAAAACTTATTCAATTATGAGGAAATTTGGAAGGTTTACTGTAACCTAACAGTGTTTTTTCAACTTACATATACTTCAGTAAAAATATTGGAGATGTATATTATAAATATAAATAGTTGCTTGTAAATTCTGTTTGTTACATTAGTAATATATACATTATAAAATATAAGCAAAATAGAAATTTAAAATGAGATAAAATGTAATTACAAACACAGTTGACCCTTGAACAACACAGGTTTGAACTGCACCAGTCTCCTGTGCAGATTCTTTTTTGGTAATACGGTACTCTTAATGTATTTTCTTTGTAATTTTATTAATATTTTCTCTTACTTGATTTTAAGAATGCAGTTTATGATACATAAAACATGCAAAATATGTGTTAATCAACTATGTTATCAGGCTTTGGTCAACAGTAGGTTATTAGTAGGTGAGGTTTTTGGGGGAGTCAAAGTTACATGCAGATTTTCAATCCTTGTGTTGTTCCTGGGTCAACCATAATAGTTTTTTCTGCATAAGTAGTGGATTGTCTTATGCATACCCCACTCTGGTATTAAATAAAATTCATATGAGTAAGTTTTAAAGATTTTACTGGCTCTGTTCAACAATCTTTGAATCAGGCAGGGTCTTATCTAGCAGATGGAAAGGCACTCTAAGATCTGTACAAAATGAAAGACTTAAAGGCAAAAGGGAGTGGGATCAAGTATGTTACACTAGGAAAAAGTGGATTGGTTGTGGCAGTCATTTTCCTTTAGGGGATGAAAGAATTCTGTCAGGCTGATGAACTAACTAGTGCTGACCAGGTGGCTCCTCATTGACTGGTTTAAGATTCCATTTGTGGGAGAAGCTGAAACTGTAATTAAGTCTCTAGTGAAGTATGGCTTAGCATAATTGACTCCATTTGGGGCCTGTTTTGTTTTTATCACCATTAACCAAGAATAAAGTACTGCTTAGTCAGATGTCACACCAGTAGATGGCGTGCTATTTTGACTTTTCTCTCTGAGTAAATACACAGTTTATATGAACTGCTTGGGGAAGATAACCATTTATATGTAGCTTATAAAAATAGCTGATAATAAAGGGAAAAAGACCATTTTATGCCTTAGGCATCAGTCTTTTCTTATTATTGCCATCTCTCCCATGAAGCCTTTTTAGACATTTTTCCCTAATTTCCTCCTCTCATGAAATTTTAATACTGAAAATACACTGTATATTTGCATATATAGTGTGAAGTTATTGATAGCCAACAGTCATTAAGATATTTAATTTTTTTATCTCCAAGATCCAGTTTTATCCATTGAGAATGTATCACATCTGTTTATTTTATTTTTTTAATGAACTTTTTTTTTAAAAGATTTTATTTATTTATTTGACAGACACAGATCACAAATAGGCAGAGAGGGAGGCAGAGAAAGAGGAGGAAGCAGGCCCTCTGCTGAGCAGAGAGCCCGATATGGAGCTCCATCCCAGGACCCTGGGATCACGACCCGAGCCGAAGGCAGAGGCTTTAACCCACTGGGCCACCCAGACGCCCCTATCACCTCTGTTTATAATGCAAGTGTTAGAGTTACAATTTTTTTCCTATTGCTTGACCTTTCTAATCTCATTTTTCTTAAGAGAATGATAAATAATAATGAATATTCTGTTTGTATTCTGTTTGTCCATAGCTACTTACATGGAGTAGCTAATGGTAGGAGGAAGCTGAATGCTGATTACTGGAAATAAGTTCATAAAGGAGAAAAGGGTATTTGTAGATAATTTACCTGACTATATCATGAAGTTTTGTTTATGCTTTTTCCATAGGATGCTATTCTGAAATACAATGTGGCATATTCTAAGAAATGGGACTTTACAGCTTTGGTTGATTTCTGGGATAAGGTAAAAGTATGCTCATTTCTTTAACTTATGAAAATAATCTGTGTATAAAAATTTTGAGAAAATACCCATAAATCTGTCATACTAACATAATTATTATCCATTATTTTTGTGAAAAATATTTCCTATTATATGTATGCTTTGGGAGCTAATTTTGAATTTTGCTTTAATCTCTCATAATGCTCTGTTAAATATTTATACCATCATTAACAGTATTAATGGTTGTATGATATTTTATGATTATTTCATGATTGGAAACATCTAGGCTGCATCCAGTTTTCCTCTGTTCTCATTTACACTGTAGTAACATGTTTATGTATGTTTGTGTAGGTATATATACACACACACACACACATATATATGGGGATGTATATATATATGTTTTCCCAAATTCAATATTGCTTCCTTGGGTGATTTCCAGAAATTAGATGGCTAGGTCAAAGGGCACAGAATTATAGCCTGGGGTTTATGCTGTAAAATCCTTTTCCATAACAAATTGTAGTAATTTAGTATACCATTTTAATGGGTAAGAATACTACTTTCATAGTTGTGTTAGAAAAATGAAAGCATGGCAAAAGAGGGAGTGCCACAAATAAATTTAAAAATTTGCATGGAAGGGTGCCTAGGTGGTTCAGCTGGTTAAGCCTTTGACTCTTGGTTTTAGCTCAGGTCATGGTCTCAGGATCCTGAGATGGAGCCCTGCTTTGGGCTCCATGCTTAGTATAGAGTCGCTTGTCCCTCTCCTTCTGCTCCTCCCCAAAACTCTGTCTCTAGAATAAATAAATAAAATCTTAAAAACAAATAAATAAAATCTTAAAAACAAATAAATAAAATTTGCATGGAAAATCAAAGAAAGATGACATCTCATTTGGAAAGTGTAATTAGCACATAAAGCTCCCTGTACGTTACCTTCTGCAGTGTATAAGAGCTTACTATGTTTGTTAAATTTGTTGCCTAAGAAAGTGTTCCTGTAAGATATTCAAGCCTCTTGGAAAAGCAAATTTTGGTTAGGATAAAGTAATTTTCTAGTAACTATGGTGGTATCACTGGGAGAATGAGAGATCTCCAGTTTAAATGACTTTAATTCTTAGACTGTTAACAGGTAATTTTACTAATAAAATGTGAGGTTTATAATATAAATTTGTAATCAACTTGCTTTTAAAGCTTGAGATCATTCTTTTTCCTGTGTATGTCCTTTATCTACTACATTTTTTTCACAGACCAAGAGAAATACGTTCAGCTACTTTTTTTTTTTAACTTTTAATTCTTTATTTTTTATAAACATATATTTTTATCCCCAGGGGTACAGGTCTGTAAATCACCAGGTTTACACACTTCACAGCACTCACCAAAGCATATACCCTCCCCAATGTCCATAACCCCACCCCCCTTCTCCCAACCCCCCTCCCCCCAGCAACCCTCAGTTTCTTTTTTTTTTTTTTTTTTTATAAACATATATTTTTATCCCCAGGGGTACAGGTCTGTGAATTGCCAGGTTTACACACTTCACAGCACTCACCAAAGCACATACCCTCCCCAATGTCTATAATCCCACCCCCTTCTCCCAAACCCCCTCCCCCCAGCAACCCTCAGTTTGTTTTGTGAGGATAAGAGTCACTTATGGTTTGTCTCCCTCCCAATCCCATCTTCTTTCATTTATTCTTCTCGTACCCACTTAAGCTACGTTCAGCTACTTTTGAGGAAAAGAATAATAAAGGGAATTGCATTTATTGAAGACATATGTATGAAAAGGAATATAATATTGAATTTAATCCTCAAACACTTTTGTGAAGTGTAGATATCACATTCAATTTAGAGAGGAAAGTAGACTTAGAACTTAAGTAACTTGGTCAGCATTATACAAATATTGAGAGAATTCACCAACAAAGTATTGGGGGATCTAGATTTGAGCTCAGATCAATTCCATCACAAAATAATGTTCTTTTTCTTTCTTTCTTTCTTTTTTTAAAGTAGGCTCCGTGCCCAGCGTGGAGCCCAACTCAGGGCTTGAAGTCACAATCCTAAGATCAAGACCTGAGTTAAGATCAAGAGTCAGACTTAAAGTTTTTGTTCTTTTTTTCTTATAATGATGTTTAACCCTTAAGAACACTGAACACCCTTACGTATAAGCCATTGTTTTATTAAAGATAGAATTGATTGACAGTCTTATCATCAGAAAGCAGGGAGCCCTGAAAATGTCTATAGGTAACTGTAAGAATTAGGCAGAGTGGAAGAAATGGTTTAATAGAGTCTAATGAGTCTATTATTTTGGATCATGGGGGAGATATTATAGAGGACTAGTATTTGGGTGGTTGAGCGTAAAAAGTGTAGAGGAGTAGTTAAAGGAAATATATTTTGCAAATAGCTTGTTAAATGCATTAACTTCTTTCACTTTGCACAATGTTACAAGGTTCATTTGTGTTGTAGCATATGTCAGTACTTTATACTTTTTTATTGCTGAATAATATCCATTGTATAAGTATGCCATATCTTCTTTATCGATTCATCAATTGATGGACATTTGGGTTGTTTCCACTTTTTGGCTATTGTCATTAGTATTGCTGTGAACATTTGTGTATAGGTTTTTGTGTGGGCCTGTTGTTTCACTCCTTTCGATATATACCTAGAAATTGCTAGGTTATTTGCTAACTTATCATTTCATATTTTAAGGAACTTTCAAACTATTGATCCAATGGGTGCTTTACTTTACAGTCCTACTGGCATTGCACAAGGATTCGTTTCTCTACATCATTGCTTGTTAATGTGTGTCCTTTTGATTTTAGCCATTCTAGTTGGTGTGAAGTATCTCACTGTGCTTTGATTTGCATTTCTCTAATGACTGATGATTTTGAACATCTTTTCATGAGACTGTTGGCCATTTATGTATTTCTTTTGAGAATTATTCATTCAATTCCTTTGCCCTTTACAATTTTTTTTTTTTTTTTACTGAGTTTTGTCTTTTAAATCATAAGTCCTTTATCAGGTATTTGATTTGTAGATACTTTCTCCTATTATATAGGTTGTCTTTTCATTTTCTTGATGGTATCCTTTGAAGCACAAAAATTTTCAATTTCAATAAATTCCAATTTATTTTTTTCTTTTGTTTCTATTTTTTGTTGTCATATCTAAGAAGCTATTCTGATGTCAGAAAGACTTACGCCTTTGTTTATTTCTAAGAATTTTGTGGTTTTAGTTCTTATATTTAAGTCCATGACCCATTTTGAGTTAATTTACATATATGGTATGAATTAGGGGTCCACTTTTACTGTTTTGCAGATAAGTATCCATTTTGTGTTAATTTTCCTATATTATACAAGGTAGACATGTGATTTCATTATTTTGTATTGTGGGCATCTGGTTGTCCCCGAACCATTTGTTAAAAAGACTCTAATATTCCTATTGACATTTCTTGGCATTCTTTCAAAAACTAGTTGACCATAAACATTTATCTGGCCCATTGATCTATATTCTGTCTTTATGCCACTATCACACAGTCTTGATTACTAAACTTTGAAGTCATTTTTAAGCTGGGAAGTGTGAGTGCTCCAACTTTGTTCTTTTTCTAGTTTGTTTTGGCCATTGTGGATCTTTGGCATTTCTATTTGAATTTTAGGGTCAGCTTATTAGTTACTGCAAGGAGTTAGCTGTGAAGAGTAACTTTTATAATCATATTAATAGAATCTAAAAGAGTTTTGCATTTTGAGATAGGACCAGTAATTTCAGAGTTCCTTTATCAAGCTTTTGACCTATACTATGCTCAGTGGCAGGCATAAAATAATAGAAGGCTTGTGTCTGTATCAGAATATCCTTGAATCTCTGTATCTCTTAGTCTTACAGAGATAGAGTTTTTGATGCAAAGTTGACCAAATTAATATCCTCTTTGTCTTAAATTGTAATTTATACATGCTCTGTTTGCATTTTGTAGTTTTCTGGGTTTTAATTGGATGCAGTTGTTAATTTTGGTAAAAGTAACATTAAATTTGACACTTGACAATGGCAGTAAAACATGCCTTTGGTTAAAATACCTCTGTCACCTTGGTATGAGGTAAAGTAGTCATTTTTTCTCTCTCTTCTTAATGAAACTACTCAGACAGGATCTTGTTTCCCTTTTGTCAGGTGACCTTGCCCAGAAGGGTAATATATAGCAAGTTTTGGTGTGTTTAGTGTAGAACATAAATATGAGATGATTACCAAGGTGCTGATGATAGTTTTATAGTTCTTTAGAGAGAGAGGCATTGCGTTTTTGACCTTCTGATTTTTATTTACTTTGTAAAAGTACAAATGGTTGGAGGAGTCCCTGTAACTGTACCAAATATTCATTTCTTATTTTCTTAAGTCTTTGCACTTAGATCTAGTATTTTATAGTTATATCTAGATACAAAAGTATATTTAAAATGTTTTAGGATATATTACAAAATTGTGTTACATAGCTTTATCATCTTTAATCTTAATGGTTATATAATATTCCATCAAATTGATAGATCATTTTCTTAGCTATTGGAGTAAAGTATAAAGTATACTTTATTAGTATTAAGGACATCTGTTTTTGTATAAAGTATATCTAGAGATTCAGAGGTATTCTTCCCTGTGACTCTTTGTTATTCCATTGTCATCAACGTATTTAACAGAAGTCGTTGGATGTTTAATATGGTTGTGTGTTTTTCTGTCCATCAAATCTCCAAGGATATTAATATAGATCTTTACCACATCACAGCCCACAAGGATAACATTGCCCAGGCTCATGGTGATTAAAGACATATGTTTTAGTGGGATTGGAGGAGGAAAATGAGATCTATAGTACAAGAGAAGCGATTGTTTGGCTAGATTTTAAATTATGAATGAATTATATTTGCTTTGCATTATCTATGTCCACATAGATTATCTATGTCCACATTATCTATGTCCGCATAATTTAAAAGTAGGAGTACTTTAAAAAGGGTTCTTAAATGTTGCTTATTAGCAGTATTTGGAAATTGTTTACTTAAATGTTACATTGAACTCTGCAAGCCTTGCTTTGCTAAGAAAAAAATGAAGTTTAAGTTTAACATATCAACTTAATATTTTAACTGCAGAAGTTAAGTATATTTGGGGGCAGTTAAAATTTATCTCCTTAAAACCTTGTTTTTTCTTTTTTTTTTTTTTTTTTAATTTACTTGACAGACAGAGATCACAAGTAGGCAGAGAGGCAGGCAGAGAGAGAGTAAGGAAAGCAGGCTCCTGCTGAACAGAGAGCCCGATGGGGGACTCGATCCCAGAACCCTGGGATCATGACCTGAGCCGAAAGCAGAGGCTTAACCCACTGAGCCACCCAGGCGCCCCTAAAACCTTGTTTTTGGCTAATTCTGTGTGTATTAGATTTTGTGACCTTCAGAACAGAAGGTGTTAATAACCACGGTCATTTAATATCATTCCATGGTATGATTTTATCTATACACTAATATCTAGTGCAAGAAGTAAGAGACACAGAATCCTGCTAATCCTGCTATGTGAGCGTACTTATTTGAGATGAAAGTGAGTTTTTACTTTTGCTAGAGCCCAGCAAAGATCACAGAGATCTGTTATTTTGTAATTTATACTTAAATATTTAGATGGTAGCCAGTTGAAATAGCCATTACTTAGTGTTTTTTGCATCTAGAGTGTTAATATTGGTCTTCTTCATTGCCAGATGTTGGAAGTGCTAGGAACAAATAGTCTGTGTTTTATGGCTCTCCTGTGTGATATTCCACAAAATTTAATTCAGGTACTTCTATAATTTGTATTCTAAGTAGATTGTTATTACTAGCATTTTTTCCCCAGGAAAGTTTAACAAAATGTTCTATATATTAAAAAAGGTCCTCTATTAATGCATTTTAGAGATGTTTTAAATAGTTCCCATATTACAACAGCTGTGGCACTATTTCTTCTCATTCTCAGTGAGTTACCTTGTAATTCACATGCCACATTAAAGCTCTTATGGTATGTTTAAGAGTGATTACTTCTGTGTCTGTGATCCTGGCTTCTGTGTCTGTACCTGGGTGGTAGTAAAAAATGGATGTTTGCTTTATAAATATTCATTAGACCATACATAATATATTTTGTGTACTTTTTGAATGTATACTTCACAATAAATGTGGATGTTAGTTTATTCAGTATAAAGAATTTTAAATTATAAAACTGACTTATGTAGCAAACTTTTTCAGCAAATGGATTAGTTTTTGAAAGAAAACCTAAAGTTTTAGTGACTATTTTATTTTCATTTTCGTGTTTAGTTTTATGTCTGGAATAGAAAAGATAGAATCGACTAAGCCTCTTATTTCCTCACTTCTGTTGGTTTATACAGGCTGCCATAAATAACAAAATGAGGGGTTTTATTATTTTTACATCTGTGACTGCTAAAAGAGACTGAGAAATAGGAGTGCGGGAATGAATAGAATTTACAAATAAAAAATGGAAAAACACTTAAAGGAGAAAAGTTTTGTTGCTGTGATTAGGCTAGTAATATATTCTTTTTTGGAAGCCACAGTTTTTTTTTTTTTGTTTGTTTGTAGTAAATACAGCATGAAGTCTATACCTCATACATATGCAATAAATTCTTTATTACAACTCAGAGATTATGCATCCTTTACTTTTGCTGTAGCTATTAAAATATTGTATATGTGTCATCCTGTCAACTGGTATCCTGTGACTTCTCAGAGAAAGGTTGAGTGTAAAGCCTTTTTCCCTGTAAAGGAGGTCGTGTAAATCTGTCAGTAATGAACTTGCATTTTTTAATGTGCTACTTAACTTTAAAAGGTAAATGGGAGTCACACTGAGTTTTGAAGGATGCAAACTAAGTGGAACAAATTACGCCCTAGTTACTTTTTTCCTTCAGAGTTCTTCATAAGTAATTAAAAAGTTTGAAGATAGGTACATTAGAATTTATTATCTTCAAAATTGAAGGATATGCTGTTATACCTATGTTTAACTAAAATGATATTTTGAACTCATAAACTCTACTTTAAAATTATAATTATTGGGAACTTTAAAAATTATAATTATTGACATAACATTGTAGAAAAATAAATACAAGCTAGTATTAAATTAGATTATAGAAAAAGTTCATCTTACATGTATAATGTCATGGCTGGAAGAAGTTGTTAAATTTTTTTTTTAAGTTTTTTTTTTTTTTGTCATAGAGAAAGAGGGGGAGAGAGAGCGAACACAGGCAGACAGAATGGCAGGCAGAGGCAGAGGGAGAAGCAGACTCCCTGCCGAGCAAGGACGCCAATGTGGGACTTGATCCCAGGACGCTGGGATCATGACCTGAGCCGTAGGCAGCTGCTTAACCAACTGAGCCACCCAGGCGTCCCGAAGTTGTTAAATTTGATTCATGTTTATTTGATAAAAAGTTAAAGTGTGTTAAAATTATTAGGCAAAAATCATAGCATAAATCGTTTCTCATTAAATAGCCTAAAACATAATAGTACCATGTTTATGGATCACTTTAACATCAATACATCTGTCTTCAAGTGGTATCTTGTAGACTTCCTGACTTTCTGGGGCATGCATACTATTAAGGACAGCTTATCTAATAACTATGCCAGATGTGCTTAGTATTTTTTCTCTATTAAAAATTTTAGAACAAAAATACTAGAGCAGTTTTGCTCTTTTCTCTCTCCACAGTATAACCCCCCCCCCCACCCCGCAATAAACATTTCATGGAACATTGGTATTTTCTAGAATAGTTTGGGAAATGGTGATGTAAGGCAACAGGTTGTTGTAATCAGTATTTCAAATCAGGGCATATTTCCTTAACTAATAGCCAGTAAAGATTGCAGCCACAATAGCTCTTATTTATTTGTTTATTTATTTAGTAATGCAGAAGTAAGTTTCTGAATGTATATAAACACATTACTCGTTAGCTTCTGAGTCTAAATGCAATCCTTCATGGCTAATCTGTTTCTGGATCTTTCTTCAAAGCTTAAAAGATTTAAAGTGTCGTTATTACATTTGTCACAAAGAGCCTGTAGCAAATTCCTAATCAAATGAAAGCAGCCTTGAATGTTTCATAAGACTACAGCTAATGTCTTTATCTCTCTAGCTTTCAAACCTCTGATTTGGAGTTCAGTGGAAATTTAGCCTTTTTGGACTTCTTCCCCTGATGACTCACAGTCTCTACAAACAATAAGGTCTGCATTGCTTTACAGCTTTTGACTTAATTTAATTCATGAGAACTGTAGGAGCCAAAAGAGAACTAATCATAGTCACTAAAATACTGAATTTAAGACTCATATATGAAATATGTGGACTTTCCCCCCTAGTTTGGTTAAGGTATGTTTTTGGATCAGAGCATATGTTGAGGGTATCAGATTCATGATTTATTTTAAATAGTGCATATTCTGTAGTACTAATTGCTGCAGTTGGAACTAGGCATCTTGCTTTATAAACTCGTTAAGTTATTATGGATGATAAGTCGCAGTTGAGCCCTCCATGCACTGCGTCATTAATGATGTCAGTGTTGTTATTTTGTGTTTGTGAAATACTGTCTGTCTTATTTGTGTATGTAGAGGACAAGGAGGATGGAAAATAGGATACCCACATGTGAAAATCCATCAGTGCAATTTCTTCTTTATTCCAATAAGAAATAAACCTAGTATATTAGTGTCCTGTAACTCCAACCTTAATTGTTTGGTTCGAATAGCTATGGAAGCCATTACTTGTTTAAAAAAAAATACACTTTATTTATTTATTTGACAGAGGGAGAGCATAAGCAGGGGAGTGGCAGGCAGAGGGAGAGGGAGAAGCAGGCTCCCCCAGGAGCAGAGAGCCCGATGTGGGGCTCAATGCCAGGATCCTGAGATCATGACCCGAGCTGAAGGCAATTGCTTGACCAACTGAGGCACCCAGGTGCCCCAGAAACCATTACTTTTAAATGTTGCTATGGCATTGATTTTATTATCCAGGAATTTACTCTGTTACGGGGTGATAGTAATTCCGTGTTTTAATCTTTTTCATGATTGATATTTCTGTTAACTAGTTTGAAGTGTTTTTTGTTTTGTTTTGTTTTGTTTTTATTTGGTTGGCCGTAATGCCTTGATTTATAATTCCTGGTAAATTCATTTACATTTACTGTTATGTTCCTACTGTATTTCTTTTAGATAAACTGCTAACACTGTTATTTACATGTAAGGTCTCATATTTAACAACCAGTAGGATTTTGTGGTATATAATATCTGAAGATAAAAGGATATTTAAAAAAATGTAAATCTGTTTTTTTTAAGCAGTCATAACTTTTTTTCAAATAACTTTAAAGATTCAGGATGAATGATTTTTGTTTTTCAATTTTTTTTTTTTAAATTAGCACATAATGTACTATTTGTTTCAGGGGTACAGGTCTGTGATTCATCAGTCTTAAAACAATTCACAGCACTCACCATTGCACATACCCTCCCAATGTCCAACACCCAGCCTCCCCATCCCTCCCATCCCTCCCTCCATTTCAGCAACCATTAGTTAATTTCCTGAGATTAAGAGTTGCTTATGGTTTGTCTCCCTTGTCTCCCTCTCTGGTTTTGTTTTATTTCATTTTTCCGTCCCTTCCCCCATGATCCTCTGTCTTGTTTCTCAGATTCCTCATATCAGTGAGATCATATAATAATTGTCTTTCTCTGATTGACTTATTTTACTTATCATACTATCCTCTAGTTCCATCCACATTGTTGCAAATTGGAAGATTACAGATTTTTTGATGGCTTCATTATATTCCATTGTGTGTGTATACACACACACACACACACACACACACACACCACATCTTCTTCATCCATTCATCTGTTGAGGGATATCTAGGCTTTTTTCATAGTTAGGCTATTGTGGACATTGTTGCTATAAACACTGGGGTGCATTTACCCCTTCGGATTACTACATTTGTTTTTTGGGGGTAAATACGCAGTGGTGCAATTGCTGGGTCATAGGGTAGTCTATTTTCAACTTTTTGAGGAACCTCCGTACTGTTTTCAGAGTGGCTGCACCAGCTTGCCTTCCCACCAACAGTGTAGGAGGGTTCCCCTTTCTCCACATCTTCACCAGCCCCTGTCATTTTCTGACTTGTTAGTTTTAGCCATTCTGACCGGGGTGAGGTGGTATCTCATTGAGGTTTTGATTTGTATTTCCCTGATGCCGAGTGATGTTGAGTATTTTTTTATGTGTCTGTTGGCCATTTGGGTGTCTTCTTTGCTGAAATGTCTGTTCATGTCTTTTGCCCATTTCTTGATTGGATTCTTTGTTTTTTGGGTGTTGAGTTTGATCAGTTCTTTATAGATTTTGGATACTAGCCCTTTATCTGATATATCATTTGCAAATGTCTTCTCACATTCTGTCTGTTGTCTCTTGGTGTTGACTGTTTCCGTTGCTGTGCAAAAGCTTTTGATATTGATGAATTCCCAGTACTTCATTTTTTTGCCCTTGCTTCTCTTGCCTCTGGTGATGTTTCTAGGAAGAAATCGCTGCAGCTGAGGTCAAAGAGGTTGCTGCCTGTGTTCTCAAGGATTTTGATGGGTTTCTGTCTCACATTTAGGTTTTTCGTCCATTTTGAGTCTATTTTTGAGTATGGTATAAGGAAATGGTCCAGTTTCATTCTTGTGCATGGGGCTGTCCAATTTTCCCAGCACCATTTGTTGAAGAGACTGTCTTTTGTCCATTGGACATTCTTTCCTGCTTTGTCAAAGATTAGTTAACCATAGAATTGAGGGTCCATTACTGAACTCTCTGTTCTGTTCCATTGATCTATGTGTCTGTTTTTGTGCCAGTACCATACTGTCTTGATGTTTACAGTTTTTAATAGAGCTTGAAGTCTGGAATTGTGATGCCACCAGCTTTGGATTTCTTTTTCAACATTCCTCTTGTTATTTGGGGTCTTTTCTGTTTCCATATAAATTTTAGGATTATTTGTTCCATTTCTATGAAAAAAGTTGATGGTATTTTGATAGGGATTGCATTAAATGTGTGGATTGCTCTAGGTAGCTTAGACATTTTCACAATATTTGTTCTTCCAATCCATGAGGGTGGAACATTTTTCCATTTCTTTGTGTCTTCCTCAACTTCTTTCATGAGTACTTAATAGTTCTCTGACTACAGCTTCTTTGCCTCTTTGGTTAGATTTATTCCTAGGTATCTTATGGTTTTCAGTGCAATTGTAAATGGGATCGACTCCTTAATTTCTCTTTCTTCTGTCTTGGTGCTGGTATATAGAAATGCAACTGATTTTATATCCTGCCACTTTACTGAATTTCTGTATGAGTTCTAGCAGTTTGGGGGTAGAGTCTTTTGGGTTTTCCATATAAGGTATTCTATCATTTGCAAAGAGTGAAGATTTGACTTCTTCTTTGCTGATTCAGATGTCTTTTATTTCTTTTTGTTGTCTGATTACTGTTACTAGGACTTTGAGTACTATGTTGAATAGCAGTGGTGATAGTGGACATCCCTGCTGTGTTCTGACCTTAGGGGAAAAGCTCTCAGTTTTTCCCCCATTGAGAATGATATTCACTATGGGTTTTTCCATAGATGACTTTTATGATAGTGTGGTATGTACCCTCTGTCCCTACACTGTGAAGAGTTTTAATCAAGAAAGGATACTGTCCTTAGTCAAATGCTTTTTCTGTATCCATTGAGAGTATCATATGGTTCTTGTTCTTTCTTTTATTAATGTATTGCCTCAACATTGATTTGCGGATGTTGAAACAACCTTGCAGCCCAGGAGTAAATCCCACTTGGTTGTGGTAAATAATCCTTTTATTATACTGTTGGTTCAATCCTATTGGTTAGTATTTTGGTGAGAATTTTTGCATCTATGTTCATCAGGGATATTGGTCTGTAATTCTCCTTTTAGATGGGGTCTTTGTCTGGTTTTGGGATCAAGTAATGCTGGCCTCATAAAATGAGTTTGGAAGTTTTCCTTCCATCTCTATTTTTTTGAACAGTTTCAGGAGAATACGTATTAATTCTTCCTTAAATGTTTGATAGAATTCCCCTGGGAAGCCATCTGGCCCTGGGCTCTTGTTTGTTGGGATATTTTTAATTACGGCTTCAGGGCCCCTGGGTGGCCCCTGGGTTAAGCCGCTGCCTTCGGCTCAGGTCATGATCCCAGGGTCCTGGGATTGAGTCCCGCATCTCTCTCTCTGCCTGCCTCTCTGCCTGCTTGTGATCTCTCTCTCTCTCTCTCTCTGTCAAATAAATAAATAAATAAAATCTTAAAAAAAAAAAATTACAGCTTCAATCGCCTTACCAGTTATGGGTCTGTTCAGGTTTTCTCTTTCTTCCTGGTTCAGTTGTGGTAGTTTATATGTCTCTAGGAATGCATTCATTTCTTCCAGAATTTGCTGGCATATAATTGCTCACAATATGTTCTTATAATTGTTTGTATTTCTTTGGTATTGGTTATGATCTCCTCTTTCATTCATGATTTTATTAATTTGGGTCCTTTCTCTTTTCTTTTTGATAAGTCTGGCCAGGGGTTTATTAATCTTACTAATTCTTTCAAAGAACCAGCTCCTACTTCCATTGATCTGTTATGCTGTTCTTTTGGTTTCTATTTCATTGATTTCTTCTCTGATCTTAATAATTTCTCTTCTCCTGCTGGATTTAGGCTTTATTTGCTGTTCTTTCTGCAGCTTCTTTAGGTGTAGCATTAGATCGATTATTTGAGACCTTTTTTGTTTCTTGTAAAAGGCTTGTATTGCTGTATACTTTCCTCTCAGGACTGCCTTTTCTGTATCCCAATGATTTTGAACAGTTGTGTTTTCATTTTCATTTGTTTCCATGAGCAATGGCAGAATAATTCTTTAATTTCCTGATTGACTCATTCATTCTTCAGTAGGATGCTCTTTAGCTTCCATGTATTTGAGTTTTTCCCAACTTTCTTCTTGTGATTGAGTTCTAGTTTCAAAGCACTGTGGTCCGAAAATATGCAGGGAATGATCCTAGTCTTTGGTACCGGTTGAGACCTGATTTGTGATCTAAGATGTGATCTATTCTGGAGACTGTTCCATGTGCACTGGAGAAGAATGTGTATTCTGTTGTTTTGGGATGGAATGTGCTGAATATTTCTGTGATGTCCATCTGGTTCAGTGTGTCATTTAAAGCCTTTATGTCCTTGTTGATCTTTTATTTAGATGATCAGTCCATTTCAGTGAAGGGGTTGTTAAAACTACTATTATTCTATTATTGTTGATGTGTTTCTTTGATGTTGTTATTAATTGGCTGCTCCCATATTAGGGGCATAAATATTTTAAAATTGTTAGATCTTCTTGTTGGATATATCCTTTAAGTAAGATATATTGTTCTTCCTCATCTCTTATTATAGTCTTTGGTTTAAAACGTAATTTGTCTGATACAAGGATTGCCACCCCAGCTTCCTTTTGATGTCCATTAGCATGGTAAATGGTTTTCCACCCACTCACTTTAAATCTGGAGGTGTCTTTGGGTCTAAAATGAGTTTCTTACAGACAGCATATTGGTGGGTCTTGTTTTTTTTTTATCTGTTCTGAATCCCTGTGTCTTTTGATTGGGTCGTTTAGCCCATTTACATTCAGGGTAACTATTGAAAGATATGAATTTAGTACCATTGTATTGCCTGTAAGGTGACTGTTATTGTATATTGTCTCTTTTCCTTTCTGATCTGTGTTACTTTTAGGCTCTCTTTTGGTTTAGAGGACCCGTTTCATTATTTGCTGTAGGTTTGGTTTGGTGTTTGCAAATTCTTTCAGGCTTTGTTTGTCCAGGAAGCTTTTTATCTCTCCTATTTTCAGTGACAACCTAGCTGGATATAGTTAGTATTCTTGGCTTCATATTTTTCTCACTTAGTGCTCTGAATATATCATGCCAGTCCTTTCTAGCATGCCAGGTCTCTGTGGATAAGTCACCTGTCAGTGTAATGTTTCTAGTGTTGTAGGTTACAGACTTCTTGTCCCAAGCTGCTTTCAGGATTTTCTTTTTGTCTCTGAGACTTGTAAATTTTACCATTAAATAATGGGTGTTGGCCTATTTTTATTGATTTTGAGGTGGAGGTTCTCTGTGCCTCCTGGATTTTGATGCCTGTTTCCTTCCCCAAATTAGGGAAGTTCTCTGCTATAATTTGCTCCAAAATACCTTCTGGCCCTCTCTCTCTCTTCTTTTTCTGGGATCCCAATTATTCTAATATTGTTTCATCTTATGGTATTGCTTATCTCTCACATTCTCCCTTCGTGATCCAGTAGTTGTTTATCTCTGTCTCAGCTTCTTTATTCTCCATTCTTTGGTCTTTTATGTCACTAATTCTCTCTTCTGCCTCATTTATTGTAGCAGTTAGAGCCTCCATTTTTTTATTGTACCTTGTTAATAGCCTTTTTGATTGTGACTTGGTTAGATTTAAGTTCTTTCATTTCTCCAGAAAGGGATTCTCAAGTATCATATATGCTTTTTTCAAGCCTGGCTAGTATCTTTATAATCATCATTCTGACTCTAGTTCTGACATCTTGCAAATGTCCATATTGATTAGGTCCCTGGCAGGTGGTACCCTCTCTTATTCTTTTTCTTTTTGAGGGGAGTTTTTCCGTTTTGTCATTTTGTTCAAAGAGGAATAATGAATGAGAGAATAAAATGCTAAAAGGGTAAACAACGACCCCAGAGAACTATACACTAAAGAAATCAGAAGAGACCCGAAACTGGAGGTGGGCAAAAAAGAATATGATCAGGCTGCTGAATAGAACAGAGCCACACAGTAGATTTTGGGTGTATTTTGTTTAGAAAAAACTGCCTCCCAAAATTTTAAAGAGAAACTTATATTTATGTACACACACACACAAATAAGGATAAATATGATGAAGGGATGGAATATGAATGTAATGATGAAAGTTTTTAAAATATTTAAGAAAGGAATTGATAAGGAGTTGGTTGAAAAAATAAAGACAAAAAAATTTTTTTTTAAAGATTTTATTTATTTATTTGACAGAGAGAAATCACAAGTAGATGGAGAGGCAGGCAGAGAGAGAGAGAGAGAGGGAAGCAGGCTCCCTGCTGAGCAGAGAGCCCAATGCGGGACTCGATCCCAGGACCTGGAGATCATGACCTGAGCCGAAGGCAGCGGCCCAACCCACTGAGCCACCCAGGCGCCCAAAGACAAAAATTTTAAAAAGAGGAGGGAATCTAATTAGGCAGGAGACTAGAACAAAGTCATACACTAGATTTAGGGTATATTTTGGTCTCTTAAGAGAAACTGTATCTCCATATTTTAAAGAAAACCTTATATATAGACAATAAAAAGGTTAAATACAATGAAGGGATAGAATATGAGTATAAAAATGAAAATTAGAAAAGATTTTTAAAAAGGAATTGATTAGATAAGATGTTGGCTGAAAAGGGAAAGAAGAAAAATTTAAAAAATAGAAAAAGATAAAGAAAAATTTAAAAACTAACTTTGAAAGACTAAAGAGTCACGAGGAAAAGCTTTGAATTCTATGTGCTGTATTCCCCTTTGCTGCACTGGAGTTTTGCAGTTCTAATTGATCAGTAAACTTAGTCTTGGCTTTTTGTTCTTATTGATCTTCTGGGGGAGGAGCCGTTGATGGCACAGACTTCTAAAAGTTCTGATTTTGTTCTTTGCTGCTTATCAGTATCACTTGCCGGTAGTTGGCTGATGGAGACTCCCATTACCCCCTTCTTCCCCTGTGGTCTGTCTTCCCAGATAACACCTTGGATTCACTTCTCTGTGTATCCTACCTTCCAGAAAGTGGTTGGTTTTCTGTTCATAGAATTGCTGCTATCCTTGTCTTCCATCTCCTCTTGAGTTTGTAGGTGTTTGGAATGGTTTGATATCTAGGTGAATTCCTGGGACCAGTTGAAATTTATGTCTCCTACTCCTTGTCATCTTGCTTCTCCTCTCCTGTTTTTCAAATTTGTAGTTTCAATGTGTAGTCTGTATCAACAATGCAGTAATCTTGGTAATGAGGGTTAAATAGGTCAATTGTCCTCTCGATGCAGTGAGTATTTTATTAGCGCCAGTGTACCATCATAGCTGCATCTAATGAGGACTGAGCTAATCATCTTCTCGGTATTTTACTGTTGGTACTAGTTGTGAAAAGTACATACCCATAACTTACTGCTAAGACAATGACAGGTAATGATTAACTGCATGATACATTCCAGTTTGAAACTGTCTGAGCAATTATTTTTTATTGTGTTAAAGACGTTTTTAGTAAGCTTAGTGGCATAGTAACTTGTTGCCTCAGATGCTCTTTGATTACTTGAGAAACACTGTAAAAAAGACATTTTCTCCAACAAGAACTATTTCCAGCATAGTGAAATATAGAATATTTTCAAATGAATTCCCAGGTGATGTTGTTCGTCTAATCTACCTCAGTTCTGGGAAGCCCAGCTCAGAGGTAAACAAGGTGGTTTAGTCTATTCAGGCTGCTAGTAACAGAACACAATAGACTGGGTTGCTTATAAGCAACAGAAATTTATTTTTCACAGTTCTGGAGGCTGTCGAGTCCAAGGTCAAGGTATTGGCAGATTTGGTATTTGGTAGACTGTTCTTCATGATTCATAGATGTAGACTGTTTTCTTGCTATATTTTCACAAAGCAGAAGGAGCAACAGAGCTCTCCAAGGTCTCTTTTAAAAAGGCACTAATCCTATACATGACTTGAATAACCTCCCTAAACTTCCACATCCAAATACCATCACATGGCAGGAATAGGTTTCAACATACGAATTAGGGAGGACACAAGCATTCAGTCTGTAGCACAAAGGCCATCTTCCATTGGGAATAGAATGTTAAAAGTGCTTTATATCACAGCTCACTGGTTTAGCAGCAAATACCCAACCTCTTTCCCCAGAGCTGATATCTCTCTTCCTCTGTAGTCCTTTCCTTTTGGCCAGCAGCTTAGCTAGCTTAAGTTGTAGACATTTCATCTTGGTTCTCTTGCAAACTTTTATGCATTCTGGGCTTAGCCCTATCTCCTCCCAAATTTAACCTCCTCTCCAAGGACCCCTGTGCCCTTGATCTCCTTGGAGTTTGCTATAACTCCCTACTTGGTTAATTGTGGTAGCAACAGTGGTGGTCCTTGTAATTGGGAGGTTTATTATGTACTAAGTATGGTGTAAGTGGTATGTTTTATCTCATTTAATCATCACAACTACCCCATTAGGCAAACACCATTAATGTTTTCATTTTACAAATAAAGAACTGAAAACCAAGGCTTAGAGAGCTTAAAGTAACTTGCTTAAGTGATAAAGTCAGGATTTCAACCCAGGTGCCTCTCACTCCAGTTTTGGCTCTTAACTACTATAGTTAATTATGATAGCTCTCTTTTTTTTTTTTTTTTTTTTTTTTAAGATTCTATTTATTTATTTGACAGAGAGAGATCACAAGTAGGCAGAGAGGCAGGCAGAGAGAGAGAGGAGGAAGCAGACTCCCCGCCGAGCAGAGAGCCCGATGCGGGACTCGATTCCAGGACCCTGAGATCATGACCTGAGCCGAAGGCAGCGGCTTAACCCACTGAGCCACCCAGGCGCCCCTTATAATAGCTCTCAATTCAAGAGGGATTCTGCTTCCCAGGGGACATTTGGCGATACTTGGAGACATTCTTGGTTCTCACAACTGGGAGGGCAGTGCTACTGGCCTCTGGCAGATAGAGGCAATGGATGCCACTCAACATCCCACATGAACAGGATGATACCCTCCATAACAGAATTATCTACCCCAAAAGGTCAGTAGAGCAAGATCAAGAAACCTACTCTACTGCAGTGGTTCTCAAGGTATGGTCACTGATTCAGCAGAGAGCATCGCCTGGGAACTTGTTAAGAGTGTAAATTTTGCCCCACTCCTAGACCTACTGAATTAGAAACTGCTGTGGCAAGGCCTAGCCATCTGTGTTTTCACAAGCCCTCAGTTAACTGTGATGTGTATAAAAGTTCTCAAAATGACTGCTCTACTCTACCATCTTGTTCAGACATCTTGTATAGTAGCTGTCCCTTAACTTTTATCTTAGCTGAAGGAGCTTTTCTGAGTGGCAGTTTTTCCTTCTCTGAAGAGAAGGAATTGTTTTCCTCCTCAGGCCCCAGTGCTTAATGCCACTACATTGTTGAATTGTTTAACTGTATCCCAGATCTGTGAAAACCCAGGGTGATACTTATAGACCTTAGCTAAAGTGGGTCTCATTTTTTATTTGTGCACCGTGGTCCATGCCATCAGAGCCTACCTTGACTTACCACTTAGAGAGGAATGGCGTCAAATATACCACCCAAACATAAGGTCAGCTAGAAATGTTTAGGGAAAGGGGCAGAATCATCATAGAAACCAGTTGAATAAAGCTAGGGAGGCCCAGTAAGTTCAAAGATTTTAATTACAGGTAGCAGAGAAGCTAAGAAAAATTCTCTGGGAAAAGGTTGGTTAAAAAGGTTAAAAGGTTAGTTCAAAAAACACATTGACTTTGGGAGGGCACATACCAATGTGCACATACCAATGAACAGTCTTTGTTCCTTTGCATCCTTGCTGTCTGGTTATGTCCCCTCTTACTTTGTTATCTATCCGTCTTTGACACCTTTTCCTCTCAGCCCTGTTACTGACATCAGCTTGAGCAACTTTGGTTGATACCATGTTGATGACACTAGTCATCAACTAGTGCTGGTCTGACTCAGGTCTGTATGGGAAACCCACTACTGTGTTAACTTCTATGACTGGGTATGGTCACAATTTGGACCTGGTTTCAAGCTACTCCTTTACTATAGCCTCCTAGTTTTCAATTCTCATATTCCTACTGTACCCTGTTTTTTAAGGCTGCTGCTTCTATCCTTTTTCTTCTGGGCCACTGTTTCCCCGCTTAGTTGCTCAAAATCTTTGTAAGTAAAGAATTGAATGGTCAAGTTAGTATGCTGCATATTATATCCTCCTACTGGGAATAGTTCTAAGGAGTCTTACAGTAAAGAAACCTGCTTAGTTTTGGTTAAACATTTTTCCCAAACTTATTTACAAACAGGACCCTTTTCTGTGTAACAACTTATGATTTCCCTTGTAGTTGGTATTCCATGGAACACACCTTGCAAAACAGTGTTGGCTCTCTCCTGCCTTTCTCTTCCTGCCGAGCCTGGTAACTGTCATCTATTTTTTCATCTGATTATCATTGATCTTTAGTATCTGGTAGTTTCCAACTCTGATAGCATCTGGCTACCTGTTTCCTTTCCTCTTAACTGAAAAAAAGGAGGGAAGGAGGCGGTGAAAGCAAGAAATAAATAATAAAATTTTCTTGATAGGCTTTACTGAGAGTTCCTGTTGTTGAATCTTAACTTAGCCTTTGGTTCTTTTTGCTGTCTTGAATATATTTTTCCTCATTGATCTTTGGTTGCGAACTTGCACAATGTTTTCTAATCTTCACATGCACTCTACTGTCCATCTGTTCCTACTTCACACCTCGGAGAGTTTGGAGACCATCTAAAAGGTAAAATTTTTTAGTTCCTTTATTTTAGATTTTCATTATTATTTATTCATCTTTTGTTATCTCAAAGGAAAATTAGTTTTATTCCGCCCTTAAATTCAGCAAGTCCAAAATAGAATTATACTTGAGGATACAGATGTCACTCTATCTTTTCTGGCCTCACTCTTCTCGCAAAGGGCAGGTTAACTTTTGCTCATCCTTTAGTGTCCAGCCTAGCTGTCACTTCTGTTATGGACTTTTCCTTGTTAATCTCCCTTAGTTTTCCTTGAAGGAGGCTGTGATTTAATTTGTTTTTTGTTATGTTCCTATCACTTAACGTAGTGCCAAGAGCTTTAAATACCACTTAATGCTGAGGCATACTTGGATCTTTATCTTCAGCTCTTTTTCTCTGTCAGCTTCTTATATTAAGACACCATAATTTTACTTCCTAAACACTTCTTGAGCCTCACCTCTATTTCTACTATATTGGTCTAATCCATGCTGTCTTTATGACTCAGATGGTATATGGCACCAGTCATCCAGCTGAACCCTGTGTTCAGTGTTGCTCCCTTCAAATCCATCCCTTGTGCTGCACACACACAGTGAGCTCTCTGAAGCATATATCTTCAAATCTCATGTGGCACCTCATCTGTTTTCAACTCTCCTGGGTGATATTTATGGTATTCCATGGCCTTGCCTCTGCCACTTCTCCAGCATCATTTCTTGCCACTGCCCTGCTCCAGACCTGATATCCTAATGACTGTTGTTTATGATTCCCTGGCATGCTGTTTGCTTGCTCTTAATCCACCTCTCCAGACTGAGCAGTCTTTATTTCCTCCAAGAACTCTTTCCTCTCTTCCCAGAGAGGACAGTAGTTTTATCTACTAAAAACTCCTCTCAGTGCTGATAGTAGTACCTCCATGAACTTGCTGCATAACACATGATCTGTCCATAAAATGTCTGCATTCTTTATGAGGCTGAGCTTCTCCAGGGCATCTTAGTGTTTTCTGGCTTATGGCTGCTGCCCAGTACATGTTTCTTGAACTAAATTCAAAATACTCAAAAAGAGTAGGTTAACACACAAATGTGGGTCTTAAGCCACAGTTTCTTAACGGAAGATTTAGGATGATATATTTGTGTAAAATGCTACTTGACCATTTGAGAGTGTCGGTTGGTATCAGAAAAAGTGAGGCCAGCACACACAGTCCTTATGGTTATTTATAGGACATTTTTACCCTAAAAGGTAGTGAATTTCTAGAGGACAGAGACCTTGCATTGTCTGCCTTTATTCCTTACAGTGCTCCATGTGATGTCCTAGACAAAGTGAGTGCTCCGTAGGTGCTTGAACTAAATAAAGAGCAACATACTATTAGAGTTTGGTATCAAGTAGAGGCAGGCTTCTGGGCTCTTCTCTTTTTTGGATTTCTGAGCTCAGCTAATCCACAGTCCAAGGACCCATTTACCTTTTTATTCTCTACATGTAAGAAAAGAATGAATGCCCCAGGTGATAATTAAGTCTGAACACTTAATCCACTTTATTTGATGTACCTAAATGTTACGGCAGTTGTCAAATATCTTCAGTTTTATATAGGTTATAAAGCCAGTATTATTTTAAAAGAAATATTTTAAAAGGAACATTTTCAAACTTCTCTGTATTCTAAAATGAATTGCAGTTACCAAAAGTAGCTCAGTGCAGTTGAATTAAATTAGTTGCACTTAAAAATCCCCAAATAAAGAGGTACAGATTTAGTCATATATATATTTGTTCCATCCAGTTCTACATATGTCTGGAAACTTTTGAATCTTCCATCGACTGCTTTGGTGACTTTCTCTGCAGTGGAGTAGTAGTAGCAAATAGGGCTGGATCTGTATTGTCCAAACAGTAGCCAAAGCCATATGTGGCTATTTAAAGTGAAATAAAATTTGAAATTCAGTTGCTCAGTGCTCAAAATATTGCACTGGCCATATTTCAAATACTTAGTCAATACATGTGCTAGGAAGTTTTCTTCTGTACTGGATGAGATCATCTCTCAGGTTCCTTCTGTGTTGGACATCTTGCTGGTCTTGCTGCCGGAAAGTCACTGCTGGTCTGATATTTTTCATAGGGAGCTTCAGAGATTTCTTAACATTCTTTGATCACATTTTGATTTTTACTACATTGGCTATTGCCTGAAATAACTGAGTTTTTGGGTAGAGCGTGGTCAGTTTTTTTCAAAAGATATTTTCATTGTGATAGTATTTGTTTTCTACTACCTTTTTTTTTTTTTCCCCAAAGAATCTGCCACTAGGGGGTGCCCTCAAACCTTTTGGGAAAATTAAGTGTGTTTCAGCCTTGTTAATAGGAGTGAAGCGTAGACCAATAATACTGATTTTTTAATTCATGCTGTATAATTTGGGAATTAAATTAAGAATTAGGCACCATAATATGTATGCACATTACTTTGTTTATATAGCAAATTATTTTTCTAGTGTATGTGAGAGGCTGTCTTTGAACTATCTTAAAAGTTACTTAAAAATAATTTTAAAATATTAATTACAGTTCAATAATATTCTCATTAAATTTAAAAGTATAAACTGTAGTAAAAGATTGAAGTTACTACTCACATTTCTTGAATGAATTAAGTTCATCTTACTTCCAGGACTAAAAAACTTATATTACCATTAGCTATTTCTCTGAAATCTTGTCATGTTCAGTTTGATTGCCTGATTATAAAAGATGGATAATAATGTGATTCTATGGTATTGAAAATATCTGTTGGCATATATGTAATAGCGTTGTGGTTTGGTGGTGTTTGCTAACGTGATTGATGGATATGGCCATGTAGTCATACGGTAATAGGATTGAGAGATGAGAAAGACCTATCAGAGCATCTTGTGCTACTGTGGGATTGTTCCCTAAAGGATAATCATTTACCATAACAGTATTGAGAAGTAAATTCTCCTTCGGAGACAGGATAGTGAGGATGCGTTATTATGCTTTGTCCTAAGATAATACTCGGTGCATTTTATTATTAGCATGGAAAAAGATTGTCATTATCAGTAAATACTGTTTAGAGAAGAGCTTCCTTCATGTTTCGTAAACCTATACGATTTTATTTGTGTATAATCTAATGATATCTGTGTAGCAGATAGTGTGACAGTTGTTTAGAGGCATAGTTTTTTTTTTAAAGAACTAGGTGAAGATGTTCCTTGTAAATTGCTTGTGTTCCCAGATTAGTTGTTAATTATTTCAGTTTAGGCGTACATGATGGTGAAGTTTCCATCTACAAAAGCCTGTGAAATTTAAGGCATTGGTGGCTGGTTTTCTGGATGAAGAGAGAAACTAGTGCAGAGTTGTGTCACGAGCCACAGAACAGTGATTGGGAGAGGCTAGAAATGGAATTGTGAGGACCATCCAGGAGAGCCCTTTCTCATCTCCTTCCTTATTTCTCTTGCCTAATAGGAGCCTAATAGGAATAGGGCTAACAGGAGCTTGACTGTGGGCATGGAGATGTACAATAAAATTAGAATCCACTGCTTGCACTCTTTTTCCTCTGTTGCTGACAACCAGTGATGGGGAAGAAGAGGAAATGGCTGTAGCAGCCTGATTTACCCCATATTAAACAACTATCGAATTACTCTAATGACAGGTACAGGTTATTTCCAGTGTAAGTTGCAAGATAAATACTTTGAAGCCTCTTTTGTACTATCCTTAAGTCATTTCAAATGCTTATAATGAGCTGTGATTTTTATCAGTGATTCCCAGATTCAAAGTCATAGCACTTTGAAAATTCATACAGTAGCTCTTAATAGCTCTTTGAAGAGGAAAACCAAACCAAAGCAAAGATAAGAGAGGGGCAGGGTGGCTTCCCAGCACAGTCCTTTTCCCTGCTACCAACACTGACCCCTGTTAGCTCTCAGCCTTTCATATCACCTTGTTCTCCACAACATTCATTTTGTACCTCTTTTGATGCCTTAAGATAAAAATTTTAGACAGTCTTAATTAGGTGCACAAAATAGTTCACTAATTTCTGAAATATGCTTTCTTAAATATGAAAATGTTAGGCTAGCTATTTCCTGAAAACCAGCTGGGCTTTATTAAAATTTGGGGAACATTCTTATTGAAGCCGTAATTGTCATGGATGATACACATGAGAGATCACCCTGTGGTTGGCCTGTCAGACTTGCACGAGCCTTCAGAAATTAAGGGGGAGTGAGTGAGTTTGTTTTCTTGTAAGCTGTCACATTCTTCTTTTCAAAGTGTCAGCCTGAGTCACGCATAAATAAATGTTAGAAAGATTCACCTTCTCCAGTTGGGTTTTTTTACCCTTACATAATTTAATGCTATAATTGGTTTTTTTCTTTCTAACATTTAATTTTGTAGTCTAAAAACATGCCTGAAGAATAAGTGGGACTGAAAGATCTTGATAATTCTGACTTGTGTTATTTCTTTTGAATTTTTTAAAGATTTTATATATTTATTTTTAGAGAGAGAGAGAGTGGGAGGAGGGGCAGAGGGATAGGGAGAGTGAGTCCCAAGCAGACTCCATGCTGAGCGTAGAGCCCAACACAGGGTTCCATTGCATAACACTGAGATCACAACCTGAGCCGAAACCAAAGAGTCTGCTGCTTAACTGCCACTTGTGTGCCTCTTTTTTAAATTTTTGAAGTATGAACCTACCTTTCTGGTTTGGGATCCCATTAAGTTTTAAGTATATTATAGAAAGCTCACCCCATATGCAGTTTAATTTACTTTTCCTTAAAAAGAAAAAAAAAAAACAACAAGGAAAAGAAAAAAGGAAAGAAACTCTAATATCTGCCCTAAGTAGTGATGATTTTCATAGGAAGTAGAGAGGTGTAACAGGATGAGCTTTGTAAAATTACCTATAATAGAAAATTTAAGTTAATTGAACAAGTATTTATTAGAATGTCACATATGAATATCACTGTTCTAGGCATAGTGAATCAACATAAATTTTGTTTTTAGTATTTATTTATTTATTTAAGAGTGAGCAAGCATATGAATGAGTGGGCAGAGGGAGAAACGGACTTCCTGCTCAACAGGGATGTGGGGCTTAATCCCAGGACCCCATGATCATGACCTGAGCTGAAGGCAGATAGATGCCTAACCAATTGAGCCACCCAGGTGCCCCCATAAATCTTGTCTTAAAGGAACTTCTAGTAAGCACTCGTAGGCATATCCATAAATAACTACAGTATAAAGCAGGAATTCTTAAGTGTCTTGTGAAAAAAAGTACAGATAAATTGGAGGAGGGAAAGTTAACCTTCTAGTTGGCAAATCAAATCGTTTAGACTTTGAAACAACATGTTGTTTGAGCAAGACATCAGAAGGTTAGGTAAGTTTTAAAGTTGAATGGGAAAGATACTGTAGGTGTAGCACAAATTGTATCTGTGGCAGGACAGGTAGGTGCTCAAGAAGAGTAAATTGCGGAGTTGCCAGTATGTAAAATGCACAGAAGGTGATGCATATGTGTGCTAAAGAAGACTAGACAAGCATCTAAGGCCAGATAGTTGGTTATTAGTTCAAAGAATTATACTGTATTGTAAAGGCAGTAAAAAGCCATTGAAAGCTTTCAAGTGGAGCTGGGACACACCAGGGTGTACTTGTGTGGAAACTGAAGGTGGGCCAGCAGTAGGGCAGCAGTTAGATTGCTGTAGCACTTTTGGGGAGATTAGATGAAGGGCTGAGTCAGGGGAGCTTAGTAGTAGTGATTAAGAGGAGGTAACGAGTATGTTAAGTTCCTGCTGAATCAGTCAGTAGGACTTGGCAGTAATTGATGTGGGGGTGATGAAGGAAGGAGGAGGCTCAATTCAGAAAGGTGGTGAATTATTGGCCCATTAGATTATTATTACTATTGTTATTACTTTGCATTTGTATGTGGGGCTTTAGAATTCATAAAACACCATTACCTCTGAACCTTCATAACTCTGTAAGTTAAACAGAGTTAGAATTATCCTTATTACAGATAAGGAAATAAAGAATTCGGGAATTTTTTGTTAATACAGGGAGTAAATGCAGATCTGCGCCTCTTACTATAGTCTTCCAGTATCTTGGCCAGTGCTCCATTCTCTAAAACCTGGTAAGCAAAGGCTTGGCATCTAGTCTTAACTTATGCCATTAAGTGTGAGTGTGGGAAACTGCTTTACCTCCTTTAAACTGTAGTTTCTTTAGATGTCCTTATGCTTTCTGTTTTTCAGGGATACTTTCAAGGTAAAATGTAATGTTTTTATTTTCATTAACTCTTTATTCAGCAAATAATAGTGAATACTGAATACTGTGCTTAGTATGGGAATGCAAGATATCAGAGATACAATCCTTGCTGTTGCAGTGTTTCACAGATTGGAGGAGAGGAGACAGACATAAGTGGTTAAGTTACTATAATAAGCTGTAATAAGTGCTGCAGTACAGGTGTGTACATTTGACAATAGAGTCACAGAGGAAGGAGCAATTAGGAAAATCAGGGAAATGTGAACTAAGTCTTGACCCATATTTAGTCATTTAACTGTAGTAAAATGTTAAACAAGGCAGAGGGTAAAATATGTATCATCATCATAATAGTAGCTATTATTTGTCAAAAGTTTCTAAAGCCAAGGAACCCCAAGGATTGCTAGTAG
The DNA here is from genome assembly GCF_030435805.1 of Mustela lutreola. Classification (NCBI taxonomy): domain Eukaryota; kingdom Metazoa; phylum Chordata; class Mammalia; order Carnivora; family Mustelidae; genus Mustela; species Mustela lutreola. The sequence continues at coordinate 39,742,266 of NC_081293.1, forward strand.
CTACCAAAATTAGGAAGACGCTTGGAAAGATTCTTCCCTAGAGCTTTCAGAGGGAGGATAACCCTGCCAGCATCTTGATTTTAGACTTCTAGCCTCCCAAACTATGAGAGAATGAATTTTTGTTATTTCAAGCCACAGTTTGTGGTACTTCATTATAGCATCCTAAGGAAGCTAATGTAGTACTGACATAAGAATCAAATTGTGGTGAACACTGAGTGACATATAGAATTGTTGAATCATTGTATTATACATCTGAAACTAATATAATATTGTTTGTTAATTATACTAAAATAAAAACAAAATGAAACAAAGAATCAAATTGATCTGTGGGAAACCAAGAAAACCCAGAAATAGACCCAGGATTACAGAATCATTTGATTTTCAACAAAGATGCTAAAGAAATCTAGTGCGAGAAAGAAATGTCTTTTTAACAAATGGTGCTGGAGGAACTGGATATACATATGGGGGGAAAATGAACTTCAGCTCTTCCCACACAGCATACATAGAAAATAATTCTAAATACAAAAGCTAAAACCATGAAGCTTTTGGGAGAAAGTGTCTTTGTCATTTAGGGAAAGATTTCATAGGACATGAAAACATTAGCCATAAAAGAAAAAAAATTAATACTCATCATCTATGTACATTAAGAAAATGAGTAGAGAAACTAAAGACACGGATAAAATATTTTCTGAAAGTTTCTCTAACAAGGGACTTGTATTTAGAATATATAAATAACTATAATTAAAAGTTAAAAAGACAAACAGCCTTATTAAAAAAAATGAGCAAAAGAATTTAAAAGACATCACAAAGAAAGGCATATAAATGACCAAGTAGCACATTAAAAAGTGCTCAGTATCATTTGTCATTGGGGAAATGCCAATGAAAATTGAAATGAAATATTAGTACACAAACACTAGAAAGGCTGAAACTAAAATGACCAAGTGTAGGTATAGATATGGAGCAACTGGAACTCTCATACTTTGTTGTTGGAGTGTGCAGTGGTACTACTACATTGGGGAAAGATCTGGCAGTTCTTTAGAAAACTAAACATTTATCTACCCTATGATCCATTAATTCATTAATTCTGTTTTTTGTTTTTTATTGTTTTTTTTGTTTGTTTTGTGTGTGTGTGTGTGTGTTTAAGAGAGAGGAGGGACTGGAAGGGAGAGAGGGAGAGAGAGAATCTTAAGCAGGCTCCATGCCCAGTACAGAGCCCAAAGTTGGCTCAATCCCACAACCCTGAGACCATGACCTGAGCTTAACTGACTGAGCCACCCAGGTGCTCCTAATTCTGTTCCTTTCTATACCCAAGAAAAATAAGAGTGTAAGTGTGAGAAAAGTCCTGTATTTATAGAAGAATGTTATAGCATCTTTATCTAATAGCCAAAACCTAGAAATAGACCTGTTGTCTATCAACAGGAGAATGAATAAACAAATTGTGGTGTATTCATACAATGGGATAAAATAATAAAAGGGAACAAAATCACTGATAAAATATAGATATATCTCAAAAATACCGTGTTAAGAAAAAAAACCTTGCATAAAACAGTACAGGTCCTTTGTTTACAATACATAAAGTTTTATAAGAGGCAGAACTAATCTGTAATAGGACAAATTTAGGACAATGGTATCCCTTAGGTGTGGGAGCAGGAGTTTCCTGGGAAGGGGCATGAGAGAACTTTTAAGGTTTTTTTTTTTTTTTTTTTTTTTTTAAGATTTTATTTATTTGACAGAGATCTCAAGTAGGCGGAGAGGCAGGCAGAGAAAGAGAGAGGAGGAAGCTCTGCGGAGAGCCTGATGCGGGGCTTGATCCCAGGACCCTGAGATCATGACCTGAGCTGAAGGCAGAGGCTTTAACCCACTGAGCCACCCAAGCGCCATTTTTTTTTTTTTTTGTAAAGATTTTGTTTATTTTTGAGAGAAAGAGAAATCACAAGTAGGCAAAGTGGCAGGCAGAGGAAGAGGGAGAAGCAGGCTCCCTGCTGATCACAGAGCCTGATGGGGGACTCAATTCCAGGACCCTGGACTCACAACTCAAGCCAAAGGCAGACGCTTAACTGACTGACACACCCAGGTGCCTGAGAGAACTCTTAAGGTTTTGATGATGTCCTGTATCTTGATAGGGGTCTAGATTTGCAGGTATATACATTTGTAAAAAAATTTGTTGAATGGTAATATGCCACTTAAGTATACCACTTAAGATTAGTATATTTCATTGAATTTAAATTTTACCTCAAAAGAAAAAAACTAAATAAATATTAAATTAAATATTAAGGTATAATTGTTAAAATGCAGGCTGAAGTGATAAATGTACAGATGTACCCAATTACTTCAAAGTGAATTTAAAAATGGATTGATGGATGGGTACATATGTGACAAAAGTAAATATAGAAAGATGTGATTTAATTATAGAAACTACCAAGTATATGGTATTAGTGTATAGTTATTTTAACTTTGCTGTATTTTTTGAAAGTTTCATACAATGTTGAGAAAAATTATTACTATTGATAGGGAATCATACATCTAGTAACATCATTCTGTTACATGGAAAGACATCTGTGTCTTTCTCTTAAGACAGAAAATCAAGTTCGAATAAAGTATAGTATACCATTTAGTTAAATATTAACATAACAAAATTGAGTAGTTATTTTAATTTTAGGATCATAGGATTGTGACTTTTTTTCCTCTTCAGATTTTGGGGTGTGAGGTACTTTTTTTTGAAAAATTATATAATAAAATTTAATAGTCTAGACCTTGTACATAAAGGGTTTTTTTTTTTTGAAAATTTTTATTAAAAGAGATTAGTAGTAACTTCAAAGTTTTACTGTGATCTAACTAGGTTTATATCAATAAAAATGGAATGACTTAATGTGTTTATTATATTCATTGATTTGTGACTGGTCACTTTTTTAAAGTTCTGAACTATTTGAAGAAGTAGATCAGTGGCAACTTCCTCTTTTAGTAAAATGATAGTAGTTTTCTGATTTTATCAGCTACAGATTGCACTTACTCTCTCAAAGTTCAGAAGTCATTATTTATTTAATACTTTCTCTATGCCAGACACTGTACTTAGTCATAATGAATATATCTGTAGTAATAGAGCACAGTTCATAGATTTAGTTTTAGTTGGTGAAGTATTCTAAGAAAGAAGAAATAAATAAACATCTCTTCCTTTGCATGCTTCTAGAGATTTAAAACATTCATAATGAGGGGCGCCTGGATGGCTCAGTGGGTTAAACCCTCTGCCTTCAGCTCACGTCATGATCTCAGAGTCCCGGGATCGAGCCCTGCATCGGGCTCTCTGCTCCGCGGAGAGCCTGCTTCCTCCTCTCCCTCTGCCTGCCTCTCTGCCTGCTCTGCCTCTCTGTCAAATAAATAAATAAAATCTTAAAAAAAAAAAAAAAAAAAAAAAAGGAGGAGGGCGCCTGGGTGGCTCAGTGGGCTAAAGCCTCTGCCTTCAGCTCGAGTCATGGTCCCGGGGTCCTGGGATCAAGCCCTGCATCAGGCTCTGTGCTCAGCAGGGAGCCTGCTTCCTCCTCTCTCTCTGTCTGCCTCTCTGCCTACTTGTGATCTCTGTCTGTCAAATAAATAAATAAAATCTTAAAAAAAAAAAGCCATTCATAATGTTTTGACATTTGGCAAATCAGTTACTCTTTTTAAGTAGTTCATCCATGTTTCTGTCTGCTAAAGGAAGAAAGAAAGATAACCTTTCTACAGTCACTGTGATGAGCTTTTAGTATGACCCAGGACAGTTCTTCAGGGTTAGGCCTAACCTATGGGTGGGGGTGGCAGTCACAGAAAGAACATAGGGCTTTCTGCTGGAGGTCAGTGATCATGTCTGTTACTGTTTACGGTTCTGTCTTCATTCCTGGTACAGTGTCTGGTACATAATAAATACTCAAAATACTTGTTTACTGATGAGTTGAATTAGCAAACAGATTTATAGTTTAAAAAGAAGAGATGAACAAAATGGCATTACAATTTTGAAACTCCTTATGTCAATTCTGAATGAGACATACACTTTACACATACATAGGCTTTATGGGACTGGAATAAAAATACAATATACACACAAGTATACACATGCAGAAACACCTGCTACATAAAGTTATGTATGCAGACAATCCAATAGAGAGCAGGGCTTTACTTGTGAGAAAATTTAATGAAACTCTCCTTTTATTGTCTTAGGTTTATTTTCCTTATAATCATCATTGCCATTATTATAAATAAACATAATAGATGCTTTATTATAAATAAACATTAATTCTGTTCTTCAAGGTTCTTACTACTCTGGAAGTAAAGAAATGACTTACTTTTTTTTTTTTAAGAAATAACTTACATTTTAAAAACCTTTTATCATTTATATCTTGGTTTGCACTGTATAGGTTAATATTAAATAATAATTTATAAAAGGTAACATTTGCATAAAAATACTAATATGTGAGAAAGCTAAAGATCATAATAGCATTTTAAATTATGCATTCTATTTCTTAAAGATTTTATTTATTTATTAGAGAGATGGAGAGAGAGCACAAGTAGGCAAAACGCAGGCAGAGGGAGAGTGAGAAGCAAGCTCGCCACTGAGCAGGGAGCCCAATGTGGGACTCGATTCTAGGACCCTGGGATCATGACTCGAGCCAGAGGCAGCTGCTTAACTGACTGAGCCACTCAGGTGCCCCATAAATTATGCATTCTATCTCAAACAGTAGTTGGGTTGGTTATGTTCTCGAATGATACTTTTTATGTTCTCATTTGTGTTTCCAAAGCAGCATTTAGACATAGCTCTGAAGTGTTGACAGTTGTGAAGAAGTCCAGTGCAGTAACATTTTATCAGATAAATAAGTGATATTTTAAAGCTTTGACTGTCAGCAAAGCACGGCAGCAAGTACTTGGTCTGTCAATTTTATTTTTTATTTTATTTATTTTTTTAAAGATTTTATTTATTTATTTGACAGAGAGAAATCACAAGTAGGCAGAGAGGCAGGCAGAGAGAGAGAGAGGAGGAAGCAGGCTCCCTGCTGAGCAGAGAGCCCGACGCAGGACTCGATCCCAGGACCCTGAGATCATGACCTGAGCTGAAGGCAGCGGCTTAACCACTGAGCCACCCAGGCGCCCTGGTCTGTCAATTTTAAAAGACAAGGATAGGTATCCAAAAGAGAAGCTGTCAGTCCATTTAGACATATAAAGGTTAAATGTCTTTAGGTTAAAATATTTGGGTAGACATTTCACCCTGTCCATTCTACTAAATGTAGTTAAAACCCTGGATACTATATAAACATAAGAACACTCTGAATGGTAGAGAAAATACTGTCCAACTATGGTCTGTGGGGCCCTAGAAATGTACAGTAGAGGTCTGCTTGAACTCTCACCTCCACCCAGTGGCACAAGATGTCTTCCCCACTCCTCACAAGTAGGGGGCCTGAGTTTCTACTCTGAACTAGCAGTAATGAGTTAGCTCTTGCTTTCCTCTGTTACAGAAGGCGTGCTAAAACAAGATTTAAATAACATAATACCCAAGATACCCAGGTTCCAATAAAAGATGACTCATCACCAAGAATCAGGAAAATCTGTGTTGAAATGAGAAAACAATCTGTGGACCTCAACCCCAACCATAAAACAGCTTTTAGAATTATGTGACACGATTTTCAAGGAGCCATCACAAAAGGCTTCAATGAGCTATTACAAGTCTGCTAAAAATGATGAAAAAATAGTTTCAGGAAAGAAATAGTAACTATAAGGTAAAACCAAATGGAAATTTTAGAACTGAAAAATACAGTAACTGAAATTTTTAAAGAAGTGCTATGAATGAGCTCAATGAAGAAATGGGATGACAGAAGAAAGAAATGGTGAACTTGAAAGAGGACAACAGAATTACTCATTTTGAACAATACAAAGAAAATAGACTGGCAAAAAGAAAAAAACCCCAAAAAACAGTTTAAGGACCTTTGGTGCTACTAATAAAAGATCTAACACTGTCCTAATTTGGAGAGGGAGCTTAAGCATAGGTTGGATGTTAGCATATTGATATGATAATTCTTAGTGTTAGAAATTCTCTATAAAACCAGAGTAAATGTAAATTGTTACTTTTTCTATTTACAGACATACCTTGTGCACCTTCAGATAGACGAATGAAGGTTCCTTAATTCCAGTTTATAGCAAAGAAAGTGTAGGTTTGTGAAGAGTCTGTATCCTCATTAATCCCTTCCAAATAGAGAAGTGGGGAGAGTAGTGGAGTAGAGGTGGGAACACTTGGGTTCTAGTTTTGATTTAGTTGCTAATTGACCTTCTCAAGCTAGGATAATAAGGTAACCTCCTTGGCCTCAGTTTTCTTTCCTAAGAATCAGACTGGGTTATAAATGAGACCTCCTTTAGTTCAAATGTAATTTTAAGTTGATAAATGTTTTACTTTAATCCTGACTTAACAATTTCTAAATGGTTAATTGGTTAATTCCAAATTGGTTAATTCCAAATGAACAGTGTTTTTTCATTTTCACTACATTTAAAGACACATTTTTAGAGAGAAATTAGATCAAAAGACCTAAAGTAATTTCTAAAGCCTGTAGGGATGGGAAATTATAAAAGATAAAAATGGGCTATGAATGTTGTCTTTGTTGTACTTCAGATTATGATGTGGGAATTGTGGTTTTAACCTCCCAACGGTGCCTTAAAATAAAAATTCCATGATCATCAGAAACCTCATTGTTTACTATCCAGTAGGTTAGATTTGAAAAATATACTGTGCTCTGAATAATTAGTATGTTTTTTATGGTGATTTTTTAAAATTATGAACAACTGAAACTGGATGGGGTCTAGGGTTTCTTAGTGAGTCCTTAGTGGTCTAGCAGTTTTTAGTTGTAACCAAGGGCAGAATGTGCTGGGTTTTTTTTATTTGCAAGTGTTTCATTTAATTGTGAAAGTTGACATGAGAGATACTTGATATTTGGGATACTTAATTAGCTTTCAGAGGGTATTCAGGTAGATTAGATATGCTTGAAAGTGAATTGTAGGGGCACCTGAGTGGCTCAGTTGATTAAGCATCTGCCTTTGGCTCAGGTCATGATCCCAGGGTCCTCAGTGGGGAGCCTGCTTCTCCCTCTCCCTCTGCTGTTCCCTCTGCTTATGCTCTCTCTGTCAAATAAATAAGTAAAATCTTTTTTAAAAAATGAATTTTTAAATACACAAGTTCCACCTTAGTGCATGTCTGTTGGTGTACTCTTACATGTGTTTGATGATACTGATAAAGTGCCTTATGGGATTCAGTGAAAAGCAGGTATGTAATTTAATTTCATAACAAACATTTGTTCATTGGTTATTATTTACTAATATATTTGATTGGTTTTCAGGTACTTGAAGAAGCAGAAGCTCAACATTTATATCAGTCCATTTTGCCTGATATGGTGAAAATTGCACTCTGTCTGCCCAATATTTGCACCCAGGTTAGTAGAAATAACTTCTTCCTCAGTAGCGTCCTTGGCACTCACAATTGAATTTCTTTTTAACTCTAATGGCCAGGGTCAAAGAGAGAGAAAAATGAGATGGGAAACAGTTTTTACCAAAGAGTGTAAGGATTTTGCTATACTGATGAAAAGGTTAGAGGCTAGAGGGAATGCTACAAAAGGACATTAAAAATGCAGCATTCAATTTCTGAGGTTCAGTTTACACTGTTGAGGTTTGCTTATTCAGAGTTCCTATTCTCGTTTTGTTTAAACAATCTCTGACTTAAAAAAAAAAAGTCATTATTCTAAGACATACTAATGGATTTAGAACATTCATCTTCAGAATGGCTCTTCCTTACCCCACAGTGGTGTATTATATAACAAGTGAGCTCATGGTACTTTTTTAACTTTTAAAAATGAAAGAATCTGGTATTCTTTTGGGGGGGGGGGAGTATTGTAATTGTAGCTATATAATAAATTGCCAAAATTCCATGGCTTAAAGCAATAAACATTTATTATCTCACAGTCTCTGTCTGTCAGGAATTCAGGAACAGCTTTGCTGAGTGGTTCTGGCTCAGGATTTCTTTCATGGTTGCAGTTGGGGTGTTGGTCAGGGCTGCAGTCCTTCTCTGAAGCTTTCACTGAGGCTGGAGGAGCCGCCTCTAAGTTGGTTTACTCACATGGCTTTTGGGCAGAAGCCCTCAATTTCTTTCTTTTTTTTTAAAGATTATATTTATTTATTCATCACAGAGAGAGGGAGATGGAGACAGAGGGAGAAGCAGGCTTCCCAACGAAGCAGGAAGCCTGATAACGGAACTCAGTCCCAGGACCCTGGGATCACGACCTGAGCTGAAGGCAGAGGCTTAACCACCTGAGCCACCCAGCGCCCAGAAACCCTCAATTTCTTGCGATGGCCCTCTCCTTAGGCTGATTGGCTTGTCCTCACGACATGCTTGCTAACTTCTCCAGAACAAGCCACCTAAGGAGAGAACAGGAAATTGGCAGTGCCTTTTTTGACCTAGTTTTTGAAGTTACCCACTGACACTCATGCTATTTTTTTGTTGATTAAAAATTAGTCACTAAATCTAATCCACACTCAAGGAGATGGTAATTAAACTCTCTTAGAAGGAGGAAATGTCGGAGTTCCTGGGTGGCGCAGTTGGTTGAGTGTGTCTGACTCTTGGTTTTGATCTCAGGGTTATGAGATCAAGCCCTGCGTTGGGTTCTGCACTCAGCTCAGGGTCTGCTTGGAATTCTCCCTCCCTTGCCCTCTGCCCCTCCGCTCATGCTCTCTTTCTCTCTAATATAAAATTTTTTAAAAAATCTTTTAAAAGGAGGAAATATCAAAGAATTTGTGGACACATTTTCAGATCACCCTAAGAGGTTGTTGGTTTGTTCTTCATAATTTTGTTCCTATGTTTCTCACAACATAGGTTGTGAATTTGCCTCTGTCTGTTGTTTCTAAAGCCAGCCCCCTTGCTGCATGGATGCTAGCCAGGGTTTTGGTAATATTGTTGCTCTACAGGGGCCCTAGGGACATATTGGGTGGAATAATTTACACATGTGAGAAATGGTTTCACACATAGTAACTTGTCATTGGGGATACCCGCAAAACCACAGCCATAGTCATTGGAACAATCTAAAAACATAAGCAAATGATTGAGGGCCATGCCACCTTCAGTTAAGAACCACTGTGTTTTTTGATGTGCCATCTTTATTAGCATCTTACTGTGATATTTCTCATTTTATGTAACTTTAATTTCATATCATTAATGCATTGTATCTGAAATAAGTTTTCTGTTGGGCAGGGAAAATACATATTAATACTCTGTATTTATGTTGGAAGTTTTTTTTGCTTGCTATGTGTCATGTTCACTCTTTATCCTTTTTCTCATTGCTTTTTTCCTTACCTAGTAAAATCCCTTACTATCTCTTAGGTTGTGCTTAACTTTTATGTCTCCTGTGAAGCCTTCCCTACCTCTCCTAGCCAAAGTTAACCCCTCCTATGACACTCAAGTCACACTTAGAACATTATTTCATGATTTTTATCTTTATATATCTCCCCCTACTATATTATATTCTTCTTGAAGGGAAATCCTCTTTGTGACCTCAAGTTCCATGTGCTTAATTAAATGGCCTTTTAATTCAACATATAGTACATAATCAATAGTATATAGCCTTTAGACATGAATCACTTAATCTTCTCTTCCCCTTGCACTTAGGCAAAAGAGCATTTCCATATTTTATGAATGAGATACATATTCAAAAACATCTAAATTTTTAAGTTCTAACAAGGCACTTGGTAAAACAAAATTGGACTTGTGGCTCCCCAACATTTTGTCCTGGTTAAAAACAATTTTGTTTTTCTATTCATGTATTAATGGGGAGAACATTTTAAGTCTGGGCTTTCTACTCTACTGAAAAGTAAATCTCTGTTGTGAAAGTTAACACTTCACTTTGATGTCATAGTGTATCTTTGGCAAGTTAAATTGCATATGTGGTTATTTAATGATTTATCACATTAACATTCTCTAGGCCAAACCCAAAAGGTAAATTTTAGATTTATAAAAAGCAAATTAAAGGAAGAAAGCAGATTTTTGAGATTAACTTTTTGAAAGCTCTTGGTTCATATTAAATCAGTCAGTCTCTTATTTTATCTAGCTGAACACTTAAAAGATTCACACTTTCTAGTTCTCTCCAAATGTTTAGCTTTCGGACATTTCTCCTCCAAGAAAATAGAAATAAATTACTGTATTTAAAATTGTATTGTTTTGTTATTTGGGGGTTAAGAGATTTTTATGTTTATTGTTCAGTAAGCCTAAAATATCACCATTACTTTTTAAAGTCATTTTTATGGATAACTTGGTAAATTGCAATTAAAAGCTCATTTTTTTAAAAACTAAGTAACAGTTTGCTTGAAGCCATTGATACATTGTCACCTTTTCTAAACTCATAGCTGGGTTGTAAATAAGTGTGTAGGATGGAAAGAGAAACCCATATGATCTCTCTCTTTCCTCTTTCTTAGAAATGGTAATTGCTAAGGCCTAAAAGGAGAAAATTTTGGTATTATAGTGATTCTTTCCATTTCCCTTGTTAGTTTATCTTTGAATTTTCCCAAGGGAAATAGTTGAACTGCAAATTTAACCTTTTCTTTTTCTAGCAAATTCTTATTCTAGCACTGATGCATGTTTTCTGTTACTTAGAAAAAAAATTAATTTTTATATTATTGCAGTTTTGATTTGTCTTGCCAGCCTTTCCTCAATTTCATTTTTGGTGTTGATTCCTTAGACAGTTGTCTTTGTATACTGGTTTGAAATAAATGCAGGAATCCAGGATTCTTACTTCAGTGTCTTACCGAAAGGTAGAAGGAAAAGCATCTTAAACATTATGTTGGAGCATTTTAAAAACTTTACAACTGATACATAAACTTGACTTTACCATCATAACTTTGAAAACATATAGTTTAAACATTTTAAATAGAATAAGACCAACTGAACATAATAGTTAGGCCCATGGATTATACTGAAAAGAAAAGGTCAATGAATTTGGATTTGGTACAACTAGAAGACATTTCCATCATAAAAACTTTGAAGGGAAAATGCCCTATGTCTTCCTTGGCTTAAAATGAGTATGTAGGAAATGTCTATCTTCTTACAAGTTACACATAAGTCTGTATACACCTGTCTTATTAGTTGCTTTAATAAAATTAGATTTAGGTCTCATGAAGAAATTGTCAAAGGAAAGTATAATTCAGAATTAGAAGGAAAAGACTTATTTATTGAATTATTTTCCTTAGATCATTTTATTCAGGACTAAGATAGAAAAATTGCTTCATCTGGCAATTATACATACAAGTGAAAATAAAATTTAGCATATGTAATAATAGCTAAACTCAGTGTTGCATTTTTTTTGTTTGATCTTTTGTTTAAATTTTTCATTACATGGATAATGTGTTTTTATTTCCTACTTGCTAAAGCAATCTTGTTTTCCGCTAATAAGTAACAGTTTGTGTTCTCTTCACTATCATTATTATTGATTAGAAATCTGCAGTTTGTCAAACAAGTACACTTTTCCAATCATCCTTGATGAACTGCCCTTGACTTCAACAGTACTGCTGATTTACGGATTCAAGAGTGGCCTGAAATTATTCCTGCCTTAATTTAGCAAATGCAATTTGGTGCCTCTGCTTTTAAAATTGCTAAACTAATTATTGTTCTTTTTGTCTGTATATTTTGTTTCCTCTGTCAGCCAATACCGCTCCTGAAACAGAAGATGAATCATTCCATCACAATGTCACAGGAACAGATTGCCAGTCTTTTAGCTAATGCTTTCTTCTGCACATTTCCACGGCGAAATGCTAAGATGAAATCTGAGTATTCTAGCTACCCAGACATTAACTTCAATCGGTATGTTTTCAGAGAACACCTCTTTAAAAGTGAAATAGAGAAGGTGGGAAGGAACTAATATTTGTTCAGGGATTTGCCATAGGTCAAACATTTTATGTCAGATTATCTAATTTAAACTTTATAATACAGTGAGTTAAGTGGTATTTTTGCCATTTTGCAGGCAAGATAATTAAAATTCAATGAAAATCTTTGTTATTATATGGTTACTCTCCATTATTAACACTAAGAAGGAGTGGAGAAACAATGAAAATAATGTCATCTGCGTAAGAGAATTTATTTAAAATCCCAGCAAAAGATATCCATTTTATACTATGTTCTCTTTGATTTTGTAAATCCCAATTGTGAGGAAAATGTTGTTAACCTAATTCTGAGTCAGTATGTTAAAGCTAAGTATGTTTTAAGAGAATAGTATTTAGTCATTTAGTTCAAACATATAGTGAGCAATTACAGTATTCTCCACAGTTTGTTAAGTGCCTTGAGGGTTACAAGAGAAGGGATGAACCAGTTTCTGACTTCTCTGCCTTTCTTTCATCCACAATTTTATACCTTCTTCAAGCAGCAGTTCATGTATCACTAACTGAGCTCTGATCCTGCCAGGATAGGTTTGCTACTCTTTTGGGTTCCTGTGAAGGTGTGTGTGTACCTCTGTTACATCAGGGAGAGGTATATAGCATTATGATACTTTATTAGAAAGGATATAGTTTAATAAAGGAAACCTTTCTTGAAGAAATAACTTTTGAACTAAGTATGAAGGAGTGAGTAGAAGTTTTACCAAGGAGAAAAGGAGAGATGATTACATTCTGGGCAGGGGGTACAGCATGTACAAAGGCACTGTGATAAAAAGGACATGATATTTCCAGGGACTGAAAGAAGATAGTGTGGATGCAGCACAGAGAGAGAGAACAAGTTGCAGAAGGAGATGGGGGCCAGTAGGCAATCCTGCTGTGCCTACTAGGCCTTGTTAAGGCAATAGAAACTCATTAAAGGATTTGGTATGAGAGGAGGAGAAAGCTGATGTATTTGATCAGATTAACATTTTCAAAAGTTTATTCTGACTACAGTGTGGGTACTGAGTGAAGAAGGGCCATGATACAATGAGTTTAACCAGTTGGAGAGGATGTTGCAATATTGCAATACACCAGAAAGCTGGGATCGTGTAGTGGTCATGATGGAGATATGGTGACGTTTGAAGGGCAAGTCATTGTGATGGTGACGGACTGGATTGATGAGTGGGTGAAAGGAGGCATCTGGGGTACAACCAGGCATGTACCTTCAGTGTTCTCTACTTTTCCTACTGTACCACCTACACTACTTTGTTACAGTTGTTTGTTTCATCCTTTCAGTGGGGAAAAGGATTTTTTTTTTTTTTTAAGATTGATTTATTTGAGAAGAGAGAGAGAGAGCTGGGTGAGGGGCAGAGGGAGAGAGAGAATCTCAAGCAGACTCCCTCTTGACTGTTGAGCCTAATGTGGTGCTCGATCTCTCACAACACTGAGATTGTGACCTGAGCCGAAATCAAGAGTTGGACATTTGGCTGACTGAGCCACCCAGGTGCCCCATCAGTGGGGACAGGGGTCTTTCATTAAGTTTCATGCATTATAGGCCTTCAGTAAATCCACATCAAGTGAATGAAAATATGTTTTACAGATGAAGTACTAGAGAAATTGATTAGTGGTAGAGTGCTAGGATGAAAACTTAGACCCTTAGTTCTTAGTCTACCATTCTTTATTTTTCAAACTGCATCTTATCCATAGGAATTAGGAAGTGTTTGATTTTTAAGCAATATATAATTCAAGTTTTTGCCTTTGATTTCTTTAGTATTTGGGATAGGACTGAGAGAAAACAAAGAACATTGGTATCTATAATTGTAATTGTGTAAAGAACCTGTTTATTAACTATAATTTTTTTGCTTATTTGAGAAATTGTTTAAGAATTTTTTTCTGTTCATAGTTAAGGGCTTTGCATCTCTTGCAGGTTTTTTTTTTTTTTAATATAGAAAGGAAATGGTCAAATTTTGTATGTAAGTAAACAGTGGAAATTTAATTTTGTAGAAATGTAATTATCTGTTTCCATGAAGAGTATTAGTTATATTAATAATAAGGATCTGTAGAGTAAATGGTCTTTCTGTTTATTTGGAATACATGTTTGATCAGCTCCAGGATCACCAGGGATACTATAAATTTTAAATTTAAAAAAAATTAAAAATGAGTATTTTTCTGGTTTTGGTTTTTGGTAAGCAGTAGTTCTAATTAATAATGCTTTAGAATTCATTGGGGAGGGTATGTGCTATGATGAGTGCGGTGAATTGTGTAAGGCTGATGATTCACAGACAAGTACCCCTGAAGCAATTAATACATTATATGTTAATAAAAATAAATACATAAATACATAAATAAATATATTCTTCCTTTAAAAAAATGCTTTAGAATTAGGGTTTCCACGACCACTTACAGTTTGTTTCTATGGGATGAGTAGTCAGCTAATGTTTGTATCTTGATGGTCTCTCAGATAAACCTTTGATGTCTTAGATCCAACCTTTCTCAGACTGATTCTTTGATTTAATTATAGACCTCTTAAATTTATTTTTTAGATTAGAACTGTGCATTCTCTTACTAAGTTAAGGTTATATAAGAGAGCTAATCTTTTCCCAAAGAAGTTATTTTTAAAACTGTTAAGGATATTTTCAAACATACTAAAAAGTAAAGAAAACAGTGTTGTGAACCCATGTTTATCCATCTTCAGTATTTAACAGAATTTTTTATTTTGCTCTGTTTTCACATATCCAACCCCACTTTAAAAAAATATATATTTTTAAACAAATTGTAGATATTAAGTTTCACCCATGAAGAATTCAGTATTTAGGGGCACATGGGTGGCTAAGTTGGTAGAGCATGCTAGTCTTAATCTTGGGATGGTGAGCTTCAGCCCCACGTTGGGTGTAGAGTTTATTTAAAGAAAAAAAAGAATTTGGTGTTTAAACTCTTCACAAATAACTTCAGTCAGATATCTTGGTTAAATATTTATAGCCCTTTTCTTAGAAAAGCTAAAAGCTCTCTGGATAACTACAAATATACATACCTTATTGGTTAAAATAAGAAAAAGCACAGAAAGGGAGCAGAAGGTTAAGCATGATTAGAAATAGCAGTTGTAGGGGTGACTCAGCTGGTTGAGCTGGAGCATCTGACTCTTGAGTTCCACTTAGGTTGTGATCTCAGGCTCCTGGGATCATGCTCCATGCCTGACTCCACACTCAGCGTACAGTCTGCTTATCCCTCTCCCTCTACTCCTCCCCTTGTTCTCTTTCTTTCAAACAAACAAACAAAATCTTTAAAAAAAAGAATTAGCAATTGTAGTCTTTAATAAGTATTAAAAAGTTATATGTAGAATATCTCAATTATGTTAAAATATCTGTGTCTATTAATTGTATCTTTGTGTTCACATTAGTACATGTATGAGCATGGAAAATGGACTGACAAGAAAATGAATAAAAGTATGATTACCATTGGGTAGTGAGATAATCATATTTAATGCTTTTTTTTTCATCCTTTTCTATATTTTTGAAATTGTTTATAATAAACATATATTACTTTTATAATCAGAAGAAAAATAGTTACAAGTCAATCATCAGAAATGGAGCAGAAGACAAAGTTAATAAAAAGAGTGGATGATTTTTGTAATTTGAGTTTGAGGTTGGACTCCTACAAATTTCTTGAGCCTGTCTTAAACAGCTAGCTTCTTCCTAACTGTAGCCCCATAGACACAGTATCATAACCTCCCCTTCCCCATCACTGCCCATTCAGCATGTAAGAGAAACAAGTCCACAGGGTGCTCTAAAAGTTGGGCCCCTGCTACATTGAGAGCATTCTTTCCTCAACAGTAAAATAGACCTCGGGTTTGGAATGGGTGACAGGTAGAGGTGGTCTTGGGAAGCCTTGGCTTTTGTGACTTCCCATTTCCTGCCACAATTACCAGGCTTTATATCAATTATAACATGTGTTAATTTTATTTATTTTATTCTTAAGATTTTATTATTTGAGATAGAGTGAATGAGTAAGAGAGAAAGAGAGCACAGTAGGAGGAGCACAAGAAGAGGGAGAAGCAGACTCCCCACTGAGCAAGGAGCCTGATGTGGGACTCCATCCCGGTACCCTGGGATCATGACTTGAGCCAAAGGCAGACGGTTAACCAACTGAGCCACCCGAGCAACCTCACATGTGTTCATTTTAAAGCATCATTGGTTTTCAACTAAACTTCTGACAGAGGAATACTGGAACTTCTTGGCAAAGGCGTGTGTTTATCTTTTTCATTGTGCAGGGTCATTTATTCTGAAATTTGAGCTGGTTGGCTCTGAACGTCAGCATGTTAGGTTTGATGGGAAAAGAGGCTGAGCTATTTTTCTTAATGAAGGGAATATGGATTTGAACAATGGAAGCATTTTATGTAAATGAATGGTGATTTCTTTGCTGGGCATGAGAATTTTTTTTTTGCATGACAATAATTCTTAATAACAATACCTAATGTTTATTAAGTACTTGCTATGATCAGTCACCATGCTGTTATTTTTTTACATAATATGTCAAATTTATAAATTAGGTATTATTTTTTTCATTTTTCAGATGAGAGGATGGAAGCTTAGAGAGGGTAGATTACTTCCCTAAGTTAGCTGGTACAACTGGGATTCAAACTCAGGATAAAGTATTCCTCTAGAAGCTGTGTCCCTTAACCATTCCGCTATCCGGCCTCCGTTTGAATAATTATTCAGATTAATTAGGTTAATGCTTCTTACATCATAGCTAATCAGAAACTAAAACTATCCTTAGAAATAATTCTCAGTCTGTAAAATGAAAGTCATTTGTTAGTCCAGAGTGACCATGAAAGATTTAAACTCATAGTATCCCAATAGCATTTTCACCAAATGAGAGCTTAATCTATTGAAAATTTGAATACAAGCATATTCCTGTCTTCTGGTTGATGGATATTCTTTTGGTCACCAGAAAGTTGAAAATTAATTAAGTGCAAGTAAATCCTGTGGTAGTCTCTACAATTGTTTTAGGCAATCCTAGCAGCCAGGATGTCAGCACTTGGCTGCACTGAGATGGTATGTATTTAATAAGCCTAAACTAGCAAAAACAAAACAAAAACAAAACAAAACAAAAAAACACGAGGAATGATGACTATATATGATCACTAATGCTGTCTATTGACAGTTTACTTTGATTCTATCAACGGTAGTTTCTAGGTAGGGAACTCTCTATACTGATAGGTTTAGTGAGAGTAAATGACTTGTCAACAGAACTGGGACCTGGATACTGTGTTCTGTTCACAGTCAGTGCTCATTTATTATGTCTTACTTACTCTTGAGCAAAATGCTCTGAGTGTGCTCCAGAAGTGGAAAACAACCAAAAGTTCCCCTTTTTCATGTGACTTATGAAAGATCAAGTACCTAATTTGATGAGCCATTTGATAAACTGATTATGGAGCATTTTGTTGTGGTGGTGTTGTCTTTTTTGCCTAGTTGCTATTTATGATGATAGTTCTGGCAGTTGGGAGTTGTGTGTGTATGTGAGTGTAGTTAGCCTCAGAAGGGCTATGGCTAGCTAGTTGATTGAATAAGAAAAATGGTTAAGAGTATGTGGTGGGAGGCTGACGTCAATAAATTGAATAAGTCTTCCTGTTTTTATTTATTGTTGTGTTCTTCCAGCCCTGCTTAGTTATGTTAAATATCCCTGACCTTTTCCCCTGCTTGCCTTTCAGGGCCTAAACATTCATATAAAGGCTTCCAATGTGATTAGCATTGATGCTTCTGAGATTGCTTAGAAACTGATGGTCAGAGATTAATTGTGGGTTGCAGCAGTGGTCAGCCCAGGAGGCTTTTACATCTGCCTCTTCCCTGGATTGAAAGTGCTGTTGGGGCCATATGGCAGATTGCTTCACAGAAGAGCCAAGAATGACTTTGTGGCTAGGTTCCAGATTATCATTTGCATCTGTTTTAAAGTGGAGGTTACAGTGCTTTGAGTTTGATTTACTGTGTACTAATGGGATTAATCCTTAACTTGAAATCACATGAGGGTGTGTGTGTGTGCCTAGAATTCAATTCCAGTAATGTTACCAATATACTATTAAGGGAAAGATTTTATTAAACTATGATTTTCTTTATATGTAAGGAAAGAAAAACATCAGTTAATAAGTATCTGACCCTTGATTGACTTATTTCATTGAAAATAAAAAGTTTTGTTTAGAACAAAAGCGAGGTTGCCTGACTGGCTTTTTCTGTTTGCTTTTTAAAATACTCTATAATACTCAGTTAAATGCCAAAATGTCTTCTCATGCTCTCTCTCACTCATTCTCTCTCAAGTAGATAAATAAAATCTTTAAAAAAAGAAAGAAAGTAAAAGAAAAATTGTTGAGAGCACCTGGGTGACTCAGTGGGTTAAAGCCTCTGCCTTCAGCTCAGGTCATGATCCAAGGGTCCTGGGATCAAGCCCTGCATCTGGCTCCCTGCTCAGCGGGAAGCCTGCTTCCCTCCCTCTCAGCACCCCCCTCCCCCACCTCTCTGCCTACTTGTGATCTCTGTCAAATAAATAAATCTTTTTAAAAAAATTGCTGAGAATTTAAAATATTTCATGGTGCTTGGTTATTATAAGGTTTCATTCTCTGAGTCTCTATTTCTGGTTGACTTACAATCTGTGTGCATTTCTATCCTTCTTCCTTCCCTCTCTCTCCAGCCCCATCTCTGTTAGTCTCTCTCTCTCTGCCTTGTCAGCCTCATCTTTTTTTTTTTTTTTAAGATTTTATTTATTTATTTGACAGATATCACAAGTAGGCAGAGAGGTGGGGGCGGGGTGCAGAAGCAGGCTCCCTGTTGAGCAGAGAGCCCGATGTGGGGCTCGATCCAAGGACCCTGAGATCATGACCTAAACTGAAGGCAGAGGCTTAACCCACTGAGCCACCCAGGTGCCCCTCAGCCTCATCGTTTTTGTCCCTGTCCTTTCTTGGAGCTCGTTTCTAGGTCTCTTTGTCTTCTTCCTCCCCCTAGATGCTGTCTCTCAGATATTATATCACTCTGGTGATATTCACTCATGTTGTTACCTGTGTTTTTATGTAGTTTTCACACCAGAATAATTGATTTCATTTGGGTGGCTCTGCATAATACTTTCAGACTTCACTCTTGTGGAATTTTAGACTTCATGCAAGGGTTTTAAACCTGCTTCATCTTCCCTGATTTTTTGGTTCCTTCTTTGTCTCTTATTCCTCCCACCTCACATGGCACTTCCTGCTCCATCAGGAACATGGGAAAGCATATTTGGTTACATAATGATTTGAAATTGGGCTTGGAGTGACAAATAAACAATACCTTGAGATTCTGCTTGACTTTGTACTGATAAGGTTAGAACCTACAAGATAAACAATGGGTGCTCATTTGTAGTAGATGATAACAACTGCCCTATAATCTTCCAGGAAAGTCAATATTGCTAGGGTAATAAATCTACAGTCCTAAGAGGCTCTTAGGCTTACTAATTTGTCATCGTGGTTATGAAATATATGAACTTCAATGTGATTTTACAAACAACTGACCACAAATATGAGGCAGGGATGCTTTTTATTTTGGGGAGAATTATTTAAGGATAACAACTACTTTTTTCCTTACTACACAGTAGTTCTGTGGAAGAGGAACTTTACTTGGATTATGTAGTATATCAGTTCATCTCTAAGAAAAGGTGATGGCTGCCTTTATATTCATACTGTTTCCCTCTACTAAGTAGTAAACCTAGAAAGGGATTTTGCAGTGGTTCCCAAGATACTCATTTAGTAAATCACATTTATTTGATACTGGATGTTTAATTAAACTACCAGGTGGCTTCTTCATTTTGACTATCATTTTGATTTAAATAAACTCTATCCTGGTTGACATATTACATAAGAAACCAAGCTAAAACCTGTGCTCTCAAAGATCCTTTCTTTCAGCAGGCAGTGGATTTTAAGAGTATTTGTAATAAACATTTTAGTAAAGTAAGTTCTTTTAAATGAGTAAAAATGACCATACAGGGTCTCATTTTTAAGAGGTGTGGGGCAGAGGGAGAGAGAGAATCTT
This sequence comes from Mustela lutreola, assembly GCF_030435805.1. Lineage (NCBI taxonomy): Eukaryota > Metazoa > Chordata > Mammalia > Carnivora > Mustelidae > Mustela > Mustela lutreola. Next base: position 39,762,200 of record NC_081293.1, read on the forward strand.
AAGCAGACTCCATGCCCAGCACAGAGCCAACTCAGGGCTTTATGTCACAACCTGAGATCATGACCTGAGCTGAAATCAAGAGTCAGACACTTAACCAAGCAAGCCACCCAGACACCCCCATACAGGAACTCTTAAACTGTTTTTAAAAATCAGTTCAATTTTATTTTATTTATTTTTTAAGTCCATTCAATTTTAAATTTGGTTAAAATACTTTTCTGACATTAGTATTCTTTTCAGGAAATAAGTATTCACATAAACTGTTTTCTCAGAAATTGAACCTAAATACAGAATTTCAGATCATTGAAAACAGGATCATTTGAAATCTACATTTCCTTCCCTTTCCCTAATTCATTTCAGTTGCTCAATAGGATTTTCTCATGAAATTAATGTTTCCCTCTCTGCATAGTTACATAAGCTTGCCTTTCTAATAATGAAAAATTGTACCCATTTCGTCACTTATTAAAGTGAACTTTTACTTGAAGGGTTTCTGGTTGTAAAGCCAGAGTATATAACTAGAGGCCGATAAATAATTCCTCATCATTTATAGCTGCAGAATCTCTTCATAATTTTTAAATGCCTTTGGAAAGCTAGATCTTATGCCTAAAGCATTCTTTTGTGTTTGAAATCCTTTAGCGAACTCCCTATTCAGGTCATATGCTTCCAAAGCCCTGCTTTTCTTTCCTGAGGATAAATTGCATTATGTTTTACCATTAACAATGCCACGTCATTTCAAAGAAGACTAAATTAAGTAGTGTAAGTCCAGGTTGCTGGAAACTAGATGAGTAGGCATTGTTTTGATTACTGTGCAGAGGGTATATCTGTTTAATTACCAAAGATTGGTGAGTCCCTAAATACTGTGTCATACCTGCTTGTCAGGGTCCTAACCACCCATTGCCATCCCTCCCCCAACAAAATTGTGGGGATTTTTTTTTTCATGTTCCATTTTTGTTCATTGATTTAACTACCTAGTAATATTATGAATTATTAGTATTTGCCATTGGGAAAATGACTGAGCATTATCTCACTGGCCTAATTGACTTTGGGGGGCCAGATGGTGCCTTCTCCCTGGAGGAAGATAGATGGGAGAAATGTGGTTGCTAGAGAGTGCCATCTGACTCCAACAACTTTTAAGAAGCCTTGGTTCTAGTTGGTTTTAGTCTTCTCCAGATGCCGTTGGAATCTGGTTTTCCAGTTCTCTGTCATTACAGGATTGCCTTCCTTTACTCGGTACTAATATATTTAGTTGTTTGTGAATCATTAAGGCATTTGAGATCACTCTTTTTTATTTTCTTTATTTGGTCTTTTTCAGGTTGTTTGAAGGACGTTCATCAAGGAAACCAGAGAAGCTTAAAACACTCTTCTGCTACTTTAGAAGAGTCACAGAGAAAAGTAAATTCCTTTCATTCTTAATACAGTTTTTATCACTGATGCAGATGGTTCAGATTAAGTGGCAGGTCAGAAACATTTTGTGTTCCAACTACACTTTCCTGCCCAAACCAAATAATTCAGTATTATAATCTAGATTTTATGCATGTTACATACATTAAATGCATACTATGAATACGTGTGAGTTTTATGTACTCTGAAGTTAGACCAGCAGAACATGATTTGATAGGTTTTCATGAATGAAAAACAGTAAATTAGTACTTTGAAAAGAAAGTGTATTGACCAGGAAATACATTTTGGGTGTTCTTTACTTAAAGAGGCATTGATTATTAACAATTCATTTATTTACAGAGGACAACCTATGTGTTACCTTCCTACTCATCCCTCTCTTTTTTTTTCCTCATCCCTTCACACTTTGTAGAATTCTTATAAAACAGTGTTGTACTTAGTGTTTATATGCTTCTTTTTCTTTTGGACCTTAACCATCTTGTTTTCCAGAAACGAATCATAACCTGAGGCAGTGGTGATAAATGTCTAACCTGTACTGGAAGTTACTATTACTAGCTAATAATAGATCATTATTACTACTCTTACCCTAGAAGCTGGGTGACCACAGACAAGTTTCTTAACACCTCTAAGTCTCAGTTTCCTTGTTGGTAGAATAAAAGAATAATGATCAGTTACCTCATAGGATAGTTCTAAAATATTAAGTGAGAAATTACGTGATTAATATATGTTAGCTATTACCAGCGGGTGGCCTTTCCTACAAATCAGTTATAAGGGAAACCAGAACATCTTAAAGTTTGCTTTTGCTAACTGGAGCAGATCAACTCTGGTCAACTGAAATGAGTTCTTTTCAGTTACGGTCATTCAGGTTGTCAGATTGTCTTAAAGCACATTTTTGACTAATTTTAAGGTCAATATTCTCATATTCTTCCTTTAATATATAATTTCCCATTATAGTAGACTTTGCATTTTTTATTTTTGCAGGTATTGCTATTGAACATTTTTTAGAGTTTTGGAAAGGAATCCGTTTTCCAAATGTTGATATTTAAAAGATAAATCATGCTTCTTTGATGGAGGGTTATTTATTTCTTAGCTTATTTATTTCTAGTTTTGATCTCTATACTGAATGAAATAATAAAGGGAATGAAGGCTGATTTGGGTTTATGAGACATAAAGCCAAATTAGAATTTGTAATAATTTGTTAGAAAGATGAGTACATTTTTTGTTATTCTAAATTTGTTTTGCTAAATAGAATGCATTCCATTATTATACCTAAGTAATTCAGAATTTATTTTTCTGTCCTTAGAGTCAAATCAAGTATGTCTTCTCTAAAAGCTAATTTGCCTAAGTTTTAGAATTTTATTTGCTTTGAGGGAAAATGCTAATTTTTTTTCAACTAGAAATTTATAAACCATCATAAGTATTAGGAATTAGGCTGAAAAAGATAAATTATAATTAGACATTTATTTTCTGGCTTTTTCATTGTACATGGTAACTTAGTTTTTTGTGAAATATAGCAACACATGTTGTAAGTTTTTAGGATGTAAAGCTACAGGCTTAAGGAGGAAATACTTTGTGGAATAAAAGAGGTTTGCAAGTTAATGATCAATTTATATAGGAGGCCCGAAGTCTACTTAATAGAAACTATAGAAACCTATTTAAACAATATTTCATCAAATCTAGGATATTGTAGATGGTAAAAAGTGTCATTATGTTATGTACAACTAAGAAGGAAAAAATATTCAGGATGGGGAGTCATAGGATACCTCTTACAAAGCTGAGAAACCAAGGATCTGTACCTTCAGTCTAAGGATAGATGAGAAATTAACCTGTGCAAAAAAGGGAAAACAAAGAAACTATCAGTGTCAACCATGGCACTGGCTAGAGAAGAAACAAAAGAACCTCCCCTGAGAATTTGAACCACAAGCCTCAAGTTTAGAGTCTGAAGTCATATTATCAGTGTGACCCACAAAAGCCTGCAATAGTGGATTTAATTCACACTGATCTCAGGTTTATGGTGCTCCCAGATGACTGCAGAAGAAGATGCACATCTTCTCTGGAAAAATTCAACTTTAATCTAAACCAGTGGCAATGGCTAGATACCTTCTGTTGTGAAAGACATATCCCAGTTTTAGAAGTTAATGTGCCTTTTAGAATTGATAAAACGTAATTCCATCAAGACCAACTTTTCAGTGTTGTCAAATGTTTATTTTATTTATTTATTTATTTGACAGACAGAGATCACAAGTAGGCAGAGAGGCAGGCAGAGAAAGAAAGGAGGAAGCAGGCTCTCTGCTCAGCAGAGAGCCCGATGCAGGGCTCAATCCCAGGATCCTGAGATCATGACCTGAGCCGAAGGCAGAGGCTTTAGCCCACTGAGCCACCCAGGCACCCCTCAAATGTTTATATTTTTAATGAGGATCTTGAAGTTGAAAGATTTTCAAGGGCCTTCTGAATTATTTTTAGTATAGTTTTAGATAAAGTACCTTATAGATGGAGTATTAAAAAATTGATTCATATGCAGTTTATTTTATGCTTTTATTAAGGGAAATACTTGATTAACTAAAATAACCTATTCTATTGTAAAAGTTACCTTTTTATGGAAGAAAGGCGATAAGAATGCTAAGTATTTTTGTTTTAATTATACTGAAAGAGCCATGGTCTGCCTTTTTTCTGGCTTTGCTAGTGTTACTCATTTAGGAATTTCTTTTGGGACCTCTTAGTATATATGAAGGACATTTAATATTCTTACTTACCTGTTAAGTTACTGAATGATGATATTGACATTAATTTTTTATTAATGGAATTGTTTCTCTGGTGTTTGAATTGTTTGATCTTGTGTAAGTTTTAAATATATTATCTATTTGCCTTAGAGAAATTTCTTAAGGAAATCTTAAGCATATTTTATAACCCATATTAATAAAAGTCACCCGTTAATGTTCTACTCTAATTATTCCATATGATTTTTGTGTTATTACTGCTTGTGATTGAGAGCAGAGAAATGTGGAATCATCCAGAGGAATGAAATGGTTGTCAAGCTTTCATTGGGTCTCTGCCACCATTATCACTAATAGTTCCTGACATATCTCTCTTTGCTTAATAGCTTTTCTCTTTCTTGCGTGCATTTTTTTTTTTTAATAGAAGAAAACAAAAGTGGCCTGGCCTTTTTAGTTTGTTCTTTGATTTGAATCAAATTACTTTTGGCCTACTGATTTATTTGTTGCCTTTGCCACTAGTTAGGAAAAAAAAATAAACCAAACAAAGAAGGATCACCTTCCTCTAAAATATATTGCATTTTGATCCCCTCGTATCTATTCCTCCTTAAAAACTATGTCATCTTTCTTCTCTAACCTCTTAGAACCCAGTAATTCCTCCTTCCAGCTAAGATGCCTTGTAAGTAGAGCAATTGCATGTCATCTAAGCCCAGGATTTACCTTTGTCAACTCCGAAGGGCATGCCAACAATTTTCTTTTTTAATCACAGACATTTTATTTTATTGTAAAATGCATAAATGTTTATATATTCACCAATCTTTAGTTGAAAGATTAAGACCTTTCTTTGAGGAGTCTACAGATTAAATTCAGTTTTGTCTTTGTTGTATAAGCTACACTCATTAATGCACCTTTTTTTCAATGACTTTTTACAAATGTATTCAGTTTAGAAAACTTTACCAGTAAGTACCATTGTGCTGTTTGTATAGTTTTGTGTTTTAATGAGGGCTTACTATTTTGCAGAAAGAGTTCCTACTATAAGAGTAATATTATTTTAAATCAGTTTTCTGTTGTATTTTAACACTAAGCTTGGTATTTTTCCCATTAGTTTTATAACCATTGTTAGGCCCAGTTTTTACTGAATGTATATAATCTTTGCAAAATCAAACTTCTTTTGGGTATTGTTTTGTTTGGTTTTGTTTTTTCTTTTTTTTATTGCTTTTGTAGAACCTACTGGCTTGGTGACATTTACAAGACAGAGTCTTGAAGATTTTCCAGAGTGGGAAAGGTAATAATAATAAAAATAATCTGGGAATTTTAGAATTAGAAGGACTCTTTTACCGTAATAGGATTCTATTTTGCAGCTCCTGGAAAGATGGTTTCCCAGCCTCTTCACTGCACTAGTGCTAGGGAGTTTCCTATAAATGATCCATTGTTAGCTCTCATTGTTGGAAAGGTCATGCTGTCTGAATCAAAGTCTGTAAGCCTTTGATTTCTACTCTTTGCCTTATTTTTTTCTTCTGAAGCAAAGTCCTATTTAGTTTTGTGTGAAGGCACTAATATTAACTAAAACACCAATATTTATTTTTTTTTAAAGATTTTATTTATTGATTTGAGAGAGAAAGAGAGAAAGAGAGCAAGCACAAGCTGGGGGGAGCCACAGTCAGAGGGAGAGGGAGAAGCAGACTCCCTGCCCAGTGGGGAGCCCAATGTGGGTCTCCATCCAGGGACTCCGGGATCATGACCTGAGCTGAAGGCAGATGTTTAACTGACTGAGGCACCCATGCGCCCCTAGAACACCAATATTTGATATTCATCCTTACCCTATTCTTTTGGTTACTGTATTTGTATTTCATGGCTTTTCGTTTTGTAGGACAAGATCAGGGGAAATTTCTTTGTTAAAATAAAATGTAAATAGTAGTTACCTAGAATTTGTCTGAGTGATAAGAACTTTGAAGTTTGGCTGTTCACATATACTATTGGCAGATTTTGTGGAGGTTGCCAATTTACTGGAGTTTTTTTTTTTTTTTATTATTTACCTGCAAATAACAGAAGAATAACAACCAGTCTGAGTTTATTCAGATTTGTAAGTTCCTTTGTGCCCTGACTAGTTAATACATTTCCTAATCTAGATCAGATACCCAAAGCACTTAAAGAAGAGTAGATCAACTTTTTCATCATACATGAAGACATGATCAAACATACTAAATGTGTATTTTGCATACGCATTTGTCTTAACTCTCAGTTTCACTTTCTCATAATTTTTATCATAGTTTGTAATTGTTTCCTTTGGAATTCATGATGAAAGGGACTCACTTTTAAGGGAGTTAACTTGAGGAAGCACTTCTACTTAAGTGGCTTTCTTGTGGTGTTTCTTACTCATCAAAGATGTTTATTTGTGAGATGAAAGAAAAACAAACTTACTTTAGGAGGCTGACTGCATGGCTGAGATGATTATTAGTAGAGGGAAGTGGGTAAAAGATTAAACAAGGGGAAGATAAAAACAAAAAATTGAGCCAGAAGGAAAGAGAACATGTATAGCATTTTAGAGTCTTGGCATATTAGAGATGAAAGGGACCCCAGGAAATCATCTGGTCTAGCTGTCTACTAAAAATGTCAATCACCTCTATAATATCTGTGACATATGACAGACAGCTTCAGTGATGGGAAACGTACTGTCACCTCAGTGTATCCCAATGTTGGCTGCTCAAGTTATTATCTGATACTTGTATTCAGTAAGAAGCTCTGTACTCTAAAGAATCTCACTGTCCCTTCCATTCCTGGCTCTTCCTTCTGGAGGCACAATAAATAAATCCGATTTTCTTTAACATTCAGTCTTCTTCATGTATCATCATGCTTTCTGGACCCACCCCCACATCTAACAGTGCACACAGGCATATACTAAATTTACTCATTTCTTCTGTTTCACGTGTGATATAGATTCAAAACCCTTTATTTTTGTTCTTGATACACTCCAGGCCATTGGTCCCTCTAAAATATGGTATTTACAGCTGAAAGTAACAGTCTGCTCTTATTTGCCCAGACCAGAGTACAGATTGGTTTTCTTAGCATTTCTATTAGTATCTGATAGGAATTCAGATGTTTTGTTCATTTCACTTTGGTATAGATTTTATAGATCATGCCAAGGCCTTGTTTTTAATTCAGCTGCAGATCTCTGCTCTGCATCTGACATTAATTTGGCACTAATGTGAAAGGACATCCAGTTGTGCATTACTGTTTGGGAGAGAAGGGATAGATCAAAACGCTAAGATTGGCAAGACTGCTGTATCAGTGAGATAACATTGTCCTAAGTAGGATCAAGATATTCCCCTTAACTTTCATAGGCACAATTTAACTTGATAACTTTTTTAACTTTTTTTTGTCTCATTGACCTCTTTTTGTTTTAGCTGCTTTGTAAGTAAGTTGGAGAATGTAATTAATCATTCTCCCAGACACCACAGAACCAGAAACATGTATTCATTTAGAGAGGGAAGATAAAGAAGAGAAGAGGATTGTTGGTGTTTCCAAGAGTAAGGGACTAAATAGGTGTCATGTGGTTAGAGGGTTTTTCGATTTCCAAGTTTCTGCCATGTTACAGTTAAACCAGTGATTATGAGTGAATACTTTATATGGCCTTAGGTAATCACAGAGAGTCACAATCATTTGTGTCTTTGATTGTGACGATATGAAAGATTTGCTGGGCCAAACAGGAAGGAAGTTGAAGGATGCTTTTTAAAAAGTATCTAGCAATTTCATAATTTTAGCGAGAATTGTACTATATTTTCACAGCTTCGGTTATGAAGAATAGTTGATGACAAGATTTCTGTTTTGAAGTCGTAACTGACAAACTAGAGATTTCTGGATCATGCTTCTTTGTCTTTTCAGTAGTATGCTTATGGGTGATCTCCCTTAGCATAAAATGGCTAGGAAAGTAGGATCAAAAAATAAATAAAAAGGAAGTTAAAAAAAGATCACACTTGTGTCACTACTTTCTAGAAGAGATTTAGAAAGTAATTTTTCTAAAGGTATAGCATACTGGTTAAGAGTTTGGACTGTTAGGCTATCTGGCTTCATATCCTTGTTGCTTTGTTGCTTTCTAGCCTTGGGCAGATTACTTAAATGCATTCTGTGCCTGTAAAAAAAAAAAACCAATAGGGTGGTTGTGAGGATTACATGAGTTAATGCAAACGGAGCTCTTAGAACCTATACTGAATTGCCTTCTGTTTAAGGCTGTCAGTCTGTTGGTTAAGGCTGTCAATCTGTTGGACTGGAGCTTCCCCAGAAATGTATTTGGACTCATTGAAGTCAGGAAGAAAGTAAATTCCAGTAATAGTGCTTCTCCAGATAAATTATTTTTTAAGATATATAATTGTTTTAAAAAATACATAATTCCCCTCCAAAATGAATGCCACCCTTATATAAGTTAGGGATTTGGATCTCATCTGTTATATTCTATCTTAATTTATATGTTTTATTAAGTAATTGGGGAAAATCTATTACTTGAAAAATATCATCATCAAATACTATTAATAAAATGGAATTAGTTTTTTTAATAAAATGTAAGCTAGGTTAAACAGTGTAAGGAAGGAAAAAGGTTTTTCTTGACCCAGCTAGGGTCCCAGGCTGAGTCTGAAAATTAAAAGGGCAAAGATTAACAGGAGAAAAGCACACATTTATTTAATATAAGTTTTACATGTCACAAGAATCTTCTTAAGGAAATGAAGGCCCAAAGAAACAGACCCACATACTTTTATGCTAGGTTCAGTACAGAGTGGACATGTCTGAGGAATCTGACAGATTAAGAAGTATGAAGTAATTGTAGTTATCTAGGGAAAACTTCACAAGGCCCATTTGTTGGAATTCTTGGCATCCCTTTTTCTTTGGATGAGGATATTTCTTTCCTCCAAATACAGGGTGGGCATCTTGCACATGAGGTTTTATTACATGTAGGAAGAACTGTGAGTGGGGGAAGAGATCATAGTGACCCTTCTGCTTCTGCCATTTTCTCAAACTTAATTCAGCTTAAAATATTTGATAGCCCATTGTGCCACATTTTGGGATAGCATGTCAGTGACCTTGGTCAATGAAAGGGAAAGAAAATAATTATGACTTAAAGATACTGGTTTCATTCATCAATTTATTAATATAAAAATACCATAGATCGGATTTCTGTGCCCGTGTATTCATCAAAACACCCCCATCACATTCACTCACGTTTACCAAACTAGTGAAAATAGACCTCATCTCAATATCATATATGATTTATTGCCAAATTTCCTTAGTTTGCCAACTCTAGCAAAATAGTAAAATTGCATAGATCATAATTTATTTTACATTTTGAGAAGTTTTTCAGTTCTTAAAGTAGAGACACTGTTATTTTATAGGAGAAAAATGGGTTTCAAAACAGTATGTTATCCCATTTTAATTTAAATATGTATATTTAATATCTGAATAAGAAAAAGTTTGGGAGAATCTATATCAAAAATGTTAACCAGGCTTCTGTTTCTGGCTTTTAAGATTTGGAATAGTTTCAATATTTCTTCTCTAGTGTCATATATTTTCACATTTTTCCATAGTGAAATGCTTGTCATTAAAAGTAAAGAATTGTCTTTTTAAATTGTAGATGTGACAAACCCCTGACTCGATTGCATGTCACTTATGAAGGTACCATAGAAGGAAATGGCCAAGGCATGCTACAGGTAGGTGAATCACAATAGTATGTGTGTGTTTGGGACTTATTGTTGTCAAGCTTCTGACAGCAAAGGAAATATGAAAACCTGTTTATTTATCTCCTAAACTGATTTAATGCAAAGAAGCATGATAGCAGAATGGAGAAAAACGCCTAACAGATCATTTTGACAGCCTTGATAATACTATTATTTGCCAGTGTGCACTGTTTCTTAATGTGCACCTCTTTAAAAAGCCTTTGACAGAATATCTTAAGATCTGGACAACATCAGGCCTCTTAGTTCAGACATTGATGTAGATTGACAGTGGAGGAAGTTCCCAGAGTATGGTCTTGACAAGCCGTCACCAAGCAATTTTGTTCTTTTTTTTTTAAAGGTTTTGCTCTGCCCCAAATGATGACCAGCTTGAAATGTTTTTCTGCCACCAACCTTGTTTAGGTCTTAGGAGGCAGACATCTAAAACTGATTGATAAGAAAGTCCTCTCTCCTGATACCTGATGAAAGGACTTTCTTATCCTTATTTGGTGCTTACATTGGGTCAGAAGCTAGATCGGTTTCCTGAGAATGGACTAACTTGTTTGAATAACTTAATATGTACTATAAAATGACTCGACTCATTTGCATTTGGCTAGTTATGATGTATTTATGCTCTCAGTGCTTAATGAAACTGAGCTTCTTTTTAGAATGGCCTTTTAAAAGACATAACTAAAATCTTCAAAGGGGAAAACCATATTTTGTTTTAATCATTCTCTCCCAGTAATTTTTTGATATTATAAACAGAAATACTGTTAACATAAACAGATAACTGAATTAATATTTGTCTGGCACTTAAAATTTTTTAAATTTTGTATTTAATCCTTACTTTTTCTTAAACAGTAATTTTGAAATATGCTTAAAATTTGTTTCAAATGAATGTTACTTTTTTCCCGCATTTCCATCTTGATGATGTTCTTTTCTACATAAAAGTCTTAGATTTAACTAAGGGAGTCTTAATACACATGAAGTAAACAAAGCTACTGCTAGTTAGCACCACAGGAATGCTGACCTTTCATCAAAATACAATACAGCGAGGAATTATTTAGCAACATTCAAGGTTGAGATTCTTCCCACTTTTCTGGGATATATTGTAGATGAAATGTGAAACCTCAGTAGATTAAAAGAATACCATAAAGGCTTCTATTAATTATTCTTCCTACCCATGCCATGTATCCCCAGGAGATCGGGGAATATTGTATTGCAATATTACAAAGCTCCTTGTGTAGCATATAAATTACATTATGTTGAATGGCAACAACAACAAAACCTCTCTAAGGATTGTTATCATTTCTCCCTTTTCATCAAGTTATAATTCAGAAACTGAGTAATCTGAACAAGTAGCTTTAAAGTGAGTTGGAAAATAGCTAAAAATAAGCCCTCATATGCTTGTTTTCTGTACTGGAACAAGTTTCTCACCTGTAATAGAGAGCCTTTTATTAAGAACTTTTTTAAGTAGTAGAAAGTTTGATTTTCTAAACGACTCCTGCATTCAGAGGCATATTGAGTTTAGTATAATGTATTTATTTCTATGGATAATAAATCTTGGCCTTTTATTCAAAGAATGAATAAATATATGCACATTTAATGTATTTCATTTGTCATTACCAAGTTGTACATAGTTGGATAGAACTTATTTTTTTTTTTTTTTTTTTAAAGATTTTATTTATTTATTTGACAGAGAGAAATCACAAGTAGATGGAGAGGCAGGTAGATAGAGAGAGAGAGAAGCAGACTCTCTGCTGAGCAGAGAGCCCGATGCGGGACTCGATCCCAGGACTCCGAGATCATGACCTGAGCTGAAGGCAGCAGCTTAACCCACTGAGCCACCCAGGCGCCCTAGAACTTATTTTTTAATTTTAGTTATGTACCTTGTTCCAGTAAAAATTAAGTTTTGCTGATTTCGAACCTTGTTTGTTTCTCATTTGTATTCACAGCTCTGCTATGCTTAGCTAGTCTCTTAATTTTCAAGTGCTGTCCATTTTAGGTTTTGGGTTTTTTTTTTAAGATTTTATTTATTTATTTGACAGAGAGAGATCACAAGTAGGCAGAGAGGCAGGCAGAGAGAGAGGAGGAAGCAGGCTTCCCTCCGAGCAGAGAGTCCGATGTGGGGCTCGATCCCAGGACCCTGGAATCATGACCTGAGCCGAAGGCAGAGGCTTTGACCCACTGAGCCACCCAGGCGCCCATGTCCATTTTAGTTTTTTGGTCTCTCATTCCTTCACTTTCTTCCTCATTGACCTGTTTGAGGCCCTCGTAAGTGCTTATCTAAACTATTCAGTAGTCACCTAACCAGCCTCTCTGCTTTTAATTTTACTCCTTTCCAATTCATTCTTTAAATTCTAGCCTGAATTATCTTTCTAAAACCCAGTCCAGTTGTAACTTTTTTTCCCAGAATTTTTCTAAGAATCTTCAAAGTTAAGTAAAACTTTCCTTGACTCCAGAATACCTCATCAGCAACTGTAATCCTTCACATACTCTACATTGCAGACAGACATCCATAATCTGCTCTGTACAGTTGTTTTTTTCCCATGTCCTTATGCAGTTATTCCCTCTCCCTGAATGTCAGCCAAGTCTGGTTTGAATGCCATGTCCCTATGCTCCAGTTTTAGTTAATTGTATTATTTGGGAAGGATCTAATACATTCTAGTAGGTTCTTTAATAATCATCATATTCTGCTTATGTGCTGGGATCTCATCTAGATTACAGATGCTTTGAAGTCAGGGCTCATGTCATACGCATCTTTGTATCACATGGTTCCCAGCACAATATTTAGTTGATCTTTGTTGAACATTTTAAGCCATAAATCACCCAATGTATACCTTATACATTGTAAGCAACTAATTCTAATCAATGGACTAGTTCAGTCAAAATTTTTTTTCTATATAAGGCAAAGAATTAATCTTTTTTTATTGTTGATTTAGTATGTCAGAGTATAAAATATATATGGCTTTCTGTGATAACTCGTTTCCAGAACTTGTCCAGTCATTTTTCAGTGTTTTCAAGTTCTTCTCTAATGAAAGATTATTTTACCTTCTATTAATTTCTGTCTTTTCACATATATTTTTATATATCAAAAGATTCATATTCTTGTTTTGCTCTTTTATAAAACAGACTTCAAACTACCATGTAGTATCAGAATTGCTTTAGAGAACACAAACAATGTTAAGAAATCTTATATTTGACAATAGTCTCAAGGTTATGTAAAATAATAGAAAAAATATATATTGGTCTCTACCCCTTGTTCTTTGCAGGGAGCTCCTAAAACCCTAGTAATATCCTAACTGATAAGAGCACTAAGAACATCTTTTGTCCGGGGCACCTGGGTGGCTCAGTGGGTTAAAGCCTCTGCTTTCGGCTCAGGTCATTGATTCTAGGGTCCTGGGATCGAACCCCGCATCGGGCCCTCTGCTCAGTGGGGAGCCTGCTTCCTCCTCTCTCTCTCTGCCTGCCTCTCTAACTACTTGTGATCTTTGTCTTTCAAATAAATAATTAAAAAAAAAAAAACATCTTTTGTCCAAATATTTGGTCTTTGACCCTGATTCCTGAAACAGAGCTCCTAAGTCCCTTGGAATTTCCTTGGTGATAGGGGTGTCTTTTGTTTTAATGAGGTGATTCTTGGTGAGCTCATGGATAGCTTCAGGATGGGAGCAGGTCACCAAAAACATTTAAGCCATGATTAGAGGTTTGGAACTTTCTACCCCACTCCCATCTTCTGGGAAAGGGAGAGGGACTGGAAACTGAGTTAATGATTGATCATGCCTAAGTGATGAAGCTTCCACAAAACTCCCCAAAAGTACAGGATTCAAAGAGCTTCCAGGTTGGTGAACATGTGGAAGTACTAGGAAAGTTCCTTGTCCAGAAAGTCAAGAGTCCTATGCCTCTTCCCACTTACAATGCCATATGTATCACTTCATTTGCGTATTCATCTATATCCTTTATTATATCCTTTTTAGTAAATCAGTAAACATAAGTAAGTATTATCCTGAGTTCTTTGAGCTGCTATATCAAACCACAGGAGCATGTCATGGGAACCCCAATTTATAGCTAGTCAACTAGAAGTTTAATTGACAATGGGGGATTTGCAGTTGATGTCTGAAGTGGGGCAGTATTGGTGGGACTTAATCCTTAGCCTTGTGGTATGTGATGTGAACTTCTGGTAGATGATGTTAGAACTGAATTGAATTATAGGACACCTCGCTGGTGTTTCAGAATTTCTTGATGTGTGGAAACCCATACATCTGGTGACAGAAGTGTTATGAGTGTGGTAGTAGTATAAGAGGAAAGGAGAGACACAGGAGTATTTTTTTCTATATAGTATATAAGCCTTTCTTACATTACTTACTAAATTCTTTTTGCATGTGTATAGCTATGTGTGTACACAAGGTGTTGTGTATCTGTGTAATCTTAGGTCCTTGAATAGAATAAGGCAAAGCTGGAAACCATTTCTTACATGTTGCTCCATAGAGCCTAGCCTGGTGTTGGACACATTGGAGTGCTTAGTAAATTTAAGACAAACAGTGCTGAATTTGCTTTCTCTTGAGGATTGTGTAATTCATTTTTATTAATAGGAGCTTGGGGATCCCATTATAGTAATAGTACTCCACAGAAGGCTTATGCATAATTTTTAACTAAATTAGTAATTTAGGTAAATTAGTAATTTAGTATAAATTAGTAATTACTATTAGAAATAGTAATTTAGGGCGCCTGGGTGGCTCAGTGGGTTAAGCCACTGCCTTCGGCTCAGGTCATGATCTCAGGGTCCTGGGATCGAGTCCCGCATCGGGCTCTCTGCTCAGCAGGGAGCCTGCTTCCTCCTCTCTCTTTCTCTCTGCCTGCCTCTCTGCCTACTTGTGATCTCTCTCTGTCAAATAAATAAATAAAATCTTTAAAAAAAAAAAGAAATAGTAATTTAGTTGAATCTTTAGGAGTTTTTTTTAAGTTTTTAAAAATTCCAGTTAGTTAACATAACAGTGTAATATAACTTACAGGAGTACAATTTAGTGATTCAGCACTTAATTACAATACCCAGTGCACATCACAAGTGTACTCCTTAATCTCTTACCACCTATTTAATCTGTTCCCCCTCCCACCTCCCCTCTGGTAACCATCAGTTTATGCTCTGTAGTTTCTTGGTTTGTGTCTTTCTTGTGCCCCCCCCCACCCCATGATCATTTGTTTTGTTTCTTAAATTCCACATGAGTGAAATCATATGGTATGGGTCTTTTTAGGACTGATTTATTTCACTTAGCATAATACTCTCTAGCTCCATCTGCATTGTTGCAAATGGCAAGATTTCATTCTTTTTTATGGCTAAGTACTATTCCAGTTTGTTTATTTCTACACACACACATACACACACACACACCCCCACTCTTCTCTATGCATTAATCAGTTGATGGACATTTAGCTCTAAACATGTACTCTCATGTTTATAGCAGCATTATCAACACTAGCCATATTATGAATCTTTGTTGTTAAACTAGGTTTTCTGTTTTCATTTTTTTCTTTAGCTATATTAAAAGAATAGTTTGTAATTTTACACAGTTTGGGATTTGCAGCTGAATTTAGGATGAAATTTTCATCTCTTTATTCTTTCATAGAAGAAAAAGATTGCCCAAAAAAG
The DNA here is from genome assembly GCF_030435805.1 of Mustela lutreola. Taxonomy (NCBI): domain Eukaryota; kingdom Metazoa; phylum Chordata; class Mammalia; order Carnivora; family Mustelidae; genus Mustela; species Mustela lutreola. The sequence goes on from NC_081293.1 coordinate 39,777,649, forward strand.
GACAGTTATTAAGTTTCTCAGTTCTTTAGGACAAATGTTTGATTGCCATATTATGTAAGAAAGAAATAATTATATGAAAGTCATAAGAAACCATAAATGGAAATTGAATAGTGAATGGTGTGGAAATGATCTTGAAACCTTTCCAAATAAAGTTTCCCTTGATCTGTGGTCCTTGGAGTACATAAAAGGTTTGTAAACACCAGTCTATATAATTATGTTGAGACTTTTGCCTAAAAGCTCCATTTTTCTGGTTCCTTCTATGGTTTTGGAATCCAAAGGAAGAAGCAAAGATACTAACTGCAGTGAGATGGAAAGAGTAAAGTAAACCACAACCTGTTCTCCTTGGGAAGATTACTAATTTGGGGATTGATTTACATGGGAAATGAAAGGAAGAGGGAGAATACTTCTTCATCATATATGTAGGTATTTGGATCATCATTTAACATGCCATATTTTCCCAAATAGGTGGATTTTGCAAACCGTTTTGTTGGAGGTGGTGTAACCGGTGCAGGACTTGTGCAAGAAGAAATCCGCTTTTTAATCAACCCCGAGTTAATTGTTTCACGGCTCTTCACTGAGGTGCTGGATCACAATGAATGTCTTATCATTACAGGTTAGTTTTGGGAAGTCTATATGATAGAGTAGTTTTCTTCAACTATGAGTATCTATCATGAAGGCTAGAGGCCACCCAGATATTGCTATTCTCTATCATGGGCATTGGTCTCAGTATTTTTATTGATTAATTTATTCCTGGTTTTTTGAAATTGTTATAGTTATATTTGCCTGATCTTGAGTAAGACATTTTATTCCCACCTTTTCTTTCTTGGCATCTTTATCTAAGGAACAAGGGTAAAATATATTTATTTACCCTTCAGTTTGAAATTTTATGATATAATGCCTTAAAAAGAGGATTGTGGTATGTCTTTGAGCATGTATTCTATTACTGTTCTTCCATTATGTTTCCATAGTGCTTTGTTATACTTCAATATGAAGACCTATATAAATTTAAAAAATACAGTTACAGTAGTCAGAATTAGTGAAACAGAGAGCTTTTATAGAAGAGAAATTAATCAGTAACCTAATATTAACCCAATTTGTAATCCTAAGAGGAAAAGTGTGATGCTCTGAGTGGCTTTTCTTGATTTAAGTTAATTGGGAGGAGGAGAGAGGGAAATATAGTCAAATTTATACTTCAAGTCTATTGAGATTTAAATTTTTTATTTAAGTTTTTTTTAGCTTAAGATACTACTATGTCGCTGTATTTTCTTGTGAATGAGCTACCAAAAAAACTAATGATTAATTTAGAGTCTTTAAGAAATTCTTAATCAGCCACCATAGGTGAGTTAAGCCTTCTTTTCAAGTACCTAAAAGAACATTCCCACATATGAGTCATAATTGGTCATTTGCAGCTGATACCTTTTTCTTTCTGCAAAAGAGGATTTCTTATTTTCTTTTTGAATCTGTTGCTGCTTTGAGATTAGTGTAGGAAATTAAACACTCACCTAGGTTGGAGAATTTGGTTAATTGTTATTCTGAGAGATTACAGTGAGAGAAAAACCATCCCCTATGAGTTGAATCAAATTTATACTTAACTACTTTACCTCTAAAGAGGCACATGCCAGAACTAAGACTCTGAGATCTAAACTTGAAGCCACTGTCATTGCTTCAGATATATTTGCAGGTAACCTTCAGGAAAGTATCTAAATTTTGTTCCTTATATTTTACTTTTAAGATTTATTCATTGTCTTTGAACAGTTTGATTATGATGTGTTTAGGATCTCTTTGATTTTTATCCTATTTAGAGATTATTGAGTGACTTAAATGTTTAGATAAGTTTGGGATATTTTTGACCACTGTTTCTTTAAATATTCATTCTGTTCCTTTTTTCGTCTTCTGGGAACTCCATTGTGCATATGTTGGTACACTTGATGATGTCCTATTGATCTCTGAAGCTCTGTTCATTTTTCTTCATTCTCTGTTATTTCTCTACCTCAGACAGGACAATCTTCATTGACCAATCTTCAAGTTTACAGGTTCTTTTTTCTGCTGGCTGTAATCTGTTTTTGAATTCCTCCAATGAGATTTTTTATTTCCGTTACTGTACTTTTCAACTCCAGAATTTCTGTTTGGTGGTTCTTCTTCTTCTTTAAACATTTTATTTATTTAGTTGAGAGAGAAAGAGAGAGCACGTGCGTATGGACGCACAAGTCGGGGGAGGGGCAGAGGGAGAAACACTCTCTGCTGAGCAGGTAGCCCATGATGCAGGGCTCAGTCCCAGGACCCTGAAACCATAACCTGAGCAGAAGGCAGGTGCTTAACTGACTGAGCCACCCAAGTGCCCCTGGTTCTTCTTCTTCTTCTTCTTCTTTTTTATTTTTTTTTTAAATAATTTCTCCTTTTTGAGTTTCTCTATTTGTTTTTTTTTTTTTTTAAAGATTTTATTTATTCATTTGACAGAGAGAGATCACAAGTAGGCAGAGAGGCAGGCAGAGAGAGAGAGAGGAGGAAGCAGGCTCCCTGCATAGCAGAGAGCCCGATGCGGGACTCGATCCCAGGACCCTGAGACCATGACCTGAGCCGAAGGCAGCGGCTTAACCCACTGAGCCACCCAGGCACCCCATGTTTCTCTATTTGTGAGACATTATTTGCATACTTTAGTTCTTTAGATATAATTTCCTTTAGTTCTTTAAAGATATTTAAAATAGCTAATATAATGTCTTTATTTAGTAAGTCTAATATCTGGGCTTCTCAGGTATAGTTACAGTTGACTACTTTTTTTTTCCTGAGTAGTTACCTAACTTTCTCTTTTTTTTGCATATCTCAATTTTTTGTTGAAAATTTGACATTTTAATAATGTAGCAACTCTCAGAATCAGATTTTCCCCTTCCCCCAGGGTTTCTTTTTGTTGCTGTTTGCTCTTTAGTGACTTTCCTAAACTAATTCTGTAAAGTCTATATTCTCATGTATGTCCATTAAAGTCTCTGCTTAGTTATGTTAGTGGTTAGCTAATGATTGAATTAAGATTGCCTTCAATGCTTAGAAACAATAATTCCATCTTTTCTGAAGGGCTGTGTGTACACACTGGGGCTCATCTTCAACACTCTACCAGGCCATTGGCATTTGCTTTCTGCTTGCACTTGGCACTTCATTTCTTGCTTGTACAGAGCCTCAAGGTTAGAGTAGTGAGCTTAGGACATTCTCAGGTCTTTCGTAAGCATGTACACAGCCGTAGTCATACATGTAGACTTCTGGATTCCTGGGGATACTAAGAATTTTTTAAAGCCCTTTATAGATATCTCATTTGTCAGCTTTTCCTTTGAAACTTATTGGTTAGTCTATTATTTGCCCCAACTGATGTCTACTGCCTCAGATAGCCATACTGTTAAGCAATTGCAAGTAATTGTTTTCAGCAAAAGCCATGGGGATTAGGCTTTTTACACTGGTGAAGCTCCAAGTCAGGTCAAATAAAGACAGGCTTACCAGTGAGGTCTTCCAGGGAGCCATCAGAAAGGTCAGCTGATGACAGTTTTCTGAGAATGGGGCTTTGAAAGAGCTGCATGACCCTGTTCATGGTTTTTACTATGATTATAAACTATTGGTTTTTTTTTTTTATTATTATAGAATAAAGTGTCAAGAGAGAAAATCTCAAAAAGATAGGTCAAAGAAGTAAATAAAAGTATAAGCCTGCCATTCACAGACCAAACTATTGGTTTTTAAGGCTACTCTAGAGCTCAGGAGAATGGAATGAGAATAAGGAGAACTAAAATGTCACAAAGCTCATTGTTTTTACCAAAATTCAGCCAATTTTTCTTATATAAACCCTCCTCAGACTGCTGCAAGCCTTTGGTTAATTCCCCCGGTTCAGGAAAAATTGATTCTTAAAATTTTGCCAGTGTTCTCATTGCTTTTATGGAAGAGAAAATTTTCAGAGGTTTTTATTTAATGATTTTTGCTGATGCATCCTTACCTTTGGTAAGTGCTTGTTGGAGGAAAAAAGAAAGGCCTTCAACAAGTTATTCCACATTTTTGGAATATCTTCTGTCATAATATCTCTGTGATTCTGCTCTTTGGGGGACATAAAACAAATTGTTAATTTTCTAAGTTTATGTAGGAAATTAAGAATGGAATCTCAGCAAAGAAATTTCCTCTTGGATAGAGCCTCAACTATTTGAAGTCAATAACTTAAATATTTCATCTAAAATTCTGAGGTTGTGATCCGTATTGTGCCAAAATGTAAAGATCAAACCCTTCTGTTTTCAGTGTTGTCTCAACTCACTTATTGGTTACCTGTCTGTAATTATTATTTATTATGTGTACAGAGAGGAAGAATGCAGCTGGAAGATGTTAGGGGAAAAGGAAGTGCAAGGGATTGCAGAATAAAAAACTTAAATTATCATAAATCCATTGTTGGGCCAATAGGTACTTTGAATATGAGTCTTACAATGTTTTAGAGAGCTCTGAAGGTCTGGAATGTGGCTCTCTCTAGCATTTGGGTATTATCAAGTAATGCTTTAAAAGATTTTTGATTTTTAGCAGCTAAGCTCTCTTTGAACTAAAGACTCAGAACAGAGTATTTCACCAGTTTTAAAGATGAGTTTACATCCTTACAATAAAAAAGTTGGTAGAATGCTGGACACTTAAACTCAAAGCTAATTTGTTTCATTTGCTTTATTTCTTCTTTACTAGGAAAATAGTAGATCTCTTATCATCTCCCATTAGTGTCACTGTAAATAAAAGATGTAATTTTTCTCAGAATAGTAAAAGGAAAACATTAGAATTTTTTTGTTTTTTTAAAGATAACTTGTCCCCAGTCTAAAAAAAAAGATCATCACTCTGGAGTTATATCTGTTCTCTGCTTTACCTATAGCTATTGCAAAATGAACGGAAAATTGCAAATCCATGATTCACCTTCACATCTATAATTACTTCAGGCTAGGGACATCCGGGGTGACTTTTAACTCAGCATTTTCCCCCACATCCACTTAACTCTATTATAGTGCCTTCTAATTAATATCTGTGATGTGATGTTCCCTTAATGGAAAAGGCCATTTCATCATCTATTTGATGCTGGATTTCTGCCATCTCCCTTCTTAGGAGACTCTTAACCATGCACTGCAATCTATCTGCCTGATCAATTCCATTCCTTCAATGATTCATCCAGGCTCAGTGAGCTAATGGCTGTGACGGTGCTGCCTGAATCTGTAGAATAGTTTGAGAAATTAGAAATAAATTAAATTTATCATCATTGTGGGGCATCTGGTTGGTATCAGACTTTGAAATGAATATGAAACAGGTCATGAAACAGGCAAATACTTTTATCCAGATAGTGTTATCCCTCTCTTTGCTGTGATCCTCCCTGGAGGCAGCCTTGAGTTAAAACCTTTCAGTAAATATAGATAGAAAGAAACTCCAATCTTACCTACCCTTCCCCCCCTTTTTCTTTTTTTAAAATATTTTATTTATTTATTTGACAGAGAGAGAGATCACAAGTAGGCAGAGCAGCAGAGAGAGGGGAAGCAGGCTTCCTGCTGAGGAGAGAGCCCGATGTAGGGCTCGATCCCAGGACCTTGAAATCATGACGTGAGCTGAAGGCAGAGGCTGAATGCACTGAGCCACCCAGGCCCTTTTTATATTTTCTCATGTTCTTCTATATCATCAGTCAGATAGCTTTAATACCAAAGGGTGGTACCGTGGTTTTAGGAGTTTGTTTCAGTGAGTTGAGTACGTAAAGCTGATGCCTAGACATGAAACTTACTGAGCAGAATGTTAGTACATTTACCATAAAACCTGCCCTCTAGTGAATCAAATCATCCCAGACATCACACATCATTATATCTTTTGTGAATGTCAGTAGATCTGATAGAAAGTAGAAAGTTGAACAGACACTGTACTTACAGTATTGATGCTTTTTATAGAGCAACAGTAGAAGCCCCTGACTTCAAAAACAACCCATTGCCCACTAAATGATACCAGCTCACTGGGAAATCCAAATTCATTTGGAGTTTAGCTTTTTTTACATCATGGCAATGGAAGTCAAAAGTGTTCTATCTCCTGAGTAATCATTGCTGTATGAATGTTACTAATAAAAGCAGAGTAGGTGGCTTTGCTTTGATATAAACCTTATTTCCAAGGGTACACCCCTTGGTACATAGCTTTTATTACTCTCCAAATATTTTTTCCTCAGTTCATCATAAACTTTCATTACTAATAAGAGAAAAATAAGAACATTTCTTATTGCTGCATCTAAAAACATCTAAAAACTCATTAATCTGTCACAAACTTATGCAAAGATTTTAATGGGTTCCTTCTAGCTTTTTCCTTAAGTAAAGATTTGTCTTTGAGCATGAAGTCTAAATAGCTTATACCTACAGAAAGCTATCACAAAGGTCATTCAATCTTCTGTCTCTTGTTTGCTACTATCACTATTAACCTTTGTATTTTCATCTTAGTTTATCAAATATATTTGAATTTAAAAAAAAAGGGGTATCTGTTTTTCAGAATAGACAGTTGGCATAATTTTGAAAGGTGTCTACTCTGAAAACCCAGGATTTAATTTGTTTAGAACAAAATCATCTGTATATGCATCTTTAATTTCCCATACCTAAAAGAAATTAACCTCATTTCTTTTAGGAAAGAAAGGTTTTCATCCTAATCTAAAATAGATATATGATAATTGATATTTTGTATTTTCCAGCTACTTTCTTTTGAAAAGACAAGTATTTGTTTTCATAGTTAAGAGATCAGAATGATTTTGTTCTGTTTTATTTTTTATAAATAAGGAAAATGAAATTTGTCCACTGCTGGGCAGAAAATAGAAAGGAACAGCACCATTCCTGTCTTTATTTCCAGTCAGGTCAGTGGAACAGGTTGCTTTTAAACCTCACATAAATGAAATCATTTATCTTTGGTTTCTGTCCCTCCTTACAAAGTAGAGTCTGATAACACCAATACTAACTGCTTTATGGTTTTGAAGACTTTAAAAAAATTTTTAATATGGTTTTCCAAGCAATTCTAGGAAGTAAACAGATAGGAATTATTAACAACCCTCGTTTTCAAATAATAAAAAGAAGTCCACTGAGAGATTTGGTTACCTAAGGATTCACTTTGGATCCCTCATGTCTCCTAATCTCAGTGTAGTGCTCTTTTTACAAGGCTGCCTTTGTAGATATGAATGTTTTCCTATGTGTCAGTTACATAGTACTTTCAGATTAAGTCTTTCTGGAATTATAATTTTAACCTCAGTTAATACAGTGTTCTTTCTGTTTTGCTTCCTAATTAATGTGTTTATGCAGCAAGTACTTAACTGCTTCTATAGTCCTTTTTTTGTTCTTTTTTTAAACTAGGCTCAGCACCGATGTGGAGCTTGAACTCATGACCCTGAGATCAAGAGTTGCATGCTCCACCAACTGTGCCTGCCTGTCACCCCTTGTGTCTGTATTCCTGCATTACAAAATGCTAATGTAGGCATACATGTTAATGACTTACAAACCCTTTCTTGAGAGCTGGCAGTCTAATGAGAGAGTTAGATTACATTTTTAAAACAGCTTTATTGAGGCATAATTGACATACAATAAACTATATTTAAAGTGCACAGGTAGGTACATTACTTTTTGACATGTGGCTACATACATGAATCCATTTTTTGCCCATGTTTTAGTTGGGTTATTTTTTATTGTTGAGGTTTTTTTATTATTATTATTATTTTATTTTTTATTTTTTTAAGATTTTATTTATTTATTTGACAGAGAGAAATCACAAGTAGACGGAGAGGCAGGCAGAAAGAGAGAGAGGGAAGCAGGCTCCCCGCTGAGCAGAGAGCCCGATGTGGGACTTGATCCCAGGACCTTGAGATCATGACCTGAGCCGAAGGCAGCAGCTTAACCCACTGAGCCACCCAGGCGCCCTATTGTTGAGTTTTGAAAATGCTTTATGTATTTTGGATACAGGTCTTTTATCAGATGCAGTATATATTTTTATCTTATGTGATATATCTTTTCATGATCTTACAGTGACTTGTTTTGATTACTGTTTAATAATATATTACTTTATAATAATTCTCAAAATCAGATAGTGTGAGTCCTCCAACTTTGTTCTTCTTCAAAGTTGTTTTGTTTTGTTTTGAATTTCAGAAGCAGTTTGTCAGTATCTACAAAAAAGCTTACTGGAATTTTAATTAAGACTGCTTTGAATCTATAGATCAGTTTGGGAGAATTGACATCTTAACAGTATTTAGTCCCTGACACGTGAATGAGATCTGTTTATTGAGGTCATCTTTAAATTCTCTCAGTGTTATACTTTCTACTGTATACTTCTTTTGTATATTTGCTCAGGTTTATCCCTGTTTCATATTTTTTGTTGCTATTGTAAATGTATTTTCAAAATTCTAGTTTGTGATTGTTCATTGCTATTGTATAGAAATATAACTGACTTTCAGGTTGCAATTAATATTCTAAATGCTTTCCTGATATGTGCAGAGTACGGTGGAGGACAGATAAGGGACCACCAGTGCTACTTATGGTGTCAGGAAGGCTTACCCAAGAAACAGCGTGAATTCCTTAGTTATTTTCATAATTTGTAGCTGAGTATCTTATCCAAGATTCTAGATGAATTTATAGGAATTAAGCTGTAAGTTATTTTAAATTTTTGAGAAAGTTATTTCTGAGAAGGAATATGCTGTGTAATAGACTGGAAACTGAAAACTAGTATTGAGTTTAAATCTTTTGTGTTTTATTATGGAAAATTTTAATCATATACGAAAATAAAATAATATTTTTCATAGTGTTTTAAGTATTTATATTGTATAGATTTTTTTTTTTAAGATTTTATTTATTTATTTGAGAGAGAGACAGTGAGAGAGAGCATGAGCGAGGAGAAGGTCAGAGGGAGAAGCAGACTCCCCATGGAGCTGGGAGCCCGATGTGGGACTCAATCCCGGGACTTCGGGATCATGACCTGAGCCGAAGGCAGTTGTCCAACCAACTGAGCCACCCAGGCGTCCCTGTATAGATATTTTTATATTTGTATGTACATAACTAGGATACTCTTAAATGATAACAGTGTTATCAAAATCAGGAAATTTAACATTAATAAAGTACTATAGTTAATCCCTAGTCAGTATTTTCATTTTGTCAATTCTCCATATTATATTCTTTATAGCTTTTTTCCCCCTAGTCTACTCCAGTCCAGGATCACACCTTGAGTACAGTTGTCATGTATCGTTTAAACTAGGACAGTTTCTCTCCTTTCCTTGTATTGGTTTACCTTGATACTTTTATTTTTTAATTTAATCTGATTTTTTCAGTTTTCCAAGATTCATGGTTTATGTACCACACCCAGTTCTCCATGCAATACATGCCCTCCTTAATACCCACTTTCAGTCTTGATATTTTTAAAGCTTATAGACCAATTACTTGATAAATTATCTCTTATTTGGGGTTTGCCCAATCTTTCTTTGTAACTAGATTCAGTTTTGTGGGGGTTTATCAGAGATAGTGATAGAGAGGGAGCACAAATGGGGTGAGGAGCAGAGGGAGAAGCAGACTCCCTGCTCAGCAGGGAGCCCTGTGCACGGCTTAATCCTGGGACTCTGGGACCATGACCTGAGTCAAAGGCAGACGCTTAACCGATTAAGCTACCCAGGTGCCCCCAGTTTATTCATTTTGATAGAAATCCCACTAAAGTGTTTTGTCCTGCTTTAGAGTATCTTTTGAGGTGAAGAGTAATACTACTTTGTCCTAGTGTTTGTGATAAAGCATCATAATTTGCTTAAGGTGGAATTGGTCAAGTTTCTCCACTTTCAGGTTAGTCTTTCCCTTTGTAGTTAATCTGTACGTATGTATTTCACGTACTTTGGAAACTATAAACATCCTGTCCTCATCAAACATTCACCCACTAATTTTAGCACCCATTTTTTTTTTCAAGATTTTATTTATTTATTTGACAGAAAGAGAGCACAAGCAGGGAGAAGCAGACTCCCTGCTGGGCAGGGAGCTTGATATGAGGCTGGATCCCAGGACCCTAGGATCATGACCTGGGCCAAAGGCAGATGCTTACCCCACTGGGCCACCCAGGTGCCCCTTAGCACCCATTTTCTTAACTCCATTATTCCTTCTGCATTTAGTAGTTGGCACTGTACTGTAAGGAAGGATTTTCCATTCTCTTATTTATGTATATTTACTAGTATTTATATAGACACATGGATTCTTATTTTATTCAGTGTGTTATAATCTATTACTGTCACCTGTTTTGATGCTATGGTGATTTGATGCTATGGAGATTTGTCAGTGTTAGCTGTTGTGTTCCTTTGACATGTGCCCATCATTTTTTAATGCACTTCCCCTTTTTTTTGACTTTAAAAGATGTTCTAAGCTCATCTTGTGTATTCCCTGCCTCAGCTCTAGATTCCTCATCTCTCCAAGGAGTCCTGGCTTTGAAGTAATTTTTAGAAGCATTTGAGGGGTACTTGGGTGACTCAGTTAAGCATCTAACTCTTGATTTTGGCTCACATCATGATCTCAGAGTCCTGGGATTAAGCCCCACGGCAGGCTCTCCACCCAGCAGGGCATCTGCTTGTCTTCCTCTCCCCTTATCCCTCCCCTCACTCACACAATCTCTCTTAGAGAGAGTTCAGCTGACATCCTCGTCAACATTTAGTGTTGTCATTCTTTCTGATTTTAGTCATTCTGTCGGATATATAGTGGTATCTCACTGTGGTTTTAATTTGCATTCCTCTTATGACTGGTGATATTCAGCAGTATTTCATGTAGTCAGTAGCTAATTTTTTATCTTCCTCTGTGATGTTTATGTTTAAGTCTTTTGCTTATTTTTCCAAATTGGGTTGTTTGTATATTTGCATTATTGACTTCTAGGAGTTCTTCAATATTTTGAACACAAGCCTTTTGTCAGATGTTTGTTTTCTAAATATTTTTCCTCCAGTCTTGCCTAAGCATTTTCCTAAAAGTGTTTTAATATTGATCTAATCTAGTCTTTTTAAAATTGTATTAAGGTTACTGCTTTCTTTATCCTATCTAAATCTTTATGTACCCCCAATGTCATTCTCCTGTGTTTTCTTCTAGAAGTCTTATAGTTTTCGGTTTTATGTTAATGCCTTTATTTTATCTCAGAGTAATTTTTGTTCATAGTGTGAGGTAGCAATTGAACTTTATGGGGTTTTTTCCCTATATGAATATCTAATTGTTCCAGCAGCATATTTTGGAAAGACTATCCCTTCCTTCCTCAATGGATTATTATTATTTTTTAAGATTTTATTTATTTATTTGACAGAGAGAGATCACAAGTAGGCAGATAGGCAGGCAGAGAGAGAGAGGAGGAAGCGGGCTCCCTGCTGAGCAGAGAGCCCAGTGAGGGGCTCGATCCCAGGACCCTGAGATCATGACCTGAGCTACCCAGGCACCCCTCAATGGGTTACTTTAGCACCATTGTCATAAGTCAGTTGACCTTACAAGTGTGGATTTATCTGTGAGTTCTGTTTAGTTCCATTGATCTCTTTTGTCTTTCCTTAGGTCACAACCAAGTAAATATTGAATTCAGGTAGTTAAATCCTCCAGTTTTGTTGTTCTTTTTTCAAAAATGTTTTGGTTATTTTAGGATCTTTGCATTTCTGTAGAAATTTTAGAATCATGTTCTCAATTACTATTTTTTTTTTCTAAAGACTGCTAGGAATACTGACAGGATTGAGGGGTGTTTGTGATTACAATACTGAGAAATACCATATTGAGTGTTCCAACCCCTGAGCATGGTCTGTCTTGCCATTTGTTTAAATCTTTCTCTCAGTGGTGTCTGCTACATCTCTTGTTACACTTACTCCTAAGTATTTTACTGTTTTTGATGCTATAGTTAATGGATTTTTGAAAGTTTTATTTTCCTATTGTTTGCTGCTATTATATAGACATGCCTTATGATACTACATTTATTTATGAGATTTCCTTCCATTTCCTTAATTTTTCTTCTTTTCTTTTCCTGGCGATTCCCTAGAATTTGCTGTATAAACAGTCATGACATCTGCAAATAGGGATAGTCTTAACTTTTTTATACTCTTTATGACTTTTTTTGTTTCTTTTTTTTTTTTTTTTTTTTGCCTTATTACGGTGGCTAGGACTTCACTACAGTGTTGAATTAGGTGGAATATTTTCATCACTATGTATGAAGTTATTTGTAAGTTTTTATGTAGTGGTCCTTAATCAGATTGAGGAAGTTCCTTTTTTTGATTCTCAGTTTTTTTGAGAGAATTATGGTAGGTGTTGAATTTTATCTTTTTTGCAACTTTTGATATGATTATGTGGGGGTCAATTTCACATTTTTCAAATGTGAAATCAAAATAAAAGCATAATTTTTATCTTCCTGATGAATTGACCCTTTAGTTATTAAGTGTTCCTCTTTATCCTTCCTAATACTCCTTGACTTCAAATCTGCTTTATCCAATATTAATATAACTGCTCTCACTTTCTTACTAGTGTTTTCAAGTTTGTTTCTTTTAATTTATAGATTCGTCTCTTTTTTCTGCTTATAATTTTTTGGAAACAGCCCAGACTATTGGTCCTGTAGAGTTTCCCATGGTCTGAATGTTGCTGATTACATCTTTATGGTGGTATTTGACATGTTTCTCTTTTGTCTGTCTATAAATTAATAGTGAAGTGTAGAGGCCATTTGCAGCCTTATTCAGTACATTCAGTAATCTTCATGTATAAAAGCTTCAAGTTGTTTAAGTAGCATGTAAGAAGTTAACTTGACCCCCAAAATTAAATTAATTTGCTTTTGGATGAAGTGACAGTTCATAATTAGCATGTCATTATTGGATTTTGTGTTCTTTTTAATTTTTGTTAAATATGTTTTCTGTATTTTTTTTTGCTTTGTTTTCTTTGTTTGTTTGCTTGTTTAAGTAATCTTTACACCCAAGGTAGGGCATGACCCTGAGATCAAGAGTCACATGCTCTACTAACTGAGCCAACCAGGGACCCCTGTTTTTTATTTTTATAAATATATATTTTTTCTGAAATACTGGACATTCTAGTATCATTTTTTCCATGAATATTAAGTCTTTGTCACTGATATCTTCAATATTGAACCTTTACTGTATGAGTAGTCATTTTAATAAATAATGTTCCAGCTGTCTGAAAAAGTCAGTCTGCTTGCATTTTATTCACCATCAAAATTAGGGCAATTGCACTTAAAAATCACTAATCTTAGTTGTCAATGTTGTCTTGTTTATTCTTTTTTTAAATTTCTTTCTGATACGTGAAAAGTATTATCTTGCTCAGGGTTTTCAGCTTTTCATTTTACTGTTTTGTCGAGAGGTTAAGTAATTACTGAGTTGAACATAGGAATTGGAGTGATTTTATTTAGTTAAGCAGTAGGATAATTTGGGCACCATCCCTCCTGGTATATACAGGTTTGATGAAGTAGAAATTTCTGGGGACACTTGACGGTGCCCTTAAATAAGTTAAATAAATTACTTAAATACTAAATTACTTAAGTAAAAAATTAAAAAAAAAAGGTAGAAATCTTTGTTACGTGGCAAGCTTGGTGCATTTTCTCATCAGATGAATTTTAATTATGCTTCTTTCCCCTTGCCGCCTTCTCATGTCACAATATTCTGGTTTACAAAACCCTTTGAAGTCACTTGCATGTTAATAAGCAAGTCCTAGATTTAATTTTAATAATACTTTTCTTAGCAGGGAATGTCTATAGTAAAATTGCTTTCTCAACAATACAAACTAAGTATTACCATGAGATTACTGATACTGAAGACATTAGCCCTTAAAACAGTCTGTGTACCCCTCCTGAAAGACATTAATATGAAAGAGCATATTTTGTTTTCTCTGTTGAGACATTTATCTCTATATGATAAACACTGCAGTGGCTTTTATAGGTGTCATTTTTTTCCTTAAGAAAATAATAGGTTTTGGGACGCCTGGGTGGCTCAGTTGGTTGCCTTCGGCTCAGGTCATGATCCTGGATTCCCGGGATCGAGTCCCGCATCGGGCTCCCAGCTCCATGGGGAGTCTGCTTCTCTCTCTGACCTTCTCCTCACTCATGCTCTCTCTCACTGTCTCTCTCTCAAATAAATAAATAAAATATTAAAAAAAAAATAAAAATAAAAAAAAAGAAAATAATAGGTCATTAAGACCAGTTAGGTTTTTTTCAGTTGACATTTGCCTACAGGTATTTTTAGAAATGAGGATTAACGAACTAATGGATAAGGAAGATGTGGTCCATATACACTATGGAGTATTATGCCTCCATCAGAAAGGATGAATACCCAACTTTGTAGCAACATGGACGGGACTGGAAGAGATTATGCTGAGTGAAATAAGTCAAGCAGAGAGAGTCAATCATCATATGGTTTCACTTATTTGTGGAGCATAACAAATATCATGGAGGACAGGGGGTGTTAGAGAGGAGAAGGGAGTTGGGGTAAATTGGAGGGGGAGGTGAATCATGAGAGACTGTGGACTCTGAAAAACAATCTGAGGGGTTTGAAGTGGGGGGGTGGGAGGTTGGGGTACCAGGTGGTGGGTGTTCTGGGGGGCACGGATTGCATGGAGCACTGGGTGTGGTGAAAAAAATAATGAATACTGTTTTTCTGAAAATAAATAAATCAATTTAATTAAAAAAAAAAAGAAAAGAAAGAAAGAAATCTGGGGTGGGGGGTAAGAAATGAGGATTAAGTTTATTAACAAAGCCCCTTTAGGGGGCGCCACTCGATTAAGCATCAGCTTTTAGCTCAGGTCCATATCTGCAGGGGGAGCTGGGATTGGCCATGTCAGGCTTCCTGCTCAGTGAGAAGTCTGTTTCTGCCCCTCCTCCCACTCTAAAGACCCTTTAGAACATGCAACTTTTAAGAAAAATCCTTTTGAAAAATAATAGCAGATTATTTGTTTCAGGTGCAGAACAGTACAGTGAATACACAGGCTATGCTGAAACGTATCGTTGGGCCCGAAGCCATGAAGACGGGAGTGAAAGGTGAGTTCATTTCTGACTTGATCAAGTATTGCCTGACCAAAAGCTAAGAAATGTGGGTTTGACCTAGTGCATTCTGTCTCCTATCCACTCTTACTTCAGAAATGTAACTGTGGTCTTAAGTTCAGTATTAAAGATACATTAGTAGTTAAACTGGTATTACCATCTCCATATACAGAAGGGAAGAACAGAGAAACAGAAGCCAAAAGTCTAAACCAAAAATAAGGACGGAACACTTGTTCTTACCTGTTAGCTACCAGATGTAAGCAATCAATGGAGGTCAACTTCCAAGGCCAAACTTACCTAGAATAGGTTCTTAATGAGCTTAAAGCCTTTAACCAGCTTATTTATCCTTAATTTTTCTGTGAGATTAAGTAGGTGGGGAAACATGTTGGGACACTTTGCCTATTGCTGCAGAATGGTTAACAGCAAGACCTGTTTGCTGAAGGCTCCTTCCGAAATTGGTTTACCAGGGTAAACTTTTATAGAAATGGTGCCCGAGTAATATTCCATTGTATATATGTATCACATATTCTTTTTTTTTATTAACATATAATGTATTATTTGTCTTAGGGGTACAGGTCTGTGATTCATTAGTCTTACACAATTCACAGTTTTCACCATAGCACATACCCTCCCCACCACTGCTTCACCCACCACCCCCCTCCACTCCAGCTACCTTCCGTTTGTTTCCTGAGATTAAGAGTCTCTTATGGTTTGTCTTCCTCTCTGGTGTTGGTCATGTTTCATTTTTCCCTCCCTTCCCCTATGATCCTCTGTCTTGTTTCTCAAATCCCTCATCTCAGTGAAATCTTACGATAATTCTCTCATCGACTTATTTTGCTTATCATAATACCCTCTAGTTCCATCCACTTTGTTGCAAATGGTAAAATTTTGGGAGTTTTTTTGGTGGCTGCATTATATTCCTTTATACACACACACACACACATCTTCTTTACCCATTCATCTATCAATGGACATCTAGGCTCTTCATGTAGTTTGGCTATTGTGTACCACATCTTCTTATCCATTCATTAATTGATGGACATTTGGGCTCTTTCTATAATTTGGCTATTGTTGATGATCCTGCTATAAACATCAGGGTGCACATATCCCCCATATAGTCCACTATATACACATATAATATTGGAATAATGGAATATTACTCAGCCATAAAAGAGAATTAAATCTTGACATTTGCAATGACATGGATCAAGCTATAGAGAATATGATGCTAAGTGAAATAAGTTAGTCAGAAAAAGAAAAATACCATACAATTTTACTCATCTGGAATTTAAGAAACAACAAGTGAACATGGGCAGAGAAGAGAGAGAGGCAAACCAGAAAACAGTTTTTTTTGTTTGTTTGTTTAAGATTTTATTTATTTATTTCAGAGAGCACAAGCAAGGGGAGAGGCATGCAGAGGGAAAGACAGACTCCCCACTGAGCAGGAAGCCCATTGTAGGGCTTGATTCTAGGACCCTGAGATCATGACCTGAGCTGAAGGCAGATGCTTTAACTAACTGAGCCACCCAGGTGTCCCAGAAAACAGACTCTTAACTATGGAGCACAAAATGAAGATTATTACTGGAGGGGAGGGAATGAATGGGTTAGGCAGATGATGGGGATTAAGGAGCACACTTGAGATGAGCGTAGAGTGTTGTTTGTAAGTAGTGAATCCCTAAATTCTACACCTGAAACTAATATTACAATTAAAATTTGGAGAAAGAAGAAACAAAAAGAAATGATGCCTGAAAGCTCTTGGGGGGGGTGGTGGTGGTGGTGTGTGTGTGTGTGTGTGTGTGTGTGTGTGCATTAATGAAAAAGAGCTGTTGCATTGGAATCAGCAATTGCCCATCTATCCATGCCAACTATTCTTTGTAATATCTCAAGTCCAGCCCCAGGTCTCTTTCCTTTTGGTTTGGTTAAAGTATTTGGTTGTAACAATTACCTATGTGGATATTTAATTCCTGATTATTATTTACAGGCTAACATGAAGGTTTTGGTTGCCTTTCTTCAGTGTGAAAAGTTGCTTGGCTTGTCAATTTATGCAGTCTGTAAAGGCAGTATTAGAATATTTGGAATTTCACGTTTCCAAAGTCATCTCATCCAGTCCTTCCTATTTCCACAAGCAGTGTGTTACTGTCTGATTTACTTCTTTGTCTTTTTAAAAATAGTTGCACACCATCAGCAGTTGAGCACAGTAGGTAGAATGTTGTACTGAATCATAACGCATTTTTTGTTACACTTCTTGGGATTATGTTTTGGATGATAGAAGGTGATATTATAAAACCCAACACCCAAAGAGCAGGTCTCTGAAAGCAAAGGAATAATGAGCACTTTTTTTGGCTTTTGTCAAAATACAAATGCCATGTTTTCCGTATTAGAGGAAAACTGAGAATGAAGTTCCTTTTGTTTGCCTCCAAATCCTTTAACTTCTGAGACTTACTGTAAATGATGTATGTTTACACTACGTCATATTTGTCATCTCGTGATAATTTTTCATTTTACTATTTAATGCCTAATAGTCCATAATGTGTATGCCTTGAAATCTAAAAATGTTGCTTTCTGCCCTCTTGTTTTGCTGAGACCTATAGCTATTGGTTTGTTGGTTTGTTTTTAATATTTTAGCCCTGCCAAACTCTCGAGAAATCCCACATCCCAAGAGTTACAGTTTGTGAGTGTCTCTCCCCACTCATCATCTTCCCCCTTTCCTCCTGCCTCAGGGATGCCTGGCAGCGGCGTGGCACTGAAATCGTCGCCATTGATGCCCTTCACTTCAGACGCTACCTCGACCAGTTTGTGCCTGAGAAAATCAGACGAGAGCTTAACAAGGCCAGTAACCTCATTTCTTACTTCATCTGGCAGCTGTCATCTATTTACTGCCATTTTATTAATGCTGAAATTAATGCTTTCTGGTAATTCTTGCAATGTCAGTATGTCTGCCCACAGCTCTCCTGATTTAATGGGCCTGTCAGCTTGTACAAGATGTACTTTCCATTTCATAATTGCTTGATTACTGATGCCAGATAGACTGTTGCTTGATATTAAGCCCCACACATGCATTTAGCCCATCAAGTACTTTTACTTGGTTTGGAACATTATTATTGTAAAACTGTATAAAAATAAATGAGCGCTAAAAATTTTTTTTCACACATTTCACTGACGTCTCTACAAGGTAAGCCATCAGGGTCAATAGAGATAAACCATAAGTTAAGTTCTATTATAGGAAAGGTCCACATGTAAATTGTTTATTGATTAGGTAATTTGGCATATTTAGGACAGAATCTGTGACTTTCTGTGATGCTTAGTGTTGTCTACTATAATAATTTTTCTAATTATATTACAGAAAAATGAAAATGAGCCATACCTATTGCTCAGATTTTCACTACTGTTAACCATAGTAAATAAACTCTTAACATACAGTAGAGTGCTAATGCTGTTCTTTAGATTCAGGGCTTTACCAAAACAGTTGATAATTTCTTTAGATCTTTTACAGCCAAGAAGACAGTCATATTTGATTATGAGATTGTTTATTAAGATAATTGCATGGACTTTTGATAATGACAGCAGACTGGGTATACCATTGCAAGGGAATTGGGAGTGCCCTTGAATTGGCACATTTGACATTATGTATACCCTCAGCTTGCCCCTGGTCTCACCACAGAAATGGTTTCTCTTGTGGTGCTCTGCATATCCTAGCACAAACACCGTGCCTTTCGTATAGTTAGTAAAATGAACAACCAAATAATCCAAAGAGGCTTTTACTTCTTTCAGAACTTGATATATATTTTGGGTATAATTATATATATAATCTTATATTTTGATCTACTTGAGAATCTAATGCTTGATTGTGTTTTCTTACACATATCTCTTAGTTTATTTTAATTATTTTAATGTTTAGAGTTCTCAAAGAGATCTCTTAAAAATTTTGAAGAGTAAATGCACTATTTTCCAAAGTTGAGCTTGAGAGATATCACTTATATTTTTTTAAGTAATTCCACAGAAAAGCTATCTGTGGCATATCAATAGGTATTATTTGTCTCTTTCACCTGACTCTGAAAATTAGAGATTCTGTATCAAAGAATATCTTGTATTATTAGATACATTTTAAATGTAAGTCTTTCACTGTTCAAACTCTTACCTTAAGGAAATTATTTCCAAGTACTTGATGTTTTTATTATATAGCATACCAAGTAGAATGAGATTTATCTTTAGATTTTTACCTGATGTTTCTTCTTTATTAAACACCTATTATATGAATTTGTCACATGGTCATGGTTTGATACTAGATGATATTTATGTAGGCAGTAGGTAGTTTGGAGAGAAATGTATGAAAAGGGAATGTGTTTAATCATACTCATTCAGTTACACAAATTTAAAGATTCTTTTTCTTATGGATAAAATTTATATTCCCATAAATACTTTTCTGTAGGAGCTAGATCATTCAGTTTTAGGAATTATCTGCAAATAATGATCTTTTTAAATTACATTCCTGGGCATAAATAAATCTTTTCTTTTTTAAACTGCCCATGGCCTATTGACGTCTACATTTACTGATGTAACCCTAACCTCAGTTTACCTATCCTCAAAGCCACCAGAAAGTTTAAAGATGTGAAACCTTGGTGTATCGGAATAGGTTAAGTTCATTGTAAGCGTTGGAAGACATTTATTTGTAGAATGTAGAGTCCTTAGGAAGCCCACGTTGTACACAAAAAGTCTTTAAATAACAACAGACAAAGTTTTATTTCATTCAAGCCAGTCAGCGATAAGCACCCTGCCTTGCTTCTGAAAATTTCTCAAAAATATTTCTTAAATGCGTTAGTCGGTGATTATTGAAACTTCTTATATATTACTAACACAGTTTTTTAAAGTAAACTTTTTAGGTATATGTTATCTTAAATCACTTAAAATGTTACAAATTTATAGGTATTTCCCAAATGTTCTTTAAGTGCTAGATAAAGCTCAGTAAGTCCAGTGTTGATTCAGGTATGGAATAGATGAAACCATATGAAGCAGATGGATTGATAGTTATGTACTTTTCTGTTTCAAGCTGCCATCATTTATATTAATATGGATTAAATTTAATTTATAGTTCATAAGAGATTCATTTCTGTCAAATGCAGGTTGAAGTTTTCTTAAATTATGTAAGTAACAACAGTAAAAGTAATAGCTCACATTAAATGATATGTAAATGCTTATGATAGTTAGGCACGCTACTTGGCACTTCACCACCCAGGGAGATGTAGATAGTCTTCTTGTCTCCAATTTAGAGATCATGGACTGAGACTTAATAAGTTGAATAGGTTGCCCCATGTCACACATATGGGCAGTGATGAATTCAAGACTTGAATTCAGGTTCCCCTCGCTTCAAATCACTTTTTAAAAAACATAACTTCTCCCAGATAGAGAGTACTGTAACTAGGTCTGTCTTTCCAGACTTTTTAACCTGTTTCAGTCTTAAATCATTAAGAATATCCCCTGCAGGGGCGCCTGGGTGGCTCAGTGGGTTAAAGCCTCTGCCTTCGGCTCAGGCCAGGATCCCAGTGTCCTGGGATCGAACCCCACATCGGGCTGTCTGCTCCGCAGAAAGCCTATTTCCTCCTCTCTCTCTCTGCCTGCCTCTCTACCTACTTGTAATCTCTGTCTGTCAGATACATAAATAAAATCTTTAAAAAAAAAAAAAAAAAGACTATCCCCTGCATTTTGTTAACAATCTCCTATAGGCATATATGCTTTGGTTACCTCTTTTCTTTTAATCACAATCCTATACTGTGAGCAGGTCTCCAGTTGATTGCTTTTCTCAATATCCTATTCTGTTTGATACACTTTTTTAAGGAAATTTGAGGACTTTCCCCCCAACCTATTTATTAAATTCCCATAAGACAAGGAAATACCGTAGGTATAGAGTAGCCCATCATCATATGGGCAAATATTGAGAAAGCACCTAGCTCAGGGCCTGGCACCATGAGAAGCCACTTGACAAATGTATGTTCTTTCATTCATGACCAAATTCCAAACCATTTGCCTTTATAGCTGAGAATTCGTTTCCTAATTCTTCCTTTTGAAAAAGCAGAAAGCAATAAATGATTTTGTTAAATGTCATCAACAACTTAGAGAACTAATCCAATTCCAGATAACTTTGGGTCTAAATAAAAGCATTCCATCATTTATTGGTTATATTTACCTATTAAAATAGAGTATGAATTTTAGTACAGCAACAGGGAGTATTACATAAACTGACAGCACAACTTGGAGAGAATTTAAGTTAAATATTTATATCTCACTGTTTTGTAAACTTAGGTTTAAAGCAGAAGTCTATATTAAAATGCTTTTAGAGATGACTTAAATAATTCTACTTTTTACATGCCAGAGAGAAAATGAGCAGGAATAGAAAAACTCATTTTTTTCTAGGAAGTAAGAGAGCATAAGACCAATTTTCACCATCAGAATTCAGTGTGGATCTCTGAACTCTATGGGCTTGTTTGCTACTTTTAGGTATTAGTCATCTGATAATAATTGAAAGGGCAATCCCACAAAGTGTTTTATTCTCTCTGGAAACAGTCTGCTCTGTCCAGGTTTCACCTGTCCTATTGGACCCACATCGTGACCTGCAAACAGAGTTGGTTTTTAAAAGGAAGAATCGGTCACCTTTTATCTAACTGGTATTGTGAAGCAATGTTTAATCCTCTGAGAGATCAGCTGGGTGACATTCTAGAGGAGAATTATCTTTGCAGTTGGGAAGATTTATGACTCCAGCTTGCAAAAGTGGCAAATAGCTCAGCAAGGGAAGAAAGAAATCATCTGTGAAAAGTTGTATTTAACCATGTTAGACTCGTTCAAGTAAGATTAAGTAATGAATATATTTCAGAGAGGCTTCTGGATCAGAAATTGATTAAGCAAACTAACCATCTCAACATGAAATCCCCATTTACCCTTTTTAAATTGATTTCTTGATGTTTTTGGTATTACCCATTAACAAATTTGGAAAGAAGTTGTTACTAAACCAGATCTTGAGTCAATAATAGCTGCTGGTATTTCTTTTCTAAGGAGTTTAACACATAGAGTAGCTGATAATAGCTCATTTAGTTGTGAGAGTGTTAGAATGGAGGAGGAATTCAACATCTGATCATTTACATTTTCTTAAAGTACAGTTGACTCTTGAACAACTTGGAGATCAGGGATGCCAACCGTCTGCATGGTCAGAAATCTATGTGTAACTTTGAACTCCCCCAGAATTTAACTATTAATAGCCTACTATTGACTGGAGGCCTTATTGACAACATAAACAGTTGATTAACACATAGTTTGTATGTTTTATGTATTATATATACTGTATTCTTAAGCTAAAGAAAATGTTAAGAAAATCATAAGAGAAAATACATTTACAGTACTATACTGTATTTATCCAGAAAAACCCCTGCATTTAAGTGGACCATGCAGTTTAAACCCATTGTGATCAAGGGTCAACTATGTGTCACTACTTTTCAGGAATATTAGCCCAAAATGTGTCATTTTTAGTGAATTTTTCCTTCAGTCTCTGAATATGTAGAATCAGAATAACAATAGGTATACCTAATCCAATCTTTGATTTCACACACAAGGAAACTAAGGTCTGCATAATTCTTTCATTTTAAACAAAAGCAAAGTCAGTTTACTAGTGTTGCAGTTATTTTAAAGAGAAAAAAGTCACCCATGATCCTACCTTTCAAAAAGTTGTTTTCATTGTTATAGGTCATTCCACATGAATATTTAGTTTCATAAGAATGTGTTTAAAAGTTATCTATAACTTTGTATTTTACCTGTTTATCAATATATTGTAAATATTTTTCATATTCCCTAATATCTTCATAATGTGTTTTATGTCCATAAAACTGGTAGGATTGATGGTAGGATGATTAAACTACTATTTTTGAACAATTAGGTGTTCCTAAGTTTCTGTCATTATCCATAATGTAGTAATAAACCTCTTTGTTATCTAATCAAATAACAAAAGAAATTTGCAAAATTGTTATTATTTAATCTACGAATAATATTTTTTTGAAATGTCCAAGAGGTTCATTTTTTTTTAAGATTTTATTTATTTATTAGAGAGATCACAAGTAGAGAGGCAGACAGAGAGAGGTAGAAGCAGGCCCCCTGCTGAGAAGAGAGCCCAGTGTGGGGCTCAATCCCAGGACCCTAAGGTCTTGAACTGAGTTGAAGACAGAGGCTTAACCCACTGAGCCACCCAGGTGCCCCGATAATATTTTTTTTTAAGTAGGTTTCACACCCAGCGTGGGGCTTGAACTCACAACCCTGAGATCAAGAGTCACATGCTCTACCAACTGAGCCAGCCAGGTACCCCTCTACGGATATTTTAAGACTCTTGATTAATATTACTTTATTCTCTTCCAAAAGATTCTTTTTAAAAAAATCCTCAAGCAGATGCCCTGCTGAGTGTAGAACCTTACCCGGGGCTCCATCTCAGGACCCCGAGATCATGATCTGAGTTGACTTCAAAAGCTAGCCAGTCAACTGACTGAGGCATACAGGTGCCCCTTTTCCAAAAGATTATTAAGGATTTTTTTAATGTTATGTTTGTTTTAAGAAATCATCGTATTCTAAGATCTCAGACAATCAGTATTGGTACCAACTATGTTTAAGTTAGACAGGTGGCAGGGCGCCTGGGTGGCTCAATGGGTTAACCCTCTGCCTTCGGCTCAAGTCATGATCCCAGGGTCCTGGGATCGAGCCCCACATCGGGCTCTCTGCTCAGCAGGAGGCCTGCTTCCTCCTCTCTCTCTCTGCCTGCCTCTCTGCCTGCTTGTGATCTCTCTCTCTGTCAAATAAATAAATAAAATCTTTAAAAAAAAAAAAAAAGTTAGACAGGTGGTGGTAGGTTGTCTTCAAGTAAACAACTCTTTAGGAGCAATAATTGTTAAATTATTAATCTAGCAAGCAGTATAAACTGTTTATATTATAATGAGAGATAGTTTAATTATATCTATTAGGCCTGCTAACCTTGGTGTTGAAGCCTAAGTTCTTTCTTCAGTGTGCATGTGTTCATGTGTGTGTGTGCCTCGGTATTTGTGACCAATATTTCTGGGAGTACCATCTATTTCCTGGGTCCTCTTCTGGGCCTGTAGGTTTTTACAACTGTTTTTTTTGTTGTTGTTGTTGTTGTTTAGTTTGTTTTATTTTTCACTTTCTTTGCTTCCGTCCTACATTTCTGTCTTTATCTCATTATTTCCCAGCTGGGCTCTAGTTTGTAACTCTAGATACCAGTGTTTTCTTCCTGTCTCTTGCTTTTCAAAGCTCCCCTTTGTACCTTCAGGACTCCAAAAATACCTTTATCTTCCCTTTCTTCTTCTTTTCCCATCAAAATTCATTCTGAGAGATAACTTTTCATTGGTATCCTCTACTTACTATCCAAGATATGAATGCTTCCCCTTTTCCCTTTAAAGTTGTTTATTAGTTTAAAAAAAAAAAAAGCTGTCTTTGGTGAATGTCAGGTCAGGATGTGACGATAGAGTTTGAGCTGGCTTTTTCTTCTTACTGCTCTCATTAATCTCCTCAGGTGATCTGGCTGTGAGTGTGGGGGTAAAAAATGTTTTTTGTTGCCAGCATGGAGCTCTTGAGAACTCCTAGTACCTTTCCCCATGAAGTAAGAACTTGGCAACCCTTTTGAGGTCTCTATCCATATCTGAATTTTATTTTTTAATAAAGGGTTCCATTGCTGTTGTAAAAGGAAATAATTCCTGATTAGTGACCGTGTTCTGGTCTCCAGCATTTGAGGGATCCCTCTCCTTACTGTAGGAGGGAGAAACATAGGTTGTCTCTCTAAGGAGGACTCAGAGGAGCTTGCTGCCTGTCTCTTATTTCTGACCTTAAAAATGCTTGGTTTAAACAGGATAAAATAAGTTTGTATTTAATGATTATAAACAGTTATTCTTTCTACCCAATTACTTTATAGTTGTTGTATATCATTTAATTTCTGGTTAACTTTTTTAAAGTTTGGATTCGTTTTGATCAAAACACCAAAGGCAATTAATGTCAGTTTTATAGTTTGTTTTTGTTACGGCATTTTTCAAGGTAGTTGTGGAGAGGTTTTTTTGTGTGGTTTGGTTTTTGTTTGTTTGTTTTAGTACAGTTGATTAGCCCTTTAGATTAGATTTTTCTCCTAATAATATAAATATTTCAAGTTCTCTGTTAGGCTCTAGTTTCACCAAGCTATGTTTGCTCATTAAAGATGTCAGCCCAGATACAGAGATGGCAGTAGGAAGAGACTAAAGCCATTCTGACAGTATTAAAGAGAGGCAGCCCCAACAGGAGGCTAAGAAATCATCTTCTTCGTGTAGGCCTGTTAAGGAGAATTTGATAACAAACCAAGAGGCAAAGTTATGTCTATTCTGACAGAGTTTGTTTTCTCCCTTGTTGGCATAAAGACAGAAACTCTATATTTTTTAAGAACCTGATGAAAAAAATTGAGCTCTTTGATATTTTTGATCTGAAAGAGACTTTCAGAAGCTCCATGCATCTGATTACACAGGTAATTTGTGAGTTCTACTGTAAGCTCTGTATCACAGCGTTGAATAATGGTCTGGTACCAACTTATAATTAATATCTGTCAGAATTTACAGCCCAGGAGGGGGTGGAAGGAATAGCCTTGTTAATCTATCCAGACAGTGTGTAAAATAAATTTTTATACCTTAGTGGAAACTTCAGAAAGCAATTTACTATATTCTATGTGTGGGTTTCATGGAAGCATCTTTCTTTATTCTTGGTTTTTCTCTGGGAACATTTGTCACACATCATTCTTTTTATTTTATTTACTATTATATGTAAGCTGTATTTTAGGCTTTGTTTCATACTCAAGAGAACCCAGGGGAGATTTGCTTTGCTATTATATTAAACTTTTTAATATAGTCTGATAGTTTCAGAAAACTAAGAACCCTTAGGAGGCAGAAAAACCAACTGGGCTGACAGTAAAGAATGGAAAACAGAAACTCTGGGACCTTAAACTGCAGTCTTCTCATATACAAAATTAGCTGTTTCTCTAATTAATACTTAGCCAGCATCCTTAGGATATATTGTACTTTTCTCAGGTGACTAGCAAGTTTTAAAATATTCTGGCTTAAAACAGAGCTATGAAACAAGAGAATCTTAGAGCTGGAGGGGATCTTAAAGGTTATTGTATAACCAGATGTAGGAATCCCTTTTATATATACAATTGTTTGCTCATTATCAAGCATTTCAGTGGCAGGAAGTACATTTAAAAGCTAATCACAGTTTCTAATCTAGTCCCAATAATTCAAAGTGAGCACTGAGGAAGCATAATGGAAAAAAAGGGGTGATCAGAAGCCTTCAAATAAAGAAATGTGTTAAGTGCCTTTCTTCCCTTTAGTTCCTGGTAGTTTGTAATTTGGGTCCCATCAGTTCTTGAATATCGCTGATATATCCATTTATATTTGTTTGATTAAGATAAAGAAACTGAGACCTGTATTAGTTTAGAGGCTTTGATTTGTCTAGCATCAAAAGAAATAAATACTAGAATTGATCATTTCTTACTCTCTTCTTGTATAATCCCAGGATTTTATGCTTTTCCCTCTACCTTGGCCCCAAAAGAGAGAAAGAAAGGAGGGAGAGAAGGGAGGGAGAAAGGGAATGGAACATAAACTTGATAGTAGCTACTGATCCTAGTACATCAGCCAGAAATACTGTTAGTGTCTAGTCCCTCACATGTTGTGATATTTCTTTTATCCTGCAGGCTTACTGTGGATTTCTCCGTCCTGGAGTTTCTTCAGAGAATCTTTCTGCAGTGGCCACGGGAAACTGGGGCTGTGGTGCCTTTGGTGGTGACGCTAGATTAAAAGGTGAGTAAATAAGTTGTTTTAAGAAGGCTAATAGCATTGTGACTAGGGAGAAAAGTTAGTCCTTCAAACTGGGATTTCTAATGTTCTATTGTAATAAGAGACCACAAAGATCAAAGAGAAGAGAAAAACAATATTTGACATCATCCTCTTTTTTTCCTTATCATGTTTAAAGGAATTCTTATTTTTATTTACTATTTTCCTGCAGAAGTCACTTATCTCTTTGATCTATAAGACACAGTATTTAGTTTTATAGAGATACGGAAGAGTCCAAAATGACTATGAAGTTTCAAACCAAAGCACCCATTAAGCACTTTCCTTGGCAGAAGTGATTTTGATGGACAGAACTATTTTGTTGACTCATGCATTCACCAAACTTAAGAGGCATCTGTTGTGGTAGACTGAGAGTACAAAAGTGAGTAAGATGTAGTCCTTGCTTTGAAATTCACAGTATATGGGAAAGGCATAGACAAATGTAGTATAGTAGTGAGTAAAGGTACACATGTGTGGGAGTATAGCTTAGGAGAGCTGCATGAATAACATATTTGAGGAGCCATTTGGATACCCAAGAAAGATGAACATTTCTTGTATTTTATTGTTTATGATAAAAATATCACAAAATCTGATCAACAAAACTATTGGCCATTTAGCAAATTATGACATTTTCTTAACTCTGAAAAGTACTAGTTACAGAAAATAGTATTATATCATTACTTAGGAAGGTTACTATTCTGTGTCAGCCTGACTGGTCTGATACCAGCTAGATGTGCTGCAATATAATCCTGCCATTAACTACCTGGAGTTAGGACAAATCCAACAGGTTAAGGGCAGAGTCCTCCATAAGACCACCCCTACTTCAGACTCTAGCCACAAGTATGGGGCAAGGTGTCCCCAGGCTACCTATACCTCTGACCACCTGCCTATTAATCTAAGAGGTTCTTACAACCCCCTTTGGGTTTGATAATTCACTGGAATAACTCCGAGAGCTCAGGAAGGTGCTACTACAGTTTTATGGTAACAGGTGAGTGAGATCTGGGAGGGAATACAGAGTTTCCAGGCCTTCTCTCTGTGGTGTCAGGGCACATCACCCTCCTCACACCTTAATATGTTTGTTAACCTGGAGGCTCCACTGACCTTTGATGTCTGGAAGTTTTCACTGGGGCTTCATTATGTAGGCATCATTGATAAAATCATTGGCCACATCACTGAACTCAATTTCAGCCCTCCTTCCACTCCCTGGAGATCAATGGCTGAAAATCCCAAACTTAAAGCTCTCTCAGGGTCCTCTCAGAGTCACTTCTTAGCATAACAAAGACAGTATCATTCTGAAAATTCCAGAGGTTTTTGAAATTCTTTGTTATACTACAGTTATTAAAGTAACAAGAAAGCAAAGCAAACATAAAACAACCAGCTAGACTTGATAGCCAGCCTAGATACAGATAAAATCTGTTTCGCTGGGAATAAAACAGTTGAGTCTGTCATAATTTATGAATGTTACTTTTGTAAAAGTGACACATTTACTATTTTTTTAATCGATAAAAATATTATGAAGTATGTAAAAATCATCAGAATTCATTGTTAGCATTTGGTGACCATCCTTTCAGAAGACATTTCTATGTAACAATCTGTGTAACCATTTGACATTAATAACATCACACCATACTGTCTATGCTGTAAACTATTCTTTTTGAAAACCCTACAGTCTAATGGATTTCTTTCAACACCAACAAATGTAAATGTACTGTCAATATTTTTAATAGCTACATAGCATTCTGTTGTATGTACCTCTGTGTACCATAATTTATTTCATTGGTTCTCCCATTTATATACATATATATATATATATATATATTTTATCTTATAAGCAATACTGCAATATATGAATATATGTTACATATCATTATTTTTGTAGGATTAATTCCTATAAGCGAGATCAATGACTCAAAGGCCATATATATCTTTATATTTTGATTACTTGTTGCAAACTGTTCTTCTGAAAAGCCATGTCAATTTATCCTATCTTCCTTATATAAGAAGCTTTACCAGTATGGGATTTTGTCAACTTTTAAAATTTCTCTGAGATTTAACATTTTTCATACATATAGTGCCCATTTTTATTTGCTTTGTGAATTGCTTTTCACTCTTCTGTTCACTTAGCTCTTTGGGAATAGTTTTGACTTTTCATTGACTATTAATAACTCTTTGTATATTAAAAAATGTTAATTATCATGTTGCAGGTGTTTTTCTCAGGTTTTTTCATTTATTTCAGCCTATTAGGTTGTTGTCATGTGGAGTTAATTTTTATGTGTTCACATATTTGCAGCATGTTTAGAAAAATCTTTTCTGTTTCTTCATTCTAAAGATTTCCTTCCCCATACTTTTTTCATATTCAGAAACAAAAACTACATGTTATTATTTTCAGTGTTTTGAAAATCTATAGAAGAAAGAATTTCTGACTTTATGAAATCCTTTATCATCCTCAGTTTGTTTGAGAAACCTGTTTTTTGCTCTAGGCTTATTGATCTTATGACAGACACTTTTTTTCTGTTTTTCCCTTAAGTAAAATGAATGAGTAGATTCATATCATCAATCCAAAACACCAGGTCTGCCATAAGCCTTGGTCATTTGTGATGGACAATTTGAGAAGCTTTATAAATGAGTTTGTTTCCTTTCTTTTCCTTATGGCATAAAAAATCTTTTTCTCAGATTATAGTTTTGTTTCCCCTGGTGAGTATCAAGCATAGCATTCAAAGATTTTCATTATGTATTTCATTTTCTCAAGTATTGAGACTTATACTTTAGAGTGACTTTTTGACAACTCCCTCCTCTTCATGAATTTGAATAATCATTTAAAAATTGAAGTAGTTATTTATTCTTTAGTGGGGAATTATTTGCTAATATTGATTTTGGAAAGAAAGATATTATGGTACATCTATGTAATGAAATATTATGCAGACATTTTAACTGTTGCAGAAATAAACTGCTGACATGGAAATGTTTTTTTGGAATATTGCCAAAGCAGAGGAAAATAAGTATCACACAAATTTGAGATTTTCTGTGTTTATCCATTTATGTGCAAAGATTAACCATGGTTGTCTCTCAGTGAGTGATTCAGATGATTTTTTTTTATTTGTATTTTTCTGTTGTAAGCATATATTGTTTTTGTAACAAAGAGTTTTATCAGAAGTGTTCTGACAACATGGATGGGCCTTGGAGGCATTTTTATGCTAAGTGAAATGTATGAGGCAGAGGAAGTCAAACACTGTATGTCTCACTTATGTATGGAATGTTAAAACAAAACTCTAGGCCATAGATACAGAGAACAGGTTTCCAGAGGTGGGGTTGGGGCTGGGTAACGGGGGTCAGAATGTACAAACTTCCAGTTATAAAATGAATAAATAATGGAGATGTAATGTATAACATGGTGACTATAGTGAATAACTGTATTGCATATTGGAAAGTTGCTAGTAGAGTAGATCTTGAAAGTTTTCATCATAAGAAAAAGAATTTTGGTAACTATGTGTGATGATGGGTGTTAACTACTTTTTGTTGTGATCATTTCTCAGTATATACAAATATCAAATCATTATATTGTATACCTGGAAACTAATACAATTTTATATATCAGTTATATCTCAATTTTTTAAAAAAGTCAGCCATCAGGATAGTGTAAGCCCTTCTTTTACAAGCTCACCTTTTCATTAGTCACATAAACATGAGCAAGGGGGGATTTACATCCTAGATGAATCCTAGAGAAGAGAGTACCAAGAAAAAGATGTTTGCTAATGACTCAATATTAGGGAGATAAAGCAGATGCATAGGAAAGAATCAAGAGGCTATGGTCCAGTTCAGAGTATCAGTAGATAATACAAGATTGGAAAACTAAAACTCTCTTAGAGCGGATAAAAACAGGACCAATATTAACTCTTTCTCGACTGGCCAACTTTATCTGTGCCTAGGTCTTACCAAACCTACCAGGAAGACTCTTTGAACCATCAGATGCTATCCCTACCTTACAAGAGAAAGAAGGAAGGAAGGATAGTTAAAGCAAACAAAAAAAGGGTGCCTGGGTGGCTCAGTGGGTTAAGCTGCTGCCTTCGGCTCAGGTCATGATCTCAGGGTCCTGGGATCGAGTCCCGCATTGGGCTCTCTGCTCAGCGGGGAGCCTGCTTCCTTCTCTCTCTCTGCCTGCCTCTCTGCCTACTTGTAATCTCTCTCTGTCAAATAAATAAATAAAATCTTTTAAAAAAAAACAAAAAACAAAAAAAAAATCATAGAGTGAGAACATCAGCATTTAAACTTAAACTGGTGTTTCTTTTTTTAGCAATAAGGCTAAATATTTGTTAATATGCTTGCTGCCTAACTGTACATGAGTGTTAAAATTTACAACAATTTAATTTTGAACCTTTTTCATTGTACATTCTGCTGACAACTGTTAATATAATATTTTTCATATATTCATTAATTCAACAGACATTTACTAACAACTTCCGGCCAGTGGATTTTAGAGCCAGAGGGTGGGAAAGAAGGGATATGGGGAAGAGGGAGGGACTTGGCGCCTGTCCCCCACCGGCGGCCAGTCATTTCTTGCATGCCTGTGCTACCACATGGGCTTTCTCTGTTCTCCTGCCTGGCCCCTCATCTTTCTGAGCAGCTTGTAGAGGCCTATGGAAAAAAGCTTTTGAGTGAATGTGAACTCTCTTTATTTCTGGGGCTCCTGCTTATTCCAAAGTAACCCCCCCCCCTCAGTCTACCCTTGGCTTTTAAAATTATATTAAAGTTTTAGTTGATTTATTCTTACCCATTTGTATGGGGGTCACCTCTGTCTCCTATGCTCTTTCAAAGATAGTAGTTTATGTGTTTCATATCTTCTTGGAGGGGGTTGCCATACTTTGGTTACCTTGCAACAATGCAACTCTCTGGTAGACTCAGGAAAAAAATATTTTTTGAATTACTTGGCCTTTTTTCATTGTTAGGATGGAAGCAACTTCCTTTTGCAGCTTTATTCATCCTATCTCAGTAGAGACTGTGAAATGGGCTTCTGCCTTATGTGTACCACCAGACACCCATGAGATTTTTTGGAGATAATTTAAAACCATTTTGAAATGGTCAGTTTAAAAACAAAATGGTTTCTTTTACCTTTTATTTGTAATTGTATTACATTATCATCAAAGAGTATAGATAGTATTATTTCTACTTTTTGGAGTTTTTTGAGCTTCTCTTGGTGACCTTACAGTCAGTTGTTGCAGATACTATATTAGCATGTGAAGAGATGTCTCTGAAGGGTGTAGGACTATTCTAGGTCTATTAGATTCTACCCTGATTACTTATTAGATCACACTCTGTATCCCTCTAATTTTGACTGCTTGCTTTGTGAAGGGATTGAGTGGTACTCTAAAGGTCTTTCTTTTATATTTTTGCCAATTCCCCCTTCCATTTCCTTCAGTATTTATTTTTTATACCTTTTCAGTTCTATGTTACCTGACTTGGGAAAATTATGCCATTGTTAGTTTTCTGTAATTAGAATGTATCTTGATGTTATAATCCCATGTATTTTCTTGTCTATCTCCATTCCCTACCTTCACTACCTAAAAGTGATTTACAAATAAAATATGCTCAATGAATTTCTCTTTAACAATAACTTATTCAACGACCCTTTGTGCCTTTCATTAATTTAAGGTTTTGCACATTTTTCTGAAATTGCCTGTTATTGTTTGGTTAATTCCCTATGTTCCTTTAAGACTCCACTCTAGTGTTAACTGTTCCACAAAGATCCCATTCCTCTCCCACCACCTATCTCCAACTCACCAACACTGAAACAAAGTTCTATAGTAGGATTCTTAGTTTTAACAGACACTAATCTAGGTAGTCACTTAAGCCTGAATGGGGGTTACTAGCAGATGTGGGTGAGATGGCAGGAGCTGGGGACCAAAAGTCACAGGCTTATAGTACTATATTTGAGTGACCCTGAAGGAAGGAGAACTCCTTCATTAAAAATTTTATGGAGGGGCACCTGGGTGACTCGGTTGGTTAAGTGTCTGCCTTCAGTTTAGGTCATGATCCCAGGATCCTGGAATCAAGTCCCGCATCAGGCTCTGCACTCAGTGAGGGGTCTGCTTCACCCTCTACCCTTCCCCCCCAGCTCATGAGCTCTCTCACTCACTCTCAAATACATAAATAAAATCTTTTAAAAATTAAAATGTTATGGAAATACTCTAGGTCACTTTTCCATCTGTTGGACCAAATCATTGTAGCCAGGAAGTCCGTAAACACGGGATACATCCCTTGTGAGATTAAGAAGTATTTCAGTTGATTTTTATTGCATATTTATATTAAATGAAAAATTCTCTGAAATTATAGAAGCCTATCAATAAAAAAATGAAAGGGTATAATAGAAGTATGGGCCAGTTCAGTTCACTTTGTCTTACCACAGGCTCCTTATCACTTTGCTTAACTTCTGTCAGAACACATCACACTCTATTTCTCTCTTAGCCTTGCTCTTACACATTTGAGTAAGAATATTCCTTCCTTAACACTTTCACATTGTCCTCTTCTGTGGGCCCAGTGCCTAGAATGGGGTCTTGTAAATGGTAATGCATTCAAGGTGTCTAGAGTGAGTGGAATGGTCATCAGAACCCTGGAGATGCTGCCTTAGTTAGTGGATCTGGGAAATGGTTTTGGGAAATTTTAACTGCCTGTGGATTACTAATGATCAACTAGGTTTAAGAAAGACTTATTTTCTCCTTTAGTTTGCATAGTTACCCTCCAATTTGTAGCCACATTTTTAAGGTGAGGAAACCAAGGTTCAAAGAGAGGCTAATAAACCTGCCCAAAGAGAGAGTGCTAATAAATGTCAGAACCAAAATTCACATTTGCCCTTTCTCAAAAATTAGTATATTTTCATTATTGTTGTTGTTAGTTGAGAGCATGTTGCATGCATTGTGTGTTCCAGAAATTGTACAAAGTGCTTTCCTTACATGTATTAGCTCATAACAATGTATTAGGTAAGTTTTATTTTTATCTTTGTAGGTGAAACAACCAAGGCATAGAGAGGTAAGTATCTAGCCCAAGGTCACAAGGATGGCATGCAGCAGTGTTAGGATACAAACCAGGATTGATGCCCATGACTCCAGTGTCTGCACTATTGCTGTTTAATCTTTATTGACCACAAATTCTGGATCTGGATCTGGATTTGGGATTTGCCATTTTGGAGATGGTTGAATTCTTAAAGAGAGAGTACATTTAAAGCAAGTGAAAAGATCAGGACACCTGGGTGGCTTAGTCAGTTAAGTGTCTGACTCTTTTTTTTGGCTCAGGTTGTGACCTCAGGGTTGTGGGGATCAAGTTCCAGGTTGGACTTCACGATTCAGCAGAGTCTGCGTGAAGATTGCTTCTGCCCTTCCCCCAACTCTCTCTCTCTCTCTCAAATAAATAAAAAAATCTTTTTTTTTTTCCTTTTTTTTTAAGAAGGTGATAGGATTATAGATGGAGGCTTTAGTAATATGGGGGCTTGGAAGCAGCTACAGGTGGTGTTGATTAAAAACCAGTAGCCAGGGACACCTGGGTGGCTCAGTTGGTTAAGTGGCTGCCTTCGGCTCAGTTCATGATCCCAGTGCTCTGGGATCGAGTCCCACATCAGGCTTCTTGCTTGGCAGGGAGCTTGCTTCTCTCTCTGTCTCTGCCTGCCACTCTGCCTGTGCTCGCTCTCTCTCTCTCTCTCTCTCTCTGACAAATAAATAAATAAAATCTTAAACAAACAAACCAAAAAAACCACAGTTTTTTTTGCCAGAGGACAAGACCAGTTACAGAGTAAGAGTTGGCTGAGAGGAGTGAGCAAAAAGCCTTGAGCCTTAGCTTTTTGTAAGAGGTCACAAAATACCTTGAGTTTCATTAGAACGGCATGAGTTATACTTTCAAATCTATACTGTTGGGTCTTTTTGCCAGCAGGCATTTAAATAATATAAACAACTTGAGGAAATTCGTCTGCTGGCATGAGGTATATTTGCTTGGAGTAGAGCAGAATGACTTGGCCATGATAGCTTTGTAGAATAGTGAGTGAGGGAGCATGTCCTTAAGTCATGGGGGTTCAAACCTCAGCTAGGGTTCAAACCTCAGCTCCACTGCTTTCTGGCCTTTAACCCTAGATGAATTATTAAACCCTTTGATACCTATTTTGCCTTATTTTCAAAATGGAGATGATACTAATATGTACCATATCCAGTTTTTGTAAGGATTAACTGAGTTAATTCTTGTAAATCTTGAGTTTGTGCTTTTAAAGCTGCTAGAACCATTCAGCATGCTGTAAGAACTCAGTGTTAGCAATTGTTACTAAAATCATATGCTCATGGCCTCAAACCACACCTGTGGTATGAGTATCCATCATTTTACTCATTTTTAGTTTGGCTCATTTTTTGCAGGAGGACACTGTGAATTGTTTTTTGGTATTATTTATATTTATTTGAATTTTCTTCATAGCTTAACATTGATGCCAAAAAGAAAATTAAAATCAAACTCCCTGCAGGTTAATTTAAGTGATTATTTTGGCACCTAGTTGTGCTGAAAGTTAGAATTTGATGCTTTTTTATCATACTTGGACTTAGTCCATATACCCTATTAGATTTGTGATTTATTCTCCTCTAACTTGGGATGCAAGAGGATTCACCTAAATTCTAAGACTTAATTCTTTAGATTTGCAAAGATCTTGGGGATGTTGTAGATAGTGAGGTCTGAAGACAGTTCTGTTTAAAATGATCTTTTGTTAGTGGTTACTGATACATGTATAGTCAAGATTAATTTATATTTCTGGAAATTTCACTTGTGTATTTATAGTCTAATATCCAGTGCAAGGAGAAAAATTATAGCAGGGATTATGGAATTCTCCACTCTAAAAGAGTCTTTAGGGGTCATCTGATCCAACTCCTTCATAGCATAGCTGGGAAAGATGCAGGCAAGAGAGTTAAGTGACTTTGCCAAAGTCATGGATCTAGAGAACTAGCAGATGGGTGGGACTGAACTCCGGTCTCCTGTATCCAGTCCCAACCTGCCTGACACATGCTAATGTTGCAGCCCAAATAGAAATGGATGTGAAATAAAAAATGTAATGTAAATTGGTTTCTCTTACTACGATCCAACCTCTTTTTGGTAGCTGTGTCCAAGCTTAGCTCTAAGAGCCTATCCATAGGAACAAGATGGCCTGTGAAGCTTTCTTAAAATATATTCTTTAGGGTGATACATTTTGGATGTTTTTATTCAGACTTCATTTTCATAAGTGGCAAATATGACCACTGATCTTGTATTTATGTATATAAAGAGGAAATAGAACTGAAAGGACTTTTCTTTGGGTTTCTCTTTTTTTAATAGGAAATATTTAAAGCCAAATTTTCATTCAAACTAAAAGGTAAGAAACGGTACTTCTTGATAGAGGAAAGTGACAATTTGTTTTTCCTTTTTTATATGTAGTTTAGGTTAATTAGGAACCTTTTAAAATTGAGTGTACTGAAGCTTTAATATATGTATAAGTTGGTTGAACAGTTTTAATTAAAACTTACCTCTATTTTGAGATTAATTACTTTCAACACTGCAAGATTAATGAGGCCTAGTCATGGTACCTCACATGTTGTAGATATTCAATAAATATTAGTTCGGAAATTAGGGAATACTTTGGTATTTTAGAATCTCACATGTATTATGTCTTAGATGATTTTCCAAATTTGGGGATAGTCAGCTATATCAAATTTGCTAGTCCAACTTAAATATATTTTTCTTTCTTACATAATTTTTAAAAACTTTTTATTTAAACATAATTTCAAATATACAAAAAATTATAAAAGGAAAAACGACTGTATGTGTGTGTGTGTGTGTACATGCATATATATGAATACACACATGCACAATTTTTCTGAACACTTTGAGCTCAAGTTATATACATTACACCTGTTTTCCTACATACTTCCAGTTTGTGCTTCCTAAGAATAAAATATTCTCTTATATTAACACTTTATAATTATTAAACTCATAAATGTATATTGATAAAATAGTTTTATCTACTCTATCACCTATGTGGCAGTTTTGTCAGGTACTGTAATAAAACCATTTATAGCCTTCTTGCCCTCCAATACACGGTCCAGGGTCAGGTATTGCCTTTAGTTATGTCTTTTAGCCTCCTTTTGAATTTGGAGTATTTCCATAGCTTTTTTTTTCTTTTTTAATCTTTTATGACATTGACATGTATTTAAAAAACACTGTGTTCCTTGAGTTTGTCTGCTGTTTCCTCATAATTAGGTTGAGGTTATGCATTCTTAGAGTACTGCATAGATAATAGTATCTAGAGGCACTTGATGGCCATCTGACTCCATTGGTGGTGTTAATTTTGATTATGCAGTCAAGGTGTTGTCTGATTTCTCCACTGTATGGATAGTGAGTTTTTCCCTGCCTTGTAGCTAATAAGCCATTTGGAAATACACTTTAAGACAAAATTTCCGTTAGATTTGGCATCCTTTAGTGATTTTTGCCTGATTCAGTCTTTACCATGATGGCTTCAGAAGAGGATTATCCTGTGCTATCTCTCCCTCCACCTTACTGATTTAGTCTTTGACTTTCTCCTATGAGTAAGAGCCCCTCCTTCTTTTTTTCTATTATATGTTATCAGTGAGAAGAATCATTAACATTATCAAGAATTCATATTTTTTCAGTGGTTTGTAATTTATTACTGTATTTAATATTTGGTGCTGAGCTTGTCCATAGTTGACTAGTGGGCTCTCCTTCAAACTGGCTCCTATATCCTGAGCACTTTCTTTACTTTCTGGTATAACAAGATATCCTGGACTTATCTTGTACCTGTCCTATTCTAACCATGGAACCAGGCATTTCTCTGAGGAATATAGCTCCTTTAAAGGGGGAATGGTATTAGAGACCAAGATCTGGGCACTAGATGTGCTCACTGCTGCTGGGGTGTCTTCTTTCAAAGCACATTAGCAGACAAAGCTAAGAATACACACACACAAACACAAATGTATGTATTTTACAAGTCTCTGAGTATACACTAGTGCCTTCCATTTCAATCCATCCCAGTTATTTTTTTCTTCCCCCATTCAGGCTTGTGTGTCCCCTCTTCTATGATAAGAGCCCCAGCTCCCAACAGTATCAACACCTTTACTCATTTGCTCAATCCTGAAATATATTTTAAAATAATTGCAAAATTGTTTTGCCTGAACTACTATGGTAAGCAAACCTAGTAAAAAAAATTGGGGATTTGTTTGTAATTCTTTTCTCCTTGCCCAAGACTGACAGTATATTACTCATATATTATGCTCATAAATTACTTGGGTTAGTTCTTTTTTTCTTTCATCTTTTTATTTTTCCTTTTCCTTTTAGTGTAGTTATGTTATTCTTTTGAAATAAAATTAGGCTAGTTTGTTATTGTTTGCATTTAATTATAGGTTCTTCTCCATTCCCATTCTTACTTTTGGTTTTTGAATATATAGAGTATCAACATGCTCTCAAAATAAGTGGTGCCTGGGTGGCTCAGTGGGTTAAAGCGTCTGCCTTTGGCTCAGGTCATGATCCCAGGCTGCCTTTGGCTCAGGTCATGATCCCAGGCTCCTGTGATCAAGCCCTGCATCTCAGGCTTTCTGCTCAGCAGGGAGCCTGCTTCCTTCTCTTTCTCTCTGCCTGCCTCTCTGCCTACTTGTGATCTCTGTCAAATAAATAAATAAAAATTTTTTAAAAATAAAATTAAAAAAAAAAAACACGCTCTCAAAATCAGAACTGTACCAAAGTTATTCTCCATAATGTTTTAGTTTTATTCCCACCTCCCTTTTTATTAAGTAAAAGATATTATACCTTTGTTGCTTTTTTCAGTTTATACCTATGTTCAGTTTTATTGTTATTTAAAATAAATTTGTTGACTTTTCTCCAAAGAAGACATACAAATGGCCAATAGACACATAAAAAGATATTCAACATAAACCTCATCATCAGGAAATGAAAATCAAAACCATAATAAGGAGGGCACCTGGGTGGCTCAGTATGTTAAGCCGCTGCCTTTGGCTCAGGTCATGATCTCAGGGTCCTGGGATCGAGTCCCGCATCGGGCTCTCTGCTTAGCAGGGAGCCTGCTTCCTCCTCTCTCTCTCTCTCTCTGCCTGCGTCTCTGCCTACTTGTGATCTCTCTCTGTCAAATAAATAAATAAAATCTTTAAAAAAAAAAAACCATAATAAGGAATCATTTTACACCTATCAGAGTGGTTAAAGTAAAAAACTCAAGAAACAAGTGTTGGCAAGGGTGTGAAATAAAAGAAACACTCTTGGCACTGTTGGTGGGGATGAAAAGTGGTGCAGCCACTGTAGAAAATAATATGGAGGTTCCTCAAAAAATTAAAAAAAAAAACTACCCTATGGTCCAGTAATCATACTATGAAAACACTAATTCAAAGGGATATATGTACCCTTATGCTTATTGCAGTGTTATTTAAAATAGCCTAACTATGGAAGCAGCCCAAGTGTCCATCAAAAGATGAATGGCTGAAGATGTGGTATATATATTCCACATATGTGTGTATGTGTGTATAATATTACTCAGCCATAAAAAAGAATGAAATCTTGCCATTTGCAACAACATGAAAAGAGCTAGAGAGTGTAATGCAAAGCAAAATAAGCTTGTCAAGAAAGACACTATATCATTTCACTCGTGGAATTTAAGAAACAAAACAAATGAACAAAGGGGGGAAAAAAAGAGAGAAACCAACAGACTCTTAACTATAGAGAACAGATGGTTAGCATAGGGCAGGTGAATGGGGGGGGAGTAAAACAGATGAAAGGGATTGAGAGTCCACTTATCTTGATGAACATTGAGTAATATATGGAACTGATGAATCACTATATTGTGCACTGTATATTAAATACACTGGAATTAAAATAATAAAGTCTTCAAAAAAATTTTTTAAATGAAAAATGAAATAATGTCCATTTAGATTAAGATTATGAAGGAACTTAATTTTTGGAAACATACTTCAGGCTTCAGATTTGTGACTTTGATTTCTGGGGATAGTGGTTCACAATGATTTTCCCATTCCTGCATCCCAGAGTTACTTTTCAATGTTTTCAGTAACAATGACTCCATGCTGCAGTGATTGGGTGGAGGTGGGAGTACAGGAAGGATGCAGGTGTACGCTCTAAGCCATTTTGAGAATGCTTGCTGTAGGGTTAATGAGAGCATTAGAACCTCCCAAGTGCATTATTCATGAAAAATCATAGAGACTCCTGTGATACAAAAGACTGGTGACTATGTAATAAAACAAAATAATCAAATCAAGCAAGCAAAGAAGTTTAGTTCCAAATTAATATAAGTGGAAGAAAATACCTCCTTAGTGCCTTGACTGTGCTGCCTCGGATGCATCTTCCTTTATTTTCCCACAAAGGTGCTTGTGTGGATTTCTGTGGCTTAATGATATTCTCAGAGCATGTCTGAAAAGTCACACAACTAGATGATTAATACCCATCTGTATTTGCCATTTCTAATAACACTTATATTTGGTTTATAAATCTGTAATCCAGAATAAAGCTGTGGCACAGCAGCTATAATTTAGCAGGCTGAAAGAACTGAAGGTGTCTTATTGGGAAGTGTCATAATATAGCTGTGTGTTTTTTTTCTCTTTGCTACAGCCTTAATACAGATACTGGCAGCTGCTGTAGCTGAGCGTGATGTGGTTTATTTCACCTTTGGGGACTCAGAATTGATGAGAGACATTTACAGCATGCACACTTTCCTTACTGAAAGGAAACTAACTGTTGGTAAGTAGGAAATAGACTTGACACTTGGTATCTAGATAAGACTATCCACCATCTTGGTGGACAATCAAACACTTGCTGAAACTGGATGGATTATGGTGGATAAGAAAGGAAAGCATGACTTTGAGAAGGGTGGACAGAGTCTTAGTTGGGCAACATCTGCAGAATCTTTTTTCTGACAAAGTTTTATCTGCTATCTTGAATGGATATGTCAACTTATTAAAGTCAGGCCAAGAAGCTGGAGTTTAATATCCATTTTTACATTTATGCATATAGAAAACTAAAAGAGGGATGGCATAGGACGATAAGTTCAAGTCTAAGAGGCCTCACTCTGAGTCATATTTATCATACATAACAGCATATTCATTTGCTGTATTTCAGCTGGATGTGAAAGGCCTTGGTATCCTGGGAGCTGAATGTAGAAATAAAGTTGCCACAGACTCCTAAAATGATAGATGGCTTATGTACATGTGTAGCCTGTTGTTGTCATGAACTAATAAGTAGTTTCTTTACGGTACTTAAAAAAAATTTTTTAACTTTGTCATAAAAGCCTTCCAGGAATATGACATTCATGCTTTATTTTCAAAAGCCAAAAGTGAGCACATATTAACATGTGAAGTGTTCTTTAGTAATTTTATACATCTGTATACCTTAATGTGGATATTGGTCTGGCCTTTACTCTCCAGGAGAAGTATTTAAGCTGTTGCTCCGGTATTACAATGAAGAATGCAGAAACTGTTCCACCCCCGGACCAGACATCAAACTTTATCCATTCATATACCATGCTGTTGAGTCCTGTGCAGAGACCACCAACCAGCCAGGACAAAGGACCGGGGCCTGAGGAGCTGAGTAAATAGAACCTCCTTCCACCTCTCACCAGAAACATCCTGTTGGACTTGTCAGGTGTAATATACGAATTGACTTAACTTAATATAAATGTGTATATAATCCAGTTTGTGGGCAAGGATGCAATCCCTTCCACACACCGGCACATGTCAGTTTGTACATGTAAGTCCCCTCCATCCTCACTTACACAGGCTTAAATATATTTTGTTTGCCTTTTTTTCTATTTCAGTCTTCATCCTTCAGTTTTTCTTTCCTTGCCCCTCAGATTTTCTGTGAAATCCCATGAAGGGTTATGCTCAGCCTGTCAGGTCTCTTTTTTGATGCCTATATATTATGCACATTGCCTCTGCAGCTAGCAGATGCCAGGGAAGAAGTTGAAAACCAGAAAGTTTTTAACTGGGTTTGCTAAAGATTTCCCTGTAAGCCTTTCACCCCCAACCCTTGTTATGATTGTGTTTGAGTTTTTGAATTTTGAAAATGAAGAGTTGAGGATTTTTTCATACATGTTACATAATACACATCCCCTAGGTTAAGACAATTTTGTAATTCAGACAGAATAATATCCAGATATAGTTCTTTTGAGATATCACCTTGATCTACAGTGGTTTGTCAGTCCTTTCTTCCTTGATCAATTTTTATTAATACCGTTTTTGGAAACTAAGATGGAAGGAAATGTACAATAAAAGAGTTTCCCAGATGGTGTTTTAAAAAGAAGAAAAGATACAAGAGAGTTGCAGGATTTTTCTTTTCTTGAGTATTTTTTTCTTTTCAAATTAAAATTATTGTTTGTTCTATGGTGCTTGAGGCATATTCATATAACCAAAGTTTAGGAACTGGGAACTTATGCTGATTTGTACATATTGAAGTTTCTCTGGTATTCAAAGGTTATAGTTAATAAATTTCCATTAACAAATCATTTGTTAGAAACTCCCATATCATCTATATTTTATATATAAATATATGTTCTTTAAGTGTGTCTGTGTGCAAGCACATAAAATCAAATAAAACTGGAGTTATGGAAAATGATTAGGTTTAGGCTTAATCAAGGGCTCTGTTTAGAATCATTTATTTATAATTGTGTCCATTAAACTCTCACCAAACATATAATAGTGTCTTTTGGAGGTTAAAAATGAAAGCTGATGCTGCATTGAGAGTAGAGTTTAATTGTGAAGCATTTATTCATATTTCTAAAATAATCCTTAGCTATACTGTTGAAGCTCTAGTTTATAGTCAGCTGTCAGAAAATGCTATTGGAGGTCAAGTCCTACTAATAAGAAATTTTGGTAGATGATCCAAACTCCTTGTATCAGTATTGGCAGGGAAAAAAGGGACCATGGCCAATGTTTGCATCTCTTTTTTTGTGTTGAGATTGAGAGGTTAATGGAATTTGGCACTTGATGA
Organism: Mustela lutreola; assembly: GCF_030435805.1. Taxonomy (NCBI): domain Eukaryota; kingdom Metazoa; phylum Chordata; class Mammalia; order Carnivora; family Mustelidae; genus Mustela; species Mustela lutreola. The sequence goes on from NC_081293.1 coordinate 39,820,515, forward strand.
TATCCATTTGTCATTGACCAAGTTCTTTACCTTAGTGACTATGATTTTTAATCATCTCTCTAAATCCAAGGTGTCTGGCTTTATTTCTACTAATATTAAAGTCTTTTCCTTCTGTACCAACCCATTCTAAGCTTTGGTTAAGCATTCATGGTTCTATTTCATATCTTTTTTCTGTTTCCATATCTTTTCCACTTACCCGGCCCCAAGACTAAGTGAACAGTTCTTTAAAACATTACATGAACAATATAGGATGGTTCATGTGGTAGAGAAATCATTAAATCCAGGTAAGTAGACCACCCAGCCTAATATTCCAGAACATAGAAGCAAAGACCTAACTGTTGGTGTTGAAGAGGCTTAGTGACTGGGCCATCTACCTGAGTGCCTCTCTCTTTTGAGGGTTTTCCAAGAATAAAAACACCTATTTTGTCCCAGTACATTCCAGGATGGGGACAGTTTAATCAGATGGAATGCAAAAAGAACTAATGTCCATCTTTTGAGGCAGTAGGAATGTCCTCTGTAAAAATAGGAATAAAATCAGACATCTAATTAATGGTTGTTTGTTCTAAAACATTTAACAGCATCTTTTTATTCCCTTCCATTAGGGGTTTATTGTTTCATTTCATATTGTTTACCCTCCCTCCTTTGATTTGTTGAGGCATGAAGCAATATTTTAGTTTAGAATTCGTAGGTGATTAATTAGCTCATTTGGTTTACACTTTCTGTCTAGCTCACTCAAATGCCATAGCAGATGAAGGAAGCAATGTGGAGTAATAGAAAAGATATGAGATTTTAAATCAGACAAACTGGGTTCAAGTGCTAGCTACATTCCTTGCTAATTCTCTAAATAAACTGAATTAATGAGCCTTATTTAACTCATCTAGAAAACAGGCTATTAGCACTTATTAGGAAATACTATATATAAAGAAGTGCTTATAGGGTCTGGCCCATAGTTGGTGCTCAATAAATGTCAGCTGTTATAATTGACCAGGAAACATTTATGGAGCATCCACTGTATATTAGGTACTATTCTAGTGGCTCTGCATATTTTAGCACACTTTTCCAATGGGCTAACCGATGGCCAGACGTGAGGGAATACCATCTAAACTTCCAGAAGTTCATTGTGAAAGGAAACTTACTCTGTCATTGGTGGAGATCTGATAGAACAAAGGCTCTGACACTGTTGTTCTCTACCAAGTTCCTACTATAAGTTATTCTTCATAATGAATGACTGATTATCAGTGGGGTATATTAAAATACCTCTGGGAGAATTATTTTTTTCTTGCTGGTTGAAGGGACATTAAGGTCAGGCAGACCCAAATTGGTACTTAAAGGGGAGATTGAAAAGGAGATCTAACCAGGCTTCATGACTGCCATTCCGGGTATTTAACAAATATTTATTGCTTTGGCACCAAATATTGATTAAGCTGTCCCAAAGCAAGAATATGATGGAGCAAAGAAGTAGCTGGGTTGCATTCTTTAAAACTTCAACAGGAAGAGAAGCAGTTGTGTATGGATTCTCACCTGTTTGTTTGTTTATTTCCTGTCTTTTACAGTCTGTGTAGCCGCATGTTCATGACTTTTTTCTGATGTAAGGAAAACCTGAGTCCTAGTATGTCTGCTTTAAAGATAATACAATTTAGAAGGCCTGTACTTTCTTCGCTTAACCTTGTGGATCTGCCCCAATCCTTTGTTTTTGGAAGTAAGAGAAAGACCAGCCATTGCTGGCACTTGAGTTCAGATATTTAATCCTGTTATTGTTTGGGGGCTGGAAGCGGGTCCCAGTTGATACTTATTGGAACAAACTGCTAAAATCCACTGACCCACTGCTGTTTTTTGTGCCTGTGACAGAATGCCCTCTGTCTCTCCTCATCGAATTCCCACACAGATCTGCTAAGCCTCCAGAGCAGAAAGTTTCTCATACAAGACAACCAAAACTGCTATGTTCACCTGATAATTGGTTTTGTTTTTCCTAACTGTTTATTTTAAAAGTAGGACTGCCATCTCATGATGATTTTGAACTTGGGGATAAGGAGAGGTCTGTGCTAGTGTTTACATGATATTTTGTAGGACTGGAATAAAGAAATTCTGGTCCCAACCTCTTTTTTCTCAAGTAATCTATGCCACTTTTGAGATGTTCATATGCATGCTCTTATTTTCAGTCTACAGAGTGTGTCCTAGGCATTTGGTGAAAGTTTTTACATGTAGATTTGTTATTCCACATCAGGTGTTAAGCACATAGAGATGGTCACTGTCACGAGGAACTTTCTAAAAATATGGAGAATTCTGGCTGTATTCGTTTTTCATCCTGGCCAGGTTCCTAAGACCATGTGTCCTGGTATTCATTCCCTTTTCCTAATTTCCATCTTCCAAGAGAGCCTAAAACAGGGACAGGGAAGATGTCTTGAAGGTTCTGAGGACCACTATCCTTCCATCCATTCACATATTCATTGACACAGGTATCTTCCTTGGGTATCCACTGAACTTTCTGCTCAGGGATACAAAGATGAATGACTTGTCCTCTGTACTCAGATTTAAATAGAGAGGGTAAGTGATCTAAAACTCCATAAGTCGTATTTTCTTTTCACTACTCTGTTCCTATTGAACCTAGAAAAAATAATTGAATTTTTATGTTGTCAATTTGGAAACTTGAATAGGCAGTTCCACCATATCAGTTTACCACAATGTTGAACTCCCTTACACAATTTCCTCTGTTGGAGAGTTGTGTAAATAAATGGCTGACTTAAAATGTAACATTAAGATGGGCTACCTTCATGCCCTTTCTTGACTTAATGTAGGAGCTGGCATCAAGTGCCTGCCCTCTTGATTCCTGCCATGTTGATTCCCCTGGTTCTTGGATGGTTCCTGGATTCTGAGAAAGTAGCACTGGAAGCTAAAAAGTAGATTTCCTAATGGAAATGTACTTTTCCTTGTAGTGAGTCCATGTAGGGTAGATAAAAGGTCAGCTTTTATTTTAGCTGAAATTATATTGCCTCCATTTGAATACTGCATATTTAATCTATGAAGAATGAAGAAAATCAGCTTAACAACTGAATTTTACTTCATACCAAAATATTTCAAAATATGATGACATCAAGGATAAAATAACAAAAGGGGTCCTTGTGGTAAAATGGTAGAGACCATCATGTCAGAATGTTGTATTTTCTGTTAAGGTTTGTAACAGTAGCCTATAAACTTATTAACAAAAGTGATCTTGAATACTTGTGACACATTTTCATCATGATCTTGACCTCATAGAGTATCATTTATTCTACAAATACCATATTTTGTTAATTATAAAATGAACTTTTTCCACATTATAGTATTTGAAATTCAAATATTGAATTCTAAAAATTAATGCTGTGCCATCTGTGCCATAATTTCATTTTTTTTTCTTAAGATTCGTTTTTTTTACTGGGGCTCCTGGCTGGCTCAGTCAGTCAAGTCTGTGCCTTTGGCTCAGGTCATGATCCCGGAGTCCTGGGATTGAACCCCACATCAGGCTGTCTGCCCAGTGGAGAGCCTACTTCTCCCTCTGCCTGCTGCCCCCACCCCCCACCCCCTGCTTGTGTGTGCTCTCTCTCTCCATGTGAAATCTTTTTTTTTTTTTTTTTAAGATTTTATTTATTTATTTATTTATTTTAGAGAGAGATTGTGTGAAGTGGGAAGGGCACAAGGAGAGGGAAAGAGAGAATCTCAAGCAGACTACACTGAGCACAAATCCCTGTGCGGGACTTGATTTCATGACCCCGAGGGATCATGACCTGAGCTGAAATCAGGAGTCTGATGCTAAATTGACGGAGCTGCCCAGGTGCCCTTGTGGTACTTTTAAAAATAATACATAAAGGTATTTTATCATCTGTGGCATTTATATTTGAGGAAACATGGCAGTTTGAATGCCAGCTCTGTGCTGGTCAATTTTAAGCTTCGGAGCTGTAATTAGGACCAAAATAGACTAGGTTGGAGAGCGCAGACAAGAGCCTGTAATACAGCTTAGACGGGTGCTCAGGAAATGTCTTTCTTTTTAAGGAGAGCTGCAGAATACACAAAAATAAAATAGAGTAATGAACTTCTATGCATACATCATCCATCTTCAACATTACCAATTCATAGCTAATCTCATGTGCTCTAAAACAGACATAAGAATCTAAAAGGTGGAAGAGAAGGCAGATTGGCTAAGGCAGTCTGGAATCAAGGAACAATCCAGTGGTGAGTTCCCTGGAATGTCTTATTCCCTCATATATTCCATATTGATTATAGGAGAAGGCAGCATCCTGGCTGTTTTTAGTGCAGGTAAAGGGACAAGAAAAGCCTATTCTCTCTAGCTAAAGGATCAGGAAAGAGGCAGCCTAACAAGACTGAAAACTTTTATGTAATAACTGCTCTACTCTAGCCAAACGCCACAGAAAAACTAAGCCAACACCAGCAACAATAATGTGTAGAACTTAGACTTCTATCCTTTCCAGGTTATAACAAAGTGCCTCAATTATGTTGGGTTGTATCAGGGTTCTTTCCCCTTTGCTTTTAGGTGCCTTTCCCCCTTCACGTTAAGTGGATCAAATAGCCTCACAGAGTCAAGACTTTTTATCACAGCTCCACAGAACTAAGGCCACTCACACACTTCATCCACCATCCTGCATTGTCAGTGGAGACTACAAGGGGAAGGGTAATGAGGTATTCCCCTTCCAAGCCAGAACTGTCACCATAGCCTATGATGGAACCTGAACTCCAACTCCAGCAGTGCAAAAGAAGCTCTCTCCTCTTGTAGGTCATTCAAAGCAGAGAGGAGAACCTGAACTTCGCCTTCACCTAGCTGTAATGAGGCAGTATCTTGCCCCCCAACTGAAGTAGTATAGATGCCAGCTACAATAGATATCAGAGAGGAATGCTAAAACAAGATTTAATGAGATCCAGAGTCTCATGATGTCCAAAATGTTCAACTTTCAGTGAACTCTATCACTAATCATTCAAAGGACCAGGAAGATCTCAAACTGAATGGCAAAAGACAACTGCAGCACTAAAAATACAGATTTTAGAGTTTTCTGGTAAAGCGATGCCTGAGTAGCTCAGTTGGTTCAGCATCTGACTCTTGATTTCAGCTCAGGTCATGATCCCAGGGTCATGAGACTGAGCTCTGCATCAGGCTCTGCACTCAGTGCAAAGTCTGCTTGAGATCCTCTGCCTCTGCCCCTGCCCCTGATCATACTATCTTTCTAAAATAAATAAGATAAATCTTTAGAATTTTCTGGTAAGGATTTTGAGCAGCGGTCTTAAAAATGCTCCAACAAATTAACATAAATGCTCTTGATATAAATGAAAAAGAAAGTATCAGCAAGGAAATAGAAAGTTGCAACAAGGAAATAGAAGATAGAAGAAAAACCAAATGGAAATTCTAGAACCAAAAAATAAAAAACTTAAAAAAGAAAACACTCCATGGACAAGCTCAGCAGCAGAATAGAGGGAAGAATCAGTGAATTTGATGATATAGCTGTAGAAATTAGCCAATCTGAACAACAGAAAATAGACCGAAAATAATAGAGCCTCAGGGACGTTTGAGACTATAACAAATGATCTAACATTCGCAACATTGGAGTTCCAGAAAGAAGAGGAAGAAGGTGGGGGCTGAAAAAAATTTTTGAAGAAATAATTTCTAAAAACATCCCAAGTTTTGCTATAGATCCAGAAGCTCAGTGAACTTCAAACAGGATTAAACCCCAAATCCACACCAAAACACGTCATAGTCTGAATGTCTGAAATGTCTGAAAACCAAAGGAAAAAATTCTTGAAAACAGCAACAAATGACACATAGTGTTAAGACATACACAATTCAAATGACGATGAATTTCTCACAAGGCACAACAAAAGCCAGAAAGAAGTTGCACAACACTTTTAAGTACTGAAAGAAAGGAACTGTCAGTGCAGAATTCTGTGTCCAACAAAAATATGCTACAGTAATGAAGGAGAAACCAAGACTTTCTCAGATGAAGGTAAACTAAGAATTTATCTCCAGCAGATCTGCTGTCAAAAAATGACTAAAGGAAGTTCTTAAAACAAAAGGGAAATGATAAAAGAAGGATCTTGGAACGTCAGGAAGAACAGAAAGTAAAAATATGGAGAAGTAGAACATACATTTTTTTTAGAACACTTTTCTTAAGTTTTCTCCGATTTGTTAAAGCAAAACAAAAAACCTACCCATTGTGATTTTCAATGTAGGTAGAATAATTAAGACAGTTGGGGTGCCAGGGTGGCTCAAATGGTTAAGTGTCTGCCTTCAGCTCAGGTCATAATCTCTGGGTCATAGGATCCAACCTGGCATCCAGCTCCCTGCTCACTGGGGAATCTGTTTCTCCCTCTTCCTCTCCCTCTACCAAGCTCATGCTCTCTATCTCTCTCTGTCTCAAACAAATAAATAAAATCTTAAAAAAAAGACAATTAGAAATGGAAGGGTAAAAAAAAAAGAAATGGAAGGGTAAAGAAGTATAAAGTTCTGTAGTTACCTCAAACTGGTAAAATGGTGACACCAATAAACTTGGGTAAGTTATGTATTTATAATGTAATACCAGAGCAACTACTCTAAAGACTAGATGAAAAAGACCACTCAGGAGTGCCTTGGTGGCTCAGTGGGTTAAACCTCTGCCTGCCGTTCAGGTCATGATCTCAGGGTTCTGGGATCGAGCCCGACATGGAGCTCTCTGCTTAGCAGGGAGCCTGCTTCTCCCCACCTCTCTCTGCCTGCCTCTCTCCCTACTTGCAATCTCTGTCAAACAAATAAATAAAATCTTAAAAAAAAAAAAAAAGACCACTCATAACAGTATGGATATATCAAAATGGAATTTTAACAAAACGTTCCATTAACCTACAGATAGGCAGGAAAAGGGGGAAAAAAGTTAAACATAGAGAACTACCAGAATATAAAAACAAACAAAAATAATGGCAGACTTAAAACACTAATATGTCATGTTACATTAACTATAAAGTCATTAAATATAAGCAAGATTGGCATAGTGGTTAAAAAAGTATATGACGCAACAATATGAATGATGTGCTGTCTATAAGAAACTTGCTTCACATGATACAGGTAGGTTGAAAGTTAAAAGGACGGAATATAAGACACACCTTGCAAACAATCAAAAGAAAGCACATGTGGCTCTATTAATAGCAAAGTTGACTTTAGAGGAAAGAATATTAGGGACAGAGCGGGCTATTACATAATGATAAAAATGCCAATCCACCAAGAAGACTGCAATCCTGAACATTTATGCACAAAATGTATGAAAAAGGGGCACCTGGGTGGCTCAGTCCGTTTGACATCTGCTTTCAACTCAGGTCATGATCTCCAGGTCATGGAATCAAGCCCCATGTTAGACTCAGCACTCAAAGGGAGTCTGCTTGGGATTCTCTCCCTTCCTTCTGTCCACCCACAGCCCTCCCCAGCTCTCTTTCTCATAAATATTTTTTTTTTTTAAGAAATGAAGAGAAATTGACAAATCTATAATATAGTCACTGACTATATTATATCAACTGTTGATACAACAGTTGATACAACAATCTGAATGAAAACCAGCAAAGAAAGAGAATTCAACTGCATTATTCCATCAATCAAGATTTAAATGACACAGATAGAACATCTTTTCAAATGCCTGTGGAACATATACAAAGAACATTCCTAGGCCATAAATCAAACCTCAAGAAGTTTAAAAGTACTGATCAGAGAAAATGTGTCTTCTGATGCAATGAAATCAATTAGAAATCATTAACAAAGATCAGAGGAAAAATTCCAAACACTTAGAAACTAAACACACTTCTACATGATCCATGGATTCAGGTCTCAAGGGAAATTTAAAAAGAAAAATATAAATATGTTGCACTGAATGAAAATAAAAATGTATCAAAATTTGTGGGACACATCTAAAGCAGTACTGGTATGAAATTCTCATTAGGAAAAGGGAAAGATTTCAAATCAATCTAAGCTCCAAGAAATTAAGGGAAAACAACATAAACTCAAGCAGAATGCAAAAATTAATAGAGCAGAATTGAATGAAATATGAGAACAAAAATCAATAGAGAAACTTAGTTGAAACAAAAAGCTGGTTTTTTGAAATAATCATTAAAATTGACAATCCTCTCAAAACTGATAATGAAAAAACTCAAATTACTAATATGAAGAATGAAATAAGGGCTATCAGTACAGATCCAGCAGACATTAAAAGGTTAATAATAATAGAATACTGCAAACAATCTACACATATATTTGACAACTTAGCTTAAATGGAACAGTTCCTCAAAAAATACAAACTACTAGAACACATCCAATATGAAATACATTATTTGAGTAACTATATTAACTATTAAGGGAATTGAATTTGTAATTTTATACCTCTAACAAAGCAATCTTATGGTCCAGATGGTTTCACTAGAGAATTCTACCAACTGTTTAAGGACGAATTAACACCATGCCTAAGGGGGCTTGGGTGGCTCAGTTGTTAAGCATCTGCCTGTGGCTCAGTTCATGATCCCAGGGTCATAGGATTGAGCCCCTCATTGGGCTGCCTGCTCAGCAGGAAGCCTCCCTTCTTTCTCCCACTCCCCTTGCTTGTGTTCCTGTTCTCACTATCTTCCTCTCTGTCAAATAAATAAAATCTTTAAAAAAAAAAAAAAAGCCTATATAATATCTTCCTGGAAGTAGAGGTGGGAAACTCCCCAATTCGTTTTATTACCTTGACACAAAAACAGTAAAAACACAAACAGAATTACAAACAAATATTCTTCATGAATATAGGTGCAAAAATTCTCAAAAGTATTAGCAAATGGAATTCAGCCATAAAAAATTAGACCATGACCAGGTGAGATTTATCCCAGGTTTGCAAGCCCGGTTTAATTAATGTAATCTATCACATGAACAGGTTAAAGAAGAAAAGTCATTTGGTCATATCAATAGATGCATGAAAAGCATTGGACAAAACCCAAGACACATTCCAGATGAACATTCTCAATACAGGGGAACTTAACTCGATACAACAATAAAAATATACAGTTAATAATGTATGTAATGTTGAGGAACTTTCTTGCTAAGATCAGGAACAGGGCAAAGATCTCTCCTCTCACTGCTTGTATTCCACATCAGACTGGAAGTTCTAGATAATGCAATGTGGCAGTAAATTTTATATATATATATAAATATATATATATTATATATATATAATATATATATATATATTATATATATATATATATATATATATTTGATTAGTTCCCTGTAACACGATTATCTATGTAGGAAATCCCAAAGAATGACAGAACAACCAAGCTCTCTCTCTCTTTCTCTCTCACACATACACAGAGAGAAAACCTGGAACTAAAAAACTTGCAAGGTAGGTTGCAGGATAGAAAGTTAATATACAGATTGCAGGATAGAATATTAATATACAAATATCAGTTGCTTTGCTATATACCAGCAATAAACTATTGGAATGTGAAATTAAGACCATACCATTTCTACTAGCGCCCCCAAAATGAAATACTTAGGTTTAAGTCTCAAAGTATGTATAAGATCTGAGGAAAACTACAGAACTTGGATGAAATAAAGACAATCTAAATAAAAGGAGAGTTATTCCATGTTCATGGATAAGAAGACTGCATTTAAGATGACTATATAACTTGATCTATAGATTCAATAGAATCTCAATCAAAATCCCAGCCAAGTTATTTTTGGATATAGACAACTGATTCTAAAGTTTATATGGAAAGGCAGAAGACTAAGAGTAACTAACACATGTAACAAGAAGAACAATATCAGCGGACTGACATGACCTGATTTTAAGTCTTAATATAAGTGCAGTAAGCAAAACACTGAGGTACTAGCGAAAGAATAGAATAATAGCACTAATAACACTGTATTTGTGGCCAATGCCTTGTATTCAAAAAAGGCACCAGATCCCTCAGACTGGGACGAGGCCAAGGCCACTATCCACTTCCTAGTATTTGTATGTATTGTAAACCTGTATTTGGAAACCTCTAACACCTCACTCACTCTGTGCTATTATTTTAACTGAAATAGTGTGACATTACAAGTTGTGTGTCATCTGCAAGTTGGAAAGGCAGAAACACAAAGCACCAACTGCCTCCATGCAAAACCAGTGTGTTGACTGTGGCTTCTTTGAGAATAGGAGTCATCTCAATATGAGTCAGAATATGTGTTGAATGCCTTGGAGGCCTGCATGGTTCTAGAAAAGAAACTGAAGCTAGCCCTACTAGATCTGCTTTTTCAGGGCTCTGCCAGTACAGCCCCTTATATCTGTGAATTCCTGAAAAACTACTTTCTAAAACGACACAAAACTCAACAAGAAAATGGGCTTCCACCTAACCACTCTCCATGGGACAGGCTTGGGTAGTATCTCTTTGGAAGACTGACTCTCAAGCATGATTAGAGACCTCCTGAATTCAATGGCCCTCAAGGTGCACTGCTTCAGGCCCTGGCCTTCGAGATTCCACTTGAACTAATGCTCCTGTCACAGAGCATTTGCTTCTACACTCCCCAAACGCTTTCCCAAGCTATGGACCACGTGGAAACAATGAAATTTTTTTATGTTGGAAAGACACTTTAAATTTAAAATAATTAGAAACAGAGGGCAGATTGAGATCTAAAGTAAATGGAAATAGAGTCCCAGAAAAGATTTGGGAAAACAGAGCAAAGGCAATATTTGATGACTTTTCTAAGACCGATAAAATACCTAAACACATCAGAGTGAAACTGCCAAATAAAAAAAAAACTAAAAACAGATCTTAAAACAGGAACATAGAAAAGAGTGATACTCTGTAAGAAATAAAATTAATGAAATACCATAATTTATAATAATTACAAAGAGTTTGGTATATTGATTTTTATTCATTTCAAATAATTATGATTATGTTATAATGAGTAAAATAAGTGTATAAAAATTCATGAGATAATATCTATAAATGCTTAAAAAGTAACTGTTAAATAAGCTGACCATCTTTCAAGAATGAAAATAGACATTTTGAGATAAAACAAAAATTAAGAGTTTCTGTTATCATGCTCTTACTAAATCAAATTCTTAAAGGATACACTTTAGGAAAAGTGATAAAACAGTAATGTATATATAAATATGGTTTTAAAAATTATTTGTATAACAAGAACAACATTGATGCCTAATTTGTGATGTTAAAAACAAGGATGAAAGTAAAAATACTGGATAACAATAGCATGGAATTTTGGAGGAAAGTGATCAGAAATAATGTTCTGATATTCTTATATTTTTTAAGTGATGTCATGACATTGTTACACATGAATGTTTAATATGCATGTTAAAAATTTCATGAGTAAAGTATGGAAATATCAATGGAAACATGTGTATATAGTCTAAAGGATTTAGTGACCCTAAATAGCCAATAGGTCAAAGAAGAAATCAAATGGAAAATCAGAAAATATTTAACACTGGATAAAACTCAAGGCACAACATACCAAAACTTACAATATGCAACCAAAATAGTGCTTAAAGACAAATCTGTATCTGTAAATGTCTATACTACAGGGTGGGGAGTATTGGGGGGAAGATCTCAAATCAGTAATCTAACCTTCAACCTTAAGACACTGGAGAAAATAGGAGGAAAAATTAGAGCAGGAAAAATGTAATAATAGAAAAACAATAAAAATCTGAAACAAAAATGTGGCTCTTTGTAAAGATCAGTGTAACTGGTGACAAGGGAAAAGAGAAGCCTCAACTTACTAAATCAGAAATGAAAATGTGACAGTACTACCAATCTTAGAGATGTAAGAAGGATTATAAAGGAATGCTATGAGCAACTATTTGCCAACAAACTGAAAAGGGGGATGTGTTTTGGAGTGTGGTGGCACACAAACTACTTAAAGACACAAACTACTGAAACTGACTCTAGCTAGAAACCAACCATCTGAATAGACCTACAGTAAGTAAAAAGATTAAATGAATACTTACGTAAAACTAACCACCGGGACTCCTGGGTGGTTCAGTTGGTTGAATGTCTGACTCTTGATTTCGGCTCAGGTCGTGATCTTGGGAATGTGGGATTGGGCTCTGAACTCAGCACAGTCTGCTTGTCCCTCTCCCCCTGCTCCTCTCCTTGTGTTCGCTCTTTCAAATAAATAAATAAAATCTTTAAAAACAAACCCCTAATGGCAAAGATAAGCCCATGTTCATGGATCAAAAGACTCAATATTGTTAAGATAGCAGTACCCCCAAACTGATCTATAGATTCACTGTAGTCCGTATCAGAATCTCAGCTGACTTCTTTATACAAATTGATGAGCTGATTCTAATTCACAAGGAATTTCAAGGGAATCAGAATAGCCAAAACAATCCCGAAAAATCATGAGTAAAGTCAGGGATCTCACATTTCCAGTTTTAAAACTTACTAACACCAAAACAGATCTATAGATCAATGTAATGGATAGGGAGTCCAGAATTAATCTTATACATCTGTGGCCAACCAATTATTTGCAAGGGTGCCAACACCATTCAGCGGGGAAATATAGCCTTTTCAACAATAGTCATGGGACAACATGTAAAAGAATGTAGTTAGAACCTTACCTCACACAATAAATGCAAATTCACTCAAAGTGGATGAAAGACCTAAACATAAAAGTGAAAACTATGAAACTGTGAGAAGAAAATATAGGAGTAACTCCTAATGAAAACATTAGGTAAAAGTAAACATTGCTTTGTCATTTGATCCAGCAATTCTACTTTGGTGTTCAGACACAAAAGAATTGAAAGCGGGCACTTGAACAAATATTTGTACAATAGTGTTCATAGTAGCATTATTCAAAATAGCCAAAAGGTGGAAATAACCCAAATGTTTAAGAGATGAGTTGATCAACAAAATGTGTATGCATACATTGGAATATTGTCTAGCTTTTAAAAATAAGGAAATTGTGATGTATGCTTATAGCATGGATTATCCTTGAAGACATTATGCTAAGTGGAACAAGCCAGATAAAAAGAACAAGTATTGTATGATTCTACTTATATGAGGTACGTAGTGTAGTCAAATGCATGTAGACAGAAAGTAGAAATGCTTACCAGGAACTAGGGGAGGGGGGAAGAAAGAGTTATTGTTTAATGCGGACAGTTTGTTTGGAATGATGAAAAAGTTTGCAGGTGGATTGTGGTGATGGTGGCACAACAATGTGAATATACTTAATGCCACTGAAACATACACTTAAAAAGGTTGAAATAATGTATATTTTACCACAATAAAGAAGTAAAAATAAAAAATTCTTCATGACCTTGGATTTGATGAAGGATTCTTAAATATTACCCCAAAAGTACAAACTGTAAAAGAAAAATACAGGTTGGACATCATCAAGATTTAAAACTTCTGAGTTTCAAAAGACACTATCGAAAAAGTGAAAAGACAATTCATTGAATGCAAGAAAATTTTTGCAAATCATATCTGATAAGGGAATTTATATCTAGAATATACAAATAACTCTTACAACACAATAATAACAAGAAAAATGATCCAGTTTAAAAATGGGCAAAGGATCTGAGTGACATTTCTCCCAAGAAGATACAAAAATGGCAAACAAGCACATGAAACAATGCTCAACATCATTAGTCATCAAGAAAGTGCAAATCAAAACCACAATGAGATACCACTTCACACCCAGTAGGATGGCTAGAATTGAAAAGTCACATAACAATGGTTGGTGAGGCTGTGGAGAAATTGGAACCCTGGCAATGTAAAAATAGGCCAGCCACTGTGGAAAACAGTCTGTCAGTTCCTCAAACAATTAAACAGAAGGTCACTGTATGACACAGGATTCTATTCTAGGGAATAAAGAGAAGTAAAAACACATGTTCACACAGTAACTTGTACATGAATATTTATAGCAGCATTATTTACAACAGTCCCATCATCCATCAATGAATGATGAGATTAACACAATGTAGTATATTCCATACAATGAAATATTATTAGCCATAAAAAGAAATGAAGTGGTGATATTGCTACATAATGATATATGGAAACATTATGTCAAGTGAAAGAAATCACAGAAGACCCCTAATATTCCATTAATGATAAGATCCAAAATAGGAATATCTATAAGGACAGAAGGTCACTTAGTTGTTGCTTAGGGCTGAGGACAAGGAGTGGAAAAATAACAGGATGATAGCAATACTTGGTTTCTTCTTGAGGTGATAAAAATGTTCTCAAATTGTGGTGGTAGTTGCATTTATCTGTGAATACTGTAGCAACCACTGAATAGTACAGTTTAAATGGGGGAATTATATGGTATGCGAATTACATATCATTGAGGCCCCTTAAAATTTTTAAAACCCCTCATTGTGGTTTTAATCTGCATTTCAGTGTATGGGACTCTTTCCTCCCCATCACCTCTCATATAATATAACGAAAATCCCCCAGACATATTGAAGAAAATAACAAACTGAATCTAAATTGTATATATGCAAAAAAAAAAAACAAAAACAAAACCTGGAATGTACAAAACAAAGATGAAGAAAAATGAAGTTGGAGGAATTAACTACTCGATTTCAAAAGTTATTATAACATTACAGGAATCAAAGTTTGATACTATAATAAAGATCAAGAAATAGACTAATGGAACAGTTTAGATAGCCAGAAATAGACCCTTAATTTATATAATTTGAGATTCAACAAGGTTGACTGAAAGGTACAAAGGGCAAAAGAAAGTTTTTCAACAAACATTACTGGAATAATTGGCTACGCATTATGGGGGTGGGGGGGAATGAACATTAACCCTTATCTCACGACATATATAATACTTCATTTAAGATGGATAAAACCATGAAGCTTATTTATTTATTTATATTTTAAAGATTTTTTTTAAGATTATTTATTACAGAGAGAGAGTGATTGGGGGGCAGGAGCAGAAGGAGAGAGCAAGAGAATCCTTAAGCAGACTCCCCACTGAGCACAGACCTCCCTCCCCCCAAACATACAATACAGGACCCATCCATATTGTTGGACATCCATTGACATCCAATGTCAAGATTTCATTCTTTCTATGGCTGAGAAATATTCCATTGTGTATATATCATATCTTCTTTATCCATTCATCTATCGATCACTCCTTGGGTTGTTTCCATATTTTTGCTCTTGTAAATAATGCTGCAATAAACATAGGGGTATATATATCCCTCTGAATTAGTGTTTTTCATATTCTTTGGGTAAATAATGAATGACTGGATCATATAGTAATTCTATTTTTAACTTTTAAGCCACCTCCATACTGTTTTCCACAGTGGCCACACCAGTTTTCCATTCCCACCAACAATGCACAAAGTTTCCTTTTTCTCCACATTTTCACCATACTTGTCATTTGTTGTGTTTTTGATTTTAGCTGTTCAAGACAATTGTGAGGTGATACCTCATTGTGGTTTTTTTTTTTTTTAAGATTTTATTTATTTATTTGACAGAGATCACAAGTAGGCAGAGAGGCAGGCAGAGAGAGAGAGGAGGAAGCAGGCTCCCTGCTGAGCAGAGAGCCCCATGCGGGACTCGATCCCAGGACCCGGAGATCATGACCTGAGCCGAAGGCAGCGGCTTAACCCACTGAGCCACCCAGGTGCCCCCTTCATTGTGGTTTTAATCTGCATTTCTTTTATGATGAGTAATGTTGGATATCTTTTCATCTATCTGTTGGCCATTTGGATAAATGTCTATTCATGTCTTCTGCCTATTTTTTTAAAGATTTTATTTATTTATTGAACAGAAAGAGAGAGAGAGAGATCACAAGTAGGCAGAGAGGCAAGCAGAGAGAGAGAGGGAAGCAGGCTCCTCGCTGAGCAGAGAGCCCGATGCGGTGCTCAATCCCAGGACCCTGGGATCATGACCTGAGCTGAAGGCAGAGGCTTAACCCACTGAACCACCCAGGCACCCCTCTTCTGCCTATTTTTAATTGGATGATGAGGAGGAGGAGGAGGATTTTGGTGTTGAGTTGTATAAATCCTTTATATATTTTGGGACTAACCGTTTATTGGATATGTCACTTGCAAATATCTTCTCCCATTCAGTAGGCTGTCTAGTTTTGTTGATTGTTTCCTTTGCCATGCAGAAGCTTTTTATTTTGATGTAGTCCTAATAGTTTATTTTTGCTTTTATTTCCATTGCCTCAGGAAACATATCTAGAAGGATGCTGCTATGACCAATGTCAGAGAAATTACTGCCTGTCCTCCTTTCTAGGATTTTTATGGTTTCGAGTCTCACATTTAGGTCTCACATTTAATTTATTTTGAATTTATTTTTGTGTATGGTGTGAAAAAGTGATCCAGTTTTATTCTTTTGCATGTAGCTTTCCGGTTTTCCCATTTGTTAAAGAGACTGTCTTTTTCCCACTGCATATTCTTGCCTCTCTTACCATAGATTATTGACCATATAATCATGAATTTGTTTCTGGGCTCTCTGTTCTGTTGACCAATGTGTCTATTTTTATTCCAGTACAATACTGGGTTTTTAAAAAGGACTTTATTTATTTATTTGAGAGAGAGAGAGAGAAATGTGAACACGAGCAGGGGGAGGGGCAGAGGAACAAGAAGACGCCCCACTGAGTGGGGAACAGGACATGGGGCTCCATCCCAAGACCTGAGATTATGACCTGAGCCGAAGGCAGATGCTTAACCAAATGAGCCACCCAGGTGCCCCCAGTAACATATTGTTTTGATTACTACTTTGTAGTATATCTTGATATCTGGAATATCTGGGATTGTAATACTTCAAGTTTTGCTCTTCTTTTTCAAGATTGCTTTGGATATTCAAAGTTTTTTATGGTTCCATACAAATTTTAGGATTATTTGTTCTCATTCTGTAAAAAATGCTGTTGATATTTTGATAGGGATTGCATTAAATCTGTAGATTATTTTGGGTGGTATGGATATTTTAACAATATTTATTCTTCCAATCCATAAACATGGAATACCTTTCCATTTGTTTGTGTTGTCTTCAATTTCTTTCATCAATGTTTTATAGTTTTCAGAGTACAGGGATTTTACCTCCTTGGTTAAGCTTATAACTTGGTATTTTATTATTTTTGGTGCAATTGTAAGTGGAGTTGTTTTTTTGTTTTTCTTTCTGCTACTTCACTATTTATATGCAGAAATGCCACTGGTTTCTGTATGAGTTTGTATCCTGCCACCTTACTTAATTCATTTATCAGTTCTGGTAGTTTTTTGGTAAAGTCTTTTGGGTTTTCTGTATATAGTAACATGTCATCTGCAAATAATGAAAGGTTGAGTTCTTCCTTACCACTTTGGATGCCTTTTCTTTTCTTTTCTTTTCTTTTCTGATGTCCAGTTGCTGTGGCTAGGACTTCCAGTACTACTTTGAATTAAAGTGGTGAGAATGGACTTCTTTGTCTTGTTTCTGACCTTAGGGGGAAACTCTCAGTTTTTCCCCATTGAATATGATGTTCACTGTGGGTTTTTAATATATTGCCTTTATTATATTGAGGTATATTCCCTCTAAGCCTCCTTTGTTAAGAGTTTTATCATGAATGGATGTTTGTACTCTGAATGAATGTACTTTGTCAAATGCTTTTTATGCATCTATTGAGATAATCATATGGTTTTTAGCCTTTCTCTGATTGCTATGATGTATCACATTTATTGATTTATGAATACTGAATCACCCATGTGTATCCAGGAATAAATCCCACTTGATTATGGTGAATGATTTTTTTTAATGTACTGGTGTGTTCAGTTTATTAATATCTTGTTGATTTTTGCATCTAAGTTCATCAGAGATACTGACCTATAGTTCTGTTTTCTTATAGTGTCTTTATTTTTGGTATCAGGGTAATGCTGGCCTCATAGAATGAATTTGGAAGCTTACCTTCCTTTTCTGTTTTTTGGAATAGTTGAGAAGAATAGGTATTAGCTCTTCTCTAAATGATTGGTAGAATTTTTCTGTGAAGCCATCTGGTCCTGGACTTTTGTTTGTTGGGAGTTTTTTGATTACTGAGTCAATTTCCTTGCTGGTAATTGGTCTGTTCAGATTTTCTGCTTCTTTCCAAGTCCAGTTTTGGAGGTCTTAAGTTTCTAGGAATTTATCCATTTCTTCTAGGTTGTCCAATTTGTTAGTATATAATTTTTCATAATATTCTCTTATAATCCTTTGTATTTCTGTGGTATCAGCTGTTATTTTTCCTTTTTCAATTCTGATTTTGTTTATTTGAGCTCTGTCTCTGTCTCTGACTTTCTCTTTTCTTTTATGAGTCTGGCTAAAGTTTTATCAATTTTGTTGCTCTTCTCAAAGAACCAGCTCTTGGTTTCATTGATCTGTCTATTGGTTGTTGTTGTTGTTTAGCTTCTATTTTATTTCTGCTCTAATCTTTATTATTTCCTTCCTTTTACTGGTTTTGGGTTTTATTTGTTCTTTTTCTAGCTCCTTTAGATGTAAGGTTAGGTTGTATGTGATTTTTCTGGCTTCTTGATGTAGGCCTGTATTGCTATAAATGTCCCTCTTAGAACAGCTTTCATAGCATCCTAAAGATTTTGGACCATTGTATTTTCATTTTCATTTCTCTCCATGTATTTTTTTAATATCCTGTTTGATTTCTAGGTTTACCCACTCATTGTTTAGTGGCATGTTATTTAACCTCCAGGTATTTATGTGCTTTTCAGATTTTTTCATGTTGTTGATTTCTAGTTTCATAATGTTGTGGTTAGAAAAGATGCATAGTATGACTTCAGTCTTCTTGAATTTGTTGAGATTTATTTTGTGAGGTAACATATGATTTATTCTGTTCCATGAATGTTCCATATACACTTAAAAGAATGTGTATTCTGCTGGTTTAGGATGGAATGTTCTGAATATATCTGATAGATCAATCTGGTCCAATGTGTCATTCAAAGTCACGTTTCCTTTCTGATTTTATTTGGATGATCTATTTGTTAATTAAAGTGGGGTGTTAAGTTCCCCTACTATTATTTTATTATCACCAGTTACTTCCTTCAGGTTTATTATTAGCTGCTTTATGTATTTGGTTGCTCCATTTGGGGTGATAGATATTTGCAATTGTTATATCTTTTTGTTGGATTGTTCTTTTTATGATTATGTAGTATCCTTCTCTGTCACTTGTTACACTCTTTGTTTTAAAGTTTATTTTGTCCAAGGTATTGCTACCCTGGCTTTCTTTCACTTCATATACAAGATAAATGCCTTTCTGTCCTTCACTTTCAATCTACATGTGTCTTCGGGTCTGAAATGAGTCTCTTGTAGGCAGCATATAGATAAGTCTTGCTTTTATTCATTCTCTCACACTGTGACTTTTGATTGGCACATTTAGTCCAATTACATTCAAAGTAATTATTTTATTTATGTACTTACTGCCATTTTCTTACTTATTTTATGGTTGTTTTTATAGTTCTGTTCTTTTCTTCTTTTCCTATCTTTTCCCATGATTTGCTGGCTTTCTGTAATGATATACTATAACTAAGAACATTTAAAATTTAAGAAAGTAAAAAAAGATCATAGAGAAGATGGTTTAAATAGAAGACAGGCCAAAAAATGCCAAGTACACATATTAGGAATCCTTGAAGGATAAAAACAACAACAACAAAAGGGGAACAGGACTAATATTTGAAGCTATAATCCAAGAAAACTTCCAGAGATAAATTAAAGCTTGAATTAACATATGGAAAAGGCCCACCTGGTACCATATAAAATTGACTTAACAATGATCTTCTCTAAGTTAAATTTTAGTAAACACGTTAGACTTTAAAATTAGATGTTTTTAGAGCCTCCAGGTCTGGAAAGAACAAGCAAATTTGAGAGCAAGGGAATTAGACTCATATCAGACCTCCCAAAAGAAAACATACAAAGCAACTTATGAATGGAGCAGTATTTAAAAATAAACTCAGTATAAGTTCTAGCAGTTTTGGAGTGGAGTCTTTTGGGTTTTCCACATATAGTATCATATCATCTGCGAAGAGTGATAATTTGACTACTTCTTTGCCGATTTGGATGCCTTTAATTTCCTTTTGTTGTCTGATTGCTGAGGCTAGGACCTCTAGTACGATGTTGAATAGCAGTGGTGATAATGGACATCCCTGCCGTGTTCCTGACCTTAGCGGAAAAGCTTTCATTTTTTCTCCATTGAGAATGATATTTGCGGTGGGTTTTTCATAGATGGCTTTGATGATATTGAGGTATGTGCCCTCTATCCCTACACTTTGAAGAGTTTTGATCAGGAAGGGATGCTGTACTTTGTCAAATGCTTTTTCAGCATCTATTGAGAGTATCATATGGTTCTTGTTCTTTCTTTTATTGATGTGTTGTATCACATTGACTGATTTGCGGATGTTGAACCAACCTTGCAGCCCTGGAATAAATCCCACTTGGTCGTGGTGAATAAAACAGCATGGAGGTTCCTCAAAATGTTGAAAATAGAACTGCCCTATGACCCAGCAATTGCACTATTGGGTATTTACCCTAAAGATACAAATGTAGTGATCCAAAAGGGCACATGCACCCGAATGTTTATAGCAGCAATGTCCACAATAGCCAAACTATGGAAAGAACCTAGATGTCCATCAACAGATGAATGGATCAAGAAGATGTGGTATATATACACAATGGAATACTATGCAGCCATCAAAAGAAATGAAATCTTGCCATTTGCAACAACATGGATGGAACTAGAGCGTATCATGCTTAGCGAAATAAGTCAAGCAGAGAAAGACAACTATCATATGATCTCCCTGATATGAGGAAGTGGTGATGCAACATGGAGGCTTAAGTGGGTAGAAGAAGAATAAATGAAACAAGATGGGATTGGGAGGGAGACAAACCATAAGTGACTCTTAATCTCACAAAACAAACTGAGGGTTGCCGGGGGGAGGGGGTTTGGGAGAAGGGGGTGGGATTATGGACATTGGGGAGGGTATGTGATTTGGTGAGTGCTGTGAAGTGTGTAAACCTGGTGATTCACAGACCTGTACCCCTGGGGATAAAAATATATGTTTATAAAAAATAAAAAATTTAAAAAAAATAAATAAAAAATAAAAATAAACTCAGAGTTCACCTAAGTCACAAAAAGGGAGACCACCATAAGTGTAAATGAGCAAACAGAAACAACTTTATATCTAGCCAATCTGTCTTTCAAGAATTAATGCTATAGAAAAATAGTTTTATATATGCAACAACCCAGGCTTATATGCACATGAGTACTTGGCTTATAGGCAAAGGGGAAAAAGTTTTTTTTTTTTTTGAGTAAGTGGTCCTTGGAATAGATATATGGGTAAAAACTAATCTTAACCCTTACCTTACATTATACAGAAAGAATCAATTTAAGGTGGATTTTAAGTACCAATATGAAAGTCAAAATTATGAAGCCTTTAGAATTCAGGAAAAGACAGTATCTTTTTGACCTCAGATTAGAAGAAATCTTCTTTAAAAAGCAACAAACTTAATGAAAGAGAATGAAGTTGAATTACATTTAAGTTATAGGCTTATCTTTATCAAAAGACACCCATTACATGTGAAAGAACAAACCCCTGAATAGATGTTTGCAGCACATATTGTCAACAAAGACACAGACTATGAAACAAATCAGTAAGAGAAAGACTGACAAACTCCAGTAGAAATATGAAAAAAAACTCCCTACAGGCAATAAAGGGGAAATAAAAATGGCCAATAAACTTAAGGAAAAGTGCTAAACACCACTGGTCATCAGGGAAATGCAAACCTAAAACCACCATGAGATATCATTACACATCCATTACATTGGCTATTCAGAAGAAAAAAAACTAACAGTACCAATTGCTGGCAAGAATGTCCAATAAGGGACACTCTCCTTCACTGGTGAGAGTGTAAATTGTTACAGTCACTTCATAAAGTGAGTTTGGTGTTTTCTAGTAAAGTTGAAGCTAACATACCTCATGACCAACATTCTACTCCTAAGTATTTACTCAACAGAATTGCAAGCACATACACCTGGGAGGTAGATTTGGCTAAAGGAATATCCACAGCACGGTTATTTGTGTTGCCCCTAAATGATAAAATGCTTCAGTGCCCATCAATAATAAAATAAATTGTATACTCATACAATGGCAATATTAAACATCATCATCATCATCATCATCATCCAGAGCAATAATTTAGGAATGATACCTACACAAAACAACTTGGATGAATTTTTTTTTTTAAAGTTAAGTTTCTTGAGGTATAAAATTCACCCTAAAAAGTTTTAGAGGTGAATGTTTTGACAAATGTACATAATTATGTAACTTCCACCATAATCAAGAGATTATTAGAAAGATATATAGAATATTTTAGTGACCCCACAAGTTCTCCCTAACCCCTTGAAGTCAATCCCCTAATTTCACTGCAGCCCCTGGAAAACCCTAATCTGACTTCTGCTCCTATAGTTTTACTTTTTCCAGAAAGAGATGTAATCCTTTGATATAGAGCCTTTTTTATCTGACATCTTTCACTCAGTATGTTCTTGAGGTTCATCCATGTTGTGGCATGTGTACCAGTACTCATTCCTTCTTATTCATGAGTAGTAGTCCCTTGTTCAGAGGTACCATATTTGTATATTCATTCTCTAATTGGTGAAACTGGATTTGTTTCCCAGGTAGGTGGTTATGAGTAAGGTTCCTATAAACATTTGGATTTTGTGTGGATATGTATTTTCATTTCTCTTGGGCATATCTCTAGGAATGTGATCCCTGGTTTCTATAGTAAATGTGTGTTCAACTTTATAAAAAAAAAAACACCATACTGTTTTCCAAAGTGTCTGTGCTAGTTTGTCCTCCTACCAGCAATATCTGAGAGTGGCATTTGTTCTGTATACTTACCAACACTTGGTTATGTCAGGGTTCTTAATTTTAGCCATATTGCTTGGTATTATTATTGAATTTTGAGAATTCTTTATGTATTCTGAAATATAAGTTTTTTTTAAAATCAGATACGTATTTTGGAAATACTTCCTTCCAGTTGGTGACTTGTTTTTTCACTTCCTTAATAGTGCTTTTAAAGACCAGTTTTAAGATATAACAGAATACAATTTATTAAAAATACTTTAATAGTTTGTGTTTTTCTGTCCTATCTAGGAATATTTTGTCTGACCAACGTTTACAAAGATTTTTCTCCTATGTTTTCTAATAAAAGTTTTGGAGTTTTAGGTTTTACACAAAGGTCTATAATTCATTTCAAGCTAATTTTTATACATAGGGTGAATGAAGTAAGGGTTAAGGTTCTTTTTTTGTATGTAGATATTAATTTCTTTCAATCACTTGTTGAAAATACTTCTCTTTCCTCATTGAATTACCTTGGTCACTTCATCAACAATTGGTGAAGATTTGTGACTCTATATCTGTATTCTGTTCTTACAAACATTTTGTTGAATGAAAGAAACCAGGCACAAATTACACACAAGTTATGAATATTTGTATCTGTATCAATTTCAAAAATAAGCAAAACTATTGTCACATATTTCAGGAGTACATACTTATTGTTAAAAACTCTAAAGAAAAGTGAGAAAGTTGTTATCATAAAAGCTAGAATGGCGTTATTTAGAGGTGAAGGGAGAGAACCCTCAGGGGAGCTAGAAATATTCAGTTTATTGACCAGAACAGCACTAGCATGGATGCTTGCTGAACATTTGTAGTTTAAATGTTTACCTGTGATTAAGAGTTTAGCCAAGGAGTAAGGAATAAAGAAAAAGAAAGGAAGGGAAGGGAAGAAAAGAAAGGTAGGATAAGGGAGGGAAGGGAGAAAAGACTGAATGAAGGATAGTTTTTTTTATAAAATAACTTTATGGAGGTATAATTTACATACCATACAATTCACCTGTTTTAAGAGTATACTTCAGTGATTTTTAGTATATTTACAGAAGTGTACACCATAACCACAATCTAATTTTTAGAACATTTTCATCACTCCAAAAGAAATTTTATGACTTCATGAATCCTCACACTCACCTCTAGCCCTCTGTCTCTAGGTATATGACTTTTCTGGACATTTCATATAAATGGAATCATATAATATATGATCTTTTATGTCTGGCTTCTTTATTGTGCATTGTATTTTTGAGGATCATTTATGCTGTAGCATGCATAGTTCTTATTTCCCTTTCATGTTCGAATAATATTCCATTGTATGTATATGCCGCATTTTATTTCTCTTTTCACCAGTTGGTGGGCGTTTGGGTTTTTTCCACTATTCTGGCTATTGTGAATAATGCTGCTATGAACACTCACATTCAAGTGTTTGTAGGAACATTTTTTCTCCTGTTGGAGAATTTTTCTAACAAAGGAATTTCAGAGTCAATGGTAACTCAATGGTTAACACTTTGAGGAACAGCCAAACAGTTTTCCATCATGCCTACACTGTTTTACATTCCCATCATCAGTGTGTGGAAATTCCATTTTTCAACATGGCCACCAACACTTGTTATTGACTTTTAAAAGACATTTTTAAAAGATTTTATTATTTATTTATTTTAGAGAAAGAGAGGTGCATATTGGCGGGGAGGGGAAGAGATAGGCAGAGAGCATCTCAAGCAGACTCTACACTGAGAGCAGAGACCCACCTGGGGCTCACTCTCACACACATGAGATCATGACCTGAGCCAAAATCAAGAGTCTGATGCTTAACTGATCATGCCACTGAGGCACCCCAATTTTCTTTTTATTGTAGACATCTTAGTGTGTGTGTGTGGTATCTCACTGTGGTGGTTTTGATTTGCAGTTCTCTAATGACCAGTGATGTTGAATATCTACTTAGGTGCTTACCGTCCCTTCATATGTCTGTTTGAAAAAATATTCAATATTCAAATGTTTTTCCCATTTTAAAGTAAAAAAAAATTTTATTGAGTTGTCAGAGTTGGTTTTTCTTTTTAATATTTCAATTTTCAGTCTGTCTTTAGCTATATGACATACATATAGCTATATGTAGCTATATATAGTCTGTTGGTCTTCTTTTCCATTCTTTAATGGTGTTCTTTGAGGTATAAAATTGAAATTGTTTTTATTAAGTTCAGTTTATCAGTTTTCTTTTATCATTTGTACTTCTGGTGTTGTACCTAAGAAGTAATTGCTTAACCCAAGATCGCAAAGATTTACTCCTGTGTATTCTTCTAAGAATTTTGTCATTTACATTTAGTTCTGTGATCCATTTTGAGTTAATTTTTCCTCGTGGTGTGAAGTAGGGGAGTCAACTTCACTTTTTTCCTTGTTGATACTCTGTTGTCTCAGTACCAGTTACTGAAAAGGAAGGGTTTTAATTGGATTGAAAATCTTTTGTGGCTTCCACACCTTATAAGAGCCACCCAGAGACTGCATGGGTCTTTCAAGCCTTTCTTCATAATTTGGTTCCAGCTTACCTTTTCTGATTTAATGGTCTTTTAACTGTTTTAACTTCTTTCAACAGTCCTTAGTCCATTTGCACATGTTTCTTCAAATTCAAATCAGTCCCCTTACTCTTCCCTAAATACCATCTTTCTTTATATTTTTGTTTGGGCCTGAGAAGGACATTCACTTTTTGCCTTTCAACATTTATCTCCCTTCTAAACCCAGGAACAAGAATTGTCTCTGCAAAGCTTTCCCTGACCCTCCTGAACCTGATTCCATTACTTCGTTCCAAGTCTCTGTAACAGGTATCATCTGAATACTTTTCAGTTTGGTAAAACCTTTCTCTCCTTCTCTCTGTTTTTCTCCCTATTGTCACTAACACTAATAAACAAACAAACAAAAACGTCTTAGACTTAATCCTGCATTTGCTTGATTTGTCTCCCCTCCTGGGAGCAGAGACCCACCTGGGGCTCACTCTCACACACATGAGATCATGAGCAGATCTGTGTGCCTGATTGTTTCTCTCCCAGGATTTAACACAGCATATTTAGCAGGGGAAAAGTGATAGATATATGCTTATTGATTTACTATTACTAGTATCTCAAGGAACCAAGTAAATGGGTAAGTTTGCATTTATGTGAAATATTCATTCATCTGTACGTGAAAACTGTGTTCTGGAAAAACTATAAACTCAGTATCTGTAAAGAGATTGTCTTCAGTGTATGTAGACACTGGATATGTAAAATCTATGCTGAAGCCTTTTGTAAAGTGAATTTTTGGAGTGAAACAATCATTATTAGATAGATTATATATATTTTACAAATTTTATATGATTTAATGGTCACTTTTCAATAACATCTTCATCCATGTGGTTCTTGTCTGTTGTTCTGTTTTGGTGAATTTTCTGAAGGCTAGATGAACTGGCAGCAAAATAAACTGGCAGGCTCTCAGGGACAGAATTCTGAGTGACAGTGCAGTGCACTCCGGGAAGACAGGGGTGCTGAGGGATTGTCAACAATAAGTCTGACCTAGATTTGAATCCCAGCCCTGCACATCCCAGCTGTGAGGCCTTAACCATATTCATGGAGCCTCAGCTTCCTCATTTGAAATAAGGGTTAATGACAGCTATCTTGTAGGGCTATGGAATTAAATTAAAGGTGAACACTGTGGAGCATTCATTTAGTGACAGCATTTAGTGGGTGCTTGGACTAGAAACACCCCCCACCCCGCCTTTTTAGCCAGTTGTACAAATTGCAGAATGGTTTTGTTCTACCTACTCATGCTCTGCTTTTCACTTCTCACACACTTTACCCTCCAATTAGCAATCCCAATGGCCCAAGAACTTGTACTACAATAAGTCACTTTCAAATGCCAGGACCAGTTTCTCTCTAAAAGTGGGAGCAGTCTGAATTATCCACACTCGACCTGACACACTGTCTTATTCCACACAGGACAGTTATGTCCTCGTATTCCACAGAGGACAGTTAAGAAATCAATAACCATTATTATAGAGAGTAGGACAAATGTCTTCCACCACTTTTAAAAGCCCCATAGCTGGGGCACTTGGGTGGCTCAGTGGGTTGAGCCTCTGCCTTAGGCGGGTCATTATCTCGGGGTCCTGGGATCAAGCCCCACTTTGGGCTCTTTGCTCAGCGGGGAGCCTGCTTCTACTTCTCTCTGCCGGCCTCTCTGCCTACTTGTGATCTCTCTGTCAAATAAATAAATAAAATCTTAAAAAAAAAAAAATAGAAAAAAACACTGTGGCTTTCTCTGGCTCATTATTGAGGAGATCCATTCGGTTGGAAGATGAAGGAAAGCCTGGACCTGCATAGGGATGGTAATCACAAGATCATGGGCAACGATTCAACGTCTAGTTGATCTGGCTCATTGATTGGCCATCCTAATCAGAACACCAGACTTTGAGTCCTGAGCTAGAACTAAGTTTCAGCCGAAGTGAGGCAAGTATTCTCTATATACTTTGGCTTTTCATGAGGTTGTATAAAAGATTAAACTGTTGCTACTTTGCCTCTAAGAATAATTAATTTGCAGTCCCTTGGCATCGTGTTTCAGTTTAATACCATTTAGAGGAATTGATCATTTCCCTGCCTTTATTGCCTTCAGGGGGAAAAAAAAGTCCTTGGATAGAAATTTTCTTTTCTGTTTTGCTTGAAATTCATGGACTCTCATTCTCTCTGAGCAAACCTGGAGGGCACTAGTCTGTTCTGATTTTTTCCCCCTGAAAATATATTTTCACTGTGAACAAGGTCATCAGTACCTCTAATGTGCATTGAACACTCTGCCATTGATTAAACATCAGTATGGTGCCTGGAGAAGGTTCTCCCTCCTTGCTTGAGTTCATCCTTAAGAAACAAACAAACAACAACAACAACAACAACAAAAATCCATAAATTCCTTCGTATGGGGGATAAGTATCTTCGAAATCATCTTCTAGCCTGTTTCCAATTTGGCTTCATCTGTCTCTCTTAGGCTACCCTTTCATCCTGGCCCTTCTTTTCGTTGGAATTTCCTTCCTCTCTTTTCAAACCAGTAAGCTCCATTCATCTTTGCAGAGCCAGCCCCGAAGTGACTTTCTTGGGGAAGTCTTCTCTAAACTCTCTCAGGCAGAGTCAGCCCTTCTTCCAACTGCATGGTACCCACAGCCCCTCACTATACAGAGCAGTGCTTCTAAAACTTTGCCGTTCGTATTAAAATACTGATTCTGATTCTAGAGACAAAGACTGTGTGTTTCTAACCACCTCTCAGGAGACACTGATGCTGCTGACCCCTGGCAACACTTTGGTAAGAATACAGAATTCTCAGCACAAGGTTTTGTTCTTGTTTATGTGTATCTGTCTGTCTCCTCTTTCTGCTTTAGCAAGACAGTGACTGGCTATTCCATCTCTGAGTACCCAGCACTGACTGAATGCAGAGCCAACAGCAAAACCCTGAATATTTTTTGAATAATGGTGACTCCTCCCTGTCATACTTACTAACATCAGTTTCCCCTCCGCCATCTTTATAACCATTACATAGGCTTTTAAGTTGCTGCACTTTTTCTTCCTTATTGCAGGTATTTTATTTTTGGTGTTTTTATTTTTAGGGCCGATGTGGGCTATTGATTGCTTTTTAACTGAGGAAATAGATACTTAAAAAAAAGTTACAAACCATGTGGTCCTTTAGCTTTTATTAAGAGAAAGGGGTTGCAACTTCTCTTGCTGAGTGTCTTGGGGATTCCAGTGCTCAATCTCACTTCATACACTTCATGTCATGTGAGTGTGGCTAAGGGGGGCTTGGATTTCATCGTCATTAGGTTCCAGTGAACTAATGAGTATCCTAGTTTTACACGTACTCTGAGGTTGGTGGACGAAGAATAAAGTTTGTGAAGGATGGGTGGCCCTCATGTATGCCATCCCAGGATAGTTTGGGGTTTCCTTTGCAGGCTGAGCACTCAGGAATGAAAAGGGTCTCCTTTTTTTCAAACAGGTCAGCTCCCTAAGCCATTCTCTTTTTCCTTTTCTCACTGGCTTGTCTTTTTCTTTCTTTCTTCTTCTTCTTCTTTTTTTTTTTTAATATACTTTTGTAGTCTGATAGGTACAATGGATTATAATAAGCAAAACTAAATTACATAATAAAGTGATACCATCTATAGACGGAGATGACTTGCAGTGAGGATTTGAGATGATATAGTTCTGAACAACTTTAAAATATCAATCAGTTGTAGGATGTTCCACCTGGAAAGAAATAGCAGAGATAATCTGGTCTAACCCCATCATCAAATAGGGAAATTGACCCCAGAAAAACCAGGCAGAGAGAGCATGTAAGCCAGGACCAGAAAAGAGGACCCCTGAACCTGATAGGAAGTGTCAGCTACCTGTAATACACTTCCTGTGTCTGGGGGACTCTGGGGCCCCTTTTGGCCTCTGCAAGCTTTTTTTTCTTCCTTCCTTGCTTCCTTCCTCCTTCCTTCCTTTCTTTCTTGGTTCCAGGTGTATCACTATTTACTCAAGGTTTCTGTTATTCTTCCTCTTGACTCATATTATACCAGCTTTAACTTTTCTTATCTCTGACTTCCAGCCCTGCACTTGCCATCAGACATGACTTATGCTGGGTCACAATTTCCCGTTTACTTATCTGTTTCTGTGGCACAGACTGTAAGCCTCTTGAGGGGAGGGATCATAAGATGCTCACTATCCCCGGTACAGTATCTCTGGCACACAGTGCAGTCTCAGGAAAGTGAAAATTCACTTGTCAGGAAAAGGAGAGCCTTAATGCATTCAGTTGGCACTCACATTTTGCATGCAGACCTCTTTGATACTCACTGACTAATGTCTGGCTGCAGACTTAGCTCACCTCTTTCGAGAAGGACATTATTAAGCTCTGACCCAGAGACTAGTTTATTAAATCCTGTTAAATCCTGTTTTCCCTTTTGGGTCTCTTTCATCATGACTCATGTTACCTTGTAAAGTGGTGTTAGTGTTCAGAAGCAGCTAAGATACAGTATTCTTTCTGCAAATACTCAGAAACAGCCAAGGAAACTATAATTTATCAAAGCAAAAGCCATTGTACATCTGTCGCCCATTTACAACAGAAGTGTTCAGATATTTTTTCAAAGATTTATATATTTATATATTTGTATATAAATATAGATATTTATATAGATTTTATAGATTTGTATATTAATTTTAGAGTGTGTGTGTGTGTGTGTGTGTGTGTGTGCACGCGCCCAAGGGAACATCGAGGAGAGGTACAGAGGGTGAGAGAGACAGAATCCCAAGCTGACTCCCCACTGAGCGTGGAGCCCAATGTAGAGCTCCATCTCATGACCCTGAGGTTGCAACCTGAGCTGGAACCAAGAGTTGGACACTTAGCCAACTGTGACACCCAGGTGCCTCCAGAAGTGTTCAGATCTTAATGACTAAAAGTAGTATCTTACCAACTGTTTATCCTACTCCCTAGGCGCACCGAATACTGTCCTTTTGGGTCATTTTATTACACAATTTACACACTGGAGATTGCGAGTTGACCAGATGACTTGGTGGCAGATCTGCGGTGTACATTTCAGTCCTCAGTCACCCCCTGGATCATGGTTTTTCCTCTATCATAAAGCAATAACACACTGACTGTGGCAAAGGAGTGGGCTTCTAACAATTTGGACGTGATGAGTTCAGCACCTCCTAAACTACCAAGGAATAAAGAGCACAGTTCATCGGTCTCCCAGAGGTTTGTTTCTTCAGTTATACCATCACCAAGGGGATTGCGCACCTCTAGCAGCACCTGGTCCCTTTCTCTAAGTTGGGGTCTGGTGCACGATATGACCATGGAAAGATGATAAGCCAAAGAAAAGGAATAGAGCTGGCCAAATTACTTTAACAGTAATAAAAACTTTAAAAATGTATATATATACTAAAGGGGCGCCTGGGTGGCTCAGTCAGTTGGGTGTCTGCCTTCAGCTCAGGTCATGATCTTGGGGTCTGGGGATTAAGCCCCGTATGGGGCTTGCTCAAAAGGGAGTCTGCTTCTCCCTCCTCCTCTGCCCCCCCCCCACTAGTGATTCTCTCTCTTATTTCTCAAATAAGTAAAATCTTTTAAAAAAATGTATATACTAAAAATACATTGCAAACCTTCCTGAGAAGACATGGTCTGTCTGTGAATCACACACAGGCAAGTCCCTTATAGTTCATATTCCTGCAGGATCTTCCATAAATGTCATAGTAGAAAACACTCCTCAGTGGCACTTGGGAGAAAAATAATTGCCTCCCGAAAAGAAGAAAAAGGATATTCCCAAAGATTGGAGTTCCTGAACATATAGTCATATCTTTTCTGAAGAAAAGAGCTGAATGATTCTTTTTTTTTTTTTTAAGATTTTATTTATTTATTTGACAGACAGAGATCACAAGCAGGCAGAGAAGCAGGCAGAGAGAGAGGAGGAAGCAGGTTCCCTGCTGAGCAGAGAGCCCGATGCGGGGCTTGACCCCATGACCCTGGGATCATGACCTGAGCCTAAGGCAGAGGCTTTAACCCACTGAGCCACCCAGGCGGCCCAAGCTGAAGGATTCCTGATGTTACAGAGAGGAGCGCTTCTCAAATTTAATGTGCATATCACTTGGGGATGTTGTTTAAAGATTTATTTATTATTTTAGAGAGAGAGTGTGTGTGCGCACACACAGTGGGGGGAAGGGGCAGAGGGGTAGGGAGAGAGAAAATTTCAAACCGACTCCTCACTGAGCACAGAGCCCACCCTGGGGCTTGATATCACAATGCTGACATTATGACCTGAGTTGAAATCACAAGGCAGATGCTTAACTGACTGAGCCACCCAGGTGCCCCAGGGTTGCCTGCTCTTTTTTCTTTCTTTCTTTCTGAGGGAGAGAGAGAGAGAGAGAGAGAGAGAGCATGCGAGCACGGGGAGGGAAAGAGGAGGAGAATCCCAGGCAGACTCCACACCCAGTGTATAACCCGATGTGGGGTCCAATCTCACAACCCTGAGATCATGACCTGAGCCAGATCAAGAGTTGGGCTCTCAACCTAATGAGCCACCCAGGTGCCCCCGCCCCCGGGAATACCTGATATAGATCCTGATAGATCCTGATTCGGTATGATGCTGATGTCTCTGGTTTGTAGACCCCCAACCTGAAGAGCAAGGGCGTGACAATGGTGGAACCCAATTCCTAGAAGATGTTGAGCACTCCTGTTCCTTGGTCTCTGAGCTTGAAACTTAAGGCCTGTTCCCTAAGGTTTCCTTTAAGGTTAGCAGAGACCCTCTTTCTAGCTGTAATTCACAGTGTGAAGAATGACAAATATCTCCTTCCCCCTCCCTGGTCAACCACTGAGAATATGTTGAAAACTCTTTTGGGCGGTGGAGTTTAAATAATGACACATAGGTGACTATGTTTCAATAGCTCATTTCTTCCTTATGAAATCAATCTGACCCCAACCAAAAATGGCATTGATTATTCCCTAAGGCCATTCTAGAGCTCACATGCTTCATGTAATACAAGAGACTATCCCAATTTTTTTTTTAAGATTTTATTTATTTATTTGACAGACAGAGATAATAGGCAGAGAGGCAGGGAGAAGCAGGTTCCCTGCAGAGCAGAGAGCCTGATGCAGGGCTCGATCCCAGGACCCCGAGATCATGACCTGAGCCAAAGGCAGAGGCTTAACCCACTGAGCCACCCAGGTGCCCCAAGACTATCCCAATCTTATGAACTAACCTCAGCCTATACTTTCTCCTTGCTTCCACTGGAAGTTAACTATACTGCTATAATTTCTAAGTCACCGTGCTTAGAGTTGCCTAAATATTTTTCAGGAAAACAAAAAATGGATTAATAAGAGTCAGGAAATGAGGGCTGGCTAGAACAGTTGGTGAAGCACGCAACTCTTGATGTTGGGGTTGTGAGTTCAAGTCCCTTGTTGGGTGTAGAGATTACTTAAAAAAAATCTAAAGGAAAAAAAAAGAGTCAGAAAGCTAGGTTTCTTAACTTCTCTTATAATGTAAAAGCAAGTAAAGCAAATGGCACTTGCATTCATAATTTGTAGATTCATTGGAATTCAGGGCTCAGGGATAAGGCTGAATCTGGCATGCCCAGATTAGGGTAATTTGTTCAATGCTGCAGGAAAATTTGTTACATAATGAGAAGTACTTTTGATACTCTTAAGTAAAAAGGGATTCTGTGAGTTAAGAAAACAATATAACAACTGTGTTAAAAGTTTGAAAACTAAGGAAGAAAGGAAGGAAAACACTAAATAATAAACTCAACTGAGTGAGAGTTTGAGTGGGAGAATATGAATGTTTTTCCTCTTACCTTTTTCTGGTGCTTTTAAATGTTTCTATAATGAGCAGGTATTGGCATTGAAATTTAAAAACATCTTGGCTCTAAAAACAACTCAGTTAAGAGTTTCTGCTTTATCTGATTTGTTGATCACCTCAGTGTTTTTTCCTTTCCTTTTATTCGTTAAGTCTCTGTCCTGTCTTCTCTGAATATTCGTGGCTGCAGGCTCTTCCTGAACCTGCTGAGAATGACCTGTGTCCTGAAACGACCTCAGAACCATCAATAAAGCAGGGGTTGCCTATGTCTCTCCTCTTGAGCTCACAGTAGTTCTCCAAGGGCAGTGAGGAAACAAAATTCTCTTGGCCTCAAGTGATAATAAGGCCCAGCTCTGCAAAACGCAGGGTTTCCTGAACGATGGTAATCCCCTTCCTGAGAGGCATGAGCGGTCTTGGGCACACCTGAGGACCTGGACCACACCCTTGGCTCTTTCTCCCTCAGTCCCCACCACCAAACTATCCCACCTACGGGTTACAGTGCTAGGGACGCCTTCCCCAGGAGGGGCTGGCACACTGGCAGTTCATACAGGCCTCCACTGAGGGGCTCCCTCCTTGCCTCTGGCTTGCTTCCTACCAGTCGTTCCACCACCCCTCAGAATGACTTTCTAAAATAAAATCTAACCATATCCCCTACTTAAACCCTGAAGCGGCTCCACGGAGCTTTGTGTTTTGTTTTCATTTTAGTGAAGCATAGTTAACATACAATGTTGTATTAGTTTCAGGTGTACAACGTAGTGAATGGACAGCTCTAGACATACCCCATACTTACATGGTAAGTGTAGTTACCATCTGTTACTACACAACGTATTACAGTATTATTGATTCTATTCCCTATGCTATACTGTGGCCTCGAATGTTACGTAGACATTTGAGGCCCTTCATTGGACCTGGTTGATGTCTCCATTCCATTGGATGCTGGGTCACCGAGAGCCACCCTGCCCCCTCCTTTCGCCCCTCCCCAGACTTGTCTGACCCTTGCTTGCCCTCCAGACCTTTGCCCACAACATACCCCTTCCGCTTCACTCCATTCTTTCCTTCCCGTCCTGGAAACTCTGATACATCTGCCCTCTTCCCCAGGCCCAAAGGGGGTCAGGCTACCTGGCCCTGCCTGGAGGGTTCTCATACACAAGGGCTCATATGGTGTATGGGATTTCAAGCTGCCTGTCTCCATTTTAAGGGAAACTCGGGTCCCTCTTAAGAGAAATGTGGCTTTCTTACAGCGCAGGCAGTGTCTTCCCGCATCAGGGGCCTGGCTGGGCTGGATCTTCCCGGATACTCCCCAAGAAAGCCCATCAGAGTTAGGCACAAGGCTGCTGCCTCCCAGGCGCCCATTTCAACACATGGTCGGCGGCTTCCTGCCCCCACCTCTGAACACGCTGCGGGCTCCAGCTCAGGGCGAGTGGGGGGCGTGGTGGGGGGGTGAGTGGTGGGCGAGGTGGGGGGTGAGGCTCAGGCAGGCGCGCGGTCTGAGGCTGATGAGGGGAGCGCCTGCAGTAACCGCGGCTCGCAGGCTCAGAGCTTCCTGGGAGGCGGCGTTCTCGCCCTACGCTCTTGGCTGGGGTGAAGCTCGGACGCCGAAGAGCCCGTCGCGCGAAAGCGGGGAAAGGTCTCTTCAGCTCGTCCGTAGACGTAGGGACACCGCGGGGTGCAAAGCTCCGGAGGTCCGAGCGCACTGCGGGGCGTCACCAGCAGGGGGGGCCCGAGGCCGGCCCCAGAGAGCAGCCCCTCGGCGGCGCGGAGTTCCCGCCCAGCTTCCCGCGGCTCCGCTCACTTGCTGTGTCTGTGGATCGCGTCTCTGTACTCACACGTGGGGGGAGGATGTCTGCCCCCAACCTGCCTTTGCAGCCTCCCCTCCTTCCTCTACCTCTTCCCACTCTAGGAAAGGACCTCGCATCCCTTAAACAACTAGGCAAGGTCGCGTCCTTGGGGCTTTCCTTCCCGCGGCTTCTGCCCGCGTTCACCCCGTACACAGCCTGTAAAAGTCTTACTCGTAGTTCAGGGCTCCAGCCCAAAGGCCCTCTCACTTCCTTACTCCTGCTCACCCTACCCAATGAGGGCTTCCCCGAGCTCCCAGTTCCACTAACTGATATCGCCGAGCCCGCCCGAGGCCTCACGCAGGCAGCATCCAATTGCTCCTCTGGGACAACAGTGGTTCACCAGCGGATGCCTGCCACGCGTAGTCCACACCGGAGTGACAAGAAAGGAAGACGCTGGTGGTGGTGGTGATCGGCCACCTGCTCTCCCCCCACCTCTGGACTCTCAAGGAGGGGACTGCCTCAGGACTCCTCAGAGGAAGGCTGCACTTACTGAAGACTACACAGAGGAGCAGCCGCTGACGCGCAAGTGCCTGTAAGTGATAGAACTTCATCATAAGGACCTTGCAGCAGGTGCCCCAGCCTGGAGAGAGAACAAGGATTGTTGCTTCTTTCATTCCAGTGCCTGGCTGTGACCTCCCCTGGGGTCTTGCTGGGGGAGGTGGGAGGCCTCAGCTGCTGCCCGGGTGGTTGGAGGCTGTACTTGCATCCGAACCCTGCTGCTCCGAACAGAACCCAGAGTCACTGCCCTCTCTGGGTCTGCTCCCCCTGGCCAGGCACAGAGTGTAAAGCATCAGCTGGAGACAGACTTGAAGCAGAGGCTTGGTAACAGGGGTTCCATCTTCCAGGGATGAAGACCCACCTGTCCTCAGGAGGTTGGGAGCCAAGGTCCCATGCCACAGGCAGTGGAAACCTGTGGGAGGCAGCTATGACTGTGTGGAACTAGTCAAAGTGTCTCTGGGGCCTTCCTGTGGAGCTGACCACTCCAGGCTTGTGCCCAGACTAATGTTCATCACAGCTTTATCAGAGAAAGCCTGTTCTCCACTCTGGGCAATGCAGATAATTTTTAATGCTTTATGTTTTGGAACAACTTGCTTTTCTTTTTCTTTTTTTAAAATATTGTATTTATTTATTTGACAGAGAGAGACACAGCAAGAGAGAGAACACAAGCAGGGGCAGTGGGAGAGGAAGAAGCAGGCTTCCCGCTGAGCAGGGACCACCCCCACCCCATGTAATGCGGGGCTCCATCCCAGGATCCTGAGATCATGACCCGAGCTGAGCCAAAGGCAGACGCTTAATGACTGAGCCACTCAGGTGCCCCTACAACTTGTTTTTCTTAAGGTGGTAAAAGTTCCCCTTTTAATTCCTTTTTGGGGTGATAAAATGTTCACAAATTGACTGCGATGATGCCTTATTCCCAACTCTGGGAATATACTAAGAATCATTTTAAATTGGTGAATTGCATGGTATACAAATTATATCTCAATCAAGTTAGCGCAGAAACGAAGCCACACAAATATGTCCAATTGAGTTTTGACAAACGTGCAGAAGTAGTTCAATGGAGGAAGTGAGATAGGGAAACTGAAGGGACCCCATGAAACACTGCGTTTGCTCCTTTTCCTGCTTCTACTTTTGCTAGGACCTGCACCCTTGCCTTACACCTGCCTTATAGGATAGATTGTGTATGTCCTCCTCGTCAAGGTCAAGGAGTTAATGATTTCTTTGGAGTCCTGTAGCATTATAGATAACACCAAAGGAGTGGCTGGGCAAGGTTGTCATGCCCAGACCACCAACTCTAGACACCTTGATGCCAGAACCCCCAGTTCCAGGCATGAGTGACTTATGGAGGACACCTGAACACTTGTCCTTATTTTGACCAGTTCCTGGATGCTTGAGAGGGCACCTATACCAAGACACCATCTCAGTAAACCTTCCAAACACCAACCAAAGATGAGGCTTTCTCTCCTTCCCTTTCTGAGTCTGCCAGACACTCGGTCAGTTATACTGTGTCACTGATGCCATTCAATAAACTGCTCTCACTTTCTCTCAGTTTGGGTTTGATTTCTACTCTGTGCAAAGCCAAGGACCCCCTTGACTGGTCTTGTGGGAACCCTTCTGGGTTCTCAGACCTGGCCACACTATATCAGAAGGATTGCGTTTTCAACAAATTATGCTGGAGCAATTGCCTTTCTATAGGCAAAACAAACAAACAAACAAACAAACAAGAATCTCAACCTGTCTCACACCTTACAAAAAAGTTAACTTAAAATAGATGATGAGCTTAAATATAATTATAAAAATAAAAGACTTTTTGGGGAAAAAAAGAAACTCTTTAGAATCCAGGGCTAGACGAAAAAATTCTTAGACTGGAAGCCAAAAATATGAACCATAAAGTTAAAAAACTGGACTCCACCAGAATTGAAAACTTTTGTCCAGTGTAAGACCCTCTTAAGAAGATGAAAAGACAAGCTGCAGACTGGGAGAAATATTTGCAAATCACAGGGCTGACCAATGACTAGTATCTAGACTATAAAAAGAACTCTCAAAGCTCAATTGTTTAAAAAAGAAAAAAAGCATCCAATTAGAAAAAGGAATAAAAGACACTTCACTGATGATGAGTGAATTGGCAAGCAAGCCCTGAAAAGATGTTCATTAGCCATCAGGGAAATGCAAAGTAAAGCCATAATATCATTATAGAGCCATTGGAAAGGCTAAAATTTAAAAAAAAAAAAAATAGTGACCTCATCAAATGTAGTTACGGGCATCATGAGGGATCCTCCTGTTATGGAAATATATTGTATATTGACTGTATCATTGTCAGTATCCTGGTTGTGATATTGTACTATAGGTTTGCAAGATATTACCACTAGGAGAAACTGGGTAAAGAGTACACAGGATCTCTCTGAATTATTTCTTACAACTATAAGCGAATTTGCAAGCATCTCAAAATAGGAAGTTTAAGACTAAAAATCTCTCCTATCCATATCTCTGAATTTAATCAATTTGCTTTAGGACAATTGCGTGCATAGATTAAGATTAATTAGAACATATCTTAAAGGATGATAGACTGGTTTGAAGCTATTGGGACCTGAATTAATGAAGCTTTCTTTCATGCATAGGTCCCCACCCCCCAAGCACTAAAGGGAAAGAGTTTGGAGAAGTGGGAGGTGGGACTCCTTTGGGGCTGAGGCTTGTCCAGAGAAGTTCTCAACAGCCTGGTGCCTTCTGGGTTGGGCCCTCTCTAGCGGAGGGTGTGAAGCATGTGAAAGATAGACTGGCTCATAGAAAGAGCCAAGATGAAGAGGGAGGAGGCCCAGCCTCTGCCCCTGGCCATGTTCTATGATCCTGGGCAAATATCAGAATCTCAGTGGGTTCTCAGCTGCCAGCTCCATTAAAGGGGTATTGAGACTAGAACTGGCAGTCTCAGAGTTCTACTCTGATATTTCTTCATTGATACACAGATACACTCTGCCTTCACCTATGTAGTTGTTTATAAGTGACCTCTGCAAATGTCAGTTTTTTGGTCTCTTAAATGTAAAGATTGAGATCTAACCATCTAACCCAGCTCTCTATTGGGAGCAGTAATCACAGTGGCAAACAAAGCAAACAGTGTGAGGTCTGGCCAGAGGCCACAGAGAATGACTCATATTGAAATTAAAAAAATATATGGTACTGTAGGAAGCACCAAAAAAATTATATTATTATATACTTGCAGTCATTAAAGTGAGGTTTATAAATATCTGATCACATGGGGGAATGCTTTAGTTATCCTAAATAAGTGAAAGATGATCTCAACTGTATGTGTAAAAATACATTAAAAAAGGTGAGGATAGAGGCACCTGGGTGGCTCAGTTGGTTGAGCAACTGCCTTCAACTCAGGTCATGATCCCAGGGTCCTGGGATGGAGCCCTGTAATCGGGCTCCCTGCTCCGCAGCTGGAAGCCTGCTTTTCCCTCTCCCACTCCCCCTGCTTGTGTTCCCTCTCTCGCTGTGTCTCTCTCTGTCAAATAAATAAATCTTTAAAAAAAAAAAAGTGAGGATTAAAATCTGCCCAGAAGCTAACTGTATTTGCCTTGTGCTGATGACCTGTCCCCACTGATAGCTCTCTTCAAAATAATAATAATATAATGGTGGGATGGGAGAGGAATTTAATGGATGGGATGGGGAAGAAAAGATGGGAGAGGAAAAGAATGGAAGAAATGTACTCAACCTGTAAGCAGACTTTAGTGGGGAGCTAACAGAGAAGGTAAAATGGGGCCATTCCTACCCTGCATGAGGATAGAAAGAGTTCTGCTATAGAAGA
Source organism: Mustela lutreola (assembly GCF_030435805.1). Classification (NCBI taxonomy): domain Eukaryota; kingdom Metazoa; phylum Chordata; class Mammalia; order Carnivora; family Mustelidae; genus Mustela; species Mustela lutreola. The sequence continues at coordinate 39,859,794 of NC_081293.1, forward strand.
CGGAATTGAGGGAAAACCCTGGAGTTCTGAGTGGTTCTCAAATCAAGGAATGGGGCCACCAACGATAGCATTGTATTCATTTTCTCACCATAACAAAGTATCACAGAATGGAGGTTTAAACAACAGAAATGTGCTTATTTTTTCACAGTTCTGGAGGCCAGAAATCCAAGATCAAGTTGTCATCCGGGTTGATATCTTCTGAGGCTTCTTTCCTTGGCTTGCAGATAGATGTTTTCTCCCTCTGTTCTCATATGATGTTCCGTGTGTGCGCGCAGATGACTGTGTCCAAATTTTCTCTTCGTACACGGACACCAGTCATATTGGATTAGAGCCCATTTTAACTTGATTACCTCCTTGGCAAACTTATCTCCAAATCAGATTACATTACAAGGTACTGGGGATTAGGACACCAAAGTATTGATTTTGGCTGGGGAAGGGGGGATACAATTCAAGCCATGACAAGCATAAATTACCATATGACTAAAGCATCTGTAGACAAAGTTAAAAGACAAGTGACAGAGGAAGAGAAATAAATATTTACAACATTTAAAACCTGCAAAGAATTCTTATTCAGAATATATATATACAGAGCTTATTGAATCAGTAAAAAAAATGTAAACAGTTCAATAGAAAAATGGACAAAACATGAATAGGAAATTCATAGGAAAGAAATACAAAATTATCAACATACAAGATTTTCAACCTTACTTATCAGTTTCATGCAAACTAAAACAAAGTGCTGTTTTTTCATCTATCAGATGGGCACAAATTAAAAACACTGATAATAACAAGTCTTGTTAGGAAGGAAGTAGGAAGTTAGTAAGGAAGTAGGTACTCTCAAATGCTAATGGCAAACAAATAAGAATAGTGTTACCATTCTTATTACAGTACCTATTAAAATGTAAAACATGCATATCTTTTAGTCCAATGTTAAACTTCTAGGAACCAACGTTACCAAAAAAGTTGCACATATGCTAAAGGATATATGTAAAAGGACTTTTATTTCTGTAAATGTCAAAAACAAAGTAAATGTTGGGGTTCCTTGGTGGCTCAGTCGGTTAAGCATCTGACTCTTGATTTCAGTTCAGGTCATGGTCTTGTCATGATTTCATGGTCGTGAGATGGAGCCCCATGTGCGGCTCCCTCTCAGTGGGGAGTCTGCTTCTCTCCTTTTCTCTCTCCTTCTGTTCCTCCTCCTCATGCATGCTCTCTCTCTAAAATGAATAAATATATCTTAAAAAAAAACAATCTAAATTTTCATTCAATGGGAGAGAAGTTAAATACAACCATTATACACGCCTACGTTGAATGCAATATATCCATTAAAATGAACGAGGTGGTCCCACACATACTGAGATTAAAACAAAGATCTTTAAGACAAGAGGGAAAAAAGAAGTTAATTGCAGAACTATATTCTCATGGATCTATTTAATGTTTCTGTAAATGTGTATTTTGTATAGTAGTCATAGTACACAATTTTGTAAAAATGTTTACCAAACTGTGGCCATGCCTCAAAGCTTCTCAGTCTTCTGAGAATGGCAGCTATCCTCATGGGAGCCTTGATTGTCCCAATGTTTGCTTTAATCAGTGTAATTAGCAGAACATCAATTAGGCTGGAAGACCTGGCAGCCCTGCAGTCTTCCACAGCAGTGCCTTCTGTTCTTGGCTGCCCCACCCAGCCCCTTTGGTGACTCAGCTTCCCACCATAGCATGGTTTTCTCTCCCTCCATGGCTCTTTGTTTTTCTCTCATGAGCTCTAAAGACCACTGTGGGCAAATGGGAAACTGTGGAGACCTTTGATTTCCTGGGGTTTTGTTCCTGCCTGTTGCTCTACATCACACTCTTTCTTTCTTTCTTTCTTTCTTTCTTTCTTTCTTTCTTTTTTTTTTTTTAATATTTTATTTATTTATTTGATAGAGAGAGATCAGTAGGCAGAGAGGCAGGCAGAGAGAGATGGAGAAGCAGACTTATTGCTTGTGGAGCAGAGAACCCGATGTGGGGCTCGGTCCCAGAACTCTGAGATCACGACCTGAGGGGAAGGCAGAGACTTTAACCCACTGAGCTACTCAGGTGCCCCCACACTCTTTCTTAAGTAGCTTCTTGGTAGATGCAACCTGTAAATTTTCTGTTACTCTCCCCAACCTGCATCTCCTTCTGTTTCCCAGTTTATTCAGAGGTTCCATTCCCTGCCCCCAACACCTCACCAAAGCCAGAAATCAGTGAGTTATCATTACCCCCACCACTCAAGCTTCATTAACTACTAAGCCCTGCAGAACCAATTCTTAAATGTTTCTCACATCTGTATCCTTTTTTCTCTCTCTCTACTGAGAGTGCATTATTGTCTCTCACCTGGATATATTTTCACTCTCACTTTTTACCACTCTATCCTCCTTCCAGTTGCCAGAGAAAGCTTTGTAAAAATAAAATCCGACATGTCCTTCACAGCTTAAAATGTTGGTGGTGTCCCATGGCATACTGGAGAGTCCAAACTCCTTGACATATGGTGTAAAGACCAGTTCTGAGAGGTCTGGGGGGCTCAGTTAGTTAAGTGTCTGCTTTCAGCTCAGGTCATGATCTCAGGGTCCTGGAATGGAGCCCCACATCAGGCTCCCTGCTCAGCGGGGAGTCTGCTTTTCCCTCTCCCATTGCTCCTCCCCCTGCTTGCACTCTCGCTCCCTCTCAAATAAATAAATAAAATCTTAAAAAAAAAAACAACAACAAACAAACAAAAACAAAAACAGTTTCACTAGCCTAGGCCACCAGTCTTGCATACATGTAGGTAGTTCTAATCCTCCTAGTCCTTCATATAACTCTGTATAGGTATACATAACCTAACTTTGTACAGGCGCTTTCCTGCTAAAGGTCATCAGTGCACATGTGTTGATTTTTCCTCCCCAGCACCCACTCCTATTTCTTGTGGTACCAGCATCCTAATAACTATCTGCTTTTGTTTCTTAACCCACATGTGTTTCAGATGAGTAACCTCCGGCCTCTATCCCCCACTTCAGGCCAGACCAGATCTTTTTGCTTCTTTGCTCCGGGAATTGGAGTTTTGAACATCATAACAGCCTTGAAGAGATAGTCCATTTCTGGCTCAGCCCTGTTTCCTGAGACTAACTCCTGAGTTTTCCTTTGAATCTATGAATTGACAACCTTCCTATCAACTCCTTTTTGGAATAAGCCTGCCAGGTAATTTTCTAATGCTTTTAATTAAAGAAATCTCAATGAACCCTGACCTTCTGTAGCAGATAATTCTTCCTTATCATTCAGGATCCAGATTAAGTGTCCATTTTTTCATTCATTTATTCATCCAACGGGTATTTGCTGAAAACAGACTATGAGTCTGTGCTATGTGCTAGGGATTTAATAGTAAATTGAATAGGTATGGTCTTTGGCCATATGGACCTTAAAATATCTCCAAATAAACGACTTTTGTGGGACCTTCAGATGTAGAGGGTAGAATTAGTTATATTCCTCCATTCATGGTATCTTACAGTATTGGTATGGGCAATCAGTTAATTACCTCATATCTATATCCCACAACTGGCAACCATATTCATGTGTTTCATATATATTTAAATGTATTCTTGTGAAAAGTATAGTGTAGTTTCATGACCGTGTGCTTTTAGTTAACAGAAAAACTATTACATCGTATGTTTTTGTAGTTTTCCAATTTTCTACATTAAGCATTGTAACATGCCCACAGTAACTGAGATGACATAATGGGCCTTATGAGCAAATCTAAGGATTTTGACTTTTACTTCTAGTAAAATGGGAGGTCATTTGACGATTTTGAGCAGAGAGCAACATGATTTGGTGTTTTACAAGGAAAATTCTGATGTGTTAAGAGTAAATGAGAGGGGGGCTTTGCCAATAATCCATGGGAGAGGGGCACCTGGGAGGCTCAGTGGGTTAAGCCTCTGCCTTCAGCTCAGGTCATGATCTCAGGGTCCTGGGATCCAGTTCAGATTGGGCTCTTTGCTCAGTAGGGAGCCTGCTTCCCCCTCTCTCTTTGCCTGCTTCTCTGCCTACTTGTGATCTCTCTCTGTCAAATAAATAAATAAAATCTTTACAAAAATATAATCCATGGAAGAGTTGATGGTAGTTGAACCACCGACACAACAAACTCCTGTGTATAAACAAGAACAAAACCCCAGAGAAATACAACAGGAAACCCTCAAAACTAACAGAAAATGTGAAATGCAAATCACTGATATTCAGGGAAGTGCAGCTGAAAACAACTATATGATGTTGCATCTGTTATTCTGGGAAAAGTTGTAAAGCTGGGTGCTGCCAAATGTTGGCTGGGATGTAAGGACTTAAAAGTCCTCTTGCACTCCTACTGAGAATCTAGAATTGAACAACAATGTGACGCTGCTGAGTTGTTAAGTATACACAAAACCATGACCGAGCAATTCAACTTCTGCTTATATATTACAGAGAAAATTTCACACAGGTTCATAAGAGAATATGTAGGAAGATGTTCATTGCAGTATTGTTTGTGGCAACAGGGAGGTGAAGGCAATCTAGGTCTCCATGACTGGCACGATGGAAGAGTAAAAGGTTTATCAGGCTTTACGGTAACCACTTTATATGCATTATCTCTTTTCTTCAAAACAACCCTAAGTCAATGATACTTTTAATAGCATACAGTTTTACAGGAAATAAAACAGAAACTATCCTTCCATGCACACAAATGACTGGTTATTTTCTAGGACATTTTCCTTAGTGTTCGTTTGAGGACATTGGAATTCAGGGGCTCAGAGCCACAGCAGGTGTCCCAGTCATACGGAGTTTTCTCACCCTGTGGTCTTTGGGATTTTCACTCTTCCCGGGCCCGGGAGACTTTGGGCGTGCCTGGGCTGTCAGCACCGCGGACAGCGCCAGCGGGTGAAGGGGCGGGGCGTACACAGAGACGTCACGACGCGCGGAGTCTCCCGGGCGCGCGCTCTCGAGCGGCCGGCGCTGCCGCGTCATGTGACCCAGGTAATTGGCTGGGCAAGCCGCGCACCCCCTGCGCGCAGCCCCTGACTTGCGGCTTCTTGGACTGCGCTGCTGCGCGGACCCGCCGGCCCGGTGAGCGCGGCGGCCCCGCCACTCCGGGTCTATGCACCTCCTCTATTCCTGCCTTCTCGGGGGCGGTCCCTCTGCTCTCGGGTCCTAGGGAGCCGCTATCCGGGGTCCTGAGCAGGGCCCCGTCGGCGGTGGCGGGGGTGGGGGAGTGAGCGTGACCTTGGCTCCGCCCTTGTTTGGCCGCGGCGTCTTCAAGGACCCTCAGCCGTTCGCGCAAGTTCGACCCTGTGAATGCAGTGTTTTGCGTGAAGGAGAGCTTTGTGAACGGTGGGGTTTCGGGCTTCAGCGTGGGTTTTCCAGCCCGAAGACCATAGAATGACCAGGCTGCCTTTTGTGGCCTTGGGGGAGGGGGGTGCCGGCTGCTTTTCCTCACCCTCTCAAAGGGCTGGCCTGCGGACAGCTGCGGAGCTGGTGATGGAGAGGGTCCCGCGTTATGTACCTGGTGGGACACATAGGCAGTTTTTCAAGTCTTGGGACCTCTTGGGGGCGGGCCCTTATAGACTGCTTTAACTATGGTCTCTGCTTACAGATGAGAAAACTGAGGCCTTGAGAGAGGCAGGATGGGTCAGAGGTTGCGCCAGCCTGGGAAGTGCTTCTCTCGTCCCCAGGGAGATATTGGGGGAGAGGGGAAGGTGCAGCGGGGTGCAGTGGCATCAACCAGACTCTAAGGGTCCCACTCTGACCCCCTCCCCCTCCACCTAGGGGCCCAAGCCCGCCCTTGCGGCCTCTCCCCCTGCAACTCCTTACACATGCCCTAGGCTCTTGGAACAGGTCCCGGTTACCTTTGTACTTTTTATAACCTCTGAGCTTTAGCTCAGGCCCTCTGTCTCTGCCAGTGAAATAAGCACACCCCTCCCTGCCCTGCTCCTTACCTTGGAGTCTGCCTTCTTTTGGGTTCAGCCAACTAGAGTTGGTTCTATTCCTGAGAAAAGCCCACCCAGATCTCAGAATGTGGGACCAGAGTACACCTGCAGCAGTGTGAATCCAGCCTCCATTGCTGCCTGGCTTCAAGGTCTTGGGGAGGGCCTTCCCCTCTTTGGATCTGTCTTAACTCATCTCTGCAGTGGACATAGGGGAGGGCAGTCCACACCAGGGCAGCCTGGACAGGGCCTTGTGTGTGGGAGGGTTCCTGGATGGCATGTCTATGGTTGTGGGGGTGGGGATGGGGATAGTACTAACCTTGTCCATAGAAAGGTGACTCCCAAGAGCTGCCCAGAGCAACCTACCTATTTGTCTACCAGGGACTGGGCTGGGCAGGTGGTTCACAGGATGCCTGACTCTTAACTCTTTGCTACTGCCTTTACCTGTATGGGCAGGATGTGGCAGGGCTGGCTTGGGCTCTGGCTGGGGTTGATTCTGTTTCCACCCCTCCAGGGCTCTTAGGTCCTCAAGCCCTGCCAGAATGGGGGCAGGGGTGGCCAGCTGGCTTTCCTCCTGCTAGCCTGGGTGAAGGCCATAGCAGTGTCCAATAGCCGCTCCAGACCATTCAGTGTTTGTAAAACACAATGTTCCTGCACTAGGGCCACTGGACACAGCCAGGCTTGGTCACTGCTACCCGAGCCATCCCGTTCCCCTGTGGGGGTGGGGGTGGGGGTGAGTGCGGTTGCGGGTAGAGAGTTCACTTTTGTTGGAAAGTGCATGTGGTTAAGGGAAATCTGGGTTTACATTTTGACTCTGCAGTGAGGAGGGCACAGGCTCTGGAGCCACACAGAGCCCCATCACTCGCCACCTTCTCACTTTGTGCCTCCAGTTTCCTTTTTATAAGGTGGGGCTACTCTAAGTGCCCACCACATGAGATTGTTAAGGGGGTGAGTGAACACAGTGCCTGCACCAGAGTCAGTGCTCACAGACCGTGTGCTCTTTTATTCCTGCAATGAATGGTCTTAGTGTCCAGTTTCCTTTGCTTTAGAATGGGATGATAGAACTTCCTGGCTTGTTTCCATTCTTTTGATGTCCTAGGCCAGTTTGTCTTGTGTCTCTCCCTCATTGCCTATGGTCACTTGGGCCCAGTCAGCCCTGTACTTGTATTTGTCTAGGGACAGTCAGAAGTAGAGTAGGGGTTGGGACCCTGGTACTCTGACCCCAGAGCCCAGGCTTTCCAGGGAGATCGAGCCCCTAAGGGCCCTTGCTGTGGAGCCTGGAATCATTGGCTGGTGGGGCTGGGCTTATAGCCCAAAGCTTCAGGGCTCAGCATGAGAAGCTTGGGGGTACTGTGGGCTTAGGTTCCAGCTGAACCCACCCTCTGCCTCCCTTCAATGGACTATACTTTTGCTTTTTAATTTGCTCTGTTTAGATTTCTCCTGGCTTCCTGGAGGAGCCTACTCTTTCTCCCTTGAGAAGACCACCCCCTTCTCTTTGCTTCATGTGAGTTCGGAGGGAAAGGGGGAGGAAGCAGGCTGGAAGTGCTTGTAGAAGGCCAACCAGATAGTTCTGGGGAATTGGTTGAGCTAAAGGGCAGGGGTAGAGTGGGGGAGCCTTGTCTACGTGTATTGGCTCAGGGCCAGGTAGGACCTGGGAGCCACTTATGCCCCAGAAGGCATGTTTTCTGGGACTGAGTTATGTAAAGGGAAGCAGGACCCCCTACTTACGTGGCCTCTGGTGGGGTGGCTTTGGTCCTGCGCCCTATTCAAAGGCTAGGATTCTCTGGGCAGAAGGGTGTTAATGAGGATTCAAGGGAAGCTGTTCTGTGTCCAGGCCATTCTCGGCTGGAGCAGAGGAGGGGGCTTTGCTCACAGTTGTGGAGGTGGGGTAGGGGAACAGAGGTCCTACTTTACATATCCTACATAGGAGGAAGTGGCCTTAGTGGGCCCTGTCAACTCTAGTCTGGCCTGGCTAGGGAGCCCCAGGGCTTGCCAGGATTGGAGGAGGCTCTCAGGCCCTCAAAACTGTCCTCTGATGAGGGAGGAGGTGGAGGAAGCTAGTGTTTAAAACTGGTTATTCAGGAGTTTTTCCTGGCAAAGGGTTGAGATGAGCTACAGGTTCTCCATCCTCTCCAGCCTGTACGGATCCCCTAAGCTGTTGGTTATCCTGAGTGCTGTTGGTTCTGAGCGTAAACTATGGGCAGGGTAGGAGAGCCAGAGCTGGGAGCTGGGGTGAGCTGGGCATGGGGCTGGCTTCTGATCTGCCTCTCGATATTTCCCCTGCCCTTCTCTGAGCCTCTGTTTTCCCCATTAGGAAGTGGGGTCATTAAGGCCTATAATTGGCTTTCTGGGCTGGTTTTGCAGTCAGAGGAAGACACTGTTCACTTCTGGTGACAGGGACCAGAGACTTGGCAGTGCCGTAGGCTTCCTGAAACAGTGCGGCCAGACCCCTTTCTTCAGGCTCTTTCCTGGCCAGGCATGGCACACACCAGCACGCCCCCCCCCCCCCCAGGACTCCCTTGCTCGAGTTTTAGGGTGGCCAGCTGCATGGCCCACTCTTTCTTGAGTGTAGTGCCTGCACATACCCTGGGACCCTCTGAGTGGGCTCCTGGTCCTGGGCTGAATGCTCCCTGAGCCAGCGCCTGGGTGAGGTACTTGTCTCTCTATCAGGCTTAGGGGGAGAGCAGCGAGGGAGTGTGGGCTGGAGTGAGTGGGGCACAGCAGGATTGGGGCTCAGGGATGTTGAATAGCTGTTGGTGAAGTTGACTGAGCTGGGAGCTCCCACTCTAAGCAGTGACCCCAGGAGGGCTGGCCACCTGTCCTAGTCTCTTCTGTCCCATTGGTGCTGAGCCTGGGGCCACCTGCCCTGTAGAACCAACAAAAGCCAGAGGAGCCAGTAGCGGGTGCCAGAGCCTTTGTTCTGGTCCTGTGGTTTATGCCTCTCCCTCATTGCCCTTGTCCAGAATGAGTCAGCTGAGACTGCTGCCCTTCCGGCTTGGGGCGCAGGCCTCCAGGCTCCTGGCCCCACATGATGTCCAGATGTTCGGCTGGCGAAGCAGGTCGTCTGGGCCACCGGCTACCTTCCCGAGCAGCAAACGTGGAGGCAGCTCCAGTTACATGGAGGAGATGTACTTCGCCTGGTTGGAAAACCCCCAGAGCGTCCACAAGGTCGGCACCCCTACCTGTCTGCCATGCAGGAGGGAACCTTCTAGAGCCAGGCTGTGGAGGGGGTCCTGGGGAGAAGCACCTTGCCTGTCCTGTGATCTGGGCAGGTTTCTTTGCCTCTCAGCTCCTCCAGCGTTCCCGTTCATAAAAGCCTTGTCCTTGTGTTGGGTGAGGAGGGTCTGTGGCTGTCCCGTTGCTGACCCAGCCAGTCGGTGGTAGTCTGGTCTAGGAAGCCCCGATCCTGTCCTGCTCAGCCACACGTGGTCCAAGACCCACCCCTGCCCCCTTGTCATGGGGTGCTGTGCCCAGGAGGCTCTTTGTTGTGTAGTTAGGGCCAAAAGTGTTGACACAGGTACTGAGCTGATAAAATAAATACCTGCTGACTGTTAAAACAAGCAAACAAACAACAACAACAAAAAACCCCCACAAAATATCAGATGACAGAATGAGGAGTGAGAAGTGAAGCTGCTCTCCCTTGTCTTCACACACCCTCCGAGGAAGGTAATAACATGATTCAAAACCAAAAAGTGTGGGCTTACATAATAAAAAGTCACCCTCCCCATCCATCCCTGATCTGCTCAGTGCCCGCCTGTCTGTCCCCCAGTTTATTCTTAGTTTCTTCTGTATCCTTTCAGAGTTTCCGTAAGTAAATGTATTGCAAACATAACTCAGTTCACCCCTTTACACGATGGCCGGGCACTCTTCTCTCAGCATACATGGTCGAAATTTCCCGTGTCAGTGCCTCAAGGGGCTCAGTGTTCTTTTCTCCAGTTGTGTAGTGTTTCCTAGCATGGCTGTACCACCCCTGTCCCCACTGACAGACAACTCACTCATTTCCAGTCCCTGGCTGTCACCGCCGGTGCCACAGGGCGTCACTTAGTCCATTTGTCATCTTGGGTGTGCACCGCTCTCTGCGGGATCAGTTCACCAAAGTTGGGTCACAGAAGGCTCCATGATACCATTTTTATGGGCATTGCCAAATTGCTTTCCAAAAGACTTGTGCCACTGGCTTCTCTCAGATGAGGGTGTGGAGAAAAAAACACTTCTGTGTTCTTCTGGAACACGGAGCTGTTTGAGTATATGCATGTTTGCTTTTGGCTTCCACACGAGTGGTCTCAGCCACATCTCCTTCTGCTTGGTTCACTTTGCAGTGACATATCTTGGTGATGTTCTACATCCATAGTAATAAATGCACCTTTTTTTTTTTTTAAGGCCGCATAATTGCCCAGAATTGAAAGGTACCATCATTTATTTAACCTGTTTCCTACTGGTCACCACTTAGATTCTTTTTAAAATTTTATTTTTGATTTATTTTTATTTTCAAGTAGTCTCTGTACCCAACATGGGGCTCAAACCTACAACCCAAGATCAAGAGTCACATGCTTTGCTGACAGAGGCAGCCACATGTTTCTAGATTTTTTTTTTTAATGTTGTCATTTTTATAAACAGTCTCATAGGGAACATCCTCACACGTACATCCAGGCACACAAGTACATCTGTAGAAATTACTGAAACAGAATTGCCGGTTCAGAAGGTACATTCATTGAAGATGTTGAGGGCCTGGTTGCCAACCCACAGTGTGTGAGGGCATGTTCCCCAGCCGCTTTCACACCTGAGACCCCTGGGTCACAAGTTAGAGCCTTCCCCCAGCACCCTTCCAAGCTGAAGAGATCTGGGCTTAGGGTTGGGGGATCCTGGGCTGTTACAAGAGGTCTCGGCAGAGTCCTGGGAAGGCCCTAAGAGCTATAGTGGTGAAGGAACACCCAACACCCCTTGAAACCCCCAGGCAGGGCCACCTTCCACTCCTCCCAGGCCCCGACTTGACCATTTTCTTCTTTCTACTTCTGCCCAGTCCTGGGACAGCTTCTTCCGAAAAGCCAGTGAGGAAGGCGCCTGGGATCCGGCTCAGCCACGGTTCCCTGAGAGCAGGCCGGCAGTCTCCAGTCGGACTGAGACCAGCAAGCTGGTAGAAGACCATCTGGCTGTGCAGTCTCTGATCCGGGCCTACCAGGTGAGTGGCGGGGAATGCCCAGGTAGGGAGGCCTGGCTTCTGGCATGTGGCCAGGTGCTGCTGGGAAGGGGACTGACTGGAAAGGGGGCTGACTTAGCTCCAGTCATCTCTGGAGAGCCTTTCTCTGCGTCCTGTCGTCCTGTCGGGTGGCTCTCGCTCTTTCCATGACTCATTGTCATGTAACTGTCCATATCACTAACCACGCCCTGGTGTTTGGTCTGGTCTTTCTTGTGGAGTGCTGTCTCACTCACCTGTATGCCCCACGCACCTACAGGATTTACTTAGTAATCAGTCTTGCTAAAGATTTGAAAATTGAGTAGATTGACCCTGTTCGTGTCTGTTTTCTTGACTGAGCATTCCAGGAGGACTGGGACTGATACACAGCAGGTGCTTACTTAGGGTTTACTTTCAGGTTTATAATGATGCCTCACTCTCTGCATGGATATATCAGGAAACAGCTCCTTCTCTACTGGCTGCTCTGTTCTGGGGACTTCAGCTCTCCCCTTCGGGCTCCCCAGGCTGGGCCCCTGCTCTGACAAAGCATCTTGATGAGGTGCCATAGTCTTGGTCTTGACCGAACAGGACTAATTGGAGAGGCCGCTCTGGGTTTTCCCTCCCTAACAAGTGTAATCATTTGGGATCTCTCTGGGAATCAGTGGCAGAAAGTATTTCCTAAGAGCAACTTGTCAGGCAGACCTGCAGAAGGAGGGGCAAGGGCATTCCAGGCCCTTGGCAGAGACTCCCTGGGAAGGAGCAGCAAGCCTCCAAGCCTCCACTGGAGCCGGGGAGGGGAGGCCTTAGCCAATGGAAATGGTGCCTTGCCTCTGGGTGGGGGGAGGGGGCTGGGCAGCTGCACTTCCTGGGTACCAGTGATGCAGAGCAGGGCTAGGCCACCCTGCTGGCCTAAGGACCTGTGGATTACAGACCACCTGCAAGCAAAAGAAGTAATAATTGTTCCTCTTGGCTGAATGAGTCAGAAAATGATCTAACCATTTCCTTTGAAAACCAAGAACAAAGAACAGAAAACTCCATGTTAAGTACAGGGTAACATTCCTCGTGCTGCCTCAGGGCCTTGTCCTCTCAGCACAGTTCCCAGCTCTTTCGGGGCTCTTTGTTCTTTAGCCTAGACGATGCCCCGGGAGAGTCCTTCCAACGGGGCAGTGTCTGAATTCTGGCCTGTTACTGTGTTTTTTTTTTTTTTTTTTTTTAAAGATTTTATTTATTTATTTGACAGACAGAGATCACAAGTAGGCAGAGAGGCAGGCAGAGAGAGAGGAGGAAGCAGGCTCCCTGCGGAGCAGAGAGCCCGATGTGGGGCTCGATCCCAGGACTCTGGGATCACAACCTGAGCCGAAGGCAGAGGCTTTAACCCACTGAGCCACCCAGGCGCCCCTGTTACTGTGTTTTTATGGGGTAGAAGTCTGCCAAAGGCTGTGCCTGTTGTGAGGGAGTTCCTTCCTACCAGGGCGGCTATAGCTCCTTGCTCTTGTTTGACCTGCCCACGGTGCTCAATTGTATAGCAAATCCCACCCCTATTACAGGGTCAGTCTCTAATCCTCTGTTACCACCTCAGGCCCTCACCTGTTGGCCGATGATTATGTTGAAGCCTATCCCAGACATACCATTTCATTCACCAAAGGTTTCAGCATGTATTTCTGTAGGTAAAGGCTCTTTCAAAATGTGCCATGATAGCGCCATCACCCCTAACAATGTTAACAATAATCCTAGGGGCATCAGATACCCGGTTGGTATTTACATTGTTTGTCTTTCGATTTTACTACTTGAATGAATCAGGATCCAAATAAAGCCGTAGGTTGTGATAAGCTGATGCGGTTCTTAAGTCTATCGTGCTCTCCAGATACCTCTCTGGTTTTTCTCTGTGTGTGTGTATGGGTGCGTGTTTTTCTTGTCATTCATTCATTCGTTCACTTATTTATTTATTGTGTGTGTGTGAGTGTTTGTGTGTGTGTGTAAGAAACCAGGTTGTTTGTGCTGTAGAGTTTTTCTGAGTCTGGATTTTGCTGATTGCATCCCCATGGTGTCACTTCATCTGTCCCTTTGTCCCGTGTAATTTCTGTAAATTGGTAATTACATCTAGAAGCTTTATCCAATATAGATTTGATTTTTTTGTTTCAAAATCAGCTTCCTGGTGGTGATGGGTACTTCATCAGTTGGCAGCTCTGGATAATTATTTCCTGGACACATTAATTCATTAGGAGTGGTAAAAAGGGTGATCATACTCCGTTTCTACCTTTCTTTGTTTATTACCTGAAATATTTCCATCAGGGGAAACTTCCATTGTTAACCCCATGTATCCTAAGCTGCAAAGGGTACAGGAAAGGCAAGATCAGTGCTTGATTTTTCTTTTTATTGGCTGATTTTCGAAAGTGTTCGGTGTCCTCCGAAGATGGTCCAGGAAGGTTTTTCTCCTTTTAGTGTGATATGAATGTATGAATTTAAACCTTTGTGGTAAGTTTAATCTGTTACAGACACCATCCTTTCCATTGTCCCCTTGTGTCCTTAATTCCCTTCCCCAGTAGTTGGAGTACCCCTTTGCTTTCTGGTCTGAGGGGACGCTCCGAGCTTGTCTTGTGCATTTCTGCCCTGGACGAGCCAGTTCTTCAGGGAATGCTGGGAGTGTCCCTGGCGTGGTCTGGTCGTGACTTCTGGGCCCTTTTAGTGGTTAGAGCCAGGAACTATGTACATTTTTTTTTTTTTTAAAGATAACACATTTATGGGTTTATTCTGATGCCTCCGTGTACTTCAGATGCAGGACTTGGGGTTTTTTCTTCTCTTCATTAATCTTACGTCACTGTCTTTTAAAGAAGCCAAAAGTAGAGGTTCCCAAAGACATCAATACCATGACTCACTTGATTTTCCCACAGTCTGTATACTACCGTTTTATGATATAACTCTTAATACAACCCCTACTGATTGGTAATTGAAATGAATTTGTAATACTTTTTCCTGGAATTCTATTTGCCTTTCGGGGATATTCTGTTAGTCGATTGTGTAGTTATGTGACAAAATGGATGTGTGAATTCACTTGTTTTTGTTTTAATTTTTAAAACTTAATTTTGTTTTATATTATAGTGGTATAAAATATTCACAAGATTCCCAAATCAAATCTTCGAAGCGAAATATATTCTTAAAAGTCTGGCCTCTAGCCCTGGCATTCTACCCTATTTTGTCCTTTTTCCACAAGTAATAGTTTTTCTTGTTTTATGATGTATTTGTCTAATGCATATATTTATTTGCATATATACAGATAAGTGCAAATGTGTATATTTTCTCGAATCTCCTCTTTCTTAGATAACGGCAAGTTTGCCACACATCCTTTTCTGCAGTTTGCTTTTTCGCTTAACGGTATTGTGTGGAGATGACCTCACTGCAGCCGAAAGGGACCTTTTTTACTACTCGTAGCAGCTCTATCGTACTTCCTTGTCTGGGTTTCCCATATTCATATGCCAGTCTTCTACTGATGGACATTTGGGAAATTTCTAGAATTTTGTGACTGTCAGTACTACTGTAGTTAATCCTTTTGCATATGCATCCTCATTTTCAAAGCCTGTTGCGCTTTGAAACAGGTTGAGCTCCTGCCGCCTTAGTGCCTGAGGCCTGGGCAATTGTGCAGTGGCCGGGTGCTGGAGACAGGTGGAAGGTGGAGATTCTAAAGTGGGAGATGAGGGGCCAGGGCCCAGAATGTGGCTTTTAGTGAGAGTCCGTCCATCTGTGTCCCAGCCTGGCCCCAACCTTTTTCCCTTTCTCCCAGATCCGGGGGCACCATGTGGCCCAGCTGGACCCCCTGGGCATTCTGGATGCGGATCTGGACTCCTTTGTGCCCTCAGATTTAATCACAACCATCGATAAATTGGGTGAGAGTTCTTGTTGCTCTGGCAGCTCCAGAGCCAGCTGGTACCTGTAGCCCAGTGAGGGGCTCTGGAACTGACTCGTCTCTGGAGCTTGGGGCTCAGCAGCCAGCCCTAGAGGCTTTCTTCTGCCCTTTGCCCATCTACCTCCCTGTACTGTCCCCCCATCATCCCTAGCTGGTACACCATGTTCAGCAACCTCAGAGACTCATCCCAGCACCCCCTTGTGGTAGAGGCTGGCCTCTGACTTTCGCCCTCCCTGGATCCTGTGGATAGGGTCCTTGAGCTTTAAGCCCCGAGCTGGTGGGGGAGCACCAGGGACACTGTTGGAAGTTCCGGGGGTCCTGCTAGGTCCCACTCAGCCTGACCCCCCTCCCCTCCCCTCTGCTGCCTGGGCTGTGTGTGTGCCTCATCAGCCTTCTATGACCTGCGGGAAGCTGACTTAGATAAGGAGTTCCAGCTGCCCACGACCACCTTCATCGGAGGGTCTGAACATACCCTCTCTCTGCGGGAGATCATTCGACGCCTGGAGGTGAGCTCTTTCTGGAGCCTACTAGAGGGAGGGCGGGTGCTGCCTTTTCAGAACAGTTGCCCCTCCTGCTGGCTCCTTGTGGAGTCCCTGCCTCTTCCCTCAGACTACCTACTGCCAGCACATCGGCCTAGAGTTCATGTTCATCAATGACGTGGAGCAGTGCCAGTGGATCCGGCAGAAGTTCGAGACGCCTGGCGTGATGCAGTTCTCCAGTGAGGAGAAGCGGACCCTGCTGGCCCGGCTGGTGCGCTCCATGAGGTCAGACCCACAGCCCTGCCCTGGGTGGCTGTGGTGATTGGAGGGGCTGCTCCAGGCTCTTCGAGAAGTCCCAGGCCCTGGTTAAGAAACTGGATCACTGGCAGGGGAAGTCAGGACTGGGTGGGCCTCGTCCCCTGGCCTCGGGGAAGCCCATAAGAGGAGCACGGGGGGCAGGTGGGCAGGGATGGGCTCCAGGAGCATATGACAGCAGGGGCAGAGGGGCAGAAAGTGGCTGTGGGAATGTTTGGATAAGAAGCTTTCCCTCCATGGAGCAAGCGTCGCAGCACCTCCCTGCAGGCGGGGCGCCCCCTGGCTCTGCCTGCTGGCCATCTGAAGCTGGGTACACTGGGCTGCAGGGCCCTGAACAGCATGGGCTCAGCTGCCGGGTGCAGAATGGATACCTGGTGGAAGTGCAGGCTGGAATATGAATTGAGTGGTGCAGGGGTCTTTGGAGCATGGAGAGGGAGCCCTGTGTAGTGTGTGTGTGCAGGATGGTGGTCTGGGAGCTGGGGATGGGGGAGAGAAGGTGAGAGATGGGTTTGGGTGCAGGCAGAGGTCTTTGCTTGGGCTGGGAGGATGCCCAGCCTCCCTCTGACCTATGCTCCTTATTGGCAGTTGTTGGTGGCAGGTCCTGATGATGCAGAAGGAGGTGACTTTGCCACTTCCTCTGTCCCAGGCACCCAGCCCTGGCCCTCACGAATAGCCCCTGTGAGCCCCATTCTCTCCATTCTTTCCCTTCTCCTCTCCCCAAGCAGATTTGAAGACTTCCTGGCCCGGAAATGGTCCTCCGAGAAGCGATTTGGCCTAGAGGGCTGTGAGGTCATGATCCCTGCCCTCAAGACCATCATTGACAAATCCAGTGAGATGGGGATCGAGAATGTCATCCTGGGGATGCCACACAGGTGGGCCCCCTTTCTGCTCCTCCACAGCCTGTCTGTTCTCCAGGTCCAGCAGAAAGAGGTGGAAGGGAGGGGATGAAAATCAGAGCAGGAGTTTTGGTGGAACCTGGCGGGGAGAGGTGGGATGGCCTAAAAAGTTCTCAGTCCTTGGGCCCTAGAACCTGCTCATCACAGAGTTAGGCACTTGGCCAAGGGCGCAAGGAGGCAGGGACTCCCCGTGTTTGCTCAGACTCCGTTTCTCTCTCCCCATGTTGCCACTGTCCTCAGGAGCGTCAGAATTTCAGAAAAGTGGTGTATTGTGCCTTTCAAGGTTCCTGTGGAGGGGTGTGTCCCAGGAAAGTGAGGGCCGGGTCTGGGCAGATGGCCTTGGGTTGGCATCCCCTGGACAAGGGGTCTGTGGAGGTGAGCTGAGGGCTTTTCCCCCCAGCTACAAGCTGACTGTGCATGGACTTGGAAGGCTGGCCCGGCAGCCTCTGAGCTGGAGCCTGTGGACTAGTGAAGCAGACAGCCTGGGGCCCGAGTCAGGGTGGCCAGGGGTCCTGGGGAACGGGGTGGAAGAGGACATGCTGAGCAGTCCCTGAAGCAGAGCCCCAGTATTTCCTATGGTCGTTTCCATCTGCTCACGGGTGGGCCAGTCCCGGACTGTACTAACATGAGGGGTGTCTAGGCATCCTGGTGCAATGTGAGAGGGTCCCTAACCTGTGGGCTGTCCTGCCAGGAGCCTGGGGCTGGTGTCTGCTGGTAGGGTATGGGGGTGAGCTCTGAGTCCTCCCCTGTGCCCTGATCAGCCTGGTGCCCACCCCTGAATGAACTGTCTCCTGATGGGAAGTCCAGGCTGGACTAGAGAGCCTCTGGCTACTTTCCTGACCCTACCTTTAGACTTCAGCTCCCCTGGACAGGTCCCCTGTAACTTCTGACCTTAGAATCGGTCAAATTCCCTCTTCCCGTCCTGTGGCAACACGCTGCTGGCTGAGCTGGGAGTCATGTATGAGCAGCTTTGATGCGTTAGCAGGTTGGGGTTGGGGTACTGGGTTAGGCTCCACTTCTGGGTGATGGGGGTGGGTGGGGGGAGGGAGATGGGGTTCAGCAGGGAGGGAGGGGTGGGTGGCAGGAGTGGGGGCGTGTATATCCTGCCATGAGGCTGAGTGGCCATGAGGCTGGGTGGCTTCTGCTTATGAGGGCCCCCACAGTCGGAGTGAGAGTTACAGGGGTTTCTGGGGGAGCTGGCCAGCTAGAATCACTCATGGGCCTTGTAGATTGAGATGGACGAGAGGCTGGGCCTCCCTTGGGCTGTACACAGAGGGTTCCCCTGCCCCCCTCCCCCATGCTAATTCTGATAGCCCAGGTGGGCAGGCATGTGGGGAATGCTAGGGCCTACCAGGGAGAGGTGGCCTCTGTGCCAGATGAGAGTCCTACCACCTGTGGCTCCAGGGGCAGGCTGAATGTGCTGGCCAACGTGATTCGCAAGGACCTGGAGCAGATCTTCTGCCAGTTTGACCCCAAGCTGGAGGCGGCAGATGAGGTAGGTGCTGAGCCCTGGTCCCATTTATGTGGGCGGTGGACTAGGGAGGGGCTGGACCAGAAGCATCTAGGCTCAAGCAGACCTGGAGATGGATGGATATGTAGGAAAGTGGGAGAAAATGGGTGTGTTTGTGTGAGGTCCCTAAGGTGTTTTAGAGTGAGTACTGTGATCTCTGACAGCTGGGAGAGCCCTCAGGTAGTCCGGACCAGTGTCTTTATTTTCAGCTAGGGAAGCTAAGGCCCGGAGAGGTGCAGGGGAGGGCCTAAAGGCATTTATTTTGGCTGTGTGGTCTGATTCTGTTTGAAAGGTCCTGTGTACCAGCCCAGAAGGGTCTCTTACTCATATATTTGCCCAGGACAGCTTCCTGTGCCCGCTGAGGAGCAGAGGGAACATTTCTCTGCTCACACCCCGGCTCCTGGTCTGCACATATGTTAAGCACACCTACCATCCTGACGCGATCACTCACGCTAGGCCTGAACGCAGATGGCCTTCCTCTCTGTACTGTCTCTCTTCTGGCGTTCTCCAGCCTGTGCACGTGTGTGTGTATCTGTTTTCCTCTCTCCAGGCTGGTGACAGGATGAGGCAGGGACCTTGTCCCTGAACCTCCAGCACCCAGTACAGGAGCTTGGTTTGTTAAAGTGAACCACATCAACTGGCCGCTCCAAGGTCATCCCATACATTAGGCAGAGCAGGGACTAAATCCACATCTGCTGGCTTCCAACCCAGAATCTCCCCAACATGCTGTTCATTTGGCTTCTCAGAGATCAGCGCACTCGCTCTGAAGTCACCTTCATCTCCCCTGGACTTGGTTTGTTCTTCTGTAAAATGGAGATGAAAACCCCTGCCCCCAGGATGGTGGTGAGGAATCACGGAGGTGACATGTGTAAACTGAAAAGTCTGGTCAAAGGATATTTTTTACAGAAGTATTTACTATTTTTTTTTAATCAGAAAAGAAATATGAACACTATTAAAAAAAAAAAAAAGTAGACTCGATGAGAGTGTTTCCCTCATGAGACCCTGCCCCTCTCCTGCTCTTGGAAGGCTCCTCTGTGGCTGGTGTATGTTTGTGTTAAAGTGTGTACTTCCACCAGTGTTCCACACAGGTACACACACACACCCACACAGCTGTCTGGTGCAGTCCTGTTTGCAAAAGGCTGGGGGAGCAGTCTCTGACAGCACTGGGCACCTTGCTGTTTTCCCTTAATGAGCTGTCGCTGCCTTGTGCAGTGCACGGGGGACCCCCGAGCTGTGAACACACTGCGGGGGTTCGCCTCGCCAGTTGATGGCGGTTAGGCTGCTGAATGAGTTTCTTTTCACACATGTGCGAGTACATTGTTGTATGGTGTCTGAGAGGGCAGTGGCCAGAGTGACTTCCCCCCCAGAGAGCTTCAAGACATCAGTGAACCCACCCCCAGTGTGTGTGAGGGTCCCAGGCCCTTGTCCCCACTTACTCTGTCAGATCTTTTTGGCTTTGTCAATATGATAGATGCAAAAATGCTTGTATTTTAACATATTTCTTTGTTACTAAGTTGAGTATCTTTTCACATGTTTTTAAGCCACGTATATTTCTTTTTCTGTAAATTCCTCTTCCTGGCTTTTGCTCATTTTTCTATGGGATTTGGGGTTTTGTCTTGCTGATTTATAATAGTATCTTGTATATTGAGGGTGTTAGCTCTTTGCCTGAAGTTGTCTTATAAATATTTTCTCAGCTTGATTCTTTCCCCCCTAACACTGTGCATGGATTTGCTTCCCCGCCCCCACCCCGGCAGGTTTATTAAATTTTAGCTCCCTTATCTTTTATGCCTTCTGAGCTCTGTACATTGTTTGGAAGGGCTTTCCTTACTCCAAGATCACAAGATATATGATTTCTCTGCTATACTGTGGGTTCACCTGTTGTGTGTACAGTATTTGTTATTTGGTGTAAGGACTCAGGTAAGGTGCAGCTCCAATATTTGCCCAGAGGCCATGCCTCTTTTCTTAACAGCACCTTCATTTCTCTGCTTGCCCTGTCATTAACTCTGGGATGGTAGTTGGTAATGCAGAGGGGCTCTGATGAGGGAGCTTGTCTGGCCTCTTGAGCCAAGGCCCAGGGGAACATGTCTGCCTTTCTCAGGGAGGGGTAGTGTGTGGGAGTGTGAGGGCAAGAAGAGGGTGTGGGTTAGGAATAGCACAGCCTTCCCAGGGAGCAGAATTCAGGGAATGTCCCAGCCCCGCAGTGGGCTTGCATGTCTACTTCCTGCCTGTCTGCGGTGAGAGGGCTGTGTCATCAGCGCCTGCCTCCACCTTCAGGGCTCCGGAGATGTCAAATACCACCTCGGCATGTACCATGAGAGGATCAACCGGGTCACCAACAGAAATATCACTTTGTCCCTCGTGGCCAACCCCTCCCACCTGGAAGCCGTGGACCCTGTGGTGCAGGGAAAGACGAAGGCAGAACAGTTCTATCGAGGGGATGCCCAGGGCAAGAAGGTGAACCCACCTGGTTGCTAAGGGGTGTACCCTGAGGGGCTGGATCTGAGGACCGGGCTCTGAGGAATGGGCTCTGAGGGCTGAACTCTGAGAGAGTAATGGTCTCTGAGGGCTGGTCCCCGAGGAACTGAACTGTTAGGGGTGGGCTACGAGGGCTGGACTATGAGGCCTGGGCTCTGAGTACTAGCTTCTGACAAATAGGGCTTGGATCTTTACGTTGTAGGACACAGAGCTGGGCTGCCCAGGCTCAGATTCCTCCTGTCTCACATCCTGCCCCGCAGGTCATGTCCATCCTGGTTCATGGGGATGCTGCCTTCGCTGGCCAAGGTGTGGTGTACGAGACCTTCCACCTGAGTGACCTGCCCTCTTACACCACCAATGGTACTGTGCATGTGGTTGTCAACAACCAGGTGAGGACCTGGGCTGCCTGGCGGTCCTCTTCAGTGTCCCCCTTTCCTGAATTCCAGGTAGCACTTCTGCAGGAAGTCTGAGATGATCCCAGTTTTTTTTTTTTTTTAAGATTTTATTTATTCAAGAGAGTGCATGAGAGCAAGTGAGGGTGTAGAGCAGAGGGAGAGGGACAAGCAGACACTGTGCTGAGTGTGGAGCCTGATGTGAGGCTTGATCTTAGGACCCTGAGATTGTGACCTGAACCAAGACACTTAACCGGCTGAGCCACCCAGGTGCCCCAAGATGATCCTGGCTTTAATCCCACCACTCTGCCACTCCTTAGTTTGTGACTTCAGGCAGGATCCCTGCTCTCCCCAGCCTGGTCTGTGAAATTGGTGTGTGTCTGTATGTATACAGTACATGTAAATGCACACACACATGCACACACCATGGAGGCGTTACAAGGACAAAGGTATACAGGTGTAGCTAGTACAGAGGCAGGACAGGAAACTAGATGCTCCTTTTAACTCTCCGGGAACCAGTGAGTCTGGGAGCACAGCTGTCACAGGCCTTTGCTCTTCTGGCTGCTGTGCTCACTAATAGCTCTTCTGAGCCTGTAAAGTTAATTGCCTTATTTGCATTAAGTCACTTACTTTTCACAGAATAACCCTGTGAAGTGGTATTTAATGAGCCCTTTTACCAGACAAGGAAACTGAGGCTTTGGGGAATTGAGCACTTGGCTTAGCACTGCACGCATAGCCACTGTGGGCCGTGGCAGCGAGCCAGGCCTGTGCTCTTCCACTGTATGAAATGTAGGACAAAAGCACAGGCAGGGTTTCCTTGGTGTTGCTGCCATCACTGTAGGATCTGCTGCAGTGCCCGATTGAGGGGCCCTTTATTCTTATCCTTCCTGTGCCATGTCTCTCCTGGTCACACCTAACCTCAAGGCAGAGATCCCCCCGAATTCCTGGACCCACTGGTCTCCCAGTGGGCGGTGCCTGTGTAGCTCTGCAGAGGCGCTGTCCACTCCTGCAGATCGGCTTCACCACAGACCCCCGCATGGCCCGCTCTTCACCATACCCCACCGACGTGGCCCGTGTGGTCAACGCGCCTATCTTCCACGTGAACGCCGATGACCCAGAGGCTGTGATATACGTCTGCAGTGTGGCAGCCGAGTGGAGGAACACGTTCAACAAAGACGTTGTGGTGGACTTGGTGGGTTTGGGGCTGGGACCGAGATGGGGGTGTGCGTGACCGACTGGGCTGCATCTGCGGTGTTGTGGGCACCGAGGGCTGGGAGTGCTTCCTGGCTGGAAGGTTTACTGCCACTGAGAGAGTCTGTGCAAAGGCTTGAATTGGAGGTGGGGCTTTCAGTGGTTCATGGTAGTTGGGGGCTTTTAAGGGCCTGGAAGGGTGTGTTCTGCCAGCCACCCCCAACCGTGCCCACCTCCCCCTTGTGCAGTGACTAGGCCTGCATGGCCTGAGCCCCTCCTCACGCTGTCCTTGCAGGTCTGTTACCGTCGGCGTGGCCACAATGAGATGGACGAGCCCATGTTCACACAGCCGCTCATGTACAAACAGATCCACAGGCAGGTGCCTGTGCTGAAGAAGTACGCAGACAAGCTCATTGCTGAGGGCACAGTCACCTTGCAGGAGTTCGAGGTGGGCAGGCGGGCTGCATGGACGCCTGAGATAAGCCTCTGGCAGAGCTGGAATCCTGGAGTAGTTGCTGACATTGGCAGTGATTTCAAGAAGTAGCCAATATGGTCTTTGTCCTTGCAACTTGTCGTTGTCAAGGGGGACAGAGAGCCAAAGACATTTACAGCCTGGTGGGCCAGTGAATGCTTGCCATGTGAGGGAAGCTCTGCTTCAGGCAGGAATCCAGGAAGGCTTCCTGCAGGAGGCAGCCCTGAGCTGGGTTTGTCCCCACAGTTACCTATGGATGCATTGGTCCTCCTGCTTTAAGGGAGCTCTGAGAGCAAACGCTGTGAGTCTTTTCTGAGCTTCCTCCAAGTCCCTTGCTGAGCAGGAGGGATCCCCCTTAACTCTGAGACTTTAGCCCCTGGTCACAGGGTCCCTGCAGGCCAGCAGAAAGACAGTTCTAGAATGCAGCGAAGGGGACCAGGGCTTACAAGTCCAGGTTGGTCCAGCCTCTGGCTATCCAGGCCGTCACTGCCTCAATCCTTGCACTCACCCTAATTTCAGGAGGAAATCGCCAAATATGACCGGATCTGTGAAGAGGCATATGGCAGGTCCAAGGATAAAAAGATCCTGCATATAAAGCACTGGCTGGACTCCCCCTGGCCTGGTGAGTTTCCCCTGGCCCGGTGAGGGAGTGGTGTGTGGCTGAGAGTGACTCACCTGGGCGTGGGACCAGGACTGCAGTGGTCCTGGGTGAGGGCAGTCAGGGCCCAGCCCAGAGGCTGCACGCTTCATCCCTGAGACTCCTGAGGCTTTCGGTGGGGGGGGGGGGGGGGGGT
Organism: Mustela lutreola; assembly: GCF_030435805.1. NCBI lineage: Eukaryota > Metazoa > Chordata > Mammalia > Carnivora > Mustelidae > Mustela > Mustela lutreola. The sequence continues at coordinate 39,883,322 of NC_081293.1, forward strand.
CAGGGGGGAGCTGATTGCTGCAGGTGGGGGTGGGCAGGGTACAGGAGAGATGCCTTTGGCCTGGGAGCATATCCAACCAGCTGTCCTCTGGAAAAGGAGGGCTGAGCCAAGGCAGGTGCACACCAAAGTGGAGGGAGCCTGGGGAAGGGATGCTCAGAGGGCCTTCATATGCTGGAGCTAGATGGCAGTGACCCTGGGCCCAGGGAGCAGCCCCCACAGGCACTCGGGAGAAGCTGTTGGGTAGGTGTTGGAGATGGAGCTGCGGCTGTCAGCTGTCTCGGGTCCTGAGGGTGGGTCAGGGTTTGAGTGCAGGTGGGGTTAAGGAAGAGCAGGGCCCCTGAGTCCTGGGAAGGCGGGCTGACCAGGGGATCAGAGGCCTGACCTCGACCCAAAAGCACACAGAGTCTCTGCCCTCGCAGGCTTCTTCAACGTGGACGGGGAGCCCAAGAGCATGACGTGCCCAGCCACAGGCATTCCCGAGGATATCCTGACCCACATCGGCGAGGTGGCTAGCTCTGTGCCCGTGGAGGACTTTAAGATCCACACTGGTGAGGCTGTGGGCAGGCACTGGCATGGCCCCTGCAGGAGATGGTGCTCAGGGGTCAGGGGAGCTGGGTTTGCGTCCCTACCCGGTGCTTGGCCGGTCAGCTGAGTTCTTGGAGCCTCTGGCACTCTTGTGAGGTGCCCGTGAGAGTAGTTCCTGTCAGGGTGGGCAGATGTGGAAGCCATGCCCGCTGCTGGGTGGTAGTGATGGAGGCTTATGTCGGGCCCCAAGGGTTTTCACAGTGCCTTTGCTGGAGTGGTCCGTGGGTCAGACAGAAGGAGAACAGAGAAGCAAGGGCTTCCATGGAGGGGCTGGTTGGTTCTGGAATGCTCGGAAGGGGCAGGAGTGTTGGGCCTGCTGGTGGTCTAGATGAATGAGAGAGGGCGAGCCTGCCGCTTCTGAGTGAACCTAGGCTAGCAGGTGGTTGCTGGCCCAGCCTCTCTGCTGGGTGGCCTGGAGGCCCGCCTGGTGTAGTTGGATGCCTGCATGTGCTCTGACCAGCCTGTGGGATTCCTGTACAATGTGCCTGGTGGCCCAGGTGTCTTGGGGTGCCTGCTCTGTGTGCCTGTCACCTCGGGCTGGTACAGGTGTAGGGCCAGCAGGAGTCCCTCTAGGGCCGGTGCCTGGGCTCAAACCCAGACACCTTTATAGTGGTGTGGTTGTGTGTAAATCAGTTCCCTCTTCTGAGCCCCAGTGTCCTCATCTGGAGACTAGGGACAGTCAGCAGCACTCTCTGGCAGGTGGCCAATGAGGAATGTTCCTGGCTCAGTGCACATGGTGTCGGCACGTGGCAGTCGCTCACTTACTGATGCCTGTTCTTTCTTCCTGAAGGGAGGGAGGTTGGTGGCCAGAAGTTCAGTCCTGCTTGTGGAGTGGAGGTGCCAGAGGAGGGCTGCCCAGTGCTGGGTCTCCTGTGGCCTGCCAGGGCCCTGCTCTGTGTGAGGGGTGTATACTGAATACATACATACCAGGTTAGGGCCCCGGTGCTACAGCTGTCCCAGCTGCGGTGGCTGAGGCCCTGCATCCCTCAGCGTGGCTGCTCATTCCTGCAGGCCTTTCTCGAATCCTCCGGGGCCGTGCGGACATGACCAAGACACGGACGGTGGACTGGGCGCTGGCGGAGTACATGGCCTTTGGCTCCCTGCTCAAGGAGGGCATCCATGTGCGGCTTAGCGGGCAGGACGTGGAGCGGGGCACGTTCAGGTGAGGGTGGGAGAGTGGTATCTGGGTCCTGGGCCCCATGGCATTAGCCTTGTCCTCACTGACCCCACGGGATTGCTGAGAACTCTCTGTGTGTGGGGTCTCCCAGAATCAGCCCAAGAGCTCTGGACGGAGCTGGCTCTTCCTCCTTTTCCTGGACCATGTCTGGCGAGCCCTTATCTGGCTGAGGTAGTCACAGGTAACCCCATCAGCCTCTCCAGGCCCCAGTCTTGGGTCAAGCCATCAGAGGGCTGCTTGGCCGCCTCTCTGACCCCTTCCACTGGGAAGGGAGGCTACCTGGAGGAGAGACCAGATTGCTCTGGCTTCCCAGGGCCTTCTTGGTGTCACCATCCTCTGGAATTCTGTCAGGTTTCCTGGCACAGTGACAGAGGCTTGCCTGCCTCCTGCTACCTGTCCCACCTGCTCTGGGTGAACAGGTGGTAATCCACCTGCCTTCCATCCCTTCCCCATCTGTCTCTCTCCAGTCACCGGCACCACGTTCTCCATGACCAGGAAGTTGACCGGAGGACATGTGTCCCCATGAACCACCTTTGGCCTGACCAGGCCCCCTACACTGTGTGCAACAGCTCCCTCTCAGAATATGGAGTCCTGGGTGGGTCAGAACTCGGCCTGCAGGTCAGGCGGGCCCTGTGATACCTGGGGACCAGAGAGGGTCTTGGACCCCAGGCTGTCCTGTCTTTATTATTTTGACCTTGACCACCCAGCTGCCCTATCTTAAGAGCCCCTCCAGAGGCTCTGGGCTCCCAGGACTGTGTCTCCTGTACTCTTTCCTCCCTAGCTTGACCTTTAACTAGCCTGCTTCCTCCTTTACTGCCTCGTCTGAGAAGCAGGAACCCTGCAGAGGGCAGCCCCCATCCTGTTCCTTCCCCTTTGCTGCACTGCACATATTTTGGGGGGATTCTTCTTGGCAGATGACTCCTGATGCTTCCCTAGGATATCTTTGGACTTGGCTTCTTGTCTAGATAAGGCTGAAGCTGGCCATATAGGGCTGAGGGTGGCATCTCTGGGCACATTGTGAGCTGCCAGGAAGGGAGATTCTGGCCTTTGGGCCCCAAGGAGTCCCCTGGCTCTTTCTGGCCTGCTGGGAAGGATGGGTGGGGGCAGGGAGAGTTAAGAGCAAGTGCTGATTTTGACTGGAGTCCCTGCCACTTGGTGACAGTGTGCGGCGGGCTCTGTCTCTGTGTCTTCTGTTTAGGCTTTGAGTTGGGCTATGCCATGGCCAGCCCCAATGCCCTGGTCCTCTGGGAGGCTCAGTTTGGTGACTTCCACAACACAGCCCAGTGCATCATCGACCAGTTCATCAGCACCGGCCAGGCCAAGTGGGTGCGGCACAACGGCATCGTGCTGCTGCTGCCCCACGGCATGGAGGGCATGGTGAGGGCCACGTGGTGGCCGGGGGCCCGGAAGGCTCTGGTGTGCCTGGGAGAGGGTGGGTGGGCCCTTGGCTGCTTGCAGGCCTAGGGGGTGTTTTCCTTCCAGGCCCCTGGAACATATGGGTTTGCCCAGGGTGGCCCACGTGTCTGCAGCACTGCTCTCATTAGCCGACACGTCTGAGGGTTTGCTCTGGGCCTCGTGCTCTTTCATACCCTTTGTACAAACTCTTCTAGTCCCGACAACAAATGCAGTAGCTCTTGTTCCCGCTTTCCACATGAAGGAAACTGATGCAGAGAAGTAGAAGCTGGGACCTGAACATGATGCTCTGTAGTAGTGCCGTCCGGTGGTCTACTCCTGAGTGGTGGCACAGAGAGAGGACGGAGGGCAGGAGCAGAGCCCTCGAGACAACTTGGGGTGGGGTGCAGCCCAACTAGGTAGGGGACGTGTGGGGCCGTGCGGGCTGCAGGGCAGCAAGGAGCAGGGTGCGTGCAGCCTCTAACCTGGCTCTGTGACCTGGAGCAAGGCCTTCCCCACTCTGGATGGCTGGGCTGCTGTGCATGTCCCCGAGGGCCTGTTCTGCGTGGCCTGGTCATCCAGTCAGGGACTGATGACCTGGCCGGTGCATGAATCCTGGCCTGTCGCAGCCAGGATTCATGGTGCTGAGCGTCTTACACGCCCAGCGTCATCCTGTGGAAGTCTCACACCTGGGCTGGGCGGTCAGTCCTGTTTCCCGTTGCATACATGAGGAAAGAAGGGGAGTGACCTGCCCTGGGCTCGTAGCTGGAAAGGTCCAGGGTGGAGCAGGAGCCAGGCTGGGTGGGGAGGCTGGGAAGGCCTGACTGGAATCTGTGGGCTGTGGGACAGATCACCCTGGTCCCTCGGGGAGCCACCCTGGATGCCAGTGTGGTGTCGTCTTGCTGCCTCATGGAGCAGAGGCACCCACGTGGGCGAGGGCAGGAGTAGGAGTCAGTCATGAGTTCGCATCTGCCCCTTGTGGTTGAGTGACCATGGGGTTGTTCTTAATCTCTTTGCCACTCAACTTCATCTGTAAAGTGAGAAAACATGTCTACACCATGGGGCTGCTTTCAGAATTAGTGAATAATGTGTATGGAGCCCATAAAACTCTGCCTGACACACAGCGGGTACTCACTAAATGGCAACTGCCCATTCTAGAACATTCTGGAAGAAGCACCTCATCTTGGCCTTTTTACCTGTTCTTCCTGTCCCACACATGTTCACAAGTGCTGGCTCTGACCAGACCATCCTCTGAAGATGTTCTCTCCACTCTACTCCCACATTCCTGGTTCTTTACTGTGGTTTGGGCTCCAGAGAGAGAGGACATCTCCTCTAGGAAGCCACCCAGGTTTTCCCCTGTGCCCTGGGTCCCCACACTTAGGCCAGTCCATGCCATCGGCACTTGCTTTCAGGGCCCAGAGCACTCCTCAGCAAGGCCTGAGAGGTTCCTGCAGATGAGCAATGATGACTCTGATGCCTACCCTGTAAGTGCTGTGCTCCCTCCCTGGGCCAGGGCACGGGTGCCGCAGGTGGGCCAGCTCCCAGCCATACCCTGGCCCCCCAGGTGTTCACAGAGGACTTCGAAGTCAGCCAGCTCTACGACTGCAACTGGATTGTGGTCAACTGCTCCACACCGGCCAACTACTTCCACGTGCTGCGCCGCCAGGTCCTGCTGCCCTTTCGTAAGCCGGTGAGCTGCCCACCTTGCTCACGGCCATGATTGCACTGGGCCCTGGGGACGGGAGCTCTGGCCGGGTGGGGCCGCCGGCAGCTGGGCATGTTTCCCTTCCAGCTGATCATCTTCACACCAAAATCTCTGTTGCGGCACCCAGAGGCCAAGTCCAGCTTCGACCAAATGGTATCTGGTAAGTGCCCAAGTCTACTGGGGAGGTGGCCAAGGGGGATCCTAGTGGCCCATGGTTCTCTGCTCCTGGGACTCTCGTCCTTGCCTCTGCTTGTGCCTCTGTAGTGGCTCCTGGCTCAGTCTCCATCAGTGGTCAGGTTGGGAGGGGAGGTTCGTGTGGTAGCCACCTGACATGGTCTGGGCAGGCTCACCTGGGCCAAACAGCCGGGCCCCCGGCTGTGCTGGGGGAGCTGAGGGGGGAAGCCTGGTATGGGCCTAGCTAAGAGGGCAGGGCTGCGTATCATTCATGGAGTCAGTTTGGTTTTTTTTTTTTTTTTTTTCCTCCTGAGCCAAATAGACATTGCTGGCCCTGGGGACCCAGTGTCCCTCCAGGAGCTTTCAGACGCCTTAACCTGAAAGTTGAGGGTCACGTAAAGCATCTGACCTGATCTGAAGGATCAGGGGTTAGAATTGAGATGTGATGCAGGGGAGGCTGAGGGAGGGGCTGAGGGGGGGCCCTGAAGCTCGCCAGAGCAGAGTCATCTTGGAAAACAGTCCTAAGTAGTAGAGGGAGATGGCAGGTGCTGGCCAGAAAGGGACTTGGCATGGTGGACAGGTGTTTTTCACCTGTATATGTTTGGGCATCCCCTCGGGTGTGGGCGGGTGACTGAGCCAGCAGTTCAGACCCCTGGCATTGGCTTTGCGGACCGCCCCACCTGAGCATCCGGTGCTCACTTTCCTCTGCTGGGGATGGGCAACTGCTTTCCCTCTGCGCCTCAGTGTCCTCGCCTGAGATTGGGGGACACCAGAGTGACTTCTCTGCTGCACGCTTGGCTTGGTGCCTGGCATGTGGTGTGCGCGCAGGAAGGAAAAATGTTCAGGGTGGTGGGGGCTTGGCTGCAGGGCTGAGGGAGGGAGGGACAAATGTGCAGCAGCCTCCCAGACAGCTGCTCACCTTCTAGCATGGTGGTGCAGTGGCTGGAGTGCATGCAGGAGGGAGGCGTGACTGGATGGGGAGCAGGTTTGGCACAGACATCGATGCCATTAGATGTGGACTAGATGCCACCTTCTCTGTTCCCCCCAGAGGTCCTCCCCAGCATACATGCCCACCTGCACCCCCAGCCTGCAACCTTACATGTTCATGTTCCCAGGGCTGTGCCCTTGACTCCAGCCCATCTCAGGGTGTCATCAGTCCGCTGCTCCATAGATTGGCTCAGAGGTGCCCATGGCAGCCACAGATCCAAACCTGGGGTTAGTCTCAGGGACCAGAGAGAGCCTTGTGGGGCAGCAGGAATGGAGGCCTGGTTCTCAGGCTGTCTGTGCCCTGTTGGACCTCCAGGGACCAGCTTCCTGCGGGTGATTCCTGAGGACGGGGCTGCGGCGCGGGCCCCCGAGCGGGTTCGGCGGCTCATCTTCTGCACTGGAAAGGTGTACTATGACCTGGTGAAAGAGCGCAGCAGCCAGGGCCTGGAGGAGCAAGTGGCCATCACCCGCCTGGAACAGGTGCAGCCTAAGCCCTCGCCCAGTCAGAGTAATGGATGGGGTCAGATCAGCGGCCCCCCAGCTTTGGGAGGCATGCCCGTGAGGGGCAGGGCTCAGCCTCACCAGGGGTGCTGAGGCTGCTGCCCTCCCCTGGGGTACTCTGCTGTCTCCCTGCCTGCCCCAGATCTCTCCGTTCCCCTTCGACTTGATCAAGCGAGAGGCAGAGAAGTACCCAGGCGCAGAGCTGGTGTGGTGCCAGGAGGAGCACAAGAACATGGGCTACTATGACTACATCAACCCGCGCTTCATGACCATCCTGAGCCGGGCGCGCCCCATATGGTATGAGCCTGGCTGTGGGTGCCCCTTGCCTCCTCTGGGCCCAAGGGACTCTGGGGGCATGAGGCCCCATCCTGGCTCTACCTGCCCTGTTGGCCACTGCCCTTCTCTGGACCAGGTTGGAAATTGAGGGGATGGGTCCCATAGTCATTGCTGGTCCTGTGATTGTTAATGCCAGATCAGGGACCCCGTCAGTTCTGCCTTATGGAGAGTAAACCTTTGTTTTTGTTCTGCAGCCAGAGCTGAATGAGAGAACCTCCTTTGATCTTAGGCCAGTTGCTTGGCCTCTTGGAGCCTCCGGCTCTTCGTCTCTACGGCAGGGTGGTAGACCTGATGCAGTCCTGGGGTAGTGGCTGGGTCGGGATTAGACCTGATGCAGTCCTGGGGTAGTGGCTGGGTCGGGCCCAGACCTCCGCTTAACTTGTCTCTTCTCCTCCAGGTACGTTGGCCGTGACCCAGCGGCCGCACCGGCCACAGGAAATAGGAACACTCACCTGGTTTCTCTGAAGAAGTTTCTGGATACTGCCTTTAATCTCCAGGCTTTTGAGGGCAAGACATTTTAGAGTTGGCAGGGCCCAGCTGGGTCTTTTTGTGGGACTGGCTGGGGACATGATGGGGGCTGTCATGGAGAGGGATGGATGGTGCTTCTGCCCAGGGGAGGGGCCGTCTAGAGCTCCAGGATAAAACAATACTCATGTAAGTGATTCAGGCCAAAGAGTGGGCGTGCCAGCTTCGGTATTACACCACCTGGGTTATCGTGTTTATGTCAGAATCTATTAGGACTGAGCAAGCCAGAGGGGTCTGATAGATGGGCTGTCATTCGGGTGTGTTTCCCCACTGGCCCTGGTCTTTCTGAAATTTTTGTTTGGCTTCTCCGTCAGTGCTGTTCATGTCTCTGCAGACGGCCACGCGGGAGCCCATGTCTTTGGTCGTTCTCCCCATCCCAGCAGACTTGATTGCTGCTTACCCTGTCCCATTCATCTGTAGATTCAAGGAATGTTCCCTTTTGTGCTCTTAGAAATAAAGATTTCAGCAATAACAGCCAGGTGAAGCAAAACCATGCCAGGTGATTTATATGTGCTCTGTTTTATGGGGCGTGTCATAATGAGATGTGTCAGCTTCTGTGTGAAATATAGCCACAGCTCATGTGTACCAAAGTAGAAACCAAATAACAGAGAAATAAAAAAATGCTTAAGAGAGGTTTTCTGTTTTCATTTCATGTTGTAAAATTGGGGAAGAGGCATATGGTTTAGAGAGGGTAAGGAATGGGGAGGAAGAAAAAAGACTGAACATGTGGAGGGTAAAATATCTGCCTCCACTGGACAGATTTCTTTTTGCGCCCTAGGCAGTGTTTGCCAACAATCTGTTGGCATGTCCACTCTTCAGCCTTTTGTTGATTTTGCTTCCCCACAAAGATGCTGGGAAGGTGCAGCAGAAGAAGGATGTCTTGCTTTCTACTAAGCATTTATTCATTTATCGCTTCTTTGAGTACTTAATTAGTACTCTGTGCTAGATGCTGGGGCCTAAGTAAAAGACTTATATTGGAGGTAAGTTCAGAGGGCTGTGAGAATCAAGGAAGACTTCCTGGAGGAGGCTCAGTTGGGCTGAGCAGAGAGCCTTCATGCTCCAGAGGTGAATGGTTGGGTGTCCACCTGTAGCACACGTTGCCCCTTCCTCACTCTCAGTGTAGAAAGACTGTGCAAAGGCTGATGAAGACCATCTGCCGAGATCCTGAACTGAGGAAAGCCAGCTTCTCAAGACGAGAGGTCCAAACTCTATAAACATAAGAGCCAATTCTGGGAAGTAAAATGGCACTTGTGGAACAAACACAAGCTTTACATGAACTGTAATAACTTCAGAGGGCAAGGAGGATATTGCTACTATGAAGCAGTAACAGTCTATTTTAAAAAATGACTATTTAGATATTTAGGAAATACCAAATATTGCCATGATAACTTCAGTAGATGTTCTGAATAGCAGAAGGGACACAGCTGAAATGCAAAATATTACATTTGGAGATAAGGCCAAGGAATTCTCCAAAGAATGTAGAACAATGAACAAAGACGTATTTAAAAGAATGCTTTAAAGAGACATGGGATACGCATAGATCCCACAGTTCTGACTCGCATGGGATAGGGGTCCCGGGAGGAGAAAATATGGGGGAGTCTTATGATGGAGATGTTCTTGGACAGTACAATGTCAGAGTTGTGGCTGTGATACTACGCTATAGTTGTGCAAGATGTTATCATTGTGGAAACTGGATAAAGGCTACACAAGTTCTATTTCTTACAACTGCATGCAAATGTACAGGTATAACAAAAACAAGTTCATTAAAAAATGAATTGTTTGCTCCCTGTTATCAAGTTGTGTTATCCAAATCCTTATAGGATTTGGATACAAGTCCTTTATCAGATACATGTTTTACAAATATCATCAATCTATGGCTGATATTGCATATTTTTATGTCCTGTAAAAAATTGTTCTTTAAACTAATGTCACAAAGATTTTCTCTTAGACCATAGTTTTACTTTTATTTATTTTTTAAAATAGATTTTATTTATTTATTTGAGAGAGAGAGAGCACAGGTAGGCAGAACAGCAGGCAGAGGGAGAGGGAGAAGCAGGCTCTCCCCTGAGCAGGGAGCAGGATATGGGCCTCGATCCCAGGACTCTGGGATCATGACCTGAGCCCAAAGCAGCCACTTAACCAACTGAGCCACCCAGGAACCCCTAGACCATAGTTTTAAATTTAAGTCTATAAACACACATTTTGAATTACTTTGCAGGTGGTGTGAAAAAAGGGTCAAGCTTTAGTATTTTCTATATGATACCCAATTGATCCTGTATCATCTGTTAAAAAGACTGTCCTTTATTCATTGAATTAACTTTGCAGCTTTTTCTATGTATAGTCAATTACATGGCATCAAGAATATGAAAAGATAAGTAAGACTTAATGTATACTACTGATAATTAAAGTAGATCTAATAAATTAAGAGTTCTACCATGTTCATAGATTAGAAATTTTAATATTGTTAAGAATCAGTTCTACCCAAATCAATCTATATTCTGTACAATCCCCACCCAAATTAAACTGTTTCGTGGAAATTGACAAGTTGATTCTAAAATTTATATGTAAATACTTAGTCCAAAGAACACTGAAAAGGAAGAACAAAGAACACTACCTAATTTGGGCTTGGTATAGACTATACTGGAAATCTGCTGGGATTTTGAATGGGATTCTGTCAAATGTGTGTATCAGTTTTAGGAAAAAAACCTCCCAATCCATAAATATGTTCTATATCTATGTTCCATTTATTTATATCTTTATATTTTACTCAGCAATATTCTGTACTTTTTCAGTGTAAAGAATATTATATACATAATTAAGTTTATCTGTGAAAATTTTTTAGCCATCAAAAATGGTATTAGAGTTTTTTGATTTGTGCTTTTTCATTGTTTATATTGGAATACAATTTATTTTTATATGATGTTATGCTTATTAGTTCTAGTGGCTTTTAAAAATAGATCTTGGATTTTTACAAAGATAATCATGTCATCTGCAAATAGAGTCTTATATCTTCCTTTGTAATATTTACACATTTTGTTTATTTTTCTTGCCTTATTGCACTGGCTAGGGCCTCCTATAATATGTTGAATAGAAGTTGTAAGAATTTGCCTTATTCCTGTTCTTAGAAAGAAAGTATTTAGTCTTTCATCATTAAGCATGATGTTAATCAAAATATTTTCTTGGGTACTTTTTATCAGGTCAGCAAAATTTCTTCTATTCTGGTTTGCTGAGAGTTTTTATAAGGGAGGGATATAGGACTTTTGCAATTCTTCTCTCATTTATTGAAAGATCATATAATTTTTTTCTTAATCTGCTAATATGGTAGATTGATTGACTTTTGAATATTAAGTCAACTTTGTATTCCTGGAATAAGCCCATTTTCCCAGGGTATGTTACCTATTTACATATTGATGGACTTGATTTGTTAAAATTTTGGTTTAGGATTTTTGTATCTGTGCTTTTGAGGGATATAGTTCTGCAGCTTTCTTTCTTGTAGTGTCTTTGTCAGGTTTTAATATCAGTGTTCCATCATCTCTTGTTTTCTGGATGAGATTGTGTAGGTATAGCATTAATTCTTCCTTAAATACTTGAGTAGAATCAACCAGTGAAGACACTTGGGCTTGAAGTTCTTTTGTTTTTGTTTTTGTGGAAAGGTTTAAACTACGGATTTCATTTACTTGGGAGAAGGGAGAGGAGGAGGGGGAGCGGTAGAAGGAGAGAGAGAACCCCAAGCAGATACTGCACTGAGAACAGAGCCTGATGTGGGGCGCCATCTCATGACCCTGAGATCATGACCTGAACAGAAACCAAGAGCTGGGTGCTTAAGCAACTGAGCCAGCTAGACAGCCCATGAATTCAATTTCTTTAATAAATTTAGGGCTACTCACATTATCTGTTTTCTCTTGAGTGAGCTTTGGTAATTTGTTATGAGCTAAATTGTGTTCCCTACAAATTAAAATGTTGAAGTCATAATCCTTGATATTTCAGAATGGGACTATATTGAGAGATCTGGCCTTTGATGAGATAATTAAGTGAAAATGAGACATTAGGGTGGGCCCCAATCAAATATAACTGGTGTCTTTATAAGAAGAGGAGATTAGGGGGTGCCTAGGTGGTGCAGTTGGTTGAACGACCCACTCTTGGTTTCAGCTCAGGTAGTGATCTCAGAGTCCTGGGATCAAGACCCACATAGGGCTCCAGTTCAGCTGGGAGTCTGCTTGGGATTCTCTCTCCCTCTCTCTCTGTTCCTCCTGCTTGTGCACACACACACACACACACACTCTCTCTCTCTCTCAAATAAATAAATAAATAAATAAATAAATAAATAAAAGCGAGGACACAGGTTTAGAGAAAGACCATGTGAAGACATTGGGAAAAGGTGACCATCTATAGGCCAAGGAGAGAGGCCTCAAAAGAAACCAACCCTGCTGATATCTTGATCTTGGACTTCTAGCCTCCAGAGTTATGGAAAAATAAACTTATATTGTTTAAGATATCCAGTCTTGGTACTTTGTTATGACAATCCTAGCAGAGTCTTTTAAAGGTCTTTTAAAGAATTTGTCCATTTCACCAAGTTGTTGAACTTACTAGCATAAAATTATTGATCAAAATGCAAAGTAAAACTACAACAGACATCATTTCACACTCACTAGAATGGCGATCATTAAAAAAAGAAAGGGGTGCCTGGGGGACACAGCTGGTTGAAAGTCTGACTCTTGGTTTCAGCTCAGGTTTTGACCTCAGGGTGGTGAGTTTAAGCCCCATGCTCAGCTGTGTGCTTGGCACAGAGTCAGCTTAAGACTCTCTCTCCCTCTCCCACTGCACCCCCCTCCAAATACATAAATCTTTAAAAGAAAAAAAGAAAATAACAAGTGTTGGCAGGGATGTGGGAAAATTAAAACCCTTGTGCATTTTTGGTAGGAATGTAAAATGGTATAGCCGTTGTGAAAACAGTATGGCAGTTCCTCAAAAAATTTAAAATAGAATTGCCGTATGATCTAGTAATTCCATTTCTGGGTATATATTTCAAAAGAATGAAATCAGGGTCTCAAGAAGCTATTCATACACCCATGTTCATAGGAGCATTGTTCACCATATCTAAAAATGTGACAGGACCCCAGAGGTCACATAGCTGGGAATTGCATGCAGTTGGCTGGGGTCTGGTATTCTTATCCTGAGCCACTGAATCACACTGCCTCCGGACTCAAGTGCATTTTCATACCCTTGACTGAACCTTAAGACAGTGCAGGGAGAGCACCTAAGAGAGCTCAGTCTGTGGTGCTTGTTTAATGTCTGACCAGGTCAGTCCGTGTGAGGCCAGTAGGGCTCACTAGGTTTCCTCCATACGTGGGGAGTGAGAGGAGATACGTGAGCTGTTTTCATTTTGAATACCCCAGGGAAATTTTGCCATAAGCAGGAATTCTCAAACATCAGAGGCCAGAGTCGAACTGTGTTACAAATTGTCCGCCTTCCATGCTGCCTGTCGCCTTTATTTCCAGCTGAAGTGCAAAATGAAAACACCCTGCAGCCACTTCCTTCTCAGAATCACTGGGCCCAAAAGAAAAGCCGAAGAAAACAGATGCTGCTGCTTTGTTTCAGAGGATCTTAAAAACCATTCTTCATCTTTTTCTTGATGGGAAAAGAATATATGTCCCTTGAACAAAAATAGACACTCAGGATCATAATAAGGAATAGTAAGACCTCACATTTACTGATGGCTTGTCAGTATGGCTGATGGCTTATCAGCGTGCCAGGATCCCTCCGCTCCTTAGAGTCTTTCTTTCATTTTTATCCTCATACCAGTCCGATCAGGAAGGCGTTAGTACCTCTCCCATTTTCTCAATGAAAAAACTGAGGATTGTGAGGTTGAGCTATTTTTCGTCCATACAGCTCCTGAGAGAGGAGGCTAGCATTCACACCCAGACTCTGAACCTCCAAACCGAACTCTGCCTATGGTGTTGCTGACAAAAAGAGAAAAAAAAAAAGCCATGTTTTCTTTTTTCTGTGCTCCAAGTCCGTAAAATGGTACACATGTTTCTATCTGACCAACCTGCAAAGCATTTTCTCCAACCTGTGTTCCCAAGGTTGTCTTGTTCAGGGAAGGGATTCGGGGACACTTCTTTTTATTGTTGCAAGGGGAGATTTAATTTATACAGCAACCACTTGGGGCCCGGTCAGAGCTGGGACAGTGGGGGGGGATCTATAACCAGGAGGGACCCCCAACCCCTTCCCTTGAAGGCCCGTTCTAAGTGTCTGGACAACCCAGCGAGTTGTGCAGAGGACTCTACAGTCAAAAGGAGATTTGGAAATAAGGCTGTCCCTGAAGTTGGGGGAAGCCAGTGCCCTGGAGAGGGCTGCCCAGCTGGGGGTTGGGGGGGCGACCTTTTGCTTGGATCTCACAGCTGATTGAAACGTGCGCTTTAAACAACAAAAGGGCCATCCGTGCTGTGAGTCTACATGCCGGGGCGGGCATAACTCATGTTATGAGCAAGTCAGGCTGTCTGGAAAATAGCCACATTCACGGTGACACACTGAACAACAAATTGGGAAACGTGCAATTTTCCCAAACATATCAATGTTACAATCATTTTTCTCAGGAAAAACGCCACCACACATATTGCTGTACCTTTGCCCAAAGCCCTAACATGTTTGGACGCCTTCTCATTTAATGAAGCAGAGCCGAGCATTCTTGGCCCCCTCCATTGCCTGTCTCCCTTGTCCGTCAGCACCCGGCTTGTCCACACCAGCTGCTTAGCCTCATCCGGATTGCACAGGCGGAGTGGGTTTGAGGCCCAACTCTGCCCCCTGCCAGCCTTGTGGCCAGGAGCAAGTTCCCTCACCCTGTGAAATACTGTTTTAAAAAATCTGGATAGCAAGTCTCATTAGCTCCCAGGTTGCTGAGAGCTCATTAACATCCATGATGAGCACCGTATGGTTTCCTCTCTTAAAACAGGTACCGCAGCGAAGCCTCAAGGCCTACGGTCCTTGTTTGCCTGGAGGAGTTTGCCGCCTGAGAAAATAGAAAAGTGTTTGCTTCTGTAGGGGGGAGGTTGCAGAGCCCTTGGGAGTTGGGGGGCGGGGAGGAGGAGGATGTGCCAGGCCAGAGGGGACAGAGAAGAGCCTTGGGGAGTGCAGACACGTGATGAAGACTTCTGAAGTCATTGCTGTGGGGTACGTGACAGAAGCCTTCCCCTCTCTCCTAGGAAAGCTTCCATTAATTCTACTGTGCGCATGGTCTCCCCTGGGTGAGTGGGTTTATTTGGGAGTGCCCTAAGAGGAAGATAAAGTGAGTGACGAGTCATCTGTTGCAGAGGTGGGAAGGCCAAGTCCTACACTGGAGGGGCGTGTGCCCGGAGCTGCAGGGAGCTGCCCCAGGGCCTGGGTGAGAGGTGACACAGATTCCCCAGATGCTCTTAGATGCTATAGCCTTGGCTCTTTTTCCAAGAACCCACTGTTGTGTTTGGTGGCTGAGCTGGTGAACACCATTTTGGTTCCAAGTGATAGGGATCCAAACTCACTCTGACCTAAGAAAAGGCAGTCCCTATGGCCTGGGGGTGCTGTGCTCTGATTAGTTGGCCTTGAGTTTCAGATGCCACAGAGGAAAGAGGGGCATCCCAGTTGGACCCCACAGGCTAAGGGCAGGGGAGAAGTGGGTTCCTCAAACAACAGAGCTATTAACTGAGGAAGGGGGCAGGGAGGCAGCAGAAGTGAAAAGCCACTATTCCCCACACAGGGGAGAGCCAAGTCTCCTCGGCCCCACAGTTCCAGAGATTTTCCAGACACCTAGAACCTAGGGAGACAGTTTTCTCCAGCAGGTCAACTGATCCCCAAAAGGAGATGCTAAGAAATCGTCAGCAACCAGTCCTGTGTCCTAATAAGCACTTTTTGCCAAGGCAAGTTTTTTTTTTTTGTTTTTGTTTTTTTTTTTTTTTAAATTTCTACAGAAAACCACTGAACTACTATTAGATGCCTTGGAAACATTTTTCAGAACAAGGGAAAATAAACGTCTCTCCTTCTGAGAAGGCACACACAATTTAAATGCCAGGGGGCTGCCTGGCTTTGGTGCCACTCCGGGGCTTGCTTCAGAAAATACAACAATCAACAAGTAGTTTGCATATTTTTCCACTGTGAATTGTAGTATTTAGCTCTTTTAGCTCATTTAATACAGTTCCCCAGTGATGCTGAATTCCTAATGAGTATTTAAATGACTGGAACATTTTAAAGACAAGAATCAGTCAAGCCTTGGAGCCTGATCACCAGCTGCTCTGAGTCTCTCCTTTGGTGTTACTTAGGCTCTCGCTTAATTTTGGTGAACTTTGAAGTGTGTTGCACAAACCTGGTTAATTTCACATGGGCCCTTTCACTAGGTTAGTGTTGTCAACCACTGTTGTGGAAGTCGACTCCCAGGAGGCCTGTTTGGGGAAAAATACAGCAATAGCATGAGGTCCATTCCAGCAATGAGGGGATGGAGGCGGATTGTTTAGGCTCGGGGTCCTATGGGTGAGCTCTCTGCACCCAGGTGAGGCCACCTCTTGCCTATGTAAGAGAGCCCTCACCTCTGCTGGGACTCGGTCTTCCCACCCAGTAAGAGACAATACTGTGTAGGGCTCTAAAGGAGCTCACTTTTTTGCCTTTTCTTCTTTATATTGTTTACTAACAAAATAGCAAGTGCTCATTGTAAAAAATTCAAACAACATAGAAGTATATAAGGTAAAAGAGAAACTTTCCCTCCTATTTACATTTCTCAGGGAAACCTGGTGAAAGGTCCTGACGTACTTGTCCTTGTGCAAGTGTATGTATGCACACTGTACACACATGGCACAATTGTCCACATGAGTTCACACGAGTCCATACGATATGCACATCTTTGCAAGACGAGCCCCTATAGGTAGATGTATACAGTATCTTGTTCTTTTTTAAAATTATTCAAATAGTTTGGAGGAAAGAGACAATTGACCTTTTTCTGGCAACAGTTTTATGGATGTATGATTCACCTGTCATACAATTCACCCATTTAAGGTGTACAATTCAATGGTTTTCAGTTTATTCACTGACCTGGATAGCCATGATCACAATCGATTACAGAATATTTTCATTATGTCAAAGAAACTCCATACAATATCCCACCCTTACTCCTCCATCCTGCTGCCCTATGCGGCCACTAATGTACTTTCTCTCTCTCTAGTTGCTTTCTCGGACAGTTCATAGGAATGGAATCATATATGATGTGGTTGTTTATAATTGACGTTCTTCACGTAGCATAATGTTTTCAAAGTTTATCTACATCTTAGTGTGTAACAGCACTTCATTCCTTTTTATGGCTGAACAATATTCCATTGTCTGGACACACCACATCTTGTTTATCTGTTTATAGGCTGATGGATATTTGGATTCTTTCTAACTTGTGGTTATTATACATAAGTATGCTATGAACATTCATGTACAACTTTTTGTGTTGTAAAATACAAAAAAACATATGTTGTCATTTCTCCATCCCAGGACCCCAGGATCATGACCCGAGCCCAAGGCAGACACTTACCTGACTGAGCCACCCAGGTGCCCCTTGACTTTTTGATAATAGCTGTCCTAATGGAAGTGAATGATATCTCACTGTGGTTTTGATTTGCATTTCCTTGATTACTAACGATGAGTATCTTTCCATGTGCTATCAGCCATTTGTGTATCTTCTTTGAAGAACTGTCTACTCAAATTCTCTGCCCATTAAAACTTGGTTTGTATGTGCTTTGGTGAGTGCTGTGAAGTGTGTAAACCTGGCGATTCACAGACCTGTACCCCTGGGGATAAAAATATAAGTTTATAAAAAATAAAAAATTAAAAAAAAATAAATAAAATAAAAGCTTCCTTGAAAAAAAATTGGTTTGTCTTTTTGTTATTGAGTTATAAGAATTCTTTATGTATTCTAGATACAAATCCTTTAACAGGTTTATGATTTTAAAAAAATGTTCTCCTAGTCTGTAGGCTGTCTTTTTTCTTTCTTGATCCTTTGAAAGACAAAAGTTTTTAATTTTGATAAAGTCCAATTTATTTATTTTTTTCTTTAGCTGCTTGTGTTTTTGGTTTCATATCTAAGAAACCATTGCCATATGCAGGTCATGAAGATTCACCCCTATGTTTTCTTCTAGGAGTTTTATGATTTCAGTTCTCACATACAGGTCTTTCATCCATTTTGAGGTAATTTTTGTATATGGTATGAGGTTAGGATCAAATCTCATTCTTTTGCATGTGGCTATTCAGTTGTCCAAGCACTATTTCTTAAGGGAATGAACTTTTGGGTCTTTCTCCATATCCTGAATTCTCTCTTTAGGGCCTTTCAGTTGATTTGTTTTCTTCCGGTTAATTCTTGTTTTTTGTTTTTTTTTAAAGATTTTATTTATTTATTTGACAGAGAGAGATCACAGTAGGAGAGAGGAAGGGAAGAGATCACAGAGAGAGAGGAAGGGAAGCAGGCCCCCTGCTGAGCAGAGAGCCCGATGTGGGACTCGATCCCAGGACCCTGAGATCATGACCTGAGCCGAAGGCAGAGGCTTAACCCACTGAGCCGCCCAGGCACCCCTAATTCTTGTTTTTCATGTCTCCCAAGACCCTCTGCTGTGCTAGGCTCTGGCTTCTCTGTTAATCCAAACCTAAGTGCTTTATTTTTTAAAAGGCAATTTTTGAAAAAATTTATATTTTTGAGTCGGTAATATCATATATACAAATTTAAATTTAAATACAAATTTAATAGGTAAAAAGGCTGTGTGATGAAAAGGTCTCCCTTTCACTGCTGTCCTTCTGCTACCCCAGGCCTCCCAATCTAGACGTAGCTACATCCTGCTTCTTGGTGTTTTATGCACATGTTTATGTATGTATGTGTATATATACGTTTATACATAGGTTCTTTCTCTTTTTTTCCACAAATTGTAGCATAGTATATATACTTTTCTGAGTCATACGTTCCATGATTTTTTTACTTAAACAATGTATGTTGGCGATCCTTCCATTACAGTATTCCAAAGATCTGTCTTCATCTAGGACACACAGGACTCCATTCTATGAATGAAGTGTGTGGTTTATCAAATCTGTCCCTTGTGAGTGGACATGTTGTTATGATAAGCCATCCTGTAAAGAATTTTCGTACATGTAGAAATTCACATGTGCGAATGTGTATCTTTTGGATCAGAAGAATCTAATGTGAGGTTAGATATCTTTTCCCATGTTTAAGGACCCTATGTATTTCCTTTTCTGTGAATTGTCTCTCTGTGTCCTTTGCCTTTTTTTTCCTGTTGGGTTTCTTTCTTTTTAAGATTTTATTTATTTATTTGACAGAGAGAGAGAGACCACAAGTGGGCAGAGAGGCAGGCAGTGAGAGAGTGGGAGAAGCAGGTGCCCTGCTGAGCAGAGAGCCCGATGCAGGGCTTGATCCTAGAACCCTGAGATCATGACCTGGGCCTAAGGCAGAGGCTCAGCCCACTGAGCCACCCAGGTACCCTTCTCTGTTGGGTTTCTTGTCTTTTTTTCTCATTGATTTGTGGAAGCTCTGTTTAAACTGAAGATACAAGTTGAAAATACTTTTCACTACCTGTATTTTAACTTCAGTGTTGTTTGCATTTTTTAAAAACCACAAAATTGTTTCTGTTCTTATGGAGTTGAATTTATTTTTTGTGTTCTTCTCTGTCTTTGGGTTTTGAGTCACACTTAAAAAGGCCTTCTTGATTACAAGTTTAAAAAAATATTTCAAGTTTGTGATTTTATTTACTACATTTAAATAATGGATCTGCCTGGAATTTATTCTAGATAAAGTTGAATAGGAAACCAGATTTTGTCCAGATGGCCACCCAGTTGTCTACAACAATTCTAGAAGAAACACTCTTTTTCTCCACTGATTGGAAAAGCCCTTTCTCATACCCTACATTCCTCTGTTTGTCCATTTCATATTTCTATTCTATTTTTCACCACTGATTTTTTTATATTTCAATATAAACTTTATAATCAGTTCTTGTTTCTAAAAAGGCCTGTTGGCATTTTAATTTAATTTAACATGACATTTATAGATTACTTTAGGGAGAGTTGATGTTTTATTATGAGTCTGCCAGTAGCCTCCAGTAGGAGGTAGGAGATACGAGGAGAGAGCTTTTGAACTTCCTAGAAATATTCCCAGAACTATGACACTCAGCTTGTCATAAGACGGGGCATGATGAGCCTCCCAGGATGACTGAGTCGCCTTTAATGCATCTAGCAGACATCCTGTGAGCGTGTGGCTTTGTGCCCACGTGTGGCTGAGGCCTTACATTAGCTGTTCTGTCTTTTTAATAATAAGATGTTCTAGAGCATGCTACTGCTTGGCTGAACATCCCTATTTCCCTGTTCCTTTTGCAGCAAGGTTTGGCCATGTGAATGAAGGATCCTGTGAAGCTTCTGAGAATTCTTCTTAAAAAGAAGGGGAGGGGCACCTGGGTGGCTCGGTCGGTGAAGTCTGTAAGCGAGTCTGCCTTCAGCTCAAGTCATGATCCTAGGGTCCTGAGATGGAGCCCCGTGTGGTTGGGCTCCCTGCTCAGGCAGGGGAAGACCCCTCTTCTTGGCCCCTTCTCTTTCTGGCTGCCTGCTGCATGACCTGGTAGCTACAGGAGGCTTGATGTTAAGATGTTGGGACGATGAGGTCGATGGAGTTCAGGTCTCTGGAGAGGCAACCACAGCCTGGACTGCTGTATTAGTCAGGCTTCTCCAGAGACACAGGACCAAGAGGAGATATATATGCATTTGTGTGTGTATATTATATTTTTATAATATTTGTGTATAGGGACGTGTGTATGTGTGTATATATATATATATGTAGTGTATGTATGCATGTATGTAGTGTATGTATGCATGTATGTAGATATATATGCATTTGTGTGTGTATATTATATTTTTATAATATTTGTGTATAGGGACGTGTGTATGTGTGTATATATATATATATGTAGTGTATGTATGCTCATGATCTATATATATACATTAGAGAGAGGGGGGAAATGTATTATTATTTTTTAAAGATTTTTATGACACACAGAAAGAGACAGCAAGAGAGGGAACACAAACAGGGGAATTGGGAGAAGGAGAAGCAGGTTCCCTGCTGAGCAGAGAGCCTGAGTCAGGGCTCAATCCCAGGACCTACTAAGTTGAAGGCGGACGCTTAATGACTGAGCCACCCAGGTGCCCCTCAGAAAAATGTGTTATAGGGGATTGGCTCCCAGGTTTAGGGAGGCCGAGAAGTCCCACAGTCTGCTCTCTGCAAACTGAAGACCTGGGAAAGCTGGTGGTGTAGTTCAGTCTAGTGTGGAGGCCTGAGAACCAGGAGAACCAGAGGAGTGAGTTCTCTAACTGAATTGCCGCCCAAGACTGATGTCCCAGGTCAAAGAGTTAAAGGGGGCAAGGGGTGCATTCTCCTTCACCCTGCCTTCTGTTCTAGTCAGGCCTTCAGAGACGGGATGAGGCCCACGTACATGGGGGCAGTCAACAGATTCCAGTGTTAATCTCAACCCTCACAGACACCCTCAAAATAACATTTAAGCAAATGTCTGGGGACCCTGTATCCCGCCAAGTTGACTCATAACATTAACCACCACTTCTTCTGGCTTCTCACTGGTTTCAACCACTGTTACTTTGGGTTTTTCTTTGATGTGTTGCCGAACTTGATTCCACTCATCAGGAGCGGACCGGCAAGAAGAGAGTCTGGACAGAGGAGCTCCTCCCGCAGAGGCGTGGGGAACGCAGCAAGCCTCCTCAGCAGAGAGTACCTCACAGTAGGAGCCACCGGTGAGGCTGTACCCAGTGCCTCAGGCCAGACAGGGGAGAGGCCAGGGAAGGCTTCGAGCAGGGTTGATTGGGTAAGTGGGACCTGAAGGTTAGGCAACAACATTTTTTCAGCCAGAGAACACAGTCTGAGCACTTCAGGAGGAGAAAAAAGCATGAAAACGCCAGGAACAAGAAAGGCGTGATGTATGTTTGAGAACTTTGAGAAATGTAGGTAACCAGGTTGGGCGTGTATGGGCTAAGGTCTAGGTCCGTGGTAGGACTTAAAAGTGTGAGAAACCATAATGAATTTGGGGTGCAACTTGGAGTAAATAATGATTGTAGTTCAGAAATACAATTTTAGGTTTAAAATGAAAGTTAATGGAGAAAGAGGCACTTTGTACAACATTTCCAGCTGGAGTTCTCCCCACCTAGTCTTCCCCATATAGGACATGTCATGTCAATGGCAGAGCTTCACCTGACCGCAGGCTCCTCCCCTCAAGGGAGGGTCAGGGTACCACCTTGTCTCCACAGAAGGTGTCTGCAGTTTGAACAAGGCCGAAATCTGACCCAGCCTTAGTCAGGTGCGGCCTTTCGTCAGCCCTCCTCCTCTGTCCTCAGAGGGGCTGCTGTCTGCTGCCCTGAGCTGGAGTCTGCTGCTTCTGCCAAGGGAGGGGCACCTGGATTGATTTTTATCCAAGATAAAAGAGCCACTAATTGAAGTGTGTGTCCTTAATAAACAGATATACATAGAGAAGGGCAAGTAATTTTTATTTTTAATTTCTTTCTGTATGCATAACCCAAATGCTGCCCGACTCTTCTTGGTTCCTGGGTACAACTGAACTGTTGGCAACAAAAAGCCAAGTTTGCTCAGAAGTGTCTTCCTGTGTGGCTAAGGACAAGCGCCCTTCAATGTGCCCCCTTCTCTGGACAGGAGTGATGGGAGGATGCACCCCAATGGTCTCCCACACTGCTCTTTTTTCCATAGGGAGCCACCCCCAGCATGTTCCAAGGCCACTGCCTTCCAAGGCCTCTGCTGCTGCTGTACACACCTTGGGGGATATGCCCTTCCCTCGTTAAGCCTCCCTGCAGCCCAAGAGTAGACACAGACTGAGAAGAAGAAACGATTCCTCTCCACACATCACAGCGCAGATGTCAAGAGCTCGCTGGAGGCTCTGGGATCATTGGTCACATTCATGGAGTACCAGCCACGGGAAGCTTCCCCGTCTAACCCCCAACCTGCCTTTGTGCTCCAGAGGCCAGCTTCTCTCACACCCCAGGAGGATTCCCAAGTCTCTTTGGAATCTGAGAGGCTCAGAGGGAGGAAACATTCCATCTCACCGGTCTTCCTTTCCCTGCAGGGCATGACTGAAGGAGGGCGACTCCATTCTCTTCAAGGGGGAGCCCTCCTCTCCCTGTAGGGAGGTGGTCTTTCCCTAACACCCCAGTCCCACGTTTCTCAGAGAGCAGTTGGCTTTTGTGCCCTGGAATCAATAGACCAATGTGTTAAAATGCAGACTCCTGGGGCCCATCCCAGACTCATTAAATCAGAGCATAGGAGAACATCAGAGAATACAAACATCATAGCACTCCTTTAAGCAGTCCGAAGATTTTGTCCTAAATATTATATATTGTGGGCTTGAGTAATACAGCTGGACCTAATACTCCCATGGGAAGCAATGGTTGGGACTTACCATTCCCCTTGGGCTTCTGGGTCTCCACTCTTGTCCCCTTCTGAACAGCCACTCAAAGAGGAACCCATACTTCCAAAAAGGCCCATCCATAATCATGCAGGCCCCTAGAGTCTAATACCTACCTTACGTAGAGAAGGAGCATTTCCCAACAGGAAATGTGATGTGGGGGAAGCAGCGCTGCCCACAGCTGGGTCCCCTTGCACCCAATCCCAGAGAACAATAAGGCTTTTTAGGAACTCAGCTTGTCAAATGTCTTCATTTCAGAGATCAGCAAACAGAGTCTTTGCTTTTCATTTGCATAATCAAATAGCAGGGTCAAGCTGTTTCACTGGGACTGGAGGGCCGTGGGCCTCATGTGAAGGGTGACCTCATTCCTTATGGGGAAAATAACAGCCAGATGGAAGGTATAAACCGGTGGGGTTTCAGGCAACCAGGAACCGGTGATTATCCTGCAAATGGACCTGATGTGGTAGTCTCAGTTTTGCTTATTGCTTTTTGGTTGGCACTGTGTTTTTCAAAAAATCAAGCCTGTGCTTTAAAACCAAAAGTTTCAAATAAAAATCTAGATTTCCGGGGCACCTGGGTGGCTCAGTGGGTTAAGCCTCTGCCTTCAGCTAAGGTCATGATCTCAGGGTTTTGGGATCAATCCCCACATCAGTCTCTCTGCTCAGTGGGGAGCCTGCTTCCCCTTCTCTCTCTCCTGCCTCTCTGCCTACTTCTGATCTCTGTCTGTCAAATAAATAAAATCTTAAAAAAAAAAATCTATATTTCCACTCCTGGTAAACTTGGAACGTTGGTCCCAAAGGGCCTGCCTGTCTTGCACAGTGTGGGCCCCTCTGGCCCTTCCAGCCCTCACCCCCCACAGCGTCCCTCACACCTCCGCAGCCCGAGGTCGCCATGCTGCCATTAACCCTCTTGTTTCTTCTTCTTAGTGCCACTCAGCCTGTGCTGTCCTGACTGCGGCCTCCGCGGGCTGGGGAGTGACCTGTGGCCCCCACGAAGGAGAATTCAGGACTCTCTTCCTTTTAGGACATCAGCTCCCCGCCAGGACTGAAGTGTATAACCAAATAACCATAGATCGACTCTTTTCCTTGAAATGTTCAGACGATTTGGGAAGGACATTTCTCTAGGCTTTATGCCAGCCACCTGGGCCAGTATTTGCTTGCCTTTCACCTGGATTTGGTCACCCGTGTATTTCTCCTGGAAGCATGTTCCCCATAGGGTGTCCACAAGTCCCCCAAGATATTCTCCCCCAAAGCACGGGGGATTTGTACATCAAACCCCAGTATTCCTTCGGGGTAGGTGTCTGTGGGAGGAGACTTTGCTAACGAGGGTGTGCAGGGTCCTATGGGTGCCCCCCTCCCCATATTCACTGCTCAAGTGTCCTGGCACTCACTTGGGAACTGATTTTTCACACAGTTCTCTTCGATATGTACTTGTCCCGTATGGTTTGTCAAGGTTTTAAGGGTGAAACCATCAAGAGAGCGGGGATAGCCAGCCAGGTCCCCAGGCAGCAAGGCCGGGGAGGCTCCTACAAAGTTCATTCTTTTTGCATTTTAAAACTAGAAAAAACAAGCTTAGAGAGTCTGAATTTCACTTCATATAGCTAATGAGTTAGAGAGTATGTTTCCAATTTTATTAGAAGATAGGAAAGATGACCTCTCTAAAGAGACACTTTTTTTCCACATTCTCATGCCACACAATGAAATTGATTTGGCATCTTAATAAACTTAAAATATGAGCTAATTAAGTGACATTTTAAAAGCATTAAAAGGCACCTGGATGTCTAGCTTGTTGCAGCACAGAGGGCTTTTGCCTTCAATCAGGAGCAGGCCATGTTTCCTGTTTCTTTGCAAGGAGACAGATGTTCAAGAAGACATAAGACAGAGGATGATGAAGAAGCATTTGGGCACATTTCTTTGACTGAAAAATGATTACATTTCCAAAGAGAAAGCTCTGCTTAATCAATGACAGAAAAGGGCTAGGTTATATGGACAGATGACCTCTATATCAAATTCTCGATTTTTAAAAAAGATTCTATTTATTTATTAGAGAGAGAGAGATCACAAGTAGGCAGAGAGGCAGGCAGAGAGAGAGAAGGGGAAGCAGGCTCCCCGCTGAGCAGAGAGTCCGATGCAGGGCTCGATCCCAGGACCCCAAGACTATGACCCGAACCGAAGGCAGAGGCCCAACCCACTGAGCTACCCAGGTGCCCCTCAAATTCTTGATTTTTTTATTTATTTGAGAGGGAGAGAGGAAGAGAAGGAGCTGGAAGGAGGAGCAGAGGGAGAGAGAGAAGCACACTCCCCACTGAGCAGGGAGCCTGACCCGGGGCCTCTGAGATCAAGACCTAAGCTGAAGGCAGACACTTAACTGATTGAGCCACCCAGGCGCCTGATTTTATTTTAAATGTTTATTTGAAAAGCATCCTCGGGGCGTCCAGGTGGCTCAGTGGGTTAAAGCCTCTGCCTTCAGCTCAGGTCATGATCCCAGTGTCCTGGGATCGAGCCTCGAATCCGGCTCTCTGCTCAGCGGGGAGCCTGCTTCCCCCACCCACCCCCGCCCCCTGCCTGCCTCTCTGCCTACTTGTGATCTCTCTCTCTCAAGTAAAAATTTTTTGAAATCTTTTAAAAAAAAGAAGGAAAAGAAAGCACCCTTAAGCCCAACACATACACACTCAACACAAAGTAGAAATTCCATCACTGAAAACATCTACAGTATGGAAGAAATGGAAGTCCTGCTGCAATCTCCAACCCCCCCCCCCCCCCCAACCCAGGCTGACTACCCAGAGGTAACTCTGTGACTTTTTCTGGTAATGCTGATTCATACCTCATTTAACTCTGGTTGAAACTGGAGCACAGCATCCTGGGCACAGGCATTTCCCAGAAACTTTGTGCGCTCAAGTTTATCTTACAATCTTGCCTTACCTGCCCTTCTTCTCTGGTCAGGGAGGGAAGGAGAGCAGGTTGGGGGGTGCAGCTCTGAGGGCACAAAGATGGGCTGGGTTGGGGCGTGTCAGGGGAGGGCAAGGCCGCTGCCTGGTGGAGCTCTTGCTCAACATAGGGGCTGCAGAGCCCCAGAAGGGGCCACAGTCCTTAAAGCTGAAGTTACTGCATCGAATGCAGATGGGAAAGCTTGCAATTTTATTTCTTAGCAGAAAAAGTTATGGCAATGAAAGTAAGAATCATTGTTCAAGAAGGAAGAATTTCCTGATTCATGATAGAATGCTTAGACAACGGACACCTGGGTGGCTTAGTTGGTTAAGCGTCTGCCTTCAGCTCAGGTCATGATCCCAGAGTCCTGGGATCGAATCCCGCATTGGGCTGCCTGCTCAGCGGAAGCCTGCTTCTCCCCCTGCTGCTCCCCCTGTTTGTGCTCTCTCTCTCTCTCTCTGTGACAAATAAAATCTTAAAAAAAAAAAAAAAGGAAGAATGATTGGATAAGTGTTTTAATCACACAGGAAGGGGGTCAACACAAAATATTAAGTTAAAAAAATACATAATTGGTTACATACAATGTGATCCGAAATTAGTGAAATCAATTTCTCTATACATCTATCTCTTAATAATCAGCCATAAATAAAAGAAACCCAAATTGAAATATGACAAAACGTTATCAAATTTTTATTTTATCCTCACCTATCTTTTTTCATTTTACTATAATGGAAATGTATTTCTCGTGGAGTAAAATGTTCCTATGAAAGCAGAATGCTACGTCTATAATAACTTAAACTGGTTGTTGAGAAAGAGGGACTACATCGAAGGTAACTGGCACCAGACACCAGGAAGAAAGTTTTTTAGCCTCAGGTTCTCAGGGAGGATGATTAAATATTTCCAGAGTCCTAAGTGATGGTAATCTCTGAATGAAACCTGGTAAGTGAAGCTTGGGCTGAAAATGAAACTTACATCCCCCATCTCCTCACATGCGAGAGACAACTTGCCCAAGTGGTTTCATCACCTCCCAGATGCTTTTGAAGTTCTGGGTTACAGGGGCTTGAGGCCACTGGGAGGGATGGAAAGCAGGGCTCCCCGGGTGCCGGGAAGCCACAGGGAGCCCGGTAGCTGCCTGGGGTGGAGGGGGGTTGGTTGTGTTCTGAGCCAGCCGATGGCCTGTGGAAGCCTGAAAACTCTTCTCTTTCACCAGGGTGTCCCGAGTCTTCTGTGAAGGAACCCTCTTTCTCCTAGTTCTCCTCTAAGGTGTGATGTTTTTTTACCATGACCTCACATTTACTGTCATCAGATCAATATCTGCATTTCTCTATAGCTGCCAACGTGGGCTATAGTTGGGTGTCTGGGACCTGAAAGTACAGAGAACATCCTGTAGGCATGGCTGGTTTCTACACTGACCGTAACTGAAATCCTTCCTTAACTCTGCAGGGCTGTGTTTTTCCCCAGACGGACAAGGAGCCACATGACCCTTCTGCCCTGTGCTCTTCTGGGCTCTCTCCAGAGCTGCTCATTGGACTGGCGAATGCAAAAGAAGCCAGATAATTTTCTTGTTCTAAAGAATAACTGATGATTTGACTTCAGGTACTCATATATGAACGTTTAAAATATGATTGCCTTGGGGCCAAGAAATCAGCCTGCAGAAATGGCTGGGTTTCCAAATACCGACATTTACTTTCGGTTCAGATGTTCAGGAGCCCCAGTTCTCCCTCCCTGCTCCCCTTGCCGCCCAATCTTTAATTTCACCTGTTCCTAGCTCTTTACTCACTATAGAATGGAATCTTAGATGCTTCTGGCAAACTCCGTGTTATTAGGATGAGATGGCGTTTTGTTATTAGGCTGCATTTTATTATTTCCTTCAGCTCAATGTGGACCCGATTGATATTAGAGGGCTCTCCCTGTGGGTTGAGACTGAAAGATGCTGCAAATGATGTTTTATTATTTTTGTGGGCCCTGCTTCCTTGCAACCAGGTGAGGGACCCTGTGTGGGGCAGGCTGAAGGACAGGCTGGCCTTACCTGGGATTGCGAGAGCCTTCAAAGGCTCAGGCTGCTTTTTTGCTGCACAGAAGGGCCAGAGGTAGCTGCTGTTCTCTTGACTTCAGAGCCCGTTCGGACAAGGAGATCAGTAGGCATTTAGGACGGCTATCCTGGCCTCTTCACACAGAGGGTCTAGTTTGCCATCACCTCCTGGGGAAATAGATGTAATTTTCTCTTGGCCAGTTTTCTATATGATGTCATGTCATAGAAGACAATGGCTTCCACTAGAGGTCACGTCTCAAAGTACACAGGCACGTCAATTGTTAACTAGCCTTTAACAGAGTATGAGTGGATTGTACAAGCTTTTATTTCTGAGCAGAGTGTAGGATGCGTGATGCTCGTCTGCCCGGCGGGAAGCTCTCCAGGGCCAAGAGGTCCCTAGAACCTCACTAATAACGCCATGCACGGCTGGCGTACAGACTCTCATTTTCTTAGCAAGCCTGGGTAGAAGAGTCAAATGGAACAGAAACTGTTTTGGAGGAAAATCATAATAAAACACACATAGTTAAAACGTGAAAAGAAAAAGAAAGAAAAAGAAAACCCCCAAACCTCTTATCCCTAAATCCCCATTTGAAATCTAGGGCTAACATTTCATTTTTCATTCGGTCCCTCCTATGTTTCCAGGGTTCTGGGAAGAAGCCCAGGGCATAGAGCACTTATCTCCGTATCCTTTAGGATGTGCTCATACACGTATCACAGAACACAACGTTTTGAGTAAGAATTTAGGACGCAGAAAAAAAAACCAACTTGAATCTGGGCATAACCACTGGCCACTTGCACTTGAAATCAAGCATGCTTCCGGGAAGGCAAAGGGCTGGCTGGGAGCAGTGCTGAAGGACCTACCGAACTCCAAGTCTTGGATGTTACAATGAAAGACAATTTCTTCGTTCACCATGAGTTCCACCACATTCCAGTCTTCTATCTTCTCTAGGATGACCTTGTGTCCATCTCTGGTCAACACAGCTGCAAAAGATGGAGAGGGGTGTGAGTGACATGGGGACAAGCTCTAGATTAACCTGATAGGCAGCTGTCCTCATGGATGGCAGCAGCTGGCTTGTTCTCCAGCTGCTCCTGGCTTAACTCAGCTGCGCTGGTGGGTACCCAGCTGGTGCTGGCCCAGGTGTGCCTTCACCTTTGCTGGGAAGTGCAGCCAGGGACCTGAGCAGTTCAGGGGTCGGTAGATCACAATTTGCCCCAGACCCATAGGGTGCACGAAGATATGAGATGTCTCTAGGAAGGGTTTTTAAATGTTTCTTATAGAGATGATACTCAATGTTGGAAGCATTGTTGGAAGAAGCAGGGCCCACTTCTTATCCTGCGGGTAGAAATATAAACTGGTCACTTTTCTGGAGGAAATTTGGCAGTACACGTCAAAAGCCTCAAAAGCCTCAAGAAAATGTAGAATGACAGAATGAATTAAACTCTGGCCTGGGAAATTGCACTTATAGGAAAGCTTCCTCGGGAAAAAAACAAGAAATACAGGCAGACTTTTGTAGCAAGATGTTCCTTTCTGCAGTATTACAACAGAAAATACTTTGAATAACATACTGTCCTAATCGGAAGAGGATGGTCAAGCAGGTCCTTATAATGAGATTTTATTCAAACACTTCAAAAGATGTTTATGAATTTTTTAAATAGCAAGAAAAATATTTCTGACATAGGTAAACAATCAGGATATATATATATATATATATATATATATATATATATGTAGGTATATATACACACACACATACATATATAGTATCTATGAAAATGTATATTCAATACTAATTAAATATGTATATGTAATAGGAAAAGAAATACCCAGTGGGTATATATTTTTGGTAATAGTATGTGAAACCTCTTTCTCTTTATACTTTCAGCATTTTCCAGATTTTCTTTAATAATAAGAAACAAAATGCCCATTTTATTTTTTAAGTTAATGAGCTAAATTTTGGAAGCCGCTTCTGGTTATCACTTCCCTAGAGATCAGCTGTGGAACAGTTTTAGATCTTGCCTCCATTGTGGAAATCCAAGAATATATGCATTTAGGAGAAATGATGTGCATTGACCATCACAGAGTTCTGTTTTCTCTAACACGTCTCTCCGCAGTTTTCTTAATAATATGTTCATCCCGTAACCTTGGTGGTAGAGTCAGTGGGCTAAGCTGCCATCTATGGTGGTCTTCATACGTTGGCGAGGATTTTGGTTAGGATGAGAAGAGGAATCAGAGGAAGTTTTTTTTTTTTTTTTTTTTTTTAAGTCTTAGAATCTCAATCCGTCTTACATGCAGAAAAGCAGACAGTTACGTCAGTTAATTGTATTTAATTACAGAGACAATTGCTATTTCCAAATGTTGGCATGTCCACTTCTTCATCTTTCAATCAGTTCAAGAACATCCAACCCCAACTGTGAACATTTTAATTGCGTGATTTTAATTTCACTTCTGGAAAGGAACTTCAGAGAGTAACTCAGTGAGGATCTCCATTAACAAGATCGCTCTCCTCAGGCCCCCAAGTGGTGGCCCTAATTGACCCGGCATCAGCTAACGCCTCTTTCTACAGAACACCAGCATCTTTTTCTCTGGCATATTTATGTTATTGTATCCTATTTCAGTGTCCTGTCTTAAATGTCTTTGGAGGAAGGCACTCGGCTTGGACCAATGACTTGTTTAAATGAAGTGGTCCGTGCAGTTTGGGATGGCCATTAGATCTGGGGCTCAGACACTCTCTCAGCAGCACCTCAATAGTGGGGACGTGTAGCCCTAGAGGAAAAAGCTGCAAGGGAGTAGGTCGGAGGCAATTTGGCCTCCAGGACCTTGGCTTTGCATTGTCAGAAAATGCTCTTGGGAAATGGACTTCAACTTGATGGTAAGAAATCAGGAACACATCAGCTTCTCCACTCCTACCCGATCTCTGGAGACAAGGTGTTGCCTCTATCCTACTTACACACAACACCCACTCCCTAAGGCCTGGGGCTTCTGGAGAGGAGGAGGCACGGGTTCTGTGGGGAGCTGCCCACTGTGATTGCACTAGAAGTGTGGAGGGGCTCTGCAGAAGGAGCCCCTAAGAAGGTGTGCACCCGGCAGCCCACCATGGTGCTTTACTTTCTCACAGGGCAGGGCCCCATCTGACTGAGTCTCATGGAGATTCTGGGTTTGGGGTTTGCTTTATGAGAACAGCAGGACTCTTTCATGGCAGAGTGTCTCCTAAGAGACAGGATTGGATGCACCAAATGACCTACTCTGTGCAAGTCAGTGGTGCCAAATAATGGCACCTGAGCCATGAAGCCCAACAGGAAGAAATCTTCTGAATATATCGCACTTCACATCACCTTCTACATGGTTCACAAAGCGTGAGCTCTCGGGGCCTTTAAGGGCACAGGTCTCCCTCACTGACCCTGACCATAATCTCCCCACCTCCCAAGCCCACCAGGTGCCTGGTATTAGAACAGCTTGTTAAATAAACAAGCTCAGCGTAATGGTGCTGGGTACCTCCAATGACTCTTTAGGGCACTGAGCGACCTAAGTCTGCTTCTTATGAAAGCGATGAACCACCTCGGATTCCACATCATACATTCACCCTCAAGATGCCTGCCCCTTCTCATCTGTCAGAGACAGATGATGGGCTGAGCCCAGCTGCAGGGTGGTCAGGGTGGTCAGCGCAGGCTTAAGGGATCAAACTTGGAGAAGCACCAGAATCCCCGCAGCTCACCCAAATGCCACCTCGCTACATGGAGGCCCCATTTTTTCTTACGAGCTGCTATGGGGTTGTCTATTCAAAGAAAGGTCAGATAAATATACTCCATGCAACAAAGTCTTTCCAAAGGCAGTGGCTAAACTCCAGCATAAATCAACCAGAAGCTGTAAGGCCACCCGCAGAACGCCTGCCTCTTTGAAGTGGCACCTCATTCTTCAAGGGAGATCTGCGTAAACTGAAGGGACACGGAAAAGCCTCCCTCTTCTCAGCGCTGGCGGAATTGTGCACCATCTGGGAGTGACTGAAACACAGCTAGTTAGGAAGTCACAGCAAACAGACAGGCATCTCCCCCTCCTCCGCTCAGCACAGTTGCAAGGCTGATGACCATTACTGTGTGCATCTTGTGTGGAGCTAGGGATGCGAGAATGGCACAGAGAGCATCTTAGCTGAATAAGGGCGGATCCTAGCTTTCTGGGTTGGTTTCAATTCCTTTTCCTTCCTTTCAGCAGGTCGTTTGGCAGACTTCATTTGGGACAACGGACAAAGTAGCAACGATGGGCGGGGAATTACTTCGGACTTGTTAAACATTAGATAGCTTAATTTCATCAATATTGAGGCCACAGTAGAGACACTTTTGCTGAGCGATTAGAATTTGTGGGTAATAAGGAATGAACAAAAATGTTCAGATTTCTTAAGGCAGGAAAGTGAGTGCAGGAAAGATCAGGCATATTTCCAAAGCCAGCAGGGCTTTGGGACATGCTAAAGGGCTATGATTTTCAAAGAAATGTACAGAATTCAGATGCAGATTTTACAGAGGAGGACCTGTGCTTGGTCTGATGCTAGTATTGACTCTAAAGTGGTGGAGGGAGTGGGGGATTGGGGAGTGGGGAGCAGACCCTTCCTGTTTTGTTTCTGTTAGCACCCTGGCTTTTGTCGCCAGCCCTCAGGAAATGTTGGCTGCTGGCATTATACGAATTATCATTAAGAATACACAAACTAACTTTAAAAATCAACCACCTGCGGGTAGCCTGCAATGTTGTTCTCCTTTAACCATAAAAATTCTCCCCTTGATCTTCTTGAGATATTCCTTCCCCTCCCCTGCTGTGGGAAGAGCTGTTTGTGCTCTTGGCTTTCTCATCTCTCCCTGCTTTCCTGCCTCCTGCGGATGGAGGCTTCAGTCCATCTTCTCTTGACCCTGTGCTCTCAGAGGTGGGGAACCATCAACACACTCTGGGGACGCACTCAGTTCTCCCCACCCCTCTTAGCAGATGGCCATTCTCACTTATCTCCTTACTTACTTCTTTAAAATACATTTTTGGGGCGCCTAGGTGGTTCCACTGGTAAAGCATCTGCTTTCAGCTCAGGTCATGATCTTGGGGTCCTGGGATGAAGCTCCGCATGGGGCTCCCTCCTCAGCAAAGAGTTTGCTTCTCCCTCGGCCACCCGCCCACCTCGTGCTAGTTCTCTCTCTCTTGCAAAAATAAAGAACATCTTTAAATAAATAAATAAATAAAATGCTTTTGCTGGTTAAAAAAAATAACCCAAACTATTTTAAACTCTAAAATTTTGTCAGCTTATAAATGTAATGCAGGCCCATAATTTTTTTAAAACCTTGAAATTATGGGACAAAACTGCTAAATTACCCCTATTCGTCCCTCTCCCCACTCTGACACTTTCAGTAGAAATGGGATCACAGAGTGGGTGGAATTCAGGAACACACGTTATTCCCTCACTGCTGTGTCGTGGTTATCCAGCCCTATCGATATACACGGACCGCTGCACCGCATTTCATGGGATGGATAGATTACAATCTCAAGCCAGTCCTTTGTCCGGTTGTTCTCAAATCTTCACTATCAGCAAGAACACTGCAGAAAACATTCCTGGGCATGCCTCTGTGTACATGTATGTGTGTGTGTATATATATATATATATATATATATATATATATATATATGTAAAAGTGTATAATTTAATATATATGTACATAAATTTAATATATATATGTACATACATATATACACACATATATATGTGTGTGTATATATATATATACATATATATGTATATATATATATGGGACTGAGCAATAGAAGAGCTGGTTTCTACAGTACATGGTTAAGTTTTAAGACACAATCAAGTTGCCCTCTAATTTCTGTGCCATTTTACCTTCCTGTTGCAAGTCCGTGAGAACACTTTTTTCTATGTCCTTCATCAACCATTAATTCATCTTTTTCTAGAAATGACTCCTACTTTACAGTTTGTTGCTCCTTAGCCATTTTCTTCTTGAAATCCTCACCTCACTGGCCTCCTTTGCCTCTGGGTTCTCTCCTACCTCTGCACCACTCGGAGGGGCCATTGCCAAGGTCCTGCTGCCCGCCAGTTCTGTCTTTCCTTGCTTTCTCCCCAAGTTTCACTTCCTGTGGGTCCAGTGTTCGGTTCCATTCAGGTTTTTTTTTTTTTTTTTAAGATTTTATTTATTTATTTGACAGAGAGCGAGGTCATAAGTAGGCATAGAGGCAGTGGGGGAGTGGGGTGGAAGCAGGCTCCCTGCTGAGCAGAGAGCCCGATGTGGGGCTCGATCCCAGGACCTTGAGATCATAACCTGAGCAGAAGGCAGAGGCCTAACCCACTGAGCCATCCAGGCGCCCCTCCATTCAGGTTTATTTTACCTCATGTTTATCAACCCCTAACATGTACCCGGCACAGGGGCGCCTGGGTGGCTCAGTCAGTTAAGTGTTTGACTCTTGGTTTCAGCTCAGGTTATGATCTCAGGGGTGTGGGATCGACCTCTGCATCAGGCTCCCTGCTCCGTGGGGAGCCTGTTTCTCTCTCTCCCTCTGCAGCTCCCCCAACCAACCCCGCTTGCGCTCTCTTGCTCTCTCTGTCAAGTAAATAAAATCTTTTAAAAAAAAAAAAATGAACTCTTGCCATTTGCAATGACATGGCTGGAACTAGAGGGTGTTACACTAAGCAAAATAAGTCAGTCAGAAAAGACAAACACCATGTGATTTCACTCATACGTGGAATTTAAAAAAACAAAACAGATAAACATAGGGGAAGGAAAGGATAAAATAAGATAAAAACAGGAAGGCAAACCATTAGACTCTTAACTGTAGGAAACAAACAGGGTTGCTGGAGGGGAGGGGGGTAAAGGGATGGGGTAACTGGGTGACGGGCATTAAGGCGGGCATGTGATGTGACGAGCACTGGGTGTTATACACAACTGATGAATCACTGACCTCTACGTCTGAAAATAGTAATACACTATATGTTAACTAAATTTAATTTAAATATTTAAAAGAAAGAAAAAAAAAGAAAGATGCCTATGAATTTCTGGCTTGAGTAACTGAAAGAAGGGAGCTGTGTGCATTGAAATGTAGAGAATGCAGGAGGGACTGGGGTGGTCTGGATATGAAGAGGCCAGTTTAGAGACTTTGCACTCAGTCTGAGAGGACTACTGACCATCCCAATGACAATGAGAGGGCCTGACTGGAGAGATAAGTTTGGGAGTCATTAACAAAGAGATGTTATTTACAGTCACAACTACTGAGGCACTTGGGGGGGCTCATTTGGCCAAGCCTTTGGCTTGGGTTGTGATCCCAGATCCTGGGATGGAGTCCCGTGTCAGGCTCCCTGCGTGGCAGAGCCTGCTTCTCCTTCTCCCACTCCTCCTGCTTGTGCGCTCTCTCGCTCTCTGTCAAATAAATAAATAAATAAATAAATAAACAAATAAAATCTTAAAAAAAAAAATAAAGCCACAACTACTTCTGGATCAAGTCATCTTTAGTAGTCAAATAGTCTTTTTTTGTCTTTCCCCTGAACTTCAGAACTTAATTTCTAATCTCTTAATTTTTCTTAATAATTGTCTTCTCTCACTTCCTCTCCCTAAATCTCTTCTTTCAGGAATTGGCCTCTTTTTTTTTTTTTAATTTTTCATTTTTTATAAACATATATATATATTTTTTTTAATTTTTTATTTTTTATAAACATATATTTTTATCCCCAGGGGTACAGGTCTGTGAATCACCAGGTTTACACACTTCGCAGCACTCACCAAAGCACATACCCTCCCCAGTGTCCATAACCCCACCCCCTTCTCCCAACCCCCCTCCCCCCAGCAACCCTCAGTTTGTTTTGTGAGATTAAGAGTCACTTATGGTTTGTCTCCCTCCCAAAAGAATGGGCCTCTTAAGGCACATCCTTAATCTCATCATTCTTCACTCAGGAAATGTTGCTGCTCCTGTGGTCAAGGGTAAAACAGGCCTACCTCTCTCGTTGTGTAACATCCTCTAGCTGGACCCAGTGACTTGCTGCTCCCCAGCATGTCCCAAGCTGTGCCCTCCTCTCCGTCCTAGTAATCCACCTGCTCTGGAGTAATAAGAACTAATGCTTGTTGAGCATTTATTATGTGTAGGAATGGTATTCACGACTGTGTGCATTTTCCCGTTGGAATCTCACATTAGTCAGGTAGTGATCTGCTCCCATTTTATCAATGGGTAAACTGAAAGGTAAAATAACTTATCTTGACTTTGGCCACACAGCCATAAAATGGTAGAGACAAATTCAAAATGAGATTGGTTGGACTTCAGAGTCCTTGTGCTTAATCTCTGCTCTATCAGTAGTGCCAAGAATGCAGGTAGGAGACAAGTGACCAGAAGTGACCAGTCGAGTCAAAGGGATTTGTGTGCCAACTATATGGGAAGCCCCCCCAGCCTCAATACTTGTAAATTGTACATTATAACAAGTGCTTATGTATGCATTCCCCTTTAATATAATTCTTGGTATGTAATTGATCTAGTTGAACTCTATACAGTCATGCTGATTATGGCAGCAGCAAGAAATGTAATTAAAAAGGATCTGTAGACAGCAGCAAAATGGCAGAGTAGGCACTCCAAATGCCCATTCCTCCACAGAGAAGTTAACAAACCACCAGAAACTGTGAGAACCCACTTCGTCAGAACTTTGGAAAATAGTCAAAGTTGGCAAAAGAGTAAAGGCTGAGTCAAGACAAAGGCAACTTGAAAGTGGTAAGAAAGCTTTGTGGCCTCTTAACTTGCCCTTGTCCCCACCTCCTCCCCGGCAGCCCCTGTCCCCTGTGTGGGTCCGGGTTCCTGTGTCTAAAGGGAGCAGAGCACACCTTGTTTGCAAATTCCTGTGTTTGTCTCTGCCGCCTGTCTGGGGTCTACTTCAGGGACAGGCAAGCCCTTGTCTCTGTTTCACCTAATGCAGAACTTGGGGTGGAAAAGGCATGGGCAACGCGCGGGCAAATGAAAAATGCGAGCTGTCCAGGCAAAAGGCTGTTGAGACAGACAAGGATCCTCTTGAAGCCTGAGAGAGAAAGTTGACGAGGAGGTTTTGTTGGGACATTATAGAGGATTTTAAAGCACTGAAGGCTCAGTCCTGGACTATTTTCTCATTCTGCATGTTGTCCCCAAGTCCATGACTCAGACCTGAAAGTGACCGTCCTGATCCAAACTACTCTCATCTCTCCCTGGACCACCCCAAAGCCTCTTGACTTGTCTCTGCTTCCATTCTTGGCCCCCTCTGATCTGTTCTCCTCAGGGCAGCCACAGTTTCAACCCCCGCCTGCAACTTTCACACAGATCTGCGCCTGTCTGCCTCTCCAGCTTCATCCCCTCAGCAGTTCAACAAACGCATCATTTGTCCATGCTGCCAGCCTCTGCAGCTCCTCTGTCCGGCACACTCTTTTTCTTCTCCTTAACTGGTTAATTTCTCCTTACTCTTTAAAGCTCAACTCAAGTAAAGTTTAGTGAATAAACCGTTCCAGATCCCTTCCTTCCCTCCAATTATGACCAGTGGTGGGTCCTGCTCTGCTTACGTTCCTCTGCTGGAGGCCGGGGCTCAACGGTCAACTAGCAGTCAACCATGAGAAGGTCACTTTAAGGACATCTATCTTTGTTCACCAGTGTGACCCCGGTATCTGGAAGAGTGTCCAGCACACACCAGGTGCTCAGGAAAGTTTTATCCCATTATTGAATGCTGAAGGCATAGCCTCTCCACCTTTTTCCAGCCATCTGACCTTGGCCAAGTCAATTAACGTTCCTGATCTTCAGCTTCCCAATGTGTAAAGCAAGGTATGTAATCCCTCCTATCCAAATAACTTGTGTGAACTGCCTGGTCCCCAGTGCGAAGACTTTCCGGAGGTATGGCGCTTGGTCTGGGTCTGAGGAAGGGAGGAGGAATAGGCAGAGGGCACAGCCTGCACGGGTGTTCAGAGGCCGGGGTGCACCTGGGCACATGCAGTTGGGTGGCCTCTGGCTCTCAGCTGCCCACCTTGTAGGCCCTCTAGACGGAAGGTGCGGTACTCCACAGATAGGCCAACTGCACTGTACGGCCCATAGCGAATGATGACCACCGCATCCTTCGGCATGGCAGTCCGCTGGCTCCCGCTGAGACGCAACACACACTGCTAGGCAACTGCTGGGCTGACTCTTGGGAGCGGGTGTGGCCACGCGGGAGGGTGGGCGGGGCCAGCGCGGGTAAGGGCGGGACCTGAGGATCCTTGCCCCCAGGCCTGTGCCGGGTACCTGTGTGTGGCTGGCGGGATGAGCACTCTCCCTTTCTGGGTATCTACACCACCACCTCCGGGGTGCAAGAGAGTTGTGGTGTAACTTGCTTTCTCTTACCTGACTGCCAGGTAAATGGGAGACTTCTGCCCCGTGTGGCAAGTGTTAATTATAAATACCGACAGTAGCCAACATTTATAGCCAGTTCCAGAACGTATGTGTCAGGTGACGTGCTAGGCACGTTCTGTATATTATCTTAATCATTTTACCATCCTTATGAAGTAGGTTGTGTTTTGTACTTTGTATTTACAAAGCTGAGGCTCAGAAGAGGCCAAGTAACCTTCCCAGGCAAGCCAGGGGTGTCGGAGGGACAGGAAACTCTTGTAAGGTGCCTGTCTATAGGTTTCTTTTTGTTTATCTTGCCTAGGATTTTTCGAGATTCTTGAAACTGAATTTAAGTCCTTCACCTGTTTTTGGAAAAATGGGAGTCCTTATCTCTTCTCATATTGCTTCTGGTTCCATTTTCTCACTTTTCAGGGACATCAGTTAAATACATATACATATATATATATATATATATATATATATTAAGATTTTATTTATTATTTGACAGATAGATCATAAGGGAAGCAGGCCTCTGGCTGAGCAGAGAGCCCGATGTGGCGTTGGATCCCAGGACCCTGGGATCATGACCTGAGCCGAAGGCAGAAGCTTTAACCCACTGAGCCACCCAGACGCTCCTAGCTAAATATATTTAACTGGGACTGTATTCTTTATGTCTCTTCCTTCTGTGTTTTTCTCTTTTCATTCTTCTTTTGCATTATATGTATATATGTGTGCATACAC
Organism: Mustela lutreola; assembly: GCF_030435805.1. Taxonomy (NCBI): domain Eukaryota; kingdom Metazoa; phylum Chordata; class Mammalia; order Carnivora; family Mustelidae; genus Mustela; species Mustela lutreola. The sequence continues at coordinate 39,922,204 of NC_081293.1, forward strand.
TCATTCATTTTTACATGTAATCCAGTTTGCTAATTTTCTCTGTAACCATGTTTTAACTGCTATTAAATTAATCAATATGGTTGTTTTTTTCAGTTATTTATTTTTATAATTCTAAAGTTTCAGTTTGATCTTTTTTCAAATCTGCTGTATCACCTTTTATGGTTTTCAGTTTCTTGCCAAGTTTTTTTAGGTTTGAGGTTATTCTCGATCATAGTAAAAATACTTTATAGTCTGTAGACCTCACATGTCTGTTTCTCTTGTTGTTTCTGCTGGTGTCTGCTTATCTTGTCTAGAGTTCTTGGTTTACTTTAATTGTGTACTGGACATTGTATTAGAAAAATTATTTGTAGGAACAGTTTGAGGCCAAGGGTGATGTTATCTTTCTCTATAGAAGACTCCCCCCACACTCACTGCTTGCCAGTTCCTAGTAACACCAGCAACCCAGGATCCCTTCATACAATTTCAGGGTTTGAGATTATTTGAGCCATCCAGATGGCTTGAAACTGGGCCGCAGGACATGTGGAGGTTGGTTCATTTATATTTTATCCTCATTCCTGCCCCAAAGAAGGTGGTAGCTAGCCAGGATTCCCCCTGGGTATTGTTGGACTCCAATTTTTTGTATGCCTAACACTGCAAAGACTCAAAAATTGCATCTCATCTTCTAGGCTGCCTATTCAAGGATCCCTAAATAGCCCCAGAGTAAAAGTACTTCCAGTGCTATGCTTACTTATTCTCATCCTCTCCCTGGTCTTGATCTAATGAGCTCTTCTATGATTTTAAGAATATATATATAAAATATATATATACCAGGAGTGGCTCAGTTGGTTGAGCATCTGCTTCCTGGTTTTGGCTCAGGTCATAATCTCAGGGTCATGGGATCAAGCCCCATGTTGGGCTCCATGCTCAGTGGAGAGCCTGCTTGAGAGTCTCTCCTTCCCTCTTCCCCTGCTTCCTGTCTCTCTCAAATAAATAAATAAATCTATCTTTAAAAATATATACGTATATGCCAGATATTTAAAAATGTCTTCTGTAAGAAGCTTCGTTTGAATTAACTAGTCTACCATTACCAGAGGCAGAGGATTCCCTGTTGAGAGTTTTGATGGAGCTGCATTGAATCTAGAGATCAATCTGGGGAGAATTAACATCTTTCTAATGCCTTCACATTCATTATCTTGAAATACCTCTCCTTTATTTAGATCTTTTTCAGTGTCTTTCCATACATTAATATCTGTATTATAATTATAATATGATTATCTGTGTATAGATCTTCATGTCTTTTGTTAGATTTATTCCTAGGTTTTATTATAAATCATGTATTTTGTATTGTGATTTTATTGTTTGTTGTGGTGTATAAAATAAAATTGACTTTTGTATATTGATTTTATATAAGCAACCTTGATCTTTTTAATTGATTTGTTAATTTGTTTACAGATTTCTTTTGGATTTTCTTTATGGAAAATCACACTGTCTGCAAACAAAGATAGCTTTTTTCTTTTATTAAGCCTTTCTTTCCTTTTCTCCTTATTTTATTGCACAAGCTAGAACCTGTAGTGCAATGATGAATAGAAGTGGAAATAATGCATATCCTCACTTTATTCTACATTTCCCTATTTGCAATGATGTATATTGTATGTTTTATGTAAATGTTAATGTCAAGCTATTTTCTTTTCTACTTCCTTTTGCAATGGTTTTTTTAAAAATTATGAATAACTGTTGAATTTTACTGAATGCATTTTAATGATCTATTAGAGTGGGCCTATATTTTTATTCTTTAAGCTGTTCATGAGTAAATGACATTTAGCTATTTTCTTGTTTTAAAGTTTTTTAAATAAAGTTTTTCTTGTCTTAAAGTTTTTTAAATAAATTAAAGTTTTTACTTTAATTTCAGTTGATTAACATACAGTGTCATATTTCAGGTGAATAATATAGTGATTCAACACTTCCATACATCACCAGTGCTCATTATCTAATATTAAACTACCTTGCATACTTGGATATACCTGACTTGGTCATGGGTATATTATCTTTTTTATATACTGTTAGAGTTAGTTTGCTACTGTTTGATTTAGATTTTTTTAAGTGGGAAGATTTTAAACTATGGCTTCAGTTCATTTAAGATTTATAAGGTTGTCCAGAAATTTTATTTATTCTCTCATTAGTTTTATTTTCTTAAGGATTTTTATCTAATTCTCAAATTTACTGGCATTAAGTAGTTGATATATTTTCTGGTTATCATTATAATGTCTACTGCAGTAGTATCTACCTTTTATTCATTATATTATTTCTGAATTTCTCTTTTTATTGGTTTTACTAGAGATTTGTTTATTTTGTTATTCTTTTTAAAGAACCAACTTTAAAAAGATATTTATCACATTGTATTTTAATTATGGGTTTATCAATATCCATTAGATTGGGGGCTCCTTGAAAGCCAATGATTGTTGCATTCATTTTGCCTTGACATAGGTAACAAATTATTTGCTAAATGAATAATGAACACTATTTCTATTCAAACCATATGTATTTACTCATAATTTCTGAGTGTTAAAACTCCAACTAGTCTATAAGCTGATTTAAAATACTCATATTTAAAGAAGAAGCTTATACCAAGGCTTTGCTTGAAAGCCTGAGCTAAATCATTTTTAAATTTGTAGCTTTGAGGCATTTTATCATTAAAAGCTGGCACTCATACACCTAAACTAACAAGAACTTAAAATTCATGACACACTTTCTTCATTTTTTAGCTTGACCTTCTTGTAAATCTTTAGCTTCATGGATTTGGGCTGCTCTATAAGGAGATCTTCCCTTGTCTGGGTGATTTAAAAGCATAGTTCATTGGTGAATATCTCCTATTTTTCCTTTATTGGCTGTAGGTTTGCATCTACACCTCATATTATGTTGCTTCTTGTTTTATCATTTTGGGTTCAAACACATCTCTATAATGCCACCACTAGAGGCAGATTTTAGTAGATTTTGAAAAACTTGTTTTACTTGAGGCTTCATATGTTTCATGGCTTGCCAGTCATAATGGTCTGCAAATCCTGCAGAGGCAATGGTCAGGCCAATGTGCACCACACATGGCTCTAACTGTGGCTTGGCTCCCCACCCTCCATTGAATGCATGGTCAAAGAACCCCATTTTCTTTTGTTTAACTTCTCTTTAACTTTGTTTTCTCCTTCACTGATAGTTGTCCTCCCTTTGTTACTTTTTGACTTTACTGTTCCTTCTACTTTCCTTAAGTTTAGGGCCTGACTCTTTTTCTTACTTTGTAAGTTACACTTAGCTCGTCGATTTTCAGTCTTGCTTCTTTTCTGATGTATTTTAAGGTTAAAATTCTCCTCAAGGCATCAGTTTTGCTGTATCCCAGAGGTTTTGATATAAGGTATCTTTATTATCATTCTGATCAAAGTATTTCTAAATTTCCATTATTATTTCTTCTTTGACCCAAGAATTTTAGAATAACATATTTCTTTGATTCTGGAATATTCCTAATGATTTCCTCTTCGAATAGTGCTTTCCCTCATTCTCTCTAATCTCTTCTTCCTGAACTACATGTACCTTCCCTGTATTTTTATTCCTTTCTAATGTTAAACATATCAATCCCCAGAGTTGGAGATAGAACAGATTTATCATCCAGTCATCCCATCTCTGAGCCTGGTGCTTTCCCCTCCACTCCATTCTGTCTATGCATGTTGGTGCAGGCTTATGTGCAGACACCCATCTCTACACCCAGATTTCTGCCAACATGATCACAAAAACCCCCTGAAGCCTCTCTGCCCTTCACCCTTTCCCCATGCCACACACTAGGAGAGACTAAATTCCTGCCTCTCTTTCTCTCCTGAACCCTGTATCTTTCAGATGTCCACCACTGCTGCTGACCTCAGACAAAGCCAAACAGATCGTTGACCCAGTTCACAGAACTTATAACAAAATTTGAATACCATTTCTGTTTAGAAACAATGGCTAACACCGTCTTTCTTGGTATTACTTTTTATTGAATATGGACTTATGGTCTTTAAATATTTTGAATATAGTGCTTTCAATATACAGTTCTTTAGTCATACATATTTCTTTAAAGCACAAAACTATAACTTAAAATCAAAAGGCTATAATACACACGTATATATTGCCATAAATCTAGAACAATTTTATAAAAATAGAACTCAAATGTCAACTTTATGTATCTTGGCAACTTAGTGGTATCGTAAGGTGGCCACAAGCATGTTTATTATGCATGACTCCCCCACAGTGACTGTCTCCATGTTTCATTTTCCATCTCTTTGGGGACACTTGGAACAGTCTCCATTACCAGGATCCCCCAGAAATGCCCATGGCCATGGCTCAGCATTGCCTTTGCATAAAGTCTCAGTGCCTCCACTTGTTCTTGGAGGGGAAAGACCAGCTTCCAGATTCTTCCTCAGAAAGAGGAGGTGTTCCCTCCTGCCAAATGTCCACAATCCCCCACTTCCTGAAGCCCTCACAGTGCATGGTTGATATCTGAATGTGCAGAGTCAGTTTCCTTTCCTTTTGTGCAGAGAATGATAGATGTGAGTTTGGCTCTTTAAAATCAGTGTGAAAAGTTTGAAGCAAATTCATCTGAACATTGCCCACTGGGGTAACATCATCATGACAGAGGATACCAGTGTCCACCTGCTTTTGCAAGACCCTTTACACACGTGCTCTACAATCCTCACAGCCTTGCAAGGTCGGGACATTCTTGTCCCCATCTGATGATAGAAAGAATTGAGTCTCTGGGCATTTAAGTCTCTTGGTTAAGGTCAGTGGGGTTGCCTGATCCCCAAATCAGTGCTCTCTGCCTGCCCAGAAATCCATGGAAGGAAACCAGCAGAGAACTCAGATCTGTACTGTGGTCATTTGGTGAGAACAGACAAGTGGCTTTGGGTCAAATTATAGCAGGGAGACAGCATTTCCCCAGATATTCCCAGGACACTTGAGCTGCAACTTTCCTAGGGTAGCAGGAAGGTGGATGTCTGTGGAAGCAGTATGGACCTACAGACTGATGACTCTGAAGGGTTGTGCAGAATATTGCAGATCATCCAACAGAAATCCTCCGACTAAAACCAGGGCTCAAAGCATTTACTGCTTGGCCCTGTTTGTGTTTTCAGAGAGCTGAGCAAAGGTCATAATGCCAGCGGAACCCATCTCAGCCCTGCCATCCATAGAGGTCAAAGTGCAGAAACTTGCCTAGTGGGCAAGAGGGACCTGCACAGGGTCCCCAGCCCAGAGCACAATGGGAGTGTAGTGAGGGGGCTTTGCCAGGACTCTCCTTCAGGGTTGCACCGCAGATCTCTCTAGCGCTGAGCTCTGTTCCTCCTCTGAACAGAGACTGCCTCATTTATCTGCAGTTTTGATTTTCTGCTTGCTTTCCCACTCCCTTGCCTTTTTAGATTTACCATAAAAATATTCCCCAGTGGGAAGTGCCTCTCCTGTCTCCTTGATGATCACAGCCTCTCAGGACAAACTTAACTTTGGCTCTGTGCACGGTCTGTCCCTCCATCAGGGCTGACTGGACATAGCCCTTCCCTCCTCCTGGCCCTGGTCCCCACCAGCTGTCTGCTCAAACTTGCTCCCCCCACCCCCCCGCCAGCCTAGGCAAAGCCCTGCTCTGTGCTCCTACACATGGGGTTTCATTACAAGCCCTAGATAACATCCTCTACCTGCTTGGGCCACTGAGATCATTTTCTGAAATTAATGTCACAGTGGTTTTCTTAAAAACCTCTCTTAAGAATGAGTAAAACAAAACAAATAACAATGACAGAAAAATCCCCAAAGCAACCCTCTCACTTCTCCTCTAGAAGGCAGATCACCTATAATGGGTATGGTTCCTTATAGAAAGGGCAGTGGGGAAGCCACCAGAAAAAAAATACAAGAGGCAGGATTCTTGGGGAAATGGACTGGTCCTCCCACCAACCCTGCCCTGCTGCATGGGGGGCACTGGGTTGACTGGGTTGTTTCCTCCTCCTGGACTGTCGCTGATGCCCCGGGGGCCGAGCAGCATAAGGTCAGTGCCATGGCGGATGATTCTTTTTCCCTTCTCAGATTTTCCCAAACTCAACGGAAGGCTGCCCACAGGAGATGAAAGGAGAAATGTATTTTGGGGCCTGGGTCACTGTATTTTAAATTAACTGGATGTGTGTGTGTGTGTGTGTGTGTGTGTAGGGATGGGGTGTTTGCAGCCCTGTATGGCTCAGGGCAAGCCACCCTGGAGGAGGTCATGGTCACACTGCTTCGAATCTGAAAACAATGTCCCCTACTCCTCCCAGAAGAAAAGAGGTATTGACCTGAAGTTAGCCTCCTTCTTCATGACACTTGTAGATATGCTGCATGTAATAGAGTGACACATTCTCTTGTTGGGCAAAACCTCCCCTGGACACATTAGGTCCCGCTGGAGAAGTAAACACCACCATTAAGCTTCTGCGGCCATGGAGGGAAGGTGGTGTAGACTTGCACACCTCACCAAGGCCACCTCCGAGCCAGGCCGGACTTACTTCCCAGTACACAGGCCAGAGGGCAGTTTGGCAAACAAGGACAGTCCCCATGCCTAAGGAGGGACACTTTCCTCTTCATACTCTTGCTTTGCGTGATGCCTCTGTGTGGTCTCTGTTGAGCCCTGAGGACAGGGGAGCTACCGAAAGCTAGGGGGAGAGGGTTGGGAGCTGGGGTTTGGCAGGGTCTAGCGGCAGCAGAATGCTGGGTTTGGGGAGCTGAAACCTAGAAGCAGGAGTCAAGGTTGGTGCCCCTGAATGGGCCTTGTTGCTTTATCTTGTGGCGCCAGTGGCTTGCCCCCTGTAGACTGTGGCGGACTACACAGGTCCCTCATTTCAAGGAGGCTTTCTTCCACTGCTTTCGCAAACTTGGTAGAAGAGGTTTCCTTGCAGCCGTGAAAGCTGGAGATGCAGAAAAGGATATTCTCTGGCTGGGGGTTGTAGCAGGCCCCGTAGCCGTCCGGCACCACGGGACCATAGCAGCAAAACATCTCCATGGTTGTGGGCACCTGGAGGAGAGGATAGGTCAGAAGCCACTGGTCTGAAAAGTAACCTGTGACCTTGCTAGAATACAGGGTGTTTCAGCAACCCTGAGGCCTCGACGGGATATTTACTTCTCCATTTTCCACCTGGGTGTTTGACTGAATTAACCAAATGATCCAATAGCTTCAGCATGGATGGCTATAGCCAGAGTCATAAAAACAAACCCATCTAACTGCACGATATGGAAAGAAGAGGGTCCATAAACCACTCCCTGGTGGGAAATCTGCTCAACTTATGAAGTCAAAATCTCCCAGAGTGACCTGCGCTAGGTCTCAGGCTGAGTCTCCCCTTCACCTTGGGGGCTTTATGAGGCACCGAGGCAATCAGGGTAATTTCCTCAATGGCACCCTGGTGGCACCCCATAGTTAGATGGCTTCCCAGAGGGAGTAATTTATGAACGGAAGGAAATCTGGCCTGTCTTCTCTGTCGATTTTCCCCACATCCTTAATTACTGTCAGTATTGCCTGGCTGGTCTGCTTTTCTCCCCATAGCCCCCCGCCATGCGCAATTACCCAGCACTGGGCATTTCAGAGACTGCCATCGACTGGCGTTTTAGTTAGGCACCTAACACATTTTGAATTCAGAGCGCTGAGGTTTTGTAATTAGGATCACAAATCAGGAAAATGTGTCTCCGAAGGCATTCCCGCCATACATGTTCATTGTCAGTTGGGAGAAAGAAAAAACACCAAGCCACCCCCCCCATCCCCAAATTCATTGTCTTAGCTGGTCATAGGGGGAAAACTAGAACACATTCTCGGGGAGTTGCAGGCTTGGGATTGTTTTTAAACCCAAGGTTTTAGGCGCTGTGTAGTCAGGCCTTCAGAAGTGACACCGGCCGTTTTAATGGGGCAGAACAAACCATTAGTCTTGCTAATAGAGTCACCTCATTGTCAGATAAATTTGCCGTGCAACAGCTGAAGGCCGTAAAACCGTTCCAAAGCACTTTTTGGCCCATGGATAGTTTCCTGAAGAATTTATGTTGTTGTGGCCTGCCCTCGCTGATTCGCGTCTGCGAGCTCACCGCTGTCATGACAGAATCAAATTACTGAGTGGGCTTTTATCCTCAAACACAACTTGATCAGCCCCTCTCATTGCCCATGTCCAGCCTTTAGCAGATGAAGCGGAGTCTTAGTCAACTGACGTTTGGGGGTCCTTTTCTTTCCTAAACTGCTGTCCTTCTCCAGTAGACTGTATTCTGTCTTTGTCACAGTGGTCCTCCAACAGAACAGGTTTGGGAGATGTTGGGCTGGCCACTGATCGTCTGCAGTTGGTCTCATAGCACTTTACCATAATGACCGTGACCTGTTTGGAGTGCCTGTTCCACGCCAGCCACTGGGCTAGGCTTTCTACCCAAACTGCTGCTTCTAGCTGAACCGGGACTTAGCTCTAGACCTGTTGGGCTTCAGAGCCTGTGGCCGTCATGGTGGAACACCACCCCACAGGTAACAGATTAAATGCTGGTAAGCTCAGGGCTAGAGCACCAGTTCCCATTCAGGACACCTCTGCTAGGGTGGCATCCATGATTACAACCACTAAGTGGGGAAACCAGTACTCTGAGCATTTAGGTCACTTTGCCAAAGGGCATGCAGCCTGTGAGAAGCTCCTCTGGGACTTGTCTGACTCTAGCTAGTGGGCTGGAGTCACTGGTTTATGCTAACTGGCCTTTTAGAAAGCTCACTGGTTACACTAAATGGCCCCTTGGATGACAGCCACACCGTACCTGGCTGGTTGAGAGGATGAACCGGTTGCTGGTCAGATATGTTTCATCTGTGAACATCTCGGGCAGCTCCTTGCATGTGTCCCGAGCTAGCTCCCGCAGCGCCAGCAAGTGGTTGTCGATGGCCATCCCTGTTATGGCCTGGGTAGTTGGGGGCAAAGAACAGGAAATGAGACAGGGGCTCCCAAACCCTCCCCTTTCTCTAGTCCACAATGCCGATGGCCATTGCAAGAGTCCTGGCTTATGCTGACCTGGTGCTTGCTGTGGACAACGTGTGTGGGTGGCCGCCCAGGGCTGACCACTCTGCCGCTCAGCTGGTGTTCCTCAGATCCTTCCTACATGCACAGGGCGAGTCTGGCGCAGACTGGGTTCTAATGTGAGCATGCCTGAATTAAAGGTCTGTGAGTCTGAGTATCCCCTGCTTCTCAACCCCAGCATGGTCATTGCCGACACACTGCATATGACCCATCTAATTGGAAAGGGGTGGGCTGGGCATCTCTAGTACTTTCTTGAATAGGGGAGGAGACTGGGGGGGGGGCAGGGATGGGTGCTGGGTCCTGTTGGGGCATGGAGAGTGGTGCCCCAGGCTATCACTGGGCAGACACTCACTGCAACAAACACTTTATCCCCCAGCCAGAGTCCAAGGAATGAGGGATAGAGGACATTAAGGCCTGTTCTTAAATCTTGGTTGCTATTTCATGGGCTCAGGATCGGTTCAAATAAACTGGATTTATAGCCTAAGAAATCATTCTGAGACAGGAACTAGACATCTTAGAGGCTCAGCTGATGTTTACAAGGGGAAAGCTTGTTGAATGAAGAAAGATTTTTTTTTTCCTTTTTATTACAAGATACTTGAACTCTTATCAAAGGTTAAGATCAGAGCAGTGGGGACTCTAGGATGTCTATGTAGGCAGAGCTTGGAGGTGGTCTGGCTGGAAGTGGGGCGGTGGGGTCTGCATACCCATTTCATCTCCTCCCCACTTGAGGCTGCATATGCAGCATGCACACTGGTTTTACTTGGATTACATGTTCATTTGGGGTTAATTTTAGGAGTGGTGGAAACTTGGGGGCCGTCTCTGACCTATAGTAGTAAGGTCACATTGGGGTAAGTGTAAATCTTGGGAGGTTCACACTTAGGTAAGATGGCTGCTTAGCTGTTAAAGCCCCAGATAGGAGGAAACGTCCATCAAAATGAACTTCGTTCAAGTTTACAAGGCACGTTTTGGGATTTGACAGCTGTTCTTTTTCAGTGAAGAATGAATGAATAAAGATGAGTCAGAGGCTCCAGTCTCTTCAGATCCACCTAATTATAGGCTGGAAAGATGTTATATAACCACAGCTCACTTTGGACATGCCCCGCTAGGACAGAGGGGAAGGACTCTGAGCCCGTCTATGCAGTGAGTGTGCTACTGGTTCCTCTGTCAAATCGCAGACTCGTGTAGACCTGTGGAAGCCGCTGCTCTGTGCGGCAGCCAGCCTCTGGTCCTCACCCCCTCCAGCTCACGGCAGCAACCAAGGCTGACTGAACGGAGTGTTTGGATTAAGGCCACGAGTCGTCATGAGTAACACGATTCATCGTTCAATCTTTCATCCATTCGGGGAAACTTACTTGAGCTCCCACTATGTGCCCAAGGCTGCTGGGCACTGGGGATGTGCATGCTGTGAAGGGAGAGCCTAAGGTGCTGTGAGAGTTTGTGTGGGAGGGTCTGGACCACGACAACTCCTTCACTGGGATGTCCTTTCTCGCTACCGTGGCCCAATACAGCTGCCACAGAGCTGTAGCTCTCCTTGCTTCTTCCCCCTGACCCTGACCCAGCACCACACAGCCAGCCAGGCTCCAGATTCACCACAACAGATTTTCATAGTTCTCCCCTTCCCAACCCCCTCTGTTTTATTTAGCTGTTCCCAACAACATAAAATAGTTAACAGAGCTGAACCCTAGAGCCATGCTTTAGAGGATATTTTTCTAAATCTTCCATAAATTATTACCAAAGCTATATATTTATATAGCTTAAAACCCCAGAGAAGCTGAAGGCGTCTGTCTCTTTGCCAGGTCTGATTCCCACTCCACAGAGGCAACCAATTTGGCTATTTAATTGTCTTAGTTCTAAATAGCAGTCTTAGAATGCATTCACTACCTTTTTCAGCTTTATCTATGTCTTCGTGCGATAGAAGATGAACCTTTGGCTCTTTCATATTCCTGCTCCCCAGACAGTCTTCCATTCTCCCATCCTCTCAATAAAGCTACTTTTAACTCCTCACTGTCTGATCAGGAGTCAGTGCTGACATGATTTAAATTATACAAGTATTCCCATCTGAGTCTCAGGCTGTATTATGATCAGATTTACTTTCTTATTCATCTTTTGTTTTCCTTGGAATGGACAATTTTTTAATGATTGAATTATGGTTTTCCCCATTTGCTTAGCTTTCTAGAGATCTATAACTGATTGATTCCTAAACTCTCAGCCAGAAGTGTAAAACTTTTCTTAGTACAGTCAACTAAATCAGATAATTTATCAATTTCATTCCATCTCTCACTTCTTGCTTCTCTATTTTTTAAAAATGATTTTATTTATTTATTTGACAGAGAGAGCGAGTGAGCGAGAGCACAAGCTGGGGGAGTGATTGGCAAGGGAGCCCAAGGTGGGACTTGATCTCAGAACCCTGGGGTCATGACCTGAGCCAAAGGCAGATGCTTAACTGACTGAACCACCCAGGTGCCCCCTCTTCTGGCATCTCTATGGGCTGATTGTTTCTGTGTCTGCTAAACAGCTGTCGACTTGGGACCTCCTTTTACTGTCACCGTCTTTCTCACTTTCTTGTGCTGAATCTTCTGATTGTTGGAGCCTATGTTGTCTTTTATGTTTTATCTCTTACTTTAGTAGTCTAAATCCTCCAGTAGTTTGACAAGAAAGAAAGCTTAAAAAGTAAAGCTTTTGAGAACTTATCTGTCTGAAAATGTCTTTCTTTTGTCTACAAAGTTGGTCATAGTTTAGCTGGGTATGAAATATACATTAAAAATAATTTCCCCTCAGAATTTGAAGGCATTGCTCCATTATCTTCCACCTTCTAGTGATATTGTTGAGAAGTTCAATTGCACTTTTATTCCAGATCTTCGTATTTTTTTCCCCTCTCTCCCACTGAGATTTTACAATCTTCTCTTTGATCTTTGTGTTGTGAAATTTCCTTGGTATGAATCTTTTCATCTCTCATGCAAATACATGGTGGGCTCTCCCAATATGGAAGTTCACGTCCTTCAATTCTGAGAAGTTTTCCTGAGTTATTTTGTTGTTGTTCCCCTTTACCACCATTTTCTCTTTCTGGATATGTATTACTTGGGACATTATTTCTCACATAATGAGCCTTTTTTCTGTCCCATATTTCATTTCTTGTTTTGTTGATATTTGGGGAAGATTATTTCAGCTTTATCTCCTAATCCTTCCATTGCATTTTTTCTACCATATTTCCCCCAGAATTATTTTTATTGCCCCAAGAAGATTTTTTTTCAGTTTTGTGTTCTTATTAATGGATGCAATAAATTCATTATCTTTCAGAGGACCTCAATTACAGTTTTAAAACATGTTCTCCTGCTTCTGCATTGTTTTCATTTCTTTGAAGTTTCTCTTAACTTATTTTTAAAAATTAACCAAAAATTTAAAAATTACACAAAAACATTTCTACTGGCTTTTGTGTCTTATGTTAGTGGCTTTCCTCAACGTCTGATGATTAATGGCAACTTATATTTCAGAATAAAGCACTGAAAGAATGATAAGAAGATACAAGGGTAAGCCTGTGCTTGCCCTTTGGTAGCCTTCACTGGGAGGTGAGCTGGCTGGGCTCTTTCTCTGGGCACCCCAGCCATCAGTATCTGTGAGTTTCTTCTCTTGGCCTGGTCAGTTTCACCACAGAGAAATTCTATAATCTCATTCTTGGAGAGACTTGGTAATAAAAGTACTTCCCAATGAACCTGGAGCTGAGTAGGTAGACTTTGATTAATTGCCATGTTTAATCTGGTTAACCCTCCCTGAGCTCTACCTGGTGTCCCCAGATCTAGAGTCTTCTGTCTTGAGCTTCTCCAGAGGCTAAGCTTCTAGCTTACCATTGAGAAAGGGTAGTCACCTAACTGCATGGGATGGTGGAAAGAAACTGAGGGTCTGATTCTTTCTTATAGAAATAATCAGCCAACCCTCTTCTTTTCAGCCCTACACACACCTGTACTTCTGGTGGGTGCCTCCAATGCCTGAGCCATTCTGTGATTACAATTCATTGGGTTCCTGGGTCTCCCTTACTGTTCGCCTGGGTTTTAGCTTCCCCTGGTTTGCTAAGTCACTGGCCATCTGTTCTATTTTCCAATGTGAAAACTTTGCTGTTCCTTTTTTTCTCACTCTCTTTGCCTAGTATACTCATGGCTTAAAAAAGAAAAAAACTGCCTTTGCTGATATTTCTGAGGATTTCAGAGGGAGTAACAGTAAACCCTTGTGTCTACCATGGCTAAGCAGAAGTTGGTGTCTACCTCTTCAAACAGCTGCCCATGCCCTATGTCAGTCCTTAGCTCAGCTCTACCTAAATATTATATAGGTTCCTAATTAGTGTCACTGAATGTTGGCAGACCACCCATGCTCCAACCAGTCCTCCTTCTACCTGGCCACTGGAATAAACTTTGTGACTGAAAAATCCCACCTCATAAACTCTCCTGTGCCTCTGTCCTTCACAAACATACACTGAACTATTTGCCTTTCCTCCAATGTGTCTTATTCTCTCAATATTCTTTACCTTTGCACGTACTCTTCCTTTCTGGGACCATTTTTCCCTTCTATGTCCGCCTGACAAGCATCCCTTCATCCTTCAAGTCTCATATCAAGCACCACTTCTTCTGGGAAGTCTTCCTGGCTTTCCCAAGATGAGGAACTAGCTTGCCCCTCCATGCTCTCTCCTACTTCCTGAGGACCCTTTTCACATGAGATGAGATTTATCATTTAAGGGATTTTCCTCTCAGCTACTCAGTAAACTCACTAAGGACAGGGGTTGTGGACTTCACCTTTTATTTCCTCCCACCCAGCACCTTGTCTGGCATTAAGCAAGAAGACCAAAAATACCCAATGAATACATGAGTGTGAGCTGGATTTTCCCCAAACAGAATGAACATTTAACTCTTCAGATGAATTCAGGACCTGGTAACTCAGTGGAAAGAAGTCTACATTGGCTCATTCTAAAACCCAAATAAGCATTGTACTTGCTTTCAAGTGTATAGAGTGAAATTTGGTCAAGCCCTTTTCACAGGATCTATGCTCCTTCAAAGACTGTATCAGAATAAATTTCAACTGATATATTGATCACCCGTCCAAGTAGTAGCTTATTCTCTGTTATTTATATGCAAATGATGGCTCTGTCATGCTAGAAAATAAACGACTTCCTTAAACTAAGAGAACATTTCCTTTAGAATTTTGATTTAGGGACGCCTGGGTGGCTCAGTCGGTTAAGCAACTGCTCTCGACTCAGGTCATGATCCTGGAGTCCCAGGATTGAGTCCCACGTCAGGCTCCCTGCTCAGTGAGGAGTCTGCTTCTCCCTCTGACCTCTCCCCTCTCGTGTTCTCTCTCTCTCATTCCTCTCTCTCTCTCATATAAATAAATAAAATCTTAACAAAAAAGAAATTTTTTTTTTGACTTGGGGTACCTGGGTGGCCGAGTGGGTTAAGCATCTTACTCTAGATTTCAGCTTTGGTCATGATCTCAGGGTCATGAGATGGAGCCTTATGCCAGGTTCCACGCTGAACATGGACCCTGCTTAAGATTCTCTCCCTCCCTCTCCCTCTCCCTCTGTCCCTCCTCCCCTGCTGTCTCTCTTAAAAAAAAAAAGTAAAAATAAATAAAATTTTGATTTTGTTATTAATTTTCAGCAAAAACGTTTTACTCATAGGCGATATAAATAGAAAATAAGAAAGCAAAACCAGCTCTAGGTGGGAATAAGTACCATCCCACCAGAAGTCATACAAGGTGCCCAAGCCACCACAGTGTGCCAGGTTTGGCTGCCATCTCTCACATTTGACTTTTCTTGTTGTATAAACTGTAAAGTACTATACGTATTTGGTGCTATTATTACCATTATTGTTCTTTCAGAGATCATTCATGGTATTCTTGTAAAATCCAAGTGAAAATGAGTGCTGTGTTACCCAGGTACTAAAAATAAGAAAAAGGCTGAGAGGCATGGCATCAGCCAAGCCACTGAGTGGCTGGTGGCTCGGCTCTCACACAGGTCCTGTGCCATGGCCCGGTGCCTGCAGGACCAGCTTTTGGGCCCACGGTCATGAGTTCCCCCGAGAAGAGGTACCGTGTCACTCACCATGACTGTGTACTCGGTCTGGGCTCGGATGGCATCCTTCAGAAGCAGCAGCTTCTCTGAATCCTGTCAACAGACCAGAGATGGGGCTTGAAGGGCTACTCAGGGACCAGCAAGTGAAAGGAGCTGGCTGTCCCCGAGACCTGGCCAACAGGAGGCTCCCGGGGGACTCCTCAGGCGGAGCAGGACTTACTGGCACGGCAGCCTTGTGGTCAGTGACAGCCTTCACAAAACTCAGCGCCTCCGGAGTGGCTGAGCGAATGTTGTCCACGCGGCCCTCCTGGAACCGGCGAATGGACGCGCTCTCGTAGGTGGCCACGAGTCTCCTGTGGAGCCTGCAGAAGATGGAAGATGAATGGCAAACGCTGTCGCCGTCTCAGGAAACCATAAACGCTGGAAGAAAAATAGCATCTGCAGGCTTTATGTTTACAGCCCTGACTCTACTGGGCACAGTATTTCATTTTAATGTTAATAGAATTCTCGGGGAGATTTCCCAAAGATGAGTGTCGGGGAGTCTCTAATAGGAAGAGCTGTGTACGCCTTCATCCACCAGTGACACTGTGTGGATATAAAATAGAGAAGTGACGGGTAACTTTTAAAAAAACCTCCATCTGGTGGGAAACTTAGAATTTTCTTCGAGACCTGATGAGTGTTTGATTAATAGCACAGAATGGAATAACTATGTGATTAATCATTCATATCCTTGAGGGAATCCTGTTTTATTTAGAACAATTCAAGTATGACCTATGGATTGAGGCAGGGAGGAGGCTGAAGCCCAGGCCTGCCTGTCCAGGGGCAGCTGAGTTTCCAACAGACCCACGGGCGCCATGGCTGTGCCTCTCCCGGCCCCAGCCAGGCAAAGTCCTTTCATTAGGCACACAAACCAAGTGAGCACTCCGAGGCTTGCACATCTGGCTGGCACATGTCTTTCTCACCGGTCAGCAAAGTCTTTGGTGTTGGAGGAGGTGGGGAGGAGGAAGACACAGAATCACAGAGGGGCCTTGATAAGGGGACACAAGTCATGGGCCTGCATGCTGGCTTTGTCAGAGCGTGTATCTCCTGTGCTGAGGGAGCTCTACTAAGAGGAAGGCCAAGTCTGATTCAGCACAGGACTTGGCGTTGTAACTTGGTGAGAAGGTGAATAAACTTTCTGGACACTTTTTCTGTCTCATTACCCCAGGTAGGAAGGACTCTGACAGTGAGCTCATTTCCCTGGCAGCAGATACCATGTCCAACACAAAAGTAGAAGCCATCACTGGCTAGTCACTGACCAACCCCCATCTAGACATCTTCCAGGCTTTGCTGAATCTAGGGGCAGAGTAAAAACATTTTTTTTGGTTATGGCTCAGACTCTGAAGAATGTTCTCCATGGGAAGCAGATCCTATTTTGGTTGTTCACTGAGCCCAGCAGCCTCCGGCCATGTCCACTCCTGGCCACATCCAGTGCCACAAGGATCAGTTGAGGATAGAGGAGGCTGTGCGCAGGGCTGGCCAGCCCCTCCTAGCTCTCGAACTGAAATGCTCCCTGTCTTATGGCCCATCTCAGCCACCTGCCAGTATCAGAATGGCGACAGTGGTTCAGAACACCAGGTCCTTCCACGGCTCAATGTCAGCGAGGTCTCTGTGTCCTCACGATGAGCACAGACCTCACGTGGGATGACGTCAGCCTTCCTCATGGAGTCAGTGCCCAGAGTGGCTGAAGCCATTTCCTCTCCCTGTGAGTTATGGCCCCTCGGGAGGACACTAGGATCTGGGATGCTGTGTCCACAGGAGAGCTGTCTGCTCGTTAGTGAGACCTCCTTCCCCTGGCCTTACTGCAAGGTCACTTTATGTCCCCTGCTCCCCTGTATATTGCAAAGTAAAAGCAGATACTGGTGGGGTCCTGTGCCAGTTGCTTTGGGAACACTGGAACCAACAGGAGCCAGCCTTGTCTTGAGGTTGGTCTACTTTGCATTTTAGTTTAGCCTCCTATAAAAGACCCATTGGCCTCCCTGCCCTGTTTTCAACCCTTGCTCTCTACTTTCTCTCCTTCCCCAACACAGAGCTACCACGAGATTTCTCTAAACCCGACCTGGCTGTGCCACCCCCAGTTAATACTCCCGTAGTGTCTTCTCACGTCTGTGACTCAGCCCTTGAGGCCTACTCTGGGCCAGGTGTGTGAGACATGCAGAGTGTCAGGCTTGGGGGAGATAGTCTAGAAAACAAAACTGACAAATCAATGAACAAGGCAGCCCACATGAACAATGACTGCCATGAAAGAGAACACGATATGATAGGCTGGAGAGCTGGATGGTGAAGGGGTCTGAGGTGGCTACTTGAGGTAAGGGGGTCAGGGAAGGCCTCTGAGGGCAGACACCTGGGCAGAGACCTGGGTGGAGGGGAGGAGCAGGCGTGTGAAGAGGGGTGGTGGCAGCAGGCTGGGGGTGCGAGACACAGGGGGAGCAAAGGGCCAGAGGCGGGAGAGAGCTTGGGAGGAGGGGCCCAGGAGAGGCGAGTTCACAAGAAGCCTTTCAAAACCTGGACTTTGTTCTAAACATGGTGGGAAGCCATGGGGAGGGTTCACGGTGGTAAGTGATGGAAGCTGATTTGCATATTTCAAAGTTGATGATTTGTGAAGATGGGAGTGGGAAGCAGAGCCCCCGGGGAGCTTGCCGCCGCTGTGCAAGCATGAGATGACCGGGGAGGGGCCGGCGGTCATGGAGATGGAAGACAGGGGGTAGGTCTGAGAGACCTCTGGAGGACGGACATGGGGGTGTCCCGGGTGGGAGAGGAGAGACAGGGATGAACCAAGGATGAGTTCGCATTCTTGGACCTGACCCATGAAGGGGGTGCTGGCTGCATGTCCTTATCAAGGAAGAGGGCAGAGCTATAGGGGCCCACGTGAGGGCAGGAGGAGGAGCAGCCCCTGGGCCTTTGCTCAGGCAACTTCCTGACTATGATGTCCTTCCTTCTCATTTCTGACTCTGAATCCCGGTTCAGGCGGCTCCTCTTTTTCTGCAGCCTGCCCTGCTCCTCCCAGCTTCTCAGCCCACAGAAAGTCATTCTTCCCTCCAGGATGATTCTAGACTCCAGAGTCTAGAGCAGCTTGTCGGGCAGCCCACCTGGGCCGAGTTGTTCCGCTGTCAGACTTTGCTTACCTGTAGAAGGCCAGCTGGAGGGCCACCTGGATGAAAGCATCAGGACTGCATTTCTGCTTCTTAATGAATGTTTTCCCAAAGATGTCAAACTTATACACAATGAAGTCAAGATTCTTTACTATTCTGTGGGAGAAAAGAAGAGGCCCTATTGCATGCAAAACAGAATGCACAGACTACGAAGTCCAACTGAGTGGCTCAAGCTTGGTCTACGACCCAGGACTCTGGAGGTGGAGGACATGGTCCTTGCCTACTGGGAACGCATCGGGTGTCAGAGACAGGACTTGACATGAGGAAGTGGCAGAGGGCCTGTCAGACCAGGGTTCCCTGAGCTGAAGGGGAGGCTTGGCCGGGTAGGGCAGTGGCCCTGTTCTGGTGGTCGGGGAGGGGACCTGGCTGCAGGGAAGGGCATGGGGCATGGGGGCAAGAGACATTTGCATGCGCAGGGACAACACTGCCCACAAACAAAACCCTGGAGCCCATTGCCTGCAGAAGTGGGCCTGAAAGAAGCCATTCATCTGACCTGTTTGGGAATGCGTGTCCCACAACCTCAGATTCTTCTGGCACCCTGGCCATTCTCCCAGACCTGGCACACGGCCTTTGTCCAAGGAAAAACCCGTTTCTCCGATGGCTGGAAGCCATGTCTCCTCACAGAGACTCCTCTCTGTTGTGCTATGAGAAGAAATGCCTGGGGCCTCCCTGGGGGTCCCGGTCACCAGAGCGAGGGCTGCTCGACTGTAAACCCATCTTACCCAGAAATGATTGCTGAGCCTCCTGTGACACACCCGGCTCTTTACTGCCCACGAGCCATGGTCCGAGTAACGGGTAGATTCTCTGACTCTACACTGAGGCCTTTGAGCATTCATCCCCTCACCAGTATGGACCAGTACCCTCCTTCACAATGAGCTCGGGATCTGGGCTGATTGTCCACTGCAGCAATGTCTGGCGGGGCCCACACGGTCTGTCCACAGGCTGTATGTGAATGCAGAGCCCTGAGGAGGCAACCTGCACCCTCCAGTCACGCTGCTGCAGGCCTCAGATGATCTCTGCCTTCTCGCCTCGCAGTGGGGCTGTGCCAGGTTCTGGGGACCAGGGTCCAGTCAGTTAGCCAGCTGTCTCTCAACAGGCTGAGTGCATGGTCACACAGTCACCTGGAAGTCTGTTGCTTGGGCCCTGCCCACTCAGACCCTGTTCCCTTCCGTAGGCAGCTCGGAACCCTCGAGGCTCCTCCTGCTTTCCCACACTCAGACCTCTCCTGGCCCCCCCCTCTGGAAAGAGAATTTGGAAGCACCACTCAGATCTCTGAAAGTGAGTGGGCACCTTTCTCCACCCAAGGATGTCAGCCCACCAACTCACTGGCTCTCCTAGAGGCCTGCTTATCCCAAGAACAGCCCCTACAGTTGAGCTCTCAGCATCTTTTGTGGATGAACACCCGAGGCCTCTTCTACTCTCCCGCGTCAGCCAGTCAGCCCCCAGAGCAGCTTGTGGTGGACTCGTCCTCCCTCCCCTCCAAGCTTGGCCATGATCTGTCTTGCTCACTGCATCTTCCTCACTGGCTCCCTGAAACCCCTGCTCCAAACCCTCCGAGGGCTCCTCCCCACTGCACAACAGCATCCAGGCCCCATAACACAAGAACAGCAAAGCTCTTCAAAATGTGACCTCAACTTCCCTTTAGTGCCTCAGTTCTGGCCGTTCTCTCACTTGCTGGTTTCCAAACCAGCCTGCATCTTCTATAAATCTTCTATGTACAAGCTCAAACAAGCTGCCTTTCTGCCTCTTCTCCAGCTGCCTGCACCACGAACTCCTATCCATCCTTCAAGACTCATTGTTGCAAAGCCCTTCCACGATCTCCTGGTAGAATTCCACTGCTGTGTCCTCTGTGGGTTCAGGCCTGTATGCCTTTCTCCAGTTTGGGCACTTGCATCACACATGTTTTGGTCTAGGGGTCTACTTCCTCCACTGAAGTGTGGATGGCAGGCTCTATGGCATATTCATTTATGTGTCCGCAGCCTTTCCACGTACTGGCACATTCATATGTTTGATGAGTGAATGAATGAATGAATGAATGAATGAATAATGCTCACTTACTGAATGAGGGAATGAAAAAACCAAGGGGCCGATTTAGTTGCCAGCCTGCAGCTCCCTCCACAACTTGGTACTGCGCCAGTGCGGGGTTGGGGGACACAGAGACCCACCCCCATCCCAGCCCTCCTGCCTGTGTCCCGTTAGGGACTGAACTGCCTCTCTCCCCTTGGGGAGAAAGGTCCCCTTGTCACATTGTAGTGTAAATTCAAGCAAATTGAAGTAGCTTGGATTCAAATGACCTATTCAAACCAGTTGTTTATTACTCCCCCCCCCCACCAGCCAAAGCAGAGGGATAATTTCCCCCCGCCTTGACTCAGCTCAGTCAGGTGAAACCTGTGAAAAAATAGCTCCATGTTTGCATTTTATGGAAATGATGGAGACTTGAGCAAGGTTATTTCCCCAAGAGTTATAACTCCCCTTTAGTTTGACTACATTTCCCTGAAGGGGTGGGCCGGGGGCAGGGGCGGAGGCGGGGGGCGGGGAGGCAGAAGAGCTGGGGTCTTTGGAAACTTCCAAGGGGCCTCATCGTCCTGGGCAGAGGGGGTTGGGGTGAGAGTGGACACGGGGTGACACCAGAGCATCGCCCTAAAAGAGGCTTGGGCTTTGTACCGTTGAAGTTTTTCCGCTGACGAGGCTAAGAGGCCTTGGATTTCCGGGGAGCACTTCCAACGCAGCCTCCTGGGGGCTGGGAGCTCGCTGACAGAGTCTGCTCGGACCAGCTTCTTGCTGCTCTTCACCCTGCAGGCACAGACAGGTGATGGCCTGCGGCCCTGGGAGCTGAGGACTGCGGGCAGCTGGCCTCGCCCTCTGTGGGCATCCTAGCTGCTGGAGCCTCAGGGGGTGTGAGTTGCCCTGGGCCCACTGCACAGATGAACAAACTGACGCTCAGTCCCCAAAGCCACCCAAACAAGCACGTGGCAGAGCCTGGATTCCCTCCAGTTCCGCCTGACTCCAGAACCCATTTCTTTTCACGTTCTTCCGCTCCACTAACACTTGGGAAACACTCGGAGAGAAACTGAAGAAGCAAACTGTGTTGTTTGTTTGTGAGGGTTGCTTTGGGCTTTTAGGGATTCTAAAGAGCTCCCAAATCATGTAAGAGATTTAGAACTTTGATTCAGGGAGAAGATTCTGGAGGGACAGAAGGAGCAAACCGTGAATGGAGGAAGGAACTTGGTGTGTTTAAGGGATAGGCAAGCACTCAGTCCGGCCAGCCCGGAAGCTAGGGAGAGAGGTCCAGCTCCCAGGGGTGGAAGGAGGTACAGCTCAGAGACCTCCCCCGTCCCCTCTGTTGGGTCAACAGTTGGCACAGGCCTGACTCGGAACAAGCACTAGATATTGGTCTGGGTTCCTTGGGCCAAAGCAGATGTTCCTTTTTGGCTAAGAATTCTTGGCCAAGCTTCTCCTGATGCCCAGCCCGCCCCCGCTGACCGTGGCAGATAAAGTGTCTGAGCTCTAGCTGGTTTCCGAATCCATCCTTCGCTAAGACACTTTCCAGACTAATGCAGCCCCCCGGTGGCCACCCAAATTTTTCATGGCCTCGCCCGGCCTCGCCTTGGCAGTCTGGTGTTGGCTCCCGTGGCTGCGGCGGGGGTAGGGAGGTGAGGGGATGGCGGGGTGGGGGAGGATGCGCCCAGACTCACATGTGCTTGAGCAGATGCTCCGTGCACTGCACCAGGACGATTCCATCAAACGGGGAGTGCTCGCACACGACGCCGCATGTGCCATCGCGGCCCACCACGAACTGCAATAAGGAGGGAGAGAAGTGAGCGGACCTCAGGTAGGGTCTGCATCTCAAATTAGTCCCTGGGCTCCAGGCTGGGTCTCCCTGGCCTCTCCGGAGTGGGGGGCTGTGAGGGGGACCCTCCTCCAAGGACACAAAAGCACATAATGTCCCAAAAGGAATGCTGTATGAAATTGCCATAACCTGAGAATATGGGGGCCTCGAGACAGATCTATTAGGTGACCTCCTTCCCAGAAATGCTCTGGGCAGTGAGGGTAGAGCCCAAGGTTCCCCAGTTGAAGCAGTCCAGTGATTCCTAACCGTCCGCCCTGAAGCCCTGCGCTCTTTCCTTAGGTCATGGGCAAGTTCCTTTGGCTTCTGTTAAGCCCTGTGTTCCCCCACCCCATCACACAGTGTGCAACAGGGCCACAATCCTGTACAGCTTCGTGAGAGTATGGGTCTAAATGGCGCCTGTGTGTTTGGCCCCCCTGGTTTCTTCCCAGGATCTAGACCCATGTCTATCCCCTAGTAGGTGCTCAACACTTCTGTTGAATGAGTGAAAGAAACGTAACGATCCGGTTTGGATCGTGGGCAGATCCTAGGGAGAAATAGTTGTCTCTGGGTGGGAGTGAAGGAAAGGTGTTCTAAGGGTGTTCCATGAACCGCTGTCTGGGCTTCGAGTCAGGGACCGGGGTTCCAGGTCTGCCACAGCCACCTGCCAGCTGGGAGACCTTCGACAGGATATTTTAGCTCCTGGCTTCAGTTTGCTACCATTGAAAATGGATCCAATAAAGCCCAGTTCACAGGATGGCTAGGAGGATCAGAGAGAAGGTTTAGGAAAGGTCCCCAGGGACTGTAAGGAGTTTGCTAAAGCTGTACTTAGCTGACGTGGACAAAGGACATGCTCGGCATGTACAGAGGTGCTGGGAAAAAAGAATGAGAAGAATGAGATTTGATTGTTGACGTGTAACCCAGATGAGGTGAGGCTGCCCACAGCCCGGCTCAGCACAGCATCCCATCTGGTCTCCCATCCACAAGCAAGCGAACAAACAATTATTGACAGTTTTCTGATGCTCTTCTGGGGCACTATAACACATGTGAGCTGACTCTCCTCCTGTCTTCCGCCAGCCCTCACCTAGAGCCAGTGGCCCGAATCTCTACTCCCATTCTTCCAACAACCTCCCCACAGAGTCTTTCTCAAAACTCATCCCTTGCAGTCTTTTCTTTTCTCCCTAGTGTCCCCTGCTTCTCTGTCTCCTGCTTCCTTCTAGCTCTTGATCGCTCAGCTCAGGTCTCTGGAGCCTGTTTGGCTTCTCCAGGGCATCTGATCATCTGTCTTGCCTGTGAACAGCACCCAGCAGTGGGCACAATCACCCCTGTGGGGCAGGAGGAGAAGACTGTGCCCACTTGTGCATTTATGCTTTTCTGTCCTTGCCACTAAAACAAAAGGGAGGAAAACAGTGCCTTTTTAAAACCACTACTGAGGCTTCCTACGTTTCTGGTCCCCTACATCCATTATATCATTACATTCCCACAGCTGCTCCATGAAAGATTACAAGCCATTAGCACCACTGGTGGAGGCTAAAACGGCCAGCGCAGCAGCAAGTGAACTCATCAGAAACAGCAGAATCAATATGCAAACCAATAAAAAGGATAACCTGCAGAACGCAGAGGCCAGAGAAAGAGAAAAATGAAATGTTGCCCAGCAATGCTTATCTGTGGGAGCCGATGTTAGCACAAAGCATAGCGATCGCTGGCTATTTAATATGGTCATTGTGAAAGTGGGGTGGGGGGCTTTAAAAACAAACAAGGGTCAATTCAGGATTGACACACCAGAGAGAAAAGGCTGGAGAAACAGGAATGAATGGGCCCAAACTCGAACTTCATCTGCACCTGCATGAGCGTTTCTCTCCGGGCTAAAGTGAGCATCTTTTTTCAGGGTTGATGTCATGTGAATGAAAAACATAGGAATTGCATTATTTCATTTTATGGCTTTTCTTCTGTGGAGATGCTGGGCTGTCCTACTTCTTAGAGTTGGAGGGAGGTATGTCGAAACAGTCAGACAAGAGTGATGGAGAGTCAGAAAAACTGGCACTTCTGGGCATCAGCCATGATTCTTGCTGGATGCATTGAAGTTATGTTCAGGGGGCCCCCGGGACACCCCACCTTACAGTGTGTGCTTGGAGAGTGGGAGTGAGCTCCAGGTCTGACCCCGAGGTCCTGCACACCTGGCCCGGGCTGTAGGAAGGTTGGGAGTTGGAGCTGGGTTTGGTCACTGGCTCTAGGGAAGGGGTGTGGCCAGTCCCAGGGGCTGACACCAGTGGCACGTTTCCAGTGCCTTCGGCTCCCCCGGCCCCAGACGTGGCATCCTGGGCAGCACAGGCCAGCGTGTGAGCCCGGCAGGTGTGCGCATCTGCTGGCTCGGCCCTGGCTCTGCCGCTGGGGAGGCTCACCTGCAGGGATTTGTCATACCAGCGGTTTGCCCCGTTCTTGCTGCAGCCTCCGCCGTGAAGCAGCTGAAGAGCCCTGTTGGTGTCGCTGAGCTCCACGCCCGCCGGGGCATCCAGGCACACAAGACAGATGCAGCGTTCAATCATATCCAGTGCATCCCGGTTGGTGGAGTCTGCAGGCCGGGCAAATAAGGCCTTAATCTCTATCCTCCGGACCCCAGGTCTGAGGTCCCCTCTGCGGAGCCCCATGTGCCACAGGCAGACACACATGGACACCCAGCCCTTGAGCCGGTCCTGACTCCTCGCCTGACTCCAGTGGGTGGGCCATGGCGGTCAGCTAGACTCTCCTGAGCTCCTGTGCTAATCCCAGCAACCGGCTCCCACTCAGGGGTCTGCAGGAGTCCCACCGACACTCCAGCTCTGGCCAGATATGCCTCCAGACAGGTGGTCATTGGAACTGCCCACCAGGATGAAGGGGGTTCATGCGGGGCCTTCTCCATGGACATTAGACCGGCCTCAGACTGGCCTTGCCAGGGGAGGAGCCCCAATTCCTGCATCGAACAGTACCCTACCCCCTCCCCCCCACTGTGCTGCTTGAGAGCCACATCTGGCCCATAGGTCTGTTTGTTTTTTCCAAACTAAAATTCTCAAACATTAGTTGCTGAACATTAAAAACCTGTCAATTTCACATGAAAAGCTTCAGGGAATCAAGGTGTTGCTGTCCCTGCCCCTCCCCGCCTCAGCGGTTATTTCAATGAAGAGCGCAGATGGAAGGGCCAGGTGGTCTGCCCCGAAGCCATACCCCGGTGAGCCCACTGAGGCCAATTCAGGCATGTGGAACTCGTCAGGACAAATAGGCTAGAAGCCACTGAGTTGTGCAGGAGACGTGTCACCAAGGCAGCCTGATTGCTCCGTGGGGGACATTGGGCATAAGGTTCTTCCCCAAACAGAGCTGGGTCAGCTGGATGGGCTCTCCCCACACAGCCCCCTCCATTGCCACCACATCCTCTATCCAGACTTTTGGGCGGGAAAGCTGTAACAGGATGAGGGACAGGGTTACCTCTCCCCCCAAGCCCCAGAGTATCCTGCGCATGGAAGATGGGGTGCAAAGTATTTGGAGGCAAGGGGACACTGTGGGGCAGAGGCTGCTAGCTGTGTAGGGCAATATCCATTCTTCCTTTAGACACAGAGTGCCTGGTTTTAGCTTGGCACATGGAGGGCCAGAACTAAAGGTGCGTTGCCCAGCCTCACTTACAGTTAGAGGAGAACCCACATTTAATTCTGCCAATAAAATTTAGAAACCCTATATGAGAGCTTCCAAGAGACTTCTTTAAAGGTAACCAGCATGTGCTCTTTGCCCCTCTTCCCACCCTCTTCTATCTACTTCTCGGAGCACTGGTGTGATGGCTGGACCTCTAGCCTCCTTTTCGGATCATATGGCTGTGCACCACACCCTTGCAGTGATGGAAGAATCCTAGCCACTACGTATCAGCTCTGATGGCTTACTTCTGGTATACAAGAGAGAAAGAGAGACCTCTGTTTTCTTTAAACCACTATTATTTGGGGTTTTCTGTCATATGAGGCCAAATCTAATCTTAACTTATACCATCTAGTGAGTTTGGGTTCACATTCTCACACTGTAAGAATGAGCTGGAGCTGAGAAACCGCACCCTTGTTTTACCATAGTCCTCTCATTCATTCAGCCCCCTTGGTCCCTGTAGGTATTGAAATCCAAGGTCCCTGTCCAGGAGGTGTTTGTCAGAGAGAAACATTCTGCGGGCTAAGGAGCCCCTGCACAAGATGACAGTCCCTGTTCCTTTTTGCCCCATCAAGACAGGCAGTGGGGCAGGTTCTGGTCCTGAGTGCTGGCCCTTCTATTTCCTGTAGTCAGTCCAAGCCCAGGCACACATACCTCTCTGCTCCTGCCCTTTCCCTCACTACTGGGATCCCACTTACTGCTGAGTCAGAGCCCCTGGTTCTGGAGGTTTCTCTTCTTCTGGAGCCTCAAGCCAAAAATTATGCCCATCACCTCTCATAGCCACCTGAAATCTGCTTTCCTGAAGTCCAGGGAATGTGTGGGAGCCAGTGTGGTCTCCGTTTACCAGCCAGGTCCTGCCTGTGGGTTGAAGCCAGGCACAATGGGACCTTCCCTAGTCAGTGGGAGGCTGAGTCCATACACAGTCTGACGTTGCCAGTGGGAGCCTGTCCTTCCCTTTGTCCAGCTAGGGACCCAGGGGTCCTGTATGTTCCTCCCTGCTCTTGGCCTCACCTTGACCCTCCCTGGGACATGTGGTGACTTCCCTCTTCCAGTGCAGTCAGCCTTGAGCGGAGAAGTCCCCAAGAATCTCCCCTGGGCCTCCTCAACATAAGATAGGCACACGGATGCTAAGGTCACCTGTGACGATCACTGCTCTGCCCACGTGATTTCTCCAGCTCATGAGAGGCGTCTGTATACAGTCTCACGGAAGACAGTCTCCAGTCTCCACCCAGCCCCTTCCTCCCACTTCTTGCAAATCCCTCTCACAGCAAGCCTTCCAGTCTGAGAAGCAGAATGACCAGCAAGCCAGCCCATCCTTGGGTCATCTTTTCCCCACTTCCTGTGTAGAATGAGGGTTTGGAGAGTACCATGCTTTCAGGACCCCTCTTGATCCCGAAGGGGCCAGGATGACTCCTTATCTTTTGCATGGCTTCTTGGGCTTTCCTGGAATCTGATCATCTCCAAGACTTTCGGTCATGCCCTGAAGATCTAGATGTAAAGGTAACCCAGTTGAAGCTCTGGGGAAATTCCCCTTCCCTCCGCCCCTGAAGGGTGCGGCAGTCACTGTGTTACCATCTTCAACCTGAAATGACTTCTATGAGGTTGAGTTTAAACATGGCCCTTTGGGCTCCGTGGCTTACCATGCTGCCCCTCGAGGGTCACATCCCCTGAATGCATAGGGTGTCTCCTGGATAGGGGACCTTCTCCTACTCTGCCTATCAGAGTTTCACTCATAAACCTCTCCCAAGCTCTCTGATCCTTTTAATGCGGCTGGACCTAGGCCTGGCATGGGTGGCAACAGCCCAGACAGAGCGCCTGCCCTCCAGAACTCACACCCAGAGGATGGCGGCTGCTCCTCAGTGCAGACAAAGCACCTCTGCTCTGTTCACTAGGCTGGCCTCGTATAGTACCTGGGTCCAGGGCTAGACCCATCCCCTCTACACCTGTTGTCTCCTACGACATTGCGCATGCCCTACCATACATGACCCAGCTACTGACTACAGACTTCCCCATGCTTCAAGCAGTCAGTGCCAGTCCAACCCCAGAAG